>NC_136063.1:658969714-661469714 GCF_964261635.1 Lissotriton helveticus
TTGCCCAGCAATGTGGAGTTCATGGTGAGAGAAACCTACAACTGGTTTGCACATTCTCCAAAGCGCCAGGCAGTCTACAGAGATTTATATCAAACTCTGGATGGAGGAATGCCATTGAAGCTTATTTCGCCATGTGAAACGCTGTGGCTTATCATGGCGGATTGTGTGGAGCGTTTTCTGGAGCAGTATGATGCTCTAAAGCTGCACTTTTGCAACGCATCATACGTAGAACATTGCTATGCAGCTAGAATGCTGCAAGAAATGTACAATGACGAGACAAATTATCTCTATCTTATTTTCCTCAAACCTATGTTGCTAGAAATTAAGGTAGTGAACAAAGCATTTCAGCTTGAACCTGGTGATGTCCTCCACATATTCCGGGATGTGAAAACTTTATATAGGTTCACTATGAGAAGAATTGTAAAGCCCAGTGTCTTCAGTACCAATAGTGAGAAGCAATTGTGTAATTTGGATCTTCAAAGTAGTGCCATTTATCTTGGGCAGGAGGATGCTGACCTTGGCCTTGACTTCCGTAAAAAGCTCCAAGAAAGCAAACAGCCTGATGCTGCCAAGGACTGCATAGAAAAACGGTGCACAGACTTTGTTAAAGTTCTGGCAGCAGAGTATCAGATGCGCTTGCCAGATTCGCTGAGCCTCCTAAGACATTTGGAGCTTCTGAAGCCCCAAAATGTGCTTTCAGATTCTAAACCTCTGGTTACTGACTTGCCAAAAGAGTGTTTTGCAGACCCAACACACATATTAGAATCGCAGTGGCGAACAGTGACTTCATGTTCATTCAATACCTCTTCAGGCATGGAATCCTTCTGGATTGAAGTATTGAATTATAGAGAATGCAGCTGGGAATCATCGGTTTCAGGAGTTGGCCATGGGGGCCATTAAACTTCTGACCCTAACCATATCAAATGCACAAGTGGAACGAGTGTTCTCACAAATGACCCTGCTTAAAAATGAGAACCGTAACCGAATGGGTCTGAAACTGCTATCAAATATACTCAACATAAAATTTGGACTAAAGCGCATTGGTCTTAATTCCTCTTCGTTCAAGCCCTCGCCGGATTTGCTAGCAAAGTTCAACAGCTGTATCTACAATTAATTGTTTTACTGTCTTAACATGCTGCTATTCTTGGCAGTGCCACTGCCAGACTATGATGCTGGTAATCTTGGCAGTGCCTGGCCCAGAAGAAGAAGTTAGTGCACCTTAACCAGTCAGAACAATTTTGCCCACCTCAACCTGCCACTGCCAAACCCTGAAGGATGCTGCTACATTCGGCACTGCCTGGAGCACTTTCCACACCTCAACCTGGCACTGCCAGTCCCTGAAGGATGCTTCTATTTATGGCAGTGCCACTGCCAGACCCAGAAGGATGCTGCTAATCTTGGCAGTACCACTGCCAGACTATGGGATGCTACTAATCATGGCAGTTCATGGCCCAGAAGAAGCCGTTTGTGCACCTTTACCAGTCAGAACAATTTTGCCCACCTCAACCTGCCACTGCCAGACCCCGAAGGATGCTGTTAATCTTGGCAGAACCACAGACTGAGATGCTGCTAGCCTTCACCATGCCACTGCCAGACTATGGGATGCTGCTTATCTTGCCAGTGCCTGGCCCAGAAGAACTCTTTGGCACAATTGAACTTTCCACTGCAGGCCCGGTTCTAGCGGGTGGGCCGGGTGGGCCAGGCCCACCCAAACATGAGCCTGGCCCACCCAAACAGGAGACTTGGCCCTCAGCAGTGAGGGCTGGAGGGCAGGAGTGCAACGCACAGGTCGTGTGTGTCAGCCCGGGCCGAGACAGATTTCCGGGCGCGCACACAGAGACAGTATTAGAGATTATCGCAGCCCCCCACCCGAGTACTTCACAGGTCTTTAAAGACCATTAACATGTTAATGAGGCTTTGTTTATTTTTTCACCCTTCATCTCTGTATGGTGAAAGGTGACAAATCCTTTCTTTGATGTCGGTAACCTTTGGTAACCTTTGTCTACTATCCTACTGCGTGGATATTTCTTTTTCTATGCAGCACAAGAGAAAAGAAGTTTGCTAATTCTTAGTCACCTTTCCTAACCCCTGCAGGGGCTTATCACATCAGGCTGTGACACAAAGTTTGACTAATGGAGTAGGTAAGATAACTTGTTACTACATTTTTTTCTTTTTAAAATCTGCACAGGCCCAGCAGGACACATACTTTGTGTGCTCTTCATTTAAACAATGTTATCAATATTGCGGCCAATGCAGGACAACAATAAGACGATACAAAATGCCCAGATAACGCTGGTGATTAATGATCCTGCTGGAGAGCAATCATTTGTCTGTTAGTAGTTTTAAATGCAGATGAACTGTATTTTATGTGGATAGCTCAGTGGGTTACTGCCTTTGTCAAAGAGATCCTTGTCTTACTTGGAGTTCAGAAGTTACAATCGTATCATAGGACAGTGACCTATGAACTGTCATCGAAGAGCTGCCTACAAACATGAATGGTATAGTTAGGACTTTGCTTTTTTTGTTTTGTGATATAGTTAGAACTTCCTCAGTCTTTCATTATTCTAATGTTGCTAAAATGAATGTGTTTGGGCAGATATACATTTTTATCAGTAAATCTGACCCCCATGGGATACTCTTTAAATCTTAAGGTTGTGTTTCCCCATACCAAACCCTTTTAAAATATACTGCCCACCATTATGGATGACGTGATTCATACACCTTGTAATCCTCATTTGCTTAAGTAACATTCCCTATAGGCTGATTTACATACTTGTATGATTCATTGTCTCGGTATAATGTGTGTGTGATGTAAAGTACTGACACACACTACACTGATATGAGTAGCGCTATACAACAAATGAAATGCATATGAGAGAGGGGCTACGTAAAGATGAGGGGCACTGTTGGAGGGTGGCAGTGAGGGAATCCGAGGAGGAGGTAGTGGGAGGGGTTATGGAGCGATGAGGGGCACTGGTGGAGGATGACAGTGAGGGAATCCGAGGAAGAGGTGATGGGGTGGAGGGGGAGCTAGGGAGAGATGAGGGGCACTGGTGGAGGGTGGTAGTGAGGGAGTCAGACGAGGAGGTCATGGGGGAGGGGCTACAGAGATAAGGGGTACTGGTCTTCAAGGAGGAGGTCATGAAGGGCAGGGGCTATGGGGATATGAGGGACACTTGTGATGTGAGGCAGTGAGGAAATCCGAGGAGGAGGTAAATAGGGCGGCTAATGGAGGGATGAGGGGCACTGTTGGAAGGTGGTAGTAAAGGTATTTACGGAGAAAGAGGTTAATGGTGCGGCGCCAAAAAAGACTTTTGCATCAGCGCTAAAGCCGGCCCTGTCATGGCCTTTCTGTTTTTGTTTATTTAATTAGCAGTCTGGTCATAAGTGCTACTGTGGAACATACTTTAAAGTGTGTGCTAATTATATTTACTGCTATATTCAATGTTTTAAGTTTGAAGGTGATTTTCCTAATTTTTTTACCGGGCAAAATAAAAAGTGGAGACCGATGGTGCCTGATATGGGGCTGGGGCCTAAGGTCAGCTGTGAGATAAGGTGCACTGCTGAGGAGTAGTGGATATTCAAGCCTGTAAGGGAGTATGTTGCAGAGTCTGTGATCAGTTGGAGGTATTAATAAAGAGGGATTCTCCCTGAAGGCTCGCACAGAGGGAGCCCGAGAAGTGTCACTTGCCTGATCATCCCACCTCAGAAACCTCCTCTTCCCATCAAAGGAACATTACATGGAAACAATACTTTTTGAGGGTGATAACATTTAGAAAGAGATTTGGAAAAGAGTGCATTTTACTGGGCCTTGCAAGACTAAGAAGAGATAAAGGAGGGCCTTGAAGCAGGCCTGCCCAGAAATATATGCGACAAATCGAGCCCCTGTGGCCCACCCAAATGCACCCTTGGCTCACCCAAATAAAAATTCCTGGAGCCGGGCCTGTTCCACTGTCTGAACAATGATCCGCCATGCTGTTGCCTGGCAAAAAACAGGAGATGGCGCTTGTGTGAGTCTGCAAAATGCACTTTATCAGGTATCAGCTCATGGGAACATCAAGCAGCAAGCCCTGCACCCCATGCCCCGAACTGCTCTCTTCTGATGAGTACCAAAAAGTACAAAACATACATAATTTGCATATGTAAAGAGATGTTTAGCATTGCTTTGGGAGAATTCAAACAAGTGTGAAAAAACATGAAGCATTGGCCTATATTACCGTTATTCTGGGGGCCTGACGTGAGTATGCAAGCTGAAGAGCACCTTTCCCAAGAAGAACGTTTCCGCACTTGCAGTCCCCCAAATTGAACCCAGAATATTTTGGGCCGGCTTGCTCCACACCATGAGATATCAAGTGAGTGACAGTTTTCCTGACAGACCAACTTTGATTTCAGTGTACAAAATGTAAGTTATCTGATTAATGTGGGAGGTAAACATATAATCCTTGAAATAGAAGTATATTTGTGAATGTTGTAGTCAAGCTACACGTAAGTTAATGGAGTGGCAAAATTGGGCTACTTTTTGCTACTTTGGGCTACCGTTTCGTTGCTTTTGGGCTTGAAAGTTGTGAAAAAATCTGGCAACACTGCTGGCCGACTGTGGAGCCCGTAGTGAGCTGATTGGCTGAACGCTGCGGCTGTAGTGCCCCTGTTGCTGTAGTGAGCCAGTAGCTGTACCCTGCGGGTGTAGTGACCCGGTGGCTGTGCCCTGCGGATGTAGTGAGCAAGTAGCTGTGCCCTGCGGCTGTAGTGAGCCGGTGGCTGTGCCCTGTGGCTGTAGTGAGCCGGTGGCTGTGCCCTGCGGCTGTAGTGAGCCGGTGGCTGTGCCCTGCGGCTGTAGTGAGCCGGTGGCTGTGCCCTGCGGCTGTAGTGAGCCGGTGGCTGTGCCCTGCGGCTGTAGTGAGCCGGTGGCTGTGCCCTGCGGCTGTAGTGAGCCGGTGGCTCTGCCCTGTGGCTGTAGTGAGCCAGTGGCTGCGTCCTGCGGCTGTGGTGAGCCGGTGGCTGTAGTGAGCCGGTGCCTGTGCCTGTGCCCTGCGGCTGTAGTGAGCCAGTGGCTGCGTCCTGCGGCTGTGGTGAGCCGGTGGCTGTAGTGAGCCGGTGGCTGTAGTGAGCCGGTGGCTGTAGTGAGCCGGTGGCTGTAGTGAGCCGGTGGCTGCGTCCTGCGGCTGTGGTGAGCCGGTGGCTGTAGTGAGCCGGTGGCTGTAGTGAGCCGGTGGCTGTAGTGAGCCGGAGCCTGTGCCCTGCGGCTGTAGTGAGCCGGTGCCTGTGCCCTGCGGGTGGAGTCCGGGCAGTGCAGAGTCGCCCGCGCTCTTGCGGGAGCCTGAGGCGAGTCAGTGGTCCGCGCCCTGCGGGCAGAGACGCCCGGATTGCGCCGGGGATGAGATTAGCGCACAGTAAACACACACTCACCAGCGGCTCCCGCTGCCCGGGCAGGGCCCGATTAGATTTCCCCTGAGGGGATTACAAACGTTGGTTGTATTTGATTAGGATTCCACGTGTGAAACTTTGTTTTACTGGGCGCACTGAGATCAACCGAACGGTGGTTTCAGGTGAGAGGCCACATAGTGGAGGGGCGTGGTGTTGCGCTTTTGCTGGACAGAAATGTTGCATTGATGTAAAAATACAGAATTACCCCTTTCAGTTGGTTTTCTCTTTGTATACAACAGAAACTAAACGTGAGTGGTAATCTTTTCTTTAGTCCTTAGTAGATATACAAATTTGCACTGGGTTAAGTTTGGAGAAAAAAAAACAATCGAGCTATGTTTCTTGTGTTTAAACTTAAATTTATGTTTTTCTCTTTTAACAAACTATTATTCGCCGTGTAGTTTTCTTAAATAATGTTAATGGTTGTGAAATAATTGACCGGCAAAAGATTTCGAATACAATTTGGGCTGTTTCACGATGTGTTTTCTCCATTTGTGCAGGGCTCTTTTTATTTATTTCACGTGGCCTGGAGCGAAGCTCATAATGAGAGAAGAGACAAAAACGGTGCAGGAAACTGGCAGATTGGCCCGCTAACTTGATTCATAATTTCACGTACCCTTTAGTGGAACCAACAGACCCAGTCCAATTTTTGTAATATTTTTGGGGGACATTTTGAGCCGCCCACGTTTCATTTTTTAAGCGAGTGTACTGAAAGACGTCTTTATAATTGAGTGAGTTAAACGCTCGCCGCCGAGGCATGCGGTGAGCTGCAGATAAGTTTGAAAGCCGCTGGCGTGCACTTGCAGGCCCCTGACGGGGATTGAACCTTCGGGAGCAGCATCACACCTGGAGCTATATATAGGATCTGTCGGCCTCTGTGCCTGCCACAGGATGTGAACCTGTGGAAATGTACCAACTGCCTCTGCATGGAGGCTTCACGGCGCTTGATGTGGGCCGGGCGTGGACCGGTGCGTTGAACCCTGACCCCGGTGTGCGGGAAGACAGAGGAAATAAGTGCACATGGGGAGGATGGGATAGATCTATGGGGACTGCCGGCCTGGGGCTGCCGCAGAACTGTAACACTAACACGACTGGGTGTGTGACTGGGCTACCTACCCCCCCCCTTTCCCCCCAACAAACATACACACAGGGAAAGGCTCGGGTTCCAGGAAAGAAAGACAGGCAAGGACGGACTCGGAAATCACACCGACAATCAGATCAGGCGCCTTCGAGAGATGGTTCAATCAAAGCGAGCATCCATCCGGGCCTGGGGCTTCACTCCCCGTCTCAGCTCCGACCGGGGCCTGGCTCTGGCTGGATTCATACATCTAGAACCCTAGACCTGTCCAGGGCGGGCAGGTTCGAGGATAAAGCGCTACTATGTAAAGTGAACAATTCATCCCGGAACAGAGAACGGTTCACTATTCACAGGGGACGGAGCGGGGTACATGAAAGGGACTGGGTACGCGGTCTGTGAACCCGTTCTTGTGCATCGGTGCAGCTGTGAGCAGGTAACGCAAAGTGAGAGATGTGTTGTGTTACCTATAGCGAGGGAGCAGCCCCCGGCGGCGGTGGCTGCAGCAGCCGCGCTGTGGCGCCGAGCACAGACACAATGCAAAGTGTATCTCACTTATCCCATCAATTAATAAACGGAGATACAGACGGAAATGACGGATCGATCATTTGTAGATAAATAGATATTATAACTAGATATTTTGAGATAAATTGATGTTTTTTTTTTAGAAAGATAGATAATTTTGCGATCGATAGATCATCGTTTTTAGATAGAGCAACATATTTTCGAGATAGATCGTTTTTGAATATATGTCTTTAGATAAATAGATAGAGAAATCTATCTTTAGAAAAACATTTTTGAGGGAGATATTTTTAGATAGATTATTATTTTTATATAGATACTCATTGATAGATTATTTTAATAGACTGACAGACAGCTAGATAATTACTTTGAGTTATATAGATAGACTGACAGAGCATTCTTTTGAGATAGACATTTCGATGGACTGACAGGGCTTTATTTTGAGATAGACATTTCGATAGACTGACAGGGCATTCTTTTGAGATAGATGGATAGGACATTATTTTGAGATAGATATTTCGATGGACTGACGTGGCTTTATTTTGAGATAGATGATAGGACATTATTTTGAGACAGATATTTAGATGGACTGTCAGGGAATTATTTTGAGATAGATAGAGGGTTGTGACATTATTTTGAGATAGATATTTCGATGGACTGACGTGGCTTTATTTTGAGATAGATGATAGGACATTATTTTGAGACAGATATTTCGATGGACTATTTTGAGATAGATGGATAGGATCTTATTTTGAGAAAAACTGACAGGGCATTATTTTGAGATAGATAGATAGGACATTATTTTGAGATAGATAGATGGTTGTGACATTATTTTGAGATAGATATTTCGATGGACTATTTTGAGATAGATGGATAGGATCTTATTTTGAGAAAAACTGACAGGACATTATTTTGAGATAGATACTTCGATGGACTGACATGGCATTCTTTTGCGCTAGATACCGAACAGAAGGATATACATGTTATCATACTCTACCAACACGAGCTGTGCTGCGCCTGTCCCACACACGCACACTTGCCTGTCTCCGTGACCTCGTCAGCAGCGCTCTTTATTTACGCCCCCGCAGCACACCAGGCACAGGAGCGCGCGCCCCCGGGGGCGCGCACAGACGCTTGGGAATAAAGTTTGGCTCTGTTGTGTATACACCCAGGGGCATAGCTTCGTCAATAAGATTGGGGGACTGCGAGCTATATGATTTCCAATAATCACGCGGGGACATTTTGGTAAAACACATCATGTGCTAAGCAGTACATGCTGGGGGGTCTTACGAGGCAGTGAAAGGGTTCTTAAACCAACATTTTTCAAAGTAATTCACATTTTTGAGGTCTTCAAAACAGAGAGGAGTGTGTGTTGTTGTCACTGTTGGCATGTAAAAATCCCAGGTGAAATCTGACAGACACTTCGCCATACCCACTGCAAGCACTTATACCCAACTACTTACTACAGAATACTTTGTTTAGGGGAGTGTAACACCCCAAACAGCCCCCTTTAAATTACGCCCTTGTAATGCACCTTCTCCTGACGGATGGGGGTGGTTGGCGATATCACATGTTGTGGTTCAGTCTGCTGGCTTTGTGCAACTATTTCATCTTCACGGAGCACTGGGTGACTGAACGGCTGCGGCACCTTGTACTTCTTACAACCCTGCGTTTGTAGATTCCCCAACCCCCCCCCCCCCCCCCCCCCCACCTCAGCCAATGACAACACGAGATAACAGGGACATTTATGGTCTGCTGCGATCTCTCTGCCACATCTACACATCTGCATTTTGAGTGTTTTATTTGTAAAAGTGCAAAATACAAATACAAAACCGATATAATCTGAATATACATTATTAACAACGCACAGGCCGACAATGTACGAGCCCATGTCGTCTTGCAGCGTCCATTGTCTTTAAGAGTCAAAATAAATTACTTTTTGAGCTGACATATTCACAATGTGCCTCCGGTGACTGACGAACAGAGATCGGGACTGTAGAGAAAGCCACAGTACAGCGCCCAAACTACTCATTATTTAGAAAGTCATAAATGACATGCAGTTCTTGTAAAGTCTGAGAGCGACCCTCTGTGCGGAAGAGTTCGGGGTCGTCTGACGTGTCATACACGTTCTGGTTGGATTGTCCTGATGTGTGGTCGGTGCTGTGGATGAAATGCGGAGTCCCCTCAAGCACTGAGTCTGGAGTGGTAGTAGTGGCATCTCGCAGTGCTGGCATCCCAGAGCACGACGGGCATTTCTCATGGAGGAGTCTTAGCCTGGGGCTGTCGCGGGGATAAAATGCGGAGCCGCTCAGGCGCTGGGATAGTTGTAGTAGTACACCGCGGTGCTGGCGTCCGAGAGCACCGAGGAGATGAGGCCGTTGTCCGCGGGGGGCAGGTGGGCCTCGTGGCCGTGGTACCCCATGAAGCTCAGGTACTGCTCGAACTCGGTGCGGTCCACCTCCCCCAGCAGCTCGGCCTGCTGCGCCTGGCTCAGGGCGCTCAGCGGGTGATGCTCGGGTGGCGGCGAGGGCTGCTCGTCCGGGTGCCGGCCGCCCAGGCCCGAGGGGTACATCTGTCCGTAGTACATGTGAGGGGGCGTCTGCGCGCCCTGCGCAGAGTCCAGGTGCCCCAGGGGCTCGGCCTGGGCCAGGTGCCGGCTCTGGGGGGCGCTGTAGTCGGGGTGGTAGCTGTAGGGCAGCCCCTGGCACTCCTCCTGCAGGTGGGCATTGTAGTAGGCGGGGTGCGGGTCCCCCATGTCGAGGGCTGGGGAAGAGTCCTGGGGTGGCAGCGGGTAGCCCTCGTAGTGGCACTCCCGGTAGTAGTGGGCGAGGTGCGGCAGCGTGCCCGCCTGCGCCGGGTACCCCTGCGGCTCGCTGTAGGCCTCGCCGCCGCCCCCCTGCGGGTCCTGCAGGTGCAGGAAGCCGGCCTCGGGGCGCTTCACGCGCTTCACCTGCTTGCGGCGGCGCGGCCGGTACTTGTAGTTGGGGTGGTCCTGCATGTGCTGCACCCGCAGCCGCTCGGCCTCCTCCACGAAGGGCCGCTTCTCTGCCAGGGTCAGGGCCTTCCACGACTTGCCTGTGGGGGGAGAGAGAGAGGAGAGAGCGGGTGAGTACAGGTGCCCTGAGCGCACACACACCTGACACGCTTAACACAAGTAAACACAAGCATCCTCATACCACTGTGCGTGCAGGGCATACAGAGCGGGTGAGTACAGGTGCCCTGAGCGCACACACACCTGACACGCTTAACACAAGTAAACACAAGCATCCTCTTACCACTGTGCGTGCAGGGCATACAGAGCGGGTGAGTACAGTTGCCCTGAGCGCGCGCGCGCACACACACACACCTGACACGCTGAACACAAGCAAAAGACACAAAAACGATGGATTTAGGTCCAGATCTCTGTACCTGGGTGAATGGATGACATTGTTCTGCATTCTGTCCATCAATTGTTGTTTTTACACTAGACACAAGCGCACGAATCCTCACACACTGTCATACAGAGCTGGCACCCTCCCACTAGAAATGTCTGCCCGTTTAAATCACTGGAAAAGCGCCTGCAACCCTGGAGACCTGACCACTTTTGATAGCTAAGAGGTTGAAAGTACACCACAAAAAGAAACGTGATTCCCCTACTGCACCATAGCAATTAAGGGATTTAATAGGTCTTTTTGCCTGCAATGAATATGCGCCACTTGCGCAAGTAAACGCGCATCTTGTCTTTCTTCTAGGGATGGATAAATATACGCCAAGACAGTAAGTATAACTAAAAGTGGAGGTACATGCGCACACAGTTAATATATCTGCGGCATCCGATCTAGCAACATTTAAAAGGATGTCTTTAGAGCTGCGGTGACAGCGGCGCTGCAGTGGTGGCTGCCTGCGCGGCGCTCTGGGCTATGGAAATGTCGTTCATTTATCTTAAATACAGTCTATGCAAATGTCGTTCATTTATCTTAAATACAGTCTATGCACTTTCAGCGTCAGGCACAACACTCAGTGTAAACATCATTAGCGGGGCCGCGGAGATTCGGTTGCGCGATAATGGGAGATTGAAATCTAGACTGGAAGCGCCTTGAAGACTCTTAATGTCATCATGAGCGCTGTTAATGGAAGTACTGATATTTGAATTAACAAGAGGCCTACTGAGGGTAAAACATTATTCGTTCGATTTAATTAGACATCCACGAGAAACATGAAAGCTACTTTACGAGACAAATATCAAAGAGCGGCGCATTCCCGGCATGTACATGTCATCAACCTTTTGGAATTTATTCAGCCAAAGTTTGCCGGGACAATTTTTTATTATTATTATTAATATTATGATTGCTGTTGTTACTAATGTCCTCGAGTATAAACATTTTTCTGTAACGTGTGATCTTTGGCATCCAGTGACTAAAGCAAGACGGGCCCTGCTTCCAGCAGCACACGGCCCCAGAGACCCTCGGGAGCCCTCCCGCTCTTATGCACTTTTCGTAGTGTGACCAGGTTTAGAAAACTAGGGACATTCAGCAGCCGTGGAAGAACTGCAAGTCGCCTCTGCTGAGGGGCGCAATAAGTTAAATGACAGCGCTCTTCAAAACAGAAACACCAACGACAACCAGAACTAAGGCACTAAATATAATACAACTTTTATATATCGTGCACATTAATTAAATTACTTTCTTAGAAATGCTCCGTTTTCAGTCGACACTTTTTGAATTCCAGAAAGTGATAAATTTAAATTGTCCGTAATTTGCCGTGACAGGGTTATTAAAGGGACTGTCCCGGTAACCCCGAAGGCTCGGCCTGGTCGCTTACCTAGCATCTTGCTGAGCTCGGCGTTGTGCAGGTCCGGGTTCTGCTGCGCCAGCCGCTTGCGCTCGTCCTTGGCCCACACCATGAAGGCGTTCATGGGCCTGCGGATGCGGGGCTCGCCCTTGCACCCTCCGGCCGCCGCGCCGCGGGGGTGGCCGCCCTCTGCCTTCATCTTGCCGTCCCCCGGGGGGGTGATGGAGTCGGGTGCCCACTGGCAGTGCCCGGGCTGCATCATGCCCAGGGGCGCCGCGCAGCACCGTCCCTGCTGCTGGTCGTCGCTGGAGTAGCCGGCATCGGGGCTGCTCATGGCTCTGGGGGGTACTCTGAGGGCACGGTTGGCACTGAGCTCGGACTGGGGCTGGGCCGCGGTTCATACCCTGCACTCCCGGCCCGGCCTCCTTAAACCCGAGGCGCCGGCCAATCCCCGGCGGGGGCGGGGCGCTGACGGGAAGGTGTCTGGGGGGCGGGACGGAGACCGCCCTGGGCCAGGGGCCGTGCCCGCCCCTCGCTCCCGCTGCAGCACCTGCCGGAGGGGGTGGAAGCTGCTGCCAGGGGTGACAGGTAGGTGCGACGCCCCCAGGGGCCAGGCAGCTCAACCGCCAGCCTAATGTCCAAACTGATCCCAAACAGGAAGGGGGTGGGGGCTTTGCAGCGCTACAGACGCTTTTAGTTTATAATAATGCTCGCGGCAGGTTAGGTGCAGGTCAGACACCCCGTTCGGGAATCAACAAGGGTAAACAAACGGGCTTGTTTTAACTTGATGCCACCTGTTAACATCAGCGGAGTTGAGCTGCGTTTCGGAAGATGACAGGGAGACCCCTTGGAGCCCATGTAAGACAGTGAGCTTGTTCGGAGGGCATTGATCTCAAGGGGGCACCTTCTGGAGGAGTGTGCCATGGGCGGTATCATGAATGCACCCCTCCCGCCCCACCAGCTGTGTGCCCCGGTGCACTACACCTGCTGCACCAATGCAAGCTACGCCCCAAGTATGACCCGGACCTTAACAGCAGAATGTGCTTGCCGGCAAGAACAATTGCCTCTAGCTCCAGCCACCATGAGAAATATAGTTCATTTATTTTGTTATCTCAATAAAAACAGAAGGTCTGAAAAAATGACGTTTCCTTCCCCATACAGTCCACGCTGCTTAAGTCTGGAGGGGGGCAGTAAACATAAGAATGCAGCAGGTGCGGCGTGTGAGCCCGGCCACAATATGAAAGGCGGCGCTCGTGTCCCCGAAACCTACCACCCCGTCAGTATTTGCCCTCTACCCCACAGTAAGCGCCAGCTTGTGGAGCAAAGCGTTTCGAGGATGTTCGTAGGGTTTTTGTTTTTTTAATCCAAAAATATTTACTGAATACAAGTTATTAGACCCCAATAACCAAAGTCCAGGCATTTGAATATTACAAATACTCTCTGAACAGGTGTCGAGACCTCCCGACATCCCTCCCCTCCACTGCAATTGTAGCGCTAGACTGGATCGTGCGCACGTCTCCCATAAAATGCCCACGTTTCATTCTAATACAAGCACATACAGAGTAAATACGTGCACCCACATACACGGTCTGCCAGCTGCCGGCTCGTTTGCGACCTCCCAGAGCCCGGGCTCAGGAGAACACTTTTTGTTCCAGGTGTATGTGAGCTGCGCTCATGTTACAGTCCAGAATCACAAGGCTGTTTTCCTTTGTGTTTAGACTTAAAGTGCTACATTTCTTTGTGAGTGAAAGATAACACTTGCTGCAGCTGGATCGCCGAACGCTTCGTTATTTGATGCCACTGGGTCATATTTGATAATGTGCGCTTCGGTTTATACCCAATTTATTTTAGGTAGCGCAGGCAGCGTAATCTCTACCATACACCTTTTATCCACCGCGCACGCAGATATGAGGTCTGTTCAGCATGTGGATAAAATGCGTACCGTAGAGCTGCTCAGCAGCAACACCTGGTATTGCAGACATTAATATGTGCGGGGTATAAAAACGCGTGAACGAGTCTCTGTGAGTTTGTGTTTTCTTCTACTCAGCAGAGTTTGAGGACTGAAACCTCAGTCCGCAGCTCCGACGCTTATATTCCATCAGCAGACTGGCACCGGTGCTGGCAGTGCCACCTTGGCACAGCCCAGTCTCGCGCTCGGATACTCTGCGCACCTGGAATCCTGTCCCGGGCTCGGTGGGCTCCAGGGCGCGTGAACGTCTCTCGGTAATGATCGGTGGGTGTTTGGGGGTGGGAGGGGTTGCGGTGCCCCGCCCATCTCAGCTCCTCGACGGGGCGCTTTTCTACGTGCTGTTTCCATCTTCTTAACACGCATCCTAAACTCTACCTGCCCCTTTGGGCCCCGCAACCAGCAGGTGGTGCCCCATTGTGATCCTCTGGCGCTCAACGGGCTGCACCAGAAGGATGCACTCCTGGCTGTGGCGGAATGCCCCATATGCTCTTAAGCACAAAACATTAGGGATTTTGGTCGCCACGCAGAGTGAGTGAGTGTGCGTGCGTGCGTGTTTGTTTTATGAATTTATCGAGCACTGTAATATGTGCAGTGTTTGAAATGTAAAAATGCCTGTTTCTGAGAAGTGTCAGTACTCTCCCCCTCAAAATAAAAGAGTGCCTGTACTCAGTACCGGCCCATTTAAAGCACGGAATATGTTGGTACTAAAATAAACACAGTTTTCTAGAATGTCCTTTCCAAAAATTACCTTAGACGAACAGTATTTACTAAAAATCTACAGGACCCTTTAACAACGCTGAGGAAATGTGAGGCCGTCTGCAGTGACAGTCGGTGTAACGGGGGTGGGCAGCAGGGGACAGGTAGATGCAACTACCACCAGCATCTTTGTGACAGGGACGGTCTGAAGCCGGGCTGGCACGCGCCCCCACACTGCTTGAACCACACTCACTCTCACCCCGCGTGCTTGGTGGGTCAGGGGATGCCAACGGCTGGCACCCCACCGAGCCCTGCCCTTGGACAAGGCCACACTCAAGAGAGCAGTTATTGTGAAGCGACTGCTCACGTGACCTCAAGGAACATTTGGGACGCACACGAGGCATGCTTATGTCCATGTGTGCCCACGAGGCCTGTTTATGTCCATGTGTGCCCACGAGGACTGCTTATGTCCATGTGTGCCCACGAGGCCTGATTATGTCCATGTGTGCCAACGAGGTTTGATTATGTCCATGTGTGCCCACGAGGCCTGATTATGTCCATGTGTGCCCACGAGGCCTGATTACGTCCACGTGTGCCCACGGGGCCTGCTTATGTCCAAGTGTGCCCACGAGGCCTGCTTATGTCCACGTGTGCTCACGAGGACTGCTTATGTCCACGTGTGCCCACGAGGACTGCTTATGTCCATGTGTGCCCACGAGGACTGCTTATGTCCATGTGTGCCCACGAGGACTGCTTATGTCCATGTGTGCCCACGAGGACTGCTTATGTCCATGTGTGCCCACGAGGACTGCTTATGTCCATGTGTGCCCACGAGGACTGCTTATGTCCATGTGTGCCCACGAGGACTGCTTATGTCCATGTGTGCCCACGAGGACTGCTTATGTCCATGTGTGCCCACTAGAACTGCTTATGTCCATGTGTGCCCACGAGGACTGCTTATGCCCATGTGTGCCCACGAGGCCTGATTATGTCCATGTGTGCCCACGAGGCCTGATTATGTCCATGTGTGCCCACGAGGCCTGATTATGTCCATGTGTGCCCACGAGGCCTGATTATGTCCATGTGTGCCCACGAGGCCTGATTACGTCCACGTGTGCCCACGGGGCCTGCTTATGTCCAAGTGTGCCCACGAGGCCTGCTTATGTCCACGTGTGCTCACGAGGACTGCTTATGTCCACGTGTGCCCACGAGGACTGCTTATGTCCATGTGTGCCCACGAGGACTGCTTATGTCCATGTGTGCCCACGAGGACTGCTTATGTCCATGTGTGCCCACGAGGACTGCTTATGTCCATGTGTGCCCACGAGGACTGCTTATGTCCATGTGTGCCCACGAGGACTGCTTATGTCCATGTGTGCCCACGAGGACTGCTTATGTCCATGTGTGCCCACGAGGACTGCTTATGTCCATGTGTGCCCACTAGGACTGCTTATGTCCATGTGTGCCCACTAGAACTGCTTATGTCCATGTGTGCCCACGAGGACTGCTTATGCCCATGTGTGCCCACGAGGCCTGATTATGTCCATGTGTACCCACGAGGCCTGATTATGTCCATGTGTACCCACGAGGCCTGATTATGTCCATGTGTACCCACGAGGCCTGATTATGTCCATGTGTACCCACGAGGCCTGATTATGTCTATGTGTACCCACGAGGCCTGATTATGTCCATGTGTACCCACGAGGCCTGATTATGTCCATGTGTACCCACGAGGCCTGATTATGTCCATGTGTGCCCACGAGGCCTGATTATGTCCATGTGTGCCCACGAGGCCTGATTATGTCCATGTGTACCCACGAGGCCTGATTATGTCTATGTGTACCCACGAGGCCTGATTATGTCCATGTGTACCCACGAGGCCTGATTATGTCCATGTGTACCCACGAGGCCTGATTATGTCCATGTGTACCCACGAGGCCTGATTATGTCCATGTGTGCCCACGAGGCCTGATTATGTCCATGTGTGCTCACGAGGACTGCTTATGTCCATGTGTACCCACGAGGACTGCTTATGTCCATGTGTGCTCACGAGGACTGCTTATGTCCATGTGTACCCACGAGGACTGCTTATGTCCATGTGTGCTCACGAGGACTGCTTATGTCCATGTGTACCCACGAGGACTGCTTATGCCCATGTGTGCCCACGAGGCCTGCTTATGTCCATGTGTACCCACGAGGCCTGATTATGTCCATGTGTGCCCACGAGGCCTGATTATGTCCATGTGTGCCCACGAGGCCTGATTATGTCCATGTGTGCCCACGAGGCCTGATTATGTCCATGTGTGCCCATGAGGCCTGCTTTTTTTTCAAACATACCGAGAAGATCTTAATCTCCGGTATTTGCACCGTGGGGCCAAAGTGCTGTCCCTCACCTCTTGACTTGCGCTTCAGACCCTAGCGCCTCTGTATCCCCGCCAGCGCCGTCGCTGCCAGGACACCGCAGCGCGGCAGCCGGGATAGGGAATCACATTCCCCAGGAACCTCAGCGGCTGGACGCCGCCTCCACCAATCAGGGTGCGCCCGAAGGCGCTTGAAAGGAAGAACTGCCCACGAGGACTGCTTATGTCCATGTGTGCCCACGAGGACTGCTTATGTCCATGTGTGCCCACGAGGACTGCTTATGTCCATGTGTGCCCACTAGGACTGCTTATGTCCATGTGTGCCCACTAGGACTGCTTATGTCCATGTGTGCCCACTAGAACTGCTTATGTCCATGTGTGCCCACGAGGACTGCTTATGCCCATGTGTGCCCACGAGGCCTGATTATGTCCATGTGTACCCACGAGGCCTGATTATGTCCATGTGTACCCACGAGGCCTGATTATGTCCATGTGTACCCACGAGGCCTGATTATGTCCATGTGTACCCACGAGGCCTGATTATGTCCATGTGTACCCACGAGGCCTGATTATGTCCATGTGTACCCAAGAGGCCTGATTATGTCCATGTGTACCCACGAGGCCTGATTATGTCCATGTGTACCCACGAGGCCTGATTATGTCCATGTGTACCCACGAGGCCTGATTATGTCCATGTGTGCCCACGAGGCCTGATTATGTCCATGTGTGCTCACGAGGACTGCTTATGTCCATGTGTACCCACGAGGACTGCTTATGCCCATGTGTGCCCACGAGGCCTGCTTATGTCCATGTGTACCCACGAGGCCTGATTATGTCCATGTGTACCCACGAGGCCTGATTATGTCCATGTGTGCCCACGAGGCCTGATTATGTCCATGTGTGCCCACGAGGCCTGATTATGTCCATGTGTGCCCACGAGGCCTGATTATGTCCATGTGTGCCCACGAGGCCTGCTTTTTTTTCAAACATACCGAGAAGATCTTAATCTCCGGTATTTGCACCGTGGGGCCAAAGTGCTGTCCCTCACCTCTTGACTTGCGCTTCAGACCCTAGCGCCTCTGTATCCCCGCCAGCGCCGTCGCTGCCAGGACACCGCAGCGCGGCAGCCGGGATAGGGAACCACATTCCCCAGGAACCTCAGCGGCTGGACGCCGCCTCCACCAATCAGGGTGCGCCCGAAGGCGCTTGAAAGGAAGGACTGCCCTTGGGGGAGCGGGAGACTCCGGTATTTGCACCGTGGGGCCAAAGTGCTGTCCCTCACCTCTTGACTTGCGCTTCAGACCCTAGCGCCTCTGTATCCCCGCCAGCGCCGTCGCTGCCAGGACAGCGCGGCAGCCGGGATAGGGAATCACATTCCCCAGGAACCTCAGCGGCTGGACGCCGCCTCCACCAATCAGGGTGCGCCCGAAGGCGCTTGAAAGGAAGGACTGCCCTTGGGGGAGCGGGAGACTCCGGTATTTGCACCGTGGGGCCAAAGTGCTGTCCCTCACCTCTTGACTTGCGCTTCAGACCATAGCGCCTCTGTATCCCCGCCAGCGCCGTCGCTGCCAGGACACCGCAGCGCGGCAGCCGGGATAGGGAACCACATTCCCCAGGAACCTCAGCGGCTGGACGCCGCCTCCACCAATCAGGGTGCGCCCAAAGGCGCTTGAAAGGAAGGACTGCCCCTAGCGTCGCGGGACGCCCGGGGCGAAGCCCGGGCAAAGGGCGGGCCCTCTACGGTCCTCAGCGGCACGAGAAGGACGGGGACGGGCCAGACCCCTTGGGATTTCAACCAAAGAAGGTACAGTGTCCATTCTCGTTTGTTGAAGAATTAAGGCCATCCTGTTTTATCAATTCCAATACACCACATACAGTATGACTTCCAAGGGGGCCTATCCCATCTTCTTCCAAAAACATCGCCCGGACCAGGAATTGGACATGTCCACCCAGAGCCATCTGACTCTCCTCACCATTAGAGACACAGATTCCGATGACTGCCGTCAACTCCTAGACCCAATTCAAACCCTCCCACAACCCTCTGCCAGGACAGAAAAAGTATCTTATTGGGAGGAATTAAATGCCTTATGCGGGACAAATTTTATCCCAGTTGTACCCCCTTCCCCCGTAAAAGACCCTACTATCGACCCCTGTGCGGATAAACATTGTGAGACATCCCGATCACCGAAGGAGGATAGCAGCCAAATTATTGGACTTACACAGGGTCACTGTGTAAAAAGGAAGCACAACGAAACAAACTGTACTGATTCCCCATCGCCTGTTATTATTTCAACCCCATCCAAGGCGCACACTGGAACATTGGAGAGTGAAGTAGCATCCTCCTACCTACCACTATTGCCCCACTTTGAATCAATGTTAAGATCTGTGCTATCACCCCTGCTTGACCAAATTAACATCTTAGGGGATAGGTTGACAAGCCTAGAGGCTATTATTAAAGCCAATTCTTCTTCATCTGCTATATCTATTTGTGCCCCACCTCCTACTGTCCCCAAAGTGCCTTTCATCACAAAAACTGTCCCAACTGTAAGTACTAAAATCGCCCATACAGCAGTGCGACCTCCTAAGAGAATATCTTCAACTACTCCGAATATTCCTTGTAAACCTGGGTTACCTAACTCCTCTACTACTAGAGCAGAACCTAAGAGAGCAGCTTGCATAAATTTGCCCCCAGAAGCAGCTTCTTGCAGGAGTACCTCCACTTGCCCACGGGAAACCTGAAAGCCACCAGGACCTATATCACAAAGTCCGGTTTTGGCTATCAAAAAATAGACCCCTCCCACCCAATAAAAACGGTGGCATCCTGAGCGTCAGAAGGGTGGGTTGGTTGGGGTCATCAGCCAAAGAAATTCCCGGGGACCTAATTTTAGATAAATTTAAGGACAGACAGACAGTCCCCTACTTACGATCCTGCAAACCCCATGAAAAAGATGGCTCCATTTCCGTTTGGGATCTGCATGATTTCTACCCGAGTTCCCCACACATCCCCTCACCAAGATCAATAGCCCCACGTAATCACTTGTTAGGAAGGGATTCTATCAATTATTAATTTTTCTTACCCCCTATTAGAACAGCTCTAGTTATGAGAAACCGGCAGCAAAATGTTTATGTAAATTAGTATCATGTAAATACGTACCGTGGTTTTATTGAAGTTTGTATTTATTTTCTGTGGATGTATACTTTTATGATTTCTTTGTGAAATCGAATAAAGTTTGATTTGATTTGAGAAGATCTTAATATATTCAACTGCACCGACGAGACTTGGTTCTATTCTCGAACGGGGCCCTCAGTACTCTGTGTGGGCCCCACCAACACTCAGTGCGTGGGGGATTGATGGACCCTTAGAGAGGAATGACTCTCGTCCTCCTCTTCTACAAGGGGGGACCTCAGGGTCTGCAGGACAGACACAAACTTCGAATGATGCCCCCCAGTTTACGGGGCCCTCGGTACCCTACTCCAGGACAGGATGACGCAGCCTCCTGCTCTCTAGCCCTAGGAACACCGAGTACCTGCAGGACTGACACCTGAGATGGGCGAATTAGCTGGCGAGTGTGCGCAATATGAAAAATCCGTTACATCAAATAAAAAAAATGAGCCATATTTCTGAAACTGGTGTCATGTGCGCCACGTGCCAGTTAAATCAAAATATTAAACATACCATGGTCTTTATTGAAAAAACGGCGATTTTAGAAATGTATTAAGGGTTGGGAGATTCCTACAACATATTTATTTCAACTTCCAACCCCCCTTTTTGTTTCATATCACAACATTCTCCTAGATTTCACCGGGGCACTTTCCCGCATTAACAGTAGAACTTTTATATAAATATTCAAGCCTTACCCAGCTGCGCTGAAACGTGTAAGAGTGGCATTTGCACTTATTTGTGAATATCACACGCCTTACACTTTGCTGGTGCTACACGGGGCGCAATCTACACTGTGGGTGTATAGGATACAAATAGACATACCATCGGGAATGCCCAGTGTGAAGAAAGCTCAAAAATACACGTGCATTCTATATACACCTGACGTCACACGCACGTTTCTAACCCACTCTCCTGTTGATACCGTTTCCCCTTGCATACATCTCATCTTTTTCCACATATAAATCTGAGTTACACTGGGAGAAATCCTTTACACACCAGGACCACTGTGTATACATTTGACTCCGCCCAGGTCCATATTTTGGCCTTGACATCAGAATCCATGTTCGACAAAGATGAATCAACAACACATTATTATCAATAACAGTGACACACAAATAATAACGAATGGACAGTTATGATTATTATTTTTTTGTATTATTCAGCACATGTTGAGAATTATCTCACTTCTAGGCGCTGATGGTAGTCACGCACGTACATACACAGGGCATGATAACCCACTAACCATTTTAAGCGCATTAAACTAAAAACTAAACGAAACAGGCACATATTATCAGTTCCCACAACACTGCAGTGAGAAGAATTATGCTCACTTGTGTAATACTTATTTATATAAATAAGGATGAATTAAAAATATATATATATTTTCAAATACATGTTTTCGGTATTAACCCAAGCATACGCACCTACTAATTAAAACACGCGTATTAAATGTGAATTCAAATATATCAACAATGTAACAAAGGTAATAAGCGACACTACAAAGAAAGCCTTTGACAAGTGTGTATTACTTCCAGGCCTTGGAATCCGGCAGCCCTGGAGGGCCACGCGCCCAATAAAATGCAAATGGCGCCGGACAATGGACAGGTCTCTCAGCCTTTGTGTGGGAATCAATCCTCAATCAACTGATTTCAGATCTGACACGGGATCAAAGTCAGGGAAGAGGGCGCGCTTGGGAACTTAAGGTAGTAAGAGGCGCTAGCCGGGCTCCACGGTGGGTGAATGAGGGGGATTGTGTGCTCTAGGCGCTGCAGCCCAGAGGAGACCCCCAGCCCGTCAGACTGAATTATCAGCCGGACAAGGTGGGTTTATTAACCTGGCGTCAGCTCAGTGCCAGCCTCCACACCAAACAGAGCCAAGGGGAGCCCGGCCGGGGCACTTATAGGGCACTTTGCAGCCACTAGTGATGGAATAACATTTTCTCTTCAGCGCCACAGGCAGCCACAGTTTTCGCAAAACCCGGGAACACGTCTCGTCACCTCTCCAGCTAATATTTACACTTCACCCCTTCGCCCCGTCCTCCCCCGCGCCGAACTTGCACTGGGCTGACATTTCCATCCTAGACAATGGCTAGGGCCCTGCTCCCCCGCCCCCCCCCCCAACCCTTGACCTCGTCTCAGAGGATGTCAAGGAGAGGATGCCTGCGACCTTCACACGGGCACACACGGTTTCCACTTCACCACTTGGCGCTTCTATTTTTGACTCTATGCACAAAGTGGTGCTGAAGTTGAGAACTACGATTTGTCGGAGGAGACAGTCACAGATGGCACATTTACAACCGTAAACATCCGGACCGCTTCTGGGGCCCTCTCGGAGTTTCTTAACTCGCTATTTATTTACATTTATTTTTGCGTTTATACGTCAGGTATGTGTGTGTGACAGCTTTCATTCTGTACTGAAGAACTACAAGCACAGACATCTCACGTCAACCAGCTGTGAGCCAGGAGCAAATGCTATCGGTACCTCCCCTCCCACAAGCCGGGTATGGCTCTTGGCCATGCCGCTTTGCCCACCTAAGCTGACCCCCTGCCTAACCCCCACCTTGCCCAGGTTCTCTGCCCACTGTCTCTCCTCCAGATGGCCCTGTATCCCTCAGACCACCTCACCCCGAGGGGCACGGACTACTGCTTCCGGTGCACATACTCCGCCTGAGCAGCCACCCTCCCTCATCAGTGAGAACCAGATGTTTATATGTACAGAGAAATCTAATACAAATACTGCTTTTTTCGAAATTGTAGCCAAATGCTCACAACGACGCGTTACCAGCACGTGACATGCAGTGATTTAAGTGTTCGGGTACTGTCCGGAACTGACAGCATACATCAACTAACAATGCCAAGCGACGAGCTTCACGAGGCGCGCCCTTAGGACACGTCGGCCCCCGCCCCCAGTGGTAGCAGGGGGGCGGCTGGGCGGCCAATGGCGGACGGCCGCCTCCCCCTCTCTCCAAGTGTTGATCACCTCCGGGTCACGGGTGACGCACATCCGGTTTTGGCGAGGGGCGGAGACCACGGGCCTATGTAAGGTCAAGATCCCCTGACCGAGGTCTCTGTTCCCGTCGCCACTGCTGGACCGTGTGGGCCTCGCCACTGCTGGACCGTGTGGGCCCCGCCGCTGACCCTCGGACTTCAGGCCAAAGCTTCCTTTAAACTCCCACCCACCCGTCCCCGAGTTTAGTGGTTTGAGGGAATGTTGTTGCGGAGTACAGACCTGCGAGCAATAAACAGTGATTGAGGGGAGGCCGCCTGGCGGACTCCATAGGCCAGCTCTGAGGGGGGATATGGTGAGCTCTCCGCGGGGAGGAAGTCACCACCGGCTGGGGAGGCTAGGGCGACAGATTTCGAGCCTCCCGGGCGTCCCAGGGCAGCCGGGTGGTAGAGGGGTGGGCCCTGGTAAGGACGGACAAGGAACGGCGGGCCTACCACTCCAAGGGGCAGGTGCACGGCACCTGGCGTAGGATACCCCGGCGCGAGAAGCGAACCAGATGGTGCTCCTCCCTTAGGGCTGGGGGAACAGGAAAAGTACATGTGTTGTTTTTTAAAATTGATTTATGAATATCAATATGCATTGTGTATGCTTGTCATGTTTATTCAAATGTGGAGAATTAAACATGGCCTTTTTTACCCCACCAAAATCTCCTGGTTATTAAAGATATAAATGTGGGGTGCTGCATGTTGGTATCGGGTTGAGGGTGGCGGGGGCAGATCTGGAGGGTACGGGTCCTATGCCAAGCGACGAGCTTCACGAGGCGCGCCCTTAGGACACGTCCCCTCCGGCCCCCGCCCCCAGTGGTAGCAGGGGGGGCGGCTGGGCGGCCAATGGCGGACGGCCGCCTCCCCCTCTCTCCAAGTGTTGATCACCTCCGGGTCACGGGTGACGCACATCCGGTTTTGGCGAGGGGCGGAGACCTCGGGCCTATGTAAGGTCAAGATCCCCTGACCGAGGTCTCTGTTCCCGTCGCCACTGCTGGACCGTGTGGGCCCCGCCGCTGACCCTCGGACTTCAGGCCAAAGCTTCCTTTAAACTCTTCCCGCGTCTCCCGTTGGATTGTCGAGGGAGAGCGGCACCGGAGAGAGGGTTTTGTGTTGGAGGACTTCGGCTATCGAGGGAGTGCAGCGGCCATCTGGATTCGGTGTTGGGCGCGGAGCGTGAAGAGAAGGGTGCCGTGCACGTGGCCAGGTAAGGAGTCGGGTGCCTCGGGGGGCCTCGCGGGCAGCCGTGGTTCACGGGAGGGGGGTGTGTTCGCTAACTTGGTTCCCTGCTCCTCTCGCGGGGTTGCGGCTGCACGTGGGGTTCCACTCGGGGTGCGGGCTCCTGCCGGGCGGTGTGGACGGTGGCTCTGGGGTGCGGGGTGCGCAGGCGTTGAGGCTCCAGGCGCGTAGGTCGCTCAGCGGCGTGGCTGGTAGGGTGAGGATAGTCAGGGAACGCCAGCAGCGCAGACTTCGAGCGCAGATTAGATAAGTGAGATGGCCCCCAAGAAAGGAGGGCATAAGAGGAAAGACACTGACCCGGAGCTGGCGCAGATAATGAAATTATTGTTGCGCAAGCTGAGCAAGGACACCCCGGACAGTGAGACGGGGAGCGAAGACGAGCAGCCTGAGCCGGTGGTAGAGAGGCCACGCAGGGAAGGGGTAGCGCCTCGAGCGGCATTTCCCCCGCTGCGGAAGAAGGGAAGAATCGTACCTAAGCATAAAAGGGCAGAGAAGGGCAAGAAGCGTAGTCAGACGCATGTAGTGGAGGAGCAGGACGTGGTATCAGTAGGTCCCGTCCACTCCCCCCCCCCTATGGTTCCCGAGGTAGTGGTGGCCCCTGCCCCAATAGCAAGGGTACCACAGTCCATTGTCCCTCCCGACCCGGTAGGGGCACTGTTGTCTGAAATCAGGGAGACATTACATACACTAGCCCCGGGTGGGGGCACGCCGGTCCCGCCGCCGCCGGTGGCCGCAGGGGCAGGAGTGCAAGACCCCGTAGAAAGTCTGCTGGCATCAGTGGCTACCCTGGTAGGGCAATTGTCGTCCTCAAATAAAGGGGGAGATCGAGCGAGTGCAGGGGCGACAGCGCCATGGGCCCCGCAGCAGGCAGTAGATCAGGGGGCGCTGCATACCATTCAGAAGCAGCTCGCGCAGGTGGCAGAATTGCGCAAAGCGACTCCAAGTGGAGCAAGTGGATCCTTATCCCAGGCAGCCACACAGGCAGCTGGACCCTTAGGAGGTAAGCTAGGTAACGAGGTTGGGGGGGCCAGCGAAGTTGGGGCATCCCTGGGAGGAATACAAGGGAATGTGCTGTCCCAATCAGGAATGCTGGCCACTCATGTGTCCCCAGAAATGAGGGAAAAAATTTGGAAGGGAGCTTACATTGACATCTTTTCTCTGATCAGGCCCAATAGGAGGGATATAGATCTTAGGGAGAGAGAAGGCAAGGAGGGTTCCTTTAAAGAAAGGAGGCCCCGGGTGGAGGAGACTCTGACCAACTGGCTTTTTGGTTTCCATGTTTTTGTTTCAGTACTGTTGGAGAAGAGACAGGATTTAGCCATCCCACTGGTGTTTTATATGAATAAAATTGTGAAGGCGCATGCTACTCAAGGGAGCTTAGTATGGTTGAATTATGACAGGGATTTCCGCTGGGCCAAGGAGCAAAACCCAGGTATTGGATGGGACCAGGTGGAGGTGAATGCCTGGCTGGAGAGTACCAGCTGCAGGGAGCAGCCTGCCAGGCAGCCCTTTCGGACATCCCAGGGGGGCCCGGGGGAGAAGAGAGGAGTTTGTTGGACCTTTAATAGTAAAGCGTGCACCTACCCCCCCGGACAATGCAAGTTTAAACATGCATGTTCCTTCTGCGGTCATCCCTCCTATCCTGAGTTCAAGTGCAACAAAAAGGCGAGAGAGCGGGGAGGCGGGGCAGCGGCAAGGGATGTTAAACCCCCGCAGGCCTAACCTGCCTACCCCGGTAGACATTGTACGTCTGACTTATTGGCTCGACCGGTACCCTGATAGGGGGGCGGCCTTGGTTTTGTTTGAGGGGTTTTCATTTGGGTTCCGGATCCCTGCGGTACATGTCCCTCCCGTTAGTCGGTGCAACAATCTGTTGTTAGCCAGGATTCTCCCGTCAGTAGTAGTTACTAAGGTAGAGAAAGAGTGTTCCCTGGGCCGGGTAGCTGGACCTTTCCCCTCCCCTCCCTTTGAAAATTATGTGTGTTCACCACTGGGAGTAGTGCCAAAAAAGGAGCCTGGGCAGTTCAGGTTGATCCACAACCTTTCCGCTCCCAGGGGCTCTTCAGTGAATGACTCCATTGACCCGGCACTGTGTACAGTAACATACTCTTCCTTTGATTCCGCGATTCAGAAGGTCAGGGATCTGGGGCGAGGGGCCTTGTTGGCAAAAACGGACATAGAATCGGCCTTCCGCCTGTTGCCGGTGCACCCGGACGATCACCATTTGCTAGGCTTTCAGGTGCAGCACCAGTTCTATTATGACAAATGCATGCCTATGGGATGCGCTGTATCTTGTAAGTACTTTGAGACCTTCAGCTCCATGCTGCAGTGGGTTTTTTCATACAGGTCTGGGTGCACTGATGTTGTTCACTACTTGGATGATTTCATGGTGATGGGCCCTGTTGGGTCTGGTAAGTGCGCGCAGGCGCTTAACGAACTAGTGAACATGTTTCAGGAATTCGGGGTCCCCCTGGCGCCCAGCAAGACGGTGGGCCCTGAGACTTGTATGTCCTTCTTGGGGATTGAAATCGATACTGTGGCTGGCGAGTGCAGATTACCTAGAGACAAGGTGGTGGCATTCTCCCGGGCGATTGAGGCGGCCTTAGCAGGCCCAAAGGTGTCCCTACACCAGCTCCAAGTCCTGGTGGGGCAGTTGAATTTTGCACTACGTATCATCCCAATGGGACGCCCTTTCTCCAGGTCTATCGCCCGCGCCATGGTGGGTCTTACCCAAAAACACCACAGGGTGCGGTTAAGGGCTAGTGTGAAGGAGGACCTAAGGGTTTGGCGTAGTTTCCTGGCGGACTTCAATGGGCGGGTGGTGTGGCCCGCCCCTCCGGTGACCAGTGCTGAGCTTGGCCTTTTTACAGACTCGGCAGGTAGCATTGGCTTTGGCGCTATCTTGGGCGCCGCTTGGTGCGGGGCGGTTTGGCCTCCGGCCTGGCACGAAAGGGGCCTGACAAAAAATATTGCCTTCTTGGAGCTCTTCCCCATTTGGGTGGCGGTGACCATCTGGGCTGATCACTTCAGGGATAGGGCGGTGACCTTCTGGTCAGACAACATGGCGGTGGTGGAAGTCATCAATAGGCAGGGAGCTACCTGCCCTCACGTGCTGCGCTTGTTAAAATTGTTGGTCCTGGCATGCTTAAAACTGAACTTAACCTTCAAGGCGGCGCATATACCGGGTATTGATAATCATGCAGCTGATGCTTTGTCTCGTTCCAAGTTGCAGGATTTCCGGAGGTTCCACCCACAGGCAGAGGAGCGAATGACTATATTCCCTACGTCACAGTGGACAATTGGAGCCCCGCTTTAGCGGGGCTGGTAGGTGCCTCCCTGAGTGAACGCACAAAACAGTCATATCAACAGCAATTTAATGTGTACTTGTGTTTTGCCAAGCAGACAGGCTTTCCAAACGTTTTCTCTCCAGAGGCGGTGCATGGTTTCCTTCAAAGGTTAAGGGATCAGGGGAGGGCTGTGGCCTACGCAAGGGCAAATTTGTCGGCTATCGCCTTCTTTGCCAAGGTAGCAGGGGTGCGGGACCCTGGGGCTTCCTTCCTCATCAGAAAGGCGCTGACAGGGTGGGCCAGATTGGAGGGACCAAGGCGGGACTGTCGTAGGCCACTGGATCTCCCGACCTTGTCTGAAATGTTAAGGGTCTTACCGTCTGTGTGCGATTCTCCGTTCGAGGAGGTCTTGCTGGGAGCAGCTTTCTGCTTAGCCTTCTACGGGGCCTTCCGCCTGAGCGAATTGGTAGGGTCCTCTAGATTTGACCATGGGGGGGGCTTGCAGTTCCGGGATCTGGCTCTTTCCCCGGGGGGCTTAGTGGTACTGCTCAGGCGTTCCAAAACAGATCAGGGGGGGAAGGGTGCCCCCGTGCATCTCCGGCCCGCCCCTGGGGTGGCGGCATGCCCGGTAGCCCGGATGCTAGCCTACCTGCCCCTTCGTCCCGAGGGCGGGGGCACGGCCCTGTTCATTCACGAGAATGGCCACTGTTTGTCACAGTATCAATTTAAAGCGGTTTTCAGGCTTGCCCTGGGGGTACTGGGTCTGGGGGCTGCCGGGTTTTCTTCTCATTCCTTCAGGATAGGCGCCGCTACCTTAGCGGCAGGGGCGGGCCTCTCTCCCGACGCTGTCAAGGGTGTTGGGCGCTGGGCATCGGGCTGCTACAAAAGATACGTGAGGCCGGATTTGTTATGACCAGACTTGGCCACCTCTTTTTGGTTGATGTTTAACTGTGTCCTCTTTCTCCTTTTGATTAGTATGCCCGAGTCGGTGGTCTGGGTCGTGGGGCACTCGTTCGTGCGCCGGGCGGCAGTACGTGTGCAGCAACGACAGGTGGTGAAGCCAGCTAACTTGGGCGAGGTCGAATTCGTGTGGCATGGCATCGGGGGGATGCGGATCCGACACTTGAGGCGGACGGTGGAGGAACTCAGAGCACAGAGGCGGCACAAGTCCCCAACTTGGATTGTGATACATGTAGGGGGCAACGACATGGTGGACAGGGGTCGCTTGGCCGTCAAGGAGGCCCTCCTGGCGGAATTCGCCTGGCTGGGGCACACGTTCCCGGCAGCCACCATTGTTTGGTCGGGCATGCTCTCACGCAGGACATGGGGACCGGGAGTCCGGGAGTCCGGGTTAGATCTTTGAACGTTTCAGTGAGAAAACTGAATGGTGAGCTGGCGAGGTTGTGCTCAGCAAAGGGCCGCTTGCGCTACATTCAGCACCGGTTGATCTCTGGAGAAACAATGTACCACCATGATGGGGTACACCTGTCGGACTTAGGAACGGACACATTCATAAGTGAACTTTGGGCATTTATTGCGAACGCAGGTGGGGAGGGTGTCAGACCTGAGGGCCTTGGCCACCCTTGTGGCGGAGTACAGACCTGCGAGCAATAAACAGTGATTGAGGGGAGGCCGCCTGGTGGACTCCATAGGCCAGCTCTGAGGGGGGATATGGTGAGCTCTCCGCGGGGAGGAAGTCACCACCGGCTGGGGAGGCTAGAGCGACAGATTTCGAGCCTCCCGGGCGTCCCAGGGCAGCCGGGTGGTAGAGGGGTGGGCCCTGGTAAGGACGGACAAGGAACGGCGGGCCTACCACTCCAAGGGGCAGGTGCACGGCACCTGGCGTAGGATACCCCGGCGCGAGATGCGAACCAGATGGTGCTCCTCCCTTAGGGCTGGGGGAACAGGAAAAGTACATGTGTTGTTTTTTAAAATTGATTTATGAATATCAATATGCATTGTGTATGCTTGTCATGTTTATTCAAATGTGGAGAATTAAACATGGCCTTTTTTACCCCACCAAAATCTCCTGGTTATTAAAGATATAAATGTGGGGTGCTGCATGTTGGTATCGGGTTGAGGGTGGCGGGGGCAGATCTGGAGGGTACGGGTCCTAAGGTGCAGCACCACTTCTAAGCACCGTTTAATGGGAAAGTGCCGACACTTCTCAGCAGAAAACAGGTACTGTGGGCAGGAGAACCGACCCTTCTCATATTTCGATTTAAACCAGTCCAAATGTGTAGTTTGACCATTGCCCAGCGCCCAGAGACAAAATGGCACTACTTTCCAGGAGAGAGGCAAGAAAACTCCAAGCTCAATGCCAAGGGGGCGTCCAGATGCCCGTGTGCGCCCAGTGCCAGCACGTCAGGTATGCAACCACGTGCTGCCATTGACCCGGGGCACCTAGGATATTGTGCAGTCGGTCACCGGAGGCCATACCATCTGCTGTATTTAGACCGTACGTTCCAAAGTTATTTTTTTCCTGCTCAGGAGCACCAGAAAAAAACCCTGACAGTCCTGAACACGGAAAAAATAAAAACGAGCAGCCACTGGGAGAACACTCCCAGTGTGTTATGGCCATTAGTTTTTGTTTTTCATCAAACTCCCAAAGTAGAAAAAGCAAAAAAAAAAAAAAGAAGCAAAGTAAGTCTTGTGCGTGCCCACCTCTCCATGGAGCCTGCAGGGGGAGGGTGTTTCTCCCCCTGTGTGCCACATATCTTTGGGGCATTTGTTTTCTTGGCCTCAGCTAACAAGGCAGGAAGAAATCCCCAGAGGTCCCTTTGGGCATTTCCACTTAAACTACCATATTCACTGTTGTAGGTAGGCAGGTGGTCCGGCCGCCTACCTGTCAGAGAGTTCTGCGCCCTACGTGGTATGCTGGCTACCATACGGGCCTAGTAGAAGTGCATGGGTGCTGTGACCAGTGCTGTTTATGGTGACATGTTGAGGTTCCGTGAATTCTGAACCCGTTTCATAAAGGTCATGGTTTCGTTACGAATTTGATATTAGCGAACCTTAACTAGTTAGTGCGGCAAGTATGAGTGCTTTCATCACGTTAGACCGATGGATTCACTACGTATTTAGGGATTTCGTTTTGAACCCTTGGGTTCCATTTTGTGTATGGCAGCCATTTTGTGGTTGCCCTCACATAGGCCGATGACTGTGGCTGAACTAGTCTTTTTAAGGACATGTACACCTTAGCTCCAGTTCGTGCTGACTTTTATTTGACCTGAGTGAACTGACCCTGTTGCCTGAAGCTGACCTTGTTAAACCAGTTCCTGCCCTTTAGCTGACCAAGATTAAGGATCAGAGCACACGACATCATAAAGTTTTACTGCACACAAATATGCCTTATCCTACTCTCACCTGTTTCTGCTCCTTTCTTTATGGTCTATTTATGATTGGGTTGTGGCCTTTTTTATTATGGGCTCGTTCGACCTGTCTAAAGAAGAATGTTGGGTTTGACCGATGATTGATCATGGGCTGAGCAACTGAAAAGTGGGTTTTACCGTCATGCGATACCTCTGGTTTGGATACATGTGATTGGACAGTTTGTAAATGTTAGGTATTTGTCTGGAATGTGATTTTTGGCATAAAAAGGGATGACTTGCTTTGTAAAATTGAGCAGTCTCCTGAGAACTCATACCGTGATGATTTCTAGGACTTCTGTTACTGGCTGCAGCCAATAAATTTGATCTTTGACGCCACTCAGAAGTATCCCGTGTCTCTGTATTCTAAGACAGGTGAACCCGAAGACTTTGGGCGGGCCCCTGGCGCCGCTGGGTTCTAAAACCCGGTTCTTCAGTTGGCGCTTCCAACGTGGGGCGACTTCAGCGGTACCGGTCCAAGCCTGAAGATCGTGAGGAAATTCTGGAGGACGGCCACCACTTCATCGACCCCGGCATGTCGAACGTTGACTGAAGGTCTTTTCTGCGAGGCTTCCCGCTTTCCTGACGGCTACGAAAGACTGCTGCCCTGACTGTCGCCCTGTCCTGGACCCATTTGTGATGCTTTGTACGGCGAGATGATAGACGGGTCTTCTGGTGGCGTGACTGATACCTCAGTTAAGTATAAGTGGGTCGCTCCCAGTCCTTAGTTTTTGGTTCTTTGGTTCTTATTTTGTTTGGTCCTTAGTTTTGATTTGCAAATTGCAATTTCCAAAGCCGAGGGACTCGTATATTTGCGAGACTATCGTTGTAGATGATCCCTTGAAGTTTGAAGCTAGATTAGTGAGCGAAGATGCCTGGTCTTAGCAAAATTGGGAGAATATTCTGTTGTGGTTGTAACAGGGATTCCCGATTGGAGGATTCATGTCCGATACCTCCAGTTGGAACTCCGACTTATGAGCTCTATTGTAAACACGGCGTGGGCCCCATTACGTTTAATGAAGTATGGGTTCACTATACTAGGAAAGATGGGGTTTTAAGATGGCCCCAACATGGTAGTTTTGATACTGAGATTTTAGATAATTTAGAAACGAAATTCTTTAGGAAGAAAGCCCGGCCGACAATGTTTGACTCCTTTCGCCTTTGGCGAAAGGGAGCCAAACAGAGAGAAATTAAACAAGCCAAAAAAGATAGGAAAGATAAGAATATGTCAGTACTACAAGCTGCTAGGCAGTATAGGGATGATGGAGAGGAGCGAGCGAATGAGGTTTTAGATAGGCAGCGTTGCATGGCCATAGATAAATGTTATCCGGCCTTGCCGTCTCCTCCTTCAAAACCGATTGAAGATTTTGAAAAAGATCCTTTTATCTCTCGTCTGTTGAGATTAGCACCTCCTTATGTGGAGGGTGCTACTGCACCTCCATTACCACCGGTTGTTCCACCCTTTGTTTTTCAACCTCCTGCTGTTGTTCAGCCACTCGGTACTCCACAGATGGTTTTACCTCCTCCTGCGCAACCCGCTCTAGGGTCGCCAGCTTTGCCTCAGACTCCTTTGCCTTCCGTTTCTGCATCTGAGACTCCTACTGTTCTTGTTCCTACACCTTCTTTGCCTCAAAATACTTATTCTCCTGTTCTTATGTCTGCTTCTTCTCCTTCTGTTCGAAAACGAATGACAGAGATTGTTTCTAGTTTATGGTCTCCATTGTTTGGGTCATTGAATATGACCCGTTGACCCGTTTCGGAACGTAAGCAGAGTCGTAGTCAGCTTCCTGGTTCCGAGGAACTGGCTGTGTTGGATTTGTTGGCTCGTAAATGGATTATAAATGCCTCAAGGTATAGTTTGCCAGCGGTTATGGATGTTTTCTTTCAGTGGGAACCGCCAAAGCAAAGGTATGTTTTTAATGTAATGTGTACGTTTCTGCGTCCGGAATGGGTAGATAATGATTTGGGTTTGATCCCGCAGGAACTACTTGATGTTCAGTCGGATTTTGCTAAAGGGATGATAGTGGAATCTGATATTACAGATGCCGTAGAGACGATACTGGCTTTTAGATCTAGCCTTCCGCCTCAGACATTGTACGCACCTGATTCCTCTGTTAGGAGAAATGCAAGACAGTATCCCATGAGAGAAGTTCCTCCTGTATGGAAGGGAGCAGTTCAGGCTAATGTAAATCAGGGTATTGTTGCCGCACCGGCTCATTTTCAGCGAGCATGGGTACATGTCCCTTGGAAGAGAGCAGAGGTCTTGGCTCTTAAGCAGACCTTACCTGATCCTCGTAAGAATCCTGCTGGTTACTACAAAGAGTTGTCTCAGACAGTAGATGCGTGTATAATAAATTTAGCCGATGTTGACATGTTGATGGGTAATATAGTTCCGCAACCTTTGTGGGCGAAGATTCGTCATGAGAATCATGCAGCAGAGTTAGGTGATACTTGGGTGAATAGTGTTGCTGCAGATGGTAGACAAGTAGGAGGTGCTAAACCTGAACTCTTAGTTGCAGAATTACCTGGTAGAATTATTAATTTAATTAAGACGATGATGCCTGCTTTACGAGTGAATTGGGATAAGTTAGCAGCATGCAAGCAGAAGAAAGATGAGAGTGTGTCTGACTTCTTCACTAGGTTTGAAGAGACGTTTATTGATCACAGTGGTCAGGATACGAGTACGGAAGGTGGTCAAAGGTTGTTCGTGGATAAATTTGTCTTTAATTTGCTTCCCGAACTTTCTAATAAGTTGAAGGACTCTGAGAGTTCATGGGCCGTTTCTTCGTCAGCCCAGATATTGGCTACTGCTCAATATTACGAGAATAGGGATAAAGATGAGAAGGATAAAGTAGAGAAGAAAACGAAGGATTTAAAGACGAAAGTTCTTTTGCAGCAAGCTTATCAGCCTCGTCAGAATCAGCCTCAGTTCCAGCAACCTCCACAATTTCAGAGATTGTTACAGAAGCCTGAGCCTTATGTTCAGCGATTCTTTCCTGGCCCGAATCAGTGTGCTTACTGTAGAGAGGAAGGTCATTTCAAGAATAATAGTCCGACTTTGTTACAGCGTGCGAATGGTGCACCTGGTCAGAGAGGTCGTGGTGGTTTTCAGCAAGCGCCTAGAGGAAAAGGTCATGGTGTGATCCCCCAGAATGAGCGTTCCTCTTCCCTACAGAATTCTGCGATTTTTTTTGATAGACAGAGTGTTCCGAGTGGTCAGTCTCCACAGTACTATCTTGAGGATTACTATGTTTAAGGTGAGAGTGTTGGTTATAATGATAACTAGGACAGCCATGGACAAAGTAAGGGAGTAGTGTCAGTTCCAGTAGATCAGAGTGGACCGTATGTTGAAGTGATTACATCAGGTGTAGTAGAACCTTTTCTTTTGGATACTGGTGCGACAAAGAGTTCTATTATGCATTCTAAACTCCCTGGCGCACCTTTGTCTGGCTTGACCAATAACTAGGATACTATTGTCCATTACAGAAAGAGAAGAAACACCTTACACAATGTCCCAGTTACTAGAAGAACTTGAAATTGACACTGACCTAACACTATCAAGCGGTTTCAAGAATAAATCCAAGTGGACACCCACGTTACCAGGGGGCAATGCAATTGATGATTTTTATAAAAGAGTCTTGGAAGACATAGAACATATGACACACCACAGAGACACACACATTTTAACCTGAGTACGGGGGAACGGAAAGCCCTTACTGAACTAGCTAGGCTGACAAAGGGGGGAATGTTGTGGTGATGAATCTTATCGACTACAATACAGAGATTATGTCCCAACTCAATGATAGAACATGCTATGAAGAAATAGGACATAATCCTATGGGACCGCTGTGTATAAAAATCCACACAGAACTAACCAAATGGCACATACAGGGGATTTTAGATGAGGATGAGCTTTCATATCTAAAAACAACACGACCAAAATACCCTATTCTTTACACACTCCCCAAGATTCATAAGCATAAGCCTTTTCCACCGGGTAGACCTATAGTAGCAGGAATAGATGGACCAACGGAAAGACTCTCAGAATATGTAGACATATTCATAGGGCCAATTGTACGGACAATGGCTAGCTACATCCAAGATTCCAAACACATTTTAAGCATTTTGGAGGATTTACAATGGCAACCGAACTTACTGCTAGTAACCTTAGACGTAGTGTCTCTATACACAAGCATAGAGATAGACAAGGGATTGGCAGCACTCAATCGCCTACTTAGCAACAGACCTGCCACACAATGGTTGCACAATGAAATGCTTATCAGAATGATGGAACTAATTCTAAAGAATAATTTCTTTTTATTCGACAACAAGTGGTACAAACAAAATAAGGGGGTGGCAATGGGATCAAAATGTTCACCTTCGTTTGCCAACCTATACATGGGCTGCCTTGAAACAGAATATATATGGGGTATTGAGGGTTCTCGCTGGATTGATCGAATTGTATATTGGGGTCGTTACATAGACTACTGTCTACTCATTTGGTCGGGCTCGACCAGTGAATTGAATGATTTCAAACAGTATCTAAACAGCAATAAATATGGTATGCAGTTCACCATGGAACAAAGCACTGAGAAAATAATTTTCTTGGACATAGAACTGTATATAGATGACAATAAACTCATTAGCAGACTCTAGAGAAAAGATACTTTATGTAACTCCATACTACATGCAAGTAGCAGCCATCCCAAACATCAATACCAAGACAGGGTCTGGGCTCACTGGCAATAAGGACAAGCCTCACAATTACTATCTACAAACCAACACGAGCACCAATATTGCCTAACTATTTCCACAATGGATCAAGAAAATGATCTCTCGAATTACCGAAGCAAAACAGTAACTCTCAGGGATAGTATTTCTCCGGATTTAATCCAATACTTTTTTATAATTTTTGCATCAAAAGAGCCATATAAATGAGCAATTTTTCATGTTAAACGTACAAACTGTTTGAACTCCACATCACATAAAAATAGACAATTTCTTACAATCTACCAACTTTCATACAGACACTCATACACGACACAACATTAATATGTAAACACACACAAAGTTTCTGGAACTATACAAAATTATTTACAATTTCCTGATATTTGAAAACATAGCATTGGAAAAAACAAATGAAAAATTCTGATATTTTAGTAATCAAATGTGGTATTCCTAATGCTGGATAGGGGGGTCTACGCGTTTCGATAACCCCTTCGTGTGGGGAAATCTCATCAGGACCGGGAGCCTGTAAATGAAGGACAAAACACAAATCAGCCTATGGAGAGCCATACCTCTGGCACTACAGTGAGAGGGGGAGGGGGACCTAATCCTACCTCTTAGGTGCTCGGTTTTCTTTAGGTGAAACTGTAATAAAAACGAAACCTCTTTTAAATTCTATTCACCAAGAGATTTGAACTTTTTAAGGTAACAGACTCATACGTGCAATACTCACATAGGTTAACCCTTATTGCAGATTGGCAGGAAGGGTGGAGTTGAAAATCTGTGGAAATAGAGCGTGTTGTCAGAGCTTTGCGGGGTTTTATTTTACGAGGGACATTGTTGGTTGGGGTCCACTTACTTAATTAAGGCGAGTATGGCAGCCGGACTTCGGTTCCGGGTCTGGTTAGCGTGTTTATGCTTGAAATCACTGAAAAGGAAGAGGGGCGGAGACTCGCGTCAGCTCAAAGTCCTCACCTAATGTTTGCTCCGTTTTTACATAATGGTGCTTGTAGTTTACCAAGGGCGAGGCTAGACGAGCCCGCCTTTAGGGCCCGGCCCCCCGGCCCACACCACGCCGCTATTGGCCTTAGGTCCCAGGGGGCTGCCCTATGGGCAGCCAGCCTGGGGAGTACTTCCGGGTCAGGGGGGGGGGGTGACGCACGTCCGGTGGGGGCGTGGGGTGGAGGCCATGACCTATTTAGGTCTGGGTCACGGGCAACTCGGCCTCTTTCCCCACCTGCGCCGGACCTGCTCGCCCACTCCCTGTCCGTTAGTTAACTAGCTTCAATCTAACTTCAAAATTTAGGTGGCCCAGTAGCTTCCCCGCCCCATAGTCAGACCCCTCGAAGACGGACGAAGACGGAGTGCGGACGAATCTCGACGAGCGGCGGAGGAGAGAGCGCCGACCAGGTCGCCAGGTGAGGTGCCGGGGTTAGCCGAGGCTGGGGACGGGCGCGGGGTCCGGAACGGGTTGGCGCTTCCTCCTGCTACCTCCTTTGTAAGGTGTTGGGAGCAGAGAGCGTGGTGCGGGCCCGCGCTCGCCCGCAGCGGCCTTAGAGAAGGGCAGCAGAGCTCCGGCGCCGTTGCCTGGCGGCGGGGTAGGCGAGGGGTAAGGGAGAGGGGTTAGCGGGAACCTGAAGTAGTAGTTGGCGGTGCAAAGCGATACCATGTCGTCCAGGGGGCAGAGCCACAAGCGCAAAGACAAAGATCCGGAGATTGCGCAGTTACTGTCCTTGCTTTTACAAAAGTTTAATAGGGAGGACGAGAGCAGCGAAGGAGAGGCCGATGGGCTCCCTTCCGACCCGGAGGGGGATCCCCCGAGCATTGTTGAGCGCCCACGCAGACAGGGGGTCCCGCCTAAAGCAGCGTTCCCTCCCCTGCCCAAGAAACCGAGAGCACAGAATCCTAGGGGCAAACGGGTACAGAAAAGGAAAGGAAGCGGTGGGGGCTCGGGGCCGCCCCCCCCTCCTAGGGTTCCTTTGGAACCGGTAGTAACGATTGCTCCCCCATCGGCGCCGCATGCGCCAGTAGCTTCTCTCTCTGCGCCTCAAGCGCCAGTAACTCCTTTGTCTGCGCCACAAGCACCAGTAATTCCTTTGTCTGCGCCACAAGCGCCAGTAACTCCTTCGCCTGCACCTCAAGCGCCAGTGGCCCCTCTACCCGCGCCACAAGCGCCAGTGGTCCCTCCAGCTGCACCAGGTGCTCCGGCGATACCCCCGGCCTCTGAGCCTACAGATGGCATCTTGAAAGAAATCTTGGGGGCAATAGCGGCGTTGGGATCTGCCCCGGGGCTACCTGAAAAGGTGGCAGTGCCCCCGCCTGTGGTGGTAAGCCCTTCCGCCCCGCCCCAATCCGGGGGCGCTGGGACTAGTAGCGCTTTGGGGGAAATTTTAACTGCCTTGAAGGCTCTCACCCGTGCTCCGGGTCCAGCGCCCCCTCCTCCGCCAGTAGCCGTGGCACCGACCTTGGCCCCGGCAGTCACGCCTTGGGCCCCTGGGAATAGGGATGAGGGCCCCTTGGGCGAGATCAAGGAACAATTGGCGCTGTTAGTTAAGGCTCAGTCTTTGAACGCCCCTGCTGCACTCCCGGTGGTGGCGGCCCCTGCTAGCGCCCCTAGTACTTCAGGAGGTAAGCCTGAGATGAAGGGCCTGGAGCCCGGTGGGGGGGCGATGGCGGGTGGTGGCCAGGGATATGTCTTGTCTAAACCGGGCCGCCTGGCCACGCACGTATCTCCCGAAATGCGGGAAAAAATTTGGAAGGGTGAATTCGTGGATATATTTGCATTGATTAGGCCCAAGAGAATGGAAGTTGAGAGTAAAGACAAGGAGGGTAAGGATAACTCCTCTAAGGATAGGAGACCTAGGGTGGAAGAATCTATCACAAATTGGCTCTTTGGTTTCCAGGTGTTTATAACAGTAGTCATTGAGAAGAAGCCAGAGTTGGCGGGGCCGCTGGTGTACTATATGCATAGGATTTTGAAGGCGCACACGACGCATGGTGGGACAGCCTGGCTGGATTATGATAGGGATTTCAGGTGGGAGAAAGTGCAGGACCCGGACATGGGTTGGGACCAGGTGGAGGTCAATGTATGGTTAGAAAGTGTGAATGCCAAGGCATGTGGGTCGCAGAACAATAGACAGCCCTTTCGGACATCCCAGGGGGGACCTGGGGAGAAGCGGGGGACATGTTGGCAATTTAATAGGAAGGTGTGCACCTGGCCTGCGGACAAGTGCAAGTTCAAGCACGCATGCTCCTTTTGCGGGCACCCCTTGCATCCCGAATTCAAGTGCATTAAAAAATCCAAAGAACGGGGAGGGGGGGGGGGGGCAAAGAGGTTAAGCCCTCTCAGCCATAAGCTGCCCACCCCTGTATACATCGGGAAACTGGTTTTTTGGCTGAATCAGTATCCAGACCGGTCAGCAGCCAAACTCTTGTACTCAGGGTTCTCAGAGGGGTTTCGCATTCCGGCACTGGGGGTCCCCCCGGTCAGGTTTTGCAATAACCTTTTATCTGCAAGGGCGATGCCTGCGGTGGTTGAGTTGAAGGTAAGGAAGGAGCTTAGTGTGGGGCGTGTAGCGGGCCCGTTTGAGGCCCCCCCACTCCCGGGCTTTGTCTGCTCGCCTCTGGGGGTAGTACCGAAGAAGGAACCGGGGCAATTCAGGATGATCCATAACTTATCTGCCCCCAAGGGAGAGTCTGTGAACGATGCTATCGACCCAGCTTTGTGTTCAGTATCTTACTCGTCCTTCGACGTAGCTTTGAATAAAGTGAGGTCACTAGGACCTGGCGCCATCATGGCCAAGACGGACATAGAATCCGCTTTTCGCCTGTTGCCTGTTCACCCGGATGATTATCACCTCTTGGGATTCCAACTGAACCAACAGTTTTACTATGATAAGTGTATGCCCATGGGTTGCGCTGTTTCCTGCAAGTATTTTGAGACCTTTAGTTGCATGCTCCAATGGTTGTTTTCGCATAAGACAGGGCGCAGGGATGTTGTGCATTATTTGGATGACTTCATGGTCATGGGACCGGCCGCCTCAACAGCTTGTAACCAGGCGTTGGACCAACTGGTGGCCTTGTTCAGGGAATTTAATATTCCGTTGGCTCCGGGCAAGACAGTGGGCCCTGATACATGCATGACTTTCCTGGGAATTGAGATTGACACGGTGGCGGGGGAATGCAGGTTACCGCACGACAAAGTGAAGGCTTTTTCCCAGGCCATTGACGCGGTCTTGGCCTGTACAAAGGTGACTCTGCACCAGCTCCAGGTCGTGGTTGGTCAGCTAAACTTCGCCCTCAGGATCATCCCCATGGGTCGCCCCTTTTCTAGATCTATTGCCAGGGCGATGGTGGGCCTAACTCAGAAGCACCACAGAGTACGCCTGCGGGCTGAGGTGAAGGGAGATTTGAGGGTGTGGCGAGATTTCTTAGCGAATTTCAATGGCACAGTTGTCTGGCCTTCCGCCCCGGTGTCCAACTCAGAGTTGGGATTATTCACGGATGCTGCAGGCAGCGTCGGCTTTGGGGCTATCCTCGGGCCTAAGTGGTGCGGGGCGGAGTGGCCGGAAGAGTGGCACAAAACAGGTTTGACAAGAAATGTAGCCTTTTTAGAGTTGTTTCCCATACTGGTGGCGGTGTCCGTCTGGGCAGAGCACTTCAGGAACAGATCAGTGATATTTTGGTCAGACAACATGTCTGTGGTTGAAGCCATTAACCGACAGGGGGCCACGTGTAAGAATGTGCTGAGATTGTTGAAACAGCTGGTGTTGGCATGTTTGAGGTTGAATTTGATGTTTAAGGCAGCACACATACCAGGGGTCGACAATCATGCTGCTGATGCTTTGTCTCGTTCCAAGCTGCAGGAATTTCGGAGGTTCCATCCTGGAGCGGAGGATCAGAGGACGGTGTTCCCACCATCACTGTGGAGGATTGGAGCCCCGCTTTAGCGGGGCTGGTAGGTGCCTCATTGAGTGACCGCACTCGGAAAACGTATCAGCAGAGTTTTTTGTATTACAGGACATTGGTGCAAGAGGCGGGTTTCTCATGTTGGCATTCTGATCAAGCTATGTTTCACTTCCTTCAGCACATCAGTGATCAGGGCAGGTCACTCTCTTACGCCAGAACACACGTCACTTCTGTGGGATTCTTTGCCAGATTAGCGGGCTTGTATGATCCAGGGATGTCTTATGTAGTCAAGAGAGCATTAACTGGGTGGGCTAGGAGGGAAGGCCCTAAGCGAGACAGTAGACGGCCCTTGGATGTGGGGACTTTGAAGAGTATGCTAGACGCCCTCCCTAGACTGTGCACCTCTGCCTTTGAGAGCGCTTTATTTTCTGCAGTCTTCTCTTTAGCCTTTTATGGGGCGTTTCGTCTAGGGGAGATCGTGGGATCCTCCCGCAATGATCATAATGGGGGGCTGCAGTTCAGGGATCTCATTTTTAGAGCAGGGACCATGGAGGTATTCCTCAGAAAGTCTAAGACCGACCAGCTAGGAAAAGGGGCCTGGATCCAGTTGTGCCCAGCGCCAGATGCGCCTGTGTGCCCGGTAGCCTGTATGCAGGCATACCTGGCCATCCGCCCTGGGGTGAAGAGTCAGGCCTTGTTCATTCATGAGGGGGGGGGAGTGTGTCTCGCAATACCAATTCAAGGCTGTACTTCGGGTGGCCCTGGTTGACCTGGGCCTCGGGGATTCTGGTTATTCGTCCCATTCATTCAGGATAGGCGCTGCCACATTGGCGGCAGGGGCGGGGTTTTCTTCCAAGGCTGTGAAAAAGGTGGGCCGTTGGTCGTCTGACTGCTTTAAACGATATGTGAGGCCCGAATTGCTATGACGTCATGTAATGCCATGCCCTTGTCTGACTTTTCTATTTCCTCTCCGATCACTAGTATGCCAGGGAAGGTGGTGTGGGTATTGGGACACTCGTTCGTTCGACGGGCAGCGGTGCGACTGCGGCAGCGGCGAGTGCGGAAGCCACCCGGGCTGGAAGGGACGGAGTTTTTGTGGCATGGTGTGGGAGGAATGCGGATCCGGCACCTGCGGCGACTTGTGGAAGACATCAAGGGGCGCGAGAGGCAGTCTCCCGCATTGGTCATCATCCACTTGGGCGGCAACGACATGGTCGACAGGGGCCGCCTCGCAGTCAAGGAGGCACTACTTACAGAATTTGCTTGGCTGGGGCGAACCTTCCCCCATGCCAGGATAGCATGGTCATGCATGATCCCGCGACGATGGTGGGGCAATGGGATCCGGCCGTACCCGGTGAACGTGTCTGTGAGGCGTCTCAACGGAGAATTGGCAAAGATGTGCTCAGGAAAGGGCCGCTTGCTACATCTCCCGCACAGGATGATCTCGGGATCTGAAATGTTTCACCAGGATGGGGTGCATTTGTCGGACATTGGTATGGATGCTTGGATTCAAGGCATTTGGTCATTTGTGCTGAACTTGGCGGCAGGGGGGAAGGGCGACGGACCTGAGGGCCCTAGTCTCCCTTGTGGCGGAAAAGAGACATTTGAACACTGATAGACTGGAAAAATGGAGTGGAGTCCGCCTTGCGCACTCCCTAGGCCAGCACTGAGGGGAGAGAGGGTAAGCTCTCCGCAGGGGGATGGAGACCACCAGCTGGGGAGGCAAGGGCGTCAGGTACGAGCCTCCTAGCAGCATGGTGGATGAGAGGTGGGGCCCTGGAAATGGCGGACAAGGACCCGAGGGCTGGGGCCCATCGCTCGGGGGGCGCAGGTGGGTTGCACCTGGCGCGGGCATCTTTACTTGGGGGATGCGAACCTGAAGGCCCCTTGGTGCTGGGGGAAGCAAGAAGTTATGAGCAAAATAAATGCAAGCTGAAACGTATAATAAAGTTGATGAAGAAGAGTTGATAATAAAGGAGGGATGTTGCTCATAATTTGAGAAATGTATAAATGATTTACATGTCATGTTTATGAAGTGTAATTAAACATGGCCTTTTTAAACCCACCAGTTCCCAAGTGCTTGTTTTGGTGGGGAGGCGGGTGTGGAGCATGCTGGGGGATCCGGGGCCTATACCAAGGGTGAGGCTAGACGAGCCCGCCTTTAGGGCCCGGCCCCCCGGCCCACACCACGCCGCTATTGGCCTTAGGTCCCAGGGGGCTGCCCTATGGGCAGCCAGCCTGGGGAGTACTTCCGGGTCAGGGGGGGGTGACGCACGTCCGGTGGGGGCGTGGGGTGGAGGCCATGACCTATTTAGGTCTGGGTCACGGGCAACTCGGCCTCTTTCCCCGCCTGCGCCGGACCTGCTCGCCCACTCCCTGTCCGTTAGTTAACTAGCTTCAATCTCCCACCCACCCGTCCCTTAAGGCTGTGATTTGGAGGTGTGTGTTGCGGAAAAGAGACATTTGAACACTGATAGACTGGAAAAATGGAGTGGAGTCCGCCTTGCGCACTCCCTAGGCCAGCACTGAGGGGAGAGAGGGTAAGCTCTCCGCAGGGGGATGGAGACCACCGGCTGGGGAGGCAAGGGCGTCAGGTACGAGCCTCCTAGCAGCATGGTGGATGAGAGGTGGGGCCCTGGAAATGGCAGACAAGGACCCGAGGGCTGGGGCCCATCGCTCGGGGGGCGCAGGTGGGTTGCACCTGGCGCGGGCATCTTTACTTGGGGGATGCGAACCTGAAGGCCCCTTGGTGCTGGGGGAAGCAAGAAGTTATGAGCAAAATAAATGCAAGCTGAAACGTATAATAAAGTTGATGAAGAAGAGTTGATAATAAAGGAGGGATGTTGCTCATAATTTGAGAAATGTATAAATGATTTACATGTCATGTTTATGAAGTGTAATTAAACATGGCCTTTTTAAACCCACCAGTTCCCAAGTGCTTGTTTTGGTGGGGAGGCGGGTGTGGAGCATGCTGGGGGATCCGGGGCCTATACCTTTTGAAAGTGCTCGCGCTGGATTAATCTGGAGTCCACACTATTCGGCAGCCGTCATTCTGTGCCGAAGCTCTCACCAACTAGTCGGTCTCGATCCTCTCGCGTCTATTGCTTTTGAAACACTTCCTGGTTGAGGGAATTCTGGGGGTTGTGGTTTTGGTTATCCATTGTCATGGCAACTAAATGCTTTTCGTGGTGAAACGAAAGCGGGATAGCGTTGAATCGGACTTTGTGCAGACCACCTCTAGGTCTGGCACGGAGGCGGCAGACCGTGCGTGGGGCAAGTGGTGTTTGCAGTATCACTATAAATAGCGTCTCAAGTATTTACAAGCGGTAGATCTCTGAGAATTCATTTAAACCGCTTGTTGCCGTATTAAACTTCACGATTAGCAGAGCTTCCTGGCGTGATAGTTTTTCTTCTATATCACCGCCTCTGGATTCCCTTTCAATCTTGGCAATCACGGTCCATTTTAAATCGTCTAGCGAGTGGCCGCGTTTTGTCCAATGATTTACCAATGGCGCCGTCGTCACAATCTTTTTAATCCGTGATTTATGTTGTGTGATGCGACACCTGACCTCCTGGCTCGTTTTTCCGATGTATAATTTTTCACATGGACATGTAATACCATATATTACATATCTCGACTTGCAATTTGTAAATTTGTCATGTCTCCAAAATTGCTGTTTGTGTTAAAAAAGATTCCCTTCTTCCGTGCTTGCACAGCAAATGCACGAGCCGCATTTGTGATGGCCTAGAATTGGGGGCAGTCCTAACATTGTGCCAAGTGTTGGTGTTTTCTTTTTTATGGCTGCTCGGACCAAATGATTGGCTATACTTTGGTCTTTCTTGAAGGCAAAAAGTGGTTTTTCTTTTAATGCCTCATCAATGTTCTCTACCAAGTGCCAATTTTGCAGGATGGTTTTCTTAAACAGATTAGAGTTTTGACAAAATGTGGACACACAGACGATCCTGTTAAGGGTTGGTTTTTCTTTTTTAACTAGAAGCGTGTCACGTGGGATCCACCAGACTCTCTTCATTGTTCTTTTTAGTAGTTTTTTTGGGTACCCTCTTTGCGCTAGATTGTCTGTCAAGTTGTTAGCGTGAAAAATATATTCATCTTTAAAATGGCAGTTTCTTTTAATCCGGAGGTACTGGCCGAACGGGAGGTTCTCTCTTAGATTACGCGGATGATTGCTTTTGAAATGTAAGGCCTTATTTCTGTCTGTCGGTTTTTTGAACAGTGTGGTGACCAAACCTTCGTCGGTGGGATACACCTCGACATCGAGAAATGGCATCTTTATTTTCGAGAAACTCATACTGAATTTTATTTCCTCTGTTCTAGAGTTGAGCAATTCGTGAAATTTCTTTAGGTCTTCTTCATTTCCTTTCCAAGTCAGGAAAATGTCGTCGATATATCGACTCCAGCTGGTAATGTGTTCTGAGAATGGGTTAGAATGGTACACAAATTTCTCTTCATATAATGACAAAGAGTACGGCCATTTCGGGATCGAATGGACAACCCATTGCTACTCCGCTCGTCTGGAAGAAGAACTCTCCATTGAAATTGAAGTAATTCTTCTTCAAAGCCAGTGACGCTAACTGCATTATAAATTCTGATGGAACTCTGGTGGGTCTAGGTCTTTGATCCAAGTAATATTGGATGGCATCTAGGCCATCACTCTGGGGGATCTGTGTATACAGTGAACACACATCCATGGTCACTAAGATGTCTTTGTTCTGCTCAAAAGGAATTGTCGGGGGTTTATTAATAAAATCAGTAGTGTCCCGGAGGAATGATTTTACTTCGGTCATAAAAGGTTTCAGAAAGTAATCAACATACTTTGATACTGATTCGAATAGTGACTCACAGCCGGAAATGATCGGTCTTCCGGGTGGGGCGTTTATGTCCTTATGGATTTTAGGTAGGACATAAAACAGGGGTATTCGTGGACTATTACATTTCAGGTACTCAAACTCCTTCTTTCCAATGATTCCATCGGTAAGGCCTTTCTCCAGAATAGGGTTAAGTTGTTGTTGCAGTTCTGTAGTAGGGTCCTTCTGTACTTTTCTGTAGCACCTAGGGTTATTGAGCTGACTCATCACTTCTGTTATGTATTTGTCAGTGTCCCATACGACAATTGAGCCGCCTTTGTCCGCCTGTTTTATTATAACTGTCGTGTCCTTTTTTAGATTTTCTAAGGCGCCTCTTTCTGCTTGTGAGATGTTAAACTTGGTCCAGTTCCGTTTACCTTCCATTTTTGTTATAGCCGATAGGATGGTTTTTTCGAAGGTTAGGATTTCTTTTGCAACTTTATTTCCTGGTGGGCAAAATTATGACTTTTTTCTCAGTCCCGTCCCTTCTATTGATGGATTAAGCGTTGTTTGTGAAAAGAAGGATTTCAATTTGATTTTACGACAGAATTCCAGTGCCTCCATTTTAAGTTTCACAAAATTGGTAGGTCGTGTAGGAACAAAGGTGAGCCCTTTCTCCAAAATACTAATTTCTGCTGGAGTGAGAATTTTATTTGACAAATTGAAGACCGGAGACACTACCAATTCTTGTAGTTCTGCCTCCGAGTCGACATCTCCCATGGCTGATTGTACCGTGGGCGGGCTCTGTTTTGTGGTTGGCCTCTTCCTAAAAAAGGTGCCGAAGATGGGCCTGGCTGTTGTGCTCCTCTTTTATTAGCGCCTCTTCTTTGATTGTCACTCTCACCCTCACTACTGCTTGATGCAGATGAGGTGTCTGAGAAGGAAATGAATTTGTTGTTAGATCGTCCTTGGTATTCCCCTAGATATTTCCTTGAGTCCGGTCTGGAATAGAAATCCGTTTGCAAGTATGGATAAGTTTTTTCCAGATTGAAATTCTTTTTATCTTTTTGAAACTGATTTTCCTTTTGGTTAATGGTTAATTTAATCCAATACTTTTTTATAATTTTAATATAAATATCCCTGTGATATTTACAGACGACCCGGTATACAAAAAGGGATACAGTTTTATCGAGACTAAGTGCAGCCGAGACCTCATGGTCCTAACGGTAGAGACGGCACAAAGACTTTCATTACAACAACTTGAAGAAATCAAAACCTTGGAGACCGAGATACAGCAAAATCAATTGATCACGGATGCAAAAACATTGCTTGAAAAGGTGGAAAAGGATATCTTAGAGTTTAAGGACTATACCATTAACCAAAAGGAAAATCAGTTTCAAAAAGATAAAAAGAATTTCAATCTGGAAAAAACTTATCCATACTTGCAAACGGATTTCTATTCCAGACCGGACTCAAGGAAATATCTAGGGGAATACCAAGGACGATCTAACAACAAATTCATTTCCTTCTCAGACACCTCATCTGCATCAAGCAGTAGTGAGGGTGAGAGTGACAATCAAAGAAGAGGCGCTAATAAAAGAGGAGCACAACAGCCAGGCCCATCTTCGGCACCTTTTTTAGGAAGAGGCCAACCACAAAACAGAGCCCGCCCACGGTACAATCAGCCATGGGAGATGTCGACTCGGAGGCAGAACTACAAGAATTGGTAGTGTCTCCGGTCTTCAATTTGTCAAATAAAATTCTCACTCCAGCAGAAATTAGTATTTTGGAGAAAGGGCTCACCTTTGTTCCTACATGACCTACCAATTTTGTGAAACTTAAAATGGAGGCACTGGAATTCTGTCGTAAAATCAAATTGAAATCCTTCTTTTCACAAACAACGCTTAATCCATCAATAGAAGTGACGGGACTGAGAAAAAAGTCATCATTTTGCCCACCAGGAAATAAAGTTGCAAAAGGAATCCTAACCTTCGAAAAAACCATCCTATCGGCTATAACAAAAATGGAAGGTAAACGGAACTGGACCAAGTTTAACATCTCACAAGCAGAAAGAGGCGCCTTAGAAAATCTAAAAAAGGACACGACAGTTATAATAAAACAGGCGGACAAAGGCGGCTCAATTGTCGTATGGGACACTGACAAATACATAACAGAAGTGATGAGTCAGCTCAATAACCCTAGGTGCTACAGAAAAGTACAGAAGGACCCTACTACAGAACTGCAACAACAACTTAACCCTATTCTGGAGAAAGGCCTTACCGATGGAATCATTGGAAAGAAGGAGTTTGAGTACCTGAAATGTAATAGTCCACGAATACCCCTGTTTTATGTCCTACCTAAAATCCATAAGGACATAAACGCCCCACCCGGAAGACCGATCATTTCCGGCTGTGAGTCACTATTCGAATCAGTATCAAAGTATGTTGATTACTTTCTGAAACCTTTTATGACCGAAGTAAAATCATTCCTCCGGGACACTACTGATTTTATTAATAAACTCCAGACAATTCCTTTTGAGCAGAACAAAGACATCTTAGTGACCATGGATGTGTGTTCACTGTATACACAGATCCCCCAGAGTGATGGCCTAGATGCCATCCAATATTACTTGGATCAAAGACCTAGACCCACCAGAATTTCATCAGAATTTATAATGCAGTTAGCGTCACTGGCTTTGAAGAAGAATTACTTCAATTTCAATGGAGAGTTCTTCTTCCAGACGAGCGGAGTAGCAATGGGTTGTCCATTCGCTCCCGAAATGGCCGTACTCTTTATGTCATTATATGAAGAGAAATTTGTGTACCATTCTAACCCATTCTCAGAACACATTACCAGCTGGAGTCGATATATCGACGACATTTTCCTGACTTGGAAAGGGAATGAAGAAGACCTAAAGAAATTTCACGAATGGCTTAACTCTAGAACAGAGGAAATAAAATTCAGTATGAGTTTCTCGAGAATAAAGATGCCATTTCTCGATGTCGAGGTGCATCCCACCGACGAAGGTTTGGTCACCACACTGTTCAAAAAACCGACAGACAGAAATAAGGCCTTACATTTCAAAAGCAATCATCCGCGTAATCTAAGAGAGAACCTCCCGTTCGGCCAGTACCTCCGGATTAAAAGAAACTGCCATTTTAAAGATGAATATATTTTTCACGCTAACAACTTGACAGACAATCTAGCGCAAAGAGGGTACCCAAAAAAACGACTAAAAAGAACAATGAAGAGAGTCTGGTGGATCCCACGTGACACGCTTCTAGTTAAAAAAGAAAAACCAACCCTTAACAGGATCGTCTGTGTGTCCACATTTTGTCAAAACTCTAATCTGTTTAAGAAAACCATCCTGCAAAATTGGCACTTGGTAGAGAACATTGATGAGGCATTAAAAGAAAAACCACTTTTTGCCTTCAAGAAAGACCAAAGTATAGCCAATCATTTGGTCCGAGCAGCCATAAAAAAGAAAACACCAACACTTGGCACAATGTTAGGACTGCCCCCAATTCTAGGCCATCACAAATGCGGCTCGTGCATTTGCTGTGCAAGCACGGAAGAAGGGAATCTTTTTGAACACAAACAGCAATTTTGGAGACATGACAAATTTACAAATTGCAAGTCGAGATATGTAATATATGGTATTACATGTCCATGTGAAAAATTATACATCGGAAAAACGAGCCAGGAGGTCAGGTGTCGCATCACACAACATAAATCACAGATTAAAAAGATTGTGACGACGGCGCCATTGGTAAATCATTGGACAAAACACGGCCACTCGCTAGACGATTTAAAATGGACCGTGATTGCCAAGATTGAAAGGGAATCCAGAGACGGTGATATAGAAGAAAAACTATCACGCCAGGAAGCTCTGCTAATCGTGAAGTTTAATACGGCAACAAGCGGTTTAAATGAATTCTCAGAGATCTACCGCTTGTAAATACTTGAGACGCTATTTATAGTGATACTGCAAACACCACTTGCCCCACGCACGGTCTGCCGCCTCCGTGCCAGACCTAGAGGTGGTCTGCACAAAGTCCGATTCAACGCTATCCCGCTTTCGTTTCACCACGAAAAGCATTTCGTTGCCATGACAATGGATAACCAAAACCACAACCCCCAGAATTCCCTCAACCAGGAAGTGTTTCAAAAGCAATAGACGCGAGAGGATCGAGAGCGACTAGTTGGTGAGAGCTTCGGCACAGAATGACGGCTGCCGAATAGTGTGGACTCCAGATTAATCCAGCGCGAGCACTTTCAAAAGGTAAACTACAAGCACCATTATGTAAAAACGGAGCAAACATTAGGTGAGGACTTTGAGCTGACGCGAGTCTCCGCCCCTCTTCCTTTTCAGTGATTTCAAGCATAAACACGCTAACCAGACCCGGAACCGAAGTCCGGCTGCCATACTCGCCTTAATTAAGTAAGTGGACCCCAACCAACAATGTCCCTCGTAAAATAATGAAAGAGCCTGCAAATAAAACCCCGCAAAGCTCTGACAACACGCTCTATTTCCACAGATTTTCAACTCCACCCTTCCTGCCAATCTGCAATATGGGTTAACCTATGTGAGTATTGCACGTATGAGTCTGTTACCTTAAAAAGTTCAAATCTCTTGGTGAATAGAATTTAAAAGAGGTTTCGTTTTTATTACAGTTTCACCTAAAGAAAACCGAGCACCTAAGAGGTAGGATTAGGTCCCCCTCCCCCTCTCACTGTAGTGCCAGAGGTATGGCTCTCCATAGGCTGATTTGTGTTTTGTCCTTCATTTACAGGCTCCCGGTCCTGATGAGATTTCCCCACACGAAGGGGTTATCGAAACGCGTAGACCCCCCTATCCAGCATTAGGAATACCACATTTGATTACTAAAATATCAGAATTTTTCATTTGTTTTTTCCAATGCTATGTTTTCAAATATCAGGAAATTGTAAATAATTTTGTATAGTTCCAGAAACTTTGTGTGTGTTTACATATTAATGTTGTGTCGTGTATGAGTGTCTGTATGAAAGTTGGTAGATTGTAAGAAATTGTCTATTTTTATGTGATGTGGAGTTCAAACAGTTTGTACGTTTAACATGAAAAATTGCTCATTTATATGGCTCTTTTGATGCAAAAATTATAAAAAAGTATTGGATTAAATCCGGAGAAATACTATCCCTGAGAGTTACTGTTTTGCTTCGGTAATTCGAGAGATCATTTTCTTGATCCATTGTGGAAATATCCCAAACATCAAATCAGATCAATACCATATGGGGAATATCTACGAGCGAGACGCACTTGTAGCAATGACCAAGAATACAAAAATTGTATCAATGTGATGGAACAAAGATTTAAGAACAGAGGGTATGATACCATCACCTTGTCAAGAGCAGCCAAAAAAATAACTAATGTGACCAGAACTGAAACCCTTAAAACCAGCAGTGCAAATAAAGGAGAAAATTCCACAGTACGCATGATCACAGAATTCAATGGTATGAACTACACTTTAAGGAAAAGTCTGAACAAACATTGGGGTATCTTAAAACGTGACAACATTCTGTCACAAGAAATACCAGCACGGCCTTTGATCACATTCAGAAAAGGGAGGACGCTACGCACTAGGCTTAGTCCGTCACTACCTAGAACTTCACAAGATAACACCTGGTTAACACCACACACCAAAGGGTTTTTCAAATGCGTTTTTTGTAGAATTTGCAAGTGGGCCCAACATAAGGTTCAATCTTTCAAAGGACCTAACAACCAAAGATATGAAATCAGACAAAACATCAATTGCACTAGTAGATATGTGGTGTATTTACTCCTATGCAAGTGTAGCAAACAATATGTGGGGAGTACCATCAGACCCTTAAAAGAACGTATCACTGAACATATAAGAGCCTTAAAGAATGGGGACCCCAGATATCCTGCAGCAATCCACGCTTCTCTTTGCCCTGCCCAAACCACACACAGAGAAATTTCATTTTTTGGAATAGAAGCTATAGGGCAGAACGCGAGAGGAGGTAATAGGGAATTAAAACTACGCAGGACAGAGGCCTTATGGATAATGCGCTTAGAGTCAGTTAAACGGGGGCTCAATTGTGATTCGGAAATGCAATTTTTCCTGGGATAATATGCGTAACTGTGGTATAACCTACTCAGCACCATGTGAACTAAATGTATGTAACCAACATGAACAGTTTTCTACGACATAGAATTGTGTTTATGGAAATAACACTAGATCAACATATGACATAATGTATGGCGGTTGAACTCATGTCACTTAAACTGTCACCGAGTGTACACAATGGGGTGAACTACACAATATAATCATTGAGGTAGATTACATTAGTAGTATACAGCAGAAATGTGTTTCTCAATAAGGGAATGGCACACATAGTGTACGTCTGAAGATAAATACCACAATCAGTGTGTTAACAGCTAATCACATTGATAGTTTCAAAATTAACACCTTCAATGCTAAGGCAATTCCCGCTGGGCGCTGAGCATCCTGGAAACCCATTGTTCATGACAAGGTCAGCTCGTCATAAGCACAGCTCCAGTGTACTGCATGACGAGCTGGCCTTGTCATTAGCATGCAAGTGGTTAAACTATATAAGAATATAACTTTCGAAGTCACGTGGTATACATACATTACACACGACAAGCATGCAATAGTAGGAACTTGTCCTCGTAATTGTTGAAATATGGGCTACTCCTTCACAAACATATGCTTCCTCACACTTATCTTCCTTAACCTTAAATCGGCAATTTATAGGGCAACAAGAATAAAGGGCAGCCGCAATTGATATGGGCTAAAATAATTAATCTGTTTCAACTGGAAACATGAAGTATGAGATAAATATACAGGCAAAAGAGAACCATGAGTCTGCGCTCCTATTTTACTACATTTAATTTCATGCGCAAGGTATATGGCGAAACAGTGAAATCTCATTTTTCTTACAATCAGTGGCGTCACATATGTATGCGTCTGCTTATAAACGATCAGTCTTAACTCAGAGTAGAGAGCGTAAAATATCAAGGGGGCACACATAGCCATAGGTGCATCATATGCAACACGGAAGTACTGGCGACGTTCTAGTTTTCTAAAACCAAAACGGAAGTAGTGCCTCTTTAAAACACACGTGAGTTGATCCTTGCGCTACTTTCGAAAACGTCATTACACGGAGACGCCGGACTCGCGGCTGACAGGGACAGGAGGTAAGGGAGTGCATCTGTAGTTTGCGGCACTACTGCGACAGGGACGTGATTAATCGGATTTTATCTTGAAGTAATATTTTATGTGATTGCAGGTCCTGGAATAATTCGGACATTTGAACGTATTTATCGGTGTAACCACCATAGAGATTGCAGAAACTGGAAGCGGCCACAATAGTAATAAGCATGCAAGCTATTTCGGAGTTTTCTTATAGATAGTTGGTAGAATGCACATATGGCCCATATACCATATTGTTAAATGCATTTTTATATTATTCTAGGCATTGACCCTTTTTAAAAAAAAACAAAGATGGTTCCTGTTCCTCTCGTGCGCAAATAAACGGCGCCTAGAACACGAGTAACATTGTTTTTGCTTGAAGGTGAGCCAGTATACAATCGTCACATTAACAGTATAATTCTCTTATGTGTTGCGAGAATACGTCAACAACATAGATTAATATAGATATACTACAACCAAATTATTCGAGATATGGACTGCTGGGTATAAATGAGGAGTGCAGACTTTCGTCAGTCTATCGAGTGATTAAAGATCCAATCCAATATTATGTTTTTAGAACTGGATCATATATGATATATTTAAGTATAGCCAAGGCTGTCTAAACGGTTTTAAGCAGGGATTACTAACATTGTTTTTCTAAACGATGTCCATTGACTTTTAAAGGCTGTATTATACAGATAGAGATACCTACTCATTGGACGTTTTTCTACTTTTATTTCATATACCACTACGGTTTTCAATACTATGAGGAATACTTAGAGAAATGTTGATTGATACTTCAGCATGCAAATCTGCATACCTTTGTTATTTTGGGACGTTTGGTACTTTTACACTTGTGGTCTACTATAGGTCTTTTTAGGTGATTTGGGCACGAAATTGGTGATGTCCCTGTGGTGTTAATTTGAGTTTTTTGCATATGCAAATGAGTTAATTTGGGATTATTCGTCTCACTTAATTTGGTGAGAATTGTTAATTACAATATTGTTTGGGTTGCAGCCCTGAAGAAGTCAAGTGTCTGATTTGACTTGACGAAACACGTGTTGGCTGCGTCGAATTGTTTAACAGATGGATTGAAGATAACTACTGTGGAAAATAAATTTGGACGGAAACATATCCAAGACTGAACATTATTTTTGAGTGCTCGGAGGACATTTGTATTGTTGATTAAACCACATTTGTGGTTTACTGCTGGAGGTGTGGTAACCATCCCCGTTCTTCCTGAGCACCAAACGAACTATCATAGAACTCTGGACCAGGATTTGCTGTGCGCTCTGTTTGTAACTGTTACCTTTGTTTGTATATTTGTAAGTTAACTGAGCAGCCGCAGGGTCTCAACATGAATAGAGATAAAGAAGCAGAGCTACTTTTTAGCAGTTTGGTAGCTGGAGGTACCGTAGGAACAGCTGTTGGCCCTCCCAAATCTAACATAAAAGAAGGGCTCAGAGCCAAATTCGTTAAACTTGAATCACTTAAAAGACAAGAACTCACTAAATGGTGGGATGCAGCTACTTTGAAACAGTATATAACGCTAAATAGGATACCACGAGGACTTAGGTCGCAAATTATCCCGACATATGAGGACCTTGAGCCAGATTTGTATAATACTTGGGAGAAAGAACTGAATTCGAGTTTACGTAATCTTATGCAGATTCTGATTTAGAATGCTGAAAGAAAGATTGCTAAGTTACTTGTTGAAATCAATAATATTGAAGATGAAATTAAGGAGCTTAATTTACCAGAGGCTACAATTAAAAATTACACAGTACTTGATGATAAACTCAATGAGTTACAAATGGATATAAAGAGGAGAAAGGCGCGTAAACTTAAGAGAGATGAGAATGATTACCGTGCCGGTCGAGTATACACATTTGCTAAAAGATTTGATTACCTAGTTAAGAAAGGTCCTGTTCCTAAGCAGAAAAGTGGCACCCCACTTAGTGATACAGATGCATATTCCAATATCTCCAGTAGTGACAATGAGGAGATACCCGAGTTAACAGTTGTCCCTAACTCTGAAAATAATTTTTTAGAGGAGGTTCAGAGACTGAGGAGAGGGAACCGGGACACAGAGAAGAGGAATTGAGGACAGTTTGTAAAAGGACCAGGAGGGGGAGTAGAGGAGGCAGGAGATCCAGGCGCAAGAATAAGGAGCTTGAGGTCGTGGAAGCAGTGAGGGAAAGTGGAGATTCTGACTCAAGTAATATATAAGTGATTAACCTGTCCAAGTTTGAACTATCTGAGGATATGATAAATGTACTTAAGAAGGGTTTAGGATTTTGTCCAATGGTGAAACAGAACTGGTGTATGACCAAAATAGACTTGTTCAAATTCACCAGAAAGTTAAAACTAAAGAAGTTTTTTGCAAATGTACCTGTAAAAAAGAAACAATCTACAAATAAAACTTTGAGTAACCTTACTATTCAAGGATTGAAAGATACACAGTTACTTATGTCGTTAACTGAGAAGGAGGATGATCCAGTAACTATATCTCAATTACTTGAAGAACTAGAGGTTGAAAGATTTCAAAGTGAAGCAAGTGGTTTTAGAGTTAAATCGAGGTGGACACCGCAGCTTACATCTGGTAATACTATAGATGTATTTTCAAAAGCGGTTAATCTTGAAATTGATAAGGAAATCGATAACTATCCTGGAAGGTTAATAAATATGAGAGATGATAACCTAACTACTTGTGAGAGGAAGGCCCTCAAAGACTTGATTGATATTAATACCATAACTATTCGTAAAGCTGATAAAGGGGGCAACAGAGTGGTATTAGATACATGTGACTACAATGATGAGGTCTTTTCGCAACTTCAAGATACAGTATATTAGGAAAAATTATCAACTAACCCAATGCATGTATTAACCTCTCTTATTAACAGCAAAGTTAAAGAATGGTACGATCAAACGTTATTGGATCGTGATGAGTATCTGTTCCTTACACTTGTGTCACCCAGGGCTCCGTGTTTGTACACATTACCTAAAGTCCATAAATGCCGAGACAAACCGCCAGAGAGGCCCATTGTCTCAGGTATAGGTGGACCTACCGAACATTTGTCTCAATACATTGACTCTTTTCTTACGCAATATGTGTACAACTTACCATCTTTCATAGAAGATACGAAACATGTACTCAATCTTTTAAATGACATAGTTTGGGAAGATAGCATGATACTCGTTACCTTAGATTATGTATCGTTGTATACAGTTATAAACCATGTCCTTGGTATTCGAGCACTTGACTATTTTCTCAGCCGGAGGGCAGCAGAACTTTATGATCATACCCAGATGATTCTTCAGATGACTGAGTTGATTTTGAAAAATAACATGTTTCTTTTTGATTGCCAGTGGTATAGGCAACGTCGGGGTACAGCGATGGGTTCCAGATTCGCTCCGTCTTTTGCGAACCTCTTTATGGGGTGGTTCGAGGCGGAGCGAATCTGGGGACCAGAAGGTAAAGACTGGGCACAATATATACAATATTGGGGCAGATATATCGACGATTGCCTGCTCATATGGACAGGAACAGTAGAAGAACTGAAAGGTTTCTTTGATTATCTTAATGATAATAACTTGAATCTCCAGTTCACCACATACTATGACATCAAATGTATTACATTTTTGGATATCGAACTGTATGTAGAGAAAGACAAGGTGTTGAGCAGAATGTATAGGAAATGCAATTCTGCATGCTGGGAGTTGCCACCCCAGTAGTCAGATTAATTCAATACCGTATGGAGAGATGCTGAGGGCACGACGTAACTGTGCAAAGGATTCTGAATTTGAGGTGACTCTTAAAGATATGTCAAGCAGGTTTAAGAACCGAGGTTATCGTTTAGATATAATTGAATCAGCAGCATCCAAGGCCAAGAAAATTAGACGTAAAAACATTTTGAAAAGACAAAACAAGAATGATACTAACAGTTAGAGAGGATAAGATCAGACTGATCACTAACTACAGCCTAGGTAGTTCCAAACTCTACAATATTTTGAAAAAATACTGGCATCTTCTCCTAATGGATCAAGACCTGAGACCCTATCTTACGGACCGACCCAGTCTTACCTTTAAGAAAGGTTTGACCTTAGGCAACATGTTGAGTCCGAGCTACCCGAGAAAAAAATAGACAAGCCAGATTGGTTGTCTAAATTCAAGGGATTTTACAAATGTGGAAGGTGCAGCTCGTGTAGATGGGCTATACCAAAATTACAACAATTCAATTATAACAACACAGGCGTTAATACCATTAACATGTTTATCAATTGTGATACCACGCATGTGGTATATGTGATTGTTTGTAAATGTGGCAAAATCTACGTTGGTAGTACTGTGAGAAGATTAAGGGACAGAATGGCTGAGCACTTCAGAGCTCTTAAGACTGGAGACACTCGTTACCCAATTGCGTCTCACATGGTTCAAAATTTTGACAAGAGGGAACATCATCAATTTTCATATCATGGGATTGACCTTATCAGACCGGATCCCAGAGGGGGGAACAGAATGTTGACCCTTAAGAGGAGAGAAGTTTTATGGTTGATCAAACTGAAAGCTGTGGAATGTGGGCTAAATATTGACCATGAATACGAATTCTTTCTAGGTGAAGAATGATAAACATATTGGAAATATTCAATTAGGTATCGAACTGTTGTTACTGTGTATAGATATCTTGTTTTGATTTAAGAAGATAGGAATAACTGATGATGTTTTATGTGCTGCCATTGAATTTGTGGTGGATACGATAACAATGATTACTTTATGGATTTACAGTTGTAGTGATGCTGGATGATATAATATTCCCTGAATTCCTGACCCAATACTCCCTTTCTTCTGTTCATTATGTTATACTTTTCTTTCTTTTAGATATGGTATAGTGGGCAACACTGAGATACCGGCGGACTGCTGCTATTCCGTTTCTATATCTCATACTGACATATACCAATACTTATATTAATTAGTTTTCTTTATTTAGACTTTGTGAGAAACATTAGTTGATCTTGGCAATTAGATTTATTGATAAGAAGGGACGTTACGTAGTCCATGTTATTTGGAGATAATCTGTGACGGTTTTCGATATATCGAGAACTTAGAAAAATAGTAGTAGGACGGTACTCAGTCTACACGTAATTGGTGATTTACCGATTTAGAATGAAGACCGCCAACCGTATTTTTATTTTTTTTATTTTTGTTTGTGCGAGTGTAAATAATTTAAAACAGTTACTAATTTTCGAAAACGATAGTTAGTATTGACTTCTTTGTATTCATTTTAGTTACTTAAACGCTTTAACATGGCGCTGGCAAACATTAGTATATGTTGGATGGTAGTAGATGTTTAAATATGGCGCTGAAACAACATCGGTATAAATTGCCATTCAAAGATGGCGACGATGATGAACACCATCCATTTAAGAGAGTTCGTAGATACAAGGTAAGCGTGGAGCGGAACGGCACCTCGCAGGTGGTTTGCTGTTACTTTACTGCACGGCTGATACTTACACGCCGATATAATCTTTGTTTCAGATCCCGTACTCGGGTGATCTTATTGCGTTAACTAGTGGAGAGAAGGGGCGACCTACAACAGTCGAATTTTTAAGGTGAGGAGTATTGTCGAGTGTCGTTACACTAGTGGCTCTTGAGTGGAGCCATGTGAACGTAACTTATCGATACGAGTACTGTTATTCACATTTACATGTTGGTATTCTGATTGGAAGAATACGATAATTATGAATTGACTTTTGGGAAATAAGTATTTACTTGTAAGGCAGAAGCATTTACTTGTAAGGCAAAAAATATGGTATGATGATATCAGTTTGATAGAATGTCGTAACATGCATAAGATGATGGAATACAGGGAAGATAAGTAGAGTAGTACTGACAGAGCAAAAATACATATTTATTTTTACTTTAGGTCGCTACCTGCCCCTTATTCTTACTTGTGATTCATGGACATTAGAAGATATTACTAGACGGTATATACGGAGCCTGTTCAAGGTGAGGGCTCGTGTTTTATACTAATATTCTAAGAGAATGACTGAGTTGTCAATCGTAGGCTATAACTAATGTAGGATCTAAATTTACTTTATTTACGAAGGTAACCGCAAACCAAAGTGTGATACCATGGGAAGTTTTTGGGTGAGTGACCATTTTTGAGTAGTGATAATTGACGGATGGTGGTAAAGAAACTGGTGTAGTGGTGTTGCCCATAACCATTTCTTAATACGTAGATACTTCAGCATGCAAATCTGCATACCTTTGTTATTTTGGGACGTTTGGTACTTTTATACTTGTAGTCTACTATAGGTCTTTTTAGGTGATTTGGGCACGAAATTGGTGATGTCCCTGTGGTGTTAATTTGAGTTTTTTGCATATGCAAATGAGTTAATTTGGGATTATTCGTCTCACTTAATTTGGTGAGAATTGTTAATTACAATATTGTTTGGGTTGCAGCCCTGAAGAAGTCAAGTGTCTGATTTGACTTGACGAAACACGTGTTGGCTGCGTCGAATTGTTTAACAGATGGATTGAAGATAACTACTGAGGAAAATAAATTTGGACGGAAACATATCTAAGACTGAACATTATTTTTGAGTGCTCGGAGGACATTTGTATTGTTGATTAAACCACATTTGTGGTTTACTGCTGGAGGTGTGGTAACCATCCCCGCTCTTCCATAGAACTCTGGACCAGGATTTGCTGTGCGCTCTGTTTGTAACTGTTACCTTTGTTTGTATATAATGGTAAAGAAGTTGCAGGAGAAGAAATATACTTCCATTACACAGAAAAGATACCCTTACCGGGTTGGAATTATCACCGGTCAAGTGGTAAGTTACAACACATAAACTTGAATAGATAGTTTCAAATGGGATTGACAATTCTATAATCATTAATTGACATTATATATATCTTTACCAGGGACTACAATACACGCCACTATAACAAGAAAGGTAGGATGACGCATGCCTACCATAAGACATTTCCTTGGTCACACATTCCAATAACGGTGCTGGGTCTATCCTATTCTCTTGCGTCGATGAAAAACAGTTTCAGATACTCGGTTTTCAAATTTTCTTTGAATTTTTGGACAACATAGCTTCACATCATTTTTTTCTCTTTGTTTAATCCGTCGGCATGATTGATTCCTTTTTGAACTCACAAAAACATGGATTGTTCGGTCTGCTAAATATGGATATACATATGATGTCATAGGAGAAACGTCGTCGCAAATTGACCACACAGTCACCTTTCCATGGCATGCGCATGTCACACTCACGAATGAATATGTACATGATGAATATGAACCAATCTCTCGACGGCACTGAGTAGAAAACGTAATGTCGAATGAATTCTGTGTGAGGAATGTAATGGGTCTCCGATTTTGAGGAGATCATACAAGGTCCCCTTTTTCCACCTTGTCTTAGCAACCAATTAGAAACAAAAAATGTCTTTGCCTCATCGCCCCCACCCCCTGCGTACGAGTATTCTCGGGGATGACAGAGACAAATGTCAAGCATAAAGTGTAACAGTGCAAGAAAATGGGAATTAAAAATTTCCTCTTTGTAAATGACTGCCACTATGATGTAAAAATTGTACGATGTAGTATACATCACAACACTTAGTACCATGTATATTTTGTTTTAATTCCAGCCCTGAAGAGTCAGAGTGACTTGTACTCTGATGAAACACGTGTCGGCTGGCGTGGTATAGCTTGAGCAATAAAAAAAAAAAAAAGAAAATATTGCTCTCACAAGAAGAAGTGGACATCATTCCTTATGATTATACTGTTTGAACTGATATTTACACTACTTGATGTTGGAATTTAATTGAGTGTGTGCATGGGAAGTTGTCTTTCTTGGCTTGACCAATGTTTCCGTAGGATTTTCAGGCGCCCCAGTTCGTAATCCGGTTTCTAGTCCTTTGTCCCTTTCTATTGGCCCTTGTGAATTGGAAGCTCCACTTATTCTAACGACTGGTTGTGGTGAGAATTTGTTGGGATTGCACTTGCTGAAAAGATTGTATGCGACATTGCATTGTTCTCCTTCTGGAGTACAACTTACTCTTGGTAAGAAAGTGATTTCTCCAATATATTTGTCTAAAGATTGTTTGCCACTGGAATTGCGTTCGCTTCCTGAAACGCTTTGGGCTACAGGTCCAAATGATGTTGGCCTTTTGCAGATTCCACCGTATGTTGTTACACTAAAGTCGAATGTTAAGTTGCCTCGTATACCACAATACAAGATCTCGAGTGATGTGAAAGAGCGCGTTTAGCGATTATCTATGATTTGATTGAGAAAGGTGTGATTGAAGAAACGAGAGGTAATGTGTGTAACAGTCCTGTTTTGCCTGTCCTGAAGCGCACTGACTCTACTCAGCCACCTGTTTATAGGTTTGTGATCGATCTTAGAGAGGTTAACAAGCTTGTTGTACCACAGTTTCCAGTTGTCCCGGATATTACTGCTTTGTTGACTTTGATTCCTGCTTCAGCTGCCTGGTTTTCAGTCATAGACTTGAAAAATGCTTTCTTCAGTATTCCAATTGCTGAGGAAAGTAGAGATATTTTTGGCTTCTCTTTAGGAGGCCGAAGCTTCCGGTTTAAGAGAGCTCCCCAAGGCTATTGCGAAAGTCCTTCTATTTATAGCCAGGCTTTGAAGACTCAGCTTGATACTCTTGCGTTGCCTGCTGATACTGCTCTTATTCAGTATGTTGACGATTTATTAGTGGCTGCTGATGATGAGGAAACTTGTAAAGAAGCTACTATTTCTTTGTTGCGACATTTGTTGGACTTGCATCATAAAGTGTCACCTTCTAAGTTGCAGTATTGTCGCCAAGAAGTGACCTACTTAGGTCATCTCTTGTCGAAGGAGGGAAGAAGGTTGACCCCAGAACGAATTCAAGTGATTGCTCAAATGACTGTGTCAAGTACACAGAGAGAAGTGCGTGCTTGTTTGGGTATCACGTCGTATTGTAGAAAGTGGATTCCGAACTTTTCTTTATTGGCAAAACCTCTATTGGCATTGACTTGTAAGGATATACCGAACCCTCTTCCTTGGTCTGACGATTGTCAGAAAAGGTTTTCTGAGTTGCGTGATGCATTGTGTTCTGCTCCTGTGTTGGGTACTCCCGACTACAGTAAGCCTTTTACACTGTACGTCCACGAAAGAGAGGGTTGTGCATTGTCAGTTTTGACTCGACAATTCGGGGACAAGCAGCGTCCATGTGCGTATTTCTCAGCAACATTAGACCCAGTTGCTAAAGCATTGCCGAGTTGTTTGAGAGCTACAGCCACAGCTGTCGTTTCTATTCAACAGTCTGCTGGTTTGGTATTGGATAATACGCTGATTGTGATGGTTCCACATGCAGTGGATACCTTGTTAAACAGGACTAAGACACAGCACCTTACTAGTGCACGTCTTTCAGGCTACGAGTTGACACTGTTGGCTAGCCATGTTCACATTAAAAGATGTAATGTGTTGAATCCAGCTACGTTGTTGCCGATCTCTACAGAGACGGATGCTCAAGAACAGCATGATTGTTTTCTTCGTACAGAGGAAGAAACAAAGGCTAGAGTGGATCTTAAGGACACTCCTTTTGAAAATGTTGATGGTACGCTGTGGGTTGATGGTTCGTGTTTTAAGCTTCCAAATGGTGAAACGACTGCAGCATATGCTATCACAACTTTAAATACAGTTGTTGAGACAGAACGCATACCACAGAATTCTGCGCAAGCAGCAGAGTTGATTGCACTGACTAGAGCGTGTGTGTTGTCGGAAGGAAAGCGAGTGAATGTTTATACCGATAGTCAGTATGCGTTTGGTATTGCGCACAGTTTTGGACGTTTGTGGAGAGAGCGTGGGTTCCTTACTTCTCATGGAACTAAAATTCAGCATGGGCAGTTAGTGAAGGAACTTTTGGAATCTCTCACTCTCCCAAAGCAGATTGCAATTGTGAAATGTAGTGCGCATAAGAAAGTTGTGGATGATGTTGGTCGAGGGAATGCGTTTGCGGATGAAGTAGCGAAGGAAACAGCGAAAGACATGATGAGCCGTATGTATGTTGCAGGACCAGCAAGATGGGTTATGGCTGGTGGAATGTGTGAAGATACGATAGAGAGTGTGAAGTCAATTCAGGCTGACGCTACGGATAAAGAATTGAGTGTGTGGAGAGAGAGTAAGGGAAAATTGGATTTGACTGGTTGTTGGACTGAGTTGTCAGAACATCAGCGATGGTTGTTACTTGATGCGTATGTGCTTGCAGTGGTTACGATGGCGCATGGAATGGCTCACAGTGCGAAAGGGATTTGTAAGTTGTTGGCTCCAGTATGGCAGAATGCTGGAATTCCTAAGTGTGCGGAGAATCTGGTCAAGAACTGCATGGTTTGTCGGATGTATAATCCTGGCAAGGGAACTCCAACTCCAGCTGGTCACTTTGCGCCTCCGACGTATCCGTTCGAGGTGCTACAATTGGATTTCATACACATGGAAAGGTGTAATAATCTAAAATACGTCCTTGTAGTTGTTTGTGCCTTTTCGAGATGGGTAGAGGCATACCCCCTGAAAGATAATACTGCCTTGTCCACAGCTAAAGCCCTACTCAAGGAATGTTTCCCCAGATTTGGATTGCCAAGGATGGTGTGGAGTGATAATGGAAGTGAGTTTGTGGGCCAGATCATGAAGAAAGTGTGTGAGGGTTTGGGTATCCGTCAGAAGTTCCACGCTGCAAATCACCCCCAATCAGCTGGCCTAGTCGAGTGCTATAATGGCACTCTGAAGCTGAAACTAGCCAAGATTCAGGCGAGCTCTGGTCTTCAATGGCCCGATGCTTTGCCGTTGGCACTTTTGTCAACAAGGACTACAGTGCATTCCCGAATTGGTCTTAGTCCCTATGAGATCGTGTTTGGCCGCCCGGCAAATGTATGGGGAGTGCCGAGGCCAACAAAGTTTAGCGAGATTGAACATCCCGTGCTGGTTGACTACTTGTATGATTTAACGGCTAAATTGCGTGTCTTACACCAACAGGTTTACGATACACTTTCTCAAGCATCTGAAGATTCAGGACACGCCATTGACCCTGGTTCCTGGGTGTTGGTGCTCAACTTTCAGCGGACAAAGAATGATCAGCCCCACTGGATTGGACCATTTCAAGTCCTTTTATCGACGCGTACCGCAGTGAGAGTTCAGGGCAAGAAGAACTGGATCCATGGCGTACATTGTAAGAGGGTATCATTGCCTCTGCCGTACGACCAGTGGGTCCAGGAGGGTGTTGGTGATTCAGAGACTGATACAGTGCCACGTTACGTTCCATTCAGTGACGCACGTTTGGTTGGGACAAGTTCTGAGCGCAAGGATAGCGATATTTTGCAAGAAGCTGTGTCTCCACCTGCACAATTGGACACTACTGAGCCTGAGTTGTTGTTCCGAGATCAGACAGTGCCTGGTAAAGGCCGCTATAATCTACGACCGAGAGCAGATGGACTAATAAACAATTAATTCCTTTTTGCTTTTGGAAAAAACGCTCTCTCATCCGAAAAGCTGTTTTGATCTATTTTTCTTTTTTCGAACCGCCATCCGGGTTCCGCTGTAGGGTCGCGGTATGAAGCCTTGGCGTGTACAGCCGTGTAGACATAAGGTCGACGGTTCTGGTTTGTTCTAGGGCGTTCCCTGGACTTACAGAAGTACCTCTGAGCCGAAGAGAACCACCTGCCGCGAACAGCGCGCTTAGAGTATGGAGTTTTTGGAGATCGAGAGAGCTGTTGTAGAAATGAACTTTAAGACGAGACTGTGTAGACTAATGAGTAGCAAATGTTTTTTGATAACATATCTTTTCATGTTACTTAGCATAACGATGTTCTTAGTGGGATATCTTGTTTTTTCTTTCCAAGTGACTTTTGCACCCACCATACAACCTATGTCTTTTCCTACTACTACTTCTTCGCATTCTTTTCATCCTTTGCCTGAACATGAATCTATCAGAAGATTGGAATTCGTTAATAATTCCTTTGTGCAACTTCTCCATCAACACCAGTTAGTAGTGAACACCACTAATAGTTGGGTGTGTGGTCTTATGCCACATACTATGGATAGAGGTATTCCTTATCTGGTTCTACCATTCAGCTATAATGGATCTGTATGGGCATATAGGACGATGTTTATTTATGCCCATGAAGTTTACCCCCTGCGTTCTATGAAAGATAATCCAAGTAATAGTGCTCTAGTGAAAGGAATAGTAGATGTGATTAGAGGAATCGATTCCTTTGAGACTATCCCTAAAGATGAGACACCTGCTTATATTGGTTGGAACGTGACTGGATATGGTGTTAGTCCGAGTGAAAAGCAGCAAAGGGAAAAATCATCCCCGATTTGGATCGTGCCCCATCGCTGTCATTTTTGTCTGCAAGGTAATGGCAAGAATCCGAGAGCTCAGTTAGGGAAGAGTGTTTGTACTGAGACGTATGTTTTTGCGTCCCAGACTTCCCCACCGTTTTTAGCAGCTAAGGGTACGTATTTTGTGTGCTATGATAGAGCATATACATGGTTGCCCCCTGATTTTTCAGAACATGTTATGTTTCGTATCTGTTGCCCCTACGTATACTGCAGCGGCAGATTACCACAGAACTAGAGTAGTTAGAGGTGTCTTCAGTAAGGAAGATACTTCAGGACAAGAATTGGGAGATTTTCTTAAGGGTTTCCTGCCGTTTTGGGGACCTATGGTTAATAGTAGGAACATACGGCAATTGTCGAGAGTGGTTGAGTCCACCATAGTTGAGACTGCCGGTGCCCTTAGTAATTTGACTGCTGAGCTCCAATCGGATCGTCTTATGACGTTGCAGAATCGAGTTGCGTTAGACGTCATACTTGCAGACAGAGGAGGGGTATGTAAATTGATTCAATCGAGCTGCTGCATTTTTATTCCAGACAATGCTCCTACAGTGTACCAGGCCATTTCCAAGCTACATAAGATCTCCGAGTCTTCACACATGGACGAAGGAGATTGCTCGTTGATGGGATGGTTTTGGTGATTGTTATCCACTTGGGGATGGAAGATTCTGAAGATTATTGGGATGACTTTAGCGATTCTTTTCCTGTTCTGTCTTTGTGTGCAGTGCGCTCCTGCTATATGTGGCCTCTGTGCTACTACGTGTTGTAAAAGGGTGGGCAGTTTTCAACCGATAACCTCCAAGTATTGCCCGGCGTTAGTCGCCTCTCATACCACTCGAAATTATCAAACAAAGAGGCGGGCGCTGGAGATTGGAAGGCAGGAAACAGAAGTTTATTCCGACGGAACAGAACACGTCAAATCAGACAACAGGGTATCTTCTCGAGGTGCTCTAACCGCATCTCTGAGGCCTGGCCTCTTATACACAGGGTTATTGCTTTATTACATACAACACATTCTTGGCAATGCTTTGATGTACGGAAAGACATTCTCCGAATCCCCGCTCCAAGCCTGTTCCCACACACATTTACAGTAGAAATCCCCACCCCGGTCAAAGTAGGTAATGACTGTCGCGCAGCTGGACATTCCGCCGATTCCCGGAATGTGTGCGAATGATCGGATCTCATGGGGTGGGGGCTTTGATCAGTCGGAGATCCTTTGAAGAGGGACAGCTTCCTACTGTATGGGGCAATAAACTGTATCCGCAGGGCCAGGTGATGGCCTGGGATCGGGCCGGACAATCGGGCACAGAGGAAGGGGATTCATCAAAGGGTGTGATCATGAAAGGGACGGAGGGAGGTGTTAGCCGGTACGGGATGTGGCTCCGAGGCAGGGTCGAACTGAAAGGGTGGTTTATGGCCCAAGCATGTGAGAGCGGGGGCTGTCAGTGTGCGGGGGATGCTGGCGAGGTCGGAGAGGGAGAGAGACGCGCTGGCTATCGGCAGTGGGCAGAGAGGCCATGGCATTCAAAATGGCTGCTACTTACGCGCACGTATGAGCCTCAAAAGGGACAAGATGGCACCGATAATGTTTACGCCGCAATCTAGATTTCAACAGTGTGTAAGGAGACCTGTCCCAAGAGAGGTACTAAGTAATAGTATTATGCTCCAGCAACATCTTAATGATCTGATGAATATAGACCTGGACTCAGATTGACGTGAGTTTAGGTTATTGCCTATGTAAGGGCAAAAGGAGGCTCTGAGGTTCCGTGAATTCTGAACCCGTTTCATAAAGGTCATGGTTTCGTTACGAATTTGATATTAGCGAACCGTAACTAGTTAGTGTGGCAAGTATGAGTGCTTTCATCACGTTAGACCAATGGATTCACTACGTATTTAGTTTTGAACCCTTGGGTTCCATTTTGTGTATGGCAGCCATTTTGTGGTTGCCCTCACATAGGCCGATGACTGTGGCTGAACTAATCTTTTTAAGGACATGTACACCTCAGCTCCAGTTCGAGCTGACTTCTGTTTGACCTGAGTGAACTGACCCTGTTGCCTGAAGCTGACCTTGTTAAACCAGTTCCTGCCCTTTAGCTGACCAAGATTAAGGATCAGAGCACACGACATCATAAAGTTTTACTGCACACAAATATGCCTTATCCTACTCTCACCTGTTTCTGTTCCTTTCTTTATGGTCTATTTATGATTGGGTTGTGGCCTTTTTTATTATGGGTTCGTTCGACCTGTCTAAAGTAGAATGTTGGGTTTGACCGATGATTGATCATGGGCTGGGCAACTGAAAAGTGGGTTTTACCGTCATGCGATACCTCTGGTGTGGATACATGTGATTGGACAGTTTGTAAATGTTAGGTATTTGTCTGGAATGTGATTTTTGGCATAAAAAGGGATGACTTGCTTTGTAAAATTGAGCAGTCTCCTGACAACTCATACCGTGATGATTTCTAGGACTTCTGTTACTGGCTGCAGCCAATAAATTTGATCTTTGACGCCACTTAGAAGTATCCCGTGTCTCTGTATTCTAAGACAGGTGAACCCGAAGACTTTGGGCGTGCCCCTGGCGCCGCTGGGTTCTAAAACCCAGTTCTTCAATGTGATGATTCCTGTGGGTTCATAACCTAACTGCTGCATGCCCGGCCCAGATGTTATGGTATATGTTGCTTTCCCTTACATTTCTCGGATTTGCATAGGAAGCCTAGCAATTAAGATTTAAGCAAGTTATAACTTGCATTTTATGTCCTGATATTATGATTTTTGTCGTTTTATGTCTTGATACGACAAGATAACGAGTATCAATTCAGGATCTGCATATTATGTACAGTGGTGTTTTTCTGACATGTGCAACATACAAGTCTCCACTTTATTGCCCTAACTGTGTTGTTGACAATTGCCTAAATACCTAGTTGACATAGTGAGTTTTGGTTTATGTGATTGTGGCCTATGTGTTATATACAATACACGAACAAAATTATATGATAGTGTGTGGAGTCTCTTTTGTGGTACATTTGATATATCACTGGTGTGTGTTTGTTACGCAAATGCTTAACACATTGCCTCTGGGATAAGCCTGACTGCTCATGCCAAGCTACCAAGGGGATGAGCAGTGGTTTGCTTGGGTATGTAACTCCCTTACCCTGACTAGAGTGGTGGGTTCTGCCCGGCTTAGGTGCCTACCCTAATTTTCATGTATTATTTTATGGAGATGATGTGCTGTTATTTGATCTCATCCAAATTGGACTCCAAAGCAATTTGATGGCTCTACATGAATATATGGAGAAAAATTACTTTAAAATCACCATAACTAAAACCAAACATTTGTCTTTAAGAAAAGAAATCATTTTCATCCCTAGTCCTTGGGTGGCACAACACTTGAAACTGTAAATTCTAAACATACTTAGAATGTTTCCCCACATCTTGATAATAATCAACACTTATTACACTAGGGGAGCAAGGCCTTGATCTATGCAAATTAGTTAAACAGTTTATATAGATCTTCCAGGTGGAGACACTTTAAACACATCCTAGACATATATAGAGTAAAGATCCTTTAAACTGACTTTCAGTAGAATGTACACCTGTTAACAAAATGGCCTTCCTTAACCTATGCTAAGAAAAGATTGAGGGCACTTTGGCTAGAATTTGCTCTCTCACATTTCTATGAAATTGCAACGGCAAATATAGTATACAAATGTCTTCACACAACAAAAGACACTCGGGGATTTACCGAAAAAGGAAGTGCTAGAGATTACGGTCAAAAACTATATTCATGGTGAACCTAAAAATGGCAGTAGAAGTATTTCAATGCAAGACACATCTGTTAGCATGGGCCCTTGCACAACTTAAACTCTTTTTTAAAAATGCAGATCCATGTGACCCCTGCCACTGTAAGACCATAACATTGTATAAATCTTTGCCTGATATTATATATTATAGATTATAAGCAACCCCAAAAGTATTTATCTTTAACACTAGAACATGGTGTTAAGAGAGTGGCTGTTTTATTAGACTGGGTGCTCTTCCTCTGAATAAACACACACGATTGGTTTAATTCTACCAATGACGCTAGAAATTGTAATTTTTGTCACGATGAAACTCACGATCTAAGACAAACGCTTCGCCAATGTCCAGCTGTTGCACCAGGACATACGTTTTACTTCAATTTTATATCCTACATTCACCATATGAGGAGTAGATGAACTGATAAATGTATCAATGTTTTCAGAGAATGAATTTGTGTGTTGTAAAGCTTTTAAATGTTTCAAATCTTTCTTCAAACTTGTAGTGTCCTCCCCAGCCTGGTCACCTGCCAATGAATACGCCACACACGGAGCTTGATATTACATGTCTTTATTCATCTGCATAACTGCAAACCCAACATCCTAAAACAAGCTTTAAATTCACTCCACTATGACACCTACGTCACAGCTCTACGGCAAACATTAAGAGTCAAAAGGGGTCACAGATATAACTTGCAATGCTCTACATCTCCTCCCTAGTTAAATATGTACAATTGTTTCATAAATTTGAAAAAAAGCAGTGTGAAAAGCTGTAAATTGGATATTTGGTTATCCACTACCAAGGGATTTTTTAATTGAAATCATTGCAAAGCCTGTAGGATGATTAAGAATTTCTCGGTGTTCCAGACATCACAGACCATTGTGCATTTGTGTTATCATCCAAATGAATGTTGGCATTCTCAATAAAACATGCTGATATAGACTGACAAGCCCAGCTAAAGGAGATAGAGACACTTTCTGAACAATTGAGCAAATTACCAGAACAAGACACCATCAAGAAACTGCAGATGGAGATGCAGGAAACAGTGAAAAAGTATAAACAAAACAAAGGATCTAAAGGCCGTTAAGTTCAGGAGGGACAGACTGTACTATCAGAGGGGCCAAATCTTCACCTTTCTAAAGCGCTTTCAAAACATTCAGCCCCAGAAAATGTCATAGTCTGCGTGGTAGCAATGCACAGATGAATAAGGAAACAGGATCAGAAATTAGTTCAGAGGCAGACACAGATAATGAGGACATCCGCCAACCAACATGTGTACCCTCGGTGGAAGAGGAGTTACTTTTTTTACACTGGGACCAGAACACAAATTTAAGACCACTGCGAGGACAAGAGAACCTTCTGAGGGGGAGTAAGAGGAAGAGAAAAAACCAAAGGTCAAAGAGAACAGGTGACCAAATCAACCAACAAAAAAACAAATGAGGGACAATATTACAAGTATTGTAAATTTGTATGACTTAGTATTAAATGCAGAAGAAAATAATATCCTCTCACATGGTCGTTCCTATTTTGCTACTGAAGATATGGACTATGTACAGACTAGAATAGACTGTTTTACATTTATTAGAAAAGTTAGATTGACTAAATACTTTGCCGTTGGCAGGACAACAGAGGGGCGGGACCCAGAGCCAATCGTGGAGACAGGCAGTCTACAGATTTCTGACATTGATCCACTGAGGGATTTGGATAGTCTGGAGAGGAGTGATAGGTATGATTTAGCGGATAAATCACTGCTTAGAGAGCAAGGTCTGCATGTGTATGGTTTACCAAACACGCTCTTTAGAACTCAATCAGTCTTTCTACCCTTGTCCCCAAAGATTCAATTGATTCCTTTACTGAGCTAATAGTTCATGATCTGAAAGAACTAAATGCTGAACAGTAGGCTACAGTTTCAACCAAAAAAACAGAAATACGTTTTAGGAATCTTGTGAAAAAATAGCAGTCACAGCCAGACATAGTGGTGAGACAGGCGGACAAGGGCGGAAATCTTTTCCTTTGACCGCTCCCCATGTATCAGGAAGAGGCAATGCTACAGCTTACTGATAGGCAATGCTACCTAAGAACAGACAAATATGTGCTTCAGGCCACTACCACCAATTTCCACTTAGAGGTGACACATGGGAAATCTGTAGGGCTCATTTCCCAGGCAGAATATAATTTCCTGAAGGCAGATTCACCAATAACACCAGTTCTATATCGCAAATCTAAAGTCCATAAAAATGTGAATGTCCCACTGGGCCGTACCATTATATCAGCAATTGGTAGTTTATTCCAGAATACCTCAAAGTACCTAGAATGTTTCTTGCAGGACCCTGTAAAAAATCTCTTATCATACACCAAAGATTCAGGAGATTTTCTCAAAAAGATCCATGACATCCAATGGGAGGAGCGTTTTATCATGACGACACTGGACATTTCCTCCCTCTATACCAGCAGTTCGCATACAGATGGTATTAGGGCGGTGCTGTATTATTTGAGTTCACGCCCACTGACCCTATACCGACACACAGAAATGTTGGTGTGCATGCTAGACTGGTGTTTACATAACATTTTTATTTTTGGCAAGGACCTAAATCAACAGATCAGTGGGACAGCGATAGGCACCTGCTTCACCCCCAGCTATGGTAATTTGCATGTGGGCTGGTGGGAGGAGCAGATGCTGGTAACGCAGTTTGTCCAAGAAATGTCAGAATGTGGTCCTGTGGTCCAGCTATATTGATGATTTATTGGTCATATGCCGAGGTAACAATTTGTCAGCAGAGGATTTTAAGAGGATAAACGTGAATGATCTAAATATACATTTTACATCGCATTTAGGTGAGATTGAGGAACAGTTCTTAGATCTCACAGTGTACATAGTGGATGGGAAGGTAAACACCAACATATTTCGAAAGAGCACAGCGGGGAATACCATACTCCATGCTTGCAGCTTTCATCCCACCAAATTAAAAAGTAGTATCCCCTACTCAGAAAAGTTGCGTATGAGGAGAAGCTGTAGATACCTAGATCAATTGTCCAAAGCGCAAGGTGAGCTAAATGAGAGATTTTAACATCAAGGTTACAGCAAGGCCATTCTTAAAACAGCTAGAGAAAAGGCAAATCTAAAGCCGAGGGAACAGTTAATTTTTGCGAAATGGCAGAGTACCAATGTTCCTCATGAGAAGTGTGATCAAAAATTCTGCTTTATCACGGGCTATAACCCACAATGTCAGAAAATCAGGGCCATAATGCAGAAACACTGGCATATGATAGGGAGTGATCCCATTTTGGGACCGAAGATAGACCTATCACCTTTTGCAAAGCAAGTCATTGCGACAGGCGCTTGTAATCAACAGTCCAGGGACACCACAGCAAGAAACATGGTTGAGTGAGAGTAAAGGGTTCAGAAGATGACACAAATGTAAGGGGTGTAAGTTTGGAGACAACACAAGGGAAGTGCCTCTACCTTTCACAGATAGAAAGTGGAAGATCATGAAGCCATTGAACTGCAAGAGCCAATTTGTTGTGTATGCCCTAAGGTGCAGCCGTTTAAAATTGTACATAGGCAGCACCATTTTACCAGTCCATCAGCACATTTTACAACACATTAGAGCCATCAACAATAGGGATCAGACATACCCCGTGGCCATACATTTTGAACAAATACACAGGAACAGGGCACAAGATTTGGGATACTTTGTATTAGATCAGGTACCACAGAGACTGAGGGAAGGTAATAGAGACAAATGCCTGAGGCAGTTGGAATCACGGTACATCTTGCGTTTCAATTGCAAGATCCCCAATAGCCTCAATAATGAGGAAGATCTACATGTCCATATGTTGATCTGCCGCAATGTCTAATGTAATAGGGCAGTATGTGATATCTTGAATCGGTTGCATGCTTATGGATTTTTTTTGTATTCAAATAACTGTTTAGTTTTTAGCACAGTCCTGCAAGTGATATTTTACCAATTTTTATAGTTTGACTTATTTGCACTGCACTTTAGAATTAGGGTGACGTGGCCTCATTTGTGGTAAAATTCCAGATGGTAAATGGGAACTTGTCCCGAATTGTGGTCATCAGTTAGGTACCAATAACACAACCAAGTTTTAAAAAAGTAGTATGCACTTTGATATGTCTTGCATGAAAATGCAGACTTAGGGGCACATTAGGATGGCGGGCGGACTTTGTCCGCCCGCCATCCCAACGTAAAAAGGGACCACCCGCCATAAGGGCGGGGGTCCTGTGGGGGCCATTAGGATGCACCCGCCACACTGGCAGGTGCATTCCACATTTTTAACATTGTGGTGCTGAAAGCACCGCCCACCGCAATGCAAAAAATGCACGTCATGCATTTCAATGCACACGTGACAGGCATCGCGCGGTGACTGCCATGTTGTATATTGAAATGCAGGGGGTACCATATGTTACCCCGCCCCCCCATGTGCACCCCCTATCCCCAAGAATCCCTGGGGGCCCACAACGGGCCCCACAAGATATTCCTGCATGCCGCTACAGAAAGGCATATGTCGGCCCCCATCCTAATATTATGGATGGCGGTGTCTAGCAGACACCGCCACCATATTAAACTCTTTTCCACCCGACTTGTCGACCTGGCGGAAAAGCGGCGGACGGGCTTTCCGTCCGCCGTGGTCCCCCCGGCCTTAGTAGTATGGCAGGGGGGGAAATGGGTGGAGGGCGGATTGCCAAACCATGAGGGCGGTGGCAATCCGCCCAACATCCTAATGGGTCCCCAAGTATTGTGTGGTAGAATTTAAGACAGTAAATGGGCACTTGCCCTTAATTAGTATTAATATTAATATTGTCATCAATAAAGCACAACAATGCACAAAGTGTCAAAAGAGCAGTCTGCACTTGGTTGAATTTTGCAGTTTTTACATCAATTGGGAAACTCTATGATGATTTTACAAATAGAATCTAAGTATTTAGCGATTGATGAATTTTAGATGAATCTTAAATGAATTTTACCAATAGGAGAAGGGGAGAGTTGAAAAAAAAAAAAAAACGAAATCATACTTTATCCCAACTTACCACCAGGAAACAAAATAGACATCTTTCATGAGGCAATTATTCAAGAGCTCTATAAAATATCTAACACCACTAATAATATCAATATATCGTCAAAAGAAAAAATAGCTCTAAAACAATTATGTGGTCACACGTTATTGACAATCCATTTCTCATATGGGATGGTACAGAGGATTTTGAGATACTAAATAACACAGCTAACTTGAAGTTTACATATGAAATTGCTCATCAGGTAATTTCCTGGACACCAACATTTGTGTGTTAAACAATACAATTCAAACAACACTGAATAGAAAAGAAACTGCCACAAACACAATTTTACACGCTGAAAGTTTCAATCAGAAGAATCTGAAGTGGATCATCCACTATGGGGAATTTCTAAGAATTCGAAAAAATAGCTCATGTGATACTGAGTTTGAAAAACAGTCAAGAAACACAACAACGTTTTAATAATCAGAAATATCCCAAAAAGATAAATTGAAAAAGAGCTTGAAAGAGCAAAAACAGTAAATTGATCACAAATCGTGCTGTTACGCACTTACCTCATTCACCCGTACAGCAACGGGTGGCGGACGCCGAAGGGAAGCGGAACGAAGAGTCAGCTGAAACCTGGGACTGGTACGCCGCCGCATATCAAACGCTGAGGGCATGGTGGAGCAGCAAACATTGGAGGTGGGACTACAATCCCCAGAATCCTGTGCGGCGCGTCGCATGTACGCACAGGAAGTGACGCTGCGTCATTACGATGAGGCTATGAATGCCGGGAATTAGAGACGATCGGGCAGATTATTCGTGAAGAAGCTGCCGTCTCCTGACTGGTATCCAGAATTCGTCCAGGACTTCGTGTGTGGGGTGCTCCGGTCCTCGCTGGGTGCGGTAAGTGTGCCCAAGACACCATCTCCTGTTTTTTCGAATACAAAGTAGACGATAGAAGGGCACGCCCCCTATTCCAGTAAACAGCAAAACTTAGCCTAGTAAATCAGTAGTACTTGCTTTCCTGACGTGCTGGACTTATCGCCACGACAAAGAGGCTTATCAAGTTTTGAACTGTTATATTTGCTTGACACAGAGGCATTTATGTACCAGGTGGTATAGAGATTAATGGTTTAGCCCGCTTTGTATCCAGAACGTGATGGATGTTGGGACTTTTGTTGGAGCCCGGGATGCTTGCTTTTTGGCCGCCATTCCTGGAGGAGAACTCTATTTTCCCCTGGAGATTTGGACCCGCCGTGCCTGCTTTATCTGGTCAGGCGCTACCATGGGAGCGCGACATTGAGTTTGCGGTATTCTGCGAACCAGTATTTGCTGACAGAGGCTCTACATCTTGATAAGAGCTTGACGCTTCCTTACCCTTTTCAATTTTGGATCCAGGTTTGGTTTGCTGCGAGACATTTTGATTCAGGTTTCTAAGCGGTTCTACCTTAGCGAAGCTGTTTGTTCCTAACCTGGGCCATTGCCCCCCTCTAATGCGATTCATCAGTGCTATTGGCCTTTTTTAGGACTCAGAGCACCATTTAAGCTTTAGCTTACCCTGAACTTGATGTGGACTGAGATGCCTTACATGAATTATTTAGACTTTGGATCCGGGCCATCGACAGGCTATAGTGGTTTATAAGTTACTGCTGTCTTGTCTTCCCCACTTTATTGTTTTTGCAAAGATTCTAGTTTTTCATGCCCTGAGGAAGGCGATGGCTACTTGCTAGCCCGGCACCGAAACGCGTGTCGGCACCGTGCAAGACAGAAACCATTGGGCAATAAACCTTTGTGAGCACCTATGTACCATTGCCAAATATACTTTTCTTCTGGGTTTTTGCCTTTCTCCTTTTTGATTTAGCTGTATATATTTACTGTTTCATTTTGATGCATGTGAGATTGTGGAATGTATGTGTAGCAAGATGAATGAGAGTATATGTGTATGTGTCTGAGGTCCGTTTTTATCGCGGAGATCTGTGTGTGGGGTTGGAATAGGTTTTATTTAGAAAATTCGAATATATAGATTGGTTCAAAACGGTTGTTTAAAAAAAAAATTGCATCCTTTTGAATTTGTTGTTGTTCACGGCACACGTGCTTCTGTATGTCTGCCTTACTTGCTCCGTGATGCATTTTTTGAAAATTAAATCATTTGTAGGTACAATATCCTCAATAAACTTTGTTTTTTGTATTATATTTTTGGTATTTACTGTTTGTTGCATTCTTCCCTGATTTGAACTTAGTGTGCTTTTGTTATCTTCTGGAGACATGGCTACGCTCCACTATCCTCATTTGGCAGGTGACACCTGTCTCCCTCGTTCGCGAGGGTGGATTCTCTCTTTATTAATCCATAACCTTTCAGCAAGGTTTTCAGCTGGATAAAAAAACATTGCAGTATGTAAACAATAATGTACAACAAGTGATGCTTCAACTGAATCTGGAATTCTGTTTTATGGTGCATGTGGGTGTTTATTTATTTATGTAGCAAGGGGACAGTGAGAGGATGAACATTGAATCCTTCCTTCCTTGTTACGTGGAGCCTTACAATTACCGTGGTGGGTAATTAGTGAAAGATATGTGGCATTTGATTTGCCTGTTTTTGAATGATTAAGGTCTAATCATCTGGTTTATGTTCACAGTAAGCCTGACGTAAAGGTTAACGGCTAGGAGGAAAATTGATCCTTCTGCATATGAAGTCACTGCAAGGATTGTGCTCTTTTTCTTTACGGGTATGGAAGTGTAGCGTTTGATAAATAGTGAGAACTGCATTACGATAAGTAATATACAGTTTTGTAATAGGGTGTTCTTCTTTCCTCAGGTCTCCCTCCCCGCTGTTCTCTTCCTTTCCTTCCCCCGATTGACCACCTTAAGCTTCCGTGCTATAATAGCATCTCGGAATTAAGGGTGTCAATAGGTGGACCCATTTGAGCAATGAACAGACTCGGAGAGGCCTCAGAGGGACCGTGACACGTACAGGGCACAAACAAGAAAATTAAACAATAAGATTGTTAACATATTCTGCAGAAACAAGTCAACTCATTTGGATAATAAAAAACATTGGGGGTTCTAAAATTGGACTCCGCAGTCATAGCAATTATGGGAGATAACCCAAATAGAACATATAGAAGAACGCACAACCCTATTTGATCCACAGTCACTTCAGGGAAAAACAACATAAAATGTGGGGAAAACCTTGTGGATTTTGGTCATGCTAACATTGTAATTGCTTTGATTAAGGTAGTTTGACCTACGCTGTAAACACTTCCCTAACCCTGCACTATTTTTCCCTCTCAACAACACCCTCCTTCCCTCATCCTATGAGGCACTACTATATTTGCTTTAATGACTGAATGAATTATGTGTACAAAACATTGGGTTTAGGTGCATTGTGATTACAAGGCACCTTAAAGTTGCTCTCATTTGTTCTTTATTCTTTACACAAAGTTATGTCTATTGCATATTAACAGTGTTCTGGGACCCTCTCCCTTTGTACTGAGAAGCACCCAGGTCCCAGCGACACTCATTGGGTTTACCCTTTCTTTGTAACCTACTCTGAGCAAGCGCCCGCCTGCGAGGTATTCTGTGTTTGATTGATTCTTACTGATCATCGTGGTGGAAAGTGAACTCTTATCTTACACAGAGGAATACATAAACCAACTTTTACTAGACCCAGCCAATAATTTCCTCTCACCCAATACCCCGACAATAGACTTTACACTAAATTACAAGGTGGAACGTTTGGAGAAGAAATTGATCCGCACTAAACTGCACGTCCATCTACTTACCCAATACCTCCACGCCAATATCATTCCTGTGGGACTCCAGATAAAGATTGAACTGGCTATCTTTGTGGATGTCCCTAAATTTAAACAGGGATTCAGCTTTGTCGCCAACAACTGCTCCCAGCACTGGATGTTGCTGGGAGTCAAACAGCTGCTGAACAAGTCCAGATTCTCATTAAAGAGATTGAGTTTCTCAAAGCAGAGATCGCAGGTGACTCAACATTAATCAACGCCAAGGAAGCGTTGACACGCCTTGATGCCACTCTCAAGGATTTCCAAATCACAACTCGGACCAAGAAGCTAGAGAAATTGGCTTGCAAAGTCCGCTTTTATGATAAAAAGAAGACATCCATACTTGCAGGAAAACTCTTTCTGACAGGACAACCAGGGACGCTTCACAAACCGAGGTCGAGGAAGCCTCCGAGCAAGACGGAATTACACTACTTTTTCAGACTCCTCTTACAGCTCAGAGGGTGATACCGAACAACCAGGCCCTAGTTCAGCCTATGGTTATCAAGAATACAGCTATGTCCCACAGATTCCTTTTTTAGGACAGGGCCTATCGAGACCTCCCCGAGGACGAGGAAACAACAGGCCCAGGAGTCTACAGAGGGGGCAGCAACCCAACAACATGAACTGGGACGGGGGCAGGGACAGAGCCCAGAAACAGGTTCACTTTCCACCAGAAAAAACGGGAATATATCCACCCGTTGGAAGACGTACAGGTGGTAAGACACCCCCTCCCCCCCCCACCCAGTGGTCAACATCTCTTCCTACAACTTGAAGGAGGAGATCAAGGTCCTCAGCAAGGGCTTGTCCTGTGTCCCAACTGCACCTCCCAATAAATTTGCAATCAGAACTGAGCTACACAGGTTTTTTAGGAAGATTCGGCTCCATTACTTCTTCAGACATTCGACCTTCCACTCTGGGAATTCCTACACTAGCTTAAGAACCCCGTCGACTTTTGTCCCACCTACTTACGCTATGACAAACAAAATTCTGGCCTATGAAAATGTGGTACTACGCGATATCAGCAAGATTCTGGAAGAACAAAAACATACCAAGTTCAATATTAGCAGGATTGAGAAGACGGCGTTGTTAGCCCTGAAAGAAAACAAAGAAGTGATCATCAAACCTGCCAACAAGGGGGGTGCGATTGTTGTGCAGGATGTGACCCAATACAAAGAAGAGATTTTCAAGCAACTGAATGACGGGGTCAGCTACAAGAATTTACCATCTGATCCCTCATTTATCATTTCCCTCTTGAGGATTGCCATGATGAAAAATTTATTCATTTTTCAAAACAATTTCTATCTACAAACTAAAGGAGTGGCGATGGGGGGTACTTTTGCCCCAGACCTTGCCATTATTTTCATGGCGGCATTTGAAAGTGAATTTATCTTGAATACCGTGAATCCCTTCCACACCAATGTGGGGCTCTGGATGCGCTACATAGACGACATCCTTCTGATATGGACCAGCGATAGCTCCCAATTGGCATCTTTCCACACGTGGTTGAACCAAAGGTCCCCAGATATTTAGTTCATATTACACTCAAATGAAAGCAGTATCGATTTTCTCGACTTAACCATCTATGTCGATGGGGATCAATTACAAACACTATACCGGAAACCGGCTGAGCACAATTCACTTCTCCAGTACAACAGTCACCACCCCAGAGGACTAAGGGATCATCTGCCATACAGGCAGTTCTTGTGCATACGGAGGAACTGTTCTTTGAAACAACACTATATGGAAGAATCAGAGGATCTTGCTGACCGTTTGATGGATCGTGGCTTCCTAAAAAGATTGGTAAAGAAGGCCAAGTAACATGCTTGGTTCAGTCCCCGGGAAACTCTTCTTCAACCGAAAGACCGGGAGAACACGCAGAAACAGAGGCTGATTTGTGTCACAACATTCTCCACCAAAAGCAGCGCTATAAAGAAAGTCATTAATAAGCACTGGAGCCTCATTTCAGATGATCTCCTACAGGACGCATTACCAATGCATTCATTCAAACAGGGCGAGAGCATCAAGGACCATGTGGTCCGTTCCTATTTGGAACCTCCAACACCTACTAAGATTCTGTCTCTTTGGAACCCACCAACGGTGATCGGCCATTACATGTGTGGGCAATGTAAGGCCTGCTCCAACACTATCCAAACTAAGGAGTTCAACCACAAACAACACAAGATAACCCTCAAAGCTTACACCAATGGCAACACGAACAACGTCATCTACCTGATTGTCTGCCCCTGCGATCTGATCTACATTGGTCAGACCCAACAAAAATTCAAAACAAGGGTGTTGCAACACTGCAGTCGCATTCGCTGCGAGGTAGCGGGTGCACCTTTGGTTGAGCATTTCAAAAGAATTGGCCATGCCCCGACAGTTTCAAATGATTTGTCCTGGAAAAAGCAACTCTGGGACCAAGAGGAGGCAATATTGGACAGATACTGGATATTCGAGAGTCCAAATGGATGATTTTCTTTGACTCAATAAACAATGTTCTGAATGAGGTAGATAGCAGCTATGAGCAACTAGCAACACTATGCCCCTAGATCGTGGTATCCCACCACTGGTCCTATAATTGGGTTTGGGCTACCTTCATATTTGAGAGATCTAGGTTGCACCACACTCTATAATGACATGTTCCTGTTGTGTAAGCTGTATGGGTTTCTATCTGCTTCAACCGTAACTGGGAAGAGGTGGCGTATTTTCCCCCATGTCTAGGAGGGACAGGCAACTAAAAACCCAGGGTAGAGGGGACACCCCCTGGCCCCGAATGTGGCCTTAGTACCTTGCTCCAAATGTTTTACTTTGTATATATTGTGATGCGCCTATACCATCTTGCAAGAGAGCTATACGCAATGTATCTACACAATAACATTGTCTCTATTACCAGACACATCTTGCATTACTATGTTTGTACGCACCTCGCGGTAAGAGATACAGAGGTAGGCATCCTTTGTTTCAATTGGTTCACACTAAGTATTGCGTTAGGTGCCAGAAATTAACTTTTTATACTGATTGGTCTATGGGCGCTTTTACCATCCTGCGAGATAGGTACGCGCTCTAAGTCTTCAGCCTTTATGTTTAACTGGCAGTGATTTTCTTCTTAATCATGTATTTTGGGTATGTCTGTTCCAAACTCATTGTATACATCCATGGATTGCTAGACCATAATCCTCTGTTCCCATGGCTACAGTAGATTCCCCAACCTACGTTAGACGCACTCAGTCTTTTTTCCCTTTTCCTGTCCACGCATCCAGCATCCAGCATGAGACAGCGGGCGTGCGCGTCGCGTCCCGTCAGGATTGCTTTTAAACCGCGCTGCCGGCTCTGATGGCTGCTTGCTTTTCCAGACACACAGCCTGAAACCCCTCCCGCCCCGGGACAGCTAATGCATCTAGCCCGCAGGTATTTCGGGTTTCTTGATGACTCCGCATTAATTTTGTCCGTACATAACTCCCAGAACTTGGTTGGGGTTGTTGGTTAATCATGGGTTTTGTTTTTGTTATTATGTATTCCCCAGAACCATGGCATAACTGACTGCCCTGGTGGTTATTTTGCAATACAGTTTCAAGGAGGACGGTGACTCTTCAGCCCATCCTCCCTGAGTCTATTACAATACTCCAGTTTGTTTTGACCTCGGCCTACTGCACACGCATAGTTTGCGTCTCCCTTTCCCTCAATGCTGTTTTCATTTTTGTATTCCCAGATGTAGACATTGATGTGTTTACCTTCCATGTATTTTTTCAAATTTGTTTCCTAGCTTCATGACCAGTGTGTGATTTCCTGACTCACTGTAATTTAATCTATTTACATTTTTCCACCACCACGCACTTTAGTTTCTTGGATCCTTCGTGACCAGCCTTAAGTCTGACTCCTTTTATTTAAACTTGTCTAGGAAGTTTGCCCCCCCCCCTCCTCTCTCCTGAGGAAGACCCTCCTGTAAGGTTCAACTACTCCCTATTTTGTTATGGGGTCGAAACGTCGACAACCGGTCCGTCTACCAGCTTCTACCCATAGCGTGATTTTTTCTGTAATTTTAGGAGCATGTTTCTCTGGGATTTTTTTAAAACAGTTAATTGTTTTTTTGTCTGGCTCTGCTTTGAAGCCACGTTAAACCTGCTTTGATTAAGGTCGTTTGACCTTCACTGTAAAACACTTCCCTAACCCTGCAATATTTTTCCTCTCACCGACACCCTCCTTCCCTCATCCTATGGGGCTCTACTATATTTGCTTCAATGACTGCATTAATTATGTGTACAAAACATTGTGTTTAGGCGCATTGTGATTAAACAAAAATGTACCTTCGAGTTGATCTCATTTGTTCTTTATTCTTTACACAAAGTTATGTCTATTGCATATTACCAGTGTTCTGGGACCCTCTCCCTTTGTACTAACAATGTAAATCTTGCAAGATAGCTAGGCACAAAAAGGAGTTGACTTTGGAAAATGGCACTAAATGGAAAATAAAACAGCACACAACGTGCAAGACTAAATTTGTAGTTTATGTGGTAGAATGTCCATGCAAAACAAAAAACATTGGAAGCAACACATGTGAAAATCAAATGAGGATATTGGAGCATATTAGAGCTATAAAGAACAAGTACCGCAGAAATGCCATAGCAAACCATATGGAAGAACATTGCAAAAGCAAATGGGAAGACCTACAGTATTCTGGAAAGCGCAGACTTTAGGAGAACGCGCCATTAGGGCCTCGCACCCCGGGATCCTGGCCACGCCCTTCTTGACTCCTGGGTTGTGAGATTTGCGGCGGAGAGGCGGAAGCACTTCCGGGGCAGCTCGTGATGTAACTTCCGGCCAGGACCAGTGGGGGGGTGGGGGGAGGAGCATATTTGGGGCACCTTGACTAGGGTTGCCAGATTGGGCTATTTCTCGCACAATTGGGCGATATTTTGCCCGATTGCGCGAGAAAAAATCGTGTTGGGCGGGCTGCCGAAATTTGAGCTAGAATCCGCCGAGTGTGCGGCGGATTCAAAGCTTTGTGCGGCGCCGCCCCGCCCACGCTGCAGCCGATGGTTGCCTTCCTCATCACACCCCTTTTTGACCTTAAGGTGTCTATGCCCTGCGGCCCCTGCCCACAAGTAATACCTGCAGGGCCGTATATCTTTGCAGGCGGGAAGCTGCTTCCAATGAGGGTCCTGCTATACCAGCAGCGACTTCCCGACCTGCCCACAAAAGTGTGCTGACCTGCCCCGGGGTTCCTGTGACCCAATCGTGGGTCAGATTATTTACTCAGTAGTGCTGTGGTGGGCGTGGCAGGTAGGGTACTGCCCCGCCCCATTCCTTTGCCCTTTATCTTTGGGATCCCCCCCCCACTTCCTCCTTTTCAACTTCCGGGCTGAGCCTGCACTGCAACTACGGACTGCGAGGGAGAGTGACCAGTACCACTGACTGACCGACCATCTTGATTACGACGACGAGGCCTCTGCGTGGCTCCTCGTCTTTGGCCTTCGACTTGTAGCAGCCTCAGCCTGCCCTGCAGTCAGCTGCTCCTCCCGGCCCCAGCCCCTCCTCTCCTGTGAACTCTGCAGATTGCACCGGCGGCCGTCCCCAGCAAGTTTAAAGGCGAGGCCAGTTTTCCTTATCCAAAGAAGCTGCCAGAATGTTTACCAACCAATGCCAAGCAATTCCACATCAGTGCTCCGCTGGCCTCTGTTTGATGTTTCAACAGAGGGGTCTCTGCCCAAATTAGACGCCTATCCTATCATACATATGTTTTACATGGTTCGTTCATTTGTTGTCTCCAGGTATTACCTAAGGTTATTGTTGGTTTCCTTCGGGGTTTCAGCATGTACTGAGCATGTACTAAGCTAAATTGGTTGTATCCATTTTCCACGCTGCACTGTCGGCAGCGAAGGCATTTCACATTTTTTACATGGCTACTCTTGGCATTCTGGTCTGCCGGTTCATCATAACCCGGCTGTTTATATATTATGTTGCAGCGAACATTGCATTGTTTATTCACGGTGTTATTTCTTGCATCATTGCTCATTACTGGAGTATGGTAGTTTTTTAAGCTACTACTGTTACATGTCAGGACTTGTATGTTATTGTGTACAAGTTGGCACTGTTGGGGGTGTCACACCGATGCTAGTGTTGCAGCCATACTGGTTTGGCAATTTAATAGATATGGGGCTCTCTATATGACACACGTACACGGTTGGTACACTGCTGGCACTTTGCTTTTCAGTATCTTAGTTTTTACCACTCCAAGCACATTGATATCATGCTTAGCGCTAAACGTCATACGGATTTGGCATGCACTGACATGCACGTTTTAAATTCATGTCTGTCAGTGTATTTCCCATGGTGGTTTTTGCATATGTCTAAATCTGCAGTTTTTGTATGACTTTTACCCCACACCTGACAGGTTTCCATGACACACACACACACACATATATACATATATACATACATATACATATACATACATATATATACATATACATATACATACATATATATATACATATACATACATATACATACATATATATATATATATATATATTACCTACTGGCGGTCGCCAGTAGGTATATATAGATAGGATTTTTTCTCTATGGGATTTTTGAAAATTCTATGTCTAATAACTTTGGCGTTTGTGGACGGAATTGGCTGAAATTTTCAGGAAAATGGAACATTTTGTTTCTGAGCAGCAACTGAAAATTTGGGGGGGTTTGTCAAGGGGGGGCTGAGAAAAAAGGGGGGTCCCAAAACGTGTTTTTCCCATGTTCATTTCCATAGGGCGGTTGGCCTCACTTTTAGCCCGAACGGCTGAATGGATTTCCACGAAACTTGGCAAAATTGTAGATATTGTTTGCCCGATGTGCCTTTGCTAGGTCTCAAGATATGTGCTCCTGTGAATTTTGAGTAAATTAGGTTTAAAAAAAGATATATATCTAGAGCCGCGCCCCGGTGCGCGTACCGGGGAGCGCTCCAGGCGCGCCACGCGACTTGCGCACGGCAAGCTGATTGGTTCTCTGGTGTCTGTAAACATTCGAAACAGTCCGCCATCTTGTGTCTCGGTAGGATTGAGACACAAGAGGTGGCAAAAATCAAAGGGGGAAATGAGCAAAAGGGGGCAGGGTACACCCCCGACCCCTAGTTTTGATGTGGGGGCCATAAAAGGGTCCCTCGGGTAAAACAAAAAAAATAATTTAAATTCGATTTTCGCGGGGGGAGCGCCAGGTACGCGCACCGGGGAGCGTACAGGGGAGCGTACCATGGAGATAAAAAATGCCACTTTTTAAAAAAAAAAATAGCATTTTTTTATAAATTGGAGGTAGTTCTGAAAAGAACTTTTTTTTGTTTTTGTTGTTTTATATTTTTTTAGACTTTTTAAAACGATTTTATATTTTTTTTGGATTTTTGTCAGGGGAAAAACAAAAACAGGGATTCCAAAACTGCTCAACAGGAGCAAAAAAATGTGAAAATTTAGGGACTGGCAGGGCAGCGGTGTTGCTGTTTCTTTATGGCAATGAGTTCAACACTCTGCTCCCCATAGCAGAGCAGTTCATCACACTCCGTGCACAGAAATTTGATGCCTGCAAACACCGGCTGAATGTTAGGGACCATTCTTCCACGGGGTGGTCCCGAAGGTGTTGCTCCACCAGTGGAGGTGCTGCCGCCATCTGTGGGTAAATTCCGTGCCAGCTCTCTGACACTCTCCCTGGCAAAGTTGTTAGGGTGTCTTCTTTTCACATGCCTGATTAAATTAGCATTTCCAAAACTATATTTTTTCAGAGGATTGCCTCTGGATAAAGTACTACCACATATTTTGCAGGTTACTTTTGGAGCGTTGACTTTTTTTGTCCTTCAGGGATGTCATAGAATTTCCAGATGAAATGGTTTTTTTTCTTCTGCTGAGGAGGGTCCTCATCTAAAAATCCGTCGGAATCACTGCTGGATGACTCTCTTGCAGCCATTGCTGTAGATCAGAAAAGTAGGAAATGAACACAGTACACAGAACAGCTCTTGCTCTCTCCAAGTACAAAGCAATAGTGAGAGAAATGGGTGGGTTTCACACAATTTGGAAAAAAAAAAAGTTATGAACCAATGAAAAGTGTTATTTTAAAGTCACATGGTTTGACGCGCTTACGCTACGCGCCCCGCGGCGCGTCCCGGGGCGTGTTTCGTAAGCGCATCAGGGCGTTTACGTTGCGCAATCGTATGCGCTTCCGGGTGCGCTTACGCGGTGCGTCATAAGACGCATCTCGCGGCTACGCGATACGTGTCTTATGACGCAAGGCGTGGCGGCTACGCAATACGTCACGATGTTGTTTTCGTTCGCGGCAATAGCGCTATCGGGACGCTCATAAGTACGCGCCCCGGGGCGCACCGTAAGATTGCGCTTACCCGTGCGTTCACTGGTCCGCGCCCCGGGAGCGCACCAAAAAGAATAAAAAAAAAATGACATTATACAATATAAAATTCGATTTTAAATTTATTATTTTTAAAAACTATAAAAATGTGCTATTAAAAAACCTATGAAATTCACTGAAAAAAACATAGGTTATAGACCATATATAGTTAGGAATTAGCATTTACAAAACCTTATTTTACTCACACAAAACCATTGAAATTCCATATATAGTTAGTTGCACTAACTATATATCGCGCACCCGCAATCCACTGCTGATGATGTCACATATTACATCATTCATGACATGGTCAGTGACATCACTGATGACATCACTGATGACATCTCATTTGACATTACTGATCACATCACTGATAACATCATTCATGTGATGATACGATGAACCTCTTCAGACTCTAATATAACCTTAGATACACTCAGTGTAAACAGACACTCACAGACTGTCACTCATCCATGGAGTTACTCACACACCTAGTCAGTCATGCAAAGAATCAATCACACCTCCATTTCATCAACTATATAGTTATACACACCTTACTTATTGAAACATATAACACATATTTACTCTGTTATACAATCCCTGATACAAGTTCACAATGATCCATACAGCCACTCACACATTCACTGGCTCTTATGCACAGTTATTTATATATGTCAACTCTCACATGTACTGTGTTTTACATATGTACTTACTTTGACATGTAGCACTGAGATATCCATTCACTCACCAATACACTCATGCACACAGTCAACCACCCATACAGCTGTTTCCACATGCACTTTTGAACCCATACATCTAGTGAATCAACTGCTCACACATCTATGCACAGAGTCATACACCTCCCAGACACCCACACACACACTCAGTCAGTCTCCCATACAAATACTTGGGCAACCAATCAATAACCCATATAGTTAGTCAAATAGCTAATGATCAACACATGCATCAGATTACAGAACAACAGACACAATGATGCACAATTTAAAACAGTTTAGTCACTAACCCATGCACTCAGTGAGACACATTTAATCACTCAGTTATACAGTCAGTCATGCACCTACTAAATCCTTCATCCAGACACTTATACATCCACTCATTCTTCAATATGTAAGACATATTTTAACTTTACAGAAACATACAGTCACTGGATGTTGTCATCAGTGATGTCATCAGTGATGTCATTTGAGATGTCATCAGTGATGTCACTGACCATGTCATGAATGATGTAATATGTGACATCATCAGCAGTGGATTGCGGGTGCGCGATATATAGTTAGTGCAACTAACTATATATGGAATTTCAATGGTTTTGTGTGAGTAAAATAAGGTTTTGTAAATGCTAATTCCTAACTATATATGGTCTATAACCTATGTTTTTTTCAGTGAATATATATATATGTATATAAACACACACTCACACGCAGGTGGCAAATTATGCACGTGCAAGAAAGTATGTACATTTTTGTATCATGATTGTGCAAATCTACTGCTGGCCCTATTTTCCCTAGACTGCTTGCAACAGGGCTGGGCACTATAGCCTGCAAATTCCCTAAAGAATGTGTTCTTGACAATTCACAAAAAGGCTCAAATATGGGCTGATGTTGAAAATTACCACCCCACAGATCTCTCCAACCATGTCAGCTCAGGAACACAATTATATACAAATTTCATATGGGCAGCCCCTTGCATTAACCAGCTAAGCGGATGAATCACATGATGTGCCATATTGTCATTTTTGCATTGTTAACACTATCTGGGTATGTGCACCTCCAGTAGTACCATTTTAACACCCAAAGCTAGCAGTAAGCATCAGAAATCTGACGATTCAACCATCGCAATGGGGCTGTTAACTTTTGATCCATTTCAGGTGGAAACAATTTATTTTGGTAATATCTGCCGATTATGCAGCAGATCGATTTGCGCCGAATGTGTCAAATCTATAAGTATGTGGAAAAATGCCTCTGTCTCGCAGTCTCACAATCCCAGTGGTCCAGCCTATGACCAAATATTTACAGGGGCAAACACAGGTGGAGATATGTTGAAGGTTACTTTGCATTGCATATTGGGATGAGTGATAAACTGAGTTACAATGCTAAGGAGATGGCTAGTACATTGACCATGGGTGACGTGTGCAATGCGTTTTAAGGTTCAATTATGATATGACTTTGTCCTTTTGTGTGGGTTTTTTGGGTGATCAATGCAGGACCAAGTGATGATATGGTTTTTGGCTAACTTTATAGAACCAGGGGTGTTGATGGATATTCTATCTCTTCCAATTGCAGATACTTGCCCTACCACACAGCAGATATTGTACAGTCCTCTACCAGGTCCCAAGAAGCTACAAACTAACTTTCAAAATGGGCAAGTGGTCAAAGTACAAGAAAGTGTACAGAAAGGAATGGGATTCTGACCCCGAACTAAAAAAGTGGATTGTACCTGTAAAAACAGATGAAGCAAAGGCAAACTGTAAATACTTTCACTTACAGCTGCGGGCCCACTACCATGATTTAAAGCTGCATGCATCCACAGCTAGACATCGTGTGCGCATGGACACACCTAGCCTAACCATGGCATATTTTGCACAACCAGTTTGTCAGTTATCAAATGACCAGAAAAGGAGAGAGCTTAGGATTGCTGTGCAAACTGCATGTAGCACATCAATCAACAGCATTGACAGACTGGGAGAAATTTTAAGTGAAGAAGTTCCTCCTTTCCGTATGCACAGGACAAAGTGCACAGCTTTAATAAATGGACTTTTAGGCCCCTATTTCAAAGGGGAGCTCCTTCAAGATATGGGCAGTTCTCCGTATTCTTTGATCATTGATGAATCCACTGACATTTCTGTAAAGAAACTACTGTGCATCTGTGTAAAATACTTCAGTAAGAAAAGTAGCAGAATTGTGAGTAGTTACCTTGGGATGATAGAACTGCAAGAGGCATGTGCACAAGACATTGCAAATGCACTTCTGGAGTTCCTCAAGGACAGCAGGCTTCCAATTGAAAATGGGGTAGGTACAGATGGCGCAAGTGTGATGTGTGGCAAAAACCACTCCACATACACTTTGTTGAGAGAAAAGCAGCCTACTTTGCAGCTTGTACGGTGCATCTGCCACTCGCTCGACATTGTTGCTAGAAAAGCAATGCAGAGTTTGCCGAGCAATGTGGAGTTCATGGTGAGAGAAACCTACAACTGGTTTGCACATTCTCCAAAGCGTCAGGCAGTCTACAGAGATTTATATCAAACTCCTGATGGAGGAATGCCATTGAAGCTTATTTCGCCATGTGAAACGCGGTGGCTTATGGCGGATTGTGTGGAGCGTTTTCTGGAGCAGTATCATGCTCTAAAGCTGCACTTTTGCAACGCATCATAAGTAGAACATTGCTATGCAGCTAGAATGCTGCAAGAAGTGTACAATGACGAGACAAATTATCTCTATCTTATTTTCCTCAAACCTATGTTGCTAGAAATTAAGGTCATGAACAAAGCATTTCAGCTTGAATCTGGTGATGTCTTCCACATATTCCAGGATTTGCAAACTTTATATAGGTCCACTATGAGAAGAATTGTAAAGCCCAGTGTCTTCAGTACCAATAGTGAGAAGCAATTGTGTAATTTGGATCTTCAAAGTAGTGCCATTTATCTTGGGCAGGAGGATGCTGACCTTGGCCTTGACTTCCGTAAAAAGCTCCAAGAAAGCAAACTGCCTGATGCTGCCAAGGACTGCATAGAAAAACGGTGCACAGACTTTGTTAAAGTTCTGGCAGCAGAGTACCAGATGCGCTTGCCAGATTCACTGAGCCTCCTAAGACATTTGGAGCTTCTGAAGCCCCAAAATGTGCTTTCAGATTCTAAACCTCTGGTTACTGACTTGCCAAAAGAGTGTTTTGCAGACCCAACACACATTAGAAACGCAGTGGCGAACAGTGACTTCATGTTCATTCATTCACCTCTTCAGGCATGGAATCCTTCTGGATTGAAGTATTGAATTATAGAGATGCAGCTGGGAATCATCGGTTTCAGGAGTTGGCCATGGGCGCCATTAAACTTCTGACCCTACCCATATCAAATGCACAAGTGGAACGAGTGTTCTCACAAATGACCCTGCTTAAAAATGAGAACCGTAACCGAATGGGTCTGAAACTGCTATCAAATATACTCAACATAAAATTTGGACTAAAGCGCAATGGTCTTAAATCCTCTTCATTCAAGCCCTCGCCGGATTTGCTAGCAAAGTTCAACAGCTGTATCTACAATTAATTGTTTTACTGTCTTAACATGCTGCTATTCTTGGCAGTGCCACTGCCAGACTCTATGATGCTGGTAATCTTGGCAGTGCCTGACCCAGAAGAAGAAGAAGTTTGTGCACCTTAACCAGTCAGAACAATTTTGCCCACCTCAACCTGCCACTGCCAAACCCTAAAGGATGCTGCTACATTCTGCACTGCCTGGAGCATTTTCCACACCTCACCCTGCCAGTCCCTGAAGGATGCTGCTATTTTTGGCAGTGCCACTGCCAGACCCAGAAGGATGCTGCTAATCTTGGCAGTACCACTGCCAGACTATGGGATGCTACTAATCGTGGCAGTTCATGGCCCAGAAGAAGACGTTTGTGCACCTTTACCAGTCAGAACAATTTTGCCCACCTCAACCTGCCACTGCCACACTCTGGAGGATGCTGCTACATTCTGCACTGCCTGAAGCATTTTCCACACCTCAACCTGGCACTGCCAGACTCTGTGATGCTGCTAGCCTTCACCATGCCACTGCCAGACTATGGGCTGCTGCTAATCTTGGCAGTGCCTGGCCCAGAAGAAGAAGTTTGTGCACCTTAACCAGTCAGAAGCATTTTCCACACCTCAACCTGCCACTGCCAGACCCCGAAGGATGCTGTTAATCTTGGCAGAACCACAGACTGAGATGCTGCTAGCCTTCACCATGCCACTGCCAGACTATGGGCTGCTGCTTATCTTGCCAGTGCCTGGCCCAGAAGAACTCTTTGGCACAATTGAACTTTCCACTGTCTGAACAAGGATCTGCCATGCTGTTGCCTGGCAAAAAACAGGAGATGGCGCTTGTGTGAGTCTGCAAAATGCACTTGCACTTTATCAGGTATCAGCTCATGGGAACATCAAGCAGCAAGCCCTGCACCCCATGCTTTGAACTGCTCTCTTCTGATGAGTACCAAAAAGTACGAAACATACATAATTTGCGTATGTAAAGAGATGTTCAGCATTGCTTTGGGAGAATTCAAACAAGTGTGAAAAAACATGAAGCATTGGCCTATATTGCCGGTATTCTGGGGGGCCTGACGTGAGTATGCAAGCTGAAGAGCACCTTTCCCAAGTAGAACGTTTCCGCACTTGCAGTCCCCCAAATTGAACCCAGAATATTTTGGGCCGGCTTGCTCCACACCATGCGATATCAAGTGAGTGACAGATTTCCTGACAGACCAACTTTGATTTCAGTGTACAAAATGTAAGTTATCTGATTATTGTGGGAGGTAAACATATAATCCTTGAAATAGAAGTATATTTGTGAATGTTGTATTAAGGCTACACGTAAGTTAACGGAGTGGCAAAATTGGGCTACTTTGGGCTACCGTTTCGTTGCTTTTGGGCTTGAAAGTTGTGAAAAAATCTGGCAACACTGCCCTTGACCTCTCTTTCTGCAGTGCCGGCTCCGGTAACAATGTACTCCTTCAGAATCTACTCCATTGGAAGAGCGTCTCCTCGAGAAGCCGCCTTTCTTTTCTTTGTCCTGCAGGTGGTGGTCAGCGAATCGAGGGCAACATCAGGGGCCGGTGCTCGTCGTGGGACATCCATTTGGCAATTTTGTTTCGGATCCTCGAAGGATTAAGGGAGCGCACCCGGAACGGGCCTTTGTAACAGCGCGGTCCTCGAGTCGAGTAGGAGTGAAGTGTCTGGCAGTCCGGCAGAGAGTCAGTGGTTGGTGTGCTTTCCAGGACACCCAGGGGTAAAGGGAGGGGAGCCTTCGGTCTTGGCATTAGGCAGTCACAGGCGAGGCGGTAGATATTGTGTTAAGATTAACAGGGGGACTTGATTAGGTGACTCCTCGCTCCTCTCTTTCCTGCAGCTGCCTGGTGCACATAATTGAAGACACGCACTAGAAGGGTGAGCGGGGGTTATTGCTCAATTTTGAAACCCCCCTCCCCATCTCATAGCAACGGCCAGTGTGTAGTAGCGAGACGCAAGGCACACAGCGTTTTACAACAAGAATCGGATAACAACCCCCGGAGTTTTTCACAAGGGCATACGGTAAAGAGACTAGCGCAAGTGTTTTTACTTTGTGATTGTAACAGGGCCTGGTGAGAAGGATAGTTCCTTATAATCCGGAAACAGCAGGAGTTTTCTAATTGATTACCAATATTTGCTTATGAAAAATAAGTTGGGGGAATTGTTAAATTAAGCATTGATCAAAGTTTTTGAAGAATTGTGAGATTAAGGGAAGGTAGCGGACTATGCCTATGCCTGTCAGAGGGGGACGCAATGGAAAGAGGAAGGACAGTGACCCTGACTTGTCCCAGTTGCTGAAAGTGGTTTTGGCTAAATTGGGCAATAATGAGGAGAGTGAGGATGAATCAATGGGACCAGTACCAGAGCAGGAGCCTGCACCCGGGGGGGGGGGGGGAGGATCGCCCTCGCAGGCTTAATGTGCCCCCTAGGGCAGCATTCCCACCATTAGAGAAAAGGGCCAATACACACCGTAGTAAAGAAAGAAAAAAAGTAAGAGAGTGGGGCAGACTGGCAAGAACAAAGAGAATAGACAGGAGGAGCAGCCTCCCTCCAAGGAAGTTTCCCAGGGGACACCTAGCTTAGCAACCCCGCCCAGCCTGTCACTGGTAATCCAGCAGGTGTTGTCCAGTACAACTGATGTAACTGATGTAGGGACAGTGTTGGCAGAGATACGTGGTGCACTGAAGGCATTGGGCACCCGCAACTCCAAATACTGTTGCAGTGGTGCAGGCACCTGCGGCAAATGTTTTGGTGGGGGCAGAAGGATCAACCCAGGGCATACTTTCAAGCGTAGTGCCTGCGGTGGTACAGTCACCTGCAACGCACATCTTGTTCAGTGTGGGGGAGCCAGCTCAGGGCTCACCATCGAGGGTAGTGCCTGAGTCCACCTCAGGGATTCCTGTGGGGTCAACAGGTTTAACACAGGGGTCCACAGCCAGCATATTTGCTTCAATGGCATCCTTGCTAGTGCAGTTAGCAGTGCCTGCATCAGGAGGTCAGGTCAGTGGCACCCCAGTGGCCCCATGGGCATTTTCACCGGCCTTGGGGGGCACCATGAGTAAAATTCACAGACGGATAGAACTCATGGCGAAGGCGCAGGGCAAAGATGGTATGTGCACAGCCCCTCTGGCAGTGGATCAGGAGGCCCCTGCAAAACCTGATGCACCCTCTGTTAGCTCAATAGGTAAGGGGTCAGACTACAGGCAAGAATGTCAGTGGCGGGGGGAAGGCTCTGGGGGGGCAAGATACATTACTTTCCAAGCCTGGAAAATTAACCTCATGTCCCAGTGGACGTTAAGGAAAATATTTGGAAGGGTGAGTTCATTGATATATTCTCACTGAAAAGGCCTAAAAGGAGGGAAGTAGAGGTTAAAGAGAAGGATGGGAAGGATAGCTCTTCCAAAGAGAGGAAGCCAAGGGTGGAGGAGTCAATCACAAATTGGCTTTTTGGCTTTAATGTGTTTGCAACCGCGATACTTGAAAAGAGGCCTGAGTTGGCGGTACCATTGATATTTTATTCTAATAAAATTCTGAAGGCACATGTAATGTACGGCAGGGGGCATGGTTAGACTAAGTTAGGGATTTCAGATGGGCAAAGGTGAAGGACCCTGAGATTGGCTGTGACCAGCCAAAGGTGAATGTTTGGTTAGAAAGCGTGAAAACAAGACACCAATGAAACAGTCCTTTCATTCAACTCAATGGGGATAGGGTGAGAAAAAGGGGTCCTGCGGGGCATTTAACCAAAAAATGTATACACGGCCAGCCGGATCATGTAAATTCAAACACACCTGTGCTTTCTGCGGCCACCCATCCCACCCAGAATTTAAATACACCACAAAATCCAAGGATAGAGGGAAAGACCCCAAGGCACCATCCCAATAGGTCTTTTCCCACTCCGTTCGAGATTGAGAGGCAGATTTTTTGGCTATATCAGTATCCCGATAGGAACGCAGCCCAATTGCTTTACAAAGGTTTTTCCAAGGGATTTTGCATACCTGCGCAAGGGGTACCACCTGTGATGCATTGCGAGAACTTATTGCCTGCACGCACCCATTCCACTGTTTCCCAAAAGTTGGAGAAAGAAAGCACGCTGGCTAGGATAGTAGGCCTTTTCACCACCACCCCGGCCTAATTATGTTTGTTCACCACTAGGGGTAGTGCCTAAAAAAGACCCAGGCCAGTTCAGAAGGATTCATAACTTGTCTGCACCGAAGGGGGCCTCAGTTAACGATGCGATAGACCGTGAGTTATGCTCTGTGACTTACTCTTCATTTGAAGCTGCTTTGCAAAAATTGTGGGATCTGGGCCCCAATGCCTTCATGGCAAAAACTGACTGAGTCATCCTTCAGGCTCATGCCAGTGCATTTATGAGGATTACCATTTACTGAGCTTCTAATTTAAGGGTCACTATTTCTACGACAAATGCATGCCAATGGGATGTGCAGTATCCTGCAAGTACATTGAGCCGTTCAGTTCAATGTTGCATTGGTTGTTCACCTTCAGGACAGGTCACACAGATGTTGTTCATTATTTGGATAACTTCATGGTGATGGGCCCATCCTCTTCAGGTGTTTGTGGGCGGGTTTTGGGAGATCTAGTTGCGATGTTGGAAGAGTTTGGAGTGCCCCTGGCACCAGAGAAGACAGTGGGCCCTGCGACATGCATGACATTCCTTGGGATAAAGATCAACACAGTTGTAGGTGAGTGCAGGCTACAATTGGGCAAAGTACAGGCTTTTTCGCAGGCAGTTGATTCTGCTCTGCAAGGAGCAAAAGTGACTTTACATCAACTCCAAGTACTTGCAGGCCAGTTACATTTTGTGTTGCGCATCATTCCTATGGGTCGTCCCTTCTCCAGATCAATTGCGAGAGCAGTGCCCGGGCTGACGAATAAACATCACCATACTAGGTTGCGTGCAGAAGTGAAAGACGACTTGAAGGTCTGGTGTGAGTTCCTGAGGGATTTTAATGGAAAGGTGGTTTGGCCAGCGCTGCCAATCACCAGTGAGGCCAGGGGTTTACTCACCGATGCAGCAGGCAGTGTTGGTTTTGGGGCAGTGTTGGGGCCTTGCTGGGGCCGGGTCGATTGACCGACAGCTTGGCAGGAAAGTGGGCTGATGAGAGATACTGCTTTTTTGGAATTGTTTCCCATTGTAGTGGCAGTCACAGTACGGTCTGACTTCTTTTGCATTAAGTTGGTAGTTTTTTGGTCAGATAACATGTCTGTAGTAGAGGTTATTAACAGGCAAGGTGCTTCTTGTACCCATGTTCTAAGATTGTTGAAGCATTTGGTGCTGTTATGTCTGAAATTAAATTTAATATTTAGAGCGGCACATATCCCAGGTGTTGAGAATCAGGCAGCTGACGCTTTGTCTAGCTCCAAGTTGCAGGATTTCCGGAAGTTCCACCCACAAGCAGTGGACCAGATGACAGTGTTCCAGAGATCTCTGTGGGTGATTGGAGCCCCGCATTAATGGGCCTCGTAGGGGCCTCACTGAGCGAGCGCACCCGGAAGGCATATCAACATCATTTTAAAACTTACAGGTTTTTTGTGCAGCGGCAAGGGATTGTGAGCATGTGCTCATCAGAAGCCATATGTGGTTTCTTACAGGCATTGAGGGAGCAAGGCAGAGCAGTATCTTACACAAGGGCCCACTTAGCAGCGGTTGTTTTTTTGCAAAACTGTCAGGAGTTCAGGATGTGGGGAACTCATTCTTGGTCAGGACTCAGAGGGCGGTCACGGGGTGGGCCAGATAAGAGGGTGTAAAGAAAGATGGCAGAAGGCCCATGGACTGGCGCATGCTGGGGTATATAGTGGGGGCCCAGAAGGCGGTGTGCTCATCTGCTTCTGAGACAACCCTGTTCGCCGCGGCTTTGACATTAGCCTTTTATGGGGCTTTCAGGGTGAGTGAACTGGTGGGTACCTCGAGAGTAGATATGGCTGGGGGTTTGCAATGGCAGGATGTTACGCGGTGTCAGGGAGAGCTTGCCATTACATTACAGAGATCTAAGACGGATCCTTTAGGCAAAGGGACTACGTTTTGGCTTAAACCTGCCACTGCCTTAGTGTGCCCAGTTACGCGGATGGAAGCTTACTTGGTTATTTGTCCACAACAGCAGATGTACGCCTTGTTAATCCATGAACAGTGAGGGTGCTTATCAATGTACCAATTCAGGGCAGTGTTCTGGACCACCTTGATAGGTCTGGGTATAGATCCCACTGGTTATTCTACACACTCATCCCGGATTGGGGTGGCAACTGGGGCAGCGGGAGCAGGCCTGTCAGTCGAAAAGGTTAAGCGTGTGGGTCGATGGTCTTCCTCATGTTTTAAGCACTATGTGCGTCCTCACTTATTTGTGATATTGCTCAAAATGTTTGTGCGTGGCCATTCTGATGTCTTTTCTCTCTTTCTGCAGTAGCATGCCCTCAAAAGTGATATGAGTGTTGGGACACTCTTTCGTGTGGCGGGCCACTTGCCAATTGCAACAGCAATGTAGGTCGAAACTGGCGTGTTTGGAAGGGATGTCATTCCACTGGCGGGGCACTGGGGCCTCCGAATCGGGCAGCTGCGGCAGTTGGTGGAAGAGACAAGGGCGCATGAGGGACCCCAGTCCCCTGATTTAATCATCCTGCATTTGGGCAGTAACGACATGGTGACTCTTAGTTGGCGGGCTATCTGGGAGACTTTACTGACAGAATTTGCATGCTTGGGGAGAACACTTCCTGGGGCGCGGATCGCATGGTCATTCATGATTCCGCGGCGTGCATGGGGAACCGGAGTGAGGTCAAAGGGCTTTGAACATTTCAGTGAGGTGCCTGAATGGAGAATTGGCCAAACTGTGATTCCGGCAGGGCCACCTTTGTCACATACCTCACCGATTGCTCAGAGGGGACAAGATGTTCCATCGCGATGGCATGCACTTGTCGGACATTGGGACAGACGTATGGATTGATGGCATTTGGTCATTTGTGAGGAATTTGGTCTGTGGTGGGGTGGGCGAAGGACCAATTGGCCTTAGTCGCCCTTGTGGTGGTAAGGAGGCCACAGAAATTGACTTACATTGTTAAGGTGAGTCCTCCTGCCTACTCCCTAGGCCAGCACTGAGGGGGAAGGGCGCCAGGTTACAAGCTAGGACATGGGTCAGTGGCCCCTGGTTATACCCTACAAGCCCCCTTGGACAGCATGGTGGTGGAGGGGTGGGTCCCTAGGGTTGCTGACAAGGACCAGATGGCAGGGGCTCACCTCTCAGGGATGCAGGTGGGTCACGTCTTGCGTGGTTCTCAGTTGGGGGGACTCAAGCAAGAGGGCCCCTTATTGCTGGAGCGATAGAGAACTTTTTGTAAATAAATAAAGTCTGTCATTTATGCTGATGGTTTATGATGGTATGATCAAAAGAAAAATTTAAATATTGCTTAGTGATCAAGTTGATAAATCTGTATCTTAAGGAATGTGAATGATATTAGATGGATATGGTCATGTTTACGTGTGATTATTTGAAATAAACATGGCCTCTTTTTACCCACAGCTCTGGTAAGCAAGTCTTGATTTGTGGGTTCCGTGGGGGTGGGGCCGGGAACAACCTGGGGGGGTCTGGGTCCTATGCTATTAAACAAATACCAGTTTTAGAGAGAGGCGGCAACCGTGAAAAACTCCTCTGACAGAAGGAATCCAGATAAATCTTATCAATGAGAATTCTTACTTCGAAAGGCTTGAACCAGGATGAGGAACTTTATGTGCACCTATAGAAAATAAGGTCAAATATTTAAGGCTTTGGACATTAAAGGTACTGAAAGAGAACTTAGATCAATTGACCAAAGAATAAGGAAGGATAACACTGCTCACTGGAGTATCAATAACAAAATGGGGAAAAGAATGTGAACGAATGACTTCAACAACCATAACATGTGATATGCAAATTAAAACAATGATGAAGTTTTGAAAAAAAAGAAAAAAATTAAATGATTAAATGAGGAATGAGAAGAACTCAGCTCACTAGAGGGCCAACATTTACATCATAAACAAAGTACAAATATATACAAAAGACTTATGGCTTTTGAGATTTGCCTAAAAAAACCTGGAAAAATGAACTTTTTAAAGAACACTCAAAGTTTATATCTAACACTTCACCATGGCACTTTAAATTGAGGGCTAAGCACCTTTGAAAACCTGCACACAGTCACTTTAATTATTTCCAAAATATATGGTCCAAAATGCATTGGGCCACAAACAAGAAATGAGAGCGGTAGTGGAAAAAAAAGGATGCTCGATTCTATGTGTTGTTTATGCCGTGATCAAAGTGTGAGGAGAGGACCAACACGCGTTGTGTGTTGTAACAGCTCTGTGCACAAATAAAAGTGATTTGCAGCAAAATCCCTGCAAATGTGTTCTCACTATTCGCACCTTGTGCGAGGACAGGAAATTATTTACCGGCTTGAGATCAAGCACTTTTTTTGTAAGATAAGGCAAAACAATTCTTTGAAGGTACAGAAGTTGCAGTATTTGAACATGCTGTACTGAAAAGTTTAGACAAAGCTACATGGTATACTCCAAAACCTATTTACAATTTAAATAGAGAAGAATGTACATCACTTCAGACCATTGTCCAAGATAAATCTCTTACCATCAAGAGTTGTGATAAAGGAGGGGGATTGTAGTTATTGATACTGCCAAATACGATCAAAAGATATTAACTTTATTAAACAACCCAGAATTTTATGCCAAGATTACCGTCAATCCCACGAGAAGAGTCGCTTCTAAAATTCAGCAGCCTGTATCTACAGCATTACAAGCTGGAAACATTTGCAGAAAAGAACACGACTTTCTCACAAATACAAGTCTCAAAATGCCTTGCATTTATGGCGTTCCTAAGATTAACAAGGATGCCAGAGACCCTCCTTATTGCCTCATTGTGTCCACAATTTGGTTGATTACTTAACCCCTGTCCAAATATTCTGACAATTTACTGAGCCTTATATACCTAAAATTCCTTCTTATATAAAGGACACTAGAGGTAGAAATCTACCTTTTTAACCATAATTATAACACCATGGTTAGTCTAGATATTGAATCTTTATACAGCAACATTCCACAGATGAGGCAATTGAGGCTGTTAATTGGTTTATAGACACTTACAACATCGAATGTCCAAAAACTTTTCTCCTAGAGTTCCTCAAAATTGTCCTTCAGGAGAATACTTTTGAATTCGGTAACACCCTTGACAAACAAACTAAAGGTGTAAGTATGGGGACATCAGTAGCCCCATCTGTAGCCAATATTTACATGGCTCTCTTTGAAACAAAATTTATTCATAATGAAAGTAGCCCATTTTTTGATTCTGTAACACTATTAAAGATATATTGATGATATATTTTTTATTTGGACTAACACAGATGAATACCTCAAAGAATTCCTGAAATGGCTAAATTTATGGGACACTAATCTTAAATTTATGAGACACTAATCTTAAATTTATGGGACACTAATCTTAAATTCACTGCCCACACTAGTCACACATATTTCGAATTTCTAGATATCCCTATTCGGCGCACAATGGCCTCTTTGAAGTAGACCTTTTTGTCAAACCCACTACTAGAAACACACTATTTCATCATGGCAGCTTTCAACCGAGAGCACAAAAAAAAGCATACCTTTGGAGCAATTGTTGCGATTGCGGCGCAACTGCACAAACCTCTCTGATCTGGCTCCAATTAATTGTCCTGCTATCTCTATTTCGCAGACATGATATCATGTCCCATCATAGCAGACTCTAGGTCTTCATGTCCTACTAGCTGCACTCTTGGGCCTCCAAAAGATACTATTGATTTTTGAAGCAAAGCTTTATTGATTTTATACTAGGTATGCCCTTGCGTTTCAATTTATACACCGCGGGTGTTTTCCCTATACCGATTTAGTTGCCGAAGTCTTCCCTCTGTTTTGACCTGCATATTAGCTCTAGGCACCAGTTTAGTTTAGTATTTACCATACATCATGCGTACGTTGCGCACGCCACACGCACGTCCGACATGCCACACATGATGTTCCCCAGCATTTATTAGGCTGAATCACACAACACAAGAGTTTCTCTGCACCCCGTGTGATTGCTGATCCACGTCCCAGATCCTATCCTGAATGGAAGTAAGATGAGCTTTTTCTGACTCTGACATGTTCCCAGAAACATTTGTAAATAAGAGCAAAACAATTTCATGTACCATGTGCAATATTTATTTTTAGTCCTTTAACTTTACGCCGCTTGATCTCTGCTTGGTATCTTCTGTGGTGGCTCATATTGAAACCTGGCTTTATTTCCTTCACATAGGAATCTCTCTGAGCCTAATAACTGAAGGTATGAGGGTGTTGAGAACAATTACAACTTGATAGTGATTGGTGCCCTTTATAAAAAACGTCTAGGACCCCTTAAGAACTGGCTTCATTCTAAGTACGTAAATATTCTAATATTAACACATCTATTGGCCATACTCTCTGTAAGTCACCTTTAAAGAACTTTCTATGCTGCCTAACATTCATTATTTGTATATTTACATGCACATTGCATGGTTTACCGGCCATTCGCTATATCTTTTTTCCTTTCAATTATGTTATACAGGTTCACTATTATTCCTTATTTTATCAACCAACACCAGTTAATGATCTCTGGAAGAAGCATCCAACTCATGTATTAGGACATTTCCATGAGATGTCCACCTAAGAACCAGACACCTATACGCAGTAAACAATTGGGTTACTTGGGGATTACCTTTGATGTACCCTCTACAGGTTACATACATACATACATATCTACAGGTACTTGCCCTTACTGTACATATCTTTAATTCCATGTCACACACTTGGCTCAAGTTGTAATCTTTGTATTTTATTCCAGGTAGCTGATTTATTTTCTAACCTGATCTGACCGCATGGTTGCGGCTTCTTCGAGCGTCAGCTTGATGTATCCATTTCTTCCGCCTATGGTAATTCCTTTGTTCTTTCTTTTCCTTGAATCATTCACTTCAACATCTAACATTACTTTGAATTAGATTATTATTTTTACCTTCTCATTTTCAGAGCTTTCTGGTTTTTATTATATTCAAATATTGTCTGTTATCTATTTTTGATATCTTGCCAAAGTTACCAGTTGGTAAATTGATGGTATCCTTTTCAATTATTCTCATTCTCTTTTTCATCTTCTATATTGGTTTGTGGCCTACTATGAGCACCTTTTCATGCTCTACATCTCATGTGGCACAGTTTCTACTCCAGATACCCTTGTTATGTCTCCGCAGGCACACAATCTTTATTTATTGCTGGATTAAGAGTATCTCTTTAATTCACCCTTTTCCATTTATTTTCTTCACCTGGTGGGCGCACATTTTTATGATACAATTCCCATTTTTATTATTTTAGCATTACATTATCTTATTTCCACATATAGGAATCTTTGTGGCTCCCCTGAAGGAAGGCGTCGTGTACGCCAAAACGCACGTAGAAAAACTATCACATAGCCACCTGATTTTCATGTCTAATCTTTGGATGTAAAAATGTCGTTTTCGAAAATTGAACCAATATTATTGTTTTCCGTGATTATTGTCAATTTTTGGTTTATCAATTATCCTATATTCTTCTTTTGTGACTTATGCTGTAATGTATGTATGTATTATGCACTTATATAGCGCGAAACTGTCACCCGGAGAGTATCCTGGCGCTTTGACTCTACTGACCACCTGCATAGTCACGATTATTATGCTGTTCTAGGAAAAAGATGGGTTTTTAAGCTTTTCTTAAATGAGAGGCGGTCCGTCAGGCTTCTCAGGGACAGGGGCAGGGAGTTCCAAAGCTTAGCAGCCGCGTATCCAAAGGATCGGCCCCCCATCCGTAGCCTCTGGATCCTCGGAACCACCACAAGATACGCTGATGAAGAGCGCAAAGGTCTTGCTGTGTGGTACCAGAAAAAGAGGTTGTTTAACATGACCGGGCCTTGGTCATGTAGAGCTTTAAAAACCAGACAGGATGCCCTAAAAAGGATTCGCTGTTGAACTGGCAGCCAATGGAGATCTTTAAGTGCAGTAGAAGAGGAGGCAGCACGAGGCCTAGAGAGAGCCAGCTTCGCAGCCATGTTTTGAATGCGCTGCAGCTTGATGATCAGAGTGACCGGTGCCCCCAGAAGCAGTGCGTTGCAATAATCTATCCTACTAAGGATAATGCCACGCACCACCTCTGGCCTAGCCTGAATCGGAAGCAGGGGGAGGATTTTCCACAAGGTGCGAAGTAGCACCATACAAGTAGAGATGGTTTTGTTCACAAAGCTATCCAGCTGAAGATTAGAATCAAACATAACTCCAAGATTGCTGGCAGAAGCCGCCGCCACTACATTGCCCAAGGAGGAAGAAGGCCAAAGATCAGATGGTAAAGGACGCAGAACGCGGTCTAACGAGCAGTGGAGTAACTCGGTCTTAGTACTGATGAAGCAAAGCTTCGCATTTGCGACTTGCTTTTGTCATGAACCTCGCTCATGTGTAATCCAGTAATAATTTGTACGTCTTACTAACCTTTATTTCATGTTTGAACGAGGTAAATGAAGCTTGCACATGTGTATTTCTAATACAATTAATTCGAGTCCTTAAAATGGCCGCTGCTTTGAAATAGCTTCTGCGCATGCGTCAGTCACACTCACGTGTCCTGACGTGTTTGCAGGCTTGGAGGGAAAAGTTGCGCATGCGTAATACATAGCTTTGGCAATAACGTGGTACTGCTCGTGCAGTTGCTCTTGTGTCTGTGTATATGTAGCTAACATTTAGACTGCATAGTATATTTTTATAGTGATAAGTTGAAAGTACAAACCCAATGATGTGTTTTCATATCGTTATTTCTATGTATTAATTTGTTCTCGCTTACTTTTCATGTACCGCTGGAAATGGGGGTCTGACTGAGGCGAAAGCCATCTTGGAGGTCCTTTCTGCGCAGGACCGTCCGCCTGGGGAGAAGTCAACCTTGGCTGGTGGAACTCAGCCAGCTGGCAGGGATGGGCAAGATGCTCCTGAGAAACTGACCTGCGAACTCAGCAGGACGGAGTCATGTGTCCCTATTCTGAAACAATGTTAAATTGTCATTGTATTTCCCTGGACTTTCTCATGAGAACCCCAATCTCGCTAGGCGGTACCCAGAGATGCAAAGTAGGCATCCAAATAGTGTGTTCTGATTGGTGTGTTACCCAAATCCTATCTTAGGACCAATCCAAATTGAGGGATTCTGACACTTTGCAACATTGGGGGGTGGTACACCGTCCCAAAACAGTATAACTACCCTGGGTTCACCTAGGGAATTTGTCAGACTTGTCTGGTTTAGCTGACCTGTCACTGACCCAACGCACTCAATAGGTGACTGAAGATACAGAGCACTGCGGAGTACTCTGTCCGAAATTGACCATAGACTAAGGTTCTACTGAACCTTAAAGTGCTGGCGAAGCACTTTGCTGGGAGTTCGCTGACCCAATCGGGGTCTTGATCGATAGCTGCAGAGAGGGTGGAGCGCAGGCGTTGCTTCCAAACTGCGGGTGCGGTCCTGTCCTGAGGGGTTCCTGTCCTGAGGTCCTGTCCTGATTCCTAATCTGAGGGTTTCCTGTCCTGTCCTGGGTGTCCATTCTGCACCTGCTGTCCATTGAGGGGTATCCTTCCTTGAGGGTTTCCTGTTCTTAACTGACCCGTGGCCAGGGTTTGGTTTCCACACCAGTCTAGGTAAATATTGCTCTGAAATCTTAAAACCTTGCACCTTTCTATTTTTCTGTCTTTTGCTTCAATAAAGACACACCTTTGCATATGATAATTTTCCATGCTTTTGCCGCAACCATATTGAATCGTAAAGTCATTTTCATATTTCATGACGTGTTCCCATGTTACCCTACCTGTTAGAAATCATATTTTGCATTGCAGTCTGTCATTTTCTGATATGGTCTAGAACGTCCCTACTTAAACTGTCTAAAGACCTTTTGCCCTAAATGCATAGCATATTTCCGTTGCATTTCATATTAGCATTTCAATGATTACCCTGACTTTATTTCTCTATAGTTATGTACTTTTCATTATCTTGATTATTGATTGTCTTATTCTTGTAAACCTAATGATCTCAGAGAACGAACTTTAGATAAAGACTTTAAAACTTCCAGTTGTCCGTGGTCATTTTACAACAGTATTGAATGTCATTTGAGTTTGTATTTTGCTGCCTTTCCTTTTACAGCTAGCTCCCTGATCCATTGTGGTCATAGGTACCCGTGTCGGTGGATGGTAAGTCGGGTACGCTGAGGAATAACAGTAGGGAATTCACACAAATTGGTAGCAGCCCGTGAAGTCACCCGGTCAATGTATATGGTGAATTGAAATATATGGGCCGGAAGCGGCGAAATTATTGGTTGGGTGACCTCGCGCGCTCTATCAGTACTATTAAACTGGAGCGAGTTGTTTTTTAACCAGTCAGCGGTGGCATTCATGCAGCGATGGAAGGTATCAGTGGACACAGCATCTTCTCCTTCAAGGGAGAAAATAAGCTGGATGTCGTCGGCATAGTTTATCACTGAGATGCTGAAGGATTTAATCAAGGTAATCTGGGGGCAGAGACACAAGTTGAACAAGATGGGGCTAATTGCTGACCCCTGAGGGACACCCTGTCCCACTCTCCTAATACCTGAACGAAAAGGAGGTAGAGCCACCACCTGGTGTCTATTCTGTAGATAGGAAATTAGCCAATCCCGTGCAAGTCCTGCTACCCCAGCCTCCACCAGCCTGTTAATAAGAATGGAGTGGCTGACCGTGTCGAACGCAGCCGACATGTCGAGCAGCACTAGAAAGGCTGATCGACCATTGTCGACCTGTGATCGAAGGGTGTCTAACAAGACCACCAGTGCCGACTCCGTGCCGTGAGCCGGCCGGAAGCCGAACTGGGCCACATCCAGAAAGGTGTTATTTTCCAGGAAGCTAGATAGAGACCGGGTCACAAGCTTCTCCATGATCTTGACTGGAAAAGGAAGCAACAAGATTGGCCGATAATTAGACAGACAGGTGGGGTCAAGGGTGGATTTCTTTAGGAGGGGAGAAACCACTGCAAGCTTCCAGCTGTCGGGGACCGTGGCGGTGCTGAAGGACTGGTGGCAGATGGAATATAGAGGCTGGAAGAGTTCCTCCTGAAAAAACTTCCAATATTTATGCGGGAGTGGGTCAAGAGGGGAGCCAGAAGACACCCCACATGCTGGAGCACAAAACTAAGGAAGACAGAAGCTCTCCAGCCGCCGATGAGCAGCCTGTTCTTCCAGCTCGGCTACAGTCTGAAATAATGCAGGGATGTCCAAGGACTGCAGGCAAGAAGTGTCTGGAGTAGAGAGGCCACTCAAAATATTCAATGTAATGTTGCCTCACTTGCACATTAAGACTGATGAATAGAATGATTTTAAATAATTTTGTAATTATTGAATAAATTAACTGTTAATGAGTACACGGAGTCCCTGACATTATCATGTTTTGTAGTTAGGTCGCCAAACTTCTTTAGACCTTTAGTTGCCAAGGGGTTGTTTTTTGATTTATGTTATTTCCCTGGCCTAGGAACCCACATTCGTAGCAGGGGACCCTTGCTATTTCATGTTGACCCTGCTGGGAGACATGCATCACCCACATTAAGAGCGCCAGATCTGTCCTGAAGGATCAAAACGGAGCATATATATATATATATATATCCTGTCGTCTCCACCCACATCCTCCCTCTATTTATGTCTCTCCTTCTCTCCTCTCTCAATGTATTGAGACTGAACTTTTCTGTCTGATGCCCGATGGAGCTACCTGGTTTAGCTATAGGGGAGATGGGCCGTGGATTCCCTCCTTGGTCATCACCTACCCAGTCGGTCTTTAGACAGACTTCTTTTCGTCTCTCCGTATTGTCTCTTCCCATATCCTCCCTTTCTCACCTCTCCTGCCCCCTCCACTACTTTTCTCTCTCCTTTCTCTCCTCTCCTAATTGTATTGCCCATTTTTTTGGATTTATTGTGTAATTGTTGAACTTTTCCTGTTGCATTGTTGATTCTCATGTAAAGCGCTCTGATACCTCCGGGTCTAGCCAGCGCTATATAAAACTCTTGAAATAAATAAATAAATATATATATATATATATATATATATATATATATATATATATATATATATATATATATATATATATATATATATATATATATATCACGACACTGAAATCTTTGGTAAAGCAAATGAAAACCGAACTAACAAAATGATGGGAGTGAAAATCACTACAAAAATACAATGATGTCGGGCGTGTTCCATGAGGACTTCGATTTATTTTGGCCCCCAGTTTTGAAAACACTAACCCGCTTATGGTCAAAGAATGGGCCGAGAGCAATCTTGAAGCATCTATGAAACTAATCATCATTTTGATGAAATACGCTGAAATTGACCGTACTGCAACTATGAAGGAAATCAAACGCATTACCTCTGAGCTGGACAAATTGGACCAAAAGGGAGCAATTGCTAAGGGACGTGAAAAAATTACAGCAAGACACAATAAAAACAAGGAAAGTTTTCAAATTTGCCCGTGATACGGGAGACTACGAAATGGGTCAAATGTTTACTTTTCCCAGGAAGTAGGACACAGTGAAGAGGCACAAATTAAGCAAGCATGGTACAATCACTCAGGATGACAAAGATATCACTGAAGATGTCAATACAGCCTCTTCATCTGATATCAGCTCAGCACTGTAAAGTCATACTGGCTTAGATGATGGCAGAGGCCAACCTGGGCGCAATGAGACAACATGTGCAACTTCACCCTCGCTAAGGAACTGGATTTTTTTTACGGTTAGACCAATGACAAACACTGCGTCCGAGGCAGCCCAAGAAATAAGGCACCAGTGAAACCAAAAAAGATGGCAAAGTAGAAAGCACAGGCAATCCAAAGACAAAGAACTGAAAAATTAGCAATTGGTGGCGTTAACAGAGAAATTCAAATACTGTGGTGAATCTCACTGATGTGACCCTCAGCATAGCAGACTCAACTCTTTTCTCTTGGCTTAACTTTCTGCCCGGAAAGTAGTTTCAATTCTAGCCATACTCGAATTGATATCTTCAAATTTATCAGAATTAAAACAAATCAATTTTTTTTTAAATTGACACACACCAACACTATAACTCCTTCCTCTTTACCACCACAAGCTGAAATCAACTTGGCAGTATGTGACATTCCCACTATTTGGACTCTGCATGAATTTCAATCAATGTCACAGTCTCCTTCCACCCAACAACATCTTACGAGACGTGGGCATTGATACATTTCAAATAAGTCCCTTCAAACCGCAGTCCACTTTCACCCCGATGATGCCATGGGATGCAATCGATACTTTCAATGATGTTGTCATAGATGAATTAAAGGAATTACATCATAATTAGAACAAATGGGTCCTGAAGTTGCTATTTTTTAAAAAGTAGTCCTTAAACGTTTGGATCAAGCTTTACAATTCGTTCCAAAACCTCGTTACAACACAACGAAAGATGAAAAAAAATCTCACTATGGAAAGTTGTGATAAAGGTGGCGGTATTGTCCTAATTGATTCTAAAGATTATGAAATTAAATATGTTAAAAATGTTGAATGACCGCACTTTTTATAGTAAAATTCACAACAATCCCATTGAGAGAATTATTGGCACAATACAAAAAATAACAACTAAAGCATTAGAAGCAGGCATCATTACTAATAAGGAATATGACTATCTTAACCAATCGGACAAAAAAACATCCTGTGTATACGGGATACCAAAAATTCATAAAAATCAACATGACCCGCCCTATAGTTTCTACCATAGGTACACCCACAGAAGCAATCTCCAAATACATAGATAATATTTTACGTCCCTTCATCCCTCCTACCACCTCTTACATCAAAGATACAGGAGATATTATATCCAAAGTGGAACACTTACCATTTAATTCATCCACAGATATTCTAGTTACTCTAGATATTGAATCGCTATACAGCAATGTGCCACAGCTGGAAGCATCGGAAGCTGTGATGTGGTTAATTGACAAATACCACATACCATGCTCTAAAGCCTTTGTCCATGAATGTCTGAATTTAGTTCTCAAAGACAATGAATTTGGAGATTCCCTGTACCTTCAAACCAAGGGAGTTAGTATTGGGGCTTTTGTAGCCCCATCTATAGCCAACATCTACATGTCTCAGTTTGAGGCAACATTTATCTACAATGAAGTGGCCCCCTTTTAAGAGTCTGTTTCCCTTTGGTATTGTTAAATAGATGATATCTTTTATCTGGACCGATGGGGAGCAGACTCCAAAAGAATTATTATAATGGCTCAACTTAGTAGATATTAACCTTAAATTTTCTGCACATATAAATACCATCCAAGTAGAATTTCTTGACATCCTGATTAAGCATAATAATGGGAAGCTAGAGGTTGATTTATATATCAAGCCTACAGCGAGAAATACGCTTCTCCACTTTCAAAGCTACCACCCTTGATGCCAGAAAAATAGCATCCCTTTTTCACAATTTCTCAGAGTCAGAGAAATTGCACCAATCTGAGAGACTTTGACGCCCAGGCCATCAATATGAAAAGGAAATTTTTAGACAGAGGCTACCCTCACCGGCTGGTGAAGGAGTCATATAAAAAAGCCCGCTATTTTGATAGGGACCACTTATTAAATACTAATAAACCACAAAAAGAATCTAAACTTGTGTGTATCACCAAACATTCTACACTCAATACCAAGATAAAACAAATTATTAACTCAAACTGGCATCTCCTCAATACAGACCCTAATCAAATTTATATTGCGAAACCTCTTTTTGCCCACCGCCGCAACAAAAATATTAAAGATCTAATAGTACATTCTAGACACTCCACTGCCAACAGCAACCGCCCTTTCATTCAGAAGTCTATTGATGGTAACAATTCCGTCAAAGGCACGGTTAAATGTTCATCATGCCAGTCATGCACTGGTATTTTGACAGGAGAGGAAATGATTTCAAGATCCATGTTAAAGAATTATGGAATTGTAATACCCGTAATGTCATCTACCTGATCTTGTGCCCCTGTAACCTCAGTTACGTGGGGGAGACCTCCAGAGCTATTAAGACCCGTCTAACGGAACACAGATCAGCGATAAAAACATCCAAAACGTCGGCTCCATTAGTTAAACATTTCATAGATTTCCAGCACTCTCGCACAGACATTAAGTGGCGTATATTGGAAAAGGTCACCATTCCAAATGATAAGGGCGGTGAAAAAATCCTTAAAAAGAGAGAAGTGTTTTGGATTTTCTCCCTTGGTACCTTTAAATATGGATTAATCAATGAACTTCCATGGGAGAATGAAATCATTTAGTGACAGAAACCCAGCAATTTGTTATATCTGTACTAATATTTCCCACAACAATGTCCTGCTTGTGCAACCTCTGTATTATATTTTTTCATTAATTAGTTTACCTGATATTCAGTTTTTGTTTGGTCCCCGCGATGGTAATGACATGTTCATTGTCTGTTTCCCCCCCCTTTCCCTCATTTAAGCCACACATCAGATAGATCTTTTGCCATAAATCTTTGTTTGATTGCATTCGAATATACTATCCTTCTCTGTCCCTTTAATAGTAGGCGTGTCTAATCACCCTGTCCAGTCAAATGATGGCCTATATATACCTATAGGCTTCAATGTAACAAATTGTTGCAGAGCGGTAGCTATCAGGAGGCTTTATCGTCCCGCAAAGGTATGTGGAGCTCGAACTTCGCATTTTAGAGACTCTTTGATTTATCGTCTCATGAACAATAACAGTAATCTGCTGTGCGCTTTATTTTAACAGACAAACGCTATTACCGTTATCGTTGCACCCAGCATTAATTGAAAACAAAGCCGCTTCCTGCCATGTTTATATAAATATCACGATAAAAAAACCCTGTCGCCTACGGAAGGTACGTTATACTATCGCCATAGGTCTATACCTTTTTACCAGTTTTCCGTTTGCGAGTATGATTTTAAGAAATATATTCATGTTTATTTTCCCAGACACGTGCTAATTGCCCCGTTACATAGTGCGGTCATTTTAAATTTGGGCTCAGCCTCTTCGGCAGCACAACCACTGTGTTATCCATCAAGGTACGTGCTATGTCGGCGGTTTTACTTCTTGGTTAGCTGCTTGCAACTGCTTATTCAATCTATACATGAAAATAACTCATGTATTTCATTTTACTAGGTAGCGTGTTTAATTTCGAAATCACTGTCGACTCATCAAAACAACCGTTTGTGCAATTAAAAACCCTCCAGTTTGTTTTCATTGCTACCCATTCCATCACCTGAACTCAGTAAAACATTTCATTTTTACGCATTGAAAATAAGGTCATTATTGATTAATTGCGTTTCCCTCTGGTTCATATTAGACTTATCAATGACTCAGAATCCAGGTCTTCGTCTTGACGCTACACCGCCTGTATTCCTCTTTTTAAAAAAAAAAAAATGAGAGCGATTTTGGCGCCATGATTGTATTACTCCGCGGACAACACGCAGTTTAAACCTGAAGCGAACGTTGAAGTTAAAATAGAGACTCTGGCTGTCCGTTTGCAGAAATTATTTTTTTTTAGCTAAGCCATTACATGAGCACGTAGATGTATCTTTGTGCTTTTCCACCCTTCAAAGTCCACGTCTCCACTCTCAGGGATCCATACACAGTGGCATAACATAGCGAATTAAGGACAATGATAAGACTATCATAGTTTATCTATTCTTGAGAATTGTCATGTGTTTGGTCAGCAACTATATTTCAATTTTTTAGTTCGACTACGAACACACACATAGAAGTTAAAAAAAACTTTTTTAAATGTTTTAATGTTTAGTTAAAAAATGTTTATTTTTAATTTTAGATTGATTACATGATGGCACTTTCCTGATGAAGACACCCACTGTGTCGAAACGCGTTGAAGAAACCATCACCATTTAAGCTTCATTTGATCAGGATATATGATTTATGTACATTTTGACATATTGTAAAATGTTATCAATTTTTTACGAATTTGTATTTTAATTGAAATAATTAAAATTTGTGATTCTTATAGAAAGAAAATATTTCTTCTTAAAGCTTATTTTATTACTTGCTGGTCCACATTGCTTGTTTCATATTTTAGATTGCCTGGGATTGTTATTTTTCATTACATCATAAAAGAACACAGACAACAAAGCAATAAGCAATACTTTGCCCTAATCAAGAAACTACAAAACAACAATCAGGTTGTAATCAATAAGTCAGACAAGGGTGACAATATTGTGCTGTGGCCCAGATTGCAATATCTTGAGGTGGCACACAGACATCTAAATGACGATACCTACTACAGAATATCCAATTTCCAGGAAGTTTAAAAAAAGTGTAAAGATTTGAAGAAGAAACTTAATATTTTCAAAGCAGAAGGGCTCTTGACTAAGGAAGAATTTCTTTTCCTCAACGATGAAACACCAGTGCTTCCGGTGTTGTATTTTCTTCCCAGCGTACATAAGGGCACATCACCGGTCCCAGAATGTCCAATCATTTCAGCTCGCAATAGCTTATGTGAAAAAATGTCCAAGTACGTTGATTACTTCTTGCAGGACTTAGTTACACAGCTACCTTCCTACCTAAGGGACACAAACTACTTTCTGCTAAAAATTAAGGATATTGCTTGGTCTAACAACCACATCTTAAGGTCTATGGATATAACTTCCCTATACACTAGCATTGAGATGGTTTGAGAGCCTGTGAACATTTCCTAAAGGACATACCCATACACTGTTTTAGACATAATGTGTTGATTCTGTTCATTATTAAGTGGTGTCTTAACAATAACTTCTTCAAGTTTGATTAGGATATTTTCCAACAGCTAAGGGGTGTCGCAATGGGAGCCTGCTTCTCCCCCAGCTACGCATGGTTACATGTGGGCTGGTGGGAGAAGCGGGTTCTCAGGGTAATGCATCATGCAGCTTGGAGTGAGAATGTTGTAACATGGCTATGATACATCAATGATGATATTGTTATTTGGAATGGCACAACGGAGAGTGCATTATTGTTCATTTCTGCTTGCAGTGCTAATGATTTCTATCTTGAATATAATGCTTCCATCAGCACTACTTGCATAGAATTTCTGGATGTCACTATTTACATAGAAAATGAGCTACTCCATTCCAAATTACACCTCAAATCCACTGCTGGTAACTCAACTTTGCATGCATCCAGCTTTCATCCCTGGCACCTCATACCTAGTATCCCCTGTGGGGGAATGCTATGGCTCCGCAGGATCTGTAGTTCTGCTAGTGACCTTTTACAGTGCCAAAATGACACCCACAGAAGATTCGTAGCACAAGGGTATTTAGAACAAACTAATTCCAAAGCTAGAACCCGAGCAAATGCTATACCTCAAAAACAACTTCTGACAGGCAATAGCAGTAAGAAAGAGAGCCATACCACAATTGCCCTTGATGCCAATGATAATGGAACGGTTAACACACGCTTAGTCATTACATATAGTAAAGAAAAACAAGCCATTAGACCCATCATTAATAGACTATGACGCATCATTTTGACTGTCCCAGTTTTTGGTCCAATAGTTTCTAAGGGACTAACCATCACATACTGTTGTGCATATTCCATGAGGGATTTGCTGGTCAAAAGCAGTCCCGAGGTGGTTGTGAAATCCAACTGGCTCACTAACATCAAAGGTTTTTTCAAATGCAGCACATTTAGGGCTTGTCAGTTCGGCATCAATACCACCCAAGTCACCGCCCTCTTTCAGACTGAACCCATCAGAATCAACAACAAATACAAATGCAGAACAGAATTTGCAGTCTATGTATTACAGTGTAGTTGTGGCCTTAGATATGTAGGTAGCACCAAACTTAAAGTCCTCGTGAGAATTTTGCAACATCTGAGGGCTATTGTCAATAATGACACTTCATACCCAGTTGCATAGCATTTCAAGGAGGTTCACAATAACAACCTTAAACATCTCAAATACTTTGCTAGTGACAGTGTACCTATACTTAGATGCTGTGGCAACTCTGAGAAAATATTGAGACAGTTGGAGACATGTTACATTTTGGATCTCAACACTAAGACTCCGTCTGGTCTCAATATAAGTGAAGATCTTTTATAATTATCTGTTAATATGAATTAGATACATTTTTCTGTTTCTTTAGATTCATGTGGTTGCTATTTCTACTTCCTGTCCTGTTTTCTATGCATATTTTAGTTCTCATAGTCTATGCATTTAAGAAGTAATTTTTGAGCAAATCACTTCTGTTTTACCATGTGTATCAGTTATTGCTTTAGGGGCATCTTGCTCTAGCAGTGATATTAGCCTTGATTGTTTCATCAGGAATCTCATGACATCCGTTCATGAATTATATGTTCGCTTCAACTGCTACCTTCAGCACTGTGTGCTGGTCTTTAGAACGAGTTTTGTTTTTACACTTCACACTGGGGCACTCTTTTCAACTATGCACTTGCACGCCACTTTTTTACTGTTTTTGCACTGACTTTTTTACCCCAGGTATATTCTCTATGTAGATACACATTGTAACTGTGCACACTACAAGGTTAAGATATTTAAACCCTGAGCCTGGATCAATAGCATGGATCCAGTACAGGATCATGGTACTGTCATTTATTTTCAACAGTTTGAGGTTAGTGACATAGCTTCCATGTTTTCTTATGATCATTCTGTCACATATTTATGTGCGCTAGTTGACTTGCAACCCACGATATAGTTATGTTTGACACTGCTGCAGTCTTTCCTTTATTTCCATGTCTAAGCGGACATACTAGTGAAATTTTACCTTTCATGTCTTTGATATTCTCAGCTTGTCTATAAAGTACTATGCTGTTATATATGCTGTAATTACTCTTTTCAATATACTTGATTTACCCAGAGCTATTCACCGCATTTAGTACCATTAAGGCTTTTTATGTTTAAAACTCATGCTCCTAGCCTGTCTATAATGTCCATCATTTTACCTGTGTGTCATGAACATGTGACTGCCTGGGGCTAGGTTGAAATACCCTCCCTGGTTAAGAAATGAAATAAATTATTTATTTATTTTTACAAAAACTCACCTGTATATAAGACGTTACTTACACGTAGCGTGTTATGTGATCAAGGCCGTTGGTCGGCGGACGAAATGGGTCATATGGACCATGTCTTGGAAATAAAGCTTCACATCAATTGGAGTCTGTGCCTGTGTTGTTTTGCTATGCCGGAGAACTTGGGAATTCTTTGGATATCTATCTATCTATCTATCTATCTATCTATCTATATACACACACACATACAATTACATCTCTTCAATCAACCTTCTTGGCACTTTAATTATTCCACCTGACCTGGTTATTGAAAACAGGGAGCAGTCATATTCTGTGTCAGAGATTTTAGAAGACTGTGAAGAGGTAACAGCCATCACTGAGTTTTCAGGTTCAGTCTTTCCTTCACCATCTCGATCAGAGGACCAATGAATAAAATGTTGAAAGTGAGAAGAGTCTTTAGTAACAGTTTCCAGGATGCTGGGCAGTCACAATGTGTACCTTGGTGGACACTATGTGGAAAGCTTCAGCATCAAGTGGTGCATCAGATTTCCTCCTTCGCATTTGTCAGGCAGTCACTAGATCTCCAATCTTAACCTCAATGTTTTTTGTATGCATAGGCATTCATTTTCTGCTTGTTAACCAAGTCCTTTGCACAAATTGTGCTCTCATTTCCTTCCATTTTGTTGGTCCACTGAGATAGCTTGGTTGTCATTGCTCTCTAGAACATCAAACTTTAAAGGACTTTCACCTGTGGTCGAGTGAGGTGTTGAACAATGGATTTTTAGCATCAAATTTAATACACCTTTTAAAGTGAGCCTCAAGAGTTGCACGATGTACTGCTTACTTGAAGAGGATTGGCAATGGGGGGTCCCTGAATTAGAGTTGGATCCAGTTGTACGCTGGACTGAGGACATGATTAGTATGAATGGCCTATGTTTTGAGAAAGGACTCAGAGCATTAAATGGTAGGACGTCAAGTGACAAAAACGGTAACATGACATTTGATAATGGGCGGCACAGGAGTCGAATAGATTATGTACTTTGTAGTCTGCAATTATGGCCGCTGTTAAATGACATGGAGGTTGTGTGGAGGAGTGAGAGTGACCACAATCCTCTGTGTATATAGCATAAATGGTGGTCATTATCTAACAGAACTAGCTGTGACACAGCCCTTGTTCCACCTCTAACTGTCCCTTCTAATGATATGCGTAGGTTGAGATGGATAAGTGTTGCGACTAGCCATCAGGCTATGGATAACATCAAAATCGAAGCAGATAAATCAATACTAGCATTGGAACATATTAACTTTCCTTCTGATGGGCTAGGAGGCCTGGCTGTAATCCACGACACTCTTTTCATTAATTAAGAACTATTTTTTGAAGCCATCAAAGGGCAGGGGTGAGAGAGTTCCCAAAAATCCAAAATGGTATAATGCCGATTGCAGGGATGCACGAAAGGCCCCAAGTATTGCATTAAAGGGTAGGGATATTAGGGCTATCCCAATTGCCAGAAAGGAATATAAGGCCAGTATAGCGAACGCAAAGAAAGCTTGGGATGAGCATCACTGGTCAGAATTAAAAAGGGCAAGTGATAAGAAAGATTCTAGACTGTTCTGGAACATCGTTAAATGGGGTGGAGATGGGAAACCTGATCCCCCGAATAACAACGTTCCGGAAGAAGAGTGGGTAAATTTCTTTAGAACTCAGTATGCTAAGACAAACCAAGCACCATCTATAGCAGACATAAATTATGCCCACTTTAAAGATAACTTTTTTAGTCTCCAAGAAATCCTGGCGGCTTTGAGTTCGGTAAACAGTGGACGTGCACCTGGCATGGATGGCGTACCTGCCGACGTTTTGATTAATGATAAGGAACGCTGGTGTAAGTACATCCGCCTCCTTATCAACAATATTGCCAAGGGTGCTGTGGTACCGATATCCTGGAGGGGAGCGGTAATCATACCAGTGTTCAAGAAAGGTGACCGATCCCAGCCCAGCAACTAGAGGCCGATCATTCTTATAGATACCATACAAAAGATAATAGGACGCGTGATTGTGAATCGGCTCCTTGATTGGGCTGAGGACAATGATGTATTGTCACCGTTCCAAGCGGGGTTCCGCAGGTCCACGAGCACTGTGGACCAGGTTTTCCGCTTTAACTTACTGCAATGGAAGACCATGGTGCTGGGCGGAGGCAGCCCATATGCGGCTTTTGTCGACCTATGGGCTACCTTCGACCTAGTGCCGCGGACAAAGTTGTGGTCTGTACTCAAGAACCTGGGTGTTCCTGAAGAATTATTAACACTGATAATGCGGCTTCATGAATCAACATTCGCCAGAATCCAGTGGGGGGGGACAGGGCCAGCATACAGCGGACTTCCCGGTGGAACGGGGCGTTCGGCAAGGTTGTTCAATGGCCCCCACTCTTTTCACTCTGTTTATCAACGGTGTTGTATCCCGCATGCAAGCGGCAGAGTTGGACGCCCCTTCACTAGCAGGTATTAAAATACCAATTTTAATGTTCGCGGATGACACTCTTATTTTATCAAAAACTCCAAGTGGTCTTCAGCGAGCATTGGTTATTTTTGATCTTTTTTGCAGTGAGCATGGTCTAGAAGTTAATGCAACCAAAACAAAACTTATGATTTTTAACCCGCATCCCAGTTTTAAATCCAAAATCATTATGAATGGTCGGCCTCTAGAAGTGGTGAACATTTTTACTTATCTGGGCATTCATATCTCAAATAAGAATAGCTGGAGTAAACATATTGATATAGCTACATTGAGACATAGGCAATTATCTGGTGCTATTAGTTCGGAGCATAGAAAGTCCCTGACGAAACCTATAAAACCAGCCTTGCAGGTCTATGAGGCAAAAGCTCTTGGCTCCGCACTATACGGTGCTGAGCTATGGGGCTTTGAGAAGGTGGCCGCCTTGCAAATCTCGGAAAATAAGTTCCTCCGGTCTATAACTGGTGTCCCGAAGAGTACTCCTTTGTTGCCCCTAAGGTACGATTTCGGTAGAAAAAGGGTTACAGACTTGGCCAGGCTCCGACCAATTCTGTACTGGAGAAGGCTCTGGACTACGCCTGAGCTTTCCCACTATGCTGAGGGTTTTTTAGATATTATTAAAGTGGATACGTTTCATAAAAGCAGGTGGCTGAACTCCCTGAAAGCAATTTTTATTGATTTGGGATTAAGCCCCCTTTGGTTAGACCCAGTCGGGACAACTTTCTCTTCCAAAAGAATCTTAAAAGAAATTTATTGGGAAAAGGTAGCCTCGCGGGGCTGGAGTAGCACTAGCCGAGGAGCCATGACTGAGGCTAAGTTGTATCCCTCTCTGGAACCATACTGGGATTGTATAACTAGGCCTAGTGACCGAAAACTTTTGTTCCAATTAAGAGCAGGCTCTCTACCTCTTAGATCTCCGACTGTTAAATGGGAAGATGGCCTGAATGCCAGTTGCCCTGTTTGTGGTTCCGTCAATGAAACTAAGGGCCATTTTTTATTTTCTTGCACAGCCTACTTGGACCCAAGACGTGTATGGCTAAAACCTATGTGCAAGAACCTAGGGACTACTAGTAGTACCGTTGCCTTGCGTATTATATGCACCAGTAGTGAGATATGGATATTAATAGCAACTGCAAAATACCTTGGATGGGCATGGTCGATCAGACAGAGACTGCTAGTCAGTTGACTATTCTATGTCTGGGTAAACAGTACGGTCAATTAGACATAGACTGCTAGTCAGCTGACTATTCTATGTCTGGGTAATTCGTAGGGTCAAACCGACAGAGACTGCTAGTCATTTGATTATTCTCTGTCTAGATAAATTACCCGTATAAATGACCTATGTTATATTTTCCAGAAACCTGTTAGTATTGGGCGAATTTGTTAATTAATTATTTTAAAAACTTTTAATAGTAACTAATGATATATGACTTTTTGAAATTTTGATTTGTACACTGAATCATGAACTGTAAATAATATGCTTTTACTGTATTGATTGATAACCAAATTGTATTTTTAAATTGTTCTTGCTTTTATGAGTGAAATCTCGAATAAAGCATATTTTGACTTGACTTGGACTTGGCTTACTTTAGCGTACTCCTAAAACGCTCAATGAGTCTGTTGGCCTGTGGCCATAAAGGTTTACTCTTCTGATGCTTTATGTTCTCATACTACAGGAAATCCTTGAATTACCGACTGTTAAAAGGCACACCATTATCAGACTTCAAAATATCTGGAATGCCCAAAGTCGCAAAAATACCATCTAGTCTCTCAATGACACGCTCGTGATCTTCTATTCATGGAAAACATGACTACTCGTCCAGAGTTACCATCAGATGTTGAGGTCTCCAACCAGTAGCTCGTGAGCTACTGTAGCTCTCCATCTACCTCTGAGAAGGTCACGTGTGCAGCCCAGATTATTAAATTAGAAAGCTTTTGCTTGGTTGAATTATTATACATATAAAAGTATTGAAATTATACAACACTAATAATATTAGTAGCTCTCAATGCGTTTCATTGACCATAAGTAGCTCTCAGTACAGAAAAGTTTGGAGACCCTAGCATGCCACTATCGAGTGGAACAAAGAAAATTGATGGCTATTCTCTCCCATGTATGCGTAGGAAGTTCTGATATGTTAAGAGTATGTTGAGTAATATTTGTAGAAAGGCAGTTGCATAGTTGACAGGCCATGAGTTCCTTTTTAACCCTCTCATCTAAATCTGGAAAAAAAACACTCGACCTTAGCAGTGTAAAACCTTCCTGAGTTATGGACAGTTCATCTTTAATATTTTTTTTATTTTTGATATTCACCATCACTGGTGAGAGGTCAAGAGTGTCAGGTGCCTTTCACAGTATTGCTCCGTATAATGCACAATTAAATCTGACACTGTAGGGGTACTTTTATGTAGGGCCTGACCAGCAGGTTCTTGGACAATGACGTGTAGATTCTTTGCAACGCTTCCATTGTCTTCACCGTAGCGTGCTTTAATTGCATAAACTGATGCCTTGGTTTGTTGGTTTAATACACTTATTACCAGATGAACAAATGGCTATATAAGTAGATTTAAACCTTTATTATAAAATGATGCGTTATACTGGGGTTAAGATGGCTTGTTATGGACCACTGAGCCAGCATGCCTTGTTTTTTCCTTCAACTTAAGGTGAGGTAGATAAGTGAGGGTGCATAATACAGGTCTGCAGCGAGCATCAAGCTCAAGCCTAGTAAAGTGATTCCCAGAAATGACCACAGGCGGGCCCATACTACGAGATGGGCACCTACTAAATATGAATTAGGGGATGATGAATCCATTTGTTGTATTGTATAAGGAGATTTCAAATCATTAAGCAGTTCCGTGAGTGTACAGAGTAATGAGGCTGAAGGGTGAGCTCCTTTATGAGTTCATGGACCTCTGAAGTGACTTGCAATTGCCTTATGCCATACAACAGGGTGTATTGTATTCCTTACAGCACGTGTTTATAATATCATCCTTCCTACAAGCTGCCTAGATCTTTGTTGTTTTGCTCTTTAATATGAAATATATGGTGTGGTATACAAGTAGAATCTATAGTGCAAACCTAAACACATCAAAAATCCATTAGAATTGGTTGCAAAAGGATATAAAAATTAGCTTAATGTAAGTCAGAATAGAATTAATGTAGTAGCTCATAATGTGTAGAAACATGCAAAGAGATTTTCTATCTTTCTTGCATTTGCCAATAGCATGGACAAAAATAAACATGTTACCAATATATCCGATATCCACTGATCATGTTTTATTTAATACAATTTTTTTTTTTTTTTTTTTTTTTTTTTTTTTTTAAAGGAGTATCAGAAGGGCAAAAGCCAGTTCTCATTGTCTGTTTAAACTGCAGCGGTAATTATGGTCCGTTATCTGCCTTTCACCTTGGATGTTGGCTTCGGCAGCTCCCATCAACTGCAATATCTTGTTGTAGTTGAGCAGCCACATCATTTAGTGATTACAGGTCAAAACTTGGCAGTAATAAAGAAATTAGAGGCTGGCTTTTATCGGGGAATTATAGTCTTCTATGTATTATAAAATTATAACCAAATTAATCCTATGGGGCATCCGACTGCTCGCCCTTAATTAACAGGATTTAAATAACCAGGTCCCTTGTCCTACGGGGCTAGTCCCGTTTTTATGGTTGGACTAAGAGAACGGTGGGGGGATTTATATTAGGAACCATCTCCGGATCACAGCTCGGAGAGTGGGAGTGGAATGAATTGCGTGGCAATCCTCTTTTGGCTAAGGGCGAGTGATTTTAACGAGTCACTTTCCCGCTTTGCTTTCTGCATTTATGGCTCCCAGAAAGCTACTGCTCATGGGCATAGATTACGGCAACTCCGGTTTCTCATCCATCCAATCCCTTTTTCCGTAGTTAGATTGGCTGGGTGTTATTTGTATCTAAAGATAATGTGGAATATTGTGTTTTTTTATTGCACATTTGTTTTATTTCTTCTTGTGTATTTAAGAGCATTATGTTTTAGGTTTCCTTTTTTGGTCATATAAAGGGGGATGATGGGGCAGTACCAATCCATCGCATATGTCCAGTTATCGCATGGCGATGTATTGTTCTTAAAGATCAATACTTGCATATTTTCTCCAAATTGTGGGATGGTTGTATTAGTATCTCTCATTATTCTATACTTTTGTTTGGCCACCGGATTATTTGCAAGGTGGGTTGATATGTCATTGTTAGCATCATTTAGTAATTTTCCGTCCACAAGTTTTTCATGTACTAAATATGACTCGATGTGCATTCACCTATGAGTGGAATTACATTTCTGCGGTCAGGGGTGATGTCTGCGTCCTCACTAGAGCCGCAGTCAACTGCGTGGCCTCGGGGTCACAGGTATTCGGGTGTTCACGTCACTCCATGTCGTCTCATATTTTCCAATCTTTACTTCCGCAAATCATTATCAGATGGGATAAACTACTTAGTACAATAGAGTCAATCAAGACTACAGCACCCAGAATGCACTAGGTTGTAACATGAACGCTCTGGACTTAAACGCGTCCATGATGAAAGGGGTGGAAGCCGTCGAAGTGCAGTCTTTAGTGCACCGTTTCTGACATATTTTACATTCGGATGCCAGACTCGGCGAACAAAGTATCCTTTAAATTGAGGACATGTATACTTAATTACAACGTTTGACATCCCGATATGATTGTTTGTATCAAATATTTTCTCGCCCAAACTGAACTGCATTTCTATTTCTCAAACTGCTTTTCGTCGTCCCACTCAATTGTCAAACAAAAAAACACAGCGTACATTATTGCAATTCGAAAGTGTCGTGCTGACATATTTCCTGCTCCTTCAAGAAACAGACGAATGGTATATCGGGTTAGCTTTAGGAGAGGTCTTAGTTTCACAGGGACGCCGTCTTTACACCCTTACTCTTTTTGTTTTGCATGTCCTTGTTTTTAGGTGCGTTAGCCCATTTGGTTACATTGTACGGATACGGAACTAAAACCTCGAGTTCGCACCGATGTGCTCAGTAAAGAGATCAAGACTGGAAACCTGTCTCGCGCTGTGGAGTTATTTGATAAATCAGCTCAACCTAAAATCCGTCACTAGCGCCCCCACCCACCAAAAAAACAAATGTACAGCGTTATCTAATTTCTCGGCAAGCCAGCGGTTCACAAAATTCACAAAATGTTAAGATTACTTTTTTTTTTTTTTTTTTTTTTTTTTTTTACAATTTGGCACAATAGTCCTCCATTTATAACGGTCCAAACGGGGCTGACTGCAGATGATAGAAAGCAAAGACTACACACCTGTGCCGGTTGACCTAGTCACCAAGGAGAAATTGAATACTCAGAGCGTTGCTGTTGCTCTACCCACTTCTCTTAAACAAATTATAATGACCCATACAAGGGAGAGTTTCGGTATTTCATACCTTCCTGTAACTCCTTTTCACCGTTTGCAAAGCATTTTAACCGACAGCATTTTCTAATCTGCAGCTCCCATTTAAAACTAGGAGTAGGAAGGGTCTGAACTTTATGGCCTAACAGGAGCCTTTAGAACCTAGGATATATTTATTTTTGCGCCTGAACCCTACAACAGACATATACAGGACGTATTCATTCTCAAACAACCCCCACTTTATCCCGCGCCCAATAAATCAAAATCCTAAAATAACGGACGGCTTCTTCCCCCACAACAAACAAAGCTTATTCAAATAACTCCCGATTCGGTGTTGCACGGCCCTGCCTAAACCTAAATACTCAGAACACAACACGCCGCCCACCCGTGAAAAGAATTGAAAAGCAGGATTGTGCCATGGAGCTTTATATAGAGAAAAGTGCTAATGACGCCAGCGTGAAAGGTGCGTCACCTGAGGCGCAGGTGCTAATGAGAGCGCTTCACACGCTTGACGTGCGTGGAGATGTCAGAGGTCAGTCCCGCCTAGAGGCGGAGGGTGTTAGGGAGCCGCAGGGTGTGTGAAGCTAGTGTAAAGCGCTGCCTCGGGAAATCCACCGCAGGTAGGAAGACACCTGCTACCTGTCGGAATTTCATCCCGGGCGGCACCGACAGCGTGAAATAGGTGCAAAGAGCCCGCATGCGAGTGTAGACCCTGCCAAGGGCAACAAACCCAGTAGTATACTTACTTAGCATCTTTATATTAACTACAACGAGTAAAGTGGTAGCAGTGAACAGCTGCAACTACTGCAGCCAGTTAAATTTAAGAGCTTCACACCTTTCATATTCTAATACCAGTTCAAGATTTTGCAATTTATTAATTTTGTTATGGAACTCCGATGGAGGTCCACACAAACACACCAACAGATGAAAAAGACAAATTTAACAGATTAAAAAGACAAACTTTACATATAATACAAAATTCTTCCTTTATACATCGCTGCCCCTAAGGGAAATTCTTATATCAAGTGTTCTGTATAATGTGCAAATAGTGCAATAAATACATGAAACAATCGGATATCCAACCAACAAATATTATGAAATAAAAATACTATTACAATAAAAAGTTTCATAATAGACAAAAATGTTTTAAAAAACTGATATATCTTATGATAAACCATTTCATTTGGAGGAGACAGAACCAAAGACCAGACCAAAACAATAAGAATCCAACATACAGTTATTCAAAATCCTCATAAAGCAAATATAAACTTTTAAAAACAGTTCCTTGAAGTGATAGCTCTGTTTGGGGCTATCATATCATTGTGAACAAATAAATCCAACAGTTCTGGCTGACTGATGCGTCGCGGCCCAGCTACGGTGTCGAGAAGACCCCGCAAACGGTACCTTTATAAATGTAGGTGCTCGGGGACATCGCGGTGAGCTCTGAAGAGCCGGCATCGGTTCCGGAGGCCAGGGATGCAGTCGTCGGGCCCTTGAAGTCGCACACGTTGCAGATTGAATTCTGTGCAGCTGAAGGCGGGGCGCCTGCATCACTGCTGCGGTGCGAAGTGCAGCAGTGCGGTGCCCTTAGGTTGCGGTGCAGTCAGCGGCCTGGTGACGGTCGTCCAGCAGCTTCAGTGAGACCAGGGCTGAGGTGCCAAGAGGGATAGTGCTTGTCACGGTGCCTGCAATGTCATTGTGGAAGCTCTGTTGTTGGCTGATGAACTGGAGTCGATGGTGCTGGCCTCGGTGGTCCCAGACTACGGGGTGGGACAGGACGGTACATCATGTAACTTACAAGCGGTGCCCCCAAACCACGGTGTAGGTAGCAGCGTTGATGTCATCTTGGAGTGTCATCGTCGGTGAAACCAGGGCTGCGGTGCAAAGCGGGTTGGCGCTTCGTGCTCCACAGGTCACGGTGCAGGCAGCAGTGTCGGTGTCAGCAAAGTCAGGGTTGCAGTGTGAACTGCGGCAGTACCCACTGCGGTGCCTTCAGGTCACGGAATCGGGGACGGCGTCAGGTTGCTGTTTTCTCTGTGGCAACTGAAGCACCTAGTTCCAGAAGCTGGTACCAAGATGATCCTCAAAACTTCTAGAACAGGGGGGGAAGCTCTACCTCAAGCCCTTGGAGACACTCAGAAAGACATTGCAGAAAGTTCAGTCCAGTCCTTTCTCTGTCCTAGACAGAAGCAGCTACTGCAGGTCAATACAGCAAAGCACACAACCAAGTGGTAGTCTCTCATCACAGCTTCTCCAACTCTTTGTCTTTGCAGTTTCCTGGATCCAAAAGAGTTCTAAAATCCTGGAGTCTGAGCCCCAGTATTTATACCACATTTCCCTTTGATGTTCTGTGGTGTTGGCACGAATAAACTTCTCCTGGCACACATAATCCAGTTCTGTCCTGCTCAGGCCACGTTCACTACAGGAGGTGGAGACAGCATTGTGGGAGGCAGACACAGTCCATTTGGATGCATGTGGCAACTTCTCCCACCATTCTACATGCAGGACAGACACATCAGCCAGGCTAGGAGTCACCCAGGGAATTCAGGACAAACCTCAGCCTCCTTTGTGTCCCTGTCTAGTGGAAATGCACAAACCAGCCGCTGTCAGTCTAAAACCAAGACAGCTGATAAACAAAGAGGCAGAGGCACATGGATGGTTAGACAAGGCAATATCCACTTTCTAAAAGCGGTATTTCTAAACACACAATATAAAAATCATCTTTACTAAAAGATGCATTTTTAAATCCTGAATTCAGGCATACCAAACTCCAAATTTCTGTCAGCTTCCCCTTAGAAGTACATGTGTAAAAGGGTCACAAAGCAGCTCCAATACTAATCTATGGGAGAGATAGCCTTTTAACAGTGAAAACAAAATGCACAGTATTTCACCATCAGGACATGTAACAAACACCAGTACATGTCCTATCTTTCCCTCACACTGCAACTTGCCCACAGGGGTACCTTGAGCCTACCTTATGGGTGTCTTATATGTGAGAAAAGTGAAGGTTTGGGCTTGGCAAGTGGGTGCACTTACCAGGTCGACATGGCAGTAGAAACTGCACACAGACACTGCTGTGGCAGGTCGGAGAACCTTTTAAAAGACTGCTGGTGTGGATGGCACAATCAGTCCTACAGGTCCACTAGCAGCATTTGGTTTAAATGCCCTAGGTACACAGAGTGCACTGTACTAGGGACTTAGGAGTGAATCAAATTAGCCGGCCATGGAAACACCAATCCATAAACACAATATGCGGTAAGAACACTTGCACTTTATTATTGATCAGCAGTATTAAAGTACGCAGAAACACTAAACCAGCAAAAACAATATCCAGAGTGCCACAAAAGCCAGGAGGTCAGAAGCAAAAAGACAGAGGAAACACGCCAAAAGATGCTAGGTCTAACACTGTGTTAGTCTAATTGGTGGAATGTAAGCAAACTAAGACCGCAACATCCAAAATGCATTTGGTTGTCAGTGATAAGTAGTTATTCTGTCAAATTGGGGTGACTGAAATGACACGGTAAGAAGGGATAAGAGCAGAGCTGATGATTTGTTCCCCCAGAGAAGGTGGTGATCCTGAATCTCAAATTCAAACTATCAATGTTTCTTTTTTAATATCTCATATTCAGAAGGCTGATCAAGGCAAAACAAGCATTCCAACATTTGTGATTAAGTTATAGCACTGCTCAAGATCATGGGACAAAGTGTCCCATCATGAGCATAACCTAGATAAAGTCAGGATGCCCTGTAGGTGGGCTCCATATAAAGTTGGGATGAGTCAAGGGGTTGCCTATACTAAGTGGGGTCAGAAGAAGAGGGATTGAGGACAAGGTATGGGGAAGGTGACGTAGGCTGCATCATGGTTAGAGAGGGCCTCTTGCCAGTCAAAAAGAGAGTTCACCCACTCTGAGAGGTGTCTCAGCGTTCTGTGTGCACCGATGTTGGCAGGGCGATACCTGTCTTGAGGTGGTGCTCCTTGGTCAGTCCTGGAAGTGGAGGAGCATGCCAGGTCCCCGGGGCTCAGCTACAGTAGACAGTGCTTGTACAGGTGAGGGTTCCCTGATAAACACGTTCCACATCTCTAGGAACTTGTCCATTCTGTCTTTTAGTCTGGCAATGATGCGTTCATTTCTTGCAACTTTGTACATCTCCTGGAGCTAGGATTCCAGGGAAGGGCAGTTATTAGTGTGCTAGAGTCATGGGAAGCAGAGCTTTGCCAAGACGAGCCATGTGTATTGTTGATTATTGATGTTCAGGTATTTGGCAAATTTCTGAAGGAGGATCGTTTGTCCTTTTGTGAGTCCTCTGAAGAGAACCTCTTGTGTGATCATATTGGTCACTGAAGCCCAGTAGGAGGTCAGCTTGTGACATATCCATAGTAAGTGAACTATATCCCCAACTAGGCACCTCCAGCATGTCACTGCTGGAAGCAGCACGGACCTACCTAGTCGAAAAGGTGTCCAGTGTCATTGATGCAGTACTTTAAAGTAGCTGCGTTTTAGCCATCTTGTGTGGCCAGCAGTTCTGCCCAATACCCATCAGAGATATTATTTATTTCATTATTGATATTTGTTGAGTGCAAACAAATCACCCTCAAGAGGTTCTCTCAACGCTGTTGCATCCTACATAGGTCAGAATAAAATTAGCAGAAATAAAATTTAGAAGAGCCAGGTTTTCAAGGGTTTTCCTGCATAAAACTAACATAAATGCAGGGTTAACCGGTTCCAGTGTCGGGTCCCAGAAAGGAAAAGGATTGGTCCCCATGCACTGCAGTGCATATGCGATGCAGACACAGTAAGACTTGATCTAAGATTGCGTGTGGGAACATAGGGTTGAAACTTATTTTACAGATACCATGGACCACTACAGTGTACATCTTTATGTACTAGACAGAGAAACTTAACAAGCATTTGCAATGCAATAGGTCTCGCATTAGGAAAGTTTGAGCTATTGGTATTGTAAACGTCAAATTTTTTATTTATGTGTTGGTTTTGAAAAAAGCGAAATTAATAGCTTTGTCATTTACAATGCCAATAGTTTTAACTTTCGCAAATGTGACACCTATAGCATTTGTACTGCAATATGTGTTGTATTTACGTGACTTCGATGTATTGATATTACAAATAACAATGGCTTTTAATTTTTTTAAATAATTAATACTTAAATAAAAGTTATTGTAATTTATAATGGCAATAGCTTAAAGTTTTGTACATAACTTTTGTGAAGATTATGTTTAGTGTATTTTATTGTAACGACAAGAACAGAAGTGAAATATTGACATATTTTTGTGACATTTGTAATAAAGCTTGAAACATTGAGAGAACATATTTGAACCACTTGTTGTTGAATGGTTGCACAGATTGATGCTTGGGAGTCGCCTTTTGTTGGGCATGGCCCCAGCGGCTCTGAGTGCCCTAACCAACAAAACCATGATGGGCTTTAGCTCAGATTACTAGCAAACTGCTAGCAATGTCACCATCCCTTGGGAGAGGGGGGCTTTGAAGCTCTGCCACTGCGCACGTCTTTTTTCCCAAAAGTCATTTATGGGATACTGAATCCACTCAGCCACAGGAGTTTCGGGAGAGGGGGAGGGGGATCTCAAGAAGGGGCACGGGGCGTGTACTCACCGACTTGCAGGACATTATCCATGCAGCCCGTCTCTAGCAGGCGGATGCCTGGGCAGAAGGGTAGCCCGTCCCTGGCTGCGGGTGCTACGGTGGTCCCCGTGGGAGTTGCCGGAGCAGCTCCTGCTGCCCCTGCAGGCGCTGGGGCTGAGCCGGCTGCGACCCTGGCCGGCAGCGGTGGGCTTTCCTGACCACCCCGGTACTGGAAGGAGGAAAACATGCATATTTGACACTTGGAGCGGGAGAATTCCAGTGCACGATGCGGCGCTGGAAGGGCTCAGGGATGCAGCTGAAGAGCTCCTCCACCTGCTCAAATGCCCAGCTCTCGGCCACGCTCTTGGACGCGCAGTCCAGCAGTGACTAGGGCAGCAGCGGGGGCCTGGTGGGCGGTGAGGAGGAAGAGCTGGCCGGGTACAACCGCGAACAGAGGTACTTGACTGGACGGCAGCAGCTCGACCTCCACCCATTCTAAACAGTAGGGCGCAGTCTCCTTGAAGCGGGGCCCTGCTCAGTTGTAAAGTACAAACAAGCGCGGCGGCTAAAGGTAGGGACCGTGCTCCAAAATAATAAAATAATTAAAGACATACAAAATGCGAAAGCGACCCATACTACAGCAAAACTATTAATTAAACAAAACGCGGTCCCCAAAGTGGAAAAGGACCGCGTTATAAAAAAAAAAAAAAGTCGGCCTGGAGCGCAGAAGAGACGCGGGAGGGCAGGAGCGTGACGCCGTGAGCGTGCACGTTGGCGTTCCCTGCGGCTCGTGACAGTGGCGGCGCCTGCAGTCTTCGCCCACTGTACTTGAGGAGTGCTGTGAGGCTGTGGGACGGGGACGCGTCTTAGAAGCCGCTGCAACACCAGGCAAGCCCTAAAAAGAGTATAGCAGACCCGGTGAGGGGGGGCGTCGGGGCACATTGACGGCGCCCGCCCCCCCAGTGACGGAAGCCCTACGTGTGCCCGGTGAGCGGGGTTGGGAGTGTGTGTGTGCGCGTTTGTGTGTGTATGTAAGCGGGGGACGGCGGGCGGCGTGCGCTTGTATGTGCCTGCGTGTGTTGTACCTGTGTGTGTGCCTGCTTGTGTGTACGTGTGCCTGTGTGGCGTGTGTGCAGGGGTGTGGGGGCTGGCTGTGTGCGCACGGGAATGTGAGGCACGAGAGGGGCACGGCGCCGTGCTCGCCCATGAGGTCAAATCTGCGCTCGTGCACCCTCTCGTGTCTACATTCCCAAATACGGGCCACAATAGGTCTTTCGCTGACGCTCGACCTAAAAAGGGCATGCTTTTTTATGGGAGGCCAATGAAAGGATCTGAAGGTAGGTTCAGAAGGGGCCTGAAGAGGCAGGTTACAGGCCAGGTTGGCAGTCTTGCTCTGTACAACCTGGAGTTTAGCAAAGGGACCCTAGCTCACTGCTACCATTAAAGCTTTACTATAGTCCAGGTGACTTACAATGAGTCCCTGGGTAAGAGATTTCCTGGTCTGTAAAGGTAGCCTAGTAAAGGCTTTTATTAAGTAGGCACATCAGACCAAAGCAAGATCCAGTGATCGCGTTAACATGTTTTTTCAGAGAGAGGTTCTCATCGATCCAGACACCCAAGTTCCTGACTACCTTTTTTTGGGTAACGATCAGCCCCAGCTCTGTGGGCCACCAATAACGGGACCAGAACGAATGTGCTTTCCCAAAAAATAGAATCTCTGTCTTACTGACATTCAGTTGGATATAGTTAGCTGACACACAGGAAGCAATCTTTCCCATATATTCCCTGAATCTTAGTTTGGTAGATTCTGTGTTTGGCCCCATAGTGATGATTAGTTAAGAGTCATCTGCATACGAAATGACATCAAAACCACATGATTTTATTACTTTAGCCAGGGTGGCTACATAGATGTTAAAAAAAGTTGGACTCAGTGATGAGACCTGTGGTACCCCCCCCCCCTTGCATATCACCCCCCATCGAGGGCCATAGTTCTGGAGTTGAAACAATCTATCTGCACCTGTTAGGAATCGAGCTAGTCCTGTTTCAATGGCCATGCCTTGTTGTCATGTGACCGGGGGCTGGGAGATATATAGTCAGTCCTACCTTTAGTTCATTGCTCGATATTGCCAGTGTTTGGATTCCCTTCCTGGTTGTTGGATGCTGGAGGCTGCAGAGCTGATTTTTCCTCTCTGTGGTCCTTTCCCTTGTTTGCTGAGCTGTACCCTCTCACGGGCTCGTGAGAAGGGTTATTCCTGTTTTTTACCTCGGTCCCGTCCCTTCCCTGTCTTTTCTCTTTTCTGTTAGGTATTTAGAGGTATCCTGGTAACCCCTCCCTTTTTCCCTTTCTTATCTTTGTTATTCACTTGGGGGTTTAGGTTACGTTCCAAATTTTTGATTGAGTGAACCTGGGGCTCCCGGTCACTCTAGCGAGCCTGCCAGCGTTTTGCGGTAGAGCTGAGAACCGCCGCTACTACGTAGCGCGTCCCCTCCTCAGCGCTATCCGCCTCCTTGTATGCGGAAGTGACGTTTCGGGTCACTCCGCGGCGGTCTAGAGTAACACTAGCGCTGATTTGAAAGCGCACGGAGGTTTCCCTTGTCTCGGCCCCATTGGATTTTTGTATTTCCCTCACGGGGTTTTTTGGTAGAGGTTGCTTGCCTTCCCTGACCTTTTTCCCCGGTTAACCTTTTAGGCGCCAGTGCCAAGCCCCCTGCTCCCGCTGTGATACTGCTACAGTTTTAAAGGCAGTCTGATTCTTATCACGTTTGTTTCTTCATGTACACAGCATCTTTGCGAAGCCAATCCTGTACTATACACAGGTGAGAGGGGACTGGTGACTAAGGCATGGTCATTGGGGGTTGATATCAGCAGTGCCCAGTGTATGTACAACGTGTTGTTTTTTCCTACTTGTGCTGCAGGTGCAGAAGCGCAAAGTACGTGGGAGCAGTGTCCTGGTGCCGTCAAGGGTGGCAGACTTGGTGTCTTCTTCATACAGCCACCCTCTTTTCTGGTCCATCGGTGCACCCACAGTGTGGTTCCTGTGGGTGTCCAGTGGGCAGGAGAAGGGGACTGGTGCATGCTACGTCCCTGCAGTGTTTGGGCCGGTTGGGGATCTAACAGCACCAAATGGGTGCATTTGGTCAGAAATATTTGCAGCCAACCCGGGACTTTGCCACCAACACTAATCTCCACAAATCTTTAGATTAGAGTTGTATGCGAGATGCTGTTGAATGCTGTGGACAAGTCTAGAAAAAATAGAATATCTGGGTACCTTTCATTCAGAGCAAGCCTGATTGAATCCAGAACCTCCACTAGTACTGTTTCCATGCTATAGGAAGCTTGGAAATCTGACTGGGAGGCATCTAACAGTTACAGAAAAGATACAAGCCCTTGATTGACTAGGGTCTCCATAACTTTTCCGAGAAAGGGGAGCAGCGATATTGGTCTATAATTTGCCAACTCTAGTCGATCTGCTGTGTTTTTTTATTAAAACAGGTCTGACACGCACTGCTTTTCAGTTTACTTGAATAGTTTCCGTGCTCAAAGAAAGGTTGAGCAGGTCTGTTATAGTGGGGAGCGGGACTGGGACGAGGGTGGCCATAATATATGGCGGGGCAGGATCCTGAGGAAGGCCTGACTTCATCCTGTTAATCGGAGCCAACACGTGATCAGGTGCTACACGATCAAAAGTTTTCATAAGTTTTGGATGGGTGATATCAGAGGAGCTGGATAAGATCAGTCCTTCAGGTTCCCCAACATTTGAAAAGGTATTACAGCTTTTAGATATCTTTTTTCAAAATGGATTGCAAGTTCATGGAAAAGGGCCTGAAAAACAGGGATTGGTGAGGCACAGGTTGAAGGATTAGTGAATTCCTTCAGAGTCTTTTATGATTCTTTCTTCAAGTTTCTCGAGTTGTTTATCCTATCTACTATGTGAGTTTTCCTAACTTCTTTAATATTTTTATGATAGATTCCTGAAGTAGTTTTGTAGGTTGTTTTATCCTTTGGGGGGCGGGGGGCGATTTTGTGGTCTTTCATTTACGTTCCAACTTTCTACAAGCAGTCTTCTCCTTTTTTATGAGTCTGAGAACCAATGAAGGTTAATGTCTTTGATTTAGGTTTACTAAGTTTAAGGGGGGCAATATAATCTAATGCATGAGTAAAGTCTCCATTCAAGTCATTCAGAGCCCTTCTGTGTAGACCTTCAAAGGAGGTGGGAAGAAGGCTGACGTAAATGATGAGAGTGCTACCTTCCTCCAAGGTCTGACCAGCCTTGGAGCTGTTACCATAGATTCCAAGGGTTTCTCCCCATTAACATAAAAATGAATAGTGGAGTGGTCTGTTCCAGACCTGCAGGGTGGGGTGGTGTACCAGTATGTTGGTTGAGTTAGTAAATTCTAGGTCCAGCATATTTCCTTGTATGTGTGGGGCCTGTCACCTTTTGATAGAAACCTAAAAAATTCTAGGTTAGAAAGCAAACACATTGTGTCTGGATCAGAGATCAATTCTGCATAATGATTAAAATCGCTTGCTAGAGTAAAATTCGGCAGTCAAAATATGTGGTGCCAAATGATCCATGCTACTGCAAGGGAAAAGGCCCACCCAAGCGGATCAAGAAATGGCCCATAAGGACTCCAATACTTTCAATACACAACATGGAACTCACCAAAGGGGCGGCAGAAAGGTCACAGGGTGGAATACATTTCAAATATACATGTACAAAATCTTTATTTTCTTTTTCTCATATTTTGTTTGCACACATTTTATCCAAACTATTTAGTAACATGGTACATCAATTGATTAATTCATAAAACATACATCCATAAATACACAATAAGAAAACCCCACATCAACCTCTCAACATGCACACACAATCTTCTCTTTCAGTCACACACAAACATCCACTGATATATCAGACACTATATACAAATTCCTCAACGTAATCCCTAGAATGACACAAGAATAGGATCCTGCGAAGTGTTCGTAGCACACTGCCAGAAAGTCCAGATCGATGAGGCAGGACCCCAGAAACACGTAACGCCAACGCGCGTTTTGGTGCAAGGCCCGGATCTACGGGCGCACCTTCATCAGGGCTCTCACGCTGAGGGAGTGGGGAAGACACAGCACATTAGAAATACACCCGTGGCCAATCTGTTATAAACAAAAAATTTAATTTAGAATCAGCAACCCCATAGACTGTTCAATAATTTCCAAAGTTATACTCAATATATAGAAAAGGTCAAATATAGAGCCTAGTACTTTTCATAAGATCCACAGATTCAAGTACCATTTACACAAATTTCATCCAATTGTATATACATGTACAGTTCCAAAGTTTTTAGGAACTCTTGTCCATAGCATTTTGTTTTGAGGCATAGCCCCACGTCTGGTGAGCTCCAATGTTGCTAAAAAGGTAATCATATAATGAACTGGAAAAGGACGCAATCAATACACTCATAGGAATCCCTAGATGCAAGAAAAATCAGGCATCACATACATCACAATTCATAAAAACACCATACTATTCATAGATATTCGAATGGTCAAATGGCAACACCCAGAGGAGTTCTACCATACTTCGCTGAGAGACAGAGAATAAAGCGTTCTCTAAAAATGGGTAAAGGCCATTCTTCAAATTGACACACAAATAGCTCAACTTTGAATGTAATCGTTTTACCTCTGCCACTGGTTCTTAGATCCAGGTATCACTGCTGGATAATCAACCTTCGATATCACTAGCCCAACAACGATGACGTGGGAAGCACACTAATCCGATTGGAACCTGTTTAGAATTTAGCAAAAAAGGTACCTTTCCACAAGGTTCGATAGGGAGGAGAATAAACAACTCGACTCAGTGGCCACCCACAGACCGTCTTTCGTAGAGAACTTACCCGCTAGGGATGTTTTTTCCACAAAGCGTTTTTCGTAGGCCACACAGGGATCATAACTTCATGCTTCAAACGGCACCGTATATAATTGCCTAAACAAAATATACACCGGTAAGTCTTACATTGTAGCCCGCAATTCGCCAGATTGTGAAATCATTCAGCATGGTGGCAAATAAACGTGCTAAAATTCAAAGGACAGCAAAATAACCTAATTCCTCGGTTTTTAAAAAAAAGAGAAACAACGGCTAGATAAGTCAGGGTTAAGTGACAGGCGGCTGCTTTTTAGAATAGTTCCACAATAGATTAGATAAATATACCGAATTAAACATACCGTAAAATAACCGACACAGGGAATAATCGCAGTTTCAGGCACTCGATCGAGGAGAGTCAGCTAAAACTTCCGCATACAACTCTAGATCCCTTGTGTTCTGCGAAGGATAAAGAGAACACGAAAGGCCAATAAGGGCAGCTGAACATGATACGGTTTCCACAGATACGCTATGGACACAAATATTTTAGTTCGACAACATCCGTCACAGTGTCGTCAAAGGGTCCGTTAGAGAAACATAGAATCGGAAAAGAGAGACACATATAACTGCAAACTGCCTTCAGGAAGCAGTAGTTTCTACAGTTACCGAACGGTCATTTAATGGTCGCATAAACAGATACACGAGAGGGTTACCCGCCAACAATTAGTGCACCCTTCTTACCTAGAATCAAGAGATGGAGGTAAAGCTCTCCTCTCGGGACCCTGTCCTCACGGGAAGTTAGCGGGTTTCAAACGGCCTCACCTTGCATCTTCCCGCCATTTAAGATGGTTAAGGACCCGCCCCTAATTTCAGAATTGGAACGCCTAACCAACCCCTCTAAGGTTCCACAGGGCCTGCGGCAAGACCCAGCACGGATCTGACTCCCCATTGGGCCACGGGTCACACACCATCAGTCAGCTCGCAAATAACAACTAATCTCTATGTAAACAGAGAGAGGGTGCATGCTCCTACCTCGATTGCATAGGGGCCGATAGTCTACACCAGTTGTAGACCAGATTTTAAAAGGGAGTCAAATCTGCAGTTTCAAGGTCTGCCAAAAAGGAGACTGGATTTAACCGCAAAGTACAGATAAATTCCCTTAGAGGCTTCGGGAATGTGCAAAATATGATCAAAATAGATTCACAAAATGGCATTCTCCCAGGGGCACCAATCGTTCAGGCCGGTCTTTACAGCATCCAAGAGGAAAATCCAGAAAACTTCTTTTCTTCCTTATAGCAGTCACATCTTTACCAGGAATGATGCAAATCTTTTCAAGTATAGACCATCTCAGGTCAGAATCACGATGGTTAGCAGTGCCCCAGTGGGCTACGTGCGGAGCCCCACTCTTCAGATTTCGAATACTGGATTTGTGCTCACCAATCCTGGTTCTGCACTCACGTCCCGTCTCTCCCACATAGGGGAGCCCACAGGGGTAGACGATAACATAAATAATGTTTGAGGTCCGGCAGTTGCTCATGCCATTTAATTTAATGGTCAGATTGCCGATCTGCAGTGTACTGCCCGTCAAAGCTTGCGGGCATGCGTGGCAGTTCCCACAACAGTGATTCCCAACCACCGGGGAAGACCCAACACTCCACTTTGCTTGGATACCATCGTGGTTTTTACAGTCCCTCTTACCAGATGATTGCGCAGGTTTTTATTGCGCCGAAATGCGAAGATAGGTTTGGGTATCTGTTTCTCAGAGTCATTTGCATTAAGAATGTGCCACAGCGAGTTGACTACTTGTCGGATTTTGTTGTTCATCGCCGAGTGTTTCGTAATGCACACAATGTAGTCAGGATCAGTGCGGTCTCGCTCAAGGAAAATACTGTTCCTGTTGAAATATCTCGCTCTCTTGAATGATTCTCTGATCCAAATGATCGATGACCTTCATGCTAAACTCTTTTTTTGAACAAGGAGGCCGATAAACTAGTTCACCCTTCCAAGTTATTTTTGACAGTGGCTCTAGTTTAAAAATACTCAGATCGACCCAGTCAGTAAGGACTGACTCTAATAACATTTTTTCACTGTGTTGCGCAAAGCAAAGGCTACACGAATCACTGACATAATCTCGACAGACCGAATATCGACTAGAAAAAATATCGATGACAAATTATCGACTACATAAATATCGACCCCCAATACTTAAAAAAGAAATAACAAAAATATCGAAACCACAATATCGATAAAAAAAACTTCGACTACAACATTATCGAGCATCAATTTTATCGCATCTAATAAATATCAACCAGCAATCCTTAACATATAACACAGTCAAAATATCGACCATCACTATATCGATTACTATAATATCGAACATTAAATAATATCGACTTTACAAAATACATACAAATTGCGTTTTCTAATAAATAAAACACATTATACATTTTACAAATATACATCATATATTTTTTAACAATATTACAACATACAATAAACATTTCTAACAATCAGTAAAAAACTTTTACATCAAATAAGCTATTTATAATACTTATACAACATTGCTAATAATAAAACATTGCTTAATGCACATTATAAATATTATTTCACTTTAAATCTTAGAAAACGCCATTAAGAATTCAAAAAAAGTGCTTTACCCATAAAAAAATCATTAATTGGCGTCATCCATTTAAGGAAAACAATTACCAAAACAAGTAAAAAAAATCAAATAAACCAATAAAAAGAAGCTATCAAAGTACACAACCAATAACATTCCAGAAACAATTTAACACATCCTATAAAAAGGAATCTTTACACCTACTAAAATGGGTATATAAAACACCAAAAAAAAAGGAAGGAGAAACTCTGCCAGTTTGGTGAAAGAAAACGGATTGACTTCTACCACAAAACCAGCTACACCTATCTAAAGTAAGTACTACCACCTTTATATATTTAAAAAAGGTCATTCTAAGAGTTCAAACCTATAATTAGAAAACAAATAACTAAAACAACTCTTTTATTCCTACTTTATTTTCTACAGATAACAAGAAATTTTCGAAAAACAGAATAACATCAAGACTTCAAATCAAAATTTAAAAAAGTAGGTATCTAATCTACAAAAAAAGACTAAAGACCTTAATACATAGAAAACTAAGGAGAAACTACCTAGCAGACCACAACAGACAAAATTTAACTAAATATACATTCTTGTAACACATCTTCTCAATCTTAACAGGTACAAAAGAAATAAAGCAAAAAGAAAATTTCGAAGGAAAGCAACACCTGAATTCAAGAAAGAAATCAACTGGTAAATAATTTACGTGCAAATCAATGCTATTATAATACTAAATAAGTCTTTTTTAAAGACTTTTCTAATAATGTAATGTTTCATTTATCCTAGCACCAAAAAGCAAACATGACTGAAGGAGCTAAATTTGTGTATTCTAAAAAAGGAAAAATGCTTCTTTGTTACATGGGATATGTATACACTCAAGAGAAACAGAAAGATATGAAAGTGTTTTGGAAATGCACTAAATACTATTCAAACAAATGTTATGGGAGAGCTATAACTCAGGAAACTACTGTAACTTATACTAAGGAACAAAACCACCCATCCAATGTTACAGAAATTGAGATTAGAGAAATGCTTGATTCTCTTAAAGACGCTAGCACTACTACTGATATACCAACAACTGCTATTCTAAAACATCATTTCAGTGTTCTACCCCAACATACCTCTAGCCAACTACCAAGGATAGATTCCCTTAAAAACCCATAGCTAGACAAAAAAGAGCTACAGCAACTACTCCTACCACACCTAAAACTTTTGAAGAAGTGCAAATTCCCCCTGAACTCTGTCTAACTCATAATAATGAACCATTTATACTATATGACAACTCAAAAGAGAAACGAATAATACTGTTTGCCACTGCAGACAACATGACTAAACTAAACCAATGCCAAAGTTGGATGATGGATGTTTACTTTTGCAGTATGTCCTAAACCTTTTTACCAATTGTACACTATGCATGGTCATTTCCAAAATGCCAATATTCCATTCCTATATGCCCTCCTACCAAACAAACAACAATCTACCTACCAAGAAATCCTAACCAAAGTCAAACAACAAACTAGTGACAATTTCCCACAAAAAATCATCATTGATTTCGAAAAAGCAATGATAAATAGTATCCTTAAAATATACCCACACACAGCAATACAAGGTTGCTATTATCATTTTAATCAAAGTATATGGCGACACCTACAGAAATCTACATTAAGGGGTCGATTCCGATTCGGAAAAAACTGCTCCGAATAGCCGTTCGGAGCTTTTTTCCCGTACGAATCGTACCCTGCAACATCCCCCGTACGTACGACGAAGTACAATTCGTACCAGGAGCCGTACTCCGTATGAGTCATACAAGACACCGTACAACTCTAATCTCCGTACGATTCTCCCTCGGAACCCGCTGTACGCGACATCTGTACAGTTCGTGGCTTGTTTTTACGACCCAGCAAGTATGATACGTGTCAAGTACGCACCGTACGACCCTTTTTCTACGGGAGCTGAAAACAGCCGTAAAAGCAGAGTTTGCGCCAAAACAGGTACGGAACGCCCCCCCCGGGTACGGTGCGTACCCCCCATGATCGCAGGGGTATGCACCGTACCCCTGCGATCATGGGGGGTACGAGCCGTACCCCCGTTGTACGATCGGTGTACGAGCCGTACCCCCATTGTACGATGGGTGTACGAGCCGTACCCCAATTGTACGATGGGGGTACGGCTCGTACACCCATTGTACATGGGGTACGGCTCGTACACCCATCGTACATGGGGTACGGCTCGTATACCGATCGTACAATGGGGGTACGGCTTGTACACCGATCGTACAATGGGGGTACGGCTCGTACACCCCATGATCGCAGGGGTACGGTGCGTACCCCTGCGATCATGGGGGGTACGGACCGTACGGTGTGTATGTGTTTGTGTGCTTTTCCGTACGACTCGCCCTTACCTGACGTGGACCGTACGAATCGCGTCCTCATACCCCGGTCCGGATCGTACTCGTCGGGTCGTACGGCATGTGTACGAGTCGTACGGTATGTGTACGAGTCGTACGGTTCACGGTTTCTGCCTTGAAATACGTACGGATCGCGACGATTCGGACGGATTCACGGAATACGGATCGTACTTCGCGACTCGGACGGACGGGTACGATTCACACAGAGAGGGCTCCGGATACAAATCGTACGGATGTTTTTTTTCTCGAATCGGAATCGACCCCTTAAGTGTCCAATACGCCACAGATAGCACCTTTGCTTATCAAATAAAAAAACTTATTTCCCTAGCCTATGTTCCTGTAACAGACGTTGCAGAGCACTATAACCTATTAATAGACAGCCCATACTATAAAAGAAACGAAGAAAGATTAAGCCCTATGCTTGACTACTTCGAAGATACATGGGTAGGAAGGCTTCACCGTTCAGGTCATAGAAGACAACCTAAATATCAAATAGCCTGGTGGAATGTCTACCATAGCACCCTAAATAAACAAGCAAAAACAAACAACGCAGTTGAAGGTTGGCATAACGCCTTCCAAGCAACAACAGGCAGAGGAACACCTAGGGGTCCATTAGGATGGTGGGCGGATTGACCCCGCCAGGCTGGCGGTAGCCACCGCCAGCCTGGCGGGGGCAATCCGCCCGCTATCCTTCCCTGTATTCCCCCCGCCATATTAGAATGGCGGGGGGGACCAGGGCGGAGCAAAACACAGCCCGCCACTTCTCCGCCCCGGTCGCATTGCGGCCGTGGCGGAAAATGATTCATATGGTGGCGGTGTCAAGCAGACACTGCCAGACATATTACGATGGGCTGAGGGTGATGCCTTTCCGTGGCGGCCATGCCGCCACGGAAAGGCATGCGGTCTTCAGCGAAGGAGGGGGGGTATTACACATGGGGGGGTACCTGTGGTACACCCCTTCATTTGCATTAACAAAGCGGCAGGCACCACGCGGTGCCTGCCGCTTTGTTAATGCAAATGCAGAAATGCATTTCTAGCATTGTGGCGGGCGGTGCTGAGAGCACCGCCCGCCACAATGCTACAAATGCAGGATGTGCCCGCCACAGTGGCGGGCACATCCTAATGCTGTCGTCGGGACCCCCGCCCTTAAGGCGGGCGGTCCCGTTTACCGATAGGGTGCCCGCCCGCCATCCTAATGGACCCCCTACTCTTTACAAATTAATTCAATCCCTACAAAAAGAGCAGAGTTACCAAGAGCTCCGAATGTAGCAATCAGTAACCCTGATAGGACCAAAATTAACTAAACAAACAAAAAAAATGTATAACACACACTCCAAAGCTAAGTTACACTCTATCCAAGTACCAGAGGACTAGAATATCTCTCAATGATAGCTAAAACGATTCTATAAAATATATCACAACTATACATAGAACTTTACCCATTTATAAATATACATTTTACTACCATTACTATATGTAACAAATTATAAATAAATTATCAAATAAATTGAAACATATTTAAGAAATGTATTATGATAATTTACTTTCAAACTGTTACATATAACATAGCAATACAACAAATTAAAACAATTTTCCCACCCACAAAAATTTCTTTATATACTTACAGTTTCTGTTGCTTCTTCAAAAGTAATCTAAGGTTGAAAAATCCATACTAAATAATCCAAAATATCCATACAATCCAAGGAAGCCCAAAAAAAAATGTAAAAATACAAGCAAATCCATGGCGACTCCTCTCCAATGTAATCCACAGAGTATACCCTTCAAAACCCAAAAATAGTAATTTAAAAAATATAAACTATAAGTATGTGTGTAAAAATCGGAGTATATAATACTCGTTATACCACTTAAAAAAAAACGGAACTCCTCCAAAAACTAAAAAGGCGACGATAACCTAAAAATAGGAAAACGGACATACCCACCCATACAAATACACCCATACTCATATACAAATACATATTTAAACTATCAACATAAGCATTTCATAACATTTAAACATATAAACATACCTCACACACCTAGTAGTAAAACGCGATAAACACTAAATAGCGTACACTCCAGCTAACACCTAAAACACAATTTACGATCGATATTACAATTGTACTCAACCTAAATACACCACACTTAAATTAAATTTACTAACTTATAAAATACAACAAAAACAAACTTACCCTCTCCAACGCGACGCAGCATCCAACCGCGAGCTGTTCCAGTACCAAATCAAACAAAATAACATTACGCGGTTAAAAAATAGTCCCTGTATAACTGAAAAGCCTATTTTTTCTCTCTTTCCTAATAATAAATTTTTTTAAATCTAGGCTTACATTATATAATATTTCTCCTAGTAATTTTTTACAATATTTATAAATATATATTTATTTAAAAAAATTATTTAGAACATTATATAATGATGTATGAAAAAGAAAATATTATTTATATGTACACTTTATAAGTAAGTAAAATGTAAAATTTACTTTTATCATTCAGTTTCTGTTAAACCTTATACTTATAAAAATGTTAATGTTATTATTAAATGTATCTACTGTTTAAAACTTATTTTTCATTATTTACTTTTGTAAAAATTAATATTATTAATATTTTCTATATTAATTTTATTAAATTATAAAAACATATTATCATTTTGTAACCAACACAAATGTTACTATTTTGAAATCTGTAAAAAATGTATCTATAAAATAATTTGTACTATAAAATACTGAAACATTTATGTACAACAAATATAACAATTATTTTCAACATGTTTACTATTTAAATATTTCTATTTTGTATGTGATTTAAAGTAATTGTTATGAAATATTGTGTAAACTACATAATGATAACTGTTATGAAAATATACATTTCCAATATATGTGAATTAACATAAAAATAATCTCATTGCAATGTATGGATATTTTTAATATACAAATATTTACTTGCTCTTACATTTTCTTTGTTTAAAAATATTCACTTACAATATTATAGTGCAAATAAAAAAAATTCCTCTACTTCCCATTTCTTTTGACATCTTAATAAACTGTTTGTAAATGTTTTCAATTAACCATGTGTTTCTCTTCTTTTTTAATTTTCTAAATAAAATATAAAGGGAATAATTTTGAAATTATTTAATACATTTATTATAAAGCATTATAAAAATTGTGAATTATGTATCAATGTATTTATTATATAAATATAAATAGAATTACTACTATAGTTAATATGTTTACATACAAAAAATAATTGTAATAGTCTACAAACAAAAATGTATAACTCTACAAACTTTTTACTATTCCCACTCCACCAAATATTAACTCAAGGAAGGTGCTGGACAGTAAATCCATATAAATTACTATTCCCACTCCACCAAGTATAAACTCAGGGAAGATGCTGGACAGTAAACCCATATAAAGTACTATTCCCACTCCACCAAATATAAACTCAGGGAACATACTGGACAGTAGACCCATATAAATTACTATTCCCACTCCACCAAGTATTAACTCAGAGGAGGTGCTGGAAAGTAAAACCATATAAATTACTATTCCCACTCCACCAATTATTAACTCAGGGAAGGTGCTGGACAATAAACCCATATAAATTACTATTCCCACTCCACCAATTATTAACTCAGGGAAGGTGCTGGACAGTAAACCCATATAAATTACTATTCCCACTCCACCAAGTATTAACTCAGGGAAGGTGCTGGACAGTAAACCCATATAAATTACGATTCCCACTCCACCAAGTATAAACTAAGGGAAGGTGCTGGACAGAAAACCCATATAAATTACTATTCCCACTTCACCAAGTATAAACTCAGGGAAGGTGCTGGACAGTAAACCCATATAAAGTACTATTCCCACTCCACCAAATATAAACTCAGGGAACATACTGGACAGTAGACCCATATAAAGTACAATTCCCACTCCACCGAGTATTAACTCAGAGAAGGTGCTGGACAGTAAACCCATATAAATTACTATTCCCACTCCACCAATTATTAACTCAGGGAAGGTGCTGGACAGTAAACCCATATAAATTACTATTCCCACTCCACCAATTATTAACTCAGGGAAGGTGCTGGACAGTAAACCCATATAAATTACTATTCCCACTCCACCAAGTATTAACTCAGAAAAGTTGCTGGACAGTAAACCCATATAAATTACTATTCCCACTCCACCAAGTATAAACTAAGGGAAGGTGCTGGACAGTAAACCCATATAAATTACTATTCGCACTCCACCAACTATTAACTCAGGGAAGGTGCTGGACATTCAACCCATATTAATTACTATTCCCACTCCACCAAGTATAAACTCAGGGAAGGTGCTGGACACTAAAACCATATAAATTACTATTCCCACTCCACCAAGTAATAACTCAGAGAAGGTGCTGGACAGTAAACCCATATAAATTACTATTCCCACTCCACAAAGTATAAACTCATGTAAGGTGCTGGACACTAAAACCATATAACTTTCTATAAATAAACAACACACTCATAAAAAATTAAATATTTACTACAATATTACATGTGAATAATTTATACAAATTTACATTTTTTTTTTTTGGATAAATTCTAATTCCCAAAGAAAACACAACCCACTCCATAAACTAAAATTTAAAATTAAATTAAATATAAGTATTACATTTATACATTTCTAATATTATTTTTATCATTTTTCAAAATTATAATTTTTTTAAAACACATATTCCAACATTATTACACAAAAATTACACTACACAATCATAAAACAAAAACATTTCTGACACAAATTACTTTGTAAAGAAATAGTTTTATAAAATATATACATTTACATAATTCTTAGCATTTAATTGTAAAATGTTCAACAAAATTTCAATTTCTTTCCACAATAATAAAATTACACAATACTAAAACACAAATATTTAATAAATAATAACCTGTTTACTATTTTAATAAATATACATAATTAATGTTTTAAAATGTTCGAAATGTATTTAATAAACAATCATAAATTTATATCAATAATTGTGAAATATGTCATAAATAAATTTTTTAATAAAAATCAAAATTTCATGACATTTTGTACAAAATTTTTCAATATTTATATCAAATATATATCTACATTTTAATAATTAATGTCAAATTAATTTCGAAATTATTTTAAAATAAATATCTAAATTTAAATCAAAATTAAAAAAAACAATTCAAAATTATGTTTTTAAAAAAATGTAATTTTATATGAATAAATTCACAAATTTATATTATTTTTTTAATAAAAAGTATCAAACATTTATCATTTATATTTCTAAATATTTTCTATATTAATTTCTAATAAATATCTTACTTAAAAAAATATTTGCTAAATATTTTCAAATTTTATGTGAAATCTATATATAAATTGAATTATTTAATTTCACATTAATTTTGTCATTATTTTAAAAAATATATCTAATTTTAAATTATTATTTCATTAATATTTTCTAAATCTATGTGAAATCTATATCTAAATTTAAATATTTATTTTAACATTAATTTCGACATTATTTTAAAATATTTATCTAAATTTAAATCAAATTAAAAAAAATTCTTTCAATATTATTTTTTACTAAATATCTAACTTAAAATAACTAATTTCACAATATTTTCTACAAAATGTTCTAAACAATTTCAAAATGTATTAAAAATTGTACTAAATATTTTCTAAATTAATTTCAAATAAATATATACATTTAAATAATTATTTCCTAATTTAATTACAAATAATTTTCTTATAAATATCTATTTTTTGTTAAAAAATTTCAAAATATTTTCAAAATTATTTTGAAATACATTTCTAAATTTTATTCATTAATTTCGATTTAATTTCGAAATTTATTTCAAATAAATATCTAAATATAATTAAATAATTAGAAATTATTTTCGATATTTATTTTCTATATATTTTAAAACACTTCCCACCCTATTCCCCTAAAAACCCATAACCCGCTACTAAAACATTATTTTGTTAAATTTTTTACATTAAATAACTTTTTTCATCACCTATTTTTATATATTTTAAAACACTTCCCACCCTATTCCCCTAAAAACCCACAACCCGCTCCTAAAATTTAAAAATATTTTTCAACTACATATTTATGTATTTTTATTTAAATTATTTATATATTTTATTACATTAAATAACAAAGTAATACAATATTTTACAAAGAATAATTATTATACAACATTATTAACTTTCTACAGTTAACAAATCGATATTCTGACACTCGATATTTTCACTTTCGATATTCTTACACTCTATATTTTTACATTCGATATTTTTAACTTATACACTAAATCGATATTTTCTACATTCGATATAAACTACTCGATATTTGCTACTTCGATATTTTTTTCAAAAGTTAAAATTCGATAACTTTACCATCGATATTACTTACCTCGATATTACTGCCATGTCGATATTCTGTAGTAGATATTCTGTCCAGTCGATAATAAAGAGTCGAGATTTAGACTGCACACTGGCTACACCCCCACTGGTTTTAGTCTGTCTATTAAGACTAGTTAGACTATAGTCCTGTGGAAATGCTATAGAGATGCAGAGAAGCACATCTGGATTAAGCCATATTTTACTAATAAAACACATATCTGAGTTTTCATTATCCAAAAAGGTCCCCTAGTTCCAGGGCTTGTTTCGAGATAGAGCATGCATTGAGGTAGAGACCAAGTAACTGAGTGGGTAGCGGGAACTGTAAGATAGAGTCGAGATTTTTTGGCTGTGCCCCATTGTCGGTATTAGAAGGCCCATTACATTGGATGTTATTTTTTAGAGGGTTAGAGGTACACAAATATACAACATGTACAAGTTTGGGGGCCTTCATGTTCTAAAGGTAATATCATAAAGCATAGTAAGCTAGAGACAATAGAGCAAGTGGCTTGTTCTCTTATGTTTCTGAGATCCACACTAGAATACGATGTAGGAGGTAAATTCTCACCCTTTGAAGTGCAAGAGGCAGGGTCTCTAGTGGCTGGCGTTGGTCGGGCGTGGACGGGCGCAGACGGGCTTGCTTTTGTCAAGAGTATTAGCTATGTAGTCTGTCTGACGACCAAGAATTCAGTGACTGTGCCACTGGCATTGAGTATTGAAGTCCATCAGTGTCCTGTAGAGGCCAGAGAACACCCCTTTATCCGTACTCCACTTCTTTAGTACCAACAGAGAGGGAGGGGCTCATGCTTTCTATTGAGAATGTTGGAATCTCAGTTAGTCTGATACGGAGTGCGAGAGCCAATTAAACTGGAGCTGTGCCTCTGCAAAGGACTTATAGCTTTGATCTGTAACCAGATATGATATGGAGCAGATGGCTTTAGAGCTCAGTGTGTTCCACAAGGGTTATTTACCGGCAATTAATAGGGATGCATTACACCATAGTGAGGCCAGGGAAGGAAGAGCGGGGTGTACTTTGAATGAATGAATGAATGAAGGAAGGGAGAGGCATTCTTATAAAGCGGAATCCCCACTCTCCAAGGGACAACATGATGCTTAATCTGCTATTTCAAGTATCATTACGCATGCACAGATAGAGAGATCCCATTATGACTGGGTAAAAAGACAGGTTATGAGGAGCTTTCTAAAAGAAATGTAATTTATGACATGTCCAGTCCTTAGCACCAAGCACAGAGAATGAACTGTCTCCTCTAGACTGAATCTTGAAATCACTAAATGCATGGAATTTGTCGATCTCAAAAGTCTGGAAAGAACATATAGTATAAATTGTTCTGAGAGAAATTTGGGGCCAGCCTGGTGAAGTGCTCAAAATACTATTATAAGTGATTTAAATACAAATCTGCCTTCCTACGGGGAGTCAATAAAGTTGCATTAGCCTCTTAGAGATGGAGTCCCTGCGGGGAAGCTTATGAACAAGACGAGCTGTAACGTTTTTCAAAACCAGAAGCTTCCCAGTCAGGAATGTAGATACACCAAGATAAAGACTGTTACAGTAGTCAATTGTGGAAGGGATCACGACCTGAGCTACTGCTTTCCTTGCCTCTAAAGGGGGACTAATTCAAAGAATCTTTTTATTGCCTTGATCATTGAGAAACAGGTTTCATAGAAAGCAGCGACTTGAGGGAAGAAGGAAAGATCAGTGCCAAAATTAACACTAACATTACTGGCCACAGTAGTGGAGGCAAAGGGTGTGGTAAGACCACCCAGCTACCAATTGGAGGCAGAAAATTGGTCATTATTACCAAAGCAAAACATTACAGTCTTTTCAGTGTGGAATTTCAGGTGATTTTCGTCCATCCATCTATACCTTCTGAAAGGCAACTTTGAAAAGCACATGAGCTTCAGCCAAGCATAAATGGTGATGATCAGCACTGGATGGGTGGAAAGGAGGTGGTCAGGAACACCCGTGTAGAGCATTATAATCCATTAGGACCCATTTTGGGGGGTTCCTGTAGGTAATCAAGACCTACCGAAGGGCATGAGTTGGGACGCCAGCCAGCCGTTTGTCTCATTAGGGGAGTCTCATGCTGTCTTTGTTGGTCGCTGTGTATAGTTTGTCAAGTTTCATCCAGGGCTTGCGTCCTCTCCATAAAAAATTTCTTCAGAGATTTCTCAATGGCCAGCATCAGTCGAGAGGGTACACAGAGGAGAATCATGAGAAAGTGGTAATTAAGTGTAGGTAAAACATTCATTGTAAGCAGCTGGGTCCTGCCCCAAAGAAAGAAACTGAGTTGGTTCTAGCACTTGAGGTCTGATTTGTATTTTTATATTTAAAAAAAACTCCCAAAAATTGGCCATTTGCAAATTCAGGCATTACATATAGGTGCATGAGCCTTGGTTACAGTGTGTGCTCACATGTTAATAGCATCCTGACTCATACAACATTTCATATTATTTCACTAGGAAAACATCTTATTGAAATAACTCCCCATCCTCCGAACCCTCCCTCCCTCTCCCTCCAACTTGTTTCAGTCTATATGATTACACGAAACAAGTCAATACTGTGTTTAGGGTCTATGTTACCATTCACGGTCTATGTATTATTCCCACTTTGTTCTTCCCTAGCGGAGACTTCCTCTCCCCAGGGCTTTTGGGTCTCGGGTCTGTTTTAAAAAAAATCTGCTAACATCAAGGCCCATGCCAGGAGGTCCTCCTCCACCTTATCATTCTTACGGACAAATTTCATTCAGACTGACTCCGCCGTGGCCGACCTGCACATGTCCCTGATCCATTCCTCAGATCAAGGGAGGCCGAGGGCGCATCCATACTATGACAAAGGGGTCAATTCCGATCCGGTAAAATGCGCTCCGAATCGTCGTACGGAGCATTTTTCCCCGTACGAATCGTACCCGTAAACGTCCCCGTACGTACGACGAAGTACGATCCGTACCAGGAGCCAAAGTCCGTACGAGTCGTACAGGACTCCGTACGAATAAAATATCCGTACGAGTCTCACTCGGAACCCGCTGTACACGACATCGCTACGGTTCGCGGCTGGTTTTTACGACCCAGCAAGTACGATTCGTGTCGGGTACGCACCGTACGACCCTTTTCCTACGGGAGCCGAAAACAGTCGTAAACGCAGAGTTCGCGCCAAAACAGGTACGGAACGCCCTCCCCCGGGTACGTCACGTACCCCCCATGATCGCAGGGGTACGCGCCGTACCCCTGTGATCATGCGGGGTACGTGCCGTACACCCAACGTACATGGGGTATGCACCGTACCCCATGTACGGTGGGTGTACGGCACGTACCCCATGTACGCTGGGTGTACGGCACGTACCCCGCATGATCACAGGGGTACGGCGCGTACCCCTGCAATCATGGGGGGTACATGCCATACGGTGTGTAGGTGATCGTGCGCTTTTCCGTACGAATCGACGTGTACCGTACGAATCGCGTCCTGGTCGGCCGATCGGGATCAGAATCGTCCGGTTGTACGGCGTCCGTACGAGTCGTACGGAAACGGCTCCGGATACGATTCGTACGGACGGGGATTTTACCGGATCGGAATCGACCCCAAAATGTCTCTTGGCCAGGACAAGCCCCAAGAGAGCGAACCCCCTACTGAGCCTCTTGTGCAGTGGCGCAGGTAACAGTCCTAGTAAGACTTGCCTAATATCCTTGGGGATAGTCCAACCTGTAGCCCTTTGTAAATGCATGAGTACCTCTTCCCAATAAGAGAAAAGTAGCAGGCAAGACCAAATCATGTGAAGAAAATCTGCACCACAGTCATGAAATCATGGAAAGTCATCTGTGCAGGATGAGTAGATTATGTGCAATGTACGTGGTGTGAGGTATATTTGGTGGACCAAGTTATATTGGAGAAGCCTAAACTGTATGTTAGAACTGACCATCTGTACTCCTCTATTCAGCCTTCGTTAGGAGCTCATCTACAAACATGTCCCACTTCTACTAAATCTTTAGAACATCTTTCGAGTGGTCGTCTCTCAATGCTCTATAAAGTTGGGAAACCAGTAGTTTACCCTGCGCCATTTTCAACATGACCTTTAATGTGTTGGTGGTGGGAGGCTTCTCAGGGAACCCCAGCCAAAGCTCTTGGGCTACACTAGAAATTTTCCATATTGCAGGAATTGACCCGGTCCTAAGCTGAAGGTGAACCTTGCTCCCTCGCGTGTAATAAACTGCCCATCAGTTTAGATGTCTCCTAACACCTGACATCGCCCTTCTCTCCATCTGCGCACTGAATTGAAGTCAGCACTACTGGCAAAGAGTCATAGCTCCCACAAGGGCATATATGGGGCATGTTGTACCACCCGGCGCACCACATTCTCCCACGCGGCAGCTACATTGAGGTCTGTTTTGATGTTCACATGCAGAGGTTCCAAATTTTTCCCATGTTTTGTAGCTCTAGGGAGACTAAAATTCCTAGGTATTTTCAGGCTGGTGGGGGACCATGAGAACTGGTATCAACCTAGAGCAGCAGGAGTTGTAGAAATTGTCACATGCATGCCTTCGTATTTGTCCCAGTTCACTTTGACAAAATGATAAAATGGAAAAGTTGGTGATCAAAGCCATCAGGAGGATTCCGGACTCGTGAGAGTGACCAGGGTATCATCAGCATATAATGACACCTTGTGAATCCCTTCCTGAGTCAGTATGCCCAGTTTCCTTTATGAGTTTTGGATGGTGATTGCCAGAGGTTCCAAGGCAAGTATAAACAGCAGGGGTGGGAGAGGGTAACCATATCTCGTGCCTCTGAGAAAACTGAAGGATGTGGTTGTGTTGCCATTGTAAGTCACTCTCGCTGTGGGGTGCATGTAAAGCTTTTGAAAACAGGCCATAACGGACAGTCCTATGCTTATGTGTTGCAGTACTTGGAATATATAGTCCCATTCAACCCTGTCGAATGCCTTTTCAGCATTAAGAGAGACTACTAGTTTTCTTGTTTTGTCGATGCGCACCATCCAGAGAATATGGGATAAGACTCGGAGATACAGCATGGAGATATGTCGGGGTATGAATCCCACTTGATCTCGGTGGAAATAATTTGTTATCACTGGTTTGCCAGCAGCTTCCCCAGAATTTTAGGGTTGATGTTAAGAAGAGACAGCGGGCTACAGATCGCATAGTGTAGTGGGTTCTTACCAATTTATGAGTGTAACTGTTGGACCATTGACCTCTCAGCATGCTGGGTGGAGGGAGGGTGGGATTCTGAGAAGACTTACAGAGCAGGGGCACTAGAAAGTCCTTATGCATCTTATAAGTTTCAGCTGGGTATCTGTGCTGGCCAGGGGATTTTTTGAAAGGGAGACCCTCGATTACCTCCCTGATCTCATCTTAGATGATGGCTACCTTGAACTGTTGCATCACGGTAAGTCTAGGGAGTGTGTGTTGTATCAAAAAGGCTTCTATTTCAGATGGAGTGATTGTGGTGTCTCCAGTATGTCTAAGGAATAGGTGCGGGGTGTGCCTTCATTGTGAAGGTTGGCTGGTATAGTGCAAGAGGCCTCTTGTTGGATTGCCTGCAAGGCCAGGAGTCTGCCCATTCCTCTCCTCTTTCATAGTGAAGCTGTTTTAAATTGGAGAGGGTGGTTTTCGAACTACTGGTGGAGAGTACGTTAAGACAGTGCTTAGTCTGCAGCAAGACTCTCAGTGTGGTTGGTGTGGGAGGTGGTAGAGTAATGAGTTTTGAGTATTTGGACCCCCAGTTCAAATATGCCTTTGGCCTGAAGGGCACTTGTGTTTTCTTTGGGCTTTGTCTCGCATTATGTCCCCTCTTATCGTCACCTTCCCCACTGTCCAGAGAGTACTCAGGGAATATACTGTGTTGTTGTTGCTGTCTAGGAAATTCTTGAGGTGGGCGCTGATGGGGCATTTGTTGTCTGGCTTCTTGTAGAGAGACTGGTTTAGTATCCATTCTTCTGTGGGAGGTCTCAGAGCCCCCAGGTCAAACCACACCTGCACACAGTACTGGTCAGACACCCCTGTGGGTTTAATGGAAGCATCATTTAAGTGGAGGACGTAGGTGGGACAGAAGGAAAAAGTAATACTGCAAGTGGTTACCATCCAAGAAGGATGTAGGTGTAGTACCGGGAAGAGGGGTATAGCAGCCTCCAGGGGTCTATCAAGGAGAAGTCTGCCATCAGATCCATGAAGAGACCCCTTCCTGAGGCATTTTGGGAGAGAAGGTAATCTGACTTGTCCATGTGTGGGTCTTGCACCAAGTTCCAGTCCCCCACAGTATGGTTTTTGTGCAAGTCTTGGTGTGAGATTTAAACATAGGGGCATATATAGATCCAATCAGAAGGGTTTGATCCTAGAGAAAGTCTTTGATAAGGATGTAGGGGCCATGGGGGGTCTCATCAGATTTTTTTACTCCTTCAGTGGGAGGCAATTTGCAATGAGCATGGAGACTCCGCCTCTGCCGTAGACCTAGGGTGGTCTTACTTGCATGATATTCTCTTCCCACCCGTTTCCTACAGAGTTTCTCGCTTTCTGTGTTTGTAAGGTGTGTCTCCTATAAGAGAACTAGATCAGAGCAAAGGGAAAAATTGTAGTCGAGTATCTTTCTTTCTGTTTAACATGGTTTGAAAGCCCATTTGCATTCATGGAGACCACCAAGAGGCATGGGGCCTGAATCTTAGTGCTGGGCACATGAAGAGGCAAGCTGGGAGGTTAGAATCACAGGGTATCTTGTGCTGGTGGGGAGCTCCGATGCATGTGCCATGGTACTGTCAGTGCCCTTTGAGGATGGGAGATTACAGGCTGCAGACAAAGTGGGGAATTCCCTGGTGTCCAAGTTGAAAGGGTGTCAAAGGTTGCCCCTGGAGTATGTGATGAGTGGACCCACTAACCCTGTTGGCAGGGGTTGTTAATCGTGGGGCTTTGGCAGGAAGGTGAGGGGGCCAAGTAGGTGGGGGGTTTAGAGAGCAATAGGAGAGATGGACCCGAAGTGTATCAGTAGCTATTTACTGTGAGTGGGTGGTGCAGTGGGCTATAAGGAGCAGTGAGTAAGTGTGAGCTTGGGTTGGGTTAGGCAGTACATAGGGTGTCAAGTGAATGTGGTGGAGGTTTTCAGCATTTGTCTTGGGCAGTGTGGTTCCTCCCATTATGCAGCCAGGGTAATGCTGATGTGGTTATTGTATAGCTTCAGTCATAGAGGTGAGATGGCTTTCAAGGAGAACCTAGGCTTGGGATTTCACGCTCCCAGGCCCATTGTTTGGTGACTTCCTCCTGACGATGGGATTCATCTTCCAGGGCGCAGTGCTGCATGTGGCAGGTCAGGTCCGGTCAGGGTAGAAATGCTTTCAAGTCACCCCCAAAGTCCATCTCTTGGGGCACCAGTGAGTGCAGGCACCCCTCTAGTTGACCAAAGCCTATGAATTCCATTGTTTCATTGTCATGGAATAGGAGCATCATAGCTGGGACTAAAGTTCCATATCTGATGTCCAAGCGTTTGATGCGGGCGGAGTTGCCTCCTCAGAGAAATTGTGTGTGTTTCATGAATAAACAGGATATTTCGTGTGGCCTCGCAAGAGTAATGCCCTGGCATGCTCGTGTCATAAGAAACAGGCAATTATTTGGCATGGGCCTGTTTGATTGTGTGGGTGGAAAGGGGAATACAATGGTCCTATCAAATACCAAGGTGGATCGAAGAAGAGCTTTGTGATGGCAGGTAGAATTTTATGCTAGAAAACCAATCATGTTATTACCTTCCGTTTTTTTTGGATCGCTGGAGAATCAGAGACTGTCCTGGTGGTTTGGGTCGTCCAGTTCCACTATTTGTTTCTGCAAGTACCAGTGGTCTTGTTCCCTGTCTATGGACGAGGCCAGATTCTGGTCTGTGTGGTCCAGGGGCGTCTCCATGTTGGCCAGCCTGCTGCTGAAAGGAGACAGGTCTTTCAGAATGACCTCCAGAGCTGTGTCCTGCCTGGCCTCATTGTTCTTGCTCTTCTTTTGCCAGCCTGTGACTACCTCCATGAACACAAGCTGTTTAGCAGACTTAGGACACTGTGTGAGAAAGGATGAATAAGGGCATCTAAGGACGTGCTGGAGATGTGTAAAGCATTGGCGCTCAGGAACTAAGAATGTGTTCACCATGTTCTAGCACCCACCCATTCTGGAATCGCTGGCGTTCCCCCCAAGGGTTCTCCCACAACATGCCTTTAGAGGGGATGGCAGAGGAAGTCCTTCTCCAGTGACTCCCACCCCTTCGTGGTGCAATGATGATGCTAGCATGCGCACGGCACACCAACATCATCATCAGTAGCTAGACATGCACTCAAAGCCATTTGCAGCCATCATGGTCAGCGAGAGGACTCCTTTTCAGGCACGTTCTTTGAGGGGAGGGGGTCAAGCAGGCAGAGAGGCACCAGGGGAAAGAGTTTTTCATTTTCTCTAGTGCACCTTGAGATAATTCCTGCTGTAGGATCGTGGGTGGGACTGTGATAACCCAGTGGGAATGGGGAAACAGCCTTTACAACATAGTTTTTACCTTGTTAAGACTTTACCACGCATTTTTTAGCACGCATATTTTTAACGCGAATATGCATTTAAAATGCATGCAATACTATACATATAAGGTAAGTTGGAGGGTGTGGGGGTCTCCCCCCACAAATACATTGTTTTTAAATATGAAAAAAATGTGTGGTATTGGCATGCTTTTGAAATGCATTTTTGCGGTAAAAACATGCGCGCTAAAAAATGTGTGTCAAAGGCATGCAATGTAATTGCATGCGTTGGATCATCGTACAACTGTGGAAATGTAACCACTGGACCACCAGGGATGTTTTTTTGGTGCAAGAGCGCCCCCTGGGACAGTCAGGGTCACTCCCCAATTCAAATCCTATATGTTTTGGCCATTTTCTCCACCCCTGAGAGCAGATCAGCTTTTTTTAAGTCAATATGCCCTCAGCGGGGGTAAACAACGTTTTTCTCCCTGCAGGGAATCATAATGCAGTCGTTACAACGACCGCGTTGTGATTCCGCATACCATTACTCCGCAAGTTGAAACAACGACTTGCGGAGGCAGTGGAAGGTTAAGGTTCAGGCACTGTTCCATAGTGCCTTTCTTTCCTAAACCCATACTGAACTGTCCAAAGAATATTATGAGACTGAGTCATGTTTCCACACGCTGTAAAATAATATGGCCTACTACCCACACCACCAAATTATGATAGGAGATACGTCTAGCAGGTAAGATCTTGTATATTCCCTTTTTTTTAAATGGTACAATAACTGCAGAATTCCAGGTTGGAGGAAGCCCTTCCTGGACAGCAGCATTAAGGACATTGGTCAAAACAGGAGCCCAGAAATGGATCTCAGTCTTATAGTCTTATAGTGGTCCACAAATAGCCCATCAGGACCTCTTTTTTGGACAGACTAGGCTTTATTGGACAGGCTAGACTGAATTGCCACTTATACCTCTTCATGGTCAAATCTAATGTCTAGTGGGTACAGGTGCCTTTCCACATTTTCTGCCAATAGGTCATCAGCACCAAGCACATAAACCCTTTCAAAATGGGACACCCAGTGTTTGGGGCTGATGGAGGAGCCTATATCATCTGGGGCAGATAGGGTAGGCTGTCTGCCATTTACAATGGCCCAAAAACCCCTACAATCCTGACCTCCATTTCCCTCATTATGATGTTAATAGAAACATTCCAAGATCCAAGATCGCTACAGGAGGTGGATCAAGAGATAGCAGGGGCTGCACAATGAGATTTATATTTGTTCTAACAACTGTCTCAAATAAAGAGGTAATAGGAAGATTACACCACTGGAACATTAGTCCTTTGTCCTTGACCGTTAGACCAATCATCATCATCAAAATCTTTATTCGACTATTAAAAAACAGCCATAACAGCACAGAGAATATAATACATAATTACACATTAGTGCATATTAAGAACACAGACATTTGTGTCATCCATTACTAGTTTATAACACAATGCTTTCTCTTACGGTAATTGCTGTAACATATCAAAGGATCAGCTAGGCTTACAAGGAGTTTCATAGCCAATTTATGGGACCTAATTCCACAATTAGCAAACAGGGGCTTCAAATAAAAATTCGTAAAATTACAATAAAATTTGCAGAACAATAGAAAGTGCAGCATGCTGTGTTTACTCTTATTATCACAAGGGCAGGGCATCTTATCTGAGGGACGCATCTTCATTTTTGGGAAAGCAACACAATAGTGCACAATACCACATCTCAGCATCAGTAAAACGAAATGATACTGCACATGAGTCATATGCATCAGGTAACCATTAATGCCCTCTTCTATCACGTATGTTTTCTATAAGGCCACAGTTGGTTTACTCAGTTCCATTTTTGCTCTACGATTTTGTCTAAATGCAAAGAAGGAGGCCTTAAGTTCTTTCTTATTAGTTGTTAGTATTTTGTCAGAGTTCGACCATACAGACATGTTAAATACATTCCCCAGTGGAGTGTTAATATAAGACAACCAGGGAATTTTCAGGGCATCATCCAGGTTTAAACAGTCTGAAATAATGGATCTGGTAAAAGCAGTTTCTTGATTTTTCCAGATTTGGGGCCATAATAACAAGGGTCCTGCCATTAAGATGTCCTCTAAAAATTGCAGTCCCACCTCATGATGTGCGATGATATTCGACACAAAAGATGGTAAAGACAACAAGCGTTTTATAAAGCAATTTTTTTCAATTCGTAACGCAGAGCTACTTGTGTATCCCCAAAGTCCTGCCCCATAAGTAGCAGAGGTTACTCCTTTAGTTTTATAGATTGCAACCATCTCCTTAATTGGTCGTTTTCCCAATTCGGTCACAAATTTTAAAATCCCTTGGTTGGCCCTACTCATTTTAGCTTTTGTATTTATGATATGTTGGGGCCATGTACCCTTATCTGAAAACAGTATACCAAGATAGGAGAAAGAGTTCACTGTACAAATTAGGGTACCTTCTATTTGAAAGGTTCTACAAGATTTCTTTTTTGGCCCATACACCATGGTAAACGTTTTTGATTTGTTGAATACCATCCTCCGTTGTTCCATAAAACCTAAAAAGCCATCCATCTGTGCCAATAGTGCTGCGCCGTCCGCATATAATAATACGGGTATCGGATGACCAGCCACCCTGGGTACATCAACTTGAATTTTCTATAGGTAGAGGACAACCTCATTGATAAAAAGGGAGAATAAAATTGGGCCTAGCCCGCATCCTTGTCGTACACACCGACCCATTCTGACTCGGGGCCAAGCCGACCCACGCTAGTTAATTTTTCGTATAAGCGTGAGAGAAAGGTAACAATTGCCTAAGGTGCTTCCATGCCGATCAGGGTTTGACAGAGTAAGTTGTGGGCCACTAGATCGAAGGCGCTACTCAGATCAGCAAAGCATAGATAAATAGAGCCCATCTTTGCCTTAATGTATTTTCCAACGATTAGCTCCAGATTAAGGCATTGTTCAACTGTCCCCAGACGTTTCCGGAACCCGTACTGCACAGGCGTTAGGATACAATGCTCTTTAATCCAGTCATCCAACCTTTAAAAAAAAAACCCTACTCATGACTTTTAAAGAAGTATCCAGGGGGGAGATCGGGCGATAATTTTTTAGGTCAGTTTTGTCCCCTTTTTTATATAATGGGACAATAATAGACTCACCCCATGTTTATGGTGTTGTTTCATTTACGATTTATAGACATCCACTGGGACTCCATCGGGACCTGGTGCCCGCCCCCCAGTACTCTCCTGAATTGCCAGTACAACCTCTGCACATGTGATATCCAAGATACAAGTCCTCTCTTCCTGAGCATCCCTATCTAATCCCCCCACTATCTCCTCGGCGTTGTTAAAAATTCCAGAGAAGTGTGCCACCCATTGTTTTGCCAGGATAAATGAACCTAACTCTGGTACATCATTGTTCTTAAAAAAAGGGGCATTTACTGTGTCCCCAAAAAGTTTGCTGTTCCTTGTTTCAGTTGAGGTTATCAGGTTATCTCATGCTTCTCTCTGTAATACCTTTTTCCTATTTTTTAGAGCTATTTTATAATCTTGTCTTAGGGATTTGATCACCAATGCATCTCGCGGTGTTTTGGATAGTGCATATTTGAGCACCTGGAGAGCTTTGGTACAGGTATTATCGAACCACCCCTTCTTGTTTTTAGCTGTGTTACCGGTCTGCCTAGTTAAAGGTCCTTTGATATATATGGTGAAACAGTTAAAAATACTTATTAATACCATTGGGGAAATATCGTCTTTTAGGCAATAGGCGATTTCGCTCCGGTTATGTGTAAATATTTGTTTTAGTGTCCTACTTAGGTCAACGCCCGACCACTTAATTCTGGTTCCATTGTTCCTAAATGGAGTAATGTTGTCTGCTATGGAGAAAGCTTCACCCTTTTTACCCCAAAAAAACAAAGGTAAAGCTAGTAGATTGTGGTCACTCAGAATGGAGGGAACGATGATGGGGTTTCCACACCTTAATATATCCGTGGTGGATACTATTATGTGGTCAATGACTGAGTACACATTTCTCCCTAAAAAGGTTTAGAATACTACCCCATCTTGGCCGCAGCCTCCCCTAAGTAAGATGCGATCGTATTTAGATACCATCTAATTTTAAGGCTTTCCCATACTCCCTGTGGCAAAAGTGGTCGACTTCGTTCCTGTCACCACGGATATGGCAGCATGCCTGGGGCTTTGAGGCATTACATGCCTGTATGTTAAAATCTCCTATCCATAGTAGTACATAATCTGTACTAATTGTTGCTAAAAAAATTCTAGTTGCCAATCGAGTGCTGTTACCACATTAATATGTTTAAAATCAAAAATATTATTATAAAAATTTACTAAGACAAGATCTTTCCCTCCCTTCTTGCTTAACGATAAGATCTTAGCATGGGGTCCCACTAATACAACTCTTTTAACCATTAAAGATATTTTGTTGGAAATAAGTATCTGCAAGTGCCCCCTTTGCTCAACCTGATTTTGAGCTGGTTGCTGGGAGGAAATGGGATGAGAAACCGTCAATTTACACACCAAGTTAACTGGATGCATACAATATCATAACAGGAAATAAAGTTAACCCAGTCAATGTTCTTAACCTTATTTTTCAACCCGTTCACATTCCAGGTTGCTAGCACGAACCCTTCCTAATGGTGTTGACCAGATAACCCATTGCATATCACTCTATTTTCATGTTGATCCCTTTTTGGTTCCTCAAATGCCTCTTCTATATCAGACGCCATATTTTTTACCCTCCCACCAGTATGTGTGCCATCTCTGGCCCTGTTTTACTTGGTTGGATATCACTAGAGAGGGGGGCGGGTAGCCCTTGCTGCTCTCTGTATGACGGTGTCTTTAGTCAGTCACACTGTTCCAAGTCACTTAGAGGGGCAAATCTATTATAGGTGGCTAACTCTCTAGGTCCCACCTCCATTGGGGCAGTAATTTTCAATGGTCTTCCCCTCCCCAGTAGTGTCCACTCTTTAATCAATGTTGGGGAGTGTCTACGAAAGAAAAACCCATAAGGTAAAACCTTTATCTGAGTGTCCCTACATAAATCCCCTGTAGGTATTCTACGATGATTCTAGCACTGTGATGGTTGTTAAAATTCAGGATAACACAGTCCCCATTCATTGACTTATTTGTTGGGCCCAACCACTCCACCCTTCTCGCCATATTGATCTGTATTGCGAGTGGGACAGTCCCAATTACCCCTCTCGGGACCTGACAGGAAAGCCAGTGGAGAGATTTGTTTAGCAATTGAATAGTGCTTACCAACTGATCTTTCCCTAAAGTTGGGACATTAGCCAGGTTCATGACAAGAGGCTCTGAGGCCATGGGGAGGTGCAGAGTCTGATAGGGTTTAGCGAGGACCCCCCTGACAGGGTTTTTTTGTTCGGACAAGCGACCCTCCTTTTCTGGCCCTGTAATGTTGGGTGAGTGTTATTAATTGGGTCATTTATGGTAGTGACCAGTTGTAATAGGGGTCTGCCATTGCTCCGATGAAGTTGGTTTTGCTCATGTTGCTGTACCTGGTAAGCCATTTGACTTTGCAATTCTATTTGGGCAGTAGGTGGCAGATGACTATTTGTGTTCCCCTCCTTTATATTAGAAGGCTCCAACCCTCCATCTCCTCTCTGACTAGGTTGGTTCCCCTGTGCAATACCATTACTTAAATTTGGCTTTGCCGGGGGCAAGAGCGGGGGCCCAACCTGTTGGCGCTGATGGGACAGCGAAATGGGTGACTAGAGGAAGGGAGTTACTAGGCCCTCATTATGTAGCATATGCTCCTCAATCCTATTCAGCTGTACTTTTAACAGGTTTAACAGTACAGTAATCAATGTCTCAAACCTCTTCCACCTATCATCACCATCAGTTGGTGCGAAGGAAGCAGAGTCCTTGCACAACTATTATCCCCTGGCTTGCTATTAATTCCTTAGAGCTGGTAATAGTAATAGGCAAGTCAGGTGGCTGGGTTGGGTGCGAGACTACTGGTGCAACAATTTGTGCAGGTGGTGCTGATGGTGTTGACGGAAAAGAGAGTGAGGACAAAGGGCGGTGTTAATGAGGTAATGTACCCAGTGATGAACGCTTTTGCGCAGTTAACGAGTTCAAGGAAAGGCTAACAGAATCTTTTAAACATGAACTATTTCTTCTCTATGATAACCAGAACCCTAAAAAATGAATACTAATCTTTAGTACACTACACAGCACAGTAACTGTCGGGGATGACGGCTGAATCCCAGCCTGATCCAAGCGGGGTTCCATGGGAGCGAAGATGCTGTTCCCAAAACTTCCAGACAACAGCACCTGGAGGAACATATGATAACTCAGTTACAGGCAACTGTTCCCTAAAAGTATGGGGAATAAATCAGAGTGACCACCACTCTTCCCCAGATGTAGAAACAGGAAACGCTGTTGTGTGAAACCGGATATCCAGAGTGCTGAAAACAAATTACAAACTGATCTTACTAGCTATTGTCAATCTTGGAAAATAGTAGGCAGTAGTTGACATCACTGATCTGCCTAATGAAAGGATATTGTGTTGCTTGTTCTTGTAAAATAGGGCCTTAAGAAATGACACTCACATCCATACACACACACAAGGTTAGTTTGTGACTACAGGGTTGTAGAGTAGAAGCCAAAGGGGGGAGAAGGGGTGATGAGAAGGGGTTTAGATGAGTACATGGGATAAGGAGGGAGCTTGTAAAGTAGCCTGAGGAAACAGACTGCAGCAGCCTTAAACGTCGCGTGCTGGCCGGCTCAGGAATTGGGGATGAGCGGAACAGCAACGCATACGAGTGCAGGTGGTAATCTCCAAAACGCAGCGTGCTGACCGGCTCAGGGTTTGAGAGTGAGTGGAGCAGCCATGCGTACGCTAGAAAAAATGCAGGAACTAATATGAAGACTCTCAAACGCGGCGTGCTGCCGACTCAATGATAAGAGAAGAGCGGTGCAGCAACGTGCGTGCATACGGACCAAAGTAATTAAGGACAGGAAAAGGAATGAAGGCGTAGCGTGCTGGCCGGCTCTGTGGCAAGAGGAGCAGAGCAGCAATGCATACGACAGCGGGAGGGAATTTGCAGGAAAAAGAATGAAGGTGTAATGTGCTGGTTGGCTCCGAGGCAAGAGCAGTGGAGCAGCGACGCATATGCCAGCGAGAATGTACCTCACACGGAGGGGAATCAAAAACAGTAGCGAGATTCCTGGACTAATTTGGCCGATACCAACAAGGAGAGATGGTACAGGGAGCCAATCAGTTAACAGGATACAAGACAGCAAGGAACTGAAACGAGAACGGAACAAGGGGGGCGTGGTCACTTGTCAGGAACGGTAAGCCAAGCAACGACTTATGACAGAGACGGCCTCCCACGTGAGTTAGTGGACGTCGCAAAAGTATACGAATCAGTGGACTAACAGATTTCTTGACCATGCATTAATGTTCTGCCTGTCTAAGTACTCTGGCGGTGCTACGTGAAGACTGAGTCCTAACAGTAACCCCAAGGAACTGTGACATTTGAATGATTGATGGAAGTATTAAAACCAGTCCCCATCCATTCAGCCAAATTAATACTATTAATAAAAATACTAACAATACAACAATCCCTTTCATTTATGGTTTACTGTCTGACAAACATCCTCCACCTGCAGTGAGTTTTTATCAGTTGTAAAATCTAAAACAATAAATAGAAGTACTAGGAAAATCATAATTGATTTTGAAGTACAGATCATTAAGATAATTATTCAAATTTACCCTAACACCCAAGGATTTGTTTCACTTTTCCCAGGCATATTGGCTAAAAAAAAATCTAAAAGACATCCGAACCTGAGGATTGGATGCCAAACAGTAAATTTCAATATGAACTCGGAAAACTCACTACATTGTGTTTTGTACCGCCTGAGGGCCCGATTATGATGCGGTTAGGAAAGCATTTCATACCTAGGGCCCAATTATGATGCCGTTAGGAAGGCCTCCTAATGGCATTTGCTCCTTCCGAATCGGATCAGGAACGGGTCTTCCCGGCCGAGGGCCCGATTAAGATGCAGTTAGGAACATAGGCTCCCTGTTAAGTGAATGGGAGTCCAACCAAACCGTATCTGGAAGCATCCGGATGCATCGTACTCGGTTGTAGGACTCTCCCGGCATTATTCTTTTAACAATTAATTGGATAAAGTCACCCCGACCTCTATCATTTCCTGGATATTTTCTTTTTAAAAAAGAGCAATGTTTACAGGAAATGAGAATGGTAGAATAATTGTTAGGTAGTCTGAATCCTCAAATATATATATAAAAAAGTAAGAGATATCAGAAAGACTATTGTCAAAAATGCAACAATTTCCATTGTTAGGAGCTTCAGACTAACTGGACAATATTGCGTATATTTTACACTGCTAATACCTGGTAATTACTTGAAAAATTACTCTCCCGTTTTGACTGAATATGTAAATTCAATTGACATTTTTGAAATAATAATTATTATTATTATTTTTTTCACTTTCTACCTGTAGTTGTCTTATTTCTTCAACTCTTGGTAAATTTTTAAGAACTTCTCACAAAGAGTCACTGGTAATACAACAATCTATAAAGTTCACAACAAATCCAAAACCAAAGAAAAAAAACCAATACAGTTTTCACTTTGACTTCTTCAAAACTCCAGAAAGGTCCAAATCTAATGACCTTGATGCCTGAAAAATTTACATTTAAAAAAAAAAAAAGCCGAAAACGACAGAAAGCAGTTTATTTAAAAAGAACTAAACAATCAAGTGAACTCATTTTATTCCTTACAAAGTGTAGACTTCTTCATCCGGAGTTGAACAACATAAAAAAGCACAAAGCCAAAAACCAAAATGTTGCTTTTTATTCAAATAGGTTTAAAAATAAATATAAACATTATTTTCTTTTTTAAACTTATGACAGTTCCGACAGCAGAATTGGGATGCGAACACCCAACAGGCGGTAGCAAACATCTACTTTTTAATGGAAGCTTGTGCGGCGGGCAGAAAAGGCCCACAGCACACGCTTCCATTGAAAAATGGATGTTTGAAAACATCCTTGCACCATGTGGCAGGCACCATACACAGTGCAGGGATGTTTCAATTCTGCTCCTCTTCCGACAGGCTCTGTGAGTCTGTCAGAAGAGGAGCGGAATCCACCCATGGGTTTCCCTCAGACCGTCATCATCATAATACGGTGGACGGAGAGAAACCCTCCATGTCAGGTGGAAAGCCTCAAACAGACTGTCAGATGGCTTTCCGCCTGACATCCAACTTGGGCTCTAAGTATTATTACACTTCTCAACCCATTACCCCGTACATCCTGATCCGAAAAATGTATGTACATATTTTTAAATAATTTGCATAATTAAAAAAATAATGAAATGCTTTTAGGCTACATACATTGGAGAAGTGTGGCTCACTGGTTAGAGGCGGCAGACCCGTAAGCAGAGAACGGCCTGGGACCAGGGTTCGATTCCCGACGCGGCAGGGTCGTGGACCAGGGTCAGCGGACTCGATAATTCTCGCCTCGGTGCCTACTCTAGTCAGAAACCACACTCGGCAACTCTGGGCATCAGCTTGCCTCATCTTCACAACGGCCCCCCCAGACCGCCGGGGATGCTTGGTCGCACCTTAGAGATACCCATCAGGGACCATCTCTCAGGGTGAGCCAGGACGGGTTCCCCAGCAGTCGAAGCGTGGAGATACTCCTCCGGGAGTCGATTCCTAGCGCTATATAAACCCGCAATTAAATTAAATTAAATTAAATACATTATTTAATATTCACATATCTTAGTTGATACTCTGATTTAATACACTTCCACACCCCTTATCCCTATATTATTTACATTCCGCTCCTGAAACTTTATCTACCTATTATTAAAATAATGTGCATACATTTTTTTTATCAAATGCTTTTAGATGATATTACGTATTTAATACTCAGTTATCTTAGTTAATGCCTTAGTAGTAATACACTTTCCCACCCTATAACCCTATATCCCTTACATCACGCTCCTCAAACTTTATATAAATATTTTTTTTTAATAATTTGCATTATTTTTTTTTAATAATGTAAATGCTTTTAGATTATATTACATAATAATTACTCAGGTATCTTAGTTGATACATGAGTATCAATAAACTTCCTAACCCATTGCCCCTATACCCCTTATATCTCACTCCTAAAACGTTATTTACAAATGTTTAAAATAATTTGCATATATTTGTTTTAATTAATGCTTTTAGAATAGATTCATATTTAATTTTCAGGTATCTTAGTTGATACCGGATTATTAATACACTTTTCCACCATTTACCCCTATATCCCTTACATCCCGCTCCTAGCACTATATTACCTTATTTTTAGGTCTCGCGACCTATCGATACGCGCATGCGCATCGAGCGGAGCGAGAATTCAAGTAGCGAAAATACTCATGAAACCACCAGCTTTTTGCTGGCGTTTTCATGAAGTTCACGCGCATCAGGCACTCCTCCCACACCTCACGGACATCTGTTCATTTCTCCTGCACAAGGCTCGCAAAAGGCTCTCCTCCCTCCCCACATCAAAGGCATCAATCACCCTCCCACAGGCTTCCCCAGCGCTGCCCCGCCCCCTGCTTCACGGCCAGGCCATCTGTTCCCTGCCAGACCTCTCACACCTCCGTCACAGCATGCCTGTTTATGTGCTTGTAATTTTTCATGGCCGGCCGCAGGCCTCTCCGTTTACAACGAACCATCCTTTGTGTTTACTAACGCAACCCCTACACTTCATGAGACCTAATAAACCGCCCACCATCCGAACATCAGTTACAATGCACCCGGATGCATCGCAAGAGAACTAACGACATTCGGAAGACGCCCGGTGATTTTTTACCCCTAACACTCGGTAAGCTGCACTGATTAAATAGCTTTCTAGTAAACTTGCATGTTGCATGCATTTCCTCTAAATGGTATTGACACCACGAGCGAGTGACGTATCGTTCTGAACCTTGCTAACTTTTCCCCGTCCGGTGAGTTACACACCGTTAACACAGCTTAGTGACTCGCTTGGAGTCACTTTTAACATCGCGTTTGAGCGCACAACTCATAACATCATTAACATCACTACCTGACATACTAAGACACTGCCGAAATAAAACTGATACCTCGAGCGGGTATCGTAACGGTTGAATCTTTTTAACTTCAACTTTTTTCGTTCTGTGTATTAAACACCTCGTCTCCTCTGCCCCCTAACAAGTAAAAAAAAACAAGCATTGGCATAGCCAATAGGTCTCGCTTGTGGGACATTATAAGTATTTAGTTTTGCAGCACAATATCCTTGGTGCAACAAGGATATTGTGCTGCAAAACTAAATACTTATAAGGTCCCACAAGCGAGACCTATTGGCAATGCCAATGCTTGTTTTTTTAATACATTAGAAAAACATATATAAATTAAATGTATTGCATGCAGTTTTTTAAATAAAATTACAAAAAATATATTTTAAAAAACGACTTTATAACGCTTATCAAAACTTACATATATTAACCAATATATATGGTAAAGGGATGTGTGGTAAAGCCATACCTGGTAAGGGCATGTATGTGGTAAACGCTCAATGATGAGAAACAGATGGAGAGCCAAAGTGGTGTACCACTGCTACAGGTATGTAGATTCTTGCACAATACATTAATACGACGTGGCACTCCTTGTTCCTCATTTGTCAGTTGGCCCACTGTTTTATGGTATAAAGCAAATCTGCTTATTGAAGGTGAGCATTTTACTGGGCTAAGTGGTCTGACATTAGCATCAGCTCTATTCTGGACATGACTTTGTGTATCCAACCGAAATCTTTGATGGCATTTTAAGATGAATGCCTGGTCTCAGCCCTATGTCCATGTGCATGAGATGCAACTGCCAAGATTGTGACATTGTGCATAGTCAGTGGTCCTATCTGATCTTCAGTTATCATAATCAAATATGGTCCTACACAAAGCATCCTGTGGATTTAACTTCATCACTAATGCAAAACTTCATAGACATTCCAAGGGTGATCTCTTATTGGAGGAGATGGTTCACTAGTACCTTAGGAGTGGCCATACAGTGTAAACTGAGGAAATGGATAACATACCATCCCTAGAGATTGGAAGAAGTAATTCATGGAAATGATATCAGATGAAACAGTGATCTAAAGCAGACTGATGAGCACCTGATCTGAGAAAATAGTACAAGCCACATTTTTGCAGAATAACTCCAAATCTGGTGACTAATAATAAGTTTGTGACTTTTCTTTATTGTTTAACCTGCTATGGAATGCTCCCTTCCACCATTAGCTTACTGCCTGCGGATCTAATGTTGACAGTGTTGATGTCAACCACATGACATGAGGGCTGGTGGGTGTGTCCCTATATTACTGCACCATCCTCTTTTAAATAACCAGTTTGGATCATTACACTACACTACTCTAAACACCTTTGTATCTTCTGATGTATCTTTCCCTACTTTACATTTTTAGACATGCTGTTTCTGCTTTTACTCACATCAGCTCCATGATAATTTTGATACAATCCTAACCTCCCAATCAGACAATGCTATATTCCACACACTACCAATACCTGGAGTGGGCCAGCACACCAATTTCTAAAGAGTGAGTCAAACAATATACTTGTCCTTGGACAAATTTACTCAAATTTTGTGTGCATCCACGTTAATGGAGGGTATAGCCCTCGACCCTCGCAATACTCATAGAACAAAAGGAGGCTATGGAAAGCCACAGCCTACGTGGAGCACAGCTGAGGACAAAAAAATGTCTTCAATAGATTACACAAAGAATTTTGTATTCAGATATGCTGTATTCAATAAACGTAATCAGTACATGTTTCAACAGAAAAATTGACTGGATAATGTGGTTAATTTCATCACAAACAAAATATTATAATATGAAAAGTATAAAGATTCACATCCTAATAACAAAAATGAATTAGTTTAACTTCGTGTGTATACAATCCGTGACATATAACAATCCCTGTCTACAACAGAGACAATCCCAATGCATTTCGGGTTGATAACCCTTCTTCAAGGGATACATTTCATCACAAAAAAGCTGTATGGTGTCTGGTATGTCCTCCTTGGGAATCTACAATACAACAAATATAAGCTAATCACACGTTATATCTTAACCATTTCAGATATAGATAAAGCTAATACTAAGCATGGGCGGATTTTGCGGATTCGCAATCCGCGAATTTGCGGATTTGCGTATTCGCGGATTGCGAAAATACGCGAAATCCGCGAATTCTCGCGGATTAGCGGATTTTTGGGGGGTGTGTGTGTTCGCACGGGTTTCTGCAAGTTCGCGAGGATTTTGTACTATTTCGCAAATTGCGAACTTACTTGTCGGGTCGCCAGTTTAGCGAACTTGTTGTTTCTACGTGCCCAGCCTGTTTGCTAAGCTTTCTTCATCACTGCCACCCTCTGTCACCACTGGCACTCTCTTTTGTCACCCATGCCACCCTCTGGCTCACCCATGTCACCCTCTGTGTCATCACATCACCCTCTAGTTCACCAGTGTACATTATTGGGGCAAAGCAAAGCACTGCCATCCTCTGTCAACACTGGCACTCTGGTTCACCCATGCCACCCTCTGGCTGGCACACCCATGCCACCCTCAGTGTCATCACAACACCCTCTGATTGACCACTGAGTGAACAAACACCTGCTAAGTGCTTTAAGTTTTGCAAACAACAACACCTGCCCTGCCCCAACTGACATTAATGAAGGCTGGCACCTGCTTGTCTGCTCCCTTTCCTTTTTGTTGCAAATGCAATGTAAATAATTTTTTTTAACAGGATGCAATGGCATACTTGTAACTATTCTGTGACTGTCAGAGCAGGGTCACACAATAGTTGCAAGTAGGCAACCGGATTCTGGAGGGCCCCTTCAGGAAGCACTACAGGTAAATGGTTACAAATGATGAGCTCGAACTTTTGCACCTGCTCGTTCGTTTTGCTTTTGCAAAACTCGTTTTTCGGTAATTTCGCCCTATTCGCGGGGCGCGTCGTAGTGCGAACTGGCCCGTGGAGGCCGCGAACTCGTGCGAGTTACCTCAAGGTTGAGTATGGGCGCCGCCATTTTGTTTGCGTGACGTATTTCCGTTTCCGCCTGCTAAGTGTAATCTCGCGCGACTCGCGCCTTGCGAATACAAGTTCGCACGAGTTCGCGAGAGAAATCGCGTGCGAACTTACTTACGCGCACGTGATCGGGCCGCCATCTTGTTTTTCATTCATTCCTATGTGTCTGGGTATGGTGTTTCTATCCTCTCTATATCTCTGCCATCCTTTGCTTGTTTTAATATTTTTTTGATCTATTTAACTTATTTTCTATCCCTGTATTTTTCTAGATCTATATTTTTGTGTTTTAGGCTACTTTTGTTTACTTTTGAACTACTTTTTTAAACTTTTACTTTCCTTCTTCCCTACTCTTATTCTTTTTCATTTTGTCTCTTCTTTACTGCTCACACCTGCCCAGAACATGGTCAAGACAGCTGTGAAGCTGCCCAAGACGGGCACCGCAGCCCGTGCCCGGCTCCCGTGTGGTCGATTGAGGGCGGAAATGGTGGTACCCCGGGAGATTTTCAGCCCTGAGGAGGTGGGCGCACTTGTTTTTTACGTGCAGCGCCGTCTCCCCAGGACCATCGCGGCAGGCGGCAGGATTGCTGCTGGTTACACCAACAGCCAGGAGCGACGGAAGCGGTGGGGGCAGGTGTGCCGGGCCCTTTTTAAGATCACGGGGATCCAGCGCACCTACAATCAGGTCACCCACCGCTGGACCGACATCCTTGACCGAGAGCGTGACCTGCTAGACGTGCTGGGAGTGGAGGTCCCCGGTCTTGGTGAGTAGTAGTAGCAATTTTTTCATTAATATTTCAAAATCTTCTGTGCATTTCAGGTGCACTGTTCTCCTTCTCTGTGCCGGTGCCACTGCTTATTTGTTATCTATTTTGTGTTCATTTAATTGGGCTGAGTATGAGTGTATTTTACAGAACTGCGTAATGCTAGACACAAAGGGGCAGATTTACAAGCCCCTTGTTCCACGTTTACACTGCCTTACCTGACGCACAGCGACGTAAACGTGGCGCATCCCTGCGAGTCATGTACAACGTGATGCATCTAAGGAGATGCGCCACGTGAATGCCTGGGCCTGCGCCTCAATGGGTGCGTTCCCACGCAGGGGGGGAGTGGGGGGTGGGGGGTGCCGGTCAGGCAGATGTGTGCCTCGCAAAAGTGCCTGCGTGAAATCTACAAGATTTAACGCAGGCACTTCCGCGACGCTGCTATGTCAATTCTTTATGCCTGCTTGCTTGAAGCAGGCGTAAGGACTGATGCGGTATGTAGAGTATTGGGCAGCCCTGAGCACTGCTATAGTTGCATTGCGCCCGCGACGCGACTCTAGAGATGCGCCCCTATTTCGTCACGAGATGCGTCACGCATCTGCCTACCCTTGCGCCAGGGTTTGCCGCATTGTAATAGCGGCGCATCTGCCGTGACGCAAGGTTAGTTTTGCGTTACGTATTTGTTCTGGTGCACATCTGGAGGTGTCCAGCTCAGAACTCGTAAGTATGCCCGTAAGTGTCAGATTAGCAATTACCTGCGCATCCCTGCAAAGTGTGTGGCACGGCAGCACCACCCATGGTGCGCCGTATTTACAATGCGGCACACCATGGTCCCAAAACGTCACCGAAGCGTTACGCATCGGTGCCGTAAAGTCGGCTCTTTGATGGAGTTGCGTTGCAACGATGGCGCAGCTCCAGCAATGCTGCGTCAAGCCGTAAGTCTGCTTCATGCAGGCGCAGGGTTTCAGTGACGCATCATTGTCCTAAATGACTGATTGAAATTTTATATATTCCCCATAGCCACTTTTAGCATGCGTTCCTGCGCAGGAACGCCCTCCCTTGCGATGGAATGCTCCCTAATGGCGCAGGGTTTTAGAATGGGATGCATCTCCCATATGCGTCACGTTGTTAATATACGCCACACCATGGCGCCTCTCTTGTGGCGCTGCGTCACAAAATTGACGCAAGAATGGAGCAAAAGAGCTGCAAGGGGCTTGTAAATCTGCCCCTAGAGTAGAGGCTCAGGTGCAGTCCTTCCTTTGTAGCCCTCTTTTTGGATGAAATAGTAGGTTCTTGTTCTTTCTAAATGTTTGATTTGGTTGACAAGGACATCGGCAAGCAGCAATCATCAATGTTTTCTGTTATTTCTTTCATGTTGTACGTCAGGTCCGCCCAGGGGCAAGCGGACCGAAAAATCTGATGCAGCAGTGGCTCCAAAGGAGGAGGATGCAGGCCAGGGCGGCGAGTGCTCCTTTGCTGGCCCCAGTAAGTTTTCATTTAAATATAGAGGACCTATTGTTGTCCAAGCATTCCTAATTTAATTGTTTCGAAATAGGGTTTAGATAGGAGCAAAATCAATAATCCAACTGTTGCAGGGACAATTCTCCACAAACCGAACTATGGACAGCAAAGACCAGAGTAATAATATTTCAGAGTGGCGTGTTTGGCACACTGTATAAATAAACCTGGTAGTGTCAGCAGCACAGACTCCTCCTTGCAAAAATGGCAAAACTTTTCGCTCAGTCACTCTAGTCTGGACTCTCTGGAGGACTAAAAACCACAGAGTCAATTCAAGTTTAAAAGCTTTATTAAAAGTTTAAGTAAACACATATATGAAAATAAAGTTAGTTGGAAATGGAAAAGTGCTTGGTGCTGAGTTGATGAGTACTGGATTGGTACACATTTCTTGTGGTCGAGCCGAGCTTTCACCTGGTTTGAAGTTGATGTTCCTCTTGTCCTTAGAAGTCCAGTTTCTGTCTGTTCAGAGAAAAATAGTGTGTGTTAAAATTAAGCAAGCATTCAACAATTGTGACAAAAAAAATGAAGCAAGACAACAGCTTTCCCTGGAAGGAGGGACATTTTTACTTTAGACTAGAGTAGACAGTCAATTAATTTTTCTGTTGTTTTCACATTTTTTCATTCATAGACCAAATACTAGTGGAGTGGTGTAATCTAACATTCTTAAATCTACTTTGTAGGTGGAACATCTGGTGGCGGGGCCAGCTCAGATGTGGTGGTCATCAGTGACTCGGAGTCCGAGGGTCAATCTGGGGAGGAGGCGGCGCTAGAGGAGTCGGACCAAGAGCAAGAAGTACAGACTGTGAGGAAGGAGACGGTGGCGGTGGCGAGTACAGGTAAGCTGGATCATGGAGGTACTATCTGACTCTTAGATAGGATATGATGTGTATTCAGTGGTGGCCCAGTGACAAATTACAATATGGTAATTACAGCAGGCTGGGACCGACAGACAGATGGAGGCAGAGACAGAGAGAGAGGAAGACAGAAGGAGAGAGAGAGAGAGGGAGGGAGCCAGAGGGAGGGTGAGGGAGGGAGACAGAGAGAGAGAGACAGCGAGGTAGAGGGAGACAAAGGGAGACAGAAAGAGTGAGACAGAGAGAGAGAGAGAGAGAGAGAGAGAGAGAGGGAGGGAAACAGACATATCGCCTGGGCCTGGTGCAGATGATACGGTTGCTGGTGTGGTTAACGGCTCAGAGGAAAAATCACTCACTTCTGCCAGATCTCTTTCATATGAAAGAGCACCAAACCAAGGATACAAGTGAGTTGTGGGAAGGGAAATGGTGATTCAAGCGCCCCTCCCTGCGGACGCCCATGATACTGGCCTGAATAGTTTTGTACTGCCCTGGCTAGTTGCTAGTTGTACTGTGACACAACTTCCTGCTGAATCATTTTGTGTTAATCATATTCTTAAAGAGCATTGGTTACAGATTATGTCTTTCTTTCTTCATGTAGTTGGCAATACTAAAACCTCCAAACCAACGAGGAGTATGCTGGCTGTACTGGCCCGGCAACGGAGGCTGGAAGCAACTGTTGCTGAATATCGGCGACTGGTGGAACTAGAGGGGGACGACACGCACTCCAGTGCATCAAACCTAACAACATCTACATCCTCCTCTGTTACCCCACGTTCTACCGGTAAGCACAGTGCTCCAGCAAACCGGAGCCGTGCCGGAAGACGCCACCGCCGAGCAGCAAAAGCTGCACCTCGCAGCACTGTTAAAGGTCGCTTGCGCCGTGCACTCCGCAGAGTGTCCGACCTAGAGGCGGAGGTCCAGAAATGGACCAAATATCAGAATGTGGTGGAGGGCCTCCGCCTAGATCAAGCCATCCTCCAAGAAAAGTATGATGCCCTGGCCCTAAAGCATGATGCCCTGGAGGCCAAACTTAACAGCTTGCAATCCATAGAGTGTCCCTTGCCCCTGTTTTTGAGACTTTTGGGGGGTGGGAATTGGGAGTTGGGTTTTTTGGGGACTTTTGAGGACTATTTATTTGTTGGGGTTAGGGAGGGTCTTGCGGGAGATTATTTTGTTAGGGATATAAATATACTTTTTCAAACTTTATCTGAGCATACCTGTTTTTTTACTACTTTTGAGCTGGGTGGGTGGTGGTTTTGCAGTAATTTCATTTAACTGAACACTGTCATCGTGTTGGTTCACGTGCAATAGGCCAAATGTTTTCCAAAGTAAATGCCTGTCACAGAGTTTGTTAATTCAAGAGCCCTAGGACTTTGCTGCTAGTACCACTGTCACTCTCTCGCCTCTCCGAATACTCCATTATACTACCTCCCATCCAAACGCTTATCTTACCTGTAATTTGTGTTTGAGGGCTGGCTCCACCTGGAATTCACAGAGTCCTAACGCGTTCTGCAGCAGGGCCACAACTGGAGTTTCCCGGCGTGGATTTTCTGCAAATCAAAAGCAATCAACATTAGAAATGTGGTAGCGGTGCTGACACAACCCTAAAACCTAGAAGCCCCAGAGACAGCACCCCTGAGACAGGCAAGCGAGCAATATAACGCCTACACGTTCACGTGCAATAGGCCAAATGTTTTCCTAAGTAAATGCCTGTCACAGAGTTTGTTAATTCAAGAGCCCTAGGACTTTGCTGCTAGTACCACTGTCACTCTCTCGCCTCTCCAAATACTCCATTATACTACCTCCCATCCAAACGCTTATCTTACCTGTAATTTGTGTTTGAGGGCTGGCTCCACCTGGAATTCACAGAGTCCTAACGCGTTCTGCAGCAGGGCCACAACTGGAGTTTCCCGGCGTGGATTTTCTGCAAATCAAAAGCAATCAACATTAGAAATGTGGTAGCGGTGCTGACACAACCCTAAAACCTAGAAGCCCCAGAGACAGCACCCCTGAGACAGGCAAGCGAGCAATATAACGCCTACACGTTCACGTGCAATAGGCCAAATGTTTTCCTAAGTAAATGCCTGTCACAGAGTTTGTTAATTCAAGAGCCCTAGGACTTTGCTGCTAGTACCACTGTCACTCTCTCGCCTCTCCAAATACTCCATTATACTACCTCCCATCCAAACGCTTATCTTACCTGTAATTTGTGTTTGAGGGCTGGCTCCACCTGGAATTCACAGAGTCCTAACGCGTTCTGCAGCAGGGCCACAACTGGAGTTTCCCGGCGTGGATTTTCTGCAAATCAAAAGCAATCAACATTAGAAATGTGGTAGCGGTGCTGACACAACCCTAAAACCTAGAAGCCCCAGAGACAGCACCCCTGAGACAGGCAAGCGAGCAATATAACGCCTACACGTTCACGTGCAATAGGCCAAATGTTTTCCTAAGTAAATGCCTGTCACAGAGTTTGTTAATTCAAGAGCCCTAGGACTTTGCTGCTAGTACCACTGTCACTCTCTCGCCTCTCCAAATACTCCATTATACTACCTCCCATCCAAACGCTTATCTTACCTGTAATTTGTGTTTGAGGGCTGGCTCCACCTGGAATTCACAGTGGGGGACTCGTCAACGTTAAGTAAGTTTCTTCATTGTGCAGAATCCAGGCATCAGCATTATGGGTAATGGATAGGGTGAGTCTGGAGGAGGAGGACTCAGGATAGACGACCAGGACTGAGTTCGTGTCAACTAACTGTTGTGAACCTGAGGAATGCTGCGGCATCAAAATCAAGACAGTTCTGTTGATGGGCTTGTTGTTTTATTGGTTGATTTGATTACAGTTTTGTTGGGAATGTGATGAAGCACTTGCTAAAGAAAGACAGACACACAGGAATAAAAGTGAATAATGAGGACTATTTACAATTAATGAATGAATGATTGAGTCATTTTCAGAACTCGCTGTCAGGGAAGCAGAACTCGTCCTCATACTCTGCTAAATCATCAGTCGGGGTTACTTCTGGTAACTGAGGAGAACTTTCCTCGGGTAGGGCGGTGTCCTCTTCTTCCTGCGTGCATTCTCGTACTCTGTAATCTGGTGGTATGAAGTGCTGGTTCATCTTTATCAAGGTGAGCCGCTCCACATTTGCGGGCAAGAGGCGGGACCTTTTGGAAGTCACAATGCCACCAGCAGAACTAAAAACACGTTCTGAAGACACGCTTGCGAGTGGGCAAGACAAGTAATTGATAGCCAGGTTGGTGAGCTCTCGCCATATTTTTCTTTTCCCATGCCAATACGCCAATGGGTCCTCTGTAATATTGACCTCTGTTGAGTCATCCAGATAGGCCTGCACCATTGAAAGAATGTCCTCCCGGATTCCTGTACTTTGCACTTCTGTGTCCTTTCTAGGACCAGGAAACCCTAGCTGAGTTAGCCAACTCGCTTCAGACATATCGCATGCGCCTGGTGCAGATGATACGGTTGCTGGTGTGGTTAACGGCTCAGAGGGAAAGTCACTCACTTCTGCCACAGGCACAGATGGTGAAGTGCTTTTTTGGGACGCCTGATCGCCTGCTGATTCACTAGTAGTACTGTCTTCTCCTACAGTTTCCTTCCGCTCTATTTCAAAACGAATGGCTGACTGAGCTAGCCAACCTTTGTACTCTGTAACATCCGATGTTTCAAAAGGAATTATTACTTTGCCAAACAATGGCTTTTTGTAACGTGGATCCAGAATAGTAGCACAAATGTAGTGCTGTTGTTTCTTGATATTTACAAGCCGTTCATTGCTAACTAGGCGTTGTAATAATCTCTGCGCCAACTCATGTGCTTCGTTCTTTCCAACGTCCTTTAATTGTGAAGACACCACCTTGACTTGGTGCTCGAGCTTCAGCAACAGTGGGATAGCTTTGCTCAAAGAACAGTCCTCCCTGCTCACGTCACGCGTGAAGACCTCAAAAGGCCGAAGCATGTCTGTCAGGCTTTTAACTAGCTGCCATTGCTCCACCGCTAGCATCATTCCTGTCGTATCACCACCCAGGTTGTAGAAATACTCATTGACTACTGGAAACAGCTCATGCAGACGCTCAAGCATGTAGAAGGTTGAGTTCCAACGTGTTGCCACCTCCTGGATAAGTGCTTTCACTGGCATTCTACGTTCATTTTGCTTGCGCCTCAGCTCCTTCCGGGCCTTAAAAGAATGGTTGAAATGTGTGCATATTCTTCTGCAGATGGTCAGTGTTTTGTCGACTGCAAGTTCTTTTTAAAAAAAATTTTGCACAACAAGGTTGATACAGTGCGCCAAACACGGCACTCTGAAATAGAAACCGTCCTCCATGGCCTTAACTACATTCCTGCCATTATCTGTAGAAACATAACCAACCTTGCAATGTCTTGGGCGCAGCCATTTCAAGACCTTTTTGTTAAAGTCAGCCAAAATGTTGACTGCAGTATGACTTTTCTCCATGCCAAACATGGCTAATGTTGCATATTTACGAGCACCCTTAAAAATCTCGACCAAGTCACCACCTGCATTTATCTGTTTAATAACCCCTGAAAAAGAGACCCAGTGTGCAGTGATGCACATGTAATCAAGGGCTTGGCAACTGGTCCACATGTCTGTTGTCAGGTGTATAGTGTGAACAGCACTCTTCTGCAAAGCTGCCCCCACCAACTCAAGCACCTCTTTGTGTAGTGCTGGAACAGCAACCCTGGCAAAATAGTACCGGCTAGGAACCTTCCATTTAGGGGCCAATGTTGCCACGAGTTCAAGGAAACCCACACCTTCGACAAACGAAAAAGGGAGAAGGTCCACCGCTAGCATTTTTGCCAGCTTAGTGTTATAGAGGCGTACAGTTGGGTGGTTGCGTTGAAATTGCGCATCTGAGGAGAACATGGCTGAAATGGTGCGCTGGACAAATTTACGGGATGATGCTGATGCCTTCTTGGACCCACTTCTGATCAGTGTTGACATTTTCCGCATTGGTGTGTCTCCCAGACTCTCAGTGTGCCTGCTATGTGTTACGGAGGGTGTGGTGCTGCAAGGGGTACTGGGTGCAACCGGACACATGTCTGACGCTTCTTCTACCTCCCCATCATCTTCAGATGAAACACCTACTATGGGTATATTTTGGCCACTTGCCCTTTGGGATCGCTTTCCCTTGACGTTTGCTAGGTGCGGAAACCATTCGACAGCGTGCTTTCTTTCAAGATGACCTATCTGGCCTCCGGTTCCATAGTTGGTACCAGTCTTACCACGGCTAACGCTAGTCTTACAAATGCAACAAACGGCTATGTTATCATATTTTTCATGGACACTAAAAAAGTTCCAAACTGGGGACTGGAAACTTCTGGTTTTGCCGCACGAGGTGATACTGCTGCCAATGCCAGATGAAGCAGTGGTGGATGAGCCTTGCAGACATCTACTGGGTTGTGCAATTATTGCAGCAACCTTACTTGAGGGAGTCGAGCTGGATGGAGTCCCCCTCTGGGGAGAAAATATGGGAGCTGTAGGTTTTGTTGAACTTGTGGTACTACTTGACTGCGTTGGTGGTGCTACCAGTGGCACGTCGCCAGGGTCACGCTCAGCATGACGTCGGGATAGGGTGTAAATGTCTGTCTGCTGCATGGCCGGTGTGGCTGGACTGACATGTGTGATGACTAGGTCATTGCTGTCATCCTCTTCAACAACATCAGAATGCACCACTTCATCAAGTCCGACGTTCGGATCCATAAGTATGAGCTTTCCGGGGCCCTTCCTTTTACCATGTGATACCTTTCGCAGCTCATGGTGTGCCTCCCTCTCAGACGTCAGAGATAGTTGCCAATCTAGATCCACATCATCATCTGATGGAGCGGGGCTTGAAGAGGAACTTCTACACACCCTCCTTGATCTTTTCCTTGCTGGGGAGCTGGGAGAAAATGAATCATCAGGAGGAGTGGCTTCGTCTTCCTGACATGATACCCCGGCTCCAAAGTCAATTTCCTCCTGTGCCCCTACTTCTGGAAGAACAACCATTGTGGGCACTTGCACCGCTCCATGGCCATCTTCACTGACCTCTACTTGCAAGTCTCCATGGACCTCTCCTTCTCGGCCTTCTCCTTCTCGGCCTTCTCCTTCTCGGCCTTCTCCTTCTCGGCCTTCTCCTTCTCGGCCTTCTCCTTCTCGGACAGCTCCTTCTCGGACAGCTCCTTCTCGGACAGCTCCTTCTCGGAGAGCTCCTTCTCGGACAGCTCCTTCTTGGACAGCTCCTTGCGCATGTACTTCTGCTTGTACTAGTAGCCCATGCAGTTGTTGTTGCGGCTTTGGTTGTTGAATAGTACTTGTGAGATGAGTTAAAACCTGTGTTGATGGCGTGCTGCTACTTTCTTGCGATGATCCAACATCACTGGTCGTTGGTGATTCAACAACTAAACAGGCTACCTGTGCAGCACTCATGGTGGGCCTTTGTTTTTTTTGTTGTTGTTGCCCAAAAAATGTCTTGGTTGAGCAACCAGTCGCCTTGGTAAGTGGTGCCACTTGCTTCTTCTTCTCCTTAGTAGAGACATCTTTCTTGGAAGAGGACCTACGGGCACCTCTTTTTGGAGCCATCTTCTTCAGATGTCGGAACAACAGGCAGCAGCAGCACTTCTTCCTGGCACTGATGCTCAACGATGATGCGTAGTTTTGTGCACCTAAACGCAAACGAAGACAGAGGAACATCAGTAAATATAAATGTTGCATATGTAGCGCTTGAATAAACAGTTAGCAAGTAGGCATTTATGAATACACACGTGCACACCACACAATATGGAATTTTCAAAATTAGGATTTGCTAAATTTTTGGGAAACAGGAATTTAACATTGATCCAAGAGAGCACACACACAGAGGGTTGTGCTTTCATGTACCCCTGACTCCGCCTGGGCACAATGGGTGAAAGCAAGGCACAATGGGTGCAGGCCTATGTCTCAAAGCTCACTGCCTGCCTTCAAAATGGCCGCTTGACCCCCCCCATCCACATGGCCAGGACCATGCCTCAAAATGGCCACCACCAACATAGCCAGCACCCAACCCCTACTCCAAAAAGTGAAAACACACAACACAAATCAAATCACCACAATCCAATGCCATCCATCCATTTTCAGAAGGCTTATGCTGCCTGCTGGTGGTTTTCCGGTGCAAAATTGCAGTTTTTACAATTTCGCGAGTGCGAGATTGTTGCTTCACGGCGCGAACGTGGCAAAAACCCGCAAAATCCGCGAACAGACCGATTCTGGGCCCCCCTGGGCATAATGGATGACATCAGAGCACAGTGGGTGCAGGCCTATAGCACAAAGCACACAACTTACAAATGGCCCCTAGACCCCCACCCACACGGGACCAGACAATAAAATGGCCCCCACCCCCATAGCAAGCCCCCAACACCACCCCAAAAAGTCCTAAAACACACAAAAATCAGCACAATCCAATGTCATCCATGCCCTGGCCAGAATCATGTTAACAAAAATAATTTCAACAAAACAGTTGTATCATCCATGCACCCATAAATAAGCCTGGTGGTTTTCAATTCATGTGCAGCAGAATTGTAATTTTTACAATTTCGCGAGTGCGAGATTGTTGCTGCGCGGGACACGAGCAGTGCGAACACAAGCAAAAACATCCTCAGCTCGCGAACTTGCAGATTTTCCCCCCAAAAAAGTCGAAAAAAAAACAACACACACAAAAATCACCACAAACAAACAACATCAACTTACTTCTTTGTGAAATCAAAATTCAAATCCAAAAGTAATCCAAAAGGCCTCAAATCCAAATATCCAGCAGCAACCACAAAAAGTAATCCTTCCCAGTCAAGAATGATCGAAAAGTGGCCAGGAAATGGAGGAGCTTGCTGGACAGGAACAGGAAGTTGGAGACTGGGGCACTTCCTTCACCCCACCCCTATGGGAGGAGCTTGCTGGACAGGAACAGGAAGTTGGAGACTGGGCCACTTCCTTTACTAAGTAATTTTTGTACTTTCGCTAGTGCGAGATTGTTCCTGCCCGCGCCGCGGACCGCGAGCAGCGCGAGCAGTGCGAACACAAACAAAAAATCCGCTTCGCGCGGATTTGCGTATTCTCGCCGCATCCGCGAGAGTTCGCGGATTGCGGATTCCCCGAAAATACGAAAAATCCGCGAGCGTAACGGATTTTACGCCCATGCTTAGCTAATACATAAAAATCAATAGGATTTGCACTCAAAAGGTAGCTTGCCAAGTTAATACCGTCCGTTTAATAGAGAATCGTTTTTGTAAAAAGTCTGCTTTGAAGAGACTGGAATCAGATGTAAACTCTGTTGGTGATAACTTGATTGTTTTTTAACATCTGTTTATTTTGTCAGTCGTCCACACATTTTTAACTTTATAGATGTCATCAGGCTTATGCCCAATTTACCAGCTGTCTCAGTTTGAATGTTCTATAAATTTGTAGTTACCACCCAATGCTCCTCTCCGGGAATACAGCGATGATTACCATTGGCATTAAAATATCTGGACTCTTGAATTCTGGAAGGAATCTCCAGAAACTCCTTCTCATCCCCATGTATATACCGAGCACTTTGCTTTCTTCTTGGATTCACACCTAAAGGTTCTATTCTACATAAATGCAGTGACTAACTCCATCTGGTTTCAACCTAAGATCGGTATCCATAGGAACATTTTCCCCTACATTGACCTCATAATTACTCCAGTAATCGCAATTTGGGCACAAACCAGAATTTGTACCCAAATCCGAATTACAAGTATAGTAATAGCTAACTTTTTCCCCGAACAAATTTCAGTAAGTAAAATCCAACAGAGTTTGCATGGGGAAAATCCTGCACATTCTGGATTTGCAAATCAAAAATGAGGAAAAAATGTAGTACCACTCCCACTCAGAGATCTCAAAACAGAGATGTTCTACTGCACCAGCTAAATACTGCCCCAATTAGGTGCTGGAATTTACTGATTGTGGTATTACATCACAACATACCAATCAAACCTAACAAGGCCTTAGTAGGTTCAGTACAACTCCTGTATAAATCCCAATCAGGCTGCAAATGGGACTTTATACCCAAATCGAGGTTTTGAGGGTTGCTGTTATTTCCACCCATGGAAAACACAACACCTGCCATTGTTGGTATTTACTGGGAGCAATATTGGCATCAGGTATTCCACCGAAATTGTAATTAATCCCGTAAGGCCACTTATCACTGGACCAGGATTATTTATGTGGTAATCTTGCACCTTGAATTAACAATACTACTGGGCATTCCAAAAGGCCGAGTAGTAGTATGAGTTTTGCCCTCGAAAATTCCAAAGCACAAATTTGCCTCAATTACCAGCCTTTCTTCCGATTTTTCCTGATGACATTTACAGGTGAATACACATAGTGTGCCATGGTTTCCTGTGAAACTAGCAACCCAAATTGGCCCCGCAGTTCGGTTACTGGCATTATTTTATGTGTTCCTGCAAACAGTGGTGATAGTTGTGGCCTATGTGAAAGGCCACTGGAATTATGTAGCAGGGGAGGACCAAATTATGTGGCAGGGTTAAGTAAATAATGTGGCAAGAAAAGGTAAACTATGCAGCTTGATGCGGCACATTTTGTGATTATTTTATGTTTATTTTGTCGTTTTTACACATGATAAAACTATCTGAGCAAAGGTTTCATTAGTACCAGTCTAACACAAACACAGTATCGAACAACAGAAAACTGACCAGGTATTAACCTTTGGAATGGGCTTTCCACTGCGGAGCAATACTCATTGATGAGTGTTTTGTAACTTTAGATCAGTTCTTTTTGTTAAAATTTGTAGATTTTGTAGAAGATAATGGATTATGTGGCAGATGCTGCAAGTTCATAAATATATGGGCAATGCACCAGCCGCACAATCGCATAATTCGAGTGGCCCTGCCTACCTATCTTTGAAACTGAGCAACGTCAATGGTCAGTACCAGGGCACCACTTCGTGTGTCATCTGGTGCGCATTTTATATAAAAAAATAAGTTGCCGATGCAAACCCAAGAACACGTTAGTCTCATACTGGTGCAATTCTTGACAGTGTCGTCTTAAAAGTAGTATATGAGAGAGGATGTGTCTTGAGGGCTAAAGCGGTCGACTTTAAGCTGGGGTCTGGCGGGAGGCTCAAACATCCTGTGATTCTGGGCAAATCACTTAATCGCACCGTGCCTAAAAAAAAATACAAACATGAATATTGCCGTATGTTATGCAACTGGTGATCATGCTGATATCATCGGGTTGAGTTCGCGCTATATAAAACTGCAAATTAAAAAAATGGACACCCACACATCTGGTGGCACAACCTGTCCTTGCTTCTTTCAGCGAGAACCATATTCTGTTAGCAAAGTGCGACAAGCGTCTTTTAAATGTGGCGCTCTGTGAGGCATGGGGCTTAAAGGCAGTTACCACGGGGCACAACTAACAGGTGACTGACGTAAACCGCCGAGCATAGGAAATGGCTATTTCCTACAATGTATTTCGTAGTATGAGCATGTTAAATTCCTTCAGGGTTAAATGCACAGGAATGCTGCAATAATTTCCACCCGTAGTTAGTGAAGGCCTTGGTTATGTTAATCCGCACTGGCAATGCCGGGGCCACTTGCATGTTTATGATTGCATAATTACAACTCTTACTCTTTGCATTTTACGCAGATCAAAGGCGCGTCTCCTGGGACTGGGACCTGCAGCGCGAGCCCGCACCTGCCTCGAGGGCTTGCCGCTTTCTCGGCTCCATAGCGCGAGACTTCTAGTCATCCCAGGAAGTTGTGACTCCTAAAGGGAGGATGACTAGCAGCAGCCCCTGTAGACTAATCGACGCCGAGAACTGAAACCAGCATCCAATTAAAACTGCCCACTCTCTTTTGTCGACTCTCAAGTAGGCCGTATCTGCTTGAACGAAGTGTTAGCCTCTTGACATCGCCTTGCGCTCAAAACTATAGATACCCGCTTAGAAGTGTACATTCCAATGAGTGAATAGAAAGTGAATTAAAGTCAGTTCTGAGGGCATATGTGAGACTGACTGATCTGTTTTATAAATACTCAGCCTCTAGTCGTGCATTTACTTGTTGGGTGCATTACTGGCTCGTGCTCTTTAAAATAGACGAAGAGCATCTTAAAGTGCTTTGTAAAGTGCTTGTTTCGGATTCTGAGATGTCATGTTTTCGTTTTGGCTCCCCTAATATATGCGAATTAAAACTGTAAAAGGCAATATCAATGATACTAACACTTCCGTTAGTTGGTACCCTGTGTGCAGGTGGAAAATGATTCACTGCGCCAGCCAGGTAAGAGCGTGTCTTGAGTGAAGCTGTTTGTGTACTTGACACAGGTCATGTTTGCAGGATTAGGCCCTGAATCGCTACAAAGAGATGTGCTCTGATAAGCAAAGGGGTATCTGTAGAGCGGGACTGTGGTTTCCTTTAAGAGCACTAAAATTAAAGTTTATTTCCCCCCCAATAATGAAATGGTTGTTGACAGAACTGCCTCCTTTACAATGATGCCATAAGGTATATTGGGGTCAGAATTGTAGTTCAGCTGAGGGGTAAAGCTGTAAAACTGGAGCCTTTCTCTCACAATCAGGGCAGGTAAACACTGCACCAGGAGAGCATTTGTAAAATGGCATTTTACACTTTAGGTCTGTTGTAATGTAGGGCCCTGCAACCCAAGTTGTGCAGTGGTGGCCTCTACCTTGAGGGCAGAAGGAAGTCGTCAGCACAAGACCATGGCAGATTTGTGAGTTGCTAGAAACTCGGGGCCTTTCACCTCATTTTCCATATAATATGCACTTCTTATCTCCTTAGTACTTAGGACTCCAATGTATAATGTGTTGAGCAAGTGATGTAAACATCTTGGTCTGCATTACACATCAAACTTTCAATCTGCGTGTAAATGTTCGAAATCTACTCTTATGTGGGTCCTTCTGAATTTTGGTGTGGATTTTTGACTTTTGGCAGAATGGCAAAGAACCCCACGTGTGCTCCTCCACATCTATGACAATGGTGGATTTCCAGGAACGCTCCCATCGCCTCAAATGCTTACATGCAAATCCTCCACTACTTGCATTGGTTAATCATGTTGAAATGCTAATTTTTTTTTGGTTTTGTTATGCGTAGTTATATGGCGCCAATTTGGCTGTTATATGTTTTAGCAGTACCACCTGGATTTAGTACCTTCTTGCGCTGGTTTCAAGGATTCTATCACATACCATAGTCTGGTGTCGCTTGTAAGTAGAGGTCAAGCCATGATATTTGATATTTTCTGGTGATAATTGCATGTTTTATAAGAGTACATGCCAACTGGGATATTTAGCTTGCGAATTACCTGGCAGTATAGTATGTGTGTGAAATATCTTGAAGCATAAGTTTTTTCTGCATAGTCCTGGCATTCAGTTTGTGTAGGGTTCTGCTATCAGTTGTGTAATGACGCGCAGTGTTGTATGATTGTGTATGAAGATTATGTGGGTGAATGCTGTTGTTGGTATTCTGCTATCTATGCAGTTCTGGATATACTTGAGGTATTTTGTCCAATATGTTGTGTTGAAGGATATTATGTCTTGTTATTTAGTGGAAACTGCTGTTGGGAGGCCATTGACACCCAACTCAGTAGAGTGATGCGCTATGTTGTTTCCATTGAGTTTTCTCTAATGAGTTCTATAGAATTAATTCTGTAAATGACTGTGTTAGTGTTAAGTGCTGTTGAGGCCCATTGAGAGCAATTTAAGAAATACATAAAAATAACTTGTGCTTGTGCTGTGTTCTGATGTAAGTGTACTAAAATGCTAAACTGTTGAGTGTCACAAAGAAAGATGTAGATAGTACTAACAATAAAAGTAAATAGAGTAAACTACAAAAATAAAAATTAGGAGGTGGCTTTGAGTGAGAGACAGGTACAGTCACAGGGTTGGAACGGAAAAGTCCTCTGCATGGCAATGGACGTACACCCCAGCCTTGTGTGCCCCAGCTGTACTGATGTCTGGATCCCTAATGCTGATTTTTGTTGTCATAGGCAAACATGGATTACTTATGGTCACCATGACATAGGCCTGTCTCACATATTTCAGTCTTGTTGGACTGGGAGTGCTACCAAAGTGCTACCCTCATAGAGGTGAGAGGCTGCTGCCTTCCCCAGAAGTTAAGCAGCACTAGTGGGGTGGTTGCAGCATACAGTGTAGTGATTGTTAGGAATGAGCAGGTCCTTTTTAACTTGTGCCACTGGAGTAAGGCCAACAGACTCACTCAGTTAACATTCAGCTGCTGTTTGATTCATCCATCTTGGCTTACATCGGTTTAGTGCGTAGTGCTGTGAAGTGCATGTGTGGTGTATCTTCAATGGGTGTATTTGTGCCTGGGAAGGGTACAATATAGGGATAATACAGGACTGTGAAATACGTGCATGCTGAATGCATGCGCTAGATGTATGTGTGCCTATGAGGGGTACATGAAAGATGCAGTGCTGTAAAGTACATGCATGCTAAATGCATGTGTCAGATGTATGTGTGCCTATTTGTGGTACAATATGTGAAAGAAGTGGTGCTGTACAATGCATGCATGTTAAATGAATGTGCTGAATGTGCTGAATGTGTGTTTGTGTCCGAGTGGTCCAGTACATGAAGGATACATTGTTGAGCAGTGCTTGCATGCTAAAGATATGTGGTGGGTGTATGTTGTGCTATGAGTGGTACAGTACTGAAAGGATACAGTGCTGTACAAGATGTATTTGCTATATACATGCACTGGGCATATGTGTGTCTGTGAATGGTGCAACATGAAGGAGTCTGGATTCCACTTTAGGAGACCTAGGCCTGCATGGTGAAACATGAGGAGAGGAGGTAGATGTATCCCTCAGACACATCTGTGTGCTGCTGCATTCCCGTAATCTGGGTGGAACACACACTGGATAGAGAAGAGCCAGGCTTTCCCCATACAATTCATAGGTTGCTCTTTGATTCAGAGAGAAATCACAAAGAAGGGGGCCTGGGCACATCTTACGAAAAAGATAGGGTTGATAACAGAATCATTTGTATGTCAGAACCACGCACACGACATTCCAGCGCATGGCTTTATAGACCGGCCTTTACAAAGATACATGTGTACCACTGCATTCCTTTACCACGAGCAATGACATGCCTTAAGGGAAAGTGCAGGACTTTGTAGAGGCATCAATTACTATTCCAACTCCAGTCTGTGCAACAGTAGGGAAAGCATTGGACTTTAAAGTTCAACGCCGCTTCCCCTAAGGCTAGTCATTGGAAAGACACTCATGGTAATGGAATTCAGTGGTTAAGACACCTTGTTGTAAATACCAATTTGTAAAGGCAGTACATGGATAAGGCTTTGTGGTAAATGCTGTTTCCCAAGTAAGTCATAGAGAGTAGGGCTCGGACGCTGGTCCATAGTTTTGCTATACATATCACTGTGGCTGACATCCAGGTGTGAATTCTAGTTCCTCACATGGCCTGTGTTGTGGGGCTATCAGCTTTGGAGTCGCCCCTGCTGTGACAGATTTCTTTTTAAGGGGAAAAGAGAACCTAAGAATGGGCACTTCAAAAGAAGCAGACTCCCAACATCAAAGACTAAGGGCCAGATGTAGGTAGCCCAATACCAGTCGAAAATGGCCGAAAATACAGAATTTCGGCCGTTTCCGACCGGTATTGAGCTTTTGGGATGTAGGGGACTGAAAATCGTCCGAATCGGTAAATTTACCGAATCGGTAAACATTCCGAATCGGTAAAGTTACAGAATCGGTAATTTTACTGAATCGCAACAGTTTGCGAATCGGTAAATTTACACAATCGGTAATTTTACCGAATCGGAGAATTTACCGAATCGGTAAAATACAGATTCGGTAAATAAGAAGTGGTAAAATTGAATATTGAGATGTAGGTAAGCCCTGAAATACCAAATTTGCTTGAAATTCGGTATTTAAGAGTCTGTATTTACCATGGATTGAAATCAGGTGGTAACCAGGTGCAGCCTATAAAAAAGGACCCAAAATGCAAATCTTTTTTCACAATGGCGGCATTCTATGTCATTGTGAGGCGGCTACGGCTACAGGAGGAAGGAGAGAGGGAATGGCTGAGACAGGAGCAGGTCTACAGACAGAGGATCACCTTGTTCATGCTCACAGAGGCAGAGATACTCCAGAGGTACTGGTTGGACTCAGACACCATCTTGGACCTCATCAGGGACCTCCAACCACTGTTGGAGCACACTACCCCAAGGGCACACGCTATTCCACCCCACGTGCAGGTGCTGTGCAGCCTACACCTGCTTGCATCTGGTAGTCACCAGAGTGTGGTTGCTGCGGTAGGTGGGGTGACCCAGAGCAGCCTGTCACGCTTTTTTAGAAAATTTCTGGACGCCATGTTGCAGAGAATGCATTTATACATCAGCTTCCCTGCAACGCAGGCTGAACTGGTCAGGACCAAGACTGACTTTTATCAGATGGCGCATTTTCCAAATGTCATTGGCTGCATTGATGGTACCCACGTCCCAATATGCCCACCTGCTGCCACAGAGTACATTTATAGAAACAGGAAATCTACACACACCATAAATGTACAGGTAATCTGTGATTCCAAATTTATCATCACAGACATAGTTGTCAAGTGTCCCGGGAGTACCCACGACTCCTACATCTTTCAGAACAGTGGCATCTACTCACGGCTGACAGCGGGGGAATTTGGCGAAGGCTACTTGCTAGGTAATACACTGTGTGAATCTCCCTTGATACATATTGCAGCTGTATGTGGATATGTGCATGTGAGTAATGTATTTCTATTCTTACAAATAGGAGACAGTGCATATGCCCTTCGGTCCTTCATCCTCACACCCTACCTCAACCCTTCAACACCCAGCCAGAGGAGGTACAACAGGGCACACAAATCCACCCGGAACATTGTGGAGCGAACCTTTGGACTGTGGAAGTGCAGGTTTCGGTGCCTGCACAAGAGTGGAGGGGCACGCCAGTACACACCAGTGACCTGCTGCGAAATGATTGCAGTCTGTGCAATGTTGCACAACCTTGCAGTTAAGAAGGGCACTGAAGTGGAATTATCAGATTTTGAGGACCATGATGATGACCAAGCACTGCCTGAGCCACACACAGCTGGACATGCAACACCAACAGATGGCAGACACAGACGGGAAGAGATTACACACAACTTTTTTTAAGTAAGTAAAGAGACACAGACAGGTGGAGTATGCACCCAACGTAGTTTAATGTTGTCACTATGCAGGTATCTAAGGCACAAATGTGCAACACAAACTTTGAACTTTTAAAATTGTATGTCCAGGGTCACTACCCCATAATATTAACTGTTCATTTGCGTCCACGCTTAGCACTGCCAGATGTATGTTGCTCACTGTGTTCGCTGGGCGTTTGGCCTGTAGCCTCACCTTGTCGCCTGCTGCTCCCCCTTGTCTCTACAACAAGGGGGCTTGCCATGATGCTCCTACTTGTGCTCCCTTCACTCTCTGGCACATCAATAGCAGCAGTTTGTGCTATTTGAGCATTTATTAGCGCCTCAAGAGCACCGGTCATTCCGGCAATGCCCCTTGTCACCTCATTGCTGTTTTGCGTCAAAACCTCCTGACTGTTTATGCTTCGCCTGCATAGCAGGGATGTGGCTGTGGCCAGGCGGTGAATTGCTTTGTTGTGTTGCTGTGCACGCTGCTTCTCCCGGCGCCTTGATGCTATTTCTGTGTCCAGTTTGGTGCACAGTAGCTGCACCAATTGTGTCATTTCATGTATCCCTGTAGCCATGTTCTTGTTCACTTCCACCAGTTCCCTGATGCCCTTTCCAATTTCTTCCATATTGCTATTCAGGTTGCGCATTTGGCGTTGACAGGACATGATGGCCTTTCCCTGCATCCTCTGGATCTTTACCATGCTCCCCTCCAGGCCTTGGAACACACTGGACCCCTCCCCACGTGCACCTACACTCCTTCCTTGGACTCTGCGGCGTCTTGTGCTACTATGGACAACCTCTGCGCTGGACTGCAGTGTGGCAGAGATATCATCTCCAGGCAAGGTGTGTGTGTCTTCCACCTCCATTTCACCGGCAGCTGTCTCCATTTCTATCAGTGGGGGAACAACATGCCTCCTGCTTGGTTGTGCTGCAGGCGTTTCAACATCCAGTGATGCTGGCATATCTGGTGGAGACATTAACAGAGGAGACTGTGAACGTCGTGGGGATGCCTGCAAATCTTGAGTCATTTCTGGGTCTTGGGAAGGTGGCTGGCTACTCGGTACACCTGTGTCCTGTGATGCACTGGGACCTGGCTCCTGACTTTCATCCCTCTCGGGTGCCATGCCTTCAGTCTCCTGTGACTGCCTTCTGGATGTGTGACTTGTGGACATATGAGCGAATATCAGCTAAGGGCAAATGTCTCACAGCCACTACAATTAAATCTTTTCAAATTGCACAATGTACATGTTGCCTGCCCTCCATTATGTCTGCAATCATTTGCCTAACTTGGTGGTTGCTGTGCTGTATGACATGGTCTTTCATTAACTGACTAAATGTACCATGATGCATTGCGACTGTATGGTGCAGGCACACTGGGACTGGGGTCACTTAGCTTCAACGGGTGAGGGAAGGATGAGGGTGTGAGGGGGATTGCTGTGCATGCATCTTACCTTTTCTACTTGCAGCTTTGGCTGAGCTGTCAACTTCTCCCAGTCCGCAGATGCTTTCTGGCTCTAAGGTTGAGGCCACCATCTCCTCCAGGTCAGTGAGGGGGGGGGGTGCTGGGTTCTTTCCTCCACCAGTTTGCAATGCCTGCTTGTGGTGGTCTGCCATTTTTTTTGTGAGGCTCCTCAGGTCATAGCACCTCTTTTTCAAATCCTCTGTGACTCTGGTGGTCACTCCCACAGCATTCACTTTGTCAAGTATTTCAAGCCAAATCTTCCTTTTGGCAGATTCAGCCACAGTGAGGGACTGCCTGCCAAACAGTTTGTGGTGCACCTTCACCACCTCCTCCACAAGGACCTGTAGCTCCATGCTGCTGAATTTCAGCTTTCTCTTCCTCTCTGTCTGCTCTGTGTCTTTGCTGGTTGCCATTTTACAGGTTTTAAACTGCACAAACTCTTTCTGCTGCTGCTCCCAGTCTCTCTGCTCCAACTGCCTCTCCAGAACCTTCTAATTAGTTGCAGCTGCCTGTGTAGCCACTTCCTGGTAGGGAGGGGGAGGGTGGTAGCACCTGATTGGCTGTTTTCTTAAGTTTCACTTTTGCTTGCTTTCCGATTCGGAATTTACCGAATCGGTATTTACCGAATCGATATTTACCGATTCGTTATTTCCCATTCATTCCTATAGGCCTTTTGGCCCATAGGAATGAATGGGAAATACCGATTCGGTAAATACCGATTCGGTAAATACCGATTCGGTAAATTCCGAAAGTCCGATTCCGAATTTCACCGATTCGGTAAAAAATACAGATTTTTAACCTACATCTCATTTACCGATTCATGAATACCGAATCGGTAAAATTCGGTATTTAAGAATCGGTTAATGAGATTTACCTACATCTGGCCCTAAGACTCTTATGGCCAGAAAGGCTTTTTGATTTCCAAACAGCAAATTTGTAAAAATTGCTAGTAGGGAATCACAAAATGAGTAGACACATATGAGTGTATTCTTCTAATATCGATTTCTACAAATTTGCAATTGCAATTAGGAAATTACTAATTTATAAATCATTAAATTGTGATTTCCAAAGAAGAAATCACATTGTAGGAAAAGTTGCATTCTGGAGGCAGAATGATGATGTCAGACAAGGAAGTTTAGAAATGCAGGGTGTGCCCACAATCCAGAAGCCTAGAAAGGTGCTGGAATGAAGGAGTGCTCCCGTCTCACTACTTGCAGCTGAATAGCTATTCCTGAAGAACACCATGTCGAAGGAAAATGGGTACAAGGATTCTGGCAGCAGGAAGTGCAAAGTAAATTTTTTAGAAAAGTAGTTTGAACTGCTAACTGAAGAACGTATGCAACACATATTTGATATTTGATATTTATTAATTTCTATAGCGCTGAATCACCCCATGATGTGTATCTCTGCGCTTAGGATGATGTGCTACAGCCCGACCCAAGGATTCAAAAGAGAAACATTTTAAAAAGCTTCCTGAATAGAGGGAGGCTCTGACAATCGCAAGCTGGAGGGGCAGTTTGTTCCAGAAAGTAGGGGCAAGATGTGAAAATGCTTTGCCACCCTTGCGAGCCTTTTTAATTCTGGGAGTGCACAGAAGTAACTTGGACCCTAATCTAAGGGTCTGCGGGGGAGTGTACTTGATTAATTTGTCAGACAAATATGAAGGCCGTTGACTATTAAGAGCTTTATAGACAATGCAGCTGATTTTGAATTTCACCCACTTTCTCACAGGGAGACAGTAGAGTTTATTAAGAAGAGGAATGGAAGCCGCTCTAGGAGGGGCATTAACTACGAGTTGGGCAGACATATTCTGTACAACTTGTCGCTTGTTTAAGGAGGCCTTGTAGCCGAAGCTAATAGTGTGTTACAATAGTCCCGACGCCTTAATACCAGGTCTTGCATCAATGTTTTTTTTGTCGAGGAAGGAAGTAGAGGGAAGACTTTTCTGAGTAAGCTGAGTGTATGGTAGCAGGTGCCAGCAATGGCTGTGGCGTGGGCATGGAATGTGAGATTGTGGGCGATTCGGAATCCTAGATTCTTAGCTACTTCTTTGGGAGAGGTTGCCTCGCCCAACTCCTCCGGCCACCACCTGGGAGTCCAGCTTATGGCTGCTCCTCCAAACAGCATGATCTCCAATTTCTTGGCATTCAGTTGGAGGAAATTGGTCATCATCCAGGCCGCGATGGTCTTCATGCCCTCAGAGAAGGTGAGTTGTATACTGGGGTTAGATTTATCGAAGGTGAGGAGGAGTTGGGTGTCGTCCAGGTAGGAAATCAGACTAAACCCTAAGTTCCTCATAAGTTTGGCCAAGGCGGTAACATAAATCTTAAAGAGAGTGGGGCTCAGACAGGAGCCCTGTGGTACCCCCTTGGTAAGTTTGTTGGTGTTGGATCTAAAAGTTCCCAATGTGACTGTCTGGACCTGCTCTTTGGCAAGGCTTCATTTACTGTTCCTGAGGACCAGAAGAACATAATATGGAACAGCATTCTGGAGAAAGTCATCTCCCTCCGTATCACCCAGAGTACCATATCAGAGGTCAGGAAACTCTGGTATGACTTGAGCTCTTGCACTAAAGAGAAGATGACCAGCAGCATGGCTAAGGCTTGTTGTACAGGCGGTGAACCCTCCTAACACCCCCCTCCAATGGAATAACTGATCGAGGTGACACTTGAACCAGAAAGTATGGTGGTTGTGTCAGAATTGGACACCTCCAATCCTGCAGGCTCCAGCCAGGGTAAGTAATCTCCCTTTTAATGACTTAATATAACATACTGTTTGTAGTTCCTCAAGTACAACATCTCAGCTAAAAAAAACTCCTTGGAGATGTTTACCGTACCTTGTGAATGCATCATGGGAGTCGTTGTACATTTAAGTTACATGGTGTGCTGTGTGCTGACGAATACACAACACATATCTATACATTATGTACATGTCACAAACACATAAATTAGGTTTCAACAACACTGATCATTTATTTACACCAACTATATACATACATTTCTTCAGATCACACCCAGGACATGTCAGAAACAATTGAGCCTGGTGAAGCTACCGACACACACATGGAAATGAAGGGCAGCACAATTGCAACTCCTACACCCATTACTCCAATTTCAAATACTAGGAGAGCAAGCATTGCACCACTACTAGACTTTGTGGAAGGCGATGAGGAGAAATCCTAAAGCAGGGATGCAACTACGTAGGTGGGCAGGACACAGAGACACTGCAGGGTCACAACAGTCCACAATGATACTGTGTCTGATGACAAGGCAGACAGTTCTCCTTTGTTTGGTGGGCTTGAGAATTCCACCAACTCAGTATGCCACCGGCAAGTCAAACATATTAGGACTGTTAATAGGCTTCTGGAAAGCATGTCAAGGTCAATGCTGCAATCGCAAAATAGACAAGACTGTTTGTTTGCTGCCATAGAGAAGGAGCAACATCTGCAAACACACAGGCATAGGCAGCACATGGCATGATATAATGCCTTCACTTGATCGATCAATCAACTATCAGTAGCCATGACCACTTTTGGAAGGAGAACCGTCAATATACAGAATTACTTGGGGTACTGCTGCCAATATGTTGTTTGTGGGCCGGTAAGAGTAACCACAGCACTTGATAACAAGCAGACACACAACCTCTCTGTCCCTAACATTTTGCCACCATCTGATAATGAAGGTGGCTCTAGCATCAGTGCCACATCTGTGCAAGAAGGATAGTGTACCAGACAGACACACAGAAACAAATCAGGAACTGACAAGTCTCCTCCTCCACAGCCAAGTCCTGCTGAGAAGGCAACCAGCGCTAGAGAATGTAAAAAGTAAACAATGTAGACACTCAGAAATATGAGGCTACTTTGTAAGGTTTGTGTTTCCATACTTTGTTACGTTGTTGTCACAATAGTACATTCTCTGTAGATACAATTGAAAACGAAGATTTACATTGTTGCAACCTGCTTAAAAGGTGATTTTTCTGTCATTTACAAAACATAACCCTCATGTGGGGTCTATTTCTCTGATGAGCTCACCGTTCTAAACTTAAAAATAGTTGTTGTGATCTCTATATGTCGAACTTTACCCTCTGCTGAAAGTGTACCATCTTGTTGAATTTGTAGTGGTGGTAGTTCCTCATCGGAATATGAATCTGGCTCTATGTCGATGTTGTGCAGACCCTTCCTTATGGCTATGTTGTGAAGAATGGCACATGTGACAATGATTTTGCAACACTTCTCAGGTCTATTAAGCAGTGCTCCACCATTGTTGTGGAGACATCTGAATCTAAACTTCAGTATACCACAGGTATGTTCTATGATTGATTGTTTTGTCTTATGTGCCCTGTTGTACTGCCTTTCACTTCTTATTGTTGAATCCAAGTATGGTGTCAGTATGCAAGGGTACAAGGCATATACACTGTCTCCTTAAACAGTATGAGAAGGAGAAATCATTAGATCACACTTATGGACACTGTATGAATTGAGCTTGCTATTCTTTTACCAATTAAAAAGCCATCACCAAAGTAACCCTGAGACAGACGGTTATGTATTCCACTGTGCCAGAACATAAAGGAGTCAAGTGTGCTGCGTGGCAATCTCTCTACAAGGTCAGTTATGATGAGGCATCACCCACTACCTGTGCATCGAGTAAATGGGTGTTTTCCTATTTCTATAAATGAATTAATTTGCATAGGGGGAGGGGTCATATGGTAATATGTGTGCCAACAACATAGCCAATTACACTGGGAAACTGTGCTACCCTGTAAAACATTATTTTGTCTGTTGAAAAATATTGGGGAGTATTTGGTAAACATATATATTGGTTTACCTTGCTAACCATGATGTCAAGAAACCTGTGAAGAAACCTAGTAAATGCACACTCCTCTTGCCATTGCTATGACTCCCTTATAATTTCCTGAAGCCAAAAGGTGGAGAAAACACAATAAGTGAACATGTGGTGGGATTGCATTACTTCTGACTGTTCTGTAGCTGAGGTTGTAACTCACCAATTAATTCCAGAATTACCTCACTACTGACTCAGTACTTCTCATATATCTCCTCCTCAGTCTGGTAAAAAGGGTGACCCTCACCCTAAATAACCTCTCCTGTCTCCTCCTCCCTCTCTCCCTACCAGCCAAAATGGCATTTGCATCTCCTAAGGGCCCCGAAAGAGCGATTTGCACCGTTAGGAAATGCAAACTGCCTTTGTACTTATTGTCAAGGCTTGATGAGTTGAGAACGGGCCTTAGGATCTGTGCGGTGTACAACAAAGGTCCACGTCTCGATATCCCCGATTCTGCTTACTGTAAAAGCACAGAATATTGAAACAATCAAGCGAGAGAAAAGTATATAGAAAGGGAACAGCAAGGAATGAGACCTAAAAAGAAAAAAAGGTAACAATTATTCTATCTGTTATTTGTGAGGAATCAATGTGTGATCAATATGATCACTACTGAGACATACGGTCATTTCCTAACACACAGAAATAACTTCATATGTGAAGTTTGGCAAAAGAATAATCTACAAAGTGCATGTTTCTAAATGCTCTCTTCCACTGAAATGTTTTACTATGTGTGCGACAGCTGTAAATTAAACAAGGAATACATGAAACTTCATTGTATATATACCAGCACCATAATTTCTTTTGGCATTTGAAGAGGAGCTTTCATACATACCACAAACATGGCTTAGTATATTTTGCCATTAAAAGCATACTCACACGCACACATATAATTATACGTATTCAAAAAGTTTTACACCAAAGCTGCCTCTCACTTCCCAGGTGAGTTCTGCCACAACACGGCGGTGTTCTGCTTAAATTCTCAAAAAAACTCTGCTTTCACAAAGTTTGTGGCGCACACACGAGTTTTTAAAAATTAATTGTGATATATTCTTACACCGTGGCTGATAAACGCGTTTCGTCCCCAACAGCCTTTGTCAATGTCAGCATACTATACATTAACCAAACAATATATACATGATGTCATATTCAAAATAAAATATGGACAACAAAAGTGTATCTCATAAAGTGAGGGAACATAGAGACCATCTTAGCATTGTCAGATTTGCATTTATGACTATGCTTTTACTTGTCATGTTTGCATTCTTCCATTAAATTCATAAATCAACCTACTAATTAGATCACAATGCATATTATCAATTCAATTGTCTGTATTCACAATACATATCATTCTTAATACTTGCTTGTTCTCGCGGCCGTATTTGAACCAGGCAAAAGCAAGGACACATAATGCCGTTCCGCACCAAAATCAGTCCTGTCTTTTATCAAAATTGCCTGATCCATCTATACCAATGGTTTCCTGCATTTTGTCCTTAATGGGCTAACATTATCCATTATAACCATTCTTATACAAACCCTGAATCGCAGCAGTTATTAAACTCTATTGTTCTCATTGGTTGCAAAACACATCAGTGAGAGTTATGACCAAATAACATTACCATCGTATATAACATTTACAGCATACAGTCAATGCAGATATTGCCCGGCCTATCATTGTCCCTTTATTTAAGAGTAAATATGCACAGATATGTGGATGGAGAAAATTACTTTCCTTCCCATTCTGCCCTGAACGCGTCTAATTTCTCCACTATTTTATTATTCTCCTATCCACATGTTGCCCATTATCATAAACACTGTCCGTCATAGCCTGTATCGTTTACTCACACAAGGGGGAGGAGAGGGAAAGGGAGATAGACGGAGGTTACTTTCATTACACCTTTTTGCGTCAGAGGTACCTTATCTCTCTAGCCAATGTAAACCCACAACTCTTCTTCGCTGTTTAGGCCATAAGGAGCTATTGTTCTTGATTCAATGATGTACTTTGACTCAAGTTGTTGTAGGGTTCACACCCAATCACCTCCTCTTTGCAGAGTCGGTACCTGGTCAATACAAAAGAACCTCAGGAGTTAGCTCTTGCTCTTAAGTTTTACTGCAAAATGTCTTGCTACCGGATAGCTACTGTCATTCCTAGTTATGGCCCGCATGTGCTCCAATATTCTCTTTTTGGCCTGGTGCACCGTGCTACCCACATATTGTAGGTTGCACAGACAGATGAGACAATATACAACAAAGTTTGTGTTACAGTTTAGCAATTTTGTTATAGGCTTCTTGGATTCCTTTCCTGGAACTTGAAATTCCTTCACTTTATTGCTTTTCTTACACGCTTTGCACTTAGAGCAAGGATAAAACCCTCTTATTTCTGAGATGCCTCTGTCTTGATTGCTAAAGTGTCTGTGCACCAATAAATCTTTTAGAGAGGTGTTGCTTCTATAGGTGATGCTTGGGTGTTGTGAAATCTTATTACCGATTATGTTATCTGTCTGCAGAATTTTCCAGTGCTTCTCTAACAGCTGGCATACTTCTCTAGATTTCTTGGAGTATGTTAGAATTAATTTAGTTACTCCTTCCTGGTCCCCTCTTTTTGATTTGTAGAGGAGCTCATCTCTCGTCCGCTGATTGGCCCTTTCAGCCGCTACCTTCAAGGACTTATTAGGATAGCCTCTCTGTCTAAACCGTTCTAGTGCCTGGTCCTTTGCCACTTCATAATTAGCTTCTGAAGTACGATTTCTATTTAGGCGAAGTACCTCCCCAAAGGGGATACTGTTACCAGACAGCGTGGATGTTGACTGGTATAATGAGTTCCCTGCAGTTGGCTTTTGGTACAATTTTGTCATCAATTAATTATCACTCACATACACCAATGAATCTAAAAAGGCAAACTCAGGGGACTGATATGGCTTGAAAAGTGCAAATTGTAATATTTAGTGTTCAAGCTGACAATATAATCTTCCATTTCTTCATGGGAGCTGTTGGACTAGGCCCTGCATACAGGGTCATCACGAAACTTTTTGCCTTTCCTTCTAGTTTTTTTGCTAACTTGGAATTGGTGGTTTGAAAGGAAACACAATAAATATGTACATTTGATGTGTAAGATGGGAAATAATAAACAGTGCGCAATGGTGTACGTAGGTTAATGTTGGCCATTGTGTAAAATGTCACTTTTAAAATGGACGCCATTCCTGTCTGCTTGGGCCTCCTGACTGAGGTCGGTTGGCGGTCTAGTGTTTGAAGTGTTTCTAAGTGACAGAGTGCCCTACACCACCCCCACAGTGACAGTTGGGACTGGAACTGCCAGGGACCTTCTAGAAGGTTCTAGCCCTTTCTGGTAGGTGGGGTGAGGGGTGTATAAATAGCGGAGCTGGGATGACATGTGCTCAGACTGAGCGTGGACCTGTATGAGAGGGGACACTCTGCCAGGAGGTACTGCCGCATGGGCCTGTGTGCTGGCCCCTGTGCCCAACTGTACCCTTCAGCTGTCCACAGGGCTAGTGAGAGCCCCCTGCTGGAGTAAAGACTGCTGTACCAGGAGGAGTGCCACATTACAGAGGATGACGGTTCCTAGGAACGGCGGCCTTGTTCTGATGAGTGCCCGCTGACCGCTCTCCTACCTAGTGCCTCGTGAGCGCTACAACTGTGCCTTGCCTGCTGGCTAGCGCCTGGAAAAGAAGAGCGCTTTATCTGACTGCCCAGGAGCACTGTGTGAGTGTTACACTCCTATTCTGCCTGCTTTACAGCGCGCCGTGATCGCTTTGACTTCCCAGGAGTGAGGAGCTGACGCCTGCAGTGCTGTGCTGCCAAGGTGCTACTTTATTGTGTGGGTCCCTGTTTTCATGCCTCCTAGCGCCTCATGAGCACTACATGTAGAAGCTGCCCTGGACCTGAAGGTGCTGTGTAGCACTAAGAAGTGGAGCGCTGCCCGGGAGAACTGCATCTGCGCTTATTTAAATTAAGCCGGGGCCCACCCCGTTCAATTGCCCTCCGTTAAGAAGAAACCGGAGCAGGAGCCTACCCCGCCGGTCTGTACCCCCGCGTGAGGACATCTCATCAACTGAAGGCGGGAGACCAACCCGCACTTCAGAACCGCCAAAATAATTGCTGCGGCCTGAGGTGGAGAAGCGGGCCGCTGAGTGCAACCAGAGCGGGTGCCCACCCCGCGTGTGTGCTGCCCAGAGGAGCCGGTGTCTTTAAATTGAAGGCGGGAGGTCACCCCGCACTTCTGGATTGCCCGAGTTCACCGCCGCGGGTCAGCGAGGGAGCCGTGCTGAGGGCAGGCATTGCCCAGCAACCGTGATTCCCTGGGCCGCGTCATGCTGGGGGCAGGGCCTGCCGGGAGGAAGCCAGCGGTGGTATTTGCGGGGCTCCCGGGGTGACAAGTGAGCCCCATGTTGGCAGAGATGCCAGGCGGGAGCCTACCCCGCGCTGGCCCAGCAGCACACGGAGACATCTAAAGCCTCGCGGAGGCTGCATTAAAGTCCTGGGTCACAGGAGGGTACCCGGGTCAAACCCAGTGGAGTGAGGCGCGGCGGATGGCAAGCGGGGCCCCCGAAGGTCAGTGAGAGCCCCGCGTGTGAGGAGAGCCTGGGTCCGGCGGGAGCCCACCCCGCCTGCGTGTTGCGGCGCCTGCAGCAAGAGAGGTCTGACGCCTGCAGCGGGAAGGAGAAGAGTCCCGGAAGAACTGGTGAGTGGGGCTTTGTGGCTGGTCTAGGGGGGTGAGTCGGTGCCTTCCCCCTGTGTTCCCGAGCCCTAGAGGCCGGCCCCTCGTGCCCAGTCCACAGACTGCACCAGCTGCACCGTGGAAGCCAGCAGCTTTCACGAGGGCAGAATATTGTTTTAAGTCCTACCTGGGCGCATTTGTGCACTTTCCGAGCCCCAGAGGAGGGGACTCCAATGTCCCAGCACTATTTACTTGCCTCAGAGTCCTAGAGGGGGCTTCACCGGACCGAGGCTCACCTTAAACACCGAAGTGCCAGCACTCTTTTGGGACCCCCAGCGGCGCCGTGATTGCGGGCCGTTGCAAAGATTGGGCATTTTGGGTGTGAGAGTCCCAGAAGAGGGGCTCCCCAGGCACCGTGGCGCCAGAGGCTGACCTGCGATGTTGGGGACACTTGTGTGGGCAGTTTTTCCCTAATGATCACTATGCTAAGGGTCATGCCTAGGGTACCACTATGCCTGATTGCGCTTTAAGGGGCTGATGTTTGGCCCACTATGTCCCACACTTCATACTTGTATGTTTATGCCATGATGTTTTCATTATTTGTCCACTGCCAATGAGGGTGATGCCCTAGGAGGTGCTGTGATCCTGCATAATATCTTTTTCCCAAAGGTTGACGCTGCTGATCCTGGGCCTAATTGGGGTTGGTTTAAAGTGCACCCATGCTAATGTTTTCATGCCTATTGATGCCACATGCATATGTCAAGGCCTACTGAGATGCTTTATGATATTATGCCCACATAAAAATTATAAGAAACCTCTAGGATGACTGATAGTGTCCACCAAGGAAAGTCTTTTGGAGAACACTTAGATTTTGGTCAATAGCACACTTTGCTCCTTTGTATATGATATGGTATCATATGTCAAAGACAGTACTGACTTTATTAAATTGATTGCCAATATCATGTGGGAAGATGAGTTTCTTCTAGTAACTCTGGATAGTACCAGTTTCTACACCTGTATTAATCGTATTCAGGGTTTAGAAGTAGTGAAGACCTTCCTGAAAACTAGACCTTTAAACTTTGCTGATCATAATTAGATGATACTACAGTTCATGTCATTCTGCCTGAATAATAACATCTTTGCTTTTGGTGATCAATTATACATTCAGAAGCCGAGGACAGCGATGGACACGTGCTTCGCCCGCGGCTACGCAAACTTATTCGTGGGCTGGTGGGAGAAGCACATGGCCTGGGCAGGGCATAATGAAATTTGGTCACAAAAAGTTGCCATTTGGGCCTGGTATATCGATGATATTTTTGTCATCTGAAAAGGCTCCTGTGAAGTAATGGAAGATTATATTGTTAGCTTGACACAAATGATTACAATTTCCACTTTTCAAGCCATATCAGCCCCTCTGAGGTTGCCATTTTAGATTTATTGGTGGATGTGAGTGATAATACATCAATTGATGATGAAATTGTACCAAAAGCCAACTGCAGGGAACTCTCTCTTACATTATACCAGTCAACATCCATGCTGTCTGGTCAACAGTATCCCCGTTGGGGAGCTACTTTGCCTAATAAGTCCTTGAAGGTAGCTGCTGAAAGGGCCAATCCTCTGCTCTCCTTGTTTATTTTTAAATTGATAGGCAAACACCTGAAGTCAGTTTGATTATCCATACGCTAAAATTATTGTGGTATACAGAAAGCAAAGTATATTTAGGTTTAGCATAGCGCTCCACACTGTTTTACTAATTAGACAATCTAATGATTTGCAAGTAAATATTTCTATGTTCATTTTAAAGAATAGTCCTAGAATGCATTATTCTGGCTTGAGAGCTCCACCTAGGGTGGCAAAAACGGCGTGTGAGTAACTGCAGCATGTCTACCATCTCCCTTGATGGATCGAGCTGCAACTAGCGACTATATGTCTGAGGCCGGACACGGCGAGCTGGGTGCGGGATGTCTTGCTGTTGGGCATTGGTTGGTGGCTCACGGCACCATGTTCTGGATGTGTAATCTGGAAAAACTGAGATTGCCGAGGTTAGTGGTGCTGGCGGATACGTGGAATTCCACTGATGGCACAGAGAGGAGGCAAGATGAGGAAATCACGAGACACAGGATCCACTGGAGGCGGTCCCATACCTCCAGTGGGTTCTAATCTGATGGGGGTTAGTGGAACCTCAACAAAAAACTAAACAGCGTGCCGGCATGGGAGGAAAAGGAAAGAGAGAAGCTGGTATAAAGAAGGCAGTATTGAAGCCAGCAAGGCGGGCAGAGGGGGGTTCAGGTCAGCCCACTCCTATGTCAGTGTTCTCTAATCCCTCTCCCTGCAAATAAGTACATTTAAAGTACTCTCCCCACCCAGGATTGATGAAACCTTGAAACTTGGGGGAGCAGGGGACACAGAACCGAGCAAGAGACCAACAGAAACCATTAGCCCTCCAGATCCATTACCCCTCTGCCCAGAGACTTTAAAGGAAGGGGAAAAGGAAGAAGGAAAGGGGGAAAAAAACTTGCTAGGTATGGAGAGGGCAAAAAAACCACCAAGCCTGGAAAGCGAGACACCAGGGTAAGGAAGATACAGGGTGGACAGGATATGAAAGTATGGCGTGGGATGGGCCCCCAAATGTAGCGGAATGGCATAGAGGAGAGCTCTCACTTGATGTAGTAGGAGAGCATTTCTTCTCGCTAACTGATGAGTCGGGCCCCTTTGCGCGACAGGAAACCTTATCTAGTAGTGAGGGTTTCTTGGAATCAGACAGTTCCTCATCAGGAGACAAAACTCAACACAGAGGAAGAAGCTGGCAGGGGGAAGAAAAAGAGATATAGTCAGAAGTGGCATGTCGGCAAGCAGCTAAAGTGGGATTACTCCGTTACGTGGTCTGCACACTAAGAAGAAGGACTGGAGGAATGTCCAAATGAAGAGGCAAAAATGGATTCACAAGAAAGAGAACCTACACTAACCACGATTTTTGGATTTATCAAACAGCAGCAAGAGGAAGTGAGGTCGGATGGGCGCAGAGCCAGAGTGGGAAACAAAAAATTACAAGCCGGAATCCGTAAAATAAACAAAAAATGTGGAGATATTGTAGAGAGATTGACATCTGTGGAGACGCTGACAGATACTCTCGAAGTGGAGATGGATTCCCTGAAAGTGCAGAATACGGGCCAGGAAGATGCTCTGTTGGATGTTATGCTCTAATTGGAGGAGTAGGAAAACAGAGAGCGTAAAACAACTTGTGCTTTTTAGGGTCCCAGAGGGGGTGAAAGGTGGCAATACTATATTGTATATTGTTAATCTTTTGAAGAATACCTTCCCCGAACAAGTGAAGCTGGACTGGGACAGCGAGATCCAACGTGCACACCGGGTTCTCCTAATGATAAGAAAACAACACCAAGAAAGACCTAGGGCTTTAGTTAGAAATGATACTTCTGGGTGTTGGGTTATTGCTAGCTGCAGAACCCCATGTTTTCCTAATTTTATGATATGCTCCCTTTATGGTAGCAATGTCAATGAACCCGCTCTTTTAGGATGGCTGATGAGCGAATTATCGCACTGGCAATTGCCTATAGTGATGTGTGGGGATTTTATATTAATCTTGCTAGTGGCTGGGGTCAGGGCGAACCATAAGTTGGAAAGAAACCTAAAGTTTATCAAGCTATTTGCAACATGTGCCAAAAGCATGGTCTGGGCAATGCTTGAGACCAAAAGAACATGACTTTACATATTATTCTGCCCTTCACCAGAAACATGTGAGACTAGATTATTTCTTTACCTCACAGCTGATTAGCCAGAAAAGCACAATTGAAAGTGCTCCCAGATATCGCTCAGATCATAATTCATTGGTATCGGAGATGGGGGGTGGGACGGCTCAGGGGACACCTTCATCCTCTTGGACGTTTGAAAGAGCGTTGCCGGTGGATGAGGCGTATGTGGAGCACATGAGGAAATGGATTCTGGAATTTTTACAGATAAATCTTGGAATGGCTTCTTTGGGCATTGTGTGAGTAACACTAAAAGCTGGGATACGGAGGGAAACAACTCAATGCGCAATAAGGAAAAATAAAGAGGAAAATCTAGTGTGGCCCAGGCCGAAGGCAAATTAATTAAGGCCTACAACTGAAGGAAAATATAGAGGATGCTTGACTAGGGGTCGCAGTAAATAAAGTAGCAATCAGGGAGAAATTACTGAGGGAAGCCATTGCCAAAGCAACAGTGCACCGCAAGGATATGTACAAGTGCAGTGAAAGGGTTGGCCATCTACTCGCAGTTAGGACAAGGCAAGAAATCACACAGAACAAAATTAATGAAATAAGAGACCCTTTGATAAGCTTGGTAATGGATGCCAATGAAATTTGAGCGGCTTTCTGTAAATGTTATCACACTCTGTACACAAAGGTCCAGCGGTGGGAGAGCCAGTGGGAAGAACGGATAGGGAAATAACTGGAACAAGCTGCTGGGGTGTCCTTATCAATAGAAGATAGGGGACACATAGAACAACTATTAACCTAGCATGAGATTACTGTAGCCCTAGCTAGTATAAAGAGAGGGAAAGCGACTGGACCCGATTTGATCCCTACAGAATCCCTACAGAATTGTATAAGGTTTTTCAGGAACAATTGAAAGAAATGATGAAAACGATGTTCTTGCAGATTTCAGAGGGTATGAATCCACCAGCATCCTGGGCCATGGCGAAGGTTAAACCTAGTGAGGAATTGGGGCCTTTCGGGACGTGAAAATGTACTCTAAAACCCTAACCTCTCGTCTGTCACTAGTGATACACAAAATTGTTTCCCCGAGACAACATGGATTTATCCCGGGTAGAGGCACCATAGAACACACCAGAAAGATCACTATGTTGTTTGTTGTGAGACAAGTGGCAGGAGACCCTATGGCCGCAATCTTTTTAGATTCTGAAAAGGATTTTGATAGGGTCTCCAGGCATTTTTTATGCGCCTCTATGCAATGGAAAGGGATAGGGGAACAGTTTATTGGTGCAGTGAAAGCCTTGTATAAGGAGCCCCGAGGCTAGAGTATGTGTAAATGGGGAATTGATGGAGGCATTTAAAATAACGAGAAGTTCACGTCAAGGGTGTACATGCTCACCGTTATTGTTCGCAATCTACATAGATCCTTTTTTTAAATGCTTAGAGTTGTCAGCAGACATCCCCCCACTATTTGAGTCAGAGCAAGCAGATAAGGTGTTGGCGTAGGTTGACGATGTTGCACTAGTCACGCCACACCCTGAGATGGCGATGAGAGCAATTGAATAGGAGGCCCAGAGATTCAGCTCAGTGTCGGGATATGCCCTAAATTGGGACAAAACACAAATAGTTATTAACGAGCTAGCACCGATTGTGGATAACAGAGTAGTTAAAAAAACATATTTTGGGGTTGTGATAACTGCTGAAACTGATGTGATAGTAAAGGAAAATTTAGAACTTATGTGCCACAGAAATGAAAAAAGGGATAACAAAAATTGATAATTTACACCTCACATTGATTGGTAGAGTGAACATAGTTAAGATGTTATATTTCCCCATAGTTTTATACTTTTAAAAAGCAACCCCTTTGATATTTATGAATTCATGGTTCAAAAAGTTTGAAAGCATATTTGCACAGTTTATATGGGCTTAATCAAGACCTAGAAGATCAATTAAATATTTATCCTTACCCAAACTATACTTGTGGGCGGCCTCTATAAAGCAATATACAACACTTTTGAATGCGAGCCCTGGGATGGGATTAGTAAGTGATACTTCCCCTTATGTACATGTGAGTGGCCACGATGTAAGAGGGTGTTTATGGTGTGAACTTGATTTTGGATACTATAAAAGGGTACACTTTAAGACACTTCTATGACTTTTAAAGTATGGTCCTCTGTACGACGCTTGACAGGACTTGGGAAATTAAATTACTATACTCCCCTTCTACAAAACAAAGACCTTTCTGTTATTTTTAATCATTGCTATTTTGATAAGTGGATAAAAGCTGGTGGTGTAACTCAGGTCGGATGCCTATTCTCTTCAGGTGGTTTAATGTCATTTGAGGAACTGAGAGCGAAATTTGACTGAACTAATAGAGAATTGTTTTAGTTTCTACAGGTTAGAGACTTTTTGCACAGGAAGGGAGGAGGGAAGGAGAACTTTGAGAGTTGTGAATTAATGGATAGATTAAGGGGGCCTGTGATACCTAGGACCGGGCAGCTACATGAATTGCTGAATGATTATATGAAAGATGATCTGGGAAAATGGTCATCCAAGTGGCAAGGGAGCCATTTCAGATGTAGATTTTCAAGACGCTTTTTAAAACACCCTATCGATTTTAATGTCGGTGAACCTTCAAGCACAGTTCTATAAAACATGCTTTGAGCTATTCTACAACCTGTATCGGATTTCCAAATGGGGAGAGGGGAAAGGAGTGTTCTGTCCATGGTGTGCGGTCTATAAGGCATACGTAATGCATATGTTTGCCACTTATAACAAGCTTGGTCCACTTATAAGAGATATAGAGGTATTCTTACAAGAGAAGATGTTGCTACAAGGGAGTGTAACCCCCCTGGTAATTATGTTTGGTATAACTAACCTGGAAAGAAGCAAAGGAGGGGCTTTTATTGGTATTGCAATGGCTGTATACAGAATATGTATAGCCTCAGCATGGTTGGATGCTACCCCTCCTGCATTTTATCAATGGTTAGCTCGCCTGTAGAGCACATATAATCTTGAAAAAGCTATATATAAACGGCGGGGTATAAGGTCAAAAAGAAAGAGGCAGAAATTTGGCATTATTTTGCCAATTGGAGGGAACAATTTGACGGATGGTTTACACATGCAGTAAGAACGGCCTCAATAGTTTTGTATGGCTGCAGTGAGAGCCTCTTTCATAATATCACGGTCTTAGAGATTCCTTGTATGCATCCTAAAATCCTTGCACTATATTAAGGGGCTGCTTGAACAGATAACAATGTGTGCACGTGGACTTTATGGATGGCGGATGACTAAGGTTGTTGTAAGTGGGGTTCAGAAGGCTATTAGTGATAATCGCACTCTGTCAATCTGAAGTTGCTACTATAAATTGTGTTTTAAGTTAGACGAACAAGGAAACGAAATGTGTTTAAAGGATTTGGTACTGGATATGGGAAATGTATATTATTTAGACTCTAGAATATTGTGTGAATAAGAAATCAGCAATATTTTTATGATATCTAATGTTTTGAAGATTCCTTTTATGCACTTTAAAAACGTTGCACTTTATTATTGGGCTGCTAAAGCAAAATAACGTATGCACAGGCACTTTATGGTCGGCTTAGAGATCCCATGTATGCACTTTCAAAACCTTGCATTTTATGAAGGGGCTTCTTAAACAGGTAAAAATGTATGCACATGTACTTTATGGACAGATGGTTGATAAATGAGGTATTGCAAGTGGCCATTAGTATTGCTGGTAATCTGAAGTTGCTGCTATAAATTGTGTTTTCAGCTAATTGAACAGGAAATGAAATTGGGGTTTTAAGATTTGACATCGGATAAGGGAAATGTATTTGATTTATATTCCATGATAGTGTATGAATAAAAAACCTGAATTGTAATAAAACCCACTTGAAAGTTGGACGGACAAACAGCGGGAAGGGTCGGGGGTGGTAAGGGCACAGGGATGCATTAAAAAAAATTGTGGTAGGGAGAGATAAACTGTCTATTTTTCTGTTTTCCCACTCAATGACATTTTATTTAAAGAATGCCTTATTTTGCGCATTGCCTTCTTAATTTGTATATCATGATTTATCCACACTCTGGTGGTGCATCCTGCATAGGCCTTCTATGTCAGTTTGGACAATCACTATGCAGAGATGAACACTGCTGGTCAGCATTCCTAATCCTACTTGTCAACATTACTGGCTGTGCTTGGGAAATGGGAAATCCCTCAAACTCAGCAATCCAATAAGGCTATATAGAAAATTACATGTGTAGTTGTCTCATAGGAACTGTATATGTCTCCCACTCACTTCTAGACCTTGCTGGACTAAGGACCAGTCATTGTCCTCATAGTTGGCACTATATATTTCTAAGTATCTGATGTAGTTTACCTTTATTCAGAAAGCCCCCGCCACACGATCTGGCAAGTTCAATGAGCTCAACCAAAGTTATCTGAATCAGCAAATGCAACTTCCATGACACCAAGCAGGCTTTGCATACATCAATTGAGGTCCTCCAGGTGTTTGTCAATGTGTCAGGGCTACATGTTAGTAAAAGACAATCCTGCTGCTCCCCACCAATAGTACAAACTAAATTTGACCCCCAAAGCCTATCTTCACTTCCATTACAATGAGAACAAGTCACATTCAAATACGTAGGACTCAAGAAATCCCATAACAACGGGTGTAATTGAAGGTAATTGGGCCAACGCTCTATGTGGGATCCAGCCATAGGTTATAGTCTTGAACAAGCAGCCTATCACCATAATAAGTGGCAAATAGCAATTGCTTTGATCATATTGCCCCATCTCTCATACCATTTTGCCACACTACCACTAGTTCCTCCAAGATGCTTCTTTACAGATACTGCTTTTGTGCTGGAAGACTTGTTCTGGGGGTAGATGGAGACACAAACTAGAACTAGCCAAACTCTGAGGTCCTTAAACTAGCAGGCAGGCAGACTGCTTTTAGAGCATACTTGAGAGCACATGGACAATGAGGTTTTTGTTGTAGCCTGTTTGTCCTTTCACATATATCAGTGTCAATATATTGTCAAACCCACCATTGTAATACTGGCTACACAGTCTCTAAGACCAGTCAGCCTCTACCTATTTATTGAAACCAGAACAGACTGATTCCTTATAACTGTGCTCAAAAAGCATGGGCTCTCAGGCCATCATTTGAGGAAAAGGACCACTTTTGAAGCTGTGTCAATAGACTTCTCACCAGGTTAGCCATTGGGCATCCAGAATATTTCCTCGGAACAAAATTGCCCGAATCTAGTGTGCTGTGCCCTCACAATCCCAGTACCAGTCTTTGTGCTGACTGGTAAATGGTGTGTGGAAAATTGTGTTTACGACTTTCAGTCCTGGAATAATTACTCTGTTGATCATCACTAGATTTGGATTACTGGCATCCTAGAGAACATTATGAGATGTTTATGAATTTATTATTGGATCTCCGCAAATTCCTGTCTTGTTGTCCATCAACTTGTTCCTTCTGATTCAACCTGACGGCTACATAGTGATCTACAGCCAGCGGCTCGCTCATAGAGGTCTCCAGGGCGTCTACCTACCAAGCTTGCCTCCATCTCCAATTAGCTGCTGACATGGTGTTACACTTTTTCATCAAAATGATTTATTTTTCGCTTCCAAATTAAAGTGTAGCATCATGCCAGCAGCAAAGGAGGCTTCACTGTTTCTTTGATCTACGCATGTGTCAGGCGGTAGCTTCTTCAGCCCCGCTGACACATTTGCAAAACATAGTCGGCATGAAGCACTTGCCTCGGCAAGTGCAGCATGTCTGCAAACTAAGTTTTGGTGGGGCTTATCACTCTTCATCCCCATATTCTGTCACAAGTCAGGATACAGAAGGAGGACTGATAGAGGCCAGGTCAAGCAAACAGTATCAGTCATGACTGCTTCTGCTTGTACATTGTAGCGTCCGTGGGAAATAGAATCTCGGAGGAAGGATCGTGCAGAAGTCAAATGTCCCAAGGTAAAATCTTATTAATAGCGTGTGTTTGTACGGCATGATTGTGTTCATCCCATCCACAATTCTCTCCCCTGCTCATCATTCTCCCTCCTCCATTTTTTCATCTCTGTTCTCTGTTGGTTCTTGGCAGCTAATGACAACACACACACTTGGACAGAGTGTTACTCATTTGAGCTATTTATTTGGGTTCATTTAGTATAAAAATATAACTTCTTGTTTAATCCAATAATATTAATTTACAAAAGAATGCTTGTGAAATGTTCGGAATTCTTTACGCCTATTAGTTTTGAAAAAGCACTCCACTGACCAATAACATTGTTTATTTAGGAGAGAATCAATTTAGCCAAACATGTCTTAATAGTTTCAGGTGTGTAGAGAAGAAAGTAGATACTCTTCAAATAAAAGGTTCCAGTAGTAGATTTATTTCCAGAATAAAGAAGGCAGCTTAACAACCACACAGGTCAGCTTGCTTCCCCAGTCAGCTTCAACCGACTCCCTCAAGAATACAGAATCCTAGAACGAACAATGACATTCTAAAGCCTACAAGCAAGCATAATAAGGATACCACACACCTCCCCCTTTGGAGAAAAAAAACCCAAAACACCCCCAAAAAACATAATCTTTCATTTCACAGGAGCACATTTAATACGTGAACTCTTTCTTAAAACAATTTCTTGTTCACCATTATGCTCAGCAGACTCAACAATTCCTTATTCAGATTCTGCGAATCTTTGTTCAATTAGAGTGGAATTACATTCATTGTGAACATCATCTGCAAGAACAATAGAATCATTTACAAATTCTGTATTATCACTAACCTTTTCAGTATTAGTAGCAAGATCCTGAGTATTATGAAAATCACGAAAATTATCCATAAAGTTTTGAAAAACTTCCCTTTCAACTTTAGGAACTAATTGAGGTTTCAATATTTGAGGATTATTAACTGATTTGTCAGATCTAAATATAGATACCCGTCTGAAATTCCATATTTTTCCACCTTCAACTCTGACCGCTTTACTAAAAACTTCAATAACTCTCACAGGACCAGACCATTTAGACCATCTTTTGGAAGTAGAACCTCCCTGTTTCACACGTGCAAAATCACCAACGCGAACTTTATGACCAACAACCCTGTGTTTATTAGAATTCTTACACATTTTCTCTTGGTACTTCTTAACACGTTCCCTTACCTTATCAAAATTCAAACCAGAGACATCAGATTCATTAGACTTCAACCACCATGGCAATAATCTAGAACCTGTCTTTCTGCCTCTTAACAACTCAAATGGAGAACATCCAGTAACTGAGTTTGGAGATGTGCGATAAGTTAATAAAGTGGCACGTAATGCTTTCCTCCAATCCAGGCCACTCTTCACTGCCAATTGAATAGACTCTTTAATAACTCTATTAAAGCGCTCAACTTGACCATTGGCCTGGGGATTATAATTAGAAACTCTCTTGTGAATAATACCTTGTTCTTTAAAAAACAATTCAATTTCTCTACTAATGAATTGCGTGCCATTGTCCGAAATAATCTCAGAAGGTAAACATTCACGGCTAAATACATTATTAAGAAAATCTATCACCTGAAACAAATTTATTTTTTCTCCAATTTTAATTTCAGGCCATTTCGAAAAATAGTCTAATAAAACTAATCCATATACTTCTTTAGAATGAGAAAGACTTAAAGGTCCAATTATGTCAGTTCTTAATTTTCTCCATGGACCCTGCGAATATTCAATGGGAGAAACATCTACTGATAATGGTTTGATCGATTTATCACTATTAGAAAATGGCACACAATCCCTGACCCATCTATCAACCATACTATCAATGCAAGGCCACCAATAAAATTCACGTAAACGCCTCTTAGTAGTGGACATACCCATGTGACCTTCATGAGCAATCCTAATAAGGTTTTCCCTGACATTAAATGGAGGAACTATTTTATCACCTCTGGTAATGATTTTATGTGAACACATAGGTACATCCTTGATTTTGAAAAATGAACTAATATCACAAGTTAATTTCCATTCCTCTGGCCAACCATTCTTTAAGTAGTTCTCAACAAAACATAAAGTTTCATCTTCACGCATAGCTTTCACCCATGTTCCTTCCGAAATAATATCAGCATCACACCCATTTATATCTTGCATAGTATAAGCTACATCACATTCCTCAATAAAATCTGATTCATCTTGAGGCTGTGATAAAGATAATCTGGACATGCAAGCTGCATGTACATTCAATCTTCCAGGAATGTACTCTACACTACACTGGTATTCTTGTAGTTTTGCTGCTAATCTTGCCAAACAAGCAGTCAACACTCTACCACCACCTGCAGCTAACATGTTCACTAAGGGTTTATGATCTATTCTAAGTAGGAACTTTGTGCCCACAAAAATTGCCGAAAATGTTGAGCAGCCCATGTGCAAGCTAGCAGTTATTTTTCAATCATAGAATAATTATACTCAGCACCCCGTAAAGTTCTAGATGAATAAGATACACTGTTTTTTTCTCCAGAACACTTTTGTAATAGGACAGCACCTAAACCTGTATTACTAGCATCTACAGCTACAACACATTCATTCCCAATAGTAAATGGTTTCAAAAATGGAGCAGAACAAATTTCTTTCTTCAACCCATCAAATTGTTTCTGTTGTTCATCCTCCCACACAAATTTAGCTTTTTTTTAATCAATAATCGTAATGAAGATACTTTGGATGCATAATTCTGAACAAATTTGCTGAAATATTCTGTTAAACCCAAAAAAGAAAATAACTGTTCCTTATTAGTAGGAGCAGGGGCTTTGGAAATGCTAGAAATGTGATCAAATTTAGGTTTAATACCTTCATTGGATATTTCATGCCCCACATATTCAACTCTGTCTTGTCTGAATTTACATTTAGCAAACCTGAGCGTTAAACAGTTAGAATGTATATTATTCAAAACCACTTTCAAATTGTTATCATGTTCCTGAACGTCTTTCCCATAAACTAAAATGCCGTCTTAAAACGCAATTGCTCCTCTACAACCTTCAAGCATTTCCTTCATTAGCCTTTGAAAAACAGATGCAGCACTAGCAAGACCAAATGGCATACGCAAATAACGATACATTCCTTCAGGTGTTATAAAAGCTGTTATATTCTTAGAATAATCATGCAAGCGCTTGCAAGATCTAAAGTAGAAAATACACAAGCACTCGAAAGTGTGTAAATCAGTTCATGAATCTTTGGCAATGGATGTCTGACTGTCCAGATCTCTTTATTCAGACTGCGAAGATCCACACACAAACGGAGATCGCCATTGCCTTTAAGTGAAAGAACAATTGGAGAAACCCAAGGTGAGGATTCAATGGGCTCAATGATATTAGACCTTACCAAGTCATTTAACATTTTTTTAAACTTATCACGATATGGTAAAGGCACATTCCGTACCCTATGCCTAACGGGAACAGCAGATACCTTAAGGATAATTTTATGTTTAAATTGAGCAAATTCTCCCAACTTTTCTTCAAAAACCATTGGAAACAATTTTTTAATGTCAGAAACAAAATCTTCATTGTTAGAAGATACAATGTATACTGGTGGTGAAGCATTTGGATCTAATTTTATTCCCATTTCTTTTTGATGTGGCCATCCAAAAATGGACTCACCCTTACGAGCTATATACACCTTCGCCCTAATGGATCTTCCTTTAAAGTTAAGCTCCGCCCAAAAAAAACCTTCTAAATCAATTTTATGTCCAGAATAACTCCCTGGTCTAATGTCAGGACTCAAATATTCCCTATTCTCTCACAATTTCTCAAACAGCTCTTTGCTAATTATCGAATACTAGGCGCAAGAATCCACCATCATGGATACATCTTTTTCCATCAATGTTTACAATACATGAAGGAAAACCTTTACAATTGTTAGTTGAAACACATGAAATGTAATTGAATTCACTAAATTCTTCAGTCATCCCTTCTTCATTCAAAGCAATACAATTCTCTTTTTGGGGAGAACGGCACATTTTACCAAAATGGCCAGTTTTTTTTACATTTAACACACATTTTATTTAATGCTGGACAATTCTTAAAATTCCCAACATTGTCAAAACTGCCACATCTGCAGCAAATTATAAAAGTACGTCTGTTACCAAATCTATTATCTTTCAAAACCCCTTTTTTTTATAGGAAATACTGTTTTCCTTTGAACTACTTGACCCTTAACAATAGAAACTTCTTGTACAGAATCTTGTATTTTTACCGTAAACTCTGACTTTGACCTCTAATTTCACTGACAAATTTCTCCGATTGTTCGATTCCTTTAGCAATATTAATAACAGCTTTGAGCGAAAACCATAGCCTTTCTTGAATTATCTTACTTTTAGTCTTCATCATTATCTGGTCCCTTAAAACTTGTTCATAGTTAATGGTATCAAATGCACAAGACCCTGCTAAAGCACGCAAATCAGATATGTAATTCTCAATAGATTCATCATCTCTTTGCGCTCGTGAATAGAATTTGAATCGTTCCATTACAGTGTTAGTTTTTTTTTCCAAACCTGGTTCTTAATTGTTTTACTGCAATTTCAAAAACATCAGATTCATCAGAATCTTCTAATGGAGGTAATTCAGAAAGTTCTTTAATACCTTGACCTCGTAAGGACAAGCGTAATAAATCAAGTTTTCTTTTAGAAGAACAATCATCTTCCTCCAGCAGCCTCCACATATGCTAAAAACATGGGATACCATAAATCCCATTCCATTTTAGGTTCCCCGGCTATCGTTAAAAAATGAGGAGGAACTATTATATTGGACATAGTGAAAAAAAAATGAAAATTACGTAAACTTTGCTTAAAAAAAATAGTTAATAAATATTAACGTTTGCAAAATGGTACATAACTATTAGTAAAATCCACATTAAGAAAATCTTACTTGTAAGAAATCCAACAATATATTCACACTTCGTTAGAAGAAAATAAGCATTTCACAATTGCAAAAAATTATGTATATGAAAATGCCCAAAATCAATCCTAAGTTACACTGTTGAAAAGCGTACACATCGCTGTGATAAATAAAGCGTGCGCATCGCTGTAGTAAATAATATACAATCAAACGTGCACAAAATCGGGATAAAATACTCGAAGATAAACTTTACTCAAAATCCCAATCCAAAATGGCCGACGACGTGACAAAGCGTATGACGTCAGTCCCAGCATGCAATTTGTTCCCACAATCCTCAGAAGAGTGACGCTGGAAAACAATACCAGGCAACAAGATGAAGAGTTCCAAGTTCCAAGGACCGAATACGAAGATGACCGTTAAGATAGCAATGGTATTTTTATTTTATTTTTTTAAATTACTAAGTCTCCAGATCAGCGATAAGATAAAAATTGGCAAAACAAAACAGGAATCGTCGGAAATCGGCCGCAGGTGCAATCAATTGCACGACAATAAAACAGCCGCAGTTGCAATCAAGGCACGATAATATGTAAGACAGCCGCTGGTGCCCACACGCACAGTTCTAAATAAATAAAAGAATACCTTTGAATTCAATAAAAAGTGAACGCTGTCCTCTACTTCTTGGAAAATACTCCCACTTGTCGCCAATATGTAGAAAAGAAAGTAGATACTCTTCAAATAAAAGGTTCCAGTAGTAGATTTATTTCCAGAATAAAAAGCTTAACAACCACACAGGTCAGCTTGCTTCCCCAGTCAGCTTCAACTGACTCCCTCAAGAATACAGAATCCTAGAACGAACAATAACATTCTAAAGCCTACAAGCAAGCATAAAAAGGATACTACAAGGTGATATACTCAAGTCATTACTAGTGTAATATAGCAAGGCCCATGTGTTCTTGTGCCAGTAATAAATATACAACAGCACTCTGAAAGCCCCTATCAGAGAAGGCATATTGGTGGCTTAATGTCAAGCCAAGCACTAAAACAAGCATTTGCAATAGGTCTCGCATTGAAGCAAGTTTGAGCTACTGTCATTGTAAATGACAATGCCTTTTATTTATGTTTTATAGCTTAAACTCTTGCAAATGTGAGACCTGCATTCCAAATGCTTGAAGGCATCGCTGACTCGCCCCCTTGTGTCTCCCAAGGCTCAGAAGGGCACTTTGTTTGCTACAAGTTAAATAATCAAGTCGGTGGTCACAAATGTGCATGAGTGGCCCTCCTACAGGAAGAGAAACTTATTAAAAAAAATAGTGCTTACAGACTAAAGAAGACTCACCATGTAACAACCAAAGTAAAAGGGCCAGTCCTCATGGGAGGTTACAAATGAAGACAAGGCGGTAATAACGAGGGACTAACAAGCCTAATAGTGCATCAGAAGCCAGCATTTACGAAAGACAATGACATAAGTCAATGACAAATATGGGCGTAGGGTGGACGGGGCATCAAGTATATACTCCAAAACAGCCTGGCTCGCAGCGCATGCCTTGCCCAGGCTCGACCTGCTGAGTTAGTTTGTTGCTTAACCCTTAATGTGTGGCATTTGACAGGGCTGCAGATTTAGACTGAGTATCCTAAAGGGCTCACCGGCCTGTGAGAAATTCAGTCACACGCCAGGCAGGCGTAAAGAGTTAAAGAGTTCGGCCCTTGTTAGCAGTGCAGCAATTTTACTTGGGGATTTACAAAATTTGGACTCAGAGGCATGGGGTTGGAGTCACAAGGCTGCAGAGTCATGAAAAGCAAGTCAGATGATCAACACATATATTATTGTTTATAAAACTCAGTGACAAAGAAATTAGCATCAAAGACAAACGTGAGAGTAAGTCTGTCTCTGTTCTGGCTTACCTAATTGGTCAAAAATAGGCTGCATTTTACAATATCTTACTGGAGTTCAGGCTTCTTCTGCAGAGATCTTTATTTACACAGCAGTTTTCAGGGGATAATGATGATGGTAAGATAATTCTGGCGGTTAATGCACTTGCTAGAGAGTAATCATAGATTTCACTCAAAGCAGCTTTGAAGTTCATGTGCTGCTGCAAAACCAATCTGTTACATGCAAATTGCACATTCGTAATTTATGTAGATAGGTAAGTGGTTTGCTGCTTTTGACAATTAGGTCCTTTTATAACTTACAATTCAAAAGTTGCAAACCTAATATAGCGCAATGAGCTATGAACGTGTATCAAGGAACTGCAAGCAAATTGCAGGCATAGGTTTATAACCTTTTTTTTGTTCTCAATCTGTCATTATTCTATGGTTGCTGCAAGGGGCTCCACTTCTATGTGTAGTAATACAGTCCTATTAGTTCAGACACGCTTGTTTCAGGGCTGCAATGTCTGCACTGACCAGCTGATGGGGGACAGGCACCCAACAGTACCCTGCATGCTAAGCCTGGCTTCCTTCTTCTCATCCTGACAGGGAAGAACTGGAGTCAAATGTTTGCTTTCTTCAAGGCAGTGCTTAATTTGTAAAAAAAGAAGTGCAGGTTCTGAAAATTTTGCCAAGGAGGCCACAGCTCACTTCTTCCTCCAGTGAGGCCCTCCTTCAACACTCTCACTGCCTCAGTCTCTTTCTTCTAACCTTGATCTGTTGTCTGCCCCCTACGACTTTGCTCTAGGAGTCTATCTTCTAACCTCTTGTGTCTATAATCTTTGCCTCACCTGGTGTGTTACCTTATTCCCTGCATTTCTAACTTGCCCTCTATTCGTTCTACCCCTGCCCTTTTTACTCTTCACTTGTATCCATGCTCTGCTCTCTCTCCCCTCGATCTTAGCTCTGTACAATCACTCTTCTAGCAGTGATTAGCTGTGTCTCTGTTTTATCATATGTCTGCGTTTTTTTCCTCTGTCCTGTCCTCTACATCCTTTCATTCTATCTTCTCTCTTCTTAATGCTCTCTTCTTCACATCATGTCTGCTTTCTCTTTTAATCCAATTAGCTCTCCTTTTCTTCTACTTAGCTCCATCTTATCTCTCTCCTCTCCTGTTGTTTCTTTCTCCTCTTTACTCCTGCTTTCTCTCTCATCTATAACACTGCTGCTGCCTGTGACCCCTGTCGTCAGCCTGTACATGTCCCTGCTATTTTGAACTCTGCGTTTTCCTGTAGTCTTTCCTAAAGAAGAGGAAGATGACATGTGTTTTACTTTCTTACCTACACCGAGTGCAAAAACAAAATGTACACCAAATGAAAATTCCTTTTTTGCATATATTAATCAGTGTAGTATAACTGGGTTATTTGCAGAACAGGTAGCTTCTCGAGCACAGCAGGTGATGTCACTACTAGTGCTGCCTGTAATTAGAAGGTCCAGGGAAGGCGACGGCATTGGCATCCACTGCTCAGCTTGCTGTGACCCTGCCTGCTACAGCACAGGCATTGTCCCAAGCCTTAATGCTGCCAATGCCAGTAAGTATGGCTGTGGTGCCTACTTGACTCATGCACGCTCAGCAATTACCATACAGGGGAGCAGCGCACAGATTCTACAGGTGACGCCATGGCGCACAAAAGGTGTGTTGGGCCACAGCCGCATCGAGCACGTTGAGGATAGCAGCAATGCAGGGCTGCATGATATGCTATTATGGCTACACTGCAAGTGGAAAGTCCACACTTACTTTCGCTTATTCTTCCTCAAGAGACCTCACTCCCAAGTTCCAAATGCGCTCTTGCAGCTTCCTTGCCTCAACTCCGTCTTGAGCCAGCGCCCACCTACAATTATCCAATGGGAGGCTTAGGTTCAGGCAGTGGCATGGTACAGTAGACTCTTGAAATAGAATGCAAGACATAGTTTGTTGATGACTTCTTGGATTTGTGTTCGGCGAGATTACATCATCACTAACTTGGTGATACACAATCATGCCTGCCTGGACAGGCATATGCTGGCCTGTCTATGAACATTTACCAGCCAGAACCCATGCAATGTATGTTATTCTTTTTATTTTGAAATTGAACAACTAATATTGAGACCACCACTGCAGGGTCAGAAATTGTAGCCCCGGCCCTGTGAAAGAAGTGCAGGTGCTGAGCACCTGAAAGCCCCTGCTCACATTAAGCACTGCTTCAAGGCCATATTGCTAATAATTCCGGCAATGTAGTGATTTCCCATAGCTTGATATGTAGTATCTGCAGTTAGATGTGGGATTTTTGCAAATACCTTGCCTGCTATAATTTTTAATCCTCTTATAACTGTCCGAACCAAACGAAACTGCAGGTTCCAACATGCAAAGTGTTGATTGTGCAAAAGCCAGGTCCAGTTTCAAGTTATGACGTGGGGCTTTGACCGGTCTCTTGGATGATTCTTTACAGCCATGATATGTCTTATTTTACAACACTCTACTGTGCAGTATCCCTCACAGCTGCCTTTAGTATGGCCGTCCAATCACTATACTGTGCTGATTCCCTTACTGCTGCATTTAGTATATCCAGTGAATGCTATACTGCTCTGTATCCGTCGCAACAGCCTTGAGCATGATCTATATCACAATTATGTGCCTTATCTCATGAAACTAACTTTTTGCATGGTCTTCCATCACATTCTCTACTGTGCCTTATCACATTAAACTAAATTTTTGCATGGACTTCCATCACATTCTATACTATGCCTTATCACATGAAACTACCTTTTTGCATGGACTTCCGGCACCGTACTGTACCTTTTCTGTTACAGCTGCCTTTAGCATGGTTTACCTTTACCAAATTGTGCGTCATCCCTTTCCACTGCCTTTAGCACAGTCTTCTATCACCAGGGGGCATATGGATCAAACCATTTTTTATTCGCAAACGCTGCAATTCGCAGAAATACAGCGTTTGCGAATAAAAAAATCGCTAAACGCGATGTATGAGCTGTTTTCTCATCGCAAAATTAAGGAATCGCAAAATTTGCGATTCCTTAATTTTGCGTAAGTATTTAAGGAATCGCAAATTGCTATTCCTTAAATGCTATGTATCATGCACCCAAGTTGTGCGATTTCTCCCTAAGGAATCGCAAATTACCACCAACTTCAAGTTGGTGGTAATTTGCGATTTCTGGCAATAATGCACTTTTTGGATGTTTCAAAGTGCCATGTGGCACACATACATGCCCTTAGGGCATGTATGTGCGCCAGATGCGCACACATGCTCATTTCAGGGGTGCATCAGGGTGCCTTTATGACACCCTTGCACCCTTGAAATTATTCTCAATTTGCGATTCTCAAATTGCGATTCTCAAATTGAGAATGATTTCCCATTCATTCCTATGGACCTCCTGGCCCATAGGAATGAATGGGAAGGTATTACTTAATTGCGATTTCGCAATTTGCAATTAAGGAATAGTAAGAAATCATTCAAAAATGTTGATTTTTTAAATCCATCCCATTTTGCAATTCTCAAATAGCGATTCCCCAAAAATTGCTATTTGGGAATCGTAAACACGGATGTTGATACATATGCCCCAGGTGCTTTGAGGGTCAGAGAAGGAGCTACGTAGGCCTAGATCACTACGCTCCCTCGCCATAGGGCACTCATCCCAAACTTTTATGCCACACTACTTTCAATTGTCACCAGCCGCCACTGTCTACCGCCAAAGGGATTCTCTTTCATTTCAGAACTGTGAGTCAGCAAGTTGATGATGGTTCAAGACTGTGCTCAACCAAAATAAGATTTGCTAAATTAAAGAATGACTCCATCGTTGTATAATTTACCCAGCCACTTAGATAATAGTGATACCATTCTTTGAAAGTTGCCAGATGATTTTACTACCAAATATCATGGTTGTTCAGATAATATACACAAAAACACATTTCTTTAGACTAGGGGTCTGATTAAGATTGGGAGGGAACAAAAGGGTTCTTCGATTGCTGTGTTCTCTGGATTTAGCTCTTCATCCAGAATTGTTACCACCCAACTCTTAATCAGGCCACTGTTTGCGTGCAATCTAAAGAACTATTGTTGAAACAAGAACTGGATGCGTTCAAATTTCCTAGAAGCAATGCCTTGCAACGTTTATACAGGGCTCAAAATGTAGTATATGTGCACTATTGAAAGGATTCAGTCTGTGTTTTGCCTCAATACCCCAAAATACGTTTTGATTTGGAATACTTAATGTTTTAGCTCTAATCCATATCCCACCAATAATTAAATTATGTGAACATGTAGTAACCTGACTTGACCTTCGAACCCTATTAAAAATGTGTTGCTCCCACCACTTGTTCCTTCAGAATATTAGAAACAGTCAGTGCCTAGGAAAACCTTTGCCAGCTTCAGCACCTTGTGTTGTTTTGGTAATTTTTATAATTAGCTCTGATGTATTTGCTATTTGGTCAAGCAGTAAAAAAAACTCCATGTCTTTCCCGCTCTATAACATTGCATTGCTTCCAGGCATGAAGTTGCATCAACAGATTGGCACAATACATGTTTTTTAAATGCTGGAGTCAACGTCAGCGTTCAACTGTCCAGCCTATGCTAAGTACAATTCCCGAAAGCCCTCTTGAATTTTGGAACTCTTAATCTGTGTAATAAACCCGTGCACGTCAAAAAAGATTACAACAAAACTAACCAGAGCTTAGAAGCAATCGCTGAGTACACATGACCCTTGGCTGAGAAAGTTTCCCACTGCCTAGAGGTTACCTCACATGTGCAGGGTACCCTGCCCGTAGTGTGTTATTCATTTTAACTGACTGAACTCAGATGAATGAGATAAATAAAAATGGTAGGAGAATACAAATGAGCAGCTATTTAAAAACAAATAGATTTCAAGTGTTTGTCTACCACTTTTTTTGTTCATAAAATTGGGAGCTTCATTTATGATAAAGGATTTGGGTTTCCACTAAAGTGTACCTGACATGTCTCATGGAACTGATTGCCACCAGAAATACATCCTAAGCAAATATTGCTCAGTGGGTTGTGTATTGGCTGCAGTTCAGCTCAGCTTCAGGCTGGCACACTGACTGAGTAATTAGAGCCAGAGAGCCAGAATATCGAATTATGTTGTTCTAGAAGGCTCTAGAAAACGTATCATGAGAAACCTATAAGGAAAGCCTGTTCACATAGTACCTTGGTTCGCTGTCATTACTGACTTTGCCCCCTGACTTCTTTTTACAAAAATGTCTTCCTCCAAAAGAACCAGCCACAAAGTATGTTGAGTTTAACTCTGCTCTCGATGTTCCAAGGCTGATTAGAGAGGATGATTGCTCCATCTCAACCTGGCTGCAGAACGACGTACAGAGCTTGTAGATGGAACCACACACTTAGAACTGGCTGGATAAGAGCTAGTTCTTCCCATTCTAATGTAATTTAGGCTCTTATTTGAAGTTTGGCAGATGGGATTTTCTACCAGAAACACAGCGGATGTCCTGTCCATTGTAATACATGTGCTAGCTATACTACTATTATAAAGCAAGAACTTTGAACCTTTGAGGCGGGTAAACTCGGGAACCACAGCGCCAATCCACATACCCGATACAACATTGTAATCGTCAGGGTGTGCAGATGGACATAGGCTATATAAACTATAAAAATATGCGTTATTTAAAAAATGTACCTTAAAAAAAAAAGTAGTCCCTTCGAAGTAGCGCCGGCCGCGACCTGAGTGCTGACGTCAGGAGCGCGGGGAGGAGCGGCGTCCAGGAGCGCGGACATTTGCGGGGGAGGAGCGGTGAGGAGCGGAGGACAGGCGGTGAGGACCGGCGGACAGGCGGGAGGAGCGGTGACGAGCGGCGAGGAGCGGCGGAGCGGTGAACTGAGGAGCACGGGGGAGGAGCGGCGGCTCAGGTAAGGCTCCGGGGACCCACGGACAATGTCGGGGCAGGCGGGGGTCGGGGCAGGCGGGGGACGGGGCGGGCGGGGGCCCGGGCTGCTGGACAATGTCGGGTGGGCGGGGTCCCGGGCTGCTGGACAATGTCGGGGCGGGCGGGGGTCGGGGAAGCCTGATTGCTCCCGGACAAGGTCGGGACGGGCTGCTAGTAGGTTATAATGCTCTTTAATGCGAGAATGTGATATCCACCACTTTGATGATGTCGTATTGAATCAGCCAAACTCTAAATAGGACTCTTCAGGCCAGATGTAAAAAAATCATTAATTTCAATTTCCAAATTGCGATTCTTACTGAATTGCAATTAGGAAATTGCAATTACTAATGTAAGAAACCTTAAAACTTTTAATTAGCAATGTCTAGTGTTGCAAATCAGCCTACCTCATGTTGCAAATCAGCCTACCTCCTGAATATTAATGAGGTTGGCTGCAGTTGTCACCCATTAGGAATGATAGCTATCACAGGGATGGTGGCCTGCTGGGGTCAGGAGACCACCATGTCTGTGACTGCTTTATAATAATGCATTTTTTAGATATATGTATCCCATTTTCCTTCAACAAAAACAGGTGTTTCAAAAAACAAAAAAGGAAACATTAGTTTACATTTATTAAGAGTAGGCAAAAGTCCCTGGAACCATTGCCTGTTCTTAAAAATATTTGGTTAAACATCCTCAAAGGGGGAAGTATCCCCTGGGGACCCCTTCCCATTTATGTATGGTTACCACTACCTTTCAGTAGTTGGTAAAAAATGAATGTTTTGCCACCGTAATTTGATCACAAATTTGAATGCACACCACTGCGATTGGGTATTTGGAAGCAATGCCCTTAACACACTCCTTCAAAATACCAAATCGCAAAACCAAATTGCAATTCGATAACAGGTTACCAAATCACAGTTGGGCTTTTGTACATTTCAGAATGCTTTTTGCAGTCTCAAATAGCCTGATTCTGCCAACTGGGCTGCCTGCACCCTCCAAAACAGATTTGTACATGAGACTCTTAGTTCTTAGAGAACTCAGAAGTAAGAATAATAATGAGGCCGTGCTCATTGTACTGCCGTTAGTTACTGGTTTGGGTTAAGCCCCAGCTGGTTCTAAAAGGTTTATCTAAGTACTTTACCTTATTCTGACTGATAGTCAGACCTGAACTTTGGCATTCTTTTGTCTCTACAAATTCTTCATTACAGAAAAATGTCATAGCAGAATTTGTTTTTCAGAGGAATGTGGTTCACATCGGGGATGAGAATCTGACATTTCCCAAAAATTCAAGTCTGCCGACAATAGATAAAAAATCATAAACTGCTTCAAAATTACCTTTTGATGCAGCGCGCCTTCTGGTAGTTTTGGTTATTGGGTTTCTTTTTAACTAGGGCTGGGCGTAGTTCACGAAGTAGCACTATGCGTAGCTACGCGAAGTGCACTTCGCACTATGCGAGCTATGCGTAGCACTACGCGAACTGCGTAGTACCCTGTTCGCACTGTGCAAGATGCCGTTTTCAATGATTGCACAGGGCGGACACGCATCCAGCACTGTGCAATCATTGAAAACAGCATCTTGCACAGTGCGAGCTGTAGTTTTCTGCCGCTCGAGTAGATTTTTACTCGAGCAGCAGCTTTATCAACGCAGACTGGTAGTTTCTCATTGCGAGCATACGCGACCACTCGCAATGAGAAACCTGACCTCCCCGCGCTGAGAATCTCGCTAGGAGGTTTATTTTCCACGCTCGCGATCGGCAACTTGATGTTGCTGATCGCGAACGAGGAAAAAGTCTCGCCGGGTTGTCATTTTGCTTGCTCGCGGTTTCCAACTTGACGTTGAGGACCGCGAGCAAGCAAAAAATAACCGCTGCCCTACGCTATGCGTGTTTGCACTGTGCTACGTGCAGTTCGCGTAGTGCGAAGTAGCACAAACTCCGCAAACTACGCGAGCATAGCATAGTGCTTTGCCCAGGGTTATTTTTAACCCATTATTGCTCTGTAGGTGAATTTAAAAAAATTTCAGATTTCACCGCATTTACATTTATGCATTATTTTAGCCTGATCCTGTTGAGAGTCACCAATTTTTATTAGCTGGATAAAAGCATTGCGCCACCAAATGACATGACCGTAAACAATATACAAACGTTATAAAAACAGGACTTGAACACATACCTTTATATTTGTGTGTTGGTTTCAAATCTTATCTGACTTTCAGACCAACACAAAAAGAATCCTTAAAATACATTGAACTTCATTAAAAAGTCAAGATTTTAGTCTAAGTAGAAATACATGAATGCTTGTATAAGTGTTCTGCTGGTGTACATCAGCACATGATTTACAATTGCCCTATACGGAATAGCTGCTTTTGATGATTTTGGTGCAGAGATACAGTAAGGCCAGAATTTCTGATTCTAGCTGATGTCTCTACATTGCAATGCAGCAATTACAAGCGGTGTCCACCAGAACGGTGAATAACCAAAGGGACTTGAAAATAGCGGGTACTTTTCCACTATTTTACCCTTACTCTGGGGATAAATCCACTGATATTTTCCTCCTACGCAGAACAGGCAGAAGACGTCAGTGGGCGAGCCAGGGGGTTTGGGGGTATGGGGGAGGGTGGCAGTCGACAGGTTGTTATGGAGTCAGTGCATGGTTGGATATGGCCAGAGGTAGTGTTGTCGGCTCTCCCCATTGTTCACAAGGAGGTCGAGCAGGACCAGAGCAAGCAGCTGCCAACAGTCCCTGCAACACTATCTAAGGCTCCTGGTCCAGAGTTTCCAGGCACAACATTACTAGACCTGGTACTTACAGACCTTGTCATTTTCGACAGAGAGATGGTGGGAAAGTGGGAATAGTACAGAGAAGTTTCCCCCGGTAGTACCACTCCGGGCCACTCATTAAGAGGGCCTGTGTGACAACATTAAGTTTATTAGTTGATTTACTCATACTATCCATAAGATCTGGAAAACAAAATGTAGCTTTTGCATCACTAGATTCATTTAGCCTTTTAAGAAAGGTTTATATAGTCAATAGTTATATTATGGTGTGTACATGACGTCTGCAATTGATAGACACCAAGTTTCCTATTCACATTTTATTCATTTATTTCTTTATTTATCCCACTCCCTTCCTCGTGTTGTTTCAAATTATATCCCATTTACAGATAAATATTAGCAAATGGTGGCCTGTTGTATCCATTGCAGAGCTTCGGAATATATGTTTTTCCTATGTTCGCAAAATCTAATTAAACTTTTTTTTGCTTCAAAAACGTATTTATGCCAGTGATGTAAACAGACTGGAAGTTTTAGAAAAAAATATGTCCAACATTTCAGAACCTGTGAAAAGCAAGCATTCTGATAGAAATGTACCAATGTATTGCTGTTGTGTAAGTGACTGAATAAAATAAGATTGAATTTTCTTCTGGACTGGCAGTGATTGCCACTTTTCCAGTATTGACTTCATATGGTGGTATCTACTTCTTATTGACTATGATTTGAGCAGTTGCATGCTACCCACATTATGTTATGTTATGTTATGTTATGTTAATTAATCATTTTTATAGCGCGCGGCTACTCAAAAGAGTGTCCCGGCGCTTTTATTGGAGAAAGAAAAAGCTGCAACATAATAACATAACACCAAAATAAAAGACTAAAAGAGAAGTGATCCAAGGATTCGAGAGAGACCGGCTACTGAGTAAACAGCCACGTTTTAAGGCCCTTCCTAAAAGCCAGCAAGCTAGTGGCTCCCCGCAGGGCCAGTGGCAAAGAGTTCCATAGCTGAGATGCCAGCAATCCAAAAGAGCGGCCGCCAAGGCGCGTTTTCTTTACCCGAGGGACAACAGCCAGGTGCAGGGATTCCGACCTCAGAGATCTGGTCGGATGGTAAAAGACCAGTCTCTTTTGGAGGTACTTAGCTCCCCCCTTGTGCAGAGCTTTATAGGCCAAAGTCAGCGCCTTAAAGGCGATCCTCTTGCGGATGGGCAACCAATGTAAAGTTGCCAACAGGCCCGAGGCACTGGAGCGCCTACTAAGGCCGAAGATTGCCCTGGCCGCGGCGTTCTGCACCACTTGAAGCCGCTGCAGCAAGTACTCTGGAAGGCCCAGGTAAAGAATGTTGGAATAATCCAACCTGGACCCAATCAGAGCCTGAACTGTCAGCGTCCTATGCTCCACGGATAACAGAGGAAGGAACCTCCGCAGCATCCTAAGGATGCCAAAGCACATGCCCGACACCCCCAGTATCTGAGATTTCAGGGTTAACCTGTTATCCATCTTCACCCCTAGATTCTTTGCAACCTGAGAGGAGCAGGATGGAGGGAACATATCCAGTGGCCACCAAGTCTGCCAGTCAGGCTCGGTGTCACACCCAAAGAAAAGTACTTCGGATTTGTCGGAATTGCACTTAAGGCTGTTTAGATGGAACCAGTGAAAAACAGCCCCAAGGCAATCCCGAATACTGTCCCCGTCAAAGTCACCTCCTCTCTTACAAGAGAAGATGAGCTGGGTGTCATGGCTGTCAGTTTCAGAGCAGTGGCATAGCTAGGGATAACGTCATCAGAAGATACTATACCTACTTCGGCAAGTGGACAGCTAAACTCTAGCTAAGTTAGAATCGTTGGCAGTCTTCACTACCAGATTTTGATATGGCCTAGTGGGTGAAAGTATGGTACTGCGGTGGTGATGTGGCCAGCCAGCGCATGGCTGGTGGTTACCCTCTCCTTCTTCGCCTTGGGTTTGTAGAATTCTTCGAGGACTCCCTCACCAACATTCTGCATATTTGCAGTAGGCAGGGAATCCTTGCAGATTTCCTCACCCCTTCAAATGGAGTCATACACGTACTTTCACTGATTACAGTCCCTGGCATGCACACAGCCAATGGAAAGAAGGGGGATCCCGGGGTTCCGCTAGGTACTTCAGAAGATTCCCCTTTTGTATCAGAAATGTACATGGCAGTGGCAAGGAAATCACTGAGCATCCCTCTTTGTCAGTAAGTGTGCGCTCACCACACACCACTGGATTCCTATCCTATGCTGATTCCACAGAAATGCACAGTTGTAGCAAGGAACCCCCAGGGATTCCCTAAAGTCTGGGTGCCAGTGCCAGATACCATTCCTGTCAGTCGGCTTTGCAATGCATTATGCCACAAGGGGAACAGATGTAGGGCAGTGCTGCCGTTTGCTGCTGCTCTTCCATACCCCACCAGACTTCTGTAATCAAAGGCAAATGCCTCTGGGTAGCATGGCAGGGTGATGGTGGTATTTAGCCTTGGGAGAACGTGTTTTCTCGACCAAAGTTCATACGGAGACCTTTGACCCTTAGAAACTCCCTCAAGAAAGGCACAATAATAATCTAGTTGTGCAGAAAGGGGAATTCACATTAAAATGACCCATCAGAATTTGAAAGGCCTAATTTTATGGCTACAGAATAATTCTGATCAAGGCATGGCAACATAACAACTTTGTTGATATTTGGTACACTGTATTTATTATGTGTTTTTTTCTTTTTTGAAAGAAGGATGTTGATGTCTTATAAATAAGACTCTTTCTTCACTTCTAACTTGGGCAGCGTTTTGAATATATTAATTCGTTATAAGCTTATTAAGCTTTGGAAACGTTGTGCTTTCTTTTTTCCGTATAATTGAACAAATTGCTGTTCTGTTTATTTTTAATTCAAAAATATGATGATAACCATTGCCTAGGCTTGGCAGAAAAGCTTCATTATTTTTAGCCAGATCAACAGCCAACAAAACAACATTATGGATATTCACTTGCATCCCTCTGCTGTTGTGGTCTAAGGACCAGAGTTGGAGTTAAGAAGAAGGTTTACTCCGTCACAGATGTAATTCCGTCCGCCATATTACATTTGATATTATGCACTTTTAATATGGTGGACTGAATATCTGTGATGGAGTAATCTGTCTGCCAAACTCTCAATCAGGCTCAAAATCTCTTGCTGTCTGCATTATAAGGAGAAGGATCACAGAAAGTATGTAAACACTTAATTAACAACTTTATAGAGAGTATTGAGATATGTGGTAATATCCCTGATGGCAAACATCATTGGAAGTAACTCACAAAGAAAATCTAAAGAGTCTCTTTGGCTGCGGAATGCCCATTTGAAAAGAGGAATGTATCACCAGATTTACTAAGCATTTTAATGGTCGAAAAAGCAATAGTTCTGCATTTGTGACCATTAAACTGCTTTTTCTTATGCACTAATCCCATTTTAAGAGTCAGAAACGATTTCCCGACTCCTAAAATGGGACTGTGAATTCAAACCAATTCGGTATCTGGAAGGGGAGTGTTGTTGTTGTAAGGTGTCCTTTTCAAACACTGGATGGGTATATAATGTCTCAATGTTTTACGACCAGATTATTGCAAAACATTTATAATTTGCCAACACCTCAAAGGCGATGGTAACCCGTTCACAAAAGGGATGGAATCCCTCTGGGACCCCTCGCCCTTTGTCAATGTAGAAAAAAAGTTTGGTTAAGAGGACCACTGTCTCCACTTCAACAATCTACAAGAAAGTAAACTATTCTTTTTAAACGCAGTTCGGTATCCTTAAAAAAAAAAACTAAAACATGCATTTAAGATAAAAGTTATTTTTATTACAAAGGAATCATGGTCATGATGATCTGCTAACCCCAAAAGGCCACCATCCCAGTGATGGCATCCAATGGTGGTGAATCTCAATTTGAGGCCTACCTCATGAATATACAGTGGGATGTATTCCAAACCAATACGATTCCGATTTTTAAGAGGCAACCTATTAGTACATAGTTAGTTTCTTACAAATCTTCAGTGGTTGCAAAAATACTGGTCGCAGCTTGACTCCACTATTTTGCAACGAGCTATTAGTACATCCGGCCCTTCATTCTTTGAGAGATAAATGCAAAGCTAACCTTGTGAACCTTTTAAATGGAAAGACCGTCCGTCCAGCAGCCTTGAAAATCAGGTGAGCAAAGCAATAACAGACGGGTACCTTTCTTTGAGTGGACTTCAAGTGACCCTACAGTTTATAGCCCCCATGTTTGTTGTGCTACAGTGCATGGCGTATCGCAGGTAGTTAACTTTTTGCCCTCAGCACCGTCAACCAAACAAAACGCAGCTTTCAGGGGTTCTCTCCCAGCGTCAGCACTGGAAACCCTCACCAAGCTTCTTTTTACCACCGACCGCCTAAAACACACACATGCAGCACAAGAGTAAATAGTCCGCGCAGCAACAAACAGAGGTGAATGCGCAGCACAACATCAAAGTTTCTCCCATGATGTGTGGTATAAGCTGCGAACCTCGGTTAAACTGTCACAGGAAGGCTGCCTCGGAATACCCTCTATCGGTCTGATTATCACTCAGTCAACAAATAAAACACCACTACCAGATAAAGGAAGCGCAACTCGATCCCACCTGGCCCTTCTCAGCTTTTTGGCCTATGCCAAGATGCAAAAAATACATACAAAATATTGGATTAATTTTTCTCTTATTTATGTATCTCTGGGTTGCGTTTGTTCTATTGCCTTGTGTTAATTTTCACGCTTTTCCTTCTTCAGCACTGTTATTTATATGTTACGTCTTCTGTCCACTCAAACCTAGCACTGCAGCTACACTGATTCTCATGAGATTGTTAATACTGATTGTTCTATCGCTTTAAAATACCAATGGTATTTTTACATTTGATTACATTATCCAAAAGTAAGGTTTGTTCATCACTCGATTCATTGTTAAAGTTTAATTCCTTAACAAAATACAAATGTAACTGTTTTACCTGACACACAGCTACACAAGGAACTTTAACCCCTTGAACACTCAGCTCGTCATGAGGCACGGTGCTCGTGTGCTCATGTGCTCATGACGAGCTGAGCTCGCCATGATCCGTGGAACGCTCACACGCGGGGATAATTCCCCTGCTGTGCTGAACGTTCCACGAAAACGGGTGCCCCCCATGCTCATGATGAGCTCAGTTCGTCATGAGCACACGAGCACTGTGCCTCATGACGAGCTGAGCTCGTCATGAGCATGGGGGCGCTGTGCGCGCCCCCCTCCCCCCAGCACAGTGGGGGAATCATCCCCACATGCAAGGGGTTAATCGTACAAACAGGGAGGGTTTACGCTTCTGGCATCTCAGCAAAAAATCCCCATTGCATTCTTGTAAAAGAAGGTCATGATAATTTCAGTAACTCACAATTAATGAAGTGTCCTCCTGGAGTGATTAGGCTCTTGGAAGCACATGCACGCTTTTGAGTGATACTGACCTGATGACATACAAGTAGCATTTCAAGCACCCCTAGTCACAGGCAATTATCCAGAAGCACATGCCAAGGAATGCACAGAACCACAACACAAGCTGCAGCAACTGATGGGGGTTGCACTTCCTTAGTTATGAGTTACGAAAATGATCATGGACTGCATTTAACACAATGCAATGGGGTAACGTTTGCTAAGATGTGGGTAATAGGCTTCCCTTGCAGTGTGCTTAGCTATTGTTAGACCTGGCATCCTTGGTGTGGTTTTTCCCCTAACACTTTGCCTTCACACCTCCTGTTTTTCTGAATTCGTTTTTGCTGGCCTTAGGACTCTGCGCGCTTTACCACTGTCAACCAGTGCTAAACTGCTTGTGCTCTCTCCTTAAAACATGCTGAAGTGACTTATACCTAATTGGCATATTTAATTTACTTGTAAGTTCCTAGTAAAGTGGCACTACCTGTGCCCAGGGCCTGTAAATTAAATGCTACTTGTGGGCCTGCAATACTGATTGTGCCACCCACTTAAGTGGCAGTTTAAACATGTCTTAGGCCTGCCATTGCAGCATGTGTGTGTGCAGTTTTAACAGCCATTTTGAACTGGCAACGTAAACCTCTTGCCAGGCCCAAACCTTCCCTTTTAATACATATACGTCACTCCTAAGGTAGGTATTGGACAGCCTAGAGGGCGGGGTGCAATATATTTTAAAAGTAGGGCATCTACTTTTACATTTTATATGTCCTGGTAGTGAAAAACACTTACATTTGTTTTTCACTACTGCAAGGCCTACCTCGACCATAGGATAGCATTGGAATTAACTTATTCCATTTTATAGGTGTAATTAACAGATGGGAACAGGTAACCCCTTCATTTTTGATGTCTCTGGAATCACAATTCAAAATCCTTACATGGTCAAGCTAGATTTCAAATTACAATACTGAAAATGCCACTTTTAGAAAGTTGCCATTTTCTTGCCTTAGCCATGTGGTGCCTGCAGCCTGTCTCTGTGTCACATGACTGGGTGTGTGGGACAGTTGAGATTTGTGTATTCCTCCTAGACAGCCACACACAATGGGGAGCGTAGGTGTGACTGGATGGACCATCATTGGCATTTTGGGAGGAAGGAGCTGGGCTTGGCCCCATTTACACATGAATAGGCTGTGTCTTATCTCCTCACAAAGGGCTGTATACCCCCTGTAGGTAGTCTGCATCCAGAGCCAGAAAGACAGGGCACCTGTACACTTTAAAGGTATGCCACTTCAAAGGCACAACTAGGTGTAAATACTGGACCTCAGATACCACCACTTCAGTGCACTTCTGGACCTGTGGATACTTTGCCAGATAGGAGGACTGCTGTGCTGCTACAAGGACTGCCACTCTGCTGGATTGTTGCTCTGAAGGAACTGCTGCCCTGCTGTGCTGACATGCCGCCCTCTTCCCTTAGTGAGAAGGACTGGACCTGCATCTCTTGAATGCAACACTCAGAGTGACTCCATGGACTAGTTGGCTGGCCTGATCTAAAGCCTAAGGGACTTCCAGCAACCTTGCACATGCACCATGTGTGAGTTCACCCTGCCAATTGGTGCCAGCCCAGTCCTAGACCCTCGGAAGTGGGCTTAAGGTGCTCTGTCAGCCTCCATGGATCTAGCGGAACCAACGTATCTTCTCTGCTGCATGGCACAACCCCAAGCAGAACCGAATCATTGCTGCTGCTGTGTGGATTTGACCTGTTGCAAAGGCTCGTATTGCATCACAGCTCTTTGGAACTGCTGATTCGCCTCAACTGCATGACACATCCTCGGCACAGACCCTCATGCCCCTCATTGATGGCAGCCTTGATGATGAAGCCAGACTCCGCCTGACTCCACCAGACAACACATCTCAGCCTCACAGCTTTTGGGTACCAACACATCGCCCCAACTGTGTGCTGCATCCTCACTGCCAGGCTTTCATTCGCAAGTCCCATCCATGTGATTCTGGATGATAAAGCAGGCCCTTGCATTGTAGCCTCGCTGCACCTTGGAACCAACACATTGTTTCAGCTGCATGACGCATCTTCAACCCAGATCCTCGTCACGCTTCGCAAACCAGGATTTAAGGTACTTTACTCAGCGGGCATAACTGGGTTCCAGTAGCCCGCCTGCACTCCAATGCAGTCGACCTGTAATTGTGACTTTGGCCTGGTCCGGTGCAACCAGATATCCACAGTCGGTTCTTTGTGCTTTTTGGCGCTATTTTCGCCAAAACCTTAAAAATTGAATATCTCCAGTTCTGTTGATTAAATGTTTAACATTTTGGTCTTGTTTTTATTACATTTTATCCTATTTTTCTTACTAGTGTAGGACCCTTTTTGAATAGTGATTTAATGTTTTACTATTTGAAGTGTTGCACACATACTTTGCACATTGCCTCTAAGTTAAGCCTGACTGTCCAGTGCAAAGCCACAAGAGGGGTTAAACACAGGCAAATTGAGGATTGGCTTGTGCCTCACTCCTTGAAAAACAAGGAGAGGGGCTTCCCTACTCCAAAGGGACAGACCACCAATAGACTAAAAAGTCAAAAAATCCATTCTCCCTTTAGAGATACTCCAAAGTGTGCATCAACGAACACATATCCACATCAATCAGATGCACTCAACCACATCTCATCAAGGTACCACTCCACTCAGGATTTCAAGGCACTTATAAAAACATTTAATGAATATTCCACAATGGTTCAATAAAAACATACAATTAAAAAGATTCCAAAATACATACAATGTACTTAAAAAGACATGAAGTATTGCAATTTCATCAGTTTTTTCAGAACTCCAACAACCTCCTGGAAAGGAATTATGATGAGACACTCAAATTTATCTTATAGGTGTTAATTTGTAGTAATAGGCAGCACACCCCAGAGGACTTAATTCTCCGTTTTCATGTATTAACTGTCTTTGACAAATTTAAAGAAAAAATCCAGTCTCGACGTGTTTCGGTGGATTAAATCAATCAGACCACCTTCATCAGGACAAGCAAGTCATTCAATCTACTCCTTTCCGTTTGTTAAAAAAGGTATTTTTTTCCATAAAACCTAATATATAAAAAAGATACATTTAGGATTGTCTTGTGCCTCACTCGGACAAGGATTGTGGATGCTACTTGACCAGGGCTCACACCCCAGTCAACCGGTAACCCAATCTCTCACAGGTATGTTGACAGTTTTTCCATTTTTTCCACCTCATTTTCCACAGTCATTCCTCCTGCTTTTGTGAAACGTCTGCAGGTTAGGACTGAAATGCTTGAGACAGAAAGAAGAAATCTGTGAGTTCCAAAATTTGACAAAAACTGTGAGTAATTAAAAAAAAAATTCTTAGGAAATATGTGGTATTTGCAGACACGTTTCTGCCTTGAATTAAGCTTTATTTAGGACTATCATGGGAAGGCAGTTGAAATACTACTGGCCTGGGACAGTATGATTGTATATAGAAACACCTCTCAGCATTTAAGTAGCTACTTTCTGTTCCAGATGAAGTCTCAAAATGTCTGACGGAAAACTCTAACATGTTGAGACAAACGCATGGAATTATTGTTCAAGTTATCACGCACTCACAACAAAGCACAGGCATCAGAGCAATGAAAGTTGGATGTACCAGCAGCCTAAAATCCACATTATGTGTGCAGTCAAATTACCTTGTGAAAGATACAGAGAATGCAATAAGGGGAAAGTGGTAAGGGGCTGAGGAGGACTTTACTTAAGGGCTTAGAAATGCTATGTCAATTTTGTGGGTAAGTGCACTGCCTTTACATTTCCTCCTTTCTTTGACTTGCCCATGAAGAAGGCGCAGAAGACCCTCCTTAATCCTCACAAATATGCAGTATATTTCTAATAGCAGTAACCAGGCTTACAGCCTGAATATAGTTCAGGGCATCAGCCTGGATATTGGCAGTGGCTGGCAGAGAAAAAATATGGAGCCACACCCTTTTCGACCCAATGGACCATCTGCTGTTGCGACCAGTGACATTGGTCATTAACCCTACAAGGGAAAATGTAAAATACTATTTCTTTACTGTATGACGAGTCCATGATGTATCCCACTCAGGTGGTCAGTAAGATCAAGCTGACAGTTCTGCAAACTGTTTTACACACATAAGTGAAGACCAGGGGACAGATTTATTAAAAAAGAGAGCAATGTAGCACAGCAACCAAAGTTGCTGCTTTGCATTAAACTAGGAGAGAGCAACAGAGAGCCGGATTTACTAAATATGGCCTGCTGCGGCACTTTTCTCCTGTGCTGGTGCACGAACAGGCTGCCTAGGATATGTTTTGTACTAGAAAGATACCCTTCCAGTACACAATCCTATGGTTAAGCAATTGTTTTTAAAGATTTTACACATTGGATGTGTGCTCTACAGTGCAGCACACATGCAACAGGTGAATTGTTTGATGAAATGAAAACATTTCTTCGAATGTGTGCCTGCCTCAAGGAGGCGTTATTTTTTTTACGCAAAGCGAGGCATGACAATCTTTGTAGATCTGGTTATGCATCAAAATCCATGGGTAGTATCATTGACATACCAATGTACCTCCCTTGGAATGACTGCTTGAAGCAAAGTAGCGTATTTGCACTACTTTAAGAGCAACTTTCCAGCACAAAAAAGTTTTTGTTTTGGAATGTTAATACTTTATTAAGACTGCACGACTTTGCAGCAGCACAAAGTTATGAACGTGCACTCAGGTGTACAAAAAAAGCACAATATCTGCCTGCTGTTTCAATTAACGTTATATCTGCAGATAGAATGTTGTACTACTGACGAGCTGATAGTTTGGTGGATTGTTTGCTGTAATAAATGTTGTAGCACTCAGGGCAAATTGGATGATGTAGGCGAGAACCCACAGACGCATAAGCTATGATGTATTCATTAACTAATCACCCAAAAAGCCATAGTAAGTGTTTTTCCAAGGGTGAAAGGGGTAGGAGAAACCCCATATTTATGAGCCTAAGGGGCAAAGGTTTTTTTTTCCACATGGAAAAATCTTTCTGTTTGGAAACGTAAAATAAAAATGAAAATTAACATTTCTGGCAGGTGTATCTCAGAGGATCTTGCAGACAGGTAACTGGAATATGCAAGGCAGAACATCGTGTAAAGGAATCTATGACATATGAAGACTTTAATGCTCTTAGACGAAGGACTCCTCACGAATCCCCAAAATGTCAGACATTTGCAAAAACTGTTGAAGTAAATATGTAGGTTTCCAACTTTTCTAATACGTGTCGAACATCGGAGCTACATTTTCCTATTATATTTGCTGAGTTTCACTCAAATGTATATTTGTCTTTCATTTTTTTATATTTTAACAATAGCGGCTTCCATTACCTTTTCTTTTCTGATGGAAATAACATTTTAAGCAATCCTACAACGGGTATTTATACAACCCTCCTGACACACCGAAGGAGTAGCTTCCAAAATGGGAAAGACGTACATTCAGCAAGCATAGCTTTCAGGAGCATAGCTACTATTGGTGCAGTAGGTGCAGTGGCACCTGTGCCCATTAAACCCTGATAATTGCTAAATTTACTACCCCAACAGTACCCAGAGGGACCATTTTTTCTTGCTTGTAACAGGACCCATAGCATCCTTGCTATGCTACTGACAGCATTGCTCTCACTGACCCAAGATTGCAGAATTCCACTGTGAAGACAAAAGCCGCCGCGAGCCCGCCTCCCCCACCGATGAAGTGACCTCCTTGGCTACAGAGGGCTGGTGCAGACTGAGCGGCTGAGCATGCTGAGCGAGCAAGGAAGTGCAGGACTTCCTCTCGGCCATTCCTACAGCTCTGGGCCAGTTATCTGCAAGGAAAGATCAGGCGCTGCCTGAATCAGACTGTTCTATGTATAGCTGTGTTGATTTATGGGGGGCCCTAGAAAGCACACACCCTACGGTTTGTTTTCAAGTGAATAATGCTAACAGACAGGCTGTCCCAATAAATCTGACATACCGCCCAGGGGAGGCCCGAAATGGGCTGGTTTGAGTGCTCAGTCTTTCTTGAGCTATTCTAGTGCACGTGTGATCAGCCTGATAGGCACCCACGGTCACTTTCTCGCTCTCATTCTGCACCAGAGGGTGGATTTCTCTGCTGGCTTTCAAGGCATGTCTGATCGCTTGGCCTGGAGGGTGAGAAGGTGGCAAATGGATGCAAAACATTGTTTTAGTATATAAAGTGATATTAACTGGTATCTGATAAGCTCAAACCTGAGCACCTTTAGGCGCTTAGATAATGTAGGTATTCACTGACTACTGAGGCTTCTTTCTCACTGCATGTGTAGTCATTTTCCAAAATGAAAAATAATTCAATCGATTTGTTTACTTACTTTTAATGCACTTTTTCAGACCTGCCAACTTCTAAATGTTTTGACACTGTGTGAGGAGAAGGCGGAGCCTTTAAAGGGGTGGGGCTCTGTGACTAGCACTGCCTGTGAGGCACTTATACCCTCCTCCCCTTCTCCCTCCAAATAGAAAAACAAAGCTTCTCAGTCTGCCGCCAATGTCCTGGGGAGAATTAATAGTCTGTAATTTACTTCAACTGTGCAGATCCGCCACACATGAAGAGAAAATCCCATTCTACTCAGGGGTTTCCTTCTCACCTTCTGTTCCACCATGTGATATCAGCTTTTCACTGAATGTCTGTGTGAAGGGATCCGATATTGTGTGACAGATGTGGTACTGTGTGTTGGCAGGTCTGGTTTTATGACCAAAGGATGGAGAGTTTGATGCACAGACATTGGTGGCAAAAGGTCATTACTTTCTAGAGTGATTATGGAATTAGTCTGTGTGTACTATTTCTGTTATGTGCCGAAGCAGTGATTTTGACATTTATTTTACTTAATGTATTGTTGCATATGGTTTCCATAGAAAGTCTTTACCTTGAAGAACCAACATTAAATCCAGTTATTCACCGCAGTGACATCACAACAGTTGTGCTTGTTGAGACAACTCAGAGAGATCTTCTCCAGGGATGACCAGGTTGGGGTGTGTATGGTCATGAGGGTGCAGAGGCCCCACCATCTGGGGAGGAATTGGTTTTATTCAAGGTCACCACATTTCCAGTAGAAATCCATCAATGTGAAGGTGCCCCATTGCAGGTCCGGTACATACAGTATCACGCTGCAGTCCTCATTATTGCCCAATGATATAGTTCCTTTGCCTCTGGAACATAAAGATTACAGTTTAAGTGTCCATACAATTAGGGGTTGCCCCTTCCCCTCCAACCATGTGTACCTATTAATCTCAGTAGCCCAGATTTACTGGCACGGGGTGTCTATGCTAGCATTGGACTCCCTCCCATGAGACCAATTTCGCCCAGCGCAATTGAAATGAGCGGCCCTGGGCTGGAATTCTATGTCCGGGCTCCACTTCTAATAAAGGAAGGAGGCCCCAAAGATGTTAATGGCCACCCTGGAACTGCAGACGCAGGCGGGAGTGAGAGTATTTGTGCACTGATGCGGTGGTCTTGCTACTTCAGGAACCTCTTTTCTTCAAAAGTCCCATGGCCAAACAGTGTGCTCGCCTATGGTGCCCCTTCTGCGCATCCTGGGTGTCGCTAAGCTCGGTCAAGAGATACAGAGCAGTGTGGCTGATGTTTACTAATGCCCTATGGGGTTCTACTCTATGGGGTTGGATCTTCGCCCTTATCTTACATAGGTCCTACATGCCATGGCCAAGGCATTTCGCTCTTTTAGGGGCTATCTTCCTGGGATAGGTAAAGCATGTCTGCGCCTACGGTGTGAGGTATCCGTGAACATATTTAACATGAGCTGTTCATAATTTGTGTGCCTACGGCGGTCATGTGTTGATAGGAGTGTGCTGTGTAGTGCATGAGTAATACCAGCATTTGATTCAGTGTAGGTGTATGTGAGGTGAGAGAGGTCTCTGTGCATGTGTTGCAAGTATGCAGAAGTAGAGTTTACGAGATTAGGCATCAGTTTAGCTCTGGAGAGCTTTAGAGCATCCTGGCTGAATAGTGTGTGTACAGAAATACAACAGCACGTAACTTAAAAAACATTTGCAGGCTGTAGTATTGTCTTCAGGTGAGGTGTCTGTTGTCTGGGTGTCCAAAGGTGTCTTGTCTTGGTGCAGTGCAAAAAATATCCCTCAAAGGGTTGTTGCAAAAGTCAGTTTGCTCTCTTGTAACTTGAGCAATTGGCCTTGTGAAAGAAAGTCCTTTGATCGAAAACATGGAGGCTGTATTGGTGCACTGTTAGCTTGATTACAGACCCGTAGGATAAGAGCTACGGTTTGTAGGTTAGTTTGGAACAAACTCATTGTTAGGCAGTTGTCTGAAAAATACCTCTGTTTACATTTTTCCGGATTCGCTGGTTGGTTTAGTGGTAAGCAAATATTTCCTCTTGGGGAACTGAATAGGAGGTGCTAAGGTTTTAGGGGAATGGTGAGTTTTTAACGTTTTTTTTTTAGTTTTAAAAAGAATTTCTTTATAACATGAATACATTTTTTTTATCATGATAGAGGAAATAGAGAATTACTATAAAACATAAAACAAACCTCCCCTTCTTTTACTTCACCATTGTCAAACCAATCACTTTACCATACATTCTAATTATGAGTTTTACTTGGAAAAACATTCTTTATAAATTTAGTAAATTTTGTATTCTTGGGATTTTATATTGCATTTATAATTAATGTCATGGAGTTATCTGTTTGGATAGTGCCTGAACAAACGATTGTACGTATTTGGATAATTACACAAGAAATGCACCTGCAGTTTATGCCAACTTTTTATTTTTATAATGAGGAAGATGTTGAGATGAATTTTAATGTACTTTAAATTTATATACAACATGCTCTGAAATGTAAAAAATAATTGAGAATGAAGATTAGCAGTCTAGTAATGCATTGTAATGGAAAGTATTGAGAAGTTAATGAACAAGAGCACCTTTAAAATACGCTCTAAATGCAGGGACTCTATGATCCAGTAGAAGATTGGGAGCCGAAATGCGCAGACCATCCATATGTGTGTCTGCACAATGGTGTAACTAATCAAAAGAATAAAGAAGAAACCTACTGTCAATGGTGCCGTCAGTTTTCTTTGGGGAAGTAGAAACAAAGATATTGAAGCGTATATATATATATATATATATTCACTGAAAAAACCATAGGTTATAGACCATATATAGTTAGGAATTAGCATTTAAAAAACCTTATTTTACTCACACAAAACCATTGAAATTCCATATATAGTTAGTTGCACTAACTATATATCGCGCACCCGTAATCCACTGCTGATGATGTCACATATTACATCATTCATGACATGGTCAGTGACATCACTGATGACATCACTGATGACATCTCAAATGACATCACTGATGACAACATCCAGTGATTATGTGTTTCTGTAAAGTTTAAATATGTTTTACATATTGAAGAATGAGTGGATGTATAAGTGTCTCAATGAAGGTTTTAGTAGGTGCGTGATTGACTGTATGAGTGAGTGATTAAATGCGTCTTACTAAATGCACGGGTTAGTGACTAAACTGTCTGAAAGTGTGCATCAGCATGTCTGTTGTTGTGCAAGCTGCTGCATGTGTTGATCAGTAGCTATATAAGTAGCTATATGGGTTATTGATTGGTTGCACAAGTATTTGTATGGGAGACTGAGTGTGTGTATGACTGGCTGGGAGGTGTGTGACTCTGTGCAGATCAATGTGTACTTGTATCAGTGATTCTATAAGAGAGTAAGTATGTGTTAGTATATGTTTTAAAATGTAAGGTACTCTATGTTTAACTGTGTAGATTAGAAAATGGAACTGTGATTGATTCTTTACAGGACTGACTAGGTGTGTGAGTAACTCCATGGATGAGTGGCAGAGTGTGAGTGTCTGTATAGGTGTATGAGTGCATATGATAGTGTTGTAAAGATGAGTGATTGTATGTATGAATGATTGTATGGGTGAATGAGTGAATGTGTGTGTAGACGTAGGAATCAGTGAGTGGGTATGTAGTAACTAGTATTGGTGTGTCAATGGTTTCAAAAATTATACTCTGTATTTAACACTGGGTGTAACAGAGGTTATATTAAAGTGTGAGGAGATGCATTGTATTGTCACATTAATGATATCATCATTGATGTGACCATTGATGTCAAATGAGATATCATCAGTGATGTCATTTGAGATGTCATCAGTGATGTCATCAGTGATGTCACTGACCATGTCATGAATGATGTAATATGTGACATCATCAGCAGTGGATTACGGGTGCGCGATATATAGTTAGTGCAACTAACTATATATGGAATTTCAATGGTTTTGTGTGAGTAAAATAAGGTTTTTTAAATGCTAATTCCTAACTATATATGGTCTATAACCTATGGTTTTTTCAGTGAATTTTCAAGGTTTTGTAAATGCTAATTCCTAACTATATATGGTCTATAACCTATGGTTTTTTCAGTGAATTTCATTGGTTTTTTAACAGCTAATATCTGTAGCTGTAAAATGTATTCTTCTTTAAATCCAAAAATATATTTTATATGTTTATGAATAATTTTTTTTTTAAAATATTTTTTTTTCTTCGTTCCCGCTTCGCGAATCGGGAAGCTTCCCGTTAGCTGACCTTGATGCCGCGAAATAGACCGCGAGCCGGTAAACGTTTCTTTACCGCAACTGCCGCGTTAGAAAACAACATCGTGACGCCTCCCGTCCGCATGACGTTTCGCGTTGTCGCGTGATACGTCATATGACGTGCTACGTTAGCGAACTCGTACGCTTACCGAGTCGCAAAGCACAGGTTTCTGGAAGCAAACCGGGAGGCCCTGCAAAGCGCGTAACGTAAACACAGCAGGTCATGTGACTTGGTAATAACACTTTTCATTGGTTCATTTCACTTTCGGTTTCCTAATGATGTAAGACTAGGTCATATGATCTAAAATGAACACTTTTCATTGGTTGAGAACTATTTTTTTTCCCAAATGGTGAAAATCCCTCCTTCTTTCCTCACTCTGACTTTCATCATTGTGAGAGAAAGACCCTTTGTTACCAGTGAGCAATGGCTTCTTTACTAGCTTCAGCTGGTGCTTCCCCACCACCTCCACCACATCCAAGGAAGAGTGGACCACCTGCTAAAGTTATAATTCAGCAAGAAGAGGAAGAAGAGGAACAGGACGACCTAGATAATCTCCCTATTATGGCCAGAAGATCTGTTGTACCGGAAGTAACGGGACCAGAGGGCAGGGAGATGGTGCCAAATATACAAACGAGATTTCGTGAAGTAAAACAAGTCTGCGTACATTGCAGTGGAATCATTTGCTACGCAGAAAGTAGCATCACTCTGATCAACAGAGCTATTAACAATCATGCTCATGTTTGTCCGAAACTCACCAAACAATAAATTCTTTTTTTTGTTTTCTTCCTCCTGTTGAGCCCTTTACAATGAATCGTTTTCGTTGCCCCCTCCGAAAAAAAAACAAAAAAAATATAAAACTGTTCAGAAAAATTCAAAAAAAGTAAAAAAAATGTTCAGAAAAATAATAAAAAAAATATAAAACAACAAAAACAATTTAAAAAAAAGTTCTTTTCAGAACTACCTCCCCGTTATAAAAAAATTGGTACAATATTTGCAACTGTGCCAACCTCTATTTCTCTTAGTTCGCTTCCCAGTTCGCTCCCCGGTACGCGAACCGGAAGCGAACCAAAAAAATTTTTTTATAAAAAAGAACAGTAAGTATAAGGGAAGGAAACAGACAGTTATGTTAAAAGAAAGACAGCTATAGGGGAGTAAACTAGAGATACTATTACCCGTAATCCACTGCTGATGATGTCACATATTACATCATTCATGACATGCTCAGTGACATCATCAGCAGAGGATTGCGGGTAACAGTATCCCTAGTTTATTCCCTATAGCTGTGTTTCTTTTAACATAACTGTCTGTTTCCTTCCCTTATACTTACTGTTCTTTTAAAAAAAAAATTTTTAGATCTGTCAGAAACAGTGAAAGTAATGAAATATAAAAGACTACGTAGAATATGAGCACTGTATGCAACAACTTTGACACTGACAGAAGCCTCACCTTCTCCATGCCTCCTACACAGTTCTACATGTACATCATAAATGCAAACAGAACAGAATTAATTATACATGTTAAATGGTTTATTTTTGCTGTTCTCAGAATGTATCAAATTTCACTAAAACAGTGACTTGAAGGTATTCATCATATAACAGCGGGGAAAAAAAAACACAATCAAAATGATTGTGTTTAAAAAACCCATACATTACAAATCAGAATTCAGAACTCCTTAAAGTTAACTTACTTTCCATGACGGCCAAGGATGTCCTATGAACAGCTTACACTCTGTTGTGCTGTTATTACTTTCAACCCGCCACTTTCTGAAAGAAAACCTCCATCGTTTTCAAAAACATGTTACATACAATAAATGACTTCTCGCTCTCTACCACACGATCCCACAAGGCCAAATCGTGTCAGAGCCATGTATAACTCTTGGATTTCTTGTAAGCCAATCCCGTCTTTTCGCATTTCCGCAACTTTCAGAATTAAAATGTTGAAGATCATTTACACAATCCTGGACTAGTAATATCTTCCCCTTCTTGCTCAATCATGTTCTACATTTCCTATCACACTGATACTGCTTACTATGAAGCAGACTTACACTACCTTTATGACTAGTACAATTATTTAATTCTCTACATCACTTTTAATCACAAAGCAATGTAAAACAGTAGACAGCATTGCAGACTTACATTCCCTCTACTCCATGTTTTGATTCGCTGCTTCAATTAGCTTATAAAAAGAAATAGTTTTTCTGAACTCATTCAAAGTGCAGTTATTTTTCCATGACGTCCAGTCTTATGGTTAGAAGTTATGTCTCTGTACTACACTTATCCTCAAGGCCAAATAGTGTAGGAGCCATAAGAACTTCTTGAAATTCCTCAGAGCACATCCCGAGATTCTTTCCCTAAAATTTTGGTTTTAAAAACACCAGGTAAGAGTTTTTAAGGTCATATGGCAATTTTTTTTTGAAAATTAAAACAGAATCATTGCAGAATGACCAGCCATTTCTACACTTTAAATAAGCTGTATAATGTCCTGATGTTATTGAAGGACCATCATGATATATAATTGCTACAGTTACAAAAGTCCTTCCTGATATTGACAACTGTGAAGCCACAAAATTTTTAATTAAAGTTGTCAATTTTGTTCCATCAGGCCTACATCGTTGGAACATTAAAATGACATACTGGCCATATGTTCGTATAAATAAAGTGGACATCATTTCAGATTTACATTGGCTACACTCCATGTTGTGATCAGCTGCTTTTACTAGCTTATTAAAAGAGACTGATTTACTGTCTGGCAAAGTTAAATATATAAATCTTTCTGAGTCTACACTAGTAGTAGCTGATACCCTACAGTTCTCGCAGTCATGCTGCCATTGATAAGAAAGCCCAAACAGGTGATCTACATCTACACCTTCATCATGCAATACATCAAGCATATACATTAAAAACTCCTGACAATCTTGCTGACTATTTTGAGAGAATTGTGTTTGGCCTGAACATCTGTCTAACAGATTTCGAATTTCAGACACACTTTCTATGTTTGTTCTATCAGTGCTACATTTCTCTAACACAGAATTTAACAAACTGCAAAATCTTTGATCCGAATTGACCACAATCTGTTCTTTTAAAGTTTCTAGAGAAAAGACAACATTAACCACTACATTAGCATAGCAGTTGACACCAGAACTGTTTTCAAATTGAAAACCAACAACATCTTCAACAGAATCCTTTTTGTTTCTGCTTATAATTTCAGGTTCATCAACTTTTCGTCTTTTTGCTACAACCTCCCCAGTATTGGTCACATTTCTTCGTTTCCGGCCTACCACACGTTTCTCAAACAAAGGATACTGAGGCAAATGTGGCGCATACTCTCTTCTCAACCTATTGTATTCCTTAACACAATCTAGATCCGCACAAATGTTTGTGACATCACACTCAATCAAGTACAATCCCGATAAAGTCCTAACTCGTGACAATGCCACATATGCCATACCCTCCTTGAACACAGAACTGCCAATATTCACCAATGCACAGTCTACACTTAAACCTTGCGATTTATGGATTGTCACCGCATATGCCAAGCAAACAGGAAACTGCTTACGACGAACATATAAGTCTTTTACAAGCAAAAATCTAGCAGAACAACGAGCAATTAGCTGTACTTCCTCAATGCCATCAAATTTAATTTTTAAAAATTCAATTCCATCTCTATTTCTGTATTTCACAAAATCAACAACATTACCCATTGATCCATTTACCAGACCTCTTTCAACATGTAAATTCCTTCTTAAAATTATACGGCAGTTCAAGCACACATTCAGAGTCTTTTCAAAACCCGCAGTTTTAGATATACTCTTCTCTAATGAATCCAATTTTGTTTTCAGATTCTCAGACAAAATAATTGTTGATCCCATATGCTCTACTCTGTCAATAGCTTCCAATTTCACAATCTCTTGCTTTTCTAAATGCAACATTTTGTTGTTGAATTTGGCACATTCTGCAAGAGTTGGCATCAAACATATTCCAGATTTTTTCTCAGTAACTTTCTGAAAAATATTCTCAGGCACAACATCTTCGTCTGGATATAAATTTGTCAGTAATCGTGCATGTAAAGCTTCTTTCCCATGCTCGGTCACTTTTCCAATTCTAACATCTTGTAGAATAGTCTTGTAAACTTCATCCTTTGCCTGACGCATATTTTCATGCAGTTCAGCATAATTGAAGTTTAACCATATATTGACGTTGCCAATACTCCCTAAGCACTTCCTGGTATCTTCATGCGTGAGCATTTTGAACACAGGTTGCCCTTTCACTGGTGTCAGCTGCAGAAGATCTCCAAAAACAATGATGTGTTTGCCACCAAATAACACATCATACTCTGTTTTGAGAACTTCTTGCATTCTCAAATGCACAAAGGCAAGCATAACATTGGAAACCATGCTTACTTCGTCAATGATAAGAAGTTTCATTTTCCTCAAGACTCTTGAAACTTCAAAACAAGCATCTCCAGATAGCTTGTGATATTCTAATTTGTTGTCATGCTCCACTGGCAGCATCAGTAAACGATGTAAAGTAATCCCTTTAATGTTATGTGCTGCCAGTCCAGTTGGAGCGGTGACAACACAAGACAGCGATGACTCTGTCCTTTCCTGCAAATAACATGAAATTGCTTTAATAAGGAAACTTTTTCCAGTTCCCGCTTCTCCACTCACGTACAGTCGGACAGGCTTCAACGACGTACATGAGCACTCTTTCTTATCATGACTTAATCCATGATCAATTTGCATGGTAAGTTCGTCATATATTTTCCTCTGCTCAACGTTGAGTTGTCTTTCCAACTCTTCTAAGTTAACCGCATCCTCCTGAGCATGTGCCATGGCTCTTTCCACTTCATTCATAGCAGTGGCAGCTTCATTTTTGATAAGAGGTCCTCCTAGTGGATCCTGACTCAATGAAGCAGAACTCTGACTGTCCTGAGAACTGTCTCTGGCAATCTCGGCTGCAATCGTTGCTTCCTGCTCAATTTCCACATTCAACATTTCTACATATTTGGGAAAAGCAGGACATTCTATGGTCTCCTTGGCAGCATTGAAAGAGTCTTCGTAACAGAGGAAATCTCCAAGCAGTTCCTCTTCTGCACGCCAAGGCTTAAAAAGTTGCAAAAGTGCTAAATAGAAAAACTCCTTTTTTTCAGGAGATTCGCCACTCAATTTTCGATGGTTTATCAAGTGGCATTTTCTTTGCTTGACCAGACATCCCTCACTTCCTATTACAGCATACACTCCTTTCTCAGTATCTTCTTTGATGTTCCTCTTGAATATGTAATTTTGCAGAACCTCATACAGACAAACATTCTCGAGGTGACTACTTCGATTTGGATAATATGTATCCAACATGTTGCTCTTCAAAATGTCGGTACTGTTTGGCTCCTTTTCCGCCAAATACTCAATTTCCCGCACAGGTTTCAGAACTCGATTACGCGTTGCAGCAAGACCAACACTCGCCCAAACGATACTCCTGGACTTGGCATAGAGACTTGCTGAAGACAACCGGTCAGAACATTCGTAAGCTCCGATTTCTCGATGCGACAACATCTTCAGACTGAAACTGTACAACTTCTTGCTGAGGCTCTTTTCATGGGAAATGTCCTCCCACATATCCTTCAATTCTGTCTTCTCTTTTTTGGTGATGTAAGATGTCACATACCTAGCCACAGCCATACAGTTATCAGCCACAAACTGTATATCCATGTTAGCATTCCACATGGACAAAATCACCGGGTTGTAGTCGTTGATGTACTTAGACTCTTCGTTCCTCTTCAAATTGTATGTGTTTTTAGGTGATTTCTTCATCACATTATGTCGCAGCGAAGACATCAAACTGTTCACTCTTCCTTTAGAAATCACCGATCGTGGAAAGCCGAAACGACATTTGGTGTAGAACTTGTCTTTGTTCCGGAATTTACGACGACAGTACTTTCCACATCGATGGCTTTGGAAACGTAGAACTTTTTCTCTTAGGCTTTTTTTCTCCTTTGCGTTTGGAACAGCACACGTAGAATACTGTTCTATGAAACTCATCACTGAGTCGTCTGCATCCGTTCCAAATTTAGGTGCATCCTTGATCCACAGCAACATATGTATATGAGGAGCACCTCTTGCTTGGTACTCCTTCCTCCAGAAGAAATCCAACACCTCTCCAAGAGGTGGATTCTTCTTATTCATGATGAAAGACATCATACCTTCAAATCTATGATTGAAGTACCTACATACATTGACTGGATCCAAAGAGCACAGTTCTCCGGGTGTCTTGAATTCGATGTTTTCTACGTTAGCATTTGCCTCTCGTAGAAATTCAAGTAAGTCTTCCCAGCCATACTCAGCACAGCTCAAAGTGAGGAACCATGTGGGAGTTCCTAAGTTCCTCAGCATACATTTTAAATCACCATGACGACGGTACCAGTACTCATTAGTACCACGCTGACACGCCATGAGATTAATCAGGTGAGAATCCAAAATGCTGTCTTGGACATTGACTTTATCCATAAAGTCACTTGCCGAGATGTTTTGCATGTGTATACCACTTTTCAAGATGTGGTTCACTGCATATGACAGTCCAGACAGATCGCTTTCAAACAGGAGATGAAACAAATAAGGAATGCATTGTCGAAACCTAGGATCTCCTGCATACAATCGCAAAGTCCGGTATTCAGAAGCAGGAATTTGATGAGGTCGCTCATCATATCTTCCTCCCTGACCTGTTGGAAAAAGCTGTGGGAAACACCGAGCTTCCAAACTTTCCTCCCAAACACTAATGGGACTCCCTTTCGCTTGTTTCATTTGAAACAACTCAATAGCATTCCCCATGACTTCCTTGGAATGCAAAGGATGAACACTATAATGTTCATATATTTCTTCACTAGTACAGGGTTCTACTTTCTCAATTTGACCAGCACACAAATCGCTATCCTCTTCCTCACTTACTTCCTCTTCTGCAACATATACATTTTTATAGTATTTATTATATTTTTTCAAATACAATGTTGCCCTTTTGACTTTCCTAACATCTACTAAATCTTGCCATATTTTCTTATTCTTTGTCGGAACCCCATTAACTAAGATAACCAGAGGTTCCTCTTCCACTTTTTCTACTCCAATTGTGTTAATGTTTTTCTTCAAATCTAGAGGCAAATAAACAACTCTTCCCTTTAATCCTCTCTGTAAATCTGATGGAGGCAATTTCCCTGTCTTTGGCTCCATTCTTACAATAGCCTGAAAGGGATGGATACTTTGAATCAAAATAGATTCATAAGTATTTAAATCCTTCAATTCAGAAGGAATTTCAACCAATTCCAGATTATTATGAACTGCTCTAGCAGGCATCTGGTTTTGATTTAATTTGTTACAACAATAAGTACACACACGTTGATCCAATCCCAAATCAAAACAATTTTCTACCATCAAGTATGTTGTAAAATCCTTCCATTCACTATTATTTTCCCTTTCACTTTTTCCATATAAATCCACTAACTTAGTCTGATTCTTATAATAAGTGCGTCGACAACACACACAAGTGAAATTTGGCCTCTCACTTGATTTCACCTCAAACGTCGCAATTTCCCTCTGGAAATTATCTGTACTGGAAACCTGTACACTATCTTCCACATTACTCTCTTCTTCTTGGTCAATTTCAACATTCTCCTCTTTACTTCCAAAGTAACAAAACTCAATTTCTTCACATATATTTTTCACATCTATTTCAGAACCATGCAAAAGAGCAGCGCATAATTGTTTTAGCATAATTGCTGGACTCTTAGCATAATACAACATTCTAACTAATTTCCTCACTTTATTATGATGCACTGCTAGCATCCTGAAATGATGAAAAACACTCTGGCATACTCTCCTGGAAAGACAAGCCAGTGAATGACCATGCAAACCTATCACTTCTCTCACTCTGCAAGGATCTAATTCTTGCAACAACTTCATTTTCTGCTTCAAACTTTTCTTACTAAATGACCGTATAAAATCACAAAGCAAATTGATGGAATCCTGTCGTACACTGCAAATACTACTACACTTCCAGGTGTACACAGGACCCTTAGGACGTCTCCCTAAAACCTCATTACCTAACACCTCTTCTATCTCTGTTCTCACAAGTTTTTCTTTTTCAACTGGACAACCATCTTTCACTTCATAAGCTCGACCACTGGTGTCAACTGCATGCACCAAATCATTATCCTGGAAATAACTCTCCTCATTAAAAAATGCCTCAGAGCTTGAACTATGCATCCATTCTCCAGAAAAAACTTCACAAAAATTACTACGATTAACTATTCTCTTCCATCTACTATTTCTTTTGAAATCATAAATTACCTTGTTTAGCTTCCTAATTCTATTGATTGTCAAAATAAATAACTTACGTTTAAATTCAAATGCCTGATCAATAACTTTCTCAACTATTTTTTTTCTCTTATAAAAAACCACTTTCTGCTGACCTTTCTTAATATTTTTTAACAAATTCCCAATTATCCTGTTGCGGAACATTCGTTTACGAATATCCCTAAACTGTTGTTTCCTTCTACTTTCATGCATAGAGTTATCTCTTACTCTAGCAGTAACATTTCTCATTGGCCTTTCCTTACCATTTGAATTCGGTCTCCTTTTCTGGAGTGAAACATTTTCTGTAGTAATATTTTTTTTAGTACACATATTTCTTATGACTGTTTTTCGACTCTTACCCGGTGCTTTCTTGGTGACTTGACAAATCTTTTTGTTAGAGGACTGCTGCAATATTCCATGCTCCTGCTGTCTTTGACGTTTTCCAGCCTTTCTTACTCTTTCTTTGCTAGGCATCCTAAAATCTTGAAATAATGTGCAGTTGAATCTGTGGTAAAATATAATAAAAAATGTTATTAACCACTATTACCCAACAGTAAATTAATAACAGTCATCAAAAACTTAACACACTACTTAAGTATATAATATACTGAAGCCTATCTCCAATTTTTCACTGAACAGGACTCATCTCTTCTTAACCTTGGATAAACCTCACCTACTCTGTGTCCCCTGCACATAATTAAATGTAAAGGGACAGATTTATATTAACTAGCACATCCCCAGGGATGCACCAGTTAACGTGCACCGCTGCTCTGCCACCCACGGTGTGCCGCATTTACAATCAGATAGGACAAAGCTACATCAAAACCCTGCGCCTGCTTGAAGCAGGCATAGATCTTGACGCAGGTAGGCTGAAAGCTAAAGCAACAACTAAGTGTCGTGTGCAGAAGTTACAAAAAAGGAAAAATGGCGTTTAAACCAGTAATGAGACCATGCTAACGTAATACAGAGTAAAAATATCCAGGATCTACATCAGTTTGGGGTTCACGAACCTGGCAGGTACAAGGCACTGAGGCTTTCCACCGTGCATGTCTCATCCCAAAACATATGTTGTTTGTGAATGAAACAATTTCCCAGACCAAATGCTTTGGATTGGCTACTTCTAAAAAATTAAACACCCCTACTATCCCGGAGTTAGAGGAATACGATGGTTGGAGTAATTTTACTCGTTGTCTATTAAAGATTTACAGGCCCTACTCCGTAATTCTTCCTTTAACATTTCCAGTATAAATCCAAAAGGTTGACTGCTTTGGCAACGTGCCTTATCCACGGTTTAATAACGCTGCCTTTTGCTTTATATAAGTTTTCAAATTGTATGAAATATATACCAATAGGTCGTTATTAACCTTTAGGTAGTGGTTTTCTTCATCAAGTCTGGTCGCTTCCATACACATACAGATTTTCAAAGATGATCAAGAACTTTATCTGAATGGAGAGGAATGCACTGAGACGCCAGATCATTCACTAATGTGTAGGCACAGACAGTTACACGGTTCATGCAACAAACACCGACCAAATATGGCTTGCGTGTTGCAAGGCACGCCAGTTCCTGCTATCATCCCCACGTTCAAGTTCTTGGAAAATGGTAGTTATTTGATGCTCAATAATGAAGATTGTTCTGGGTTAATTAAAAGTATTCATTTTATCGTAACAGTAAATTAACGGGTTATTTGCTGCAGAAATGTTCTATTTCCTCCCACACATGAACATAGGGAGTTTTCAATCTGGCCACAAATACCAACCTTGGGAGCACATTTCAACAGCATGGCAAGAATAAGAGCTCTTTTGTCTCAGAGAGAGGTGGCCTTGAGTTCGGCCCGTGAAACTTTCGTGCTTCACATAGCGAACACCCGTACAGAGGTGCAGACCCTTTTAAATACAGATTCGACTTTGCATTTCAGCAAGATTACCCATTCATTTCCATGCAGCAGGAGGCCCATAGGAATGAAGGTGCAATTTGCGATTAGCAATTACCTCATCGCAAATTACGAATTTTTCCGACGGTGCAGGGGTATCTCAAGAACACCCTGCTGCACCCCTGAAAAAAAAATTTGGGGTCATATGGCGCACATAAATTTTGAAAACATTCCTTTACCTCAAAAACGATTTTCAACTCATAATTTGAAAACACTGCACATGGGGAAATGACTTAAAATGTCCTTAAGACACATAAAAGCATTTTTTGATTGCCTTTGCAGCATGTTTCAGTCACCTTTAACATGCCTATGTAACGGAAACATTCAAAATCTAAATTTGCCATGCACAGGTGGGAGCATATTTACAAGCAATTTGCTCCACAGACAAACTTCTTACATTGAAATGGGAAAGACTCTCAATTACCTTATAAAGAAGCAGACACCATTATGTCCTTCTCATCAATATTAAAACCATTGCTTTTTCTCAAAAACAATTTACAAGTCATAATTTGAAAACACTCCACAGCTCCTATGCACATAAAAGCCCTGTCAGTACTAATACTTCACATTTTCTCCAATTACAATTTCTCAAACAAACAAAATCTATTTGTGAAACACTTGAGACAAAGCAACATTTGAAAAACACAACTTTCTTCATAATTTTCTCCTTAAAGCACACTATTTTCTATCTAAATTAAAGAAATTTTTTCTCACCTTAGCAAGTACTTTGAGTTTCAAAACAGTCTCAGAAACACACCAATTTGTCTTCAGCAGAGCAAAAGGTATGCACTCCAGAGTCTGCAGCTATCAAAAGCACAGAAATGCTGTAATTCCTCACACAGATCTCTCATGTCACCCAATCAAAACTCTTCCCTCACTTTTTTTCAAAGCAAAACCCTTCCCCCCTCTGCCCCCTCTCTGCTTTTTCTGCATAGCAACCACCTCTTGCAAGACCTCTCACACAACAATGTTGCAATTGAACTCTGAACTCTCAGTGCACCTGCATATCCAAAGCATTCTTTCATTTAATGATTTTTTCTTCGCCACTCAAAATACATCTTTCAACGAACTCATCCATGCACACTAACTTTCTGTTTTCAGCAATCAAAATCCACCAATCACTCTTACTGCTTCATTAACACAGAAACTCCTCAGTTTTTTTCATTTTACACTCTCATTTTTTCAACTGCCATTTCATTGCCACACTTCATCTGACTGCAGGAGAACCTTCTCTCGCCATGTTTTCTGTCTGGATTGTTGGACATAGCTACATCTATTGGGCTCAAAGGTACGCTGAAAACAGGAATTTACCTAACCTCAATTTACAAGATGTGGAAATTAAGTGGTTTGGCCACAGAGGATTAAAATGTCACCAATTGATACCATTGGTGAAAACCTTTATGCATTTGCCAAAACCTGACCTGTTAATTGTGCACTGTGGAGGTAATGATTTGGGCACTTTGACTGGGGTAGGTCTGGAAATGCTTTTAAAGGACACCTTTGAGCAATTGATGGCACTTTTTCCTCAGACTGCCTTGGTATATTCAAATATATGCCAAAGACAGAAATGGAGGTGGTCGAACCAATTTTGTCCACAAATTGAGAAATCGAGGAAGCATGTAAACAAATCTGTTTCAGCTTACATGAGAGACCATGGAATGGGCTCCCTGTACAACAATAACTTGCGTTACTACATGCAAGATATCTACAGAGGAGATGGAGTTCACTTCTCAGATGAGGGCAACAGAGTTTTCACTCTGAATTTAAGAATGTGCATTGGTACCTACTTATAAGTACCTAAATGTACCATAAACCCAAAAGCTCTTCTCAGAGCTACCCTACATCTGATCACTCACAATTATTATTGTACTCTAACTTTTTTCACTAATTTTCAAGAAAGTACGCTCCCCAGAACGCTTCCCGGTTCGCGAACCGAGCGCACTCCACGCAAAAAAACTAAAAAAACGGTATATATTTTTTTGCCCTGCGAGAACCTTTCAAAGCCTCCACATCAAACCTAGGGGGTCAGGGACGATCTACTATGCCCCCTTATGGTCATTTGCCCCTTCGCTTTGGCCTCCTCTTGTCTCTCGATCCTACCGAGAGACAAGATGGCGGCCGCTACGGACTGTTTGGAATGTTTCGAACCGAGCGCACTCCACGCAAAAAAACTAAAAAAACGGTATATATTTTTTTGCCCTGCGAGAACCTTTCAAAGCCTCCACATCAAACCTAGGGGGTCAGGGACGATCTACTATGCCCCCTTATGGTCATTTGCCCCTTCGCTTTGGCCTCCTCTTGTCTCTCGATCCTACCGAGAGACAAGATGGCGGCCGCTACGGACTGTTTGGAATGTTTCGAACCGAGCGCACTCCACGCAAAAAAACTAAAAAAACGGTATATATTTTTTTGCCCTGCGAGAACCTTTCAAAGCCTCCACATCAAACCTAGGGGGTCAGGGACGATCTACTATGCCCCCTTATGGTCATTTGCCCCTTCGCTTTGGCCTCCTCTTGTCTCTCGATCCTACCGAGAGACAAGATGGCGGCCGCTACGGACTGTTTGGAATGTTTACAGACGCCGAAAAACCAATCAGCTTCGCAAACCTCCGTAACGCGAAAAGTACGCGAAGCGGAGCGCTGTTACAGATATATATCTTTTTTTGAACGTTAATTTCTCAAAATCCACTGGAGCACATATATTGAGACCTAGCAAAGGCACATCGGGCTACCAGTCCCTACAATTTTGCCAAGTTTCGTGCAAATCCATTCAGCCGTTCGATTATTATTATTATTTTTTTTTTTGCCCCGCGGGGCCCTTTTAAAACCTCCACATCAAACCTAGGGGGTCAGCGAGGATCTACTATTCCCCCTTATGGTCATTTGCCCCTTCGCTTTCGCCTCCTCTTGTCTCTCGATCCTACCGAGAGACAAGATGGCGGCCGCTACGGACTGTTTGGAATGTTGACAGACGCCGGAGAACCAATCAGCTTCGCTTCACAAAGCTCCGTTGCGCGAAAAGTCCGCGAACCAGACCGCTGCCTGGTCCGCGCTTACAGATATATATCTTTTTTTAAACGTTAATTTCTCAAAATCCACTGGAGCACATATATTGAGACCTACAAAAGGCACATCGGGCTACCATTCCCTACAATTTTGCCAAGTTTCGTGCAAATCCATTCAGCCGTTCGGGCTAAAAGTGAGGCCAACCGCCCTATGGAAATTAACATGGGAAAAACGCGTTTTGGGACCCCCCTTTTTTCTCGGCCCCCCCTTGACGAACCCCCCCCAAATTTTCAAAGGCTGCTCAGAAACAAAATGTGCCATTTTCCTGAAAATTTCAGCCAATTCCGTCCACAAACGCCAAAGTTATTAGACATAGAATTTTCAAAAAACCCATAGAGAAAAAATCCTAACTATATATACCTACTGGCGACCGCCAGTAGGTAATATATATATATATATATATATATATATATATATATATATATATATATATATATATATATATATATTTATATATATATATATATAAATATATATATATTGTTCCATAAGTGCACAATAAAGGATATGTGCTGGAGTTTCCTGGTGTGCCGTTTTCTGTGTCCAGCTATTGGAGGTGGATGGGAAGCAGGTTCGAATATATATATATATATATACACACACACACACACACACACACACATATATATATATATATATATATTCACTATATATATATATATATATATATATATTCACTGAAAAAACCAAAGATTATTGATATGCTATGTTCAGGTTCAGATTTTACATACACTGTTGGACTTGGCCCTTTTGGCAGGTTCACTCCGAAACTTTTTGCATTTTCCTAGACTGTCTCTGTAACCTGGTGTTGGTGATTTTTAGGCCTCTGCACACTTTTTTACTGTGGTCCAGTGTAAGGTGCGTGCGCTCTCTATGTATGTGTGGTGAGAGTGGTCTGCCCTCCCATAGAAATGCATGGGGATATGTGTGTCCATGGTAGTTCCTGATGTGTGGGGAGTGCAGGGTCGAGTTTGGTATATGCGGACACGTGAGATTGAATGCTGCGCGATGATGTGTGCACATTTAATGTGTCTAGTGTAGAAGTGCCACTTTTAGAAGTTGGCATGTCTGTGCAGTGAATGTGAATTGACTGTCTGGCTTGTGATTGGCTGGAGCTGGCTGGTGTGCCTGGCTCCAGGATTCAGGATGGGTCTGCCCGGTGGTGAATGGAGAGATCTGCATGTTGATGGGAGGGAGGAGTGCACCTGGGACCTGAATAGGGCTCCACAATTCTTGCTCCACCCCCTGTGGTGTGTCTGATGTCCCTAACCCATCCTGTGAATAGGCAGAGGGGCTGAGCAAAACAAAGTGCTCCAGAACCAGTTGCATCTGGTTCGCCCCTTGCCTGCACCTTTGGAAACAAAGGGATTGTATGGGGGCTGTGACCCCATGATTTTGTTTGTGTCCTTTACTCGAATCTACCAGAGGCGTGCTGCTGCTGGGGCCCAGGGGAAGGCTTGCCTCCCTGGGCCCTGCCCAGCCCTTGGATGCTGGAGGAATTTCCTTGTTGAGAGCTGCTTGCTCCATCTTTGCTGTCCAGGACTTCTTGGGACCCTGGTTGCTCCAGTTACCCTGTTGAACTGAGTTTTCTTTTGCCCTTGGCGCCTGGGTAGGGCTTTATTTTGAATTGCCCTGTTATTGAGGAAGCCTACCCCTCATTGCTGCATTTGCTGATGGCAGTGCGGGTGCCCACCCCGCTTATTTCGATGTTTGCAGGCAGGTGCCTACCCTGCATTTTGCCCGTGTTTATGGTGCCTTGATTGCGCGGGTGCCCACCCGCGACTTTGCCCAGGATTCCTGTTTTGATTCTGAGCATGTGCCAACCCCGCTCCAACCTTTGTTGGGCTGATCGAGGGAGCCTACCCCTCGTTGTGCCCCAAAAAGAGATGCCGCCGCAGCCGCGGCGAAGCCTGAAGTCAGGCACCGTAGTGCCTGACGGCGGGCGGAACTTCTGGTTTTCAAGAGGAATTCCCGCGCCCGCCACTGCGAGAAAACAAGAAGCCGGCCGAGAGATGGTCCCCCGCGGTCCGGGGCTCCCGTGAGTTGTGGAGAGCCCCGGGGACGCCAGCAGGGAGAGAGAAGCGCTGTCGCCGGTCGGCGGGGCTCCCGAGTTGAAGGGAGAGCCCCACGCATGCCCCGCTGACCGGGATCAGAGTCCTACCTCCGCCCCCCCCCCGGTGAGTTTCTCGAGGAAGGCCGGGGGGGAGAGGCAGTATCTGAGCGGCCCCGTTTGGCAGAGGGCCACTCCACTGTGGGCCCCTTATTGTTGGGAGGGCCCGGGGGGGCCCAGATTTTTATTGGACAGAGCAGCCCGTGGTCCCATGATCCGTGCCCCAGTGTGGGGGCAAAGTTATTTCTAGAGCCCGAGTGGCTCCTAGGAACCCATTCCTTTAATGCTCCAGCGTTCTGAAGGCAGCTGCACCGTGGCCACGCTCGTTTAGGGGGCCCAGGGGGGCCCATGTTCTTGTCCCACAGGGGGTGAGTTGTTCTCAGAGCCAGAGGGCTCCAACGATGGGCATGTTTTGTTTAACACCTTAGGAGCTTCGTAAACAAACCTCCCCAGTGCTGCGCTGTCCATTATCCAGTGCTGAACTGGACGTCCAGCGGTCGCACGCAGCACTGAGGAGGTAGTGCCCGTGACGACCGTTGGCCGACGGCAGCACCTAAAGGGTTAAGAGCCCCGTGTGGCTCCAACCCAGGGCACATGTATTTTCAGAGCCAGAGGGCTCCCAATGTGCCCAGTATTTCCTTAGCCCGAGGACTTCAACGATGACCCCAGTTCTAGAGGGTATGCTTATTTTAAGAGCCTAGAGGGCTCCAATGCTGCGCACTCTGTTTATTTCCAAAGCCTAGATGGCTCCAGCATTTGGCGCAGTTTTGCATCCACAGCTGCCCAGCAAGTAGTGGGCAGCTGCACTGTTTAGGCGCAGTTCCAGTGAGAGTCCCTGTGAGGGACAGAAGTGGCACAGAGGTGCAAGGCTTTCCACAGCTGCTCAGCACTTAGTGCCAGCTGCAGCGTTTAGGCCTCCCAGTGATTGTTCTCAGCTGCCCAGCAAGTAGTGGGCAGCTGCAACGTTTAGGTTGGCGCAGATGGCGCACCCCTGACTGGCGCTGCCTTGGCAGTGCGCCCTGACATTCTGGACACAGGGCAGTTGAGCCCCTTCTTGGATGGCCAGTTGGCCAGGGGGGCTGGTATATGGATAGGGCGCAAGGCTCTAATGTGATGTATGTGCTCTAAATGTGGTGCTAGGAAATGTAATGCCTTTAGTATGTGTTACGCACCCTGTTTGATACCTCTAGATATGGTTTAGGCTTATGAGGTTGTTTTACCTATGTAGGATTGTGTTAGTGAGATTGTACTTCACTCTGTGCTTTACGCCCCTAAATGTGAATTATACTTAGGAGGTAGGGTCTAATGTGTTTAGACTAGTGAGAGATTGCATAATGTGTTTATGCTGTTGAGGTTGGCGCAGGATATAATTCGGGTCTGATGTGACTGTACATAATGTAGCTTATGTTACAGGTTGAGGTGGAGTACAGTGATTACCAGTAGTTACTGATTGTAGGTTTATGATCTATTTTTTACTTGTACCAATTTCTGCTAAGTGTTGATCCTGACAGTGGCCCACGTGGCCCTGTCCTGTGTAAATAATCCCTTGTGAATATTGCTCGTGCCAGTTGGCACAATGTATATTGTGTGATTACTATCTGATGTGTTATGAGAATACAAAAGCTATTTTTATATAACCTTGTGTGGAGTTCCTTTGGTAGTGTGCCTGGGATGTTGTTGCTGTGTGTGTGCGCAAATGCTTTACACATTACCTCCGGGATAAGCCTGACTGCTCGTGCCAAGCTACCAAGGGGGTGAGCAGGGGTTATCTTTGGCGTGTAACTCCCTTGCCCTGACTAGAGTGGTGGTTTCTGCCTGGCTTTGGCCCAAGCCTTAGCCAACCAGAAATCTCAGTTCTAACACACACCCATAAAAATTCAGCAGCTATAGTTATCTCAACAGTCATTTCACTGCATATGTAACAGTAATATTATCAATGATGAGATAGAAGATGTCTTGTTTATTTTTTTTATTTGGTGCATGATAACCATATACAGATACAATTTCGTTTTTCCAATCACCTCACAAACAGCTTATAACTTCAAAAAAAAGAAAGAGAGAGTAAAGCAAACAATATACATGCATTGTCATCACAGTGGGTAGGTTGCGTATATCTCTAAATGAATTACTTATCATAAGTGAAAATTGAGATTAACAATTAGTCAACAGTTGTTCATCATACACACATTTCTAAATGTTTTTAACCTCCTTCCAGCCCTCCCACCCCCTGGATTGGCACAAATTTAAAAGAAAAAAATGAAGACAAAAGAATGAAACAAGCATTTACAATGCAACGGTTTCGCCTTTGGAAAAGTTTGAGCTATTGGCATTGTAAATGACAAAATTTGTATTTATGTGTTTATAAACGTAGTGCTTTAACCTATATCCTATTGCCCTGAATAGGAGAACCCTTTTGGTCAAGGGTAAAGACGTAAAGTGGACGTTGACAGATGCTCAAAACTGGTTCTAGTAATAGAGGACAAAGCTTAACTTATTAGGATTAATATTTACTTTTTCATGTTTTATTTACATGCTGAATTTAGATGAAAATATTGCTGCAGATGCGAGATCTGTTCAAAATATTTTGTGAATGGAACAACATTAGAAATGTTCCTTAACAACCTCATTGAACAGGATCATAGGCATGTGGTTTGGACTCCCTGATTTACATACTTATCCTTGTTTTACTGTTTTGCAGGTGACTTAACAAACGTTTTTACAGTTCAGGCATGTAGTCGGTAGTCTAGTGAGTTTTACTAGCGAGATCCTTTATTCACTAGGTCTCGTTGCAATTCATATTACCTAGGAAAAACAGACTGTGTCACTATGCTGCCAGAAAGGATAGATGCTGAAGAAAAATCGGCACTAAAAGCGTGTGCATACAAAGTTTCATTGGTTGCCCTAATTTCAGTACATTTGGTTGAGAGTGGGCGAGTGTGTCATAGCTAATATGCAACTATTGAAGAGGAAAAAAACAGGAATAGGGCACAAATAAATTGCAAGTCACATTAAACATAGTTTGAGTGTGGGTTGATGATTCGAAGATAAGAGAATCATATCACTATAAATTGATTTGTATCCTAGTCACAAAGATTTGAATTGTATATTTGCCGACACCTTCAAGCAATGTAGAGATGCCAATGCTCTCAAGATGTGATCCAAAAGCTTTGATATTTAAAAACAAATATCTTCCACATGTTTATAAACGTAGTGGTTTAACCTATATCCTATTGCCCTGAATAGGAGAACCCTTTTGGTCAAGGGTAAAGACGTAAAGTGGACGTTGACAGATGCTCAAAACTGGTTCTAGTAATAGAGGACAAAGCTTAACTTATTAGGATTAATATTTACTTTTTCATGTTTTATTTACATGCTGAATTTAGATGAAAATATTGCTGCAGATGCGAGATCTGTTCAAAATATTTTGTGAATGGAACAACATTAGAAATGTTCCTTAGCAACCTCATTGAACAGGATCATAGGCATGTGGTTTGGACTCCCTGATTTACATACTTATCCTTGTTTTACTGTTTTGCAGGTGACTTAACAAACGTTTTTACAGTTCAGGCATGTAGTCGGTAGTCTAGTGAGTTTTACTAGCGAGATCCTTTATTCACTAGGTCTCGTTGCAATTCATATTACCTAGGAAAAACAGACTGTGTCACTATGCTGCCAGAAAGGATAGATGCTGAAGAAAAATCGGCACTAAAAGCGTGTGCATACAAAGTTTCATTGGTTGCCCTAATTTCAGTACATTTGGTTGAGAGTGGGCGAGTGTGTCATAGCTAATATGCAACTATTGAAGAGGAAAAAAACAGGAATAGGGCACAAATAAATTGCAAGTCACATTAAACATAGTTTGAGTGTGGGTTGATGATTCGAAGATAAGAGAATCATATCACTATAAATCGATTTGTATCCTAGTCACAAAGATTTGAATTGTATATTTGCCGACACCTTCAAGCAATGTAGAGATGCCAATGCTCTCAAGATGTGATCCAAAAGCTTTGATTTCAGTATAAAGTGGCTTGCAGAATTCTGAACAGATTGCAGTTTGAAGTTTACAGTGTTTGGTAGCCTCACATAGTCAGCATTACAGTAATCCAGTAAGGATTATATAAATGCGTTAATTAGAATACATTAAAACAACGTGAATAAGCATAAGCAAATGAAGCATTATTTTATCACCACATTACCGGGCACCTAGAAAAAATTGCACCCAGTCTCACTTATCTTCCAGCAGATGTTTGCCATCTGATATCTTCCCACTCAATGGAAGGTAGGGTCATCCTTCTAAAGAACCCTTCTCTTAGTCTCACAGATACCAACAGGTAATGGCCTATTTTGCGCCTGCCCCTATCGGTTAAGATTGTTGAAACAAGTATTTGCAGTGAGGTAGGTCTCGCACTTACGCAAGTTTGAGCTATTGACATTGTAAATAACAATGCCTTTTTTTTTTTAAACATAAATAAAAGGCATTCTCATTTACAATGCCAATAGCTTAAACTCACATAAATGCGCTTTGCATTTACACAAGGTTTTGTAGTAGAATCCCTTTCTCCACTCTCCCTGCTTAAGGGTTTAGGCTAAATTGCTGCACTCACTCATTCAGTAACCAAGTTATTTTGAACTCCCTACAATTTTCCTGACCTGATGCCATTGGCCAGCACCCCCACGCTGAAAACTGTTCGAGCACCACTGGTGATGACTTCTAATTCTGAAGTGCTGATCCCCAAGGAGAAAGTGAGGCTGCGTCCGCTAACTCCCAGTCCAGTGACTCTTCTACTTTGGTGATGTGTACATAGGACATGAAACATCCCTGGCGTGCTTTTAGGACATTGTTCACCAGCCTTTGTAACCTTGAGTTATTTCTCGGCTCCTATAACTTTAGGAAGGTCTCGGATGAAGCCTTTGGGGTGGGTAGACACATATTAACCATACATCCTATCTGCTTTACCGCAGGCTCGCGAATACTCCGGATGGTGCCAGCCTGTCCTGATGCCTCGGTTCAAACACTTCAGTGTGTTTTCTGACTCCGGCTCTGATGGGCTGCAGACTGCATTGGGCATGTGAACCCACCAATGTCTTGGCAGGGTCTTCACAGCAGTTCAGTGATCTGGTGTCAAATTCTAGAAATCCAAGCCCTTTCAAGTCGGTGTGAGTCTGGTGCCAAAGGATCGATATTATGACTTTCACACTCTGGTATTGTGGTCGTCTTACCTCTAAATTTGATTTTCCTACTTGTGCCTGTCGTTCTGCCATTCTGTTACACTCTTGTGACGTCTGATCTTGAGTCGTCTTTTTCTTTCACACACACATTCCCTGTCCCGATGAGTCGGTCATTACTGTTCTCTTCCTGCACTCACCGACTGTCTTCTGGCGGGCGGGGCTCTCCTCCTCACACGGGAGCCTTGCTCCCTGCAGCACTCCTCCGGCGGTCGCTTTGGGGCCGCGGGCGGGGTTCTCTCCTCCTGGGCTCTCCTAGATGCAGCAGGGCTCCCTCGCATCACGGGAGCCCTGCAAACCGGCCGCCATGCTTCTTCTTTCTTCCCCCCGGGCTGCGGGGGCTGGCACTTCCGGCCGGCCGCGCTGGGATTGGCCGGCCGGCCAACCACTTCCGGGTTGCTGCGGGCAGCGCAGCGGCCCTTCTCCTTAGGTAGGCAGGCGGGGGCTGATTTTTACGGGCAAATGCCGGGTGGGCACCGGCTCTTTAAAGATAACCATCAATCGAGGTGGGCACTCGATCGGCCACAAAACGGTCCAGATGCCGGGTGGGCGAGGGGGACACGGACAGCGGGAGGGGGTGGGAACGGGCACAAACCCATTAAAAAAAAAAACGAAACTCCGCCCACCGCTGCATGACTACACAGAGGGAACGCCCAGGGAAAAAATCGCGGGAACGCCCCCGAATCTGGTCCGGCCTTGACGGACAGATCTCTGTTCCAATGGCTAGCCTCCATTTATGGAGCTAGCCAATGGGACAGGGGGGCGTATTCCATTTTCCTTACTGGAAATCAAGAGATTTCTCTGGAGGCGGAGCTAAGAGCTCCGCCCTCCAGCGAAACCTAAAAAAAGAAAGTATGGTGTTAATTTGTTGGGTTATCTCTCAAAGCTATTTAGTCAGAGGTTCCCAAATCTTAAGCCCTTTCTTGCAGGACCGTACGCCTCTTTTCCCATAAATGGCTTTCTCAAAATTGTAGTTAGCCACTAGTTGTGTGAGCCGTTGGTGGTATCCTGGAGGGAATGGGTCCAGCCATGCTGAGGCCAGGCAAAGGCCGTATATTACCAGAGCTATAAAGATCAGATGCTCTCCAGGTTTGCCTTGCGTCTCCTGATCTACCCCAGGACAGATCAGGGAAGAAGAAAGAGGGACATTCCTCCCTAGTATTTCCTTAAAGAAATTTGTACTCTCGAGTTTGAGATTACTTAATATGTCACAAGAGGCAAACATATGATTAAGATCAGCCTGGTATAAGGAGCATCGCGGGCAGAAAGTCCCTCTCCCTAACCCCCAATTTGCAATTCTTTTTGGAGTATAGTACAGTGAAAAGCAGGACTTATTGTACTGGGCTTGAAGCCGTGCCGGGATAAGCAAATTGTGTGCAAGCTCGCATGAGTGGAGAAATAAAACTTCTGCGATATCTATTTCCTCCTGCCACTTCCTAGCTCGTGTTGTTAAATCGTCCGGCATTAACACATTAAGAGAGTTATACACAGTTCCTATTGATGGATGATTCAGTCTTAAATTATCGATAATGGGGTTGTTAATAAATCCTGCTGGACTGCCGCACTTTCTCCTAAAAAAATCACGTATTTGTAGGTATTTGTAAAAATCTTTCCAATCTAATTCATACCTTTCTTTAAGACTCATAAAAGAAGCAATATCCAAGAGAGAGTAAAGATCACCCAGTTTGACCAGACCTTTATTTTGCCACTTTTTGAGTAGTGGGTCTTTAAATATATCAGGCAAGCTTGGGTTGTTACAAATTGGCGTGTAATAATTCAACCGACCCAGACCTAGCATTTTGTGAACCAGTTTCATACTTTTAAATACGGCCGTCAGAGTCTTGAAGCACACCTCTCGTAATGAGAATCATTTAGAAACCGCCAGATCCATCCCCACGCATCTTTGCCCATTATTAGCTCTATAGGCGTGGGTATATCTTCTAGGACATTACCTGTAGTGTGATCAGTTAAGAGGGTAAGATTGTACAGCATAGTAGTTACCCAGTAATAAAGTCTTATATTTGGTAGAGCCTGCCCCCCTTTCTCTTTTGGTATTAAGAGAAATTGTAAGCTCCTCTAGGTTACTCATAGGACCATATACATCGTGAGAACAGATCTTCTATCTTTTTTAGGCTAGTATTGCTGAATTATAAGGGAATAGCTCTCATAAAGTATAACAATTTAGGGGAAAAAAGCATTTTAATTAAGTTACATCTCCCTATTATTGAAAGATTTAATTTATGAAGTCTAATTAATTCAGGTTTAGTTTTGTCAATCAAGGGATCGATATTGTGATTGACTATTTTTTCCACTGTTGCCATGACTTCCACTCCAAGATAAACAGCTTTTTCTACCTGTCTTGTGTCTGGACCCATGTGAACATTCTTACAAATTATCTGGGTTTTAGATCTGTTAAGGGTGTATCCAGTCAGCATTTCGAACCTAGCCACCTCTAATTCCACCTCAGCCATAGATATACCTGGATAAGTAGTCACCAAGGCAATGTCGTCAACATCGGCCAGGACTTTCGTCTCCCACCCATGCGATAGGATAGGACTCATTTTCTGATTCCTTTCCAGCATGCGCAAGAAGGGGTCTATATATAATGCAAACAGGAGAGGTGAGGTTGGGCAGCCATGGCGGGTTCCTCCAGCTATTTTAAGGTTTCAGGTAATGCTCCATTTAAGAATAGGCTTGCGGTGGGTTGATAGTACAGCATCTTGAATGCTTGCATACATCCCTGACCTATCCCGGCCCTTGACAGTGTCTCCCATAAAAAAGGCCGGGAGACCCTGTCAAAGACCTTCTCTGCATCAAGAAGGATAAGTGCCATTATATCTTCTTATATGTGTGCAGCATCGAAGAGAGAGTTAGTTCTCCTGATATGGTCTACTGTTCCACATCCCGGTATAAATCCGTGTTGTCTCGGGGATACGACCTTGTGTATTACCCTGGCTAATTGAACCGCCAGGATTTTAGAATAGATTTTGCTGTCCGCATTTATCAGGGTAATAGGTCGGTAAGAATCAGGGTCAAGTGGCGATGTACTTGTTTTTCAGAAATACAGTGATTTTAGCCTGTGACCACGAAGCAGATGGTTCCCACCATAAATACATGAACGAATATCTGGAGCATGATCTCTTTTAATTCCGCAGAGAAACTTTTATAAAATTCACCCGGAATATTATCTAATCCGTGGCTTTATTATTAGGAAGACTGTTAATGCAGAGCAGTGTGTCAATCCATTGGGGGCTCAGCTAATATATCCTGATCCTCATGTGATAGCTCCACTGCTGGGATTTGATTGAAATAGTTAGTAATATCATCTGAGCAGGCCATGGTCGTCTCACGATATAGATTTTGATAGTAGGCAAGGAACTCCTTGCGAATACCCTCTACATCTGACACTACTTCTTGCACAGAGTTTTTGACAGGGTTTATAGTGTATCTGGTGGCTTTTTGTCTTGCCCTGACGGCGAGGTGGTGTCCAACCTGCTCGCTGCATTCATATGCTTCCCTCTTCCATGATGCTAATCTATCTGCCGCCCTTTATGCAATTACCCCCAAAACGGACGATTTTGCTGATATTATTCTAGCTTGCGCTTCCGTTGAATCCTTCCCATCCCTAAGAGCAGCAATTAATTTTTCTTCTGCCTCCATCAGCCGAAATTGCAGTTGCTCCAATACTTGGCATTTTTCTCTATTCATAGTGGTTGAAAAACTGAGTGTCTCTCCTCTAATTGCCGCTTTCAGTGCATCCCAAACTACTTCGATCTTAGTGCTGCCTATATTTCCCTTAATGAATTGCGGAATCCAATGTTTCATGTGCTTGGAATATTTCTCATTATGGAGAAGGGATCGCTCAAAAGTCCAATTTGCACGTTCTTTATTAACCGCTTTTGCCCCACTAATTTCCACCACTTAGGGGTTATGGTCTGCAATAATAGGTGGAGTCTTCTCTACTGAAGACTCAAGAAGAATAGTCTGGGATGCAAAGACGTAGTCTAATCTGACCAATTTATTATGCGGGTAGGAGAAGAAAGTATATAAAGCATCGGTAGGGTGTTGTGTGTGCCAGTTCACAGTGAGTGCTTGTTCCCTGCATAAGGCCTTAAGGCCCTTAAAAACCTTTGGTTTTCGTCCCTTGTATGCCCAATTACTATCTTGAGCTATGCTTCTATCTGCTGGGAGATTAATATTAAAATCGCCACAGATGACTAAAGATAGCGGCCATCCGGCCAATTCGTTATTCAAAAAATCGAAAGTTGCTGGGTGATCTGTGGTACTGCCGTATATGGTGCATATAGTAAGTGTATCCTTGTTTTCCCTTCGGCATACTGTAATAGCCTACCTTCCATTTGAGTCAATTAATGTACGTGTAAATTGAAGAGAGCGTTTTGCTGATAAAATTGCTACCCCTCGTATCCTTGCATTTTTGGTAGTGGCCCCTACCACCGTAAAGCCTAGTGCGTCTAACCGGTGCATTTGTGTACTCTCTATATATGTCTCCTGTAAACATAAGACATCAGCTTTAAGAAGCCGTAATGCTACAGCTGTGTTACATTGTTTCTTTATATCATTAAGGCCCCACACATTAATCGTTGCTATGCGTAGTTTACTCATTATATATAGCTAAGTTTTCCCCAAACAAAGTCTCGTAAAAGAAAAAAAATAAGCTTGCTATCTCGAGATAACTTCCATGATAACTTCCACCATGCCAACCCCCACCCCATCCCTTGTCCAGTCCTGGCCCCCATGAACCCCACCCACCACCCTCCACCACCCATTGAGACTACCCGGTTCAGCATGAACTAGGATGAGGACATCTGAACAGTCAGGACCCCAGTCCCACCCCCTCGATCTGACCCCTATGCAGATAATTAAGCCAAAAAACGAAGAAAAACAAATGGAAAGAAGGAGAAGAAAACCTCCGTTAACCTGACAAGTGACATGCAGTTTCTGACATTACAGCAGAAAGATTATTTTTTTTTTTGTAACTGTTTTAATGTCAATCTCTGTCTCCATCTGTATCCGTTATCAACCTTTAGGGTATGAGGAGAATAGATTGTTTAGTTCTTGGTTTTGTCTCTTTTAGATTCTGTGATCTCCCTGAGATATGCCTGTGCTTGAACTTCTGAAGAGAAACTGCGTGTGGTTCCATTGAAGATGATTTTTAGACGTGCCGGATTTTGTAGGTAAACCGTTGCCCCAATTTGCTGAAAAGGGGCGAAGAGTTGTCGCAACCTCCATCTCCGCTCAATTGTGGCATGGGCAAAATAAAGTCTGCTGAAGAAAGTAACACCATTAAATTCCCTCTTGCTAGTGGGCCGTGCTAGGTCAAAAATAGACTTGCGTAGAAGAAAGTTACCCAGGAATACTAGCATTGCCCGAGGATACTGCGCTGAAGTCACGGGGAGTTTGGAGGGAGTTAATGGGAAGCAATGCGCTTGTTGTATTTCCGTATCCCAATCCCAGGATTGGAGTTCTGGGAATGCTCCCTTACAAAGTGTGATCATATAAGCCATTGGATCGCTTCCTTCCACTCCTTCTGAAATCCCCAGAAAATGAAGGTTGTTGGGCCTCGATCTGTTTTCCTTGTCCTCGATCTTAAGCATTAGGTCTTTTACGATGCCATCACGCTCATCCCCCTGCGCTTGGAGGGAGGAGACGTCCTTCTCCAGATTTTCTGTGCGCACCTCTACAGAGGACATTCTCTCAGAGATCTCTGCACATGTACGGCCCACTTTCCGGATTGCACCCTGTCGTTTTTGTGTGGCCTGTCGGTTTTTACGGTTGTCTATCTTGACCTCATCCTGAAAGCTTTTGATTGAGTTCAAGATGTCAGCCAGAGAGGGTTCCTCCTTGTTCCTGGGGGGTCCCGAATCCCCGCTTCTCCAATTTTCCATGGTTGTCGGGTTGCCGCCTGAACAGATTGTTTGATCTGAGGGGGTCATAATTTGAGAGGATGAGTAGTCCCATCTAAGTTCGGTGTTACTTTCTTGGTCTGTAGACTCCCCACTCATGTGTGTCTGTCTTGCTTTTTCTGTTTTCTCCTTTTCTTTTCCAGCTTTTTTTTGAGGTAATGTCTTTCCACAAATCCTCTGAGCCCCACAAGTCTGTACTTCCCCAGACCTGTTTCTTCCCCTCACTACATGTTGAGATACCGGTCTCGTACCTCTCTGACTCCTCAGTAACAGAATGGGGGTTTTCATTGTCATTGTAGTTTTCACATCGTTGTGTGACAGTGCTTATTGGGTTAGCGGGGACCTCCTCTGCCCCATGTTCTATCCCAAGCACTCTTAAATCTTTATTTTGAGGGCTGACCAGAAGGGGATTAGGAAGGTCCTTATGAGTCGGTACACTGTTAACACATGCATCCGATTCCAGAGTGGGATTGCTCCTGGAGATGAAGTAGCTTGGGCCGGTACTACAGGTACCACAGGTTTTGCCACTGCTGTCTCCTGCGAGATCTCCTGTGGGGTCCCTTCAGATATTGTACAGTTAGTTAGACTTGTATGTCTGCTGGGTACTTCTGCCATACATTGTTCGTTATGCGCTTTTTCTCCCACCACATGGCCAAAGATATTAGAAATTAATGGCTGTGAATAAGATATCTGCGCATTAGCATTAGTTATAAGCTTACTGTTTTTTTAGCTTGAAGCTTCTTTGACTGTTTAGCCATCAGCTTTGCCTTTTCACTGGAAATCAGGTTCTCGGTACACTCTTTAATTTCCTTGCCTTTTAGCCCGCGAGTTTCTGGGTGCCTCGGCAATGGTTTTGTTTGATTTGACTGTGCCATGTCAGTCATGTCAGTTACTCCTGCTATCGGTAAATTATTGTCTTTACCATTAATTCCTCTCCCACCTGCTCTCCGCGTCATCCTTACTTGCTTTCTTCTGGATGCTATGGAAGCGGAGGAGTCAGGGTAACGATGTGTCCTCTGCTTTCGGTTTCTCCAGTAATAGAGCCCGGAGCTAATGCCACTGCCTCTGCTGCCCGAGCCTCGCAGAACCGCCAGGAATACGCCAGCCGCAGACAGAGCCGTGCTGGACTGTCATGTCACTGTCATGTCACTGCGAGCGCAGGGCGGTGTGGATCGACGATGTGGGAGAAGTGGGAGACAGCATGGCAGATCGGCTTGCTGATCAGAGCGCTGAATCCAGATGTCCCTTCACTCCGCGCTGCACCTCCGGTTCTCCAACCCATGCGAGTAGAACACAAACGCCGGCACATGGAGCCGGCCCATGCGGTAAGATTGCACCAGATCTGTCAGACAGCGAGTGGTAAGTGGTGGTTTACTTGTGGTTTTCCTTCCATCAGAGATGTCTTCCTTCCTTGCTAGCTAGGGGTTGGTTCGGGGGAGCAGCATCGGGTAGCTGCTACTCAGACGCCATCTTGCTCACACTCCCCAAGATTCGAGTTTTTAACGTTTTTAATGTGTTTTGTGTTTTGGGTTCCCCCCCTCTCCTAGCTACGATGTGGACAGTACTCTTTTTGTGTGAGCTGCTTCATTTAAAGGTGTGATGTTTTGATCGGGCCAGGTGTGTCCTTTTGACCTGAATGTGCTGCATGCAATTGTGCAGGTAAGTGGATGCTTGAATTTTAGGTTAATGTGTCAGTTGACAAGTGCACATCCCTTGGGTCTCCGCACGTGACATGGAACAAGGCTTTTCTCTAAATAGGCTGAATTGTGGGTTACTCCCTTCTTCTGGAAGGATCTAGAATCTATGGGTTGTCTTTAGGCCATTTTGTGCGGGTCCCGATGGGCGGTTACCTGTGTTTTTGGGCGTTGCTAATATTAACAAAGTATATTGGAGGTGATTGAAAGGTTGTGTGCAGACCCCGTTAGGAACCTGCTGGGAAATGGCTGAAACTCTGTTGGCAGTGTTTCGTTGGCCAGAGTCTGGAGTCTCGTTGGAACTATGTTTGCTTTGCCTGATGGGGGGTGACGTTAATGGATTACATAGGTTTTCCTATGGACTGGGGTCATGTCATTGAATCTTCTTAGGAGTTTTGAGGATATTGCTGCCATCGTGACCATCGCTGCCCTCTGCGTGTTGAGGAACCCATCTCCTAATGTCGGTACTGAAGCATTCCCCTTGTTTTGGAACTACAGGAGGGCCACCATTTGGCCATAAACCCTGAGACTTACATAACCCACCCAAAGTTGGACTTGGGTGAGGGATCCTGGGTGCCTGTTTTTATGTGTTAATTGGGGGGCCTGCTCTGCTCCCGCATCAGAGTTTTTTCCCCGGGGCGAGGTCAGCCAACCCTTCACCAGGGGGATCAGCAGCAGTGGGGGGGCCCTGGGTCCCCTGCGGATACCTGGATGACAAATTCTATGATGACATAGCATGGCTGTCCTGAAGGTTGGTGGTGGTATTAGGTACGGAAGTGTGACTGGGAATGGTATGAAGGGGATAGGTCATTTTGGGGAATGGCCTTGGAATTATGGTGTGTTTGTACTCTGTGTTTGTGCTAGGACACTGTTACCCCAGACATTCACCCCACCTTGTCATAGCTGTGGGCCCAGTCCCTGCTGGACTGAAAACACTATCTGTTGACATGATTGCGCTGTGCTCAGCCAACCATCCGGTGAGGTGGCTGCAGCTTGATTTTCTTGAAGCTGATTGTGTGATGCATGTGCATTGTTCTGAGCTTGGTTTTGGGGTTGGATGCTCTGTGGGGGCTGTCCTGATACTATCCGATTCTGATGGTGGCACATTTTTAGACGGCACCGGTTAGCCATGTGGCCCATTCTGTGACAATAGTTGCACTCTACGAGGCCGGTTTGGACCCAGCCTCCCTGGCCTCAGCCACTAGGACTGAGCAGATACCATCTGGGGTCCATAATCGGAGCTCCCTTTGAGACAGGTGCCATCTGGATGTTCAAAGCTAATGCTTCCCCCTCAATGGCAGTTTTTTTCAGCTTATGTTGGACCAGTTTGAAGGTGTCCCTTTGGCCTGCTCATGCTTCTCTGTGTCTTTTTCCTGTCTCTTCTGATAATAGGGTAGTTTGTGGGCCTTTATTTCCCACCAAGCTCCACTACACTATCTAATCAGGTCTGACTCTCAGTGGGTAGTCCTCTTGAGGATATGGTAGAAGAATGCAACCTGTGCCATTCCAGGGCTGTCCTGTTGCCTGCCCTGATGGTTCTTTCATCCTGTCCTGGAATTCAGTCATGGTCTAAGCTGAGTAAACTTTTGATGTCAACTCACCTAAAGTTAAGTTTATACCCGCTGTGTTCTTTTCAAAGCACGAGAGCCGATTTTCCTGCCCTGTCCATCAATGGGGCAGTTTATTAATGAGCTCATCTTTGTCCATCGGTGCCTAAGACATGTAGGTGGTTCCTTGTGCACCTTTTTGCAGTAGCGGACAAATCATGGCTTGGGGCAGCTCTGCCGTTTTCTTCCTGATGTAGCTCTCCCATTATCTCAGACACTCCTGGATGTTGGGGTAGTTCAGGTTTGGATCTCTACCTCCATGTCGAATGCAGTCCTCTGCAATGGCCATGTCTTTGGGTTTGAAGGATCCTTCCTCTGGTTGAGGTCAATTATACTGGTGGCCCTTGCATTCGGTCCAGCAGATGACAAAAAGGTTGTGCGGAGGCCTCGCCCTCTTTTTTGGAAATTATCTCTCTAGGAGTTGGTCTGTCTGACCAGTGCGTTTGGGGGAGCGGCGGACGTCTTCATCATCGCTCGCCTCTTGCAAGCTTAAAGGTGGCATGCTGCTTCTTCTGTGACTCAATTGTATCCCTGTTAGGCTTTCCTGGCTACTTATTTCCTGGTTAGCCCCTCTTCTATGCCGACGGCCAGATGATGTGTGTTTCTCAGTTAGGGGCTCTCCTCCATATTCATTTCTGAACACATCTCTATGTGGGGCCCAAGGCCTACCTCCTGTTTCCACCGGGGGAGGTGAAGTTGTTTCCACTCCTTGCTCGGCTTCCCAAGCGGGTACTCTCTCTCTCCATCGTTAATGCTCGACTTTCCTCTAGCTCCCAACTGGGTTGTCTACTTCTCAGTGCTAGGTGCTGTTCTTCTCGGCAATGTCTTGGCCTCAACCTCATTCCTTGATGCTTCCTACGTGCCATAGGCCTCCCTGAATGGAGTGTGGCCCACGGCTCCCACTTCGGAGTTGGATATTGTGGGACTGGTGCTCCTATCTTCCCCTCCACTAGTTGAATAAACTTGCAGGAGGGCCACAAACTGCTCTCTGACCTATGGTGCCCAGTGGGTGGTTCAGGAGTATGTGCTCCTTGTTCAGTTCGGCCCTGATGGGTTACAGCCGATGGGTGAGGGGTCATGTCTCAAGGGGACTTTGTACAGGACTAGGACGTTGCTGACTGTCTGGCTGGTGGGACCTGTGATCTTCTCCGACTGGGGTCTTGCTGCGCCTGGGGGGGGGGTTACAGAAGTCTCCTCAACCCGGTGAATTAGTGTAACCCACCGCAGCAGGGACTGGAATGGTCGGCATCAGCGAGAGCACATCCCTCCCGTTGTACGGTGAGGGAGGTGCAGATGCTTTACTTAAAGGCTTGGGGATAGTCGTGTAGGCTGGGATCATCTCGAAGATGGCCCACAGTTCTAGTAGGGCCTCCCATTTAGCCTTCTTATGTCCCATATATCTGGTCCTTATGTGAGTCTGCATATGCTCCATGGTGTTGATGTCGAATCTTACTACCTCAAGCCAGGGAAATGCATGGGTGTGATCATGCCACTCGCTGCACTGTCTCCCTAGTTTTCGAGCATGGTTGGGGAAATTCATTGGCATGAGACTTAGTGAAGTTTCTATAATGGATCAGGGAACTTGTTTTAAGGATTTTGCAAATTTGGATTGTCTTGAGATTCTTTAAATAATTACAAATTCTACTCTAATTTTGGGTAACAGTGTACACATAGTGGTACCAAAAAAATCTACTGTTTACTAGCTCTATAAAAATTGATGCTTAGGGAAAAAAACATTTTCAGATAAACTACAGACATGTGTAATGAAGTATTAACCCTTTCCATGCTCATGACTGAATGGTTCTGTCATGAGCACAAGTGCAAGTGTGCTCATGACGGAAAGATTCCGTCATGAGCACACTTGCAAAAAATCCCTCTGCTGTAAACAGCACAGGGATTTCCCTTTTTTGCCTTGGGAGTTGGGGAAGAGCTTCCCCAACCTCCTAAAGCATGGTTTTGGTTTTCCTTGTCATTACAATAAAAACGAAGCTGAAACTTTGTTTCAGTTTCACAGTTTTGGTGCTTGTGAGGCTATCTCAGCTCCCCGAGCAGGTACCGTTGGAAAGGGGAGAATCTCCCATTTCCAATGGTACCCTTCCCTAGTGATTTCCTCAGCTAAATGCGAGGTTTGCAGGGGATTCTGGGTAGGGAAACGTTGGGGGATCCACGCAAGCCATACCTCACTGGACACCCCAGGGTGTCCAGTTTTCAAAAATGTGTGGGTTTGGTAGGTTTCCCTAGATGGCTGCTGAGCCTGGGGCCAAAAAGCCATGTGTCCCCCCTGCAAAAGCAGGTAATTTTATGAAAGGTAATTTTGAAGTCTCCACAATAGGTTTAGGCCTGTCATGGGTACTTGACCCACCCGCACGAGTGAGGTACCATTTTTATCGGGAGACCTGGGAAAACGCTGGATGGTAGGAAATTTGTGTCAGCTCTGTGATCCTACAACTTTTCCACACAAAAATGTGAGACAAATTTGATGTTTTCAGCAAAATGTAAGATTTACGGGGGATTCTGGGTCGGGAGACATTGCGGTTTCCACTCAAGCCTTACCTCCCTGGAATTACCTTGGTCTCTAGCTTTCAGAAATGTGTGGGATTGGTAGGTTTCCCTAGCTGGCCGCCAAGGCCGGGACCAAAAACTCCTGTGACCCCCCCTTGCAAAACCAGATCGTTTTGTGATAGGTAATTTTGATGTCTCCACAGTAAGTTTTGGGCCCTTGTCTTTCATGGGTACTTGGCCCACCCACACGAGATAGGTACCATTTTTATCGGGCGACCTGGGGGAACGCAGGATAGAAGGAAAATCGTGTAAGCCCGGTGATCTTACAACTTTTCCACACAGTATAATTCTACTCGGGAGACTGAGGGGCACGCTGTGTGGTAGGACATTTTTGCCGGCACGGTGATCACACACAAACATATGTGGAAACTTTGTTTTTATCAGCAAAATTTGAGGTTTGCAGGGAATTCTGGGTAGGAAAACGTTGGGCGATCCACGCAAGCTATATCTCCCTGGACTTTCCCAGGTGTCTTGTTTTCAGAAATGTATGGGGTTGGTAGGTTTACCTGGATGGCTGACAAGGCCAAGGCTAAAAACCCAAGTGCCCCCTTGCAAAACCAAGCGGGTTTGTGATAGGTAATTGTTAAGTCTCCTCAATACGTTTTGGGCCCTTGCCGAACGCGGGTACTTGGGCCTCCCAGACGAGTGAGGTATCATTTCTAGCGGGAGACCTGGAGAAACGCTGGGTGGTAGGAAGTTTGTGTCAGCCCAGTGATTCCACAACTTTCCCAACCAGAAATGTGAGAAAAAAGTGATTTTGTCAGCTAAACTTGATGTTTGCAGGGGATTCTGGGTAGGAAAATGTTGGGGATCCATGCAAGCCATACCTCCCTGGACTCCCCCAGGTGTCTATTTTTCTGAAATATATGGCTTTGGTAGGTTTTCCCAGATGGCCGCTGTTAGAAATGGGATTTCCGCTGGCTGAGGCTTGCGCCAAAGCCAGGCAGAAACCACCATTTTAAGTCAGGGCAAGGGAGTTACACGCCAAGATAACCCCTGCTCACCCCCTTGGTAACGTGACACGAGCAGTAAGGCTAAACTCGGAGGCACTGTTAGTTAAGTGTTTGCGTGCGCACCCAGCAACAACACCCAAGGCCCACCACAAAGGAAACTCCACACAAGGTTATGTATAAAAATAGCCTTTGTATTACACCAAAAAACATTAGATAGAAACACACACTTTACAATGTGCCAACAGGCACGGGCAGAATTTACAGGGGATTATGTACAGGACAGGGCCGCATGAACCACTGTCAGGAATATGCACTTGTAGATTTTAGAATAATAGTCACTGTAGGACAAAAATGAAACATAGAGCACACAACCAGTAACTACTGGTAAGAGGTAAGTACCACCTACGCAACCCTAACCATCTTAGGAAAATATTACCCAGGGAACCAGGACCTCCCTAGCAACACCTGTACTAGGAGAAAACAACCACCTAAGTATTACCATACATTTAGGGGTATAGGCATAGGAATATTACACATGATGCATCACAACATTCAGAGGTGTAGGGAAGGAAACACATGATGCATAAAACATTCAGAGGTGCAGGAAAGACACATGATGCATAGAACATTCAGAGGTGCAGGAAAGAATGATTGTGCAGAAATCACATTAGCATGAACTCATAAACTGTCCCCAGGCCAACTGACCTCTCTGGGGCTAGGACGCCCTGTGTCCCAAATGTCAGGGCAGGCTGCAGGCAGCCAAAGAAGAAATGCGCCAGGCCTACACGTAGCAGCTGCCCACTAAGTGCTGGGCAGCTGTAGAACCAATGGGGCCAACGTTGGAGCCTCGTGGGCTCAAGAAACAACACGGCGGCTGGGAGCCTCGGGGCTCTGAAGAAACAATTGTGGTGCCCTGGAGCCTCTCAGGGCTCGTAAACAAATATACCGCCAGAGCCTCTCAGGCTCGTAAACCAAATAGGCCGGTTTGAGCCTCTCGTGGGCTCCATAGCAAAGCAATGCCCCCGGAGCCTCTCTGGGCTCTTTAACAAATATGGCTGGTCGTTGGAGTCCCTCCCTGGGGGACTTGAATTCGAGTGAGGCCCCATGGGTCTCCCAACACTCCGGGCCTCGCACTGGCGGGGAGGGGCGGGCACCGGCAATGTGCCCCGACACCCACCCTCTCCCTCAAAGCACTCACCGGGTCTTTGCGGCGGCTGGCCGTCGCGGCCTCCTCTCGCTCTCCGGGGCTCTCCCTTGCTCTAGGGAGCCCCGGGAGGGGGACGGCAGCTTCACTTGGGCCACGCAGGAGCACGGAGTAGGCTCCCTCCGCTTCCTGCTTCGTCTCGCTCCGCGGCGGGGGCGGGACTTCCGGATCTCCTCGGGCCGGCAGCCAATCACGGCGCAGCCCGGGGAGGACATCACGAGGGGTCCCGGGCCAGCGGCGGTGAACTCGGTGATACAACGAAGAGTAGGCTCCCCTCAAAATCAATAATAAAGCAAGGTGGGCACTCGCTGGGGGTCAAGTCAACAGCTGGTACCCGGCAACATGCGGCGTGGGCAGCCGCGAAAGTAGAACAAAAGCGCTACCAAGCACTTAGGGGCAAAATCAAGCGCTCCCAGGTGCTAGTGTAAAATAAAGCGCTCTCCAGCACTAGGGGCCAAAAGAAAGCGCTCCCAGGCGCTAGTGGCCCAAAAGTCAGTAACAAAGTCCTTCAGGAGTCCAGGACATTAGCAGTCCAGGGGCCTCCTCTCGCTCTCCGGGGCTCTCCCTCGCTCTAGGGAGCCCCGGGGGGGGGGGGGGCAGCTTCACTTGGGCCACGCAGGACACAGCCCCTTTTTATACTAGAAAATCCTTTGTCTCAGGGTGCAGGGTGGGGGAAAAACCAGTCGCAGCTGGTTTTGGAGCACTGTGATGTGCTCAACCACCCTTTCCTTTCACTGGCCAGGCTAGGGACATTAGACGCACCACAAGGGGCGGAGCCAGTATTGTGTGGGGAAAGCCCAGCCCTATTCAGGTCCCAGGTGCACCACTCCCTCACATCACACATGCTGATCTCAATACTCACCACCGGGGCAGACCCATCATGACTCATGGAGCCTGGCACACCAGCCAGCTCCAGCCAATCACAAGCCAGCACATTCACTGCACAGACAGGCACACTTCTAGAAGTGGCACTTCCATATTAGACACAAACACGCTGCACGCATCATTGCGCAGCATTCAATCACACGAGTCCGCACATACCAGACTCGAGCCTGCACACCCCACACATCAGGAACTACCAGGGACACATGCATTCCCCATGCATTCCTATGGGAGGGCAGGCCTATCTCACCACACGCACTCAGAGTGCGCACGCACTTTCCACTGGGACACAGTGAAAGTGCGCAGAAACCAAGAAATCATTATAATTATTTCAGAGTTCAAATGCAAAAAGTTCAGGGGTGAACCTGCCAGAAGGTTCAAGTCCAACACAAGCCCCTTCCAGCCAAAACGCAGGGCAGACCAATCACCACTGTGATGGACTTCCCGGCTTTGGGCGAAAGAACACGGATGCGGGCCCGCACTACAGGGACACCTTCCGGTTCTACGCCCTGTTGTTCCACAAGACAAGCACATACCTTAAAAAAAAACAGGCCCAACCAGGCTATGTGCCCCGACGCCCCCCCTCTCCCTCAAAGCACTCACCGGGTCTTTGCGGCGGCTGGCCGTCGCGGCCTCCTCTCGCTCTCCGGGGCTCTCCCTCGCTCTAGGGAGCTTGGGGGGGGACGGCAGCTTCACTTGGGCCACGCAGGAGCGTGGAGTAGGCTCCCTCCGCTTCCTGCTTCGTCTCGCTCCGCGGCGGGGGCGGGACTTCTGGATCTCCTCGGGCCGGCAGCCAATCACGACGCGGCCCGGGGAGGACTTCACGAGGGGTCCCGGGCCAGCGGCGGTGAACTCGGTGATACAACGAGGGGTAGGCTCCCCTCAAAATCAATAATAAAGCGAGGTGGGCACTCGCTGGGGGTCAAGTCAACAGCCGGTACTCGGCACAATGCGGCGTGGGCAGCCGTGAAAGTGGAACAAAAGCGCTACCAAGCGCTTAGGGGCAAAATCAAGCACTCCCAGGCGCTAGTGTAAAATAAAGCGCTCTCCAACGCTAGGGGCCAAAATAAAGCGCTCCCAGGCGCTAGTGGCCCAAAAGTCAGTAACAAAGTCCTTCAGGAGTCCAGGACATTAGCAGTCCAGGGGCCTCCTCTCGCTCTCCGGGGCTCTCCCTCGCTCTAGGGAGCCCCGGGGGAGGGGGGACGGCAGCTTCACTTGGGCCACGCAGGAGCGCAGAGTAGGCTCCCGCCACTTCCTGCTTCGTCTCGCTCCGCGGCGTGGGCGGGACTTCCGGATCTCCTCGGGCCGGCAGCCAATCACGGCGCAGCACGGGGAATGACATCATGAGGGTATCCTGGCCGACAGCCAATCACAGCGTGGCCTGGGGAGGACGTCACGAGGGGTCCCGGACCAGCGGCGGTGAACTCGGTGATACAACGAGGGGTAGGCTCCCTCAAAATCAATAATAAAGCGAGGTGGGCACTCGCTGGGGGTCAAGTCAACAGCCGGTACTCGGCACAATGCGGCGTGGGCAGCCGCGAAAGTGGAACAAAAGCGCTACCAAGCGCTTAGGGGCAAAATCAAGCACTCCCAGGCGCTAGTGGCCAAAAGAAAGCGCTCCCAGGCGCTAGTGGCCCAAAAGTCAGTAACAAAGTCCAGGGGCCTCCTCTCGCTCTCCGGGGCTCTCCCTCGCTCTAGGGAGCCCCCGGGGGGGGGGACGGCAGCTTCACTTGGGCCACGCAGGAGCGCAGAGTAGGCTCCCGCCACTTCCTGCTTCGTCTCGCTCCGCGGCGTGGGCGGGACTTCCGGATCTCCTCGGGCCAGCAGCCAATCACGGCGCAGCACGGGGAATGACATCATGAGGGTATCCTGGGCCGACAGCCAATCACAGCGCGGCCTGGGGAGGACGTCACGAGGGGTCCCGGACCAGCGGCGGTGAACTCGGTGATACAACGAGGGGTAGGCTCCCTCAAAATCAATAATAAAGCGAGGTGGGCACTCGCTGGGGGTCAAGTCAACAGCCGGTACCCGGCAACATGCGGCGTGGGCAGCCGCGAAAGTGGAACAAAAGCGCTACCAAGCGCTTAGGGCCAAAATCAAGCGCTCCCAGGCGTTAGTGTAAAATAAAGCACTCTCCAGCATTAGGGGCCAAAAGAAAGCGCTCCCAGGCGCTAGTGGCCCAAAAGTCAGTAACAAAGTCCTTCAGGAGTCCAGGACATCAGCAGTCCAGGGGCTGGGCAGGGCCCAGGGAGGCAAGCCTTCCCCTGGGCCCCAGCAGCAGCATGCCCCTGGTAGATTCGAGTTGGAAACAAGAACATTTTGTAAGGTGACACAGCCTCTTTTTATACTAGAAAATCCTTTGTCTCAGGGTGCGTGAAAAGTCGCAGCTGGTTTTGGAGCACTGTGATGTGCTCAACCACTCTTTCCTTTCACTGGCCAGGCTAGGGACATTAGACGCACCACAGGGGCAGAGCCAGCATTGTGTGGGGAAAGCCCAGCCCTATTCAGGTCCCAGGTGCACCACTCCCTCACATCACACATGCTAAATCTCAACACTCACCAAAATAATTAAAAAAAAGGAGATTAGCTTACCGGCAGTTATTACATCACGCTAAGGTGGAGTGGGGGAACGAGAATTGGGAAAAGTTAACCTTCGCACTGGCAACTAGAGATGCTCGGAAGTTTTGGCATATTGTGACTACGGGTTCGGCTGATGATGTTCCAGGTATAGCAGCCAATATCGCCGTGGAGGTCTGGGAAGCTCATTTTCATACCTTGTATCTGGGGGGAAAACTCGGCGGAAGATTTGGTTCCTCTAGGAGTAGCACTTGGTTCTTTGGCTGAAACGACCATCTTGACTTCTCGGAGGGTGAACTTAGGGCAGCTATTTCCAGGCTTTCCTCGGTAAAGCCCCGGGGCTGGATGGGGTGCCCGGTGACCTCTTTAAACACGAACCAAGGGTATGGGCGCCTTATCTAAATCTTATTTTCAATGCAATCCTGGGGGGCATGGCGGTACCTAGTACTTGGCTGGGAGCGGAGATAGTCCCTATCTTCAAGAAGGGCTCTCCCCTGCTCCCAGCCAACTACAGGCCAATTAGCCTCATTGATGTGTCACAAAAGCTCTTTTCGAGGCTAATATTAGACCGCCTTTTAGATTGGATGGAGGAATCTGATATCTTAAGCCCCTTTCAAGCCGGGTTTAGAAAGAGGGTATCTACCACAGACCAGATTTTCAGATTAAACATGCTTTTCAGGAAAACTGTGGAAATCGAGAGCGGCTCACTATATACTGTTTTTGTCGATCTGCGAGCCGCCTTCGACCTAGTCCCCCGTCAGAAACTGTGGAGCGTCCTCTATCTATCTATCTATCTTAACACTTGTATAGCGCACTACTCACCCGGAAGGGTCTCAATGCGCTTGGGGGAAGGGGTCCGCTACTGCTCGAACAGCCAGGTCTTGAGTTGTCTCCTGAAGGCGAGGTGGTCCTGGGTCAGCCAAACGTGGATGGGGAGGGAGTTCCATGGCTTGGCCGCCAGGTAGGAGAAGGATCTGCCTCCGGCGGTGGCTCTTCGGATGCGTGGTACGGCGGCGAGGGCGTGTAGAAGGTCAGGCGGTCGTTGAGGTACTTGGGGCCCAGGTCGTGGAGAGACTTGTGTGCGTGGGTGAGGAGCCTGAATGTGATCCTCTTGTTGACGGGGAGCCAGTGCAGGTCCTACAGGTGGCCGGAGATGTGGCTGCGTCGGGGGATGTCCAGGATGAGTCGGGCGGAGGCGTTCTGGATGCGTTGGAGTCTATTGTAGCTTGGCTGTGGTTCCGGCGTAGAGGGTGTTTCCGTAGTCCAGTCGGCTGGTGACGAGGGCCTGGGTGACCGTCTTCCTGGTTTCGGTCGGGATCCATCGGAAGATCTTGCGAAGCATGCGAAGGGTGTGGAAGCATGATGAGGAGACGGCGTTGACTTGTCTGGTCATCGAGAGGGAGGGGTCCAGGATGAAGCCCAGGTTGCGTGCGTGGTCTGTTGGCTTGGGGGCGGTGCCCAGGGCTGGGGGCCACCAGGAGTCGTCCCAGGCGGAGGGCGAAGATCCCAGGATGAGGACTTCCGTCTTGTCCGATTTCAGTTTCAGGCGGCTGTCCTTCATCCACTCGGCGACGTCTCTCATCCCTTCGTGTAGGCTGGTTCTGGCGGTGTCGGGGTCTCTGGTGAGGGAGAGGATCAGCTGGGTGTCGTCGGCGTAGGAGATGATGTTGAGGTGGTGTTGGCGTGCGATGGCAGCAAGAGGTCTCATGTAGACGTTGAAGAGGGTGGGTCTGAGTGATGATCCTTGCGGGACGCCGCAGATGACTTCGGTGGCCTCGGATCGAAACGGGGGGAGGCGGACTCTCTGTGTTCTTCCGGCGAGGAACGAGATGATCCACTCCAGTGCCTTCTCTTGGATGCCGATGTTGCTGAGGCGTTGGACTAGGGTGCGGTGGCAGACGGTGTCGAACGCTGAAGAGAGGTCCAGGAGGATGAGTGCCGCTGTTTCCCCGTTGTCGAGCAGGGCTCAGATTTCGTCAGTGGCTGCGATGAGGGCAATCTCGGTGCTGTGGTTGGCTCTGAAACCGGACTGTGAGGGGTCGAGGGATCCGTTCGTCTCGAGGAAGGCGGCAAGCTGTCTGTTGACGATCTTCTCGATGACTTTGTCAGGAAAAGGGAGGAGCGAGATGGGGCGGAAGTTTTTGAGGTCGGTGGGGTCCGCTGTTGGTTTCTTCAGTAGGGCGCTGAGCTCGGCATGCTTCCAGCTCTCCGGGTAGGTGGCGGTGTTGAAGGAGGTGTTGATGACGTCCCGGAGTTGGGGTGCGATGGTAGAGTCGGCCTTGTTGAAGACGTGGTGGGGGCAGGGGTCGGTTGGAGATCCGGAGTGGATGGCGTTCATTGTGCGGGCTGTGTCTTCGGTGGTCACCGTGGTCCAGGTGCGGAGGGTGGCCGTGGGGTGCGTAGGTTCGGCGGTTGGGTGCGTGGATGGAGCGCCAAAACTGTTGTGGATGTCGGCAATCTTGCGGTGGAAGAACGGGGCAAGAGAGTCGCAGAGATCTTGTGAAGGAGTGATGTAGTTGTTGCCGGTGTTGGGGTTGGAGAACTCCTTGACGATGCTGAAGAGTTCCTTGCTGTCGTGGGCGTTGTTGTCCAGTCGCTCCTTCAGTGATTTTTCTTGGTGGTGCGGATGAGCTGGTGGTGCTTGCGGGTGGCGTGTTTGAGGGCGGTCATGTTGTCGGTGGTCTGGACAAGGAGCCAGGCTTTCTCGAGGGTGCGGCAGGTCTTTTTGGAGTCCTTGAGTTTGTCAGTGAACCAGGGGGCCTTCTTGCTTCTGGGTCTGCTGGGAGGGTTCTTCAGTGGTGCGAGGTCGTCGGCGCAGGCGGTCAGCCACTGCGTGAAGTTGCGGGCTGCTTCATTGGGGTCCGTTGTGCTGGCCGGTGGGTTCTGACTGAGGGAGGTGGTGAGCTGGTCGGCGGTGATCTTGCTCCAGTTCCTGTGAGGAACCTGTTGCGGGTGGTGGTGGGTTGTGGTTTTTCTGAAGCTGAAGTGGACGCAGCTGTGGTCGGTCCAGTGGAATCCGGTGGAGTGGCTGAAGGTGATGTGCTTGCTGCATGAGAAGACGGGATCAAGCGTGTGGCTGGCGTAGTGGGTAGGGGTGTTGACCAGTTGCTTGAGTCCGAGGTTGGCGAGGTTGTCCAGCAGGGCGGCGGTGTTGCGGTCGTTGTTGTTCTCCAGGTGGAAGTTGAGGTCCCCTAGGAGGATGTAATCGGCGGAGGGGAGGGCGTGTGGGCTGATGAAGTCCGTGATGTCTTCGCTGAATTGTGTGCGTGGTCCCGGGGGTCTGTAGATGAGGGTGCCTCTGAGGGTCGTCTTTGGGTTGGTGTGAATCTGGAAGTGGAGGTGCTTGGCAGCGGCGAAGGTGTCGTTGGTGTCGGTCGTGATGCGGATGGTGTTCTTGTGGACGATGGCGATGCCTCCTCCGGTCTGGTTGACGCGGTCCCTCCTGATGATCTTGTACCCATCCGGGATGGCGATGGCAATGTCGGGGGCTGAGGAGACGTTCATCCAGGTTTCCGTGAGGAAGGCGATGTCTGGTGATGTTGTGTCGAGGAGGTTCCAGAGTTCCACCGCTTGTCTGTGGACGGAGCGGGTGTTGAGCAGGATGCACTTGAGGTTGCTGCTGGTGCTCGGCTTGGCTGGCGCGGTGCCGGTTCGGAGGCAGGTGAACTTGCAGGTTCTGCAGGTGAAGGGTCCGTAAATGTGTTTCGGGGCGGCCCGGCAGCAGGTGGGGTTCCGGCCGGCATTGAGTGCGTTGAGGGCAGCGGCGTCGTAGGTCTGTCGGGTCGTCTTGCATCGGTGGGGGCCAGGGGTCCTGGCACTGGGCGCGGTTTTGGCGCGCCTTCGACGCACCCGCTGCGCGTCGACGCTGCGTGTACGCTTGCACTCTGCCACAAATGGAGAGTAGCGAGGGGCGGGGCGAGGGAGGAGCAGCTGGGAGGCGGGAGCGGGGTGGCAGGAGGGGGGGCAGCACTGTTTAGTCTAATATGATTTCTCTTGATCTGACTGTTATTTTCATACTTTTCTGTGTTTTCTATTGATGAGCTTCTTTTGCCGATTGGCTGTGTATTGCTGTGTTAGGGTTATTTAATCTGAAAGTGAAACAAGGCTGATCTAGATAAAGATCTTTGTAGGGTATTATAGGTATGCAAAGGATGTTGCAGTTTTTCCTTGATCTGGATGTATTTTTTGTCAAGAATAGCAAACAGGCCTTTTGTGACCAACGTGGCCTAGTCATAACTACAGACAAAACCAAGTTTTTAGTTCTAAATCCTCCGAAAAAACTTGGCCGGCTCCCCGTTCTTAACAATGTATCCTTGGAGAGGGTGACTGTATTTGATTATCTAGGTATCCGTATTTCGGATACCATGCAGTGGACCCCACATCTCCATAAAATGCTGCTTAGTCATAAGAGGGTTGTCGGGGCTCTCTATAAGGAACAGCGTTCGGCCACGACTCGTCCCATTGCACCCGTCATTGACATCTATAAGGCTAAGGGCGTTAGTTCTGCCCTTTATGGCGCAGAGCTTTGGGGCACATCCAACACAGACTTGCTGACAAGGTCCGAGAATACATTTTTGCGGGGTATCATGTCACTTCCTCAGAGTACTCCAATGATACCTCTCTTGCTTGACCTAGGTTGTAAACCCATCAATGATTTGGCAAAACTTCGACCCTTGCTATTATGGGCTAGACTGTGGCGGGCACCTGAACCCGCTAAGTACGCTAAGGGGTTAGCGGAGGTGATGTCAATGGTGGGTTGGCAAAAAATTAAATGGCTTAAAGATGTTAAACACCTCCTTGGTAAGCTAGGCCTTGCCGAAGTCTGGGATAGCCGGTCCTCCCCACCGAAAACCACCCTAAAGACCCTGTATTGGAACTGGGTGACCAACGGAGTTAGCACAGACCCATCTCTTGGCAGGTTAGTGAAAGAGTTCCTTGAACATAAGGATTTTCCATCCCGGGAACTTTACTTAGATCTGTCCGGAAACCCTATGATAGGGCTCTATACTTTAGATTCAGGGTTGGGTCTCTTCCAGTTCGCGCCCTAACTGCCCGCTGGAAGCCCCCTTCCCAGACCGTTCCTTTTTGCCCTTTCTGCCAAACAAGTGAAGAGTCTGTACCCCATATCCTGTTTGTCTGCCCGGCCTATGTCCGACCAAGGCAAGTATTGCTTAAACCCATATCTCGGACTATGGGAACTAGGCATTCTAGCGCGGCACTCCGTATTTTAATATCGGACACCCGTACATTGGACATTGTAAGTCTGTGGTGTCTCCAAATTTTTATCCTGGACATGGTCCATTAGAGCCAAAAGGCTAGCATCTAATGTTTAATTGTTTTTTAATTGGAGGATTAACTCTAAATTTTAATTGTTTTAACCTTTTCTACTCCTATTAGACATTTAATGTATTTTAAAAGATCTTGTAGAAAAAATCTTAAATTTAACAGACAATTTTATATCTGTATGAAATATTTCTTGTTTGTATTACTGTGATGCTTTTATGATTTGATCTATCGAAATAAAGCCTTTTGACTTGACTTGACTTGATACACTTTTGTGTGTATGGGGATGTGGGATGTTTATACTACCTTTATGTTACAGGATCTTACACATGTGTTGGTGTTGTGCAGGGAAGTGTTTTTGAGTGGGCAGAACTGAGCCATCAATATGGTACTGTTGTTGTATTCGGTACATGAAGATTATATTGCTCTGTATGGCATGTTCTTTTTAAGAAATACTAATATTAGGTATAATTTTGTGACATTGTTGTGTAGTTGGTACTTTTTGGTGAAAAGTTGTTGCTGAGTGTCTCATGAAAGCTGACATGTTATATTGGAAGTCTGATGAGAACATGTTCTACGATGTGTCTCTCTTATTCTACTTGTTTTTGTGCGCTTTACTTGGGTGATCCATGCTTCAGAGCATTCACCTAATTCTCGTTTAAGACAATATAGCCTGCCCATGTCATTCCTGATGTGGAATTCTTTATTTTGCACTTTCTCCTGTAACCCACACACCTTACAGTATGCTGTTGCTAGCTTCTTGTATTGGATTGTTATGCCTAGTGACACATGTTTTGAAGTTAGAGCAGGGCAGCTGCTGTATCTCAGCTTAGATCTGTTTAATTCCAGGGATTTATAGATCCTTCCGTCTTTCTCAGAGTTTTTCTATACTGGATACCCATACACATATTACTACCATTACTTTGTCTGTGTCAGTAACCACCATTCTTTAACGATTGGGAAAACTGGGGAATGTGATATTGTTTATTTATGCTTATTGTGCAGGATTAAATTGCTGGGCTGAAAATGACCACGGTAAATCGTTGCATGAGGGAAGGCACTCGAGCCAGAAAGAGTAGGAATGTGTGCACAACAAAATAAGTCATGTCAGAGTAAACTATCATTAGAAAGGATTGGCAGACGATCGGGCAAAGTTTAGAAATAAAAGTTGAAGATATCTATCTATAATAAGATGCTGGTTCGACATTCCTACACTGAGGAGAAAGTCTGTAGATGCTTCAGAGGCATCGCATATAAAAGGATCTCTGCCCATGCTCTCTGCAATAATCGTTTTAAGTGTGTTGATGAAAAACAGAACAAGCAAGAGTGGTTCTACCTGTGATTGGTAAACAGTAGTGCCCGCTCAATAACACTGTTTATCACTCTGCTGTCTATGCCACAAGTCGTTGGATGTGAAGTACATCTGGCAATATTGTGGGTGTAAGATTCCAATCAGAGAATGTAGTTCATGATGATGTCTTGGTTTGCCTTGGGGTGAGGCAAGTGTCCTTGCTGTTCAGTCAGGGTAGGATTGTGCCCTTCAGTTAGCTTGCCACTACTGGGAATATCTGTTAGGTCGCTATTTATCATCAATAGATGATAGTCATCTATTGATCAGTTAAATTGAGATTGTCTATATGGCAGGCCTGTTGACGCTGAAGATTGTCTGAGTAGCATTCACATAGCTGTGCCAGGTCTAACAGAAAGAGCTCATCGTGAAATAAACGAGTGTTTTGTAAGCATTGACTAGTAGTGAGAAAAGGGTGGAGTCTGGTGAAACGTGGAATGTTACTCAGCTGGATTCGGATGGTTGTGTATAGCCAAAGAGGAATTATGTGAAACATGTGGGTGTGAGTCCATGAATTCAAGGATTCTTGATTCTGGAATGTAGCGTAAGGCACTGTGACATTTTGAGGCAGAGTGAGCTCAAGGAAGATAAGTATATCAGTGTGTGCTGTCACTTGTGGCATCCCATATCATCACCTCCTCATTTGGCAGAGGCTCACTTGCAAGGTGGTGTTATGTTTGAAGGCAAAGCCCTTGGGTTTTGCTAAATGGGGTACTTTGACTATGGATGTGTTGTAAGCTCAGTGATCTGGGGTGACGTTTTGTTTTTTGAGTACGGGGTAATTTTTCTAGTTTACCGCTGTTTCAGTACTATGGCTCAAGTGGCTTGCAGAACAGGGAACATAAGTGTTTGGAAGTGGAGCTTACGGGAACAAAATGTTGAAGATGTCTTGTAAGTATGGAACCAGTGCTGGTATTTACAGGATCTATGACATGTGGGCCTGTGATCAGGTTGAACTGTGTGACATACTACCTCTAGAAGCAGCATATTTTATACTTGTTTGAAAAGAGTGGAAAGGTCACGCTGCATAGAGCAAAAATAATCCTTGCACTGGACTTATTTACCATCTGACTTACTTCATTAGTCAAAAGAGTCAGGGGCATTTCACCACAAACAGATCACCTCACACTGATGTGATTTCACCTTAGTTGTTGAAATGTGGTGTGTTCATTTGCAGATTCACTGAGTGAGTAAGATTATCAAAGGATCCAGCACTTTCCAAAGAAATTTGCAATTAGAGAGGAAACCTCCCCAAGAATGCAACGAGATAAAAAAATGCCAGAAACAGTTTGGGAGTCATATTTATGAAATAATACATGTCAAAGTGTAGAGTAGTACTCAGGAGCACTATTTTTTTGCAACGTCAGACATTCATGTTACAAACAAAAAATGCTTTCCCACTAAAATCGAAGGATGCAGATGATGCAGTTTGATGTATTGTGCCTCAGTGGAAGAAATTCCATCATAAATCCGCACATGCAAAAAATTATCAGTTTAAAATATTTTGACAGGAGATATAATCCACCACACTCTCCCTGTGCTAGTGAGCATGTCATCAGAATCAGTGCGCCAGAAAAAAATCTAATCTGAATTGCTGTCCTACCCTCCTTATCTTTTCCTTTTTTATTGTAAATGGCTTGTTTTCCAATCCTTTTTTTAATTGGGTTTTCCATTTTATAAACCAGTATAACAACAATTGTCACAATTACACCTGCACTATCCAACTGTGATCTATATTCCCCTTTCTCCCAGTAGGTAGGAGAAAGCTAAGGCCTCCAATTTCTTGACCCCTCCCAGACCAAGACAGTGTATAGGTCAACTTCAGATGGGTGGTTAAGTTCTTTTAGCGACCCCAGTAAGCTCTCCACGCCCCCCATACATTCATAGGCCACTTTTTCAGGCATTATGCACCATGCTCAATTTCCTGTGTCCATTCTACAAAGGATAGTTGTGTTCTCACTCCCTGTCGAATGGCAACGTTTCACTTTTTCTATGTGTGTCCTGAAGCACTCCCCTACGTTTTATTATTATACTCTACCATTATTTATCACGTTACTTTTTGTCAAGTTTGACGTGCATGCACTCTGTTGTGCACCATTCCGAATGCACCTATACGAATACTGAGAAACAATATGATGCGCTCCGTGCGCATCATTTGTGAGTTGCACAGCCTTATACACGTTTGTGATTCACTTTGTTCACGTACTCAAAAAGTAATCAAAAGTGTTCAAAAGTTTCAATCCATTTATTTATATTCTTTTCCATTTTTGTCTCTCACATCAAAGGTACGAGATTCCATAATATCATGTATCTTGTTTGCTTTAGAATTGCCAATTCAGGCTTAATCACAAGCACGTTTAAGAAACTCGAGTCCTCCATTGACATTCAAATTCACCCAATGCATTTCGATCATACTTGATCTTCGTCAGGGGTATCTGTAATAGTTAATAAATGTATATCAACCAACCAAGATCGTCCATGTGCAGCAACAATAAATTAATAATACTTTTTTGACCTTAAAATAAAACATTGTTGTGCTGCCAAAACTAATTTCATCATCCATTAGTATCCCCGTATCTATCATCTCCAACCTACTTTTCTCGGCCCACCCTATTGCGCAATGCCCCATAACCTAAGGTGTAAACACAATAATCAAATACAACTTTGTCATCATTACGTTACTGACAACTAAACATAAATTTCAAATGCTACCTGTGTAGTTTCCTCCCTGGGTTACAACTGACTGAATCTGCTGTTTAGGAACATTATATCCCTGCTTCTCACCTGTGGTGATCCTATCCCGTTATAAACAGCGTGTCCTCCACTTCTCTGTTCCAACATGGTTTAAAGTTCACTTGTCTCTCGTAACTGCTTATAACATCGCGTGTAACATGCCCAGCTGTAGTGAATTCATCTTACCCGATCCTGTCCTCCACCCCCAAAAAAACTCTCCCGTCTACCAACTACACTAACCAGAATCCCCTTGTCCCTACTAATGTACCTGATCTTACACCCTACACCTAAATATACTCGTGAACAACGAAACATTACAATATAATGAATTAATCTGAAAAATGAAACATGTCCGCAAAATGTCCCACTTGTAAGTGCTGCCGAAAATGCTTTGTTTATTTATGGAGGCAGGACGCACACCTGTAGCTTCAATGTTTATGCTGTCTGTATTTAATTCCTATTTTTTCATGCGTGCGACTTCACTGAAGTGCCATGCCCAGTAGCGCTAAGGTACTAACTTCAACAGAGGTGGGACTGCATCCAGTCCCCAGTGAATGCACAGCGAGTATGCCGGTTTAGGCTTAATTTTAATCCATTATTTTTAATTCTTGTCCTTTTTTATCCATTTTATCAAAAATCTTTTGAACCATATTTTATCAGTATTTCTGCGGGGCCACACGCTGCGTGTACACGTTATTTCCAAGTTTCTATTGCTCGAGGTGTCGCATGACTTTTCCAAGAACATGACAAATACGTGAATTCAAGTAAGGCAGTGTTTATTTCAATAAAATCACCCAATGCATTTCGGGCTGCAAGCCCTTCTTCGGGGGTCACTGTGAAATAATCATAAAATCATACAATTAATGTACTATTAATTAGACTTGTCCACTAATACAACAACAACATGAATACTGTGTATGAGTAATCACCCAATTTTGAAACAATACATGGTGAAATAAAACGAACCAACGCTGTGTTTCTCCCATCAAGCCTTAATACTCCGCTTTTCAAACCAACAGCTTCTGATATCATTCTACCCCTTCTAACCTCCCATCGCATTCCTCCAATGAAAACCTACTTCATCAAACAGTGCTGAATAAATACACCTCGTGTTGTGCTTTCAACGTTCCTCTCTGTTAAACCACCCCCGAGAAACTAAATGTTATAACGCTCTGCTGTGTACACAATCATACTCGCGGTGCAAGCACCTTTTCATCTAATCACAAGAACTAGAAAATTCCCCAAAAGCACTGCCCGTGTATTTAAAGTATGTAAATGAAATTTCAAATGTCACATACCTGCCATTGATATTTAAAAACACACCGCTTCCCTCATCGTTCTTCTCAATCCCCCTTATACCTCCCACAATCCTTCTGCATTTTTAAATCATCCCGATGACCCTGATTGGTTCATGCTGTTAATTTTCCCGCTTTCACCACGTAACTTTTTGATGTCCATCGTGTTGTGAGACTACCTTTCCCATAATCCCTCCATATGGATAACATCAGATCACAAACCCAAATACCCTCACAGTCCAAAATAAATTCAAAAACATGTTGTTATGTCCATTAAAGTAACAGTCTTAATAAATCCACTGTCTTCTCCCAGAACCACGGTGTTGATTCTCTGCGTGTGGTCACGAAAACTCCTCCTATGCTTCTTTATTCTTCATCTTTTTGATTCCCGCGGGTGCAGTCCTGGTTTCGGGCAAAAGTTAAGATGCTTATTTATGGAGGCAGGACGCACACCTGTAGCTTCAATGTTTATGCTGTCTGTATTCAATTCCTATTTTTTCATGCGTGCGACTTCACTGAAGTGCCATGCCCAGTAGCGCTAAGGTACTAACTTCAACAGAGGTGGGACTGCATCCAGTCCCCAGTGAATGCACAGCGAGTATGCCGGTTTAGGCTTAATTTTAATCCATTATTTTTAATTCTTGTCCTTTTTTATCCATTTTATCAAAAATCTTTTGAACCATATTTTATCAGTATTTCTGCGGGGCCACACGCTGCGTGTACACGTTATTTCCAAGTTTCTATTGCTCGAGGTGTCGCATGACTTTTCCAAGAACATGACAAATACGTGAATTCATGTAAGGCAGTGTTTATTTCAATAAAATCACCCAATGCATTTCGGGCTGCAAGCCCTTCTTCGGGGGTCACTGTGAAATAATCATAAAATCATACAATTAATGTACTATTAATTAGACTTGTCCACTATTACAACAACAACATGAATACTGTGTATGAGTCATCACCCAATTTTGAAACAATACATGGTGAAATAAAACGAACCAACGCTGTATTTCTCCCATCAAGCCTTAATACTCCGCTTTTCAAACCAACAGCTTCTGATATCATTCTACCCCTTCTAACCTCCCATCGCATTCCTCCAATGAAAACCTACTTCATCAAACAGTGCTGAATAAATGCACCTCGTGTTGTGCTTTCAACGTTCCTCTCTGTTAAACCACCCCCGAGAAACTAAATGTTATAACGCTCTGCTGTTTACACAATCATACTCGCGGTGCAAGCACCTTTTCATCTAATCACAAGAACTAGAAAATTCCCCAAAAGCACTGCCCGTGTATTCAAAGTATGTAAATGAAATTTCAAATGTCACATACCTGCCATTGATATTTAAAAACACAGTGCTTCCCTCATCGTTCTTCTCAATCCCCCTTATACCTCCCACAATCCTTCTGCATCTTTAAATCATCCCGATGACCCTGATTGGTTCATGCTGTTAATTTTCCCGCTTTCACCACGTAACTTTTTGATGTCCATCGTGTTGTGAGACTACCTTTCCCATAATCCCTCCATATGGATAACATCAGATCACAAACCCAAATACCCTCACAGTCCAAAATAAATTCAAAAGCATGTTGTTATGTCCATTAAAGTAACAGTCTTAATAAATCCACTGTCTTCTCCCGGAACCACGGTGTTGATTCTCTGCGTGTGGTCACGAAAACTCCTCCTATGCTTCTTTATTCTTCATCTTTTTGATTCCCGCGGGTGCAGCAACATGTTTTTGAATTTATTTTGGACTGTGAGGGTATTTGGGTTTGTGATCTGATGTTATCCATATGTTATGTTATGTTATGTTATTTACATTTTTAATGCGCACAGATGCTCCAGCGAAGGAGCGTCCTGGCGCAGGGAAAGGTAGACGTAACATAACACTAAAACCAGCAACAAAAAAGCAGGACACTTAAAACAGGGAAACATTAAAACAAAAAGGTTTTCAGGGCCCTACGAAAGGATATTAAATCATCCAAGAGGCGGATTTCCAAGGGGAGCGCATTCCAAAGGGTTGCAGCTTTCACTCGAAAGGAGCGTCCCCCCATCCGGCTGAGTCTAAAACGGGGAACAACCACCAAGGATTGTCCGAGGGATCGGAGTGAGCGAGTTGGAACATATGGAGAGATCAGTTTGTTAAGTATCTCAGGGGCCGACTCTTGAAGAATTTTAAAAACCAGGCTAAGAGCCTTAAAGTGAATTCGCTTTTTAATCGGAAGCCAGTGCAGGGACCGCAGAGTATTAGAGGTGGGGCAGGTCCGTGGCAATCCGACCACCGCCCTAGCCGCAGCGTTCTGTACTCGTTGTAGACGAAGGATCTCGGCTTGGTTCACTCCTAAAAGGAGTGAACTAGCGTAGTCCAACCGAGAGATAATCATTGCTTGAATGACCAGCTGTGGAGGGATTATGGGAAAGGTAGTCTCACAACACGATGGACATCAAAAAGTTACGTGGTGAAAGCGGGAAAATTAACAGCATGAACCAATCAGGGTCATCGGGATGATTTAAAAATGCAGAAGGATTGTGGGAGGTATAAGGGGGATTGAGAAGAATGATGAGGGAAGCGGTGTGTTTTTAAATATCAATGGCAGGTATGTGACATTTGAAATTTCATTTACATACTTTGAATACACGGGCAGTGCTTTTGGGGAATTTTCTAGTTCTTGTGATTAGATGAAAAGGTGCTTGCACCGCGAGTATGATTGTGTAAACAGCAGAGCGTTATAACATTTAGTTTCTCGGGGGTGGTTTAACAGAGAGGAACGTTGAAAGCACAACACGAGGTGTATTTATTCAGCACTGTTTGATGAAGTAGGTTTTCATTGGAGGAATGCGATGGGAGGTTAGAAGGGGTAGAATGATATCAGAAGCTGTTGGTTTGAAAAGCGGAGTATTAAGGCTTGATGGGAGAAACACAGCGTTGGTTCGTTTTATTTCACCATGTATTGTTTCAAAATTGGGTGATTACTCATACACAGTATTCATGTTGTTGTTGTAATAGTGGACACGTCTAATTAATAGTACATTAATTGTATGATTTCATGATTATTTCACAGTGACCCCCGAAGAAGGGCTTGCAGCCCGAAATGCATTGGGTGATTTTATTGAAATAAACACTGCCTTACATGAATTCACGTATTTGTCATGTTCTTGGAAAAGTCATGCAACACCTCGAGCAATAGAAACTTGGAAATAACGTGTACACGCAGCGTGTGGCCCCGCAGAAATACTGATAAAATATGGTTCAAAAGATTTTTGATAAAATGGATAAAAAAGGACAAGAATTAAAAATAATGGATTAAAATTAAGCCTAAACCGGCATACTCGCTGTGCATTCACTGGGGACTGGATGCAGTCCCACCTCTGTTGAAGAAAATGCTTTGTTGACATGCTGGTGCTCTTTGACCTTCTCCACACCAGAAACGTGTTTCAACGGCCTTTGACGTGAGAAGATGTGCTTTTTCATATGCATACTTTCGTGTTGTAATTGGGGTGCTTACAGGGTCCGGCACGCGTCGGGGTAAACAAATCCTATGTGTGTCCTGAAGCCCTCCCCAACGTTTTATTATTATACTCCACCATTATTTATCACGTTATTTTTTGTCAAGTTTGGCGTGCATGCACTCTGTTGTGCACCATTCCGAATGCACCTATACGAATACTGAGAAACGATATGATGCGCTCCGTGCGCATCATTTGAGAGTTGCACAGCCTTATACACGTTTGTGATTCACTTTGTTCACGTACTCAAAAAGTAATCAAAAGTGTTCAAAAGTTTCAATCCATTTATTTATATTATTTTCCATTTTTGTCTCTCACATCAAAGGTACGAGATTCCATAATATCATGTATCTTGTATCTTGATGTTATAAGCAGTTACGAGAGACAAGTGAACTTTAAACCATGTTCGAACAGAGAAGTGGAGGACACGCCGTTTATAACGTGATAGGATCACCACAGGTGAGAATCAGGGATATAATGTTACTAAACAGAAGATTCAGTCAGTTGTAACCCAGGGAGGAAACTACACAGGTAGCATTTGAAATGTTGTTTAGTTGTCAGTAACGTAATGATGACAAAGTTGTATTTGATTATTGTGTTTACACCTTAGGTTATGGGGCGCAATAGGGTGGGGCCGAGAAAAGTAGGTTGGGGATGATAGACACGGGGATACTAATGGATGATGAAATTAGTTTTGGTAGCACAACAATGTTTTATTTTAAGGTCAAAAAAGTATTATTAATTTATTGTTGCTGCACATGGACGATCTTGGTTGGTTGACATACATTTATTAACTATTACAGATACCCCTGACGAAGATCAAGTATGATCGAAACGTTTCACTTTGCCACCATTAGTCCCAGCCACAGCTGCAAGTACTTGGACATCGTACATCTCTCCATATGTTGAGGAGGAACCATTTGACAGTTCTTTACAATCCTGTTCCATGTGACATAACTTTCTCTATTGCCTTCCAATTGCTCTGGATTTTTGGATAACTCCACAGGACATGGGAGAAATAAAAGTCCTGGTTACAGTCTCTGGCACATATTTTTGAGGGGCTTTTCCCAATATGGTATGGGATTGAATCTCGAGTAGTTTGATTTGTGCAGAATGTGGAAACGTACCAGGCCGAATCCAGCTCTAATTGAGATTTCACATGCAGCAGCAGTGCCTCCTCCTATTCCTTGTCTTCCTGTGTGTCAGGACTCACTCTGTGGGCCTTGTCATTCCTCATCCACTTGCGCGGTCAAGCAAATTAAGAGGAACTGCAGAGACATGGATGGACAAGGTGCGTTCTTGGAGACGCAAGATGGCCGCCGTCGCTGCCACCGTGGATGACAGCAGACGTTCTAGACTTCCAGACCCCAGCTGCCTAGAATCCTATGTGGAGCGCGAGCGTCATGAAAAACCAGCACTTCACTAAAGCCCCTAGCTGAGGAGAGTCGCTTTCCTCGAAGCGACGAAGAATCAGGTTTTAGTTATCCTAGTTGCCAAGTTAAGTATCGTAGTGAGTAGAGAGAAGATATTAAGTAAGACTCGGCGCAGTAAGCCAAGCGCGAGTCTCCTAGAATTGTGAGAGTCTGAGCAGAGGCAGTGAAGCATCGCGTGCCGTCGCTGAGCAGCTTGAGGTGCCGCCGCCTGTCAAGGCCGTCAAATAAGAACATCGCTGACTGCCGTTTTATCAGCTGAGAAGCGTTCGCACGTCAAGCCCTCAGTACTTCACACGCTAAGAGAACGAGAACCAGCCAGAGGCGCCTCCAGCGCGAATAACAGAAAGAAGCAAGCTAAGTTGATACTCATAATCTAATGTGATATATATATATATATAGGCATTAAATTCATAACTGTTGTCCTGTAACATTGGAGCTTACAAAACCAAAAGACGTTGCAAGAATAAGGAAGTCAATGTGTAAAATGTAAATACTTACCGTACAGCAAAGACTTTTGCGAAGGCCATGAGAACCTGCAAGGAGAAAAGAACCACAGTAATTAGCAGTTAGATATCTAATAAGAAAACAAGGAGAGACAATTCAAAAACAGAAACCCATATTAACAAAAGGCTTTGACATCAGTGAAGTAAGTGCATATTCCCTATTCAAAAAGAAGTAGGTAAATTCAGCCATAGTTCCTAGAAACAAAAATAATTTATGTTTACTGTTTATTGTGTTATTAGTGACAACTGATAGCGGAGCAGAAGTCTAATCATATCATAAGAAGAGAGGCCAGGTCCAGCAGCAATAAGGGTGGGTGAGCAGAGGTAAGGCACGCAATTCAATAGAAGACAATGTTAAACCTATGTTAGCAGTGTAACGTTGTGTTATTGCTTTTAGGTTTCCACAAATCCACAAATCCATCAACCCATCAGAAGATAGAGTCCAGAGGGAACCAGCGCAGGACCATTCTCTTCTCTGTTTGTTATTTTATCCACACCCCCTTCCCTGCGGGTAATGAAGGAAGGGTTCAGTGACCTGACCCGCCGACATTGCTCTGAGGGATTTGGGTTCTAGCATCTCTGTTCCCGTGCAAGACCTTGGTGAGCCGGATTAAGAGGTACAGGCCCTGACAGAGTGAAGTGCCCAAGTAGCCTTTGCACCTGAACAGAGATGACAGAGGGAATTGACGTCCAGTCCTTAGGTACAATCTTAGATGCAATACAGAAGGAATTGGGAGCGGTTAGGGAGGAGAATCGAAGTTTGAGGCAAGAAGTGATTAGTGCTAGGAAGGAAACTGCTGACTTGGCGTTAAAACTACGCCAACCAAGTAGTTTAGAGAGAGAAGCTATGAACCCAGTCTTAGAAACAACTAATAGGTCCACTACTCAGGTAATACATTCTCTTTCTCCAGTCATTCCACTGGCAGCTCCAGAGAGATTTAATGGGGATCCTCAGAAAGAGCAGATATTTTTATCACAGTGCTCATTACATTTCATGTGCCGCCCTTCGATCTTCCCCGACGCGCAATCTAGAGTGGCCTTCATACTCTCATATCTTAGCGGAGATGCAGCTTCGTGGTCCATGCCCCTAGTCACGAGAGATGACCCCTTGCTACGGAATTTTGAGGAATTCAAACAAGAATTTTTAAGAATATTCGACCGACGGAGAATTTCTCAGGTGGTGGACAACGAACTCTTAGACCTTCGACAGGGAAATCGAGACTTGATAGCATACCTGGCCCAGTTTAACAAACTGGTGGTGGAGACCAATTGGCCAGAGAGCAAGAGAGCCGCAGTGTTTTATCGTGGGCTGAGAGATGAATTAAAAGACACCTTGGCTCAAATTCCTAATCGGCCTACCGAAATCTCAGCACTGATAGATTTAGTGTTAGAGATAGATTTCCGTCAAGGAGAGCGGCGTGGGGAGAAGAAGAAAGAATTTAAGACAATACCTCCGAGATTTGATCGGGCTCGGTCAGATAGCACTAAAATCGCTGAGAATCATACAGGAATTGAACCGATGCAAATTGGGACGATAAGGGGCCCTTTGACTAAAGAAGAGAAGGAAAGAAGAAGAGCCAACAACCAATGTATGTACTGTGAATCAGGAAACCATTTCGTCCGAGAGTGTCCGAAGAAACCAAAGGGTCCTTTCAAGCCGAAGGAAAACTAATGGCACCACCTGCGGGAGGAGTTGAACAGGTGAGTGCGACCCAGGAAATAACTCCACATGAACACCAAGTCGCGAATACACTACAGTCGGCGGAGCCGCATCTAATTTTGACAATGGAAGTGAAATTCAGACAGACTACCTTGACTGAAGTATCCGTGATGATTGACTCAGGCGCCACGGGAAATGTTTGTGATTTGAAATTCGCCATGAGAGTTGGAATCCAGGCGATTCGAAAGGCCAAGAGTGAACCAGTTCGTGCTGTAGATGGGACAAATCTTTCTTCAGGGCCAATCGTGAGTCATACCGAGACTATCCAGTTGACAACCAGAGAAGGACATCAGGAGGAAGTTCAGTTTAATTTAATAGACTCCCCGCAATTCCAATTAATTCTTGGGCTCCCTTGGCTTACTGAGCATAAATCTACAATTAATTGGAGTTCCAGAACTATAGTGATGGATTCAAGCTATTGTTGTGAAAATTGCTTCAATTCAAAGAGTCAATTTGAAAAGAACACCCCGGCGCAGGCCTTGTGTACCATTGAACATTCCTTGTGTGTGATCAACGTTCAAGAAATTCCCGAAGATTATAAGGAATTTGCAGAAGTATTCAATGAAGTAGAAGCAGAACGCTTACCACCACATCGAGTTTATGACTGCAAGATAGAGTTAGAGCCAGGGTCAAATTTGCCGTGCAGTCGCGTCTATGCCTTGACCGAGAGAGAACACCAACACTTGAAGGAGTACTTGGATAAATATCTTGCCAATGGTTTCATTCGACCGTCCCAATCACCAGTCTCGTCGCCTCTGTTTTTTGTGCCTAAGAAGGAGGGAGAATTGAGGACGTGCATCGACTACAGAGCCATAAATAAAATAACCAAGAAAAACAGATATCCTCTACCACTAATCTCCGTGCTTCTAGACCAAGTTAAAGGGGCTAGAATCTATACAAAGCTCGATCTAAGAGGGGCCTATCATCTGGTCCGGATGCGAGAAGGAGACGAGTGGAAGACGGCATTTCGGACAAGATTTGGGCTCTTTGAATATCAAGTGATGCCCTATGGATTGTGCAATGCCCTGGCTGCCTTCCAGCACTTCATCAACGACGTCTTGAAGGACTTTATAGATCAATGTGCAATTGTGTACATAGATGATATCTTGATCTATTCTTACGATGTGGCACGACATCACGAGCAAGTGAGAGGAGTGTTACAAAGATTACAGGAAAATAAATTATTTGTGAAGTTAGAAAAATGCGCCTTTGATGTAACCAAGGTGGAATTCTTGTGCTTCGTACTGTCACCTTCCGGAATCGTGATGGACCAACGCAAGGTGGAAGCAGTGACAAACTGGAAATCCCCGAGAAGTGTGAAGGAAGTTCAAGGCTTCATAGGATTTGCTAACTTTTATCGGAGGTTTATTAGCGAGTTCTCCAAAAAGATCCTCCCGCTCACCAAGTTACTGAAAAAAGGAACCAAGTTTGAGTGGTCAGAAGAAGCAGAAGAGGCCTTTCAATTGTTAAAGAAGAATTTCACCACAGCGCCAGTTTTGTTACATGCTGATCCCTCAGAGCCCTTCTATGTGGAAACTGATGCGTCAGATCAGGCGGTGGGAGGAGTGTTGTCACAACCGCACAAAACTACGGGTCAACTTCATCCGGTTGCCTACAGATCCAGAAAACTATCTCCTGCTGAAGTGAATTATACCATCACGGAGAAAGAGTTGTTGGCAATCAAGGATGCCTTTAAGGAGTGGCGACATTATTTGATGGGGGCCCGACATCAAGTAACGGTGTTTACGGATCATCGTAACTTAAAATTCTTGAAAACGGCCAGAACACTCACTCCACGACAGCTGAGGTGGTCGTTGTATTTTGCAGATTACGATTTCATAATCACCTTTCGTCCTGGAAGCCAAAATGGGAAAGCAGACGCATTATCCAGAATTGGTACTGAGTTCCAGAGAACCTCCAAAGACATTCAGTCAATCATTCCCAGTGATAAAGTTATCGGAGCCATAACTACCATTCAATTACAAGAGTCAATTGCAGATGTCATGAGCGAAGGGGCCATGCAGAGGTGGGTGGAAGAAGACACCAACAGAAGAATAATTCAACAATTGCCTTACCATAAGGATGCCTTGTACCTACCAACAATCGAGCTGCGTCAGCAAGTAATGCAAGAGTGTCATGACGACAAACTGGCTGGCCACAAGGGAGAAGCTAAGACAGAGGAATTAGTCAAGAGACATTATTGGGGGCCTAAAATGACATCAGATATTGAGATGTATGTGAAGTCTTGTGAGATTTGCGCGCAGGGGAAGTCGGAACGGCAGGCACCAAAAGGATTATTGCAACCCCTGCCCACACCCCCCCATCCATGGCACACAGTTACATTAGACCTTATAACTGATCTACCAATAAGTCAGGGATTCAACACAATTCTAGTGGTAGTGGATGCCTTCTCAAAAATGGCCCATTTCACAGCTCTAAAGGGGGTACCTACAGCCAGTCAGTTAGCAGCTCACTTTAGTGCCCAGATTGTTAAAATACATGGAATTCCGAAAATAGTGATTTCAGACAGGGGTTCCCAATTTGTGTCCCGTTTTTGGAAGGCCTTTATGGATGGGTTGGGAACGGAGGTTAGGTTCTCCACTAGCTACCACCCCGAGACAGATGGTCAGACAGAGAGGGTAAACCAAGAGTTGGAACAATACTTACGACTCTTCCTTTTAAAAGAAGAAGGGAATTGGTCAGAATATTTGTGGACAGCAGAATTTGCTCATAATAACGCAAAGAATGCTTCAACAGGGTTCTCTCCTTTCTTTGTGAACTATGGCAGACATCCGAATGCAACCATTCGTCAAACGGAAATAGCAGTCCCAGCAGTGAAAGAAGTTATGTCACATTTATTTCGAATCCAACAAGAAGTCATGAACAATCTTCGAGCGGCAAAAACAAAATACAAGGAATATGCTGATCGGAAGAGAAAAGCAGGACCTCTCCTGGTGAAAGGGGACCAGGTTTGGTTAAGTACCAAAAATCTGAGACTCAAAGGAAACAGGAAGTTTCAACCTCGATTCATCGGTCCTTACTCTATCAAGGAACAAATTAATCAGGTCACTTATCGATTGGAACTGCCGCCCACGTTGAAAATACATCCAGTCTTCCATGTTTCGTTGTTAAAAAAGGCATCTACGAGTCTGAGGAGCCAACTACCTCCAAAGCCAATCCAGGTGGAAACTGGAATGGAGTTCGAAGTAAAAGAAATTTTGGATTCCAAGTGGTCTAAAGGTAAACTGTATTACTTGATAGACTGGAAAGGCTATGGCCCAGAGGAGCGGTCTTGGGAGCAGGAAGAGGATGTTCATGCACCAAGATTAGTGAGATCCTTTCATCGAAGATTCCCTACTAAGCCAAGAAGGGAAGGATCTACCTTGTTGGGGGGTACTGTCAGGACTCACTCTGTGGGCCTTGTCATTCCTCATCCACTTGCGCGGTCAAGCAAATTAAGAGGAACTGCAGAGACATGGATGGACAAGGTGCGTTCTTGGAGACGCAAGATGGCCGCCGTCGCTGCCACCGTGGATGACAGCAGACGTTCTAGTCTTCCAGACCCCAGCTGCCTAGAATCCTATGTGGAGCGCGAGCGTCATGAAAAACGCGCACTTCACTAAAGCCCCTAGCTGAGGAGAGTCGCTTTCCTCGAAGCGACGAAGAATCAGGTTTTAGTTATCCTAGTTGCCAAGTTAGTATCGTAGTGAGTAGAGAGAAGATATTAAGTAAGACTCGGCGCAGTAAGCCAAGCGCGAGTCTCCTAGAATTGTGAGAGTCTGAGCAGAGGCAGTGAAGCATCGCGTGCCGTCGCTGAGCAGCTTGAGGTGCCGCCGCCTGTCAAGGCCGTCAAATAAGAACATCGCTGACTGCCGTTTTATCAGCTGAGAAGCGTTCGCACGTCAAGCCCTCAGTACTTCACACGCTAAGAGAACGAGAACCAGCCAGAGGCGCCTCCAGCGCGAATAACAGAAAGAAGCAAGCTAAGTTGATACTCATAATCTAATGTGATATATATATATATATAGGCATTAAATTCATAACTGTTGTCCTGTAACATTGGAGCTTACAAAACCAAAAGACGTTGCAAGAATAAGGAAGTCAATGTGTAAAATGTAAATACTTACCGTACAGCAAAGACTTTTGCGAAGGCCATGAGAACCTGCAAGGAGAAAAGAACCACAGTAATTAGCAGTTAGATATCTAATAAGAAAACAAGGAGAGACAATTCAAAAACAGAAACCCATATTAACAAAAGGCTTTGACATCAGTGAAGTAAGTGCATCTTCCCTATTCAAAAAGAAGTAGGTAAATTCAGCCATAGTTCCTAGAAACAAAAATAATTTATGTTTACTGTTTATTGTGTTATTAGTGACAACTGATAGCGGAGCAGAAGTCTAATCATATCATAAGAAGAGAGGCCAGGTCCAGCAGCAATAAGGGTGGGTGAGCAGAGATAAGGCACGCAATTCAATAGAAGACAATGTTAAACCTATGTTAGCAGTGTAACGTTGTGTTATTGCTTTTAGGTTTCCACAAATCCACAAATCCATCAACCCATCAGAAGATAGAGTCCAGAGGGAACCTGCGCAGGACCATTCTCTTCTCTGTTTGTTATTTTATCCACAACCCCTTCCCTGCGGGTAATGAAGGAAGGGTTCAGTGACCTGACCCGCCGACATTGCTCTGAGGGATTTGGGTTCTAGCATCTCTGTTCCCGTGCAAGACCTTGGTGAGCCGGATTAAGAGGTACAGGCCCTGACACTGTGTGCCTAGGTCTGTTTTCAATATACTTTTCATTTCTGATTGACATCTAGGGAGATGTTAAGTATTGTTTTGTAAACAAGGTCCACAGCTTTTTTTGTGAGCCGATCAAGCACTTTTTACCATCAGATCTTTCAATATTTTGGACTTTCTATATGTTACTTCCGGATGTTTACTCACTTTAGGGCCCAATATTGGATCTTTTTTTACCAGATGCCAATGCTTGTTTAAGATGGATCTCATCTCTATATGTTCAGTGTTAAAAGTTTTTATGAATCTTTGGTTTTCCAGTCCCTTTTTAACACTCTTCAAGTGGGTCTTAGATGGTTCAAATAACACTTTTTGCCTGTCTAACTTTCTGGCTTTGGTGGCTGCTCCACTTATGACATTAGGTGAGTATCCTCTCTGGACGAACCTGTCAATCATTTCCTATTCTATTCTACAGTAGTCATCAGGGTCACTACACGCTCTCCGAGCTCTGTAAAACTCCCCAAAAGATATACTCCTAATTAAAGGTGCTCGGACGGAGCTATGTGCATGGAGAATAGTATTGGCAGCTGTCGGTTTTCTGAAAATGGTGGTCTCTACTTTATCTCCCATTGGTCTTAGTCTGATATCTAAGAAGTCTATGGAGGTTCGACTATAGTGCCCACAAACTTCAGATTAAGGGTATTTTGGTTCAGGTCCCTGATGAACAGTTCTATATCCTTTACCCTGCCCTGCCACAGCACGAAAATGCCGTCTATGAACCTGACCCACAATAATATGTGATCTGACCACTGTTCCAGGGGAGGTCCACCGAGCACCTGCTCCTCCCACCAGAAAAGGTGTAAATTAGCATACCTGGGGGCAAAGCAGGTGCCCATCGCCGTTCCTTGCTCTTGCTGGAACAATTCCTCACCAAATAAAAAAATATTCCTTGTCAAGCATGTAGAATACCGGTATCACTGGTTTTTCCTATTTAATGCATTTAAATTCATCCCAGCTCAGCAGCTCTTCTTGTCTTCATGTTTCCAATCTAGTAAAGAATTGTTCCTTTACCCCTTCATATTCTTTCATACTGATCCTGCAATAACATTCATGATCATTCAATTGGCTGAGTGCTTCTTTTTTATAGAGTTCCACGAGTTGCACGACATTCACCCCCTTTTCTGATGGTTTCACCAGTAGACCTTCTTCTTTTTTTGTTTTAGCCACAGTTTTATGTAACAAAGCTTTTGTTGGATTGATTTTCTTTTTCTTTTGTAGGGCTTTGTAGTATAGTTGTTTGAAAGCCTTGGTTACATTCTCACTAAAAATGCCCAAATTGTCTTGTGCAGGCTGCAGTGTAAATTTAGAAGGTGGTTGCAATAGGGTATGGTTGTCTCTTCCTAATATGAAAGTTAGGTGTTCTGTTGGGTAATTATTTACGTGTGTTTTGCTTGTACTTTCCATTTCTTGGTTGGCGTCATTGAATAGTGCTAGTAAGTCTCCCAAGACAGGTATGTCATTCACACTCAAGGTGTTGGGTTCGTCTAGGGGAATTGACTGTATTGTAGGTATATAGGAATTCTGAGGGTTACGACTTAAATAGATTTTGGAAAAGTTAAGTTTTCTAATAAATCAATATGGGTCCATTCTATTGTTTGTATAATTAAAGTTATTTTCATCACAGTAGGAAAGTCCCAGTTCTAACACTGATTGTTCTTCTTTAGATAAGACCATTGAACTTAAATGTATTACTGTCTTGTTACTGATTACTTTTTCATTGTTTGTTTCGCATTGGAGCGCATGGATCTGTTTGTTTGACACTCTTGTGCTCCTCCTATAGCCTTCTCCTCCTCTTCCTCAGCTTCTTCCTCTTCCGTGACCCCTCTTGGTGCGATGGTCTGTTTGTTGCTCCAGTTGCATAAAAAGGAACTCATCTGTAACAATGAGCCTTACATCTTTTATTCCTCTTCCCTTTTAATCTCCTTGCTCTTGTTCTGAGCCCGTATCTGAGCTTGCTTCGCTCTGTGAGACTGCTTGTGTTCGATAATACCACTCTGGATCTTTTGTCTCCTAACAGAGTAAATTTTTTTCGAGAACGTATAAATACGCCCTGATTCATAATCAAGGCGGTTGCGAAGGAATTTGGTAGCCTTTCTGTCTTTGATACATTTTTCGTATTTTTCCAGCCTGGTTTTCTTTTCGCTCCTGTATTAATTCACTTTAACTTGATCATCACTTTTTTCCAAGATTTCATTCAGTTCCTTTATCTTGATTACTACTTCCTGTCTTTCCTGCTCCGCATATTTTACTAAAATGCGGATCATATTTGTAGAGCTAGTAGCACTATTTTCCGCCCATTCACACAACATTTCTGATTGCGGATTTTCATATGTAGGGGTAATCATGATTCACAGCCCGCGTGGGACTCTCCCTACTTGTAGATACTGGCGTAGTGATGCCACTTCCCACCATCGTGAGATCTCTCTTTGTTTAAACTTTTCTTACTCTTGCAATAGTTTCCCCAGTTCATTCATCCCTGTGGGGGCTGAAATACCTCTGTCTCTCAGCACCGGTAAAGCAGTTTCTTCAAAGAGATTTAAGGCTTCCTGTTGCCTAGCCGCAAACTATTCATCACTCATTTTTCCACCCGGTATCTTCCCTGCTTCCGAAATAGTAGCTCTTTAAATCACGAATAGTATACTTCGCAATATCGCCAGTCTCCAGCCCGGCTCACGTTGCTTCCTTCACTTGCCCAGCTTACCGGAGTTCGCCATGAGTAATCTACCACATCTCCGAGATCCTCCGTTCACCAGCTCCGGGTTCCTTCTTTTGGATTAAGCACTCCTCTCAGCTTCTGGCAGCGTTGCTGTACAGCGTAATGGGGACGCGCCTGTCTTCTTTGTACAAAATTCGCTTTGGCGATTACACTGGCGTGATTCCAGAACATCGGTGTTGCCGGTTATGAAACCTCCGCCACATTTCTAACTATCTCCATGGGATTATCACAGTTGTTCAATAATCATCCATCACTCCAAAAGGTATTGCTCACTCAGTTTTCTTTATTCATGACGATCACATCTACGTGTTTCGGCAGCCTCACGCTGCCTTGTTCACGATGCAAAAACACCATTTCCTTAACATTAGAATAGTCATTTAACTAAAGACATTAAGGAAGGACTACATTTTCCATCGGCACTACACAGTTCTCTTTCAATGTTACACTGGCTAGTGGAGAAGTGTGGCTCACTGGTTAGAGCAGGCAGACCCTGAAGCAGAGGTCAGACCCGGGACCAGGGTTCAATTCCCGACGCGGCAGGGTCTTGAGCTCAAATGTCCATGGACTCGATAATTCTCGCTTCGGTGCCTGACCTAATCATGGGTTCACACTCTGCAACTCTGGGCATTAAGCTTGCTTAATCTCCACAACGGCCCCCCTGCGGCGGGATGCCTGGCTTTCACCTTGGGGATGCCCTGTAGGGGCTATCTCACAGGGAAAAGCCAGGACGGGTTCCCAAGGCAAGCGCGGAGATACCCCTTCGGGAGTCGATTCAGGCGCTATATAAGAAACATAATAATAATAATAATAATAGCATCTTGGAACATGTCAATTCAGACACAGAAATGGATAAAAAAGCATATTCACTTGATTTAAATAAATAAAACAAGTCATTATTAAATGCTTTCTACACAGGTACTACTTGCGTTTCTGATCAACAAATTCGGATTTATGTAATTTGCAGAAAAATGAATTACTTGCGTTTTTTTCTTCCAGTACTTAGTTGATCAATTTCTGATCACGGAGTTACCCATTTGTTTATTCTAATATTAATTTAAAATATTTGTCACAGACTGTCAGTTGTTTACATTAAAGTGCAAGTGTAAAATGTATGACGGTTTCTGAAAAAAGTGTAAGTGCTTATTTCATACAGTACTATTTATCACAGAGTGCTAGTGCTTTGGTCTACATCAATCAGTTGTTTGTCTGACCCCGGTCTTCTCTTCTACAGTACTAAACTTTTTAAAGTGCAAGTGCTTCACAGTATATTGTTCCTATAAAACCAAGGGTCCTATTAGTCCGCCCACCACCCTAGTGGTGCTGGGACCGGCCGCCAGTAGTGCGGCGGTCCAGCACCTGCAATTAGAATGCCACCACCACCATGGCGGTGACATCTTCCATTCCCAGCATTGGGGTGGGCGGTGCTCACAGCACCGCCCGCCACAATGCTGGGAATGCACGTTGTGCATTGTCATGCACAAGGTGACAGGCACCGCGTGGTGCCTGCCACCTTGTAAATGACAATGTGCACACTCCTCCCCACAATACCCTGGGGGCCCGCAACGGGCCCCCAAAAGCAAAATAAGCATGCCTTTCCGTGGCGGCAACGCCACCACGGAAAAGCAGCTTCCTGCTTCCATGCTAATATGGACAGCGGTGTCTAGCAGACACCGCCACCATATCCAGATGGTTTTCGGCCTGGTCGACTGGTCGACCAGCGGAAAACCGGCGGACGGTCTTTCCATCCGCCGGGGTCCCCCTGCCATACTAATAAGGTGGGGGAAATGGGTGGCGAGCGGGGTATGATGTAGGGTGGATCGCCACCGCCCGCATGGCAGTGGCGATCCACCCTACATCATAATAGACCCCCAAGAATGCATTTCATATACTTTAATATACACTAAATAAAAATATACCAAATAATTTCTTTTATCAGTGGTCTTTCTTTTCATATTTTTTTCTCTCAAAGCAAGTGAACAAGAGACAACTCCTTTTTATCTAGTCCGTGTACACTCTTCTGCAGATATATGGATAATTAATTAAAAGCAATGTCATTTTATAAACAATGTTATTTAAATAAATGTAAACAATGTTAACAAAATATGTATAGACATTTTTTAACATTAAATAAAATGTGCTTATATTGTAAAACACTTGAAATGATTCAATTTATGTTAAAATTAGTTCCTATGGGGTTTTATTTTAAGTCAATACCTTTATTTTTATGGGAGGGTTTTGCATTACGAGTAGTTGGCCATGTGCTGTGCAGGACCTAGTCCAGCTCTAAGCTGGAGTATACTTACAACTGTTTTGGGTTATTTTTGGTGGTAGTAACTATTGAAGGGCAACTTGTGAAAAGGAATGGGCTTACTCCTTTGCGGGTGGGGGCATGTCCCTTCCTAACCCCCGCCCCTAGTCCTCCTTAACCCCTTCAGTCAGAAGTATTCCCTATTTTCAGACACTCCTTTTTACTACTAAAATGTATACTTACACGTGCAGAGATCTCTGCAGTCGGGGTGGAGATCACCACACAGAAAGGACCAGAGAGGCAAAGGAGTGGACCTCTGCACATAAGTACGTGAATAGCATTTTGTAGTACGCTAGTTGCACTATTGCAGTACCACAAAACATGCTAAAATGCAGTTTATGAATATGCACCTCAGTGTTTTGGCCATCGACTACAGAGATACGGCTGCGTCAGAATTCCAAAGGCATTAAGGTCAGTAGGATGGCTTAGGGTTATTGTGCCTGCTGCAGTGATCTGCTTGTTCTGTTTCCATGTTACAGGTGACATATTTGATTATTAGCATGGCCATCAATGCAGCTGCTGCCACAGCTAGTTTTATGCTTTGCTTTCCACAATGCCACTGAACAGTTAACCACAGAGGGAGGGGATCCCACTTGGAAACAAAATAAGCGATGTAACTATGCAAGACACAGCCAGTGCTGTAAATGTCATGCTCTATTTTAGCTGCAGACAGCTCACATGGATTCCCTACTATTCTTCTGTCAAAGGGTGTGCTCACTGTTGGACTTACTTTCCCAGAAGGGCTTTTGGGACCCGAGGCGAGCACAAAGGGGCTGTGAAATGTGTTTTCCTCTCTTCGGACTCTGTTAGTTCCTGAAGTCCAGGTCACACACAGCTCAGGCTGTTCCCAGAGGACCCTTGGGCTCCTGAAGGAGCCGATCCTGCCTTGAAACAGGAAACTACATTCACACTCATGGCTTGAAGTCTGCGGCTCATCTACAGAGAGGAAAACAATGCTTGGAGGAACTGTGCAGTTAAGCATTCTCCATAGATTCTAAAAAGTGAAAGCTCCCCATAATAAATATGATACATTAAAAGGGAAATTCAAATAAAAACAAGAAGTGTTGTTTTGATACGTGTATGATGTAGTTTAACTGAGGGTTTTCCGATTATTATAGTTTAATGGGATTTGTAATAGCTATGGGTAGAAACCAAACAATAGAGTACATGCAACTGCTTAAACACAATTGACTCTTGTACATCCCAGGCTACAATTATGAGGTTGTTAAAAAGGCTTACCTTACAAACCTGCAGTGAACACCCACGGGCAGCTAATGGTTTTGATAAAAACAAGTCATTCTAACACGTTTTCGATATTTCCAAGGGATGTAATATTTCTGCCTATGATGACTTTTAACTTTTTAAAATATCAGATAAATACTACATTCTCTGCTTTACTCCATCATCCTGAGTGACTCAGTGGAGAGGTGTGGTACAGCGGCCAAGGTAGCTGACTTTCGAGCACAGGGTTTACGGTTCGATCTCCGGCAGCAGCTCAGCTCAGCACCATGTGACTCTGGGCAATAGCTCACTTAATTTCCATGACGGCGCTTTACAAATACGGATTCATTTTATTTAAATGCCATGCGAGTTCAGACCACAGAAGCTACCATTAATCAAGAACAGAAACCTTGACCCAGAAAACCCTGATAACTAAAGACCAATTTCTAATGAACCCTTCCTAGCAAACTCATTGGAATGCCAGTTTTTCTACAGATTTCTCAATTCCTGGAAGACAAGTACTTACTCTTAGTCTATCAAAGAGGATTCCTTCCGGAAAGAGGCACAACATCTGCTCAAAATTAAAAACACATTTGGAAAAAATGGTGGAGCAACACTACTTCTTATGGGTCAATCTGCAGCTTTCAACACAGTTTGCCATCAAACCTTAAATCCCAGAAATCGGTGTTAATTCCATAACCTTTGCTTAGGTCTCCTTCTCCCTTAATGATTGTGTTTACATAATATATATGCCTCCATCCCCTTGACTCGTTACAAAATTAAAACCAGGATCTCCAGAGGTATCTTATCTTTATTTTTTAACAGATACATGAAACCCTTACCAGAGCTAACCTACAGTTTTGACCTTATCTGCTACAGTTACACAGACAATTGATGGACGGAATGCTGAACAATGCAAACATTCACCCCCAGTCATAAAGAACTGGATTTAATCCATCTTCTTTGGATTAAATCCAGGCCTGAATTGGCCTGGCAGTTCAGGCTGGACTGTTCCCATGAGGAAAAGGGTCAAGACAGATTTGCATATGGCTGGTTTCAAACTGGAATGGCATGGGGGGCAAAACAAAACAATGGATTTAGGGCCAGATCTCTGTACTGGGGTGGATGTTTGACATTGTTCAACATTCTGTCCACCAAGTTGTTCTTTTTGCATTTGTCAACCCGAGTGGGACGGGTATGTCCAGGAGTGGATCCCAGGCTCTCCATGCCACTGGAGTCAAGCTAGCCTGGCTGACGAGGGGTATTACCACGAAACCGGTCCCAGAATGCTTGTTTCCAATTCAGGGAGGACCTGGCCTGGCAGTTTGGGCTGACTGTTCCCCATGGTGAAGACCTATTTGCATATGGATTGGTTCAAACTGGAATGGCATGGGGAGCAAAACAACGATGGATTTAGGCCCAGATCTCTGTACTGGGTGGATGTTTGACATTGTTCAACATTCTGTCCACCAGTTGTTCTTTTTGCATTTGTCACCCCGAGTGGGACGGGTATGTCCAGACGTGGGTCCAGTGCTCTTCATACCACTGGAGTCAAGCTAGCCTGGCTGATGAGGGGTGCTACCCTGAAACCGGTCCCAGGATGCTTGTTTCCTGTCCAGGGAGGACCTGGCCTGGCAGTTCGGGCTCGACTGTTCCCATGAGGAAAAGGGTCAAGACAGATTTGCATATGGCTGGTTTCAAACTGGAATGGCATGGGGGGCAAAACAAAACAATGGATTTAGGGCCAGATCTCTGTACTGGGGTGGATGTTTGACATTGTTCAACATTCTGTCCACCAAGTTGTTCTTTTTGCATTTGTCAACCCGAGTGGGACGGGTATGTCCAGGAGTGGATCCCAGGCTCTCCATGCCACTGGAGTCAAGCTAGCCTGGCTGACGAGGGGTATTACCACGAAACCGGTCCCAGAATGCTTGTTTCCAATTCAGGGAGGACCTGGCCTGGCAGTTTGGGCTGGACTGTTCCCCATGGTGAAGACTGATTTGCATATGGATTGGTTCAAACTGGAATGGCATGGGGAGCAAAACAACGATGGATTTAGGCCCAGATCTCTGTACTGGGTGGATGTTTGACATTGTTCAACATTCTGTCCACCAGTTGTTCTTTTTGCATTTGTCACCCCGAGTGGGACGGGTATGTCCAGACGTGGGTCCAGTGCTCTTCATACCACTGGAGTCAAGCTAGCCTGGCTGATGAGGGGTGCTACCCTGAAACCGGTCCCAGGATGCTTGTTTCCTGTCCAGGGAGGACCTGGCCTGGCAGTTCGGGCTCGACTGTGGCCATGGGGAACAGGGTCAAGACTGATTTGCATATGTCTGGGTTCAAACTGGAATGGAATAGGGAGCAAAAACGATGGGTTTAGGCTCATATCTCTGTACTGGATGGATGTTTAACTTTGTTCAACATTCTGTCCATCCGTTGTTCTTTTTGCACAGTTACACAGACAACACACATATAATGCACAAACTGCAAAATTCCATAGAGATCCAAAACTCAGAAAACAAAAACAGCCTCATAGCTATAGACAAATGAATGGCATGGAACTCGAGCCAGATATATCAAGCCTATTTGCATTTGCGAACGATACGAATCACTAAATTTGGTAGTTTGCGAATGATATATAGTTATTTTCGATGTGTAAAAAGGCATTCACAATATTACAGATTCCCCAAAATTGTGACCCCAAATAAGGAATCACATTTAAAGATTCGCAAATAGGGAATCACTAAATAAATGCATCAAGCATCCGCTAATTGCAATTATTCGAAAAAATTTATATTTTACACATGCAAATTACCATAAACTCAAATCAGGTGCAACCGTTATTAACAGCCCCAGAGTTAATCTGCATTTTCCACAATGGCTGCTCTCTACATCATGGCAAGGATGATGATAAGATTCTGGCAGGTTTGTAAAGAAGGAGGCTGTGACAAGAGCACATTTTTAGAATGCACATTAACATGTTTGATCAGACAGAGGACATCTAACATGGGCTTCGATTGGAATTCATAGAGCATATTATCAAGCCCATTTTCGCCGCTTTATCGACAGTTTCCTGCCGATAAAAGCGGCGATAATGTAACGCCCTTACTTGATAATATGCCCCTTAGTTTTTGCTGGTTTTAGGACTCTCTGCTCTTTAACACTGCTGACCAGTGCTAAATTGCATGTGCTCTGTGTCTAAAATGTAATGGCTTTTGGTATCTCCATGATTGGCATATTTGATTTACTAATAAGTCCGTAGTACAGTGCACTACATGTGACCAGGGCCTGTAGATTTAATGCTACTAGTAGGCCTGCTGCACTGATTGTGCCACTCACATGAGTATCCCTTCAAATATGTCTCGGGCCTCCCACTGCAGAGCCTGTGTGCGCAATTTTAAACTGCCAAGTCGATCTGGCAAGTTTCTCTACTTAATTAAAAAGATGCTGGGATGCACACCATTCTTTACTTGCTGCGTCCATGTTTGTCCTTGAATGGTTCAAGAGTGCGTGCTGCCTGGTTTAATGCCTTGCCCTGGTAGCACACTTGTAATCAACAATGCTGGGTGAGGCAACATTTGGCCCCAATACCAGATGCACAACTCAATACTGTAAGTATACAACGCTCGCATTTTAGATCCATAGTACTCCATTTAAACAGTCTTTTGTTCCTCCTTAGAAGTTGTAATCACACTTTATCCGCACTTGGAATCTCATGCTTTTTACAAGGTTTCAAATGTTTGCGATGTGCCCATCTGGACCTTCATCAAAAACACGACAGACGCATGAATCCATCCAAAGCAGTGTTCTTTATTCAAACCCAATGTATTTCGGGCTTCGTGAGCCCTTCTTCGGGGGTAACTACAAATGACAGCAAAACTTTTACCGTTATGACATTGTCCTTCGTTTGTGCGTATATCAAAACCATCATCGTCCTAACATTCTCTTCAATTGATGCGTGTCAAACACAATATCTAAAAACATGCTCTACATCCCATGTTAATGAAATCAAAATGTCATGCGAGCAAACAAACATAATGTGAAATTTATATTAGCGATCTTTTAATAAATATAGAAACACCTTTAAAGCAACCACGTCCGTTACCCGAATGACAAATGCATTGCATGCCACCTCTTGAATCTATCTAATTTCATGGCCCGCTTTCCGTTGTACTCCGTATGTGTATAACATTCACTTTTCATCTTGTTCAACTAGCGCTCCAACCCAATCAAACTCACATTGCATTCACTCTGTTTCAAAAACTCTCAACACTTAAAATAACACCCCTTACTGCTATCTCACTCTTCCCACACCCCATTCGTAACATGACATCCGCTCGCAACACTCCATTCACCCCCACTTACCAAAAACGTCCTCAATCATCTTCCTATTGTAAACGCACCCACGTACCTGCTACAATTACTCAGCCCATCCGACCCCACATATCATTTCAGGAAAGCGTTATCTCTCCTCTGTAACCGCCCACTTTAAGCCGGATGCTCTAACCTAGATCCCTCCTCCATTTAAACTTTGAACCACCAGATCCACACCTTCCTGTCATGAAACTACCATGACTGCAATGGAAAGAATACAATACCCATAATGCAATAAATTATCTAAACTTGGAACTGATACTTAATGGATACGAAAAGCATGTGAATGCAACTTATCGCTGTAAATGATAATTCAACAAATGTTCACACGCAATGTTTCAATAACACAATATAAATATTTGAATGTTTGTTCAACATAGTTCTTGTCAGAATTAACTTTAGAGAACAAGATGTTGCGCCATAAGTGCGGATCACCGTAATAACAACACATTCGACAACTTTATCCATTTTTGGTGATGGGTGCAAACCCGTGGTAGGGCAATTATATATGAAATAATCAAAAAGATGCTGGGATGCACACCATTCTTTACTTGCTGCGTCCATGTTTGTCCTTGAATGGTTCAAGAGTGCGGGCTACCTGGTTTAATGCCTTGCCCTGGTGGCACACTTGTATTCAACAATGCTGTGTGAGGCGACATTTGGCCCCAATACCAGATGCACAGCTCAATACTGTAAGTATACAACGCTCAAATTTTTAATCCATAGTACTCCATTTAAACAGTCTTTTGTTCCTCTTTAGAAGTTGTAATCACACTTTATACGCACTTGGAATCGCATGATTTTTACTAGGTTTCAAATGTTTGCGATGTGCCCATCTGGACCTTCATCAAAAACACGACAGACGCATGAATCCATCCAAAGCAGTGTTCTTTATTCAAACCCAATGCATTTCGGGCTTCGTGAGCCCTTCTCCGGGGGTAACTACAAATGACAGCAAAACATTCACCGTTATGACATTGTCCTTCGTTTGTGCGTATATCAAAACCATCATCGTCCTAACATTCTCTTCAATTGATGCATGTCAAACACAATATCTAAAAACATGCTCTCCATCCCATGTTAATGAAATCAAAATGTCATGCGAGCAAACAAACATAATGTGAAATTTATATTAGCGATCTTTTAATAAATATAGAAACACCTTTAAAGCAACCACGTCCTTTACCCGAATGACAAATCTATTGCATCCCACCTCTTGAATCTATCTCACTTCCTGGCCCGCTCACCGTTGCACTCCGTATGCGTTTAGCATTCCCTTTTCATCTTTTTCAACTAGCGCTCCAACCCAATCAAACTCACATTGCATTCACTGTTCCAAAAACTCTCAACACTTAAAATAACACCCCTTACTGCTATCTCACCCTTCCCAAACCCCATTCGTAACATGACATCCACTCCCAACACTTCATTCACCCCCACTTACCAAACACGTCCTCAATCATTTTCCTATTCTAAACGCGCCCACTTTCCTGCTACAATTAGTCTGCCCATTCGTCCCCACATATCGTTTCAGGAAAGCGTTATCTCTCCTCTGTAACCACCCGCTTTAAGCCGTATGCTCTAACCTAGATCCCTCCTCCATTCAAACTTTGAACCACCAGACCCACCCCTTCCTGCCATGAAACTACCTTAACTACAATGGAAAGAATACAATACCCATAATGCAATAAATTATCTAAACTCGAAACTGATACTTAATGGATACGAAAAGCATGTGAATGCAACTTATCGCTGTAAATGATAATTCAACAAATGTTCACAGGCAATGTTTCAATAACACAATGTAAATATTTGAATGTTTGTTCAACGTAGTTCTTGTCAGAATTAACTTAGGCGAACAAGATGTTGCGCCATAAGTGCGGATCACCGTAATAACAACAAATTCGACAACTTTATCCATTTTTGGTGCTGGGTGCAAACCCGTGGTAGGGCAATTATACATGAAATTATCAAAAAGATGCTGGGATGCACACCATTCTTTACTTGCTGCGTCCATGTTTGTCCTTGAATGGTTCAAGAGTGTGTGCTGCCTGGTTTAATGCCTTGCCCTGGTAGCACACTTGTAATCAACAATGCTGTGTGAGGCGACATTTGGCCTCAATACCAGATGCACAACTCAATACTGTAAGTATACAACGCTCACATTTTTAATCCATAGTACTCCTGGCAAGTAGTTTCTCTACATGCCAGGTCCAAATCTTCCATTTTACTACATATGAGGCTCCCCTAAGGTAGGCCATAGGTAGCCTCATGGGCAGGGTGCAATGTATTTAAAATGTAGGGCATGTACTTTTAAGTTTTGTCCTGCCAGTGATAAATTGCTAAATCTGTTTTTCATTCACTACAGCAAGGGCTATCTCTCGTATAGGCTAGCGTTTGAGCTTCCTTCAAATCACTTTACAAGTGTATCATCCAATTGGGAGCAGATAAAAAAGTTGGAGTTTGGTGTCTCTGGACCCACAATTTAAAATTATATCTTTTAGTGAAGTTGGTTTTTAAATTGCAGGTCTGAAAATTCCACTCTTACCTTAACGGTTCTATGCCTCTGTCTGTCCCTAGAATACACATATGGGTTGAATGACAGTTGGGCTTTGTGAAATCACTCTAGACAGTCACATTCAAAGAGAGCTGATGTGTGCCCTGCATTTGCTGATGGCCCGTCACCAGGCTGATGGGTCTTCCTGAGCTAGAGTGGTGGGGGGAGTTGACACTTGCACCTGAATAGGGCTGTGCCTGTTACCTCACAAAGAGTTGCATATCCCCCTGTAGTGTGTCTGGAGAGAGGGACAGTAAGGGCAGGGTCTTGTGCACTACAAAGGCCTTTCTTTGAAGTCTCTCTACCTCAAAGGCTAAAATGTGTATAAGTACTGGACCTCTGACACGCTATACTCTGAACACTTCTGAAATGAGGACATTTTGCCATGAAGAGCTGTTGTGCTGTAAGGAGGGACTGCCACTTTCCTGTTTGCTTTGCTGTGTTGGCCTGCTGCCTCCTGCTTCTGTCATGTGAGTGAGAGGACCAAACTTTGTTCTTTGAATCCTACTATCTAAGGTTCTCCAAAGGCTTGAGCTGAGCTTGACTCCTGTAGGAAGTCTCAGGGACATCAAAGCCTTCACCTGCAACACCTGAGCTCTTCTGTTGAGAGCCTTACTCTGCCAAGTGTTACCAAATCCAGTTCCTGGGCCCTTGGAAGTGAGTTGCTGTGCTTAAAAAGATCAGCACATCGACTTCGTACGTCTTCATGGACTGGCACTGCACTTCAACACCACGCCGCTGCCTACACGGAAGCCGTGGTCCCCCTGAATTATTATTATTATTATTATATTTAATTTTATACAGCGCGCAGCTACCCGGAGGTTTCCCGGCGCTGAATGCAATGACCATGCCTTACAATGCAAGCCCCGATGCTGCTGCAGCGCTTCCAAACAACTACCATAGAGGGATTCTGGAGTTCCATGCCACCGAAGTCAGTGGCGCCGGATTCAAACTCCCCCGCTGCACTTGTGGCCCTATGGTGTGACATTGACGTTGCTAAATCGAAAACTCGCAGCTTGACCCTTGCTATTTCATTGATACCTCACCGCCAGCAGAATTGATGCCTTGCCACAACCGCAGCATGAACTTGCCTGTGCCTTGCATCGTACATGGGAGTCAGTGGCTCAATGAATCTGCACTGTTTTCAGGAACCAACGCCTCACTTGCTTCAGTAACACCTCAGCTCCCTTGTGCAACACACCGTCCACGAGCGCTGACGCGCCAATGACGTGCATAGTAATAAGGATCCGACGCCATAAGTGCCTCAAGCAACGTCTCACCTCCTGGCGCCATGCTGCGTATTTGATGCTCAACATTTCCAAGTGTCACACTGCGGGGGTGGGGGGCAAAACAGCCATTTCAATGCGGTTTTTACCACGCGTTGCAATTACATGCATACCATTACATTGCAAGTGCTTTTAGAACGCATGCAATGTAATGGCTATCCACGTCGTTGTGAGGAAACTGAGGCTGTTTCCTCACAACTATGTGGACCTCTCATGACACAGGAAGCAGGAACCGGGAGCAGAGACGATGATACTGGAACCACAAGGGAAGAGGTAAGGCTGATTGTGCTTGGGGTGGGGGTGGTGGTTTAGGGTAGGATAGTGTAGTGTAGGGGTAGGAGTAGTGTAGTAGTGTTTTAGGGTTAGGGGTAGTGTAGGGGGTGGGAGTCGTGTGGGTAGTGTTGTAGTGTTGTAGTGTTTTAGCGTTAGGTGTAGTGTAGGGGTGGCAGTAGTGTTGTAGTGTAGTAGTGTTTTAGGGTTTACGGTAGTGTAGTGGTGGGAGTAGTGTGGGTAGTGTTGTAGTGTAGTAGTGTTTTAGGGCTTAGGGGTGGGAGTAGTGTTGGTAGTGTAGTAGTTTTAGGGTTTAGGGTAGTGTAGTGGTGGAATAGTTTGGGTAGTGTTGTAGTGTAGTAGTGTTTTAGGGTAGTGTAGGGGTGGGAGTAGTGTGGGTAGTGTTGTAGTGTAGTAGTGTTTTAGGGTTTAGGGATAGTGTAGGGGTGAGAGTAGTGTGGGTAGTGTTGTAGTGTAGTAGTGTTTTAGGGTTAGGGGTAGTGCAGGGGTGGGAGTAGTGTGTTGTGTAGGTGTAGGGTTGTCACTTACCTTGCATACTTTTACCACAAGTATAGCTTTACCATGCATGCCTTTGTGTTGTAATGGCATGCATGGTAAAGGCATACTCGTGGTAAAAGTATGCGATGTAATGGCATGCAATGTCATTGACATCGAGTAAAAATACCCGCGTTGTAATGGCACGCGTGGTATTAGTATGTGATGTAATGACATACATCCCACTGCGGGCTGTAATTCGACCGGCAACGCTTCCATCTGCCTCTCGAGCATGCCGCGGTATCGTGCGGTGCCCACGGTTGCTCTTGTGGCATCTCGAGTGCACTGCTGTTCCAGTTTTGGAGCCATGGTACCCCTCACAGTGTCCCACATTGGCTGTAGGAAGCACTAACCTGGTGCCTGGGGGGCCAGAATACCAGTCTCTAGTTTTTCTATCAGACATTTTCCTTCCTGGGGGCCATTTTCGTACTTGTCTAGTTCCCAGAATGCCGCTGTCTTGGTCCCAGAATGCCGCAGGAAGGGTTTTGTTTCATCGCTCGAAATTGCCAATATTTATATCTTTTTAATTACTGTTTCCCAAACCAAGATGGTGACTGCTAATTTCTTTTTCAATCACTTCCTGTCTATGGGTAAATAAGAGCCTGAACCTTCCATCTCCTTGCGTTGCAACACTGCTCGCTCCTGCTGGTGTGTCCTTGCTACTGTTGGTGTATTCTCTGTCCTGTTGGTGTATCTTTGCTCCTTTTCAGTCTGACCTTTTGTTCCTGTTGGGAATCATTCCTGTGTTCCTATTCCCAATTTTCTGTCCTGATCTTTCTTCGGTTGCTCCTTTTGTTAAGCCCTGAACTCTGCTACTTGGATCTCTGTTTGCTTATTTCCGCTCCTGAAGTCTCTGCTTCAACCAGAGGTTTTTTCCCGTTGAATCTATCTGGAAGGCACTGTCTGCCCTGGCATTTTCATTGTCAGCATCATTGTGGCTGCAGGAAAGGATCGCCCCCTACCTCAGATAGGCAAGAACCTTTAAGACCCAGAACTGAGAACCATTTCTTCACTCCAGAACTAGAAAGAAAAGTCCCTACAAAGACAAACCTGACACCAAGGTACTATACTAGGGATCTATACGACTCCATAGCCAGCCCGTGCTCTATCGCGATCAACCTGAACTTTTGGATTCAACTCCGTCAAACAAGTCAAGATAGCCCCGACTGGTGCTGCTGTGTTTCTAAGCTCTATAACTGCATTTAATCTTTAAAAATTGGTATCTTGACTTGTGTATGTTGGATTTTTGTCATTTTAGTGTTGTTTTACTCTAAACTGGTGTGGAGTAGTTTTGTGTATGTGTGTATGAAAGGCTTTATTTCGATAAAATCAAATCTTAAAAGCATGAGCATATAGAAAAAATAATAAATTGACAGTATAAAAGAACAGATTTTATAGCCATATTAAGGCTTAAATACAAAACTTCCTAAAATTATCATTAAACCAATACAAGTATTGTGTCCGAAGAGCAACACAAAGAGAATAAAATCACAAATTAAACATTTTCTCCTAGCCTTTTTGATCTGATGGACCAAGCCCATCTCAAAAACTTTGATAGTCCACACACATATAATGGTCGGGTGTCCGTTCTAAAGATACCCAGTGCTACAAGGTGTTGTCTCGTGCCTAGTTCTCTACATAGGGGCTTAAGCCAACAAATACTTGGTGATTGGTATGCTGGGCATGCGAACAAAATGTGTGCCATTGATTCTACTTTGGTCACACAGATTGGGCAAAAAGGGGAAGTCTGGAAAGGGATTTTCCATCGAGCAGTCAATTTGCCAATTGGAAGGATGCCGACCCTAAATTTAAAGTACAAAGCCCGATCAATTGGGTTCTTAATGATGTCAAGGTAAGGTTCGCAAAGTGCAACATCCTTAATTTCCAAGAAATTGTTGGTTATTCTACCCAAGTTGGGATTTGAACAGCATTTGCTAGACACCCAACTCCAGTAAATTCTCTTCAGTGTTGCTTTTGGTGGGGCGGATTTTGTTTCCCATGCATCTATTAGGCCCAAATCACATAACAGGGTTTTAACATCTTTAAGCCACTTGATTTTGTACCAGCCCGACATGGATATAACTTCTGATAGGCCCTCCGCGTACTTTGCTAGCTCGGGCACTCGCCACAGCCGTGCCCATAGTAGAAGCGGTCGAACTTTGGCCAAGTCAGAGATCGAGTGGCATCCCAGATCTAATAATAGGGGGACCGCAGGGGTACTCTGGGGGAGTGCCATTACCTCTTTAGGGAATTTATTTTCAGATCTAGTTGACTGCTCCATGTTACTTGTGCCCCACAGTTTGGCACCATAAAGGGCCGAGCTTACACCTCTAGCCTTATATATCGCAAACGGCCGGGGCGATGGGCCTGGTAGATGAGGAGCGCTGTTCCCTTAGAATGGCCCCCGCCACCCTTTTGTGACAAAGAAGCATTTTCTGCAAGTGGGAAGTCCACTGCATGGTATCCAAAATGCGGATTCTGAGATAGTCAAATACAGACACCCTTTCTAGTGGTATAGAATTCAAGACTGGGGGCCTGCTGAGCTTGTTAGGTGGGTTTAATACCAGGTATTTAGTTTTGTTTGTGTTTATGACAAGCCCTCTCAGGATGCAGAAGGACTGAAAGTTAGCCAGGAGGCTCTGGCGGCCAACAGGGGACTTGGAAATAAGAAGAGTATCGTCAGCGAATAGGAGAGTTGGAATTCGCTCGCCCGCCAGGGATGGTGCATCGGATGGGCTTTTCAGAAGATGTTCCACCACGCCGTTCACATAAAGTGAAAACAGTGTGGGGGCTAGAACACATCCCTGGCGGACACCCCTATTCACTGGGATTCTATTAGTCTTCTGGCCCTGTTAGCCCCACCTCTCTTGGGCAAAGTTACGATCATGAAGCCTCACTAACATTGACAAGAGATACGAGGGGATCCCCATTTCGGACAACACTCCCCAAAGACGAGCCCTGGGCACGAGGTCGAAGGCAGTCTTTAGATCGATGAACGCGAAATAAAGACTGCCTTTTCCCAAAAGAACCACTTTCCAATAGATGAGTAGCAATCGGAAAGCCTGCTCTATGGTCCCTGTGCCAGCCCTAAATCCTGCTTGGTAGTCAGAGAGAATTTTATTTTCATCAGCCCATTGCAGGATTCTCTCGAGTACCACCTTCCAACCCACCTTCTGTGTGGAATCAATCAGGCTTATTGGTCGGTAGTTGGCAGGGTCGCCCCTGGAGCCCTTTTTGAAGATAGGGGCGACCTCTGCCCCCTTCCACGACTCAGGGATTAAAGCACAGTTATCAATGGTGTTGATTAGGATGGTAATAAGCTTCCCCCATTTCGGCATATCAAAACGAATAAGATCACCAGGAATACCGTCAGGGCCTGCTGCTTTATGTGGCACAATGCAATTAATTGTATTTTCCACCTCTTTCTCTGTGAAAGGATAGCTGTTAGGTTCCCCCAGGGTTGCTGGGAGGTTTTGGGAGTTGAGCTCAATTGGGTCACCCTGTGGGTGCGAGTATAGTTTTGAAAAGTGGTCAAACCATACTTGACCTGCAATATTGCATGTTATCAGATCATCCTCTGGTGTGTTCTTGGCTCTTATAATGCTCCAGAAACGACCAGCATCCCTCCCTGTGCTTGCCTTCTTAAGTGCCTGCCAGTATTGGTCTTCCCACTCTTTTTTAGCTACCAAAACAGTCCGCATATAGTCTTTCCTAGCCAGCTTTATCAGCGCTTGGGACTTAGACTTGACTGCCTTTATTAGTGCAGATTTCTTATGGCGACATTTGGTTGTATACCAGCCATCTTTACCATTAGGCTTTCGGAGCTCTCTATGTGGCCCGCCTCGATTAGGTACGAGGAAAAGATTTCCCAGTGCCTTTATCGTGTCGTGGAATATTTCCATTGCCCTGGAGGGATCACAACGGTCTACGGGGAGTGTGTTTAAACTAATATGTGCTGTTAATAAAAGAGCCCCAATGTTCCTAACTTTCTCCTCATCCAAAACAACTTTGCACCATTTTAAACGCCTCCCACAATTGGAAGGGCATACTTCTGAGGTTGACATTAGTGTGGATGGTATTACTAACCTGTGCTCACTCGACCATAAGGTATTCAAACTCAATGAGAGTAAGTTAGGATCGCTATTGGTAGAGCAGTGGACTTCCATGTCCTGCATGAAACGCCAAAGCTTAAAGTCGAGGAGAATGTAGTCAATACTAGTGAAATGATTGACCCTATTATATGTGTGGGTCCCCAGTGCATCGGAAACGGTTCGACCGTTAGCTGCTCTTAGGCCAAACTCTACGGCTAGTGTGTTAAGTTGTATGGCCCTTTGCGACCATTTCTTTATTGGTTGGAGCGCAAGTGAGGGAATACCCCTTCTGGCATCGTCCTCGGCAATATTCAGAATGTCCTCTGCCGCAAGGGGCTCGAATGTACAGTTTATGTCCCCTGCCACGAGAACATGCACACTATGGTGGCATTGCCTGAGCTCGCTTTCTAGGAGACTAAGTACAGGAGATGGGGTCCCACCTTTGGTGCCTCGGGCATAAATGTTAAATATTACCATTTTTCTCCCTGTCTGATCACCACTTATTTCAATCCCTAGAATGTCAGGGGAATTACATTGTAGCTGTTTTATACTATATCCCAACGTAATACTAGCCCATATTAGGAGCCCGCCCAAAGGGCAACCTCTCCCTGAGGTACAAAGAAGGTAGTATAACCAACTTTGTGGTGGGGCTCCAGGCTCCAGGTCTCCTGAAATATACAAATTTTGTGTGACTCAACCAGCGCATTCCAATCAGGCAAATCAAGTTTCTTATATGTCCCCGCTATATTCCAACTCATGATCGTAAAAGGGGGATTGACTATGGCTGGACCAATAGATTTATGAGGCAGGGCTGAGTTTAAGCTGTCTCTTGGCCCAGTAGGGTATAAAGCCATGTGGTCCTGGCTACTACCCCTATGGCTAGGAATAATTCCCACACTAGTATGATGGCTTGACAGGATCGAACTAGCCACAAGTGGATCCCTACAATTTCCATGATCGCCATTTATTCCGATCCCATTCACGGACTCCTGGGTGTTTCCCTCTCTCACTGGATTCCCACAGCCATACAAACTGCTTGAAGCACTGGCCTGTTAGTGCTACTTGCAAAATTGATTAAAAGAGCAAGATCCAAATTACGGGAGCACCCTTGTTGTTCGACAAATGGCTTACTGCCATTATGCCAAATCCTTCCGTAAATATCTGGTGGCAAATACAAAGGACACTAATAGAAATAGAAATCAATGGTTCTATTCAGAGCCGGTAATTGGTGGGTAAGGGAGTTGCTAAAGATGGGTCCGCCTGGCATCCCTCCCCCAAATGGATAATCGGGGTTCTGTGCAAACTGCAAGTAAGCAGGATGTGTGTAGAAGTGGCTCAAATCGTAGGTGCCAATACTGCTGCTATCCTGACAGCACTGCCAGTTGCATACAGACCTCACTGCCCTGGCGTCCCTGAAATTTACAAGGATACAATCTCCAGCGTTATCCTTAGCCCTACTACCGACCCAATTAACCCTTCTCACATGAAGAACCTGACCATCGATATGAGGCGGAAGTGGTCTATATTTATTCAGCCAGAAGGTGGTTTTGTTTTTAAGTTCTTGGTAAGATTCCAATTTGCCACCTTCTTTGCTGGGGAACTCCAGTTAGGACCACTACATAGGGTAAGCACGCAGGCAGCAGGTTGATGTGGATAGGGGTTTGTTTTGCTGACATTTCTGTGATAGATTTCTGGTTTGGTAGGGGGTGCTCATTACACGGTCTGGATGCTTTGCTCGGGCTATTGTCTACTTCCCGGACCTTGCCGGGTACATCGCGTGGAGGGTCTCTAATCTCTTTAGGTTTATGGAGAGTCGTAGATTTTCTAACAGGCTGAGCGCTATGCGATGAAGGGCCTGTATCTACAGGATTATTACCAGCCTGGAGCCCAGGAAATAAAGCTATGTTTGCAGTATCCAACGCTGGTGTAGGTGGAGGTAGGGAGTCTGCCTGGGGATTATGTCTTAGGTCGCAATCATCCTGCCTACTTCTAGAATGTAACTTAATTAACGTCTTAAGAGAGAAAAAGTTGTCGAGTGTTGATTGCTCGAATCTATCCAGCCTCTCAGTTAATACTTTTACTCTTTCAAGTATCGGCAGTATAAGAGATTTGGCGATTTGCTCTATTTGGGCAATGAGGGGAGTCTGGGAGACAGTGCCAAAGGAAGGGTTGGGATTTCGTGAGGAGATTGCTGGCTCAGGTGGATTACGGGTAGCCGAGCTGCCTACAGGTTGCTCTACTCTTGGTGTTAACGATGTGGGTTTCGCTAGCCTCCCCGATCCCACCATTGTCTCGCTTGTAATTTGTGTTTTTGGTTTGAATTTCTTAGAAGTCTTGGGGCGTCCCCCCTTCTGGCCACTACCAACTCTTTTTCGTTTAGTTGGGGCGATGCTTGGCCCTATGGTGATGGTTGGGACAGAGTGTGCTAAGGTGCCTTGGGAAGATATAGCATTGCTTATGGGTGCAAGATCCCTATTCTTGGGGTCGGGTTGTGACAGTAGTTGGGGGTCCGTTTGAGTAATGTAACGTAGCTCGGGGGACCTCTCAAGATCCGACCCTGTTCTACGTGAGCTAGTAGATACATTGCCCAACACGACGCCATCATTATGCTCATCAGTGGTGTGGGGGGAGCAGCCAGTGATAAAGGTCCCAAAGAGGAACGCTTACGATTCAATAGATCAGTTGATAAGCGTCGCTCCGTAATGGTGATTTCGTGTTCTAAAACTGAATAGGCACGAATAATGAATTGGTCTAACGTGCCAATGACAACACCCCCCCCCACACTTTTGCCCTTACCTGACCGTTAAGACATTGGCATGTGGAGTAATACTGTGACTTGATAATCCAGTAAGCCCTATCCCACAGTAATCAGAAAATGGCAGTGCACTTTACAAAGTGATGTTAGTTACAGAGCGATGGGAGACAGGTTAGTGAGGTGGCCCTGCCCGACCTCCGACGGCCACAGACGGTCCCGCCCTTGTCCGGGGCTTCTTCCGGCGCGTCCCGCGCGCGTCCTCGCGGGAGGAGCGACCAGGCGTGTCTTTATGTGCCCCCTGGCACGTGCAATTTAGGCGTCCTGCCCCTGGGGATCCTGGGGCTTGTAGGGGGCAGTAGGCGGACCAGCGGAGCCAAGCCCGGCCGGTCGATGGTAGGTCCAAGCCTGTAGGAACAGGGGGGCGGAGCCATGCCCGGCCATGGGAAAGGGAGCAGCGAGACCAGAGAACAGCCCCACGGTAATGTCACAGCGTCTGGCAGGCACCGGGAAACTCGGCCCCAGGCGTGTCTTTATGCGCCTCCTGGCGCATGCAATTTAGGCGTCCTGCCCCTGGGGATCCTGGGGCTTGTAGGCAGCAGTAGGCGGACCGGCGGAGCCAAGCCCGTCCGGTCGATGGTAGGTCCAAGCCCGTAGGAACAGGTGGCGGAGCCAAGCCCGGCCACGGGAAAGGGAGCAGCGAGATCAGAGAACAGCCCCACGGTAATGTCACAGCGTCTGGCAGGCACCGGGGAACTCGGCCCCAGGCGTGTCTTTTCTGTAGTTTTGTGGTATTTTCACTATGTTTATGTGTGTGCACAAATATTTTACAAATTGCCTGTTTAGTTTAGCCTGACTGCTCTGTGCCAAGCTACCCGAGGGTGAGCACTGGTAAAATTAGTGTGTACTCCTCGTATCCTGACTGGGAATGTGGTTCCCTACTTGGACAGGGTGCAAACCACTGCCAAATGGAGACGCCATTTCTAACAGCCTGCCTTCTCCAATGTAGCTGGGTTCTGGAAACTACCTTATGGCCAATTCTTGCGGATCCGCCGCAATTGCAAATGGCGCAAAGACTACTTCAGGGAGGCTGACATATTGGTTAACAAGCTCATCAACAGGGGTTACCCACGACGCTGAGTGACAAAAGCTAAGAAACGCGCCTGGTACAACCACCGTGAAGACCTGCTGACCCCGAACAACAAAAAGTCGCTGACTAGAATCCCATTCGTCTCTACATTCAGCCCTGACAGCAACAAGATCTGTAAAATAATCAAGAAAAATTGGCCCCTTCTACGATCCCAAGAACAGTTTCATGAACCCCCCTTGTTCTCCTATCAATGGGGTAATAACATCGCCAATCATCTTGTACATGCAATCACTTGGCCCAACCAACCCACGGACAAACACACCATTACGGCCGCCTGGGGCCTGGAGCCTGTGGTTGGCCACTACAAATGCCAATCCTGCAGTGTGTGCGACCTCACCGTCAACACAAAGGAGTTCATCTACAATGGCCTCACCCACAAACACAACCACCACTCCAACTGCAAGACTCAAAATGTAATTATGCGATCCGTTGCCCATGTGACCTCACTTACATCGGCCAGACCACCCAAATGGTTAAGCAGCGGATCATCCAACATAAGAGCAGAATTAATTGCAAAGTGCTGACCGCCCCTCTGGTCACACACTTCCTCGAAAAACAACACCTTGACACAGATCTGAGATGGATGGTCATTGAAAAACCTACACTGCCGATCAGAGGCGGAAATATGTCCAATCTGTTGAACAGAGCAGAATGCAAATGGATTTCACGCGTCGACTCTGTCAACCATGGCCTAAACACACTCGAAGAGTGGAACAGTACTATCACCGTCTAATACCATGAACCTCATGCACCCACACAGACCTGGGTGCACACACTAGCCCCCCACAAACCCTCTGTGCTTCCACCTACTCAGTCTAGTCCTTCGGTCCTCCAGCCTGGCTTTGCTCCTGAGTACCGTTCCGAATTGTACCTTCCAATGTCGATTTTTTACTGTTTTGTGTACACCACGCCTACTCACTCTGAATTATTCGGTAACATATGTTCTCTAATCGTTTATTTCCCAACTGTGCTAATGTTTAGCCGCCATTTACAGTTGTTTTAACTATCATGCACATTGTGCTCCAATCATGGACTGTGGTGCTAACACAAACGCCAACTCACTCTGTTCAATATACAAACATGTAAACTAACTGCCTGGTTTCACACCGCTTGACTATTGTTTAGCTTTCTCCCACCCTTATACAAACTTCTGCTTACAACACTCCAGTTGACTAATTGTTTCGGCCACAATATTGTATCTGTGTTATTCGTGCCGATTTCAGTCCATAATCATCTGCGCTGATCTAACCATGTATGTCTTTTTCCGACATGCCCCCCCCTTTTTCTAACAAGTTTGCCCTGGCACTCCATCGTTGCCCCAACAACACTGTGACACGTCCTTAGCCCCGCCCCCTCCCTCCCAGGCACGCCCCCCCTACTTCACCACCCAATCATATCTTATATACAACGTGACACCCCTTCCGGGTTCACGGAGCTGCTCCTTCCCACAGCGAGCCTCCCGAGGTACAGAGCCCTTGTTGCCTCCGGCCGCCTCGCTTCATTCAGGTTCGTTACTTATTTCTACTCGTGGAGCGCGACTCCAACCGTCTGTTACTGGCGGCCGCTCCACGTACGTTGTCCACTTTTCACCCATCGCGCCGATTGCCGGTACTGCTAACCCTAACTGGCAGCTTTCTCCCTCCTACAGGCGCTGCCTCTCCTAACCTGCCCTCGGCTGCGCCACACCATTTATAGGTACTTAATTGACCATGTGAGCCTGCCATACGATCATGCCCACTGCCGGTCATGACGGTTCTTGTCCTTCTCCCCCAGACTGTTTATCCGCTGCCTCCGCCCAGGGACCCAGGAACCACGCGATTGACTATGCATACACAAGTATGTTTGAGCACCTTACTGTGTACCAGCCCACCTTTGGTAGTTTCCATTTTCTGGGTTCACGCACCCTTCTAGCACAGTAGTATTTATTGCCATACCAAGATTATCACCTAGCTTTCACTGTCCAGGTTACCCTCTCACCCCCTCACGCCCCCTTATCAACATCGCCCCTTACACATAATTACTACGATTCAGCACCCTGCGAGCCTTGTTCTTCTTAACTCCCTCGCTGATCCACCAGTTACGCCCCACCCACCTATTAGACGATTCTTCGCTTCCTCCGTGCGCTATTACTCACAATTTAATTGCACGCCGGTTATCCCCCCAACACCTTTAGTTCACACCCTCTGGGGCATTTCTGGCCCACCGAAACGTCTCCCCCACTACTCACACCCACTCCCCTGGTACCTCATTTTGACCAGCTCACTACCATCGTGCATTTGCACTACAGTCTTATCACCCCTCTCTCCCCTCCCCGTTCCATCCCTGCCCGCCCGCCCCCCCCCTCTCCCTTCCTCGCCATTCCTCCTTTACCGTGCCTGATTCGACCTTTCTCCCCACAGCACTGCCTGAACCCGACAACCCTGTCCTGAAGACGATCCCGACTCACGGGGATCGAAACGCCGTCGACATCACAGCGCAACATTATGGCGCATTTAACGTTTTTGGCTCTTGTAAAATTGTTTGATACCATGATTTAAGTGACTATAACTTAATCCTGCGGAGCCATCATGTATAATTTCTTTGTCACTTTGCGCCGGTCACGCTGTTCACGTTCAGCACTTGCATCTTCACCTTTCACCGATTGTATATATCACTACTCACCAAGTGCCTTCGGGTTGTCACATGATTTCCTCTGTACAGTGCTGCCTAACTGTATTTCCATGTGAAACACCCCCCTCTGAATTGGTGAATAACAAGCTTTTAAACCATATGAGCCTCCTTGTTTTCTTGTTTATGTAATGCTGACTGCATACACCATTTAATTGCCTTAAATTGATACCTGTTGGGAATTGTTGTTTTATATATACTCTACACCAATCCCGACGTGGTCTATGGGTTTTACTCCTGTTGTTCTTGCACATGGGTTCTGGAAACAGCATGGGATGACTCACTTCCTCATTGTGATGTCATCATACTCCTCCAGAAAGCAGCATTTGGTATTTGTAATTACCAAATTGTGATTTCCTATTTAGATAATCGCAATTTGGCAATCGCTAAATTGCAATTGTGAATCCTAAGGAATCTCAAAATCGATATTGCTTCTTATGATACACTGGAAATTGTGATTTCCAAATAGCGATTCAGTATAAATCACTATTTGGAAATTGCAATTCCCATTCTTGACACATATATGGCCCTCAAGGAACCAAAAACTGAAATAACCACTCTCATCAAACGATCTAGATCACCACCAGAAATATCAAAAGATGTATAAAACCCTGGAATTTTCATGGGCTTTGCACTCTCAGTTAATGAAATTTTGTATTTCCACAAAAGGTTCAAGTAATAACATTGTCATTTCCTCAAATTTAGAATATGCAATTGGCTTATATCATCGCAATCCTCATTAACCATGACATGACACCAGAGAATCCAGAACTCGGGTGCAAAATTATATGCACATGTAAGGGCAGTCATATCACCCTTGCCTTTAAGGTTCTCCAATGGTTACTGGTCACAAGAAGATCTTCATTCAAACTATTTTGTATCACTTAAAAGGCAGTACACAATAATGTTCACGAATTGCTCTCGATGAAAGTGAACAAATATTCCCAACCTTGGGATTTTCGTTCCAGATTAACAGCATGATTAACCATTACACCTTGCAAAAAGAAAACAGTTGGCAGCACTACTTTCTCTGTACCTGATGCCAGAATAAGGAACTCCCCCCTGCAAAAATAAGATCTAGTGAGAATCATCTGGAATCTCAAAGAAAAAGTGGGAGCAAGCTATTCTCAACCTGATATCATGGATACCCTGATGCATCATCCTCCACAAAACTGGATACACAACTAAAAGAAGGCAGTTATAAAGTGTATGCATGAATCCCTGCATGAGACTTGTTTCCCTCATGCATGGGTATTGGGTTTGAATCTTCTTGGTGTTTTAGGTGGGCGGTTGGGAGGAACATTTGGTTTAAGTCAGTTGCACCTGGCCGTCAAGGGAGCGACCGCTGTTTCACCACAGCTTCAATAAAGCTTACCTTTGTTGTACCATGCTTTGTCTGAGACCGTCTTTACCACATTCTGGCAATGAGCAAGACAAGTACTGAGCATTGGTATGCCGAGGTGGTCATAAAGGAACCAGTTTGATCATGTTCGGTTTGGGAGGACCTTGAACTGTTTCTCGTAAGAGAGTAGCTGTAGTCTCTGAAGAGTCTTCTGTACTCATGAAAGGGACTGATGGAGTTCTGAGTGTGGGTGATGAATGTGTGATGGAAACAAAAAGAGAAATAGGCCGGTGGCCTTGTTTGGAGTTAACAACAAAATGGCCGACTGGTAGGAGCTCCCTGAAAGAGCTCCTGGCGCTTGGGATCCCTTTCTGGTGTTTATCCCTCTTAGCGGCAGTCACAGCTGGGAACCACTTTCACAAGAGTAACTGGTTTTCCTTCCCTAACGTTTTTGAACAATCTGAGTGTTCCTACCTTCACAGGACTCCGGTGCTCCCCTCGCTGTTCGTGCCGTCAGGGGGCAGCTCTTCTTCCCGTCCATTTGCCGAGGAGATGGCCGACCACTCGTAGGAGACTCCCTGCTGTCCACACAGGCCTGGGCTTGGCTTAGGCTGGTCGAGTATTGGAGGTCACCACCCGATTGATGAACGAGACCCAGGGTCTCCCGCTTATCGAGCGGCCAGCCCACATGACCCCGGTTGACTGAGGTGAAAGCCTGATCGTTCGGGCGCTTGAAGTTGCTGGTTCCCAGTGTCTCGGCGGAGGTGCCCCCACGAACGCAGGACGAGTCTTGTGTTCTCCTGCCTCCGGAGAGGCCAGCTTCTGAGAACCCTGCTGGTTTAAGCAACACGCACAGCTTTGCCGTCCCGGGCGCTGCGCGGAAGCTACTAGCCCCCGGTTGACTCGTTGTCAAGGCAGCCTGCATGGGATTGGAGGCAGCGGCGGATGTCCCGTTTTGCGCGGCTTCCTGACCTCTGACCTCTGGGCCCCCGAAGCCTGCGTGGAGAGGCGGCTGTGTTCTCCTCTTTCTTTTAGTTCCCCAGCACCAACAACGCTGTAGCTGGACGGGGGCAATTATAGCTGACTCGCTGCAGCCTCTGACCCGCTGGAGCGCTCTCCATCGTATGTGGCTGCAGTGAGAGAGCACCACGACAACGGCGGCGGTTCACACGGGTCAATGCCATTAGTGGACACCAGGCAGACACCTCGAAAGACTTCAAGTAAGCCTACTACCAAGCTCCACGTCCCCTCCTAAATCTTGAGCTGCTCTTTCTGCCTCACTAGTTGTAGCGTCTTCGATGGTGGCTATCCCCTGTTGTAACTGTTCTCATTGCATCCTTAACTCATGGCATCACAGCCCTCATGCATTACATGGGGCTCGGATGATCTCTGCAGATCACTGTTTCATTGTTAGAAACGACCTCAGCAGCGACATTATTTTAAGGTAATCTTACCTATGGTGATTTTGACTTTATTTATTCACTGGCTCTGATTTCCTGCATTTTAAAATGGCCGAGGTCACAAATAACAAAATCAAGGGACCTCGCCCATCCAATGGTCATCCCCGAAGTTATTCACTAGCCCCTCCTCTGTTTTTATCATCTTACAACTAATCAGGACTTTCCCTGCCCAACAGTCTTTTAAACAGTGAAACAGGACTACTTTATACTGCACACTGTTTTCCCCTCAACCCAACTAACAGTGAAACAGGACTCTCCCATATCCGATGAACATAGTTAAAGGACTTCAGATCTATTTAGTACTACCTCGTCCAATGAGTCGGCCATCTTAGACTATCTTAGACTGTCTTAGATTACCTCAAACTGACTCTGTCATAGTGGTATATCCCACTCTCCCGTTCTCTCTGATCTACATCACAACTCACAGCATGGAACCTACAGGCACTCACACCTTCAAAATCATCTACCCTCCGCAACTCACTAAAAAATCTGCCAAACGCTTTAAGCATACCTTGTTAAAATCTCACCCTGAAACACCTTTTGCTGACCCATATTTCTCACTACATAAAGGGATCACGGCCACTGACATCATTTTCTTCACAAAACATAGAGCTCAATGGAGGAAAGCCTTCCTTTCCCTACTCGTGATTTCCTCCACGAGGAAATCTGCACATGGGCTTATGATTTACATTTCACCATCACAACTCTTCCATACGACAGCCACCATTACAATCTACAACAATGGAACTATTCTCATTCAGTCCACAGACCACGGTCTTAACCTATTTGACTACATCTTCCCTATTTTTAAAAAGCATTTATCTAACCCATCCACTACCCCCTTTATGCCCATTACACCCAGCACCCCAGATTCCGCAACTTCTACCTTTTAAACACCCTCCCACCCCCCACCCCCAGGCCTTCTAGGAACTCTGATCCCTACAGCCCTCACAACCCTCCTTCCCCACCTGCCAGCACATTTCTCCCCTCTTCATCTATCCCCATCATACTCCCAACTCGCTTGACCATAACAACCAACTCACCTCGTAACCATTCTTTATGGATCCCTGCAACGCACACAGCCCCCCCCCATCGCTATTCCCTCCTCCCCCATCGATCACTCACTGATCGGTCCACCACCCTCTAACTCGCCTTTTCCACATTCCACTACCCCACTACTCCCCCCTGCCTTCTCCGACCCGTGTCACCCTCCACCCTTTTAGCTACTATTTCACCCCCTCTTATGTCACATGCTTCACCCTCTCTTGCATGTCCACCATCTACTACCCCAGAACCCACTACACTCCTACACACACCTACAACACCTCTTCTCCCACCTGTATCCATTCCCACCCCCACAGCCCCCTTCTCAACGAAGTGCCCAAAACTTTACTCACCTCCCCCCTCCACCCCCTTGCACCCCCTGACTTCAAACTACCTTACACCTTACCAAGCCAAACCTCCCCTTCCCACTCCCCATTCTACGCCCACTACCGTCCCAAACAACATCTTGGACAAGATTATGCCCACCCTCTGTCAAATTAAAGATGAACTTCACACCCTCAAAGAGTTCATCCCGAAACAACCCAGGCACCCCACATCCCCCAGATCCCTTTCACACAACATGCCCAGCACCCACCCTCCACTCTCATACAATCATAACCCTCCTTACTGGACCTCCATTCCCTCCTGTAATTCTCCCACTCGTCCTCGGCATAGCCCCAACCCTCTTTCTGCGTTCGACATACGCTCCCTTCTTCACTCCTATGATCTCACACTCTCTGCCCACATAGCCCCCAAACACCTTCCCATCCCCACTATCCCCCCAACCCCCATAGGTCTTCTACGCACAATTATAGAGGCATAGTTACTACTAATATTAAAAAAGTCACACTCGCCCCTGACCCCTCCTCCTCCCTTATCACTCCCCGGCTTAAATGCTCACTTTTGAACTGTAGATCGGCCCCTAGACATGCAGCAGACATTGCCGACCTCATTATCGCACACAACCTCGACCTGACTGTACTCATTGAAACCTGGTTAACAGAATCTTCCTCGCCACTCTTTGGCATTCTAGTTCCCCCTAACTACCACATCATCTGATTGGATAGGATTGGCAAGATTGGGGGTGGAATTGCATGTATTTACCGGAGCAAACTCTCAGTTATGAGAGCTATAACCCCTATTTTCTCCTCCTGTGAGTACTTTTGCCCTGACATCAATAGCGAAGGTAATCCTGTATGCTCCCTACACATTATCTACCACCCACCAGGAGACAACCTCACCTTTGCAGAACACCTCATGGACCTGGTCACAACGAATTCCGGAAGACAACACACACAAATATTCATTAGTGACTTGAATCTCCATTGGAATGATCTCAATGACGCTGTGGTCAACAGTCTCAAAAACTTCCTCAGCGACCTTGACCTCTCCCAATTTTGCAACAGCCCTACACATGACAAAGGCTCTATCCTGGATCTTATCATCTCCGAAGTCAACTCCATCCAACTTGATTCAATCTTACCCTGTGACTGGTCTGATCACCACATTATCACGTTCTACATCAACGAAAAAGTGAAATCTAACCCGGTTCAATCCACTAGATCTAAGGTCTGGAAGAGAGACTTGAGGAAACTCAATCCTAACTCTCTACCCTCCCCCAGCTACAATCTTCTCCTACCACCTACTGGCGCTACCGATGTACTGGTTCTCGCCGACCACTACCTCAACTCGATGTCCTCTATTATCAATGAAGTTGCCCCCCTTCAGTTAAAGAGAGCTTCATCTAAGAATTCAAAACCATGGTATGACGGACTGCTTAACGAAGATAGGCGAGCCATGAGACTGGCGGAACACAACTGGCGATCAGTCCCCTCAGCTCTGCACCTTAAAACACTAAAGAAAAAATAAACGCATACTTTAGAAAAATCAAACGTACGAAAGCATCCTTCTTCAGTCACCAACTTGACCAGGCTAGAAACCGACCTAAGAAGTTGTTTGAGTTAATCAAAACTCAATCCAGAGATGGACCTCAAAGACCTCAAAACTCCTCTAGTACACTACCGTCCTGTGAAGAATTCTCTTCTTTCTTTAATCTAAAGACAGACACGATCAGGAAAGATCTCCTCTCCGATCTAAGACTTTATTCTAACCCCCACAGCAAAACGCCTCTTGTTCTAAAAAAACAATGCATTTTGGGCATCCTTCGAAACTTACTCTGAAGACTCTATCGGCAAGATTCTAACTACACTGAAGCCCTCCAATCACCTAACTGACCCTCTACCCGCTAACGCTGTACATGACTTTATCCCATTGCTTCTCCCGCTTTAGACCAAAATCATTAACAGCTCTCTGCAACAAGGATGCATACCGGACTCCCTCAAAATAGGACAGGTTTCGCCCATACTGAAGAAACCTTCAGCGAACCCCTCCGAGCTGATTAACTATCGTCCTATCACCAATATTCCTACTTTGGCCAAACTCCTAGAAAAATGTGTACATCTCCAACTGACAAAACACATTGAGCACTTTTAACTCCTCAATTCACACCAATCAGGCTTCCGAGCAGGTCACAGCACGGAATCAGCTATGACACACATAATTGATGATGCACTGCAAATTCTTGATCGGAATGGCACCTGCCTCCTCATCCTTCTCGACCTTTCATCAGCCTTCGATACAGTCAAACATGAGAACTTACTCGATTTACTAAATCTCAGAATGGGTATCTCAGGGATAGTACTCAAATGGTTCACCTCTTATCTACATAACCGGACTCAGAAATACAAGATTAACAACAATATGTCTACTCCAGTTCCTGTAACACTAGGTGTCCCTCAAGGATCCTCCCTATCCCCTACCTTGTTCAATCTAGTCTTGGAACCACTCACCGCACTGCTTCAAGCATCTAATGTACAATTTCACATGTGCGCTGACGATACCCAGATCTGCCTTAAAATACACACCCTTGAAGACATCAAACTTCTCAACACAACGCTCAGAAACACACAGACTTGGCTAGCAGAGAATCATCTCAAACTTAACGCCCTAAAAACAGAATTCCTCTTAATAGCTCCTCCTTCCAAAGTCCCCATCACTCAGTCCTGGCTTAATCATCTCACTGCACTTAACGTCCAACCTACTATCGTGGATTCAGCAAAATCCTTAGGCATAACCCTCGACTGCAATCTCAATATGCATCACCACATCAGCAATGCTACGAAAAGTGCTAATTTCCAAATCAACACATTAAGAAAGCTGAAACCTTTCCTCCCCGCAAATGACTTCAGAACTGCAGTCCAAGCCCTAGTAATCCCTCGAGTGGACTATGGAAGCGTTGCCCTCTGTGGCCTCCCCCTTTCGACTACCGCACCTTAAAAGCCTCTATTAATGCTGCAGCCAGACTTATCACAGGCTCAAAAAAACGGTCACACATCTCTCCCGACTTAAGATCCCTGAACCGGCTACCATACGAAGCTAGAATACACCTGAAAATAGCATGCATGACACACAAGGCCATATACCACAACTCTCCCAGCTATCTCGCTCAGCAACTGACAATCTCGGGTGGCTCAAGAGATACAAGAAGTGCAAAGAACCTTCTTCTGAAACCCCAAAGATTCCACAAGAAGAAGACATATAAACGCTCTTTCTCTGGGATGGCGCCCAGGATATGGAATTCCCTTCCTCCAGAAATCAGACTTATCTCATCCACGGCTTTCTTCAAGAAAGAAGTAAAATCTCTCCTCTTAGCTAAATTCACATGAATTTAGACTAAAGTACCTTCGTTCTCATTATGTCTCCTCCAAAAACTTTGTAGAGTTGATCACCAATACACCTCTGCTACCTCACCTTGTTTCATCTGCTTAATTTGTTTGCTCATCTTTGCTGGACATACTTGCTGAACTTTCATTCCTTTTTTTTTTTTGTGCACAGTTGCCCACATTTACACCGCTGCTACCTCACCTTGTTTTACATTTGCCTAATTTGTTTGCTCATATTTGCTTGATATATTTGTTTAACTTTCATTCCTTGATTTCTGTACAGTGGCCCACCTATTCACCGATGCTACCTCACCTTGTTTACATTTGATCAATTTGTTTTTGTTCATCTTTGTATTATATTTTTGTTTAGCTCCTTTTCTGTTTTTATCCCATTTGTGTGTAAAGTCCTCTGATAATAAAACTTTCAAAATAAAATTAAATAAATGGTCTGCAGACTCAACTCATGGTTGATACCGGTTGATCCATATACACCATCATCCCCAAGGTAATGTTTGAATGTGTATGGGAAGGAGCAAAAAATAAACACAAGGATATTTATGGTGAAGGATATCAAGGAGAAACAAGTGAAATCCTGCTATTTATGGAGGTCCACATTACATTTGAGAATAAGAGTATTCAAGGGAAAGTGTATATAGTGGAACATGGTCTTCCAATTTAGGATTGGTTATACCAATATGATTTGAGCATCTTCATTAGCCCCATCTCAGATCATGGTGGTAGAGGATGAGTCTGTTCAGGGGATTTTGTAAGGGTTAAAAGAGACCTTTAGTAAAAAACTGGAACAACTCAAGGAGTACATGCACAAGACTCTGCTTAAGTAGGGTGTGGATCCAGTGCAGCTCAAGCTCTGATGAGTACCTATTAGTGTTCGAGATGAGCTTGGAAAGTTGATATAAGATATGTTAGATTACGGAATTTTTTAGCCTGTGGAGGCTTTGAGTTGGATTTAGCCTGTTGTGATCACAGTAAAAGCTGATGGGAAACTGAGATTTTTCTTGATCTTAGATCTTTGAACCAAAACATTGTTGCAGATACATTCCCGTTGCATAACATCAGTGAACTAGTGTTATTATTGACAGGCGGCAAGTACTTTTCCAAGTTATATCTCAGAAGCGCTTACCACCAGATAAGTTTGCATGAGAAATCAAAATCATTTACAGCATTCATCACAACTGGAGGGACATGCCAATTCACATGCATGCCTTTTGGACTATGTTCAGCTGCAAGTATTTTTCAAAGAATGATCAGTGAAGTTTTTAATGACTTGCATAATAGTATCTATTTTCAGAATTATATTTTAGACTATTGAACATCATTTATTTTTTGTTGCAACATGAATTTCGCAGAATTGCTGAAGTTGGTCTCACGTTCAGAACAGACAAGGGTTCTTTCTTGGAAGAACAGATTGAGTACTTAGGGTGCACAATCTCATGAGAGGGGGTCAAACCCAAGAGGAACTTGTTGAAAGTGATAGAGATGACAACATGTATAATGGGACCCCCTCAAATGAATCATTTGTGGCCAAGGAACAGAGGGGAAAGGAATACACAAAATATAAGAAACGTTCCTTCAATGGCCATATACATCAATAATGTGTATGCATCTATAAATATCCAAATAGAGTGACAGTAACAAGTTAATTAAGAATACTGATTATTCAAAAAATTGTGTTTATTTTTCTTTTTTTATATATATATAAATTCATATAAATACTGTTTTGAATCAAAAAATCACATAGAAAATCCATCAAATAGTTACAAAAAATCACAAATCATATATTACAATCAATTAAATAAGCAAAAATTAATAATACCCCTAGGTAACAATCAACCAAACAACTCACTTACGTGCTACCAATCATACCACAACCATACCACATACTGAGATGAGGAGAAGGAACTGGATTCCAATTAGCTAGATAACAACGCTAATATTATACAAGGGCCCCCAGATGTAATAGTCGGCCCCTGCTGCAGTATATTTAGTGATAGAGATGACTCCAGCACTCATTGATAAAGATCAATTACGATTGTTCATGGGGCAAATAGAGTATTACTCTAAATTTGTGCAAACGTTGCTTATAAATCAGTATTTAAGATCATTGTTGAGGAAAGGGGTACATTTTTTGTGGAAATCAGATGAGGTAAAGTGTGTTGATACCATTAAAAAGGAGATTTGTGAAGCAGGTATTTTAGTGCCTTTTGATACAAAAATGTAGTCCATTGTTAACGTTCATGCAAGTGCTACAAGTGTAGGGGCGATTCTTCCTCAGAAAAACAAGCAGGCTGAGAGAACCTTTGCAATTACATCAAGGACACGTACTGAGTCGAAAAGGAACTACTCGGTTATTGAAAGGGGAGCATTGGCCACAGCTTGGGGAGTGGAATATTTTCAAACATACTTGTAGGGAAGGCAATTTATCTTGCGTACTGACCAAAACCCATTCGTGAGGGTGTTATTATCAGCAGGAGCCGCAAAGGCTCGGCAAGGTTGTCTAGATTGGCTGCAAGACTTCAGGAGTATAGCTACCATAATGAACACATTCACGTTGAAGGAACACACAGACAGATTGCTTGTCGAGAATGTGAGTAGATAGGCAGGAATAGATGGACCTGATGTTTCAGCGAGTGAGAATGTAGGTGCTTCCACTTGTGATGTGTTGGAGGTGTGTGAAGCTGTGTATATGGAAGCAGAATGGAGCAGTGCTATAAACAGTGATAATGTAGAGAGGTTATGAGGGTGTTAAGTTCTGGTCAGAGAGGGGAAAGTCGTGTGTCGGTATCTGTGTAACCATACCTAACAGTGGTGGAAGAATTGTCCATGTGTAGTGACAGGTTGATGATGAGAGGCATGAAATTTGTAGCACCCATGGGCTTTCGTAGTAAGATCATAGCTTTGGCTCATGAGGGACATTTAGGTCAGAGTCTAATGCAATGGAGACAAGGCCCACTTCCGGTTGCTGGGTTTGGATGAGCAAGTCAATTTGTGGATTGAGGGATGTGCAGTGTGTGAAGAGGGGGAGAAAAGGTTGAAAACTGGAATTCAAACCACCATAAGTTATACATCCAATCTGGGCAAACCTTGGCAATAACTTCATTGGGCCAGGAATGGACTCTGTGGGAAGTGGTGGATGTTTATTCCAAATGGTTGTGTGTAAAAGTTATGCAGGAACCACAATACAATGTTTTTGTCTCGCTCTTTAATCCACAAGGAAATGGCCTGAAGAAGAACGCAAACTGTTTGGTCAAGGATATCATTCAGATGGCACATGTTGGTGGACAGGACATAAGAGTGTCTGTAGAAGTAATGTTGCGGGACTACCACACAAAAATATAAGAGTCTACTTTGAAGTTTTCATTTGAGTTGAAAAGGGCAAGAGTGCCTCATACCATGTTGGTCACATCATGGCTGAAAGATTGGGTGGAGAATGGGGGCAAGTTCAGTGAAGTGGGCATAGATATTGATTCGGTGAAAGAGGGTGACTGGGTGAAAATAAAAATAAGAATAAAGGGCTTGTCTTAGTTTGAAGGGTTGTTTAAAGTTAAATTGGTACACCAGCACTTTATCCAGTTAGAGAATGGGGAGAGATGGAATCATCGCACAGTAGCATTTTTTCAAAAAGTGGGAGAGCTCGCCGGTTTGGAAGAAAAGGGATATAGTAGGTATATGCTAATGAAGGATGATGAAGTTGGAAAAAGAAAAAAAGGGAATCGCTCAATTTCAACTGAGGATAGGAGTGTTGGGTTGAGAAATAGTCCACATGTTGAGCAGTGTTCGAATGGTGTAGTACCCTATTCTGTCAATGGAGGTGGGAGAAGGGTGAGGTCCGTAAACCACCAGTGGTTTTGAAAGATTACGTTTGTTAATTTGATTTCACTTGCTTTGTGGAAATTGTTTGCTTTGTACCATCTTTACAAATTATTGTGGTACAGAGGTTAATACTTTCTGTTTGTTTTTGTTATTATTTATTAGTTTGGGTTAGCTTATTTCACCTTATTTATTTTCTTTAAAACTATTGTGCTATCCCTTTGTTTTTTGGTTATGTTTCAAATGTGTTAATAGACTGGAAGGGGATGTGTTATAGGGTGTATGCATGAATCCCAGCACAAGACTTGTTCCCTCGAGCGTGGATATTGTATTAGAACATTGTTGGTGTTCTAGGTGGGCCAGTGGGAGGAACATTCAGTTTGAGTCACTTGTACCTGGCTGTCAAGGCAGCGACCACTGTTTCACCTACATCTCCATTAAAGCCTACCTTTGATCCGCCATGTTTCATATTTGGGATCGTCTTTACCACAAATGCCGGCTGTGTCCACAAACAGAGGCTTTAGTCAACTAGTAAAGATTTTTTGCAAGAACTCAATCAGTCCTACTTTCTGGCAGATCTTTCCACTCGCCCAGTCACTGTACAACTAAATATGAAATAAAAGTACTATCAAACAGGAAATTACTTTTGTCATTTTCTGCTGTCATTTTCACAACATTGCATGAATACAAAAAGCTTTATTCCCACTATTTTGCATAATTCCTGTACAATCAAAAATAACTTTGATTTATGACTATCAAATAACGACTGTACTCTCCAAACTCTGCTCCTTTTATTCGGCTCCTGTTCCGAATTCAATGGCGTTATTTGACTCCTAGGCAAATATGCATGCCCTCTAGCTATATGTAGGAAATCCACTTTTTCTCCATGGTCACCCTGATTTTGTGGGGTGGACCCTATATTTCTGGTGGTTTTGGAACTCTGTGCACTTTACCCTAGCTGCTGACCTGTAGCAAATGTCTGTGCTCCCCCTTAAATCATAGATGAATTGGCATATTCTTAATTGGCATATTTAACTTACTTGCCTATTAATCCCTATTATATGTGTACCCATGGCCTGGAAGTTAAACACCACCAGTGGACTGCAGCACCTATTTTGACATCCAGTACAGTGACAATGCACATGTGGCTTCATGCCTGCCATTGAAGCCTTAAAGTTGCAGTGTAACCACTGCAATGGGCCCTGTCAAAATAAACCCTTTTGACTTGTCCAAACCTGTCCTCTAGATATTAATAAATCACCCCTGTAAAAGACATGTGGCCCACATTACTGGGTGCATGGTATTTATAAGTAAAACATGTTGAAATATAATGTTAACATTTCCATAAAGTAACTAGCACTTAAGAGCTATTATTCCTGTGTATTCCTAACTGTCCTATGTAGAAAGAGTGCAGATTAAAATCATAAAACTGTATTTCAATAATAAGACCAGCTAGAAAAATAAACAAATAACTATTTTTTTTAAAGTTATTGAAAATCCAATTTATTGGTGAAGTTGAATTTTTAATAAAGGTAAAGGAAAAGTAAATTTTAGAAAGTTGTACTTTACCTGCCTGAACTGTCCGAAGGATAATTAGCATAGTCCTTGGATAGCCTTTCTCCTATGATTAGCTAATTAATGGGTGTGAATGAGGTGTGAAATTTCTCCCAGGAGCTACTGTCTTGGTCACTCTGATTTGCAGGTCAGTCTGACTCGGCCGTAATGGCTCATTTCAGCTCTACAGAAAGGTGACAGCAGTGAGCATCCTTTTCAATCCTGCTTGAGTGCCAGATCCTTCTTCACAGGTCTGCTGGGTTCACACCTAACACTTGGGCACACTTGAAAAAATGGAACAGGATGCCAAGATAATTCTTGTGTATCCACTGTCTGGTTGCTGAAGAATCCTATTTTTGTCCTACCTTACTTCTAGCTCTGGGTTTATTATGGGTACAGTGGCTTCTGTAACTGGATTTTAGTGTTAGAGGTGGGAGGATTCTAGGATTACTATAACACACTCCCCTTACATACCCCAGCCCTCAGAGCCCAAGTTTAGAGTGGCTGAAGACGTTTGCCATCCTGAAAATGCCCAAAGTGAGTGAAGGTTTCCTTGGGAACATTTACACCATTGGTTAGGGCATGACTAGGAGTCATTCCAACCCACTAACCAGTGCCAGGCATAAATGTATCATTTTTCCTGAACTCACTTAAAAACACTTCCTGGCCCTGAAGAGTCGAAGAAGAAGACTTGGACCTGCTGTCAGAGACATGAGAGGAAACCTGAAAGACTGGACCTGCATCTCTTGTACCCAGTCAAAAAAGTGAATTCCAAGGGTCATAAGACTGACCTCCTGTTGAAACTAAAAAGATAAAATGATCTACAAGAGGCTTTTCCTGCGACTGCACAGTTGGCCAGTACAACTGGACCTGGACTGGACCCCGCTATTAGTCTCTGTCTAGTACCCTGTGACTCTCCATGTGCCTCTCCTGAGGTCCTGGGCAGCTTTAAAAGCGTATTACTGTGGTGGATTGAACTTAAAGGACTAAGTTAGATGATAAAGTCTTTGACTGGTAAAAATTTGGTATTTGTATCAGACCCAGACTCCATGGTGGTCAGACTCAAATTACGTCTAGGTTCCGGTCGACCCCAACTATTGACTCTTGTTGGCACTTTGTGCTTCTTGGTGCTATTCTTACACAAAACCTCAAAAATTCGTATCCCTGGCTCCATTTATTGGAATTTTGTTTATTACTTTTACTATATTTTTCTAATGTAATTCAGAAGTTTTAGGCTTTTGAATTTTCACTTTATTACTGTTTTGGTACTACATGAATACTTTCCACATTGCCCTAAGGCAAGCCTATCTGCTCTGTGCCATTGCCACCAGAGGAATGAGCTCAGTTTATCTTAGTTACTTTTAGGGTTCTTATATGAAATCGGGTTACTGGTTGGGGAGGGTGAAAGCCTACTCAATCAGCAACCACAATCCTTGTCTGGGTGATGTCACAAGCAAACCCCAAATTCACCTGTAATTGTAATTGCATTTATATAGCACTTACTACCCCAGACAAGGCATTGAATCTCTTTTTCTGTGATTAGCACGGGACTCAAAAGTATTATTGGTGAATTAGTATAGTGAAACATGTAATTAATTTCAGTGGTGGACATGATAGTCTGGTATTTGGATTGAGAAGGATAGTGGACGGATGGAATAGGGAAGGGTTTGCATTTATATAGCGCTTGCTACCCCTGATGAGGTGTTGAAGCATTGTTTGACAAGCGGCACATTACTCCAGAACCCAAGAATGATTAGTGATTAATTAGTGTAGGGAAATATGAAATACATTTGAGTGGTGGACATGTTAGTCTGTTATATGGATTGAAGAGGAATAGTAGAGGGATAGAAGAGGGAAGGGTCTAAAAACGTTTTGGGGGGAGTTCATAGCAGTAGGAGGGCGTTTGGGAAGAGTAAAGGGGAGGTGGAGGGGGAAGAGTCAGAGGGAAGGGTTTAGAAAGTCTTGTTTGGGAGGACTGAATAGTAAAATAAGTATGAGATGATGCAAGGAGGGGTAGAGGAAGGAACAGTCTAGAAAGGGTTATTTTGAGGATCTTAGTAGTGTATGGGTTTTGGGATGAATGAGAGTGGAGGCAGAGGATATATTGAGAGAGGTAGACGGTGAGAATTAGAGGAGGGGACTGGAAAGAGCAGTAGAATGAGATTTGGAACGAGTCAGAGAGTTGAGGTAGAAAATATATATTGAGAGCGCTATAGGATGAGTAATAGGGTAGTGCATGGTAGAGAGTGGTGGAATGAGGTTTGAGATGAGCCAGAGTGGAGGTAGAGGATATATTGCAAGAGATATAGGGTGAGATTTAGGGTAATGCATTGGATATGCTGAATTAGAAGCAAAGTAATAAATATAAAGATACATAAGTGCATGGAAGGTATATATGTATAAGGAAGGTAATATATGTAGACTAAAGTTGCATTTAATGAACTCTGACTTTAAAGTGTTGCTGTACTTTAAATTACATTTATTTTTGTTTGTAATTCAATAGTGAAGCAATTGTAGATATATAATTAAGATTAACTTATGTATGAAGTCACTTATATACATGTTAAACATAGAATAGTGTAACTATAAGAAATATTTACACTTAAGAAAAACTAACGAATATCTATATCTTTAAAAACAACATTTTGATACACATTTATACAAAGCAATACATATATGTAGTTACACATCTAAAGTCTAAATAAATGCTTATATACAGAGGGACATGTTGTACATTTATGTTTGAGCATGGTGGTAATGTGGGAGAAGAGCCAATTCTTCAGTAGTCTTCTGAAGATAGGGTGGTTATCTGTGGATCTTATGTTTGGGGGTAAAAAGCTCCATAGTTTGGCTTCTGGAACAGAGAAGGATGTGCCATCCATAGTTTTGTTCTTGTATGGTGGGATTTTATTCCTGATGAAGAGCCATCCTGTTCCATGTATCACTTTGTGGGTGATACAAAGATGCTTGAATGTGGATCTTTGGGCAACTGGTAAGCAATATTGGGCTATCAAGGCAGGGGAGATATGGGCTTGTGGCTTTATATGTAAGAGTAACACATCTATACAGAAGGGTTTTTGAAGGCCAGGGACTGTAGGCCTCAGCTGTGATGCAACTAGTTACTATGAAGAAGTATTAGGATGGTGCTACTGGGAGAGGGGATAAGCCCTATAACCCCTCGAAAATGTTTGGGAAATGGTTCTCACGATAACAAAATGTACATCCAAGTCCAGGCACACATCAAAGTAAATAAACAGTATGTATAGTCTTCACACCACTGTTGCAAATTGAATTCAACGATCAATGGACAATAAAGCCTTTCATACATTGATCATTACCACTGTTAATGGATACAGCCCAGCCGGGTTGGAATTATCACTGGCAGCACGATTACAAAGACCATTTTTCTCCACACTCAGCCCTGAGGAAGTCGCAGAACTAATTCCAAATGCGACGAAACACGTGCTGGCTGGTTTTGTTTTGGTCAAATTGAACACCGAATTAAAGACAGAGCAATGTTCTCCTTATTGTCCATTGATCAATGAATTCAATCTGAAACAGTTGTGTAGAAACTATACACACTGTTAGTTTACTTTGATGTGTGCCTGGACTTGGATGCACACTTTATATGTAAGAGTAGTCTGGCAGAAGAGTTCTGAGTCCGTTGTAGTCTTTTCATAGTTGTTAAAGGTGATCCATGGTAGTGGCTATTGGCGTAATCGAGTTTGGACAGAACAAGTGAGTTGGTGGCCTGAACCTTGTGTGGAAATCCCAGGTAGGGAAGATGAATTGCAGAGTTTTTACGGTAACAAAACTTGTTCTTTCTAGTTGTGCACTTGGGCATTCATTGATAGCTTGGAGTCCATGATAATTCCAAGGTTTCTAACTTCCTTTGATACTCTAGGTTGGTGTTTCCAGGTCATCAGGCCATGTAGCGAGTGAGCATAATTTTTCCAATCACCTCAAATTAGTATTTCTGTTTTAGAAGCCTTAAATTTGAGATGGCTCCATGTCATCTATTAATCCACAGCTCTGAGACAACTGAAAATTGGGGAGTTTCCAATGTCTTTGGGGCATTCCAGTTGAAGGAATATTTATGTGTCATCTGCTTAGTTATAGCACGTGAGGTAAAATTGATTGCTCAGTGATGGTAATGACTTCATGTAGATATTGAAAAGCATGAATGAGATCATAGAGCCTTGAGGGACCCCTGCTTTTCTGAAGTATGTTTGGAAGAGAAAGGGGGTTTATGGATAACATTAGTTCTATTGTGAAGGTGGGATGTGATCCAGTCTAGAGCAGTCTCCTCTATGCCAGATTTTTAGAGTCTTTGTATCAGAGTGTCCTGGTCAAAAGTGTCAAAGGCAGCTGAGAGGTCCAAGAGAGGTAGTGCAGCAACATCGTTCCGATCAACTGTGTTCCTAAGGAAATCCCAGATGGCAACAAGAGTAGATTCTGTGCCTCTTCCTGGACAGAATTCCATCTGGAAGTCAGAAAGTATGGCATTATCTTCAATGAATTGTGACATCTGGGTGAATACTGTTCTTTCTCTCAGTTTGCCAAGGAAAGGTCCATTTGTAATCGGTCTGTTGTTGTCAGAGTTCAGCAGGTCTAGGTTTGTTTTCTTCAGTAATGAGCGTGTGTTTGACTTTTTTAGTTCTTCTACAAATATTCCCATAGTTAAGGAAATGTTGATGATTCTTCTTAATGGTGTGGCAGCCGAGGTTGTAAGAAGAATGCTCTTGAAAATTTGCGGTGGGTAAAAGTCAGAAGTGCTGCGGCAGGCCTGCCTGCTCTGACCAGGTCCATAAATTCATTGTGTGAAATTTGTTGAAAGGAATAGAGAGGCTGGGTTAGTACAGTTTTGAACTGCTGTTTTTGAAAAGGGTCTGTGCTAGTGGTTTTTCTTTGTTTTAAATATGAGCCCAATATGTCTGCTTGGGCCGTGTAATGATTTGCCAGTTTGTCTGTGAAATCTTGAGTAATGATGAGCTCCTTCTAGGCAATTTGGTTTATGAAATTCAGTGAGAATTTTATAGAATTCTTTATTTTCACATTTAGCAGTTTGAATTCTGGCTGAATAGTATTTTTTTCTCACTTTTTTGCTAGCTGAATGGTATAATCTGTTAAATTTCTGTAGGTGAAGTTTGTCTTAATTGGTGTTTGCTTTGAGCCAGGCACGTTGCAGTTTTCTAATATGTTGTTTTATCTTATATAGCTCAGCATTTCTCCAAGATGCCTGTTTTCTTTTGTTCTGTTGTGTCGTTCTTAGTGGTATTAGGATACCAAAGGCTTCCTGTAGCCACTCAAATAGTTTTTTAGCAGAATTTATTGTATCTAGATGTGTACTGGGTGTTAGCTGTGTTTCTAAGTGTTAAAAATTGAGTTTTTTCCATGGCCGAGTGTAAGGCGGTTTTAGGTGTGTTGCTTTGTGTTGGTAGCTTGGAACAGAGCAGTCAGGCTTAACTTATAGGCAATGTGTAAAGTATTTATGTAGCACTACAAACATTAATAATGTGAAAACAGAACACAAGAAAATTCCACACCAATTTAGAAAAATAGAGTAAAGTTTAATATATAAATCAAGACCAAATGACAAATTATCCAATCAGTAGAACCAGAGATAGGCAGTTTTAAATATTTCAGGGAATATAGCACCAAGAATCACAAAGCACCAACTGTATTTATCTGGTTGCACCAGACTGGGACAAAGTCACAAGTTCTGGCCGACCGCGATGGAGCAGTGGCCATCTACAGGGACCCAGTTAGACTCGTGGGACAAGCGTACCTTAAATACTGGCATTGTGAGGTCCAGTGTTGAGGATGGGTTGCGCAGCCGTTTGAATGCATGGTCCTGGTCAGAGATGTGTCACGCAGCGTCGGCTCAGAGGAGCTGTAAGGCGTTGATATGAGGTCCTGCGTCATCGTCGAGTATGCCATCAACGAGGGAGCTTGAGATGCAAAGTCCTGCGTTGAGGATACTTTGCGTGCCAAACGGTTTCAAGAAAGTAGCAGGTCTTATGATGTGGATTCCTGCTTCAGGGATGTGTGACACAGTGCTGGTTCTGATAGGGCTGTGGGCTGCAGGCTACAAGGGTGAAGGATCAGAAAAGCCCACTTAGCGGAGGTAATGTGTCGCTTCTGCTCTGACTTGTGTCCGCAGTAGAGAAGATGTGTCGGTTCAGCTACGCCTACAGATGGGCTAGCAGAGTACTATCAGGTGGCCGACTTCCAAGAATCCAAGACTGGGGTGGCACTTGTCAGGGTTAGACTCACAGTCGCAGAGTCCAGGCTTCTGTTACAAGAGATTAGTCCTTGGGGTCACTCTGATAATCCAGAGTACAGGTTGCAGGTCCAATTCTTTTCACTCAGGCAAGAGGGCAACAGGGCAGCAGGTCAGCATAGCAGGGCAGCATCATTCAGGGCAGTAGTACCACAGAGTGACAGTCATTCAGCAGCATAGCAGTCTTTCTCCCTGGCAAGGTCTTCCACAGGTCCAGAAGTGTAAAGAATAGTTGATGTCTGAGGTCCAGTATTAATCTGGTGACTTCTTTGAAGTGGGAGAAGCTTCTAGGGGATTCCCTTTGAACTGCTCAGGTTTCCTACCTCCCTGCTCTGGCTCTAGACTAACTACAGGGAGTATGCAGTCCTTTGTGTGAAAGCAGGGCACAGCATATTCACCTGTAAGTGTGCCTGTGCCCAGCTCCACCCCCACATCCAGCCAGTGATTCCCTATTCAGGCACGCCTAAGCTCTTTTTTGTGTGTGGCTGTCTGGGAGAAATACACAAAGACCAACTGCCAACTACACCTCATCATGTGACTAAGAAACAGACTGCAGGCAATTAATGGCTAAGGCAGGAAAATGACAACTTTTTAGGAATGTAATTTTCAAAATTGTAATTCAAAACCTGACTTTACCAGAGGATATTTTACTACGGTTCCAAAGACAAAAAGCATGAACTGTTTACCTGTTCTCATTTGGAAGTTAGCCTTATCAAATGTAATCCCAATGGTATCAATGGGAGAAGTAGGACTTGCAGTAGTGAAAAACAAAGATAAGAGTTTTCTACTTCCAGGACAAGTAAGCCTTAAAAGTACAAGTCCTACTTTTTAAATACATTGCACTCTGCCCTACGGCTGTTTAGGGCCTACCCTAGGGGTAACTTACATGTATGAAAATGTAAGGTTTAGGCCTGGCTATTGGTTAATTTTGCCAGGTGGAAATAGCAGCTTAACTCAGCACACACAAGCTGCAATGACAGGCCTGAGACAGGTTTTCAAGGCTACTTACGCGGGTGGCACAACAAGTGATGCAGGCCCACTAGTAGCATTTCATTTACAGACCATGGGTACAACTGTCATACCACCTTACTACGGGCTAAGTAAATTAAATATGTCAATTTGGGGATAAGCCAATGTTACCATGTTTAAAGGAGTGAGCACACACACTTTAGCACAAGTTAGAAGTGGTAAAGTGACAGAGTCCTAAGGCCAACAAAAACGAGATCAGAAAATATGGGGAAGTAATGAAAAAAGTCTGGGGGAAGACCACCCTAAGGCTGACTGGTTCAAAAGTTTTCCTTGACAAGGGTTTTAAATATTCAACGGGGTGGGTAATCCCCCACCCCAAATAATAATCCTACCCCTTCCACTGGCAATGACTCCCTTCATCCACTCCCTTTGCTTCCCCCACCTGCTCCCAAAACCCATTTATACACCAATCCCCCCACTCATGGTACTTTTTATTCATACCATCACTTGTTAAACCTCAGCATCACTTGGCAGGTCAGAAATTCCACTAGTGGAGCTCAGGGATGCTTCAGGTGAAGTCTGTGCTGGCCCTGAGACTACTTAACAGGGGCAAGCATACACAAGCCCTTGGAGAAACGTCACAAGCAGGGTACAAAGCAAAGTCCAGTCCTTTTTATCTCGATAGCAGAAGCAGCAACTACAGGCCAACCCAGCAAAGCAACACACAGCAAAGGGGGAGTAGCCCTCCTCACAGTGCTTCAGCTGTTCTCCTTGGAAAATGGTGCTGATTCCAGTTCTGGGCCCTTGGAGGTTGTTCGTGGGGCAAAGAGCGGCTTGAAGCCATCTAAAATGATGCATCGCCATTCCAGCGCTGTTTTTCTTTTACTCAGCATTGCAGTGCAGGAGACAATACCATGCACTGCCGCCATGTGGCTCAAGAAATCGAAGAAGTCCCTGCCCGCGGCCAAAGAAACCGCTGTTGCCCAAGGTCAGTCACCGTGTCTCCGAAGTATGAGATCGTCGCACTGACTCCGATGCAGGCCCTGCAGGGCGACTGACAAGATCCACGCATCGTGGGACCGTGGCTGAAGAAATCAACACAGCGCCTGTTTGCCACCACTGCATCGACCTCCAGTGCATCTGGATTTCCAAGCATCATACCTGTGCAACAAGTTTCCCGATGTGTCACCTGCAGAGATGAACATTAATTGAATTTCAGCACAGCTCTTCCACCTACAGTCCAAATTTGATGCAAAACGTCTTCTGCATGCAGCAGAACTGATGCATTGCCTCCCCAAGGAATCAAGACCAATGCATCACAGTGTTTTCCAACGCTTCCCTCCTCTGCAGCCGTTTTGCCTATTGACCCTGCTAACAGTTGTTAGAACTGCCAGTGGGCACACTTGGCTTAACCTGATGTACTAAAAGTCATAAATTCACTGGGCTTGTTCAGTATATGCATTTCTGGAGCAAACATTAATGTAATGGTTCAAACATTTACCATAATGGAGATTTTCACTTTCAGTAAAATGTTGAGAGACGGACAGCCAGTCGCATTCCTCTGAGCGCAGTTCATAACTGGACTAAGCACCAGCTGCTGGGTCTACCTATTATCCTTAACCTCCTTGTGCTCCTTGAATGGGCCATCCAGGGAAAAGGACAAAGTCTGTCATCCGCTAATTATACATAATTAACAGTCACCATCAATTATGGATTGGGAATGCCCCTTTATGTGATTTTTTTCCCAACTTTATTTATTCTTTTATTAATGTAAAACCTATTTTGACATAATTTACCAGGCAGCCCTTTTAAATGTAGTTAGTGCTCATACACTGAGTAGGGGTCAGTACACATTTCATGTTATTGACTATCCCTGTGATTAGAAATGTTACTTTGTACTAATATGGTCGTGCTGCAATTGTCAGGTCATGTCCCCTCTGAAAGTAACCACAAGCAACCTCAGACTAGTTTCAGCCTGTGGATCAGAATACCATGGTTTAATATAGAACTGGTCAAATATTGTATGCATGATATTGACTACCATATTGTGAAGGTAAATACATAAAGGGAAGAATAGATGTACTCTTCTTAATTCCAGATCTACTAGTCTTGAAGATATGATGCAGTCAGTATCACTGACATGATATTTTGTCAGGCCAATGTTAAAACTACAATATTGTATTATATCACCTTTCTGCTTCATAACGCTGCTTTTGACTATGATAGGACTTGGAATGCAGTCAACAATATTTGTTTTCAGTTCTGAAGCTCTCAGATTTGCTGAATCAACCTCAGCATTATATGAATGTAGATTTAATAAAAAACAGTACAAATAATGACACTCACTAAGTAATCAGTTTTGATCATGTGGCAGACTGGGTATTTCTTCTGGAATCATAGACACATGTTTACTGAACTGACCACAGGTTAGTAAAATGACCTTGAAGCCTGCACTGCAGGTTCAAGAACGTCTATGGAACAATGTCTTTTCCATTTCTGGAACATTTGTTCACATGGATGTGGTGGTACCAAACCAGACACACACTTGTAGAATATATTAATCCTACCACATCAGAGAACAGTGTGAGGGCTAAACATTCTCCTTTATCAGCTGTAGGTTCAGCTGGTTCTCTGAAGGAGGTGACAAGTAGCACAAGCTTTAACAGATCTAACATCACTTTCTTCAGAATTGAACAGGATGCTGACCATGAGACACTTACTAACACTGCAATAGTTCCTTGGAAGGACTGAGAGGCAACACAATGAAGCACTGCATGTGCTTTTGACGAGAACGGGAAATGCTGCTCTAATAATGCTGCTCGTGTCCAAATGTCCATTGTGTCCAGTGCACAGAGGATTGTTTGATTATTAACAGTCCACTTTAAAATAACTTTTCATGTTATATGGGAAGCGGACCCGCTTGTGTCCCATAAATCAGATCCTTAAAAGGCCTCAGTCCTCTCTGTTCTTCTGCATCTTTTTTGAGCTGTAGTACACTAGAAGCTTGTTATTGTCATTTATGTCTAAAAACCAGCACATTGCTTCCTTAAGTGGGTGCTTCAATTTCTGACTTTTCAAATGAGCCCAAAAGCTACCACAAAAGTGCAGCACAAATAGTACACAAATACATCATGCAGTAGCACACAAAGTGCTAATGTCATAAAACATCTATGGAATCAACTGCAAGCATTTTCTAGGGAGTAGTGTCAAATATACCACACCTTCTGTCACCACCACATCAGCATCCAAGACACCAACACCCTGCATTTTCACTGCCGCAGCATCCACAGTCACATTCTACACACCTAAGAAATTCAGATGCACACAATCAAGCACTCAACAGACACCACAGAAACAAGATATCCCCATACCTGCAGTACATACACCTGACACACATGCACCTGCACCAGACCCAAGCACATCACACACAATCTCTCCCTCTACCTCCAAGACCCCACTCCTTACCATTCCCACTACTAATTACCCTAGTAAAGATCCCTCAGTTCCACTTGCCACCCTTCCCAAACCTCCAATCACCACTTACAAGGGCATTACTACTCCTCCAACACCCAAGACCGCCCCATCCACCTCCAAAACCACACTTCTTATCGTCCCATCCATGCCTTCCACTTCCCAAAGCACCCCTGCCTCAAATTCACATTCTCAAACCCCCCCTCATAAATTTAAGTCCACCCTTTCCAACCCAAACCAAACATCCTTATACCAAATGACATCTATGAGATTCCTTCCCTGCCCAATGGATACCCCTTGGTGAGGAGATTACCCTAGTAGTGTCATTCAGGGCAAGTTTTGTGGCACTGCAGTGTGCTAAGCCACACCATTTATACATAAACCAGCCATTGGCCTTTTGTTATGTTTTGTCCCTGCAGTTTATTTGGACAAAATAAAATATGCTATGTTTTTTAACACATTAGCCATGGCAGTACTTTTGCCAAGCTATTTTTGGGAACTTAGCAGTGTTACAGAGGTTAAATTGTGATGCAGTGTTATTGTGTTTACACATTATGGCAGGTTATACTACATATAGTTTTAGAGAGTACTTTGTTATGTACATGCACAATTTCATATGGTATTTGATGGTGTGTACTTTTTTATGGGCTGGCATTCATCATAGTGTTTACCACTTGCACCATCTAATTGACATGATGTGATACATTGGAATGTGTTGCTACAGGTGTGTTTGTTTCACACTAATTGGTGATCAATTTGAAAAGGGTTGTATATTTAGAGCTTGGAACCAGTGCAAGAGTAACACAGGGCAAAGGGAAATGTTCCATGGATGGATATGTGGGGTGAATCCAAATTGGGCAAGACGTGGATTTGGGTGGTATTTCATATGGTAAAGGTTTCAGCTTTTCTTGAGCAATTCCTACATCATTTGCTTGCACTTCTTCTTATGATGTATGTTGGATATGTGTTTAATGTTGCAAGTTAGTTAATTGTTTATTCACACCTGGAGGCCTGGTAGCTGTCACACCTTTTTGTGTTATGTTTTTGAACATGTGTCCATTATTTTGTATGTGTTCCTCACACCTAATTTAGTTGTATGAGAAGAATACTGTTACTGATGTGTTTGTTTTTATATCTTGCACTTACACATTACACACATATCCATGACACTTAGTGATGCTATTGGTTGTCCCTGATATACATGAAGCCAGGGGGCCTGTGCACGGAGACATTTAGAGGCATGGGCAAAGTTAGCTCTGACCCAGGGAGCCAGACTTTCAAGGTTCCCTCTGATTGAGCCAACCCAGTTCTACAGAGAGTTTTTCGATAATGACCTTGAAATACTTCTAGAACAGATTGTTTGAATTAACATTTTCCCAAAACTACTTTTTAATGTGTGTGATGTTTGAGAGTCTATTACAGAAATAAATGTTGCAGGGAAGGTGTGCTTCTGTAACAATTCGTATCCTATGCACACGCTCTATTCACAAGTGAAATTTCAAAATTACAGTAAGTGTGAACAAAAAGAGGAATAGAGTTTTGTTGTCTTTTTCTTTTTTCTTTAAATCCAACAATGCCCAGTCAACACCTGTTTCTTCGTGTGATGGATATGATATGTGGAGTGCGTTAAGCCTATAAGTGGTGATTCTAACCACAAGGCATTATTCTGTGTTTCTCGAAATGCTCACCCTTATGAATCTCAAACCGCAAAGGCTGTGCGTCAGGCCTTTAAACCATGCACAAGTGATGGGGCATATAAAAAAGTGCCTGGCAGAACAGGCTCCCTCTCTGTACAGCTCTTTAAGTCCTAAATTGACGTCTGAAGCATGGGATTAAGTAAATCCAGTATTACAATCTGATATTTTCCATCAAATGTCAATCATTGTATCTGAAAATAAAAGATGATCAAATCTCAAAAGAAAAGGTGAATCTCACCTCTCCGCTGGTTATACTTCTGACCCGGTTGGTCAATACATCCAAAATACACTATGATCCAAATTATGTGGAAGATTAGTAAATCCAACCTTAAAGGAGTACAGGTTGAAATTATGCCATTGTCCTGCATGTATGTGAACAAATCATATACTACTGGCTAAATCCGTTGATGAGAGCACATCCCTTTACTTGAATTAGAATTTCTAAATGTGGCAGTCCCTGTGGGCACAAAAACCGAAGTAAGATCCTTAGGAATGCATTGATGCCCTGTAAAGTATCGATGTCGGTGTCACAAAAAAGGAGTAACACATACCTGATTCAGGTACCCTATCCTAGACAGAGTCTGGATGCCAGATTCACATTCTGAACCAGAAGCGGTCAGATCCGTGAACCGGTAGTCTACGTAGTGGTAGAGAACCTGGGCACTAGAGCGCATTCCTGCCTGGACGAATCAAGGGCCGGAAGTAAGTCAACTGGACCCGATTGGTGAGCACTTAGAGTGCAATATTGTTCAAACATTATGCAAATCTGCACATGCCAGTGATCATTCCAAAATAAGAACTCTGGTCGCAGAGTTTCTCAAACATATTGTGAATACGTAGTGGTGGAGAACCTGGGCACTAGAGCGCATTCCTGCCTGGACGAATCAAGGGCCGGAAGTAAGTCAACTGGACCCGATTGGTGAGCACTTAGAGTGCAATATTGTTAAAAAATTATGCAAATCTGCACATGTCAGTGATCATTCCAAAATAAGAGCTCTGGTTGCAGAGTTTCTCAAACATATTGTGAATGTGTACATGTCCATATCTCTCCACATACAGAGAGACTTCCCACTATCCACTACTTCTGGCCCTTGATTCGTCTAGGCAGGTACGCGCTCTAGTGCCTAGGTTCTCTGTCACTACTTAGACTACCGGTTCAGAACGAGAATCCGGTATCCAGATGTCTAGGATAGCGTACTCGCATCAGGTATATGTTACTCCTTTTTCGTGACACCGGTATTGATACTTTGCTAGTCATCAATGCATTCTTAAGGATCTTACTTCGGTTTTTACGCCCACAGGGACTGCCATATTTACAAATTCGAATTCAATTGGAGGCCCTGGACAAGCCACCGCACTCAGCTCTTTGGTTCCAGTCCAATGATAAGGTAAGGGGTTGGGCTCCCATCAACGGATTTTGCCAGTAGTATATGATTTGTTCACATAAGTGCAAGAGAATGGCATAATTTCAACCTTTACTTATCTTAAGATTGGGCTTACTAATCTTCTTCATAATTTGGATCATAGTCCATTTTGGATGGATTGACCAGCTGGGTCGAAAGTATAACTGGTAGAGAGGTGAGATTCACCTTTTATTTATTTATTTATTTATTTATTTAGAAAGTTTTATAGAGCGCGAACAAGACCCTTGCGGATATCAGAGCGCTTTACACACAGTCAGGTTACTTATAAAAAAAAAACATCTTTTGAGATCTGATCATCTTTTCTTTTCAGATACAATGGTTGACATTTGATGGGAAATATCAGTTTGTAATAGTGGATTCACTTAATTCCATGTTTAGGACGTTAATTTAGGACTAAAGAAGCCATACAGGTAGGGAACCTGCTCTGCCATGCACTTTATTTTATATGCCCCATCACTTGTGCATGATTTACAGGCCTGACGCACAGCCTTTGCAGTCTGAGATTCCTAACGTTCAGCATTTCGAGAAACACAGGATAATGTCTTATTGTACCACATATAGGCTCATATATGCACTCCATATATCATATCCCATCAAACGACATACTTCCATTTTGTAGAGTGTGCGGCATGAGTTGATGTCACCTGGAGATGATAAATATTGAAGTTATGGTACAAGCACCTGTTTATCTTGATTACACTGAAATATACAGTTGCGATTTTCAGACATCCTTTGTGTTTCCAGAATGGGGTGAAATGTTTTCACCGGTATTTTGCATATGTACATGTGGTACGTTATGTTTATACGGATCACTGACATAACCTCGACAGACCGAATATCGACTGGACAAAATATCGATGACTAATTATCGACAACAAAATTATCGATTTACTATACTTACACAACAAACATCAAAAATATCGACTACACAATATCGACTACTAAAAACAACGACTACAACAATATCGACTCACAACATTATCGATTTCTAAAACACCGATTATTAAATATTTATATAACAACAGTCAAAATATCGATTACACAAACATAGATAGCAAATTTATCGATTGTAAAAAAATCGACATTAATAGATCCTAAAATAAATGACTTTATTATTTAATAATTAAGTCATACTGATCATAAAAAACCAGATTTAGTTAATATAAATAGATGACATATATTATTTATTTTCATAACATTTACAATACACAATAAATACTAACATACATTTTATAATACATAAACAATGTTTCAACCTTCTACACATTTTTTACAACTAATTATATATATTCCTCCACTTTACAAATATCAAAATAACATTACCTAGAACATTACCTATACAAAATAAATCCTTACACATTCAATAAACGTTAATTGGCGTCACCCATATAAGGAAAACAATTAGCATAACAGAAAAAAAAATTCAAATCAACAAATAAAAACAGACTATCCATTTAAACAACCAATCCTATTTCTGAAACAATTAACCTAATACTATATAAATGAAATAATAAGTAACTAAAAACGCAGTATACATCTCCTAAGTAAAGGAAGACGAAACTCTGCTGGATTTCTGGAAGAAAACTGATGGACTTCAACAGAAAGAGACCTACACATATCTAAAGTAAGTACTACTACATTATTAGTCAGCGAAAATGTAAATCTCAAAGCTCACACCTATATTTTAAAGCAAAATACATCAAATATATCTTTTTTTTTAGCACTCATCCTACAGATGAAAAAAAAACACAGAAGACCTACACAACACCTGGACATCAAAAGTTACATATAAAAAAGTAAGTATATATTAGAAATGTAAAATCGAGAATTAATAGATAGGTAACTAAATCTAAACTAGCAAAAAACGTCGAACAAATTATCATAAATAGTAATAAAATATATCTACACATTTTCTCAACTTCCACAGGTACAAAAAGATATACACAGAAAATAACAGTTTGAAGAACATCAACAGCTGAAAATAACGACTTGAAAGCATCAAAACATTTACAGGTAAAATACAAATGTGTGAAACTGTATAATGTGATTAGAACATTTTTTTTCCTTAAAAAATATTTACATTCTCTTTTAATTACCTCCTAGCACTACAATACTATCATGACTGAAGGAGCTAAATTCATTTATTCACAAAAAGGGAAAATGCTTCTTTGTTACATGGGATATGTCTACACTCAAGAGAAACAAAAAGATTTGAAAGTGTTTTGGAAGTGTACGAAATATTATGCCAACAAATGTTATGGTAGAGCTATAACTCAGGAAACTACTGTTACTTATACTAAAGAACATAATCACCCACCCAATGTAACAGAAATAGAGATTAGACAAATGCTAGATTCCCTTAAAGAAGCTAGTACTAGCACTGATCAACCAACAACTGCTATTCTGAAACACCATTTAAGTGTACTTCCCCAACATGCTTCTAGCCAATTACCATCTATAGAATCCCTTAAAAGAACAGTAGCTAGACAAAAAAGAGCAACATGCACTACTCCTCCCACACCAAAAACTTTAGAAGAAGTCCAAATTCCACCTGAACTCTCTGTAACTCACAATAAAGAAAATTTTATACTCTATGACAACAAATCTAAAGATAAAAGAATTATACTGTTTGCCACAGCAAACAACATGACAAAACTTACCCAATGCCAAACTTGGATGATGGACGGTACTTTTTCTGTATGCCCCAAACCTTTTTATCAATTATACACCATCCATGGTCATTTCCAAAATGCAAATATTCCATTCCTTTATGCCCTTCTACCAAACAAACAGCAAACTACCTATCAAGAAATACTAACTGAAGTCAAGCAACATACTAACAACTATTTTCCACAAAAAATTATCATTGACTTTGAAAAAGCTATGATAAACAGCATCCTTAAAACATACCCACACACAGCAATACAAGGTTGCTATTACCACTTTAATCAATGTATCTGGCGACATCTACAAAAATCAACCTTGAGTATCCAATACGCCACTGATAGCACATTTGCTTATCAAATCAAAAAACTCATCGCCCTAGCCTATGTTCCACTAACAGATGTAACTGAGCACTATAACTTATTAATAGACAGTCCCTACTATAAAAGAAACGAAGATAAACTAAGCCCTATGCTTGACTACTTCGAAGACACATGGGTAGGAAGGCTACACAGATCAGGCCACAGAAGACAACCCAAATACCAAATAGCTTGGTGGAATGTCTACCTTAGCACACTAAATAAGGAAGCAAAAACAAACAATGCAGTTGAAGGATGGCACAATGCCTTCCAAGCAACTACAGGCCGAGGAACGCCTACCCTTCACAAATTAATACAATCCTTACAAAAAGAACAAAGTTACCAGGAGCTCCGAATGGAGCAATCAGTAACTTTGATTGGACCTAAACTCACCAAAGAAACTAAAAAAATGTATAACACACTCCAAAGTCAAGTTACCCTCTATCCAACTAGCAAAGGACTAGAATATCTATCAATGATTGCCAAAACTATTCTTTAAAACATTACATAACTATACACGTAAAACTAAACATATTTTTCCTAAAATTCTTCATTATAATATGTAACAAATTGCAATTAAATTATCAAATACATAATATTAACATATATAAAATGTATTTAGATAATGTATTTACAAAATGTTACATACAACGTAAGTAAAGCAAAATTAAAAACAGTTTTCCCACCCATTAAAAATCCAGAAAATACTTATATTTCTGATGCAGCTTCAAACGTAATCCAATTCCAAGCAATCCATAGGACACCATTCCAAAAACCCATACAATCCATGAAAGCCCCAAAAAAATGCAAAAATACAAGCAAATGCATAGCGACTCCTTTCCACTTCAGTAGACACCAGATACCATAGAAAACCCAAAAATCCGTAATGGCGAAAAATAAACGCTCCAAGAAAATGTAAAAACCCAAAAAATAGTGTGCAAAAATAAGAGTATATAATACTCGTTACACAGCTGTGATCAAAAAAGAAGGGAGTCCTCCAAAACAGCGAAACGCGACGATAACCTAGAAAAAATAAATAACATACCCACCCACATAAAAACACCCATACATATATAAAAACACATATTTATACATCAAACATATTATCTTAGTAACATTTAAACATATTACCTCACCTCACACACCTACAACAAAAACGCGGTAAAAATCCAATATCGTACACTCTACCTAATACCGAACACACAATCTTCTCTAATTAACTCTACCTACATAAACATAAACACAGCACACATACACTAGCAATAAGTTCAGAAACTTATAAAACACAATTAAAACAAACTTACCCTCTCTAACGCGAAGCAGCACCCAACCGCGATCTGTTGAAGCACCAAATACGCCTAAGTAACATTACGCGGTTAAAAAGTAGTCCCTGTATACAGCTAAATGCTATTTAATTTCTATATTCCAACACTTTAAAAAATACACAGAGTATTATATTAAGTGTAAATATTTTTTTAAAGTGTATAAAATTATTTCATAAATATTCATAAGTTTGAAATAATTATTCAACTGTTATGTTATAGTTAAAAAATTAATTTTTGATTTATAAATACATTTAGTAAATAATGTTAATGTAAAAATAAATTGCATATATAAGTTTGTTACAAGAAATGTTTTTTTTAAATTTGCAAATATTATGTAAAACATTATGTATGTATATAATAAATGTTTTTGGTGCTTATGTATTTAAAAATGAATATTATAAATATGTTCAATATTCATAATAATTATTTCCAAAAATATAACATGACTTGGTAATAAACAAAAATGTTACAATTACAAAAAAATGTACATAATTTGCAATCACAATAAATTCAATGTGTATCTGAATAAATATTTTGTTATTAAATAAAAAGTACATATTACCAATTTGTTTCAGAAACTATTTAAATGTTAATATATGTAAAAGATAAAAAAATTATGTTAATATAATTTATGTGTTAAAAACATATACATGTACTTCATATTTTTGTTATGTTAATAAAAACATTGAATGAAATTTTTTGATTATAAATAAAAAATGATTCTCTACTTACAAATAAATTTGTATATGTGAATAAACAATTTTTCATTTATGGCATTTAACCCTGTCTATGTTTCCTTCTTTATTATTGTATATAAATATTATTTGCATATTAAATAATCTATTAAAAAATACCTTATACATTTAAATATGTTTAAAAATTTATTAATATTTAAAGTCCTACAATACCAATAATTGTTTTAATGTATATTAATTCAAATATTTTATATAAAATATATGAAAAAGTAACTAATTTAATAGACATTTAAATTGACCATATTTTTACCCTGTATCCCTCTAACCTAAAACCCTAAACTGACCCAAAGCCCTAAAAACACCCCTTTACCCACAAACTAAAAACTGACCCAGAACCCACAAAATACCCCTTTACCCACTAACTGAAAACTGACCCTGACCCCTAACAATAACCCTTTACCCACTAACTGAAAACTGACCCTGACCCCTAAAAATACCCCTTTACCCACTAACTGAAAACTGACACTGACCCCTAAAAATACCCCTTTACCCAAAAACTGAAAACTGACCCTGACCTCTAAAAATACCCCTTTTCCCACAAACTGAAAACTAACCCTGCAACCAAAAAAATACCCTTTACCCAAATACTGAAAACTGACCCTTAACCCTAAAAACAGCCCTTTACCCACTAACTGAAAACTGACCCTGACCCCTAAAAATACCCCTTTACCCACTAACTGAAAACTGACCCTGACCCCTACAAATACCCCTTACCCACTAACTAAAAACTGACCCTGACCTCTAAAAATACCCCTTTACCCACAAACTGAAAACTAACCCTGCAACCAAAGAAAGACCCTTTACCCAAATACTGAAAACTGACCCTTAACCCTAAAAATAACCCTTTACCCACTAACTGAAAACTGACCCTAACCCCTAAAAATACCCCTTTACCCACTAACTGAAAACTGACACTGACCCCTACTAATACCCCTTTACCCACTAACTGAAAACTGACCCTAACCCCTAAAAATACCCCTTTACCCAAAAACTGAAAACTGACCCTGACCTCTAAAAATACCCCTTTACCCACTAACTGAAAACTGACCCTGCAACCAAAAAAATACCCTTTACCCAAATACTGAAAACTGACCCTTAACCCTAAAAATACCCCTTTACCCACTAACTGAAAACTGACCCTGACCCCTAAAAATACCCCTTTACCCACTAACTGAAAACTGACCCTGACCCCTACAAATACCCCTTTACCCACTAACTGAAAACTGACCCTCACCCCTACAAATACCCCTTTACCCAAAAACTGAAAACTGACCCTGACCCCTAAAAACACCTTTATCCACAAACTGAAAACTGACTCTGAAAGAAAAAAATTACCCTTTACCCAAATACTGAAAACTGACCCTGAACCCTACAAATACCCCTTTACCCACTAACTGAAAACTGACCCTGACCCCTAAAAATACCCCTTTACAACTGACTCTGCACACAACATATACCCCTTAATTACCAAACAGAAAAGTAACCCAGAAGACTAAACCAACCTCTTTCCCCAAATACAAAATAATATATATATGAGAATATCTATAATTATATATATATATGTTATATATATCTTTATATATCTAATTATAAATATATTATATATATGTAATTAAATGTAATTAGACAATTATATTTCATATATATATATTTTATATTTAATTATTATAATATTAGTTATATCTATTTATATCTATATAATTAACATATTTTAAGTCTTTAAAAATTATTTCATTATGAATACCAATTAATTAATTAACATATGTCATTACTTATAATTAATTAACTTCCCACCCTATACCCCTATTAACACACAACCCACTACATAACATAAAAATGTGATATGTAACATAATTTACTATAATAGCATTAATGTTAATAAATTTACAATTACATAAAATATAATTTACATATTTAATTTATTTTACAAATATTTAATTATTCATAACAATTAACTAATTAACATAATTAATTACTTACAATTAAATTACTTCCCACCCTATTCCCCTATAATCCCACAACCCACTACATATCCTAAAAAAGTTTGATTTTACATATTCAACAATAATTCCATTTATTTAAATAAATTAACAATTAAATTATATATAGTTAACATATTTTAGATAAATAACAAGTATTTACTTATTCTTACCAATTAATTAATTAACAGATTTAATTACTTACTATTAAATTACTTCCCACCCTAATCCCCTATAATCCCACAACCGGCTACATGAAAAAAATTATTTAAATAAGCATAATTCTCAAATAAGCTATTAAAATAACATATTTACCAATTACATATTATATATTTAATTAAATAGTAATTTAACAATTAATTACATATTAATACTAATAATTATATTTACATATTTAATTAATTAATACCAATTAATATATTTACATATTTAATTAATTAATACCAATTAATATATTTACATATTTAATTAATTAATACCAATTAATATATTTACATATTTAATTAATTAATACCAATTAATATATTTACATAATTAATTAATTAATACCAATTAATATATTTACATAATTAATTAATTATATTTAAAATACTTCCCACCCTATTCCCCTAAAAACCCACTACCCGCTCCTAGAAATTATTATAGTAATATAATTTTTTTTTTATTTATTAATTATTTTTAACATTAATTTTATATAAATAAATAAATAAAATTAATACATTTTAACACAAAATGCTATTATAAAACATTAAAACAATGTACATTGAACTATTACATATTATATATATACATATTAAAATTCGATATCATGAGAGTCGATATTGTGACAGTCGATAACACAACTTTCGATATTTTTAAACTAATACACATATCGATATTTTTTACTGACGATATTACTTACTCGATATTTTTTATGTCGATATTTTTTACATACATAACAATCGATAAAAAAAAAATCGATATTACTTACCTCGATATTAATGCCATCTCGATATTCTCTAGTCGATATTATGTCCAGTCGAAATAAATGACTCGATATTAAGACTGTACACCGTTTATACACACACTTGTTATATTATTTCTAGCCCTGAAGAAGTCGTGGGGTCATCCCCAAGCGACGAAACATGTGTTGGCTGGGAGTTGTTGGATTAAAAGAAAAAAGAAAAAGACAACATAACTTTATCCCTCTTTTTGTTCACACTTACTGTAATTTTGAAATTTCATTTGTGAATAGAGCGTGTGCATAGGATACGAATTGTCGCAAGATTGGCCTGTCGGTTCAACATTTTGAGGGTCTAGGGTGTTTTCCCTCAAATTTTGCACCACATAGAATAGTAGGATCTAACATTGATGCAAACTTGATAGGCGCCGTTTCGCCTAGTGAATGACACCCCCTCCAGTGATAGCACGGAATGTGTGTTTCTGTTTCATGAAACGTCCAAAGTTATATCTAAACAGGAACTAGAATTTGAGAAATGGGAGGGTGTTTCTTGATGTAATGTTAGTGAGGAGCTGCTGTTATGTTAGAATATTAAAAACGCACATCACTAGTCATGAATATTAGATGTAAACATATTTGGAAATTGGAAGGGTGTGCCTGTGCAGTGTCAGTGACCTGCCAAAGAGGGCAATAAAGAGGTGAATTTAGATCAGAGCTGTTCCAAGCAGGGACCCACTAAAAAATTTCCGACCAGGGCAACCAAACACCGTAAGATATCCCTGCCTGTGCATCTATTGACTGGGAAGTCAATGAAAATGGGTTAGAATGTGATTTACTGTCGGTTGCATCCACGAATGTCAGTTATTGACGTCATCAAGCAGCAAGAACAGGACGTGTAGGATCATCTCCATCGTGGCACTGGATGTATCAATCTATGTACAGGTGAATTTCTGCCTTATATCATCTCTTTCTGCCAACACAGGTGTAGAATAACTTGTCTAGAAGTATTTAGTATTTACATTTTGGATCAATAATGCTTGTATTAATGGTGATCCTATTTGGAATTTTTCATTTTAGATCATAATACGATCACAGAAATAGGCACGGGTAAAAAGCTACTACTGATCTATTGAACGGAGATGGTAGATTCCTTTGCCCACATAACAGTAACATCAGAAAGATACTCCTACAATTTCATCTGTGTAACCCAATACGAAAAAGGTGGGTCACATAAATGAATGGTGGTCCAATAACAGATAGAACATAGTCAGTACACCTGTTTTTTAAAACAAAGTTCCTTATTTCATTTTTAACAGGATTGTTATAGGAAGACTCCAACTATACAGCGGAGTTCATTGATTTTAAAATTTCACACCCACACCGTCGAGGTGGGATATGTCAGAAACTCCCCCTGTTGAGAAATATATAGGAGGTAGGTTAAAAGATTCTACTATGGGCAATTTTCGCTTCCTAAACTACTATTTTAGACCTCAGTTATAGATTGCAATAGTAGGAGTAAAATAAAGAATAATGGTGATTTATGTTCTTAGTCTATTTAGTAGGGTTAAATACAGTTGAGAACAGTTGGGAAAACTGTGAATCTGATCTCACCTTTATGAAATAGGTGAGTTTAAAATATATGAAGAAATAAAAGTTGTGATTTGATTGACAGTATGCATGTTGTGATATCACCCAGTCCCAATAGAGAAGGGTGGGATACATTCCATGTAAAACTTTGAGGTGATATTTTTGGGAATCCCCTAGTCTTTTTGTGGTAATATATATACTAGTCTAGAAGGGGAATGATAAAGGCCTCTTAATTTGTGCTTAAAGGGAAGGAGCGATGTTAAAACAGGAGCTCAAAGTAAACAGAAGCTAATATTTATTCAGTATTTTTATACAAGGAATTGTCCAAAGTATTTCGATGAGAGAGATTAATATTTTATTGTCATGAGGAAGGTGGCTTGATCCTCATTTGTGCTACCGAAATGCGTCAATGCTTTTATTTTTAGTACATTTGAAGAAAAATGTGTTGCATATAAACAATGAAATAATGCAAATATTCTGATTGATTTCTTCAAATTAACTGTTTTAATGACAGAAATATATATCTGATATTTTGTTTCTCTTATATCACCTTGAATGTTTTTAACTTGTTGGAATTAAATAAAATGTTTTATGTAATGTTCTTCATTGTTTTATCATGATTTTGCATACAAATGTATGATCAAACACTTTTCTGATACAATATTAAATTCTGAATGCGTTTTAACGATTTTTGGCCTTCTCTTTCAAGACTGGTGGGTGGAATCTCTGAATGTCATAAAGAGTGTGAGTTGTATATTAAAATAATAGTTCTCCAAGAGTTATTGTTTTTCTATTAGTTTATTAGTACCCTCTCTCTTGGTGTAGAGAGATCACTCTCGTTTTCTTCTATGTGGACGTTTGGCCGCCACAGTCCCGTTGGCGGGAAGACACATCGTGATTGGACCGCCAGAAAAACTGGCGGTCTCACCTCCAACAGTCGCATTGGCCTATACCGCCACTGCTGTGGTTGAGATTTCCTGGCAGTGACAGCGGTGCCACAGCAGTCTTTCGTCTATGAAACTGCATGCATTGTAATAGGATGTGCAGACCACCAACTAGGCGGTGGCGAATGTGTCGCTGTTTTTACGGCAGTACCCTTTCTGCTAAACTTGTAATCAGCCCCTAAGTGATGAATATTCAACAAACAGTCATTTTTGCCTTTGAAGTAAAAATAAAAGATGCATTAGCCTATTACCTAACAGAGGTAGTTAACCACTGCACCCTCCTCGTAGAAAGTATATTCTACCAAGAAAACAAGCACAAACCAAGCCCCCTAATGGGTTACTTTGAAGACATTTGGGTTGGAAACCTACACCATTCAGGACATAGACATCAACTCAAATTCTAAATATCATGGTGGACTGTCTACAACAGCACAATGGCTCAAGGAGCCAAAACCAACAACCCAGTAAAAGGATTGCACAATGCTTTCCAAGCCACACTATGTAGAACCCAACCAACACTTTTCATATTCACAGAAGCCCTACAAAAAGTACAAAGGTACCAAAAACAAACACTTGCGCAATCAGTAAACCAAATAATAAAGTACACTACTTAGAAACCACAGCAAAATCCCTATTATAAAATACCAAATTATCTAATTGAAACCAACAGACCTTCGCAACAGTACACGCCACCATAATTAAAATATTAAACAATTACTTTTATACCTGAGTCTGAATAACATATAAATAATATAGATAAAAGTTTGATGTATGAATATAATATGTTTACTAATTAATTAAAAATCAACACATCATCCTCTGGGTATACACCACTACTCCATACCCAGTATATGCAGATTCAGACTCTGTCAGTAGATGCAATAGGACGGCAATCAGGGGAGCAGGAACAACAACATATCCCGCTCCAACTGTCAAATTGCAACAACGTGGGACTACCGGGCCAGCCCCGGGGGGGTCAGAAAGTGTCAAAGAATAGACAACTTATGGTTTCAGAATCTATAGAAGCCTCAATGGTTGCTTTGTTTGACGCAGCCCTTACAAAGCAGATGGATAGCAAGATCTTGCTAAACCTCATTCCTGAGGAGATAAGAGAAATGAAGAGGTCTCAAGAAAATGAAATATCCTCTCTCCATCCGCACCTTGGAAAATAGAAGAAGCAGTAGCTTACAGAGTCAAGGATCACCCAGCTAGAGGACCAATTGAGTTCCATGCTCTCGAAAGTAAACAAAGCCACCAAGGACTTGAACATTTTAGAGAATAAACTTGAAGAGCTTGAAAATCATTCATGGCACTCGAATTTGCTAATAGTGGGGGTTCCCAAGAGAAGTGAGGGTGCCCAGCTGTTGCAATGGGTGGAATCCTTTATTAAGCAAGGGGTATTGCCTGAGTATAACGGGGATCTTACAATCACAAGGGCCCACAGAATTCCATATAATTTGCTACCTAACTCTAACAGTTCACGCACCATCTTAGTTAACTTCACTGACTATCACATCAAGGAAAGGATTTTGGCTAAGGCCAAACAACAAAGACAATTCCCAATTAACGAAACTTTGAATTGCCGAATTTTTTCTGATATATCAGCGGCTGCTGCTCATAGGCTCAAAGAGTTTGTCAAACTGCTCTTTCACTTTAAAGCTCAGGGCGCTCAGGTGTCTATAGCCCAGCAATCCAAGCTACGTGTTCTTGTGAGGGGGAAATTCCACATGTTCTCTAATATGGAAGATGCCCAAGGTCTTCCTAAGGAGATCTGAGCTTCAAAGTGAAATCATAGACTGGATAATGTTCACTTCATTGTATCTAAGTTCACCTAAGTTCACTATTGCCGGGGGGAGGTGGGTCACTGAGGGTGCAGGTCCATGGCACCCAAAAGAGAAGTTGGAGGGAGATGTGGCTAGTTTGACGGGCCATATTTCTAAAGGGTTGGGTTGTGGAGGGAGGGGGGTTGCTTCAAAAAAGGGTGCAGGAGTAAAATGAGCAGCAGCAGGGGCAGTGGGGGAAAGATCATCAGGATTGTGGGATTGTTCGTTTACTATTTGGACCTTTGTAGAAATGACATATAAGTGTTGTATTATTTCAGTTAACGTTAATGGGATACTAAACAAACAAAAGTATGAAGGACTAATTAGGTGGGTAGCTTCCTTTTCACCCCAGGTAGTATTTCTTCCAGAAACCCACTTAAAAATCAACTCCCCAAAGCTATTTCTCCCAAGAGTTTTTTCCCATGCTTTTTTTACTTCAGCTGGGTTGACGAAAAAAGGAGTAGCTATCTATTTTTGTAGAGGTCTTACATGGGAATTTGGTCAAGTCTGGAGAGACCTCTCTGGACGGTGGATCTGGATTGAGGCCAAACTAAGCGGTATTATATTAAACTTTGTAAATGTTTATGGCCCAGTAGTAGACGATATCAAAGCTCTACTTAAAATCAGTGAGCTACTCAGGGGGGCACCGGGAAACATAATTGTGGGTGGGGATTTTCATTCTATTCAAGATTTAAAGAAAGACACCTCTAATAAAAACAAGAAAGAGTTGAAGTCCAAAACCCCAAAAATAAAAATGTACATATTATTCTCACCAATTTCATGCGGCCTCCTTTATCGATTTTTTTGAATAGCACGATCTCAGAAATATACAGGTATTGAAATAGGGGCAAACTCATTTTCGGACCACTCCCTCGTAAAGCTCAAGCTGGAGATTGAGGAGGGAAGGAGGATTAGATCCAGGTAGCAGATGGATCGTCTCCTCCTGCAGGATCCTCATTGGGTTGCCAATATAAAAGATCAGATATTAGAATACTTTAAGATAAATGAAAACACAGCAGAAGTTTTCTCTGTGGGGGGGGGGTTTAAAGCTGCCTTACGTGGGCAGATGATTGCTTTTTCAGCTGCCCAATCTAAAAAACTGCATGATAAGATAGCTAAATTCCAGCAGGCTGTGGACAGTGCTTTATGCCCCATCTCAGGGAGCGGGGGAAGCCGGAGGTCAGCTTGAAAGGGCGAAGCAGGCATTGAAGGAGTTTTTTTTAATTGAAAAAATAAATAGTTCTAGAACGTACCAACAACGAGTGTATGAGGATAGCCAAATGGTTGGTAAAATGCTAGCCGGGGCAACAAGAACTAAACAGGAAGCAGACCTGATTTCTGAAATTATTGATCCTAAGACCAGAGACACTATAATGGATAAAGACGGCATAGCCCAAGTCTTTATTGAATACTATTCACAGTTATAGGCCACTAGATACGAGGTATGATTGAAAAAAATCCAAATATATTTTGAGGGAGTGAGGGAGTAAATCTTCCCACTTTGTCCGAGCCGGTAGTGGAACAAATCCATCTAGACATATCAGAAGCAGAAGTTTTAAATGTGGTGAAATCTATTGCAGAGGCCGATGGGCTACCAATCGAATTTTATAAAACTTTTTCCAAGGAATTGACTCCCTTCTTGGTGAAGCTGTTCAACGCTATTAAATCGGGAGGTTGTGCTCCCACTAGTTTCAAAGAATCCATAATCGTTAGCTTTGTGAAGAAGGGAAAAAATCATAAGGATGTCAATGCATATAGACCGATCAGTCTCCTCAATGCGGATTTTAAAATTTTAATGAAAGTGTGGGCCCAACGCTTCACCCCCATAGCCCAGGAATTAATTCATAGTGATCAGTCCGGGTTTGTTGCGGGGAGGTCCATGTCTTCCAATACTGGGTTCTTAATCCAGGCTCTCAATAACTTTACGAATAACAAAATTCCAACTCTTATCATGATGGTGGACATCGAAAAGGCGTTCAACCTGGTTAATTGGGACACACTTTTTTTTGGACTGGATCAATTTGGTATCCCTGTCCAAATCACAAATATACTGAGGAACATCTATCAGGGTGCCCCGGCCCGGGTGGTGATAAATGCCAATCAAATAGGGACAGTCAATATCAATCGCGGGACCAGACAAGGTTGCCCGAAGTCCCCCATTGTATTCACCTTCTTCATCGAGCCCCTGGCCATTAGAATTCGCGGAAATCTGGAAATTAAAGCTCCATTAAAAGGGATGGCAAAACTAAAACTCTTTGCAGATGATATCCTTTTATATTTGAGCCCCAATAATCTAAATTTGGATCAGACTTTAAAAGAGTTTTGCCAATTTGAATTAATAGGGGGGGGTACAAAATAAATCTAAATACAATTGAAATTTTAACATTGAAGGTTGACTGTAATTTTCTACCCTCTAATTTAAGATCCCAAGCTTTGAAAGCAGAACCAATACGATATCTGGGCATATATGTCTCTAACCACTAAGAACTGTTATTCACTCTAAATTACTTAGCAATGCGGAATAAAATTAAGGCCCTTCTCAATAAGTGGTCTCTTTTACCTCTAACACTAATAGGCTATGTAGCGTTCATAAAAATGTCTATTCTTTCCCTACTAGTTGTCCTCTTTATAAATGTACCCTTGAAGATCAATTCCAACTATTTTAAAGAGATGGAGTGAATGTTCAGGGAATTTGTCTGGAGTAGGAAGTCTTCCTGGGTTAAGCTAGCTATACTGCAGCTGGAAACTAATCAGGTTGGTCTAGCACTACCAAAAATACAAACTTATTACGAGGCAGCGATTTTGGATCTTACGGCACGCTTACTGGAATCAAATGGTTTATTAGACAATTTCCTTTTTAACAGAATGGTTTTGGAGTCAGGCTCGCGAATCCCAATATTTTTAAAAACATCAAAATTACCGAAAAAGACCGTATACAAGTCTGTACGAGACTTTTTCTACAGATTACAATCCTTTTTTAACAGGCCGGTTCCACAGGATTGAACTATTTAAAGCTAGAGGAATGTAAAATTCTCGGTCTTCTAGTACATTCCAGTCGGCTTAAAAGATAGAGGGACAGTGGTCTTGAGGAATTGGGTCACTTCTTAATTAATAAGAAAGTAATCTCCTGGCAAGAAGTTCAAAATAGATATGGTAACCGAAATAAGCCTAGTTTTCTGGAGTATTGTACATTTTATTAGTCGGTATGACCTATTGCCAAGCGATGCTCCAACAAAGCCAGTAAATGCTCTGTATAGAGCTAAATTAAAGGGGGTGGTAAATTGGTATTCTCCGTTGAGAAAGTGTAATGAGCGCCCCCTTGTAGAAGAATTCTTGGAAAAAGTAACCCAGGAAACAAATTGTTCCTTCTCTCGCCAGGAATGGCAGTCCATAGCCCATTTAGGAAGTAAGGCACTAAGAGCGGGCAACTTTAAAAGGATGGCATTTTGATCTAGGTGGTCGGCATATTACACCCCAAAAACTCTTAATAAACATCATCTGGATGTGGAAAACAGATGTTTCTGATGTCAGGCACAAGGCGAAGGAGATTAGCTCCACACATTTTTTACTTGTCCAAAACTTGAGTTGTTCTGGGCCCAAATTCTTTTCAGCTATACGCCAGGCAATACAGAAGAGGCTTGACCCTGAGGTAGGGGCAGCTCTCTTTGGTATTTCTAGAGCAAGGTCTGACCTGACTAAAGCCGAAGAGACCTATACGGCGATTAGCTCTTTAGTTGCTCGCTTTCTAATTCTCCAAAACTGGAGGTCTGAAGACGTACCTTCCTATTCCAAATGGCTAAATAAAATGCAACCAACTATGAGGTTTGAAGAAGCTTATGCCAAGAGGGTTGGTGCAACAAGAACATTTAAAACTGTTTGGAAGTTTTTTTAAACTTGTGAAACAATGGTGGTAATATTAATTTTCTTTAGACAATTGCATTGAAGTGTTCAGGAGCACTTTAGCACATTACACTTTTTTCTGGCATATACCTAAGGAAAGGCACGACTGCACTATAATATTACAGTTTATTTTGCAGGTACAATGTCTAAACTTCTTGGATCGAGTTTTACATGGCTATTTCTTCTGAACAGTGCTCTAGAATCAAGGGTCTAGGAGATTGCGAGTTTAATTTTTTCGGTTTCTATAATAATTATAGGTAAACGCCAAGGCATTTGAACAATGTCAGTAAATCTATCATGTGTCACTTTAGTATGCAACACTCTAGCACTTTAGAAATTTAAGGAGTAAGATCAATTTTCTTAAACTTTGCAAGACCCAGCCCGACTTCTGTTGCCTTTTTAATTATTGGGCTTCTTGGTCTCGGTATTTAATCTATGTTGGTTTGAGTTGAAATATGAACATGAATTTTTGATTTCAAAATGTTTTTTTAAATTCCTGATGACCACTGATATCACAATGCTCTGCTCAATAAAAAAAGTATACAAAAAAAAGAAAATCAACACACCACCAACCACAAAGCACAATGCTAGAAATAAATCACAAATTGAATCAAGTAAATGCAATGCATAGAAATGTAAAACAAGAGAATGCAATTACAGCAAATACGCATACATAATAAAATATAAACATTTTCCCTCACACAAAATTAACAAAAATAAAACTTACAGTTCTGTAGCTGCAGATCTTCATCCATGTCCAGAATACATGGGAATACATCCAAAATAATGCAAACAAATTAAAAAAATAAATAGTTCCTAGTTAAATCCAACAAAGTAATCATAAGGGACAATAAAAAATCTGGAAAAAATAAGCAAATACTCCAAGAAACCCAAAAAATCTAAGGAGATCGAAAATAAGAATATTAGTTTGCTAGAAATCAAAATAAACTCCTTTAGAAAAAAAACACAAAATCCAAAAATCCACAGAATAACTTTGGAACCTGTAAAAAGCATACAAAACTTACCCACAAAAGCACTGCTTTTAAATACAGCATAAACATTACATTACAAGTATAACACACTATCTCCCTATAAAAAACAATCGAGACTTTAAACAAAAATTGTTAAAAAATGTTATAAAAATGTTTTAAAATGTTCTAAAAATATCAAAAATATAAATAAAGGTTAATATAAATAAAGGTTTCATGAAAAATATAAAATGTTAAGTAAAGTATACAATAATAATACTATAGGAACAAAGAATAAAAATAATATAATATTACTTATAATATACTTATAAAAGTATATAAAATGTATTTATACGAAAAACAAATGTAAATGTATATTTTGAAACAAATTATACAAATTTGCAAAATTGTGGTAAAAATGCAAAATCTCAAATAATGTTTAAAAAACATATATAACATGTTTTGTATTTCACAAATGTGTAAAAATGCTGTTAATTATAACACTATTTTTTATATTGGAAAAAAATATTTGTGTTTAGAAAATGTAAATATGTACACTTGATAAAATGTAAAAATAAAGAATAAATGTGTATTTTTCTTTGTAATATAAAGTTAATATTAATAATGTATGTGAAAAATGCTATACCTAGATTTTTACAACTAATACTTACACTTTAAAAAAAGTTACAGAATAGAACTGCCATTTCTATTGAAACAATATTAGTCATGTTCTACGCTGAACGCACACAGGCATCAGTGATGTCATTAGTGATGTCATTTGAGATGTCATCAGTGATGTCACTGACTATGTCATAAGTGATGTAATATGGGAGTTTATAACCAGTGCATTGTGGGGTTGTAAGTTATAGTTAGCTCAGGTAACTATGACTACTGAATTTGTATGGTTTTGTGTGTGTGTGAATTCCAAGCCTTTCTATAACGTCGCTGTAACCTTTGGTTTTCTAAGTGAATTTCACAGTTTAAAAAAAATTCTATTGCCTAACAATAACATCCCTGTAACCTTTCTTTTTTCAGTGAATTTCAATGTATTTTTAATGCTATTTCCTTAATTTAACGTCCCTGTAATCTTTGATCTTTTTGTCAATTTCAGAGATTTTTTAACATAAACTGTACTACAATTTCACCTATAAATTCAATTTAGTAATATATATTTTTACAAGTTTATAAAAACATATCAACGTAACGTAATGCAATTTATGTAAACTTTCTACAAATGCAATACAGCAAATGTTTCTCTCTTTTGTATTCATTTTAAGGATTTGCACAATGGCACCATGAATTTCGCCACCCATTAACATAGCAAACCACACCCTAAATCGGTTATTTTGGTTTCACATCTCTCTGGAGACATTCTCAAAACCACAGCTCCATTGCATTTTTGGCTTTCCTTTAAAAAAAAAGAGTCTCAAAGTTAAGATGTCTTCTGCTGGGGCGTGGTTTCGGCACCGTCACAAGATGGCCGCCTGAAGATTACCTCCGCCCCACCGATCCGTTCTGGAGCATTTTATTGCCCGTTAATGCTGTTCCTGTGGGGTTCTATCAGCAGTAAAATGCAGCGGAGTGCATGGAGCGCTGGGTGAGGCCGTTTTGTGGTTTCCAGCGTGCCGCTTTTCACTTTTTTGGCTCCCTCGCGTTTTTCCTCACAGTTAATGGCCGCCATTTTAGAGTTTTTCATAGGGCGAGTGACTGTTTTCATTTTTCTGAAGGAACCTGTGTATTAACTCCTTATTGACTCTACTAAGTAACGCTCATATGGAAATATTGCAGGACTGTTGTGGAATGCTGTGCTCTTCTGTTTTTCAAGCGTGCTCTGAGCTGAATGAAAGCTCCTTTTGTGCTTCAGGCATTCGTGTCAGGAATCACATTGGCTGTCTTTTATCGAGTTAATACACTTCAGTGATGTGTGCTCATTCTACACAGCTCTCCTGGTAATTATTTATGCTGCCTTCTATATGTGACCTAATCTCCTAATCAGTACCAGAGTTGGGAGTAATTTGAGTGTATTTTCAATTGGCTACATGGAGGAATAGTTTATTTGCACCATCTTTTCTTCAACAGTTTTTCCCTGTTATTGCTGTGACTGTGAGTTCCTGTTAGCAAAGCTTCGCATTAGCATACCTGGCCCACAGTTGTGCCTCTAGTGCGTAGCACTTAATGTCATCATATGATTCTCTCCATCAATATCATTAACTGCCATCTTAGAGCTCTCTACATTGTATGATCTATGAGGGAATTAACATGTTTTGGAATTGGAATAAGTTCTGTATGTGCCAATCCCTCTGCATATGCTGACTTTCAACTTCCTCACCAGTGATGCCATCAATTTTGGAACTTTTGGTTTATTTCTTGGAATATCCCTCTTGATTAACATCGGACTTTATTACTATGTCTACTCAGTGCACTCCTTCCTTCCAGATAATTGAGTTACCTGTGTAATTTTGGGTTTGCTGAATTGCTCAATTCATCTCTGCAGGTTGCGCTTAATTCATAAGTTCTGTCCTTTGTTCAACATTCTGACTTTCTACAGACATTACTACACTTTATGTCTATGGGATAACTGCGCAAGTCCAAATTTGTTTTTGTGCCTTCCAACTCTGCTCGAGCCTCGCACACTTCACTTCCAGGCTCTCCTGTTACAGAAATACAAATGGCAGGTGTACCATCTAATCGCTCTTCTTCTTCTCAGTCTACGTCTTCTAAAGCTTCTCCTCCCAATACGTCCACCAAGCGCTTGAAACACGATCCTCCATCTCCTGATAAGGCCTCCTCTATTATCTCTATGGAGTTAATTTTGGAGGAAATTTGTTCTTTGCGCCTATTTGTAGAGGAGACTAGTGGCCACATGCAACTGTTGAAGGAAAAATGGTCTCTATGGACACCAGGCTTACCTCTGTGGAACAACAAGTTAGCGGAATTCAATCCAACTCTCAACGTATTTCAACTGGAGAAGTCTGTCCAAGCCCTTCAACAACATACGGAGGATTTAGAAAATAGGAACAGGAGAAATAACCTTCATATTTACGGATTGCCTGAATCTCTGGAGAGTGATGATCCTGTATCTTTCTTCACTTTCTTTCTTCTGATATTGCTGGACAAGCCGCCCACAACTTCTCTTAGTATTCAACGAGCTCACAGACTGGGTCCTTGTTCATCTACTTCATCAAAACCTCGTGGAGTCATTATTCTTTTCTTGAAATTTACTGATTTACTTTCTGTCCTTTCTGCAGCAAGAGCCAAACGTCAAATTTCTTGGCTTGGCCAGAGAGTATATATTTCTCAGGATGTCTCCAATGTCACTGCAAATCAAAGAAAAGAGCTCCTGAATCTTCGCGCTCCTCTGAGATCTCTTGGCGCAAGATACGGTTTATTCCATCCATGTACCTTTAAGGTTACTTACAAGAATCGCACTTGGACTTTCTTGGATCCTAATGAACTTCATTCATATCCAATCTAACAGCAGCATGGATACTTCTACTCCCCCTACTGGTCGAATTGAATTGCAATGTCATTTCCATTTGTTTTGTTTTTCCTATATTTGCTCACAGTTATCCTGTTGATGTTTCTTTTCCGCGCTAATATGTGAAACTTCTTTGGAATGTTCCGTTATATCTGTTTACTTCTAGTTTCCATTGTATTGCTGTTTCCTCATATTGTTTTTTTTTGTCTCTTTCTTTTTCTTCAGATTCCTCATCGCAAGTTCGTGTTTCTTGACTCCTTATTTTGTGTGATCTCTACCCCTTGGCTTCCTATTTGTGCCCTGGTGCAGTTGGATTCCTGTTCTTCAGGCGGTTCGTCTTTTTGTGTGCCGCCATTACCCCATCTTCCTTTTGTATTTCCCCTTCAGGTATGTTTTCTTCAGTCATTCTTTGGATATGTACTGTCTCTTCTTTTTCTTCATCTTTTTCTTCCTTTCTCCTTCTCCTTTCCTGGATCTCCTTCACCCTTACTCGTTTTCAGATGTTGCCTACATTTTTCCCTTTGGCTTTATGTTGTTTAAATATCTTTTTACAAATTTTGATGTTATTATATTTATCCTTTTTGCAAATTTAGAGTTATTTCATGGAATGTAAAAGGTTTTGTTAATCCCATTAAGCGACAGTGAGTACTGTCTCACTTAACCTCCTATACCCCTGATATTGCTCTTCTACTGGAGACTCACCTTAATGGCCTTGAATTACTTAAATTAAAAAGGAATTGTGTGGGTACATTTTTATTTTCTCCTTCTTCCAATAAGAAAAATGGAGTTGCTATTTTAATTAATAAAAAGTTAAAATGTAAAGTATTGGTAGAGGAAAAAGATTCGGAAGGGAGATGGATTTTGGTTCAGTTGCTGATTAACTCTATTTCCCTAACTGTTTTTTATATTTATGGTCCTACTCAGCCTGATTGTTTGTTTCGGCCTCTAATTACAAGCAAATGTATACAACATAAGGATGACTTTTTTCTTTTAGGAGGAGATTGTAACCAAATTAGTTATCCATTTCTTGACCGCAAATCCACTGTTCGCTTCATTCCCCACAAACCTCATAAGCAATTCTTAAACACTATCCTTCAAACACATCTTTCGGATTCTTGGAGACTCACGCATTCAGACACTCTAGATTATTCTTTCTTTTCAAACCCTCATGCTTCTTCTTCTAGGTTAGACTATATTTTTCTCTCTCAGTCTCTCACTCAGAATCTTTTATCTTCCTCTATTGAACCTATTGTTATTTCAGATCATGCTCCCTTTATAACGGATATTGATCTACTTCCTCCTCATCCCAAGCCTTCTTGCTGGCGCTTTTATTCTACTCTTCTCACTGACCCTAATTTCTCTTCTTCATTTCGGACTTTTACTACTGATTTCTTTCAAACTAACTCTACTCCTGACATTCTTCCTCATACTCTCTGGGACTCTTTTAAAACTACTGCAAGGGGATTTATTATTGATTTTGTATCTAGGAAAAAGAAACAATTTCTCCACAAACGTAAGTCCTCTCTTGCATATATTAAGAAATTAGAACATCAATTCTATACCTCTTCTGATAAGTGTATGTCCCCAGAACTTTTGCGTGCAAAGATTTCCTTTAATAAACTTACCACAAATAATGCTTCCTCCATTATTCTTTGTAGTAGTGCACGTTATTACGGAGGTCGTAACAAATCTGGGAAGCTTTTAGCTAACTATCTTAAATCTCGTAAAGTGCGTACTTCAATTGAAGCTATTTTTTCCTCTGACAATGTTCTTCTCCATACGAATGACCAGATTCTTGAACAATTCCAACTTTTCTACCAACAGCTTTATACTCCAGAATCCCCTCCTACCTCTTCTATGCTTCATTCATATTTTGAAAAATTACCTAAACCTTCTACATCTCACCTCAATTTTTCATACCTTGACCTTGATCTTTCCCTTTATGAACTTTCTACAGCTCTGTCTTCTCTCACTAAGGGTAAAACTCCTGGTCCCGATGGCTTTCCTTTTTTTTTTTTTTTTATTCAAGATTTTTACAACATTTCCCCCCCCCCACACACAGTACATTTTAACACATATGCGAATAATGGACATAAGTATACATACAGTTGTCATTTACTGCAGAAACGTCTGTAAAATATAAAAAATAAAACCTGCAAAACTAAAGAAGTCGGAAGAAATAAACCCCCTTACCCTCATTCTAAGACCTCTCGGCCCTATTCTTCCACTCTATAATCGGATTCCATATACGTAAACCTAATGCTCTTCCCTTTTACCCCTTTCTAGCATATATCGCTTTTTCTAAATTGTGAATATGCAACATCCTAGCCATCCATTGCTGCATGGTGGGTGGGGATCTATCTCGCCATGCCGAGGCAATACATAAACGAACCACCGCCATAGCCACAAACAGGAAATATTCATATGAAGGTTGGAGTATACACTGCCCCACCCCCAATAGAATCACATCCGCCGTTAGTTTTATTTTAAAGTTCAAGGATCTTTAAAAAAAACCTTCAATAGCTCCTATCAGGGGGAGCAGATTAGGGCAATCAGCGAATATGTGTATTATATCCCCTTCTGTGCTATCGCATCGTGGACACATGATCCCCTGTGTACCCCCCCACTGTGCAATTCTAGCCGGCGTAAAGAGTTTTAAAATGTTGGGCTTGTAAGGCTGCCGAGCAAAGAATCTGCTGACCTAGCTGTAGTGACTTCCCAAACACCCCCTGTCCTACTCCTATTTTATTCATCCATTTTAATTCAACCTTTCCTAGATCATCCTCTCTATTCACTATAAGTTCCGCATACAATCTTTTGATAGTACACCCATGTCCCCCCTCGATAATCCTTAGTATTGCATTATCCTCAAATCCGTGAGATCCTCCTCTCTTACTTGCTAAAAAGCTTCTAGCCTGCTAATACTTGAAGAAGCTCCTTGAGTTAATGCCGAATTCCTGTTGTAGTTCCGTGAATTGACGCACTCCTGACAATCCTATCAAATCTCCCATTTTTTTCACTACAAGTCGACTCCATTCTCTAAACGTTGCATCCGCAAATATCTCTTGCGGTATTGTAGGATTATTACATAATCTAGTGTATGCGTTAAATCTTCCCAAGCCTGAACTTTTTGTAAACGCCTTCCATATACGGTATGCCGTATCTACTGTTTTAAATCTTGTTTTCTTAAAATAGCTCGGTTCCGTATATTTCAAAAAAACATTCTATGCCTCCCCTAAAACCAGTCCATATATAGGTGTTGAGCCCGCATGTGTCTCTCCTTCCATCTCTGCTCCCCCCATGAGACCTGACATTTGCTGTAATGCTGCTGCCCAATAGTATAATCTCAGATCTGGTAGAGCCCATCCCCCCCTATCCCTTGGTAGTGACATGAATCTCATCGCTCTTCTTGTTTTCCCCTGTGACCAAACAAAGCGGTTAATCATGTGTTCTATTGTATTAAACCGTATGGAATTGAAAAAAAGAGGAATCGTTCTAAATAAATATAAAAGTTTTGGCAATAAATTCATTTTAACAAAGGTTACCCCACCTACTATTGACAAATGCAGATTATGCACCCTATCTAAGTCTTTCTTTGCTTTCTTGACTATTGGGCTTATGTTTATTTCCACCAACTCATCCAGATCTGCTGTGATAGTTACTCCCAAATAAACCCCAGCCGAAACCACCCGTGAATCTGTACATACCGCCTGTGCATTTTTTATAATTTGAGTTTTCGCCTTGTTCAGTGCATAACCAGACACTCGACCAAATTGCTCAGCCTCCTGTTCTATTGCCCTAATAGCCTCTGTGGGTGAAGGTGTAATAACCGCAACGTCATCGGCATATGCAAGAACTTTACTGGGACCCATTTTGGGGTTCAGTGGATGAATCTGGTTGTTTTGCTCTAGTTTATAAATCAGTGGATCTATGTACATCGCAAAGAGTAGAGGGGAACACAGGCACCCTTGCCGTGTGCCACGGGTGATTGCAAAGGGAGCAGTACGGCCAGCATTCACCCTGATACATGCAGTGGGAACCTTATGCAGCGTCTGAAACGATTTCACGAAGCCTTCCCTAAAACCAGCTCTCCTTAATACTGCCCAAAGGAACTCCCACGATACACGATCAAATGCCTTCTCGGCGTCCAGTAACATCGCTGCCATTGGTTTCCCCGCTACCCCTTGTGCATCAAATAAAGTAATCACCTTCCTAGTATGCTGTGTGGTGCCCCTGTGTGGAATGAACTCATGTTGATTCATACTGACCAAGTTTTCTATAACCCTAGAGAGTCTTGCGGCTAGTGCTCTTGAGAAAATTTTAACATCAGAATTTATAAGGGTTATTGGACGATATGAGCCTGGCTCCGTTGGGGGTTTCCCTTTTTTAAGAATTATTATAATGTCTGCCCCTGCCCAGCTGGTTGGAATGGACGACCCTGATTGTGCCTCCATGATTGTCCTCATTAAGTCCAACTTGATTGATTTAAAAAATACTTTATAGAATTCCCCCAGGATCAGATCCGGCCCCGCTGCTTTGCCTGATGGTAAACTCAACATAGCCTCCCTAATCTCGTCTTCCTCTAACGGGGCATCGAACAATTCCCTATCTTCCTCCGGCAACACCTTACTAGGTATATACTGTAAATATCTCTGGATTTCTTCTGGATCTCTGTCCTGCTCTTCTTTATACAACTTACAGTAAAACTCCCTGAAAACTTCCATAATTCCCCCTGTTTCTGCGATCAAATTTCCCCTACTGTCTTTTATTTCTTTAATTTCCCCTCTAGCCGCCACCTGTCTTGTTCGCATTGCCAGCGTGCACCCTTTCACTGTATTCGTAGCATTTTTCCCTCTGTGCAGAGAAGCTTTTGGCACCCTTAGTTGCTACAATCTCCTCAGCCGCTGCATTGGCCAACATGAGTTCCAACAGTCGCTGCTCAACCTCATGCCCCCCTATGGTGGGATGTGCCAACCTCTGCTCCGCTTCTAGCAAGTCAGTACTTATATGGCCGGGATGCCCGCCACCCCCTCCCAACACACATCCCCAAGGATGGGAAGTCGGACAATAGTTGACTTTTTTGGAAGACGGGAGGGAGTCACCCTCCCGGCCGTATTTATTAAAATATGAAACCAAATTTAAAACATTAAATTAAAAGTTTCATCATTATGCATTATGTACAATTTGACATTTATTACATTTCGATGCAGTCATGTACTTTTGGCTAACATCCTGAAAATGCATACACTCTAATTCAAATTGTACATCCTAGCATTAACGGCCAACGGCAAGGTCTTAACCGGTGTCAGATCCCTACTTCCAAACTTTCGCCCTCATCGTGTAAGCGGCGCATGCGCAGAGGGCTCTACCCTCATTGCCAACTGTAACTTCCCTTATCGTGGTGGGGGCCCCCTTTCCACTCGACGCCATCTTAAGGATCGTCCGAGTTCCCGTATGAGGTCTCTGTAGGAAGGACAGCGTGGACTCTCCCCCCACCCCATACTCTCTATCCGCCGTCGCGGATATCCGGCCCCCGGGAAATTCGTCAGGAGGGGCATTTAACCGCCTCCCCACCTGGGAGGGGCCCATGGCCATCTCCCCCTAGGCGCCCCATCCTTAGTGGGTGTCGCCTCCCCATGGAAGGGGCCAATGGCCGTCTTCCCCCGGGCGCTCCCATCCATTGTGGGTGGCGCCCCACTCTAGGGACCTTTAAATTCCTGCTCACCGATCATGACCTTACCGCCACAGACCGGATGGTTGACCGACCATCCGGTCCCCCCAAACTTCTCCTATAGGTCATGCTTCTTCAAATTTCTCAGCCAAGCAACCAAGTCTCCTATGAGTAAATCATTCCCCTCCTTGGACAGGTGAACCCCATCGTTCAGATACATCTGGTCACCCCGGATACCCCCATGTGGAATAACATGCAACTGTGCAGAACGGAACAATCTACCAATCTTATTATTAACCCGTTTAACTGAATGGTTCAGAGCTGACACCGAAAGGCCCCCCTGCCACCTCCTTCTAGGAATCATGTGGGACCAGGCAATCGTGCACCCCGGGACTCTTTTAGCCAACCAGCTAACAGTTGACAAGATACGTTCAAGTAACACTCGTCTACCCAGAGTCACCAAATCATTGCCACCCAGGTGTACTATGACTATAGATGGCGGTGACCTATGCCGCCCTAAAAGTCCCTCGAAAAATGACTCAAATTGGTCAAAAACAAGCCCACCTTTCCCATGGAAAGTCATTCTGAACCCGTATTCCCCAGGTGCGTGAATCGCGTCACCTTCTTTGAATACATCACCGGCGCGCCTCACGTATGAGTGGCCCACGACCCATACCATCCTCTCTCCAGTCGGTGATCTCTGACCGCTGGTCACTTGATGTAGGGTCGACCTCCTATTCCGCCCTGCATGGCAGGCCCGCGAAACTGCAAAGTAAACAAAAGACAGAAAACGTGAGTGCATGTCAATTGATCACTTACAACATGTGCAATCGCACATACCTCTTAAAGCAATTCGAGGACCAACAGCCCAACTGTTTCACTTCCTCAGCACTCTGACCCCTGGCTGTAGCCTCAGTAGCAGCCCCTATCCTAAAGGAGTGGGTCCCAAAATCGCACGGGTCCATGCCTGCGTCAGCGATTGCTAGTGCCAGCACCCTCTGAAACTGAAATCTCGTCAGTGGGGTGCCATCCTTGTGTCGGAGCAAGCTCCCCCCCCAGGCGGCCACTCTTAGCGCCAAATAGTCTTCCACACACTTCAACGGACAGACGGGGGACCCATGCTTGCGCTGTACGACAACACTATCTCCCGTAGCCCCCTGGTCGGTCTTGGACCTGGCTATCATGATTATCATCGAATCACCCGTTATCTGGATGTGATCCCTGCACAAACCTCCCTCCATCTCTCTCTTGTTCCTTGCGACAAGCTCGCTCACCCTCATTGCCCCATGGAATGCCAATGTGAACGCTGCCCGGAACAGAACTGCTTCGTAATGAGAGGAACACGTCTCATCCAGCTTTGCTAAAAGCAAAGACAGTCTGTCTAAGCCAATCGGGTGCCTCGTATCTCTTTTGCAACCCTCAAGGCGCTGCCAGCCGCGAAGGGCTTTCTTCACCAAAAAAGAACCTGTAGGATCTTTTATGCCGTGTACCTGGGCCATGAAGGAAATGGCCGCCCTATGCCTACCGGCCGTTGCTGCTGATCGGCCCTCTCTGTGTAGTGCAACCAGGTACCCCAGGAAGTATTCCTCCTGACCCCAATTCTGACTCCCTGCAGGACCCAAATATGTGCAATAGGAACGAAACGCTCCTTCGTATGCTTTCCTCGTCCTGGGGGCTAGACTCGCTGCCACGAGGTCTTGTAATCCGAGGCACCGATCAGCCACATTGCTTCCTGGAATGGTGCTGCCTCTAAGTCTGCTGTGGGCAGATAACCCCTGAATGCCTGTATATGTGAACGAGAGAGTGCATCAGCCGCATGGTTCAGTACACCTGGCACATGTTTTGCCCTGAACAGTACAATCAACCTCATGCACAGCAGCACAATCTCTTTCAACAATCTCAAAATCATTTTGCAGCGTGCTGCCTGTTGGTTAATGCAATCTACGACAGTCATATTGTCGGACCAAAACACCACTGAGCGGTCCCTGAAATCATCTGCCCATGTCATCAGAGCCACCCAAATGGGGAATAACTCCAGGAACCCAATGTTACCTGTGATGCCGTCAGAGTGCCACCATGTTGGCCATGTTTGTGCCGACCATCGATCACCTAAGATGGCGCCAAAACCCACACTCCCCGCCGAGTCGGTCCATAGACCTAATTCCACTGAAGACTCTGGCGGGGAACTCCAGACGACTCGACCGTTGAAGTCCGCCAGAAATGCCAACCAAATACGCATATCCTGGCGAACCTCTCCAGACAGTCTCGTACGGTGGTGAGCCTCTTTGAGACCACCCATAGCTTGCGCAATAGAGCGCGAAAACGGGCGGGCCATAGGAATCACCCTCAGGGCAAAATTAACCTGACCCACTGTTCGTTGTAACTGGTGCAGGGTCACTTTCTCCCCACTCAGGCATTGCATCAAGGAAGCCCGGAACCTCGTCACTTTGTCTACTGGCAGTCGGAAACACCCCTCCACAGAATCGAGCTCAATACCCAGAAACTCCAGTGAAGTAGATGGTCCAACCGTCTTACCTGGTGCCAATGGGACACCAAATTCATTCATGAGGATGCAGAAATCATACAGCGCCTGTGCGCAATTCATATCATCGGCTGCCCCCAAAACCAGAAAATCATCCAGATAATGCATAACATGTCTATGCCCTGTGGCCTCTGTAAATACCCATTCCAAAAAACAGCTAAACATCTCAAAATATGCACATGAAATGGAACAACCCATGGGCATGCATTTATCCATGTAATACTTTTCCTGAAATGCAAAACCTAGCAGGCGCTGGAACTGCGGGTGCACCGGAAGCAACCGGAATGCTGATTCGATATCACATTTCGCCATCAGCGCCCCGGGGCCTAGGTGGTTTAAAATGGCCACGGCATCGTCGAACGATGCGTATCGTACCGAACAAACTTCTGGGTCTATGGCATCATTCACCGAGGAACCCCTGGGAGCAGAAAGGTTATGTATGAGTCTAAACTCCCCCGGATCCTTCTTTGGGACAACCCCTAACGGGGAACATATGAAATCGGCCACCGGCGGGCAGGAAAAGGGGCCAGCCACTCGTCCTAAACTGACTTCTTTAGCTATTTTCTTTTCTGCCACGCCTGGGTTGTGCCGTACCGATAATTGATTTTTACAAAAGGAGTTCCCCCGAACATCCCCCACTGGGATGTGGAAGCCATGTAAGAATCCCTTCCTCAACATCCCAGCGGACACATGATCAGGGTATTTGTTTAACCACGGAATCATAACCATTAGATCAACGGGTGTAGGCATACGGTCACAAAGGTCCACCTTACTCCTGCTTAGGTCCTCCTTTTCCACCCGCCCCGACATTCTTTGATCTACAAGTACTTTCAGGGTGCGAGGAATTCCCACACCCGGCACACACATGCTTAAACTTGCATGTCCCCTGCGGTCTGTTACAATTGCCTCGATTGAAACCCCAACAGACCCCTCCTTGTCCGCCCTTTCCGCCAACTCTAGGCTGATAGCCCCCACCTGTGCCTGCTCGAAAGGGCACCCCGGGCTTTTGGCGGACACCCCCGGACCCGCTCCCGCCTGGCGAGGACGTACCTGTCGCCCCTGGCAGGAGTTGCTTGTGCCATGACACCGAGTCCAAACAATCCCAGTACAGAGAAGAATCAAATTCTTTTGCTTTACGGAACTTCATGTCATAGCCTTTCCATTCCTCCCCCTCATACATTGAATAAAAATCCATAATGCGATTCTGATAGCAAACCAATTCAGTCATAACATCAGGTTTACGTTCCACCAAAACTGCGGCAAATGTAGAGAAGGCCTTCACCCAGTTCGTCACTGTCTCTTCCACCCTGAACTCGGCCATTTTGGCGCGCCATACACTAGGGTGCCACAAATCTTTCTGCGTTTTAGCATATTCCATCTCACGATGGTCTGTTAACAATGAAAACATGTTGACATACTTGTCTCCCCATATCAACTCCTTTGTGGCCAAGGGAACGTGCTGTGCAACTTTTTCCCGCCTTGAGGGTATCAAGCCCTCCCCCACCATTGGCAATGCGAGCTTACCCGGATCGGCTATTGTTGCCGCCGCCTTCTCTTGACCAGCTGCTGGTACTCCTGGCGGCACCTGTGGGGGAACAAGAGGAACACTCGCCCTTGCGACATCTCTCGATTGCCGCAACTGCTTTATTAACACTCTGGCCTCTGCGGCCGGATCACCCGGGGTCGCTGTGCCCCCCACCTTTGTCTTAAACCATGCCGTCAACTGTGCGGCCAATTCTGGGGGCATTTCATCATCCTCGGTCGAGGTGATCACCACTGGGATAGGCTGGCCTAAAACTGGTTCCGGAACCGGGATACCAGCCGGTACTAGGGGGACGATGGGTGGCACCTCCGGTGCCGGGACCCCCCCCGAGACTGCCCTCTCTTTGACCCGCTTCCCTCTCAACGCGGGAACCACTCCCGGCAAGGCCGGGCCTATTACCTTTTTCGGCTGACCGCCAATTGCTTCTTTACCTCCGCCAAACCTCTACCGAGCGATTGGACTTGACCGAGCTTTCGGTCCATACAGGCCATCCGGTTCGACAATAGGCGTAACATCTTCTCCGTCTCGGAACCCTTTCCTGCTTGCTTGCTAGGCATGGTTTCGAGTCCTCCGCCTTTGGTCGATCCACGAGGTCCTGAAATCAAGTGTCGAAACTGAAAGATAAAAAACAAGATTACCATGTTCAAAATTGCTGCTTGTTCCGTCGAGGGCTCACGAGCAACGAGTGGGTGAAGCCTTCCGATCCGACGAACAAGAGGACGATCTTCGGGGTTCCCGCTCTTTTATCCTTCTGCGGGAGGGCGTGTACCCGTCACCGATACGCCTACTGGGCGTGGTCTTCCTTCAAGGTGTCTAGGATAACCCTTCTCGGGCGGGGGGAAGGCGCGCTCCGGCTACGCCGCTTTGGGCATACCAGCCGGGACACGCCCACCGCCGCCCAAAATGGCTTCCCGGGAGGTTCGGGCCCCCATCCATACGTTCGGGGGGACCTAGCGGTCACCCCTTTCCAATTGTTCTGTCTTAGCCTTCTCCTATCTTTGTTTAGACAAACTGAAACTAAGTGTCTCACCACGGATCCCTGCCTTAAAAGTGTCCCATACATTCCCTACACTAGTGCTCACCCTGTTAATATCCCAAAACCCTTTTATCCAATTGTGCATGTAAGTGACATATTCCTCATCCGCCAATAAATCCCTTTCAAACGTCCAAGACCTTGCCTGCCTCTTAAATCCACAGCCCATAATTGTCAAAAGCAAAGGATTATGGTCGGAGACAATGCGTGGCAACCTTTCCACCTGTAGGTTAGGTCCCGATGGCTTTCCAGTGGAATTTTATTTACAATTTTCTGACCTTTTATTACCCAGACTCTTATTACTTTTTCAATCCTTTTATTCCTCTGGTGTAGCTGCAGGTACCTTTAAAGATGCCATCATCTGTCTCATCCCGAAAGAAGGTGGTGACCCTAAACTTTGTAAAAATTATCGTCCCATTTCGTTAGTCAATGTTGATAACAAACGTTCGCCAAATTACTTGCTCTACGTTTGGATTCCTTTATGCCTCACCTTATTGGTAAAGAGCAATGCGGTTGTATTAAAGGGAGACTTAATCCTGATAACTCTTGTCTTTTTCTGAATGTTTTAAATAGGGCCCCCTCTTTCTCAATGCCTTTAGCTGCTATTTCTGTTGATGCTGAAAAAGCTTTTGACAGAGTAGATTGGTCTTTTTTTATTTGCTTCACTTAAATGGCATGGCTTTGGCTCCGAATGTATTTCTCTCATTTCTTTATTATACTCTTCACCCAAAGCTTATATTCTTGTGAATTGCCAACTTTCTTCTTCTTTCACCCTTCAAAGAGGAGTTCGTCAAGGTTGCCCTCTCTCTCCACTTCTATTTGTTTTGGCCCTTGAACCTTTTTTGTCCTCCATTCACCAGAACACTTCCATTTCCGGTTTTCCCTATGGTGACCATCAATTAAAACGTTCTGCATATGGTGATGGCATCCTTTTGTTTATTTCAAACCCGGAATCGTCTATCTCTCCTTTCTTGGCTGAATTTGAAGCGTTTTCTCTTGTCTCTGGTTATAAGATCAACTCAGATAAAACAGAAATTCTTCCTTTGACTAAGTTTTGTCTCCCTCATTTCTTTGCTTCCACTGGTTTCGCCAAGAATAGCACTAAGATTACGTATCTTGGGATCTGGTTCTCTAATTCTATTTCTTCTTCTGTTAAAATAAATATGTCTGCTGTCCTCTCCCAAATTGATCAGTTATTTTCTTCTTGGAATCCTCTATTTCTTTCTTGGTGGGGTCGACTTGATTCCATTAAGATGATGATCGCTCCTATTCTTATTTATACTCTTTCCATGCTGCCTGTACATATTCGTGCTCTGTATTTCAAACGCTTCGACTCCGCTATCTCAAAATTTCTCTGGAAAAATAAAAAATCTAGAATTTCTCTTCTATCTCTTCATAGACCTAAATCAAATGGTGTTGTTAATTTCCCAGACTTTCGTCTATATCATAAATCCTTTTCTTTCCGTCAAGCTTTGCGTTGGCTCTCATTGGAATCCTCCCCTCTTTCTCCTCTTTGGCTCTCTATTGAGCATTCTTTTTTATCGCCCTTTTCTTTTGAGGAATTAACACGTTTTTCATCTAAATCCCCTTATGATTCACTTCCCTTGTTTAAGCATACTTCCTCTCTTCTTAAACCTTTATTTTCTTCCTCACTTATATCGCGTGAATCCTTTATACATTTACCCATCTGGTACAATTAACTCATTCTTGTAAACTATAGGCCTATTTGTTGGACCTCTTGGAGACTTAAGGGTATCATATGGATCCGTCAGCTGTTTGATGGTGTACTGACTTGCTCTTTCCCGCAATTTCAACTTCAATTTCACTGTCCTTGTTCCTTTCTGCAGAAATACACTCTTCCTATGGAAATCATTCTTGATCGTTATTACTCTCTTCCTTCTTCAACTTCCATTACTTCCCCTTATTATCTTTTGACATTACTCTCTACTCTCCCTAAAGCGTCTCTTATTTATAAATTCTTTTATCCCCTAATCCGGAACGTTTCAAATCCAAAGTAGAACTTTCCTGGAAAACTGATCTGGGATGCACTTGGCCTATTTCCCTTTGGGATAAACTCTGGTCCAAATCATTGAAGATTTCTCGCTCTGCATCTCTCACTCCATCTCTCTTTTTTCTATATCACAGACTTTATCTTTCTCCTCATTCTCTTTCTCGCTTCTCCTCTTCTTCTGATTCAACTTGTTGGACTTGTAAATCACCTAACGCTGATCTTTTACATATGTTCTTTTTCTGTCTCCTACGGTTTCTATTTTTTGGAGACAAGTTTGGTCTTGCATTTCCCATGTTTTCTCACTTTCTGTTCCATATTCACTCCCTCTTCTTTTTCTTGGTAGTCTCTCAGACACGCTAACTTTACCCTCACACTCTCAGGGTCTCTTTGATCTTATGCTTGCTCTAGCTTTTCAACATATATCTTCTATTTGGAAATCTCTTACAAACGTCTCCATTCAACATTGGTGGAACTCTTTATGTCATTTTCACAGACTGGATGTCTCCTTCGCTTCCTCCTGTAAACCACCTTGTAATGTTGACCTCTATTGGTTACCTCTTACTACATACCTAGATCATTTAGCTCAAAAGAAACCGTTCCCTATCAACTCTGAAAATTTTAAACCCCCTTGAATGATTTTACTCTCTCCTTTATGTACACTTCCATACTGTTTTACTGCCTTTATTTATTGCATTGTTTTGCTCATGCTTTATAATTTTTGATAATTGCTTGTATTGTTTTTGCCTTTGCCGTTCTTTTTCATAGCAATGTTTACGTTTTTTTCTTTTATTTTCTCTCACTCCTTTCCTTCCCCCCGCTTTTCCCCTTCAAAATGCCATAAAATGCTCTTAGTTCTCTAGCTTGACATTAGGAATGTTATGTTTCTTATTTGAATTGTATGCTCTATATTTTTCTTCCTGATGTCAATTGTTACCATTATTATTATGAATAAAGCTTTTCAAACATAAAAAAGATGTCTTCTGCTGAAGATAGAAGAGAACGGAAAGAGCAGGATGAAGAAGAAGAATACGTACTACTTCCAAAGAATTTCTCTGACGTTTCGGAAATAATTCTCCATCCCTTCCAGAGAAAAGAAAATTCTTCCAAAATGGGTCCACTGCAATCTATGCAGCAAAAATTTTTCAAGATTTATGGTGAAGAAGTATTCACGTGGCACATCCTTTATTACAAAACACCTGAAAACCATAAATACAAGGAGATATCAGAGGATGATCAGAGAGAGGGAAGGTGGGGCATCATCAGCAGCAGCTGGACCATCTGTGGGACCCTTACCACCTGACCAGATACTTATCATGCCAGCTGTTTCACCAAAACTGCAAGACATGATCACTCATAGTGCCAAATGCCATATGCCAGTTGCACTAAATATGTCATATGTTGCCCAGTTCATGGATGCTTTAAAGAAGCATAATTCTAAAGGTTTTACACTTCACTGTTCCATCTTCCTTTCTTCTTTAAACACAAATCAAAATCTGAAAAGCAAAAATATAATACATTTAACTTGAGATTACATACTATTAGATTACATACTATAAGCAAGTGAGTAACTACATAAGTGGTTCTGTCAGTGTGTAAGAGGCTATGTAAGTATCTGAGTATAGATGTATAAATGAGTATAACTGAGTATATGAGTAGCTGTACAGGTGTCTGAGTGGTTGGAAGGATGGATGGATATGTGAGTAAGGGTACCAGTGCCTCCGTGGGTCTGTCACTGGATATGTAAGAAGCTATTCGGGTGTATGCCTGGGTGTGTTAGTGACTCTATGGGTGTCTAAATAAGTATGTAAGAGGCTGTCTGGATTGGTAACTGGTTGTGTTAGTGGGTGTCTGTGTGAGTAACTGTGCGGCTCTATTAGTGGTAGATACATAACTGCTGTGTAGGTGTGTGCATGTATGTGTGAGTGCACCTGTCCATGTCTGACTAGGTGCATGAGTGGCTGTATGGCTTTGTAAATAGGTATGTGAGTGACTGTATTAGTGGGTGATGGTGTATAACTGGGTGCATGGGAGTGTAAGTGCAAGTGAAACTAACTATCTGAGTGCTGGGTACATCAATGGCTGTATAAGTGTGCAGGTGGGTATGACATTGCCTTTATGGATGCGTGAATAACTATGTAAGGGGATATATAGTGTAAGAAATGGGTGTGTAAATGGTTCTATGGGTGTCTGACTTAGTGTTGCAGTCAATGTCAGCTATATGAGTTATGGGTACATAAGTGTTTTGATGGGAGTATAACTGGGTGTGAAAGTACCGGCCTGACTGTGTGAGCCGGTGCGAATTACATAATAATAAAATGCATACTATAAGCAAGCAAAGCACATTCATTCATACTGGCTTCAGAAAATAACTATATATTTAGTATTGCAATTTCTCTGCTTAATTTACTGCTCGCTATATTTTTAGTTAATGTTCTCATCTAAGCTCCCTTCTGTTGTGCCTTTTTTATGTAGTGAATAGAAGCAACACATTTTCTTTCAGCTTATGTACACTTACAGTTTCATTTTAAATATACTCTTTTATAGTACAACCTAATTAACATACCTGTAAAATCTCTTTGCTGCTGTCCAAATGTTAGTTTACTATCTATTAACATCTGTTTTCCACTGCACATCTCAAGTCAGAAATATGGCAATCCTCCTCCACTCTCAGGAGAAAAGTACCTAAAATGACTACCATTTCAAATGTGCTCTCATTCATACTTATGTACTTAGCAAACCACAGACTTCCTTTCGTCTTTTATTGTTGTGATACTACTTCTAAATGGTCATCTATTTCAATTCTTCCCATGTTTCTTTTAAAGAAGTCCAATTTGGTCGTTTTTTCACTGATCCGCGGATTCCCCGCAGTGCTCAGCGAGATCCCCAGTGTGGTCCCCAGTGGATATGCAGATCCACATGGAAGTCCCTAAATACATTCAACTATCTGCTGTTAATGCTTTCATTTATATTACATTTTAGAAAATATTGTCAATTACAATACATACACTCCCCACTGAGCAATTTTTTACACTAGTCTGCTTTTCAGTTTCACCCTGCCGACTCTTCTGTTTCCTTTCCCACACAATTTTAGATCCATTTCCATAGTAACCATGTTTCCAATCATCTCTGCCTGTCAGTTGGCCAAAAGTTCACAAGACATTCTCTAAACAGCATGCTAGCTTCACATTGACTGTAGCAGGTGTGATTAACTGTTAGCAATTCCAAACATTTCCCAAACAAAATAACTTTTTTTTCCAAAGCTAATCACAGAGTTAGGGCCTGATTTAGAGTTTGGACGGTGGGTTACTCCTTCACACATGTGACCGATATCCCACCTGCCGTATGACAAGTACCAAAGGATATAATGGACTTGTAATACGGTCAACGGTATATACATCACGTTTGTGAGCGAGCAACCTGGTCTACCAAACTCAAAATCAGGACCTAAGTTACTACCTAATTTAAGTTCCCTGCACAACCTCACCATCCAATCACATATGTTATTTTATATTTCACTTGCTCTCCCACATTTTAGCTGCCTTTCATGTTCAAAACTGCCTCATTCTGCTTCCACCTTTTTGCATGTGCTTGTCTCCAAAATAGTCAGAGTCTGGATTGTGGGCACTTGTTTTGTGTTTTGGGCCAGAAAGAATGCTAGAAAGAGTGATATTGACAGGGACCTAGATTAATCTAATGTAGACATTACTTGGGTTGGCCAGAGAGTACTAAAACAGTATCACTTGCTGCCTTTGGTTGAAAGCATTGCAGATTGCCAACATCCAGACCTCATTATGTGCACTGTGGTGGCAATGACTTAGGCATAATTACTGGGGTAGGACTGGAAATCCTAATGAAGGACACATTTAGTAATTTAATTACACTTTTCCCCCATACTGCCTTGGTCTTTGCCAACATTTGCCAAAAACAAAAGTGGCAGTGGTCGAGCCAATTTTGTCCGCACATAGAAAAAAAACAAGAAACATGTCAATAAAGCTGTTTCTTCATTTCTGTGAGGCCACAACATGGGCTCTATATACCATACCAATGTGTGCTTCGACATGGATGGAATATATAAAAAAAAACAGAGTCCATTTCTCATACACAGGCAACAAGTTGTTCCTCAGCAGCTTAAAAGATTGCATCCTGTTCTGTCTGTAGTTATCATCTACACATCATAAACAGAAAGGCTCTTTACAGAGCCAACCCTTTTCTAAAACACTGGTTCTTTTTGTTTTCACATCCTTCGTTCTAATTTCTCACTCAGATCTGCCGCGGATACTCAGCAGAATAAGGGGTCTGCTGGCTATGTTGCAGGCCGTGACAGATCTGCAGATCAGTTCTCAACCAAAATCACACATTCAATACAAAACAACAGCACATTTGATACAAACATATCCTAATACAATTTATATAACTGAGTGGATATATGGATGTGTAAGTGGGTATGTGAGTATGTGTAGGGGTGTGAAAGAGTATGAGTGTGTGATAGGTGGGTGTATGAGTACATGTGTAAGTGGTTGTGTTGGTCTCTGAGTGGTGTGTGAGTGACTGCAGGGGTGTGTGAGTGAGTGTGTCAATAGTTTTGCTGTATAGGTGGGTGGGTATATAAGTGGCTGTGTAGGTCTGGGAATGGGTGTTTAAGTGGCTGCATGGGTGTGTATTTAGCTGTGCGGGTAAGTGAGTGAGTACCTGTGTTGGTCTGTAAGTAGGTTTGTAAGTGATTGTGTGGGTGTGTGAGTTGGTGTGTGAGTGCATGTGTGGGTCAGTGAGTGGTTGTCTGAAAGGTTCGCTGCATCTCTGAGTGGATGTATCAGTGACGGTATGGGTATGTGAATGGATTTATGAGTAGCTGTGTGGATAAATGACGGTGTGTGAGGGGCTGTATGAGTATGTAAATGGATGTGTGAGTGGTGTTCTGGGTCTTTGGCTATGTGTGTGAGTGTCTGTGTGGGTCAGTGATTGGGCATGTAAGTGGTTCTAAGTGTCTCTGAGTGGAAGTATCAGTGACTATATACGTGTGTGAGAGAGTGTGTGAGTAGCTGTAAGGATGTGTGACTGAGTGTGTGAGTGTCTGTATGGGTGTGTCAGTGGGGGTGTGAGGTCTTTTCTGGGTCTCTGAGTTGGTGTTTGAGTGACTTTATGTGTGTATGGGTGGGTGTGTAAGGCACTCTGTGGATCTGCGAGTGTTGTGTGAGTGGCGATATTGGTGTGTGAGTGAGTGTGTCAGTGGTTTTGCTGTATGAGTGTGTGTGGGTCTGTGAGTGGGTGTGTAACTGGCTGTATGAGTGTATACGTGGCAGTGTGAGTATGTGAGTGCATGTGTGGGTCTGTGAGTAGTTCTGTGGGTCTGCGAGTAGGTGTGTGAAAGGATGTGTGAGTGACTGAATGGTGCATGAGTTGGTGTATAGATATTTGAGTTGGTGTGTGAGTGAATGTTTGGAGGTATGAGATAGTGCGTGAGTGGGTCTGTTAGTGGGTGCATTTTTCAATTGGTAGCGGGATAGCTGGATCTGCTGATCCACCTCAGATTCACTCAGGGAGCCGCATTGAGCTCTGCGGTGGATCCACATATCGTTGTGCGCCAAAAAGAAAACAAAATTGGCTAATTTCCTGCCCATGAAGGGTCCCCCACAGACTCCTCCATCAGTCCCATGGGGTAGGAATACCTCTATCCTTACTCCTTATATATTATTTTTACTTTAACCCCCCCCCCCCAGGAACCATGTCCCAATTCACAAATTGGTAGCCGCAAATTTCTTTTCAGTTTGTGGCCAGTCAATCATAAGATTGCTGTTGGTGTGTGGATCTGAGGATCCACTGCAGTGGATCTGTGTCTCTAGATATACTTAAATCTATTTTCCTTATTATCTTCAAAACTACTGAACAGATTTATTCCAAATTACATAAAGCATTCTTTCTGGATCAACAACTAGCTTTATGACAAATTTAGTGTAATTTGGTTGAGTGGTTCGGGCTGTAGTTGTGTCTAAAATCCCAAATCCGTCATTTGCAATGTCATCAGTGATGTCATTGGTTATGTCACTGACCATGTCAGGAGTGATGTAATATGTGTGGTCATAAGCAGTGCATTGTGGGTTTGTAAGCTATAATTAGCACGTGTCACTATAACTGCTGAATTTCTATGGTTTTGTATGAGTGAAATCTGAGCCTAACTATAACATCCGTTTAACCTTTGGTTTCTTAAGGCAATTTCTAAGGTTTTTTTTAAATTCTATTTCCTAACTATAACGTCCTTGTAATCTTTGTTTTTTTCAGTAAATTTCAAAGGTTTTTTAAATTTTATTTCCAAACTGTAACATCCCTGTAACCTTTATTTTTTTAAGTGAATTTCTAATGTTTTCTAAAATTCTATTTCCTAAGTATAACGTCTCTGTAACCTGTTTTTTAAGTGTATTTCTATGTTTTTTATTGTATTTCCTAACTGTAACCTTTTAGAGTGAGTGAATGACTGAGTGCATGAGTATTTCAATGAGCGTGTACAGAGTGTGTAAGTGTCTCAATGTGTGTGGGTTGTTTTGTGAGTGTCTGAGGGGGCCTGGGAGTGGCTACATAAGTGGCGCATTAGATGTGTGAGTGGGTGCATGGGCGTCTGAGTGGGTGAGAGAGTGTCTGAGTGGTTTTTGCAAGTATCTCCATGTGTGTGACTCAGTCTGTGAGTGAATGCATGATTAAATGGGTCTGTGAGTGGGTGCATGCGTGTCTCACTGGGTCTGTGAGTATGTGTGGAAGTCTTCTAGTGGGTTTGTGTGTCTGGCGTGAGTCTTTGATTAGATCTGTGAGTGGGTAAGAGAGAGTATGAGTGATTCTGTAAGTGGGTGCATGGGTGTCTGACTGGGTCTGTGAGTGGGTGTGAGAGTGTCTGAATTTTTCTGCGAGTGGGTGCATGAGTGGGTTCTACTAGTCTGTTTTCTGTCCATTTTCTGCTTACTTTTGACCTTTATTTTGCCTCTTTCTGCTTGTTGCTGGCCTTTATTTAGCTTCTTCTGTGTGTTTCTGACCTCCATTTTAACTCTTTCTGCTACATTCTTACATTTATTTTGCCTCTTTCTGCTTGTTTCTGGCTTCTATTTTGCCACATTTTGCTAGCTCCTGATCTCTATTTTGTCTTTTTCTGCTCAATGCTGGCCTTCATTTTGCCTCTTTTTACTCGTTGCTGATCACTATTTTGTCTCTTTCAGCTTGTTTTTGTTCTTTATTTTGCCTTTTTCTGCTCATTACTGGTCTTTATTTTGCCTCTTTCTGCTCATTACTGGCTTTTCTTTCACCTCTTTCTACTCATTTCTGATCTCTGTCATGCTCTTTTCTGCCCTTTATTTAGCCTCTTTCTGCTCTTTTCTGACCTTTATTTGGCCCCTTTCGGCTCATTGCTGATCTCTATTTTTCCTCTTTATGCTCATTGCTGACCTTTATTTTCCCTCTTTCTGCTCTTTGCTGACCTTTATTTTCCCTCTTTCTGCTCATTTCTGAATTGTACTCTGCCTCTTTTTACTCATTGCTGACCTTTATCTTGCATCTTTCTACTCATTGCTGACTTTTATATTGCCTCTCTCTTCTCATTGCTGACCTTTATTCTGTTTCTTGCTGCTCATATCTGACCTTTATTTTGCCTCTTCCAACTCATTGCTGATCACTATTTTACCTCTTCCTGCTCATTATTGGTCTCTGTTTAGCCTCTTTCTGCTCATTGCAGATGTTTATTTGTCCTTTTTCTATTCATTTCTGACCTTTATTCTGCCTCTTTCTGCTCATTTCTGACCTTTAACTTGCCTGTTTCTGCTTGTTTTTCCTCATTAGCCTGCCTCTTTCTGCTCATTGCTGATCTTTTTCTGCCTCTTGCTGCTCGTTTCTGACCTCTATTTTTCCTCTTTCTGCTCATTGCTGAGCTTTATTCTGCTTCTTTCTGCTCATTTCTGACCTTCGTTTTGCCTCTTGCTGTTCTTATCTGACCTTTATTTTGCCTCTTCCTACTCATTGCTGATGTCAATTTTGCCATATTCCTGCTGATTACTGTCCTCTATTTTGGTCTCTTTTTCTGCTCATTGCTAACCTTTATTTTCCCTCTTTCTGCCCATTTCCGCCCTTTATTCTGCCTCTTTCTGCTAATTTCTGACCTTTACCTTGCCTCTTACTGCTCTTTCCTTGGGACCCCGGAGCCTCAAGGCCCCACTGTCCCAGCCGTCTCCCGTCTCCTGCATGAGCCAGTATTTCTTCCAGAAGGAGAGAGTTGCTTTAAATACAAGTTCCCTGCTTGCTGGAACAATATTTTCATCTGTTTCGCTGCACGCATATTTGTGTACAAGGAAACAGCTGAAAACTCCGCTCTCTGCTACCCAGAGTTATTTGACAGCTCCTTCTTGCAGGATGTGGAATTATGTTTGCTTTTGCTTTGTGGAATCTGTCAGCTCCAACCAACAAAAAGCAAATAGCTACCTCCCAAGGGTGGGCACCTTGGGAGGTAGCAGGAGCCAGCCCTGGAGGGTGGCGGTTCCCAGGGCCACCTATGGCTCCTCAGGGGAAGTTGCATGACCCTACTTCAATGTTTGTTTTAGCTCTGGTGAGGTGGTGGTCCCTGGGTCCACAGTGGAACCCCTTCTTTATTTTATTTTAGCCCCGGGGAGGTGGCGGTCACCAAGGTAAACAGGGGGCTGCACAGCTCCCCATACATTCTAATGGTTGCCCTAGGGAGGTGTTGGTCCCCAGGGCTGCGGGGAGCTGAGGAGGGCTGAGGGGGCCCCCTGCTTCTAATAAAGTAAATTTCCTCTGTGGAGGTGGCGATCTTTGGGGCTGCAGAGGCTCATTCATTGATTAACTTTTGCCCCAGGGAGGTGTTGGTCTCAATGGTGCGTGAGGGCTGCGTGGCTCTCCCACATTTTTTACTGTCGTAGCCCCACGGAGGAGGTGGTCCCCGGTGCTACCATAAGCCCCAGGATGGGGACCCCATGCGCCCCCTCCTTTTATAAGCCCCTAATGTCCCCGAGAACAGGCCTACCTGAGGGCAAATGAAAGGAACTGTATGGGACACCGTGTTTTTTTCATCTCAGAAAAATCTGCGTATCCATGAGTTTTGCGAGATTATCTTAGCCATGGCAGGCTCTCTGGGTGACCCCTTCACTATGGCTGAGGCTCAGAGTGAACCCACCTGGCCCCTTTTCTTGTTTCAAAATAAAAACTTTTCTTGTGGGACCCGGCTCAATCCGAGTCCCAAGATGGCTGCCAACACTTCCTTGTTGAGGTGTTGGCAGCCAATCAGATCTGAGCATGGGGACTGTCAGATCAAAATATTAAGGAAAATTTGGATTTTCCTTACTATTTCTAAAGCTACTGAACAGATTTATAGCAATTTACAAAAAGGTCACTTTCTGGACCAACAGCCCCTTTTCTGTCAAATTTGGTGTAATTCAGCGGTTCGGGCTGTAGGCATTTCTAAAATTCCAATGGGTATTTACACGGGAAACGCATGTTTTCTGACCCTCCATTTTCCTTGTCCCCCACTTGACGGATAGCCCCAAAACCTTCCATGCACAAGAAACACAGGACACGTTTTTGGGAAGAATTTTGAAGATTTGTCAACCGGCACCAAATATATAGGCTGGTCAAAAAATGCTTTTCCTATGGGCACATGGTCATAACTATACCTACCTACTTGCAAGCACTAGTAGGTAATACATACAGACACACACACTTTCCTGTGGGGGATTTCAGCCAGCCTTCTTCTTCTATACGTTTATTGTTGTGTCATTCTTATTTTTCTACCTAGTACAGCAGTCAACATGGAACAATGTGGCTGCGCATTCTGCCATTGCTTCAAAGTAAGTGACGCCATTTTGCTCTTTCACCTGCACAACCTTTTAATTTTAATTCAATTTAAAGAGTTTTATATAGCGCTGGCTAGACCTGAAGGTATCAGAGCGCTTTACATGAGTTTCAACAATGTAACAGAACAAGATCAACAATTACACATTACATCAAAAAATAAGCAATACATTAGGAGAGGAGAGAAAGGAGAGAGAAAAGTAGTGGAGGGGGAAGGGCAGGTGAGAAAGGGGGGATAAGGGAAGGGACAACAGGAGAGACGAAAGGAAGTCTGTCTAAAGACTGACTGGGTAGGTGACGACCAAGGAGGGAATCCATGGCCCATCTCCCCTATAGCTAAACCAGGTAGCTCCGTCGGGCATCAGACAAAATAGCTCGCTCTCAAGTGGCGAGGGAAGAAGTTCACAGAAAAACAGGGTGGGGACAAAGGGCAAGGGCAGGTGAGGGCAAAGGACAGAGGCTGGAAAGAGTAGGAACGGAGAGGGGTGAGGGGTGGGGGAAGGGAGAGGGGGGAGATAAGGTAAGGAGAGACGTGAGAGCGTTTGCCCAAAGTCTGGCTGGGTAGGTGATGGTCAAGGAGGGAGTCCAAAGTCCATCTCTCCTTTAGCTAGTGAGGTCGCTCCATCGGGAATCAGACAAAAGTAGCTAGGTCTCAGCTGTCTAGGGAAGTAAGCAGCGTAAAGGTCCTGATGGGTGGGCGGGCGTGAAAGAAAACGAGACAAATGTCCGTCAGCAGCGGGGAAGAAAACGAGACAAATGTCCGTGATCCGGCTGGGTAGGTGACGGCCATAGCGGTGTGCCAGGGCCAGTCTACCCTATAGCTGTCGGTGCAGCTCCATCCGGGAAGCGGCCATGTATGCGTGTAGGGCTCCGCCAGAGAAGAGTGAGGATCAGGAGGGGATCAGAAGGCTAGAAACCAAAGACGGGTGGTAGGCGCTGGCGAGGATGTTAAGGTAGGATAGCGCTGGCTAGACCCGGAGTTATCAGAGTGCTTAACATAATGACACAGTGAGTTACAAGTTAAACAAAAAAAAAAATCACAGTAGTTAATTAATGGGTAAATAAACAATACAGGAGTAAATTAGCGAACACGAGTCAGGATAGGAAAGACCAGGGACAGCAGGTAATCCACAGGGAGGAGACAGCAGCGGGTAAGAAAACGAGACAAATGTCCGTGAACCGGCTGGGTAGGTGAAGGCCATAGCGGTGTGACAGGGCCAATCTCCCCTTTAGCTGTTGGTGTAGCTCCACCGGGAAGCAGCCATGTGCCAGTCCCAGGGACTACTGTGGCAATGGGTGCTTTTAGAGTTAAAAATATATATATATATTTGCTTTTTGCCAATATTCATATATTGACAGTGACCCAGCAGCTTCCGCAGCAGTAGCGTTTTACAAACATCATGGCAAACAAAATAAGCAAAAGCCTGAGCCCTGACCTGTTGCCTTAGCTAATGCTTGTTTTGCTTACAATGGTTTCTAAACTGTTTAAAGTCTTTACATATTTGTCATATTTCAACCCTACCCAACGTTTTTGTCTTTTTGCTATTCCCACAAGTACAAAGAAATACATTATTCCTGTGTTTTTGTTATGTTTCCCTTCCCTTCCTGCTAACAGTGATTGATGTCAGAAAAGGCTGCAGTGTTATTTTCTACAAGAGCGAACAAGTGTTTTACTTTCAGACTAAGTTCTGTATATTGACGAGTGGTGCTATTTACAGAGCAGTTGCCTGAGTGAAAAGGTCATTTACAGTTTGTTAAAAAAAAGCATTTTCTGCATTTGAAGATATTAGGTCAACTCTGTTTGTTTCTCAGTTGTTTACTTTGGTTCAAAGAATGGAAGCTAGCAGGTACAGATGTTCTAAACAAAAGAATAACATGGTGGCTAATACCTGTGCTGCAACTTCAATACACTTTTAAAGTAGTCTATCACGTCCAATCACTGTTTACATTAAGCTGTTTTATTTAATGTATGGCTATGAAGTAATTAAATAGTACAGTGGTATGACGAGGGAGGAGAGGAAAAAGGGGTTGCCAGCACAACACCATAAGAGTAATTCATGTTCTTTAGGGTAGTTTGAAACTTCCTTTCAGTTCCTTAGATTAAAATGTATTTGTATCTACAATGGGTGTACACACATCACTCCACTTACAACTGCACAAGTATATAACCTCCAAGCCATTATACTGGACAAAAAGGTGGCATTCCATGCAATAGATCAAAAATCATTTATTTGCACATTTAACATATTAGTGATATGTTTAATTCTATGTACATCTGTCAAGGGAGAGGGATAGATAAATAGGAGGAGTGTAAAGTATGAAATCCAGGTAACAGGTAAGTTTCAGTGTTTTAATTGAAAAGTGAATCGCAGGAGGCACAGTATGTCCAACAGCTTCAAGAGGAAAATACAACTGTCATCTCTGGAACATGGAACATAGGTTGTGCAACGCAGGTACAGCATTCCATGTTCTAGGCAGGGGAAAACAAGGGAGGAGGAAATAAAAGGGGAAAAAAGAGAAATAAAAGAGAAATGTAACACATCTTATCCCTAAAACAAAAACAAAAAAATCAAGTTAAATATCTTCCAGGTATTTTCTTTGGTTGTATTTTATTCTAAACTCTGGATGCTACAGATTGTGTAGAATGAGCAACATCACCAGGTGCCTTGGCACGTTCATGTAACACAAGAGGCTTATCACACTGGGAGGTTTCACATTTTGCAACTCTTCTTACATTCCATACTCTCCCATCCTGAGTAATGACACTGTTCTTACAAACTTTAACAAATCTTAATAGGATGATACAACTTGGAATAACCCTTCACCAAGAAACCAGTTTTCTTAATCCTGACCCACTTTCCCACTACAAAGTCAGGAACTTTGACATTCATTTTAGAATCAAATAATACTTTAATTTTGTCTTGTTTTTTTCCATACGTTTTGCAATAAGATTGACATTAACACTGTCATTGGTTTTATTACTTTTTTATCCACCAAGGACAAATCTCTGAAGAAGTTTCTCTGCCTCTCAGTAGTCTAAAAGGACTTATACCAGTAACCGAATGTGGAGTGATGCGATACATCCACAACTTCTTTCTCACCAAACACATTCAAGGCTCACTAGACATGCTAGCTGACTGAATAGCATCTTTAGGAACACGATTAAAGCGTTCTACTTGGCCATTTTCTCTTGGTTCATATAACGATGTGGTAAGATGTTTGATGTTACACAACCAAAAAAACTCCTTCATTTCATGTGATATGAGTTGTACCCCATTATCAGTTATAATAATTTCAGGGGGCCCTTCAAGTGCACAAATTTCTTTGAAAAAGGTAATAATAACCTGAGATGAAGCATTAGCTATGAATTTAACTTCTGGCCACTTAGAGTGGTAGTCCACCATGACCAAAGAAAAACGAACATTCAAAGGCAAGTGTTTAAAGGGACCTGAAACATCAAAAGCCACCTTTTGCCATGGGTAAACAGGCCAGGATACAGGTTTGAGAGGAGCTGAAGAAACTTGGAGTATTTTATCACTACTTATGCATTCTGGACGCTCTCTAACGGTCCTGTCAACCATTTTATCAAGACCAGGCCACCAGAAATTGGCTCTAATAAGTCGTTTCATAGAGGACATACCTAAATGTCCTTGATGAGTAAGTGACAAAATCTTGTTCTGCATAGAGACAGGAGGAATAATCTTACCTCCTTTGAAAAGCAAACCTCCAATTTCTTCAATCTCAGTAGATACTAGACAAAAGGGAGCAATGTGAGCAGCAGCAGATCTTTCCCTTGGGCATCCATTTTTCACACAGTCAGAAATCTGCTGACATAAAGTATCATTATTCATTTCCGTTATCCACTCACTTTCAGACAAATTAACAAATTCATGAGAAACAATAACTTTTATGGAAGCAATTATATCCACACCCTGTTCAATAGTAGACACACAGTTATCAGTGCAGGGTAGTCTTGAAAGAAAATCTGCAGTGACATTTCTTCTACCAGGAACATATACTACTTCAAAATCATATTCCTGTAAGCAAGATGTAAGACGGGCTATGCGGGCAGTAGAATTCCACCCTCCCCCAGGAGACAATATGCCAACTAGGGGCTTATGATCAGTTCTAAGTGTGAATCTGCTTCCCCACACAGTTTCGAAAATGTTTGATCGCCCATATACCTGCCAATAATTCCCCTTCAATTACAGCATATCTCATTTCAGTTACTGACAAGGTCCTTGAAGCAAAAGCTACAGACCATTCATCTCTTCCTGAAGATTGGCTAAGAACTCCTTCAAGTCCATAGAGACTAGCATCCACCATAATAATACATTTCTTATTAAGGCAAAGACTTAAGAGTAGGAGCATTAATACTCTCTTTTTTAATCTGCTAGAAGGCTGCATCTTGTTCATCTGACCAGATACACTCAGAAGACTTTCTAGTCAACACTCTGAGGGGCTCCATCTTGGTGGCAAAATTCTGTATAAATTTGCTATAATACTCACATAGTCCAGCAAAAGAGAGAAGTTTCTCTTTATTATCTGGAGCTGGAGCATTTATGATAGCATCAACCAAAGCTTTCTTGGGCACCACACCCTCACCAGATAGAGCGTGGCCTAAGTACTCCACAGATTCACAAGCTTTGTGTACTAGCTTTGAGAGTTAGTCCACATTCTCCTAATCTAGAACAAACTTCTTTAAGATGATGAGAATGTTCATCCTCATTTTTGGAAAAAATAAAGATATCATCCTGGAAGTACTTAACAAACATGCTCAGATCTTTAAAAATATGATACATCACCCTCTGAAATACAGATGCGGCCGAAGCCAGGCCAAAAGGCATCCTTTTAAATTGAAAAAGACCGCTGGGTGTGATAAAAACGGTATAATGTTTGGAATCATTAGTAAGCTCTATCTGATGATCGGCTGAGCGAAGGTCAAGAGTGGAAAAAACACGAGCACCATCTAACATGCATACCATCTCATTAATATTAGGGAGAGAGTGACAATCAGTAACTAAATTGGGGTTTAACGCTCTCAAATCAACAAGGGCCAAAACAATGGGAGACACCCACTCAGATGTCTCGATTTCTTCAATAACGTCCTCCTTAACCATGGCATCCAACATGTCTTTTAATTCCGCTCTAATGCTGATGGGAACTCCTCTTAACTTTTGTTTTACAGGAACAGAACTTTCTTTGACTTTGATTCTGTGACTAAAACCCTTGAGTTTGCCTAAATTTTCGGAGAACACATGAGAAAATAACTCAGTAACAACCGTACTAGATGGTGATAAGGCAAGTATAGATACAGGTTCTTTGTTCCTGGGATTCAGAACAATGCTTAATTTGGCTTGGTCCCGCCAACCTAAAACATTAACACCTTTGAATGCCACATATAATTTGATGGATGCCGAATTTCCTTTGAATGCAATAGGTACTTCCCTAAAGCCCATAAAATCAATTTTGGAACCATCAAAATTGAATACAACAATATCAGGTTTACACAGCAAATTGAAATCAACAAGTTCTCCTAAACATTGTAAGAAACAATCTTGTGTAATTATAGTCCAAGGAGACCCTGAGTCTGCCATAAGTTCCAACTTCTTCCCCATGATATTTATAATACATTTAGGGGAACAAATCTTGTCAGTCTCGGATATATCAAAGAAATCTTAAATTGAAACTACAATGCCAGGCTCTACATCCACACGAGAATGATCATCAACAGAAATATCATGAGAAACGCAAGAAACGTTTCCTCTACCTATATTGGAGGAAGCAGATGAGAATCTTTTAGAGTCTGATGTAAACTTAGATACATTTTTACACATTTTCAAAAAATGTCCTGAACGCCCACATTTGTTACAATCTTTACCAATAGCAGGACATTGTGGAAATGAAGCTATGTGGTCAGGATTACCACACCTAAAACAATAAAACTGTTTAGATTTACCTTCTCCTTTGTAATTGGAATACCCCTTAGAAGTACTAGGGTGAACATCATTAACCTCACTTGACATAATAGACTTAGTTTCTTTATTAAGAGATTTAATCCATTTATCAGATTGCTCTAAAGCCTTGGCTGTACTTATAGCCGTTTCTAAAATAGGATCACCTAATATCCATAGTTGTTCTTGGACTTTTTTACTTTTTACATGTACAATAATCTGGTCCCTGATCATCTCATCGGTCATTAAACCAAAGTTGCAATGTAAAGACAATGCACGGAGAGAAGTGAGAAATGCATCAACACTTTCATTATCATCCTGAACTCTAGTGTAAAATTTAATCTATTAAGAGTTACACTAGTAGTTGGTTTAAATCTACCCTCTATACGCAAAACTGCTTCATCATACATATTGTGATCACCACTGGACCTGACAGGAGGAAGAGTTCTGTATACTAATTGTCCTTCTGAACCTAAACAGTGGAGAAAAATATATTTTTTCCTTTCAGCTGATATGCGCTCTCCATCAATGGCTTTACGGTAAGTAAAAAACTCTTACTTCCATCTTTTCCAAGGAGTTGGTGGTTCTCCTTTTGATTGTTAAAATGTAGAGGGTGGGTCAAATTGCATAATGATGATGTCGTAAGTATTGACCCAAAGACAAGCAAAGAAAACAAGAATATGACAAAGTACAACAAGTTATAAGGCACAATTTAAATGTATAGTCCTATAAATATAAATAGATTTACCCTATAAATATTGAGTTACAGTAGTAAAGTGTAATAGTAAAGGTGTGCCTGTCACCGAACAAAACAGGCTTTTTCCATTTTCCACATAGTTGAAACAATGAAAATGAATCAGAAAGTCAGGTGTGCACATCACCGTGTGCAATGGCAGTTGAAATCAAACAATGAAGCAGGTGTGCCAAAAGCAGGATTACATAGTCCAGTGTGCACATCACAGTGTGCCAAAATAGTTGAGGTTTTATGTATAACAAATATCACCAAGAATTCAAATATGCAGAATGCAGCAGAAAAAAATGAATATAAAACCGCTGAAATCGTACCTTGTGAACCTCTGAAGTACTGACTGAAGTAACAGATTGAGACTCTTTTCTGAGATTGACGCACGAAATCTGCACAAGTAACGGAACTTTTAACAAAATAAATGCTAGAACACCTTACCAATGAAGGAGTTATCGTATCAGCCTTTATAAAAATGGCCGCTGGCGTGATGATGCATGCTGTAACCAATGAAAAGGAGACACACAATAAGCCTTAATGCGCGTTGTTCCAGTGCGCAAAGATCTGGTATCCAGGAAACCGCTATGCCAACAGGTTGAAGCGTCACAGCCGGTATCTAAGCAACGGTGTCCAATGACGTCCCCCCAAATGTCGGCAAGGCTTGTGAAGAGGCGAAAATGAAGATAAATCAGCGGAAGCTGCAGGAAGATGAGGAAAACAGCGGGATTTTCGCAGAACAGCACCGCAGGCAGAGCAGCACAAAGCAGACGTACAGGAAAGGTCTCAAAACATCAGGATAGTAGCCGGGTTTGAAGAAGTGTCACAGCACCTGTGCCTCATGAATAAATGTTGCAAAAAACACAGTTGATGGACAGAATGTAGAACAATGTCATACATTCACCCCAGTACAAGGATCTGGGCCTAAATCCATCGTTTTTTTGCACTCCAGACCACCCTGGGTTAGACACTGGCTATATGCAAATCACCTCTGACCCTGTGCCTCATGGGAACAGTCCAGTCCGAACTACCAAGCCATGTCTTTCCCAGACCGGAATCAAGCATCCAAGGACCAGTTTCTGGCTATCAGCCTTCATTCAGCCTGGATAGCTTGAATAAATGTAGCAGGTGAAATCTTCAGTCCCTCATTGCCATTTGTAAAGTATGAAATCCAGGAAACAGGTGCGTTTCAGTGTTTTCATTGAAAATTGAATCGCAGGAAGCACAGTACGTCCAACAGCTTCAAGAGGAAAATACAACTGTCAACTCTGGAACATGGAACATAGGTTGTACAACGCAGGTACAGCGTTCCACGTTCCAGGCAGGGGAAAGCAAGGGAGGAGGAAATAAAAGGGGACAAAATAGAAATAAAAGAGAAATGTAAAAAGGAACTTGCTAAAAACGTTGCTGTCTCGACAGATTTATCAGGAATGTATCAGGAATGTGCATGCTTAGTGTTTTTGTCATCATATCAGGTTAAGCACAGTGACTGGATTCCAGTTGTAGGTCTTCCCCGGGAAAGCGTATTGGGCTTCACAACAGTTCTGCTGTGGCACTTCAGGACATGTAAAAAAACAAAACCTGAAGAACATAAAGCACTAGGGGAACGTCCTCCCCTTTCCTTTTCTTCAGGGGTCTTCTCTCGCTTTTTCTGGGTTGTGTAGCGCCACTTGCTCTCTTCTCTCTTTCTCAGCCCATCTCCAGGGCCGTGGCGTAGGTACCCGGGGCGTCTTCTTCCCGAAGCAGCCTGTCGGGTTCTCGCGTTACACAGCAGAGATTCTCTGGGCTCCTTGTTGTTCCGCTCACTTCGTCCTCGCCGCAGTCTCCTCCGTCACTCGCTCCCACCTTCTCCGTCTGCTTCCTCCTCCAAATCGGCTTTCGCCATGACGCTGGTCCGCCTCTTCGCGGGTTGGTGTTCTTGTTCCTTGCAAGCCAGGTGAAAGGGGCCTGATCCGTGAGTACAATGAATGGTCGTCCCAGCAGGTAATATTGTAGGGCTTCTATGGCCCATTTTATCGCTAAGCACTCTTTCTCTATTTTGGAGTACTGCTTTTTTCAGGTGAACCGCTTCCTACTGAGGTGGAGGAGAGGCTTGAAGTCACCGTTAGAGTCAGGCTGATATAGCACGGCGCCCAGCCCTAGGTCAGAAGCATCCGTTTGCAGGATGAAGGTTTTATGAAAGTCAGGGCAGTGTAACACGGGGGTTGAACTGATGGCTTCTTTCAAGTCCTGGAAACTACGTTCATGTTTGGGGTCCCAGGTGGGTATATGGGAAGGGTATTTTTTTGTTCGCAGGTCAGATAGTGGGTTGGCTAGGGAGGAAAAGTTCAGGATAAACCTATGGTAATACCCTATGAAACCTAGGATGGAACATATGTCTCGTTTGGTAGTGGGGCCAGGGATCGCCTTGATGGCTTCCAGTTTACTAACTTGCGGTTTTATGAGGCCATCCTGTATTGTATACCCTAAGTACTGGATAGAGTTGGTCACTAATAGGGACTTCTTTGGATTTACAGTGAGACCGGCGGCTCTGATGGCAGAAAAAAACAGCGGCTAAGTACTTCAGGTGGTCTTCCCAAGTGGGGCTGTAAATGACAATGTCAGTAAGGTACGCGGCAGTGTATTCCTGATGGGGCCTCAGTATCCTGTCCATCAGTCATTGGAACATCGCGGGTGCCCCGTGTAAGCCGAATGGGAGTTCCTTGAATTGATACAGACCGAGGGGTTGCGAATGCCGTTTTCTCCGGGGCTTGTGGTGTCAAGGGTATCTGCCAATACCATTTGGTAAGGTCAAGGGTTGACATGTACCTAGCTTTTCCTAATCTTTTGATGATCTCATCAATTCGGGGCATAGGGTAGGTGTCAAATTTGGTGATCTTGTTCACCCGCCGGAAGTCTATGCAGAAGCACAGGCTGTTGTTGGGCTTTGGCTCGATCACAACAGGGGAGTACCAATTACTTTGGGAGGGCTCTATCATGTGAGCCTGCAACATGGCAGTCACTTTCTTTTCTACGGCTTCTCTTCTTGCTGCAGGGATGCGTTACGGTATTTGTTTTATGATGGTACGGTCCAGTGATATAATGTTGTGTTGTACCAGAGTGGTCAACCCAGGAGTGGAAGAAAAAAGGCCTGGGAAGTCATTTAATTGAGAAAGCAGTGGTGGTGTCTGTAAAGGGGACAGGACGTCCCCAGTTGGAAGTGCCTCGGTCTTGGGTTCTTGAGTATGTGCCAGGGAGATATCTAGGTGTTTGTCTGTACTCACAAGGAGGGCAGGCATAGCTGTTGCCATGGGCAACACAGGTTCCTCCCATCTTTTAAGGAGGTTCATGTGATATATCTGCTTACCTCCTGCTCGTTGGGGTAGCAGAACACTATTGGTGACCGGGGTTACCTTCTTTTTGATAACATAGGGGCCTTGCCATTGGGTCAACAGTTTGTTTTCAGAGGATGGGTGCAGAAAAAGCACCTTGTCGCCGGGACTGAATTACCTTACTTGGCTGTTCCGGTCGTAATACGTCTTTTGTGTTCCCATATTGTTGTGCACTAAACCACATAGGGGCAGCTTTTGGTCACAGTCCCTCCCTGTCTCCGAGATGACCTTGCGAAGCATGCTTTTAATGGTCTTATTGTAGCGGTCCACAAGGCCATCTGTCTGGGGGTGGTATACAGCTGTCCGGATCTGATCTATACCCAGGATTGTACAGACCAGTACCATTAGGCGGGACATGAAAGGGGTCCCCTGGTCTGTTAGGATTTCAGACGGGAACCCTACTCTTGAGAAGAAAGATATCATGGCCTCTGCTACGGTGGGAATGGTAATGCTGGATAGAGGGAATGCCTCTGGATGCCTGCTAGCATAATCGACTAGGACCAGGACATTATTATGACCTCTGGCTGAGGGGGCAAAGGGCCAACCAAGTCCATCCCTACCCATTTATACGGGGATATCTATGATGAGCAAAGGGTATAAGGGGGCCTTTTTTACTGCTCCTGGGCTGGTGTATTGACACTGTACACATGCTGCACAGTGTCTTGCTACATCCCGATAGACGCCTGGCCAATAAAACCAACTCAACAGGTACTTTAGGGTGTTTTCTTTTCCATAGTGTCCGTCCCCAGTTTAGTTATGTGCCAAATATAGAAAATGCTCGCAGAAAGGAAAGGGAACAAACAGCTGGGTGACAGTGTGCGCGTCCCCTTGCACAGTCCTGTATAATAAGTCTTTTTGAATACAAAAATAGAGTCCTACCTGGTTTGGTTCTTTCTATTGGACCTGCTCCCAAGCATGCATAAGGGTGTTGTCCTCTCGCTGGGCTGTACGGAAAGTACCTGGAGCCGTTTTGCTTGTGTCTATAAGAGAGAGAGGAAAGGCAGGGCGTAATAGCAGTGAATGTGTAAAGGCATTCTTCCCCTCCCTTTTTCCTGTTTGCTCTTCTTGTCCCTTCCCCTTGTGTGTTCAATGTTGCTCTTGCTAAATGGAGCATTTTGTAACCAGGCTGTGGTGTTCTCTTTAGTCACGTGGAGGTACTGTTCGAATCTAGGATGGTCGGTACCTCTGATAACAGCCTCGGGTAGAGAGGGAATGACACCCACTTTCCGCAGGTGTGGATCATGTGCTACGTCCAACAGTACCTCTGATACCGGATAGGTCTTAGTGTCCCTGTGTACACATGTGGCATTCACATGTTCAACTTCCCTTATTTGTGGTTGGGAAACCAAGGCCTGGTCTACCACTGTGATGTGACATCCTGTGTCCAATAGAGCTTGTTGGCTTTTTCCATTGAAGAGTAACTCCCTCCTGTACTGATGTGGGCCTTTACCTGTTAGACATATGTGCCCTCTGAGTACCCTACTTCCATAGGTTTTGCACTCAAGGATAACCCTCTTGACCTCTTCGTAAGCCGTACTGCCAGCAGGATTGGCAGCTTGGTAGGCTGCCTGTAGTTCTCCGGATAGGAGGGGCACAATATACTGGCTCCATCGTTCTGGGGGCCAAGCAGCTGTAGTTGCCACCCTTTCAAAGTTTATGAAAAAGTAATCGGGGTCCGCTCCTTCTTGGAAATTTTGTAATACTGACCCCCGGACATTGGGATGAACATTGGTGCTTATGATAGCGTCTGTGAGCCTCAAGATTGCAGTGTTCTGCACCTGTTGATTAGCCGGGAGCAGGGCGGCCCGCTCTTTCAATGCATCCTGCAGGGCTTCTCTGTGTCTCTGTGCAGTCTGGACCTGCTGTTCCAGCTGCAGGTGTCTTTGTCCCTTCGCTAGCTGAGTGATCATACTCTCCACGGGCATGAGTTGTGTCATGATGCGACACTTGGAATGTATATCCCACTTCTGACACCACTTTGTAGGGTGTGGAGCACCCAAGAAGGGAAATGGAGGGACCACAGAACGCAAACCTTGGGTAACCAGTCTTTCATTGTAGTTTGGCTTTAGGTCTTCCCCAGGGGAGAGTATTGGGGTTCACAACAGTTCTGCTGTGACACTTCAGGACTGGTCCGAAAAAAAAAAAAGAACATAAAGCACTAGTGCGACGTCCTCCCCTTTCCCCTTTTTCAGGGGTCTTCTCTCGCTTTTCCGGATCCTATAGCGCCTCCTGGACTCTGGGCCTCTCGCTATCTCAGGTCAGGGTTAATACCGGGCTCTCTGGCTTTTTAATACTCTGTTCTACCGTCACTAAGGGAAAGGTACCGTGAAGGAGTAGTGTGTGCTCAAAACAACACTTGTGCGTCTCAACTCCCAGTGTTTTCCCACCACCCCCACCAGAATGATCCCCTGAGCGGAACTCGCCTTGAACCACAACCCATCTCCAGGGCTGTGCGTAGGGACCCAGGGCGTCTTCCTGCAGCAGCCTGCTGGGTTCTCGTGTTACACAGTCGAGATTCTCTGCGCTCCTCGTTGTTCCGCTCACTTCGTCCTCACCGCTGTCTCCTCCGTCGCCCGCTTCCGCCTTCTCCGTCTGCTTCTTCCTCCGAATCGGCTTTTGCCCCTCCGCTGGTCCGCCTCCTGGGATATCCCATTCCGCTGATGTCACCGGCACCTCCACTGACATCACCGGCTCCTTCCCGTTGGCTCTGATCACGACCAGACCGCTCAATGGCATCGGCTGGGTATATTGTCGATACACCAGTTCCGGTATGGTCGGAGCTGTCAAATCGGGCGGTCTGGTTCGGGTTCCCTGAAAACCCCAATAAGTAAACATCAATTCCTCCAGGTCTAAGAAGAACACCAGACGCTCAGAGTGCTTGCAAAAAAGTATATTCAATTTAATGGCATTAAATTGAATATACTTTTTTGCAAGCACTCTGAGCGTCTGGTGTTCTTCTTAGACCAGGAGGAATTGGTGTTTAATTTTTTAAATATATATATATATATATATATATTTTAATGATTCTTGATTTACAAGATCTGGCAGGCAAAAAACCCTGTCAGGCTCTTTCCAAAGGGATTCGTCCAATATATATATATGGTCTCCACGCTGACATCATATTTAAAAGATAGTGGAGAATTTCTCAAAACAATCTCAAGAGTTTAATGGACAAAGACCTATCTGCTCGTCACGATTGACGTTGCCTCCCTATAAATTTCTATTCAACATGAAGTAGGGATGATGGAGTAAAATATTTCTTAAAACAGCAACATATCAAGGAAAGAGAACACTCTAAGATGCTCCTACAGATGATTGACATATGCCTACAGAATAATGTCTTCTACTTTAACCAACAACTATTCGAACAAATTTGCGGAACTGCAATGGGGCATTCCTTCTGCCTCAGCTATGCCAATTTGACCATGGGCTGGTGGGAGAAGGAAGTGGCAAGAAGTGAAGCAAATGAACAATATCTATCCAAAGTAATAATCTGGTTAAGATATATAGACGATCTATTCTTGATATGGGGCGGATCAAAAGAACAATTTCTGGAAGTTTTTCAAGTATTAAATTGGAACTATTACAATTTGAGATTCACACATAACATAAGTGATAGTGAAATTGACTTCTTAGATAGCAAAGTATATATCAAAAACCAGAAGTTGGAAACCACCATGTATAGGCAACCGACGGCAACAAACAGTATATTACATGGCAGTAGTTTCCACCACAAATCACACATTAAAAATATCCCATATGGAGAGTTTTTTAAGAATCATAAGAAACTGTTCTAAAATAGAAGACACAGATGCTCAGGTACAGAAAGTAAAAAAAAGATTTTATCAATGCGCATATCCGAATGCATGTATTGATAAGGGAGCAAAAAGAGGTAAAGAAAAAACAAGACAAGAAACACTCATGGGGAAACCAGGGGAAAACAGTATGACTGCAGAACCTATCAAGATGATAACAACGTTCAATAAAGAACACCAAATGGTGTACAACATTTTCCAGAGACATTGGAACATTCTGATTAGTGACCAGGACATAGTGAAAACAATATCGAGAGACCACAATTATCCTACAGAAAAGTACATTCCGTAAAAGACCAGCTGGTGAAAAGTCACTTCACAGATCAACAACCTGAAGACTGGTTGCAACAACAAAGCAAGGGGTGTGTGAGATGCAATCAGTGCAATCACTGCAAGGCTTGCAAAATTGCCAAGAATATGAAAAGTTTTAAAGATCAAAATGGGAAAGAAATAACAATTGAACACAAAATAACCTGTAGTACTCAGTATGTGGTATATGCCATTGAATGTGAGTGTGGCCTCAAATATATAGGCAGCACAATTTGTCTGTTGAAACAAAGAATTTAGAGCATACACGTTCTGTTCAAAACAAAGACATAAGTTACGCAACCACTAAAGATCGTGTTCAGCAGCACAACGACACCTGGAAAACCCTGAGATATTATGGCAAAGCACATGTCCTGAAGAATCAGAGAGGCGGCAACAGAACATTACAACTACGAAGATTGGAAATCAGATAGATAATAAGACTACATACCAAGATACCATATGGCCTCAACTTGGATGAGGAACTATATGTATATTTGTGAAATATGAAATGTAAAAAACTATGAATGAACTACTAGGAGGTTTACCTATATGAAAATGTGTGTTTAACAGCGTGTTGTAGATTTATGCAGGTATGAAGGAACACGCAGGTAGACGACTACTTTGAGAACTTGTGGTGCAGGACAGAACATAAATGCAGGATCACTAAGATCTTGTTTGAAATCTGTATGCATACTAATAATCTTGCAGTTATGATTTTGACAAGATTAGTAGAAAGTGGTCAAAATATCATGTCTCCTAGAGATAACATGTGTTAATTACAGGTACTTATCCGGTACATACTAGACCCACTACTCCCATCACAGGCACTAAGTCCATATAGGAACAAAATCACAAAGGTCAAACTACTGATGCATGTGATGCATAGATGAATCACGCAATATTTTTATAAAGTTTTCCAAAAGTATGCAAATCTAGGTTTCCAAAATAAGTATATTTGTACTAAAATCAGAAGTTCCTACACAATTGTATTTTACACATGTATTTAATAGATTACAAATACTACATTTCCCAGAATGCACCATTAAATGCAGGACGGGCAGTATATATATAAAGAAAAATAGTTGAAGGACTCACTGACCGTGAGCAAGACTCGGAAGAGTTGAAACGCGTAGGAGTTTGCTACATGCTAATAAAACAAGAAGTGGTTTATTACATACGAAGACTGGATTGCAGTGTTGTTCTTCCTTTCGAGCCGTGGGAGTGGATGTGCAATATATATATATATATATATATATATATATTTGTTCCCACAAAGTTCCACCAGAGATGAAGCCGCACTCCTGGGCAGGTAAGTGTCACCACTTTTATTAAGAAAACAGGCTGATTAACACCCCGTAATGGTGCCCCCCTGGTCTGACGCGTTTCGAGGATTCCATCCTCTTCCTCAGAAACCAGAAGCACGAGCAGTCTTTGTTCGCGTGCATCTGCACTGTCCACGCATGCTGTTTATTCAAATGTTAATTGGCCTCGGGTGTGCCTCTGATGTGCCGTTTCAACAGTGCATGCTGGGACCTGCAGTTTTTTTACGCACCTTTAATCCCTCCAGTGGGTCGAGTGCTCGTGCAAAATGAAGGGGCCAATCCTCAGCTCTCCATTGAGCCCCCGAGTGAGACGCAGTCTGTTTATTTGTGTGTCCTGCCCAGCTGAACACAGAGGAATTGTTCCCTGCGCAGACCAGCCCAGTCCAATGGCGGTGCGTCGCCTCCACGGCCTGGCTGCGCCGCGATTACTTGTTCCCACAAAGTTCCACCAGAGATGAAGCTGCACTCCTGGGCAGGTAAGTGTCACCACTTTTATTAAGAAAACAGGCAGATTAACACCCCGTAATGGTGCCCCCCTGGTCTGACGCGTTTCGAGGATTCCATCCTCTTCCTCAGAAACCAGAAGCATGAGCAGTCTTTGTTCGCATGCATCTGCACTGTCCACGCATGCTGTTTATTCAAATGTTAATTGGCCTCTGGTGTGCCTCTGATGTGTCGTTTCAACAGTGCATGCTGGGACCTGCAGTTTTTTTACGCACATTTAATCCCTCCAGTGGGTCGAGTGCTCGTGCAAAATGAAGGGGCCAATCCTCAGCTCTCCATTGAGCCCCCGAGTGAGACACAGTCTGTTTATTTGTGTGTCCTGCCCAGCCGAACACAGAGGAATTGTTCCCTGCGCAGACCAGCCCAGTCCAATGGCGGTGCGTCGCCTCCACGGCCTGGCTGCGCCGCGATTACTTGTTCCCACAAAGTTCCACCAGAGATGAAGCCGCACTCCTGGGCAGGTAAGTGTCACCACTTTTATTAAGAAAACAGGCTGATTAACACCCCGTAATGGTGCCCCCCTGGTCTGACGCGTTTCGAGGATTCCATCCTCTTCCTCAGAAACCATAAGCACGAGCAGTCTTTGTTCGCGTGCATCTGCACTGTCCACGCATGCTGTTTATTCAAATGTTAATTGGCCTCTGGTGTGCCTCTGATGTGCCGTTTCAACAGTGCATGCTGGGACCTGCAGTTTTTTTACGCACCTTTAATCCCTCCAGTGGGTCGAGTGCTCGTGCAAAATGAAGGGGCCAATCCTCAGCTCTCCATTGAGCCCCCGAGTGAGACGCAGTCTGTTTATTTGTGTGTCCTGCCCAGCCGAAACAGAGGAATTGTTCCCTGCGCAGACCAGCCGAGTCCAATGGCGGTGCGTCGCCTCCACGGCCTGGCTGCGCCGCGATTACTTGTTCCCACAAAGTTCCACCAGAGATGAAGCCGCACTCCTGGGCAGGTAAGTGTCACCACTTTTATTAAGAAAACAGGCTGATTATTACCCCGTAATGGTGCCCCCCTGGTCTGACGCGTTTCGAGGATTCCATCCTCTTCCTCAGAAACCAGAAGCACGAGCAGTCTTTGTTCGCGTGCATCTGCACTGTCCACGCATGCTGTTTATTCAAATGTTAATTGGCCTCTGGTGTGCCTCTGATGTGCCGTTTCAACGACGAACAAAGACTGCTCGTGCTTCTGGTGTCTGTGCAGGGAACAATTCCTCTGTGTTCGGCTGGGCAGGACACACAAAAAAACAGACTGCGTCTCACTCGGGGGCTCAATGGTGAGCTGAGGATTGGCCCCTTCATTTTGCACGAGTACTCGACCCACTGGAGGGATTAAAGGTGCGTAAAAAAACTGCAGGTCCCAGCATGCACTGTTGAAACGGCACATCAGAGGCACACCAGAGGCCAATTAACATTTGAATAAACAGCATGCGTGGACAGTGCAGATGCACGCGAACAAAGACTGCTTGTGCTTCTGGTTTCTGAGGAAGAGGATGGAATCCTCGAAACGCGTCAGACCAGGGGGGCACCATTACGGGGTGTTAATCAGCCTGTTTTCTTAATAAAAGTGGTGACACTTACCTGCCCAGGAGTGCGGCTTCATCTCTGGTGGAACTTTGTGGGAACAAGTAATCGCGGCGCAGCCAGGCCGTGGAGGCGACGCACCGCCATTGGACTGGGCTGGTCTGCGCAGGGAACAATTCGGGCAGGACACACAAATAAACAGACTGCGTCTCACTCAGGGGCTCAATGGAGAGCTGAGGATTGATCCCTTCATTTTGCACGAGCACTCGACCCACTGGAGGGATTAAAGGTGCGTACAAAAACTGCAGGTCCCAGCATGCACTGTTGAAACGGCACATCAGAGGCACACCAGAGGCCAATTAACATTTGAATAAACAGCATGCGTGGACAGTGCAGATGCACGCGAACAAAGACTGCTCGTGCTTGTCATGTATTCCTATAGGTTCTGAATTGATCCCCCTATTCCTGACCCTATTCTGGTTAAACTAACTATCAAGTTAACTAACAGTCAGCCCATGAGGCAAGACAAGCCCCCATGATGCAGATACCGTTATGTGACGCAGTCACACTACGGCACAGGAACGTGTTATCTGATTAGGTCATAACGCTTGAGATCTAATTAGACAAGCGACATTCCTCCAGCCCCTGATAAGGCATACGACGTTCTCATAACAAATCAAACCTATGACAACCTAGAAAATCCGTGCGGCCATTGTTTTGATTTCACAGAGAACTTCAGTAAAAGAATGTGCTAACGAGCAAGTCGTATGACATCTTTATTGATGTATCTATGTCCATCCTTACGTCAATCTCGGCACCTTTAAGGTATAAATATTGCCGATCTTGCCCTATGCAAACACACGCGTGGTGACGAGACGGAGCAGCCACACTTGCCGAAGCCGAGAGCAGAGCAGACCCCGCTGGCAGCAGCCCCGCCTTCCTGACGCGCTGAGAGACGCGCTGCTATCTCCTGCCGAGAGACCCAGCACCGCCGCTTTCGGGCAGCCCTCGCAGGCGGCCTGGAATATCGAGAGCAGAGAAAGAGATACCATTCCTCATTCATCCTAAATTCCAGGTACATAACTGAATAACCCCTCACAGAGAATTCTTTTAGTTATTCACTTGGCAAAACAAACTTAACTTAAACTGTAACTTTCTATTCCCGCCCACGCATTAGACTTAGGTCAGGTACACGGGGTAGGCGTATTTAGAAACACCAGTTGAGTACGTTTAGTCAAATATATATGTGTATGTAAATATATTTTAATCATTTTAAACATCATATGGCTCAGAAACCATATCAATGTTTCTACAGTATTATTTTATACTATTGCTTTTAATGTATGCACTTTACTTAACTATAAGTATTGCAATAATATTGATCCATTTCTCTTGTACGAGAAAAGAGACTGATCAATAAATAACACCTTTTTATTGAACACGCCCGTCTCTTCCTTTTCTCTACATTCTGATGAGACTAAGAATGCACGTACTGACTGAGTAAAATAATTGCCTTGTGCTCACACGACTCTGGAGATACACTCTTGATTAGGGGAGAGCAAAGTTGTCATGTTCTATGGTTGTCAGAAACTAAATCCCTTCTTGTCTAATCAGGGGAGTTAATTCTTTCCTGAACATTCGAGAAAGTTTCTAGCGAACTCTGAGCTACGCTGGCAAACCCAAAACTTAAGTCTAGTATCGACAGTAGTAGACCTAGTTAACGTCTGGCCTAGGCCTTTACTGCTGTAGGTATTATTCCAATGCGCAGAGCCTATTGGGAAGATAGGAACTACACTACATGGCGCCCAACGCGTTTGGAAAGGGCGATAAAACTAACGTAAGACATTTAGAGTAACTCAGTCGTGCTTTCTCACTCAGACCCCTTTTCCCACATACTCCAAAGACGTCTGGAGTGGGTGAAAGGTAATATCCTCCAAGACCTCGTAGGAGGGAACTCCTATGTATGGTTCTTGGTATAGTCAACGTTGAAGGATAAACAGTTCCAAAATATTGTGCATCTAATCTCTGTTTCCATAAGAAACCTGATCTGCAAACAAACATAATACCATCCTGTCGGTAAAATGGGAGACAGTGATGAAGAAAGAGAGGCAGTTAGATTAGCAGCTGAAATAGCAGCAGCTGATACTGCAGCACTAGATGCGGACGGGGATATAATACTCATCCCGATCGCCAAAAGGAAATCTATAACCTTAAAACTTATAGAAAATGGACTGACACCTAGAGGTGGTACAGTCATATTCGTAATTGAGGCACACGAATATCGGCAGACAGAGGTATACTATTCATGGATACATTTTCCAGCAGCAAATGCTGTAACAAAGTACTTCCACTATTACAAAATAGAGGTACCGCCTGACATTTACACTCCTTTCGAGGAGGTGGAAGTACCACTCAAATTTCAAGAGCATTTGCTCTTATTTGATGGCGCCCTAATACATAACAATCACATTACAAGGCTCGGTCCTTTAGGTAGACCAGGAGCAACGTGGCCGGTCTTAGCCGGATACACACCACACCCAGACATCGAAGGGATGTCTACAGGAGAGCTGTTAATACAGCTAAAACAATTACTAAAAATTCATAGACAATTAGTACAGTATGTAATGCGGACTTCAACAATTCAGCCAGCGATTAAACTTCCACAGCTGACCCCTCACCAGGGGAACACAAATAAAATCACACCACAGAACATCCAATCCTGCCTAGGTAAAGTTCCGGCTAAACGGGAACAAATACCATTCTGGTTGGCACAGAAAATCACCCAAATAGAGGCGGTGTTTCCTGACACCACCCCGCTAGAAAAACACAGGATTCTGACTATATGTCTCCCAATGGGAATCGCACCACACATAGAGGACTGTGACACTTGAGGTACAGTCTTTGCTTCCATCTACACAAAAACGCACGGTGTTCCATCCATTTCGGTGATACCAGATGTGCTAAAACAAATTCAAGACGAATACGGTCCAGAGCCTGCTTTAACTCTTGGTATGAAATTACTGAAAGACTTCAAGCAGGTCTCGGCTATATTATTAGCCAATATAAAAGGTGAAGCAGCAAACGTGGCGATCCGCCAAAGGTTAAAAGAGACAGATATAGCAGACCAACCAGCTGAAATTGCCAGAATCATAGAAAAATCCTATGAAGAACTAGGTAGAGATAGTTTAGGTGGAATACCCGTAAAACCGCAACTGACTGAAAGTCCAGAAAAAATATTTTTTAATAATTCACCAAAAAAGAACTGGGATGGAAACAAACAATCCAATCCAAAAGAAAAGAAATTCCAGTCCCGAGGAAGGTCTCCTAGGCGAAGGGAGAAATCTCCGAACCAGAGACACAGGTCACCCCAGAGTGACCCCTCTGGGAAAAGATATAACCTTAGAAATAGGGATAATATTAAAAAACCTGATAGATATCAAGACATTGATACACGTCCCTCTCAATCTTTTCAGACTTCCTCGCAGAAATCGGAAAGAAGAGGACGATCAGAACAAAGAGAAGAGCACGCCAAGTCCAAAGACAAGGAACCTGCTCAGCTAAAAAAGAAATTACAATTTCCAAAAAAGAAGGTAGCCAGTATCAAGGTAGTTAACAATGCCGAGAATACTGAGGACACAACTGAAAAACGGAGAGTGGGCTCAGACAATGCTAGACAGCGCAGCAGAAGTGAGCATAGCTCGCAAAGTCCTTATGAATCATCTGGAGACAGTGGACACGAATGAATATCTTCAAGTGGAAACTGCAGACACCAGAGTTAGCAAACCCCACAAGATATACGAGATAACATTACGTATAGAGGGAGATAAGACTAGGAAAATAAGGGGACTATTTTGGGATAATCTCTCCAAGGGCTATGATATCCTTCTAGCTGAAAAAGACTGGCCACCAGAGTTTGTCAGGGAGTGCCCTCATGGCGAAGAAATAATTATGCCTGCCTTCTGGAATCAAATCCCGATTCATAAAAAATATACACTTGCCAGAAAGTGGGCAGTGGCCTTAGCACCTGCTTTATATAAAAATCATGTAGGATGGGATGAGGAATCTCCTCCTCACAAAATCCAGTTAAAATCACAACCTACTGCACAAAGACAGTACCCAATTAAGCAAGAAGCTAAAAAACAGGTAAATGAAATACTAGATCAGCTAGAATACCAGGGGGTGATTGAAACTTGCACCTCACAAATGAACAATCCTTTGTTTCCGGTCTCCAAACCAGACAATTCATATCGTCTAGTTTTGGATTACCAACACCTAAACACATGTTGCAAAACTTTTGCAGTGCAAAACTCACACAGTGCTGCACTAATGAATAACATAGTGCGCAAAAAATACAAAACTACCTTGGACATCTCCAATGGATTCTTTTGTCAAAACATAGCACCAGAGAGCAGATATTTAACTGCATTCTCAGTAAATGGCACTCAAAAACAATTCTGTCGGTTAGCCCAGGGGTACAAGAACAGCCCAGGGGTATTCTCAGCGAGAGTAACAGAATTACTACCACTATATGATGATGAAGCATTATCTTATGTCGATGACATTTACTTAACAGATGATGACTTGGAGACTCACTTGAAAAGAGTGAACACCATAATACTTGGGTTCGCTGCAGAGGGTTACAAATTCAACTTTAAAAAGTCCAGAATTGCCCATCTGACGGTCCTATTCTTAGGATATGAGTTATCAAGTGAAGGCAAAAGCCTGGCTGACAATTTCCTAGAGAAATGTGCCGTACTCCAAGCACCTAGAACACTAAAAAACTTACAGTCGATTCTAGGCTTCCTAAATTTCGGAAGAACATACATTGCAAATTACGCAGAAAGGGTCAAACCCCTTTATGATCTAATTAAACCAGACTTTAAAAGATCCAGTTGGACTCAAACACACACAGAGATTTTGAGATCCTTACAAACAGACATGCTAATTAAAACAAAATTAGAAACACGTGATAACACACGCAATCTTGTGATTCGAGTCATTCCAGGGAGATGCGGATTCACATACCTGACCTCTAATGAGGGAGAAAAGGTACCAATTGCATTCAAATCACACTTGTATACAGAAGCTGAACAGAAATTCAGTAATACAGGAAAAATCATTCGTGCAGTTCAAACCGCAATAGCTAGAGAAAAAGACGTAGCTGACGGTAGACATATCACAGTCAGAACAGCAGAATCAGCCTTTGAGGCACTAACAACACCGTGTAATTTACCAACAACAACATTGAATCCGGAATGGATACAATGGGTGAATTCAATCACAACGGACAAAGTATACTACTACTTTGATCCAGAACTAGAAGAATTAAAAAATCTAAAGTATGAAAAGACGTATCCTCTGCCAATCGACATTCTGCCTCTACGACATTACGCCTGTGTAATCTATACAGACGGACATGCTCAACCCTCCGTTTGGGGAGAACAAGCATACAACCCCACATGTGAGATTACAAAATAAGTGTGGCGCGGAGGTAAACTAAAACCTCTATTAACAAAATCACACTCAGTAGAAAGTAATTCAGAACAACAAACTGAAATAATAGCATTGAAAATGGCGCTAGATAATGCGGATCGCGAATTCCCGACACTTATAGTGTCAGATTCATATTACTGCGTCAAATCATATAACAAGGATTTGCAGACATGGATTCAGAACGGTTACAAAGATGACACAGATGCACCAATAAAGCAGAAACTGCTCTGGGAACAAATAGCTCTTTTACAAAAAGAACTACCAAAGACTCACGTGACTCACTCACTGAGTCATCAGCGTGATGGCGTTCACGTTGTAGGGAATTCATTGGCTGAAACAGCCGCAGCGGCAGCCACTAAATCGGCTCCCGTAGTTCGAAAAAAGCGTACATTAAAATACATTGACGGTGAAACAGTGCTGGCGGTGAAAACGTCATCAAAAGGCGACTGCTCAGCGTTACCGATCAACTATCCACTCAATTATACATACATAATCGATGCAAACTCCGTCCCTTTTGCTCGAATCCCTGGAGTGGGGGATAGAGTGATTCCAAACATGGACAGGAGAAACTTGTTAATCGCAGACGCACACATGGGCGAGGGTCTCAGACACCATAAATTAAAGGATTCTCTGGAAGAATTACAATCACGGTACTGATGACCAGGCATGAGCCTGCATCACACCATGTTTGTAAAAAACTGCCCAAACTGCAACAGAGATCGCAGTGGGGAGAGAAACAGTTTTATACCTCGTCGTATCAAGGCAGATAATACCACCAGTAAAAAGCAGGGCTTGCGATTAACATATACAGGCTAGTTTCCACTTATAATGTAGATCCTCAGCACTCGGCTGACTTCCGGACTGTTATACAAAGATTTGCGAGTCTAAATGGCATATACGCTAAGAGCATGTTACGTTTGACCATTGTCTTCACTCTAGCCCTCCGGCCGGGGGGGAAACATGGACAAATGAGCACAGCCCAGCGGGAATCTTCTCACTTCCTTCCTGAGGGTACGGGATGGTGTAAAGAAAAAACCAAGGCAGAAAGCAATCTATAATAGAAAGGATATTAGGTACGGGAGCTGGGTGGGTCAAACATCTAATAAGTGTCCAACGTAGTCTAAATAACTTGCCAAGAAATTCTCTGAAGGGATTCAGTCCATACGAATTATTATTTGGAACTAGAATGATTATCTCTGACCTCGACAGTCAGACTTCAGTGGTTAAAAAAAAAAAAGCTTTGATGTCAAAGACCGTTTGGCTATTTTGCAGGACTTAAACAAAACAAGAAAAGACCTGAGCAACATACAGTTGAAACAACAGCCAACAACCACTGAAGGATCACCACCTGTCCCAGCAAGACCTGTCTGGATTCCAAAAGTCGGGGATCTAGTCAGGGAGAAGATCGCGGTAAAGAAGGAATTTGGGCCTTCTTACAGAAAAGCAGTTCCTGTCTTGTCTGTCAACGGGACAAGATCAGTTGTACTACCGCCACTTGCTGGAAAAAAGGAGAACCGAGTTGTATCCATCGACCTGGTAAAACCACATCATGTGGCCGATAACAAACAGTAGGCCAAGTGGACTCCCAATAAGTAGCAGAACACCAAGGTTTGCTACCAGTACAGAGGTCCTAACGAAGAGGCTCATCACATTCGAGACGCCTACAGAAGAACAACAAGGACTATGCAACAATGCAATAGAACTCAGACCTCTGAAAACCCAAATAAAAACATTTAGCAGAGACACACCAATCTACAATGAAGTACCAAGTGAAAATGCAAGAAACAAAAATCCTGAAGCAACTGGAACAATTGACAGAACTGCATCCGGCTACTTCATAAACTTCAATGATTCCTCTGAAAGCCTCAGTGAATCAAAGACACAGCCATCATCAAAAACCTTTAAAGAAAAAGCTAATGAACTTTTGAACCAACTGAAAGAGACATATCTGATTTCTCCATGGATTGAATTTTGGGTGGGTTTTGGTGCATACTTTGGTCATACTTTGGCTCATCATGGTACTTACTTTGGGACGCTTCATTGAGGGAAAATATGCTAAAATGGACACAGCAAGTCAGAACATCAACTTGATCCTCAAACCACACACATCCTCACACGTCGAGAAAAGAGAACTTTCTTCAGCCAACTTCACAGCCAATCCGATACCTGGTGGGGTAGCCTGGGACAACACTGACTATGAAATTTATGGTCCGGTCGAGATCCTGAAATATCAACACCAAATTAAGATCTCATTGAGTGACTTTGTAAAACCAAACTCATTTGCTGATGATTGGGACTTGGAAAGCATTAATAACATGATGTCTGATTTAGTAATGTCTGCTAAATTTACCAAACATGATTATTTGCAGGGTTCTACAAATTATGACAGTATGTATTGCTATAACCACTATGGTAATCACTTTTTACATAGATCTGCACAACCTAGAAATGTTTTAAATTATAATCAATGGGAACATTGTGCAACACCTCCAAAAGGGAGCTCCAGAACCGTTTATGACAAATATTCATATTTTTCAGGTTTTAACACAAGTAATGCTGAAACATTTTATTTTAAATTGTCAAACAAGACAGGAACCAAAACCATGATAACCAACACAAAATTGTTATATTCAGACTCATTCTTTGAAAAAATGAATACTTTTGGATTTGATTATTGGGACAAAAATGTTGATTTGAAAAGTGTTTGGGGTACAAAAGAATGGCAAGTACAGGGTATAGAAGCTTTGTTTAGAGCTTGCATGATCCCAGAACAAATGATATTTTTAAATGACACTGTTCAACAAACCACCTGTCTTGGCCTAGCCAAAATCAAAGATTTAAATAAACCGTCTATTCCAAAGCCAACAATGTTTAGCAACAGCTCTGATACGGATGAAGAGATAGACGTAAACCATATATTATACCAAAACAGAACACATCCTGATTGGAAACAATGGTTGATCTGGCCCACAGATACAAATAACTGTCAAGACAGATTCCTGAATAAAACACAGGGGTTCAAAATGACCAGGCCAGACCCTAGATATCCCCAAAGACATCACCCAGGGATAATAACAACCTACAGTGTGGGCAAATTATGCCTTCAATGGCTACAAACTTCCACACTGCCTGAAATTAAGCAACACCTAACTTTACTTACTGATGGTGCTGACTTGCGTGATTTCACTTTGGGACCACGCAAACAGCGTCAAAAGCGTTTCATAGCAGCCTCTGTATATGCAGCATACAATGAGGCCTGGAAGGTTAATCAAATTGAAACAGCAGAGAGAATACGGGAAATTGACCGTATTAATTTGGAAAAATCACTTTCTGTAGTGGACAATGGGTTAATGACTCTGTCCTCCAGAATTTTTTCATTGGACAGCATTGTGTCTTCAGCAATCGATATATTATCGCAAGACTTACTGTTATTACAACATGGTCAGTCACAATTGCGTTCTATTGTACAGCTTGGCTGGACGTTACAAAATCTGCGTTCAGGCTATGTGCCTTGGCGTTTAATCAACACAACGTCGCTATTCCAAATCTTTAACCTTACTGATAGACAAATCGGTATGGCGCAAAAGGGTGCTGATTATACAATCTTGAGCATTGAAAAACTAGAAAGATTACCAATGACAATGTCAGAACGACCTGTCAGTGAATGGATAATACACGGAATCATAAATATTCCAATCTCAACCTTCAGGTTTCAATACTGCCAAAAATATATACAGGCTGGCATGTACGAGAAATTGGGAAAGGGGTACATTAAAACAACTTGGAACCTGCCCTATTCACATGCATGTGTCAGTAATAATGGACAGAAAATGTTTCTTAGTGGCAACAATTGTGCTATGTCACTAAGCGGCACGCTTCTGTGTAACGGAATTAGTTTGCATGGAGCCTGTGAAGGGAATTCATACAACCTTTCATGTCACCAGCAAGGCGCACCTGCAACTGAAATAGAACCATTCTTTCAAAGACTCTATAATGGGAGTTACATTCTTATTGTAGACCGCAGATGTTGTAGTCTTATGCCCGGGACTCCTTATCTAGTCACTACGACTGCGAAGGTCAAGTGCTGTGGACGTTCTTTGTTCCCCAGCTCCTTTCCAGACAGGGAGGCAAGGGCATGGCCCAATTTGAAAATTACTTCTATTCGAATAGATACTTTAAGCAGAATGAAAACAGTCCTTCTTCAGACGCCTACCAGGCTCTTGTCATCAAAAGAAACGTATGATCTACAAGTCGCAAGGACGACTGCAGAGATACATACATTATTATCAACTAATTCCCCCGTACATTTCGCGGAAATCCTGAATGAAATCTTAAATATTTCTGATACCAATGGGGTCTCAAAGGTATTTAAGACAGTATTTTCGATGGCATTAACACCATTCAAAGCCATACTGGGTATTTTTCCAGATTTTGTCCATTCGATTTTTGGCGGACTTCCCCTGATCCTGGGACTAATTGCCGGAATCCTATTCTTAGTCCTTATTTTTCGTTATGGCAACCCATGTCACAGATCAAACTCTCGCGACAATGGAAGACACAATCCTAGCCATTGGATACCGGGACCGGATATCAAAAATCCTGGGACTCTCCCGGCTTAGAGACCTGAACATGACTTGGTTTCTATCATTTCGACCAATGTGGCAAAGGTGTGTTTTACCTGTATTGAGGTGTCTGCTATGCGGAGAAGAATGCGTGTTAGACACCTGTCTGACGCTACAATCGGATGCGCCAGTGGATGCAGATACATTGTTGGTTCCTACCAAGGTTCACGCTTTGTGCTGCCCTCAAAGGCTGCCAATCCTGATGACGGCATTCGTGGAATCTTCACCACTACGATTGAAGAGTAGTGAAGTTCAAGATGAAAGCAGCATCGAACAGGTACGACCTTCTGTCAGCAATGCGAATCAGAATGTCAATGGAGACAATCATGCGCACGAATGCATGGTTACACCTATTTCCGACTTAGTGGAACTTTCCCATGAAGCTGTTGACAGTTTTTTCGAAAGCCTTAATGATATGATGTTCTCTCCAGAACAGAAATAGAGACTTTTGAGCAAGCTCGCACACGGCGTTCCCTGAATTCGGCCTTCAACTTTAAAAATAAAGTCACATGAACAATTTTTCCCACCAGTTCACGGACAGCAATTTTTTAGCAGCCCCAAATTATTTTTTACAAAATTTTCGGGACACTTGTCTTCTGCTTAAAGTAAGAAACTATTCCTAGAGAACTAAGATTTCTACTTTTAGATACTTTATAAACTTTAGTTGCCCGCTGGTATGTTCACAAATATTTTATTATGTGATGAAATGGTCTCGAACTTTCTTTCTGTATAGCCATATTAAGAGCCATTTCATGTGTATTTCTCATATACCAAATGAGCAATAATGTATACAAATGCGTGTTTACTTTAGCGTTTAATTCATAGCTTGAGTGCATACAATATATATGACTGCAATTTTTCAGTATATTTGAAAATTTCAAAATGCATTTATGTATTTTGGGGTGGTAAGGTATACACTATACTCTATAGTATGTTGTACTATGTTATACTATGCATAGATTAGTAAATATGACCATAGTTAGCGTGGAGTGGGTGTCATGTATTCCTATAGGTTCTGAATTGATCCCCCTATTCCTGACCCTATTCTGGTTAAACTAACTATCAAGTTAACTAACAGTCAGCCCATGAGGCAAGACAAGCCCCCATGATGCAGATACCGTTATCTGACGCAGTCACACTACGGCACAGGAACGTGTTATCTGATTAGGTCATAACGCTTGAGATCTAATTAGACAAGCGACATTCCTCCAGCCCCTGATAAGGCATACGACGTTCTCATAACAAATCAAACCTATGACAACCTGGAAAATCCGTGCGGCCATTGTTTTGATTTCACAGAGAACTTCAGTAAAAGAATGTGCTAACGAGCAAGTCGTATGACATCTTTATTGACGTATCTATGTCCATCCTTACGTCAATCTCGGCACCTTTAAGGTATAAATATTGCCGATCTTGCCCTATGCAAACACACGCGTGGTGACGAGACGGAGCAGCCACACTTGCCGAAGCCGAGAGCAGAGCAGACCCCGCTGGCAGCAGCCCCGCCTTCCTGACGCGCTGAGAGACGCGCTGCTATCTCCTGCCGAGAGACCCAGCACCGGCGCTTTCGGGCAGCCCTCGCAGGCGGCCTGGAATATCGAGAGCAGAGAAAGAGATACCATTCCTCATTCATCCTAAATTCCAGGTACAGAACTGAATAACCCCTCACAGAGAATTCTTTTAGTTATTCACTTGGCAAAACAAACTTAACTTAAACTGTAACTTTCTATTCCCGCCCACGCATTAGACTTAGGTCAGGTACACGGGGTAGGCGTATTTAGAAACACCAGTTGAGTACGTTTAGTCAAATATATATGTGTATGTAAATATATTTTAATCATTTTAAACATCATATGGCTCAGAAACCATATCAATGTTTCTACAGTATTATTTTATACTATTGCTTTTAATGTATGCACTTTACTTAACTATAAGTATTGCAATAATATCGATCCATTTCTCTTGTACGAGAAAAGAGACTGATCAATAAATAACACCTTTTTATTGAACACGCCCGTCTCTTCCTTTTCTCTACATTCTGATGAGACTAAGAATGCACGTACTGACTGAGTAAAATAATTGCCTTGTGCTCACACGACTCTGGAGATACACTCTTGATTAGGGGAGAGCAAAGTTGTCATGTTCTATGGTTGTCAGAAACTAAATCCCTTCTTGTCTAATCAGGGGAGTTAATTCTTTCCTGAACATTCGAGAAAGTTTCTAGCGAACTCTGAGCTACGCTGGCAAACCCAAAACTTAAGTCTAGTATCGACAGTAGTAGACCTAGTTAACGTCTGGCCTAGGCCTTTACTGCTGTAGGTATTATTCCAATGCGCAGAGCCTATTGGGAAGATAGGAACTACACTACATGCTTATGGTTTCTGAGGAAGAGGATGGAATCCTCGAAACGCGTCAGACCAGGGGGGCACCATTACGGGGTGTTAATCAGCCTGTTTTCTTAATAAAAGTGGTGACACTTACCTGCCCAGGAGTGCGGCTTCATCTCTGGTGGAACTTTGTGGGAACAAGTAATCGCGGTGCAGCCAGGCCGTGGAGGCGACGCACCGCCATTGGACTGGGCTGGTCTGCGCAGGGAACAATTCCTCTGTGTTCGGCTGAGCAGGACACACAAATAAACAGACTGCGTCTCACTCGGGGGCTCAATGGAGAGCTGAGGATTGGCCCCTTCATTTTGCACGAGCACTCGACCCACTGGAGGGATTAAAGGTGCGTAAAAAAACTGCAGGTCCCAGCATGCACTGTTGAAACGGCACATCAGAGGCACACCAGAGGCCAATTAACATTTGAATAAACAGCATGCATGGACAGTGCAGATGCACGCGAACAAAGACTGCTCGTGCTTCTGGTTTCTGAGGAAGAGGATGAAATCCTCGAAACGCGTCAGACCAGGGGGGCACCATTACGGGGTGTTAATCAGCCTGTTTTCTTAATAAAAGTGGTGACACTTACCTGTCCAGGAGTGTGGCTTCATCTCTGGTGGAACTTTGTGGGAACATATATATATATATATATCTATATATATATATAGCTGCACCGCAACTCCCCCGTCCTTGGAGTTGCTTTCACAAAGGAGCGCACACTGGAGCCAATGCTTTTCGAAATTATTTTCTTCCTGTGTCGCACTGACAACAAACGCGCTTCGGCGTTTCCACGTTCCTCAGTGTCAACCATACATTCAAAGAAGTGCTTTTTAAATAAAGTTTTTCCTATCCGGATTCAAACCAGAAATCAGTGAAATAGAAAGGTTACTTTACGTGGTGTCTGTGTAATCTAGTGAACTGTTGCAGACATGTTTTGTTTTTAGTGTAGTTACACTATGTAAAGGAACAGCGCTCTCAATTCACAATATTGCGTGTTTATATGGGCAATCATATTTACATTATGTACTATAGCTATGTAACAATTAATTCAGTCTACTGCTTATAAATTGATTTGCAATGTATCGTAACATTAATTCATTCTTAATGTCATTAAATGATTCCTGTAATTCCACAATCTACAAACAATACCAGCGATTTGTCATCGGGAAGAAAACAATATTCTCCTATGGTTGTATCCGGGTGCACTCCATTCTTGGCTACCTGATACATCACAGTGTTATAGCTAATACAAGTGGCGGCCATCTTTCAATTGGCAAACGTGTCGGCCCCAGTGCAGGTTGTATGCAGATCGCATTCAATTCTTTAAAAAAAACGTAATCATTTATATGGTGCATGAAACAAATTTTGCCATCAATGGCATTCCCTTAATTCATTCACAACATCACCACAATTGTACTGGTCTATTTCAAATTCCATTATAAATAATATGCAACCTGGCAACCCTTCTGATTCTCTAATATGCCCTAAAAGCACCTAAAATACCTAAGGAATATACACAATCAATCTGTTCCTCGTTATCTTCAGTTTCACACCCATGTTATTTGTGATATCACTGCTACTTTTCCTACATGCCTAATGCTGCCCTGAATGGGCTACATTAGCAGGTTGCAGCAGCTGTTATTTGATATTCTGGACATTAATATTTATCCTACCAGAACACCTTGAAACAATATTCTATACATTTCCTTAAGGGGAGCATTATCTATACCTGTCTTATTCTGCCCGGTATGGGTGGTACTAACAGTTTTTACAACTAAAAAAACACAAATAAATTCTGTACACAGACACCATTGACAAATAATATTCTAGATAGTTTCTAAAAAAAGAGCATTATACACATTATCATTTCCACATTGAACATTGGCCATTCGGACAGCCTCATTATATATATATATATATATATATCGAAGATTGTGTTAACTAAGGTCTGCATCATTTGTAAATAGCAGGGAAATATTTATCAGAAGAGGAGATGGAAATACCTCAATTAGCCTATATGTATCTACATTTCTTCCTCATTATTTAACCCCTTTGGAGCATTACTCTGCAGTTTGATAACGTATTTGGACTCAAGGATACGTAGGCGTTTAACCCTTTCGCCACCTCTCTCCCCACTTTCTACCTGATCTAGGCAGAAAAGTTTTAGCAAGTTGCCATTGCTTTCGTGTAGGAGTTCAAAGTGATGGACAACCGGGTACATCTGATCCTTATTTTTGATCGCCGAAGGTGCTCTAAAATTCTCTTTTTGTTGGGTGGATCGGATGCCTACGTACTGTTTGCCGCACAAGCATTCTAAACAGTACACAGTATTAGTTGCAGTTCAGGAATTTAGTGAGTTGTGTCTTCGCTTTTTTGTCCAGGGACAGAGTATTCCTTGACTTTCCTGTTGTTTCTGCAGGCTTTACATTTCATGAAAGGGAAAAATCCTTTGATGGCATCTTTTCTTTTAGGCTTGGCTCTATCGTGACTCCTTTAGTGATGTTCCCCTTCTACAGGTCACTAATGGTGTCTCTGGTATTGCTCTTCCCACTATATTATCTGCTGTAAGTAAAGGCTAATTCTTCTTCAGAATTTGCATTATTTTGGGTGACTTCTCTGTGTAGTCTGTGATCAGTCTCAATTGAGTATCACCAAGCGTCCCTTTTGTACCTGTCTGTGCTACTTCTTCCTTGTCAACTGGAAGAAGGTTGGGTTGTAACTCATCACTTTTAGCTTCAGCTTTGTCAAGATTCCCCTGCAGTATCCGCTCTTGAGAAACCTGTATCTGGCTTTCATTTTAGCTGTTTCATATTCAGGTTGGATTGAACAATTACGCTTCATCCTTAAAAATTCCCCAAAGGGGATATTATTTACTATGCTCCTAGGATGATTGCTGCCAGCAGGAAGGATTGAATTCCCAGCAGTGGGCTTACAATAGAGTGCAATGGGCAGGGTATCCTCCTCTCCATATACCCTGAGGTCTGAGTACACCACTTCCTTGCTACTGATAGTACCCGTGAAACATAAGTTTAATTCATTAGAGTTTAATGCCTCAATGTAATTCTCCACCTCACTTTGTGAAGCACGCCACATGATGAATAAATCATCAATATAGCGTGTCCACATGCGACACTGTTTGCCAATTTCTCATTGGCACCCGCCCAGGCCACGTGCTTCTCCCACCAGCCCACGAATAAATTTGCGTATCTGGGCGCAAAGCACGTGCCCATGGCGGTAGCCTGTTGTTGTACATAGAGCTGACCTGCAAAGGTAAAGATGTTATTGTTTAGACAAAACAAAATGAGTTTAATTAAGAATTGATTATGATCTCGGAATTGCAGTGGTCTCTTTTGCAGAAAAAATGTGATGGCCTCCAGACCTTTCTCATGTTCAATGCATGTGTAAAGGCTTTTGATGTCGAGGGTTATTAGCAACATATCTTTCTCCCAACATGTTCCTTCGATGATTCTCAGAAAGTTTTTGGTATCCCGTTGTATGAACTAAGATCTTTCACCATTGGGGCAATTAAATAATCTATGTAAAATTATGTATTCTCCATATATATATTTCCTGAAAAAAACAAAGGTTACAGGGATGTTATAGTTAGATTGATGTTTTACCCACAGAAAACCATACTCTGAGCCAGTGTCAGGACACCTTTGGGGATTCGAGTGCTCTATAAATATATTTAACATAACATTTACCATAACATAGAAATTCAGCAGTTATAGCTATACTTATAGATATACTTATGTTAAGAAACAATAACTCGTGGCCTAACGTTACTTAATGGCATGAGTGCGAGTTTCTTTAGAGTGTATGGTGTGTGAGTTGGTGAGTTTCATTTTCCCAATGGGATTCAGCGGCTACCTACAGATCCCCTGTGGTGCCTGTGGATCCTTGACTTGTGACCAAAATAAATATTTTGCCATTTCTTTGCCCATGAGGCGGCCAGACCCCTTCATGTGTTCAATGGAATCAGGATACCCATATCCCTACCCCTTATGTGTTTTGACACTTTATTTTTCCTTACCCTGGGCCAAGCGACAAACAAAAGAGCGGCTGCAACTTTCCTTTCAGGTTGCGGACAGTCAATCAGGGCTTTGCTTTTTCCCTGATCTGCGGGTGGATCCACAACGGATCCATTTCCCTAGATATCTATAAATGTCTTTCTTTAATAACTCCCAAACTACTGAATGTATTTACACAAAATTACAAAAAAGTCACTTTCTGGACCAAGATTTACTTTTCTACCATAGTTGGTTAATTGCATTCAGTGGTTCGCGCCGTGTCTAAAAATTGCAATATCCCCATAGATATTGCATCGAGAAAAAGTGCTTTGGGACCACCCCTTTTTTTCGGCTTTCATTTGATGAATCATCCCAACACTTTCCAAACAGCAGCTGAGCTAACTTGCGTACTAGTTTTAAAAGTTCATCAAGATTCATCAAATGGTGCCAAAGTTACTAGCAAAACAAAAAACGCCTTCTCTATGGGAAAAGTTGGTCTTGACTATAACCACCTACTGGTTCCCACCAGCAGTTAATGTATGGATATAGATATATATATATATATATATATATATATAGATATATGAACAAAATTCCTCTCCACAAAGAGAAGGTAAGAGGCCACATCGGGGAAACCAGGAAAACCTTTATTTGGATACATGATGATGGCATGATGCATTTCGGCCTTAAGCCTTCTTCTGACGCCGCTGTCTAGTTGGATTCACCTCAGACCTCGCTTTTATGTGTCCTGTATGGCCCTCATAGGAGGGAAAATACCTCCCCCAAGTCACTTGAATGCACTGCCACTGCGGTAACACCAGAACTACATGTCCCAGAAAGCAGTGTTCCTAGTGACAGGTTGCAAGGGGAAGACTGCAGGGAAAAGGCGCGTTGTTTCAGGGCTGATGATTAAAACAAAATACTGTCCACAGGTTCCCTTGGGTCCCCTTTACGCTCCAGGCCCGACAGATGGATTCAGCAAGACGCGAGTCACAATGACAGTGCACCTGGCTCCTCGTGAAGTCACGGTCCATTTCTGGCAACATCCATAGCATCGTCCATAGCAGGGGTGGGCAGGAGTAAATCCGATTCCTCGGCAACACAACAGGAAGCTGAAACAGCTAGTGCCAACAAACTCCTGCCGCTTGGAAGAGCGGGGCCTCGTTCACGGCACTGGCAAGTGTGTAAATTGTCCATGAACAAAATTCCTCTCCACAAAGAAAAGTTAAGAGGCCACATCGGGGAAACCAGGGAAACCTTTATTTGGATACAGCAATGGCATGATGCATTTCGGCCTTAAGCCTTCCTCTGACGCCGCTGTCTAGTTGGATTAACCTCAGACCTCGCTTTTATGTGTCCTGTATGGCCCTCGTAGGAGGGAAAATAACGCTCCCAAGTCACGTGACCGCACTGCCACTGCAATGACACCACAACTACATGTCCCAGACAGCAGTGTTCCTAGTGACAGGTTGCAACGGGAAGGCTGCAGGGAAAAGGCGCGTTGTTTCAGGGCTGATGATTAAAACAAAATACTGTCCACAGGTTCCCTTGGTTCCCCTTTACGCTCCAACCCCCGACAGATGGATTCAGCAAGACGCGAGTCACAATGACCGTGCACCTGGCTCCTCGTGAAGTCACGGTCCATTTTTGGCAACATCCATAGCATCGTCCATAGCGGAGGTGGGCAGGAGTAAATCCGATTCCTCGGCAACACAACAGGAAGCTGAAACAGCTAGTGCCAACAAACTCCTGCCGCTTGGAAGAGCGGGGCCTCTTTCACGCCGCTAGCAAGCGTGTAAATTGTCCATGACCAAATTTTTCTCCACAAAGAAAAGGTAAGAGGCCACATCGGGGAAACCAGGGAAACCTTTATTTGGATACAGCAATGGCATGATGCATTTCAGCCTTAAGCCTTTTTCTGACAAAGCTGTCTACTTGGATTAACCTAAGACCTCGCTTTTATGGGTCCTGCATGGCCCTCGTAGGAGGGAAAATACCGCCCCCAAGTCACGTGACCGCACTGCCCCTGCGGTACCACCACAACTACATGTCCCAGAAAGCAGTGTTCCTAGTGACAGGTTGCAAGGGGAAGGCTGCAACGAAAAGGTGCGTTGTTTCAGGGCTGATGATTTAAACAAAATACTGTCCACAGGTTCCCTTGGGTCCCCTTTACACTCCAACCCCGACAGATGGATTCAGCAAGACGCGAGTCACAATGACAGTGTACCTGGCTCCTTGTGAAGTCACGGTCCACTTCTGGCAACATCCATAGCATCGTCCATAGCGGAGGTGGGCAGGAGTAAATCCGATTCCTCGGCAGCACAACAGGAAGCTGAAACAGCTAGTGCCAACAAACTCCTGCCGCTTGGAGGAGCGGGGCCTCTTTCACGCCGCTGGGAACCATGTAAATTGTCCATGAACAAAATTCCTCTCCACAAAGAAAAGGTAAGAGGCCACATTGGGGAAACCAGGGAAACCTTTATTTGGATACAGCAATGGCATGATGCATTTCGGCCTTAAGCCTTCTTCTGACACCGCTGTCTAGTTGGATTAACCTCAGACCTCGGTTTTATGTGTCCTGTATGGCCCTCGTAGGAGGGAAAATAACGCCCCCAAGTCACGTGACCGCACTGCCCCTGCGGTAACACCACGACTACATGTCCCAGAAAGCAGTGTTCCTAGTGACAGGATGCAAAGGGAAGGCTGCAGGGAAAAGTTGTGTTGTTTCAGGGCTGATGATTAAAACAAAATACTGTCCACAGGTTTTCTTCGGTCCCCTTTACGCTCCAACCCCCGACAGATGGATTCAGCAAGACGCGAGTCACAATGACAGTGCACCTGGCTCCTCGTGAAGTCAAGGTCCATTTCTGGCAACATCCATAGCATCGTCCATAGCAGAGGTGGGCAGGAGTAAATCCGATTCCTCGGCAACACAACAGGAATCTGAAACAGCTAGTGCCAACAAACTCCCGCCGCTTGGAAGAGCGGGGCCACTTTCACGCCGCTGGCAAGTGTGTAAATTGCCCATGAACAAAATTCCTCTCCACAAAGAAAAGGTAAGAGGCCACATCGGGGAAACCAGGGAAACCTTTATTTGCATACAGCAATGGCATGATGCATTTCTGCCTTAAGCCTTCTTCTGATGCCGCTGTCTAGTTGGATTAACCTCAGACCTCGCTTTTATGTGTCCTGTATGGCCCTCGTAGGAGGGAAAATACCGCCCCCAAGTCATGTGACCGCACTGCCACTGTGGTAACACCACAACTACATGTCCCAGAAAGCAGTGTTCCTATTGACAGGTTGCAAGGGGAAGGCTGCAGGGAAAAGGCGCGTTGTTTCAGGGCTGATGATTAAAATAAAATACTCTCCACAGGTTCCCTTGGGTCCCCTTTACGCTCCAACCCCCGACAGATGGATTCAGCAAGACGTGAGTCACAATGACAGTGCACCTGGCTCCTCGTGAAGTCACGGTCCATTTCTGGCGACATCCATAGCATCGTCCATAGCAGAGGTGGGCAGGAGTAAATCCGATTCCTCGGCAACACAATATATATATATATAATATATGTGAACAAGGCTTCTTGAAGCCCGAAACGCATTGTTCATGGGCACAAGATTTTAAATGAATAAACATCTTGCCTGATACTGCGGGGTCTGTGCCTCGTTCATCACAGCCTGGAGGTTGCGAGAGTTTGAGTCTTATATATATATATATATATATATGATAAGTTAAAGCGCCCACATCACCCACGGTAGGGAAGGACTACAGTAACCCCTAGGCACCACAGCAACCAGCATGCCCCATTCCTACCAACGCGGAGTCCACCAGGGGGCAACATAAAGTGACTGACACCGCAAGCTGATGTGAGTGCACGGGAGGAACTGATGATGTTATGGCAGTCCTCTGAGGAAGGTCTATGTGAGACCGAAATATATTAGGACAGGAAACGCCAAATAAATCAAGCTTTCACTCCCCTCCTTGTGTGCAGCTCAACTTTGTTCCGTAGGAGCATCTTTGTTGATATATATATATTTCACAAGCAAACGTCCCTTGGTTAAGGAGGAGCGGCCAGTCAGCTGGTGCAGGCGACGAGTCAAGGACAAGACTTGTGATTTATTCTCAAGCAATTGAATAAGGACACCGCACTCTTCTCGGATGTTTAAAGCAGTTTAATCCAGCTCAGAAAAAACTTCCTTCACCTACGCGTTTCGAACAGTAAATGTTCCTGATCACGGTAGTGGTTTCGAACAGTAAATGTTCCTGATCACGGTACCGTGATCAGGAACATTTACTGTTCGAAACGCGTAAGTGAAGGAAGTTTTTTCTGAGCTGGATTAAACTGCTTTAATCATCCGAGAAGAGTGCGGTGTCCTTATTCAATTGCTTGAGAATATATATATTTATATATATCAGCGCTGCCAGTTCCGTCTCGTAAAGAACAGAAATTCAGGCACACAGGAGGCAACCATCGACGTTGTTTATTCAGCAGATAGTCCGGTAAACAAACGCGTTTCGGATTCAATCCTTCATCAGCGTTAACACTGATGAAGGATTGAATCCGAAACGTTCTTTACGAGACATTTGGCAGTTATAGTTACCTGACCTAACTATAACTTACGATGCACTGCTTATGACCTCACTTATTACATCACTCATGACATGGTCAGTGGCATCACTGATGACATCTCAAATGACATTACTGACCAACCAGCGGTGCGGCAAGAGGCGCATTTGCAGAGTGGTTAAGAAAGGGGCGTGGCCACCAAAGACCTCCTAGCGATTGCACTGTGTGGGTAACAGGAGGGCTTGTTGGCCTTTAAGGACACTCTAGAGCAAAGGGGACTTCATCCCCCAACCAACAGTGCACCAAGAGGTGTGTTTGCAGAGTGGTGGAGAAAGAGGACAAAACCTCTGGCAACTTGCTGTTCTTTTTATTTTTATTTATTGGGGAGGGAGCTGCTCAGCTACATACCCGATAAATTTACAGTTACATCTCAATTGCCACCCCAAGAGTGGGTCATATAAAGATTCCTCCAGTGGTGGTGCCCTGAGCTACTAAGATAATTCATATGAAACCGTACAGACTTCCAGGAGGGCATGAGGAGATCAGATACGAGACTTGGTAGAGGATGGGGTGGTAATTCCAATCACTACCGCCTGAAATAACCCTAAGTGGCTTGTGTGCAAAAGTGACACTAGTTGACACATGACAGTTGATTATTGCAATTGAACAAGCATACTCCTCCTCTGACTGCCGCTGCATCTGATACGATTACCTTAATTGAGAAAATACAGAAACATACTGGGACATGGTATGCGACTATTTATATTGCCAATGTTTTTTTTCCTATCCCATTACCGCCCAAGATCCAAGATCAAATTGATTTCTCTTAGAATGGTCGGCAGATTACATTTCCAAGACTCCCTCAAGGGTATTTGCATAGTCCTACCATCTGTCACCGGCTGGTGGCAGAGCACTCGGATGCACCGGGATGCAGCTTTTGTCATTACATTGATGATGTCATGATACAGGGAGAGACACAAGAACAAGTGCGTATCCGACTGGGCAGGGTTGTGGAACACTTACAGAGTAAATGGTGGGGTATAAATATCGCAAAGGCACGGGGACCCTCTGAAAATTTGAAATTTTTGCTTATCCAGTGGCATCAGGGACACAAAGAGGTGGTGCTGCTAAAGGTCAAGCTACCAACCAGAATAAAAGATCCTTAAGTATTGCCAGGCGGTGTCGCCTCTTAAACCCACAAGATATTAATCAAATGAAGAGGCAGGCGCTGGAGACTGGAAGGCAGGAAACAAGGGTTTTATTCAGAATCTCTCCGGAGGATAACACATCGGTTCGGACAGCGAGTATCGTCACGAGGTGCTCTACCCGCATCTCTGAGGCCTGGCCTCTTATACACAAGTTTATTGCTTTATTACCTACAACACATCCTGGGCAATGCTTTGATGTACGGAGGGATATCCTCCGAATCTCCCCTTCATACCCGTTCCCACACACATTTACAGTTGAAGTCCCCACCCCGGTCACAACAGGTGATGGTTACCGCGCAGCTGGACATTCCGCCGATTCATGGAATGTGGGGGTTTGGTCGGATCTCATAGGGTGAGGGCTTTGATCGACCCGGGGGTCCTTTGATGAGGGAAGCTTTCTACCGTACGGGGAGGGGCAAGGAACAGTATCGGTAGAGCTAGGTGTCGGCCTGGGAATGAGGAAGACAAACGAGCACACAGGAAAAGGGGGTTTGCATCAAAGGGCCTGGGACCATGAAAGGGATGAAGGGAAGTGTCGCGCTGGGAGCAGGATGGGGTTCTGAGGCAGAGCCGCGCTGAAGAGGGGTTTATGACCCAAGACGTGTGAGAGTGGAGGGGAGGGTTGTCAGCGCGCGAGGGGTCGCCTGCGAGGTCGAGAGTGAGAGAGACGCTGGCCATCGGCGAGGGGCAGGGAGGCCATGGTGTACAAAATGGCTGCCGCTTATGCGCACGAATGGGCCCAAGGAGAGCAAGATGGTGCCGATAATGTTGACATTTTCCGTCTAACCTTTAACAGTCCTCCCTTTTTAACATATCTAGCCAACTTGCCTACTCAATGTCAATCTTCATCAAATTCCCAACCTCGGCATCATATAATGCCCCCATGTGTTCGTTTCCAAAGTCCACGACCTTAGGACAAATACAGTTTGCACATAATGAACACAGGGGTGGCAGACATTGAATCCCTAAACATAGGCCACATATTACTACTACAGGAATTAGGATAATGGTGAACAGTCTCCAGCCCCAGTTCTTAACGGTGTTCCAGAACCAACCACCAAGCGACCATTCTTCCTGTTCCTGGTGGACTTCCGAAGAGAGTCTGTGAAGATGTTCGATGGCTTTGTACACTGAGGGCGAGTTGTCCGGTATGTATGTACAACAGCTGGACCCAATAATGCGGCATGCTCCACCACGGTCCGCAAGAACCACATCTAGGACAAGGCGGTTCTGTAGGGCCACCAAGCGGACTGCTTGGAGTTCGGCGGTGTTGTTGGCAAAGATACCAGCTGTGATATTCATTGTTGTCTCAACTGCCTGAGTCAAATGTCGGATGGCCCGGCTGTTTGCCATCGGGCCCCAAAGAGGAACAAGTCCCTTCATAGCATCGAGGAACTGTGCTCCTGTTGAGTCGGCTTGCTCGATGTCTTTGGCTCGTTTTTGTCTATGATGATTCGCTGGGGCCACATAAGTCGGAGGAAGGATGAAGGAGATGAAGCAAGTGCCCCCCCAGCCTTTGGGGAGCCAAGTGTAGGCTTTGGTGCCGCAGACGAAATACATGTTTGGGGACGACACAAAGGAAGGTGGATCCGTGGAGTCCAAAGTTCTGGTGAAACGACAAGCACTGTGGCCCACCAGCTGTGTCCCATGTCCTTCTATGCACATGTGGCCTGTGACGTTGATGACTGACAGGGCCACAGTCAGGGTGGCAGCCGTTCGTTTCCGCAGGTAGGAGAAGGTGGGTCTGGTCGGATTGTTGAACACCTGCATTTCAATTCGTTCTTTAGCAGGGATATCCATGTGGACGGAGTCGTCGGAGGTCTGCGGGCAGAAGTGGGTCTTTGTTTTGTTTCGCCGGACCCCGTGGGAGAAATGCGTTGCGGTTTTGCTGGAGGTGGCATTGTCCTTGTAGCTTTCTTGCAGGAGGATCAGCCAAGCAAGGCAGGAGCCATGAACCGAGAAGGGTGAGGGGATGAATGGTATCGAGTGTCCAGTGGCGTGGGGTAGCAACCCACAGATTCAACAGTTGGTGGCATTGGTGGCGAGATTGTGCTGGTGAAGGAGCTGTACGAAAGAGTTATTCCAAAACTCCTTTCGCCTCTCTCTGAGTTGGGGAGAGAGCGAAATCATATAATGTTCCTTCGCGTGATAGGCTGAGCAGTGGTCAGGAGTGTCTCATGAGCAGGTGAATTTTCTTCCACAATCCAGAGTGTGGTCATGAGGAGAAAGCAAAAAAGGATTGCGATGAAGAGTGCAATTGTCTTTGAGCTGTGGAGTCTGTCTGTTCTTGGGTTTCTGTAGTGGGTATTTCCTGTTGTCCCCATCATCTTCTTATTTGGCGCTTCCATCATCTTCTTATCTGGCGCTTCCATCATCTTCATTTTCAAGGTGCTCGGTAGTGGGCAGAACCACAGACTTAGTTTAGCTTCTCTCCAGGCAACCCTTGATTGCTTTGGGTCACCGTTTTGAGATTCAACTTAGTTCGTGGTCTACTTAGCCGAAGCTCCCTCCTTTCGACGCAGGAAATACCCTTCTCTGGATGGCACAGTGGGATCAGAGAATTTGGAAAGTTCAAGTGTTTCGGTATCAGGATAGCAGGTTAGTGACGGTCGGTCCTTGTTCAGGAGCTCTTCTTGGTCGCTGATGTTTTCTGCCGTGGCCAGGGTCGGGGAGACCTTCTTACAGTGGTGCGCGTGCAGCCAATGCCTTTTCCCCTCCACACGAAGAGCCGTCCGGGTGGTGATTAACACTTGCCAGGGGCCCGTCCACCGGGGTTCCAAACTTTTCGTCCGCTGAAAATTTCGGATCAGCACGAAATCCCCGGGTTGGATGGCGTGACCCGGACCCCTGGAAGCATCGGGGATGGCCTGCTGCACCTGCTGATGAATGACAGACAGAGTTTCAGTCAATTTATACAGATAATCAGACATTAGGACGTCCGGGACGTCATGAATGGAAGTTGGCTTTGGTGCCGACCAGATACTCATGGGTCGGCCGAAAACAACTTCATAAGGGGTTAAGTGATGTCTGGTGGGGGTGGAACGCATCGATAGCAATGCTAGGGGGAGGGCATCTGGCCATTTCAGACCTGTCGTAGCTACTATTTTGGCCAGTTTAAGCTTTAGTGTGGCATTGTGTCGCTCAACGAGTCCAGCGGACTGGGGGTGAAAGACTGCATGAAATTTCTGCCTGATGCCCAACCCCTTTAAGATTAACTGGATGACTTCGGCTATGAAGTGGGGGCCATTATCGCTCCATAAAATACGACAAAGGCCGTAACGGGGAAAAAACTCCTTTAATAGTACCTTTGCAGTGGCCATAGCAGTGTTGTCACGGGTTGGGTATGCTTCCACCCATTTGCTAAAGGCGCACACCACGACAAGCACGTATTTCAGGCCTTGGCACCTATCTAGCTGGATGTAGTCCATTTGCAGGACCTCAAATGGGTGGTTTGGGACCCCAAATCCTCCCCGGGGCACTACAGTTCCTTTCCCGGGGTTGTGTTGCAGGCATATCAAGCATTGTTGGACCAGACGTTTGGCGGAATCTGTGATTTTATCATTGTGCCAAACTCTGGAGACAAGTTCAATCATGGGGGCTGATCCTATGTGGGCAGGGGAGTGTGCCATAGCCAGTATGGGAATCAGGTATGAATCAGGTAGCAACCATTTGTTCGTGTCTTTTGTCCGCCAGCAGCCTTCATCGTCTTTTAATCCCACCCGTGTCCATGCAGTCAACTCGTGTTGTGTGCTAGCCATTTGAATGTCTCTAATAGTGTCTCTAGCATCAGTCCATTTTTCTGCTTGTGACCTGGTCACGTACATATGTGTTGTCGTCCTATTTTCAGCTGTCGTTCGGGCAGTGACGTCGGCTAGCGCATTTCCCTGTCCAATGATGTCTGTCACCCTTTTGTGTGCCTGGCATTTGATGACTGCAAGCTTGTTGGGGAGAAGGACGGCCTCGATTAAGGCGGAGACTAGATCCCCGTGCAAAATGGGGGTGCCATGTGAGGTCAAGAATCCCCTTTCCCTCCAAAGGAGCCCAAAATGGTGAACCACCCCAAAGGCATACTGGCTGTCGGTGTAAATGTTCGCTGTAGTTCCTGTTGCCAGGATGCAGGCTCGGGTCAGGGCAATCAGTTCCGCTGCCTGGGCAGATCGTTGCGTGATACGGGCTGTCTCAACTACAGTTCGGGCCGTGGTGACTGCATAGGCAGCGGAAGTGGTGCCATCGGGGAGTTTGATGCAAGAACCGTCCACCCACAGCTCTCCGTCAGGGTCAGGGAAAGCCGTGTCTCTGAGGTCAACCCTACTTCTAGTCTGTTCGTCTGTAAGTGTCACGCAGTCATGTACGGGGTGCACGTTGGGATCGTTCTCTGGCAAGGGTAACAGAGTTGCCGGGTTCAGTGTGGTGCATCTTTTCAGGGTGATATGGGGTGCAAGCAAGGTCAGTTCGTATCCAGTCAGTCGTGCACTCGTCAGATGTTGCGTCTTGGTTTGGTTCAGGAGGGTGTCGACTGCATGGGGTACCAGTACCGTGAGGGAATTCGAGAGTACGATCCCCTCACTCTGTCGGATAGAGATCGCAGCAGCAGCTACGGCTCGAAGGCAGGCAGGCAAGGCTCTGGCTACCGGGTCAAGAGTGGCGGAGAAGTAAGCGCACGGTCGTTGCTTAGGGCCGATGGCCTGGGTCAGGACAGATAAAGCGCACCCCTCCCTTTCGTGAGTGTAAAGGGAGAAGGGCTTTTTGTAATCAGGGGTACCTAGGACGGGGGCTGAACAGAGGGCATCTCGTAGTTCCGTGAAGGAGGTTTTACACTCAGGGGTCCAAGGGAGTGGGAAAGGGACGTCTTTACCTAGCAGAGAAAGCAGTGGTTTCACAACGAGGCTAAAGTTTGGTAACCACTGTCGGCAGAAGGAGGTGAGGCCTAATAGGGAGCGGATCTGCTTCTGGGTCTTAGGGACAGGGGTATCTAGAATGGTTTGGATTCGATCAGGGGTGAGTTTTCTTCCTTCTTTGGACAAAAGGTGGCCTAGGTAAGTGACCTGGGGTTGGCAGAATTGCAACTTCTTCTTGGAGACCTTGTGGCCATTTTCCGCAAGGAAGTGCAGGAGTTGAATGGAGGCTGTGACTGCTAATGGAGTGGTGTCGGCTGCTAAGAGGATGTCATCGACATATTGCACTAACACCACTCCGTCGGGTAACTGGACTTGATCTAGTTGTCTCTTGAGGGCCTGGCTGTAGATGCTAGGGCTTTCTGTGTAGCCCTGGGGTGCTCGGCAGAACCTATATGAGCGGTTTTTTAGGGTGAAGCCGAAGAGGTATCGGCTGTCTGGGTGGATGGGGATGGAAAAGAATGCATTTTTTAGGTCAATGACAGTGAAGGTGGTGGCAGTAGAAGGAATCAAAGTCAGGATGGTGGTGATGTCCGAGACCAAAGGGTACTGGGGTACCACCACTTTGTTGATCTCTCGAAGGTCGATGATAAAACGGTATGCTTTCTCATCTCCCTCTCCCTGTTTCTTGATAATGGGCAGGATAGGGCTGTTGCAAACGTTGCTAACTACTTCCTCCACTACTGCAGCGTCGACTAGCGACTGAATAATTTTTACCAATGCCTTCTCGCCCTCGGGCGATATCCGATATTGTGGAAGTTTTGGGAGAGTTGCGCCTGGTCGGACAGTAATGTGCACTGGGTCGATTAACATGCGCCCTACGTCCGAATCCGTCTTGGCCCATAGATATGGAGGCAGAGTGTCAAGCAGGGATGTGTCAGTGTCGGTGATGGAAAACATGCGTCGGGGAGGGCAATGTCTAAGCAGGACAGGGTTGTCGTAAAGAAAAACTCGAACTCCGTCTTGAGAACATCTAATCGTCGCTCGGAAGTGTTTCAATAGGTCAAGTCCCATAATGGCGTCAGGGCTATTGGAGGAAAGCAAAAACGTGGTGTCAGTGGTGTTGTTTTCTACGTCAAAGAGGATCGGGGCGGACAAAGGGTTAGTGGAGGGCGTTCCATCGAAACCTGTCGATTTTATAAGTGAGCCAGACAAGGGTGCCCCCGGAATCATTCGTTTAGATAACGCACTACGTGTTGCGCCAGTGTCTACCAGAAATGGAGACGTGGTACCCAGGACCTTAGCAGTGACGTAAGGGCCTTGCTGGTCAACATAGAGCTCGACTGGATCCCTCCCTTGCCCTTGGCAGTCCTATGCAAAGTTGTGGGTGTCATCATAGTCAGATTGCTGGTATTGGTTCTGTCTGGGTTGATCAAATGCATTTGGTCTACCTGATCTGTCGTTAGTCGTGTCATTTGAGGGCCCTCGCTGTTGTCCCTTATTTCTCGGCCCATTTGCTATGTCCTTGGGGTCTTTGTTTCTGATCATGTCCAGAAGAACCGGGCACTGGGATTTCCAATGGCCAGTCCCTTTACAGAAAGCACACTGGTCCTCTCTAATGTCTGTAGGTCCACTGTGGGGAGTCGAAGTACGGTCTTGGGACTTAGGGGCATTCGTCTGATAGTTTCCCCGGTATTGGTCTCGTCCTATAGTCACCCCTTGCAGCTGGGCTATCATCACCCTCTCTTTCAAATCCTTCTTCTTTCTCTCGGTTGCCCTATCGTTTTCATTTTTCTGATGTTCATAATATTGGGCCATCTGGAGGATAGCCGTAGGTTTGGAGGCTGCCCAACTACTCTCGCTAGCCTGCAGTTTCTGGGAGACCTCGGACGACAGACCCTTAACATAATTTTGGACGAACAGATGGTGTCCGGTTGCAGTGGTCATGTCCTGGCCGCTGTAATCGGAGAACACTGTTTCGAACCGAGAGAAGTATTCCGATACATCCTCCTGGGGTTTCTGGCGACAGGCCGTTAATATCGACCAGTCCACTTTCTTTTCTGGAATCAGGGTTTTCAATTTCTGTATGATTTTATCTGGGAGGTCTAAAATGGATTTCAAAGGCTTCTGTCCCGGTCCTCGTTGTTTGTCAATTTCCTCGAATTGTGTCCAGGTATGTCCGAGCAGCTCATGGTGGTCGACCTTCCGGATTTGCTTCCACACATCAGCTGGTAGACATAACCCGAAAAACAAGTCGATGTCAGCCAGGGTCATAATCGTTGAACCTAGGGCTGTACCTAATTCAGTATAGAAGGCAGTGGGGTTTTTACGCAGGTCGGGTAGAGATTTCCGGAATGTCAGAATCTCTTGTCGGTCCCATGGCTGGTAGACCCAGTTGTACACTACCCTTCCTTTTGCATCTTGGTGGTTTGCATCATCGTGAGTCCCTGCACCTCGTGGAGGCACCCAGTAAGGGGCAGCCTCTCGTATTGGCATCATGGCGCTAGGTGGCTCAGTTGGTGGTTCGGTCGCCACGGATGTCGTGGGTTTAGCTCCCGATTCTCGTTCCGTGAGGTGGCGGAAAACCTCAAGCGTACGTGTAAGGAGATCCGTCACATCACACTCGCCCTCATCCCCGATATCGACCTTCCGGTACAGAGTCGTTAGGCTCTCGGGACCTTGGTCTCGATATCGGTCCTCGTATGCATTCAAGACATGGTAACACAGTCGTACAGTAAAGTGTCGTCTGTGACTCCCTGTATATGATTTAAACATATCCGTGATGTACTCTTCACCTTCCTTCCTTTCTACCAGTGTTCTTACTATCTTGTCGATCCCTGTTCGCTCATCTTTGCTTAGTCTGTTTATTCTGGCGGAACCGGTCCCTCGGGTCTCAGGGTCGCCCAACGTTGCCGTTTGCAGAGTATTTGGTACAAGAGGTTCGGCCGACATAGAGACCATGGGGGCCGATGCTGTGGCACTACCCTCATTTGCACCTGGGGTGGTGGGTGTTGTGCTAAGGGTTGGGAAGGGGCATATGGAGGGGGCATGTAGATGGTCGGAGGGCCTAACAGCAGATCATCGCTCGCTCGTTTTTGTCTCGAGGATAAATCAGGGTAGAGCATGGAGGGTGTTCTAACCGGGCACTGGCTTGATGTTTCCATTTCTAGTTTCTGTTTGGCTTTCTCTCTTTCCTTTATCTCTCCTTCTAGCTTCTGAGCAGCTAGGTGGGCTGCTTTTCGCAGCTCTTTTTCCAACCTACTCTCAATTTTCCTTTTATGTTGTTCAGTTTCTTTGCGCCACATGCCGAAACTATCAAGCATAGCGGGCGTTGTCTTATTTTTACCTAGGGCTGTTTCTAGCGCGTTTATTTTGTCGTCATCGAAGGATCCTATCAGTGGCCACTGACTTCCTTCATTCTTTTTCGTATATTTATGCCACAGTTTGTTATAGGCTATAGCGATCAATTCATGCTTCATGAACATGTCCTTATTAGGGGTGCCTTCCGGTGGAGCCGGATGGTTCATCTCTAATAAGCGGTCCGGGCTAAACAGGCTACCGATCAGTGGGGAGAAGACAGACATGACGGCTCGCAATGAGGGACAAAAAGTCAGCACTGCCTATCTTATCACTGTGTGCAAAGACTAGACAGAATATTTCTATTCTACGTTGTTTGCAAGCAGTGAATACCTCATGGACCAATAAAAATAAAAAAACAATTCAGTGGGAAGAATAAGTAGGCTCGCAAAGGTCTGCGTTACCTACCCTTTCACTATCTGTAAAAAGGGGGGCGAGGGGCTCTTCCCTGTTTGCAGACAGAGAATCTCCAGAAAACAGTTTGTGAACAATAGTTCATTTTCAAGTAATTGATCAGTGGGGGAGAAGGATAGACACAACAGTTGTATTACCTATCCTCCACTGTTTGAAAAGGGAGAGCCTGTTGTTTCTCCGTTTGCAGACAGAGGATCTCCAAATAAATTAACAAGGAGTAATACTAGTATTTTCTGGACAATTCAAATAATCATTTCGCAATCCGTTGTGTTTACACGACCTTACCCGGACCGCATGGACAGTTTCTTGTCTTCCGAATCCAGCGCCCGATCGTCCTCTTTTCCTCGTATTCCTCGCGGCACTCCTGATGGTTCCCAGTCAGGACCGTAGATCACTCGAGAGAGGTCTGTTCGGAACCAGTGAAGTTCGGATGATCGGCTGTCAGACGAGGGTCTATCGGACAGGCGCGCTCCCGATCGTTGCAGTCGTTCACTCTGTCGTCAGGACCTCTCCCACTGGATCCACGAGTCGCTGATGGGCCCCACGTTTGGGACGCCAATTGCTAAAGGTCAAGCTACCAACCAGAATAAAAGATCCTTAAGTATTGCCCGGCGGTGTCGCCTCTTAAACCCACAAGATATTAATCAAATGAAGAGGCAGGCGCTGGAGACTGGAAGGCAGGAAACAAGGGTTTTATTCAGAATCTCTCCGGAGGAGAACACATCGGTTCGGACAGCGAGTATCGTCACGAGGTGCTCTACCCGCATCTCTGAGGCCTGGCCTCTTATACACAAGTTTATTGCTTTATTACCTACAACACATCCTGGGCAATGCTTTGATGTACGGAGGGATATCCTCCGAATCTCCCCTTCATACCCGTTCCCACACACATTTACAGTTGAAGTCCCCACCCCGGTCACAACAGGTGATGGTTACCGCGCAGCTGGACATTCCGCCGATTCATGGAATGTGGGGGTTTGGTCGGATCTCATAGGGTGAGGGCTTTGATCGACCCGGGGGTCCTTTGATGAGGGAAGCTTTCTACCGTACGGGGAGGGGCAAGGAACAGTATCGGTAGAGCTAGGTGTCGGCCTGGGAATGAGGAAGACAAACGAGCACACAGGAAAAGGGGGTTTGCATCAAAGGGCCTGGGACCATGAAAGGGATGAAGGGAAGTGTCGCGCTGGGAGCAGGATGGGGTTCTGAGGCAGAGCCGCGCTGAAGAGGGGTTTATGACCCAAGACGTGTAAGAGTGGAGGGGAGGGTTGTCAGCGCGCGAGGGGTCGCCTGCGAGGTCGAGAGTGAGAGAGACGCTGGCCATCGGCGAGGGGCAGGGAGGCCATGGTGTACAAAATGGCTGCCGCTTATGCGCACGAATGGGCCCAAGGAGAGCAAGATGGTGCCGATAATGTTGACATTTTCCGTCTAACCTTTAACAGTGCCACAAATAGACACAAAGAGGTGGTACCACAAGTGAAACAAAAGATTAAAGAATTTTCTGTGCCACGAAATAGGAAGGAAGCTCAGAGATTCATTGGATTGTTTGGTTTTTTAAGACAGCATATCCCTCCTTTGAGTCAGATTTTGGCCCCTTTGTACTAGGTTACACAAAAGAAACTTGAGTTTGAGTTGGGAGAGCAGCAACAGAATGCATTTGAGTCAGCAAGGGAACCTATACAGCGTGCCCTCGATTTGTGGCCAGTAAGAAAGAGGGATGTTGAGCTGAAAGCAACAGACTAGGGGCAGTATGCCAATTGGAGTTTGTGGCAGAAACAAGGAAAGAAGAGGGTGCATTTAGGATTTTGGGAAAAGAAGTTACCAGATGCTTAAGAGTAGGACACTCCCTTTAACCCCTTCCATGCTGATGACGGCCCCCAGCCATCATGGCACACAGTGCTCGTGTGCTGATGGCGGCTGGGGGCCGTCATGACCACGCCCGCGATCGGAATGTCCAGCACAGGAGCGGAATTCCGGCCGCGGGCAGGGGGTTAAAAAGCAAACCTTGAAACAAGAATTGCCGGGAAAGTGTTAACTCCATTGAATCCGTGGTCCACAGCAAATTGGGTTAGCCACATGGCTTCCCATGTGGCATGCTTATAACTAAATGATAAATTCAAAAGAGGTGTGGGGTAAGGAGTTGTGGCAGAAGATTTGGGAAACGTAACCGCAAAGCACAGGTACAGTGTATCATGTAGACGCCCACTGTCCCACTGACTCATTAGAATGCTGGTTTGATTCTCTTACAGATGAAAAGGCTAAAATCTCAGAGGGTGAGGTGGTGACATAGGATTCTGATATGGTGGAAATGGCTAAGTGGGCACACCAAAAATGTGGATACCTAGGAGAGAAAGCCACTAACAGGTCGGCAGAGAATACAGGGATGCTTATTGCCCTAGACTTGATCAAAACTGCTATCAAGCACTGCACTATTTTTCAGAATACACTTCACAGACTAGTCCCACAGGTAGTGAGAGGTCAGCTAGGTAGAGGAAAATTACCTGCACAGATATGGCAGATTTATTTACTTGGGACATGCCAAATCGTTGAGGATGTCAATATTTGTCCAGAGCGGTGGACATTTACTCTGGCGATTTGATAGCATTTCCATGTAAACGTACTACTCAGTTGAATACACTTAAAATGTTAGACTTGTTGATTCTATACTAATTCCACTGCAGATCCAAAGTGATAATGGATCTCATTTTAAAGGCAAATTGGTGCAGAATTATTGTGCACAACACAATATAGAGTGAGTCTTTCACATTCCTTATGACCCGCAGGCTGTGGGTCTCCTCGAAAGGATGAATGGATTGTTGAAAGCCCAGTTGAGAAAATCGTCAGATGGGTCATTGAAAAATTGGAGAGATCTATGGAATGAAGTGTTACAAATATTGAACAATAGACCCTTGGTGAATGCAGAGACCCTTTTGATATGGATGCTAACCCCAGCTTTGCAGATTCAGTCTCACATGGCCACTAATATTAATTTGCACTGGGGGACAACTCCCGGAGCCTTGGCACCAGACGTTTCAAGACTTGATTTGCATGATTTAAAGCTGTACGTACTCAAACCAAGAGATATGTTATTCATTGAGACAGGTGTGGAAATAGCAGTTCCCCCAGAACACTTTGGATTGGTCGTTCCTCGATCTGGGTTGACTCTCAAAGGCATTCAACTGTTGGGAGGAGTGATTGATGCAGACTATCAAGGAGATATAAAGGTGATATTATTGAACTGTGAAGACACTGATTTGGTAATATAAGCTGGAGAAAGAATTGCTCAAATAGTGATTATTCTAGTGTATGGAGGGATAGTCAAGAAGGGGACTGTCCCAGCCCTTCTTAGCATGCGAAGGGAAGAAGGGGCTGGCTCCACCAACAAGAATCCTGGGACCAATGTGTGGGTAGACTCTTCAAATAGTCCCCCGAACTGGCAGAGATCATTGCAACAAGGAAAGACAATATCCTGTTAATTAATAAACCAGGCCAAGAGAAATGCGAACACGTACCCTGTGAAGAATGTTATTTGTGTGACTAATCATATTTGTTTCTTTTCTAGATTATATTGCAAAGTGTCGGTGTGCTGGGTGCTATACTTTGAGTGGTTTTTGTCCTGTGTCTGACTGGGGCAGAGAGAGACCGGAAGCCCTCTACTCCGAAGTGACTAGCCGACAGTGCAGACTGACGTCTTTGCTGAATCGACCTGAAAATGTATGGGCTTACCTAACACAGACTGTTCTCACAGGTCGTACTTTTGCATGACAAACATGAGGAGCACTATGGACATTATTTCCACTTGCTTAGTAGCTATACCTACCCCCGTTAATATCGTACAGCAGGCATTTTCTGCCACAAATGCAGACGGGGAAATGGAAGAAAGTGACGTAAGAACACACTTGTCATTATATGAATTCTGTTGATTTTGTCCAGAAGCCACTGATGACACCAGGGATAATCTAACTGAAGTGATGATGCACAATGTCACTATAGGTGAGAAGTTTGTTATAATTTGACCTGTGATCCAGCTAACATTGATAAATGTGTTCAGATGTGATTTGAAGAGACCAATTCAAAGATGACTTGGGAACATCAAACTCAACGTAATAGTCAAAATGAAGGCATGTGTAAAAATGTACATATTAGTAGGTCATGTAAGAATGTAGTATCTGCCGCTACTCATATCAAGCAGGTTAAATTGCCTATGGGATGGTTACATATGCATATATTCTAGCAAATATAATGGGTGGACAGTGTGCTTTCACACAGTTGGAACTTATGATGTTTCCGTTGAATCCAGAATTACATGTCCGGAATACGAGGGAAACTGTCCAGCTTGATGAAGATTGTGACTCTGGAATTCATTTATTATCTAAGACAGCATATATATATGTTTAGCTGCTTCAATAGTAAGAGTTCCAGGTTTAACCATTTATAACACTAGGATTATTAATAAATTAGCATGTTTGATGGTTAAGATTAATAATCATACATCTGTTGCTTTGGCAGAAGTACTATTAGATAAGCAGGATAGAGCAGCAATTGATTATTTGCTTTTAAAACATGATCATGTGTGTTCAGAATTTAGGGGAATGTGTTGTTTTAACCTTTCAGATAACTCTAAATCAATTCATTCTCTCATTGGAGATTTAAACAAACTTTGTAAGGGGAGTGTGACAGGATGTGGCTAATGGATGATGGGATTGGTTATTTGGGTGGTTACCAAATTTAGGTAAACTTCCCTCCATCTTAGGTGGGATAATATTGGCAATATGTATTCTGATATTATTATGCTGTTGTATACAATGTGTGCCTAATTTTATATCTATGTTTCGACCTAGAACAGTTGATTTCAGACCAATATGTTATGAGAGTCAATGGTCAAACGGTGGAGTGTGATGCTATGAGGAAAGATACATGTAATGTAATGTAAGGCACTCTTATATGGCGCAGCTCTCACCCCAAGGGTATCCTAGCGCTTAGATTACCAATCAGCTACTGCGTGATTCTAAACTGAGATAGGCAAAGATCTCTCTGGGAAACAATCTGGTTTTCAGCTCCTTCCTAAAGTGTGACAAGGTGTTCAATTGTCTGAGCTCCGGAGGCAGAGCATTCCAAAGTCTGGATGCTGTAAAGCTAAAGGATCTGCCACCCATACAAGCTTTATTGACATGGGGAACACAGACCAGATTAGTAGAGGAAGAGCGCTGTTGTCTAACAGGAGAGTACCATACAAATTTCCTTTGCAGCAGTTTAGGCCCCGTTTTATGTGTTGCCCTGTAGACAATGCAGAGTGCCTTAAATTGGACTCTTTGCACAATGGGCAGCCAGTGTAGGTCCTTTAAGGCCAGTGAGGCCGATTTAGCGCCAGCTTAGCCGCCATGATCTGTACTCTTTGTAGTTTTTTTTATTAAGGAATCTGGGGCCTGTAAAAGGAGTGTATTGCAATAATCCATTCTGCTTAGAACAATACTCTGCACCAGTTGAGCTCTAGCAAGAGTAGGTAAAAACGGGTGTATCTTTCGAAGAGCTCGGAGCAGAGATAGGCAAGTATTCATCGTTTTATTCACCTTGGAATCTGTTGTAAGTTGCGGTCCAGTATCACTCCTAAATTTCGCACTGTACTCGCAGGCAATAAGGAGTTATTAGCCGGGCCTGGCCAGAAGTCTACTGGGAGAGGTCGCTGAATTTTACCTGCGGTACAGCACAGGGCTTCAGTTTTTCCCCAATAAATTGCATTGAGTTCTCTTTCAGCCATTCTGCTGTTCTATGCATACAGTTGTGAACTTTTTCTAAAGGCACTGCTTTATTGCCGTCAACAGAGAAAACAAGCTGAGTTTTGTTCGCATAGTTTATGACATCATTGCCAAATGATTTTATTAGGACAATGAGTGGACGGAGATACAGGTTAAACAAAATTGGGCTGATAGCCGAGCCCTGTGGAACCCCATGTTTAACATCTCTATTCTGAGAAGTAAATGGCGACTGGGTCACTGCCTGCTGCCTATTAAAAAGATAAAAATGCAACCAGTCCCGAGCCCTACCCACAACACCCATCTCCTCCAATTTCTTAATCAGGATCCGGTGGTTAACCGTATTGAACGCGGCTGACATGTCAAGCAGCACTAAGAAGGCTGTCTGACCGCTGTCAGCCCGCATTCTCAGGTCATCCAAGACTGCCACCAAGGCAGTCTTGGTCCCATGTGCAGGGCGAAACCCAAATTAGACTTCGTCCAGCAACTCATTATCCTCAGTGTATTTTGAAAGGGATTTACTCACTACCCTCTCCAAGATCTTAATCGGATACGGTAGCAAGGAGATAGGTCTGTAATTGGAGGGACACTGGGGATCCAGTATAGCCTTTTTTTAACAGTGGAGAGACAACTGCCTTTTTCAAGCAGTCCAGCACAACACCACTGGATAGGGTTTGACAGCAGATTTGATACAGATGCAGAAACAGTTCACCATCAAACAGTTTCCAGAACTTGTGTCCCTGGTAAAGTGGCACTACATGTACCCAGGGCCTGTAAGGTAAATGCTACAAGTGGGCCTGAAGCACTTATCGTGCCACCCACTTAAGTAGGCCCCTAAACATGTCTCAGGCCTGCCATTGCAGTTTGTGTGTGTAGTTTAAAACTTTCATTTTGACATGGAAAAGTAAACTTTTTGCCAAACCCAAACCTTCCTTTTTAATACTCATTAGTCACCCCTTGGGTAGGCCCTGGACAGACAAAAAATGAAAGCAGACTTGCACAGCTCAATAAATCTTGAGTAAACCAATTGCAAAGTTTGTAGCGTGCTGCCAGGATAACGCCGACTGGCCTTTCAGCGTAAGTTAAAGGACTAATACACAGCTCCCCCCACTATATGTCACTATAAAGAGACATGAAGGCTGTAATACAGGTGATAGTTCATTCCGATATAACACAAAAATTCCATTCGGTCATTGAGACCGTGCGGCTGCATCGTCGCCACTACATTACAGCCTTCATGTCTCTTTATATATTGTATATTTTCATCAAAAAGCATTTTTGACATTTATCACTGTATTTGCTTTAAATATTTTTGTCTGACATTATTATCACATTTATGCATGGTTCGCTTTCTTTTTTTAAACACGGTGGTGGTTGTTTTTCACCACTTCAAGATGGCGCTCATTCTCTGTTCACCGGGGATATGTGGAGTTTGGTCCTATCTTTATTTTCACACCCTTGTGTTCGTCCTCGCGGTGCACGTATTTTAACTTCGCCGGCCGCCCCGCTAATCGAGGCCGCCTGCTTTGGACTTACAGAGCCGGCTTTCGCACTCTGTTGCATGTAAGTACCTCTTTTTGAGGACTTTGATAGCAGTTTGATTTTCGGTTTACCTGCACGTTCACGTGTTTTTCTTTAGTTTATTTGCATGGCAGCTGGAACTTTGTATACGCAGCGTGCGACCTAAATGTTCACATTCTCTCGGCTATGGGAGATTATAGGCAGCACTTTTCAACCCGGGCGTGCACACTCGATAATTCGCTGTATGTTTGCACATGGTGGTTTCTTTATGAGTTGCACACATTTGTAGACGCTAGCCTATGTACATGTTTTTGAGCACTTTTGACTATTTTCACGTCAGACGTTTTTATTAATGGTTCACGTGTGAGGCTATGGTTATGGATACTTGATGGTATCTCATGACACTGATACTGTTTTGCTTTCCTTCATGTTTCTAGAGCAATCCCCTGAGGAAGGGCTTTATTTCAGCCCGAAATGCATTGGGAGTTATGCTGGGAGTTATGTCAATTGGAAAATATGATTTCTGAATGATGTTGATTCCAGGCATCTGGAAAGATTTATGATTTTCTTGCAAAATTGGATTTATGGAATAAATCGTTGATGAACTATTCCAAGCCTTCGCTGTGATTACGCTTTGGATGAGTTGAACGATATGTATAAGACAGCATTGTCTTTTTCAAGCTGTGCACCGGGAGTCTCCTTCCAGCGGGGGGAGCTGTGTATTAGGCCCTGGACAGCCCAGAGGGCAGACTGCAGTGTATTTAAAAAGGTGGACTTGTACTTTTAGGTTTTGCATGTCATGGTAGTGAAAATCACTTCAAATAATTTTTTCACAACAGCAAGGCCTATATTTCCCATAGGATAACATTGGAGTTACATTTTTACGTAAGAAATCGGGATATTAGTTGGTGGGTGAATGCCCCACTCAAATAATAAACAAAAGTCCTTCCTTGTCAGGTTGAACCACAAAAGTCATTACATTAACATGTGCGTAACCCTCTGGTAGCTTGGCATAAAGCAGTCAGCTTTGTATTGTGTAAAGTATTTATGCAGCACTAAAAGAGTAGAAAATTGAAAACATAACACAAGAAAACTTCAGAACCAATTTAGAAAAACTGAGTAAAATTCAATAAAATACAATGACATCAAAACAACAATAATCCAATCAGTAGATCTGGAGATATGAGTTTTTAAGGTTTTAGGTGAAAATAGTGCCAAAAAGAACAAAGCACCACTTGTGGTTATCTGCTAACGCTTGACAGAGGGGAAGTCACAAGTTCAGGACAACCGCTATGGATTGTGGATCTGATACAGGGACCAGGTTCATCCCATAGAAGTGTTACCTTCTCGAGTTCACGCAGAGTGTTATTCGCGTTGGTGGAGGCTGCAAGGAGGTTGTTTTCAAAGTGAAGAGCTGGTTATAAATTGCAGATGGTCACTGCTGAAGCACGAACAGCCAGTTGACACTGGAGCTTCGTGATTGCGATGATTATGGGCTGTGGCTGTCAGTGTGAAGTGTAAGGCTTCCATTGGTGGTCACTGTGTATGGTTGCTGTTGTCATGAAGAGTAGGTCTCACTAGAGCTTCACACTGGTAGTCTCGGTGTGAAGAGGTCACTTCCCAGTCGTAAGCAGCCTAAAACCTCTGTATATTCACCTTGATTTTCAAGATGAAATTCCCCTGTGCTTAACCCTCTGGTAGCTTGGCGCAAAGCAGTCAGCCTTAAATTAGATGCAATGTATAAATAATTTATGCAGCACTAAAAGAGTAAAAAAGTGAAAACATAACACAAGAAAACTTCTGAACCAAATTAGAAAAAAGGAGTAGAATTCAATAAAATACAATGACAACAAAACAACAAGAATCCAATCAGTAGATGTGGAGATATGAGTTTTTAAGGTTTTAGGTGAAAATGGTGCCAAAAAGAACAAAGCACCACTTGTGGTTATCTGGTAGCGCTTGACAGTGGGGAAGTCACAAGTTCAGGCCAACTGCGATGGATTGTGGATTGGATACGGGGACCAGGTTCATCCCATCGAAGAGTTACCTTCTCGAGTTCACACAAAGAGTGTTGTTTGCATTAATGGAGGCTGCAAGGAGGTTGTTGTCAAAGTGAAGAGCTGGTTATAAACTGCAGATGGTCACTGCTGTAGCACGAACAGCCAGCAGGCACTGGAGCTTTGCGATGACGATCATTATGGGCTGTCGCTGTCAGCGTGATATGCCGGGCTCCCATTGGTGGTCACCATGGATGGATGCTGTTGTCACGAAGAGTAGGTCTCACTAGAGCATCACACTGGCAGTCTCGGTTTGAAGAGGTCACTTCACTGTCGTAGGGAGCCTAAAACATCTATATATTCACCTTAATTTTCAGGATGAGTACACACAGATGCCAGTCGAGGTTCCAGGAGCTGGGGGGACCTGTTGGTGATCAGGGCTTACTCCAACAGAGGCCAGCAGCAAGAAACAAGCAGGATCAGGCAGGTCCAGCTGCTGCTGGTCAACTGGGCAGTTGCATGGGGCTTCTGAAAGCTTGTTGTGTCTCTCTACCTACTGACCCTTGTAGTCGCTTTTGGAGAGCCTGCGTTCAAGGCAAGAAGGTCCAATCTTACTTCTTCAGACAGCAGGGTGGTCCATCATCTGAATCTTACACAGGCCCAGGAGTGTTCTGATGAGACATTCTGAAGGTTCCACTTTTATACCTGTTTCCAGCCTTTGGGTGGGAAAATTTCCTGACATACCCCAAATACCAGTTCTGTATAACTGTCCAGGGTAACAAAGGCAGGGCAATGACTGGTGTCAGGTTCCTTTGTGTGTGCTGCAGACAGAACTGTTTGAAGTGTAATTAGGGCAGGACTCAACTCCTCCACAGCCATCCTGCCAAGAAGACCTTCTCCCTCTTTTGTCTCAATGTCTGGATTAATAGGGGTGCTAGAGGACCGACTGCAAGATGGCTGCACCTTAGTACAGCCCCACCGGCCGGCGTATTATCCTTCACATATCCTTCTCCCTGCACACCATCCAAGCCATCTAATGTAAGGCGGCTCCTGTACAACTGCCACGCATCTCCCTAGAAGTATCCGATCACAGCTGGAGACCCCGACCAGGCACGGGGAGCGGACGCTGGTATACCGATTCCGGAGCGTGATGGCGGCCGCGTGAGAGACCGCAGATGGAATTGAACTCCCAGACTCGTCCCAGCCAGGTCCCGAGCTCTCGTGGGACATAGCGTCATACTCAGTAGCTGGGGCGGCTGGAGTCCACGAGCGCCTGCCTGCCTGTACACCCCCGGTGTGGTCTGCTGAGGGGGACTGCCAATCAGAGTTAATGCGGGTGACGCGACGTGCATGGAGCTGAGATCGGCCCGCTGCGCTCGCCCACGGCCTGGGTGGCTTGCATTTCTTGCCCTGCTGCCAAGCTTGGAGAACTGGGGGCAACCAGCTTCTGGGACCCTGACAACACATTGTGCATGTGGCGCAGACCAGCGACACACAGAGGAGCACCGCTGCTGAGCGTGAGCTGGGACCGAGGTGAGGCCGGTGCCAGCGACGGCATGCTGGGACGCCAGAGCGCTCCTTAATCTGCCGGTTCCTATGACTCCAACATCCCGGTGAGACCGTCACTAAATGTGGGTCCTCTGAACATAGCGGACCGCGTGAGATCAGCAATTCTAACTGCACGATGGATGGAGTGCGCAACTTGGGCCAGATTGGGCCTGTTTTCCCCACGGTGAGTGACCGGGGTGTGATTGGTGCAGGAGACTTTGCGGTCCAAGGTCTTCCTCCCCTATTGCTACTGGGCCTGGAGGGCCGGATTGTTTGGTCAATTACTATTGTACTCCCCCTGCTAACCTAGCGCGAGGTTCTCCTCGCCTGCTTTGCACATTGGAGCCCAATCGCGAGACACTGGGGTGCTTGAGCTGCATTGCTTTACGTTGTTCTGGCCACAGATCGCACTATTCTGCCGTATGCTTATTGCCTCCGATCTAAGGTTTAAGAGTGGGTGTTTTCCAGACCTTTGGCAGGTAGCAACGCCAGATAGCTGGGGCTGGCTGAAGTGGTCCAGTCACACCTGTGAGCAGAACTCATCGCTGCACGGGGTCCCGGATCGGGGGCTAAAAACTGCCGCGCACACCAGGCCTCACTAACATTGGTTGGCGTACACTGCTTGGCCTCTCGCTAGCGTCGGGTGGTGCGGTCTGACATGAATACATTCCTGGTTGTGCACAGCGTTCTGTCCTGGCTCCTCCAATCCTTTAGTGCACAGCTTTCCAAACTTTTCATGATGGTGACACACTTTTTCGACATGCATCATTTTGCGACACGGTAATGCAGTGTAGCGAGCGAGCAAGCCCGAACCACCTAAAGAGGGTTGGGGGGGGGGGATACTCCCCCCATGGAATTTTTGAAAAATGAGTGGGCAAATGGTGCATTATCCGGCATATTTGAGAAAGCAGGAAGGTTAATAAAGCAATTGTGAATCTGTTCTAACAAAGACAGTGACTGGCAAAACTGTGTGTAAGGTTACGCCAACACCCCCTTCATACAGCCACACAAAGGACACCATGTATCAACACAACCAACGATCATATACTCCACACACCACCATACACCCACACATACCACATCACAACAAAACTCCTGTAAGTTCCCTAAAAACAATAAAGTTGAATGGGCGTTAAGTCTGACTAATATATTACCAGTGCCTTTGCCATAAAAATTAACAAGGCATACAATTAATGAGGAAATGGGCTACCTTTACCTCATGCGCCCAAACCCACCATACTAATTGATCCTTAACTGTCATGCCTGGCACCCAGTCTTCTCACCATCAGAGTAATATAACATTAGACACAATGTAAAACATTAACTACTTTGTACGCCAACACCTCCAACATCTCTTAAATGTCCTCACAGTGAGCCATATATGCTGACAAACCCCCCATTAAAAGATAACACATCCCCCATAAAACGTCCATCCACACACCATGATATAGGACTGCCCAACCACCCTTACACATCGGCATAGTCACCGGTATATGCCTTCACACTACTTATCGGACAAATACATGGCTAATTTTATATACTCACACCCACCAACATACATCCCTACTCCAGCATCATATGCCCGCACATGCACCATTATATACCAACACACTTACCATCCTGCATCAGACACTTGCAATGGTACCTGTTCATAACCACCATCTGACATCCACCATCATATTACAACACTTTGGCCCTCATGCATGGACAAACAAAGCATTTACCAGTATGCAGTGTCACTCCAAGAGCTCAGTCACACCATCATTCAACCTTTTACAGTACACGATTATAAATATATGGGCCAATTCAAAAAGGAAGTAGTAAATGAGCATCTATAAAAGTAGGTCGGTGAATGGGTGCTGAGTTACATTTCATCTCGTGTGGAGAAATGCCTGGCGTGTACCCCTATCAAATTGGAGGATGGTTAATTTCCCTTCCCATCCTGGAAGGAGTTACCTAATTTCTTGGCTGACGTAAGTCTCTGATCATTTCCAGGGTAAGAGAGTTATTGATTGGATTTTGAGAATGCCCACAAATGTACAAGTTTTGGGCGTTTAAAAGGCTAACCATGGCTTGAGTTTTAGGCTGGAAATGCATTTTTATGGTACCTTCGTGATTTGACCCCCCTTCGTAATCAATAAATCTGTTAAAAGCATCTTCTTTCAAGTTGTTCTAGTAGTAACTGGAATGGAAGTTAAGGGTTGGCTTTGTACAGGCGGATTAGGACACAAGGACAAGGTGAAGGTAGGACCGTACCTCATTGCTCAACACTTCAGCCACATACATGTATATTTCTACTGGCCCTAACCTTTGTACGTTTTTTTTATTAACAATCTATTCATGAAAGTTTAAAACACAACCTCAAAATTATCTGCACCTTGAAGACAGCATCATAAACAATAGCTCCCATAACGCAAAGCTGCATTTTTTTAAAATTCTAATCTACACCCTTAACTTAAAAACTTTAATCTTGTTCTCTCCTTTTTGCAGTAGGCAACCAAAGGGCATAGCGCAGTATTTCTCCTACGATTTTCAGTAAACTTTTCCCTATTTAAAAAGCACATTTTCAAGCTATCTTTAAACTAAACGTGATGTATAAAATGTATAATAATTTGTTTGCATGGTTCAGTGTTGCCATCTGGTGTGTCACGGACTGAATAAAATAAATGGTATTTTATCTAAGCATGAGCGTAAAATCCGTTCCGCTCGCGGATTTTGTGGATTTTCGGCAAATTCGCAATCCGCGAACTCTCGCGAACTTGCCGGAAATTCGTAAAATCCGTGCGAAGCGGATTTTTTGCTTGGTCGCACTTGCCAACTAGAATACTATACATTTTCGCGGGAGTAAACACTTGCGAACACGTAGATGCGGCGGGCAGCGACAATCTCGCAATTGCGAGATTGCAGAATTTGCAATTTCGCACAAGAAATCCACCAGCAGGCAGCATAAACCTTTAAAATTATGATTTTTATCAGAATAACTCCTCAGGTTGACATTTGCCTGCACTTTTTCTTTGCAAGGAGTCCATTTTGGTGGGGGGGGGGGTTGGGAGGAAGGAAGTGCCCCACAGTCTCCAACTTCCTGTTCCTGTCCAGCAGGCTCCTCCCAGTGCTTTCTTCATGTGCTGGTCACTTTGATTTGGATCTTGACCTGGAAGGATTACTTTTTGTGGATGCTGCTGGATATTTGGATTTTTGCAAAACTGAAAGCACTCAGCAGGTGCAAAAGTTCAATCTTATCATTAGTAACCATTCCCTGTAGTGCTTCCTGAGGGGCCCCTTCAGAGTTCATTTGCCTACTTGCAACTATTCTATGACCCTGCTCTGACCCTCACAGCAGGCTCAGAGAATAGCTACAAGTATACAACAAAGGTCCTGTTAAAAAAATTACACTGCAACAGAAAGCAATTACAGAGAAAACTGAAAGCACTCAGCAGGTGCAAAAGTTCAATCTTATCATTAGTAAACATTCCCTGTAGTGCTTCCTGAGGGGCCCCTTCAGAGTTCAGTTGCCTACTTGCAACTATAGGCCACAAAGGTCCTGTGAAAAAAAATTGCACTGCAACAGAAAGCAAATTACAGATAAGGAAGCAGGTGCCAGCCAGACTGGAAGTTTAAATTCAGTGACACATTAATCAACCCCAAATTAATTGATGTCAGTTGAAGCAGGGCAGGGGTGCTTGCTTTTTTTACCCCCATAATCTACAGTGATAAACCAACCAGAGGGTGGCAGTGATGTACCAGAGGGTGGCATGGGTGTACCAGAGGGTGGCAGTGGTGAAACAGAGGGTGCTGTGAACCTGTGATGATGAACCAGACGTAGAAACAACATAGTCGCGGCCGTTGCGAGCTGACAAGTAAGTTCGCAATTGCGAACTGGTACACAACCCTCGCGAACTGGCAGAAACCCTTGCGAACACAAAAAAAAAAACACAAATTCGCGAGAGTTCGCGGATTTTGCGGATTGCGAATCCGTAAATACGCAAGTTCGCGGATTGCCAATTCTCAAAATCCGCCCATGCTTAATTTTATCCCCTGTTCGTCTTCAAATTTATGCATATAAAATGAAAATGTTGAAGTGTGATGAATGCCCACCTTTGCTTAACTACGGGCATTTTTAAGGATGCCAGTTTGCATTAGCTCGAAGTTCCACCAGACTTGCTTAAAACTTTTGGCACCACATACTCGGCAGTCTGAAGTTGGTGAAACTACCTTCCCGCTACCAGCATGTCATTTTAAAACTTCTGAACAGACTTTACCTCCGGGCACTGCTCCTAGTCTCCGGGCTGCCTCTTCTATTTAAAGTGCGCCATACCGAGTGCCTGGGATGGCAGAGGCGGCTCCGTGGACTGACTGCACATTCAATGTTCAAAGCGCATGGCAAAGGAAACAGGGCTTTGCACACGCGCTTCTCTCCTGCCTCTGCGTATTGTGTCTGACATGCGCAGACCGTCCTGCTTATTAGCATAATAAAATTAATTCCCGAGTGCTTTTATTGAACGCTAATGTGTGCAAGATGCAAATAAAACCACACCATGGAAAATAGGGTGTAATTGGGACACGTGTCTAGAGCCATACTGTATTTTATGTAAATACACATTTATCATTTACGACGTTCATGCAGATTAGAATACTCGAGCACTAATCTGCCGGCAGACTTCATAGTCGCGTGACACACCAACACATAGCAGGCGACACAGTACCGTGTCCCGACACATAGTTTGGAGAGCTCTGCTTTAGTCATGGGGTACTGGATAAATAACCCATGCAGCATAATCACGAGCAAGCGTGGCTTGGGGACACTATACCAGACAACAAGCACCAGGGCCTTCAAGTACCTGCTACCATGGGCAAAATGGACAAAAAACAGCCGCGCCTCAACTATGAATTATGCAACTCAGGGAAATCACAACAAACTGCCGCTTCTGACTCGGAACTGGACATCACAACCGAGTCACCAACCTCTCTGGAAAAGACACTGTCAGCTGTCCAGGCTAGCCTGCAATCTATAGATGGTAAAATTGAGGCCCTTACTGGCCATATGGACCACATATCAGCTAAACTGGACAAACAGCCAGTCAGGGTTGGTGAGCCGGAGTAGCGCATTTCAGATGCCGAAGATGGTCTACAGCAGGTCGCCGTTAAAAAAATGGACATGGAGAATATATTGGCGGTCATTCAGGCTAAAAATGAAGACCCTGAAGCCCGGTCCCGGCGCAATAACTTACGCATAATTGGTCTGCCGGAATCCACTAATGTGGGCAGATTGGAAACCTATGTGGAAAATATGCTCCTGGACATTTGTGGCACGGAAAATATCTCTGACCTGCTCCTTGTGGAGAGGGCCCATCACTCTTTGGCGGTTTACCTGCCCCCAGGCACCCCACCATGGCCGATCAGCACCCATTTATTGAACTTTAGGGATCGGGATGCGGTGCTCTGCATTTCACGTCAGAAGGGCGCCATCACGTATCAGGGAAATACACTGTCATTTTATCCTGACTTCACGGCGACAGTCCCGGCAGCACGAAAGGAATTTCAACAAGTGAAAAAACTCCTGATCACTGAAAATATCCACTATGCCATGCTATATCTGGCTCGACTTGGTATAGGTACTGATGATAAAGCAGGATCTTCACCAAACCCAAGCAGGTCATGGATTTTTCCAAAGCTCTCTGACACAAGAAACATGTTTCTCCTAATGCATCGGATAACGAGGACTAATGCACGTGTCGAGCCCTTACCTCCGGACTCGCTGACTGTCATGCACCACAGGTGCTACCAGAAACACTGATGACACTATTACATTGAATTCTATGGCATGGCTTTGATGGGCTTGGTTTGGTAATTAAACAGCCATGAAACACTGTTGTCGCTGGCTGCACTTATGCACCTGTATTCTTTTTCTGTACACCACCTTCACACGAAACGGAGCCCCGATCTGCTGCCGAACGGCGAGTTAAGTATTCTATCAGGTTTACTGTAATTGGGGACTACTTGGGCTTTACGAACGGCGCAGCTCATCTTAATAATATATATATATCATTTAAGAGTCCAGACTTGCTGCTGCACGACAAATTTAGCATACTATCAGGTTCACCGTAACTGGGGACTGTTGGGTGATTACGAACGGCGCAGCTCTTCTAAATTATTGAAGTTGGGTTCTCTGGAATCAGAGACGACAGCTTGGGGGATTCGAGGCACCCGATTCGATTATACTACCGACATAAGAACCCAGATCTCGTATCCAGAGTGGGCTGATGAACTGTCTTTACGTTGGGCACACTGGATTAACAAACCGGAGCCCCTGGTATTGTGGTAAATTAATATAATAGAAGTTGATAATGTAAGAGACAATGTACAGTTTCGTCTTGATAAAGGTAGTGCAATATTAAGCTACAACACCGAAACCCGTTGACGCACATATTCACCATTAAATTCGAGGAACTACTAAGGGTGTTATCAGTTGATATTAGCTGCACCATAATTGATTCTAATCGGATTATGATGTTTTTCAATTGATTCCCTTTCCCTTTTGTCTCTTATGTATATTTTATTATGAAATGATGTGTGTTATGTGGATATTTTGTTTTTAACATTATGAATTTGTGAATGTTATGTTTTTTTAAATGCTTGATGCTATATAATAAATTTACAACAGACCCTACATCAGATAATTTTTGTTACACTTTAAATTGTTATACTTTATGCTATGTTTAGTTTAGGAGTGCTCTGATTTCTGACACCGGTGTGAATGAAGAGTGTTCGTATTGGTATATTACTACGCAAGTAATTTTATTTCCCAAGGGGCCTCTTCTTTGTTGATCACCGCCATCCTGTGACACTGAGGTTGTAGCACTGTCTTAAATTGCACTGCTGGTTATGTCATGGCATGTTTGCTGGCACTGGACTAATGATTCAGGGATCACATGTTCCTAGTTGGTGGCCACCTCCCTTGTTCACTAGGGAGTTGGTTGTGCTGCGGTGTCCCCCAATGGGTGTGCCTCATATCACCTTTTGCATTTGTTTTCATATGTTGGGGTATGTTTTGATTCTAGGGAATGGCTTTGGCAAATTGGGTGTGCTGAAGTGGGTGGGGGGGGTTCAAATATTTTTCTGTGGGGATTGTTTACTGTGATTGTACCAACATGCTGGCCACACTATTTACACACTACTATATCCGTACATACCATGATACGCACTTTGCTACTGCCTATTATTTTTAATCCTGCTTATGGGCGATAGGTATACATGTCTGACATGTAACGTCAGTGAGCTAAACTCCCCTAAAAAGATCTGGCAAATGTTTTCCTATCTTGACAGACACGGGGTCATATCACTCTCCTGCAGGAGACGCACCTGACCAAGGTGACAGAGGCCAAGATACCTATCAAATGGGCTGGGTACAAACTGGCCTCATCGTATTCATCGTATGATGAAGGGGTCCTGATTCTGCTAAAACGGGGTATGCCATTCACTCCACTTAAATCATACATAGACGACGAGGGGTATTGTGCTATGGTGCACGGTAAACTTGGGATGACGCTGATAACTATTGTCAATGTGTATGGTCCTGTAGTAGATGAACCACAAGTATTTATACAAATGTTCAGTGCTTTACCTGCTTGGCCGGATACTGCCATTATGTGGGGTAGGGATCTCAATACCCATCTAGATCCCAGTAAGGACAAATCAAGCCCACCGGGCACACGTACCATTAAGGTGGCCCAATGTATTAGAGATACCATGCTACAATTTGGTTTGGTCGACGCTTGGTGACTCCATAATTCTGAGGCACAAGGGGGTACACACGCCATACTGGCACACAACAGCTGGTCCCATATGGGCTATTGGCTTTTGAGTGAGTGGGAAAATAACTGGGTCACGGATATTGTTCCTCTTCCATGCACATTATCTGATCACAATCTAGTGAAGCTGGTCTTTGCTATCCCTACCAATACACATCGCCCATTCACCTGGCATTTTCGCCCCAAGGCCCTGCTAGATCCTACTAATGCTGACACTGTTAGGAAAGCCATAGGACAATACTTCAAGTTCAATGTCGGCTCGGTAGATAGCACGGCCACTCTCTGGGAAGCCTTTAAGGGAACTGGTCTGCATTAATACAACAGCCGGCATTCTGAGAGATATTAGAGGGCAACTTGCAAGAACAGAGACTGCATTAGAGGAGCTTAAAAAGAATACACAACCACACCATGCACTTCGGCACTCGCTCCTATTCCTGAGCTGCTCTTAGAATATGACACACTGGCGGAAACCAAAAAACTATCGCGTAGACATATCGGCCGGTCATATGGTGAGGGAGGCCGACCAGGCCGACAACAAGCCACTAGACTCAAATTTCGCACCAAACATCACTATATCACCAAAACAGTGGATACACAGGGTGGGGAACATTTCACACCTCAGGATACAGTCGACCAATTCAGGGTCTGCTACGGTAATATGGATACGTCGCATGGGAGCGCTGGCGCTACAGCTCTCGACTAATACTTGTCTGACATTGCCTTTGCCTAGCTGGAAGATGGCCACCGTGAATACCTAAGTCAACCAATTGAAAAATCCAATATCAAGGCGGCGATACGCTCCCTGCTGAATAAAAAGGCTCCGGGCTGGACGGCCTCACAGCTGAATTCTACAAAGAATATATTGAACTTGTAACGCCCTATTTGCTGGAAATGTATGCAGAGGCACATGTAACTGGTATATCACCGCCTTCACTGCGGCAGGCTCTGTCATATGTCTGCATGAAATGACAGAAACAGCAAAATACAAGTCGGGCGGCACACTATGATAACCACAGATTTTTAGCTTAGTGTTTTTAAGCCACGCCCTTAATTACATTGGCCACGCCCCTTTGAGACCCCCCCCCCCCCCCCCCCAGTTTTTTCACCCCACTTAAAGCCCTGCCTCTAACACATCTGGCATTTCTACTCTGCACCATGCATTTGACGGAAGCTTGGCACCCATGACGTGTAAGGCAAATTACGTTGTCTCTTTCCGCGGCTCCGGGAAAGTGCAGCGTCAGACGACGATCAAGGAGCGCTGCATGGCAAGGAATCAAATAGTCCCTGATTTTCAGGAAGTCTTTGTTTGAGCTAATTCTTTTTAAACTTCCTGCTAACCTCAAGCAACCCTTTGAAATGGCCAATTAATTATGTTTTCTAAATGTGATTTACATGATTGGGTGGGAAAAACCTGAAAGCGGAGCTGGCTCTTAACGGAACCTTTAAATCTTTCACACGCATCCTCTTGTTCCACAGATACAAAAATAAAATATTTGAAGCGTCATATTGAATATTTCCTTTAGCGCATTTTAACTCTGTAATCGCTTTTATTGCGAGTACGACTCTACCAGTTCAGACAGTCTGTTTCTTCTATTTTGAGGCTCTTACTTACTAAACGAGTCCTCTAATTAGGCCCTGCGTTTTCTATTCGCATTTTCAGTGACGCTACAGAATATTGTTACTTTGGCAATTAGCAAACAAAGAAACCTTTTAAAAAAAAAAAGAAAATGAAGTTGGTTGCAGTACATAATGCTGGTGTTTTCTTGTGTGTGAAACGCGTGTTTGAAACCAGCTTGAGCGCACAAGAACGTTTCCTACATTTGAAAAATGAATTAAACATATTTTAAAGGAAACTAGACAATGCAGCCCCAAACACCAACACTCAAGAGGGTATTCAAGTGGTTAAGATATGTCTTGAAGTTAAAAAAATATGAAATGCACATATTTCTTGCTCGTTCCAGCTTAATAGTCATATACAATATTTATTCATTTATGTATTTGATACTCCTAGGAATGACGCCATTCCACTGTAAAATACTTAAGGTTCTCTTTCTCCTCTTGAGGTTCTCGTTCTCAAAACACTAATCAAATTCTTAGCTTTTTAAAGTCATTCATTCTGGTATATTAGACAAGACTGCAAAGTTAACAATGTCTGACTTTAAGGAGAAAATTCACTTTTTGCTGCAACAGCTGTTGGATTTAAGGTTGTAAAATATGGAGCCACCACTGAGCTGCAATTTTCCTACACAGAGTAAAAGGACGAGTTCTTGCATGGACAGGGCTGTGGGATGTTTGGAGGAATGGCGGTGAGAGCTCTTTGTCTTACAGCCGCTCATACAGAACAATCTCAATTTTACATCGTTTATTGATTGTACAACACACGTGGGAACGTTTTTGGAAGTATAGTTGGACATAGTAGTGATGAAAACTCCAGTTAACAACAACTGAGTCCCTCTCAGACACGTTCAGATCTCTCACAGACTATTACACAGGAGGCATCCAGGCACCACAAACAGCATCCAAACATAAGCGACAGCCATTCATGTTAGTCAGTCCTGACTCCAGGATGCCTCCTGTGTGACAGGCAGAAAGGGAGCTGAGTGTCATCTGAGATTTCTAAGGTGCCCAAGTCATTGAACGAAATCTGAACTTACGTGCTCTGTGTGCCAGGCTGTCACACAGAATGGACCACTGTGTTAGAGAGTCAGGTCTGGTGAATTATTGTACTACGGCATCCATTCCAGCATTTTGTGTCTTACCTGATCCTAGGTTCCAGTCCAGGTATATTCACTCAGTCTTTCACCCTTCTGAGGTTGACAAAATGAGCACCACTGAGTAAATAAATATATTTTAGTCAGCACCAAGATGTAGTAAGGGTGAATGTTCACTTTACAAGTACACGCTATGTGTTATTGAGGACTTGGTGGCACCTGCTGTACTAGAGGGAGCGTGAGCTACTCCTGTGATGAACAATCCCTCCTGGGCATCTGCTCCTGTGATGAGCCAGTCCCTCCTGAGCAGCTGCTCCTGTGATGACCAACCCCTCCTGGACAGCTGCTCCTGTGATGACCCAATCCCTCCTGGGGAGCTGCTCCTGTGATGACTCAATCCCTCCTGAGCAGCTGCTCCTGTGATGACCAACCCCTCCTGGACAGCTGCTCCTGTGATGACCCAATCCCTCCTGAGCAGCTGCTCCTGTGATGGCCCAATCCCTCCTGGGGAGCTGCTCCTGTGATGACCCAATCCCTCCTGAGCAGCTGCTCCTGTGATGACCAACCCCTCCTGGACAGCTGCTCCTGTGATAACCAATCCCTCCTGACCAGCTGCTCCTGTGATGACCCGATCCCTCCTGGGGAGCTGCTCCTGTGATGACTCAATCCCCCCTGGGCAGCTTTACCTGTGAGGACCAATCCCTCCTGAGCAGCTGCTCTTGTGATGACCCAATCCCTCCTGAGCAGCTCCACCTGTGATAACCCAATCTCTTCTAGATATGCTCCTGTGATGACCCAATCCCTCCTGTGCAGCTGCTCCTGGGATGACCCAATCCCTTCTGCGAAGCTTCTCCTGGGATGAAACAAACCCTCCTGGGTAGCTGGTCCTGTGATGGTCCCAATCCCTCCTATGTAGCTGCTCCTGTGATAAACCAATCTCTTCTAGATATGCTCCTATGATGACTCAATCCCTCCTGTGCAGCTGCTCCTGGGATGACCCAATCCCTCCTAGGTATGCTCCTGTGATGTCCCAATCCCTCGTAGGTAGCTCCTCCTGTGATAACCCAATCCCTACAAGGTAGTTGCTCCTGTGATGACCAAATCCCTCCTGGGTAGCTTCTCCTGGGATGAAATAAACCCTCCCGGGTATCTGCTCCTGTGATGACCAATCCTTCTTGGGCAGCTGCTCCTGTAATGACAAAATTCCTTGTGGGCACCTGCTCCTGTGATGACACAAACCCTCCTGAGCATATCAAAGACCTTGCTCAGAATCCCCCCTCATTAGTTGGCTAGCACAAACTCTGTTAAAAGTGTGGCTTTGTTGCCATGCCTCAAACGTAGTCACATCAAACCCCTCCTTGAAAAACATAATCTTGACCCCTTAAATGTTGTTGAGTGCCACCCCATCCCTGGTCTACCTTTGTTTTCTAAGGTCAACTGGCAGCGTGTCATCTCAGACTTAGAACCGATCCAAGAAAATGACGTTCTCAACATATTTAACAACAAGGGGTGGTGATGGACAGAGTTTCTGAATTAAGCAGAATACTCTCACCCAGTCAAGAGATCAGGGCTAGATCCAACACCGTTTTTTAGCTCACTGCACCATCCCAGTTCAGAACCTGGCTATATGCAAATTAGTCTGTTCCTGTCCCAGTGCATGATGGGAACAGGGCAAACCAAACTACCAAGCCAATTCTTACACTGGGAAGGAAACAAGCTTCCGGGGACCGGTTTCTGGTATTTCAGCCGTCGTCGGCCCGGCTTGCTTGAATCCTGATGGTGCAATGAGCAAGGGACTCACATCTGAGTATACCCTTCCACGCTTAGGGTGGACAAAATATTTAACAACAAGGGGTGGTGATGGACAGAGTTTCTGAATTAAGCAGAATACTCTCACCCAGTCAAGAGATCAGGGCTAGATCCAACACCATTTTTTTAGCTCACTGCACCATCCCAGTTCAGAACCTGGCTATATGCAAATTAGTCTGTTCCTGTCCCAGTGCATGATGGGAACAGGGCAAACCAAACTACCAAGCCAATTCTTACACTGGGAAGGAAACAAGCTTCCGGGGACCGGTTTCTGGCATTTCAGCCGTCGTCGGCCCGGCTTGCTTGAATCCTGATGGTGCAATGAGCAAGGGACTCACATCTGAGTATACCCTTCCACGCTTAGGGTGGACAAAATATTTAACAACAAGGGGTGGTGATGGACAGAGTTTCTGAATTAAGCAGAATACTCTCACCCAGTCAAGAGATCAGGGCTAGATCCAACACCGTTTTTTAGCTCACTGCACAATCCCAGTTCAGAACCTGGCTATATGCAAATTAGTCTGTTCCTGTCCCAGTGCATGATGGGAACAGGGCAAACCAAACTACCAAGCCAATTCTTACACTGTTCATCACCACCCCCTTTTCTGAATCGTTTTTGGCCACTATAGGTGTGGCAGGGTATACTCAGACATGAGTCCCTTGCTCACTGCTCCATCAGGATTCAAGCAAGCCGGGCCGACGACGGCTGAAATGCCAGAAACCGGTCCCCGGAAGCTTGTCTCCTTTCTGGTGAAGAATTGGCTTGGTAGTTTGGTCTGCCCTGTTCCCATGATGCACTGGGCCAGGGACAGACTAATTTGCATATAGCCAGGTTCTGAGCTGGGATGGGGCAGTGAGCTAAATAACGGTGATGGATCAAGCCCTGATCTTTGGACTGGGTAAGAGTGGTCTGCTTAATTCAGACACTCTGTTCATCACCACCCCCTTTTCTGAATCGTTTTTGGCCACTATAGGTGTGGCAGGGTATACTCAGACATGAGTCCCTTGCTCACTGCTCCATCAGGATTCAAGCAAGCCGGGCCGACGACGGCTGAAATGCCAGAAACCGGCCCCCGGAAGCTTGTCTCCTTTCTGGTGAAGAATTGGCTTGGTAGTTTGGTCTGCCAGATGCACTGGGCCAGGGACAGACTAATTTGCATATAGCCAGGTTCTGAGCTGGGATGGGGCAGTGAGCTAAATAACGGTGATGGATCAAGCCCTGATCTTTGGACTGGGTAAGAGTGGTCTGCTTAATTCAGACACTCTGTTCATCACCACCCCCTTTTCTGAATCGTTTTTGGCCACTATAGGTGTGGCAGGGTATACTCAGACATGAGTCCCTTGCTCACTGCTCCATCAGGATTCAAGCAAGCCGGGCCGACGACGGCTGAAATGCCAGAAACCGGCCCCCGGAAGCTTGTCTCCTTTCTGGTGAAGAATTGGCTTGGTAGTTTGGTCTGCCCTGTTCCCATGATGCACTGGGCCAGGGACAGACTAATTTGCATATAGCCAGGTTCTGAGCTGGGATGGGGCAGTGAGCTAAATAACGGTGATGGATCAAGCCCTGATCTTTGGACTGGGTAAGAGTGGTCTGCTTAATTCAGACACTCTGTTCATCACCACCCCCTTTTCTGAATCGTTCTCAACATATGTCATTCTGCTTTCAAGGCTTGTTGTAGTACAGAGAGTAATGGTTATCGACCAAATCCTATGCACAGTTGAAGAGGGTCATTGTATGAAATGGCAACATCATTCCACATTGTAGACCGTCAACTTCTTTTGAATACCCTCAAACCAAGGGAGACTCAGAAGGAACCATTCTGGAATGTAACTTTTTACATATTGAACTCAACTAAAAAAAATATGTCAAAACATCTCCAGGCGCCTCTCCTATGCAATGAGGGGTTCACATGGCCCCCTTCTTGTGCCCATCCTTTTCAATCACTACGTCAAACCACTGGGCGAATCCCTAAAAGACACAAACTTGACCTTTTACAAGGCTCCTCTGATTCCATCTTGAACATCAAATTGCTCCTGCTGTGCATTCTTAAATGTAAGCAAAAAACACCTCCAATACAATGCCAAAAAGGCTCCATTTCGTCTCATCACAAAATCTGACTTGAAAATTCAACAATATTGGCTTGAAACAATTATAAATGGTGTTGCGATCCAAACTCATGATCACTGAAAAATTGTTGGTTTCTTTTCGATGTAAACTTACAGATAATAGGACAAATCCAAGGTATGGCCTAGACCACAAGGTTTCAACTGCAAAATCCATATGTAAAACAAATGCTCTCCACACACAGTCTGCATCTAGCAGCAGTGGTACTCAAGCAAATTAGATAAATGTCGAACACCTATAGGCAACAATGTACAACCTAGTTGCCTATAGGTGTTCGATGTTGTCCTCTCACTCTCTCTTTGTGTGCAATGGTTAGATAAATATTGCATAATAAAAATATCACACCCACTATATCGCCTACAACTATATCATTACGGTTCGTAGGAGTATACTTACCTTGATGATATGGTCATAGTTGATGTAGTGAATGTGATATTTCTGTGGCTCATTATCACTGACCTTGATATAGTAAGGTAGTCATAGAGGCTCTAAGCGGCCAATCTGTTTGAATGTATTGAGATTTGGGAGTCCTTTGATCTGATGTGTACACAACAGTAACAAGTCAGTCTGTAAGAGTGGCAGGTACAGATTTTTAAGGCTACATACAAAATGGCGGATCACATTTTGTGTGAATAATGGCCCGAGATTAACAGATGGATGTTAGAACTGGGGGTCTCTAGTTGGCTGAGGTAGGTACCTTAGTCCAAATAGGGACCCTTGCTTCTAAGTCAGGGAAAGGAAGGACACCTTCTCAGATAGCCCCTGGTCACCCCCTCCGTAGCTTGGCACGAGCTGCCAGGCTTATCTCCAAGGATAATTTGTAATGTATTTGCAACCACGCTCTCAGCAACCCAATGATGACACCACAAATGGACTCCACACAAGTTTCATAAAAAAAGAATTATATGTTTATAAAAGAAAAGATATACGATGAGACCACACGATAAAAATCCATCATATACCTATTTTGTAATATTTCACCTTGCCGGGTATTAGGTCAGCAAGCCTTTGTAGGTTCTTGCAGTATTAATGAGCAATTCTCAGTCATCCAATGCAGTCCTAATGCAATGCTCTGCAATTCGTAATGGAAGAATCAGGCAGTTCGGAATGTCAAAATAATGCAGTTTGTTATGCAACAGTCAGGCAGTTTGTAATGCCAAAATAATGCAATTCGTAATGCAAGAATCAGGCAGTTTGTTATGCAAAAATAATGCAGTTCGATATGCAACAATCAGGCAGATCGTAATGCCAAAATAATGCAATTTGTAATGCAACAATCAGGCAGTTCTTTATGCAAAATAAATGCAATGCGTAATGCAACAATCAGGCAGTCCGTTATGCAAAAATAATGCAATGCGTAATGCAACAATCAGGCAGTTCGTAATGCCACTAATAATGTACTCCGGTACTGATCGCGGTGCTCTGTACGGTCTCTATGCCAATATTACTCACTTTGGTCAGTTACTGGCAAATTATGCCCTTCAACATGGGTATGGTGTAAAAAAAAGTGTAGCTCCACACTCCGGTCCCGGTACTGCCCCTCCTCGGCAAGTACAGGCCACGATGCAAACTTGAGCTGAGGCTCGCGCTGCAAAGATGGGAAAGGCCGAGAGCTTTTCTCTCATAGCCCGCACCCGGTCCCAGACACAACACACGCACACTCGCTGAGCGTTACCTGGGGGGGTACGATCTCACTCGCCTCTCCTCTCCTCGCGACTTGGGCCTCCGATGCAACTTCATTGATCTTGGGCAGTAGAACACGGACCCCCGACATGATGGTTTGAGGTCTCTCCTTGGCAAAGGCAGGCTCGGGCCAGCGACGGTAAATCCTCACAGTTCCTGTGGGGATGCAGGTCCGAGCCAATGACAATGATGATCTCAGCCGTTCTGGTCACGCTGTCGATCAACTCGGAAAATACGACTGCTCCAGGACACACCGTCACGGGGCAATTTCTCGTGAAGGTCTGAGGTTGCACAAAGCACACACACACAGCATCGCTAAGACTCACTTCGACTCCGGGTGCGCACGGTAACAGGACAATCCTCACAAAGGTCTGAGGCTGCACAGAGCACACGCACACCGCGTCGCTGAGACTCACTTGGACTCCAGGTGCTCACAATCACAGGGCAATTCTTACGAGGGTCTCAGGTTGCAAAAAGCACACACACACAGCGTCACTGAGACACCCTTGGAAACTTTTATGTTCCTGAGTTTCCACAACACGGAGCCAGCTCTCCTCGGGCCCTTGTGGACAAGTTACATCAGGACATAGCACACAGCAAAGTCCTTTCAAGCAGGGGGACACAGGTCACAGCAAAGTCCCTTAGCCTCTCCTTGGTTAAATCAGCAAACTGCAGGCCAGCCCCAGAACACACAGCAAGGGTCAGTCCTTTCCTTCAGTCTCTTCAGCTCTTTCTTCCTTGGCAGAGGTTCCTCTTGACCACTAAGTCATTTCAATCCTTTTTAGTCTTGATCAGCTCCATTCCAACATTCAGGGCTTTCAGCGCTCTACTTATACCCCTAAATTTTTTTGAAGTCTTTGTGTTCTGGGAGGCACTGACCCCTGTCCAAACCAGTTCTGGGTGTCTCCCTGCCAGTGACAACTTCTTCCTTTGATAGTGGGGTTCTGGCTCCTCAATCACTCAGCAGGAGATGGAGCCATTGTTTTATGGCAGCAGCCCAGGCCTCTTCACCTCCAGGGGATACTCCTCCCCCCTACACTCCAGATTCAGGTAAGCCTGTTGCTGTCTCACCTCCTCCCCTGGGTCAAGACCTTGCCCAGAGCCTATCACATTCAAATCCAGACAGTCAATCCACAACCAGGCAGCGACACACAGAAATGTTAGAACACAAAAAACCAGCCACTTCTAAAAGAGTGGTTGCTAAACACACAATGCAAAAAACACCTTCACAAAAAGATGTGTTATTAAATTATGAGTTCAGGCACACTAAACTTCACTTCTCCATCTTAAGCCTGTGGGAAGATAGGCTGGAAACATATTACACAGCCTTCCCCATTCTATCTTATGGGCAAGATGGCCTTGCAACAGTGAAAAACTAATTTAGCAGTTTTTCTCTGTCAGGACATGTTACACACCTTATTACATGACCAACCTTTCACATACACTGCACCCTGCCCAGTGCGTACCTTGGACCTATCATAGGGGTGTCTTATGTGCATTAAAAGGGAAGGGTAAGTACTGGCAAGTGGGTGCACTTGTCAGGACAACATGACAGTTTAACAAACTGCACACAGGCACTGCAGTGGCAGTCCTGAGTTCTCTCTTTAGGGCTACTTTTGTGGGTGGCACAACAAATTGCTGCAGGCCCACTCGTAGCATTTGCATTACCAGCCCTGATACACATAGTGCACTTTACTAGGGACTTTAATAGTAAGACAAACATACCAATCATGGACAACCAATTAGCATACAAGCCAGTAAGACGAAATCCATCACAGCATCAAAAATTGAGGAGGTAGAGGCAAAAAGTCAGGGGTAATCACACCAAGAAATGCCAGGTCTAACACATGTTCCCACCAGCAAAAAAATGGAGGTAACTACCCACCCTCATGGGAGTCTCATCACTAAGGCATAAAAATCTGGACAGACCATCATCATTGGCATGTTCTGTTCCAGGTCGGTGTTCCACCCTGAAGTCCATTCCCTGTAGGGAGATGGACCATCTCAACAGTTTTGGCTTTTCACCCCTCATCTGCATCAACCATCTGAGGGGGCTGTGGTCGGTCTGAACCAGGAAGTGAGTCCCTAACAAGTAGGGCCTCAGCTTCTTCAGTGCCCAAACCACAGCAAAAGCTTCCCTTTCAATTGCACTCCACCTCTGTTCTCTGGGAAGTAGCCTCTTGGTTATGAAAGCTATGGGTTGGTCCAAGTCCTTGTCGTTTAATTGTGAGAGTACTGCTCCCACACACTATGCTCTGAAGCATCTGTCTGCACTACAAACTCTTTATAGAAATCAGGCGCTCTGAGCACGGGTGCCGTGCACACGGCAGTTTTCATGACATCAAAAACGGTCTGGCAGGCATCAGTCCAGATCACCTTCTTAGGCTGTTTCTTTGACGTCCGTTCTGTCAAGGGGGCAACAATGGTGCCATACCCCTTCGCAAACCGTCTGTAATACCCAGTGAGTCCTAAAATGGCCCTCACTCCTGTTCCTCCCAACTGGAGCTGAACACAGCAATGTCGTCCAGGTAGGTGGTGCTGAATTCCCACAGCCCACTCAGCACCTGGTTCACCAGTCTCTGGAGGTTGGCAGGGATGTTCTTCAACCCAAAGGGCATAACCCTGAACTGGTAGTGCCCCTCTGGCGTTGAGAACCCTGACCTCTCTTTGGCCCCCTCGTTCAAGGCAATCTGCCAGTACCCAGATGTCAAGTCAAATGTACTGAGGTACCGGGCAGCTCCCAGCCAATCCACGAGCTCATCAGCTCTGGGGATGGAGTGAGCATCAGTCTTGGTGAACGCATTGAGCCCGCGGTAATCCACATCGAACCGGAGTTCTGGGGTGGCACCTGGTGCTGCAGCTTTTGGCGCAAGGACCACTGGGCTCAATCACCCCTAGCACCAGCATCTTGGAAACCTCCTCCTTGATGCAGGCCCTGACCTTATCAGCTACTCTGTAAAATCTTTGTTTTACAGGAAGACTGTCTCCAGTGTCCACATCATGGATGCACCAACGGGTGACTCCTGGGGTCAGGGAGAACAGGGAGGGGAACTGACCCAATACCTGGTGACAGTCCTTCTGCTGGTCCGGGGTCAGGGTAGGCGAGAGGTTCAGCCCATCCACTGACCCATCCTTCTCCTTGGCTGATAGGAGATCAGGAAGAGGTTCACTCTCCACTTCTGTCCCGTCATCTGTAGCCAAGAACATGATCACATCAGAACTCTCAAAGTGTGGTTTGAGGCGGTTCACATGGAGGACCCGCAAAGGGTTCCTAGGAGACCGGAAGTCAACCAGGTAGGTCAATTAGCTTCTGCACTCGGCCACCTCATAAGGCCCAGTCCACTTGCCCTGGAGCGCACAAGGCTCCACTGGGGCCATCACCCACACTTTTTGCGCAGGTTGAAACTCGAGCAGAGTGGCATTCTGGTTGTACTACTGTTTCATTTCTTCCTGGCTTGCTTCCAGATTCGCCTAAGCGAGTTGTCTGAAACGCCTAGTTTGGTTCCTGAAGGCCAGCATGTAGCTATATACACCCTGGAGGGGATTACTAGGAACCTTCTCCCAGCCCTCATTCACCAAACTCAATGGTCCTTTTACAGGGTGTCCATACAGGGGTTCAAAGGGACAGAACCCTAAGGACTTCTGTGGCACCTCTCTGTAAGCAAACAGCAGGCATGGTAAGAGGACATCCCACTTACGCCTCATGGAATCTTCAAGACCCATAATCATGTCCCTCAGGGTCCGTTACCCTGGGGGTGGTAAGGTGTGGTGAACTTATAGTTTACACTGCACTCCTTCCACAGAGATTTCATATACTTAGATATGAAATTAATACCACTGTCACACACCACCTTTCTAGGGAACCCCGTGCGGGAGAAAATCCCCATCCGTGCACGGCCCACCACATGGGCTGTCACCATCTGGAGAGGGATGGCTTCTGGGTACCGGGTGGCATGGTCCACCAAGACCAGGATGAACCTGTTGCCCATGGCGGTCTTGGGATCCAGAGGCCCCACAATGTCAATGCCCAACCTCTCAAAGGGGGTGCTGACTACAGGGAAAGGTTGGAGAGGAGCCTTGTGCTTCCTCCCACTCTTTCCACTTGCCTGATAGGTCCTGCAATGAGTATCAGAACTCTTGTGCATTTGAGGAAGTAGAAGTGGGTGACAAGCCTCTCAAAGGTCTTGTCCTGCCCCAACTGTCCTGCTAAAGGTACATCATAAGCCAACCCCAGTAGGAAGGCTCTGAAGCGCTGGGGTACACCCAGGATCCGCAACCATAGGCTCACTATATAGGAGATTGTTCTCCCAGTAAATCAAGTGTGACCCGGACGAATCACCTGCTGCCTGTTGCCGCAAACCTACAAGAGAAGGGCACTTTTTCTGCTCCTCACAGAATTTCTCCCTGTAGGGCCCTTCCTCCTGGTGCCATTCAGTCAGCTCAGGTAGGTACCCCAGTTCAGCTACTTGCTCCCCCGTAGGCTTGAGGGCATCCCCCTCAAGGTTTGCCTCCTCCTGGACCATGGAAACTTTGGGGGCCGGTTTCCTGTGCCCCCTGTCTCTTCTTCTTAAGGCAGGCACCTGCACCACTGTTTCAGGCTCCAGCTCCTCTTGAACACCTTTACTAGCTGCCATAGACTGAGTGGTCACACAAGCCCACTCAGGCAGACTCAACATCTCCAAATGCGCCTGGCACTCCACCTCCTGCCAAGGAGAACTCTCCAGGCATTCCCCAGCAGACAGGCTACAGGCATGGACGGGTTTACAACAACCTTCAAGGACCCTGAGACCCCCCCACTCAAAGGGAACTAGTGCCACCTTGCAGAGGCGCACTGAGATGTCTTGTGCAACTACAGGGTGAAGTACATTGGGAATTACCTGCTCCTCAGATACCCACTGACACCTGACAGATGTCAAACTGGCTCTTGTGTCTCTCAGAGCCTCCACCCTTCTTCCATTGATGGTCACCCACTGCCAGTACTTCTTAGTCTTCTCAGGCAAAGAGGCTTCCTGGACCATCTCTCGATCTCCTAATGAGACCAGGGTCATAACTGCTTGCTCCGCCCCATTCGAAGGACTCAATCCCTCCCCCAGCGCTACACTTACTAAACCCGGTGTTGGAGCACCAGTGGGTGCAGGTGGTTTCTTGGGGCATTTAGGGACAATGTGACCCACTTCTTTACAGAAATAACAAGTAGGAGGACCTCTGTGCTCCCACTTGCCCTTAGGAGACCAGGGCCTCTTAGCCTTGGGGCACTGAGACCCTTTCACCTGGGAACTACTTTGGGGTCCTTTAGAGAAGCCCTTGGGGTTACCCTTGACCTCCCCCACCTTCTGCAGGAGACCCTGTACACTTTAGGTAGTGGTACCTCCAATCCCCTTGTGGACCCTGATGCTGGTCCAGCGGTCCACCTCTTCAGCAAGCTTACCAAGATCCGTCAGCTTACTGTCCAAAAGATGCTGGTGCAGCTCGGGAACACACAGACTACTCAAGTGCTCCCAACTAATTGAATCGCATAAGCCCTTAAAATCAGTTACCTTGCTGCCCTTCTTCCAACCATCCAGTGCACGTGTGTACACATTCGCACACTCCACCCAAGTACTGGATTCCAGTTTCTTGAAGCTCCTGAATTTCTGTTGGTACTGTTCAGTAGTTAGACCATACCTGAGGCATAAATCCTCTTTCATATTGGCATAGGTCAGGGTTCCCACCCTCTCTAGAGGGGGTAAAACATCCATCCCAGAAGCCTCAAAGTGTTTCCATAGGCCTGCCCCCCAATGCTTCTCAGGCACCTCATTCATCCTCAGTGCGATTTCATATGCCGTGAACCATGCATAAATATTATCACCCCTTTGGTAATCGCGCACTAAGTCTTTGGGAATGTACCATTTGAACTGGACTCTGCCTGTTTAACCTTCATGTCTAGTTCCCTCATGCTTAACTCATGAGCTAAGAGAATCTTTTTCTCTTCCAAGGCGAGAGCGTTCCTGCTCTCCTCTGCTCGCTTTTCACTTTCAATGAGCAGCTTCTTCTCTTCTGCTTGTGCTTTACGTTTTAAAACCTCTAACTCATGCTCTCTGACCCTCTGGTTTTCCTCTAGCTCCTCTGGGGAAAAACTCCTCCCTGAATGGTTACTACTAGCCCCTGAGGCTGGTCCTTCCACTGGCAAATCCTGTGGACCAAATCCATTCCCTGGGTCATCCTCATCTACCTCAACATCCCTTGTCTCCTGAACCTCTTTGGCTTCCCACCAGGCCCCCCTTCTTGGTGCTACTTTTCATGGGACAGCCCAAAGCTCTGCATAATTGCCTCAATTGATCAACTTTGTAGGTAAGCAATGTCTCAAAGTCTAACTCCAATTTTGCAACCTCACTGGCTATTTGACTCCTCTGAGACATGATGTGCGACTTAAAGGTCGCTCAAAAATAGAACAAAAAAATCAAAACACAATATGTGGTTACGTCGTGGTCTGTGCTAACTAGTGATGTACACCAATCAAATGCAAATACATGTTCAAATCCTAAGCCACTGACCACCAATGTTAGAACTGGGGGTCTCTAGTTGACTGAGGTAGGTATCTTAGTCCAAATTGGGACCCTTGCTTCTAAGTCAGGGAAAGGAAGGGCACCTTCCCAGAAAGCCCCTGCTCGCCCCCTCTGTAGCTTAGCACAAGCAGCCAGGCTTTTCTCCTAGGCAAATGTGTAAAGTATTTGCAACCACGCTCTCAGCAACCCAAGGATGACACCACAAATGGACTCCACACGAGTTTCATAAAAAAAAATTATATTTTTGTAAAAGGAAAGATATACGATGAGACCACATGATAAAAATCCAATATATGCGTATTTTGTAATATTTCATCTTGCCAGTTATTAGGCCAGCAAGCCTTTGTAGGTTCTTGCTGTATAAATGAGAAATTCTCAATGATCCAATACAGTTCTAATGCAATGCTATGCAATTCGCAATGGAAGAACCAGGCAGTTCGTAATGTCAAAATAATGCAGTTAATTATGGAACAATCAGGTAGTTCGTAATGCCAAAACAATGCAATTCGTAATGCAACAATCAGGCAGTTCGTTATGCAAAAATAATGCAATGCGTAATGCAACAATCAGGCAGTTCGTAATGCAAAAATAATTAAACAATCAGGCAGTTCAATATGCAAAAATAATGCAATGCGTAATGCAACAATCAGGCAGTTCGCAATGCCACCAATAATGTACTCTGGCACCGATCACGGTGCTCTGGACGGTCTCTATGCCACTCCTACTGACTAGCGGTCAGCTACTGCCAAAATATGCCTCCAACACAGGTATGGTGTAAAACAAAGTATAGCTCCACACTCCGGCCCCAGTACTGCCACTCCTCGGTAAGTACGGGCCGCAATACTAACTTGAGCAGAGGCTTGCGCTGCAAAGATGGTAAAGGCAGAGAGCGTTTCTCTCGTAGTCAACACCCTTCCCCAGGCGCGACACATGCATGCTCGCTGAGCATTACCTAGGGGGTACGATCTCATTCTCCTCTCCTCTCGGCTTGGGTATCCAATGCGACTTCGTTGATCTTGGGCAGTGGAACACAGACCCTCAACGTGATAGTTTGCGGTCTCGCCTTGGCGAAGGCAGGCTTGGGCCGGCGGCAGTGAATCATCACCGCTCCTCTGAGGATGCCGATCCGGGCTGATGACAATGACGATCGCAGCACTTCTGGTCACGCTGTCGATCAACTCAGAAAACACAACTGCTCCCGAGCACACCGTCACGGGGCAATTTCTCACAAAGGTCTCCGGCTGCAACAAAGCACACACACACACAGCATCGCTGAGACTCACTTGAGCTCCAGCTGCACACGATCACAAGGCAATCCTCACTAAGGTCTCAAGCTGCACAAAGCACACAAACACACACAGCGTCACTGAGACTCACTTGGACTCCGGGTGCGCACGATCATAGGGAGAATCCTCACGAAGGTCTCCGGCTGCACGAAGCAGACGCACACAGCGTCGCTGAGACACCCTTGGAAACTTTTATGTTCCTGAGTTTCCACAACAGGGAGCCAGCTCTGCTCGGGCCCTTGGGGACAAGTTACTTCAAGACACAGCACACAGCAAAGTCCTTTCAAGCCGGCGATCACAGCACACAGCAAAGTCCCTCAGCCTCTCCTTGGTTAAATCAGCAAACTGCAGGCCAACCCCAGAACACACAGCAAGGGTCAGTCCTTTCCTTCAGTCTCTTCAGCTGTTTCTTCCTTGGCAGAGGTTCCTCTTGACCATGAAGTAGTTTCAATCCTTTTCAGTCTTGATCAGTTCCATTCCAACGTTCAGGGGTTTCAGCTCTAATAGTTATACCCCTAAATGTCTTTTAAGTCTTTGTGTTCAGGGGGGCCCTGTCCCCTGTCCAAACCAGTTCTGGGTGTCTCCCTGCCAATGACACCTTCTTCCTTTGATCGTGGAGGTCTGTATCCTCAATCACTCAGTAGGAGATGGAGCCATTGTTTTATGGCAACAGCCCAGGCCTCTTCACCTCCAGGGGCTACTCCTCCCCCCCTACACTCCAGATTCAGGACAGCCTGTTGCTGTCTCACCTCCTCGCCTGGGTCAAAACATTCCCCAGAGCCTATCACATTCAAATCCAGACAGTCAATCCACAACCAGGCAGCGACACACAGAAATGTTAGAACACAAAAAACCAGCCACTTCTAAAAGAGTGGTTGCTAAACACACAATGCAAAAAACACCTTCACAAAAAGATGTGTTATTAAATTATGAGTTCAGGCACACTAAACTTCACTTCTCCATCTTAAGCCTGTGGGAAGATAGGCTGGAAACATATTCTGTCCTATGGGCAAGATGACCTTGAAACAGTGAAAAACAAAATTATCGGTTTTTCACAATCAGGACATGGTACGCACCTACTAGTACATGTCCTACCTTTCACATACACTGCAGCCTGTCCAGGGGTATACCTTGGACCTACATGGGGTGTTTGATGTGCATACAAAAGGAAGGGTAAAGCCTGGCAAGTGGTTGCACTTGTCAGGACAACATGCCAGTTTAACAAACTGCAAACAGGCACTGCAGTGGCAGGCCTGAGCTCTCTTTAGGGCTATTTGTGTGGGTGGCACAATTAGTGCTGCAGGCCCACAAGTAGCATTTGCATTACCAGCCCTGGTACACATAGTGCACTTTACTAGGGACTTTACTAGTAAGGCAAACATACCAATAATGGACAACCAATTAGCATCTAAGCCAGTAAAACGAAATCCATCACAGCATCAAAAATAGAGTAGGTAGAGTCAAAAAGTCAGTGGTAATCATGCCAAGAAATGCCAAGTCTAACAATGGACTTACAGAGTGCTATTTTTAAAGTACTTCTATAGAAAATGTGCCAATCTTTTCCTAAAACAGACTTGGCCGTCCCCTTCACATCAACTCGGAATTCTAAATGATATTTTCCCCAAAGTATTATTTTAAATTGGGCAAGGGCAGCTTGGAAGAGAGTGGAAGGGACAATTTAATCCACGTAGTGGGCACACTTGAGGCACAGTAGATGCAGGAGATTGTCACACGAGAGGCACTAGATATAACTCATGGTCTCCTGACAAGAGCTGTAGATGTAAATTATGGACACCCTGCATGGGCTTGCCAGTGACAGACTTACATCACTGCACTAAAGCGGGATTGTAGCATAAGCACACATTTTAGGTCTTATAAGAGGACAATGGCCATCTGCTCTGGGCCACAGCCGTGGAGATTCCAAACTCCACCATTGATTTGAATAAAAAAAAATCTTTAGCCTGTTGATAGTCTCAAATTACCATGCGTGGTAGCATAACAGTGAAAGATGTAATAAGGTCCATTCTGACTCATAAAAAATAATGCTCAGACTCACTAGTTCTCTGCTTTATATTGCTGAGACACACAGGTTTTGAATATTCCCAGACTCACCCAGTTGCTGGTTACACCCAATCTCACTCAGTTCTGGCCCATTCTGAGATCTCAGTAACAAGCAGTCCATCAGCTCTTCAGAAAGTCTAACTAATGTTAGAGCTCTTCCCCCACTAACTGCACTACGAGGAATTTACATTGTACAGACTTGCCCAGCACTTGATACCATGCACGCCATTCTGCTCTGAACATAGTCGAGAGCAGGCTCCTCCAAAGAGTAGCTCATCAGAAAATGGTAGCTCTCCAGTGACCTGTATTTACCTCTCCTGTGTGCAGCCTGGCCTACCAAATTAGAAGCTTTTACTTCTCTGAAATCATACATTTATACCAAAATTGAAATATCTTTTTGAGACAAAAATGTATTTTTCAGAACTCAAACTGATGTTTGAAGAAAAATGATAGCATTTCCATAATATTTCTTTAAGTTGATATTTGAGTGATTAATGCTGTGGCTTTAGTGAGACTTCTTACTATCATTATAATTACCATGGTGCCACAAGCATTGCACTGTGGCCCTCATCTATTAACTATTTAAAGACTCTCTGAAGAGCCGAAGCCTTTTTTACATTTCTGTTGGCAACCCAGCCTGGTGCACTGAGTTGAACGCTACTGATAATCTTTCATAGGGTGGCCACTAACATAATCTTGTTGGATGTGGTCGCTATTACAACACTAATAATGTTAGTAGCTCTGGATGATTTTCTTTCAACATAAGTATCCCTTATTACAAAAAAGGTTGGAGACCCCTGGTCTAGATTCTCAGTATTCTGGAAAGCACATGGGCTCACTGTTTTCCAGAAGGTTCACAGAATAACTCTTTCCTGGTTATTGGTCAGACTCATTCTGATCAATTCTCCAGGCTAACACCGTGCTAAGTATTGCCCACATACAATCTGCTCTGGAAAGCTCCAATCTGCTTTATTTTGCTCTTGACATTGCACAGGCCTCCTCTGCTGACGTCATTACCCACACCCTCTCTGCTCTGGACAGCACTTCAGCTAACTCAGCTTTGGTGAGTGCTCAGACGATTTCTACTTGGGACAGTTTCTGGATCCACTCGGCCCTAGAGAGAGGTCAGACACACCATGATGTGTCAGAGCCCAGATTCGGCCCGCTGTTGGATATCGCTATGGTTTGCCCTTGGCCCTGTCACCTTTTGTGCTTCTCGGCACCTTGACACCCTTATGGGTGATTTGCCACGCTTTATAAATGATTGATTGATTGAGTTCCAGTTGGGAACGATAGCTGTTGTGCGTTACAGTTTCAACATAATACATGCAGCATTGACCGCAGTTTATCATAGATTTATTAGAAAAGGATGTACCTTGTTACAGTGTTGGTTTCGGTTTGCATTTTATACTCGCATATTTATTTATTTATTGGGAGTTTTATATAGCGCGAACTAGACCCGGAGATATCAGAGCACTTTGCATGAGCATCAGTTACGTTACAGAGGGACACATTCGTTTTTGTTAGGCACAGATCACAGAATGTTGAGCGTCCCTGCCGAGATTTGAATGTGGTTCACTCAGCTCCGAGGTCGACCGCCCTAGCCGTCAGGCTACATTATTTCCCATTAAGCATCTACAGGCTTGCCTTCATCTTTATGATACTCTCCTCTGCAAAGGGTATTCGCTTTCCACACACTACATCAGCTAACTCTGGTCATCTACACTCCGGTCTGTGAACCACTTCTCTTGTCGTACTGGCCCGGAGATCGGAGAAAGGAGTCAATCTGCATAAACTGTTTGTATGGCATCGCTCCAGTGAGCGGTCATGGGCTGACAGGGCTGCTGAGTAGAGCGAACCTACCTCAGAAACTGAGTTCAAACAATAGTATGTGTCACCTGCCCCTGTTCACAGACAGTGCTTGCGGAGAGGTGCTGCACCAGTGAGCAGGTCCCTATTCCCATCACATGCTTGTACAACGCCTAAATTGAAAGGAAGCAAAACCTCATGGCTGGACGTCAGGGGCAGCTCCTCCACAAGGGCGGAGGAGCATCGCCCCACTGTTTTCTCTCAGTGCAAGACAGCCAAAACATAAAATGGTAATAACGTTTGGTTATTACCAATTTATGTTTCCTTCCTCATTGCCAGCGGGCAGGCTGGCAGAGCTAGGTGGGCAGGGCAGGTTTGCTCAATCCTGAGTACCCATGTCTGGTTTGGTCAGTCATGCGTACTATGCATTTCTCCATGCAGACTGCATTGCGGTCTACATGTAGAACATGCAGTCTCCTACAGCCCCTGGCTGAGCGATGTCCCGACCAATCACAATGCTCCAGTGGAGCATTGTAATTGACGTATGGGAGGGGAGGGAGGCTGCCTGCTTCCTGTTCCTGCCAGAGGCTGGAAAGCAGGAGCAGACCAAGCAGTGAAGACGCAGAACCTGGGCCGGCAGAAAGGTAGGTTTTAATTGTTTTTTATTGAATCCCCTCCCCACACGACCCCCTCTTCCCTTGCGACCCTTCACCCATCACCCACCCACTGCAACCCCGCACCCTCCCCCCTAACCGTGAGCCATGCCGGCCGCGACGGGTTATCAACTTCTCGTCCTAGAGGCCCAGACTGTAAGATAAGAATAGCAAGACAAGGCAAGTTTGAATTCTGTGTGTGTGTGTTTGTCCAAATACCAGCAATGAGTGGGCCTAAAGTCACGTTTGGTGCGTGCCCCAATGCAGCAACTAAGCTTGGAGGATGCAGGAGAGCACGGCACACCCTGTGGAGTAGGAATTTGTAAACAACCTTTAAAAGTCTGTACAATGTCCCCTGTTCTCTTCTTTACAGCAGTGTTTTACAACAGGCTGCACCTATGCAGATAAAATCTGCGTCTCTCGGGATGGTGTAGCAGGAGTGGAGTTGTACCAGCACCACCTGCATCCCTACTTCCGTGCCCTTGTCTAGCAGTAGATGCCATGGTAGTTTTCCGCCTTGATTATGGTTCAGCCCTCCTCACCAGCCTTCTAAAAAACAGGCTTATTTCGCTACTCCCCTTCATACTACTGCCGCGTTTCTAACACCAAAAATGTGATCATACCCTGTCTGCTCTCCATTACCTTCCAGTTCAGCCACAATGCTATATGAGAACTGCCTTAGAAAGACTTACATTTCTGTATTGCTATATGTCTTACTCTTAATGTTTCTCTTTCTGAAAGCCCAGGAAACCAGCAGTGCAAGGGAAACACATCTCTAGTCCTAGCCTTGGGTATGAGGACTGCCTCTTCTGTTTCCGTCTTCAGGTCACTGTTATAGAATGCTTTATGTGATAAACACCTCTATCTGATTGTGTAATCTCATTCATAATTTTTATCTCCTCTGTTAGTGCTCTCATCCCAATCTGCCTGTAGTTGTATCCATTTGTATTGTCTTCCTGTACTTAAGCATGTTAGTATAAAAACATTAAATCAAAAATATCGAAGTTCCTACGAATAGTGTCATAAACCCAGAGGGCAGGTATGTGGCGGTTGAAGGGAGATTGTATGGAAGAGATGTGGTGCTCTGTAGTTTCTATGCCCCAAACACAGATCAGCCCCGCTTCCTAGATAAACTCTCGGGGACATTGGCACATTTATTAGCTGGTCATGTAATAATGGGAGGAGACTTTAACTTGATTACTTATATAACATTAGACAGATCGCACCTACCACTGGTTGATTCCCTGGTCCGTAGGATAGCGAAACAGAGGGCAAGTTGGCAAGATAGGTGGGGGCTGACCGACATATGGAGGGGGCACCATCCCGAGGATAGGGACTATTCTTTCTTTTCTGCGCTTCACAAGCTACATGTCAGAATTGATACTATCCTATGTAGCCAGGCATTGGCTTCTCTGGCGACACTCTCTGAGTACTTGACAAGGACTATCTCTGATCACAACCCTCAGCTGGTGACCTTTCAGTGGCAGCGAGCGAGGGCCGCAGTACCCACGTGGCGACTGCATCCGGATACCCTGGAGGATCAGGTCTTTAGCTCCGAAATTCGGGGAGGCATTGAGCGCTACTTCGCTGTGAATGCGGAGACAGCATCCACCAGGGGAATAGAGTGGGACGCCTTTAAAGTGGTGATAAGAGGATTGTGCATTGGCAAACACACAGGTGGGAGAACAGTGGTATTGGCCGATGTGGCGAAAGCAGAGGAGGCACTGAGGGAGGTGGAGAAGCAGAGACCAGAGCGAAGGGACTTGCAGGACCAGCTTTTAGCGGCTAAAGAACTAGTAGCAACAGAGACGGAGCGATTGCGGAGCTTTGATTATAGACAATATATGGTGAAGGTACACGCTGAGGGGGACAAGGTGGGCACGCTACTAGCGAAACTAGCGAACCCGGTTTCGGGAGGGTGCCCGGTTCTGAGCGTGCGAACGGAATCGGGAGAAATGGTCTATTCCCAGACCGCGATCCTCTCGCGCTTCTTGAGCTATTATACGGCCCTATATAGAAGTCACCTGGAGGCGGAGGGACCGGACATAGAGGATTACCTAGCGGGATCTCAGCTCCCGCAGTTAGATGAGGAAGATGCAAAAACTTTGGGACAGATGATAACTGTGGCCGAGGTCCGGGGGGCGATTAAATCAATGGCTAGGAACAAAACCCCAGGAATGGATGGACTCCCTGTAGAGTTTTATGTACAATACATAGATATCCTAGCGCCCCGTTTGGTAGAGGTATACAACGAGGCAGCGGAGCAGGGCCACCTGCCGCAATCTATGAGAGAGGCGCTGGTGGTCCCCCTACTGAAGCCCGGGAGGGAGAGTAGTGATGTGACCTCTTACAGACCGTTATCTATGTTGACGGTGGACTATAAAATTTTGAGCCGCATACTGGCCACGAGGCTGGTTCCCCATATGACGGCTCTAATACATGCGGACCAAGCGGGGTTTATCCCGACTAGGAATACCTTGAAAAATATTCGCCGCCTCATCCGTGTATTGGAATGTGAACTGGGAGAGGGTATGATGCCGGCCGTGCTGTCGGTCGATATGGAAAAGGTGTTCGACAGCCTGGAATGGGACTACCTCGACAGGGTGCTGGGGAAATTCGGCTTAGGAGAGCAGTTTAGGCGATGGACGAAGGTCTTGTACTCCTTGGCGACAGCCAGGGTGAGACTGGGCACGGTCATATCCTCAGGATATCCGGTGCAAAGAGGTACAAGGCAGGGATGCTCGCTTTCGCCCCTACTGTTCGCGCTGGTGATTGAGCCCCTGGCGACCCACGCTAGGACAGGGACAGCTTATAATGGCCTTATGTGTGGAGGAATCCCGCACTACATTTCCTTGTATGCGGACGACCTGCTGTTGTTCTTGGAGGACGCAACAATAGCACTGCCCGTTGGTCTGCTATGGGAGCGATCATGCTTCACATACCTGGGAGTTCGGATATATCATGGTGTTGACGACATGTTGGAGGGGAATATAGGACGCTGTATAAGGGCCCTGAGAGGATGTATGGCGTTTTGGGCAACCCTTCCCCTTTCGGTAGTAGCGAGAGTGGCGCTGCTGAAAATGGTGGCTCTGCCTCGCTTACTTTATTAACTTCCGTACACTGCCTTTATGGATTCCCCCACGGTTCCTCTGAGAACTTCGCACGCTCACCATTGACTTTATATGGGGGCACGGGAGGCGGTGAGTGGCGCTGAACACGCTGTTGAGACCGAAATTAGAGGGGGGGCTGGCAGTTCCTAACTTCGAACTTTATTATTTGGCGGCACAGTTGCAGATTCTTACACAACATGTTGCACAAGAATTTAGGGGCCCGGATCAGACTCGTGGAATGGGAGTACAGAGGCACGTGCTATCCTATATAGTCCTGCAACAAAAGCTTGAATTACGGGACTTAACCTTGGAGGAGAAGACCCTGAGGTTGTGCTGGAATAAAAGCCAGCGGGGGACAGGAGTGGCACACCCCTACGCGCCCGAGATTCCTTTGGGTATGCTGACGGCCTTACCACATGGGGGAGACTGGTCTCCACTTCTGGAATGGGAGGAGCTGGGGCTGCACATGGTGGGGGACCTCTTTGCTGAAGGCGAATTGTTGCCCTGCCGGGCTGTGCAGGCTCAGTTTGGCCTCCCTGATGGGAGCTTCCTCTTACACATGGCTGTCACGAAGGCGATGAAGAAGCATTGGAAGTCTGAACAGACGGAACCAATGACCACGATGGCCTGCCAGTATGTGGTGATGGCGGCGGGCACCTTTAAGGCGGTCACTTGCCTGCAATCTCGAATGTTACATGAAGGACTAGACCCGCTTGCGGCACTCAAGCAAAAGTGGGAGGAGAGTGTGGGGAAGCCCATCCCGGACGCGACATGGGGGCACATATTGAGGAGGACGTGGAAGGGGTGCAGGAATGCTCGCTTTCAACAAGTACATTTTTTTGTGCTGCACCGGGCTTATCTTACCCCAGGGAAGATCCGGAAATATTTCCAGGTACATGATGCTGTGTGCCCTAGATGTTTGTTGCCTGATGCAGAACTGGACCACATGTTGTGGGACTGTCCGAACCTAGGGCTCTATTGGTCCGAGGTGGGGGAGCTGCTTAACAAGATTACTGATAGACAGGTGATATACGACAAGGCGGCTTGTTTGTTGCTCTGGTTTCCCCACACAAAGAGGACTAAGATCACTAGTAAATTTATTGACTTAGGTCTTATGTTAGCCCAGAGGGAGATAACATGGCACTGGAAATTGAAGGAGGGCCCGTCTAGTAAACGATGGGCGACTGAACTGGGTAAATGGGCCTGTAGCGAAGGTACTATCAGACTTAGGCAGGCAGCGCCCACAGGTAATGAGAAGAGTCTAGAGATGGCGCGAGCTTGGGAGGAACTGGTGCGAACGCTCAAAAACAGTTTTGCGAATGAGGATGACTAGGGCGGAAGGGGGTTTTGAAGGGAAGTTCCATGGCATACAAAGATAGATGAGTAAGACTCCTGCAGGCTTCTTCCTTTTGGCGATCAATGCAAGTGAGCTAGGCCCACACCAGCCAAGGTTAAAGGGGAGGGTGGGAGTGGGAGGGTGGGAAGTCCTATTGTTGAGGTAATGAAACTCTGATTTTCGAGGGCTGCACGAGTTGCTGTTTGAAGTGTATGACTGCTCACACTTTCCCCACTTAGGGAAGTTACGCCGAGTTTAGCCCCCCACGGGGTGGCTAATCATGGGGACAAGATGATTGACGGAGGAACACCAAACAGTAATAGCAGCACATACTAGTATTTCCCGCCCGAGTTTAAGTGCAGGTTGTTTGTTGGGACCAGGGGATGAGGTGACAGAAGAAAAGCAGATTCTGGATTATCTAGATGAACAGATGTCATTATTTCCTTGTGCTATTGCCAGGTTTAAGCACTCGCTAACTAGCGCCGCCCGGCCTCCGGGATGTGGGCTCACCGGCTGTGTGATAACTAATTAACGATATCTATAAGACATTTGTGAATGGCGGAACTGACGGACCAAATGATTGTATGTTTTCTAAATCTCCAATAAAAACAGAATTTAAAAAAAAAAATCAAAAATATCGAAGTTAAAAATATAGATGTAAAAAATATCGATTAAAAAATATAAATAACATAAAATATTATATATTAAATGTATAAAATATTAATATTCTCTTTAATAAAATTAATTGAATTTAATATACATTTTAACTAAATATAAAAAATAAACGTAATTAAAAATATATATAAACACGCACACATAATAATTTTTCTTCTGGGGCAACTTTGGAGAATGTTTTACATGGCAGCCTCGGCCGTGGGCGATGCACCGCCTGACTTAATGAACGCAGGTCTGTGGGCCTGCAACGTAATGACAGCCAGATTCCAGCACAGTGGGGCTGGAGGGCTTTAAACAGCATAATAGACTTCTCTTGAACATTGGGGTCTTTTAGAATATCAGACAAATACGCGGACCCTGCTTAGGGTAATATTGGCATTAAAACCCCCAGCATGCTTTTCACTGGAGAGGGAATGCCTACGGTGAAATTAAGGTTGCGGTGTATGATACATGTTTTGTTTTTGAAGCTCCGCCCTATGAATTAGGTGAATGGTCATCGAAACGCGTCAGGGCATAAATAATGGACAAGTTAAAGGTGTGCTGCTTTTTGAATTAAAGGATTGGTTGAACTTCCTGCTGTTGGAGTGGCATCTCTATGCTTCTGTGGCAACTTTGGAGAATAATAATTTATACAGAGACACACATTTACTTTAAAATATTTTATTAACTATTATCTTTATTTAATTTTTAATCTATTAAATTATATAAAAATGAAATCTATACATATATCAATAATTTGAAATTAAAAAACTATTATATAATTAATTAAAGCAAACTAATAAAAAGAAAATTAAAAACGTACATTTCGCAATACAATATATACAACAGTAGGGAAAATGTTGGATCGCAAAATTATTAAATTTACTATTCCAACTACAGTGAGTGCAACAGTAGGGAAAGTGTTGGATAGCGGAGGGCTAAAAATTACTATTCCCACTCTAGTGAGTGCAACAGTAGGGAAAATGTTGGATAGCAGAGGGGTAAAAATTACTATTCCCACTCCTAAGAGTGCAACAGGTGGGAAGGTGTTAGCAGAGGGATAAAAAATACTATTCCCCCTCCAGGGATTGCAACAGTAGGGAAAGTGCTGGATAGCGAAGAGGTACAAATTACTGTTACCACTACAACGAGTGCAACCAGTGAGAAAATGTTGGATAGCGAAGCGGTAAAAATTACTATTCCCACTCCAGTCAGTGCAGCATTAGGGAAAGTGCTGGATAGCAGAGAGGTAAAATTACTATTCCCACTCCCGTAAGTACAACGGTAGAGAAAGTGTTGGATAGTGGAGTGGTAAAAATGACTATTCCCACTCCAGTGAGTGCAACAGTAGGGCAAGTTCTGGATAGCGGAGGGGTAAGCATTACTATTCCCACTCTAGTGAGTACAACAGTAGTGAAAGTATTGGATAGCAGAGGGGTAAAAATTACTATTCCCACTCCAGTGAGTGCAACAGTAGGGAAAATGTTGGACAGCGGAGGGGTAAAAATTACTATTCCCACTCCAGTGAGTGCAACAGTAGGGAAAGTATTGGATAGCGGAGGGGTAAAAATTACTATTCCCACTCCAGTGAGTGCAACAGTAGGGAAAGTATTGGATAGCGGAGGGGTATAAGTGACTATTCCCACTCCAATGAGTGCTACAGTAGGGAAAGTGCTGGATAGCAGAGAAACAAAAATTACTAAGAACATTTAAACAACTGAAAACAATTAAATAATCTTAAAAACAAATAACAAATATGTTAAAAATATACGATTAAATATATTAAACATATAAAAAAACACAAATGTTAATTACATATAACAAAAAGGTACAAATATTATATATAATAAATTAATAAATATTTATAAACAATATTTATTTAAAAGGAGCTAATATACACAAACAAATTATTTAAAAGATAAATGTATTCATTTTAATTCCTACCCTATAACACCACACCAATAGAAAAAGACTTCAACATTTTAATTTACATTTATTTTCCTAATTAGCATAATTAATAATGAATTTAAAAAAGTATTCTTAGTAAAAAAAATAATAAACATTCATTGAGTACACATTCTTTAACACTATAATATCCACAACACACATCTAAAATTAATTACACAATTACCATATTTAATTACTAATTAATTAATTTAAATTAATTAACAACTAATTCATCAATAAAAAAATGACTTCCCACCCTTCCCACCATTTACACCTATTAACACCACAACAGACACCTAAAAAATACACAATTACCATAATTAATTAGTAATTAATTAAGTTAAATTAATTAACAGCGAATTATTAAAACATTATTAAGAAATTAATTTACACACTTAACACTGTAACATCAGAATTAAACAAATATTAATAAATAAAAAATATTCAATACATTTTATATCATTAAATTACTACCCACCCTATACCCCCATAAACCCACAACCCGCTACGGAGCTAAAACCCTAATTTCAAATAAAAAAATAAATATTAACTACTAAAAATGATCACTATATTTTCTATAAATAAATTACTTCCCACCCAATTCCCCTATAAACCCACAAACCGCTACGGAACTAAAAATGCAAAATTCTAATTAAAAAAAAAGGGAATAACTACACATTTTTTAACAGATATAATAAAATACAAACAATTCTTATACAAAAAAATACATCACATACATATAAAATATATACTAAAATACATAACATTAATAAAAATTTATATTTTTCAAAACCATATTTTTGCAAACGATATCAAACACTTCGCTATTTTAAATATCGATATTACTTACCTAAAATCGATTTTCTTGACCACAATACTTTGTCTATCGATATTTCTGACCCACAATATTTTTACCTGGATATTTGTGTAAGTCAATATTTTTCATCAATGTTTTGTCCCTGCACAGTGTAGGGAAAGAGAGTGGTAAGAGTAAGTAAGTAATAATTAATTAATAATGTTTAAGTAAGTATGTGGTGAAAATTCATTATGAATATTAGATAAGTTTGATTTATTATACTTATATTTTAGTTGCAGGTTGATAAGTAAGTATCGGTATGGAGTTGGAAGTTAATCAGGAAATAATTAATTAACAATTTATAATTTATTAATTATCTCATTGATTATTACTCATGTGAATTGTGTAAAAATTATTATTTTGTTATATTTTAGGTGCAGGCTGCTAGATTTGTTGGGGTATTGGATGGAAAGTTAATTAAGTAATAATTGATGAACAATTAATTATTAATTTATTGTTAATAATGTAATTGATTTTTTCTTGTGTAAATGGTGTAAAAATCATATTTTTTAGTTCTATTGTATGTGTGGATTGCTGGTTGTGTAGGGATTAAGGGTGTGACATTAATCAAATAATAATTGACAAAAATGTATGTATTCATTATTTAATTGATTATTAATTATGTAAATTGTGTGATAACTTTATATTTTAGTTATATTTTAGGCGTTGGCCATTGTGTTTGTAGGGAAATAGGGTGGGAAGTTAATTAAGTAATAATTAGTTAACTATTAACTTTTTATTTATCATTAATTATTTAATTGATTACTAATTATGTAAATTGTGTGATAACTTTATATTTTGGTTATATTTTAGGTTGTGGCCATTGGGTTTGTAGGGAAATAAGCTAGGAAGATAATTAGGGAATAATTATTTAACTATTAAATATTTATGGATTATTAATTATTTACTTCATAATTATGTGCATTATGTAATACTGATTTATTATAATTATCTTTTATTTGTGGATTGCTAGGCTTGTAGTGGTATAGGGTTGGACGTTAATTATGCAATAATTAATTTACAAATAATTATTAATTGGTCATTTTAATTAATTCATGAATTGATTATTAATTATGCAAATTATGTTACACTTATTTATTTTAGTTATATTTTAGTTGTGGATTGCTAGGTTTGTAGTGGTATAGGGTTGGACGTTAATTACGAAATATGTAATTAAAAAATAAATATTAATTGTTAATTAATTAATTATCAATTATGCAAATTATGTTACACTCATTTATTTTAGGTATATTTTAAGTGTGGGCTGCTAGGTTTGTTGGGTATAGTGTGAGAAGTTAATTAAGTAATAAATAAGTAACACTTTCTTAATTAATAATTAATGATTACATTGTTTACTAATCACTAAAGCTGTTTAATTATTTTTTTATTTTTCATTTATATGATTTTTGGGGTTCATTAATAATGTACATATCTAGGGGTCCATTACGATATCGGGCGGATTTCCTCCGCCAGGCTGGCGGTGGCTACCGCCGGCCTTGCAGAGGCAATCCGCCCGACATCGCAAGCCCAAATCCCCCCCACCATATTAGGATGGCGGGGGGGATGGTGGCGGTGAAAAACACCGCCCGCCTGTTTTCCGCCCCGGTCGCCTTGTGGCCGGGGCGGAAAACAAGTAATATGGTGGCGGTGTCTGTTAGACACTGCCCGCCATATTACTATGTGCATTTTTCAATGGCTTTCTGTGGCGGCAGTGCCACGGAAAGGCCAAAGGGGGATGGCACACGGGGGGGTACCTGTAGTACCCCCCTGCATTTACATGATCGAAGCGGCAGGCACCGTGCGGTGCCTGCCGCTTCGATCATTTAAATGCGTGCATTTTTTTTAACATTGTGGCGGGCGGTGCAGTGAGCACCGCCCGCCACAATGTTAAATTGAGGAATGCGCCCGCCACTGTGGCGGGCGCATCCTAATACCAATGTCGGGACCCCCGCCCTTTAGGCGGGGGGTCCCGATAGACGATAGGGTGGCGGACAGGCAAAGCCCGCCCGCCATCCTAATAACCCCCTAAGAGTTTTATAGTTGTTCTAAATTAATAGGGTTATTCAAATACGTCATCATCAAAAAATCTTTATTTCAGCTGAATGGCCATAAACGAAAATGTGAAAACCCAATACGTAAAAACAAAATCACCAAATATAATTTACAGTGTATATACAATTCCAATGTGGTACATCTCATGAAAATCCATTGGTAAAACTTTAAAAAAGAATACAGGTAACAAGGAATTAAAACATAGCAGCAGGGAAACCTCTAATCCATCAGATAAGCAGCTTCTTCTGCCTAAGCCTTCACATATGTACCAGGAACCTTGAGACTGCGAAGATTATACACTGTCTAGTATCACTTCTTCTTAGTATTCTGTATGCAATCCTATAGGTCCTAACACACAGTTAAGGCAGACTGTTAAATCCACTTCTTCCTAAACCCGTGGTATGTTGGACAAAAGAGTACAACATGCTCGGCCGTTTCTCCTGCCTGGGGACAGAAGGAGCAGTATCTAATGGAATCAGGACCATCGTGATTCCATGCAGTACTAAAAGAATGGATGGGGTGAATCCCCATGCAAAATGTAATGTATAAGGACGTCACAAAAAAGGTACACCTTCATGCAAAAACGTCTCCAAGCAATATTCAGCATTAAACTCCAAAAAAGAAGCAGTGAGAGACCCCACCCTAGAAGAGTTTAGGGTTAGATGGTCAATATAATGCCAGAAGGTGCCCTTTAATTCCAGTTTTGAAACTAGTAAGGCACCTAAATTCTGGCTAGGCAGCATACTGTGTAAAGCACTACATTGTAGTTCACATGTCTTTAGCCATGCCCTCAATTACTTAGGCTATGCATCTTTAGAGACCTCTTCCCAACGTTTTCAACCTACTTAAAGCTCTGTGGTTTGCAATAGGCATTTGCCTACAGGCACCTAAAAGCTTTCTCGTAGGTAAGAGCTAACAATAATGTAAAACTTTGGAGTCCTTGGAGTCAAATGTAAAACTGATGACCGAGAAACAAAGAGTGACTGCGTTGTTCCTCTGCGGCACTCATTCTGCAGCATCTTGGCGGACAGGAGCACGGCTGGTGTTGCTGCCAGAGGTAGGAGTCGTTCACTTCAGTGAAAGAAGGCTGAGGGCCTGACCTCCTCCACTTGATGCCCCCGACTGTGGTTGTAGCTCTCGGGGGTCTTGGTGCCACCGCGTCACTTTAGAAGTGGAGCTTTAGAATTTGTCCTCCGGCAAAGTTGATTCAAATGTTCTGCAGGGCATTTGCTCTCTTGAAAAGCAGATCCAAATATCTATAAGCTTCTCTGGGAGTCTAGCCAAAGGGAAAAACACTGCTGTGAGACGGAAATGTGGGGTAGCGTGTAGCAAAAGCAAAATGAAGGGTGGGGTCACAAAGGATTGGGATGGGGAAAGCAACAGGAGAGCAGGATGAAGGAACATGGGCCACTAGTGAGGGGGAGGCAACACAGAGGATGCAGGGAGGGAAGCAAATAAAAGGGGAGATAGTGCAAGTTGGAGCAGGGGAGAAAAAGGTAAATGGGCATGAGTAATGGGGGAGGGGAGAAGCACACTGGCAAGAGAGCGCAACACAAAGTACGGGGGGAGAAGTACACTAGGGAGACAGGTGGAAAATATGCGCTCTCCTGGAGTGCTTTAACAAAAAGCAAAAGGAGCACCTGAAAATGAGCAGTGGAAGGACACAAGTAATGCATGCATACTCCAGGAAAAGGACAAATACAAGAAGACGAAGAAAACCCACATAATCTAATAAATAAAATGTAAGCATATGAGAGCTACAATGAATCCAACCAATGATAAACAATGGGTGGACTCTAAGCCAACTGTAAGCTAACAGCATGTCTTGCAACAGACAGCGCATGCACCTTCTAGTAGGCTAGACCTAAGCAAAGTACCTTCCATATGCACAGACCCAAAAGTTGAGGCACCAGTCAATGGTACCACATGCAGCAGGCCTGTTCAGGCTGCTTGTCTTTCTGCTTTGGTAGAAGCCAGAGAGAGATTGTTTGCTCCACTGTTGCACCTAGATGTAGGCTGGCATTGAAAGAGGGTTATCAATGATTTTAACATAGTCTCCACGCAGAAAATGATCAAAAAATGGATAATAAATTCTGAGCACGGTGCTCCAAATTATGTTCGGCCTGGGGCCACAACTGTAGACTACTCGCGTCCTGAAGTAAAGCAAGTGCCAAGTAATCATAGGGCCAAGAATAATAATAGGTTAGATAACATGCACACTATGCAGAAATGGAAGGGAGATTGCTAAAGAAATGACCGATGTCACAACATTAGGGAGAAGTGTGAGCCAGACCACTGAACACAACAATCCACCTGTATTCGCCTTGGGGCACCCAGGGGCCTGGTCATTAACCATATCTGTTCAATTTTGAATAGAACATCGAATAAAAATTGAACATTTAGCCCTTCGTCCACTGCACCACACAAGTATTTGCTCCAATTTATCTTCAGTTTCCAAGGCAGTTATTTGGAAGCTAGAAGGAGACGCTATTTAATATTAACTGCTTTTCATCTGTAAACAAATAAATAATGCATCCTGTCACTCTTTCCCATTCTTGGCTTCAAATATTTGTAGTTTCAGTTGAAGGTTAGCCACAGTATGAGTCTGCCAACTGGCAGAAGATCATAGAGGCAGGAAAGCTAATAAGCCAAACTCTCCTTCTGTTGAATGCTGGGATAGCATGTGCCGGATTCTTAGTCATCTGAATTAGAGACCGATTTCAAGAAGAAGTAAAAGAGATTCGTCGGTCGAAGGGGTGATCACACACAACCAGGACGAGAAATTCGGTGACCTCCGAGCGCCTTGGGGCTCTACCGTGTCTCATGGCACTTACACCTCCTCTTTTGAACAGACATATTCCCAGGGTTTTCCTCCCGATACCAATAGCTCACACTGCCGCTGGCATTCCTAGAAAGCCTTCATGAACCTGATCACCCATTGAGCTCCACCAATGCACGAATTCTTGAATCTCACCAACATCAGTTGTCAAGCAGTGATGATCAATGCCCCTTAGTTTAGCCTGCTAAAGAACTAAAGACAGAGCGCGAGAAAGGTGGAGTGAAGGTGCGGGACTGAGAGAAACAGGCAGAAGGAGAGAGGGAAAGAGAGAGACCGAGAGAAAGAGACTGAGCAAGAGGAAGATAGTGAGAAAAAGAGACAGATGGTGCGAGGGAGATAGAGAGATAGAGGTCAAGAGAAAGAGGGTGGTAAATAGAGGGTTCAGAAAAAGACAAAGACAAAAAGAAAGAGACAGGAAGAGAACAAAGAAGAGATGAAAGGAATATAGAGGGAGGGAAAGCAAGAGAGACAGAGACAGTGAAATGGGGAGATAGAGAGAAAAAATAGAGTGTAATTGCAAGAATTCAGAAAATAGTTGACATTCATTAGCATACTTGAATTTAGTTTGATTTATAACATGAAAGAAACACATTATGAGCCTAGCAATTACCAAATTGAATAATAAAACAGGTGTGTTTCTTAAATGTGTCAGATTTATTCAACGCACATCAGTTATATCTTTTAATGTAATTTTCTTTACAGAAATAATGGCTATGATGCAATTGTTCATTGAAAGGAAACATGATTGTCAGAATCTTGAGCTGGAGTAAACTGACATTGGCAGCATTACAAGCTGGATGGCCGCAGTGATGTCAGAGTTCTGTAGATTCCTAGAGTGGGCACTGCTTTCACTGACAGAGGGAAGGGGCTCATGCTTCCTTATAGAAACGTCTGCTGGGGTAAAAATGCTTCAGGGCCTCCACATAGCAAGCTGGGTGTCATCAGCCTATTTGTAAAATCGGGCTCCCACAGGATGACATATCTTGTGTATAGATTGAATGGAGCAGGGGCCAATATCGACCCCTGTAGGACACCGTAGTTGAGTTCCTTCACCTCTGCAGTGAACAGGGACTCTACTTTTTCCATCAACGAAAATCAACTTGAGCCAGTTAAGGACAGTACCTGAGAAAGCTGCTTCAGACAGTGTGCTGATTTGGGCAACTTGTATGTTGGCATCAAACGCTGAGTAGAGATCGAGTAATATCAGAACCCTAACACTACTGTTGTCTAACAGCCTACGCAAAACACACAGACATTGCAGGACCACTCTTTTGTGCTGCAGCACAGCCAAAATCCCATCTGCAAAGAGTTCAACACCTTATTCTCTTCAGAAATGTGTGTAGATGGGAGAAAAATACGTTTTTAGGCAGATTTCCTAAGTTGCAAAGAATTGGATGAAAGTTACTTAGTTGATCACATTTTAGAGAGAGTTTCTTAAGCAGGGAGTTCACCCTTGCTGGCGTCCAAGTTTTTATATAATTCTTGAACACAAGAAGCTGAAAAGGACTATGTTGCTTTCTGATTCCTGATAGGTGCAAATCATTTGGCGAAGGTTGGTTGCCAGCCTGTGGTCTTTCAAAAATGAAACTCAGTTTTGGCAACAGATTGCTCCAAGCACGACACAGGACTGGCTGATATAATTGTTTCATTAGGCTTGTACAGTGTTGGAATATGTTCATGATTGATATTTGTGAGGATACTCAGCATTTTGAACTTTAAAATATGCTAAAAGATTTTCACAGATCTGGGCCCAAGAGAAAAAGATAATATATCAGCTACAGTGTTAGAGGATCAGTTATTATTATATGACAAATACTATTTCTGAGGATAGCTGTGTTGTTAATACACTCACAATAGTAAAATTCTCTGGTCTCTTTGATCTGAAATGTATAGGTAGTAGCTAACATTAAATGTGGAGCCTTGCATTGTATTGCAAAACCTATATAGTGCTTACTACCTTTATGTGTGGTGCTGAAGCACTTGCCTACAGGGGCACCACGCTACACCATATAAGGTGTGTGGTTTGAGGGTTTCTGTCTTTGTTCCTGATCCTCTGCGGGAAGTGTTTTCATGTTGTGTGTGATGCCCACCAAGACGAGGCGATCATGTTATGGGGACGCAGCACTGAACAGTGTGGTAGTTCAAGAAGTGTAAAAGATAGGTTCATAGTTTAGGATTTTCAGTAAACTGGCACCTTTGAACAACACAGCAGTTACCTTTGTGATATATCTTATGATCATAGTCCACTTAGCTGGTGACCGTACTGGGTTGACCATTCCGAGATACTTTGTTTAAAGTTTATGGTCCTGACCCGGCATCAGTCGTAGTGAGAAATGTTGATGAGATGAGATGAGACGAGATGTGCTGGATAACCTTTGTCATTATCAGCCCATATCAGATTGTAATTGTGAGATGTCAGGAAGTGTTCATGGTATGTAGCTAGTTTGGACCAGCACTGGTGGACTAAATTAAAGCACTCCATTGACTAGCGGTATGACCTTATACTATGCAAAATGCCATAGTGTGGCTACCTATGGAGCTGGAATCTGGGGTCATGGACGTATCGACCAGCTACAGGTCACTGAAAATGCTTTTATAAAATATATTTTAGCCCTCCCTCAAAGTTCCCCGATCCTAGCCTCACACCGGGAGCTCGGCATGGAATATATCATTGACACCGTTCGATGCCAGCCTATCTTACCGTGGCATCGAATATGGTGCAACCCCGAATGTCACCTAACTCGCTCCCTCATCACTGATTGTTTAGCGCTTACAAACTGGTGAAAAATCCCGTGGCTAACTTATATATGTAACTTTTTTAAAGACCTGGACTGCGAGTCCTACTTTGAAGAACCTCCCTCAGTGGAAGATATTTCTAGGAAACAGTTAAAGTTAATGTGTATGGGCCATTTGAGGGATCTACGGAACCAGGCAGAGATCACTAAACCACTAAATGAAAAAATCTGTGCCCAACAGTCCGGAAAATGCATACAGCCCTATCTGACTTACTTCTTATCTAATCACGAAAAGTTCTTATTAACAAGACTACGCTTTAATATTTTCTTTCGCCTAGTTTCATTTCCGGAAATGCATAACTGGTCGCGCAACTTGATGAACTGCCCCTGTGACGGAATCTCCCCACAATCTACGATCCACATTGTTCTTTTTTGCAAATATTACAAACTACCAAGGAAAAAGTGGATTATCCCGATTCTCCGAACCAGTGGATATAGACAATCCTTTCCAGCATTTCTCTATTTGCAATCTCTAAAAACATTACATGAAGCTAAACTTATAGCGACTTTCCTTAAAGCAGTCTTAACAATACGTCGTAATGTCTCTAGTTAAACTAGAACTGTATAGAATCGTAAAACCTATCTTTCTACCTAAATGTCTTTTCTATTTTGATTTATTTTATCTTACTCATGTGTTCAAAATTTTTAGTATGTACTTTTCATGATTATTCAAATTGATAATCGAATAAAAGTTGATGAAACTGAAACTGACTAGCGGTATGAGGCAGAACTCCTCAGTTATTCCATCCCTGTGCTGTGGACTGGTACAGCTTTGTGAAGAAGACATCTGTCTTATGTGAGTGAAATTGGGTCAGACAGTATAACAAAATTATTATGCAGCCTGTACAGATTACAGTTCTCTGCCCAAATGTTGAGTATTATGGTATCATTATTACTGCATGCCAGGAGGGTTATATATAAATTGACAATAAAATATATTAACCAGGCTACACATAGGTCAGCTCTTCATACCTTATGTGGACATAGAAAGTTGTGTGATATAGGGTTTCCTCTGTTTCCTCCCCAGCTGATATGTCTCACACTTCAATTTAGCAAATTCAAGCGGGAGCCAGTTGTTACATTTGAACCCATTGCCTAAATTCTTATTATGCCTTGGAGTACAAACTGTCATTAAGTGAGTCCAGCAGGATATAAGGATACGCTTGAGAGCCACGTTCTCAGCCTATTAAAGGATTCTGCTCTTTATGGTATGGTAACTAAAGGTCTGTTCCATCCACTTGCTCCACGAGTAAAATGTGCACTATTGGCCTAGGGGTACAGGAAACGAAGTAATGAATCACGAATTACTAATTTTGTCACCATCACCATTCAACTTTACTTTGGTCTTAAACCATAAAAGTGCAACTGCTAATTTTATAATCATAAAGTTCCATTTCTGCAACGTTGGACAAGTGATGGGCCATTCTGACATGTTGTGCACTCTTGGTAACAGAATGGAGGTATTCCAGTGATCTACTTTTGTCACCATTGAAATGTACATTAATTTACTACTTTCTATATTCATTTTGAAAAGGAATATGCCTAAAATTAATTTTGTAACTGAAGTTATTTAAAGGGGTTTAAACCAGAACATTTTTTTCCACGTACAAGACGGCGCATAATCAATTATAAAGAGATGGCATGCAAAATAGGAAACATCTCAGTATTTAGGGATATCACTCATTTTTTCAGTCTACTCGTTGGGCATCTTAATTGGTTATTCTCCGAGGGTTGTAGCTGTAAATTCCGAGCGTAAAGGAACCTATGATCATAGTTTGAAATGTACTCCAGAAGGTGTACTTCTATATTTGGAGTAAATTTCGAACTTTGTTGAATTTCATACAATTCTATGAGTACTGCTGGGGAGATGCAAGTCACAGTTTCCCAGGAGTATTGTTAAATGTTTGTGAATTCCAAGTTGCTCTCATGCACACACATGTTTGCATTAGTCAGAAGGACTGGCACACATGCTCCACCTCACAAAGCCCAACAAGGCAAACACGGGTTTAAGGTTGCCTGAACCCCCCTCTGGGGGGTCTGATTGGGCTTAGCAGTTTAGTCTTGACTGTTCCTATTGGAACTGCAGGAAGGCTGATTAGCATATGGTTGGTCCCGTTTCGTGATTGAACAGAGTTACTAAAAATTGTGGCGTGTGCCCAGAGTAATGATCAGAAGTTCAGATTGATTAATGGCTGTCCATTCCTCACTTTTTACTTCCTAAATAGGACATGGGTACAGTTAAGCCGGCCTGGATGCTTTGCGATAGTGAAAATGTACTTTAAAACATTACCTCAGGGAAATATCCCTTCTTCTATAACAGAATACACTTTGGAACTGTTTCCTTCCAATGTCCTCACTGGACAATGATGTACTACAGCCATTGCCAGGAGTACATCTTTTACCATATCACATCTAGAGACATGTGCTTTGTAAAAGTCCAATTCAAGTTATCAAATGACTTTGAGATTTGGGGACAACATTTCTACTGTCATAACAGTCAGTGACTGCTTTGTACATTTTGTTAATATTAATGTGAGGTGTACTAGAAGAATGGATCGGGACCATTTTGAAAATAAGGTATGGAACCTTGGCAAAATTAATAGTTTTAATATTATTTCTCAACTGTCAGAGGCTTTGAAATTATGCCGTTTGTTTATTGGTATCTGTCTGTATTTTAATCATGATTATTATGTGAATAGCTTTCTTTTTTCAGAAATTTGGAGTTCTCTCCAGCCTCAAAACTCCAGTGTCATGCCTCAAATGTTGCCGTTTAATAGTTCATTTTCATAATAATGTTATTTTCTCATGTTTTAAAGTCCGCCCGTCCTCCTTCAATCCGCATGCAGAACCACTACTGTTTTTCACCCTTCCATGTAAGGCGCTCCGAGGCACAATCGGAACAGGTTGGCGCTTTATAAAAACCCCAAAAGTAAATGACCGAAAAGCCTAAGCATCTTGTGGTTAATTTCAGGAGAGTTTTCTTCGAAATAAACTCTTCCAATTCATATCTTCAATTGTATATATAGATTTTACAAATTGGAATAAATCAATAGATCTAGATGGTTCTTCCAGGGAAATACTTGAGTCCTTTTCAAAATGTGACTCGGCCTGCTGACCATGACACGGGGGAGTGATACACAATGGAGAAGTGCCCATCCCGTGTGGAATTCCCAACAAAAAGGGGTCGCCGACATTAGCGCAGCTCGTCTGGCGACTAGGCGCTAGCCGGTGTCTCGGGGAAAGACTGGAAAGCGGACAGCGTCTCCTCGTACAGTAAAGACAGGAAGCGCCGAGGGTTTCGGCAGCGGTGGCTGGCCTGAGATAATACCATTGTATGGCCGGGCTGGGGGACCCCTCCCAGAGCAGAGAGCCCAGGCCCTGGCGTCTGGCTGTTTGGCCCCCCGCCAGCCAAGCTCTCCACTCCGGGGGAGGGTGTGTGCGTCCCTCCCAGGCTGTTCCACGCATAGACAGGCCACACCTCACCTTGCAGAGGAAATCTGGCTGCAGCTCCAGACTTTGTGACTTTTCTTTACGAGTTTTCTATTTTTTTTTATTTTTGGTGTTGGTATTTTCGCACTGGGCTCAAGAAGTTCCAGTTGAAAGCGATGACATGTTTATTGACAAAGGCATGCTTTCCTGTCAACCAGGGCGCGCTCCTGACCGAGATTAGGGAAGAAAATGAGGCGTGGCCCTCTACGGGCTCAGGTCACCTCTGAAATGTCACTATCCCTCAAGGACTGAAGAAATATTCGATTTGGAAGTTTGCAGGTTTTACAAGGCAAATCAGCTTCACATATAATGTTTAATTAATGATATTAAGCGAACTTTTATTTAGCACTTGGTGAAATACTGTGATGTCTCATAGAGTTCTAAATAATAAGTCAGCATCCTAAGAAGGTTAAAGAGCAGTGTGGGCCCTTCAAGAAATTGAAGGGCGACCTACAGCAGGGTCACATGCAGATGCCAACGAGTGCTTAACTCACTGAGCTATCCTGTTCCAGTTTCCACTACAATGTGCCATAATTTGATTGCTCTACTTATTTTAGCGAATTGCAAAAATGTCATCATCAGAAAGTCGTTGATATTAGTTGAGAGAAGCATTCTGCTTTCTGAAGAAAGAGTAATCCATCCTGTAGGCCTGAAAGTTAAATTACTGTTGAATGAATATAAACTTTCATATGATAAAACAGACCAGTGTGTAATACACCAATTACTAAGCTCTGGGTGCATCCTACAGGCCGGGGGAACAACTTCTGGCGAGTAAATTTACAAGACAAAAAAAATAAAATAGTGTTAGAAATGAAAACACTCACTATGTAAAGCCACCACAGCCAACCAGAGACCCTAGACTATCCAATTCACACCCTATCTGCCAAGTCACTTAGTGTATTTAAAAACATATCGAATCTTAAAAACGAAACTAGTAATTCAAAGCCTTCAGTTTGGGGTGGGCTTGTCAGGAGGACCTGGTGAACAGTAATAAACAGAGAGGTCTGAGAGGCTCACTGTTTATTGGGGGAGATGAAGTTCAGAGCACCACCACCACCTCATTCGTGTATAGAAGAAATGTACCTTGGAGAACTAACCCCAGCAGGAAAAGATTCCTGCTGGGAATGTCACATGGCTTTTCCATAAGTATGCCTTGTTGCATGGAACCATTTTCCAGACATATTGCTTTCTAGAAAGTCGGAAAATTATCTAGTCGAAGGCGGAGACCTCATTGATTAATTTCTCAATTTTCTTGCTGTATATCGCATTCGCGGTCAGGAATTAAAAGAATAATAGTTTTGCATAGTTACATTAGTTACAGTTGCATAGTCAAACATAGAAGAAGAAGACCCCAATAGAGGATAGAGGGAAAGGGGGAGGGGAGTAGAAACAGGGGGCTGGGAATCAGATCAGTTCTGAAAGATCTTGAGTTGAAGACAAATACCTCAAGGTGGCACAAAAAGTTAGAGTAAGCGGGACCATCCCCCAGGTAGGAGTCACATAGTTCCTAAGTCCAGTGCAAAATAAATCACTGCATTGGGTCATCTCAGGTGGTGAAATAAGGGTTCTCATTGGTGGCCATTCATGTCTGGCAGGAGAGAGCATCCAAGAGGGGGCCATCACGGCAACCTCTCTCATGTGGATGGTGTTTTAGTCAATTCTAAGGCCTATTGTCACTTAGGTGGTTGGGATCACCAGCACAGGGGCCTCTGTTCATTCCGCCCTGTTACCTTGGCCCGATCACCGCATCTTGACCTCGATCAGCCTGATGTACAAGTAACATTTCCAGAACTAAACATGGCACTTGATCTAAAGCTACCAAGAAGTCACACGCTCTGAAGACCATCAGTGTGACACAGGTTGCCATCAAAAGTTCAGAAATTTAAGAGGAAGTAAACCTCAAGATGCAGTACCTGGTGAAGACATCAAAATAAAGTCAAAAGCACTGCTCCCATGGCACAATCCACCCTAGAGAAATGGGTGTTTGCGACCGCACCCTGTCATGTCACATCGTAATAGGGGGTGCGGAACCGCCAACCTTTGGTCAGTCGTTTCTCACACCAAGGCAGTGTGTCTGCCTGGCAGCGTAATTGGCCCCTTAATCTGGCTTCAGCTCTTGGGTGTGACTGAATATAAAACCAAACCAGGTATGGGCTGCGCTTCTTTCCTCTGATACTTTAGAATAAGAGGCAACATCTCCTGAGGTCATGACCTTTCTGACTTAGACCAATTGATCCAAGTGTTTCATCGGTATTCCTTTAGTTTTTAACAGTGCTGTCCGATGTCAAGACACTAGGACTCATTACCTCCAAAGTTTTCTGGTTCCCGCAACTGCTCCAGAATTCTTTTGTCTGTGTCTGATGGAAGGTCGAGATCCAAGTAAGATGAGTTAGTTAATCTGTTAGGGATTCAGATTGGATCTTTTGCATGCTTTTTGTTGTTTCCTACCAAGACTGCTTTTGGTACTAATGTGCCAACTGCTGTGCTAGCTAGTGTTACATTTTGTGATGCAGTATTCAAGATATGACTAAGAATTCCAGAATGTTCTACCTTGAGGGTGTGTACTTTTATAGGTGAATGCTTCTGTATAATGTTTTGATATTATCATATCGGAAGCTATTCGAGGAGGAAAAAAATATTGTTTTATTAGAACAACTGGGTGAAGCAATGCCAAATTATTGACTAAGGCAACAGTAGAGAATTTTGACGGAAGGTGAATTTACATTTTTCTACTTTTGCATCATCATCTTAAGTGCCTAAATCCTGAGACTGTTTGGAATAATTTTCTGGTCTGTATTTACAATTGTGGGGAGGGTTTATCAGGTAAGTCCCTACTTTAGAACTATGTAGTAGACCAGGAGCTTTAGAATCAATAACACCAAGTTTGATTAAAAAGATTTTGACTCTTTCCAAATTGACTAAAGCAGCCGGTCAAGATTATCTTCCAACTATATTTCTTAGTCCTAACCAAGGATGGTGGGCTTTTCTTCAGAATCTTTGTTTAGATGGTTTGTTCTTTCTGGTAGTCCCTTGCACATGGAATGGTGCAATTATCAATCCAATTTCTAGAAAGGGGGATTGTAATGATCTCTCTAAAAAGAGATTATTCTCTCATTTGGATGGAATCTCAAAAATATAAACTCTTGGGTATCTGGTGCAAAACTAGCACCACTTAAATAGGGGGAAATTCATACAAATCATTCAACAGTTGATCATGTTTTTTTTGCTTGGGAAAGCAAATACAATGGTTGGATACCTCAGTTGTCTTTTTGTATTTTTCCAGTCTGCTTTTGACCTCTTTGACCATTCAGTACAGCGGTCAAAACTTACAAATTGTAAGATACCTAAAGGTCTCTTCTTTATGTTGAGGCTGCTGCAAAACAATAACAGGTTAAGGGTTGATTAGAGCTTTTCAAAATACTGACATGTCCAATTCCTGTTGCTAACAGCCCAAGGCAGGTCTTTGTATTACATCTATTTAGTCTTTATTTAGCCAATTTACAATGAGAACTGAAAAACATAATTATTTTTCACTTAAAATGGGTCTACAGTATATCAGCTTTCCCATATAGGCTGTCAATGTAATACTGATAAGACTATATACCAGTAGATCTTCATCAAATAAAAACCTGACTGTGCTGGAAAACGACTGTTCCCAAAATAATTTGGCTATATTGTAGAGCAAACTAAGTTACACATATCCTCCAAGGACTAAATCCCCAGTGGGACATGCCACCTAGCAGGTTCCAAATACATAGGGTCATATTTCAACCCAAAATTGTTGCGATCAAACCACCTTGATTTATTAAAGACCAAACCTTTTGGAGTATTGGTTACGTTATTAAGATTTGATCAATCTGATGGGTCTCATGTTTAAATCTCTTAAAAAGGACTATAGAGAAAGGTTTTACTCCTAACATTGTATGTCTGACAAAGTAGATTATTTTTGGGTGGATGGTAGTCTATCATAAATAATGATGTCACTATTTTTGTTAGGTCCAATTTTTAAACCTGAGCTCAGTCCCTTGTAGCTATGGCACAAAGCAGACATGCTTAACTTAAGAAAGCGTCTAAATCATTTAAAAGTACTAAAACAGATGAAAAGTCAAAAACACTACATAATAAAAATCCCACTCCAATTTATAAAAATAAATTATAATTTAATTAACAAAATAACACCAAAACAATGAAAATCTAATCAGAGTAACTGGAGATATGAATGTTAAAGTTTGAAATAAAATGAGCTCCAAAAATCGTTAATCGTCAACCACGATCATCTGGTTGCACTTGATTGGTACCTCGGTGCAATAGAAGATGAACCGCTTTGGAGCTCGTGTTGGACTCAGAAACCAGGTTAGACCCCGTTCGACGTTTTACCTTTTGACTTAGTATCTTAAATGGAACTCAAAAATCCTCAGTGGGGCAAGGTAGCAGTCTGTGGCTGAGATGAGCTTTACAAGGATGGAGAGCCATTGGACAAAGTCCTGGTTAAGTCATTGACTTTGGCTGGAAAGCTATAATTGGAAGAAATTCAAAATGTACTCACAAGGAAGGTACATCTTTGGCCAGATACTTTTGGTCACTTCGTGCAGTGAAGATTTCTAAGTTCTGACTCAGTCCATTTTTTTGTAACTTGGATTCTTCCAGCAGTGCAAACCTGCATGCTGTAGCCGAACAGGGCTCCATGAGGCTGGATACCCTCTCTGCAATGTCAAACTGAAACTTTTTTTCTGCTACGGAAAAGCTCCGAACAGGAGCAACCTTAATCTATAGCCCAGCAGCAACACACCTTCATTGGATTGACTTGGCAGGTTTGTTCCGGTCCTCTGGCGGTCTTTATATCCAAATTGTTTCAAAGTCCCAGGTTTCTCAGAATGTTAGAAGGAGTACACTTTGACACAGCCAAGGGGTCCAGGGCCTTAGGAGCAGCTCTAGGGGGTCAAGACTCATCCCAGCAGAAGTTTCAGTGACTGAGCTCCTCAGGATCAGTAAAATGCTCAAGACGTACACCTCCAGGCACTACCGATTCTGCTTGCCATTTCACAACAGAAGTGTGATATGGCCAAGCGAGAGAAAGGGTGAGAGAAGGGAACAGCTGGGAAGGAGATCTGGAGTTCAAGGAGATAACCAATTAGTGTAAAGCCCATATTGTGAATGTCCTAGAAATGACTGCTTTCAGTGTGGTGTTACTGTTATTACCTAAGAGAAAGATGGATGTCTAAACTCTCTCTGTCTCTCTATTAACCTGCTCCCCGGAGTCTTGGTCTTGATTGTGTTTACAAAGAGAGATTGAGTTATGCCAGCTACAAAATAAGATGTACATCAGCATTCATTCTTTTCGGCTGACCGGAGTTAAGTACATAAATAAATAAATAAAGCGAATTACATTGCGCACGCTGCAACGCCATCATACGACAGAAGTGGATGGATTAATACTCTTTGGAAAACACTCTTTAAACAGTTACTAAGCCTCCCCTCTCAGCAATGGTCTAAAATATTCTGCTAGAGCTTGGTCTTACTGCATAGATTCGGTTAGCTGGAAGTTGTTTGCAGTTTTTTATACTCTTAAATTCACCTCTTCTAATAAGAATTCCATTGTTCGCTTTGAAACTTTACTAATAAGAGAGGATGTCTTTCTAAAAAGGGTTAGGACACTAGTTGAGTTACTATTCAGCAATTAGCGATTTTATTCAAATTGCTATTTGGAAATAGCTATTCCTTATGTATGAAACTTTTTGGTTCATACTTGGGATTTCTAGTGGGTCACAAATAGACGTACCTCATGAATATTAATTGGGTAGGTCGCAGTTTCACCATGTCGCAGACCACCATGTCTGTGATTGCCTTTGAATAATGTTTTTTTTGGTTGAAATGGAAAACGGTATGCTTTTTATCAATAAAAAATGAAACGTTTTGTTTTAATTTTTTAACAGCAGGCAGTGGACTGTGGTCCATGAGCCATTTCCGTACCTGTGGTGCTGATCAGGAGACCATCAACAAACCCTTAGAATCACTCTGGCGGTGCTGGTTTCAAGATGCAGGTCCAGTCCTTCTCACTCAGGCAGCAGAGCAGCAGAGCAGCAGGCAGCAGGGCAACAGAGCAGCAGTCATTGTGGCAATGCAGCACAACAGTCCTTCTGAGTCTTCAACAGGTCTATTTGGGTGTGAGGGTCCAATATTTAAACCTGATGCCAGCTTTGAAGTAGGAGAAGAATCTGGAGGATTCAACCACCAGAGGTGCTTGTAATTTCATGCCTCCCTGTCCTGTCCCCAGCGTGTCTGGTGTCAGAGAAGATTACTGTAAAACCCTTAGTGAGTGTTTTCATGCAGGGCCTTTGTGATGTGCAAGTATGGTAGGTGACAGCTCCTCCCTCTATCAAGTATGAGTTGGCCCATCCTGCCAACACCTATACCCCCTTTGTCTCACTGTCTGCTAGCAATATACAAAGACCAACTGCCAGTTATACCTAGTCATGTGACCCAGGATACAGGCACCAAATGGTTAGGACAAGAGAAGGCCACATTTTTAAGAGTGGCATTATCAGAATTGTGACTTAAAATCCGACTTTACCATTAAAGAGGGTTTTAAATTACAATTCTTAATAAAAAAATAAAAAATATATTTTTATTCAACAGAGCAATTAGCACCAGAGAAAGCTTACATGGTGCAGTAATGAAATTAGGTCCAAACCAGATCGAATATATTAATTATCGGCATGGTTCCCAATTAAAAATTAATTTTTAAGATGCCAAACTAGACATTCTTACCTAAACCCAATAAAAGTTAGTGCTTATTAAAAGTTATAAGTTCATCTTATTTGAAGGTTTATGAGATTTTGGCATCATCTTTCTACCTATGGTAGCCTATGTCCTCTCCCCCAAACAAAATGGGACCACCTCCTCTCTAAGTGTTAACCTCACCAACTCAGGTGTCTGCCCACCGTTGGGGGACCATGGCCTCTTGGGACATTTGGTGTCTCCCTTAAATGCCTTTATTTGTAACACTCAGATGTCTGTTGAACAAATAACTCTTTTCTTCTAGGATCAGACTGGGACTGGTTACAGTTGTTCCCTCAGGATGTATTTTAGGCCTTTAGAGAGCACCTTATTTTTTATTTTTTTATCCTCTTTCTTCTTGTGAGACCCCTGACCACCCTTCTGGTGACCCCCCACAGGTACAGTAAAGGACATTCTAGTGCTGACCCATTGGTCTGCCTCCTTAGTCAGTGAGCTTACTATAATTCAGGTGCTGGTGCAGCTCTGTAAAACGGATATTGAACATGTGCTCTCTCAGTATCAGATTAAACAACCACCTAAAAACATCAACTTTGCTACCCCGCCCGCAACCATTCATTGCCTTGCTGACGTAATCAAGAAAATCCACCTGAGACTGGTTCTGCATCTTTTGGCTATCCCTGAACCTGATGCAGCACTTCTCTGGGGCGAGTCCTAGCTTGATGACAAGAATGGTTTTCATTATGATGTACTTCATCTGGTCTCCCTCCTCCAGTGTAAGCAAGACGTCCCTCCTCTCTACCTCAGGCAATCACCGTCGCTGCCTCAATTCAGGAAGGACCTCAAGACCTGGCTCTTCGACTGATCCACAGGGCCTTTCGATGGACCAGCCGTCTCCCCCCCAGCACCTTGAGACCCTTACGGGTGAGTAGTCATGCTTTAAAAGTCATCTGATTGATTGAGTGATTGATTGATTGATTGATTGATTGTAGGCAAGTGTTTCCAGAGGGATGCCCCCCACAACTCTTCTAGGACATGTGCATATTAACCCCTTCTGTGCTGAAGGTAGAACAGTTCCGTCCTCAGCCATGGTGGTCATGTGCTGAGGACAGAACCATTCTGTCCTCTGCACATGACCAGAAAATCCCTCTGCTGTTTACAGCAGAGGGATTTCCTTTTTTATTTTTCTGAGTTTTCCAAGCTGCCTGAGGCATTTTTTAAATTCAATGTAATGACGATCGCTGTATGGCGCGCTTACGTCATTACAGTGCAAGTGGAAGTGCTTATCGGTATTATTTTACTCTGAAGACAGAGGGGAATACTAGGTGGTAGTAAATTTGTCACAGCGCTGTGATCCCACACAGAAATGTGAGGAAAATGTGTTTTTTAGTACATTTGAGGTTTGCAGGGGTTCTGGGTAAAAAAAGGTTGGGGGATCGATGCAAGCCACACCTCCCTGGACTTCCCCAAGGTGTCTAGTTTTTAGAAATGTCTGGGTTTAGTAGATTTCCCTAGATGGCCACAAAGACCGGGACCAAAAGCGCTGGTTATTTCCTGACAAAAAAACAGGTTGTCTTGTGATCGATAATATTGATTTCTCCATAGTAGGGTTTGGGCCGTTTTCTCTCACAGGCACAAGGCCTACCCACACAAGTGAGGTATCATTTTTATCAAGAGACTTGGAGGAATGCTTAGTGGGTGGAAGTTTGTGGTTCCCTGCAGATTCCAGAACTTTCCATCACAGAAATGTGAGGAAAATGTGTTTTTGAGGTATGCAAGTGATTCTGGGTAATAGAATCTGGTGACAGCCACACAAGTCACCACATCCTGGAGTTCCATGGGTGTTTAGTTTTAAAAAATGTACAGGTTTGCTAAGATTCCCTAGGTGCCAACTGAACCAGGGACAAATACCCACAGCTAGGCACGTTGGAAAAAAAAGGAACAGTTTTCAGTGGAAAATTGTGATGTGTCCATGTTGCGTTTTGGACCATTTCCTGTCGCAGCCACTAGGCCTACCCACACAAGTGAAATGTGCGAAAATATTTTTGGGGGACTAATCTTATGGTTTGCAAGGGATTGTGGGTAACAGCACATGTTGAAAGCCACACAAGTCACCGCATCCTGGATTCCCCTGGATGTCAAGTTTTCAAAAAAATCTACAGGTTTTTTAGGCTTCCTTAGATGGCGGCTGAGCTAGGGTCCACAATCTACAGCTAGGCACATTGCAAAGAAAGGGTAGGTTTTCCAGTGAAAAATGTGATGTGTCTACGTTGTGTTTTGGGCCATTTCCTGTAGTGGGCACTAGGCCTACCCACACAAGTGAGGTACCATTTTTATAAGGAGACTTGGGGAATGCTAGGTGGAAGGAAGTTTGTAGCTCCCCTCAGATTCCAGAGCCTTACATCACAGAAATGGGAGAAAAATGTGATTTTCGAGGTTCAAATTTGTTTTATTGTTGTTGCAAAACAGAAGCAACAATTAAACAACCGCTGCAAGTGGAGTAATGTAAGGAATAATGACCCACCATATCAAGTTGCAACTATTTAACTAACTCAGCTCCCTCCCCCCACCCCAAATTCCCCTTCCCTCTTCAGGATGCTCATCCCATAGTCTAAATATTGGAAATATCAATAAACTAAAGTTTATGGGTGGATTCTTCACTCATGAAGTGTGGAGCTGTACTGTCAGACAAAGCAGTTCAGTAAACTTTTGTGAAAGGAGCACAATGAATGGCTGCCATATATCTCTATAAAATTCCCAGGCATTGTTAGTGTCAAAGTGAGTCTCTCAATTCCAAGCACATGCCAAATACGATGTAGTCAGCTATGCCTAGTAGCCAATCTATCTGTTCCCAAATGCACCAGGATAGCCTGATGTGCTGCACCAAGTGTGAGGCCCCCGTGGAGACCCCTACGATATTTGAGTGGATATGTGAGTAGATTGGGAAGTCCTAGGATGGTATACGCTGGAAATCTAGGTATTTGAGTTTCTAGTTGAATGTCGGTCAAAATCTCATGTACACACAAAAAGAAGCTACCCTGAATGAATGTCTGATTCTAAGGTGGGAAAAGGCGCACTACGCTTCCTTCTGTCCTCACATACCACCAGGTGCAATGCTTCATCATCGGCAGTCCACGCTCTCTAAAAACCACATTTGATAGAGTGCGGGACTTCTCCAGGAGACAGGGAGGCACTTTTAAAAGCTAAGTGGCGGGGTGGGGGGGGGTGAGAGAATTGAGTGCTTTAAAAATAAATGCAAACGCAAAATCTAATTTCTTTGTAAAGTGTTTGCTTAATAATAAAACTAAAGTGTGGGAACCAGGGGATTTAGTACCCCATCCCCATCAATGATGGCTATGATGGGGGATGCGGTACTAAACTCCCTGGTCCCCACACTTTAGTTTTCATATTAAGCAAACACCTTACAAATAAATTACATTTGACGTTTGCATAATTTCCACCTTAGAATCAGACATTCATTCACAGTAGCTGCTTCTTTTTGTGTTTACTGGTCTCACTTGGAGGCCAGCTCACCCTGAAAACCCCGTAGCCTCTTGTTCCCTTCCCAAGCATTTACTAGGGTTTAGTGTGTGTACATGGTCAAAATCTCATCTGAGAATTGGACCAATCTAGGGCACTCCCAGAGGACATGCAAAAGGGTGCCGGGGAAGCCTCACCGCCTTCAGAACCTGTTGCTGCATGTTGGATTACCCCTGTGTAAGTGAGTGGGGGTTAAGTATCACTAGGTGCCAATTTTTGTGGGAGTCTCGGTACTGGCAGTTGCTAGCTATATGTCTTGCTCAATAATATATATCCTGCCATTCCTTAGAAGACAGCTGTCTACCAAGCTCAAACTTCCATCTAAATGAAGCTGGGATATTCAGTTGGGTCACATCACAAAGCAGTATATCGGACAGCTCTGCAATGAGGTTCTTATCTCTATCTTTGGTAAGAAGCCATTTTTTGAATCTCATAAGATGTCTTTGAGAAGCTTACTTAATCGATGGCTGCATAAGCCAATGCCTGATCTGCATATAATGGAACCTTTCATTCTCCGAGATGTCATGGTCTGCGCGCAATCTGTCAAAGGGTATAGGACCCTCCTCATCAAAGAAGTGTTCGATGGAACAGCATCCTCCCTTCTGACAGGCCTGGCATAGGTGCCTGTCCAGTCCTTGTAAAACATTTGGGTACTCCACCAAGGAGTCAAGGAAGAAGGGAATGATGGCAGGTTCTTGCGAATGGCTTGACCGTCCTATATCTTTAGGGTAGATCTGGCTATTGGGGACATGTATAACCCTGACGGGTGATGGGTGCGAGGCAAGAATGGGATCTTCTATAATGGGATTCCTGCTATTGCTCGATCCATATAAAACATTGGCTTCTCTGACTCTGGCTGAGACCATTGAACTGGATAATGGAGCTGGGTGACATGAAACCAGTGGAGCAACCTCGGGACTCACAGGGCTCCTTCAATCTGAGGGCGCCAGCTATGTTCGGGTTTTATGCGAGGTTGCCCATCAGCCCAAACAAAATGCTGCACTGCATCTTGTAAAGATTTTTATCATTCCGGGCAGGAGGGGGGTGGGCTGTAGAGGTAAAGTCTGGGAAAAAAAGAGAATCCTTGGAAGTACCATATTTTTCAGGACTACCACCCAGCCCAATAAAGACAGGGGATATAATTTCCATTGAGCAAGATCGGCATTCACCCTATTAGTCAAGTTTTGATAGTTAAGATTTTTACCCACTTCCAACATCAATGTCAGCTCATTTCCCGGATAGAGGATAGCTTCCATTGTATCAAATGATTCCGGGTGAGGTAGACCATGGAGTTGAGCGAAATGGAGAGGCTATGTGCCTGTGATTTAGTAAGGTTTACATGAATGTTTGTGCAACACTGGTTTGAACCTGTCGCTCTCACTGTCACTGCAGACCTCTGTTCTTTGCGGTCCCTGGGGCTGGTCGGTATTCAAACATGCACCACTCCTCCAGCCGGCATGACATACCGCTTGGGCAGGGCTGCCTGGGTACTGCCCGGCTCCCGTGGACCACTCCAGAGTCGTGGGTTTCATGCCGTCTCCCTTTCCACAATGGGATTCCCACATAGGCACATACAAGCCCACATTCAGTGGGAGCTTTCCAACATTGCTAGTAACAATCCACGCGATACATAAGCTCCTAACTCCCTACAAGATGGTGGCCATGACAACCAGCTCATTACTGCTGACCTTTGATCAGCAATTAACTACTTCTTACAGACCACCATTAACAATTAGGGCCGGATGGAGGGTTTATAAACTGAACGACCACCTCCAAGTCCTCACTCCCGAGTCACATGAGAAGGGGTAGGTCGTTGGTGAAGCTGTCAAATGGATGATGTGAGTACTGGATCTTTGGCTTTCTACCTTGTGAACAGAGGTTATTATTCCTCCCCCTGGGCTCACTTACAAATTTAAATTTAAATTTAAATTTTACTTCCCAACAGCACGCTAAATTATTTAAGCATTTTTCTCATTGTTTCTATCAAGGAGGTGATAGCATCACCCTCATAGGGTGAGTGTTTTCCCTCTTTTGAGCACAGAGTATGAAACCACCACCTATATGTTTTTATGTATGTGTCATATGTTTGTCTAACTTGGTTCCTTTCACTACTTGTTACAAATCATGAATTCACCCATGCTAGTAACGCATGCAAGTACTATACAAGACTGTTTGGCGCTATTTTATAATTTCATATCTTCCTCCACCAGGTCTGGAATTTTACATTCTGCAGTTACACTTATACGGTACTTAGTGTTTGGACACTACTTGTTGCATCCTTGGTCCAAGAACACTGTGTAGATTGGTTATATGTTTAACAGTCCTGAAGAATTACCCAGATCACATCTTGACTAATTGATGGCATGAAACATGTTGACCGTATAAGTCACCAGAGATCATTGTCCCAACTGTTTTTAGGTCTCGCCTGTCGATGCGCATGCGCATCGAGCAAGCGAGACTATAGGGGCTCATCTACTCTTTATCTACACTGCAAGGAATCGTGGCGATTCCTTGCAGTGCCCGTGACTTTTAAGGTCAATGCGCATGCGCATTGAGCTTATGCGCATGCGCATTGACCTTAAAAGCGCGTGCGCGTGCACGTCCGTCTTTGTTTACCCGCTCCGCCCCCTCCCGCCGTGTCGCATTTCTCCTCCCCCTCCCCTCTCTTCCTTCCGTCTAACGCCGTCTAACTTCCTTCCGCGTAACACCGCCGCAACGGTCACATCCTGCCGTGTCGCACCTCTCCCCTCTCCGCCCCCTCCCCTGCCCGCCCCCTCCCCTGCCCGCCGTGTTACGGTGAAAGGCTTGTTTTTGGTTTGTATAATTTAACCCGCTCCGCCCCCTCCCCTTTCCTCCGTGTCGCATTTCTCCTCCCCCCTCCCCTCTCTTCCGTCCGTCCGTCTTGTTTTCTTTCTCTCCTGCCTCTCCTCGCCAATGTCTTTCTACTTGTAACCCCATTCCATCACTCGCCTCACTCTTCCCTTGTCACCCCACTCTCTCCCTTGTTATCCTTTGGGCTTAACTCAAGGCTTTTCTTTCATGTTTCCGTCTGCTTTTTTTGTGTTTTTACATGGCCCTTCTTTATGCCCTTGTTTGCTCCATTCATTGATGGATGTTTGTGCGAGTACATTTGTGGAATTCCTCGGTCAGGCACGTAGTTTGGCATTGCCTGCTTGGGCTGTGGGTGGAACACTCAAAGCTGCTCGGTTTTCGACTGTCAATTTATGTAGACTTTGAATATTGGTTTTAAATTTAAAATGCTGCCGTTGACCATGTTGTGGCCATTCTGTGTATGACCGTTGGGAAGTCTTCTTGTAACTCTTTAGGTTCACCAGAGAGAATTTCCGTTACAAGAAATCCTTATTTAAAACCCCTATTGTCAGCCACAACTTGAATCCATCTTGCTTATTTCGCTGTATACTATAAAGCAATTAATTGTATGAACTGGGCGGTCCTTATGAAACAATACTTTTTGGTTAGGGGCTCCCTTTGATAATGCCGTGCTTTCCGCCGTCAGCACCACGCGCGGTAGTGGTTTTATTCTGTAAAATCCACTGGAATCTGCTCCCTTCTTCTGAAGTCTGGCAGTCTGCACTTCTGTCATGCTCTTTTGTGTTTCCTCCATGAAACGTGCATCTGTGTTGACTTTGAGGGCCAGATGTGTGAACTTGCGGTTTTACAATGCGATAAGAGGCTTCGAACACGTTACCACCCAGCTGACTGCCCCCATGAGCCCCTTGCACACACATTCTGTGTCTCCAGTTGTCATGGGCGCGGCTCCACGAAGCTGGTGTCGAACATGTGTGGGTCTCGGGAAGCCGTGTGTGCTGGCAAGTTCATTAATGCCAGGGTGGACTGCAGCTTGTTCGGGAAGCCCGCTGCTGCTTTTCATTCGGTGGAAGTTTTTGTGGACGTTTTTTTCCGAAGGTGAAATGAGGGCTTTGTCGCAAGGTCGCCACTGTTTGGAAAAAAAGCCTTTAGAGAAAGCGTGTCACATTCCTTTACAGAACCGGTTGCAGAAGTCGTTTTGTCGCCTGCAACCTCTTCCTGCTCTGAGAATCTAACCAGGGAAACTCGGTTCCTTAAATTGCGATCATATTTTTCCTTATAAGGAAGTCTCTGCCTGTTCGTAAGATTTTGAAACCCTGCTTGTTGACTGTCAAGCGGGCTGTATAGGCTCTCTGAAAGAGTCAAGTGGCTGGAGGTCATCGGTATAGACATGCTGGATTAGCCCCTAGTCCTTGCTCAAATTAGTGTTTTCAGAATACAGCGGGGAACACTAAACCTTTATGACCATACATGATGGCTTGGGTTCTAAATATTAGCAGTGATGGAATTTGATTGCGATCAGGAGGCTGCCTGTAGATACTCGGTAGCGCTCTCCTTTATGTACTGTTCACAATCACAAGCAGGCTCTGTTCTGGAAGGTGCCGGGGACCTTCCTGCAGCCCACGCGTTTCTAAAATGTCAGTTCCGTAGGTGTTTCCGACAGCCCTCCCCGCGGCTCACAGCACGTAACTTTCCTTAAGGGATGTTGTTTATCTCGTGTTTTGTTTTCTTTTTATAGGGATATGTTTTTATGCATTTATGACAAGGTCTCGTGGCGGTGTCACCTCGCATCCCAAAATACCTACCCCCTCACCCTCAACCCCTCACCCTCACTCACCCTCACCCTCACTCACCCTCAACCCCTCACCCACCCTCAACCCCTCACCCTCAATCCCTCACCCTCAACCCCTCACCCTCACTCACCCTCACCCACACTCACCCTCACCCACACTCACCCTCACCCACACTCACCCTCACTCACCCTCACCCTCACTCACCCTCACTCACCCTCAACCCCTCACCTACCCTCACCCTCACTCACCCTCAACCCCTCATCCTCACCCTCACTCACCCTCACCCTCACTCACCCGCAACACCTCACCCTCACTCACCCTCAACGCCTCACCCTCAATCACCCTCAACCCCTCACCCTCACCCACCTTCACTCACCCTCACCCTCACCCACCCTCAACCCCTCACCCTCACCCACCCTCAACCCCTCATCCTCACTCACCCTCAACCCCTCACCCTCACTCACCCTCAACCCCTCACCCTCACTCACCCCCACTCACCCTCAACCCCTCACCCTCAACCCGTCACCCTCACTCACCCTCACCCACCCTCAACCCCTCACCCACCCTCAACCCCTCACCCTCAACCCCTCACCCTCAATCCCTCACCCACACTCACCCACACTCACCCACACTCACCCACACTCACCCTCACTCACCTTCACCCTCACTCACCTTCAACCCCTCACCCCCACTCACCCTCAACCCCTCAACCCCTCACCCTCCCTCACCCTCATTCACCCTCAACCCCTCACCCTCACTCACCCTCAACCCCTCACCCTCACTCACCCTCAACCCCTCACCCTCAACCCCTCACCCTCAATCCCTCACCCTCACCCACACTCACCCACACTCACCCACACTCACCCACACTCACACTCACCCCCACTCACCCTCACTCACACTCACACTCACCCACCCTCACTCACCCTCACCCTCACTCACCCTCACTCACCCTCACCCTCATGCTAAAGATTTACAAAAAAACCCATTAACAATTCTAAAAGCACTAACTCTAATGCTGCGAGACCTATTGCATTTCTAATGCTTGTTTAATAAGGCAAGCATTCTCATGGATTAAAATTTGATTTGAGACTTTCCTAGCCTTTTTTAAGTCAATAATCACTAAATTGACACATATGTTTCCTCAATCTACACAAAGGGCCGTTAACTTGAACTTCACATCTCGGCTTTGGAAAAGATCTCAATAAAAAGCCCGCTTGACGGTGCCCGTAAGCATTGCAGCACCGGCCCGATGAGGAGCAAGCCCGATGATGAAGTATGACAACCGCAAGGGTGTGTGAGGGCCTCATTTCCAAAAAGAAACTACTCCCCTTGCAGTGGCTCCTTTTCTCTGGCCTACTCCCCTTTGTCCCTTTGTCCCCTTTAGGAAGAACATGCCCTTTTCTTTTGAGAATTTACATGATAGTCTCACCTCCTCCAGAAAGCATGGCATGGCATGGCATAGCTTCTCAGGTGGTCATTAAGCGCTACACTAACACCATTCGTATATAATGTAATGACATGTTCCTCCTCTCTAAAACACAACCTGGTAATATTAGGGTTGCCTCTCACCTTCTGGACAAATGGCTCCATAAAGAGCGCACACAGCTGGGGTGTCAAAGGAAACCCGGCCATGTGCCTGACATATAGGTAATGGGGCAGAGTTTCTACCGTTAACAGATGCTTTAGTGTCTCCATAGTTGCTTAATATCCAAGCACAAAACCACTCCCCAAAGCCAAAAGGAGCTAATGCCTCAACCAAGTAAGGTCAGTGAACGTGCTCAAATGCTTTTTTGGCATCAATGGAATATAGCATAATTTCTCTTTGAGAGTGAGTGGCTTTGTTTAGGAGATGTAGGATTCTCTCTGTGTTGTCTGCACATTGTCTCTTGGGAATGAAACCCTCCTGGTCAGGAGCAACCAAAACAGGCTTTAAGGGAGAAAGGAAAGCTGCTAGAATGCAGGTCAGTAGTTTAGCGTCAATATTTAGAAGGAAAATGGCCACATCTCTTTTCTTGGTTTGGCAATAACCACAATCAAAGCCTCCATCATTGAAGATGAAGCCGAGGCGGGCCAGTAATTAAATTATAGACCCTAGTAGGAATGGAAGCTAATAAAGCACCAATGATCTCATAAAAAATCGACGGGAACCCGTCTGGGCCTGGAGATTTAAGGGTTTTTTGTCTCGAGATGGCCATTATGACTGATGCTATTCTAATCAGACCCTCAAGCTTAGAGGCCTGATCGTCAGTCAGTTGGATCGCCTTTGAGTCGCTCAAGTAATTTGTGCTGTGTAAAGATCTTTATAGAATTTCCTAAACTGAGATACGAAAGGACCATACCCCTAAACAAGACCCCCCCATCAGTAAATATGGAGTCAACACCAGCTTTCTGGCAGTGTGCTCTGAGTTTATTAGCTAACAGCCTCCCGCATGTATTCCCTCCTATATTAAACACAGGTTTAACTCTAATTAGGGAATACTCAGTGCTATCCAGGTTTAACCCTGCCAGTTGTTTCCTCTGAGCCACTGTGCTGGGGTGGATGCACTCTAGCTCTCATACTTGCAGCTGTAGTTGCGTTTGTTTGACCTTTCTCAGTTTATTATCTGCTGCTGATATTGCAATGAATTCTCCCCTAATAACTGCTTTCCAAACCATCAAGACAGGAGTGTCAGAGTTATCATACACGCTTAAATAATCAGTGATTGCTTTCTGTATCTGTTGACCTACGGCTGGCCTCTGAAGGAGGGTCTCCCTCAAGCGCCATAGTCAGGGGATACCCTTAGGTTGCTGCAGCTTTAGATCTAGACAAATGGCGGAACTAACTGAAAGCAACCTTGGTTCTATTTCCATTGATATAACTGCCATCTGTAGGTCCCTGGAACCCAATAAATCATCAAGGTGGGCATGGGATTTATGTGCAGGTGAATAAAAAAGTGTAGTCCCGCATTTGACACAATCCAAGGGCATAGCCTGCCCCCACCTCCCTATGGGCTGAACGCTTTAGATCATTATGACAAACCAAATTGAGATGCCCCTCAATCAAAATCCACCAGTCTTGTGTTGCAGTAGTTTCCGCTACAGCTCTGCATTTGAACTGTTCCTATTCCTCATTAGGCGTGTATAGAGAATGCGAAATCAAGCTGTTTGACTCCAAGTGAATCCGATAAACAAGGAGGAGGCCCCCAATTTCTGCTTTTTTGGTGCCTACTTTCTCAGAATTTAGTGTGATATCAAAATTGCAAACCCCACTGTTTTATGTGCCATGGGTGAAAAATACTGCTGTTATGTTATGTTATGTTAAATGAGTCTTGTTAAGCGCTCTAACACCCGGAGGTTTCATGGCGCTGGCTGAAGGGACGTGTTAATGAGCAGAAAAAAACAGTTTATTCAGAAAGGGAGAATAAAAAAGTTTTAAGAAGTTTCCTAAACTGAAGAAGAGATGTGCTAGATTTAATAATCAGAGGAAGGGGATTCCAAAATTTAGGGGCAAGAGAAGCAAAACGACGGCCGCCAAGTTTATGAAGTTTAAACTTGGGGGTTACAATCAGATGTTGGAAGGCTGAACGAAGTGAGCGGGCAGGGGAAGGCCCTAGTTTTTTTTAGCAAATCGCTCAAAACTAGATGGGCCTCTTGAAGTAAGCATATGTTAACCTTTGTATGCTCAAGATATGATATAAGGGCCTATCACATAATGGAAATATTGAGCCTTTTGACATTAAGAGTAAGAACTCTCAATTAATCCCGAGGCCTAGTCATAATATGTCAACCAACAGTATGCATTCTTGAGTCCCTCAACTCGGGCTCCCCCCAGATTGTAAGTTAGGAAGAATCGCCCCACGTAGTGAATAACCAATGAATGATGCCTGAACTGCATTTGTGAGCACCCCTGTGAAAGAAACCCCAACAAGAACAAAAACAGGACCAATGTCCCGGGAAAAGAGAAAACACTGGATAACTCCAGTGTCAATCCTTTGCAAAATGAATATATGGCAAACATGACTGAGGTACTATCGAAGTGCAAGCTACCCCATACCCCCCTTTCAAAGCCCCGCTCAGCATTCAAAAATATGTAGCATTGAGTAGGCCCTGGTGTTATCAAGAAGTGTCTCCAGTCATCAAATCTTCAGGCAGTTTCTCTAGGACAGCCCCTTTTTCCGATGTGACTATGGCAGGATCAGGTCTAGACTGTCTAGAATGGAAGGAGCCCCAACTCCAGTGTGGGTGCCTGTTGGGTCTCTGCCTCACTACGGTCGTGCCAGGGGTGGCATCTTTAGTGCACCCAATCTGCAACAGTTCACAGGCAGCGATCAGGGACCAAAACTGATGCAACCTTCCTTCCTATCTAAAAATTACACAGAAAGGAGTATGGAACTATCTTGTCCTTGAGGAAGATGGTGACCGGGCGGAATTTGCCCCTCTTCTGGAGGGTTATGGTGGTGAGATCCTGGAATAAATGCAGGGTAGGGCTCCTGAAGTGCACCGGTTGTGAGTCTCTGGCCCCGCAAAGTATTAACCCTTTAAGGGGAAAATCATGGACAGAAGTCAATATATCAGTTTTGTATGAGTTCCCAGGTTTTGAAAGGCCCACTCTATGGCCCTTATCCAGACTGATGCCCAAAGCCTCTTAGTCCCCTAGGATCTGGCTAAAACAGGCAGTCACATAGTTTTTTTTTATATTATCCCCTTCTGCTGCTGCAGGGAACACCCTGATCCTTACATTATTCCTTCATGAAATACTTTCCAAATCTTCTGTATGAGCCTGGAGGTCGAGTTGTTAGCCAGTGAAGTGTATCATTTCCTGTTGTAATTGCTTGACTTCTTCATCTCTGCCGGTTTCATGTTCTTCCAAACAACCAACTCTATATCCAATGTCCGTCACCTCCTTGCTGACTACCTGTAACTCAGGGGTAAGGTCCCTTTTGACCGCCAGGAGGTTGTCTCACAGCAAAGCGAATAAGGTTTCTATATTTGAACAGGTGACAGGGGCCACAAGATCATCTTTTTGTGGTCACGTAGCTATGCTAGATGCTCCTGAGTGATCGCCAGCCATAGGACCGGCAAATTTCGGCAACATATCTTTAAGGGTGCCACCCTTATTAGCATGCGCCAATGGCATTTTTTGAATCTGGATTATATTTAGAGCTAGGGACCTTGAGTCTCCAAAGTGTCAATCTCAGACAGCAATCGAGCTCACCAGTGACAGAGCAGGGCCAGCAAATATTCCCAAGCTAGCCCAGCGGGGTGTGAATCAGCCGATGTCCAGAGGCCCAGGGAGTCACATTTTAACTATCTCATGCGACAACCAGATGTTCACTGAGATTCCCATTCTAAGAAACCAGAGAAACATCCAGTTTGGCTGAATCTTTTAATGTGTGCTTTTGGGTGACCACCAGAAAACCCACAGGCTCCAAACCTCAAGTCTTTCAAGCCTGGGTGGCGGCACAGCTCACTCTTCCTCTGCATGCTACCAAGAGGCTGTTCTCAGTGAGCCTGCAAAGGGCGCAGCAGATTAGCAAATGAAGCAAAGGACCCCTGAATTACTCTAGTATCAGCTTTGTTCAATCATATCTCCTGCTGGGCCTGTGCGTAACCCTGGGCCCGCTAGCCAAACTCTCTCAAAGCCAAAGCAGTCTCCAGGCTGCATATAAATGACCTCACCACTCACTGCAGGTTCTGTCTGGGAAGAGCTGTAAATCAGACACACAGGTCCGCTGGGTGTCACCCCTGGCACATTCTGCCTTGAGCAAGATCTCAAGGCCCAAAGACCTCAAGAAATCTGAGCCGCCCAGTCTGTAGGTGTCTCCAGGCCAGAAAAACAATGCATTGGGGTGACGTTGCACCTGCCAGCAAGTCCACCAGTGGCCGCCATCTTTAAGCAACATCACGGCTCAGTGTCCCAAGAAGTCTACCACAAGCCAGGGCTAATGTGCCCACTGTTCTTTGCCCCGCCCATGTAAGCACTCACTAGGCAGCGCATCCAGCCACGGACTCATGACCAGGACCACAGATCGAGCCCCCGTGGCTCAGTGTGGCCTCCGCCCCCACTCAAAAGCAGGCCTCTTCAAGACACGCAGGGAGTGGGACTGTCTTCTTCCTCGCTGTCACTGCCAGAAGTCCCCTAGACTCTCTTCGAGTCAACCAGGGCCGCAACAGTAGGAGATGCCAGGGTATATTAGGTCTGCCGGAGGCAGGGTGAGAGGAGGCCCATCTTGGCCACCCCCCCAAATGTGTTTTTTAGACAAAATTGTGCGGTTTGGTAGGGATTCTGGGAACCAGAACCTACTGGTAGTCACGCAAGTCAGACCATCCTAAATTCCCCTGGGTGCCTATTTTTTTTTTTAATTTACAGGTTTGCTAGGTTTCCTTGGGTGCCGACGAAGCTAGTGCCCAAAATCCACAGCTACGCACAAAGAGGGCCATTTTCAGTGCAAGAATGATATGTGTCCACATTACATTTTGGGCCATTCCCTGTCACGGGCACTACGTATATCCACACATTTGAGGTTTAATTTTTATCAGGACACTTGGGGGAACACAGAACAGTAGAACAAGTGTTATTACCAATTGTCTTTCTTTGCATTTCTGCCTTCCAAATGTAAAACAGTGTGTAAAAAAGAAGTCCTTTTGAAAACTGCCCTCTAATTATGAGTACCCACAAATTCAGAGATGTTCAAATAACCACTGCTTCTAAATTCCACATCTTGTTTCCATTTCGGAAATACATAGGTTTCCTTGATACCTATTTTTCACCTTTATATTTTTCCAAGCAAATTGCTGTACACCCGGTACACAATGAAAAACCATTGCAGATGCAGCTCAATCACTGGCTCTGGGTAAGTCTGGTTCTTGGTGAACATCCAAGCCCTATATATGCCCACAACCAGAATGTTCCAGCGGACGTAACAATATATGGCTTTCAAAATCTGCCATAGTTAGAAGAAGTTCCAGGTTAAAACGTACGCACCAATGACATTCCAATATTGTCATTTTCTTTAGAAAACACTTGAAGGATCTACACAAATGACCGCTTCCTAAATTCAAAATGTTGTCTACTTTTCAGAAATGTGTAGCTTTCTGGTATCCATTATTGGTTTTACACCCATTTCTACCACTAACTGTAAGGAGGTTGAAGGCACAACAAATAGGAAAAAAAGACTATGTCCCAGTAAAATGCCAAAACTGTGTAGAAGAATTTGGTTTTCTGACAAAAGTATATCTGTTCCTGAAAACTGAGATAATGGTGACTTTAGCACCACAACCCCTTTGTTGATACCATTGGCAGGAAATAGAACAGAGGCTTTCTTCTGCAACACTTTTTTTCCCCATTATTCCCCCCAAAATCAAAATGTACCTGTATTTTGGCCAATTATCAATTCCCCTTCAGGGGAATTCTCAAACCCTGGGCACCTTTAGAATCCTCAGGATGTTGGAAAAAAGGATGCACATTTGGTATGGATACCTTATGTAGACAAAACGTTAGTGGGGCCTAAGTGCGAACGACCCCAAATAGCCCAAAAAAGGCTTAAAACAGGGTGGGGGAGTCCTAGTAGCGAAGGGGTTAAGGGCCACCTCATAAGTAGTAAACCGCTTATCTATGTCATTCCCTACCACATATATGGGCACCAGATCTTTCGGTATTCAAACTTTCCTGTCTCCCTCAGACATTGCGGGTATGCTGCCACCATTATTACTGGATGCTGCTTGCTTATTTCTGATGTCCAGGTCTCTGAGATTTAACTCATGGGCCATCAGTTCTCTCTTCCATGGCCAGTTTATTTCTTGCTACGGCTCTCTCATCCTCAGCCTTCTTCTTTTCTGCTTCCAACTTGAGCATGGCCATTTGAACCTTAAACTCTTTTTTAGCCTTCCTGTCTGCCAGTTCCTCTTAGGACAGGCTTTGTGAAGACACACTGCTCTCTGGGAGTTCCAATTCAGGAGACAAGTCATCACCCTACCCTGAGTGCTTTATCTCAGTTCTGGGTCTCTGCCCTGCTACTCCATATCATCATCCTTATTCCCATCCTCTATTGTTGCCAGTGCTTGGTACGCCTCTGCCCAGACTCCGAAGTTTTCTGTTATCCGTCTTGACTGGAAGCCACTTCTTCTTATAGAACTCCTTGATCCATGTTGGCAAACTCAAACTCCATCCTTGCAGGTATGATCATAGGCAGAGGTAGTCAGGTAGAATGATGATGAATTTGAAAAAAGTAGAACTTAGAACTTAGAACTAAAAAGAAGAGCCATTCAAGGAGGATTTAAAAAACGTAAAGAAATTGAAATGTAATAATTTATCTGGGATTTTAGTGTTGCACAAAATCACTGTAAACCACCGCACAAACACTAGTCCTAATCTCACCGCTGAACAATGTTGAAAATTGGGTTATTGTTTAAGGGGGGTGGACCCCTAGTCAAGTAGCTTCCACAATCGCTGTCTGAGTGAGACACAAGCAAATCCACAAATTACCATGTGCTTAACCCTCTGGCCGCTTGGCACCAAAACAGTCAGGCTTAAATTAGATGCAATGTGTAAAGTATGTATGCAGCATTTCAGATAGTAATAAAGTGAAAATACAATACAGGAAAAATCCCACACCAGTTTAGACAAAATAGGGTAATATGTAATAAATGAATTGAGACCAAAACAAAAAAAATGCAATCAGTTGAACCAAAGATATGCAATTTCAAAGTTTTACTTAAAAATAGTGCCTAGAAGCACAAAGTGCCAACTGTGGTTATCTGGTCGCACTGCACCAGGACAAAGTCACAAATTCAGGTTAACTACGATGGAGCACATGCCGGATACAGAGACCAAGTTAAATCCACTAAACAAAGTACCCTAAATCCTGATTTGCAGAGTGCTGCAAGATCCTATGTTGAGGATGCATCACCCAATGACGGTTCAGAATAAGCTACAGGGTTTGGAAGGTGAATCCTGTGTCATCACCAAGGACTCTGTCAATGAGGGGCTTGCAATGCAGAGCCCTGTATGGAAGATGTGTCACACACCGATGGTTCTGAATAAGCTGCAGGGCTGTGATTCAAAGTCATGCACCATCATCAGGGATGTTACCCAAGATACAGGCTGCAGGCTCCAAATGGTTGGCCAAGAACATGGCAACATTTTAAAAGGGGCATTTTCAAAATTGTGACTTAAAATCTGACTTTACAATTAAAGGTACAACTGTGGCAGTAAGAAAGTGGATTATTAATTAGGTGGATGGGCATCCAACACAAATACTAAGGCCTCAAACTGTTATGGTAAAATGCAATTTCAATATTTAATACCTGAGTTCAACCCCCTGGTAGCTCTGGCACGGTCCAGACAGGCATAAGTTAGGAAAATGTGTAAAGTATTTAGCAGTAACAAAACATTTAAAAAGTTAAATCCTGCAACCAATTTATAAAAATAGAAATACATTTTTAATGAGTAAAATGACATGAAAACAAAAAAAATCCAACATAGGGAACCAGGTATATTAATGTTTAATGACTAAAGGCAAATAGCCTTAAGAAAATGTACAACATAAGTCAGTAGTCATTGTTCATAATTGACCCGGAACTAAGATTTCAGGACAATCACCTTGGAGAACCAGTCGGATAACCCTTGCGGCTTTATCTTGATCAAAGATTTTGCCTTCTGACTTCTTGATGCTGGCTAGCCCTGAACTAGGTCCCACTGACACCATTGGTTTTGGCATGAAATGCTCCAAGCAAGAGAAATTCAAAGTTTAGGGGCGACCAAAGTCATTGAACCATCCCCCAGTCAAGATATATATATCTTGGGACGTAGTCTTTTTTTTATGGAGCTCTATCCTCCAGCAGGGCACACTTGCAGCTGTACCTGACAAAGTACATGTGAAATCTGACACCTTGGAACTCAGAACACTTTCCAACTTTCCCAAAATTCCCAACGTTCAGAATTTCTGGAGCAGTTCCTCACTGTCGCTTCTAAGGTTCCTAGGATCTCAGGTACAGCACTTAGGCACTTCGACTCACTCCAGCGAGGGCCGCCAGAAGCATACAGTGGGGATCCAGTTGCTACTGGCCAGATGGGCACTGCAAGAAAAAGGCCTATTGCAGTTTCTATGCCCTGTGGCCACACAGAAGGTGAGCTAACTGACTCTAGGAGTCCACTTCTTAGTCCTGAGTACAAATGGGAGTAGGCTTAGCTTTTCAGGTCTCTACATAGGTCTCAAACAGCAGGTCAGGCCCTCTTTTGTTTTCCGCAGGTTCTGATGCTGTTCCTTGTGATGAGTTGTGGGTGAGGTACAACTTTTATAAGATTTACTAGCCAGTGGATGAGTGTGACTTCTTGACACTCCCTAGCCAATGACAAAAAAGTACCCAGTTTTGCAGCACTTCCTGTATGCCTTACTGTATACTATACTACAAAGCACTATTCTGAGGCAAATCTAGCATGGCAGGATCTGTCTGCTGGTGATGGGGGCTTGTGCACCAGCATGGTGTATGTTTAGGAACATGAGCAGTCCCCTTCTCAGCTACACTTAACTCGTTCTAAGACCAGCTTCCCCTCCCAGTGGGCTGGTGCCGCACTGGCTATGGAGAGTCAAGGGGACAAAAGTCTTCTCTTCCCCATGTATCCCTTTACTCTGAACTATGAAGCCTCACCTTCGACTCTTTCAAATTAATGAAGTTTATGAACGTTCCTCAGCTGCCTTTCCTAAACTGATATGTGTCACATACCTCACACCAAGGTCTTATTGTCAAAAGGCCTAAGTCATTATTTCAGCTCTGGGAGCGGTATTTATACCTCAGTAACAGGCTAAGTAGCCATGTGGAGGTCAGGCAGGTGAGTCTACCTTTTTAGAAGTCACTTTTCTTAAATAAATAATTGAAATCCAACTTCACAGCTGAATTGGAGCTTTAATAAACATTAAAAACAGTATTTGAATTATTCCAGCAGTGTGTCCCAAACCAGAGATAGCAGAGATATTATTTTATTCTAAACTTGAGTTTATCTCATAGGACTGCTAAGTCCCCAGGCTCCTGACTAGTGCTATTGCTTTTAATAAAGCAATAAGCTGCAGAGGTAGTTAATGATTACAGAGACAAAGAAGTAGTGAACAGGTGGAATTATTTTAAACTGCATTTAGATTTCTGTTTAACATCATTTTCATCTTATAAAGAGTTAAATAAAATGTTATTTTGTAAAATAGTGTTAGAATCTGCATTAGGCTACAACCACAAAATCATGTAATTTTGTTTTGTAAATAGTGAACACAAAAATCCATATTATTTGATTGACTTTGTGTTTGAGTCATGACACTCTCATTCAATTCTGGACAGAGTTAGTTCATGGTGCCTTCAATGTACAGTTTAATCCAATATGTTGTTATTATTTGGGTTTAGGGCCACTAAGTCTGTGGAAAATTTGGCACCCGCTCTACAGACACTGCTCCATTAAATAATGTTACCCTTTTATCTTTAGGCCTCTCAAATGGCCTGGTCTGTGGCAGTTCTGTGTCAATATTGAGTGACAAAATATTGATTTGTAACAATATTAAGTGCAGAATATCAACTGTAACTATAGCATCAGGAAAAATGATATAGGTAAGCAACTTTACTATTTCAAAGATCCTGTTATCACTTGATGCTGAAAAGGCATTTGATTAGGTGGAATGGAATTTTTTTCAGACATTGAGGCAGATGGGTCTGTGCTCAAAATTGTTCTTATTAGTGAACTCAGAATTACAGCCCCAAGTGCAAGGGTAAATGTTAAGGCCATATTTTTGCCGCTTTTACTTGGGATGCAGAACAAGACAAGTTTGTCCGTTGTCCCCACTACTTTTTGTTCTGAGACTGGCACCATTGCCATGTTTATTTGTTTATTGATTTTTATACCGCAACCATGACCCTTGCGCGTATCAGAGCGCTTTACAAATGTACAGAGAGCAAAGCAATAATAACAATAATAGCATATCTGAGAAATAAAAAACAGGATAGGGTAGTACCCAGAAAAGGGGGGTATGCTTTACAATGTTGGGTGAGAAAAGATGTGCTGAGAAGACTAGTAGTTCCCATTATGGGGGCATTGCCCTTCTACACTTGAGAAAGTATTACTAGATAATGTAGATGTTTGGTACTGAATGAGTGGACATTTACATCTACAGGTATAGATAGATAGATAGATAGATAGATAGATAGATAGATAGATAGATAGATAGATAGATAGATAGATAGATAGATAGATAGATAGATAGATAGATAGATCATTAATCCCATTATTTGCTGGGGAGATTAATTGTCATGAGGGAAAGGAATATAGGCACATTAGAGGAGACGGATTGGAAAAACATCACCAGGAGTTAGCAATATGAGTGACATTCACATTGGTTGAATTTAAAATCATGCACATACACACAACTGATTCATTTTTGTTGCACCTCAAAGAAAGAATGTTTGAGAGGATGTGGGAGTGAGACAACTTTCCTCCCTATGATGTGCTGGTGCCTTCAGATTATGGAATTCTGGAAAATAATTGAACAGGGCTTTTCTAAGGTAAATGAAGGCTCAGTAGTTCTTATGGCATCTTTGGTACCACTAGGGATTTTGAACACTGATATTCCTCTAAAATATGATAGAAAGATATCTATCAAATTGAGCTTGTGGTGGGAAGAAGATATATTGCGAGACGATGGCAGACTTTAAAACGTTATACAAAAACATAGTTTGTTAATGAGAGGTGAAAGGGTAGTCTATAAGGGCAGAGGAGGCTCAAAGAAATTTGCAACAATTTCGGGGCAATGAAAAACTCCCAGGACCTATGCTATAATATGTATTATACATAATGAGCCTTGTGCCAAGATGGTTGAGACGAGGAAGAGAATGTGAGATACAGATAGTTGGGGGATACCAGTGCTTAATTTGAGCCAGTGATTTCCTGTTCTCAGCACCGGCACTTAATAATGAACATAGGCACTTTTGAGCACCAGTTAAGTTCACATTAATTTCTTGTAGGCATGTGGAGATTGAGTGATTTTCCCAGAATCACAGGATGTTGAGCCGAATCCGAGACTCAAATCTGGTTCCCCAGTTCCGAGGTTGGCGGCTCTGGCCATTATGCCACAAACTCTCCCCACGTTCCAGGTTAGTAGTTGGTTCTGTTGTAGTTGGCACTAACAGGAGAAATGGGCTGGTGCAATCTACCTCCTGACAAGAGCACTGGCACTTATTTTTTTACAAATTAACCACAGGGGATACCCTTTGGACAGATGTAGTTGATTGTACATTTGTCATCACCGACATGGCGACTGTGATGACTCACCTATGATATTATAACCATTGTAGAAATTAGTTTAAATTCCAATAGATAGAACATTAATAAAACTACATGGAAAAAAATCGTAAATATATGCTTATCTATGTACTTGACAATATAGTGGTAGTCAATATTTTGCACCCGATATTGTTGCAAGTCAACATTCTCTACTAATTATTATGGTATAATATCATTTCAAACACAAGAGATAATAATGTGGTACGTACAAGTACGGACTGCAAATCATAGCTTTCGGCAAAGCTCCATTGCCCCTTGCAGTTTTCTAGCACATTTCATGGGTCCTTGCGAGATTTCCAAAACCTCATAATTTTGATGGCATTTTGAACTGTGAATTATAAATACCACTCCATGAAGCTTCTTACGTATTTGCATCATGATTTCAAGTAATAGAAGGAAACAGCTGGATACATGACATACTTTAGCAAAGATATAATTTCTCCTAAGTGACCAGAATAGGTGAACAGTAGGTAAGGAACAGAGGGGGCAAGGTACAGAGAGGGAATTCTCTGTGCACAGTTACAGAGAGGGCACTCTATCTGTAACAAATGTTACAACTGGGACTGTCAGTGTGGCTTCTGGAATGGTTTGCTCTTTCTTCTGAGTCCCTATGAAAGAAGAGAAGGACCAGTTTTTATGTCCAGACCTTGGCAGCAGCATGCATGTGGAGAATTCCACCGACTCAGTTTGTTGTCTGTTATGCAGAAGGATTGATTGGATCTACCTAATTGAACAGATTTCCTATTACTTAGCTATGATTATGAGGGATTCAGTGGATCTACTTTCCTGAAGTACCTACTCTACCTTTCCAATCCTGCAGGTGTTTAATTGCAGTGATCCATGATGATGCATGCTTCTTAGAGACCATGGGAAATAATATGTTTTCCTAAAAGCAAGCATTTGACTGCTGAACATATTTTGAGTTGTGAGCCTGCGTTCACCTCCCTATGTCTACACTCCCCCGCCCCCGAGAAGCCTTGGACAACTTCTTGACCCGCGTTACTTATGAGTCAAGTGCTGAAGGTGTATTTGGTCCAGTTTCCCCAGGATTCATAGTAGGTCAGAACCTGGAGTAAAAGGACTTACCCCCACATGCAGCAAACTAAAAAACGGTTGCAAACGGGCAGATTTGCAGAATCTGCCCCTTTGCGAGCAGAATTTTTGCATTTGAAATACATCATCCCAAATGCAAAAAGCACAAATTGCAATTGCATTTAAGGAATCGCAAATTGCGATGCCTTGAATGCAATGCAAGATGCCATTTAAAATAGCGATTTCGCTATTAGGGGCTGCTAATTACCGAAAAATTATACCCAGTTGTAATTAGTGAATTCCTTAATTGCGAGTCACAATTTGCGAGTCGCAATTAAGGAATGTTTGCGAATAGCTACTTTTTTTGCATGTGCCCCTTAATCCCCACGATTGGGCCCACTAGTTCCTGCTTGCCCTGCGGCTCTCTGAATGGGTATCTGACAATTGTGGCAAGCGGTGGGGCACCTATCGTTTAGAAGCCTTGTATATAAGTGTGGCATTGGCCATTTCCAATTCACGCTAGTAGTACAATAGGTCCAGATTTTACGCAAAAAATTGGCACCTATAGGGAATGGTAATACAGAGTTGGGAAAATAACTCAGCACCATGTCCACAGACCAGATGAAGGATTTATGTAAGGATAGAGGGCAAGGGTTCAGAGGACTAAGGACAAAGAGGTTTTACTTACTTCAAAAGAGACCAGTTTCAGACACTGGGCAAAATGGATGAGTAGTTGACTCTGTAGAGAGAACCATTCTGGGGACCTAGGAAGAAAACACTGTGGATTCAGCTTCTAGGATCCCCTTGAGACAGATCTATCCCAGATACATGCAGACTGTGTACCCAATGCATTTTCCAGAGTTTCATCAAGACACTCACACCTTTCATTTCTAGAATGCTCCAGGTTTATACCAATTCCAAGAGTAGATCCTGTGGGTGGGTTGAGTCTATCTGAGGCCCTGAGTTTGCAGCTGGTGTCTCAGAAATCTAAGGCTGAGGAATAGGTGAAGGCCAGAGAGCTTGAGGAGGCTAAGTTATGACAAGCTAACTGGGAAAAAGAGAATTGGAAGCAGGAGAGACTGGAGGAAGGGGCCCAGGTAGAGAAATTGTGTGAGAGGGAGGAGAAACAGAGAGAGTGGGAGAAGAAACAGAAGGAAAATGAAAAAGAGCTGGAGAGGGAAAGGACAGCCCTTGAGAATGAGAGAAACTTAGTATGGCAGCAATAACAACTCCATCTGGGATAAATGACTCTGCGTGCCGGTTTAGGCCAGGTTTTGGCCACGGTTCCAAGAGATCTTGTGCATATGTATGTGGTAGTCAGGACAGCTTGGGATGGTTTCTGAGCTTTGAGGTGACCTGTAAGGTATAGGCTTTGAATGAGATGTCTAAGACAGCTAACATTGTGGAGCATGTTGTTGGAAGGGACAGCCATCATTGGCAGGATAGCAGGGTAATTCCCATGAGACTCGAGCAGGGCCCAAGCTAAATGGGAAGGAACATCACTAGAAGGGAGGTCAGGGAAGTTCTCCCAAGTTCAAGGTGGTGACTTGTCACAAGTGCCACCAGGTGGGACACTTCAAGAGGGATTGTCAGGTGAAAGACCCTTACCTGGCAGCACCCATGATATCAAGCATGTTTCATATGAGTGAAGGGACTTGAGAGGGCCCGGTTGCGCTCAACCTACTAGCTACTGACATCTGGAAGAGGGAACCAGATGCTTAGAAGCACATTCATCCTAAAACGATGGGGGGATGAGCAGAAAGTTAGTATCAATAGGAGGAAAATCCCTGCCCTGAGGGATACTGGAGCCTTCTACACTATGCTTGAGAGGAGGTACCTTAAACCTGAGGAGATACTGGTACCAAGTATACAGGTTTGATAGCCAGTGGACAGGGCATGGAGTGTGCGCTTGCCACATTTGAGAATGAACTCAATGCCAAGTGCCAAGGTTGCCATGGTTGATGTCAGGGAAGGGAATAGCAAGGTGCTGCATGTCTTAGCCAATCATTTGATTGCCTCTGGCAAGGTGCCTGAACCAGAAGACCTTATGACTTGGACAACATCAGTTATGTCTAACAGAATATAGGCTAGACTGTTCCAATGTGGCACAGGGTCAAGACTGATTTGCATATGGCTGGGTTCAAACTGGAATGACATGGTGAGCAAATAAAATGATGGATTTAGGCCCATATCTCTGTACTGGTGTGAATGTATGACATTGTTCTGCATTCTGTCCATCAACTGTTGTTTTTGTAACAGAATATAGGCTGCACATCAGTCTCAGACTGGGACAGGAATTATTTCTGATTTTTTAGGGTCCAGGACAAGGTAGTTTGCAGGAAAGGGCAGACGGTGATATGGCAATGGCCAAGGAGGTCATTGCTTCTTGTGCAGAGAGAGGGGAGGACGAGGCTTCTAAGGCAGACCAAGTGCTGGATTCTGGGTCATGTCCAGAGCTGCATGCTTTGCTAACTGCTGGAGGGTCTACCCGGGAAGATTAACCTCAAGGGACAGGAAGAGCGGTCTCTGCTTGTGGGGCGTCTAAAGGGAATCCAAGAACAGGTCAGCAAAGGAGTTGTTGGAAACACTATGTTGGCTGGGAGGATGGTCTACGTTATAGTGAGCCAGTGACTCCTGAGCCAGGAACTATCGAAAGACTAGTGGTTCCACTAGTGCACAGGAATTTTTTGTTGGCATGGGCCATGAAGTGCCCTTAGCAGGACACTTAGGGATAAGTAAGATCCAAAATGGGTTGGGCAATCTGTTTTACTGTCTACAGATGCAGAGGCCAGTAAAACAGAGAGGTCCTGTAGAACCAGCCGTGCATGGAAGATGAGTGAAAAAACAAAAGAGAGGACCATAGCACCATTAGTGTTTCTGTCAGTACTAGGTCTTCTCTTTCAACAGGTGGGAATAGATATAATTGGTCCATTTGACCCTCCTCACAGTCAGGCAATAAGTATATCTTGGTTGTTGTAAATCATACCACAAGGTACCTGGAAGCTGTACCTTTGGGGAACGTGATTGCATGGGTGGTAAAGAGCTGTTTTGGTGATCTTTTCTTAAGTCAGATTTCAAAGAACAGTAATTTCTGTCCAGGGAACCAACTTGATCTCTTTTATCTGAGAGAGATATGGGACCAAGCTGGTGTGACATACCGCTTCTCTACAGCGGACCAGCCACAAACCAATGGTTTGATGGAGTGCTTTAACAAGACACTGAAGCGCATGATAGCAACTCTGCCACAGAACCTCAGAAGAAGGTGGGCAGAGGAGAGGGCACTTCAAGTGGAAGAAGATTGGAAATATAAACTTCAAAGACTCAGACTCTAAATCACATGTAGCTTCTAGAAATGGACTATAAGAAGTTGAGCTTGAGTCAACTGTCAAGCACTCAGTTGGGCTGTGCAAGAAGGACAAGGCCTGCAAGACATCTGTCTGTGATCAGGACTGGGGGCCAAGGCCTGACAGTCTTCCAGATGGTAAGGATACATCACCCAGGGACATTAGCACCACTTGCCCTTAGAGCCTAGAGCACCAGTGCCTGCCTGCTTCACAAGATCAATGTGCCCTGTGAGGAAGAGGAGAGCACTGGGTGGAGCGAGGTCCAGTGGGGGATCCTGTTGATTGGATCCTTGCAGTGGGGTGTGAGGAGGTGACTTCTGCACAGATTGGGTCATTGCCCATATGCAGGGAATTGTTGGGGACTCTTCCATGCTTTAGGAGGGCCGCCTTAAAGTGAGCCATGTCTGTTGCTGCACTGATTGGGCCAGCACTTGTATGCAGGTTGTAAATTGGCAACCTCGTATGCCAAGTGGGGCTGTAGTGAAGATTGCTTCTGATGGAGCGAGATTTAGAAATATATTTATTGCAACTCGCAAAGTTAAACTTCCATAATAAAATAATTATACTAAACGTGAATGGAGTGTAAATTACTAATCAACCTAGAATAAATTGCAGTTCATGACATGTGGGAACTAATATATATGTGCTCATATATGTGCTTTATGTTGCAAAAACATGATTGGTGAGAAAATAATAATTTAATCTTTTCTATTGTTTTGTCAGAATAAAATGCGGCTGTTTTAATAATGGCATGTGCTTATTTCTGTGTGCTCATGTTATGTATTTTCGTCTTTATTTTGCACAAATCTGTTTGTTGCTTCATTTGCTTCTGCTAGGTAACTTAGATTAATGGGTTAATAATTAGCAAAGGTGGGTGGGTAACAGAACAAACTTTATTTCTCACATTAATTGATGTTTTGTGTTTGTTTATACATTAGTTTTGCGAGTGGGCCTAAAGAAAATGGCTGCCAGTACTGCAGCCTTCGAGACTTGACTAGAGTGAAACTTTCACACATGCGCAGAATATTTTGCTGAGCTGTCAACGTTTAATGCAGAAGTAATCCTGGTCGAGTTGAATGTGTTCTTGGTGACATTTCCAAGGACAGGACGTTGAATGGCCTGCCAAGATTAGGAAGTAAATGTTTCTCCCCGTCAAAAGTATCGTTTTGAGGAAGCAAAGAGGATGGTGAAACTAAGAACAATAAGGGCTATGATGAGGCTCCGGACTTGATCAGGAGTGCGTGACCTGACAGTGGACTGACATGGCTCAGCCAATGAAAAGTTTGGATTGACAGAAAAAACGTCCGATAAAGATACTTTAGTTAGTCAGAAAAGATATAAAAACTGTCCCCATAGGAGGGAGGGGGCTCTTGCTGCTCATCTTCTCCTGATTCCTCTTAGGCGTGACGTGCTGTCGGACACTTTGGAGCACGTAAGGATCAATAGGGCCAAATGACTTTAACTTTTATTCCTTTAGGAGAAATGAGTTTTAGAGAGGGAAATAGGGCTTAAGTGATGGTAAACTGTTTATTCTTCATTTAACATGCTATTTGATTTTGCTTGGAACTGTCAGTCTAATTTGCTATTACTCAAATAAAAATGCACTTTTCTTGAATAATAGTTATTAAATAAGATTTTTGAAAAGACAAGCTGGTCTTGTTATTTCAGAGTCATGTTATCATCAGCAGATCCATTAGCCTAAGTGACTTAATTAAATGTAAAGTTTACAAAAACCATGGTGAAATCATTATACTGCAGTTGTATATACATGTGTATATAATTTTGTGAATAGGTTTATTAATTAGGTCACATGATTCAGTTGGTTAAAATATGTCACATTAGTTTATGGGCCTTGTGAGTGTTATATGATTAATTCTGAGTATTGTGGAGTTGGGTAGTGTGGTTATGACATATTTTCTGTAGGGGCGCTGGATCAATTCTCTGGTAGCAGAGTTACGGTTGCTATGGTAACTGACATGCTACATGGTAGTTACATAGGATTGATGTTTAACATATGTTGAGTTTGTTCACCTGTTACATGTAGTTGAAAGGTTTTTTTTCCAGCAGTGTGAAAATTCCTGATTTTGTACCGGTACAAGAGTAGTGTGACAGATAAAGTTGCACAGTGCATTTGTTCTGTTTTAAAATAGTGGTATTGTCATATATCACTAGTGTTGTGGATGTACAACACAAATTTAGGGATTTTAGGTGTGCTAGGCAGAATGTATAGTGAGGATTGTCTATGAAATTGTAGTTTTCGAGTATAGGGACTTAGAGCCTGTTTTAAAACTCACTGCGAAAAGAGTAGTAGAATTTTATCTGAGCTTGTGTGAAGGGTAAGGAAGCGTCGTCTATTCTTACCGGCAAATATGGATTTCTATGGTTGGTTAAAGTCCTACCAAGATTTATCTACGTATGATTAGGGAAACTTTCCGTTTGAAAGTGCGTAAATGATTTTGTAAATTTGTTCGAGTCAAAACTTTGAATTGTTACTTTATGTACATTCAGAGGGAAACAAGTTTGTTTTTATCTGTTAGAAGGGTAGAGTAAGGCTATTTACTTTATCAACGAATTTAAAATATTCTGTGAGAATAGCGTCGTCTATTCCACGCAAAAGAATATCTGAGTGACTGTAAAAGCTATCACTTTATTTAGTGAAACAGACAAATGGTTTGTTTTTCTGTCGTTATTAATTGAAATTCATTGAAAAAGTTTTCTTAAAATGGCGCTGTGAAAATATTTTGTAAAGGAGGGGTGAGCTCTAGGAGTAAGAGACGAAAAGCTGCAGCGGCTGTGTACGTCACAGGGTCCGCACTGTAATTGGCCAGTATACGTCACAGCTAGTGCACTGATTGATTCACGTGACTGAGTCAAGCTGTAAGCTGATTGGCTCTTCTAGAAAGCGGCAATTCTATTGGTTGAGCAAGGTGGTGACGTGGCTTAACCTGATTGGCTTATTGGTGTGTTTCGCGCACGGATTGGTTGGTTTTGCGGAACAACCAGGAAACATTTACGATCATTTTAAATTAAACAGATTTGATCAAAAACATGAGTTATTATTACAGAAAAGAGGAAAAGAATCTTACATGGCTTCAGAAATTGAAAAATATATTTTCACCTGATAAGAAAATTGAAACGCGAGGTGGAAAATTACTTCATAAGTATAAAACACCTGCAGCCTATATGAAGGTGAATATGGTTATCATACTTGCCTTTGGTTTGATAATTGGATGGATTATACCAAGAATTATGGTGTTTTAGCTTGGCCAGAGGATGGCTCATTTAATATGAGAATTTTGAAAAATTTGAGGAAAAAAATGACAGCTCTTGTACCGAACCTAGACCAGCACAATTTGAGGCTTTAGTTGAATGGGAAGATGAGATGTTTCAACTACAACGAGAAGCAAGTGGTATAATAAGACCTCCAAAATCAAATTTCAAAAGAGAAACCCATGAGGATAGAATGCGTCGATGGAGACAAGCAGACATGTGTGATGGTTTATACCCAGTAAGAGTAATGATTACTGAAATACCTGGTCAAAAGAATACTCAAAAGAAAAATAATATTGAAGAAAGTGAATTAGAAGATCCAGTTTTAGAAGAAATATATCTTACAAATAAGAAACAGACTCCGTTAAAACCAGCTTGTTCATGGTCTTCCCCGATGGTTTCTACAGGAACCACACCAAGTGCACCTCCACTTAATGAGGAATCACCCAGATTTTACCCTAATAATCGAGAAACTCCTGAAAGATTAGAAACGAGAACTAATTCTAGTGTATATGGTGAAAGTAGAAATTTTCCTGAAACTCCAGTTTCAAGAAATGAGACTCCTTCCAGAGGTCTAATGGGTGTTGGAAGAGATGACGAAACTCCAAATGCTTCAGAATGGATGTATGACGTTTACAACTCATACTTTTACAACGCATACCATTACAACGAAATTTTTACAACGCAAAAACTATTACAACGCATGTATTTACAACGCATGTATTTACAACGCAGGTACCTTTACAACGCATACCATTACAACGTAAGTATTGGTAAGTATATATTAATTTTTTTAATTTAAAATAATTAAAAATAATCTATTTTAATTTAATTTAATTTAATGTTATTTAATTTAATTTAATTTCATTTCATTTAATTGATGTAATTTAAATTTTATTTTATTTTATTTTTACCCTGTACCCCTGTACCCCAAAAACCCAAAACTGACCCTGAACCCTAAAAATACCCCTGTACCCCAAAAACCCAAAACTGACCCTTAACCCTAAAAATACCCCTTTACCCAAAAACCCAAAACTGACCCTGAACCCTAAAAATACCCCTGTACCCCAAAAACCCAAAACTGACCCTGAACCCTAAAAATACCCCTTAACCCAAAAACCCCAAACTTACCCTAAACCCTAAAAATACCCCTGTACCCCAAAAACCCAAAACTGACCCTTAACCCTAAAAATACCCCTTAACCCAAAAACCCCAAACTTACCCTGAACCCTAAAAATACCCCTTAACCCAAAAACCCCAAACTTACCCTAAACCCTTAAAATACCCCTGTACCCCAAAAACCCAAAACTGACCCTGAACCCTAAAAATACCCCTTTACCCAAAAACTGAAAACTGACCTTGAACCCTAAAAATACCCTTTTACCCAAAAACTGAAAACTGACCCTGAATCCTAAAAATACCCCTTTACCCAAAAACTGAAAACTGACCCTGAACCCTAAAAATACCCCTTTACCCAAAAACTGAAAACTGACCCTGAACCCTAAAAATACCCCTTTACCGAAAAATTGAAAACTGACCCTGAACCCTAAAAATACCCCTTTACCCAAAAACTGAAAACTGACCCTGAACCCTAAAAATACCCTTTTACCCAAAAACTGAAAACTGACCCTGAACCCTAAAAATACCCCTTTACCGAAAAACTGAAAACTGACCCTGAACCCTAAAAATACCCTTTTACCCAAAAACTGAAAACTGACCCTGAACCCTAAAAATACCCCCTTAAAAAAACCCAAACATATAAAATTTAAAATATAATTATATACTTACCAATACTTACGTTGTAATGGTATGCGTTGTAAAGGTACCTGCGTTGTAAAAAAATGCGTTGTAAATACATGCGTTATAATGGTTTTTGCGTTGTAAAAATTTCGTTGTAATGGTAATTCGTTGTAAAAGTTGCGTTGTAAAGGTTGTTTCCTTCAGAATATTTACGATCAAAGGAAGAATTAATTTGGCAATTAACTAGAGGCATGGAAGCAGTAACAGTTCCAGTAACAATTGGTCCTGTTCAGCCTGTATTCGATCAGGGAGAAATTAGACATCCAGGTTTAACTATTCCATTAAATGCAGAAATTCTAAAAGTGGCTGAAAACTTTTATTCAGAGTTAACTGAAATTCATCGAGAGAAAACAATGATGCCTGATTTAACTTTTAATCCAGGTTCATTATGCAGAACACCAATAGGTGCAGAGTCAGATACTGAATCTCCAGAAAAGAGTGTTGAGAAAACTTCAAAGCTTGATGTCGCGAGACTTAAAGCAGATTTGGAGGAATTAATCATTGGCACAATTGGTCCTGACAGTTTAAAGCATTATCAAAATGATGAATTGTTATTTATTTGCAAAAGCATACAATGGAAAAGGAAAAATAAATATGAACAATTAGAAGAATTGGCTACAGAATTAGAAATTGACTTGAGCAAACAGAAAAATTTGGGAAAACATTACAGATTAGAATTTACTGAAAAAGACATTGGGAATTTTAATACAATGGGAAGAATTCTGCATATAAAAGATTTGATTGTGTACATCAAAAAAGTGGGTGATTTAAGCAAGTGGAGATTGAAATGGACAAAGAAAAGAGAGGAAGAAAGAAGAGAAAGGAGCATGGTAACTAATCAGTACCCAATGAGAGAAATAGCAGGAGGTGGTTATGTGCATGTTCCTTGGTCTAGACAGGACATTCTGTTGTTCACAAATGATTTTCCTCGGTTGAGAGAAAAGCCAGTGGAATGGCATCGTCAGGTAGACAGATTCATAAAAGTCTCAAAAGTCTTGTGGATTGATCTGGATGGATTCTTTGACATTGTTGTCCCATCAGATCTTTGGACAGAATGTAAAGTCTCTGTAAGTTGGCCTAAGGTAGAACCTGCTCGAGATGAAGCAACAGATGCTCCATCACCAGTTGTTATGGATTTATATGATAAAGTAATTGTCTGGTTGAAAAACAAAATTGCCCCTAAAGAAGTAGACTGGGTTAAAATTGACAGAACAAATCAGGAGCCAAAAGAATCTGTGCATTCATTCTATGAAAGACTATTGTTGGTTTTTAAACAGTACAATGGCTATGAAAAATTAAGTGAAAAGGACATGAGTCACTTTATATGCAGATTTGTTTATGGCCTGAGACCTGAAATTGGAGAGATGATTAGAAGCGGAATTGTCGGCTGGCAATCACTCTCAGTTGATGATATACTGAGAAAAGTGAAATATTGCAGTGATGAGATAGACGCGAGGCAGAAGAAGCTTAAGGAAAAAGCAATGTGGGCACAGGTGAAAGTAGCTGAACAGCAGATTGCAAATTTAGAGAACAAAAATGTAAATCTTAACCAGAATCAGAGTCAAGGAAAATGTAAAGGTAATTTTAATAAACCAAAATTTATTGTTAATATTGAAGAGCTAAAACAAAAGCTGCCTTGTTTTAATTGTGGCGAAATTGGACACTGGAAGCGCGAGTGTAAAAATCCGCCCAGAAATTTTAACAATGCATCATTAAATCCACAGATGCAGAATGATGTAATTCTGCAGCAACAGCTATGGCGACAGTTAAATGAGCTAAATCTTCAGCAACAGCTACAGCGACAGTTAGCGAATCAGCAGAGTCATATTCCACAACCTCCTCTTCCAAACTGTGGGAGTGGTCAGAGGTATAATTCGGAAACAGGATTCAGTGGAGGTGATCAGGTAATCAGACCACAAAGAGTAATTGTGCCTAATGTTTCATGACAATTTTTGATGACAGAAAATAGTGGAAGTGATTCTGAGGATTACTTATGACGGTGCCTGAGAGAGGGGGAAGAGTGTGTGCTTGGAGCCACTCTTGAGGTTGACCAGTCTGGTCCATTTGTAAATGGCAAAGTGAATGATGTAGAAATCACTTTTCTTGTGGACACTGGTGCTACCCGTTCTACTGTTAGATCAGTGGAAATAGAAAACCTGACTCTCTCTGGTGAATCAATCCAAGTAGTTGGTGTAGCAAATCAACAGATTAAGACAAACTTGACAGAGCCTGTTAAAATTGAAATTGGTAAATTTAAAGATAAACATAGATTTGTAGTTTGTAACAGCAGTCCTGTAAACTTGCTAGGGAGAGACATTCTCTGCAAGATGAATTGCAAAATATATTGTTCGCCGGAGGGTATTGAGCTTCAAACACTAGAAGAAGATGGGCTTTACAGACTGACAATGCTAATGGTTGAAGCAGAGGAAAGTAAATATTTCCTGTATTTGATAAAGACAATTTACCTGAAGAATTGAAAAAGACAGTCAAAGCTGAAATTTGGGATTTGTCAGGAAATGAGATGGGCTTGATGAAAAATGTAGACCCAGTTAAAGTTACAGTGAAACAGGGAATAGATTTTCCAAACATTCCACAGTACAAAATGAAAGCAGAGACAATTGAAGGTGTTATTCTTGTAATTGATAAATTCATAAAACAAGGTGTTCTAAAAGAAATTGAAAGTAGTCCTTGTAATTCACCGATTATGGGGATCAAAAAGCCAAACGGAACATACAGAATAGTTCAAGACCTGAGAAAGGTTAATCAAATAGTTGTTCCATGTTGCCCAATTGTTCCAAACCCAGCAGTGATCCTTTATCAAATTCCGCATGATGCAGAATGGTATACAGTCATTGACCTTTGCAATGCGTCCTTTACTGTTCCATTGCATCCAGACAGCCAGCAAATTTTTGCGTTCCGGTTCCAGAACCGCATATTAGCATGGTGTTGTATCCCACAGGGGTATACAGAGAGTCCATCTATCTTTAATCAGTTGTTAAAAAAGTCCTTGGAGAATCTAAATTTACCTGGAAAATCAACATTAGTTCAGTACATCGATGACCTACTTGTTGCAGCAAACTGTGTCACAGATACAATTACTCTTTTTAATGATCTGGCAGATGAGGGACATAAAGTATCACCTGCAAAATGACAGTTTTGCAAACAAGAGGTAAAATACCTTGGTCACGGAATTGCAAAGGGAATCAGACAAGTGACAATTGAGAGAATAAAAATGATTCAGGGAATGCAACCTCCGAAAACACAAAGACAGGTCAGAATGTTTCTAGGAATGGTTGGCTATTGTCGCCAATGGATTAGTGGATTTTCAGTAATTGCAAAACCACTGCAGAGATTAACAAAATCAGATATAAAAGATCCAATTGTTTTGACAGAAATTGAAATGGAAGTTTTTGAAAAATTAAAAAGAAGTCTGTGTGAAGCACCTGCCCTAGGTATGCCAGACCACGAAAAGGATTTTGAACTGTATTGCAGTGAAAGGGAAGGATGTGCATTGTCTGTTTTAATTCAGAGACATGGAAAACTGAGAAAGCCAATAGCATATTTCTCAGCAGTGCTTGATCCTGTTGCAAAGGCATTACCAGGCTGCTTAAAAGCAGTAGCTGCAACAAGTGTGAGTCTTGAGCAGAGTGAAGGAATAATAATGGGATTTCCTGTAAAAGTCTATGTACCCCATTCTGTTGAAATTCTCCTTACAAGAAGCAAAACACAGCATTTAACAAGTAACAGATTTACCAAATATGAGAAAGTTATTCTGGGATCAGATAATGTCTCGATAGCAAGGTGTGTGAATTTAAATCCTTCAACATTATTGCCTGATGGTACTGTGACAGAAATCAGAAATGAAAACGACATTGACCATGAGTGCTTGGATGTTTTAGAATATTGTACCAAGCCTAGACAGGAAATTAAAGATGTTCCTTTGCCTGTGTCAGATTTTGTTTATTTTGTTGATGGTTCTTGCCTGAGAACAGAGGAGGGTTTTCTGAGAGCAGCATATTCTGTCTGCACAGTTGCTGATGTAATTGCAGCATCATGGCTCGAAGGAATTCGTTCAGCTCAAGTAGCAGAATTGATTGCTTTGATTCGTGCATGTGAAAGAGCAAAAGATTTAAAAATCACTGTGGTGACAGACAGCCAATATGGGTACGGAGTTGTGCATGATTATGGACAGCTCTGGTCTCAAAGAGGTTATTTAACCTCTGCAGGTTCTCCCATCAGAAATTCAAAATTGATTAAGAGATTGATCGATGGTATTCAATTACCTGAAAAGATTGCTGTCGTGAAATGTGCAGCACACAAAAAGAGAGAACATTTTATCACAAAAGATAATGCTTATGAAGATGAGATTGCTAGGTACTGTGCGAAAAACAATTGTTCAATTAATCTGGAAAAGAATGATGAACATGTCTTGAGCTCACTTATGCTAACATCAGTAGGTGAAACATGGCAGGGAGTAAAAGATTTACAAGATGAGGCAAGTGATGAGGAGAAAAACACATGGTTGAAAGCAGAATGTAGACAGCGAGATGAGGATGGAATTTGGACTTACAAAGATGGCAGACCAGTTTTACCAAATAGCATGATTGCTGACATGGCCAGGATGTATCATGGTCAGGGACATATAGGAAGAGATTCTATGATCAGACTTTTCAGACAGACTTGGTTCAATCCAAAGTTCAGAATAATAGCAGAATCTTTGTGCCAGAGGTGCTTGATTTGCCAACAAATGAACCCCAACAGAAAAACAGTTGTGAGCATGGGAACCATAGGACGGGAGGGTGGTCCATTCACAAGGTTGCAAATGGATTTCATTGAAATGCCACCACACAACAAATTGCGTTATGTCCTCGTAATAATCTGTTTATTTTCAAGATGGGTAGAAGCATTTCCTGCACGCCATAATGATGCAATTACTGTTGCAAAGTTACTTTTAAGGGAAATTATACCTAGGTACGGTTTTCCGGTGACTGTGGAAAGTGATCGTGGAACACATTTTGAAAACAGATTATTGCAAATGATTTGTGAAGCTTTACACATAGAACATAAGCTACATTGTCATTACAGACCAGAAGCATCAGGTGTCGTAGAGCAAGTGAACAGAACCATTAAGAATAGACTTGCCAAAATGTGTCTAGCTACAGGTATGAAGTGGACTGATGCACTTCCACTTGTTTTGATGTCTCTGAGAAGTACACCTGATAAAAAGACAGGTATAAGCCCACATGATATTATCATGGGCAGGGTCATGAGACAGGCATTTATACCAGTAGGAAAGTTGATGACTATTAATGATAGCGTCATTTTGGAGTACTGCAGGAATTTATCTGATGTCGTGACTTCTGTGGTCCATCAGGTGGGAACTGAAGTGCAAACAAGAGAAAAAGAGCAAGCACATGATCTGTTACCAGGAGATTGGGTAAGGACAAAAGTTCATCGAAGAAGAAACTGTCTGGTACCCAGGTGGCAGAAAGCAAGACAAGTCATTCTGGTCACAACAAATGCAGTGAAGTGTAAAGGTCTGAAAAGGTGGATCCACGCAAGCCATACTATTCGTGTACCTCCACCTGAAAATTCTGATGAAAGTGACAGTGACACTACAGCAGATTCAGATTCCGAAGAAGAATCTGACAAAAATCCAGATCCTGAAGATCGACAGGCAAGTCGACATATGGAAGGTTCAACTGCGAAAGAAGCATTGAATGAAAAAGATTTGGAAATTGTGATACTAGATTCTGAAAATGATGAAGATCTGCTAGAAAAAGAAGCAGAAGAGTCTGATCAAGTTGTAATTCAAGACCAGGAGAATGTTGAAAAGATGAAAAGAAGCTCTGAAAGCAGGAACAGAAAATCTGAAACTGGGAGGTTGAAGGTAATTGAAGAAGAAGAAGATGAATTACCGAGTACCAGCTATGAAGATAGAGTTCCTAACGGAGTGAAATTGCTGAGTAAAGAAGTGCCTGAGTCCAGAATTCAAATTTCTGACAGTGAAACTGAAGAGAGCGATGAAGATTCTCAAATAAGAAATTTCAGAAAAAGAGCTTGGAGAAAAGAATGTAATGTGACCGAGCCAAAGAAGAAATTAATAAGAAAAGGTGATAACTGGCCAAGTGAAAATGAAGGTCTGAAATTCAAATTGATAAAGAAATCAAAGGAGCAAATTAATGAAATATCAAGTCAAAAGGATCCTGAAAGAAAAGTGAAGCAGGAAAGAAAATAGAAGTAATTAGTGGCAGAGTAAAGAGAGTTGTGAAACCAAATCAAAAGTACAAGTCCCCTGAGTGGACTTATATAATTATTCCACCTGTTGTGGAAGTCAACAGCAGTAGTCAGGAAGAAATAGAAGACAACAGTGACAACGATTGAAGTATTTTCTGTTAAAATTCTGGGTTCTTGTTTTTGGCGTAAGGCTGAAGAAATTGTGTTAGGTGGCACAAAGTCGAAGAAATCTTGTTAGCTGGAAAACAAATTGTGACGCAAGGTCGAAGAAAAGTTGTTAGAAGGTGGGGTTTTATTTAAAAAAAATAAATAAATAGGGGGTATTAGAATATTTAGAAAATTTAGACATTTTTAAATTTTGATTTTTGTTTTCTTTACAAGGCTTTGTTAAAAGAGTGAAAACTGCCTTACGTTTTTGTTAATAACAGTTCAAGGTGCTCCATTCTTAGGAGATGCTGTAAGATGTCTTTGATTTGTGTGGTTCTAATAATCGTACTTTGGTTAGTTTTAACTGTCATTTTCCCTTTTGGAATTGACAAGGAAACGTATAAGGTCAATATGACAAGCAAAGCTTCAGTTAAACAAGACAAACATAGTGTGACAAGCAAAACTAATAGAGTTATTGATCATAGACCAGAGATTCATCAAGATAGATCTGTTGGTGATTTTTCTAGCAATACTTTTTCAAGACTCCTGGCTGAGTATGTAAAGGTCATGGAAGTCAAGGATTGTTATATTTGTGTGAAATTGCCTACTTCTGTTTCAGAGGGAGTGACATATAATATGCTTCCTCTTACTTATGGCATAACCTGCAGTGTGATAGCTAGCTTATTTTATCAGACTGGTCATTTGGAGTATTATTACTCTAATTATGATGAGATCTTTGCAAACCTGAAAATTGAGAAAAGCTTAAATAAGCACAAACAAGCCAAACAGATGAGGGAATTTTTCATTGTGACAAATGAACTCACCTATGAATATGCTTTTAGAAATAATTTGACATGCAAATTGAGAACTGAGGAAAAATCTTTCCTGAATTTAGTTGAGGAGAGAAGAGCAATTTACAAAAGAAATGAGATGTTCAAGCAGACTAAATCAAAATTCTGGCAGTTAGAGGACGAAAAGCTTAATGGTAAATCGATTGAGAATGTTGCTATTCATATAGATAAACCAATTAGTGGAAAATGTTGTATTAGGAGAGACAATACTTTGTTCGAGAACTATTTTGTGGGTGCAAGTCATTGTGAGGACACTTATCAAATCATGGGGGGTTGGGGATTTAAAGGTGGTAAGGATCCAATTTTTCCTGGAATTTATTTTGTATGTGGAGACAAAGCTTACTATAACCTCCCAGATCACTGGTATGGGACGTGTTTTGTTGGACTTCTTTTTCCAAAAATATTTCACGTTGACAGAAATGCAGAAGGTTAATTTGAAATCAGCAATCACTTGAATAGATATAAACGAGAATGTTTTTCAGAAATTCTGAGAGACAATTTTGAAGCAGTAATACCTTTAGTGGGTATAACCCTGAATGCAGGTAGAATCAGAAAATTGTCTACAATTGTTGATAGATAGTCAATTGACACAGCTAGTGGTCTCCAATTAGTGGATACTGAGGTCATTGCTTTACGGTCCATGGTAATGCAGAATCGTCTTGCTTTAGACATTCTGCTAGCAAAATAGGGAGGAGTTTGTGGCATTTTGCATGTCCAACACTGTTGTAGCTATATTCCAGATGAGAGTAAGAAAATTGAGATGTATATCAAAAATATCACTGAGTTACAATCTGAAATTGTACCCTTAGAAAAGGATGATTTTTCAGAACGTTTATCTACAAGATTTGCAGCAATCAAAACCTGGTTTCAAGAGATTGGTGGTTCAATTCTTGGCAAAATACTGACACCTTTATTAGTTACAGTTTTTGTGATATTGTTGTTAAAGATCAGTTGCATGTTACACAAGAGAAAGAAATATCTGAGGGAAAAGAAGAGAATATACAAGATCAGAAAGGAACAGGAGAGAGAAATAGAACTGGAAGAGTTTCGTAGAACTCAATATGAGAATTGCAGACAAACAGCTGAGACAAGTCTTTAGAAATACTAACATAGTGAAAATCAAAACATGTTCTTCTATGAGATAAAATTTTGCAAAATTTTTGGGTGTGGTTTGGTGATTTTGAAATCACCAGATGAGGGAGTTGATGGAGTGAGATTTAGAAATATATTTATTTCAACTCGCAAAGTTAAACTTCCATAATAAAATAATTATACTAAACATGAATGGAGTGTAAATTACTAATCAACCTAGAATAAATTGCAGTTCATGACACGTGGGAACTAATATATATGTACTCATATATGTGCTTTATGTTGCAAAAACATGATTGGTGAGAAAATAATAATTTAATCTTGTCTATTGTTTTGTCAGAATAAAATGCGGCTGTTTTAATAATGGCATGTGCTTATTTCTGTGTGCTCATGTTATGTATTTTCGTCTTTATTTTGCACAAATCTGTTTGTTGCTTCATTTGCTTCTGCTAGGTAACTTAGATTAATGGGTTAATAATTAGCAAAGGTGGGTGGGTAACAGAACAAACTTTATTTCTCACATTAATTGATGTTTTGTGTTTGTTTATACATTAGTTTTGCGAGTGGGCCTAAAGAAAATGGCTGCCAGTACTGCAGCCTTCGAGACTTTACCAGAGTGAAACTTTCACACATGCGCAGAATATTTTGCTGAGCTGACAACGTTTAATGCAGAAGTAATCCTAGTCGAGTTGAATGTGTTCTTGGTGACATTTCCAAGGACAGGACGTTGAATGGCCTGCCAAGATTAGGAAGTAAATGTTTCTCCCCGTCAAAAGTATCGTTTTGAGGAAGCAAAGAGGATGGTGAAACTAAGAACAATAAGGGCTATGATGAGGCTCCGGACTTGATCAGGAGTGCGTGACCTGACAGTGGACTGACATGGCTCAGCCAATGAAAAGTTTGGATTGACAGAAAAAACGTCCGATAAAGATACTTTAGTTAGTCAGAAAAGGTATAAAAACTGTACCCATAGGAGGGAGGGGGCTCTTGCTGCTCATCTTCTCCTGATTCCTGTTAGGCGTGACGTGCTGTCGGACACTTTGGAGCACGTAAGGATCAATAGGGCCAAATGACTTTAACTTTTATTCCTTTAGGAGAAATGAGTTTTAGACAGGGAAATAGGGATTAAGTGATGGTAAACTGTTTATTCTTCATTTAACATGCTATTTGATTATGCTTGGAACTGTCAGTCTAATTTGCTATTCCTCAAATAAAAATGCACTTTTCTTGAATAACAGTTAATAAATAAGATTTTTGAAAAGACAAGCTGGTCTTGTTATTTCAGAGTCATGTTATCATCAGCAGATCCATTAGCCTAAGTGACTTAATTAAATGTAAAGTTTACAAAAACCATGGTGAAATCATTATACTGCAGTTGTATATAAATGTGTATATAATTTTGTGAATAGGTTTATTAATTAGGTCACATGATTCAGTTGCTCAAAATATGTCGCATTAGTTTATGGGCCTTGTGAGTGTTTTATGATTAATGGTGAGTATTGTGGAGTTGGGTAGTGTGGTTATGACATATTTTCTGTAGGGGCGCTGGATCACTTCTGGGCTGATCAGGCTGCAGCCCATGGGGGCATTGAGACAAGGCAAGGCACATGGTCTGTAAGAGTAGGTTCTGTGAGGAGGAGGCTGCTGTAGTGACCCAAACAGGTCCTGGTCCTGACTGAGGACAAGTAACTTTTTCAACCCCCTCCCCTTTCTGGGAAAGGATTCTAAGAAACTTAACAGCATCGGCGGAGCATGGAGGACCCCAAGACGATGCCTCCACCAGACTGCATGTGCGGAACTCAAGGACAGCCGACCACTGCCCCTCCCAAGCCCCATGTGAGGAACTTACTAGAGAAAGTTGCTGCAATTTGAGCACCTATGAAGAGGGAACACTCAGACACTCTGGTTGCGCAGATCCTGCTGGCGTGTGTTAGACTGATTTATGGGCCAGATGGCCCCGGCAGAGCTTACCTGCCATATTGCGATTTGGTTCTGAAACCCTTCTGACTTTCATAAAGAGTTGGAGTGTGATTTCTAAAACATGGACTACTAGTGAGCCTTAACCTGAATGTTACCTATAGCGAATGGGGAAGAACCACTACCACTAGTGAGAGAGGATTGGGGCTCAGGGACCTTCCTATAAAACTCTAGAGCCCAAACATCAGGGAACTGTGTATATTGTTTGTGAATTATGTATATAACTTTGTGTTCATATATAGGTTTTAAAGTCTTTATTTCGATTTAAAAAAAATCATAAAAGACACAACATAACAGACATTAAATAATTATAAATACATGTTCTTTAAATTCATAAAATTAGTATTATATAACATGAAAGACAATCCTGAGTGGAAATTACTAAAATTACTAAAATTAAAAAGAAAAGGTAAGAGCAGGAAGGCTGCAGATAAATTCCGAACATTATTCAGTGACAGAAGCAAAAAATGAACAGTCCAATTTTGTAATGTTAAGTGGGTCAAAAGGACATTTACATGGTCTATAAGCAGAGCAAAAAAAACATTCAGACAAAGTCAGTCGCAGTAAACACAGTAATTGGGCTAGTGTTTTAACCTTATTAACCAGGCCCACCCCAGATATTTCGCCAGGCTCACTGAAATAACCTCTGAAGTGTTAGTTTTTAATAAACAAATGGCCTCATCGGATCTTCTAATGGGCAGGTGCTGGAACAATGGTTTTAACCATTTAGCTCTTGGTGCCGAATATCTAGGGCAGGCAAACAAGAAATGGCCCACTGTTTCCTTATGGCCAGGGCACCATCTACAATGATCCGTGGTACCACTTGACCAGCTTTTCGTAAATGTATTCAGTGGCAGTGCTCCCACCCGGAACTGGTGGTAGAGTTTCCTGTCTAAAGATTTGGAGACTGTGTCCCAGTATTGTTCACGGGATGGGTCCAGCTTATAAGCCAAGAACCTGCCCGTGAGGTTGGTGGAGCTTGAAGCGTTAACTCTGATCTGGCGGAGCGTAGCCCAGTATAGTTCTTTAAGTGCCAATTTAGATGGGAAGATACTAGTAGTGGGAGATGTTCAAAGCTGCTCTAGCCCCATATCCGTCAGAGTGGATTTTACCATTTTGAGCCATGAGATTTTCCCCGAGCCACTAATTGACCTCACTTCTGCTACCTCGTTTGTGTTCATATATAAATACTCCTCTTTTCATAAAAGAAAATATTTGACTGGACAATCGTTAATTTCTGCCTCTATATATATTGCGAGTTGTAAGCCTTGGTTCACTCCAAAGTATCTACCACCCGCTGAGAAGTCTTGGACTGTTCAAGTGCTGAAGGGTGCTTGGCCCAGTTGCTTAGGATCTATGGTAGGTCAGGTCCTAGGACATCAGGAGCCCTGATTGCTCCATGGTCCACTGAACGGGGTTCTGATAGTTGTATTTGAGTTCCTGTCAGATTGTGCTTGAATTATAAAATTATGTATGAAATTATCCATGAATGTTCCTACCTACAGCCTGAGGCATTCATAGTCCTCAGACTAAATGCCATCTCTATTACTTTGGTAACAAATTTCTATCTACAAATAATGGTGTTAAAACAGTACACGAATGGCATGACAATGTATGAGGCATATGCTTGACCACAGACAGCATAGTAATCCATTGCATGACAATACATAAGCGTGAGAATGTTAACTTATAGTTTGAAAGCGCCTATTTAATTGAATCACATGGGCTTGCATTACTTTTGAAACCACACAAGTGTGCGCTAATCTGCTTCAGAAGAATATATAAATTATGTGGGATCTAATGGAAAGAACATGCAACCCTTACTTATACTCATGGACGTCATTTACCGGTCGCAGCTTCGACCCCTGGCTTGTCCTTTGGTACCCCTAGCACTGTCTTTGCAACCTCTGGTCTCAGAGGTGGCAAATTCAGTGCCAGGAACACAGGGGCAGTTGGGGTTCCACTCTGTTTATTTTCTGTCAATTTTATATTACACTGGTAGTGAATAAATAAAATATATTATTAACTAAAAGTTTAATAAAAATAGAGTACAATAGGCTGAAATATGCCCTTCAATGGCAGCTGAAGTAAGTAAAAAATGCTTTTAAATGTATGTTGTGTGCATGTTTGCGGGTGAGAGTGTGTTTATGTGTGAGAGAGTGTATATGTGTGAGTTTGTGTGTATGTGTAAGTATGTGTGTGTGTGCGAGTGAAAGTGGAGGTCAAAGGGCGCGTGATGTCACTTCCACTACCCCTGGCGTTTCAGTAAATTGACTAATCACTAACGTTGGGCTCCCGCAGAGTAGCCTGCTACCGCTCCCAAAGCACTGTTGCCCCTTATCGGCGCTAGTGAGCCCTATAGAAATGCTAATACTACACAATAGAAGGTACAGCCTTTGAACTCCGTCCCACCATAGTTTCATCTAAATACAGACTTCCCCGAATACTGCAAAAACTGAAAACGCTATATGATAGAAATGTTTCTTTCTTCGAAGCGTTCCTTCTAGGAACCATGTTAGTGCACGGTGCAAAAACCGTAAAAATACCCTTTTAACTCGTGTTATTCATTATCCCCTGAGTCCAAATGAACCATGAAGATTCACCCAAAGGGAACTTCACTACCACATACAGGCTAAAAACACTTACTTAGGAGAATGAGACCCCAACCGTTTAGGCTCAGATGTCTCAAAATGGAGTCAGTACTTTACACTGTGGAGCAGATCTACAAGAAAGTGCAGCAGCGTGGCACCGCAAGCACTTTGGCTGCGCCACGCTGCGGCACTTTCTAGAGCACAGGAATGCAACATATTTACAAGAATATGTCGCATTCCTATGCTCTCCCCTGCGCTGGCGCACAAACAGCTGCCAAGCGCAGGCACCCTTGCACCGTGGTGCAAGGATGCCTGCGCCATGGGGAGACTGCTTTTGTGCAGGAAGGGACACCTTCCTGCACAAAAACAATCACTAAAGGCTTTTTCCTCTTTCAATGCGTGCTGTAGAATGCAGCACGCATTGAAAGAGGAAAAAACAAGGAGAAATGAAAACATTTCTCCTCGTTGCGCCTCACTATGCCACCTCTAGGGTGGCGTAGCATTCTGACGCATCTCCAGATTTACGATTTCTCTTAAATCTGGAAATGTGTCTTGTCCCATGGGTGTTGCGTGGGAACACCCACAGCAACATCCATGAAACGCCCCTTCAACGCAAAGTGCTGTGTGTGAAGGGGCCGTATTTACAAGGAGAGGAAAAGTCACGCCGGGTGGCTTTTCCTGTCCTCATAAATATGGAGGAGCCTCCTGCGCCACCAGTACGTCACGAAAAGTGACGTACTGGTGGCGCAGGGGGCTTGTAAATCTACCCCAGTATTTTCTCCTGCATGTCTGATGGCGGATAATAAAAGTCAGGCGTAAAACCTCCTCTTGCATGCACTTTCAAAAGGGATTTTTTGTTATTACTGGAAACCTAGAAAGGTAGATGATTAGAGGTATTTTCAAGAAGTCGCAGCTGATAACTCTGTAACTCACTAACTCTCAAGAGCTCTCCTTACAAGAGATTACTTTCACTCCACCTCCATGAGCATGGCAACCCGTGGGTGAGAGGAGCACTGGCTATCCTGCTGCAAGCAGTTTAGCAAATAGATCACTAGTTAAAGACCAGCCTATATGCACACACTACATTTACGCTGGCATTCCCATCTCTTAACACATGAAGTGCTTTGAACTCAACTTCAAAGAACTCCTGATATCTCTGTAGTAGAAAGATTGTAGTGCTGAGAGCTGGACTGGACTACTTTATCCCCAGTCCAAAATGGCGGAGCCTGCTATGTCACTGGGACTGGCAAGAGGAGTTACTTGGTAATAATGTGTGAATAGCAAGGACAGCTCTGTGCTCAGTTTTGTTAGTTGTAGAATAGATGTTATTAGTTTTTGTATGGTAATTGCCTGGCGTCGGTATTTAAAGCCCATTTGTGTTAGATACAAAGTATGTTCTACCCAAAATCTAATTAAGTTATGTAAATCACCAACTGATGAATTTGTCTGTTATCAATTGTACAAATTCTTAAAGAGCTTTTTAAAGTTGTTTTAATGTGTATAAAGTATTAAGGTAAATGTTTTAAAACTACGTCTGTCGTATTTGTTGATCTCAGTAGAGGTATACATCAAATGTAATAAAAAAAAATTCTTGTATGGTAATTGTGGGTCAGAAAAGCAGCTGCGGTCTTTCATTTTTATGCGCCATAGAGCAATATAAGTTTTACGGTGAACGTCCCGAATGTGCAACTTTTCTTGAAGCTTAAATATGACTACATTGTTTATTTGAAGCATATAGCTCGCGGTTATGTACAATAGCTCCTGCAACATCTAGATTACAGATATTACTAGTATGGATTTAATTGTGGAATTTTCATGAGTAAGTTGTTTTCCATCTCATTAGTTGCAGTGACCAGGCAAACATCTAGAGTAGTTTCCCCCTCATATTATTTCAAATACATAAATAAGAAGCGCAACTAGAGCTACATTTCGGGGGGGGGGCTAAGAATACATTTCGGGGGGCTGAATCTGCAAGCAATAGGCAGAGTGGAGCTGCAGGGGATCTAAGCGGGGGGGGGCGGGACATCAAAGCCTCATTAATAAGCAAAAGGTATTTAAAACACCTGTGAAGTACTCGGGTGCGGCTGTGTGTGTGCCGGGAAGCTGTCTCATGGCGGGCTGCACACACGACGGGAGGGGGAGGGGCTGAAGCCCTTTGAGTCCAACGGGCGTTGCGCGCCTGATATGAATCATCTAAGGACCCAACTGCCCCTTTTAATAAATTCAAATAAAAAGTGTTTAATTCCTGAACCTATACAGCTAGGATTCATAGAATCCCTAGCATCAACAATGGATATATTCAGGTGCATCAGAAGCTGGTGGTCTTCCACTATATCGATTTTTTCTGGACCTGCAACAATATCATATCCAGAGTACCGACTACAAAAATACTGGCAAAGTACATGTATATATGTATGCGTGTGCAATCGTAGATTAACAGACCTTAGTTTCTCATACGAAATCCACCCAACCTATAGATACTTACCTTGCTGACATGTTGCTAATCGATTTCCTGGACATGATATCATTGCAGGTCAATAAAAAAGTCCTTAATATTTTGACATACACCTTGGTCCCGCTCAAAAATGTTTCCATTGACAAAAGTATCTACCAGAGAGTCCTTGGTTGGTGATGAGAAACAGGGGCGTGGCTCCGGGGAAGGGGGTGTTTGGGGTATCACCCCTTCTAAAGAAATTATTCTGTAGTAATTACCCCATTCAGTCGGGTAACGTGAAGTGTCTGTCAGATTTTACCTGGGATTTTTACATGCCCACACTGACAAAATCACACATACTCTCTCTCGTCTATATTTTGAAGTCATTAAAAAAAGTTGGTTAGTTTGAAAGATATTGAATTTAAAGTACCCCTGACAGTCTGCACCCCTTTCTCTTAACTGTCCCTTATGTCCCCCTCATGTTCTGCTTCACATATATTGTTTTTTAACAAGATGTCCAAGCGTGATTGTTGGGAAATCTGAAGCTGACACCTCCCTAATCGTACTGCCCAAGTTACGCCCCTTAGGAGAAACTCTGGATTCAAAGTGAAATCCATAAAAGCTATTCACATCATATATCAACAAAGCGTATTAATGACCAGAGCTGGACTGGCTTACTGACTCAATTTACTTCAGACATTAAATGGTTTCCAAAGAGACTATGGCAAAAGAGAAGAAATTCTTCAATTCAAGTTAAAAAATGACTTGAACAGACTCACCCCAGGATTTTGCTGCCAAGGCAGCATTTTTTAGTGCAGAAAAGGAACATTTGTGGTCCCAAACACCACAATTTCTGTTTTTTTTGCAGCAAGACTAAAATGTGCCTGTCACAACAATACTGCTCCGTCTTTGGTCTGTCACTTCTGGAGATTCTTCCAAGTCACAGTCTGTGACCCCGCGCAGTGTCCAGCTGCAGCGCGCCTTCGAACTGGAGGATGTCTGATAGATACCAAAGAGCGCAGATTTAAATTTGAATAAAGTGCTGCCCTTGCATTCAACCACCTTCATTCCAAAGGTGCAACAAGGGGTGAATGCGGGGGGTGGAGGGGGCATTGTCACAGGTGACTCAAGAAGGGTGAAGAGGGACCAGACTTGTGCCCTGGTGCTAGAGATGGAGGGGGGGTTTATAAAATAGAAAATAAACCTGTGATGTTCTTGGTTGTCTAGGATCCGAGCTTCACTGTAGGACTTGGCCTTTTTGGCTAAAGTTCCCTAAACTTTTTGCTTTCCCCCAGACCGTTTTACTGACATACAGTTGCCAATTCAGATGCTTTGGGTACTTTGCCACTGCTGATCAGTGTCAAACTATAAGTGTTCCCTAAGTAAGGTACAATGGTAATTGGTTGGCCATGATTGGTATGTTTGCCTTACTAGTAAAAGTCCCTAGTGATGTGCAATGTGTGTGCAACGGCTAGTAATGCAAAGGCACACAGAGAAGGGAACTCAGGTCTTCAGTGTAGGGCCTGCACGTAGAGTGTTAAGTTAGCATGTTGTCCTGACGAGTACAACCACTTGTCAGGCCTTACTTTCCCTTCTGCATACATAGTGGGCACCCCTGTGGTAGGTCCTGTGTAACCCCTGGGCAGGGTGCATTGTAAGTAAAAGGCAGGACATATACTGAGGTGTGTATTATGTCCTGACGGTGAAAAACACTCTATTTCGTTTGCACTGGTGAAAGACCATTCTGCCCATAGGACAGAATGGGGGAGGCTGGGTTTTGTGTTTGTTAGCCTAGCTTCCTATAAGTTTAAAGTGGAGAGGCGAAGTTTAGTATGTATGAACTCACGGTGTCATAACACATCTTTCCATGAAAGTGGTTTTGTCACTGTGTGTTCAGAAACCACTCTTTTAGAAAGTGGCTGAGTTTTGTGCTTTAAGCATTTCTGTGTGTGTCTGCTGAATGTGGATTGACTGTCTGGATCTGAGAGGTGCGAGGAGCTGGGAGAGGTATTGACCCAGGGAGGGGTTGAGATGGCACCAGGCTGCCCGGCATCTCGAGAGTAGGGGGAGGAGAAGCCTGGGAGTTGAAAATGCCTGGGCTGGTGCTATAAACCAATTGACCCACCTCCTGCTGAGTGATTAAGGATCCAGACCCCAGGTATCAAAGGGTAAAAGGTGACACTGGGAGGGAGACACCTAGAACTGATTTAGGCAGGGGTCAGGGACCCCTGAGCACCACACACTTCAAGGACATGAAGGGGTATAACTGAGAGAACTGAAACCCCTACAATTAGGTGTTGTTTTGAATGGCGAAATGGACAGGTCGAGTCTGCAAAGGCTTTGACCTCTTTCGTGGTCAAGAGGAACCTCTGCCAAGGAAGAAGTTGCTAAAGAGACTTCTGGATAGGACTGACCCTTGCCTCGTGATCTGGGGCTGGCATGCAGTTTGTAGCTTTTACTAAGGAAGAGACTGAAGGGACATTGCAGTGGGTGGTGTATCCCCCTTCTTGAACAGGACTGTGCGTTTTGCTGTGTCCTGAACCCCAAGGGCCTGAGGTGAGCTGACTCCCGTTTTGGAAACACAAGAACATAAAAGTTTCCAGAGAAGTTCCAAGCAACGCGGTGTGTGCATGCGTTTGCAGCTTGAGACCCTTGGAAGTTGTGCCTTGTGATCGTGGGAACACAGGAGTAAACTGAAACTCGGACGTGCAGGGTGTGTGTCATGGTGCAGCCGAGGCGTTGATGAAGAGTGCCTGGTCGTTGTGTGCACCGGGAGAAGAAGTGAAACTCCGATGTGCAGGGTGCGTGTTGTGGTGCAAGCCGAGGCATTGGTGAAGAGCCCCTGGTCATCGTGTGCACCGGGAGAAGAATTTAGACTCGGACGTGAAGGGTGCGTGTCGAGGTGCAAGCCGAGGCGTTGGTGAAGAGCGCCTGGTCATCGTGTGCACCAGAGAAGAGGCGAGTCTCGGACGTGCAGAGTGCATGTTGCGTTGCAACCCGGGGCGCTGGTGAGGAGTGCCTGGGTAGTCTGTGCACCGAAATTGAAGTAAGTCTCCACAGTGCTGAGGGCGGGGCTTGATGTCCACTGAGAGCGTCGGAAGGAGGGCCAAGTCATTGGACCCTCAGAGTGAAACAGGAGCGGCCCGGACCAGCAGCCCCGGAGGAGCAGAGCCGCTGTCCCAAGCTCGCAGTGCCCATTGACAGAGTGCTGGATTATGGCCCAAGTCTCTGAAGGAGGAGAGGAGAGTGGAGTCGTGCCTCCCCAGGTAACGTAGATCACCACCTGGGGTGGGATGTGGTCTTGGAGGGACACTCTCTCGGCCTCTCGCTTCTGTCAGCTGGGCGAGCCTGTTGCTTCGGCTCGGATCGAGGCCCGTGCTGGCCCAAGGAGGGGCAGTACTGGTCCAAGAGTGAGAAGCAGTACTTTTGTGTCATCATTGATCCATGTTGGGGCCAACTGTTAACGGAGCACCTAGACTGTCATATTACACTATGCATTATTGCTGCTAACGAGCTATCGAACTGTTGTATGATGCCTGACCTTATTTGTGCCTGACAAACTACATGCTGGGTGCGCTACGCACTGCGTTATTTTTCCCTTGCAGAGTTCATGATTGTAACGTGGCGCAGTGCATTGTTTCTTCATTGCACAGTACATGATTGTAACATGGCGCATTGCATTAGTTCTTCATTGCACAGTACATGATTGTAGCGTGATGTATTGCTTTGTTTCTTCCTTTCACAGGGTATGCGGTGGTGATATGCATTGCATTATTCCTTCGATTGCAAATGACATGACATGTATGGCATTGTTTCTCTATTGCACACTATAGGAGTATATCGTTACGCATTGCAGTATTTAGTTTCTTTTGCAACTTGTGTGATTCTAGCAATACAACCTGCCTAACCTTTTGGAAAGGGATATGAAGTAAGCTTAACTGTTGGTTAGAAGCGCTGGTTGGGATTAGAACCTACCAATCCACAGGAAGAAATACTACCCATTATTATATGTTGGTTTTGTATCATGTGGTCATATCGTATATCTTCTTATATAAAGATTATACTAGTTTTATAAAAACTTGTGTGGAGTCTATTTGTGGTGAAATCATTGAGTTGCTGTGAGTGCGGTTGCACATACTGTACATTCTTGCCTTGAAGATAAGCCTGGCTGCTCGTGCCAAGCTAGTAAGGGGGTAAACAGGGCTATCTCAGACGGTGTCCTTACTTAGCCTAACATTGAAATGATGGGTCCGGATCGCGCACTTGGCACCAGCGGTGTGGGAAAGGGTCTCCCGCCTCCAGCATATTGTGGCGGCGGTGAGGGATAAAGACCCCCACTTCCAACAATCACCAAATAAGAAACAAGCTAAAATGAGATGAAACATTTGCCAAGATATCTACAAAGAATGGGTCGATTCTGCACAGGGTTTTAGGGTAGCAGGAGAGTGGCATTCATGCAGGTTACCTTGTCGGGTATAGACAGAATAGGGAACAAAAGCATGTGGTGCTGCCAGGTCAGAGGTAGACCCAAAACCCCTGAATGAGGGAAGAGCTAATAGCCCTTCGCCAAACAAACATGAACAAATCCTGGGCACACGTATAGACTCAAAAGTTAATACAATTATGAAAAGTGATACAGTCGACACTGGTGGTTTTCTTAAGGGATGTTTATGTGAAGATGTTCATGAGAAAAACAACGCCAGCCGACACGTGTTTCGTCAACAGGTCAATGCCTGTGACTCTTCAGGGCTTAAAGCGTGTAGTGCGAGTATTGAAGGACCGGTGATAATTCCAACCCGGTTAGCGGGTGAGCGAGACAGCCGTAGTGTGGCCTTCTGGTAATAAAGAGATAAGAACGGGCAGGTTCGTCCGTGTGGAGTGGAGCCTTGTGGTGCAGGGTCCACGTTGTTGCTCGTCTCTCACCGAAGGAGTGAGGCCTCACTACGGCTGTCTCGATAACCCGCTAACTGGGTTGGAATTATCACCGGTCCTTCAATACTCGTACTACACGCTTTAAGCCCTGAAGAGTCACAGGCATTGACCTGTTGAGGAAACACGTGTCGGCTGGCGTTGTTTTTCTCATGAACATCTTCACATAAACATCCCTTAAGAAAACCACCGGTGTCGACTGTATCACTTTTCATAATTGTATTAACTTTTGAGTCTATACGTGTGCCCAGGATTTGTTCATATCTACAAAGAACTTAGTCCCCATTACACATAATATCACACCTGCTTCCTGACGTCCTACCGCCATGATTTAGAAAATGTCTTTAGTCCAGAATCAATGCTGAATCAAAAGCTATGAATAAGCAAATGTTCACAGTATATACGCACCATGTACAGTTTGAGCAAACACTGCATGCGGAAGAGATTGAAATTCCATTTGGTGGTGTAGCATAAAGATTTGTAAAAGGTGTTTTTTATTTTTACAAATTAGCTGCTTTGTAACAAAGAATCTTGCCAAAAGCAAATCAGAACAGATATTAAGATACGTAGCATAGTTCACACAACAGTCAGCACGCTGCTATTCTGAGGCACAACACAGTCGCTAATATCCTATGGCTTTTAAGAAGGTGATAATTTGGATCTTTTTTGCCATCACGTGTGCAGCCCCTCGTCTCGTAGAAGTGATGCATAACAGCCAGGTAATTAATGCAGAGACATTTTGTGTTTAGAGTAATCACCACTCAAGGATTCAGTCACTGAATGCCTGCTGCCTCAGGGCCACCCCAGCTTATGGTAAAGTCGAAGAAGTCCCAGACTTTTGTGCATACCGTCGCCGGTATCCTAGGTGGTCTGACGGGAGGAGGGGTGTGCATTTGTAAAGTGATAACAGGCAGGTGACAGAAGTTTAAATTACATTTTTTGAAGGCTTTTCACAAAATTGCCGATTTTGTGAATGTTTTATATTATATTATAGATGTTCTCATCTCAGGAGAACCAATGGGATTCTCTTATCTAAGAATGTGATGACATTTCACACTTTCTTGTGCCTCTGTTGCAGGTACTCCAGGCTGTATACTACCTTTTTATAAGGAACATCAATCTGTATAAAGGCTATGTCTGAAGAACAACTTGGAAATGCGAGAGGAAAAAATAACCAACCCATGACAACTCTAGAAGTGCAGACAGAGAATCCATATCACCTGTCTGTGGAACTGTATAAAGGTGAGAGCCACAGACTCACTTCTTGTTCCAGTTCTAAATGTCCTTTTACCAAGGAAGGCAGTGCTCTGCAGAGTACTCAGAGGACTGATGTGCAACCAGTACTGATGTCTGACTGAAAGTCAGCTTACCATGGCAGAAGGGACATCACCTGGAAGAAGGATGCTGAATTATCTTGTACCATCTAGGACTGAAGCACAGTCTCACCCGATGAAGGACCAGCCCCACAGCATCATTGTGAAATTGTGGTCAAGTGGACTGTGCCACTTTAACATTAATAAGTTGTACCTGAGTAGACTGCGCTGCCTTGATGTCATAAAGTTGTGCCGGAGAGAACTGTGCAGCTGTGACATTGTGAAGTTGTGCCCACAATGACCATGCTACTGTGACATTGTGAGGTTATGCCTGAGTACACTATACTGCTACAACATCACGAAGTTCTGCCTTTGTTGCTGCAACATTGTGAAGCTATGCTTAAATGATCTCGGTTGGTAAGACTTTGAACTGCATATTAGTGAATGTAGCTAACCCAACAACATGAGCCATGGCAGGGTTGTGCTACTGAAAGATGAGTGTCTTGTGGCAGCGCACTGTAAGTAAAGACAAAGTGCACACCTTATTTCTTTTGCTTATGTCTTATTTACACCACTTAATTTCCTTTTGTCGCGTGCTTCCCCAAAAGGCGCGGACAGCCCGAGACCGCGCTGTTGAATTATACATCACTGGAACGGGAGTGGAATCCACCCCATGTTTGGTGCACAGCTTCATTATCCATTGCACTCAAAAATGCCATCACATAAGTTCTTTTGTCCAAATCCTTTTTAATTCATCATCTTTATTCATAACTTCATCAATTCTTCTTGCTTTTGCGCAAATCACAAGAGAGGACGCTTACTTCTTCACTCAATTCTTACTGAAGCAGACATGCTAATCCAAGCCTTATTCTGCACCATGAAAAGTATCCATAAGTTTTGTACACATCCATAAAATTTGTTTAACCCAATGCATTTCGGGCCATATGTCCGGCCCTTCGTCAGGGGTGTTCTAAAATATAAAATACATTCTATTAGACTGTGCTAATCCCCATTCTTACTAATCTTGAGTACTCATAACGGCCCAACCGTGCTCTCCCACATCAACGTTTTTCTTGCTAAAAACCGTTGCTTAATGCTACTCTTTCTGATGAGTATCCTTGCTCTCCTTCGTGCCTTTCACCTATTCACTCATCGTGCCCCTCATGCTACTCCTCCCAGCAACATTACATTCCTCCCATTCTTCTCATACGTTTCAACTCTCCCGTATCCCCTCTTAATCAATCCTGTCTCTTTTGTGACTCCACTACCCTATCTGTCGTTCAACAATAGGTTTTCAAACATTATAAGCGTTATGAAATCTTCCCAACTTCTCGATGGTAATACCCTATCCATACCTTCCAAAACGTTCGTGTTCGTGTTCACTGCTCTCTCACCAAAACCGATCTCAACCTAGTATGTTGCCTCCTCTGAACCGGGCTTCTCATACCACAATTCGTCTCCGCCCCTCAACCACACCTGCTTCCAAACCACCTCGTAACTTCATTACCCCTCCCCCTCTTAACCGCCGCCTCCAAAGTCCATAGTGCACTCTGCATGTGAAACTGTTACTCCGATGTCAAGCACCATATGTAACCCCACTCGCTATTTTAATCTTCCTCATCTAACTAAATACCCATCCTTTTATGCCCCGCCCACCCGTAGATGTTACAATCTAACATTAATGATTTAATATACACATGCTACGATCTTCAAAGCATCATGTCATGATCAAACAGTTATGGTCACTCCAACATTCTTGGTTCAAATTATGTTTTAAACATTAAAACATATCCCATTCTCCATATGTATTTCATACATTACAAATCTTATAACAAACGTTGTAAATGTATGTGTTTAAACAATTGTCCCTCTTGTGACGATTTAAACATTTCTCCAATTTTATCGTAGTTCTTTGTTGTGGGTGCTCCTTGTTCAATGGGCTGTAAATGTATAAACAATGCACTGTAAGTAAAGACAAAGTGCACACCCTATTTCTTTTGCTTATGTCTTATTTACACCACTTAATTTCCTTTTGTCGCGTGCTTCCCCAAAAGGCGCGGACAGCCCGAGACTGCGCTGTTGAATTATACATCACTGGAACGGGAGTGGAATCCACCCCATGTTTGGTGCACAGCTTCATTATCCATTGCACTCAAAAATGCCATCACATAAGTTCTTTTGTCCAAATCCTTTTTAATTCATCATCTTTATTCATAACTTCATCAATTCTTCTTGCTTTTGCGCAAATCACAAGAGAGGGCGCTTACTTCTTCACTCAATTCTTACTGAAGCAGACATGCTAATCCAAGCCTTATTCTGCACCATGAAAAGTATCCATAAGTTTTGTACACATCCATAAAATTTGTTTAACCCAATGTATTTCGGGCCATATGTCCGGCCCTTCGTCAGGGGTGTTCTAAAATATAAAATACATTCTATTAGACTGTGCTAATCCCCATTCTTACTAATCTTGAGTACTCATAACGGCCCAACCGTGCTCTCCCACATCAACGTTTTTCCCGCTAAAAACCGTTGCTTAATGCTACTCTTTCTGATGAGTATCCTTGCTCTCCTTCGTGCCTTGTGGCAGCCCCATGATCCTTGACCCCACAGCCTAACACCTCAGCTGAATGAAGATCAGATTAAGGTTGTTAACAGCCAGAGAACTGCAATGACACCAGAGTCTGTACACTTGCAGAGACTCTGGGTAGCAGCCTCTGCTGCTACCTTCTCTGGAACATTCATAGCAAGTGTGTCTCCCCTGGGAAGAGGGAGAGAGCCAGGTGTGTGTGTGCAGGTCCCTGTCATGACTGAAGAGCAGATGAAACCCCACAAAGCTGAGGAATGGACCCTGGGGACTAATAAGAGTAACTAAGTTCACAAAAGAAATAGAGGGGGCAAACGTCACCTGTGCCTGATAAATCCAAAGACAGAGCTTGAACCCAGGAGAGGGGAGAGAGTGAAGGGAGGAGAGAGGGGGTATTGCTAGACCCAAGTACAGTGTCCCGTGCCCGTGAAGCATCCTTATCTACAACTTATAGTGTGTAATATTGAGTTTTCTGTGTGCATAAAAGTAGTTTTTAAAAAAGGTAAGCCCTTGATTCGACAGTTTGTGATTGTGCTACTTGGTGATTTGTTAGCTCTGAGCTCTGAGCTTGAAGCATTCCCACACTACCTCAGTGAGAAACCTGTGACTGCTCCCTATTACCACCTCTGTTTAATGCTGAAGGATCTGTACTCAGCCCAGATTGCAGAGTCATAGTATGACAGACCATGGGGCATCAGACACAAATGACACCAGCAACACAGCCGAGGCCCAGTATGCCCTGCTGGAGTGCAGTCCCCTAAACAAACTTTTACAATACCTTTCTGGTGGATATGGTCTCTCATACCCACTTCTTACCCACTTGAGATACATTCACCCTGTTGCCTGTATAACCCTTCTGCACACTGCCTATGTACTGCCTTCCAAAAAAAGGAATCTGGTATACTGCTGGGCGTCCTCTTCTCCCTCTGAGCACTATCTCCTCCCTGTGTGGAATATTTTTTAAATCTGTATTTTTTGCAATAATAGCTATTAACGATTTTATGTTGGATCCAATACGCAAATGATGAAATAATATAATTAGAGTTGAAAGGCGTTTAATATGAGGTTTAGAAGTGTGTTCAATCAAATTAATTAGTTATACCGCATTCAGGTGAAAACTTCATCTCGGATAAAATTGATGCTGATTCTGTCATTCGCTCCTGAATTCAGCCACTCCCATCAGGTTCTCCTGCGCATCTTTTCTCCAGACAGGCTCTGCAAGAGCAAATAAAGCTGATGTAATGTTGTTCTCACTGTTATGAGTACAAAGTTTTTTTAGTTAAACTTCTAGTGTTCCTGATATGTTGAAACATTCAATTCTGCTGTAGTTCTGCTGGATAAAAGAGTCCAATCAATTTCTGTCAACTGATATATTTTTTTGAAATGTTTCACATTCTGTTTGAACATCTCCGGATGGCAGTAGCACGGAAGATGCAGGATGCTATCTTGGAATGGGATAGTGCTTAGGTGTTAAGGTATTAACATTACATTTTCTGATTTGTTAAAAAGTTATTACTTGTGATCATGTGGTGATAAATCTGCAGTTGTAGCTAATTCGTTATGCAAGAATTGTGTATAAGAACCCCTTGATTTTGGGTTTGAGACAGAAGATTTTTGAGCTTTCCTAAATGCAAATAGGGATACTGTCTGACACTTTTATGATTTTTCTGTTCATATGAGACATGTAATGATTTCTGATTTGTGACTACTCTTTAATAACTCTGCATTTGAGCCTTGCCTTTCATGGCATTTATTGTGACCTGCTTGATTTAGAAGTTTTTGTAATAAAACCTTTTCACTTTTCCTATTGATCTAAAGCACAAATGTTGAGTGGTTCCAGTTACATATCTGCTAAACTGATGTTGTGGGAGAAATGTATGAGGTAAAATGTCAGCTTAAAAAAAATTAATTTGGGATGCCCTAAAATGTTGAGGTATGGTTTTTGCTCCCACATCAGCCATCCAGAATGTTTGGTGTAACCCCTGCAACCGGGAGCAGGTCTGTCAGAATGAAAGAGCTTCTGATGAACTAAGACACTTTTCACTTTCATCCTTCACCCCCTAATTCTACAGATGTCAGTGTGGTGGAGGAAAATAAGGAAATGCAAAGGGTGTGGCAGGAGGTGGGATAGCTGAACCTGCATGTCATCTCCATGGTGCTAACATCTGGATTACAGGAAGATGAAGAAAGGCAGAGAGAGGCAGATCTAAATCTCTGTCTTTTCTACTGCACTTGTATCTGAATAGTCTGTGAGGATGTGATGGGGTAATGTCCGCTGCAGCATTTTCAATGAGTCTCTGTTGAATCAAGAATGTGTTTTACAGAACTTGTAATTACTATAACACCATGGCAGCATAAATCAATTTGGTTTTCAACTGGTGCAGATTCAAGATTGTTGGAAGCCCGTTTTGTTCCTGAGGCTTTAAATCGGGAGGTCAGCCAGCTAGCCCTTGGAGTCACTATCGATCTGGGGTCAAGATATGCAGTTCCAGTCCTTCTAACACGGGCAAGAGGGCAACAGGTAGCAGGTCAGCAAAGCAAGAGTCTAGCAAAGTGCAGTCCAGCAGAGTGGCAGCCTTCAGCAGCACATAAGTCCTACTTGGCAGAGTATCCACAGGTCCAGAAGTGTACTAAAATATACCCATTTGTTCCGTTGAAGTTTGAAGTTCCCAGGCATCCTGCCTTCCCTTTCCTGGTTCAGACTAACTACAGAGGGGATGAAACCCTTTGTGTGGAGGTAGGACTCTGCCTAGTAGTATGTAAGTCGGGCTGTACACAGTTCCTCCCTCCCAACCTACCAGTGATGGCCCATCCAGGTACATCAAAGCTCCCTATTATATGTGGCTGTTTAAGAGGAATACACAAAGCTCAACTGTCAGCTACACGCAGTCATGTGACCAGAGACAGGCCACAGGCACTAAATGGCTGAGGCAAGAAAATCCCAACTTTCTAAAAGTGCCATTTTCAGAATTGCTATTTAAAATCTGACTCCACCATTAGGTAGAATTTAAAACTGTGATCCCAGAGTCACCAAACATGAACTGGGTATCTCTCCCCATTTGGAAATTATACTTATAAAATGTTATAAGGCCAGTTCAAAACTTAGTGCGTGAGAGAGATAGGTCTTGCGTCAGTGAAAAACTAATTTGAGAGTTCTTCACTACCAGGACAAGTATATGTCTGACTTTTTAAATACATTGCACCCTGCCCTCTGGGCTATCCATGGCCTTCTGTAGGGGTGATTTTTATGTATTAGTAAAGAAGGTTTGGGCCAGGTAAAAAATGTACTTTGCCGGATTGAAATGGCAGTTTAAAAGTGCCACACAGGCACTGCAATGGCAGACCTTAGACATGTTTAAAGGGCTACTTAAGTGGGTGGCACAAGAAGTGCTGCAGGCCCACTAGTATCATTTAATTTACAGGCCCTGGGTACATCATACAAATGTACTAGGGGCTTATAAGTAAATTAAATATGCCAATTGTACCATGTTACCATGTTGAGAGGATGGAGCAAAAGCACTTTAACACTGGTTAGCAATGGTAAAGTGTGCATAGTTCTAATGCCAGCAAAACAAAATCAGGAAAAATTGAGGCGGAAAGCCAAACGTTTGAGGGAATATTCTGCAGAGAGGGCCAGTTTCAGCATGTATTATTTATGTGTCTGGGTTGAATTTGGTCAATCTGATCTACACCTGGATGGTTGAGCACCTCTAAATAGTTTCTTATATTTGGGCATTCTATTTGTCTGGGACAGGTATACCCATACTGATAGCAGATGTGCGATCCCTCAACACCACAACTACCATTTAACCACTTATTTTTATATTGGAACACACCACTGCTCTGCTGCCATCTCAACCTTCTCTGTATTTCCCACACGTTCCTAGATTCCAGCATAGTTTTTCTGAGAAATATTCTCCTCAATCTTCTACCAAAGTATCAAAAAATAGGGGAATATTTACAATAGAAGTGGTGGAGTGCGGCATTAGCCTCCTTGGCTTAAATCTGCGCTCCACCACTTCTTACACGCAGGGCTGCACTATATTTACAACAATATGGTGCAGTCATGTGTTTCTCCCTGCGCTGGTGTTAAATGGTATGTTATGTTACTAGATTTATAAAGCGAGTAGCTGCCCCAGCAACGGGGCTCCCTCCGCTAAAACCAGAAATAACATTGAAAGGTGGAGAAAATGGGAGGCAACGACTAGACCGGGAAGAGCCACATAAGTCTGGATACTCCTGATGGCCACAGGTAGAGAGTTCCGGAGGGCTGATGCCAACTCCGTGAAAGAAAGACACCCCAGTCTTGCTCTTTGGACTCAAGAGACGCATACAAATCCATGGAGCGCAGCGTGCGGCATGGTGTATAAGGCAAGATAAATCAGATAGAATAGGGGGCGCTTGGTGGATTTTATGGGCAATGCACAGGGTCTTGAAATGAATTCTCTTGTCCACTGGCAGTGTAATTTGGAGATGAGTTTCGATACTGAGCAAGATTTAGGGAGCAGAAAGAGAATACGCGGTGCCACATTTTGTACCCTCTGAAAGCACTGTATCGCAGATTTGTTTGTGCCTAGATACAAGTAATTGCAATAGTCTAATCTGGACAGGATTGTGAATTGCATTATGATCTGGCATGTTCGTGGGTCTAAAAACCCTAACAGAGGCTTGAGTCCACGTATAAGCCCAAAACAAACCCCTGTCACCGCTTTTGTTTGGGCTCCAAAGGACAAGGCGCTGTCAACCCATACGCCCAGGTTTTTTACCGCCTGCTTAGGCGAGGGGGTGGACCCCAGCACGTCAGGCCACCACTGGTCTGTCCAAAATCGCATTCTTTTCCTAACAACAACATTTCTGACTTGCTGGCATTAAGCTGTAGACAACTGGCTGACACCCATTCTGCTACAGCCAGCATTTCATCCTGAAATGTATTGTTAGATTTGTTGGAGAAGGAGATACCAGCTGAGTGTCATCAGCATAAGATACTAATGAAAGTCCTCTACTTTTTGCCACCACTGCAAGTGTTTGTATTTCGATATTTAAAAGCGTGAGACTCAGCGTTGATTCCTGTGGAACTCCATGATGGATCGAGTATTCCTGGGAGCAGTAAGAGGGTGCAGTACCTGAAATGATCTGCCATCCAAAAATGATGTGATCAGTTACTTTGACATGCTTCAATGTGGCAGGTGCTGTCGCCGTAACCAGTGATAGGTTAATCAGTTCACTTACTTACAAGGCAACGTTGAGCCACGTTAAGTAGCTTAATGCTGCCTTGTAAATAGGGAAAAACCACTATCGCCACCACAACTTTGTGAAAAGTGACGTTGTGGTCATGATAGGAGCTTGAAAATATGCCCATAGTTTCTTTTCTCTCTGGCAAGACAATAGCCACCTGGATTCCGTGCATAAGATTTGAATACCCCATCGTACAACATGCTTTTAAGAATGAGAATAAAGATTCACTGTAGTCTTGTTGCGAAATTACACCGCTGTTTTCGGTGCCTGACAAACAGTACTGAAAAAAAATCAAGTGTATGACTCCTGCTTGGTGCAAAGGTTCAGTTATCAGTGACGTTAAGTACTTTAAAAATTATAATGATAATATGATTTACATAGGTAGAAATCCATATGGTCGCACACTGCTCCTCCTACCAGGGGGTTTACCCCCGGAGCATTATGGTTAATGCAGTTTGTTTCAGCGTGTGCGCTTCCAGAAAAATGTCGAGTATATCCACCGTTGTGCTGGCCATCCCTGGACACGTGTTTATAGGTCGTTACCTTTCATCAGCAGGGAATAGGCGTGTGTATGGGGCTACTGAGTAGGCTGCCAAAAATGTTCTCAGGTCTTGATACCTCCTGCGGCGCGCAGGTGCATAACCATGAGCTCGTCAGCTCGACAGGCTCAAGGGAGCCTTAATAAACAGAAATCCATATGGTCGCACTACACCTCCTACCAGCGGGTTCACCCCCGGAGCATTATGGCTAATGCAGTTTGTTTCACCTTGTGCGCTTCCAGAAAAATGTCGAGTATATCCACCGTTGTGCTGGCCATCCCTGGACACGTGTTTCTAGGTTGTTACCTTTCATCAGCAGGGAATAGGCATGTGTATGGGGCTGCTGCGTAGGCTGCCAAAAATGTTCTCAGGTCTTGATACCTCTCGCGGTGTGCAGGTGCGTAACCATGAGCTCGTCAGCTCGACAGGTTCAAGGGAACCCTAAAAAACAGAAATCCATATGGTCACACACTGCTCCTCCTACCAGCGGGTTTACCCCTGGAGCATTATGGTTAATGCAGTTTGTTTCAGCGTGTGCGCTTCCAGAAAAATATCGAGTATATCCACCGTTGTGCTGGCCATCCCTGTGCACGTGTTTTTAGGTCATTACCTATCATCAGCAGAGAATAGGCGTGTGTATGGGGCTGCTGCATAGGCTGCCAAAAATGTTCTCAGGTCTTGATACCTCTCGCGGAGCGCAGGTGCGTAACCATGAGCTCGTCAGCTCGACAGGCTCAAGGCGGGAGCCCTAATAAACAGGAATCCATATGGTCGCACAATGCTCCTCCTACCAGCGGGTTTACCCCCGGAGCATTATGGTTAATGCAGTTTGTTTCAGCGTGTGCGCTTCCAGAAAAATGTCGAGTATATCCACCGTTGTACTGGCCATCCCTGGACACGTGTTTCTAGGTCATTACCTATCATCAGCAGGGAATAGGCGTGTGTATGGGGCTGCTGCGTAGGCTGCCAAGAATGTTCCCAAGTCTTGATACCTCTCGCGGTGCGCAGGTGCGTTACCATGAGCTCGTCAGCTCGACAGGCTCAAGGGAGCCTTAATAAACAGAAATCCATATGGTCGCACACTGCTCCTCCTACCAGCGGGTTCACCCCTGGAGCATTATAGTTAATACAGTTTGTTTCAGCGTGTGCGCTTCCGGAAAAATGACGAGTATATCCACCGTTGTGCTTGCCATCCCTGGACACGTGTTTCTCGGTCGATACCTTTCATCAGCAGGGAATAGGCGTGTGTATGGGGCTGCTGCGTAGGCTGCCAAAAATGTTCTCAGGTCTTGATACCTCTTGCGGTGCGCAGGTGTGTAGCCATGAGCTCGTCAGCTCGACAGGCTCAAGGGAGCCTTAATAAACAGAAATCCATATGGTCGCACACTGCTCCTCCTAGCAGCGGGTTCACCCCCGGAGCATTATGGTTAATGCAGTTTGTTTCAGCGCGTGCGCTTCCAGAAAAATGTTGAGTATATCCACCGTTGTGCAGGCCATCCCTGGACACGTGTTTCTAGGTCATTACCTTACATCAGCAGGGAATAGGCGTGTGTATGGGGCTGCTGAATAGGCTGCCAAAAATGTTCTCAGGACTTGATACCTCTCGCGGCACACAGGTGCGTAACCATGAGCTCGTCAGCTCGACATGCTCAAGGGAGCCTTAATAAACAGAAATCCATATGGTTGCACACTGCTCCTCCTACCATCGGGTTAACCCCCGGAGCATTATCGTTAATGTAGTTTGTTTAAGCGTGTGCGCTTCCAGAAAAATGTCGAGTATATCCACCGTTGTGCTGGCCATTTTTGGCAGCCTACACAGCAGCCCCATACATACGCCTATTCGCTGCTGATGAAAGGTAACGACCTAGAAACACGTGTCCAGGGATGGCCAGCACAACGGTGGATATACTCGACATATTTCTGGAAGCGCACACGCTGAAACAAACTACATTAACCATAATGCTCCGGGGGTGAACCCGATGGTAGGAGGAGCAGTGTGCGACCATATGGATTTCTGTTTATTAAGGCTCCCTTGAGCCTGTCTAGTTGACGAGCTCATGGTTACGCACCTGCGCGCCACGAGAGGTATCAAGACCTGAGAACATTTTTGGCAGCCTACGCAGCAGCCCCATGCACATGCCTATTCCCTGCTTATGAAAGGTAACGACCTAGAAACACGTGTCCAGGGATGGCCAGCATAACGGTGGATATACTCGACATTTTTCTTGAAGCGCACACGCTGAAACAAACTGCATTAACCATAATGCCCCGGGGGTGAACCCACTGGTAGGAGGAGCAGTGTGCGACCATATGGATTTATGTTTATTAAGGCTCCCTTGAGCCTGTCGAGCTGACGAGCTCATGGTTACGCACCTGCGCGCCGCCAGAGGTATCAAGACCTGAGAACATTTTTGGCAGCCTACGCAGCAGCCCATACACACGCCTATTCCCTGCTGATGAAAGGTAACGACCTAGAAACACGTGTCCAGGGATGGCCAGCACAACGGTGGATATAGTCAACATTTTTCTGGAAGCGCACGCGCTGAAACAAACTGCATTAACCATAAAGCTCCGAGGGTGAACCCGCTGGTAGGAGGAGCAGTATGCGACCATATGGATTTCTGTTTATTAAGGCTCCCTTGAGCCTGTCGATCTGACGAGCTCATGGCTACACACCAGCGCGCCGCGAGAGGTATCAAGACCTGAGAACATTTTTGGCAGCCTACGCAGCAGCCCCATACACACGCCTATTCCCTGCTGATGAAAGGTAACGACCGAGAAACACGTGTCAAGGGATGGCCAGCACAACGGTGGATATACTCGAAATTTTTCAGGAAGCGCACACGCTGAAACAAACTGCATTAACCATAATGCCCTGGGGGTGAACCCGCTGGTAGGAGGAGCAGTGTGTGACCATATGGATTTCTGTTTATTAAGGCTCCCTTGAGCTTGTCAAGCTGACGAGCTCATGGTTACGCACCTGCGCGCCGCGAGAGGTATCAAGACCTGAGAACATTTTTGGCAGCCTACGCAGCAGCCCCATACACACGCCTATTCCCTGCTGATAAAAGGTAACGACCTAGAAACACGTGTACAGGGATGGCCAGCACAACGGTGGATATACTCGTCATTTTTCCGGAAGCGCACACGCTGATACAAACTGTATTAACCATAATGCTCCAGGGGTGAACCCGCTGGTAGGAGGAGCAGTGTGCGACCATATGGATTTCTGTTTATTAAGGCTCCCTTGAGCCTGTCGAGCTGACGAGCTCATGGTTACGCACCTACACGCCGCGAGAGGTATCAAGACATGAGAACATTTTTGGCAGACTATGCAGCAGCCCCATACACACGCCTATTTCACCTGCAAACACGTTTCCAGGGATGGCCAGCACAACGGTGGATATACTCGCCATTTTTCTGGAAGCGCACACGCTGAAACAACCTGCATTAACCATAATGCTCCGGGGGTGAACCCACTGGTAGGAGGAGCAGTGTGCGACCATATGGATTTCTGTTTATTAAGGCTCCCTTGAGCCTGTCGAGCTGACGAGCTCATGGTTACGCACCTACACGCCGCGAGAGGTATCAAGACATGAGAACATTTTTGGCAGCCTACGCAGCAGCCCCATACACACGCCTATTCCACCTGCAAACACGTTTCCAGGGATGGCCAGCACAACGGTGGATATACTCGCCATTTTTCTGGAAGCGCACACGCTGAAACAACCTGCATTAACCATAATGCTCCGGGGGTGAACCCACTGGTAGGAGGAGCAGTGTGCAACCATATGGATTTCTGTTTATTAAGGCTCCCTTGAGCCTGTCGAGCTGACGAGCTCATGGTTACGCACCTGCGCACCGCAAGAGGTATCAAGACCTTAGAACATTTTTTGGTAGCCTACGCAGCAGCCCCATACACACGCCTATTCCCTGCTGATGAAAGGTAACGACCTAGAAACACGGGCCCAGGGATGGCCAGCACAACGGTGGTGTGCGACCATATGGATTTCTGTTTATTAAGGCTCCCTTGAGCCTATCGAGCTGACAAGCTCATGGTTACGCACCTGCGTGCCGCAAGAGGTATCAAGACCGTAGAAAATTCTTGGCAGCCTACGCAGCAGCCCCATACACACGCCTATTCCCTGCTGATGAAAGGTAACGACCTAGAAACATGTGCCCAGGGATGGCCAGCACAACGGTGGATATACTCGACATTTTTCTGGAAGCGCACACGCTGAAACAAACTGCATTAACCATAATGCTCCGGGGTAAACCCGCTGGTAGGAGGAGCAGTGTGCGACCATATGCATTACTGTTTATTAAGGCTCCCTTGAGCCTGTCGAGATCATGGTTACGCACCTGCGCGCCGCGAGAGGTATCAAGACCTGAGAACATTTTTGGCAGCCTACGCAGCAGCCCCATACACACGCCTATTCCCTGCTGATGAAAGGTAACGACCTAGAAACACGTGTCCAGGGATGGCCAGCACAACGGTTGATATACTCGACATTTTTTGGAAGAGCACACGCTGAAACAAACTGCATTAACCATAATGCCCTGGGGGTGAACCCGCTGGTAGGAGGAGCAGTGTGTGACCATATGGATTTCTGTTTATTAAGGCTCCCTTGAGCCTGTCGAGCTGACGAGCTCATGGTTACGCACCTACACGCCGCGAGAGGTATCAAGACATGAGAACATTTTTGGCAGCCTACGCAGCAGCCCCATACACACGCCTATTCCCTGCTGATGAAAGGTAACGACCTAGAAACACGTGTCCAGGGATGGCCAGCACAACGGTTGATATACTCGACATTTTTTGGAAGAGCACACGCTGAAACAAACTGCATTAACCATAATGCCCTGGGGGTGAACCCGCTGGTAGGAGGAGCAGTGTGTGACCATATGGATTTCTGTTTATTAAGGCTCCCTTGAGCTTGTCAAGCTGACGAGCTCATGGTTACGCAACTGCGCGCCGCGAGAGGTATCAAGACCTGAGAACATTTTTGGCAGCCTACGCAGCAGCCCCATACACACGCCTATTCCCTGCTGATAAAAGGTAATGACCTAGAAACACGTGTACAGGGATGGCCAGCACAACGGTGGATATACTCGTCATTTTTCCGGAAGCGCACACGCTGACACAAACTGTATTAACCATAATGCTCAAGGGGTGAACCCGCTGGTAGGAGGAGCAGTGTGCGACCATATGGATTTCTGTTTATTAAGGCTCCCTTGAGCCTGTCGAGCTGACGAGCTCATGGTTACGCACCTACACGCCGCGAGAGGTATCAAGACATGAGAACATTTTTGGCAGCCTACGCAGCAGCCCCATACACACGCCTATTCCCTGCTGATGAAAGGTATCGACCTGCAAACACGTTTCCAGGGATGGCCAGCACAACGGTGGATATACTCGCCATTTTTCTGGAAGCGCACACGCTGAAACAACCTGCATTAACCATAATGCTCCGGGGGTGAACCCACTGGTAGGAGGAGCAGTGTGCGACCATATGGATTTCTGTTTATTAAGGCTCCCTTGAGCCTGTCGAGCTGACGAGCTCATGGTTATGCACCTGCGCACCGCAAGAGGTATCAAGACCTTAGAACATTTTTGGCAGCCTACGCAGCAGCCCCATACACACGCCTATTCCCTGCTGATAAAAGGTAACGACCTAGAAACACGTGTACAGGGATGGCCAGCACAACGGTGGATATACTCGTCATTTTTCCGGAAGCGCACACGCTGACACAAACTGTATTAGCCATAATGCTCCAGGGGTGAACCCGCTGGTAGGAGGAGCAGTGTGCGACCATATGGATTTCTGTTTATTAAGGCTCTCTTGAGCCTGTCGAGCTGACGAGCTCATGGTTACGCACCTACACGCCGCGAGAGGTATCAAGGCATGAGAACATTTTTGGCAACCTACGCAGCAGCCCCATACACACGCCTATTTCCTGCTGATGAAAGGTATCGACCTGCAAACACGTTTCCAGGGATGGCCAGCACAACGGTGGATATACTCGCCATTTTTCTGGAAGCGCACACGCTGAAACAACCTGCATTAACCATAATGCTCCGGGGGTGAACCCACTGGTAGGAGGAGCAGTGTGCGACCATATGGATTTCTGTTTATTAAGGCTCCCTTGAGCCTGTCGAGCTGACGAGCTCATGGTTACGCACCTGCGCACCGCAAGAGGTATCAAGACCTTAGAACATTTTTGGCAGCCTACGCAGCAGCCCCATACACACGCCTATTCCCTGCTGATGAAAGGTAACGACCTAGAAACATGTGCCCAGGGATGGCCAGCACAACGGTGGATATACTCGACATTTTTCTGGAAGCGCACACGCTGAAACAAACTGCATTAACCATAATGCTCCGGGGGTAAACCCGCTGGTAGGAGGAGCAGTGTGCGACCATATGCATTACTGTTTTTTAAGGCTCCCTTGAGCCTGTCGAGATCATGGTTACGCACCTGCGCGCCGCGAGAGGTATCAAGACCTGAGAACATTTTTGGCAGCCTACGCAGCAGCCCAATACACACGCCTATTCCCTGCTGATGAAAGGTAACGACCTAGAAACACGTGTCCAGGGATGGCCAGCACAACGGTTGATATACTCGACATTTTTTGGAAGAGCACACGCTGAAACAAACTGCATTAACCATAATGCTCCGAGGGTGAACCCTCTGGTAGGAGGAGCAGTGTGCGACCATATGGATTTCTGTTTATTAAGGCTCCCGTGGGCCTGTCGGGCTGACGAGCTCATGGTTACGCACCTGCACGCCGCGAGAGGTATCAAGACCTGAGCACATTTTTGGCAGCCTACGCAGCAGCCCCATACACACGCCAATTCCCTGCTGATGAAAGGTAACAACCTAGAAGCACGTGTCCAGGGATGGCCAGCACAACGGTGGATATACTCGACATTTTTCTGGAAGCGCACACTGAAACAAACTGCATTAACTATAATGCTCCGGGGGTGAACCCGCTGGTAGGAGGAGCAGTGTGCGACCATATGGATTTCAGTTTATTAAGGCTCCCTTGAGCCTGTTGAGCTGACAAGCTCATGGTTACGCACCTGCGCGCCGCGAGAGGTATCAAGACCTGAGAACCTTTTTGGCAGCCTACGCAGCAGCCCCATACACACGCCTATTCCCTGCTGATGAAAGGTAACAACCTAGAAACACGTGTCCAGGGATGGCCAGCACAACGGTGGATATACTCAACATTTTTCTGGAAGCGCACACGCTGAAACAAACTGCATTAACCATAATGCTCCGGGGGTGAACCTGCTGGTAGGAGGAGCAGTGTGCGACCATATGGATTTATGATTTATATAGGTGACAAGACCAGGCAGATACATTTCCTAAATCATTTTAAGACTCAGCAGAACTGTATTACAGAGTAGATTTGAATGAAAATGTGTAAATAGGGAAAGAGCCTTATATGAGCACTCTTTCTGGGGTTCTGGTTTGTGGAAGCTACTGGCCTGCTGTAGTCTCCAATTAAATGATTGTGCTTGAATGAGTGCAACAGAACAAGACGTATGTGGGCAGCCCACACATTCTTGTAATGTCCACACAGACCTTGATGGTTGACCTCAAGACTTGCAACTGACTTTGCATCTCCCCAGGTCACACATCCCATTACAATACAACCATGGATGACTGCCTACTGTTCCTAATCCAACTAACACAAAGTTACACTTGTAGAGCCTGAAGAAGCTGCTTAACAATGTGCTTGGTACATTAAAACACATAAAACATCTGTGGAGAAACATGCACCATATTTATCCCCACTTTGTGGCGGGGCAATTAGTAAGGTTACATGAAAACTATTTCTCAAGAAACACACATACATATTGAACAGATAGATAGGTAAGAGTTACTTTGTTACTTTATATGGAACACACATGCTAGAATACCAAAAAGCACACCCACCCACACAAAGTAACATTAGCCCCTCTTTCACTTGAAATGTGTCAGAGAATAGCAACAAAAAAAGGAATAAGGTGATATGTGCCAAGTGTTAACTTCAAGCTGACAAAATGGGAAACAAGTGACAAACATTCGTTTGAAAAAAATAAAATGACGGTTGATTGTGTGAGCTTCTGTTGTGGGCCATTTAGTTCCAAATCATGCTGAGTGGAACTTTTGCTTTAAGGGGGACATCCAACGCAGGGGTGTAACACAGGCCCCCGCAGCCCATGCGGTGTGGGGGGGCCTCGCAGGCCAGGGGGCACCCCGGCCTCACTAGTCTCAGCAGAGGAAGAAGACGGCTGCAAGCAAGGCAGCATTGCAAGGCTTAGGCTAGCAGACAGTAGCGGGTTAAATCATGAAACACTGACCTGCCTGGGGCGTATTAACACAGCCCCCCCACCCCTCTGCCCAGGCCCAGGGCCCCCACGCTCCATGGTCCGGGGCCCCCCTCACGTCTCTCGTCTCAAGATGACTGCAAGCAGGCCAGCCCCCAGCCAGCCAGCACACCAAGGAGGGACGGTGCTGGCCAGTATTTAAACAATAGGGTCGTATTAACAACACACTGCACAGGCCTCTGCAGGGGGCCCCCACGCTCCAGCCAGGGGCCCCCTCACTCTCAGCACTGACAGTAAAGAAGGAACTAAAACGCAGCACGGCAAGCCAGTTAGCCAGGCCAAACAGTGCGCACACCAACTGTGACATGCCTCCATTTTTTTTTAAACTAATTTGTGCCTGATCACGCCCTGCCGGCCTGCCCGAGCCTTTAAGTTAATTAAATAGTTGGCGCGCGTGCATTGTGCAGCGCTGGCAGGATGGCTCTTTGTCTTCACAACAGTCAAACAACATCATTTTAAAATAAAATAAATGGTCCGTACTCGTGGGCGTGGCCGTGTCCCGTGGCTGCGCGCAGTTGTCTATGTGCGTCTGCACGCCGTGGTGCCGCGGTCTTTAGGGGGGTGGCGGTGCTCGCCTCATGACTAATAGTGCCAATTTTGTCATGCGCAATCGCATTGTAGTGCGTGAAGCGCGTGACTTAGAAGAACAAAGAAAGAAGCAAGAAGAACCAACCAGAAGAAGGGTGCGGCCGCCGTGGTACCAGTAAAGAATACTACCACTAGTACTACTAGCCCCTGGTCTGGTGGCTAGCCTAGCCCCTCGCCAAGTCAGTCACCCCCTGTCTTCTGCTGCCCAGTGTGCCCGCCCCGCTCGCCTTAGCTGCAGGCCAGCCGCAGGCCGCCAGCCAGGCCTAAGGTGAGAGCGAGTATCATGTCGTCGTGTGTGTGTGTGTCCTGCTTAGTCAGGACTCGGAGTCTGTCGGACGGGAGGGAGCGGAGCGAGGATCAATGATAAGGAAGCCTGCTGCCTGCCCTACCCGTCAGTGCCCGCAATGCACATCACTCAGCCTCAGGGTAGGGCCAGGCAGCATTGGTCATTGGTGGCAGGTGCCAGGTGGCATAGAAATATCCCTCATCTTAGCACTGGCAGGCTGGGCTCACTTCAGGGCTGCAGTGGAGAGCCTCAGCCTGGATGTCGATGAGACTGGAGGGGAGAGGGAGGCGAACGAGTACTGGTGCTGAGCTTGAGTGAACGAGGGACACATTAATGAAATAGTGCTTTTGAAAGGGTCAAACTAAAAGATGGATGTTTACCCTGCCCTAATGACAAGCATGCAGAAGCAAATCGGGTGGGGGGCAGGTTGTAAATTGTTTATTGGCGCCTCTTCTTGAATTCATTTTACATATACATATTTACAACTTTGAAGCACAAGTGCTGGAAACTAGGTGAAAAGAAGTCCCAAGAGAAGGGCGCCATGAAAGTCAGAGCATCAGTTCAGGGTGAATACTACTGGTCATACCTGTAACCTAGCTGCACCTGTAATGTTTCTGTTGGATGCTGTCTGTAATTTAGTGGTCCTAATTATAGCGCAGATCGCAGTGGAGTAGGTGGGTGGAGGGACCTTGGAGGGGCAGGCGGCCAGCTAAACTTCGAAAGTGTTTTCTTGTACAGAAGGGCCCCTGACCTCTGACTTTCCCTTGATGTCTTTTATTCCAGGAGCGGGAGAGGGTGAACAGGGGTGCACATGGGATGCTGATGCCGTGACAGACCCAGAGTAGTGAGGGGAGTCCTGGCGCTCTCTCTAGACACATCTTTCTACCGTTAACATTAAATGCAGAGAGGGAAAGGAAAACTCTAACATAGGCCCCATTATAACATGCTTAAAAGTCAGTGTTAGCTTAGTTTTGTTTCTGTATAATTTGGCCGCCGGAGTCTATGAACTGTTCGCTGGTGACTATATAGACAGACATCCTTGTTCACATTTACAGGCTCATTGTATTTAAAATATGTGATTTTATCATGCACATAATTCAATGTGATTTAAAAAATGTTAGGGGCCTGGGAAATACATATTTTAAGCGCCCATGTTAAGAACAACTTTGGATTTTATTACTCATTTTCTCTGCTATTTCAAGGCTAGCCTGCATGATGCCAAGCAAACTTGCAGAAAAGGGTTCACTCAAATAATGTCCAAATATTGCATGACAGTATGAAATGTGATGGTGTACATTTTTGGCCTTCTACGTTATATGGAGTCCGTTGAGCAGTATAAAAAAAACAACCCTTTCGCAGTTATGTTTGGTCATGACGGCAGTACTCGATATAGAGTTAACACGAGTAACAGAGGACCAACCCACTGGATGGCGCCTAGAAGCAGGTGGGGTGATGGGGTGAAGAGAGAAAGGCAGAGGTTCAGGACCAATGCCCTTTCCAGGCACTCACTTGCCCCCGTAGGGACGATGACGCAGAACATGACTGGCCATTATATTCTCTGCCCCATACCATGACGCACTGGAAGGAGAGGGTAAAATGGCAGCACAGTGAGGGGAGCAGATATTGTGAGGAAGGATTAAAAGGATACCGAGTTATAGCTTGTGTACTTCTCATGTATATTGTCAGTCGAGTTTTTATGGAATTACAGGCTTGGGTTTCTCTTTCAAAGTTTTAAGGTATTGTCAATTCTATATCAGACCCTTCATAGTTGTTCTTTGTTCTTCAGCCATAGGCAGTTCCTGAGACAATAGGATCACTCCTTGGCATTGGTCTGATTGCTGCCTCTGTTAAATAATCTGCTTTTGACAGTATTGTTGCTAATGGCATAGCGTGTATGTTGAGTGTTTCCCACTTTCTCACTAGAACTTACAGAAAGACAATATAGAGGAATTTCATTTAAATGTTGGAGGTTTCAAAGCAAAATATGCTAGATTTCTGGGTGGTAGGGCAAAGTGGTACATGGTGGGCCGCGCCGCCGGGTGGGTGGGGGCCCTCCATGTGCTTTGCAGGGGGCCCCCTCAAGTTTCGTTACGACACTGATCCAACGTAATCAGTTCCCTCTGCACTGCCTTACATTACTAACAACACCAGGCATTCTAGAAAGTTGCCTTGTTTGCTGATGTCTGATTGGTTTTGAGTTATAATTAATCAGATAGCTCCTTTGGGTCAATATCTTGTTTCAATATGTAAGAACTGGGACCACCAGTTCTCCGTGGGGTAGCATGGCTCGAGCAGGAAGGCAGCCAGGGGCTTACGTGTAAAGCAGCTACTTAACACACACATCCAATGAAACACACAGTGGCGCAATAATGTAGACCACACCCGTAGTTGTATTTGAAAAATCAAGATCTTTTATATAGGCTTTCAATTAGATCAATGCATTGGTAATTCATTAGCATTTCCGGTAAGCATTTCATTAAGCAGTTGCAGTAAGACTTTTCATTAAAATAATAACCAGCTCATCTAAGCAGTGAAACATTACATAACCCCACCTGTCGCATCAGACTCTTCGGCAGGCAAAGGGGGGTACTTCATAAACGTGGAGGATCCTACAAGAAGCGACTGTAGCATTGCATTAAAGTAACACATTCAACCTCGCATGGACGCTCTCTAAATTGCGCTTCATAGGAAGTAATAAAACATTTCGGCAAGTACTTTCCAGTATAACAGAGAACTTCAAAGAACACAGCCTTTAGTAACCTTCCACAAGCTTCTCTTCTTGTGAATACAGATCGGTTTGAGACCCAGATCCGATCATCAGAATACTATGGAAGTCCACCCCTGCAAGAAAATTCAGTACAGTGAAGTGACTCTCCATCCGATTAATAGGCTTGTAAATATGGTGCACTATGAACATTTCAGGCTTGTAAATACGGTGCACTATGAACATTTCAGGCTTGTAAATACGGTGCACTATGAACATTTCAGGCTGGTAAATATGCAGGCAAAACGATATGAAGGGGAACGTGACTATTCCCAGACCTCCAAACTCTCGAGGCACAATAACAGGGGGGCCAACGGGCCCAGTCTCAGTTCACCCCGGGGGAGGGGCGACCTCGGGCCTCTCCCGGCCTACCGCCCTCCTCCCCGAGGGTTACCTGGTGTTCTTTGGCCCTCCGGGGCCCTTGCGCAGACTCAGGGGACTGGAGTAGGAGCTCCAGCGCTTCCGGGGCCTCACCCAACCCTGTATGACGTGGGGGCAGTTCCGGAGCCCCGGCGCTGGGGCGAGGCTGGATTAGTGTTTGGGGGCAACCGGAGGGGGCTCTCAGGCTCCACGGCCCCCTCCGCGACGATCTTGGGCTTCCCTTGAAGGTAGGCAGAGGCACGGGGCCGGCAGCCAATCGTGGCGCGGCTCAGGCGGGGGGCGCGGCCGATGACGCGGCTCGCATCCCCCGCCACGTGACGCGGGCCCAGTGCGGCTTCGGGCGCGATGCGGTGGCCCTCTCCTGGCCTTCGGGGGCCGCCGTGGGGGTCAGGCTGAGGCGGCGCTCCAGCCGGAGGATACTTCCCGGCCCAGCGTGGCCTATTGAGGATTCCGGCGGCCCTCTCCTGGCATACGGGGGCCGCCGAGGGGGGATACACGCTCCCTCTGAGGAGATTCCTGCGGTGAGTTGGCCTGGCAATTAGCGCTTCAGGGCACAGCGCGGTGGCGGCAGGTAGCGCCAAGCTATCACAGCGCTACGGGGACAGCAGGCGAGCCCTTGGGGTTAACTGTAGCACCTCGCAGGCAGGATGAGAGCAAATTATAGCGCTTGTCACACAGTTCAGTCAGGGGGAGACAGGTAGGCCCAGTTGAAGGCAGGGGATGCGCAGGGCAGTACCGTCCAGTACCGGGTCACTCCCCCAGCAGTCTCTGGTCACAGGAAGCAGTTTTCTTGGTGCTTGGATGGTTCTGCGCCCTTAGTTGCTTGTTTCTTGAAGTGGAAGAGAGGGGGGGTGATGAGTTGAAGGCTTGAAGAGTTTCTCCTCAGTCACTGCAGATGGGCCCTGGGGTTCCCTACCACTGGGCCAGATCAGGGGGCTAGCTTTGGACACCTCACCCAGCTTAAGAGGCAGCACCTTAATCCTGTCACTCCCAGTAGCATAGGTTCCTCACTAGGCCCTCCCGCCTAATACTCCTGCGTGGGTTCCCCAGGTCAGTGATGCCCCAACTGACTAGAAAAAGTTCCCTCCCTTGCTTATATATGCCCAGGTCAGGTGACCACTCTCTAAGGCGGGGGAAAAGTCATGTCCGCCTTCCTTCTGGAAGGTTCCAGGAGCTTCGCCACTCTAACTATGGACAGGGGCTGGGTGGCTGGTGTTGCAACATTGTATGGGGACCCAGCCTGCTCCTGGCAACTAGGGTGCTACACTAAAAGACCACGCTGCAGTAGCAGGGGCCAGTGGCAGCCATGTTGGAAGTAGAGAGCACCTGCACCCTTACACAGATTAGCTATGAAAAGGTGCCCGAAGACCTAAGGGCCAACAAAAAGAAGGTGGGAAAAATGAGGCAAGGTCAAAAAAATCACAGGGAAAGACCACCCTAGGGCTGACAGGTCTAACACAATATTATTACACTTTGGATGGAATAGTGACTGAAATAATGACTGCCTGAACTCACAGGCTTGGCCCTAATCTTTTAGCAGACAGTCAGGCCCTCTGTATTAGGTTAAGTTGATGTTCCACGTCGAGCGATCGTGTACAGCAGTAGCTGTTGAGGTAGCCCACTGACTTTCAGCACTTAGTAATGATTAAACTGAATGATCATACCACAAGTGTGGTGTTATTCTGATAATACAACCTATCGGGAATGCCATAGTCTACTCACAAGTCACTGCCACTCTTCTCTCGGAAGTGGGTGTAAGCAGTTACACAACCCTGTAAACTGGCATGCACATTGCAGCATTTTTTATCACAAACGATGAATCAACAGTGCAGCATTTGAAGATGCACGTCTTTTATTTTTTTGAAATGCATCACACCCAGTTACTGAGCGTCAGACATGAGGCATCTAGCTTCTAGTTATCCTCTTTAATATAGTGCCTCGTTTAACTCTTGGCATCTACTGGTGTATCAACTAGGCCTGGGCCGTAAATTTTCTTACGCTCGCGGAATTTGCGATATTTGAACATTTTCGGAATGTTTTATCTTGTTTGCGCTTTAAAAATGTATTCTCGCGCGTGCGGTAGCGGCCTACCGGGTCCCTGCATTCGCCGACGAGTTTTCCTATCTGTTTGCGTGCGCCACGAGATGTTGGATTGTTGGGAACCGGTCGCTCTATCCCGCGCACGTTTGCAATCGAGAACACGTCGATCGACCAGGAAGAGGAAGTATGCATCGCGAGAAAGATGGCCGCGCCCATTAGTGACCGCATGGGCAAGTTAGAGGTACATTTGCCCGTGAGCACGTAAAAACACATTGTGAACGGGCGGGAAAAGCAATCTCTGCATCTTCGCGAAAGTTCTGCATGCTCGCGGAGATTTGGCGCAATTTCGCGATAGTTTGCGAAAGTAAATTTCGCAAATTCCGCCCACCCCTATTATCAACCCTGCAGTCAAGATTAGACTTTCCCTATACATTTCGATCCAATTCAAAGGAAATCTAAAGGGCTACCAGTGTACTAACTATAATCATGTGTCATCATATACATTTATATATTCATACATCTGAAGTGCGTCACTCGGAAGGGCGCGTTTTCTGTCTCTATGGTGCTGCAAGGATCGCGTCGAATCTCGATGCCATACTCGTGTCTACGCACACTCTGAACTGGCAGCAACAACATACACAAGTGTAAAATGTTTAACCAGGACCTGTTTTGGCAGAGCTCTGTTTTCGATCTGTTATGAATCAAATACTAGGTATATTGCTTTACTCCTGCCCTGAGGAACACAAATGATTTTTCCCGTCCTGTACCCACGTGGACCTTACCAGAGCTGGTAAATATTTGCTTGCAAAGAGTTGAGGTAATATCGTTTTCTGCTTAGGCCTGGTGATAAGACACAACTTCACAGTTTTCTGTGTCAACATTGAAAAGTCAACATTTGGCTTAGGAGAGCTTTGACGCTCTGGTATAAGACATGGCTCATGTACACGTGACCATGACCTCCGCGCTTTATCACCATTCGGTTTGAATGGAGGAGGCTGGGAACAAAGCGGTGGTGCGTCATTGGACTGAGTGCCATCCAAATACACACGTGACAATGACTTATCCTTCTACAGAGATCGAAGAAGTCCTCTGAGTAAAGTCACATTTTACCTATTGCAGAATTTAGGTTTCATTGAATGAGATTTTATTTCTCACAAATGTTGCAATTCTTTGGACCCGTTGGGCATTTTTTTTTTAAAAGCCCTGATAGTTCGTGTGTAGGGACTGCATTTGGTAAATGCTTATAATAGAGGTAAATAATTATAATAGGGGTTTCGGTTTTCACCGAGCTATCCATCCATTCCACGTTCTGCATGTCAAAATGATGCATACTATGTGATAAATTAACAACTGTATTTCCCAAAACCTGATCCTGAACAGCTGGAAGACGGCTGCTACCACTGACCCCATGTCACTCATGTTCTGGGTGCAATAGAACCAGTGCCTTTGGTCTGACCACCACCAGCCACTGCTCACCTCTACACAGTAGCAAGCACACCCACTCCATCAATATGCGTGCATTTGAAGAGACTGGCACTAATCCATCAGGGTCATGCCCAAGGACCCTGGGAGTGTACAGGGCTCCTATATCTTCTAGTACTACGCCATCCATCACCGATTCGATATGGAGACAAACTAAAACTTGTTAAGTGGACATTGGATGGAACCCTCTGAAAGAAAATCTATTTATGTGCTGCTTCTGTGGGTGGGTTCATGGTTGTGTCACGAGCACTCGGGTACTCCATAGCTGCTCATACATAAGACATTGTATGATATAACCTCTGTGAAGCATTAGCACATAAGGGGCATAAACGCTGTGCATACATTGTTGCAAACAATATAACTCAACTGGTACAAATTGCAAATAATATAAATCATGACATAAAACCCAGTACTGTGAAGGTTCACTTCTAACCTACATCCATGCAGAAGAAATTGGGAATTCATACAAAAGAACTAAATTAGGATTAGGTACAAAGTAACAGCCTTACTGGACAGACGCATATCCAGGGAGACATTCCTATATGTATATGTCTTCACAAAATATGTCACATTAAGAGAAAGAGGTGCTCGGATGTCCACACAAAGAATGTGGTACTCAGAAAAGGAGTATGGGCTGAAATGGGCTTTCTTGCAATGCTATTGCTAATCTTTGCTTGTCTAAAAAGGCTCATGCAGAAGGAAGGTGTGCACTTCTTGACATGTGCATGTATCTGTGTTTGATTTCACTGTCTCCAAAGGGTATGTACGTTTCGAACAGCACATGCAACATATGAATAGTACTATTATGAACAACAGCCACGTGCATCAGGGAGGCTTAGTCAAGGTCAACTGTAGCATATAAAGCTTTACCAACATGACAGGGTAAAATGTGTGTCTGATTGCAGAATAATGCCCACATGCATCAAGGTAAATTGCATTCGCAAACGGTGCGAATCGCAAAATTCGGCCGTTTGCGAATGCAATTTCCTTTTTTGGGACGCATTATTTTTTTCATTTTTTCGCAATTTAAAGAATCGCAATTATGTTGCGATTTCTTAAATTGCGATTGCATTTAAGAAATCGCAATTTGTGATTTCTTAAATGCAATGCATTAACATTTTTTTTTGGCGTATTCGCAAATAGGAAGAGGTAAATTGCCATGAAGTTGAACTTGATGGTAATTTGTGAAAACTTTCAAAAATGCACAAAAGTGCATTTTTGAAAGTTTCATTTTACACACACACATGCCCTTGGGGCATGTGTGTGTGAAAAATGTTCTTAAAGTTTAATTTCAGGGGTGCAGGGGGGGTCCTTTGGACCCCCCCTGCACCCATGAAATAGCATTCTCATTTTGCGATTCCTTAATTGCGAATCGCAAAATGAGAATAGCTACCCATCCATTCCTATGGGCCTCTAGGCCCATAGGAATCAATGGGAAGGGATTCCTTAATTGCGATTCGCAAATTGTGAATCGCAATTAAGGACAATTAAGATTTCTTAATGCATAGAATTTTGCGATTTCTTAATTGCAATTCCTTAATTTTCGCAATTAAGAAATCGCAAAATGTAACAATGATGCATGTGGCCGTTAGCTCCGAAAGATCACCAGAAATCACCAGCATTTAAAAGTTTTTATTTATTTGGGAGAACACTTGGCCGACTATATCCAATTGAGTAGATATCCAGATTGTAAGACCTCCTCTCGGTCTCCTTTTGTTTCCTTTATGGCCTTTGTTGTAAACATATGCTTGCAATCCTGGGAGATTTGTGTTTGAGTGCCATGGGCGTCCACTTTGTGTGAGCTCAAGTTGTGTATAAGTCATATTGGGATGGTTTGGGTGTTTCCCAAACTATGCAGTTGAGAGCTTGCAGTAGACAACTGTATATTAACCTTCAAACTTTGAGCTTCCTCCTCAAAAACATGGATAGAGGCGCCGAAGACTGAAACTAAAACTTAGGGCTTTTGAGGCTCTACATGCTAATGGTTTGCTGAGTCTATGTGTACAGTTTCAAATACCATTGGAAAGGATTCCGGAGTCAGCCGCAGTCGGTAGGGGAGTACCTGCCGGGGCGGTGACGTGGGGAGGGGAAGGGGCAGGGTGGGGGTTAGTAATGTATGGATAATGAAGGTTTGCAGGTAAGTAACCATTTAAATAAATCAAATGAATTTCGTTGTGCGCACTGCATTGCATTTGGGGATCCTATGCCCCGGGATGGAAGCTAACCAGCCCCACCTCCCGGATACTCGGCTGCACACGGCCAAAGTCACACTTAGTCTGGGTCCTTGTGAAGTAGGTGGGGGTATGTCACAAGTTTTAATTAGGGGGTAGACATAAACAATGGGAGTTTAGCAGCCACTTGGGAAGTTCACCGACAGGTCTTAAAACACAATGGAGTCACGCAGTCTCTCGACCCACTTCTGAACTGTCTCAGAAGCGTTGCTTCAACCCAACCAATCTCTCTCTACTACCTGGGGCCAAGATGTCTTCGCGAGGGTAGAGGTGTGGAGAGGGCAGTTGGTCTGCCGCTATGAGAGTCAAAAGGGAGCACCTGATGAATGGGGAGTAACACAGGGGAGCCTCTCGGTAGGAGGAAGCACCATGAGTGGTACACAAATGATAAAGGTCGTGCCCAGGCAATCCGGGGCACAGCATCTGTGTGTGTTGGTATGTGTTGCCCCAGATACTTTAGGTCTCCAACATGAAGCGTTGCAAATGCAGTATCTCCCTGGAAGTGAGGTACAATGAACAGTGCACAATGATACAGGTTGCACCACACCAGTCCGGTCACACACACACAGGCACAAGTTCAGCAGAGCCACATGAGGTAGAATGAGACACTACTATGGGCACACCCCCACCTCTGAGGGTCGCATCCTGTGAATTGGACACGACAAGCATGAGCATTCAATCAGCGTGTCGCATGAGAGAGCATGATCTATGAAACCGACCTGGTGGTGTCCCGCAGCTGGTGAATCCGCTCACCACCAACTAAACGCTTATGAGATTCAGGGTCCCTGCGGTACAGGAAACACACACCTTAGATGTGGGCACAATTTCTGGGGCTCTGCACTAAAGAATCTGGTCACCAGACACAAGTCTTAATTCCTCACTCACACTGCACTACCCAATGGGATTCCGTAGCCAATGTGGGCACTTGAGAGGTCACCACTCTCCAGATGTCACAGGTAGATGGTGTAGGTGCCTCATGGGAGACCTTTGATGTCCCTGAGATCTCCGGGAGGACAGGAGGCTCCTTCATTGGCAGTAATCCTCCATGTGCACAGCAAAATCCTCTGGCAGTGTGCACCGCGCAGTCCTGGTTCTCCAGTCCTGTATCCCCACAAGCGTATCTCACCCTTTGCTGAAGGATGGTATCCATAGTTACACTGTTGTGTGTCTTTGAAATTAAGGTTGATTTAAGGTTTTTCCCTTTGAACCACAGATGTCTCCCCTAAATTGTAGGCCTTTCTGCCATGGGGCCCTTGAATGCAGATCTTAATCAAGTGGGACCATGATCTGGCCCGAGATGCTACGTGTCAAAACCTCTTTCTCCAATCTATCCCATCTGACCCTCAAATGGCCGAGGTCTTGTCATTCTAGTGGTATGACCTTGGTTTATCACAGTTGCTGGGGAATGCACAGATGTGCTCCTCGATCCTTGGTGTCCACCGAAGCCATGCACCACTGCACTCTAGACTCTTGAGAATAGAAATGTCCTTTTTCTATATGTGGCATTTCTGAGTGATTAATGCCAAAACCCGTTGGAAAGGGTTTGGCATGGCGAGTCCATTGATAGGAAACATGAGGATGCTCCACCGCAATCCACTATTGCAGCCCGAAGCAATGTCAACTACTTTCCCATGTTAAATTATGGGAAGAGTAAGGCTCACAGGTAGAGAAAACACACAGGTATTCCTCACTACCTGGCCACACGTGTGCTAGTGAAAGTTACATTTGTAAAAAAAAGTATGCATCCAGTTTTCCTTTAAGGAAAAAGGGTTGCATTTAAAAAAATGCTTTATTTAACTGCAGTTATGGACATGGTGGCCTGCTGACTACAGCAGCCCACTATCCAGGTGATGGCGGTGATCCCTAGGGCTTGCAATTTACGACCTACCTTAATAATATATTTATTAGGGTGGCTGAATTGTGACCCACAAGGAATTGATTATTCGAGAACCGATCTGTTAGTACATAGGTTGGTTCACAAATTACCACACTGGTCTCAAAAATACTGATCACAAATGGCTACCTGCATTCTGCTACTAGTTCTTAGTACATTTGCCCACCATTATTTAATTTAAACTTCAGAAAAATTATTTTAATTAGATTTAATATATTTACATTAATTAATGATTTATTTCAAATTTTACATTTTGAATAAATACATAAAACTATTATAATATTAAACATACAAATAGAGAGTTTTGTAGAATATCCGGAAGGCTCACCCCATATCGGCTACATGGTATTGAAGCTCTAATTATCCCATATTCTAAGAGAAAGAATCTTGCCCATTTGTTTGCTATTTACAAAGCTGGACATTTGCCTAGCATGCCAATTTTTAACCACCCGGTCCCAGATTCGCTTTCAGAGCAATGCTCGAAGAGCGATAGTTTGTTCCAAGAGAGCCTCGATCTGGGGTCTATCTATGTCGATGATACTATATCCCAAGTTAGATTCTGGAATATTGAGAGTCTAGGGTGCCTCGGTCTATTCCCCCATTACCTCCCTCCTTTGGTGGGCCGCAAACGGAAGTGTTTTTCCGTGGCACGAGGCCTTACATGTGTCTCATCAACTCTAGGTGTTCCTGAGCCCCTATAAAACTCCAGAAACTCAATCAAATGAGAGTTGATTGAGCAGATATAGACTTCATCATACAGCAATTTACATTCAAAAGTCCAGACAAAGGGCCCTAAGGTCTGAATAGGCCCACTTGATTGAATAAACAGTGATCAAGTGTTATGATCAGATATAACCCTTAATTAAGAGCCGGCTTCAGAGACAAGTGACTGACTAAGAACATTTCTAACTGTGACATAGATTTGTGAGGACCAGAATAAAATGTGAAGCCTGCTTCATTAGATTGCTCAAAACAGTAAAGGTTGATCCAGTGCGTATGAACAGATAAGTTGTTGCAAAGCCCCAGAATTGATGCTTACCCCCACAAACCACACTTAGTGGAGTAGGTCTGGGGCCAAAGTTTGAGAATCGCTGTTGGGACATAGTGTCACATTGAAATCGCCACACACAATCAACACACAATAAAAGGTGGTGACCATAGATGCAATTTAGTCAATAGAAAATCCAGAATGTTTGAAACATCAGTATTTGGCCCATAGACAACATACATCCTCACCAAAAGCTAGCAACCCCCCCCCACATGTCAACCCTCTGACGAACAACCCCCCATTTGCTACCCCAAGCCAATAATGCAACACCACTCTGAGCAGGGTAGAATATGCTGTAGACAATAATCTGGACCCAAGATCCTTCAACAGAGAACCCTGTTCATGAGATAGATGTGTCTCCTAAAGACAAATGATTTGGGGCTTGAGGGTCGCAGTCCAGAACATCTACTATCAAGAGCCATTTTCATTATAAATCTGAATCCATGAGCAACCCCTCAGGCCTACAATTTGCTGCCAGCACATCTCATACTTAGATTGTCAAACACTGAAAAACAGCACTGTTATCCCACAGACCAATTTTCTCAAGAATACATTTTCTACTTTTTCAACCCCTGTAGCATGCGTATTAAGCAGCCAACTAAAACCCCAATCCTCCTCCAACCCAATCCCCTGGTTCCCAAGATAGCGAACCCCACACCCCCGAGCTATGCCATAAAGAAAGAAGGGCTGAGATCTCCACACCTAGAGTTTACCAAATATTGAGGCTCATGGCCAAGGTCAGTCCCCAGTCAGCCCCCTCCGGAGCCCACGAAACACGTTAACCACTGAACACGGATAAAAGGTCCTCCTAATAAAGAAAAAGGCTACAAAAACGCAGGGGCAAGGAGAAGAAGAAACGGAACGCAAAGAGTGAAAAAGGAAGGGGAAGAAAATATCAGAGAAACAAATGTCTAAACTGTATGACAACATGGTACTCCCATCAACCTTCCAAAAGAGAAATCAATCATCAATAGACTAGAGACTAAAGACTAGGCCCCCCTCCATGAAAGTTTTAGTCAGTGAAGCCCAGCACCGAGGACAGCCCTTCTACTTAAAAGGGTAAGGAGCACAGTTTTTAGACATCAGAACAATTATAGCCAACAAGACAGTCTCAGCCATTTGCCAGCCATTTTTTTAGTAACCTCTGGAACTTTGGCCCTTCATAGCAATAGAAAGTCTGGCACTCCCTTCAAATTCATAAAGTTGTGAGTTCAATAAGAGAAACAGATACCTCAGGGTTTTGAAGTGCCAGGATATACTCATGGAGCTGCCAAAGTCTCACTGAAGTTTGATGGAAAAAGTCAGAGAGGACAAAAAAATCCACTCCACAGACTTTGACAGGCAACTTCGGAGTAGCAGCTCAAGAGATCTCTTGCTGCAGGATAAAGCTCCCAATATAGATTAGGATGGCCCAGCGATAACGAGAAGGCTTTAAGAGGTGTAAATGGAAAGTGGTGTGCCCTCTGAATCATGCAGTCCATGTACCTGTCACTCAATGCTGAAAAGGCTTCTCGGAACAGACGGTCAACAAAACCACTAGGTTCATTGCCTTCTGTGCCTTTCAGGGATCCCTAGAACTTGCATACTGTTTATACATGACCTGTTCTCCAAGTCTTCAACTCTAGATGAAAGGGTAGTAAGCTGTAGATCGTGTTGTGCGACCACGGATGTGTTTTTATCCACCGCTGATCAAAGAGCCATCTGGGATGACTCCACTGCCCGAAGCCGAGATTGCAAGATATCCATGTTTTTCAATAATTTTTGTAAAACGATTTGAGTTTGTATATGGGTGGCCTTTAATGTGAGTGAGTCCTTCCAATAGTTAGCCCTATGTTGCAAGAGGAGATGGTATATAGCACCCAAAATGGGGTTGTCCTGTACTGATACTACCAGTAATGATTCTGACACGGTAAGGAAACCCACCCTAGGAGACAGATTATTGGGTAAAGACTTATTGGAGGTTGATTAAATGATACGAGGCACAAGCACACGTGGAGAGTGGTTGGAGTGTTTCAGTTCTGTCCCATCTGGACCTCATATTAGCTCCTCTGTCTCATCTATTGTAGGGGCAGGATCGATTAGCCCTTGCTCTAAAGCTGTTGTAAAAATATCTTCAAGTTGGGCAGTCGAAAGCACCTCAAGCCCACTTCATTTCTTTGGAGAGAGCAACCTACTCGCAGAGAGATCAGGACTCGTGAAGGACCTCAGGGGTCCACGCAGTTAGTATAGTCCTTGACTGACAAGATGTATTGAGCCTCTTGCCCCGCCTCATCATTCTCATCACTTTCAGATAAGTCCGAGAGGGAAAAAAAGACCATCACCCCCGCACCGACAGGATCTAAGCCGACTGTACAAGGAGGCTGAAAAGAACGAAAGGGTTGTGCCAGATGCGCAGATACCTTTATGCCAGCTGATGACTTTGCTGGGGAACAGGAGGGGGAGCCAGGGCTGGTGGTTCCAGTTGTACTTCCTTAATCAAACTCCCAGAGTCAAGGTCTGTACTTGAGACTGCAGGGCCAGGAAGAGGGATTGAAGAGACAAAGGAATCCAGGGTTCGCTGTGAGCGAAGCAGCGAACCCCCACACCCCATCACAATAGAACCCCCCCCAGATAGGGTGACTGTGCTAGGCCACTTCTCTGGGGATCTGAATCTTGACCAGGCAGATCAAACCTGCCTCCTACTCCATCTGGAATGCGAGGGGCAGCCACTGAAGGTTGTACCATACTTTTAACTCCCCTGGGTCCACCTCGGTTAGCATGTATACTATCACGTTTTTCAGGGAGAAGTCACTTTTTTCCCAACTTGGGAGAAAGGTGAGTGTTGGTCATGTCCACCGGCCTCCTCTCCTTGAAACCCCCCTGACTGGTATCTTAGTTTGCAACTGGGTAATCCATGGCAATGACCTTTGTAGTGAAAGCAAGGCCACCTTACCTAACTCTGCAGCCTCAGATTCTGACTGCTGCTGGAAAGATTTCCAATTAAGTAATAGCTCCATGTGTAACAAAGTATCCAGCTGAATAAACAGTTGAGAACTGAGCTGGGAATTAAACTGGTTGCTGTCAAGTTTGCAGGTGGAAACTGTTACACTTTATCCAAGAAAGAAATTAAAAGTTTTTTCTCACTTTCTGAAGGAGGGGACCGGTTTTATAGTTCCCCTTTCTGCCATTGGTGTGAGTACTTTCCAAGCCGATAAGCGGTACCGACTTAGCGAGATGGAGAGCTTAAAGGAACTGCCCACTACAATGTCAAGCTCCCACTTCTGTATCCGGGTACCACCATGCAGTCATTACCGCACCGTCCCCAAGAGCCAAAGGACCTCCCCAGCCGAGAGCCAGAGCTGGAGCTTGTGTACCGAGAGGAGGGAGAGAGCATTGAAGGCACCTCCATCAGTGTCGTCCCACATCTGGCAGCGCGCTCTTGCTGTCGCTCCTGTCTTGAGGCAAACACTTCTCCTCCTCATTAACAACACTCCAGGACATGGGGCACATGCCTTGAGAAGCCGTAAGAAGAGTCAGGAGTGAAATCGTAGCCTTATGGTCGGTCATTCTGTGTACTTCGGAAGAACATGACCCCAGATGGAGCTCAGCCACAACGCGCCATCTTGCCCAGCCACCACCAATATTAACTTTTTTTAATTGAATATTTAATTTAAAAACATTACATTCTTAAGAAATTATTTTTCAGAAGTTTAAGTTAAAAAAAGGAATTTTCATCTAAAATAAAACAATTACTCTTGTTATGCCTTACTAATTATTAAATATGATATATAGAATTAATTTAATGTAATCTAATTATATATTTTTTAATGAATGTGTCATTGATTTATACATTCAAAATAGAATATAAACTATTTTGTAATTAAACAATAGATGTGTTTAATATTTAGATATTTTAATGTTAAATTATATTTATTTATAGTTTTTAACAATTTTTGATAATTTAATTTAATTTAACATTATTTCCTGGGGGGGGGGGGTTATTTTCAGTCACTACATCCAATATTTCCTATGGGACAGTTTTGCAGTACTGGTGATTGTCCATGTGTGGGGCTGGACTTACTCCAACTCTGAGCTGGAGTAATTTACTACTGTTTCAGTTCCCTTTTTGGCTGTATCCACTTTAGAAGTCCAGTTTGTGAATAGCAATGAGCTTACTCTTTTTGGGTGGGTGCATCTCCACATCCCTCCCTAAACCTCTCATTACTCATCCTTAAACCCCTCTCATTTAGTAGTAAGCATGTCCCTTTTTTGGCCATTACCCCTGTTCCACATTTACTACCAAGCAGTAAACGTAGATGTGTGAGGATCTCCCCATAGAAAAGATAGGGGATGTGGGGGCAGAGATATAAACCTGTAGTCCTTTTTTTAAGTTAAAAGAATCAGCGCAAGTGTGTAGTAGCAGCAATTAGCGGAGGGCAAGTTATCCAATTAATAGGAAGAGCCAAGCCAAACCAGAACAAAGGGTCAAGGCATCAAAATATTTGGATCGTAAATTGTGCAGCAAAAGTCGTGTAAAACTATAATAAAATATCTTCAAGTAAAAGAAAATAATTATTATAATGCAGAAGCATTTCAGCATAGTACATTATATTATATCACTGCAAAGGGTGGCATTTATTAGAAGTGATGTTTTTTAAACACTAACTTAGAAACAAATACTCCTTTAGCAACGTCCTACAATGTTACCATTAGTGAGCCACGAGGCAAGTCAGTTCTCAGTTCTCATGTGCCACTGCATGGTGCCCCGATTCTTATAAGCATAGATTCACCACAATTCTTCTGGTTTAGGTACCGACATCAATGGAAATCATGTTTTCTTTAATACACTATAAAACATACAATTAGGTTAGGTTTAAGGTGAAAATATGCTTTAAGTGTTTTATCCATTGAGAAAATTATCTATCTACACCCATAATAAATATTGAGAAAATGTGTTTTTCGCACTAAATTTCGAAACTTAGCCACCTTATTTGGGCATTAAGTAGGTCATTTATGGTTTCATATAAAATCAAGAGTTGACATTTTTCTTTTCCACAAGGATTTTACATGGGCAAATGCGGTTCAACTTTTGGTTAAATTGTTACCTTGAAGCAATTAACCAGTTTCCCTCACAGAAAGAAGCATTCCCTATGTGCACCTTTCAGCCCTCAACTGAGGTGGCAGAAAATATGTGACATTAGCATATTTTCCTTATCTGGAAGTTCCATCTACAAGAGAAAACGCTCTTAGTCCCTGAATCTGTTTTTGCATAGGACAAACGACTTACAGAGACATTTTTGTTGAAAACGTAACACTCCTTTTTTCACAAAATCTCTGGTGTTGTTTGAGCCTAGAACTCAGGCCTATCAAATGAAAACTGTTCTGCACATTACAACCTTGTGCACATAACTAAATACGAGAGGTGCCCATATTTAGGGCCTGATCTGATGCTTGGTGGAAAGAAAACTGTCCATCAGTTGGCAGGTGACATTACATTTGCCACAGTAATGGCCTACAGTCCGCCAAATGTAAAGCTTTTGCCGGCCCTTCAATGATGTCTGTAATTTGAAAGGAACTATCCTCATGGCCGTTCCTGTCAAGGTACAAGAAGTCTGGTAGATGGCCACCATTGTTTTTAAAAATCTGTTCACCAAACTTTACCAAAGTTTGTGTTTTGTTTTTGAAAAAACAGATAACTAACTAGCTAATGGCCCCATCACTTTGAGATTTTTCCCTAGATATTGGTGTCATGATTTCTCTTTTTTCTTTATTGAATGTACATAGGAGACTAAGAATTGAATGTGACAAACTGTTATAACAGAGCTTGGCTTTCTGGTGGAAACTAGTTATGTAATGGAATGGAAGCACTTCCTTGAAGGCAGGATTTTAAAACCAAATACCCAATATCATGATGAGAGAGAGTGATGATCCTAGAGTGAAGCCGAAGCCCATTCTTTTCATATTGCTAATAATCAGTTGAGGCGGGCAGGAAGCTGGCAGCCAGGCTCCTTCCCCTAAGCCAATCACAACGCTGCACACATCGCTCATCCAGAGGCTGGAGGGGTGGGTATGTTCTCCTTTCCATGCCGGCTGCAATGCAGCCTCAATGGAGAATGGGAAAGTGCGCATGACCGGTTGGGGCGGCCTGAGAGGTCCAACCAAACAATCATTGCGCACTCAGGAATGGGCAAACCACTCCTCCCCTGCTCCATAAGCAGAGCAGCCCCGCCCACCCAACTACAAAAGAAACATTAAAATGGTAATAACTAAAAGTTATTAGCTTTTTTTTAACGTTTTTGCTCTTGCACTGAGAGAAAGCAGTGGGGCGACGCTCCTCTGCCATAGCGGTGGAGCCGCCATTGCTAACAATAGGTTATACAGTTAGCTAGTTGAGGTGTCAACCCAGAGCTAAAACTGAGGAAGACTAAGAACTTTTTCAAAAAATTTCTGGCTTGAATGAAAAATGAAAAACAAAGTACTGCAATGCCCCTTTGTGAAAAGACTGGCAATACATATAACAACCTCTTGAACCAGTACAGCAATGTGCACACGCAGCCAGAGATACCTGTCCACAGTGTTCAAAGTAGAAATGTATAGAGAAGTTCTTCTTGATTTAAAAAGAAGACATCTAGTTTTAAATGAAGAAGTTGTAAAAGTAGTTCTCCTAACAGTAGTTATCTTAATTATTGTCTTTCACATGGCATAGTTTTTAGCTGAAGATTTCGATTTCTAGAAAGCAATACAAAAACACATAAAACGAAAACCATGGTACATAAGCGTATTCACCATCATTAAATATGCTTTATCTCAGTTCCAAAAGCATAAGACAGTTGAAACTAGAAGGTACCTTAAATATTACCTGAAAATAAATGTACAAATAAAGCATAATAATACAATAATCATGCATATTATAACGGGGATGCACACAGTCAGATTCATATACATTTCTTGCGAATTCATCCATAAAATTATATAATATTTAAGGTAAAATGACTTAAATAACTATGTGCTGGTCACATGATTTAATCTTTGGGCGTTTGTTTCAAGTAATCATAAACATATAATACTTCCATTAATCCTTTCACATTGATTGTACACTAAAATGTATACTCTACTCGATCTGCAATGCATCTGAAAAAAACAAGGACACAGATTATGGAATTATTGGAAATTGGGTTTCTGGTTGGCAGAGGTGTGCACCCTGTCCAAGCAAGAACCACAATTGTAGTCCGGAGAAGTCAGATACACACCATAAATGAACATATGCGTGGCCTCTGGTAGCTCGGCACAGAGTAGGCAGGCTGAACTTAAGAGGCAGTGTGCAAAGTATTTGTGCATCAGTAACACAGTGAAACACCACAAAAAGACTACTCACCAGTTTAGAAACATAAAACATAGTTTATATTTATATAAATAAAAGAAGACCAAAACAACAGAAATCCGATGAGTAGAAGTCAAGGTATGAATTTTTAAAGAATAAAGTAAAAATATCACTTAGAAACAATAAGAAATGGGGGTTATCTGTCTGGGGGGTTGGACCTGGGCGAAGTCAAGAATTCAAGTCAACCATGATGGAGCATGGACTGGATACAGGAGCCAAGCAAGGCCTGCTGAACAAAAGTACATTGATTCTGGTCACAACAGCGAGATGCGGGGTGCAGCCAAGCGATGCGTTGGTGTCCATCTTGCAGTCAAGGCGATGAGTCAATTTTCTGAATGCAACAGTGGAATGTGCCGGTTCTGAAGGCAAAGCATCAGTTCCAATATGTGTTCGTTCCAAGTGCAATGCGCCGTGTTTTTCCCTGCAGTCAATGGGATGCGTCAATCATGGCTCCTAGAGCGACGGCGATGCGGTGGTCCCAATGTCTTGGTTCTGATGGTGATGCGCTGGTTCCAAGTGCGATGTGCCAGTTCTGTTCCCGCAACAGCGACGTTGTGTTGATTCTGCATCACACAGCAGAGGATGCATCGGTTCTACTGGACAAGCACCCAGATCCACTTATAAATTGACCAGGCATAGGAACATGGGGTACGACTTTGACATCTTTAAGTCATAATCAAGCCAGCATGCCCTGGAGAACAGTCTGGGTCTAAACAAGAGTACATTTCATCCTCAGTAGGGCAGAAGGTAGCAGGGAGCAGAGCCTCACAGCAGCCAGTAGTGTCTCTTTTGGTGGGGTCGGAGACCCAATACTTAAAGCCAGGTGTGCCTTTGAAGTTCAGGTGGTCCAGACTCACTACAGGGGGGTATGCAGCCCTTTGTGTGAGGACAAAACATTGGCTATTAAGGTGTGTCAGCTCCTCCCTCCCACCCTGGTCAGGATGACCCATCATGATGTGGATTGGTACTTTGTCACACCTAGCCTTCCTTTGTGTGTGGCTGTCTAGAGGGAATGAACAAAGTCCAGCTGTTACCCACCCCAGATGTGCATTGGAGACAGGCTGCAGGCACCAAGAGCTAAGAGCAGAGAAATGCCATCTTTCTTAAAGGCAAAATTCACACAAATGATGGACAGAATGTGGAACAAATCAAACATTCACAGTCAGTCAAGGGGGTGAATGTTTGATTTGTTCCGCATTCAGTCCATCATTTGTGTGTCTTTTGCTTTCTCACCCTAAGTGTGCCGGGTATGCCCAGATGTGGGTTTTGGGCTTACTGTGCCACTGGATTCCAGCTAGAGTGGCTGATGAGGGTGATGCTCCGAAACCGGTCCCAGGATGCTTTTTTCTTGTCCAGGTAGGACTTGGCTTGGCATTTTGGGCTGGACTGTTCCCATGAGGAGCAGGGTCAAGACTGATTTGCATATGTCTATGTCTAAACTGGGGGGGCATGGTGAGCAAAAGAAGAATGGATTCTACCCAGGTCTTTTGACTAGGGGTGAATGTTTGATTTATTTCGCATTCTGTCCATCATTTGTGTATCTTTGCTTTACCTTTCTAAAAGGAGCATTTCAAAAACAGTGGTGAAAATGTCAACTTTGCCAGCAGAGATGATATGTCTTTACCCTTCCAAAGATATGAAAGATGTCAGAGCTAATCCTTCTCAATCAAGAATTACAGCTAATAAATGTAATAAGTAATTCCCAATGTTAACCTATATGAGGGGGAGGACTCACAGTAGTGAAAAATGAATTTGAGTATTGTTCACTACCAGGACATGCAAAACTTATGTCACACCTTTTAATTACACAGCACCCTGCCCAACAGGCTACCTATGTCCTACCTTAGAGGTGACATATGTAATAAAAGAGGAGTTCAAGGCATGGCAAGGGGCTTTAAAACCAAGTCGAAATGGCGGTAAACACTGCACTCACAGGCTCTGCATTGGCAGGCCGGAGACTTTTTTTAAAGTGCTACTTATATGGGGGGCACAATCAGTGCTACAGGCCACTTATATCATTTTATTTGCAGTCCCTGAGCACAGGTACTGAACTCTACTAGTGAAGTATAGATAAATTACACAAAATTAACAAAAAAGGGAGGTAGAGTAGTTGAGGTAGGACTCTTACTCCACAGACTTATATGCATAAACAAAAGGAATCCTACCCGGGGAGAAGTGCGGCCCATAAGGGTATGGGAGCACTCAGTGTTTGATAAAATACCCCTCACACACCAAAAGGCCCTTTGGTGTCATGCTTCATCATCGGGGTCTTCGCACCCCTCTAACGGGATGCGGCGTGCTGCGACCTACGACTACGCGGGAGCACTGGTCAATGACTATGTGTGGTGTGTGTGGTGTAAGTGATAAGGATAATAATGTGAGTGGTGGTGAGTAGTGAAGAGTTAAAAAGTACCTGGCTCGTAGGTGAAATTTTTTTTTTATTCAGGACCTCGGGCTGGCACTAGTAAAAGAAGTGAAGTGAGAGGTAACGTCTGTTGTGATAATGAACAGTACCTCATGTGTGCGTCGACATGTTTTGGAGCTGGCGCTCCTTCTTCTGCCACCGTCTTACCCCACACTCTGCTCCGCTCGTATGAACCATACGAGCGGAGCAGCGTGTGGGGTAAGACGGTGGCAGATTCGTCCCCAGTTTATTGCACAAATAGCAATCAACCCCCAGACGCTTCTATGAGCTCATGAAGCAAGCAACTTTTATCTATTGAGTCATGCAACTGCATGTATCCTGAGCCAAAATCCACGGTAGGCACATTGTAGCCTTTTTTATCACTTAAAATAAATTGTCACTTTTTGTTAAATAACAAATATTTTGAGTTACAAACTAGCAATACGTGAGTAAGGTGGGGAAGTTGTGCTCCCGTCCTGAAGAAGGAGCGCCAGCTCCGAAACATGTCAACGCACACATGAGGTACTGTTCATTATCACAACAGACGTTACCTCGCACTTCACTTCTTTTACTAGTGCCAGCCCGAGGTCCTGAATAAAAAAAAAAATTCACCTACGAGCCAGGTACTTTTTAACTCTTCACTTCTCACCACCACTCACATTATTATCCTTATCACTTACACCACACACACCACACATAGTCATTGACCAGTGCTCCCGCGTAGTCGTAGGTCGCAGCACGCCGCATCCCGTTAGAGGTGTGCGAAGACCCTGATGATGAAGCATGACACCAAGGGGCCTTTTGGTGTGTGAGGGGTATTTTATCAAACACTGAGTGCTCCCATACCCTTATGGGCCGCACTTCTCCCCGGGTAGGATTCCTTTTGTTTATGCGTATAGATAAATTAAACATGCCAATTGTAGATTGTCAATCAAACCATGTTTTAAGGGAGAAGCAAATGCGCCGTAGCACTGGTTAGCAGTGGTTAAGTGTTCAGAGTCCTAAGGCCAACCAAAAGAAATCAGCAAAAAGGTGAGGAAAATACTCAAAACTTTTGGGGAGGACCACTCTAAGGCCGTCAGGTCAAACAGGAGTAGACTTATTTGCTACAGTCTGCAACTACAACAGCACACAAGGCCATCTTCTAATCCAAATGACGTCTGCCTACGAACTGTAATGACAATTTAACAAGTTGTCATCTTCTCTCCAAGAAAGCTTCAAACTGGATACAATGCAAGAAGGATGGATGCTGACTTTAGGTGCTTCAAGTCATGTAGGCCTAAGCGATGGTACCTACCAGGTCATGTGAAGGTCTATATAGACAACACAGAATGGCAACAAAGCATTAGCAAAGTCAAATATGCCTGCTATTAATGTGCTAAAGCTTGCAGACACAAACATGCACACAGGCTGTCTCTGTGCATTGCATGCACGGATGCTGTTGCCCATTAAAGTTGCCGATGTTGGGGAAAAAAGCAGCAGAAGAGGATTGTTTCTATATAAAATGCATATATGAGGTAAAACAATTGCATGTGAAAAACATGCAATATTGTTACTTAAGGGCAGAGGTCGTATTAGTGGTACTATTGATAGTTAGGAACAGAGATCAATTAGTATTTAAGTGAAGCAGGATCAGATCTGAAGTTGTGCGTACCTTGTCGGGCAACATTTATGGAGCAAATGTTAAAAAAGGACTTATAGGTTATTTTAATGAGTCTGTAAAAGCTACTCTGTTGCTATGATGAGCAAGAGAGCTGCAAATTCGCACCCAATAGACCAGATATTTGAGAATAATTTTATAAATGAGAGAATCAATACTAAGATTCATGAAGAGAGGCGAAACTGGTGCACAATTGGGTAGCTGAAGAAGCTATCTTAATTTAATTTTCTTTACTGTCCAATGTCTCTCTTTTGGAGTATCTCCACAGAGCCGCTCCAAATGTCACCGCCCACACTAAGCGCCTTATCATTGAAGGTCTTATTGTATGAGGTTAGCAGCACCCTATTGCCATGCCTTACTGAATATCTCTTCAGTGCTCCCTCCCTTTGGCAAAGGATTGTTTTACTCTTGGTAATCTGGCTTGGTCCTTCCAAACCCTAACACCAAAATACTCAAATTCTGAAACCTCACTCGAATGAATGACTGTAGAGCGATGCTATTCTTTAAAGACGTTTGGGGATGGGATTCAAGGCCATCTATTTTGTTTTTATTGACTGGCAGTCCTCTTTCATTACACAGATATGAGAGCCCTCTGGGGAGCCAGGCAAGGCCAGCAGTGCAGACAGGACAGCGGTACCATCCAAGCAGGCAGCATACAGGCCAGAAGAGCACCCAACATTTTAGTGCATTGGTTAGATCAGCATCTAGAAACAGGGTAGATTGTGTAAATAAGGGCTGGACATGGCTGGTGCAGCACACAGCCTTGGATAACATCACTTAGGACAATCTCGAGTCTCTAGACCTTTATTTATTTGAAGGGTTCCATCAGCTACTTTTCACTCTATCAATTTGATGTTGCCATGTCACTGCTTCTGTTTCTCCAAAAGTGTAAAAGTGATGTTTCACTCTTGCTATAAATGTCGGCATTTGATTTGTGTTGCCTGGTACCTCATCCGGATAAGGAAACTGACAGATTGTGAAGTTTACTCACTCCCACGCTGACCCACCGACCCAGCTATGACACAATGAAAGGAAATAAAGTAATGCACACGTGAATTCGTTATGCAGCCTCAGTCAGCTTTTCCTGCTCCTAGCTCCGGCAGCACAGAGGTACACGTAATGTTTCTATTCCTGGTGCGCAGGCCAGGCGCACAGGGCTCTCCCCAGTCACTCACGTAGCATCGGTTTGACCAGATAATGCGCTATGGTGCTTTAGATTAGGGCACGTTTAGAGCACACACACACATGGGAAAAGACACAATTAGAGTGCGCTGGGGTGAGCACAGACATTAAATATTGGGGGAGATTGACCAAATCTCCATGCAACGCAGCGCAGCCTCCCGTGAGGCTGCGCTGTGCTGCGCCACAGGGATGGCGCAGGAGAGCACCATATTTTCAAACATATGGCTCTCCTCCCCTTTCCCCTGCTCCGGCAGTGATTGATGACAGCTGCCGTGCTCCAAGCACCACCGTAGCACCATAGTGCTAGGGTGTGTGTGTGAGTCTAGCATAGATTTTGTACAGGAAGGGTATCCTTCCTGTACAAAATACTATGCCTAGACACGAAGACACTTTATTAGTCTGCTGCACAGTGCAGCGCTCATACAAAGTCGAAAAAGGAAGGAGAAACGAAAGCATATCTCATTGTGTGCCTAGTTTAAAAGGGTGCAGTTTTCTCACGCTAAACCCAATCTACTGCATTAAGCAAATTGGGTTTAGCGTGAGAAACCTTGGTTGGTAGCATGGGAACGCCCATGCACCACCCTTGGTACGACCCCTGCGCAAAGTAATGCGAAGCTCGCTATGCGCTGCTTCGCATTACTTTCTTGTTATTTCCAGCACTAAACAAGTTTTGTGCTGCAAAGTAAATTAGGAACAAAAAGATTTTGCACTGTTTTGCATCACTTTTGTGACGCAAATACGATGCAAAATCTTAGTACATTTCCCCCAAGGTTTGTGCTGATGTAAATTTGGGAATTTAGCATATCTCGAGGACGATAAATGTGATAAATTGGTCATGAAGGTCATAGGTTGGTCATGAAGGATGTGATTGACCAAATCTCCATGCAGCGCAGTGCAGCCCCCCGCCAGGCCGCACTGCCTTGTGCGACAGGGAAGGAACAGTAGAGCAGGTTATTTTCAAAGATATGGCTCTCTCCTCCCCTTTCCCTTGCGCCGGCACTGATTACAGCTGCCTTGTGCCACGCACACACATTAGCGCCATAGCGCTAGGGTTTATGTGTTTGTCTAGCATAGAATTGTACAGGAAGGGTACACTTCCTGTACAAAATACTATGCCTAGACATGATGCAAAGCTTATCCCATTTTGTATGCATGCTGCACAGTGCAGCACGCACACAAAGTCGGAAAAGGAAGGAGAAATTAAAGCATTTCTCCTTCCTTGCGCCTAGTTTAAAAGGGCGCAGTTGTCTCACGCTAAACCAAATCTACTGTATTTATTTCAGCTATCCAGTACAAGTTTTTTCAAGTTTTTATTTATTATGATAAAGGAACTCTTTATGAGGTCCACATAAAAGCCAGAATATACATACAAAGCAAGAGGCACATAAAATGTCATTTCAACACTAAAAACAAAAAAAAAAAATAAACATCTTAATACAGGTCCAGAAAACATTTAAAGAAACCGTACAGTTTAAAACAAAACATTTCATTAGGTGGGATAATCAAGGCCGCCTGAAACGACGAAGCTGAGAGAATGTTGAGTTGTTGGCAAATTGGTCGTAACCATCTACGCCTGAAAGGCATCAGGGCAGGACAAACAAAAATAACATGATTTAAGTCCTGGTCATACATCTGACAAAGATCACAAAGTGCTGAATGGCCATACCATCTGGCACAAAGAACTTTCAACGGAAGCAGATTTTGTCTTATTAAGTACACTAAGCGTCGAACGCCATGAGAGATGTTCCAGTGCATATAAGTTTGAGCTTTCCGCAGAAAACAGGACTCAATAACAGGAGTACAACCTTTTTTTAGCAGCCGGGAATCTCTGTCCTTACAAAACCCCAGTTCCCATGTGGTAGATTTCAAGATGGTTTTTAATTGGTAAGAGGATAAAGAAAATAAAGTCTCTTCATCCAGTTTCAATTGTGCCACGGCAAATCTGAAGTTTTTTACAATTAAGGAATAGTCATTGAAGTTGCCCAGCAATTCATTTTTTATAAGGTGTCTTAAGGTGTTAGACTCACTTTTTGCTATACCTGCTACCCAACGTATGATACTAGCCAAACCTTGAACCCAGCTACTGCGTATACCAAGTTCCTGTCTCAGGGAAGCAGTCGAATTTGCTGTACTAACAGATAATAAACTACGCAGAATTTTCCCTTCTGCGGAGTTTAAAAAACTCCACTTTTTTAGATCTATTAACTCTATTCCGTATAACAGGGAGGCTGGAACTTTCGCTCTAAATACTTCTAAAAGAATAGAAAAATGCCTTCTACCTGTGGCTTTATACAAGGATACTAAACTCTTTCCCTGTGAGATAGCCTTCCGGGAGTTATTGTCTATATGTTCTTTGTCACTTAGATTATTTGTGACAATTTTGCCAAGGAAGGTGTAGGATTTCACAATTTCCAATTTTTGATCCCCCACAGCCCAAGGAAAATTAAGGAATTTAGGTTTCTTCCTACCGGAGAAACACATCACTTTGCTTTTTGCCGTGTTTATCAATAGGTAATGGTTTTCAGCGTATTCAGAAAGCGCTTGCAAGCGATTATTCAACCCCTTCGGGGTAAGATCCAAAATCAAGATATCATCTGCATACATAAGGCATGCAATTGGAACTCCACCCAGAGACGGGGCAATCCCAGCGCATGCTGAGAGGGCAACAGGTAAATCAACTGTATAAAGGGAAAACAGCAAAGGAGCCAAAAGGCAACCTTGCTTTAACCCATTAGAGGTAAAAATTATTTTAGATAAACCACGTTCACCTCCCAGTAGAACTCTGCACCAGGTATCTGAGTAGAGTGCGCGAGTTAATTTAATAAGAAAGGGGGGCATACCTAAATCAAATAACTTTCTCCACAGCAATATTCTATCCACTTTATCAAATGCGGTGGAGAAGTCGATAAAAGCGCCATATACCTGCCCACCACGGACTTTCACATATTTTTCCGTGATAACATGTAGTGCCGTCAAGTTATCTAGAGTTCCGTGATTTTGTCTGAAACCTGTTTGTTCAATAGGCAGGATATTAAACTCAGTTACCCATTGGTTCATTAAAGTAAGAATACATTTTGCGAAAACCTTACCAATGGCGTCAAGCAAAGCGATTTGTCGATAATTTTGGGGAAGATCTCTAGCCCCTTTTTTATATAGAGGAACAATGATACTTCCTTTCCAGGAGGGGGGGACTGTTCCACTAGAGAAGCAAAATTTAAACACTGGAAAAAGGATTTTGCTCCAAAGTTCACTCTGTTGTTTTAATACAGAGATGGGGACCTTATCTGGACCCATCGCACCAGAGGAACGCATGTTCATAATAGCAAGTTCAATTTCCTTTTCCGACGGACAATCAAATACACGTGAAACATAATTAGATTCCACCATGAATAATTGTGGATTATTGTTACTGTACAAATTCTTGATATATTGGACCCAAATCTGTTCCTCAATGGCAATAGGAGTGGCACTGGCTCTGGTCCCACAACCCTTGCCGATTAAAGACCAGAAAGTCTTGGCTTGGCCGTTATAAGAGGCTTCCCTTAGTTGTATCCAAAGAGAGTCTTCCTTATTGCGTTTTAAACGGGCCTTAAGCCTAACTCTCCTTCTTTTTAAAATTGACAACTTATGCTTGGCTTCTTGGGTAAATGATAAATATTGCCCCCTTATTACTTTATTTATTTCTATATTTAAAGCCCGCAGTGGATGAGGGACTGCAAAAGATTTTTTCACACAGGGTTTCTTTTTCGCCATGGAAATTACCAATTCTAAAAAGTTAGCAAATCCCAACAGCTCTCTCCCTTCCCAGAGAGGTAAACTCTTAACAGTTTGATTCAAAAGGGGCACCAAACTTTCAAAGGAGTGAAAATTCCAGAAACATTTCCCTGAATTGGAGTCAAAATTCACCAGATCCGTATCCAAACTCCAAGAATCCACTTTCGGAAGACTGACAGAGACTAAAAGCATCAACGCATTATGGTCACTAAGATTGGACTCTATTACTTTCATATTTTTCAACTGGGAAAATAAAGCATAATCTGCCATAACATAATCAATGATAGATTTTCCCTTATTTGATTTATGCGTAAAAGCTGCCGGGGTATCCGAGGGGAGCTTCCCATTTACAATTAAGCAGTCAACTTTATGTAGGCCTTCTAGGACAAGTTTACCTCTTTTGTTAGTTTTAACTTTAGTAGGGAACTGGGCCGATGGTATATTCAGAGACTCTTCCCTAGGGTTGTTTCTAAATAAATCCAGCCCACAATTGGATATATTGCAGTTCAAATCCCCAAACATTAATACATGAGGAGACGGGGAAGCATCCATCGTTTTAGTTAAAAAGGAGAACAGTGTTTTTAGACCATCATTAAAACAACAATTTGGGGGAATATAAATGTTTATCACTACCAGAGATCTATTAGGGCAATCTTCAAATACATCATTTAAGGTTATTGCCTGGAACAATTTCCCTGGATCGAGATAATGTGAGTAATTCCATTTTATTCTATTTGTTAACAAGCATGCTATTCCTCCCTTTGCATGGCCTCTTCTAGAGGAGGTTGCACTATTTTCCAAAACAAAGTAATCTTTTTCTAGAGCTAATCTACCTTCCACCCATGTTTCTTGTAGACAGATTATATCCGCTTTATGGGAATGCAAGAAGCATAATTTCTCCTTATGATCTTTAAAACCTGCAGTATTCCACGAGATGATCTTCAACTCTCTGTTAAAAATTTGAATGCGGTTTGGGGCAGCGAGCAGATTTACTCGCTAAAACTCCAGGTAACCAACTCCATTTAGACTGATCATCCTTCACAGTTTGTTTAAGGGGAGGATTTTTATATGACACTCGCCTTTCATTCCTGGACACACATATTTTTAAGTCCTCTGATCTAGACCTAGACCAATCCGACGACATCAAGCCCGTATTGGAGGGAGATGACAAATTGGAAGAAACACATTGATTTCGATTTTCTCCAAAGTACTGTATTTATTAAATTGGCTTTAGAGTGAGAAACCTTGGGTGGTTGCATGGGAATGCCCATGCACCACCCTTGGTGCATGGGCAAAGTAATTCGATGCAGCACTATGCACTGCTTTGCATTACTTTTACGTTATTTCCAGGGCTAAACAAGTTAATTGCTGAAAAGTAAATTAGGAAAAAAGATTTTGCTCCGATTTGCGTCACTTTTGAGATGCAAACACAGCGCAAAATATTATTAAATCTCCTCCGAAGAGTCCTAGGGGAGCACGCTAAAAACAACAACTATTTCTGGTGGTCTGTTCTAGAAACTGGCATATGTCCAGTTTTGACATGTTGAAAAAGCAAAAGTTACATTAGACGTTGCGTCTAATGGAGAGATTGATTAGTGATGCCTGGTGCCCGGCCCCAATATGCAATACATGCAAGACTACTGATCACATAGCATGGTTGCATACCATTCCCTGGGTCCCCTAGGCACAGCTGCACATTATGGCCAGTGGGTAACAGGATCAGGATACTGGGCAAAGGACATGGTCTGGGGACATTCACTGTGCTCGGTGCCCACTAGGTGTAACTATGTCATGCTATTAGTTTATGCTTAGGCAATGGTATTTTGATAACATGGCATTTTTAAATCGAAAACCCTCAAATTCTGCAGTGCCATGGTACCACGCTTACCATCATTTGTGAAATTAAAAGTTTCTTATTCTTTTAATCATAATTAGAAAGTCCTTTCAGCAATGGTTATGAAAATCCATGTTTCAAAGGAATGATGTCATACATGTGAGTTATTTATTTTTCACAATTCGCAGAAATTTCGTTATCTTTGTCAACATACCCACCAGCATGACGGCTAGGAAGCAGAAATCTATAAGAAAGAGTACAGCGGTATGATGTAGTAGCGTTTTCAATATGCATTTTTCTATTTAAAGAACATGTAATATGAAAGGTATACATTAGATAAAATGTCATGAACTTATGGGTTATATTTACAAACCACTCTGCCTCATGGTTGGTTATCATGTTCCCAGGCAACTCTCATGGTTTTTGACGCATTCCCATAGTGACAAGACCTTGTAAACCTTGGAATGCCCCGATAAGATGGGCCTCCCCAGGAGAGGCGTAACAAGGAGAAATATCTTTATTTCTTTAATTTTTCTTCATTTCTTTCTGCAGCACACACAGAAAGAAGAACAAGCCTCTCAGGTTTGCTTCTGTGCAGGGGCAAAAACAATCCTGCCTACAACACAGGCACCTTTGCACCATGGTGAAAGTGTGCCTACGTTGGTGCTAGGCTGCCAAAACGGCGCCAGCAGAAGGGAAAAGTACAGGAGTGCACCACAATGGATGAATACGGCACATTCCAGCTCTTTACCTGTGACGCAGGGCAACACAGCAAGGTGACTCTGCATTGCCTTGCATCACAAAAGTCATAAATATGCCCCTAGATGTGTGCAAATTATAATTGTTGCACACCTAGCTTTAAATCACTTCTGTCCTATTCCCTGAAACCATAAGTTTTGTGGGACATCTGGCAAAAAGGAATTGCATTCCCAGCTGTCGCTCGGCGCTGCAAATCCTGAGGGACAGAAGGGAAATACAATGGCCCCCGCCCAACAAGCTGGACAATTCTATCTCCCAGATGTCGTGCCCTGGGACGCTGGCATCAGGGAAAGAGAAGTAAGTGGCTACTTGGAGCTGGTAAAAATGGCTTGCGCACAAGTTCCTGTCTCCTGTGCAACAGCAGAAACATTTCTACTACTACACAGAACCCCCTTTTTTGATGCTTTTAGATTTCTATAAATAAAACTGGAAGCTCAACAACAAAGTTGGGGAAGTTTAAAAATACATTTTTAAAAAATAAATGAAAATGCTACGATTCTCAACGTTCCCATCCATTTATACAGCCATAATACAATACATTATTAATTCTCAATATTTACATATAGACACATAGATATTACAGAGGCTTAACAGTGCAGTCGTTTATACTTTCTTTGGGGAATTCAAAGACCATTTTTGCCCAAACTTTTCAAATTCAAAATTAAAGTTCACCACATTTCAAAAGGTTCCTGGTGTGCAGATGTGGTTACATGTGGAAACTCTAGGAAACACTGATCAAGTATTTTATAATTTAAAAGAAGATTTTTAAAGTCAGTTTTAAGAACCATTCTACTGACGTTTTCTTGTTCAGATCACCTTAAAGCACGCACCTTTCCTAAATGCTACACATTTTACAAGAATACATATAAACTACTTGGACCATGACTACTTCAATCAATGGAACAAAACGCAGCCTCCATTTACGAAAGAACGCTTTAAACGTGCTCAAGACTTATACTGTGAATGTGCAGAGACGGAAAAACATTCTCACTTAGTGAGTATATGAAAAACATGATGTGGGCAGTATTCCAATCAGCCATTACCAATGCAAGTCTGCACATTTGGTTACTGTAAAGTCAAAATGAAACCCATAAGTTATCAGAAGTAAATGTAAAGTGAGGGTCAAACTCTTAATGGTAATGTGGACATGTAGTCTCTACAGAGGTTCCAGTTCAAGATGCATATAGTCAATTCTGATATCAAGTTAAGCAAGCACTGACAAAACCAATAAGTCGGTGTAGTAAGGTAATCCAGACGTAGCAGGTTGTAGAAAAGGTATTTATTCAAGTAAATGTAACAAACAGGTGAGGGCCAAGGAAGCGATGTCTCCTCCTCAGCAGCTCAGCCTACAACAGTCAAGAACCCTAGAACACAAGTCCACTCTACACTCTACATTCTTAACTCGCGGTATAAAGAGAATGCATATTAAAGGAATATACAACATAACACATCCCCCCCCCCACACAATGAAAAGAAAAGAAGTAGAACATGGAAAAAAAAAGGAAAATAAAAGGAAAGGAAAAACAAGAAAGGAAAAGAAAACACAATGCCAAACAGTAAAATCCTTAAGCAGGAACAACATGTTATTTTGCCACATATAATTTCGCTCTTGTGGACCTGCCCTTAAATAGAAATGTAAGCCACCTAAAGCCAATCATTCCAATTCTGTTGCCTGTAAAGCTGATTGGGCAAACATCTGATGGGTACAATTGCTCACCAATCTTCTTTACAAATTTCTTCCTCCAAACCTCTTCATTTATAATTGTATATGGGGAACCAGAATCCGCATACACACTTATCACCACTCCACCAAGAGATATCTCACAAATTGGTTTTCCTTTAAGGGAATCCTCTGAAATATTAATCACATAGTTCCCACGAACACTCTTTATGCAACATTCGTCCTCATCATCTACTTCTTCCATACTCTCCCCTTCATCTTCATACACATATTTCACGTTACTGCGTCTGCGACACATCTTACTAAAGTGACCTAAAAGTCCACAAATACCACACTTTTTCTTTAACGCTGGACATAGTCTACTAAATGCTAGATGCTCTTTACTGTCACATCTATAGCATCTCCTATCTTCCGTGTTCTTGTTTTGAACTCTTGTAGGCTGACCAGTCCATCTCCCTTGTTGTTGCTGTTGACGAAAATTTCTATTGGGGGCCTGAATCTTACAAACAGTTCCCGACGTCTTGGACACATCTTTTTCGGTTTCTTTCACCACAGTGGCACACCTTCCCGACATTTCAGATTTTCTCATGATAGCTACCACATCGTCAAGAGGTGCATCTCCATTGACCCAAAGACGATCTTGCAAACCTGAGTTGTTGTTATGCATCACAAGTTGATCACGTATTAAGTCATCATGTAAATTATCAAATTTACAATCAATGGCAAGTTTTTTAAGATCATCCATCCACTCATCTACAGTTTCCTCCTTAGTTTGCCTCCTTTGAAAAAATTTGTGTCTTATGACCCCGATACATACTTTGGGAGCAAAGTATTTATCCATGTTTTTGATGGCATTCTCAAATTCATCGAGATCAGAGTCGTCAGTTTTACTCATTCTTGAAAATGTTTTTAAACCTATGGGTCCTAGGGAATGTAGAAGTAGTCTCTTTTTCTGTTCAGGTTTCATTTTTTTGGTTTCATCCACAGCTTCCAAATAGTTGATAAAATACTCTTTCCATTCTAACCATTTTATGCTTGGCTGGGTACCTTTGACCCAAAATGGTTCAGGAGGACTAATGGAAAAATGTTGTTGTGCCATATTCGTGTCCTTATTAACAGTAGTAACAACGGAATCACCTTCTTCCATGCACCAGAAGGTAAAATACAACCTTCACTCGACCTTCTCACCTGTATAATGTCACAATATCAAAACATATATATATATATATTTTTTTAAATATGTAAAATTCACCTTACTGTAATGTCCGGAATGTACCTCTGTAGATTCTGCCTTCTTTTTTTTTTTTTTTTAAAGAAAACGTGGCCTCTTTACGATGTGTCAAAACTTCTCCTCGAAATGCCGATCTATAATGCGAGTAGTAAACAAAGCTAGCTAAAATGGCCGCCACGTTGGGGTCACGCTGCGTGACCTGCGTCTGACGTCAGTTCCTGATAGAGGACGCGCTGATGAATGACGCGCGGGGTTCCTCCGAAATCAGCGCAAGCAGTGGAATGGCGAGCGCAGTTGAAAGATGCCGGTAGGATGATTACTAACGGCTGTTCGTAGAGGCCTTGATTAAACTAAGGTCGCATTATGTAAGTTGAAACGCAGTCGGCAAGCGGTGGTAATAATAAAAAAAATAACGTAACTCACAGAAGGCTTTTTGCTCCGGTCCGCTTTTCTTCCTCTCTCTTTCTCTTTTTTTTTTTTGTTTTTAAATGAGAATTTCCTTCGACATATTTTTCTTGAAAAAATAAGTCTTGTGAGAACGCTTTTAACGCCAGTTTCCCTCGTCGCCAATTTGTAGTAAGGTAATCCAGACGTAGCAGGTTGTAGAAAAGGTATTTATTCAAGTAAATGTAACAAACAGGTGAGGGCCAAGGAAGCGATGTCTCCTCCTCAGCAGCTCAGCCTACAACAGTCAAGAACCCTAGAACACAAGTCCACTCTACACTCTACATTCTTAACTCGCGGTATAAAGAGAATGCATATTAAAGGAATATACAACATAACAGTCGGCTTGGTATGGCCCATGCACAAACACAGCTTTTACACAGACACGTACATGCAAAAAGGTACACATAGCAACATACATAAAGACATCTATGCACACCCACCATGACACCTACAGCCACCCACACACAAACTAGATGAAAAATAGGCACCCATAAAAACAGACCAAAAAGCACCCATATCCATAGACTCTCTGACTTCCAGTTTCCACACAGAGACCAAGAGACGTATGTTATTGTATGTTGTATGTCCTTATGCTCAAGTACCACATGAAAATATTATGGGGCCAATTCACATCACCCGTCGCGGAAGGACTCATACTTGTGGTGGGGGTTCCACTTTGGGTACCAGCAGGACGGAGGCCCCACCATGACTGCATGACCTCCGCCACGACTGCGGAGGCCCTCTGTGAATCAGGACCTCCCTGTGGGAGGAAGAGAAAGGATCCTAATAAATTGAAGGATTTTGGTCAACATGGATTGGCAGTTGGTAGCAGCTTTTAAAAGTCCTTTTGAATTGGAGAAAGGAGGAGAAGGCGAAAAAGTGCAAAAGAGGAAAGATCGTACAGGGAGGGTGACAGGTATAACTCAAGGGAGGGCAAACCCCGTGGAGAATAATGGCTGACGGACAGGCATGACAGACTATTAGAAGGAGAGACCAAAGCAAGCCAGAAACCACTGGGCCAATATCCAAGGATTAGACGGGCATGCAGAACAAGTTGTATGTGGGTAACAACACCTCGTTTTTTACAATTTAGTTACAGTCATCGAAGATTTGAACTGTCCTAAAATTATTATTTTTCTCCATTCAGCAACAAGCAATATTACCATGAAATGGCATCTCCTGCCTTCCTTCACTCTGCTTGCTTGCCTGGCATGATGCAGCATGATTTTTGAAGAGGCTCGAAACATGACTGCAATTAAATAATTAACAAACCCAGGCCTTTTTCAGCCCCGGCGGGTTACAGCGCTTCCTTGAGGCGATGTACAACATGGTTTTAGAGATACCTGCTCTGCCTGCCACTGCCTAACCCTCGGTTTCCATTCAACATTCTGGCGGTGGGATATAGTCCCCTACACCGCCACTATAAAATCTGGGGGATAGATCTCCCCTGCGCCTCACCGTTCCTATGCCCATGCTCCCCATGTGTTAGCAGTGAGAGATCGCACGAGCGAAGATCAGAAAGATGCGTATGTTAGCAGATAAAGGTGTTAAGATACCTGGCGGATGGATACAGTGAGAGTCAAAACCACTTCTTACTGAGATGTGCAACGAGAGCCAAGAAGCAACTGATCTCGCAAGGGGAGGGACAAGTCATTGAACAAACACAACAGTAATTATTAAACACACTTTTAACACATTAAAGAGCTGCTCTTGTTTGCTTGGGCTCCTCTTTGATAAAAGAATCTATAGATGGCCCCTTTCTTCTTCGAATGATCTCTCCCACCAGATACTGTTAATGAACAGCCACTCCGGTTAGGCGTAGGTTCCCTGCAGCTCTTTCTCACGTCGCCCAAAATGTTTATTCATTTTATTCATATCAAATAAGCAAACTCTAGTTTTTTTTTTTTAGTCCTGTAAATGTTGGTATTATCCGTCAATGAATTTCTGAAAGTATTTCTCTTTTTCCCCAGAAAAACAGGGATAGGCTCAAAAGACAACTGGAATTGCTAATTTATATCTTGCATTATCATTTTCAACTTAATTTTGAATAAAGTTTTACTGGTCTTTAAACGCAAATGCAATGGAATGAAGGCCAGGTCAGGACTTATCAATTAAACCCAGCACTGGCAGAAATGTTTAATCCATCCCCACTCTGCAGAGTGCCATGACTAGAATGTGGCTAAGGGGGCAACCTAGGGTCGTGGCAGCCATTCTGCTCTGAAAGCCTCCCCATGGCCTAGCGCTCACTAGACATGCCAGAGTGGTGGATTGGGCAGTCCGGCTCTACTGGTAGTATGTTCCATCCCTATCAAGGCTCGCTCAGCCTATCATCCTATGTGGGATCATAAAACTATCCTCTGTGTTTCAAACACATTTATAGTTTACACAGTCACGGGGTATATTTACTAATGCTTTATTTGAAATTTACTTGCCAGCACAAAACTTGCTTAGTGCTGGAAAGTCTCCTGAAGGTAACGTAAAGCAGCACCTAGCACTGTTTTGCATTACTTTAAGGAAAGAGGGCGTTCCATGGGTGGGAAATAGGTGCTCCCTTGCAACCACCCATGGTTTTTGATGCAAAACTCCATCTACTAAAAGAAGTAGACAGGGTTTTTCATCACACAAATAAGGTTGTTTTAGAATTGACGTTATCAAGGAGAAAAGCTTTAAACTCTTCATTCTTTTTCGACTTTGCATGTGTGGTACACTACCACTTACAAAGTAGGAAAAGTTAAATGTCAGTCAAAGCATAGTATTTTAGACTGGGAGGGCACCCTTCCAGTACAAGCCTTTGTTAGAATGTATGCAGACACTCTTGCTCTCTGTGCATATCTTGCTTGCCTGCCCTCTCCGGCAACGCAGTGCAGCACTGCACATTTGATTACTGTGCAACATTGCAAAACATTTTAGTGAATATACTCCATAGATTTCTACGAATGAAGCATAGGATGACGACACATACACGCTTACCAAGTTTGAATGTCGAATGAATACATTTTCAGATCTTTTCATTGACACTGAGCAAATCTGAAGATATCTTAAAGTGCAAGATTAAACTTCTGCCTCTACTTTTCAACACATTTGTGCTTCATAAACAAAAACAAAAATGTCCTCAGTTCCTGAAAAAGAAGCTCAGTCACTTATTAACGAGTGAATGTAAAAGTGCCGGCTTCATTGGCCTTGTTGTGTCATTATACCTCAGGAGACTGCAACAGCTCTTGAATCGGCATGTGGAGGAACCCCTTCATGGAGAATGGCACAAGGTTCAAGCCTCATCCTTGCACAGTCGTGAGAGTCACTCATTCTTCAGCCTTGTGAGGTACAAGCACAGCTTATTTTATATCCTAACCAAGAATAGCTGACTTAACTGAAGCATAGGGTCATAGAAACATCGCCTGAGTATGATTGTGAGGATCTAGTATAAAAGCGGGGATCTAGAACCAGAAAGGGGCTATGTCAGTGATGCTAATAGTAGTGTGAGTTTTCCACCAGAATTAACCTTCCAGCAGCAAAGTGATAGTAAAAGGTAATATCCTGTCTCCCCATTGTTGCAATGGCACCATCTCAGCCGAATGAGCCATATTGCCAGGTGCTCTCCCCATGACACAAACTCATCGCCCAGCTCAATGCTCACTCCAGTTGATTTCCCTAAAAAGAAGTGTCACTGTCGGTGAAGACCATAGATTCCCACCTGTGGGTGGGGTGAGGGGGGTTGTGCCTACGAATCACTGCCATGGTAAATACCAATAGCAAAGAGGTCCCAATCAATCAATCAATCAATCAACAAAATTTGTAAAGCGCGCTACTTACCCGCTAGGGTATCAAGGCGCTGGGAGGCGGAGGAGACACTACTGCTCGAACAGCCAGGTCTTGAGTTGCTTCCTGAAGGAGAGATGGTCCTGGGTCAGCCGAAGGTGGGTGTGGAGGGAGTTCCATGTCTTGGCCGCCAGGTAGGAGAAGGATCTTCCTCCGGCGGTGGTTCTGTGGACCGATGCAAGGGCGAGCCTGGCGGATCGAAGCTGGCGGGTGGGTGTGTAGAATGTGAGGCGGCTGTTGAGGTATTTGGGGCCCGTGTCGTGGCGAGCCTTGTGTGCGTGGGTGAGGAGCCTGAACGTGATCCTCTTGCTGATGGGGAGCCAGTGCAGGTCTCTCAGATGGGCAGAGATGTGGTCGTGGCGGGGGATGTCCGGGATGAGTCGTGCAGAAGCGTTCTATATGCGCTGGAGTCTTTTCTGGAGTTTGGCTGTGGTTCCCGCGTAGAGGGTGTTCCCGTAGTCCAGTCGGCTGGTGACGAGGGCCTGGGTGACCGTCTTCCTGGTTTCGGTGGGATCCACCGGAAGATCTCACGGAGCATGCGCAGATTGTTGAAACAGGATGACGAGACGGCGTTGACTTGTTTGGTCATTGTGAGCGAGGAGTCCAGGATGAAGCCCAGGTTGCGTGCATGGTCCGTTGGCTTGGGGGCGGAGCCCAGGGCCGGGGGCCACCAGGAGTCGTCCCAGGCAGAGGGGGAAGGTCCCAGGATGAGGACTTCCATCTTGTCTGACTTCAGTTTCAGACGGCTGAGCTTCATCCATTCCGCGACGTCTTTCATTCCTTCCTGGAGGCTGGTTCTGGCGGTGGTGGGGTCGTTGGTGAGGGAGAGTATCAGCTGGGTGTCGTCAGCATAGGAGATGATGTTGAGGTTGTGTTGGCGTGCGATGGCTGCAAGGGGGCTCATGTTGAAGAGGGTGGGGCTGAGCGAGGATCCTTGCGGAACGCCGCAGATGACTTTGGTGGCCGCGGAACGGAACGGGGGGAGGGGGAATCTCTGGGTTCTTCTGGCGAGGAACAAGATGATCCACTCCAAGGCCGTTCCTTGGATTCCGGTGTTGCTGAGGCGCTGTACTAGGGTGCGATGGCATACGGTGTCGAAGGCTGCAGAGAGGTCTAGGAGGATGAGGACGGCTGTTTCCCCTTTGTCGAGCAGGGACCTGATGTCGTCGGTAGCTGCGATGAGGGTGGTCTCGGTGCTGTGCTTTGCTCAGAAGCCGGACTGCTAGGGGTCGAGGGATCCGTTTGTCTCGAGGAAGGCGGAGAGTTGTTTGTTGACTGTCTTCTCGATGACTTTGGCAGGAAAAGGGAGGAGCGAGATGGGGCGGAAGTTCTTGAGGTCCGTGGGGTCCGCGGTGGGTTTCTTCAGTAGGGCGCTGAGCTCGGCATGTTTCCAGCTCTCCGGGAAGGTGGCAGATGCGAAGGAGCAGTTAATGATGTCCCGGAGATGGGGTGCGATGATGGTGTCTGCTTTGTTGAAGATGTGGTGTGGACAGGGGTCAGTTGGGGAGCCGGAGTGGATGGTGTTCATCATGCGGGTGGTGTCTTCGGTGCTGACCGGGGTCCAGGTGCAGAGGGTGGTGGTGGGGGGCGCTGGTTCGGTGGTTGGGTGCGTGGACTGTGCGCCGAAGCTGTTGTGTATGTCGGCGATCTTGCGGTGAAAGAACGAGGCGAGTGAGTCGCAGAGATCTTGCGAGGGTGTGATGGAGTTAGTGAGCTGGTCGGTGGTGATATTGCTCCAGCTTCTGCGGGGAACCTGTTGCGGGTGGTGGTGAGTCGTGGTTCTTTCGAAGTTGAAGTGGACGCAGCTGTGGTCTGTCCAGTGTAGTCCGGTGGCGTGGCTGAAGGAGATGTGCTTGCTGGAGGAGAAGATGGGGTCTAACGTGTGGCCGGCGTAGTGGGTGGGGGTGTTCACCAGTTGCTTGAGTCCGAGGTTGGCGAGGTTGTCCAGTAGGGCTGCGGTGTTGTTGTCATTGTTGCTCTCCAGGTGGAAGTTGAGGTCCCCTAGGAGGATGTAGTCTGAGGAGGTTAGGGCGTGCTGGCTGATGAAGTCTGCGATGGCTTTGCTGAATTGGGTGCGTGGTCCCGGGGGTCTGTAGATGAGAGTACCCCTGAGGGTGGTCTTGGGGTCGATGTGTATCTGGAAGTGAAGGTGCTCGGCGGCGGTGAGGGTGTCGTCGGAGTTGGTCGTGATGCGGATGGTGTTTCTGTGGATGATGGCGATGCCTCCTCCGGTTTGGTTGATGCGGTCCCTCCGGGTGATCTTGTAGTCATCCGGGATGGCTATGGCGATGTCGGGGGCTGAGGAGGCGTTCATCCATGTTTCTGTGAGGAAGGCGACATCTGGTGAGGTTGTGTCGAGGAGGTTCCAGAGTTTGACAGCGTGTCTGTGGACGGAGCGGGTGTTGAGCAGGATGCACTTGAGATGATTGTTGCTGGTGTCTGGCTTGGCGGGTGCGGTGCAGGTTCGGAGGCAGGTGGATCTGCAGGTTTGACAGGTGAAGGGTCCGTGGGTGCGTTTTGGGATAGCTCGGTAGCAGGCGGGGTTCCGGCCGGCGTTGAGTGCGTGGATGGTGGCGGCGTCGTAGGTCCGTTGGGTGGGCTGGCATCGTCGAGGGCCAGGGGTCCTGGCGCTGGGCGTGGTCCAGGCGCGGATGGGTGCAGACAGGCTTGCCTTTGGCGCGTCCGCTGCGCGGTCGCTGCGGGGTCTCCATAAGAGGGAGGGGGAGGAGGGGTCAGCTGGGAGGTGGGAGGGCAGGCGAGCCAATGGGCACGGGGGCGGGGCCGCAGGGGGGTCAGTAGCAGGAAAAACGGGGGAGCAGCGGAGCGGGATGAGGGGTTACAGGGGCTACAGGCACACGGGGCGGTACAGAAAGAAAAGGCGGGGAGCAGGCACAGGCACACTGGCAAGGCGGGTGGATGAGGCAGCAGCAGGCGGCAGGCAGGAGGGTCGAGGTCGCAGGCAGGCAGAGGTCGGTGGCAGGCTGAGGAGGCGCTGCAGCGGTGGAGAAGCGACCTACCCGGAGGGTCAAGGGTCGCTGTCTCTGTCGCGCAGCGGCCCCCTTTAACTGGGGTCAGCTGGGAGGCGGGAGGGCAGGCGAGCCAATGGGCACGGGGGGGCGGGGCTGCAGGGGGGTCAGCAATGGGAAAAACGGGGGAGCAGCGGAGCGGGGTGAGGGGTTACAGGGGCTACAGGCAGACGGGGGCAAGGCGGGTGGATGAGGCAGCAGCAGGCGGCAGGCAGGAGGGTCAAGGTCGCAGGCAGAGGTCGTGGCAGGCTGAGGAGGCACTGCAGCAGTGGAGAAGCGACAGACAATAAGGATGGATGACTATCTGTAGTCTGTCTTCATCTAAAATGTCTTCTCAGCGGCAGAACACAACACCCTTTCTTGATGGAGTGTTATATTCTGCAAATGTGTCAGCAATTCATGACTCCAATCCCAATGTCTAATGATGGGACACTATGGATGTAGGTTTTTCAAGACGAAAATCTGATTTTAGGAAACTTGTGCTGGTGAAACGGTCCCAGGATGCTTGTTTCTGGTCCAGGGAAGATCTAGTTTGGCTGTTCGGGCTGGACTATTCCCATGAGAAACAGGGTCAAGACTGATTTGCAAATGGCTGGGTCTGAACTGGGGTGGGAAAATGAGCTAAAGAATGATGATGTATTCAACCCAGATCCGTGACAAGTTTCAGCACTCCGTCCATCATATCCTTGTGTTTGCTAGGTACTGGCGAAAATCACTATTCATATTGGCAGTAGCATTTGTTATAATTAAAGCTCTAATATGACTTGCCATACAAATGTATTTATGTAGCATTTTGGCACAGAATGGCATCGTTATTTGCAAACGTAGAAAACTGTTAAGTAATGACTCAAGCACTAGATGAAAGTTACTCATTTCTTCCTCATTAGGAGGAGCCTGTTAATTCTGAAGGACCAGAATATGCAATTCAGCTCATGAGAATTATAAGTTCAGCAGGAAAATCACTTTTAAGTGGTATTCCACTCGAAGATATCACCTGATAAAAGCAGGCCAAGTCTCCTAGTGGAATAACGGGGATAAACATGTGGGAATCAGAACCATATAATCCTCTTTACGTGGAATTATTGCTAACTCTAAAAATGGTAATTCTGGAGCAGGAAAATTGCAAGGATTATTCCGGGCGACGCCTAATAAGGGCCTTAATGAGCATAGTCAGAAAAGGTGGCCATCTTCAATCGGTTGGGTGAGATACTGCCAAGTATTGGCTGGAGAAGATTTAGTCAGGTAGAGGATGTCTACATGCTGGCAGCTGGCACTTCACGCCAGTGTTACCTGTTTTACCCACCTCCTTTTGAGTATGCATCAGGAAATGTCTACGTCTGCCTGACATGGTATGAGTATCTAGCTGGCTTTAAAAGCCATCACGTGCCCCAGCAGCTTTGAGACACCACTGGCATAGCTAATAGCCATCCCTCATCGTGAAAAACAATATGCCTTAACATAAAGAATAGATGAATTGATTATAATTTTTAAAAATTCAGTGTCAGGTAGGGTGGTCAATGTAGTTTTCAGCCTTCAAATGATACAGAACCACAACCTTGTCAGTAACACAGTGATACTGTCTGCCTGTGTTATCTGTCTCCGTGCATCATTCCTTGGTCTGAGGCGGAAGAGTCAATGATCAGCATTATTGGGATTTGTGTATGCGATTAGGCTCTTTACCAAAGCAGGTGTCTCCTGACTCAGTTCTACTCTGCAAGTCTGAGGCACAGTTGAGTGCAAGAGACTGTCTGTCATGCACGTCCTACATTTTGCAGCTCTAGAGCTCCTCAGCTTTGGCCTGGCAGTGTCCAATGTCTGGAGTATCAGCCTTGTGTCCACAGGGCTCAGGCTAAGAAACAGCCATCAAACTGCCAGTCCATTTCTTTTTCCACAACCAATGGGGCCAAGTCACAAACTGCATCTTGCTGTCCATTTACTAGTATTAAAATAATACTACTAATTTATACATGTACGGAGGTCTATATCTTCTCCTCTCCTGTCTTTTATGTCTGGAGATCTCTGCTACGTGTGCGTAAATCTCTGCACATGTAGGTATACGTGGTAGTAGTAAATCTGGAAGTGGGTCGAAAATAGGAAATATTTATGTTGAAAGGGGAGGGGTTTATGGAGGAACAAGCGCGTGTTAAAGGAGCGGTTTAGAGATGCACATGCACCCAACAACAAGAGGGAGAGACCATTCCTATTCACAAACTGCACCTTTTTCATTACTACAGCCAAAAAGGACCAAAAAACAGTTGTAAAAGTGCTCCAGCTCTAAGCTGGAGTAAGTTCAGCACCCCTGTTAATGTAACACCCTCCCATAGAAAATAATCGAGGCAGGGGATTAAAATAAACTCCCATAGAAACTAATGGTAGGTTAAACTAACTTATTGTAAATTAAAAAAATATGAATAGATTACATTTAATGTTAAAAATGGAAACATAACAGTATGTAGATATTGTTCCATTATAATACATGTTAATCTTTTTTCGCATTTAAACATTAATGTAACTTTAACTGACAAACAATATATTTAAAATACATGAATTCTATACATAACTACATAATAGAAATATGTAGATATTTTAAACTTTAGGTGGGATTTGTTTTATTTAAATTTTAAGAAAATGTATATTTAATATATAAAAAAGAAATTAAAAATGAACTTCATAATATTTGTTTTACATTTGAAATACCTATTTAAAATTAATTTACATTGTTAATATATATTAAAGTAGTTCAACAAATATTTTTAAATTGTAATAAACCTTTAAACTTTTACATATACTTTACCATAGGGAGATCTCTGCCCTGGTGAAGAAGACCTTCTCCTACGTGTAAAACGTTACAAGTGGTAACTTTAAATTCGTATATGTGGGTCTACCCCCTGAATTTAGAGGATGGGAACATGTAAGCTTAAAAATTTGAGTAACTTTACACTTGTAAATAGTGAATAGCAAAAAGTAGTAAAGCTACCCAGAAATGTAAGAGTAGACTTACACGTGTGGATTTCCTCATCTGTAAGTTTATCCCTGAGAATAGCCCTCAGTGCCTGACGCAGCCTTCTATCAGTGCAGTAACTGTTATATGCAACATTGCTGCTGATAGGAGCTCCAGACCATTGTACAGCTACTTCTTTTTTTGTAATGGTTCTGATATGTAAGGCTCTACATGTTCTTTGTGAAGAAGTTTGCATTTTTGCTGCCATTGAAGTAACTGTTTTGTTTGATGAAAGTTTACCCTGCTGCTGCCTGTCACCGTCTGTGAGAGAATATCGCACTGCAAAGGTCTTACCGGTACCCGTTTTCTATATGTTTGCTTGCATCCCTATATGTTGATAAAGTGAGTAGTCTGCACTCCTACCTCCTCCCTGCTTCCTCAATTTGCTCCCCATCACACAATGCATACTGCTTTATTTTCGTTAATATTTTTGTGTCAGTGATGATGTTGAGGGAACTAGTCTTACTTATGTTCATGTACTACCCATGTAATACCTGATCTGTATACCTGTGTAGTGAGAGAATGTACTGATTGTATCTGTGCTGTACCTGTTCTTTGTTTATAAGGGGGGGAGGTTGATTCAAGTTTTCCTTCTTTCACCATGTGCCCTGCTTACCTTCTGCACACCTTTTATCCCTGCATGCACTTTTCATATGCACTCATCCATACACTCCTCCTTATTCCATGTCCCCCTTACACTTTGCACTCCACTTTTCACCCTGAAAATTCCTTTGCCTTCTCTGCCCCCTTTTTTCCAGCTCTCTATTTTGCTCTGAACTTGCTCTTGTATGTTTGCTGTGTCATTTGGGCTCTCAGTTGCACAAGCTGCTCTCACACTTACCCTGTACTCTCTAGCGCTCCCTTACCTCCCAATTAAAGTGCTCTCTCCTCATTGCCCCAGAAATGCTCAGTGCCCTGCTTACTCCTTGCACTCCCCTGTACTCTCTCATCTTGCCTTTATTTTCCTTCTTCCACCGTGACCACCCTTGAGCCAGCTGTGCTTCTCCTTTTTTTACTTGTTCTGTTCCCCTATGCCTCCAGTGCTGCCCCATTGCCCCCTGTACCTTCTCCCTTTGTTGCTCCCCAACCTCGCACCATAACACTCTCCCTTTGATCCCTGCACTGACTGCATTGTTCTTCCCATCTCCTCCCCGCTACACATCTGGCCATCCACAGCGCGCCCCCTGTGTCACACCCACACCCTGCTTCTGTCATACATTAACCCCTGCCCTACTGCCTCTTTTAAACTGCTGTGTCCTTCCTGCACCCTGCACTGTTCTACCCCTTTATTCTTTGCTGCTCCATACCTGCTTATTGAACAGCTCTACCTTGATGTCTCCACTTCTGCCATTTTGGGCTGGCACTATTCCCCTTCCAGTCCCTATTGCCCACTGCCCAAGTCCCCACTTTCCTCTGCCCTGCCTCCTCCATACTCCCAACACTGCTCCTCCTTACACCGGGCCCTACTTTCCACCTTTATTTATAGGTTTTATATAGCACTAGCTTCTTAAAACTTGTAGTAAAGTTCCGTATTTCAATGAATTGATTATAAACATTTTAATGTATTTTTACTGGTTAAAATCAATCATTTTCGATTTGTATATGTGTATTATACTCATGACGTTTGTTTTCTAACTGCTTTTAACTTGTTTGCTTTTATGATTTGTATTTCTAAATCGAATAAAGCATGATTGAATTTGAATTTATAGCACTAGCTAGACCCGAAGGTATGTTGCCGTCATCACTTGCACTCTGTACTGCTCCTCATTTCACAATTATTGCCCTCCTTTGCAACCATCACAGTTCACCACTGCCTGCTGTGCTGTGCACTTGCTCATTGTACTGCACTCATTGCCTCTAGTGCTTGTCCTCGATTTCACTCTGTACTACTGCTCCACTTTGTACTGGTGCTAGCTCCTTACTCCTTGTACTGCTCCAATTTGCATCCTCTGCTGCTCCCCCTTTTTGCCTACACACACTCACTAGCTCTTGTAATGCTCCTCACCTCGTTCCTATGCCCCTCCCTCATTTCACACTTTCCAATTGTTCACTGCGCTGCTCCCTCTTGCCCTGTTCTGCATCCTCATATCCTTTGTGCTGCATCTCCTTCCCCCAGCAGCCAGTGCCCTTGTGTTTATACTCCTTGCTTTTTGTGTCTTCCCTGAATGACTCCAACTTTAATCCGTGCCCTGCACCCCTTGTCTCCTACTCTGTTTTCTTACCTGCACCATGCTCCTTTGTGCTGTCTGTACCAACGTTTCTCCATGTTAATTTACCCACTGTGCCCACTGACTTCCCCTTCCCTTAACCTCCCTGCTTCCTACCCTGCTCCCCCTTTCCTCCTGCTATATGCTCCTATACCCTATGTCCTGCACCATCTTGTCACTTGCCACACTTTCCCTTTACTTGAAAAACAGCTGCCTCTTGTCCTCTTCACTGTTCCTTCTATGCCACTGCCCTAGTCCCTCCCTGCCGTTTGCTATTCCCGCCTTAGTCATGCCCTACTCTCCAGTTACCCATGCCATACTCAAACCTTTCTCTCCCCCTCCTATTCCTTTGCTCATTGCCATACTCCCCTTTGCACCATTTGCCATTAATTTCTGATATGCTACACCACTGCCCTGCTCCTACATTCCAAACTTCCTTCTCAGCTTAAGCTCTGCCCTGCTCCCATTTTGCCACATCATAATCCCCTCTTGCTCTCTGCACTTCTCTTTCCCTTACCCATTTCACTTATCCCCATTACACGTGCACCACTCTCCCTTGCACCCTACATTGCTTCCCTTTTAACATTTTGAAGTCCTCACTGCCTCCCCCTAGTGTTCCTTGGTGCTTCCTTCTTTGTTGCACCTAGTGAAGAACCTCCTTCATACCAAAAATGCCCCCTTGCACACTGTGCATAAGTCTGATACCGCTACGCATGTGCTCCCTCTTCGGTGTATTACAGATGCTCATAAGTATATTCTCAAAATGATTGTCATTCCCAATGCTTGTTGTTCATTGTTGCCTCTCCAGAGCCCACCTAACCCTTGCCAGCTATATTTTCCACCCTTCATTTGCCTGTACCTGCTGCCTTGTGTCCCTTCATGTCAGAATTTCTGCACTTTTGTTTTTTGGGGTGTACCTTTTCAGGTAAAACCTTCTGCCTACTCGGGCCCCTATGTTTTCCCCCTCCTCTTCCTTCTCTTCTCTTTACTTCCCTTCCATATATGGGCTGATTTACTGAATTTTCAGTCAACACTGCTCAGCAAACAAAGTTTCTGTACTGCGTTGCATTAAAGGGAGAGAGCAGAATTTCATCATTGCCATTCATATATGGAGGTGTTTACAGGGGCTGTTCCTTCTCAAGAGCAGAGGAGCATCTCCCTGCCTGCTGCGAGTGCAGCAGGTAAACACACATTAGTAAAATGGTAATAAATACTATTTTATTATAAATTGTCCCGGGATCATGCTGATAGTGTGAGGGCAGGGGGCAGGGCTGAGTGATTCCTGCAATTTCACTATTAACGCAACCCTGCCACTGCGCATCTCAGATTGGCCAGCTATCTACAGCCGGCCAATCTGACATGCGCACTTCAGAGCCAGAAATCCCAACACTGTAAAACAGCCACAGGGAATTGCAGGCACAGCCCTCCAGCCTAAAAATGAGCGCTGGGATAGCCTGCCCAAACCACACCCGGAGTTGCCTGCTGCAGAGGAAGTGTACTAAAAATACAAATGTGAAGAGTTCCGTCATCTTGCCTCAATTTCACATGATACGGGCCAGCAAGTGCAATATATATGGTGAATTTTTTGGCCATTGCTCCCGACCATATTGTAATGCTGTCAGCTGCCACTGGCTGTTTACCTATCTGCCTGTAGTGCCACACTTTAGGCTGCCATGAACCAATTCACATACTGTTGCACCATAGTAAAAGGGTGTTTCTATTCTGTCAAACATAGGTTTTGTACAGTACAGCATACATCCAAAGTTGACAAATATAGAGACCTTTCAAAGTTGCTCCACTGTTACACCTGCCACAAGTAGGCGTCATTTTTTTGGCACAAATCAATGTCTACAAAAGTTTGTAGATAGAGATTTGCATCGCTTTAAAAATAATTGGAATTGCAGACTAAATTAATTTGTGTATGATTTGCTGAAAATTCTCTGACTTACTTTGTATGTAGGAATCGCATAATACAGATAACTGTCAAAAATATTTTTTTCTTTGTAGCATTTATGGCAAGGCTCTTTAATTCATGCCTTGCATTTCATTAAGTTAATAGTGTAAAACGCAAAAGACTTCCAAATACTCGTTATTAAAATGCAATAGACTCAATGGAACCATACCTACCACAGCAGCACATTTCACAACAATGCTGTAGCAAAATGTAAGTACTCCCGAGAACCAGAAGAACTTTGTACTGTCTCTCCACTTCCCTCAACATCAAGGGCTTTCAACATAACGCACCAGCCTCACCAATGTCAGCTCATGGGCTCTGAGTCCTACCCTGCACCACTCTTTGAAACCCCTAAGACTTAGCCTCCTAGCCTCTCCAACAGATCCCAAATCAGCACACTTTTGTGCTAGGGTGTGTCACCTGAGAAATTCTTTCACTCTGCATGCAGCACTGCAACAAACCCAGTCATCTCCTATCATATCCCCAGTGCAGAACGCTCCAGTCAAAATCAGTCCTTACAAGAAAATGGTACATGTCATCAACCATACAGTACAAAAGCTGGTCATGGACGTACACAACCTGTGAAAAGATTGTCCTGTTTTTGGACTAAAGACAGCAAAAATTGATGACAAATCACCCACGGGAACAGTTCAAAATTGACTTTGTGAACAGGGTGGAAGAGATAGGGTGGGATGGAAAGACCACAAACGTTAGCTAAATCTTGTAAGAATCTCCCCAACCTACTTTTCTAATTCTTTCAGTGAACTGTCACCCAATACACAACCAAACTAACAGCTTTTTCTTCACCTCAGTGTTTTACTGCCCTTGGGATACAACTCCTAATTCCAGGACAGAGTCCCTGAACTCTCTTCATAATGATTCTGCAGATAAGAAAATGCTGGTTGTAGGTACTTTCAACCTGTAGGCTGCCAGCCCAAATTTAAAGCAGGCAACAGATTGGCATATGAAAAAATATTCTGTACACAAATATCATGTGACATGAAGATTATGTCAAAAATATTGATGACCAAAGTATTGTGTTTTTATCCTTACAATAGAAATTAAAAAAATATGGTGCAAAAAAATATTGTCGATGAAAATGTTGCCCCAGAAATTGTAAGAACGTTGTTTTTGAGAGGGCCTTTGAGACTCTTACATTTAATCAGTTGATATGGGTATACTGACACAATGTACCACCTTAAGTAATATCATTGTGTTACAAATGTATTATCTGTGCTTAACATGTACATCACATACTTTATGCTGAGCCAGGTATTGGGGTTTACATGAGTAAATGACGCTGTAAATAATTTCAAAGATAGCGTTCATGAAACAGAACATGACCAGCTCTTTTCAATGTTAGTCCTTTTCACTTTTCACTATTGTGGAAGGCTTTGTAAACCGTGTATATGTTGTCACTTCCTGACCCGTGAGCAAGTCAATTACCATCTGAACGTGTTGGGTGTTTGTGCCGCAGTATAAAGAAGACATTCACAGCACTCACCACCCTTCAAAGTGCTTGTATTTTTGCTTTCTGTGGAATATAGAGGGATGCTTCGGAGTCATATACCTTTAACAATATAACAATATTAACTAAGCACTGTTTAAATACATTTAATTTTACATAGTAACTGCAAAATAAAGTTACAATTAGCAGTCATATATACAACCAACAAAAGTATAACCTTATTTAAACAATAAAATAAACATAATAAAATAGTTTTATTTAATTTTTTACATTAAATATACAAGGGATTCCCCTATATATCTAGCATATAATAATAGCAATATTTTAACAATTAAAAACATTACAAATATAAAACTAACAAAACAAGTATACAAATATTATCTAAAGTAATATATTCAATATAAAAAAGAATAATAACATCAAATAATTTAAATATTTCAAAAATCTTGAGGGAGGTGGGTGAGAAAGGGTGGCATGTAACTTTCTGTCAAACTTACTGTAATGACTGTATTGTTGTTATGCTTATGTCAATGTGAGATGAGACGTGAAAAGTTTATCATGCTTCAGTCTGTAACCGTTTTATTTGCCCTGTCATCAATAAACAGAATTAAAAAAAATCAAAATAGTAAAAACAAAATACAAATAAACAACAATATGAATCCACTCTAAATACCATTAGGGAAACTGTTGAACTTATTAAGGGTTAGATTTACTATTCCCATTCCTATCTAAGTAACAGTAGGGAGAACACTGGACTTCACAAAGGTTATATTTACTAGTCCCGCCCAATGTATGCAAAAGCAGGGAAAGTATTAGACTTCAGAGGGATTAAATGTACCATTGCCAGTCCAGTCTAATCAACAGTAGGGAAAGTGTTGGCTTTGGAGAGGTTAGATTTACCACTCTAACTCCTGACTAAGCAACAGTAAGTACATTTTTGGACATCCAAGGGGTTAGATTTGGTATTCACACTCTAATCTAAGCAACAGTGAGGAAAGTGGTGGATATCAAAGGGGTTAGATTTACTACTTCCATTCCCGACGCATGCTACTGTAGTGAAAGTGTTACATTCCAACTCATGTTCATACCGGAATCTAACAATTGGCAGAATAACAGGGAAAGAGCTGAACGAGGTCGGCTTGTCTCCCAATGAAATGGATGCAAAAAGGCAGACTTCACCAAAGAAAGCAATACACGAGCAGGAACTCGTAGTCCCAGAAGGCTTTTCCTTAATGCACCATAGCAAGCCCACCAGGGGCGGAAAAAGCATTAATAAGGACTGATTGCTCCTGCACTTAATCCCCGCCTCTTTTGCACAACAGCCTGTGAACAAGAAGCAAGTTAGCTTCGAAACGCGTCAGGCATTTGCAATGGATTTTGAAGCATTCTGACCTGCTGAAATAAAGGACTCTTCGAAAATCAAAAGGAGCCCGACCTGTTGTGCATTCCAAGCAGCTGGCACAGTTTTTTCCTGATATATATATATATATATATATATATATATATATATATATATATATATATATATATTCACTGAAAAAAACCATAGGTTTGAGGCATGTTATAATTAGAAATTAGCATTTAAAAAACCGTAGAAATTCACTGAAAGAAACATAGGTTTCAGGCATGTTATAGTTAGTTGGACATTTCACTTGTACAAAACCATAGAATTTCCATGTTACAGTTAGTTCAGCTAGTTCAGCTAGCTATAACTCACGCCCCCGCAATACTGCTGATGACGTCACATATTACATCATTCATGACATGGTCAGTGACATCACGGATGACATCACTGATGACATCTCAAATGACATCATCCAGTGATTGTGTTTTTCTTTAAACTTTAAATATATTTCATATATAAGTGTCTGGATGAAGAATTTAGTAGTTGCCTGACTGACTGTATAAGTGATTGATTAAATGTGTCTTATTGAATGCATGGGTTAGTGACTAAATTGTCTGAATGTCTGTATCAGTGTGTCGGTTTTCTGTAAATGTTGGTCAGGTGCTACATGAGTGTCTATATGGGTTACTGATTGGTTGCCTGAGTATTTGTATGGAAGACTGAGTGTGTTTGGGCGGGTGTTATTGTTTGACTCTGTGCATACATATGTGAGTGGTTGATTCACTGGGTGTATGAGTTTAAGAGTGCATGTGAAAACAGCTGTATGGGCGTATGAGTGTGTGTATGGATGTGTTGGTGAAAGGTTGGATGTCTCAGAGGTACATGTCCAAGTAACTACATATGTAAAAGGCATTGCATGTGAGAGTTGGAGTATATAAATCACTATATGTGAGAGTCAGTGATTGTCAGAGTGGCTGTATGGAGGAGTGTATACTTGTATTAGTGATTATATAAGAGAGCAAGTATGCGTTACTATCTGTATGAATAAGTGAGGTGTGGTGTGTATATCTGTGTAGGTGAGTATGATTCATTCTTTCCATGTCTGACTACGATGAGTGCAAGTGTGAGTAGGATGAATGGTGGTGTGTCAGTGTCTGTATAGCTGTATGAGTGCATATGATAGTGTTGTATTGATCGGTGACTACATGTATGAATGGTTGTATGGGTGAATGAGTGCATGTGTCTGTAAACCTAGGAATTAGTGAGTGCATTTGAAGTAACTGGTTTTGGTGTCTCAATGGTTTTCAAAATGGAATTCTGTATTTCACAGGGGGTGTATCAAAGGTTATATTAGGGTGTGAGGAGGTGCATCAGATTGTCACATAGATGATGTCATCAGTGATGTCATCAGTAATGTCATTTGAGATGTCATCAGTGATGTCACTGACCATGAATGATGTAATATGTGACGTCATCAGCAGTGCATTGCGGGGGCGCGAGCTATAGTTAGCGGTACTAACTATAACAGGGGAATTTCTGTAGTTTTGTACAAGTGAAATGTCCAACTAACTATAACATGTCTGAAACCTTTGGTTTTTTCAGTGAATTTCAATGGTTTTTTAAATGCTAATTTCTAACTATAACGTGCCTGAAACATGTGGTTTTGTCAGTGAAATTCAAACGTTTTTTAAATGCTAATTTCTATTTATAACGTGTCCGAAACCTATGTTTTTTTCAGTGAATTTCAATGTTTTTTTAATGCTAACTTCTAATTATTATGTTCATTTAACCTATAGTTTTTTCCGACACCTAAGAAGGACACAACATCCACTCCCACAACCCTCAGGACCTACCCCTGTACCACCCCTCTCCCTACTACCACCAAGGCAGTGCAGAACAGGACAGCAAACCCTCAAAAAACGGCATGGTCCCTCAGCCATATAATAGCTCAATGTTGTGAAATGTGGCAATCGTTTTTTCAGTAAAATAGTATTTTTTTTTAAATACTTATTTCTAACTTTAATGTTCCTGAGACCTATTTTTTGGTGAATTTCAAAGGTTATTTAAATACTAATTTCTAATTATAAAGTGGAAAAAACCTATGTTTTTCTCAATAATTTTGGGGAAAAATTATATTTTGTAACTTTAATATCCTAAAAATAGTTTTTGTAATTTTTTTATTTATTATTTAAACTATATAATGTCTTCTTGTTTTTAAAATATTAAACAACTACATACAGTATGAAAAGGAGCCCAACCCACAGCTACACTTCAAGACCAACACATGTCATAGACCTACTGATCAAGCAGCTCCAACACCCAAGAACGGCACAACACCCACCACAACCCCCAGGACCCCCCTCCCTCTACCATGGAGGCAGCGCAGAATAAGACAGCGAACTTTCTGAAAACAGCATGACCCCTCATCCACACAATAGCTCAATATTGGGACAGGTGTGAACAAACTATACGTGAAGGAAAGCAATTCACCCATTAATAACATTGCACACAATGCAAAGTGCAGAGGTGATGTGCTGAACACATCTCAGTATGCACACCTCACACCTCTCCTTGTGCACAAATACTACTGGTGCTTGTAGTGTTGTGGACAGTGGACCCAACCATGTTACGTCAAACACTAGGGAAGATCTCAGTCTTGTAGCTGTGTCGTCCCCCACTGTAAGCATAAGCGTAACCGGAGTGTGCTGGTCGGACTTATGCCACTTCAGCGTAAGAGTGTGAATAAAAAGGTCGGAGCTCTGGGCGTGGTTCACTTGTGGGAAAGCCATAGCGTCTGCCAGGGCTGCGCCCCTCACCCTACCATGAGGCGGCCGTCGTGACCGCCAGCCTCCTCAGCCGATCGCTGGCTTCCGCCGCACAGGCCCCCAGCGGCACAGCACAGCGGACTTATGTCTGTACAAACTACTGCCTTCGATAAACACTGCGGACTGCAAGGCTCACATTTCACATCGAGTAGCAATTGCAGATGATGCAGTCCAGCAGGCAACAGACATTGCTCAAGTCAAGAACACGTGGCTGGGGCCCTTCCTCACCGCTGCCTCCGGCATACACTGCGGTGAGTAGGGCTCACAATTCAGATCGAGTCGCTATTCAAGATGATGCAGTCCAGTAGGCAACAGACATTGCTTAAGTCAACACGCCGTGCCGGTGTACTCTTCATCACCGCTGCCTCCAGCCTACACTGCAGTGAGTAGGGCTCACAATACAGATCGAGTTGCGTTTGCAAATGACGCCGTCCAGTAAGCAACAGACATTGCTCAAGTCAATGCCACAGGCCTGTGGGTCCTTCCTCACAGCTACCTCCTGCCTCCACTGTGGTGAGTAGGGCTTACAATTCAGATTGAGTCGTGATTGCATCATGACGCAGTCCAGTAGGCACAAGACATTGTTACCAGTACGGCTTGCCCAGACGACGCATCATCAGCACAGTAGATCCCACACATGCAACTGTGTCCTGAGTCCTGAATGGCAGTGACCCCAAGTCCGTGGCACTGACCACAGCATTAGGCTTCCTTCGATCACTGAGGCATATTATCACTTGAAAATCGAATAGAGGCAGAACTCAATAGACAAAAGACATTGCTCTGAGTGCGCCCCACCCGGACCACGCATCATCGCAGGGTACGTACACGCTTTGCGCCAAAGGTACTACTAACTCACTGCACCATAAGTCATCGCCACGTGGCCGTATTGAAGCAGAATTCAATAGACAAAAGACATTGCTCTGAATGCGCCCCTCCTGGACCACGCATCATCACAGGGTATATACACGCTATGCGCCAAAGGTACTACTAACTTTGTGCACCATAAGTCATCGCAAGGAAGAGTGAACAGTTTTATGTCAGCAATGAGGCATCTTATCACTTGAAAATCACCCAAAAATACTTATAATATAAAAAGGAAAGAACAATCAAAGTACATTAATGATTGCAATGCGGTGATTTAGAAGATGTGTAATGCAAATATGGACATACAATATATTGCAGATAACTGAATTGCTGTTTCTCTCTATGTCACGTCATATATTACCAAGTCTGAGAATACAGAATTGTAAGAAATGTGGGAAAAAATGTCACAGGAGAAGACACTTAGCAAAAAATTGTACAGCTTCAGCTTAAAGATGCTTTCACATTGAGAAATAAGATCCTACGAATGTTCGCGTCGATAGACATCTGCAAGTTTATATTCAAAGTCAAGAGGAATCATCTGGATGAGTCTAGGTCTTGCTGCAGCACGAAATGGAGTTTCAATATAAATGATATAAAACAACTTTGTGATGATATAGACTTACGTTTCTTTGGTAGTCAAGAGAAGTGTACAGAAAATACAAGTTTGATAAGTGTAGGAAAATGTACAGGAGTTGCGGGTGAAAATTCCTACTAAGTATAACGTCCCTCAAATCTAAACAATATCCTTTTAGAATCCTTACTTTAAGAACTTGTTTTATATCACGTGGTGCCACTGAACCTGAACTACGCAAGCCGGTGGAGCCATCAACCTATGCATGTTGCTGTGGGCCCTTGATCACCGCTACCTCTGGTCTACACTGCGTTCAGCAGGGCACACAATTCAGATACAGTCCCGATTAGAGATGAAGCAGTCCAGTAGGCAAGAGACATTGCTCCCAGTGCGGCCCATCCACATAAAGCATCATCACAGGCTCACACAGTCTCAATGCTTCTGGTGCCATTAACTGTGCACTAAGCATGGGCCAAAAATCTGTTACGCTCGTGAAATTTGCGGATTTTCGGCAATTTCGCGATCCGCGAATCTCGCGAAATTGCCAAAAATCTGCACATTCGTGAGTGGGCGGATTTTTTTTTTTATGCCCAACTCACTCAAGGGACCCCTGCGCCCTTCGGTGCGATAGCATAGTAACACACACATGGTCACTGGAGACAACTCTTCTGGCACTTTACGCAGCTGTAATGTAGGAAAAGCACTATACATTTACCCAACGAGGTAGCACTTACTGATTAGCCACTGTAGACAGTGAGAAACAGTCTTTTTGGGCAAATCCGTGAGTTTGCAAATTTTTTCGCAAACTCGCTGATTTTTTTTGCCGATTTCGCTGGAAATTACCTCAACTCAAAGCCACGTGGCTGACCGCTACCTCTGCCCTACACTGCAGTCCACAGGGCTCACAATTAAAATGAAGTCTTGATTCTTGAATTACAGAGTCCAGTAGGCAAGTAAATATCACAGGCCTACAACCTACATAATATCCTTTTAGTATCCTTGTTCAAGAACTTTTTTTATATCAGTTATAGCTTTAGTACAATCACCAAATTCATCTTCAAGTGCAAACGAACAGTCAACACAAGTCTACACTGCGGGCAGCAGAGTTCGCAATTCGAATTTTGGACAGTGCTGCCACTAACCCTCTTCAAAACAAGCCAATCACACATGTGTTACAGTATCCTGAGTCCTGAATGGCAGTGACCCCAAGTCCGTGGCAGCGACCACAGCACCAGACTCCCTCCGATCAGTGAGGCATATTTCCATATGCTAGACTGGCGACACATGATGCCGCTAACCCTAAACAACACAAGCCGATCACACATGTGTAACTGTGTCCTGAGTCCTGAATGGCAGTGACCCCAAGTCCATGGCAGCGGCCACATCACTAGACTCCCTTCGATCAGTGAGGCATATTTTCACATGCAAGTCCGGCGACACGTGATGCCACTAACCCTGTACAACACAAGCCGATCCTACATGTGTTACTGTGTCCTTAGTCCTGAATAGCAGTGACCTCAAGTCCGTGGCAGCGACCACAGCACCAGATTCCCTTCAGTTTTTTTTGTTGTTGTAAAATGTTTTATATGTAAATCTATACATGAGTAAGATACTTGTTTGTCCTACCGCACAGGGACACGATGGTGTTAAATTTTGGGGCAGTTATCGCGGGAAAAATGGTGATATCTGCACTTTGCACCAGCTTCTGAATAGTGTGTTAGATTTATCTCAACTTTAGTTGCATTAAAGTGCTGATAATGAGAGCAGAGTAGACGTTCCTGTGAAAAAAGACACAACGTGCACCTTTACGATTTATTCTAAATACAAAAATCCTATATTTGATTTACAGTGGTAGTGGGTGCATTTACAGTGTACACACATAATCAATGAAGATTAGTCTCGTTAGCACAAGAGATTTTACACCTGCTTTCTGCTGGTGTTAAGCAGGACGACTACCTCTGACATGAAAGGAAACACAGCCAAGAGCCACACCGGAACACCCACAGGTGCCATAGAGTCAATGAGCATGATACACAGATACCCATGAGGGCCACAACACTTATCACAACAACCCCAGGACTGCAAACGTCCCCCGAACCCGCATATGAGCAAGTGTGTCCATGTGGTCATTGTGTTAGCACAATGGGCACTGGCACTGCAACATCGCAGTGTGCTGTCTTCAGCAGACGTTACCATGTCACCTCAGTGTTGGCAGTGAGCCTGGACATGTAGCTACACACAGGTCAGCGCACGGGTGTGCCTATCCAGCAAGGGAAACGAGGTATCGCGGATATGTCCATATGCAGGAAGTACGGTAAGTGTGTCTCTGTGTTCTGGTGTAGCCGCCACAAGGGCCGCAGCAGTCGATGTTGTAAAGTGGCATGCACCACCTCCAAACGGCAGGGTCACGGTGTGGTTGGAATGCCGCAGAACATGAGCGTATAAATAGGCATTACAATGGTGTGCCGTAGCAGTGCACGGGATACAACTGCGTACCGCACAAAAGTGTTATGGCTCGTGGGAGGGAGAAGCAGCTGTTTGGCAACGTAACACACAGTAAACCCACCCATGTGCCACATTCTGGGCATCTCATCCATGATGATCAGGGTCGCAGACATCCCACAACACCCACAACCGACCTTTGTACACATCCTGTATAAATGCAGCTAGAGAAGTTTCTGTAAGGATGAAAGGTTCTTTGTCTGAGCTATCCTGCGAGCATTTGTGTCCTGTGTTTGATTGTGCGAATGTTTGTGTTTGGACAATATCGTGTTGGATGTTGGTGTACTCTGCTTCCTATGTGTGTGTGCTGCATTGTGTATGAGATGTCCCTTCATGTGAGGTTTTGTTCACCCTTCTCCCTTTCAGGCAGTGTGGTTTACACTTCTATGCTTGTTCAGTGGTGTGATGTTGGCGGGTTATATGACTTGTGCTCCTTGTTGGTGTGTTTCATTTTGGCCATGGTTTGTCTGTAGTTGTGCTGTACTTAATTGTGGCATGTGGGCAGTTGAACACTCCAGCCTGGAATTCAGTTTCCTTCTTGCCTCTGGTACCCTCTGAATTCATGTTGAGCCTTCTTACCTGAACAGATGGTAAGGTAGCTCAAGGGTTGAGCTCCTGCTCTTAAGAAATGTGCGTAAAGTGCAGGTTATATGCACTAACCTGGATGGTCTAATTAACTTTTCAGCTTTCTGAGGCTAATTAAACAAGTACAGTTTGGTTGGGGGCAAGAATATTGATTTAACGGTGGGCTACATTTATGTCCTCAGCGGACTAATAGTCCATGTCATTTATTGACACAGAAAACAGAAAGGAGGCCATATCCACTTTTCATTTATTTGAGGGGGTGCCTGGATTAGAAGGGATTGAGGAGAGGAGGGCATAACACAGATGATGAAAGTGATTGTTAAACAAAAGACACCTGTCTGTTCGGGGGACTCTGGGGTCTGAGGTGCAGGAAATTCATGCTGACTCCATGACTGCTGGGTTCCGTGGTATAGGGACACTGTACAAAGCCAAAGTGTCCTTGTGTTACTTCTTCCTCATGGCATTAAGACATTGCGCTTGTGTTTTTTTCTGTAACATCAAGGTCTTGTTCAGGAGGGGCCCAGCCCTGAGATGATTTCAAAATAAAAAGAAGGAGCACCAAGAAATCAACAGTACACACTCGGCACACAGAACCGTTACCCTATTAAAATTATTACTTTAAGCTATTATCTTGCCTTTAAAATTACCCCTAGCTGCAAAAACACGAGGACCTGATGAGGAAAGGTAAATTTCAATACATGTTCATTTCAAATGCACTCCAGACACAGCCTTTGTGTAATGATGCCCTTACAGCAGGTCTGTCTCCAGCCTGGAACACCCACAACAGAGCCACAAAGAGATGTGAGGGCCCAGAACTGAACTGTAATTAAGGAAGAAAAATGCTTTGTTGTACCTAAAGGGTCCCCTTCAACCTGCAGCTCCACCCCCACTTACCGACCCAAACAGCTACTCATACACCCACTAACAGACCCATACAACCACTTTCACGCTCACTCACAGACTCACATAACCACTTTTACACCCAGTAACTGACCTATATAGCCACTCCACACCCACGCCCAAAGCTTACAACTTACAGTTAGAAAATAAAATTAAAAAAATAGAAATTTACTGAAAAACAAAGGATACAGGACGATTAAAATTATGAAATGCAATTAAAAAAATAGACAAAAGTTACAGGGACATTATATTTAGGCTCAGATTTCACTCTTACAAAACCAGTGAATTTCAGCAATTAACTACAACATATTCCCCTGCAATGCACTGTTTATGGCCTCACATATTACATCACTCATGACATGGTCAGTGACATCTCAAATTATATCACTGATGATATCACAGATGACACCATCCACAGAACAACTCACAGACCCACTCACACCTCCATAGAACCTCTCATACACCCACTCCTGCTTACCCACAACCACTCACATACCCATTCACAGACCGATGTAAGTATTCACACACCCACTCACTGATCCATAGAGCTACTCACACTTACACTCACTCATAAAACCACTTACACAATTACTAACAATCACTTACTCACCCATACAGCCACTCATTCACCCACCCACTCACCAATGCCGCGACTTACACATCCAGTCATACAGACATATTGGTACTTACACGTCCACTCATTCACCCATATAGCCACTGACTCTGAGTCAGTCACCTATACAGCCATTCACTCACCCATACAGTTACTCACACATAAACCCACATGCTCATAAATATACCAACACATGAACTCAACATGATGCAGTCCCTGATACAAGTACAAACTCACACATACAGTCACTCACATGCCAGTTCACTTACCCATACGTGACTTATGCACCCACTCACTCACCCATATAGCCACTCGCACACCCATCACTCACCTATACAGCCTCTCACATACCTACTCACTCACCCATTTATCACTGACACACCCACTCACTCACCCATACAGCCACTCACACATGGACTCAAGCACCAAACAGCCACTACTCACCCATACAACCACTCAGACACCTACTCACACATAGATGCACACAGTCACACACCCACTCACATAATATGTGTTAACAAATAGAATCACTCATTAGTAGTACACAAAGTATACTAAAACTTTTGTAGTATCTTATAATATATCTTTAATACTCACTGGCTGATGTCATCAGTGATGTCAACAGTGATGTCATTTGAGATGTCATCAGTGATGTTAATGTCCATGTCACTGTTGATGTAATATGTGAGTTCATAAGTAGTGCATTGTGGGGTTGTAAGTTATAGGTAACTCAGATAACTATAACTGCTGAATTTCAGTTTTTGTAAGCGTGAAATCTGGGCCTAACTATAACGTCCCTGTAACTTTCGTGTATATATATATATATATATATATATATATATATATATATATATATATATATATTCATATATATTCACAAAGCTCCAAAGTTGCCCGCAGGCAAGGCAGCACACTCCAGCAGCTTGTCACGAGCATATTCCTAGCAGCAATGGTAAGGGGAAAAGCTACACTCTGTCCTTCTGTGATTACAGTCCTCGTGTCGCATAATGAAGCCTGACACGTTTCTGGGCTAATGCCCTCATCAGAGGCTCGACAGGAGATTCGTGGAGTGGACACGCTCACCTTATGTTTTTAACCGCCCTCAAATGAGCTGCTTTCAGGTGAATAACCGCGAAGGCTTATGGGCCATGCAGTGCGTGTCTACCATGATAATTTAACTGTATTAGGTGTCCTGGATGGACTCCGAGGGGCGGGTGAGCCATCAATCCCCTGCTGCTGGTCCGCTTGGGTCTCGGGAGTCTCCGAGACTCGTGGCCCCCTACGACAGGGGGTGGTGGACGCCTTCACGGCCGGGCCGCCGTTTACATTTTGAAAGCTCCAAAGTTGCCCGCAGGCAAGGCAGCACACTCCAGCAGCTTGTCATGAGCATATTCCTCGCAGCAATTGTAAGGGTAAAAGCTACACTCCGTCCTTCTGTGATTACAGTCCTCGTGTCGCATAATGAAGCCTGACGCGTTTCTGGGCTAATGCCCTCATCAGAGGCTCGACAGGAGATGCCCCTAGAGTTGACAATCACGTCACCCCAGTCCTTTTGTATGCGGATGACAAAGTCCTGTCATGCAGAACAGCAACTGGGCTCCAACACCTAATAGAACATTTTACTCTCTTTATGAATGAAAAGGATTTCAAACTTAACTTTAAAAAAACCTTTACAATGAAATGCGGAAAAGGGAGACCAAAAAGTAGAAATCACCATGTTGAAGGTGTGCCAATTGCCAAAACAATATCTTTTTCGTACTTGGGCCATCGGAAGGACATTGGAGAGCACATATTGAGCTCTGTAATTGAAAGTTATACGATCAATTGAAGCCATCTTCAGATTCTCCCAAAAACATGGGTAACATTGTCCTGTACATGATCCTGTATAAGAGTAAGTGCCTTACAGGAACTTGCTACGGTGCAGCACTTTGAGGATAGCTATTCATACAGTATTAGAGACCCAGGAAAATATATTTTTAAGAAGGCTTTTAGCTGTTCCCAATTCAACCCCTGCATATGTAGTCCATAATGAACTGTCAGACTCCTATATTAGTGCCTATATTAGTACAACAGCTCTTATTGTTTGGTATGGGATCTGGAGCAAGGATGGTACTAAATTTACCCAGGAAATCATAATTGACTGCCTTGCCCTTGATTATTGTTAAAAGATCCCTTGGTTGCAGTATAGCCATGAACTTTGAAATGAGTGTGAGGTGAATGTTGATTTTAAAGACCCGATGAACATACAACACTGCAGTAAAAGGGAACTATAATTGGGACTTGCAGGAACAAGGAAAACCCCAAGAGATAGAGCAGCAGGTGATCAAGTCATATTGTGAAGGACCTTTTGATTTGGGCACACAACAATACTTACTTACTGAGGGTAACAAACTTACATGACAGGTTTTATCTTACAAGGTTGCATTTGGGTACTCTTCATTATCTGATTGCATTTCCCACCATGGGCAAATAGAACTGAAAGCTTCCGAATTGTCCTTGCGATGGAAAGTCACTGCAGTCGACATTTCACTTTATCATCTTTTGTAATTTCTATAGAGATATTAGAAAGAGTGTTTTACAATCTTTATTTATTGGCAGTAAATTGTATTTTTATAAACCTGCTTTTAATTGCATCCGTAGTCTAGAAAATGAAAAAGTTTGCAATTCAGTAGTTGTCTTTATACAAATGGTGATCAAAAGCAGAAAAGGTAATTCACACCTGAGGCCCTAATGTATGAAATAATATAGGTTTTAGTAGAGACCGATGCACTCTGTAATAAATTATCTACAGGCTAATCACATATATTTTAAAACACTAGTTATATACTAATATTTGCAAATCATATCAGTAATTCTCACTGATCTTCTTCAAGACTCCTATAAGATATTGGACTGTAATTTATCATGAGTATTGTATAATGAAATATTATGCATATCAAATTATGATTTATGAATTGCTTTTTAAGATAACCTTCTTTTATGTATATTGTATATGTGTATGTATATGTGTAATGGAATTGACTATTTAACTTAATCACATGATAATTGTTTTTAAAATGCTTTTATGGTTGTATTTTTAAAACGAAAAAAGCTGAATTTGATTTGAATTGAGTGCAAGTACGAGAGTCTGTGTGCTTGAGAGACGACAACTGTAATGATTGTTTAGGTGAATGACTGGATGCATGAATGACTATATGGGTGAGTGAGTGTGTGTGAGCGGCTGTATCATGAGTAGGTGGGTATACAAGTTCCTGTATGGGTGAGTGAAAGGGTGCGTGACTGCCTATATGGTTGGCTGAGTGAGTGTGTTAGTACCTGTACGAGGGGCTAGATGTACGTATGAATGACTGCATGGGTGAGTGCGTGTGTGTGTGAGTGTCTATATGAGTGAGTGAAAGGCTGTATCAGTAGCTATATTGGTGAATCAGAGGTGGATGACTGTTTGTATGGATGAATGAGTGAATATGTGTGTTGTATGGTGTGAGAGTGTATATCAGTGTCTGTATGGTTGAGTTGCTGTATATGCTATATGAGCAAGAGGCTGCATGAGTGACTCTATGAGTGAGTGAGTTGGTACATGACTGCATGAGTTAGTGAGTGTGCTAGCAGCTCTATGGGTACATGAGTATCTGTGTGAGTGGATGTATGTATGAGTGAGTGGCTGCATAATGCAATATGCATGAGTGAGAGGGTGCATGAGTGTCTATGGGTGAGTGAGTAGGTGTTTCATGGCTGTATGAGTGAGTAAGTGGGTGTGTTAGTGATTGTGTGAGCGAGTGTCAGGTTGTATGAATGCATGTATGGGTGAGTAAGCGGGTGCATGGGTGACTACATGGGTGAGTGAGAGGGTACATGAGTGGCTACATGGGTATGTGAGTGGGTATGTAAGTGTATGAGTGGGTCTGTGAGTGGGTGCATGATCCTCTGAATGGGTGAGTGACAAGGTGCATGATTGTCTGAGTGGGTTTGTGAGTGGCTTCATGAGTTTTTGAGTAGGTCTTTGAGTGTATATGTGTGTGTGGATATCTCTATGGGTGAGTGAGTGGGTGTGTGTGGTTCTATAGGTGAGTGATATGGTACATGGCTAGCTGTATGGGTGAGTGAGTGGATATTTGAGTATCTATATGGATGACTGAGTAGCTGTGTGACTGGCTGTATGAGTGAGTGAGTGTGTGAGTGGTTGTATGAGTGAGTGAGATGGTGTATGAGTGACTGTATGGGTGAGTGAGTGCATGAGTGGTTGTATGGGTGAGTGAGTGGGTGTGTAAATGGTTGCATGGGTGAGTGAGTGGCTTTGTAAGTGGCTGTATAGGAGTGAGTGTGTATCTGAGTGGCTTTATGAGTGAGCAAAAGGGTGTATGAATGACTGTATGGGTGAGTGGCTGTATGAGTGGTTGTGTGGGTGAGTCTGTGCTTGTGTCAGTGACTGTATAGGTGAATGAGTGCATGTCTTAGTATTTGTATAAGTAAGTGAGTGGGTATCTGAGTATCTGAATGGATGACTGAGTGGGTGAGTGAGTGACTGTATGAGTGAGTGGGAATGTGCATGACTGGCTACATGGGTGGGTGACCTAATGTCTGAGTGTATGTATGGGTGAGTGAGTAGGTGTCTGAGTATCTCTATGGGTGAGTGACTGGGTATGTGAGAAGTTGCTGGGTGAGTGAGAGGGTGCATGGCTAGCTTTATAAGTATGTGAGTGGGTGTGTGAGTATCTGTATAGGTGACTGGGTAGCTGTGTGAGTTTATGTATGAATAAGTGATTGGATGCATGAGTGAATGTATGGGTGAGTGAGTGGTGCATGAGTGGCTATAAGGGTAAGTAAGTGCCTGCAGAGTTAGCTACATCTTCGTGGCCATTTGTTGCGGAGCCGCGGTGCTGGTGTACTTCATCTTGGAGGCTTTTCTACGACCGCTGCTCTGGGCTGTGCTCTGCGGCACCTTCCTGCACCCTTTCCAGCGCTCGCTGGCGCGCGGGGGGCGTCGCTGGCTGGGTGGCTTGCGGGAGGCACGTGCCCCTGTGCTGCTGGCTGCACTCCTTGCGCCGTTCAGTTTCGCCAACGCCACGCTGGAAGCAGCAGGTGAACAGGTTAGACGAAGGTTGCGTGTGCTGCTGCCCTTGGCGGCAGGGGCGCCATTGCTCTATCTGCTTTACTACACAGCCACCTTCCTGGGCGTACGGACTCTTTTAGCGAACACGGCGGCGCTCATATGCTATGCACTTGAATACTTCAACACACTCTGGGTGTGGTCATTAGTGGTTGGCTACGTGTTGGCTGTATCCTTCAAGTGGAATGCAAACACTGAGCGATACCTAAGAGCTATCTCCATCCCTGTCTAGATAATTCAGCTGTTCCATTTGGGACGTACTTACTTTGGCTGCTGGCAGAAACGCCGATCTGGGGGCATTGCTGCATCGCGGGACTGCGACGACCACAGTGCTTTGCGGCTGAGTGACCTGCCGCACCTGTGCTCTCTTCCTGCCTTCTCCCACTGGTGCTTACTAAACGACTCGCGGCCCCCGCTTCACGGGAGCCGCTCGCAGTTGGGACATAGCGCCAGCTGAAACCCTTGCTTCTTCCCCCTCCAGGACGTACTTACTTTGGCTGCTGGGAGAAACGCTGATCTGGGGGCATTGCTGCATCGCGGGACTGCGACGACCACAGTGCTTTGCGGCTGAGTGACCTGCCGCACCTGTGCTCTCTTCCCGCCTCCTCCCACTGGTGCTTACTAAACGACTCGCGGCCCCCGCTTCACGGGAGCCGCACGCAGTTGGGACATAGCGCCAGCTGAAACCCTTGCTTCTTCCCCCTCCAGGACATACTTACTTTGGCTGCTGGGAGAAACGCCGATCTGGGGGCATTGCTGCATCGCGGGACTGCGACGACCACAGTGCTTTGCGGCTGAGTGACCTGCCGCACCTGTGCTCTCTTCCTGGCCTCCTCCTATTAAAGCACTCAATCATCTGCGCACACGGAACGCGCGCGGGCGGGCACAGGGCGAAGCTTGGGCCAAGGGCGGGCCCGTTCTAGCACGTTACAGACCGTGCAGGACCGGACCGGGCCTACCCCCTTGGCCCTGATCTGTACGAGGGATACCTATTCGATCCGGCACCGAGGACTGTTGTGACTGCGAACTATGGCGGGACGAGAGACATGGAGTAAGGCCACTGCTTCGAGTGCTATGATTGCAGGTGCATTGGACAGTTTTTTGATTAGAGCGAACTCTGTTCTTTCTAATGAGCTTGCTGTGGTTGAGAATCGTCATTCCCAAGGCATTGACAGTCTCAGGAGATCTTCTTTAGGTCTAATAGCCAGTGCTAAAACGCCAAAAAGGGAGGGGGGACCTCCCACAGCCCTACTGGACAGCATTGATCAGACTATTTTGGCTGTCCTGCAAGATCTTGGGAACAGCCCAGGAGTGGCTAGGGCACCTTTACCGACTACCTGAGGTGGTAGTACTATCATCTACTGTTGCTACTACTAACACAGGGATACTAGTGGGCGGGCTGGATCCTGCATGTAGACAGTCACAGGGAGCGAGGGAAGGGGCTGTCCCAAAGAGGAAACGCGGTGCACAGGTGAGGGGCGGGAAAAAGGCGAAACTTGACAAGGGACCTGAAGTAAACCACCTCACGGACCAAGCCGAAAACAGGGAAGCCCCCCTTAATTACTGTTGACACAAATGTACCCCCCCAGGACTCTGTGATAACTCAGCCCACTGTATTTAGATTTGGGGATACGGCGCAGGCAGGGACAGATAACCTGATCCTTGCCAGGGGCTCTACCCTGAAATATTTGCCTAATCCTCTAGTGGATAGATTAAATTCTATTGAGCACAGACTCCTAACTATTGAAATGGCCACCGGGGAGATGATGAACCATCTTAAATCAGTCCCAACCGTGCAGCAGGGCCATGATGTTGGTGGTGGGGGGGTACCTCTAGTTTCCGTGCCTGCCCCTACCACAAACGCGGCCCCAGCAATCAATCCTGTGATGGCCCAGGGGCGCCCAGTGCTAATCCCCCTAGAAGTATTGGCATGGGTCGCGAGAAGGCAGAGCGCCCCAATGCAGATGGGTTACTGCAAACACAACAATGATGGACAGAATGTGGATCAATGTCACACATTCACCCCAGTCAAAAGATCTGGGCCCAAATCCATCGTTTTTCCACTCCACACCACCCTGGGTTAGACAATGGCGATATGCAAATCAGCGCTGACCCTGTGCCCCATGGGAACAGTCCAGTCCGAACTACAAAAGCCATGTCCTTCCCAGAACGGAAACAAGCATCCGAGGACCGGCCCGGTTTCGAGGTAACACCTCTCATCAGCCCGGCTAGCTTGCTTCCAGTGGTGTGGAGTGCCTGGGACTCACGTCTGAGCATCCCCAGTACACTTAGAGCGGTTACTGCAAACACAACAATGATGGACAGAATGTGGATCAATGTCACACATTCACCCCAGTCAAAAGATCTGGGCCCAAATCCATCGTTTTTCCACTCCACACCACCCTGGGTTAGACAATGGCGATATGCAAATCAGCGCTGACCCTGTGCCCCATGGGAACAGTCCAGTCCGAACTACAAAAGCCATGTCCTTCCCAGAACGGAAACAAGCATCCGAGGACCGGCCCGGTTTCGAGGTAACACCTCTCATCAGCCCGGCTAGCTTGCTTCCAGTGGTGTGGAGTGCCTGGGACTCACGTCTGAGCATCCCCAGTACACTTAGAGCGGTTACTGCAAACACAACAATGATGGACAGAATGTGGATCAATGTCACACATTCACCCCAGTCAAAAGATCTGGGCCCAAATCCATCGTTTTTCCACTCCACATCACCCTGGGTTAGACAATGGCGATATGCAAATCAGCGCTGACCCTGTGCCCCATGGGAACAGTCCAGTCCGAACTACAAAAGCCATGTCCTTCCCAGAACGGAAACAAGCATCCGAGGACCGGCCCGGTTTCGAGGTAACACCTCTCATCAGCCCGGCTAGCTTGCTTCCAGTGGTGTGGAGTGCCTGGGACTCACGTCTGAGCATCCCCAGTACACTTAGAGCGGTTACTGCAAACACAACAATGATGGACAGAATGTGGATCAATGTCACACATTCACCCTAGTCAAAAGATCTGGGCCCAAATCCATCGTTTTTCCACTCCACACCACCCTGGGTTAGACAATGGCGATATGCAAATCAGCGCTGACCCTGCGCCCCATGGGAACAGTCCAGTCCGAACTACAAAAGCCATGTCCTTCCCAGAACGGAAACAAGCATCCGAGGACCGGCCCGGTTTCGAGGTAACACCTCTCATCAGCCCGGCTAGCTTGCTTCCAGTGGTGTGGAGTGCCTGGGACTCACGTCTGAGCATCCCCAGTACACTTAGAGCGGTTACTGCAAACACAACAATGATGGACAGAATGTGGATCAATGTCACACATTCACCCCAGTCAAAAGATCTGGGCCCAAATCCATCGTTGATTCCGGTCTGGGAAAAACATGGCTTGGTAGTTCGGACTAGACTGTTCCCATGAGGCACAGGGTCAGAGCTGATTTGCATATAGCCAGTGTCTAACTCAGGGTGGTGTGGAGTGCAAAAAAACAATGGATTTAGGCCCAGATCCTTGTACTGGGGTGAATGTATGACATTGTTCTACATTCTGTCCATCAACTGTGTTTTTTGCAATTTTCACCCCGAGTGGGCTGGGTATGCTCAGACGTGAGTCCCAGGCTCTCCACACCACTGGAGTCAAGCTATCCAGGCTGATGAAGGCTGATAGCCAGAAACCGGTCCTTGGATGCTTGATTCCGGTCTGGGAAAAACATGGCTTGGTAGTTCGGACTGGACTGTTCCCATGAGGCACAGGGTCAGAGCTGATTTGCATATAGCCAGTGTCTAACCCAGGGTGGTGTGGAGTGCAAAAAAACGATGGATTTAGGCCCAGATCCTTGTACTGGGGTGAATGTATGACATTGTTCTACATTCTGTCCATCAACTGTGTTTTTTCCAATGCAGATGGGGGCCATGTAAGATGGAGTAAGGTAGTCAACCTACCCCCGGAAGCGGCTCCTTTAGAAGTCGTACTAACTGGCGTCTCTGAGCTCAGTGGCTCCACCCCAGAATCATTCTCATCCCTAAAAAACTAAGGTGGTCAGCTGGTTGAACATTTATAGACCGGCCCCACCGCATCAGGCAACCAAAATTGTTATGGTCAGAAGGGTTCCATGGGTGGGTCCAACAGCCAAACACATAAATGGGGACTGTGTCCTGGTCAATTTTAGGAACACGGGTATAGTCTCACACATTTGTAATTGGGTGGGTGACACAGCCGGTACTATAATCCAGACCCGCCCATTGTCCTTCTTTTACCCACCCCCAAGCAATCCAGTTCCAGGGTGCTGCGAAGAAGGGTGGACAAGGGTGGGTGCTAGGAGTTTCATTGGAGGGCCTAGGCATAATCCCTATACTACCCCCATGTACGCCAACTTCCTCCACGTCAACAGGTTCAGCTCTCTGGACCAGGTTGATTGACTCAAAACTGAAAAAAGATCGGGCGGACGAGATGGTTTAGCAAGTTACACAAACCTTCAGCCCATCCTGGTAGAAGGGAGTGGGTTGAACACTGTTCTGGGGGAATTGCAGGTGGAATCGGGCGGGCTTGCGTATGTACCACCTGAAAGGGGGAATGGTATCCCTAATACAGCGCTTAAGCAAAATGGGGTGAGGGACCACCCTATGCCAACCACTCAGGTAATTGCTGGTAAAACATCTCTTAAAATCTTGTCATGGAACATTGCAGGGCTACACAATAAATTGGCTTGTCCAGAGTGGGGTACCTTCATTGACTCAAATGATGTATGTTTCTTCCAGGAAACTTGGGCAAGAAATGAGCAACTCAGGAGCGGTTTTGTGTCCTTCTCTATACCCGCAAAGTGGGGGGGAAAGGGAAGGCCATTGGGGGGGCTAACTATCTGGGTGAAAACTCATCTGGGGTGTAGTGCCAGGATTTTGGAGACCACATCGGAGGATGTACAAAGCATCCTACTGGCATGGCCTGACGCCTCCAAACTCATTCTGGTCAATGTTTACTCTAGACCAGTCAGCCTCACAGCGGAGTCTAAAACCATTGAGGAACTCTCTGCGTTCCTAACTAGGATTCCCCAGGGGGCCACCCTAGTGATAGGTGGTGACCTTAACTCCCATTTTGAGCCATTGATTGATTTGATGGATGGTGCTATTTCAGAAGAGGACAATTATTGGAAAATACCCCCGGTGGTGGGTCCTCCGCCTAAGTCATGGGCACCGCTGGCAGTACAAATTCTAGCCTTGACCCTAAACCACTCAATAAGGGCATGCAATGGCTGTGCAGTTTCAGACACACCCGCAAACTATACCTATAATAAACCGGGCCAAGAGGCTCGATTGGACTATATATTCGTCGAGGCCTGCGCTTGGCACAAAGTCATTGATTTTAAGGTGGAAGCCAGGGTCGACAGTGACCACAATCCTCTGATCCTAGATTTCCTCTCCCCTGGTTGCTCTAAAGATAGTCCCAAGGGAAGGAGTGGATCAGACAACCGGGCACTCCTCTCCAGCAACAGACGAAGAATCAGATGGGACAAAGCAGTAACCCGCCCTGAGTTAGTGGCTGACATATATGCACAAGTAGCCACAGCACTGGAAGCTGTTGTTGCCTTGACCCCTGAGTTCACCTCTGTTTCAGTATTTGCTAAGCTTGGTGCTGTGCATCAGGAACTGATTACCAGTGTAGCTGAGACCCTGAATCCTGTGGGAAATGGGAAAATACCAGGCAAAAAACTTACCTGGTTTAACCCGGCCTGTAGAAGGGCAAAATCAGAGCTCCTCAAAGCACTGAAACAAAGCCATAATAGTGCTCTGATCAAAGAAAAAAGGGCTGCGTACAAGAAGCTAATACACAACGCAAAAGCAGAATGGGAGGTGGACCATTGGGCCAATCTAACGTCGAGCCTGGCAGGAAGAGATGCCCGGAACTTTTGGCAAATTGTAAATACTGGGTCGGCAGAACTAGTTGAGGCTGTGGCCCCTAATGTTGCCGCCGAGGTGTGGGAGGAGCATTTCCGCACCCTTTACCGGGCGGACGTCCCCTTGGGCGCTTTGAACTCGTCGACACTATCTCCCAACATCCAGAGCGGAATAACAGAGCACGAGTTCACTGTGGGGGAGGTAGAGACAGCTATTCTTAAGCTTCCCTCAAGCAAAGCTCCGGGCCTAGATAAATTACCAGGCGACCTTCTAAAGCATGAACCTGATGTATGGGCCCCTTATTTGACGGCTATTTTTAATGCTATATGGGGAGGTATGGAGGTACCGAGTACTTGGCTGGGGGCAGAGATTGTGCCTATTTTCAAGAAGGGCTCACCTCTGCTCCCAGCCAACTACAGGCCAATTATCCTCATCGAAGTGCCCCAAAAGCTTTTTGCACGACTGATCCTAAATTGTCTTTTAGACTGGATCGAGGAGCATTCTATCCTGAGCCCCTTCCAGGCAGGATTCAGGAAGAATGTCTCCACCACGGATCAGATCTTCCGTCTATACATGCTTTATTGGAAAATTGTCAAGATCGGGGGTGGGTCACATTACACTGTTTTCGTAGACTTACATGCGGCATTTGATCTGGTCCCACGTCAGAAGCTGTGGACTGTACTCAGGGAGCTTGGTATTCCACCTCCACTCCTGAATATGTTAATCCGACTCCACGCCCAGAACTATGCACAGGTCAGGTGTGGTAGCAACGGTTCACTGACAGCTTGATTCCCCGTTGGCAGGGGGGTAAAAGGCAGGGGTGCGCCCTGGCACCTACCCTGTTTTGCCTCTACGTCAACAGGGTAATCGCACATTTGGATGCGGTACAAGATAGTGACTCTCCAAAGCTTGCAGGGTCCCGGATTGCAGCGATCATGTTCGGGGATGACACCTTACTACTCTCTAAAACATCTATGGGTATTCAACATGTCTTGGATGGGTTTGTCTCCTTTTGTAAAGAGTGGGGTTTGGAAATAAACACCGTAAAAACCAAATATATGATCTTTAACCTCCCCACAATAACACGCCCAAACCCTGTGATAGATGGAGTCAGGTTAGAAAGGGTCCACACCTTTGACTATCTAGGGCTTACCCTCAATGAATCATTTACTTGGGTCCAGCATCAATTGAAATTGCATCTTAAGATGACCCAGATAGTTGGGGGTATTCTGAAACTTTTGAGTAAATCATCGTATAAGCCGATTGGTCCCCCACTCGAAATTTACAAACTGCGGGCGCGTGGGGCAGTGTCCTATGGGGTTACAAGAGCAGCTCAGCAATCACTGTTGCGGAGAACAGATTTTTAAGGCAGCTGGCAGCCCTGCCCCTGAGTACCCCACTAGTGCCGCTAAGACTTGATCTTGGCCTTAGACCTATTGAGGAAGAACTGGCCCTGAGACCTCTAACTTTTTGGAGGAGACTCTGGGTTACCCCAGAGCTGATCGAATATAGGCAAGAGCTAATCGAAGTACTGGGCTTGCCTAATGTGGGTAGGCTTCCCTGGTTTAAGCATGTCAGAAAGGAATTTGAGAAGCTTGGACTTGCTTCAATGTGGTCTGACCCGGAGCATACCTGTGCTGGAATTTCACGAAAACAACTGGTTCAGCTGTTCCGGGAAAACCGTATGGCTCTTTTATCATCAAGCACTCAACCGGGCACTTTTTTATTGATCAAGGACTCCTATTACTTGGAGCAAGTCCTGGATGATATTAGCCCTGCTGTTTCGAGGAAGCTCTTTCTCCAATGGCAGCATGGTTCGCTACCCATCAGATCATTTACGTCTGATTGGTGCGCACTATCGCCGAAGAACTGCCCAGGGTGTACCGCAGTTTTAGAAAATGAGGTCCATGTTGTTTTCTTTTGTCCCGCTTACTTAAAGCCGAGACGGAGGTGGATCATCCCAATATGTAAAAACCTGGGGATAAGCCACTGCCTCCATGCGTTCAGAATTTTAAAGACGGATCTTTCACCGGCTGTGGTCTTCGCTGTTACAAAGTTCATAGCAGCGATGTGGAATATTAGAAGGGCACTTGTGGCTAGTTTATAAATCAGGACAAATGAGGCACATTATAGAATCCTATTAGGGCTGGCAATATAACTCAGCAGGGTAGGAGGGACAACTGTTATGTATTGGAAATAGCCACTGCTATGGATTGGTCTTTTACTACTTGCTCTTAAACATTTCATTGTACTATTTTAACTGTTTTATTGTTGTGCTCTTTTATGACAATTTTTTTGTCGAAATAAAGATTGATGATGATGTTAGCTATATGGATGAGTGAGTTGGTGTATTAGTGTCTGTATGGGCGAGTGAGTTGTTGTATCACTATCCATATGGGTGAGTGAAATGGTGCATGAGTACCTGTATGGGTGACTGAGTGGTTGCTAAGTGTGAATGGGTTTATCAGTGGCTTATCAGTGAGTAACTCTGTGGGTGAGTGAGTAGCTGTGTGAGCGGATGTATGTGTGATAGAGTGGCTTTGTGACTGCTATATGGATGTGTGAGATTGGATGTGTGAGATGGTGCATTGGTAAATGTATGGGTGAGTGACTGGGTGTTGAGTGGCTAAATGGATGAGTAATTGGGTGTGTTAGTGGTTCTATAAGTGAGTGACAGGTTGCATGAGTGAATGTATGGATAACAAGTGGGTGGATGAGTGCTTATATGAGTGAGAGGGTGGTTGAGTGGCTGCATGAGTGACTATATGCGTGAGTGAGAAGATGGATATGTGATTGTATTGATGAACGAGTGAGTGTTTGAGTAACTCAATGGGTGAGTGAGTGGCTGGGTGACTGGAGGTATGAGTGAGGTAATGGATGTATGAGAGGCTATATGAGTGACTAAAAGGGTACATGAGTGCCTATATGACTGAGTGAGAGGATACAGGAGTGCCTGTATTGGTGACTCAGTGGCTGTGTTATTGCCTTTATGAGTGAGTGACTGGGTGTATGAGTGGGTGTATGGACAAGTGAGTGGATATCTGAGTACCTGTATGGGTAAGTTAGAATTAGTTGTTCAGTGCTCATAAAAGTGGCAATCAATTGTATGGGAGTTTTTCAGCATCCCTACCTGGTAAAAGAAAATGTTGGGAAGGGAAATTGATTGCTCTTTATATATGAAGTCCCTCTGCATGACTATGTCAAAAAAATATGCCTGTAGCACTGGATGTATCTTGATGCATCTATACACATATCAGTCCAAAACCCATTGTAAAAGAATAAGAGTACAAATATTTGTTAGAATCTGATTTCCCAAATTTTAGAAACATAGCAGTATGCATTGTTCATGCTGTAACAGTATATCACAATATAGTACATTTTATTTTCCCTTTTTACTGTTGTCAGCTTTCATACTTTTACACCATAAATTATGTCCTATAAACCCTCCCTATTTTCCAAACATGAAACACCTGTTAGAAGACATAGAACATAATTATAAAAGACGGTATCATTTACAATTGTTACATTTCCTCAACGGAGTAGGGAGGGGAGAAAGAACAATAGATGAAGATGAATCAGAGCAATATTGTTAGACCGGACAGCCCTAGGATGGTCTTCCCCCCAACCTTTTGCCTTCCTCCTATACTTTTGTGACCTTCTTTTTGCTGTTTTCATGACTTTGTGTACTTTACCACTGCTGACCAGTGCTAAAGTGCTTGTGCTCTTTCCCCTAAACATGGTAAAATTGGCTCATCCCTTAATGGCATATTTAATTTACTTATAAGTCTCTAGTAAAGTGTACTACATGTGCCCAGGGCCTGTAAAATAAATGTTACTAGTGAGCCTGCAGCAAATGTTGTGCCACCCACTTAAGTAGCCCTCTAACCATGGCTCAGGCCAGTCATTGCAGAGCCCTTTCTATACATGTCACCCCTAAGGTAGGCCCTGGACAACCCAGAGGGCTGGGTGCAATGTATTTAAAAGTTGGACATGTGCTTTTGAGTTTTACATGTCCTGGTAGTGAAAAACTCTTGAATTGGTTTTTAAATACTGCAAGTCATATCTCTCACATAGGATAACATTGGGATTACCTTATTTCATTTTCTGAGTGTAATTCCCAAGTCTGAAGAGATAGACTCTTGAAGTTTGGTGTTTCTGAAATCACAATTTAAGATCTAAACTGATGGTGAAGTCGGATTTGAAATTGCAATTCTGAAATTTTAATTTTTAGAAATTTGGCATTTGTTTTACTTTAGCCATTTGGTGCCTGATGCTTGCTTCTGATACATGTCTGGGGAGGGTTACAGCTGGGCTTTGTGTTTCCCCCCAGACCATCAAACACAATGGGAGCTTAGGCATGACTTGAAGGACCATCCTGGCAGGATGGGAGGGAGGAACTGTACCCAACCTCACTTACACCTGAATAGGCTGTGTTTGTCCCCACACAAAGGGCTATAACCCCCTGTAGTGAGCCTGGAGCCATGGCAGGAAGAGGGAACCTCTGTGCACTTCAATGGCATGTCTTTGAAGTCTCTCCCACTTCAAGGTCACAACTGGGTATACGTACTAGACCGCTGACACCACCACTTCAGTACACTTCTGGACCTGTGAAGACTCTGCCAGGATGAAGGGTTGCTGTGCTGCTGAAGGACTACCACTCTGCTGGACTACTGCTTTGTTTGACATCTGCCTTGCTGTGCTGCCCTGCTGTCTGCTGTTCCCTTGCCTGGGTGAGAAGGACTGGACCTGCATCACTTGAATCTAGAGTGACTTCATGGGCTGTCTGGTCCTCTGATCTGAAGTCTCAGGAACATAAAAGACTTCCAATCACCCTGCTTCTGCATCTGCACTCTGCCATCTGCCAAGTCATACCACCTCAATTCTGGACCCTTGGAAGTGGGCCTATGGTCCTTACTCCAGCAAAACCCATGCATTTTCTGTCAAACCGGTGCATCACTGCAGTTGCATTGCTCAAGAACCGGCGCATCACACCTGCTGCATGGATCAGAACTGGCACATCGATCCTGTGGTGTGGATCAGAGCCGGCATATCGCTTCTGTTACGTGGACCCAACCCAACACATAGCCTCTGCTGCGTGGATCAGCCACGACACATCACCTTCAGAACCACCACTGTGCGACACTCTTCCTAGCACAAGGTCTTTGCATCCTCTCATCGAAACCCATGCATCACTGCTGCTGCATGGATCAGGACTGGTGCATCGCCACCACTGAGTGGATCCACACTGACACATAGCTTCTGCTGCACCCCACAACTTTGACATTGACACAGCCAAGATTAAGGCACTTGTGTTCAGCGGGCATCACTGAGTCCCTGTAAATGGCCCATGCTCCATTACAGTCAGCCTGAATTTTTGTGCATTTTTCAAAGTCTGCACATATTACCATCAACTAGAAGTTGATGGTAATTGGCATTTCCTAAATGCATAGATCTCATTTAGGAAAGGCTTCTTGCATCTGCATTAGGGAATCGCAAATTGCAATTCCCTATTTACATTCGAAATTTAGGGAATTGCAAAAAATTGCGATTACCTAATTGTGAATTGCCCAAAAGTTACCTGCTTCAAAAAAGGCCGTTTTGTGATCGCAAACGGATTATTTTTGCAAATCGCACTGTTTGAGATAACAAAATGGCTTGATGCATGTACCCCTATATTTCTAATCGGCTGTGGAATTTTTGGGTGTTGTGTTTCCACTGTTTTACTGTTTAAAGTGTTACACAAATGCTTTCACATTGCCTCTAACTTAAGCCTGACTGCTCTGTTCCAAGCTACCAGAGTGTGAGCACATGTTAATGTAGGAGTTGCCTGCTTCTTACCCTGACTAGGATTGTGGTTGCTACCTGACTTGGGCTCAACAGCCCAATTTCTAATAAATATTAACAGTTTTTTAACTAAGAGTGCTTTATCATTGGTTGATGCAAGTTGATGAGTGAGTTGAGCCTGGTAGGAACCCATCTGAAAGATTAGTCATTAACCTATATTACTGATAAAAAGTAGGATCCAGGTTATCAAAACACTCACAAAACGGAGCACAGCACCCAAAGTTGCTATGCTACATTGTGTGAAAGAGAGAAAGCAGGAAAACTCCATATCTGCAAATATATGGCACTCTCTTCCTCTCTCCCTAGCACTGGCACACAATTTGGCTGCTGAGCACCATCACACACCTTAGCACATAGTGCAAAGATGTCTGCATGGCTCTAGCATTCAGGTGCCCTTCCATTACAAATTACTATGCCTAGACAAGCTTTACTCCTTTTTCCACTTCTGGTATGTGCAGCTCACATACAAAGTGGGAAAGTTAGGAGAAATAAAAGCATTTCCTTTTTTTAAAGCCTGTTTTCAAGTAGCGCTATTTTTTGACACAAAACCCTGTTTACTGTTGTTAGTAGATATGGTTTTGCATCAAAAGCTGTGCATGGTTGCATGAGAACATCTATGTAGCACCTATGGAATGCCACCTTGTGATGTTTTGCATTACTTTCAGGCAACTTTCCAGCACAGAATTTGTTTTGCGCTAGAAAGTAGATCCCACAAAACCATTTTGCACAGGTTTGTGTCACTTTTGTGAAGCAAAGCCAGCGTAAAATGTATGTTAAACTGTCCCCAAGTGTAGATTTGCTGTATCCTACTATTTAAATGCAAGGAAGGTTTGAAAGGAGTGTGAAATGGAAGTAAGAGATGTCCTAATTCAAAAAGAAGTGTATTTTTGGAGATTCGGATTTAAAGGTACATATCAAAATGCTATTTTGAAACAGTTAGTTAAAAGAAGGAATTAAAAAAGTAAAACTAAGTTCTGTAAAAATGCTTGCCTTCCTCACATTAATGTGTAGCTGTACGCTAGAAAAAAGTGGCGGTATACCACGGTCTCTGCTATTGGTTGAACGTAGGCAGCTCGGCTATTCATCCCAATATTGACAAATGTACTTATCTTTAGAGTATCACTTAGAGCATTCACGTGTATGCTACTTCTTTATTTATACTTTCATTTCCTACAGCCTCTGTTAGTTCTGTTAAACTGGTATTTTAATATAGAACAGTCTGGTGTGAGGATCTGGGTAAAGTAATTACTGCTATTCATCACAGAATGCAGTTCAAATATTTTTAAGAGTGGAATAGTTTTATTGTGTGATAAAGCCTATCATTTCAATATATAGTGAACATGTAACATATGACATGTTTCCTTAATCTATTTATTATGGATGTGTAAATGGATTTGTGTTTGAAACATTACTTTAAATGAAATGGATGTGTCTATTATAGTTGGTTCATCATTGATAACCCTGGGAGTGATATCTAGTGGCTTGACTTTCCATCTCTCAAACCAAAAGGCCAAATTGCATCCTGGATGTGTAGATATGTAATGCCAGATCAGTGCCATGGATGTCATTAGTGGAGTAGGTGAAATAGACCCTGGTGTAAAGAGCTTTACTTATGGCTATTGTTTAAAACCCCACAAGAGGGCGGTAGGTTCATTGTCCTTTCATTACATAAACATTGTCTGCTTCCGATGGTTTTGCTATCAGCAAGAATGATAGTGATGCAGCAGTGGTCTTGTCGACAACTTTTCTTGAGCTCCATATACTTCAAAAAGTGAATGTGAGAAATTAGGTTGTTGATTGACTGAGGTGTGAGCCCTGGTCAAGCAACAACCACAATCCGTTGCAGGCTGAACTACAAATAGACATTAAATTAGCTTGTGCTTAACCCTAGGTTGATTTGCACAAAAAGCAGTCAAGCTTAGCTTAGAGGCATTGTATAAAGTATTTATACAGCACACAAACAGCAATAAAGTGAAAGCACAGCACAAGAGTAAATTTGAATACATTATTTAACACCAAAATGACAAAAATCCAATCTGTGGAACTGGAGTTCTGAGTTGTAAAGATTTTTTAGTAAAACCTAGAACTTAAAATATCAAAGTGCCAACTGCAGACATCTAGACGCACAAGACTGGATCAAAGATGGAAATATAGCTGATCGCGATAGAATGGAGTTCGGATACACTAAGTGGATTGGGCTTGGTCAGCGCTTACCTTCAGAGTTAGAAGTATTTCTGAGAAGGTAAAGTTCAGAAGGGCAAAGCTGCAGGAGGTGACTGGTTGGATTCCTTTCCGACCAACCCATTTTGATGGGGTCGGTCGGAAGGGAATCAAAATCGGATTTCTGAATGGCTGCCATTCAGAAAGCCTACAGTAATCCCTTGGGTGGCTCTTTCAAGCTGAAGTATTACGATGGCAGAATCCCAAAGCCTTTCTGCGCCAGCCTTTCTGACACAGACAGGCTTTGGGAATCTGTCTTTGGGGGCCCCCAGCAGAACCCCATGAGTGCAAGGCCGCCGAATGGCAGCCTAGGGGGCACCTATGGTGCTCCCATGTTGATCCCTGGCCTTGAGGTGCCTGCCATCGGGTGCAGGGATGAACTGCACCCCTGCTCTTTACAATGAGAGCATGCATTCCGTTCCGAATGCATGCTCCTATTGTAAAGTATAGGATTCCGACTGAAAAGAGTTGGGTCACATTTGCTGGGCTGGAACTGACAACAGGAGGTCGTTCAGTTCCAGTTCCCAACTGATATCAGACAGACTCCGATCCATCTGACATCAGAATCAGCCCCTTAGTCTCTGAAATGGAAGTCAAAACTCTTCAACGGTATAAAGCAGAGGTCTGTAGCCAAAGACAGTTCCACAATGCTGGACACCCCTTTAGTGAAGGACAGCTGAATATGATTTGCTGCTGCGGAGAAGAATATAGTGGGAGAAGCTGTGAAGTCAATTAAACCACCTCCAGGAATCACTCCGGCTAGGTTCAGGTGGGGTTCCAAGGTGAAGGAAGCCTTTTGTGTCCCTGAGGCCCAGATCAGAAGGCCAGCAAACTAGACCCTTTAGAGTCAGTCTGTTGGCCCTGGCTTCAGGTTGCTAGCTCAGTTCTAGATATCCAGGCATGAGGGCAGCAGGGCAACAGGACAGAAAGGCAGCAATTTAGCATGGCAGCAGCAGGTCAGCAGTCTAGCAGTTTGGCAGTCCTTTCAGCAGCACAGCAGTCATTCAGTATCCTCAGGTGTATCCTCAGGTGTAGAAATGTACTGAAGAGTTGATGTCTGAGGTCCTCTTTTTATACCCTGGTGCCTTCCTTTGGGAAGGTGGGAGACGTTTCTAGACAATGGCTTTGAAGTGCATGGAATTTCATGACTCCCCTGCTCTGGCTCCAAGCTGGTTGCAATGAAGGCAGTGCGCTCCTTATTCAGTTGAAAGTAGGGATGTGTTCAGCTCCCCCATCCTTCCAGGGGAAGAATTCACAAAGTCTAACTGCCACTTACACCCAGGCATGTAACTCAAGTCAGGCTGCAGGCACACAAGGGCTAAGAGCAGAAAAATGCCAACTTTCTAAAAGTGGCAATTTCAAAATTGTACTAAAAAATGTGACTTTGCCATTAAATAAGGTTTTTCATTAGAATTTCAAAAACACCAAGCATGACAGAGCTGGTTTGCTCCCCAATGGAAGTTACAGCTTATTAAACATATTACACAATCCCCAGTGCTATCCTATGGGAGGGTTAGGCCTCACAGGAGTGAAAAACAAATATAGAAGTTTTTCACGACTAGGACATGTATAACTTAAATGTAAACGTCCAACCTTTTAATCACACAACTCCCTGTCCTATGGGCTACCTAGGGCCTACATTAAGTATGACTTTGTATGTATAAAAAAGAGAGTTTAACGCTTGGCAAGGGTTTTTTAATGCCAAGTTGACATGGCAGATTAAAACCATATACAGGCTGTATTGGCAGACCTGGGTGATGGTTTAAGGTGCAACATAAGTGGGTGGCACAATAAGGGCTGCAGGTCCCGTGGTAGCAATACATTTATAGACCCTGTGTATATAGTATACCACTCTACAACAAACTTATATCTGACTAACTTAACATAAGATGTGACTGCTGACATCCCTGCCTCTTACCTATATTGGGATCGCTGACATAACATGTTGCATACAATATTGAAACACAAAAATATCAGAAAGTAATTATCCATAACAAAAATATTGACTTCTTGTACTTAACATGTAAAACCACAACTATCAAGAACAAATATTGTTAGAAATATACATTTTTACTTATACCGAAAACACAAATATCTAAAACAAAAATATTGTTACCCATAAATAAACATATATTATGTCACAAATATCAATTCACACAATATTGATTGCAATATTATCACCAAAATAAATAAATTCTACTGCATATATTAAAAAAAAACTTTTTACATAACACAATTATTTGGAATAAGCCCAAAACATTGTATATACATGTTTAAAGTAAATATAAATATATTACAACACTACAATATTACCATTCATCCCAATAAACAAAAATCATCACAATACAAACTCTAAAAAATTTTACATTAAAACCTAAATTAGCATTTATGACAAAAGGACATAACTGATAAAAGAAATTCTAACTACAACTAAACCAAACAATAAAATAAAAGTATAAACAACATTAACCAATGAATTGAGACAAACAGAAAAATGATAAACTCTGCAAGACGAGGAAACTCTGCCAGATTCTCTGACCAGACAATTAAAGAAGAAATATATACATTTGAACAACTATGTAACCAAATAAGTAAAACTTACATTTAAACTAAACTGTACTTATTAATAAATGTACAAATGTAAAATAGCAAATAATCCAAAGTATATTTCTTTACATAGACTTCTTAAAAGAAAAAAGTGCAACTTAAAAAAACGAAAAAACACAACCATCGCAAACCAACAAAATGATATAAGACGTAAATAGACATAAATTAATAAAAAGCCATATACTCACCCAATTAGTGAATAGAAATAAACCTCACAACCTCAACCTCTAAAAACTACCAGAAATGAATATTTAAAATGAACTGGCATTTTATTTTTCATACAACAGAAAGGAAAGGGCTTGCTTCACATTAGAACACCCCAATTGAAAGACTACAAAACTGTCTGAATCATCTAAACAGAAAATGCATGTAAGTATACAAAATATATATAGCTGCATAATTTTACATCTAAATAACTAATGTACAAACTTTAAAATTTTGTATATATTCATTTGATTACACTACTTTCAGGTACAATGAGAGACTTCACAAAATGTATAACCTTGCAGAAAGGAAAGCAGTTGCTAAATCACCTGGGCTACACCTACAGCCAAGACAGTGTATCAACAGAAATTATAAATTGCAAATGTACCAAATGTTAATCTAATGTATGCCATGGGAGGGAAACTACAAAAGATAATGTTGTAATTTGTGAAAAAGAGCACAGCTATCCACCAAATATAAGAGAAATAGAAATAAGGGAGGATAAAAGAGAGGCAAGCACTAGCTCCCAGGAACCCACAACAGAATTCCTTAAAGATATACTGCCTAAACTCTGCGAACAGATCACAGGCCAACTGCTACCCATACCCACTTCAAAACGTTTAATTGCATGAACTAAAACAGCCATCAGCGATACTCCTCCTGCCTCTAGATGATACAAAGACATTGAAATGCCTAAACATCTAGTATTTACACATAATGAGGATTCTTTCCTTTAACATGACAACCTAAACAATGAGAAATAAATCTTACTATTCTCTAAAGCAAATATTTTACTAAAACTGAGCCACTGTCAAACCTGAATGATGGATGGACCTTCAAAATGCATCCCAAACCATTACCTCAGATATACACCATACAAGGTGAACATCAAAACACAAATATCACTTTTACATATGCCCTACTACCAAATGAACAACGCAGCACTTACTTCAGTTGCTTAAACCACATTAAACATAAAACTAATAACTACTACCCGCAAAAAATAATCATGGACTTAGAGCATGCCATGATTTAAACCATTTTAAAGATTTACCCCTAAAGGGCCATACAAGACTTTTACTATAATTTCAATCAAAGCATATGGTGACACCACCAACAATCTGCACTAAGTGTTGAATATGCTATAAACAGCGAATTTGCCATTGAAATTTAAAAACACATGATTTGCACTAGCCTATGTCTCTGTAACAGAGGTAGCTAACTACTAAAACTTACTAATCGAAAGCCCTTTCTACCAACAAAATGAAGACAAACTAAGCCCCCTAATGGATTATTTTGAAGACGTATGGGTTGGCAGAGTACATCGCTCTGGATACAGACGCCAACCTAAATTCCAAGTACCATGGTGGAATGTCTATGGCAGCACCTTGGCACAGGGAGCCAAAACAAACAATGTAGTGGAAGGATAGCACAATGCCTTCCAATCCACACTAGGCAGAACCTAATGTACACTCTATGAATGTATAGAAGCATTACAAAAAGAGAAAAGCTACCAACAATTATGAATGGAGCAATCTGTTAGGCAAATTGGCTCTAAACATAGTAAACAAGCAAAAAGAATGTATGACATGCTACAATTTAAAGTCATACCCTTCATAAGTAACAAATGAGTAGATCACTTAGAAATAATAGCCAAAAGCATTTTATAAATAAAGAGTAACTTACCTAAGTCCCCAAAATCTAAACCAGCATGGCAAATCATTTTCTTTATAAATGATAAATATATTATGTTATTGCATCAGGCTAAAAGTTAAAAAATAAAAAATAAAATAAAAACATTCTGTATCTGCAGATCTTCCTCAATGTCAACATAGTCGACAATAGTAATCCTCCAAATATTGGAAAAATATTGTTAAAAAGCCCCAGAAAAATGCAAAAATAATACAAATCCAATATGGATCCCTCAAGCAATCCAAAGTATCTAGGAACCATCAAAAACCCCGAAAAAGTATTTAAAAAAAGAAACTTTGCTGGAAACCCAAAAAACGGAAATCAAAGGTATAGTTTTATTATAAACCAAAATTGATTTCCTTTAAAAGAAACGGAAACTCAAAATGCCCATAAGGCACGCTCGTAGATAAAAACTTAAATAAGAAAACCAACCCACAAAACACATTACATTCGCAAAAATCATTACACATCACGCTTAATCATCAATATATAGCTAACATAAAACAATTAAGCATAACAACACATTACTAAAATAGTATACAAGAACCCAAAAGTACAAATTAGTGAACAATACTACTAGTAATACATCTAAATATACAATAAACCCACAAACAACACTAATAATATCATCTAGACCTACCAATTAATCCCCCCTACCCTCAAAACCTTTAAAAAAAAACTTAAAAAAGACGTACTTGTTCCGACAAACAGCAGCCACTTACCGCAACCTGGTTCGGGGAAAATGACGAAAAACAACACACTTAGGGGGCTATTACGATGGTGGGCAGACAAAGTCCCCGCCACAGTAACGGTGAACGGCACCGACCGCCAGAGGTGCGGCGGTCCTGCTGTGGCCATTAGGATGCGACCGCCACCCTTGCAGTCGCATCCCGCATATCTAACATTGTGGCGGGCGGTGCTCTGTGCAGCGCCCGCCACAGTGCTAAATATGCCAGTTGTGTATTGGCATGCACAATGTGCACAATGTGACAGGCACCGCAAATGTTAATATGATGTTGAGAATATGTACATAAATAATTTAAGAAATGTTAAACAATAGAAAATAAAAGTAGAATATTTACAACATACAATAGCATTTAAATATAATTAAAAAAATGTATTCAATAATAGAAAATCCGTATAAAATGTTTTATTTATTCAATTATATATATACTTGTTTGTTTTAATGTTGAAATAAATGTTTAAAAATGTGAAAATATGCACTAATAAAACTTTGAAAATATAAATAAAATAAGAAAAATGTGTTACATGTCTTTATTGTATAAACAAATGTAATTAATGATATTATTGCTCACAAACATACAACTATTTGTGAAATAACACAAACTTTCTACTGCATACAAATAAAATTAAAACAAAGGATTTCAAATTAAAAAATGAAATAATAACACTCCATAGAATCTATTTTTAAAACCGTATTGGACACTAAGGGCCCGATTATGAGTTTCAGCAGTGCGGGGGGTGGATGGTACTCCACCACTGCATCCCTGCACCACTGAGACTTACCACTGCCCGCAAGATTACAAGTTATTAGTAGTCTGGTGATCAGGCACTGTGGCGTTCCCTGGCCTGTGCCTCTTTCAAAGGCCAAGGTGCCTTTGAAAAAGGCATCGCGATGGAGGTTCCTGCATGCAGGAACTCTTGTGCATGCACACAGGGGGGCACATGTTATGTCCCCCTGTGGGTATGCACAAATCGAAAAGGCATAGGAGGCGCTCCAGGGTTGACATGAAGTAGAAATATGCATGTCAAAGCTGGGAGAGTGGAAACTCATAATAAGCTTAGTAGGACCACGGCGGTCCTGCCAAGTATTTTGCGGCCTTTGAACGCCATGCCACCTCCAGGGAATGGCGGTTCCCTGGCATTGGCGACAGTCCCACTCCATAGAATCTATTTTTAAAACCGTGTTGGACACTAAGGGCCCGATTATGAGTTTCAGCAGTGCGGGGGGTGGATGGTACTCCACCACTGCATCCCTGCACCACTGAGACTTACCACTGCCCGCAAGATTACAAGTTATTAGTAGTCTGGTGATCAGGCACTGTGGCGTTCCCTGGCCTGTGCCTCTTTCAAAGGCCAAGGTGCCTTTGAAAAAGGCATCGCGATGGAGGTTCCTGCATGCAGGAACTCTTGTGCATGCACACAGGGGGGCACATGTTATGTCCCCCTGTGGGTATGCACAAATCGAAAAGGCATAGGAGGCGCTCCAGGGTTGACATGAAGTAGAAATATGCATGTCAAAGCTGGGAGAGTGGAAACTCATAATACGCTTAGTAGGACCACGGCGGTCCTGCCAAGTATTTTGCGGCCTTTGAACGCCATGCCACCTCCAGGGAATGGCGGTTCCCTGGCATTGGCGACAGTCCCAGGGCTGTCCGACCGCCCAACTTGTAATGGGGCGGTGGGACCCCTGGTGCCACGACACCACGCGCCTGGCAGTCCTCAGACCCCCACACTTGAAATCTGGCCTTAGAAGTGTAACATTTACTATTCCCACTACAATCTAAACCAGTTTGAAGAAAGTGTGTAACATTAAAGGGGTGAAAAATGCTATTCCCACTCCAATCTAAACCAATTTGGAGAAAGTGTTGGGCCATATAGGGGTGACATATACTATTCCCACTTCCATCTAAACCAATTTGGAGAAAGTGTTGTACATTAAAAGGATATCATTTACAATTCCCACTCCAACCTATACCTATTAAAGGGAGGTGTTGGATACTAAAAGGATAACATTTACTATTCTGACTCCAACCTATACCAATTTGAGGATGGTGTTGGACACTAAAAGGGTACCATTTACTATGCCCACTCCAATCTTTACCCATTTGAAGAAGGTTTTGGACATTAAAGAGGTGAATAAATACTATTCCAACTCCCATCTAAACCAATTTGAGGACAGTTTTGGCCTCTAAAGAGATGCCATTTCTGTAGTATTCCTTGTTAGTATAACATTCCATGACAGAATTGTTATTGTACATTCTCAATATAACATTCTCTATGTGGTCATCTAATCAGATGTAACTGATGTTATGCTGAAGGTGGTTGTCTAAGCTGTCTCTGTGAATAAACTCTTCTACCCATCACTTGGATTCCTGAAGACGATTATTACATAAATTTGGCGACGATCGGGATCTTCAACCCAATTATCCAGTGAAAACCTGCATACTAATGAAAATTCACTTTGAAGAAGTTTTAGAAAACAGACAGCGTTCGCCTGCACAACTCAATTCAACCAGGTATTTAAAACTTTTTGTTAGTGTGTACGAAGATTGCACCAGCGGCTGTTTATATTATTAAGTGCTTTGATCGCACCAGCGGGAGTTAAACCTTATTTATACTTTAAGCAAGGCCCCCTCTGACTGGGAAACCGTTTTAATCAATCTCAAACTGTCAGCACTACTCGCGTAATGTAAACTTACATCTCCGACAGTAAAAGACCTTTTTCCCCGCTTTATTCTACCTTGCGCAATGTAGCGTTGTTCAAATCTATAAATTACCGAACACGCGCCATTAAATTGCACCACAGCGACAATCTTTAAAAAACAACAAAGAACTCACTGAACACGCGCTACGACCTGCATGCGGCCTCCTGTATTCTGCTGACGCCGACCTGCAATACAGAAACACGACCCTTCCATGTGACGTCACCACGCATCGCGTCTCCACGCATGCGTCTCAGCAACCATTTTAACCATTGAAATACCATCGTTTCCATAACAACGAAGCAACGATCGGACTCACAACCAATTTCAACTAAAACCAACCATTAAATCTCCTCGTTTTCACTGCAAAATACTCCATTCACTTCAACAATTACAATTTAAGCATTTATTCGACGTTCTAAAAAAAAAAAAAAAAAAGAAAACAGAAGAAAACAGAACACTGAAAGACTTGACTGTGGACACTTCAAGTACCATCTTCACTACTGACGACGGTGACTACTTTTATTATTTTGCTTACATGTCTCCTTCAATTTAATATAAGTGAATGATTTAAGGTCCATAATGTCTAACAATATTGCCTCCCCAGCTCATTTTTTACCTACTGCAGGAGATCCAAAAGTAGAATGGGATCTTTGGTACCCCACATTTTTAGCTTACGTCGATGTCATTGAAGAAGATGGATGTTCTCCTAAAAGAAAGTTAGCTTTGTTAAAAAACTGTTTAGGTGGTGCAGGACTCAAAGAGTTAAAAAGTTTACCTCCTATTGAAAATGTTGGTTCAGGTGACTTAAATATATTTGAAATAGTCATAAAACAACTAAGCACTAGATTTGGAAGAAAGATCAACGTCGTAATGGAAAGATTCAAATTTTACTCCAGAATACAAAAAGATGATGAATCAATAGAAAACTACGTAGCTGCTTTACGCACCTTAGCAGAGTCCTGTGCGTTTGAAACTATAAATTTTGAACAAGTACTTAGAGACCAAATAATGATGCGCACAAAAAGTAAGAAAATTCAAGAACGTTTGTGGATGGGTACTGATTCTTCCCTCAGTGCTGTTTTAAATATCGCTAAGGGCATTGAACAGTCAGAACTGTTTGTAAATGAAATCAGAAACCAAGATGTCAAAAATAAGGTAATTATTCCTGAAGTCTCACTAGTAAAAAGTTTCAGTAATTTTAAAAAAACACCCATCCCATTTAAAAAGGAATATTCAGGGAAAGAGAATAGATTTCCTATCAGAAAATCTCAAATTATCTGTTATAGATGCGGTGCCAACGACCATGTAGGCAACTATAGAGGATGTCCTGCGTGGAACAAAATCTGTGTCAAATGTAAAAAATCTGGCCATTTTAGCAAAATGTGTAAGTCTCCTCAGAAAGTAAACTTCTTATCTTACGAAGAGTATGAGGATACTGAACAACCTTCCGAAATTAACACTTTGTTATGCGTAGGTGATTCCAAATGCGAAGGGTTTCCTTCTGACATTATTACTATTAATGGTATAGAGATTCCTATGTTAATAGATTCCTGTGCCTGGTACACTCTAATTGGCAAAAATGTCTTTGATCGTTATTGGCATTCTACCGAGTTATTACCACCCGATGTGCATCCCGGTGGATACACAGGTAAGAAAATTGATATTGAAGGTTATATGTGGGCTGACATCAAGTTCAAAGACAGAACCATTAAAGGGAAAGTTTATGTTTCTTCTAAGGGTGCATCCCTATTATGTTGGCCTCATCAACATGATCTTGGCATCAAGCTGGATCCGAACGCTTCTCCCCCTGTTTATGTTGTTCCTCCTGACAATGACTTCATTATCCAATTGAAGCAGAAATTCTCATCCATCTTTTCTGACAATTTGGGGACCTTTACAAACTTCAAACACCGTATTATTCTAAAAGATTCAGCTATTCCCATCCGGCATAGAGTAAGAAAGGTACCTTTAGCCTACCGTGAAAAATTGAAGGGAATTTTAGCAAATCTAGTTGACAAGAAAATCATAGAACCAGTAGAATCGTCTCCATGGGTTTCGCCAGTAGTTTTGTCACTCAAAAGTAATGGCGAACTCCGCTTGTGTGTTGACCTTCGAAGTTTAAATAATGAAATTTGGATCGATAGACATCCTTTGCCCCATATCCATGAACTCATTTCTACTTTGTCAGGTGCCTCAGTGTTTTCTACACTTGATCTTACTAGTGCGTACCATCAAGTATTGCTCCATGAAGAATCAAAGTTCTTAACAACATTTATTACCCCGGAAGTCATGTTTCAATATTGCCGTATGCCGTTCGGCTTAGCCAGTGCAGCTTCCGTCTTCCAAAGACTAATAAAGCATGTATTAGAAGGTTGTTTGGGTGCTATCGCCTTTCAAGACGATATTCTTATTTATGGAAAGAATTACGAAGAGCATGATGCCAATTTAGAAAAAGTGTTAAAATGTGTTCAAGAAAAAGGTTTAAAGTTAAAATTGTCAAAATGCAGATTCAGACAAAGCAAAGTCGAATACCTGGGTCACGAAATATCTTTAGAAGGTTTAAAACCTAAATTTAACCATATACAGAGCATTTTAAAAGCACCAGCACCGTTAAACAAGGAACAACTAGTGTCATTCCTAAGCTTAACGGAATTTTATAGCAAATTTGTTCAAAATTATGCCTCGAAAGTACACCCGTTGAGATCCCTGTTGAAGAAAGACACAAAGTTTACTTGGTGCAATGAACAACAACTTGCTTTTGATTTGATGAAACAAGAAGTAGCTAATGCTCCGTTCCTTAAACCTTTTGACCTGGGTAAAGAATGCATAGTATGTGTGGATGCAAGCAATGTCTGTTTGGGTGCAGTTTTAATCCAGAATAACAAAGGAGATGAATATGTAGTCTCATATGCTTCAAGAACACTGCGTGGAGCTGAATATAACTATTCCACTATAGAAAAAGAACTCTTAGCATGCACCTGGGCCTGTGAGCATTATAGACAATTTATTTGGGGCACTAGGTTCCGCCTAAGAACTGACCATAAACCCTTAATAAATATGTTAGCAGCTGGGGGCGGTAGAACTTTAACTGCACGTTTAGCCCGTCTAGCAGCAAAACTACAAGAGTTCCAATGCGTTGTTGAGTACATCCCTGGTCGTCTCAATGTACACGCTGATTGTATGTCAAGGTTACCATTAATCAATTCAGTAAGTCCAGGACAAAGTGATTCTGATATTGTGTTCAATATTGACGATGTTAATGAATGTGACACCTCTGGCTCATCTCAAGGTATATCTGAAACAGTTTGGAGAGAAGCAATGTCTAATGACACATGTTTATCCGGTGTAGTAGATTATTTACAACATGGTTGGCCCCAAGAAAGGTATCTTTCAGGTGATGTTCTCTCATTCTTTAAAATCAAAGATGAACTCATGTTTGACCAAGGTTTCATACTCAGAGGTGATAAGATCATTCCTCCTTCCACTTTGAGAGAAAGAATTGTTTCCATGGCACATGAAGGTCATATGGGAATGTCCAGTACCAAAAGACGCATCCGTGAATTTTACTGGTGGCCAGGAATTGATAGAATGGTAGATAAATGGGTAAGTTCTTGTTCTCCCTGTGCCAAAAGTGACAAGACTGTAAAGCCTTTATCTACGAATATGTCCCCAATCGAATTTGTAACTTCTCCCTGGAAAAAACTCGGCATTGATATTATAGGACCTTTATCTTTGTCTTCTAATAAGGAAGTATATGCATTAGTCTTGATTGACTACTTTTCTAAATGGCCTGAAATTAAGGTTGTGGATAAGGTTAATTCCACACAAGTTATTCAGTTTCTAGATGAGATTTTTTGTAAGGAAGGAATACCAGCTGAAATAGTATCTGACAATGGTCCACAATTTATCAGTAGAGAATTTAAATCATTTCTTGATAGATGTGGAATTGTGCACAAAAGAGTATCCAACTATAACCCTCAAGCCAATGGTCAAACAGAACGCTTCAATAGGGTTATCAAGGAATCCATCCAACTGGCCATTAAGAGTAACCTTGATTGGAGAAAATCTCTACGTGCTACACTGTTATCTTATCGAACTTCACCTAATTCAGTCACTGGTTTGTCTCCTTTTGAGATGCTTAGAGGAAGAAAACCTGGTTCTAAGCTTCTTCCTTGGTGGTTAAAAACTAAACTCCCGTTTGAATCTTCTTTTAATTGTAATGAAGTTAAGGATAGAGTTTGGAAATACCAGGAGAAGATGAAAAACAAATTTTTGTCTTTGAATAATCAGAGTAATAGAATCAAAGTTGGTGATTTTGTGCGAATCAAATTTGGAAGATCAGTAGGGAATAAATGGAACAAATGGTCAGATCCTTGCAAAGTAATTGAAATTTTCTCTAAAGCAATTCGTGTTGAAGGAGGAAAGGTATGGAATTTTAGAAGAGTGTCTTTATGCAGAAACCAAGTTTTGAATGATGATAATTCATGTCCACCTATTATGCTGAAGGTGGTTGTCTAAGCTGTCTCTGTGAATAAACTCTTCTACCCATCACTTGGATTCCTGAAGATGATTATTACAATTTCCTAATTCAACTCCAATGTAAACCAATTTGAGGAAGGGGCTGGATAATAAAAGTGTAATTTAACATTCCCACTCACATCTAACCATATTGGGACAAGGTGTTGCACACTAAAGGTGTAACATTTACTATACCCACTCCAAACTAAGGCTATTTGAAGAAAGTGTTGGATGCTAAAGAGGTGAAATGTACTATTTCCACTGCAATCTAAAACATTTTAAATAAGGTAATACAAATTAAACATTTCATATACACTACCAATACTCCATACTCCCATACAATTTTTTTAACTATAAAATAAACTGAAATGTCATCTAAAAACACACTAACCAAAACTACGAACATATATATTGCTATTTAAACTTTAACATATCTTTTTTATTACTTTTGGTAATGAAAATAATTTTCGAATGGTAATCAATGGACTTGCTCCAAAGTCCATTTAAACAAAATGAATCTCAAGCAACAGGTGGGACCTAAAAAAACCTGTCCTTTATGTGGCAAACATGACCCTAGCTGCATATTCACTGGTTTTCCCACTTTTCTTCTTTTTATTCAAAGTATACTTTGGAGTATCATTTTCATACATTGTGGGGTCGATTCCGATCCGGTAAAAATCGCTCCAAATAGCCGTTCGGAGCGTTTTTCTCGTACGAATCGTACCCTGCAACGTCCGCCGTACGTACGACGAAGTACGATTCATACCAGGAGCCAGACTCCGTACGAATCGTACAGAGACCGTACAACTCGAATCCCTGTACGAGTCACCGTCGAAACCGGCTGTACGCGACATCCGTATGGTTCGCGGCTGGTTTATATGACCCAGCAAGTACAATACGTGTCGGGTACGACCCTTTTTCTACGGGAGCTGAAAACAGCCGTAAAAGCAGAGTTCGCAATGAAACAGGTACGGAACCGCCCCCCGGGTACGGTGCATACCCCCCATGATCGCAGGGGTACGCACTGTACCCCATGTACGCTGGGTGTACGGTGCGTACCCCCCATGATCGCTGGGGTACACACCGTACCCTATGTGCGCTGGGTGTACGGTGCGTACCCCTGCGATCATGGGGGTTACGCACCGTACCCCATGTGCGCTGGGTGTACGGTGCAAACCCCTGCGATCATGTACGCACCGTGCGGTGTGTATGTGATTGTGCGCTTTTCCATACGAATCGCCCTTACCTGGCGTGGACCGTACGGACCGCGTCCTGATACCCCGGTCCGGATCGTACTCGTCGGGTCGTACGGCGTGTGTACGAGTCGTACGGAGAGGGCTCCGGATACGAATCGTACGGAGCGGTTTTTTTACCGGATCCGAATGCTACTCAATAAGCTGACCACCTCCTTTTTCTTGGGTCGTGTTGATCTTATATTTTCTACACTCTTCGAGGACACGCTACAGGTCTGTTTTGTTGTACTTTACATCATGGATTATACTCATTAGTCATTATGGGATGGAAGGCTCTAGATGTTCTTCCATTGAATAAGTTATGAAATGCCAAAGATGTGCTGCATGGCCTTTATTTTGACAACAACTTCATATAGTAGTCACCAGGTCAGGAGGCAGTAAGGCAGGCACAGAACTATCCAGCATTATGTGAGAAAGGATTAGTCCCAGTTTACCGGATAAAACTGGGTTCTGGATTTTTACAGGATCCAGTCAAGGAGGGTGGTCTTTGGACATTGGACTGTGCAATAACCAGCAGCAAAAAAATGCAAATCAACCTTGCTAAACCATCATTGTAAGTGAAACCTATAAAAACGTTTATTCAGTAACCAGATCTGCAATGCAGCTGGAAACCTCAGAAATTCTTTTCAATGGAGTTCAGTAGATGTTTATTACCTTCTCAAACTCTACCTAGTCCCAATCCTTACAAACTGAGGCCCATCCTATAAAGTGACTCAGCCAAAAAATGCTCCCCTCCTCCTTTCAGAAGCTTGTTAGACCCTCGAGTTTATGGCCCCCAAAAGAATCCTATGTCCCAGCTCACAGTCTCCTCTTTGTATCTGCGCTCTGGAGACTTCATAGGAACCAGAGTAGTTCCATGTCTTTGTCCTGGACTTTTCTTTAAAACATTTTTTATTTAAGAGCTAGGCCTTTGACTTTTTTAATTTTATCTGGATCAATTTGTGAATGTACTGCTATGATTTATGCTAATTATGTATAGACTTGATACTTACATTCCCAACCTCTAACTCATGCTCACAACCTTGATCGCTGTTGCCTGCGGACAACAGACTGGAAGCCAAAACGTAAGATCCTGTATGGGACCGTGTAGGATTCTTTAAGAAGAAGTGCGTGTTTATTTTTTGCAAGGTCAGGGGTGTCCTTAGGGAACCTGGGCCCAACACATTTTGAAAGCACAGGGACAAGGAAGGTTAATCAGAGCAATGAAGGTTCCGGAATTGTAAACAGCACAAAGGCCTTTATGACAGTAACTGGGTCGAGCAGGATCTGTTCGTAAGTTATCCAATGAACTTTCCACCACATTTCAAGGGGCGTAGCACAGGCCACTGCAGCCCCTGTGGTGCAAAGTGGTCTCCAACCCTCCAGGGGCCCCCAGACTTTCAGGGATAACCCATTCAACCCAAGGCCTATGGATATCTTTGGTGCATGCATGGGCTTTAAGTGGGCCGGGTCTGAGCACTGGCAGTCTTTTAAAGGCGGCCTCGAAACGGGTCTCTATCGGGCTCTGTTTTGCAGCAGGCACATCGATGTGCGCCTGCTCACACTGCTCACTTCTCACTACTTAGAGCATGACGTCATGCCAGGTGAACGTTGTAGGGGAAGGGAAATACTTTCAAGAGAGTCATTTTCTCTCTGGATTTCCCTTTTCTTTTTGAGACTCAGGAGCAGCAACATTGTCGTGGTGTCAAGTCAAGTCTAGTCAAATCTTTTTGTAGAGCGCACTTATCACGTTAGGTCTCAAGGCGCTTTAGGTGGAAGCTTTTTCAATATTATACACATACCATAGTTGCTGCATATTTATCTTAAGCAACTAACAACCATTGACACAGCCAATAGCCCTGACTTGTAGGGATGACGTTACTTGTATCATATATCTGGACGCAATGACAGAAACAGCAAAATACAAGTCGGGCGGCACACTATGAGAAGCACAGATTTTTGGCTTACGTGTTTGTAAGCCACGCCCTTAATTACATTGGCCACGCCCCTTTAAGAGACCCCCAGTTTTTTTTAACCCACTTAAAGCCCTGGATACATGGGGCATTCGGGGAGCCCTCGTCAGAATCTGCAGGGGGCTCGTCATTTTGCGTTCCACCACTTCAGAGGTGTGTATATTTACCTGGACAACCCGGCCCGTGTGTGCGTCTTTTGCAGGGCCCTCCCCACCGCTAGTGATTGAGGACTGGATGACAGGCAGATGCACGCAGCCAAAAACATTTTAACTGATAGGCTAGAACCACGAGAGCAGTGGCCACCCATAAATAAAATAAATACCTGAAACGTCTACTGCTGGCGCGCTGCATAGTAGCAGCATGCAAGTAAAAAGCTGCCAGGCCAAGCAAGTGTACCAAGACTGGAACACCGTATTCCCAGGTGGGCAGGATGACATTTTCTTCTAGTTAACTGCCTTCACTTTGTGGACCGCATAAATTCCACGCGGTGTAATTAATGTCAATAGAAATAATTAAATTACAGGCTTTCAAACAAAAGGGGAATCAATCTTACGTCAACGTTTGCAGTGAGTTAGTAGGTCGTCGTGACCTGCCTTCATCATAGCTACAAGCTGTATGTACTGTGTGGGCCCGACTCGCGGCTCCCAGCCGCTTCGGTGGCTTTCATGAAATAAAGCAATACTTTATGAAATATGAAATAAATCTATATGGAAAAAACAATGCTTACTATTCGTCTTTCGTTACTTACAGTTGGTACCCGATAGTGCCATTTATCCAACAATATTCCTTACAACGATACACATTTTAACTTTAAACAAATATTTGTTCTATTGAAATACCTTGCAGTTTGTCCTCAGACAGATATATGTGTGACATCAGAGGCTTTGAGGTCAGAGAGATAAAATGACAGGTGATGTCACTCCTGCGAGGCCTTGGATTTTGGCAAAACGAAGCCCGTGTTGAGGTTGAGTTAAAACATTTGAGGACAAACAAAATTAGCAGAATCGTTTTGACTTCGCCTCCAGATAGAAACAGTACTTTCTTGCTTATCAAACTCAGATATTAGATCGCTAGGTGATACACGCCGTTCCTGGGCTATCAGATCAGGGAAAATTACACATACTTCAGGAAAACTACATATAGGTCAATCCTATAGTATCCAGCCTCGGATTTTATAGGATTGACCAGAGAGGATACCATTTAAAGCTTGATGGCTTGTGCTTAAAACTCATGCAAGGTTTTTATCGCCTAGAATGACACATTTTGAAAACAGACTAGGACATAACATATTTACTTGAACCCAGACTAATTTCAAAAGGCAGAATACTACAATATAAAAAACATATTTTAGCATTTTTAAAAACAACAAGGTGCCTGGGACTCAAGTATTTCTCAATTGCTCTGCATTTCCCCACCGTTTAGCACAGTATATCTAAACACATATTTATTCGTTCATGAATTTGTTTGCTTTTTTATTATTATAATTTTATGCTGCACTGTCACGTCAACTTTATCAACATCAACTGGTCTCAGACTATTACAAATTATCTTGTATCATACATTTTGTTTATAAGTGACATTTGGGGCCATCTTACAAATGTACTGCAGTATGCAATGGCAGCACAAAAAATATCTCAAAGTGCAGTGAAATGGATGTCAGTTTCATCCATTTCACTGCACTTTGGGATCCTTTTTCTGCTGCCATTGCATACTGCAGTACATTTGTAAGATGGCCCCAATAAGAGGGAATCCTTTCTAGTTGTAGGAAGTTTCACTGCCACAAGTGTCATATTTTAAAACCACACCACATAGCTGACGGTACCTGTGGTCTAACCCCTTGCAGAGTCTTGTTATGGGTAGTCATATGAAATTCGGGCACTCCTGAGTTGCGTAAAACCATTAGCCTGACTAAATCTCCAAGATATATTCAGTCAAAATAAAAAAGGCATTAGGAAAAATAAGTCCCCTAGGGGCAAATGTACAAGAAAATGCCAGAGTATGGTGTAACACTAAATTTGGCAACGTCAGACTCTGACATTCTCAAAACGCAGGGATGCGCCTTATTTACAAAAATACGGTGCACCCCTGTGTTTTCCCAAGTGCTAAATAGGCTGCCAAGTGCTAGTGCAGTCACCCTGCCGCCATGTTTCAAGGGTATTATTTACAACAAGGGGTGGTGATGGACAGAGTCTCTGAATTAAGCAGAGTACTCTCACCCAGTCAAGAGATCAGGGCTAGATCCAACACCTTTTTGAAATTATGTTTCAAGGGTGCCTGCACTGCAGGGGCCATTGTTTATGTGCAGAAAGGGACACCTTTCTGCATATAAAAAATCAATAATGTTGATTTGCTCTTTTTATGTTTGTTCTGCAGCACACAGAGAAAGCAAAAATCAAGGATCACCAGTCTAAGACCAGGTATTCCCGGGCCTTAGTTTTTGGCACTGCCCCAGCCTTGTAAATTTGGACCAGCATCAACAGGCACTGGGTGTTGCGGTGGAACGCACAATTCAAAACCCATTGCACATCACTTTGCCTCAGAGGACTCTGGCAGAAAGGGGCACATTTACAAGGTGTCGGTAAGCCACATTAAGTGGATTAGCATCCCTTTGTAAACACAGGGAATGCCGTTATGCCAGCGGAGTGCCAGAAAAAGTGATGCTCGGTGGCAACATGGGATTGAAAATATGCCCACTAGTTTCCAGGGAGAGCTTGGACTTCTTGACCGTGATTTGCAAAAACACTGTTTATTACACACCTTTAAAGGGAAGAGAGCAGTGCCGTAGAGAAGAGGTTGAGGTCGAGATAGGGAGAGGTTAATAGGATGAAGGGAAGAAGTCAAAGAGGGGGAATGATAGAGTTGCAAGACAAATTGACAGTAGATACTCAAGCCTGGAACTTACCATCTGGATGAGACAGTATTGTCTGAACAGAGATATAACCTCATCTATCCGAAAAAGGTAAATACATAAGACCAGTTAAATCAAAGTGTTTATGCCATTCTCAATTTAGTTCAACCCCAAATTCCTGCATTCACTGGCGAATCTGGATGTAAAGTCGATACAGACAATTGTTATCTGATTGACTATGTCCAAATCTTTTTGAATATTGACTTTCTTGAGCACTTTGCCGACCGCATTCCTGAAATAGCTAAAAAGAATGGACTATGGCTATGTTGTAGAGTCTGCTCTAAGCTAGAAAAGAGGAAGGATAGTCGTGTTTACTCTCTCCAGTGCCCATCTCAGCCAGCCCTGTGTTTTCGTATTTGCTTTATGTTGTACAATATATAAGTGAAGTATTGGGAAATAACTGAGGTGGAAGTGCAGTAACATAAACCTTTCAGTGGATGTGCATGGACACCTACATGGGCCACTACTTCACAAGGCGAGCAGCTGTAGAATTTTTTTCCTCTACTTGAAGAAATTATGGACTTGCTTATGGCCTGTTTAACACTTTTATCTGCCATCAGAACGTGGAAGGTATTCTGTTCACGAAATTACAGGTATATTATAGTCCCCACTGTGCACATAATAGTAGACCGAACATAAGCCACATTGTCACTGAGCATGCAAGGAGCACAGTCCTTGAACTAAGTGGGCATCTACTTAATACTTTCTGGTTTTGCCACTCAAGGTGCTCCATGACAACCCTGAGTGACAAAACCAGAAAGTTTTAACTAGATTTTGAGGTGCTTTTTATGGACTTCCGACAGTCTTCCCCAGCACATTAGCCATAGTTTCAAAGGTAGAAATGCTCACTTAGTTCGAGGACTGTGTTCCTTGCATGGCAGTCTCAGACACCCCCAACTTGCATTCATAAACTGGAAGGAATTCGATTTAGCCCAGTAAGTGCACTGAAGATGCATAAAAGAATTTCTTTCGAGTTTCAAGTAGCTAGCAACAGAAGGAGTTAGTAAAGGTTCACTGTTCAAGTATACAAAACTTTGAAGGGGCAGAGACATGAACAGATAGGAAAAGCTTAGGCTAGGTGTGCTTTCACCAGTGATATCGCATAGGTAGAAGGCAGATAGTCAAGGTAATACACAGATACACTTGCCTTTACTTCATCTTCACCAACAGAGTCAACCCCATCGGTGCCATACCCACACAATACTGAATGACTCCCTCACTCAACTAAGCAAATGACTCCAAACCTTACTGAATGTAGCAGGCAGACTCCTCCCTCAACCTCTCACCATGCACACACCTTGCACCTCAAACAGCTTCACCTGCTCCCAGTCCACAGCTCTATTCATACTCCTGACACACACATTCAAAGCTTTAGACAGCACTGGCCCAGCATACCTCTAAACCGCCTCAGATTTCAGAAACCTTTCAGACAACTTTTCTGAACAAGACTCGTACTGGTATACTTCCCATGCATATGCAGCATCAGAACAGGGAAAAATAATTTACTCGGAAAGGGCGGAATGGCCCATCTGCATATCTGGGCCATTTCTAAAATTATTGCATTCCGCAAGAATCTGAACCTTTTTTTCTTTAACTGGGTGAATCCATGGATCAGCTCTGACTGCTCCTGTATCAACTACAAGATACCCCCCACTCACTTTACAAATGCACAATCCAATATATATGCTGCATGTATAGGTGAAGTGTCCTGCTTGCCATGTTCAGCCTTAGTCAGAACTTAATAAATGTTCAGTTTGCCATATGACAAGTGCATTACAGTCACAGTACTTCACATAATAGTGGACGAGACATAAGCCATGTTCTCACTCACTACCCTGTGTGTCAAAAACATTCTTAGCAGTTTAGGATGTGGTCTTTAGGGACCTTAAGCAGTCTTCCCAAGCATGTTTGCCTTAGTTTCAAAGATAGATATGCTCAATCAGTTCAAGGAATGTGGGCCACAGAAGGCATTCTTTGACACCCACAACTTGCATCCACAAAATGGAAGGAGTGTGATTTACCACAGTGAGAGCGCTAAAGGTGCATAAAATAGCCACCTTTCTGAGTCACTTGTAAAGGTTCATTAGGCATGCGTTTAGCTATTCTCAGAATGTTGCCAGAGGTGGGTACTTGACAGGTAGTGAAAACATAATTGAGAGATTTGGGGGAATGCTGGGTGAAAGGACGTTTATGGCTCCCCACAGATTCCAGAACTTTTCATCATGGAATTGTGAGGAGAATGTGTTTTTGTAGCCAAAGTTTGAGGTTTACAAGGGATTCTGCCTTAAAAAACCTTGTGTGAGCCATGCACATCACCCCATCCTAGATTCCAATGGGTGTCTAGTTTTAAAAAATGTGCACGTTCACTAGTTTTCTCCTGGTGCTAGCTGAGCAAGGACCCAAAATCCACAGCTACTAATTTTTCAAAAAAAGGGCTTGTTCTGAGTGGAAAAATGTGATGCATCCTCGTTCTGTTTGGGGCGATACGCAGTTGTGTACACTAGGCCTACCCGCACAAGACAGGGACAATTATTATCAGGAGGCTTGGGAATGTTGGATGGAGGGAAGTTTGTGGTTCCCCTGCACTTTCCAGAACTTTCTAACACAGAAATGTGAGGAAAATATGTTTTTCTTGTGAATGTTTGAGGTTTGCAATGGATTCTGGGTGAAAAAAACAGATGAGAGTCATGCAAGTCACCCCACCATGGGTTCCCCAGGTGTCTATTTTCTAAAAAGGTGCAAATTGCTCAGATTCCCTTGGTGCTGACCGAGCTAGTGCCCAAAATCCACAGATATTAACATTGGTAATAGAGGATCAGTTTTCAGTGGAAAATTGTGATGCATCCATGTTGTAGCTTGGCCCGTTTCCAGACGTGGGCACTAAGCCTCCCCCACAAGTGAGGTACCATTTTTAGTGGCAGACATAATGGAGTATAGCATAGTAGAGCATTTCTAATTATAATTGGGTTTTGCTGCATTTATACATTTCATTTAAAAAATAAAAAATGATTGTAGATGTTTCAAAATTTAGCTCCAAACCCCAGTACCCCACCTGCCCACTCCCTGCCACCCACAGAACTGATTTACAAGAAATACATAGAAAATAAGGACAATAATCCACACAACGCAGTGAATTCTTATTTTTATAGATTAAAAAATAAGCAGAAAAAGCATCTATCAAATCTATTAATCATCTAGCAGCCAATTTAAAGTGCAAACAGTGCCGAAAGTGCATAAGGTACACTAATTACAAGATTGAAATCCACACACACCTACTACTGGTTTTCACAACCGATAATAGAGGAAAAGACAGGGTAATCCCTAAAGTGCTTGAACAGTTTTAAATATTCGGCTGTTCAACCTATTTGGTTAAATATTTCCAGATTACTCCCTTTTTCCTGATCCAATGGCCCTTTCGAATATATATGGCCTTCTCCAGGTTGTATATCACTAATAGCAGGACCAGCCAATGTTGAAACGAAGGGGGGGACTAAATCCAGCCAGGCTAAATCAATACACAATCTATACACAGCCAGTGCAATGCTTAACAAGGCCCCTCCATCATCTAGCTTCAAATTAGTTATACCAATTAAAATTAACGGGGGTTAAATTAATATTCAAATGTAATTTGATTCTTAAAAACTCATTGGTTTCCTTAATAATTGCCCAAGCGCATTGCCAGTGGCAAACATGTGGATCAAGTATGCCTTGTGAGGAGCACAACGGGGAAAATGCACTCCTTTCACTTCCCTCATTTGGCTATCTGGTATGGGGTATAATACGACACAAAAGAAGTCTTGTAAAATTGAGCTTGGAGGTTGGCAGGCATTAAAATAATTTTGGCACATAGAATGGCACATTGAAAAGCTGTGTCAGTAATATCTAATTTCACATGCCATTTAGCAGAACACTTTTCCATATCGTCTTTCATACGATCATTTAGCAAAATATAAATGCTACCAATGCACGAGGGAGAAGACTGAATCAGTTTGTCCACAAGCTCAATCTTCCCAAGTCCCCCTGCCCCTCCCCTTCCTCTGTAAATATTTTCTAATCTGAAGAAATGTAAAAAACTGTCTGTGAGTAAGATTAAAATTTGATCTTAATTCGTCCTAAGACATTATGCCAAGTATTGCATTAAAACAGCCTATTTGATTAATTCCGGCCTGAAACCAACTCTTGATGTTAAAAATTTGCGGTATGTTTTTATTACCCTGTAGGGAAGTGTAAAAATTCATCCTGCCAAGCCCAAGTAAGCGGCAAACAGGGTTCCACACATTAAAAGCGGTGAGCAGTGTCTTAAAACAATCCCTTTTGTAATAACCAAAATCCAATTGGTGCCATAAACATCCCCAGACATTGGAACCAATCAATAATTCATATGGTGAGGGGTACCTAGCCTCTCACTGCTAGGGTCTTCCCTCAAAAGTGCCATATAATGTACCAATGAGGCCGCCCACCAATATAATTTAAGGTTAGGAAGGGCCAAACCTCCATGTTCCCTGGGTAGCAACAGAAATGAATACAATCTTCCTGGCCTTGGATAGGCCCAAATTAATTGAGAAAATATATTTTCAATTTTTTTCAGCCAATGATTAGAGAAGACAAGCGGGATTGCTCTCATAAAACACAAGATTTTAGGGAAGAAAACCATCTTAATTAGATTACATCTGCCAATCAGTGTCAAATGTATATTATCTAACCTGATCAGTGTTTTTTTGGTTTCCTCCGCTAGCGGCCCCATATTTTCATTTACTTCCTCATCATGCTCAGATCCTATCATAACCCCTAAATATACTGCTTTCTTGACAACTCTATTATCATTTAGGGATGCAAAGTCATTATTAATAATCCAGAGAAACCGCCAGGAGATTCTATCAAATGCTTTTTCAGCATCAAGCAAATTTGTCACAATACGGTCTTCTGATGCCTCTCCAGCATCAAACAAGGTAATGATCCTTCTAATATGATCTATTGTTCACCTGCCAAGAATAAAGCCAGTTGACCCTCAGATACTATTCTATGAATTCCTGCAATAGGTGAGAAGCTGATACTTTTGAATATATTTTTATATCCCCATTAATTAGTGTAATTGGACAGTAGGAGCCAAGCTCCTATGAGGGTTTGTTTTTCTTAGGGAAGAATATAAACTTTGCTACAGCCCAAGAGTTCGGCAGAACAGCTTCACCAAAAATATTTTGGAACAAAGTTGTCATGATTTCTTTGAACTGATCTCCAAAGATCTTGTAAAATTTGGTAGGTATTAGATCAGGACCAGCAGCTCTCCCTCTGGCCAGCTCTGTCATTGCCTCTAAAATCTCGTCCCATGTAAGAGAGCAATCAAGTTGCTCCCTTTTACCCTGCGTCAGTGCTTCTGTTACAGAAGGATTCAAATACTTGTTGATTAAGTCCTCTCGTTGAGTCCCCAAACCTTCTAACTCTTCTGAATATAAAGCCTGATAATATTTATGAAAAGCAGATCAAATTGTACTTGATTCCGCCACCAAGGCTGTCACAATTTTGTTGCGTGTCCGATCCTGCCTAGTTCTTACTGCTAATAAGTGACCCACTTTTTCACTACACTCATACATCATTTCCCGATAAGCAGCTGATTTGTCTTTTGCCTTCTTCAATAGAATTTCCCCTATTGCAACTTTAGCGAGAGCCACTTCAGCCTGGCCTCCTCCACTTCTTTCTTCTGCTGTAACGTTTCTCTTCAAAATTTCAGGTATCCACTACTTCATATAACTCATACAAGCCTCATCCAACAGTAATGCCCTCTTGAAGGTCCATGAAGAGGATCTTTCAGAAGACCCCAACCCTGGCAGCTCTAGAATTAGTGGGTTATGGTCAGATAAAAATATTGGAAAACATTCAATTCTACTCTCTTGGATTAATGTAGGTGAAACAAAAACGTAATCCAGCCTAACATGTTTTTGATGTGGGACGGAGGAAAAGGTAAACCCATGTTCAAGTGGTTTTAATTTGGACCATACATCACAAAGCCCATGTGTATGACAAAAATTAAGTAATGCTTGAAACACTTTGGGCTTCCTTCCCATGTCTTTTTACCCCAGCCCTAATTATTTGGCAAATAAATATTTAAAACACCACATAAAATTTTGAGAAGCGGCCAGTGTGCTAATTCATTGTATTGCCACTCAAATATGGTAGAATAATCTACATTGCTACCATACAGTGAACATAAAGTAAATGTGGCAGAGCCTGAGACCCTACAGTCAACAATAAACCATCGCACTATTGGATCCACCTGGATTTGGGTAAATTGCATTAATTTATTACAGGTTGGTACTGCAACCCCATGTGGGTGAGTCCCTTGGGTTATTGCCCCCACTACTCTATAACCTATATTCTTTAAAAGGCCTTTCAGTGTATCCTCTAGATGGGTTTCTTGCAAGCAGGCGATATTATCAAAATGGGCGCCACAATGTGTCCTCTTTCATATTATCAACACAAGCGCCACGCTTTACCTTCAACAGTGGCATGGTGCCCGCTCCCATATGATCAGCATAATTGGAGTTGGGCTAACCACGAAACCTCTGTTGGATCAGCTGTTCTCTCAAGCAAGGCCGCAGAACTCAATGCGATCTCAGCGTCTCATTATCGGGGTATGAGATGGAGCCCAGCCTAAAATGGGGCCTTTAGTGCTGTTCGATAATATTCTTTCCTTGACGACGCTAGAGGTAATCATTTGACACATGCTCTCCAAATGTCTGTCCGTTGCTGACGTCAAGTGGCTGATGTCATGTATGATCCATTCAGCCAGTCCTACCATTTTAACCTGTACAGCACATTATAATTTGTAGGTTTTTTTTACTTTGACTATGGGATAACATATGCAAATAAATGGAAAAAAATGGGGTACCGAAAGAGGAAGGAAAAAGAGAACCCATCACACAGTTCCAAATCCCTCCACAGTGGCCCCTTCAAGCATTCATAAATCCACTCACTCTCTCTGCGCTTCGTCAACTCTTGGCTTAAAACATTTCAAAGGATAACAATTTTGATTCTCATCCTACAAACTAACTGACTAACTAACTCTCTCACTGTCACTCAATACATCACTAACTCTCTCACTCACTAACTAACTCACTGACTCTCATTCTCACTAAATAACTGACTAACTTTCTCACTCTCACTAACTTACTAAATAACTCACACTATCTCACTAACACACTCACTGACTACCACTCTCACTGATTCTGTAACTCTCTCACTCTCACTAATTCTCTCATTCTAACCCACTAACTCTCTCACTCTCAATAAATAACTAACTTTCTTACTCACTATCACAAACTAACTCTTGCATTCTCACTAACTAATTGACTCACTCTCAAACACTAACAAACCCTCTCTCATTACCTCACTGACTCTCTCACTCTAACTAACTAACTAATGACCTCTCTCACTCCATCTCACTTACTAACTAACTGGCTCACTCACTTACTTTCTCACTAACTAAGTAACTAACTCTCTCACACAATCATTAACTAACTCTCTCACTCTCAATCTAAATGACTAAATAACACTCTCACTCTCTCACTCTCACTAACTAACTCGCTCACTCTCACAAACTAACTCTCACTTTCACAAACTAACTAACTCTCACTCTAAGTAAATAACTATCTCACTCTCATAAACTAAAAAACTAACAAACTCTCTCCCTCACAATAACTAACTGACTCTCTCCCTAACTGACTCACTCTTGCACTCTCACTCACTAACTGACTGTAATAGCTAAATCAGTTATGACAGTGCCTAGTTTTGGTGTGCAAGGCTTATGCAGTTTGTTGGTGGAAGTAAGGGTGCCTCATTTGGTTACAGCATTAAGGATCTTTTGTTTGGGCATTTACTGTCTGCTGGGCCTTGGGCCACTGGACTACAATGCTATGGAGTTCCCCATATCAAGACTTGGCTGCCTAAAAAGGCGGGTTCTTTGGTTTGTCCTAAATAAACAGGGGCATAGCTAATGCACTGGGGAAGGATGGGTCCATCACTGAGAAGTCAGTCGCCTCTTTACTTTTAGTTAGTTCTAAAAATGTATATATGTGTGGTATATACATCGCGCATGATGAGCCAATGCTGCTATCCAAGAAGGAAAATACAGCCATTAATAAGTCACTGGCTACTGGCTCCCATAAGGGAGACTTCCTCCTTCACTGAAAAGAGCAGCCCTGCAATCCGTCCCATGATCCCACCACCGGAGATGTTAAATATTTTCACACAAACGCACACGCACTAGTGCCATATGTGTTATTTAGATTGACACACGCTCTCTTTTAAGGCTGTGCATGTTATGTTGTCCAGGGTAGTGCAATACTGTGCTGCATGTATGGACTCGGAAAAACAAAGTGGAAATGCCAGTACTGATGCAAAAGAATAATTAACAAATGTTTAAACACAGAACCTGAAGGAGTAATTCAAGACTGGGAGCTGATTAGTAGCTTTTATTATTTTGTTCAAAAGAACAGCTATATTTTAGAAAAACTTGTTCAAAAAGGTAGACAATATTACATGCTAAGTACAAAAATAAGACATAAGGGAATCTTTCATCATATCAAACATGTCACAAGCATACGACATTCAACCATTCAGGAACAACAGGAAATTATAACGTGTGCAATATATTACAGTGACCAATATTTACAGTGGACGAACAGGCACAAGAATGCTGGAGAAGGCCACGGTCTGCAAAGTATTTTGGAGGGTATTACTAGAAAATTATATATACGAAAAGTACATTCCTTAAACAAATTCAGATATTCTCAGTTTTTTTGTTAAAGAAAAAATGAACAAAGTAATGTACAAAGAGTAGTGATAAGCAACAGGGCGATTCAGATGAGCTTGTCACCCATGCAGACTCGAGAGTGGCAATGGGCCTACGCGTTTCGAATCCTACTGGTCTATGAGGATTCTCTTCAGGGCCTTTGGTTATATCTAAAAGAAGAAAAGAAAGATTGAGGGGGAAAGTTATACAAGATGTGCATTCAGTGAATCAGCATCAGATTCCTCACTCAGGTATCACCCCCTCCTCTACAGCTTACCCAAATGGTGAAATTACATCCAGATAATCAAATTCACAGCATCATGGCTGGGGGGAAAAAAACCTGTACCTGAAAATGATCAAGGCAGACTAGAGTTACCTACGTGACCTAATCAGGGTGGCTGAAGAATGAAAGAATTGGAAAACTTATAGTCTTACCTGCCTTGATAGTAGGCGGGAATGCTATGCTATGCTAGAGGCAGAGTCACTTGGAAGAACGATTGTGGTACCTATAAATCAGTGGACACGTATATAATCAGGGCAGGTTTCTCGCTGGTAAAGAGCTAGAAGTTCTAAAATAGCTGCAACAGTCCTTACCTATTATTATTGAGCCTTTATTTTAGAGTGCAACCGCCGTCGAAATGAGAGTAAAACAAAGCACGATGTCTATAAAAAAGTAATGGAGCAAAAGCTTCAGTTAACTGCAACCGCCTCAGGATACTAACGTATCAATGTGTAACTGCTGACATTTCTTACCAGAAAGACTGAACATTCAATGTTGAAATTACTGTAGCCGACACTTTATTTACCCTAAGAAACTCGTGAAGAGCTGTATGAGGAGAGCACAATGGACACCACGTGAGACCACCCTAGAACGCAAAACTAAACCTGAACTGAAACGACAGGTTTGTGTCACGACATACTGCCCTAGTGCCAATCATCTGAAAAAAGTCATAAAGCAGAATTGGCATCTAGTGAAAGATCTGGATGACAGTCTTGTAGATATGCCTCTATTTGCTTTTAAAAAGGAAAATAACATTGCCAACCACATTGTTCGGGCTGCTATGCCAGCATCTAAACCTGCGACACTGCGCCAAATGATGGGGATGCCCCCCATTCTCGGACACCACAGATGTGGCACGTGCCTGTGTTGTGAATCTTCTATTGAGGGTTCATTGTTCCAGCATAACGGTATCTTCTGGAAACACGAATCCTTCAGTAACTGTAAGAGCAAGTTTGTCGTTTATGGCATTACATGCCCTTGTCACCTACTGTACATAGGTAAAACCAACCAGGAGATCCGTCACCGGATCTCGCAACATAAATCGAGAATCAAAAGGAAGGTCGAAAACGCCCGCCCCTCTGGTGCTCCACTGGACGCGGATGCAACATGCTGTCAGTGACCTTAAATGGACTGTGATTTCCAAAGTGGAAAAAATCCCCGTGGTGGCGATCAAAATCTTGCATTGTCGAAACGGGAAGCTTTTTTAATAGTCAAATTTGACACTGCTGTGTCTGGGCTGAATGAACTAAGTGAAATATTTAAATTATAAGCAGGTTTGTTTCACTATCATTCACTCCTCCTATGCATGCAAATTCCGTTTTTTTTCTAGTAGACCACTGGAAACCTTTGCGGACCTGCTAATCCGGCCCTGGTTTTCTGTTTCCAAACTGGCTACCGGGAAACATAGTGGGCGTATACCAATTATTGACCTGTATATATGGGCGGTCGCACGGCAGCCCAGCTAGCTAAGGCGCTTGTGCCAGAGTGCTGCCTCCCCGCTACGCCGTCGCCTGAGGTTTTGGACTAGTGATTCATTTGTGAGTATTACTAGACGCATGTCTCGCAGTGTTAGCCATTTACACTTTACCGCCTCGTAACTAACTCTTACCCCGTTGTTTCTACCGCAGTAATTATCTTCAAAATGCCCTCAGCGTGCAGCGCCGCGTTTACGGTAACACGCCTACAACCTTTTTAAATTTAGTCATACCCGTTCCAACGGTCCCCTGACATTTGCCATGTTATATTTTGCAGGGCCTGTGATTCGTTTGTAATCAGCGAGCCGCGTTTGGCGGACCACGCCCTTTGCAATTAACTACGGTAAGCCGCGTTGCTTCCTTCGAGCTTTATTGAATTACTGGTGGGCAGCATTCCAAATGTACTGACGGGCGCAATGTTGGTTCTCCCCCAGGTTCCCCAAACTACTCTAAATAAAGTGTCGGCTACAGTAATTTCAACATTGAATGTTCAGTCTTTCTGGTAAGAAATGTCAGCAGTTGCACATTGATACGTTAGTATCCTGAGGCGGTTGCAGTTAACTGAAGCTTTTGCTCCATTACTTTTTTATAGACATCGTGCTTTGTTTTACTCTCATTTCGACGGCGGTTGCACTCTAAAATAAAGGCTCAATAATAATAGGTAAGGACTGTTGCAGCTATTTTAGAACTTCTAGCTCTTTACCAGCGAGAAACCTGCCCTGATTATATACGTGTCCACTGATTTATAGGTACCACAATCGTTCTTCCAAGTGACTCTGCCTCTAGCATAGCATTCCCGCCTACTATCAAGGCAGGTAAGACTATAAGTTTTCCAATTCTTTCATTCTTCAGCCACCCTGATTAGGTCACGTAGGTAACTCTAGTCTGCCTTGATCATTTTCAGGTACAGGTTTTTTTCCCCCCAGCCATGATGCTGTGAATTTGATTATCTGGATGTAATTTCACCATTTGGGTAAGCTGTAGAGGAGGGGGTGATACCTGAGTGAGGAATCTGATGCTGATTCACTGAATGCACATCTTGTATAACTTTCCCCCTCAATCTTTCTTTTCTTCTTTTAGATATAACCAAAGGCCCTGAAGAGAATCCTCATAGACCAGTAGGATTCGAAACGCGTAGGCCCATTGCCACTCTCGAGTCTGCATGGGTGACAAGCTCATCTGAATCGCCCTGTTGCTTATCACTACTCTTTGTACATTACTTTGTTCATTTTTTCTTTAACAAAAAAACTGAGAATATCTGAATTTGTTTAAGGAATGTACTTTTCGTATATATAATTTTCTAGTAATACCCTCCAAAATACTTTGCAGACCGTGGCCTTCTCCAGCATTCTTGTGCCTGTTCGTCCACTGTAAATATTGGTCACTGTAATATATTGCACACGTTATAATTTCCTGTTGTTCCTGAATGGTTGAATGTCGTATGCTTGTGACATGTTTGATATGATGAAAGATTCCCTTATCTCTTATTTTTGTACTTAGCATGTAATATTGTCTACCTTTTTGAACAAGTTTTTCTAAAATATAGCTGTTCTTTTGAACAAAATAATAAAAGCTACTAATCAGCTCCCAGTCTTGAATTACTCCTTCAGGTTCTGTGTTTAAACATTTGTTAATTATTCTTTTGCATCAGTACTGGCATTTCCACTTTGTTTTTCTGGATATTGGCTCAGCCATACTGATTAGAGCCCCCCCTTTGTAGTTTTTTGGGCATGTATGGACTCAGCTGCAAACCAGCTAGGGCTCAGAATGCTACCTTCTGTAGGAAAATAACAGCCTGGATTATCCTGAGAACCTATATCTACTTACACTGCGATTGCTATTTATCACCCTTCAAACATCTTTGCCCCTCACTAGCACCAACAGGGCAATTGATGTCTGTGGTTGTTCACAGTTTTACAAAACTGCTTAGATTTTAAAGTTGACCCATGCATAATAATGTACTTCTTCCAGTTCTGTTATTTGTAACCAGAAAAAGTAGTCCTGGTCATTTAAATTTTCATTGTATAAGATTGGCCTTACTGGTCCCAGTGTACTATGTGTTGGAATATATAAACATGTGAGTGGGGATAATGTGCTGCATAGCTAAACACTTATAATGTCCCTAAGGTCCCAAATAGCCAAAGGCGAGACCTATTGGCTATGCCAATGCCTATTTTTCAATGTTAAGGGAAATCAATGGGTTCATTGCATTTCAGAATCCCAATCCCATTTAACTTGATCAGGGAATGCGCCTTTCAGTAGATTCACCATATAGGCTCTAGGGTTGTCCCCCTCTACTCCTTCTGGTATCCCGAGAAAGCGTAAATTGTTTCTCCTCTGGGGAGTTTCTTGATCTTCAAGCTTAGACATAACGTCAAACATAGCTGCCCCTTGAGTGGAGTTTTGTGATTTCAAGGACTCTACCTTTACATCCAGTACCTCCGCCCGTACTTTGACAGTTGTTAAACGCCCAGCAATCTCTCTGCATGTTTTGTTAGCTTCCCGATCCCTTCTTGCACTTTCTTGGAGGCGATTCTTGCTCTACATCCATCCATCATTCGTGGTTTCTTCTTGCATTTGTTTGCTAGACATAAAGATGGCAGTCATTGAAGGTACTTTAGACTGTATACCAATATTTATACTATCATCTACACCATCGTCCTGAGGAGTTATCTGGGTATCTGAATAGTCCCATTTTAGTTGTTTTCCACTACTCCCCTTTTGATTCTCTTTCCTCTTCTTCTTTTTGGAAGATTTCTTCCTTTGTGTCAATCACATCTCTTCTGTTGATGTACTGCCGTTGAATCCAAGAGAACCTCACTGCTTGAGGAAGTGTTTTCATGTCTAGCAGAGTCTGAGTCATCTGTTAGTGAAAATTGTTTCTCTCCAGCCACATCAAGAGAGAGTGCCCCCTTCACTGGAATATGGTGCTAGTAGACCGTGTAATTAAAGGTGTATTGATCGTCAGATCACCAAAGTCTCTCTTTGTTCTTCCGGCTACCTTGCTATCTACTCCTTGCGCTGTATAATCCTCAGTAATCAGCTGGGTGCAGTCTGAGAGGTTTTTTTCTCCCCCTCCCATTAACCCAGAGAGCCCAGGGTTCATTGTAACAGTCAAGAGATGGGGCACAACAGTACTATCTTTATCAGACTCCACCCCCTGGGTTGTTATGTATGCAGTGCCCTTATTGTACATACTGCTGTCCGTGGTTTCCTCTGTACGATTCTTATCCCCCTTCTCCTCTGCCTGCAAGCTATTCATTTGGGAATCCACTGTCAATAGAGAAAACAGCGAAGCAACAGAACGCTGTGTGTACCCACCTTCTGCCCGTGGTGTGGTCTTCATTACGGTTTTCTTTACTCCAATTTCGTGTCTCCGTTTACTGAGACCCGTACGCTGCTTCTAGTCTGCTCTCGCTCCATTCGTCTCCATGGACTGGCTATTTTCCATGAACAAGAAATTGAGGCGGGTAAGCCTCAGGCTTGAGTGCACTGCAGATGCCAGATAGGCGTATTCAAAACTCCACAGACGTAGTCAAAATTTAGTCCTTTTATTATAAGTTTCTTCAACATATTTCTCAATTGTACTGGTTGCGTAGTAGACAGTTAAAAGTATAAATGCTTTTACATGGCAGCTGTGTATCAACCTCTTGCTGTCGTATGCTCATACTTTTAAACACATCTTTCAGTGACTTCTTTTTCCCAATGCATTTCGAGCTTATGTTATAGCTCTTCGTCAGGGGATCACTATAAATTTAAGAAAACATGAATGTTAGGATTCAACATGACCCAACCATATAACGATCATTTTTAAGAAATCTTTAAACTGTTCGACAGTATCCCGCTATGCGCCTTGGCGCTACGAATTTACACATGAAAAAAACAAACATCATCGTGCATTTCCTTGACTGTTGTTAACCATTTTATATCATAATCTGCTGTAAATCGAGTTAACACGCGTGCATTTCTTCTCCCTACCTTCAATCATGCCCGCCTCCTGTTTTCAAAAACTGTCATCATTACCTGACTAACCAACATCGTGTGTCTTAATAGGTGTAACACGGGGCTCCTCCCCCCTATGGTAACCAATGTGCGGTGAAGCGAATGGTAAACCAAACGAAAAACTACAAACTCCATAATGCCATCCAATGACCCACAGTTTACCCGCCCCTCAATGCACATGATTTAGTTCAAACATGTTAAAAAATTCCGTGAGCAATATAAACTCGTTTATCCCACCCTCCCTTGTTGGATTTCACTACTGTCAATCAGAACATCTCAACTTGATAACATCAGTATCCCCGCTTGTAACAAGCGATATGGTCGCTACAAATTAGAGTCCAACTTGTTAAATTGCCGACTGCCGAATGAACGGTGCGAATTAGCATTCTTTGAATAGTGTCTACTACGCAACCAGTACAATTGAGAAATATGTTGAAGAAACTTATAATAAAAGGACTAAATTTTGACTACGTCTGTGGAGTTTTGAATACGCCTATCTGGCATCTGCAGTGCACTCAAGCCTGAGGCTTACCCGCCTCAATTTCTTGTTTAGTATTTACCCGCGCGGTCCCAGGACAGACCGCTAATTGAGTGCACGCTGAATATGTGAAATTGCAAAAAATGGCACAAACAGTATTGAAAATGGAGTGCGCTTGGATCTTTCAAGTTATTGATATACCCATGTCCTAAACCAAGCTTGCACCCACGATTACCAAGGAGGAAACAAGCATTTGAACACTATTCAAAGAATGCTAATTCGCACCGTTCATTCGGCAGTCGGCAATTTAACAAGTTGGACTCTAATTTGTAGCGACCATATCGCTTGTTACAAGCGGGGATACTGATGTTATCAAGTTGAGATGTTCTGATTGACAGTAGTGAAATCCAACAAGGGAGGGTGGGATAAACGAGTTTATATTGCTCACGGAATTTTTTAACATGTTTGAACTAAATCATGTGCATTGAGGGGCGGGTAAACTGTGGGTCATTGGATGGCATTATGGAGTTTGTAGTTTTTCGTTTGGTTTACCATTCGCTTCACCGCACATTGGTTACCATAGGGGGGAGGAGCCCCGTGTTACACCTATTAAGACACACGATGTTGGTTAGTCAGGTAATGATGACAGTTTTTGAAAACAGGAGGCGGGCATGATTGAAGGTAGGGAGAAGAAATGCACGCGTGTTAACTCGATTTACAGCAGATTATGATATAAAATGGTTAACAACAGTCAAGGAAATGCACGATGATGTTTGTTTTTTTCATGTGTAAATTCGTAGCGCCAAGGCGCATAGCGGGATACTGTCGAACAGTTTAAAGATTTCTTAAAAATGATCGTTATATGGTTGGGTCATGTTGAATCCTAACATTCATGTTTTCTTAAATTTATAGTGATCCCCTGACGAAGAGCTATAACATAAGCTCGAAATGCATTGGGAAAAAGAAGTCACTGAAAGATGTGTTTAAAAGTATGAGCATACGACAGCAAGAGGTTGATACACAGCTGCCATGTAAAAGCATTTATACTTTTAACTGTCTACTACGCAACCAGTACAATTGAGAAATATGTTGAAGAAACTTATAATAAAAGGACTAAATTTTGACTACGTCTGTGGAGTTTTGAATACGCCTATCTGGCATCTGCAGTGCACTCAAGCCTGAGGCTTACCCGCCTCAATTTCTTGTTTAGTATTTACCCGCGCGGTCCCAGGACAGACCGCTAATTGAGTGCACGCTGAATATGTGAAATTGCAAAAAATGGCACAAACAGTATTGAAAATGGAGTGCGCTTGGATCTTTCAAGTTATTGATATACCCATGTCCTAAACCAAGCTTGCACCCACGATTACCAAGGAGGAAACAAGCATTTGAACACTATTCAAAGAATGCTAATTCGCACCGTTCATTCGGCAGTCGGCAATTTAACAAGTTGGACTCTAATTTGTAGCGACCATATCGCTTGTTACAAGCGGGGATACTGATGTTATCAAGTTGAGATGTTCTGATTGACAGTAGTGAAATCCAACAAGGGAGGGTGGGATAAACGAGTTTATATTGCTCACGGAATTTTTTAACATGTTTGAACTAAATCATGTGCATTGAGGGGCGGGTAAACTGTGGGTCATTGGATGGCATTATGGAGTTTGTAGTTTTTTGTTTGGTTTACCATTCGCTTCACCGCACATTGGTTACCATAGGGGGGAGGAGCCCCGTGTTACACCTATTAAGACACACGATGTTGGTTAGTCAGGTAATGATGACAGTTTTTGAAAACAGGAGGCAGGCATGATTGAAGGTAGGGAGAAGAAATGCACGCGTGTTAACTCGATTTACAGCAGATTATGATATAAAATGGTTAACAACAGTCAAGGAAATGCACGATGATGTTTGTTTTTTTCATGTGTAAATTCGTAGCGCCAAGGCGCATAGCGGGATACTGTCGAACAGTTTAAAGATTTCTTAAAAATGATCGTTATATGGTTGGGTCATGTTGAATCCTAACATTCATGTTTTCTTAAATTTATAGTGATCCCCTGACGAAGAGCTATAACATAAGCTCGAAATGCATTGGGAAAAAGAAGTCACTGAAAGATGTGTTTAAAAGTATGAGCATACGACAGCAAGAGGTTGATACACAGCTGCCATGTAAAAGCATTTATACTTTTAACTGTCTACTACGCAACCAGTACAATTGAGAAATATGTTGAAGAAACTTATAATAAAAGGACTAAATTTTGACTACGTCTGTGGAGTTTTGAATACGCCTATCTGGCATCTGCAGTGCACTCAAGCCTGAGGCTTACCCGCCTCAATTTCTTGTTTAGTATTTACCCGCGCGGTCCCAGGACAGACCGCTAATTGAGTGCACGCTGAATATGTGAAATTGCAAAAAATGGCACAAACAGTATTGAAAATGGAGTGCGCTTGGATCTTTCAAGTTATTGATATACCCATGTCCTAAACCAAGCTTGCACCCACGATTACCAAGGAGGAAACAAGCATTTGAACACTATTCAAAGAATGCTAATTCGCACCGTTCATTCGGCAGTCGGCAATTTAACAAGTTGGACTCTAATTTGTAGCGACCATATCGCTTGTTACAAGCGGGGATACTGATGTTATCAAGTTGAGATGTTCTGATTGACAGTAGTGAAATCCAACAAGGGAGGGTGGGATAAACGAGTTTATATTGCTCACGGAATTTTTTAACATGTTTGAACTAAATCATGTGCATTGAGGGGCGGGTAAACTGTGGGTCATTGGATGGCATTATGGAGTTTGTAGTTTTTCGTTTGGTTTACCATTCGCTTCACCGCACATTGGTTACCATAGGGGGGAGGAGCCCCGTGTTACACCTATTAAGACACACGATGTTGGTTAGTCAGGTAATGATGACAGTTTTTGAAAACAGGAGGCGGGCATGATTGAAGGTAGGGAGAAGAAATGCACGCGTGTTAACTCGATTTACAGCAGATTATGATATAAAATGGTTAACAACAGTCAAGGAAATGCACGATGATGTTTGTTTTTTTCATGTGTAAATTCGTAGCGCCAAGGCGCATAGCGGGATACTGTCGAACAGTTTAAAGATTTCTTAAAAATGATCGTTATATGGTTGGGTCATGTTGAATCCTAACATTCATGTTTTCTTAAATTTATAGTGATCCCCTGACGAAGAGCTATAACATAAGCTCGAAATGCATTGGGAAAAAGAAGTCACTGAAAGATGTGTTTAAAAGTATGAGCATACGACAGCAAGAGGTTGATACACAGCTGCCATGTAAAAGCATTTATACTTTTAACTGTCTACTACGCAACCAGTACAATTGAGAAATATGTTGAAGAAACTTATAATAAAAGGACTAAATTTTGACTACGTCTGTGGAGTTTTGAATACGCCTATCTGGCATCTGCAGTGCACTCAAGCCTGAGGCTTACCCGCCTCAATTTCTTGTTTAGTATTTACCCGCGCGGTCCCAGGACAGACCGCTAATTGAGTGCACGCTGAATATGTGAAATTGCAAAAAATGGCACAAACAGTATTGAAAATGGAGTGCGCTTGGATCTTTCAAGTTATTTTCCATGAACACCACACCATCAGTGGAGAGTTCAGCAGTCCGCGCCTTCCCCGTTTTTCCTCCTCTGCTCGACATCAGAAAGCCATGCAGTTCTCCTCCACCCCGCCGCAACTGCTGTCCCAAACCAGGCGGGAGCGAGTGCAACGAGGAATTACCAGCTGCGGGCGGAACAATAACACCAAGTGCTCCGCGCACAGCAAACAGTTGGCCAGGCTCAGACTGAGCAATCGAGAACAGCACAATTGAGTCATGGGGGTGAGAAGTGCGACAGTTAGCCGCGTGCCATCTTTGCCTCCCAGTTCAGCACCTCCTCACATTTATGCATTTCAAATGTAAGCCAGTTTGAAAAATACCCTCTAAATCATATGCTATTACAGGTACACACAATTTCAGCGATGTACAAATAGACACTGCTCCTAAACTTCTTATCTTGTGCCCTTTTCATAAATATGTAGGTTTCCTTGATAACTATTTTTCACTTTATATATTTCACCATATGAGTTGATCTATACGTTGTGCACATTGGAAAACAATTGTATGGTGCAGCTCAATTGTTTGCTCTGGGCCTTGGTTTCTTGGAGAAATGACAAACTCTATATATCCCTGCAACCAGAAGGGTCTAGCAGACATAATGGTATATTACATTTGGAAATCGGCCATCGTGGCAGAAAGTAACAGATGAAAACATTCTCACAATTGGCCGCTTGGTCCTACTCATGTTCAATATTTCTTTAATTCAAGAGCTGGTTTCCTTGGGAAAGTGTCGAAGGATCTACACATATGACCACTTGCTGAATTTTGAACTTTATCTACTTTTCAGAAATCTATAGCTTTGCTCTGTCACCTATGGGTTTCATGCTGTTTTCCACCACAAACTCGAAATAGGTTGAGAGCTCCAAAAATAGGGAAAATTAGCTACTTTTTGGAAAAATACATGAACCTGAAAGTTGGGGAGGTGGTGGCTTTAGCATAGCAAACCTTTCTTTGATGCCATTTTTAGGGGAAAAACCAGACACTTTTAGCCAGAACACCCCTCTTTCCTATTTTTCCTAATAATCTCAAAATGTTGCTATATTTGGCCTATATTCTTGGTCCCCTCCATTTGGAATGCACAAACCCTGGGTACCTTTAGAATGCTCAGGATGGTGTAAAAAAAAAAAAGGGACACAAATTTGGTACTGATACCTTCAGTGGAATAAAAGTTATGGAGCTCTACGTGCAAACCAATGCAAATAGCCAAAAAAGGGCTCAGCATGGGGGTGGGGGAATCAGCCTATTAGTAGGTTAAAGACTGCAAGGTTGTGTTCAGACCGTCCTTGGAAATAGCAGGGTGGGAGTTTAAATTGTATTTCTTCAACACGGATTACATCTCCTTCCAGAAAGGGAGGCTTTTTATAGTCTACTATGACCCCGAAGAGTGTTTAATAATGTTCCTGCCATTCTGGCACTCCGGATGGGAGGGAATTTGGCAAGGGCGAGATCGACAGAGCGGAGGTTTCTCTTTGGGGTGTGGAAGGTGATTCTTTCATTGAGGAATTGGGGTTTGATGTTGTGGAGGGATTTGTAGGCATTACTGAGCAGCTTGAAAGTCACTCTCTGTCGAGGGATGCTGAGGACGAGTCTGGCTGCAGCGTTCTGGACGGTCTGGAGTTTGTGGAGTACAGATGTTTTGATTCTGGCAGAGAGGGAGTTCCAATACTCCAGTCTGCTGGTTATGAGTGTATGGGTGACAGTCTTCCTGGCTTTGGGGGATCCACTTGAAGGTCTTGCAGAGTATGAGGAGGGTGTTGAAGCACGTGGAAGATACAGCGTTGATCTGTGGGTTCATGGTGAGGGAGGAGATGAGTATGATGCCGAGGTTGCGGGCATGGTACGTAGGTGTGGGAGGGTTGCCAAGGGCACATGGTCATCAGGTGCCATCCCACACAGAGGGGGTGGATCCGAGGACAAGGACTTCGGCCTTCTCTGAGATGAGCTTCAGGCAGCTGCTGCTAATCCAGGATGCAACGTCTTTCATTCCTTCCTGGATGCTGTGTTTGGTGATGTCGGGTTCCTTGGTGAGGGATAGGATGAGCTGGGCGTTGTCGGTGTAGGATACTATCCTGGGTCCGTGTTTCTGACAAAAGTTGTGAGCGGGTCCATGTAGATGTTCAAAAGCGTGGGATTGAGTGAAGAACCTTGGGGTAATCTGCATCTGATATCTGTGGGTTTGGAGAGGAAGGGCGGGAGTCTGATTTTTTGAGTTCGGCCAGGGGAGGAAGGAGTGGATACAGTCTAGGGCAGTTCCCTGACTGCAGGTGTCATGGAGTCTGGTGGCTATTGTGCGGTGGGAGACGGTGTTAAAGGCTGCTGAGAGATCCAGTAGGATGAGTGCTGCAGTGTGGCCTTGGTCAAGAAGAGTACAGATGTCTTTCATGGCAGCTAGGAGGGTGGTCTCGGTGCTGCGGTTGCTGCGGAATCAGATTGAGAAGTGTCGAGGATTGAGTTGGATTCTATGAAGTTCATGAGCTGGTCGTTGGCGATCTTCTCTGTTACTTTGGTGGCGAAGCAGAGGAGGGAGATGGATCTGTAGTTCTTAAGGTCCGTTGGGTCAGCAGAGGGCATTTTAAGGAGGGGCTTGACTTCTGTGTGTTTCCAGTCATAGGGGGAGGTGCATGGTGTGAGGTAACAGTTGATTGTACGCCATAGTTCAGGTGCTATGGCGGAGGCGGCTCTGTGGAAGATGTATGGCGGGCAGGGGTCAGTGGGGGCTCCTAAGTGTATGCTCTTCATGGTCTTTGCAGTGTCTTCTGTGGTGACAGTGGTCCAGGCGGTGATGGTCAGCTGGTTGGCTTTGCTGGTGGCTGGTGTTGTATCTGTGCCATGGTTTTGTTCGTCAAAGTTGTCATAGAGAGTCCTGATCTTGTGATGGAAGGAGGAGCCGAGTTTGTTGCAGAGATCCTGGTAGGGGGGATGTCCAAGGTTTCACTGGGGGGTTTTGTGAATTCTTGTATGATGCTGGGTACAATAAGACTGTCAGGGACAACATAATCCCTTGTGCTACGGAAAAGGCCTGGATAGGCATTTTCAGAGCATTAGAAAAATATGGGATGTACAAAGTTTTGAAATGGAAAATGGAAAAAGATGTGATAAAGTCATGGAATAAATTATGGATAAAAAAGATGAATTAAACATTACTCAAGAGAATTGGAGTCTTCCAGATTTTTGCTGCTGTGCGACAGGTGTCTGGAACGTAATGTACACTCCACCTAAATCAGATCATCCAGTGACAATCTTGACAGATCCAGTAGCCAGAAGATGGTGGGCAGTCAGTATTTCATATGGACAGGGATACCTTGGGAGCAGGATATAGGTGAATCAAGCTTCAGCTCCCAGTTTGCAATCATGTCAAGGATCACTTCAGATGGGAAGCAACATCTGGCATGATTGCTTCCATGATGTTGATCCTTTGCCTTTTATCCTCTCGCTCCCCCTCAAATAAATGTTTCCTCAATGAGGGACAAGGCAACAAACATATCCACTGACAAAGTATCAGGGACTGGGGGGCACTAGTTGTGCCATTTCTCTAGTACAGACTGCTAGACAAAAGAACAACCCCTTACTCTAACCACAGTTTTGATTACACCTTCCTTTAACATGCTGAACAACAAGTACCAACAAAAATGACCCTCAAGGAAGTAAAAAGTCAAAAGGGATAAAGAATATCCTTGAGTAATCGTATATCTGCAGCAAAAGGGAAGTGCAAAGCACAAAGCTTGTCCAGGGGTGAATGCAAAGTGGAAAGCTTGCCAAGGTAGAAGTAGCCTTCACCAGGAATCACTTGAGAGATTTTGGGGTGAAAAGCCTAGAGAAATCCAGGAGAGAAAATCCTGAGAAAAAACTTGTGGACAAAAATATAAACAGAGGAGATAAACACAATGAAAAATACTTTTAGGATTGCATTGCAGGCAAGGAACTTCAATCCCGCTGCCCCTTTTATAGCGGAGTAAACAGGAAGTTATTCTATCTGTTGTGTTTTCAATATTGGATTGGGAAAATAAGTTAAAGAAAATAAGAGTTCACCATCTTTGGGAGGAAGATACAGTACCTCCCCCCCTGCCATTACCAACGTCCTGTGAAAAATTCTGGGAAGAAGAAACAAAGAGTCAAACAATTTCCCTTTAATATTATTAAAAATAACTTGTGTGAGCACTAATTCTTATGTCATTTTAGAATGCCATTCAAGAAGCAGAGTGGTCCTTTAAAAATGGCATGCTGTTGCCCACATGTAATTAGGAGCAGAGATCAGAAGTGAGAGCTTCCTCTGAGGTAAGCCAAGCCTAGTCAAATGAATGGTGTTTTCTGGTCAGCTCACCCAGAATGAGGGTTAAAAGTGCTGTCTCAGATATATGTGCCCGAGCACGTTCTCCGGGTAGGAGCCAAGACACATAGTTAAAGTAAATTTTTTGACAGTGTGATGCTTTCTTATGTAGGCAGACAGTGTGTGATTGGTTGATGTTTGAATGAGATTCAGTCGGTGGTGGTTTGGTGTAGTCCTGACCGTTCATTCTCTCCTTTCTTGCAGTTGTGTTGAATATGAATTGTAGTGTACCGTAATGAAGCATTCCTATAGCACTAACTACCAATATGTGAGGCACTGAAGTGCTTGTATACATAGTGAGCAAGCTACAACATGTAAGGTGTGTGCTTGGAAGAGTGCTGTCTTTGTTTTTGATCCTATGTTGGTAGTATTTCCATGTTGTGCTTGATGACCACCAAGGTGTGGTTCTAATGTACTGGTAAGCAGTGCTTAGCAGTGTGATGGATGAAAAAGTGTGAACGATAGTAATGCAGTTGATGGTTTTCAGTAAGCTGGCTGTTTTGAGCAGTCTGCGGGACCCTTTATGGTATTTCCTATGGTCATAGTCTACTTAGCTGGTTATTGCACTGGTTTGTCCATTGGACATTTTGTTGAAAGATTTTGGCCTTGAGCAGTTTGGAGAGAGAAATGATGGGAAGAGCTGCTGGGCGGGGTTTTGTAACTGTCATCCCATATCTGAGTTTCATTGTGAAATGTAAAGAAGTGGTCATAGTGTGTAGCTAGTTGAGGCCTGCAGTAGCGTTATAGATTTGACTCCTCAGATTGGCCAGCAGCACGTAACAGATCACGTCAGTTAATCCATGCCTGCTCAGTTTGCAATGGCAGGTCTATTGGCTGGCACAACACTAGGTGACGGACAAGACACGTAGCAGATATGTAAATGTAGGACAAAGCTATAGTTGGCTGCCGACCGCTGTGTGTTATAATGCACTATTAGTGTTGGCCAGTAAAGTTATATAAGAATTGACATTACTCTATAAAACCCAGGCTAATCATAGGTCAACCGTTCCTTAGGATATCAGTATTTGGAAAGTAGCGTGCTGATTGGGTTATTATATATCTGAAGAATGTAAACTCTAGACTGAACATGAAGGTGTGATTATCTTTCCTTAATGTTGACTTGTTGAAGAATATAATGTGTGTTACTTCTGTCAAGCTTTACAAATTTAGTAGTAATCAAGAAATGTGTACAAAATGTAAATTGTATTATGCATTTCTTGCTTAATTTATTTTTAACTTTTAAAATCATTTTCTTTTGTTTTTTTTTAAATATGTCTATATGGTTTGTTGGTGTTATTCCTTGTCTACATTGATTGCTATGAGAGTGTGTTGCAGTACCAGTGACTGGCTATGTTTGGTCCTTGACTTACACCAAGACTTGGCTAAAGTAGTTTTGAGGCTGTTTTGACAGTAGTACTATAGTAGATGTAGATGTGTTTACGTGTAGGTTGCTCCCTAAACCCTTCCTTAAACCTCCATAAACCCCTTCAATTATGGAGTAAATATTCCACATTTTCTAACCATTCTCACTTGCCCCTCCCTCGTTTACTACAGCAACGTATACCTCTGTGCATGGAGATCTCTGAACAACAGATACAGGAGAGGCAGAGAACTCTGGCCAGACGTGTGTGAATAGTATTAGTGGGGATGCCCGAAATCAGCTGCTGGAACCATCAGACCGGAGGCGGGCTGGACTCAATGCCCCAGTGTGCACCGCATCATCCCATCATTCCCAAGCGCCAGGAGGTGCTTGTTTAAATTTGCCAGCTGCCTCCCGCAGCGCGGAACGCGTGGGGGCGAAGCCCGGGCCAAGGGCAGGCCCGTCATCGCACGGAAGAGGCTGGGCTGGGCCAGGGCTCTTGGTTCTGCTTCCTCCTGGACCTGCCGTGAGATTGTGTTCAATCTAGCTCCAGCAGGGCCTTGTTGCCTGGGTGAGTCACCTGACTGTGTTTGCACTGATTATTACCCACTGACAGCTTTAGTGAAGGACAGTTTGCTAGCAGCCATCCAATTGACTCAGTCAAGCCTTCATTTTTTTGGGGACACTGAAAAGACTGAACATGGGGAAAAGGAAATCATTGGATGGGAACAGTGGAGCACAGGGTGGAGGGGATGGTGGTAGAAAAAGCAAGGGGAAAAGGGTGAGGAAAACGCTAAGGCAGAAGACCCCAGCTAATAACTGTACTATAGATAGAATAGATATGCTGATTACCGAATATGAGGATATTCTAGTTAGCAATACACCTACCCAAGCCTCTAACACTGAAATAACCATAGGCTCTGCCCATCAGGATGAACACCTTGTAGGACAGCCTATAACAATCCGTGCAATGTTTCATGAAAAAAAGAGGGGAGATACTACAGACCCCGAAATGGAGGGATTTGTTGCAGAAACTGTAGTTCCAGGGGTGAGAAAGTCCGGTACGCTAGAGGTTGGGTAAAGAGTGGTTGTATGTACAAAAAGGTTTTCACTTCTCATAGATCTTCAAGAGAAAGAAAGGGCTAATGACTATTTGAATAATCCCCTGACGCCGCTTCGTAGCCCACCTTCCATAGCCAAATCACATAATAACATAGATTACCAGGGTTTACCTTATCTTATTAGCGAATTAAAAACTGAAGTAACATTTATGCGAACACAGTTGATAGAACTGACCTCGATGGTTGATCATTTGACACAAAGAATCCCTGTCTATTCAGATGCTTCCAATTGTAGGGCAAAGCAGCCCGATTAATACACACAGATAAACTGTCATGAACGTAGTCAGGCTTTTTCATCAAAGACTGCTCAGAGTAAGGATAATACTCTACTTCGTCATAACATGGGGGAAGAAAATAAACCTAATATAGAGCCAATACCATCGGGGCGTCTTATTCATGCACCTAGTTTAAATTCAGAACCACTACAAGTACAAACTAGGTGTCCTGCCACACTAGGCTCAGGGATCTTTCCAAACAACCATAGGCAACAAAGTATTGCACAGTTAGGTCCAAACTTGCATCAGGCGCCAAAAATCTATATGGTTAATGTCCCCAAATATGATAGTAGGAATAGTAGAGAAAATGTGGACGCCCTCACTAATACGGCAATTCATTGGATTCGTCACGTCAGTGGATGACGCTCGATTATTAGAGAAGATATCCTTAGATCTCGCAGACTTTCTTCTCAGACACACTCCCTGGATTGTATTGAGTTAACATTAAAAGATCAGGAACTAGTTGAAAATCTGCTAGCTCTGGAGTTTCAAACGTCTTCTCCAGACCATTCCCTGATTCAGTTTAGATGTATCCCTTTTGTAAGTGGACAGGGTTGCTCTACAGGGCTAGGTGGCCTGCCGTCAGATGGATCTTTAAATCTAGATTCTAATGATTGACTGCTGATTGCACCACAAAAGGCCACAGGCACCAATGATACCACCTGGTTAAGTAGAGTACCTAGTAATTCTTTCCACCAACCCAGTGAGGTGGATACTATAAGGAGTATTATATCCCCTGACAGTAAGACGCTGTTAACTAGGGGAGCTGGAGAGCCACACATCTATTCAGGCAATTTTGTGAACAATGTGACTCCTCTATGTCCAGGCAAGAATTTAGTGGCTGGTTTATCCGTGATGTCATGGAATGTAGCTGGCCTAAAAACTAAGGGGCAGATTTATGATAACTGGCGCATCCCCAGGGATACGCTAGTTATTTTGCGCCGCTGCTCCGCCACCCATGGTGCGCCGCATTTACAATGCTAGATAAGCTAAATGTCCAGGTAGGAGTCATTCACAACAACCACTTTATATTTATCAGTGTCACATGAGTGATCCCACAAATCAATAGAGTGACCCGAGGGTTTATATCAAAAATATATTCACTTTATTTTTGATTATGCAATTTAGATTTTTTCAAAAACTGGCAACAGACAGACTAACATAACATGTAAACTAAATGCTAGTCTACATACACCTACAGCAAAATGTGTGGCTACGTACTCTAAACCACAACAAAGTAAGTAATTACACATAGAAATTCACAAATCAATTTGCACAGTGAATTATACAGTGTATTGCATGTCAGGTGTTAAGCGTCGACGTTTCGGTCCATGCTGGTCAAGTAGATCCGTCGGACCATCTTCAGGACAAAGACGTTGCACAGCAATGTCTAGTATAAACACAACAATAACAATAATAAACCCTGAGGCACATGGAGACCAATATACAGCTTAGCACAGACCAACACAAAAGACCAACAAAGTGAAGCCCAATAGCATGTTAACTACTAAAAAACTACTAAAAACCACACCAACTAGAACATGCAGCCAGTGAGCATGCGGGTTCAGTACTACAAGAGGTGGTATAATTGTGTGACTAATATTCCACATCTCGCCAAATGCGTGTAATCTTCAGTGAAAAACACACCAGGTGAAAGAATAAAAGGGAGTATCTATAACTGTAAACTAAATCACGGGCATCTTAGTATCCCGAGGTCTGAGTAATACTCACGAGAAATAAAACGCCACTCAGGTCGTTCTATATATGAATTAAAAACAAAATATAACATAAAACATTAATCCCCAATAGTGCCTGTAATAGCGTTATCAACTGCCACTGTAATCATGTACCAGTACGCCAAGTAACAGAAGTCAACTTACACGTCAAAATGTCGCCACGTAATCTATAAACAAATGACATGGGGAAGCGTTAGCGTGTGCGCCTGCATAATCAGGCATATCAAAATACGAAACACGGAACGGGCTCCAAAAACGGAGCAGACGTGTAAAACTTACTTAATCAGCAGCTATGCGCCGGCTCTTCGAAGTCCGTGCTCGTTCACCGGTAACTACTCGGGACGCCCAGACATCAGAACCATCACGTGGTTAAGTAAACTGGTGACGCCAACGCGGCCCGTTAAGGCGGCGGCCATCTTAGCCTAATCACAGGCCATGGGATAAAGTGTAGTTCTTAAACATATAACAACAGTAAAGTGCAGAACAACCGGCTATAGCCATCATCGTGTAACATTACATAAAAAATTACATAAAAAACGTGTGCATATCGGAAAATTCAGAAAGATCAGCCAACACGGGCTAGTAATTCCTACACAGATGGATGGAGAGGAGGGCAGAAATATCCATGAGTGAGCAGTAAGGTATAAATAATCAGATAGCATTTACATCCATATAAACAATATAAACAGGCGCACAAGCAGTCAGGTCAAAGTGGCCAAATTGTGCCATTCAATAAAACTGTTAAGCCCATTTTCGACTGTATCACACAACCAAATCAGTTTGTTTTCCCTTTGTGTCAGTAGTTTTTCGACATTGGGTCTTCTCCTTGTGCCTCTTACACATTCTATTACATACCATTTCATATCAGTAGGAGCATGCGACAGTTTAGTAAAGTGCTCAACTAGTGGTGCTGTCATAACTTTACATCTGATACGAGATTGATGCTGGGTAATCCGTTTTCTTATTTCCTGCGATGTTTTGCCTATGTAATAGAGGTCACACGGGCATTGAATGCAGTAAACCACATTTTTGGTCAGGCAGTTAGAATGATGTTTGAATACAAATGTTTTTTCGTTAATACAGCAACTTTTTTTGGCCTGAGTGGTGGCACAAGCAGTGCAGCTACCACAAGGGAAGTGTCCCACAATGGGGGCCAATCCCCAAATGTTTGGGAGGGTATTTGGTTTAGCCTCAGTATAGGCTCTAACCAAGTGATCCCTTAGGTTTCTTCCCCTTTTGAACGCAAATCTTGGCATAGCCAATTGGGGTTCAACTTTTTTAATCAGATGCCAATTGCTTCTGATAATTTTGGTTATTGCTGTCGATTCTGTACCAAAAGTCAAGACACAAGTAGTTTGTTCAGTGTTGGAATCTGGAGTTCTTGACTGCTTTTTCTGCAGTAGGGCCTGTCGATCATAAAACCAGGCACGCTTCATTGCGTGTTTTACCAGCCGATAGGGATATGCACGCATCACCAGTTTCTCTTGTAATACTTTGGCCTCCCGAAAATAATCCTCCCTTCTGGTACAGTTCCTCCGGATCCGGAGAAACTGGCCAAAAGGGAGGTTATCTCGCAGACTGCGGGGATGGTGGCTGCTGTATTTTAAGAGGGTGTTTCGAGCCGTCGGTTTGGTGTATAAGCTGACGGCAAGAGTCCCATCCACATGCATGATAGTTAAATCCAGAAAACTGATGCTGTTAGCATCACTTTCTAAGGTGAACTGTAAGTTTTTGTCTTTAGTATTCAGCCAACGATGAAAATCTTTTAATTCAGATTGTGTGCCTTCCCAGATTATACAAACATCGTCGATGTACCTTAAATAGTTTGCCAGATGTATTAGGAAGGGGTTATTCTCAAAAACCACTCGTTCCTCAAAGTTTGCAACAAACAAATTCGCTATTGTGGGGGCAAAAACCGCCCCCATGGCCACGCCCTTCAGTTGTACAAAAAAATCATTGTTAAAAAGAAAATAATTTTCGTATAGTGCAATCCTAGCACACTCGGTAATGAACCAGGTAGGTACTTGGTGGGGACGTGTACGGGTCTCTAAGATGTTACGGATCATTTCTACTGCCTCTGCCTGTTGTATGTTGGTGTATAGACTCTCGATGTCCATTGTAGCCAGGATGTTAAGTTCTGGGCTATAATGGACACCTTCGAGTTTGACAATCACGTCCCTACTGTCTTGAGTAAATGATCTTGTATTAGGGACAAAAGGTTTCAAAAAATGGTCAACGTATTCTGCCAGCGGCTGCAACACCGACTGGCAGCCAGCCACTATAGGTCTTCCAGGTGGTTGTTGGCTGTTCTTGTGGATCTTAGGCAGCGTATAAAACGCTGGAATACTGAAATCATCTTTATTTAAGTATTCGAATTCCTTTTTACTGATCCACAATCCCTCATAGCCCTTAGTTGTCAGGGTCAGAATAAGTTTTCTAATTCTGGTAGTAGGGTCACAGGAGAGCTTTTTATAATGTTCAGGGTTGGCAAGTTGTCTTAAAGCCTCTTGATCATATGAGATTTTATCTTGTAAAATGATCCCACCGCCCTTATCGGCCGGTTTGACCACAAGGTCATCTCGTTCCGCCAATGTTTTAATGGTAGACATATCATCTTTGGACAAATTGAACTTCACAAACTTTCTGTTTTGGAAGAGCTGCTCTATTTCTGTCAAGACCACATTCTCGAAAGTGATTATTTCTTTAGGAATCAAATTATTTGCCGGGAAGAATGTTGAAGGGCACTTCAAACCACTGATGTTTATAGGTGTAATAGTGGTATTATTATGAAAAAAGTTTTTTAATCTTAAGGTTCTGAAAAATCTATGTGTCTCAACCAAAATAGAAAAGAGATCATTACGATTCGTAGGTACAAAAGAAAGACCATGGCTCAACACTTCAACTTCTCTAGTACTTAATTTGTACGAGGACAAATTAAAAATGGGAACAATCTCCGTATTAGAGTGGTTTGTCATGATGGTATTTGTCATTGTATTGGATGTCGTGCTTACCACTCGTAATAATTGTTCCGGGTTTGTCTGAACCCTGGAGTATACTGGTTGCGAAACCAGCCTCGTCTGCGGTTCCGAGCCCGTCCCCTGTGTGGCGTCTGACCTCTTCCTAAAAAAGGAGTAGAATTATTGCCTCTATTTGACCTGAAAGAGGAGGTAGATCTGTTCAGATTATCCTCAGAATTAGAGGAGCCTGAATCCGAAAAGGTGGTGTGTTTAGGTCCTTGGTACCCTTGGTTGTTAGTATGCTGAAAAAAGTCTTTTTTTAGGTACGGATAAGTGCGTTCCCGACTATAATTTCTCAAATCTCTTTGTAATTTTTCAGTTTTCTTAAGGATATTGGTCCGTTGAAATTCAGCTATAGTGGTATCAAGTTTGCCCAAAAAATCATTCGTATCAGTAATTGCAGGATCTTCGCGTATTTGTTTTTCCAAGTCAGCGATTTCCGTCTTAAGTTTCTCAATAAGTCGTGTGGCTGTCTCTATGCTCAGCACCATCCAACTTATGGAACATTTATTAGAAACAAAGCTGAAGCCGGTCTTGTATTCCTCGTCTTCTACAAAAATGCAAGGAATGTTCCTTACTTGTAGGCCTATAGGGATGATATTATTCGCAAGGCAGTCTCTTAGGAATTTGGCGTGCAATTCTGTGCGAATTAGTTTCTTGTGCAATCTTTCTAAGTTATTACGTAGTGTACTTTGTGCAGAGCTAGGGCCAACGGTATTAAGTTGAGGACCTAGAAGTGACGGTCCACCTGCAATAGTTTTGATGTAATCATCTGTGTAGGTGATGGTTTCAAGTTCCGACATTTAAATAATGACACCCCAATTTAGTGCATTAAACAAAACAATATGTATACTTTACAATACAACATGTAACAAACAATTATATGTAAGCTGACATATATACTCCAACATAAACAACAAACCACTTGAATAAGGGCCCTTGCAGACGATGTCTGCGCTAAGTAACAATATATAGAATAGAGCCACCCAATAATCCCACCGGGACTGGGTAATATCAGATAGATAAGCTAAATGTCCAGGTAGGAGTCATTCACAACAACCACTTTATATTTATCAGTGTCACATGAGTGATCCCACAAATCAATAGAGTGACCCGAGGGTTTATATCAAAAATATATTCACTTTATTTTTGATTATGCAATTTAGATTTTTTCAAAAACTGGCAACAGACAGACTAACATAACATGTAAACTAAATGCTAGTCTACATACACCTACAGCAAAATGTGTGGCTACGTACTCTAAACCACAACAAAGTAAGTAATTACACATAGAAATTCACAAATCAATTTGCACAGTGAATTATACAGTGTATTGCATGTCAGGTGTTAAGCGTCGACGTTTCGGTCCATGCTGGTCAAGTAGATCCGTCGGACCATCTTCAGGACAAAGACGTTGCACAGCAATGTCTAGTATAAACACAACAATAACAATAATAAACCCTGAGGCACATGGAGACCAATATACAGCTTAGCACAGACCAACACAAAAGACCAACAAAGTGAAGCCCAATAGCATGTTAACTACTAAAAAACTACTAAAAACCACACCAACTAGAACATGCAGCCAGTGAGCATGCGGGTTCAGTACTACAAGAGGTGGTATAATTGTGTGACTAATATTCCACATCTCGCCAAATGCGTGTAATCTTCAGTGAAAAACACACCAGGTGAAAGAATAAAAGGGAGTATCTATAACTGTAAACTAAATCACGGGCATCTTAGTATCCCGAGGTCTGAGTAATACTCACGAGAAATAAAACGCCACTCAGGTCGTTCTATATATGAATTAAAAACAAAATATAACATAAAACATTAATCCCCAATAGTGCCTGTAATAGCGTTATCAACTGCCACTGTAATCATGTACCAGTACGCCAAGTAACAGAAGTCAACTTACACGTCAAAATGTCGCCACGTAATCTATAAACAAATGACATGGGGAAGCGTTAGCGTGTGCGCCTGCATAATCAGGCATATCAAAATACGAAACACGGAACGGGCTCCAAAAACGGAGCAGACGTGTAAAACTTACTTAATCAGCAGCTATGCGCCGGCTCTTCGAAGTCCGTGCTCGTTCACCGGTAACTACTCGGGACGCCCAGACATCAGAACCATCACGTGGTTAAGTAAACTGGTGACGCCAACGCGGCCCGTTAAGGCGGCGGCCATCTTAGCCTAATCACAGGCCATGGGATAAAGTGTAGTTCTTAAACATATAACAACAGTAAAGTGCAGAACAACCGGCTATAGCCATCATCGTGTAACATTACATAAAAAATTACATAAAAAACGTGTGCATATCGGAAAATTCAGAAAGATCAGCCAACACGGGCTAGTAATTCCTACACAGATGGATGGAGAGGAGGGCAGAAATATCCATGAGTGAGCAGTAAGGTATAAATAATCAGATAGCATTTACATCCATATAAACAATATAAACAGGCGCACAAGCAGTCAGGTCAAAGTGGCCAAATTGTGCCATTCAATAAAACTGTTAAGCCCATTTTCGACTGTATCACACAACCAAATCAGTTTGTTTTCCCTTTGTGTCAGTAGTTTTTCGACATTGGGTCTTCTCCTTGTGCCTCTTACACATTCTATTACATACCATTTCATATCAGTAGGAGCATGCGACAGTTTAGTAAAGTGCTCAACTAGTGGTGCTGTCATAACTTTACATCTGATACGAGATTGATGCTGGGTAATCCGTTTTCTTATTTCCTGCGATGTTTTGCCTATGTAATAGAGGTCACACGGGCATTGAATGCAGTAAACCACATTTTTGGTCAGGCAGTTAGAATGATGTTTGAATACAAATGTTTTTTCGTTAATACAGCAACTTTTTTTGGCCTGAGTGGTGGCACAAGCAGTGCAGCTACCACAAGGGAAGTGTCCCACAATGGGGGCCAATCCCCAAATGTTTGGGAGGGTATTTGGTTTAGCCTCAGTATAGGCTCTAACCAAGTGATCCCTTAGGTTTCTTCCCCTTTTGAACGCAAATCTTGGCATAGCCAATTGGGGTTCAACTTTTTTAATCAGATGCCAATTGCTTCTGATAATTTTGGTTATTGCTGTCGATTCTGTACCAAAAGTCAAGACACAAGTAGTTTGTTCAGTGTTGGAATCTGGAGTTCTTGACTGCTTTTTCTGCAGTAGGGCCTGTCGATCATAAAACCAGGCACGCTTCATTGCGTGTTTTACCAGCCGATAGGGATATGCACGCATCACCAGTTTCTCTTGTAATACTTTGGCCTCCCGAAAATAATCCTCCCTTCTGGTACAGTTCCTCCGGATCCGGAGAAACTGGCCAAAAGGGAGGTTATCTCGCAGACTGCGGGGATGGTGGCTGCTGTATTTTAAGAGGGTGTTTCGAGCCGTCGGTTTGGTGTATAAGCTGACGGCAAGAGTCCCATCCACATGCATGATAGTTAAATCCAGAAAACTGATGCTGTTAGCATCACTTTCTAAGGTGAACTGTAAGTTTTTGTCTTTAGTATTCAGCCAACGATGAAAATCTTTTAATTCAGATTGTGTGCCTTCCCAGATTATACAAACATCGTCGATGTACCTTAAATAGTTTGCCAGATGTATTAGGAAGGGGTTATTCTCAAAAACCACTCGTTCCTCAAAGTTTGCAACAAACAAATTCGCTATTGTGGGGGCAAAAACCGCCCCCATGGCCACGCCCTTCAGTTGTACAAAAAAATCATTGTTAAAAAGAAAATAATTTTCGTATAGTGCAATCCTAGCACACTCGGTAATGAACCAGGTAGGTACTTGGTGGGGACGTGTACGGGTCTCTAAGATGTTACGGATCATTTCTACTGCCTCTGCCTGTTGTATGTTGGTGTATAGACTCTCGATGTCCATTGTAGCCAGGATGTTAAGTTCTGGGCTATAATGGACACCTTCGAGTTTGACAATCACGTCCCTACTGTCTTGAGTAAATGATCTTGTATTAGGGACAAAAGGTTTCAAAAAATGGTCAACGTATTTACAATGCGGCGCACCATAGGGCTAAAACGGCACAGATGCGTGACGCATCTGTGCCGTAAAGGTGGCGCATTGCTGGAGTTGCGTCGCAAGCGCGACGCAGCTCCAGCAAGGCTCGGGGGTGCCCCATCTTTACAATGCTCCGTCAAGACCTACGCCTGCTTCAAGCAGGCGCAGGGTTTTGACGCAGCATTGGCCTGAAAGTGACTGAGTGAAATCTTATAAATTTCACTCAGCCACTTTTGCGAGGCGCCCCTGCCCCGGAACACCCACCCTGCACCGGAACGCCCACAAGTGGCGCAGGGCTTTACAATGTGACGCATCTGCCTAGATGCGTCACGTTGTAAATGGGTCATAGGGATGCGCCACGTTTACGCCGCAGTTGCGTGACGCAAACGTGGTGCATTCCCAACATAAATCTGCCCCTAAGATTATATTGAGAATTTTATGATGATCAACCCTCTTTGGTAAGGTACTCTAGGAAAGATCTTAAGAACGAATGCTTGCGCTATCTGAGTGAAAAGAGACTAAATGTTGAATTGAGTACGGTTACAGTACAAGCACACAACCTTACATTAACAACTTTTAAAATGCAGCCATACCTATGCTTTTTAACTAACGACTACGATAAATTCTTATTGATGCGCTTTCGCATCGGGACTCTGAATAGATCCTTTAGTTTCCAAACTGTTAATGACTGGTCAAAACAGCTATGTAAATGCCCATGTGATGAGATTTCTGATCAGTCCACCATACATGTCCTATTTTTCTGTAAATTTTACTCTGTACAGAGAAAAAGGTGGATTGTTCCAGTCTTAAAAACACTTGGTATGAGGTTGTGTCGCCCAGCTTTTGTGGCTCTCAAACAATTAGATACAGTATTAGCTTCTGTTTTCGCTTTAAAAAAAATGCTTTTAGAAGTAGGAAAACGATTGTGATGTGACAATTATGACAATTGAATTATATGCTGTGTATGAAGAACGGTGTTAATTGGTGTAAGTACTGATATCTGCCCTGCGTATTTTAACAATGTATTTTTATTGTGTGCTTTTATGGTTATTTATGTGTAACCGAATAAAGTCTTTTATTGATTGATTGATTGAACTAAGATTATATCACCAGATTGGCAGTCGTTTGTTGCACAACACGATGCCTGCCTTTTTCATGAAACCTGGTTGACTGATCCAATCCACTGTATAGGTTATCTAAATTTCCACACCCCTCAATTGCTGGTGGCAAAGGCCAACCCTCAGGGGGGTTAACCATTTGGGTTCGCCAAGAAATTGGCTTTGTGATGCAGGTCCTTGAGTCCCACAATAAGGATATTTTAGCACTCAGGCTGAGGTGGGGAGAGGGTGAAAAGATTGATGTCTTTAACATCTATGCACGGGGGACTAAGAGTAGGAAATCTGAGGTGTTAGCAGCTCTGGAAACACTGCTTGACCAACATTCCAGGGGTGCAGATGTAATAATAGCGGGTGATTTTAATATGACTTTTTAGCCCCTTCTAAATCGCAACTCTAGTTTTACAGATGAGGAAGATGATTTTTGTAGAATACCCAAATTGGATCTAATCCCAGGATATAAATGGACCGAGGTGGTAGTCTAGATGAACTCTCTCTGTATGGAGAAAGGGCTAAGGGCCGTAAATGGAAGAACACATTCAGATAGAGATGGTGTACGTACTTTTAACAATGGCACCAGCTTCAGCCGTATTGACTATTTACTGATGAATTGCCAGTTTTGGCATGTCCTACGGGACATGAAGATAATCAAGCGGCTGGAGAGTGACCACAATCCATTATCTGCAGTTTTTGAGATAGTGGTAGAGAAAGAAGCCATTCATTCTAACAGCGAATTGACAACTTTAGATCCAGTTCCTACAAACAACATGAGGCGTTTGAAATGGGCAAATCTAATATTGAAGCCTGATGTCCTAGATGATTGTACTAGATGTTGACAACGCAATAATAGAACTGGAAGATCTTTTGGCTAACTTGGCACCACCCGAGATGGTTATCAGATTTAATGCTTAGTTTGTTAACCAGTTACGCACCTATTTCTAAAAATAGTAGAAATAAAGGTACCCAACTTAAAAAGTGTGTAAATGGTCTAATGAGGACTGTAAGGAGGCTCGTAGTTCCCTGGGGAAAGCAATTATGGAAGGTGATATGATTATGGTTCGGTTTGCCAGGCACAAATATAAGAAAGTCCAGGAGATGGCTAAGAAACTGTGGGTGTCGTTACGCCAGAATAAAGTTAAGCACAGTTTTTTGAGAAGGATGCAATCAACCTAAAAGTTCGCAGTGGAGGTCAATTAGGGATTTTATCAGGAAGCCCTCACTCACCACCCTGGGTGGTGACATGCTTCATCATCGGGCCAACCAGGAGAAGCCGAATGCTTCCCTGGTGTGCTACAACGCCAGATTACTGCGGAGCAGGTTTTTCGTGACAGTGGTGTGAAAATTGTAATTCCCAAAAATTGACAAACACACATTGAAGACAACGACATAACATTAATGTTACTATCAGGGAAGCTGGATCAACATCACTCGTGCTTCAGCGATCAATGTGCCCGAATGCAGGGCTAGTGATAATTAAGATTAGCACTAATCCACAGTTTTTTGTAAAAACAGAAATTAGGTAGAGAAGTTCTCACTTGTTATTTAAAAGATCCACACTTCATGGGTCTCGGGAGGGGGGTGGTGGCGACAATGGCACACCCTGGGGGAAGATATAAAGGAAGGATGCAGAATTAGGGAAAGAACACAAGTTACAGGTTACTTAGCTGTGCGCTGATCTGTGTGATGATCTTACGCCCGCAACGCCAAACACCCGCTCTTTATTATCACTAGCCCTGCATTCGGGCACATTGATCGCTGAAGCACGAGTGATGTTGATCCAGCTTCCCTGATAGTCGGCGATCGATCCCCCCCTTTTTTTGCCTCAATGCATGCCCTGAGACTGCCTGTATTCCAGGACAGTTTTTCATGCACTAATGTAGTACTATATGGCACCACGGGCAACCACATTGACTAGCTCAAGCACAGTGCACTGAGATCAGTTACTGCAAAATTCATTCCAGTCCTATAATATTAATGTTATGTCGTTGTCTTCAATGTGTGTTTGTCAATTTTCTTTCAGACCACAGGTTCCTCAAATTCTGAAGGACCACCCACTTTTTCTGGTTTGTTCTTTTTTGCTGTAATTTTACCCTGAATTTTAACTTTCACGTCCTCTGGTAAGGGTGGGCCTTAGCGCGCCTACACCACCGAGGTACACTGCTACATGGTCCTGATGAAAGCCCAGTAAAATCTACACATAAATGGGCAGAAACATGTCGACCCCACTCTAAGTGGAAATACCCAACACATTAGTTGGTAAATTTCTCGACACATATATTTTAACTAATGCCCGGCTAACCACAGAATAAAGTTTTTTTGTCTGGTACAGCTCGCTGGCATTTTTTAATTCACTTTTCACACTACTGTCACGAAAAACCTGCTCCGCAGTAATCTGGCGTTGTAGCACACCAGGGAAGCATTTGGCTTCTCCTGGTGGGCCCGATGATGAAGCATGTCACCACCCAGGGTGGTGAGTGAGGGCTTCCTGAAAAAATCCCTAATTGACCTCCACTGCGAACTTTTAGGTTGATTGCATCCTTCTCAAAAAACTGTGCTTAACTTTATTCTGGCGTAACGACACTCTCTTGTTGTTTGACATTATTACCCGGGGGACTGAGAGTGGTCTTTCTCTTCCCTCCCTCTCTAGTTGATCTAATTTTTTAAGAAAATGTGGGACAATAATAGATGTCACGATCTTAAACATGCGTGTGAAAATAAAAACCCTAAACAATTTTGGGATGTAGTAAAATGGGATAGAGATGGACGCCCTCTAGAGCCAACAAATCATGTAAGCCAAGATCAGTGGGTAACCCATTTTCAATCCCAATACGCTTGCAGTACAGATGATAGGGATATGTCTGAGCTCTCACATACCTACTATGATGGCCCGGCTTTAAATCAAGTTGATGTTGATATTGTTTTGGGTACTGTGCTGGGAGGTAAAGCTCCAGGCTCCAATGGACTCCCAGCTGATATATTCCTTTGCAATAAATCTAAATGGAACTGTTATATTCAGCTTCTAATGAACGAAATTGCTAAAGGCATGCCAGTTCTCCATTCATGGACAGGAGCAGAGATATTCACAATATTTAAAAAGGGGATAAGTCTTTGCCTGGGAATTACAGACCCATAAGCTTACTTGACTCATTACAAAAGATTATGGGACGCCTTGTGTTAAATAAAATTCAGGGATGGATAAGTGAGCAGGACATATTATCACCTTTCCAGGCAGGTTTCCGGTCACGTATAAGTACAATTGACCAAACCTTTCGCTTCACCTCTATTGGAAAACTGTGGTTCTGGAAAAAGGGAGCTTGTATGCTGCCTTTGTAGATTTAAAGTCAACTTTTGACCTGGTTGTTTGTAATAGGCTGTGGAGCGTATTGCAAGATCTTGAAATGCCCCATGAACTATTAACTCTCATAGTAAGACTACATGAGGACAATCATGCAAAAATCAGCTGGGGTAGCTAGGGTCAGGTCACCCCCCCCTTTCAGAGTGGAAAGGGGGTGAGACAAGGTTGTGTGATGGCCCCAACTTTGTTTTCCATTTTTATTAATGGGATTGTAAAATTCTTGGAAGCTAATCCCATGGACGCTCCTATACTGGCGAGTATAAAAATTCCTGTTCTTATGTTCGCCGACGATACGCTGTTAATCGCAAAAACGCCTAGCGGTTTACAGCGAACCTTATCGCTCTTCAAGGAATTTTGTCACCGGCTACGTTTGGAGATAAATGTAACTAAAACAAAAAATTCATGACATTTAACCTGCATAGATCCTTTAGAAGAGCGATGGTGTTGAATGAGAGCCCTCTGGAGCAGGTAAAAGATTTTACCTATCTAGGGGTCCTCATGCAGAGCGACATGAAGTGAGGTAAGCAACTAGATAAGTCCACATTGAAACATCGCCAGTTGTCAGGTACCCTACTGGCTGAGTTCAATGCATCATTCACAAAACCAGTTAGCCCTGTCTTGGCTATTTATAACATGAAAGTAGTTAGTGCCTTACTATATGGGGCAGAGCTCTGGGGCTTTAGAAATCTTTCGAAACTGATTACAGTTGAAAATACTTTCCTACGAAAAATCACTTGCCTTCCCCAAAGCACCCCAACGCGGCCATTACTTTATGATCTAGGCAGGAAGGCACTGGCTGATAGCGCAAGAATACGCCCCATGCTGTATTGGCGGAGAATCTGGTCAACGCCTGAATTGACACCCTATGTTGAGGGCCTAAAAGATCTAATAAGAGCAGATCGTTATAAGAAAATCCAATTGTTACAGAATGTTAGGACTATACTAGTAAACATTGGTATGGCTGTCCTTTGGGAAAACCCCCAAAACACCTCATTCCCCTCTAAAGCACAACTGAAGGATCGATACTGGGGATGATTGGATGCCACCCTTTTTAGGAATAGCCACCCCTCGACATTAACCGGCCAATTCTTAGTGGCTAAATCAACACAAAAGCTAGAATCTTACTGGGACGTTATTATGAAGCCTCACGATAGAAAGCTCTTTTTTCAAATGAGAGTGGATACGTTACCTGTCAAGGATTTCACTCCAAGTTGGGGCACACTAGATGACACTTATTGCCCCATTTGCAAAGCAAACTTGCAGTCCCTTGCACACCTGCTTTTTGTGTGTCCTGATGATAAAGCTCCATGGCGTACTTGGCTGGCCCCAATCTGTAGAGTTCTGGGTACACGGAAATGTGAGGTAGCACTTAGACTAATCCGTCCCAAAAAATGGCTACCACTTGGTATAGCCGTAGCTAAATTTCTAGAATGGGCATGGATTATTAGATCTAAAGCAATTGTGGCTTTGTAACTAATGTATATTGTATGCTGTATTCTCTATTTTCTTGGCTGCTAAAATAACGTTGGGTCCTCAAATCTTAATTTTTTAACTTTATAAATGTAAAATCGTCTCCCCTGTACATATGTATATATTCTTGAGAAGAACATATGAATTCTTATTGTGTTTTATTCATTTTATGTTGGGAAATTTCCCTATTAACAGCTTTGTATACTTTGGTCATAAATTGTATTGGATTCAGCTTTCATGACTATTTGTCGAATAAAGCTATTATGACTGACTAGTATTAGTGGGTATGTAAAGTAGCACTACAAGAGTACTCTTTACGTTCTTCTTTAATGGCTTTTATGAATAGGAACACATTATCTTGCCTGTGATCCAGGTGTAATTGGACTACAACTAACACAAAACAGAAGTCAATTGTTAGATTACAATATGTCTCAAGTCTGGAGTCTTCCTCTATATTAAGCTGTTTTGAGAAAACGTCGCCTGCAACCTTTCTGTACTTCAGATATTATAGTCCCTGTGGGTGGTTGGCGAGATGGCAACCGCTATAATCTTAGCGGAGTGGGTGGGAGAGAAATTTCTCAAGGAAATATGTAAAAATAGAAACAAATCACAATCAGAAGGATTGACACATCAATTTAAAGATCAATCGCAAAAAAAAAAAAAAGAAGCGGGACTCTAGAAGTCTGCGGGATACATAGTGCAATGATAATAGGTGTACAAGAAACCGAGCTGGGTGTTTTATAAAGTGAAGAGAGATGGTTTACGTTGATAATGGCTAGCAAACTGTGACGAATGAATAGCAAACTGGGACGAATGGTTAGCAAACCTGGTTAGCAAACCTGGGCAAGGACGAATTAAGGGTTGTTGTTATTACCATCTTGAAAAAATATGTGATTGAGCATCATGTAATTTTTCAGAACTTTTTCTTTTAACATGTGAATAAAAACATATTTTGTTTATTCATTGAAAATGTGGGTACGAAGTTAAGAACGTAGATATAAAAACATTAATAGCACAAGCCCAGTGCCTTGAGAGCGGCCTTACCTGTTTATTTTCTTAGTGGTTTGGAATAATGAGGGAACAAAAAAACTGGCGCTGAGAGTTACTGACATAATTCACTGGTACAGACACCCAGATGGAGCACAAGCTGACCTTTATATGACCGTGCCAATCTAATGCACATGCAGTTCTTCAGCCCAACCAACTTGCGGTATGTTGGAGACGTTTGTCGCTACTAATAGCCTGCCTTTTTGGCATGAGGCTTAGTTAAACGCCTGAGGCAAAATATGTTAGGCTTAATCTTTATTTGCCAGGTTAGTGTACTGTAGGCAAGCGATGATGTTAGACATTCATTGCTTTCGAGGTGTAGTGCATTAGGCATCCTTTAAGCTTTCACTCTTTGCCACGTTTGCTCTCCTGTGCTGTGGCCCGAAGGAAATAGTAGATGGCATCTCAAGCTAAGGCCTTGTCACATCTTGTTTACACTCCATACAGAACATTTTCGTTTACTTTTAAACAACTGAAGAATTGGTACATCTCGGCTCCCATATGTAAATTTAACAATAACTATGCTATCTCCTTCTCACATATGCATTTAGTCCCACTGGGGAACTATTTCGTTTTTATTTTTTCAAGACTGAAAAGCAAGCCCACTGGGGATTATTTTCATAAGCACTACAAGCACCAGAAGGCCGTGTGACGCCCACGCCCACTGTGGCAAGTGTTTTAAGAACGTGTGCGTGAAAAACTTTGCTTTTACTCTTTTGAATCAACGCCACTGAGGAAGGGAATTGAGGACTCCTGAAACTCGTCTGGCGTGTCATTTAGATCGATGCTGGTACCTTGTCAGTTTGCCTGCTTGCACGTTGCCGTTAAATATGAAGAGCCATATCATCTGTTTGAGGCGTCATTCCTTTGGGGCTTACCTGTAATGTTCTATATATATATGTATATATATACATATATATATATATATATATATATATATATATATATATATATATATATATATTACCTACTGGTAGGTAGTTATAGTTAGGATTGATTTCCATAGGAAATCCGCAACATTCTATTGGGAATAACTGGCGCCGGTAGACGAATCTTCGCAAATTTCTCAAAGAAGATGGCCCCCTCCGCTCCTTCCCTGAAAGTTTGGGGGGATTCGTCAAGCGGGGGCCGAGATAAAAGGGGGGTCCCAAAACAGGTTTTCCCCATGTTAATTTCCATAGGGCGGTTGGACTCACTTTTAGCCCGAACGGCTGAATGGATTTCCACAAAACTTGGCAAAATTGTAGGGACTGGTAGCCCGATGTGCCTTTGCTATGTGAGTAGTAGAGAGAGAGTAGTAGAGAGTGAGTAGTAGAGAGTAGTAGAGAGTGAGAAGTAGAGAGTGAATAGTAGAGAGTAGTAGAGAGTGAGTAGTAAAGAGTGAGTAGTAGAGAGAGAGTAGTAGAGAGTGAGTAGTAGAGAGTAGTAGATAGTGAGTAGTAGGGAGTGAGTAGTAGAGAGAGAGTAGTAGAGAGTAGTAGAGTAGTAGAGAATGAGTAGTAGAGAGTGAGTATTTGAGAGTAGTGGAGAAGGAGAGAGTAAGTAGTAGAGAGTAGTGGAGAATATTACGAAGTTTGGCACAGCACCACTTGCACAATAGGTCCAATCAAATCATATCACTTAGAGTCCTTATTGAAGCGCTGAATCTTGGTGTATATTCAAATGCTTTTATTTTCCTTAAGTTTATGTAACACAGCCAGCCAAAACGTTTCGCTCTGTACAACAGAACTTCTTCAGGGCGTTCTTATTTCCTTCAAGTAATGTCGGTATCCTGTTGTCATATAACTAGATATTTCTTCCAAATGTTAGACGAGACGTAAGTAAATTCTTATTCAAAGTGACTAGGTATCAATTTTACCCACACAATTCGGGCAGACTTGAGTAATTTATAGCATCCTCAAAGTCAGTCTTTCAAAAATTCCAAAGTATAGGACAGGATAATCCAAATCCAAATGTTTCTCAAGAAAAGTAATTTTCAATCGTTCGGAATATCGGTGTTTGGGCAGATATGACCCAGGGACCCCCAGTATGCAAGGGGAATTATTCCCCCCTCTGCAAACGCGCCAGTGGCCTGCGTTGCAGAGAGGTGTAAAAAGGGGCACAGCCTCATTACACCTCTGTGCAATGCAGCCCCCTGGCGCATACTGGAGGTTCCAGGTGGGCTAGTTGGCCCCCAGGGACCCCTAGTATGCAAGGGGAATTAGTTCCCCCTCTTCAAACGCGGCAGGGTGCTGCGTTGCAGAGAGGTGTAACAAGGGGCATAGCCTCATTACACCTCTGCAATGCAGCCCCTTGGCGCATACTGGAGGTTCCAGGTGGCCTAGTTGGCCCCCAGGGGCCCCCAGTATGCAAGGGGAATTAGTTCCCCCTCTTCAAACATGCACGGGGGCTGCGTTGCAGAGAGGTGTAAAAAGGGGCGTGGCTTCATTACACCTCTCTTCAATGCAGTCCCCTGGCGCATACTGGAGATTCCTGGTGGGCTTTCAGGTCTTATATAGTTAGGAATTAGCATTAAAAAAACCTTTGAAATTCACTGAAAAAAACATAGGTTTCAGGCCTTATATAGTTAGGAATTAGCATTTAAAAAACCTATGAAATTCACTGAAAAAACCATGGGTTTCACACCAGTTATAGTTAGGAATTAGCATTTAAAAAACCTATTAAATTCACTGAAAAAACCATAGGTTTGACACCAGTTATAGTTAGCTGGAAATTTTACTGACATAAAACCATTGAAATTCCCACGTTATAGTTAGTTGGACTCACTATAACTTGCGCGCCTGCAATGCACTGCTGATGACGTCACATATTACATCACTCATGACATGGTCAGTGACATCACTCATGACATCACTGATGACACCATCCTTGTGACAGAGTGACAGACCTCCTTTCAGTGTAATGTAACCCTTGAAACACATATTCAAAAATAGAAACTAAAATTTTCAAAAAAATAGAGATACCCATACCAGTTACAACAACCAATTCAGTAATACCACCATCTATATACACATCCACTCATTCACCAACAGTTCTATATAGTCACTCATACATATATTCATTCATCATATGTAGTGAAACACCTGTACATCCTGTTACACACCGACAGTCATCCAAAAGTTACTCACACACATAATCACACATGCAAATAAACTATTGAACATCCATTTATTTGCATATACAGCTATACACACACTACCACCTTACTTCTAAGGAAACTTACACATACTTACTCTCTTAAACAATCACTTATAGAAACACATACTTATTTAAACAAGAACTCTTTCAATCTCTCACTCTCACATATACTCACTTATATACATCAATACTCACATATACTAGATTAAAACATATGTAGTTACTGATAAAGACACTAGTGAGACAGTCATTCACTCACTAACACACACATATACACACTCATCCACCCATACAGTCCTGCACATATGCTGTCTTCAAAACACATACAAACAGTGAGTCAGTCATTGATGCATCTATGTGCTAAGTAACACCCCCACCAAACCATACAGACACTCATACTGATACTAAAAAAAACATCTAATAACCCATATACACACACATGTAGCTACTCACCAACCCATGCAGCCACTTATACACAAAGTGAAACACTGATACAAACATTTAAATATTTAAACAATACTCGCTAATATATGTATTCACTAAGATACACTTAATAAGCCAGTTAACCAATCAATTTTTTTTTAAAAACATCCATTAAGACACTTATTTAAACATTTATTCTTCCATCGACCTTTACATATACATATATAAAACATATTTATTTTTCAGAAAGACACACATTCACTGGATGGTGTCATCAGTGATGTCATGAGTGATGTCACTGACCATGTCATGAGTGATGTAATATGTGACGTCATCAGCAGTGCATTGCAGGCGCGCAAGTTATAGTGAGTCCAACTAACTATAACGTGGGAATTTCAATGGTTTTATGTCAGTAAAATTTCCAGCTAACTATAACTGGTGTCAAACCTATGGTTTTTGCAGTGAATTTATATATATATATATATATATAGCAAATGCGCCATCATTACTCAGCCTTTGACCGATTCGTGTAACTCGTGAAAACGAACTTTGGGTAACGGCCGCTGCCAGACACCAGATTTGGCATGGTTCATCAGCAGCCTCGAAAATAGGACTGCGGACAGAGCAACATTGACCTGGAGACTACAATTACTCCGGTGAGACAGTAAAATGTAATGGCACAGCCCACTGGAGGGTTTCTATTTTGACTGAAATGCGAGACCACAAAGTCCATCATTCATTGCAAATACTACCACAAGGGTGTCCACTAAAGGGCGGAAAATGTTTAAATCTGCAATTGTTGTGGCTCACAATCGGTATCCTGTTGCCTGGGCTTACCTCAGAAGAAGTTCAAAGACTGAACGAAACACGTCAGGACTGCCCAAAACTGCTCAAATAAATACTTGAAGCATCAGTGTTGCGTGTGCGGCTCATGTCTTTCCAGAAAGGGGGAGAGAGTGGTAATATATATATATATATATATATATATATATATATATATATATATATATATACAGCCGCGGCCCGTGGAGGGAGTTACGGTGGGGCAGGGAGGCGGGGAGGGGGAGGGGCAGGGTGGAGGGTGCTAAAAACCGGCATATGGATAATTACAGGTAAGTAAACAATTTAAATAATAAAACGAATTTCGGAGCGCGCACTGCATCGCAAAAACTCGTAAATCCCACTGTTTGAGGGCTGCACGTGTAATGTCGCTGGCTGGTTGTTATTCACCCCAGCGTTACTCCGATTTCCACGATATTATTCACCACCATGTGCAATGCCCGTGATGTGTTTGGCCGGCTCACCTGCAAGGTCCGAGTTGGGAAATCGCAGCTCCCTGATTCTCCCTCCTTCGCTCGCCGCGAACTCCGGTTTCGCACACCTCCGGTTGCTTCGTGCAAAGTGGCGTCTTCGTGGGGGCAAGGGTTTTCAAAAACGTAATCACAAAGTTCTGGCTGTTCCCCAAGCCGCTGTTTCGGCGGGCACACGGCAGGGGTAGCCACCCCTTTAACACCAACACAGTCTCACCAGCGTGATCCCTCCTCCAGTAGCGTAAAGAAACAACACAGGAGCCGTGGCTTCTATTTTTGGTGCAGTTTATTCAGAACACAACGTCCTACGCGTTTCGGAGTAGAATTACTCCTTCTTCACGGGCAAGAATGTGCGTTTCAATACAAATAATAAAGTAAAGTAATGTATCACGTGATGATAAACATAAACAAAATACTTTGACTTAGTACATCTCAACCATTACGTCTTGGTTCAGTTAATGTGTGAACTCCTTTCTCCTTAAACGTGCCGATATCATAATTATATTTAAACTTGTGGCCGCGAATTTAGAAGATAATGACAAAAATCAACTTCGTACTCTCATGTCCACTCATCAACATAAAGGAGGACTTGCCTCAGTAATAATAATTGCAGTATGCTTGTACAATAAATTATAATTATTTAGCATGTTCTCGAAATTAATATTTGCAAAATAGCGGGTTCGGGACGCGAACCTTCAATCTCAAAAGAGAACAGTCTCTGTGGCTGTTTAGTGCCTTGCGCTATATAAGTAGCGATCTCAAATTCGGCAATTTTGTGATACCATCTTCCTGTTTGGTCACAGGGTACTTCACCTTCATGTGTAATGAAAACTAGTAGTTATACTGTACCCAAATTTGAACTGCTTATGAGGTCTTAATTATATGAGAGTAGTGAACAAAAATAATGCCCAAGTGGGCCCATAGTTATACATAAGTGAGAATAAAGTTCATCATGATGAGGTAAGGCCAAATCAAACAAATCTTTTTACACACACACACATACATATATATATATATATATACGTATTTAGATATATTTATATATACACACACACACATATATGTGTATATATGTTTTTTTAAAACTTTGTAAAGGCAGTCATTAGCCAAATACCTAGGGCCAAATTACAACTTTTGGGCAAGCGGTGGCATGGCGGTGCCAACCTAATGACTTGCCATCGCTATGTACTATAGCACTGCTGCAAAATATTGCAAAAATACTGCAACAACAGATTTAACTAGGTTAACATGCCTTATAACTTAACAAATACTTACTCTACTTACCTGTAGTACCTAAAAGGATCATCTGCACACCACAATGTCTGATTCTGCCAAATGTCATGTAAATTTGTTCAGCCGTTTTTGTGCTCTGTGAAAAACAAAAGTCTATATAAAATGCATTGGCCTGCAAGTGTGTTTTGGGACCTCCATTTTTTTTCTTTGCACCCCCTTGACTAAACACAGGAAAACTTTCAATCATCCACCAATGTAACAGGAACAGTAGGTCTGCCAAGTTTCACGGAGATTCGCCAAACGGGTGAAAAGTTATTAAGGGGCACAAATCTGTGGAATTCTTATATGTAGATTTCCTACTGCCAGTCACCAGTAGGTAGCTATAGGTAGGACCTAGCTTCCATGGGAATTTTTTTTTTTACTTGGCTATATCTTTGGGGCTGTTTGACGAATTTTCCAATTTTTTTTTTAAGTGTGCCAGTGAGTTTTATTGGGAATGGAACGTTTCGGGGTGATCCTTCAAGCGGGGGGCCGAGAAAAAGGGGAGCGGTTAAAAAAAGTCTGTTTCCCATGTTAATTCCCATAGAGATTTTGAGCACAACTACAGTCTGAATCGCTGGACAGAATTACATCAAGTCTGGCAGAAAGGTAGCTCTTCGTCCAGAAAGCATGCTTTTTGTTATTTGATGTAAATCGATTCAGTAGTTTTCAAGATGTTAAAGGAAATTCAAATTTGTGTAACTAGGGTCGCAACTAATTCACGACGGATCGCGAATGCACATGCAAAAAGGAATGCTGTGATTAGCTGGCTGCAACATGAGGAAAAAGTTGAGGCTGCCATCGTAAATAACGAGACATAGTTCCTGGGGCTTAAAATGAAGAACAAACGTGGTTTAAGAGGTACCCTGACATCATTGCTTGAATATAGGATGTTTGTGTGACACCTTATGAGTTCAAAGTGTCAAAAAAATAATTTTTCCCCTCGTCTGATATTCACAAATGCACTGCAACACTCAGCGCAGTCCGCCCGTGTAACATTGCAGCAAATTTGTGAGCCAAAAAAAGTCTACCACATTAGGCTTATTTACTGGAGTGTAAGAAAGGGTTAAGGAACAATGACCATTTAGAAGTGGGTTAAGAAAAGTAAAATATAAAAGGGACGCTTTGATTTGCTATCTTCGACATCACTGAAAGCGAAGTTGCAAAGATTGCCATTTATGGTTGCTTTGTATTTGAGTAGTGTTCCATTTTTACACTTCGTTTTTCCATTCCCACTGAGCCTACAGTCTAACTGAGAGCATCAACAATAAAAACCTGTTCAAACAACTCAATTTACAGGTATGTGAATTGCAGTGTAGTTTAATAAGAATATGATTTTAATGGTATGTGTATAGATGAAGTTGATAAAAGTGTGAATGATATATAAAAACGTTTCTTTGAGTGTACGAAAGAATAAGAGAGTGGTAATTGTTGTGTTTTTGTGGGTTTATGAATTTGTTTGAGTATTTCTATGGGTGTGTGAGTGAGTATGTGAGTGTCTGTATCAGTCCGATAGTAGGTGTGTGAGAAGCCCTTTAATCATGTGCTGTCCTGGAACTATGTGTTGTTTTACTGCATGGTCGAGGTGGCATTAAAAACTCATTGCTGAGCTTTATTCTTCTGTTTTACTATGTACTTCATACCCCTTAGATAGGGTGTAGGGGCAGGGTGGTATGTACTTAGAGGGTTTGAGGGTTACAGGGTTAGGCATGCACTTTATAGTCTCACTGACTCACATGTTGTGATTGAGACCCCTGGGCTTAGTTAAATATGAAGTCTTCCACCCATACTGCATATTATATACATATTTACAAAAGCAGAGTTATTCACTTTGCCTGTTAGAGAACGACAGAGGCATTTAAATATTCATACCCTTATGTATTCAGCTGTAACTGAGGCAGTTGCATACACATGTACAAAACCCAACAGTTAGTAAGATATACAGCCACTTATATTACATAAAGACATTGAGATTTAGTTACTTTCACATCCGGTGACGCAGCCAGAGAGGGATGGATACACTTATTTAGATGTGTACTGAAGGACCGAAACTCCTGTCACTCATCCAGACTAGTGGAACTTAAGATATGTGGCCTGCCTGCATCTGCTTCTACATAGGCTGTGTATGCAATTTGACTGCCAGGTTCAGTTGGCATTTTCTACTACTTACCAGCCATACTGTGAAGCATAAAGGCACCCACCCATGTAGTCAGACAGAGACAGAGGCACTTACACATTGAGTCACATGCCCATACAGTACATATGTATGCAGCAGTAACAGAGCCAGTTCCACACACAGTCGTATACCACAATGCTCACTAATACAGCCAGTAAGCAATCCATGCAACCAGTTACATACACATATAGAGACTCTCACAGATACTATGACAGCTGGTCATATCACGATAATGTCACTTATTCCTCCAGTGACACGCCCAGAGAGGGACTGATATACTCATTTAAATATTTACTGAAGTAATGATACTCCTAATCATCCATGCAGACAAGTAGCCCTAAAAATATGTTTTGGGCCTGCTACTGCAGAGCCTGTGTATGGCGTTTTATAGCTAGGTTGAGTTGATATTTAAAACTCCTTGCTAAGCTTTAAACTTCTCTTGTACTGCATATAGGTCACCCCTAAGGTAGGGTGTACGTAGGCCATAGGGCAGGGTGCTGTGTGTTTAAGAGGTAAGACAACATTTATGTTGTACAAGTTAAAAGCTGAGAACGAAACAAAAGGAAAAAGGAAATGTTTTACTATAATGTGATATACTATTACAGCATAAGCAATGTGTTATAAATGTAGTGCTAAGTTATATTTATGTCCTTTTTCAACAGTACTTGGAGTGGTACGTTTTTAGATTTTGCAACATACACATTGTGCCACATGAATATTTCTAAGACGTACTCATGGAGCAGTTCTTTTTACATAAAGAACACTGCGCATTCTTTACCACCACTTTCTTTTCCCTGGAGGTGATGGCATGCATATGATTGCTACTTTGCTGGGGGTTGCTCCTCCAAAGAACTGTGTTCAACAGGGTGTGGCAACTGAGTTTCACTGCCACCAGATGCCAGTTTATTGGCAAATGATGGAAAGGCAACAAAATGTAATTTAGGAACAAAAGAGAGCAGGTGCTCAAATGTGAAAAATTCCCAAAAAAATCTGTATGATTATTTTTTCCCCACTGTTCAAGGATGAAACTATATACACTACATTTATTATGGTGTACAAGTATACAAATACAAAATCTGAGAACAGTAAAAAAGGGAAATAAATTATCCATTACTATAATGTGAAATACTATTACAGCATTAGAAATGTCTACTGTTTGGTGTATAGTATGAACTTATGCATTGCAGAAACTAAAAGTTTAGCAGGGAATTTTGCAAAAAGTAATACTAACTTATATTTTTGTTCTTTGTGTTTTGAAACTGATGAATGACATCATCTATTGGACCATTGCCATTTCCTCGTTACTTCTTTCTGTGTAGTTCTACAAACTATCATTGTCATGGTATACACTAAGGTATAAGGTGTCATAGAACCACTGAGACGGGGCCAAGATGGGTGCATGGCATTGAAGCTCCGCCAGCAATTCCCCTTAACAACAACTGGATAATCCCCGATCCAGGCCCATTTCTGCCACCCGGAGCTTTACCCGCTCTCCCCATGGTGTTAAGGATATGCACCCTGTTTGAAGATTGGCTTGGGAAAGTGTAGAATGGGCAGGACCATGCTGGATTGCAGAGCTGGCCCTGCTTGGCCTCAGAGGCCCCACAGTGACAGGGGCCTCAGGTGAATCTGAGGCTGGGGATATCAAGCCACTGCAGACACCAGTCACGTTGCCCCAGACTGCTGGGACTGGCATTGGGGCCTGCTGTGAGATAGCGGCAGGCCGCCGAATCCTGTACTGGTTGATGCAGCCCTCTGCCCGAATGACTTGCTCTGACACCATCGGCGGCCATATCTGGTTGCGGCGCGTGAGCCAGTCGGTGCTCTGGTTCTAGGCTCTATGGCCCTTATCGCTGCTAGCCACTTCTGACCTGCTGACCCTTCCCTCATCATGGGCGCTAGTACTTGTGTCACCCAGGAGAGCAGTGAGTGGCAGCCTCGGCCCGTCCTTGATTAGAGGGTGTCGGTGGTGGGCGTGGGCTGAGGGCCACACCACTCCCTTCCTACGCTACAACATTGGAGTCTGGGGGCTCTGGGGGAGCTGTGAGACGGGGGGTCCAGACGCCACCACATAACAACACACTGAGCGAATTATGGGTCCATCATCTTCAAGCCATACACCAGGCTGCTGGGAGGTTATGGGTTCTTTTGTACAACCTACCTGCCTGGGGGCCATAATTTGTCATCAGCCTGGTGGGCCCCACTGTGCAGGGTGCTGTGGCATCAAAAAATCCAGTCTACAAAGATTACGTATCTGGGCACACTACTGCCAGCCTAGGCATCACTGGGGCATACTATGTGTGGCTAATACCTGACACTGAATTGTGGGCCCCTGTGCATGCCCCCCAGGTGTGGTCTCCCCACTAGCTTTTGTTTTTTCAATAGAATGGGTTGCACAGACACCAAACAGCGTAACTTGCCATTTTAACGCGCTGGTGAATGGAACAAAATAGCAACACCTTTCAGAATGGTGGAGACGGTGGAGGGGCCCCTGAGGCTATAAAATCCAAGACCACAGAGGCCCTGTTAGCAGAAATTCAAGTAGGGTTCAAGGCAATTGATGCGCTATCGGCAGGCTGGACAGCATGACCAAGCCACTCGGCCGCCACAAGGCCCATATTAATGGTGCTGAGAAGTGGTTCTCCACACTGGAGGATGAGGCCACAACCATGCTCAAGTGGCTGGAAAGGTTGGAGCACCAGGTCAAAATCATGGATATAAAAGAAGATTTATAAGCCAGGTCACATTGCAATAATCTCCACATAATTGGTATTGCGGAATCCACTTCTACTGCTAAAATGGACCTATTTGTTAAACAGTTACTGGTGGAAAATTGGGCGAGAGATGTTCTCCTCTGCTTTTCTGGTACCCACCAATCCCTGGGCCCTAGGCAACACCGCATCCTATTATTGCATGAATGCAGAATTTTAGAGGTAGGGACACCGCAGTTCACTTGGCACACAAATGTGATCTTATCCAGTTTCAGTTTTCAGGGAGCTACTATTTCCTTCTATCCTGATTTCACCCTGATGGTCCAGGAAGCTTGTCAAAAGTTTGCGGAGGTGAAGGCCACATTTAGGGAGCTGGAGCTGTGATATGGCATGTTGTAACTTGCCTGCCTCAGTGTGGATGTCTAGGGCAAGCCACAGATTTTCGATTCCCCTGCCGATGCACAGGCCTCTTGCAAGAAATACACCAAGGAACACAAACCGATTCCAGAAATCCTCTGATGCGCTCTCCCCCTGACCTACAGACTATGAACAGCTCAGACCTTTTTCCTTCAGAATGACATCAGGTTTGGCTCCAGGTCATGACTTCTACAGGGTTGCTTATAAAGATACACCATGGCAGACCAATATGGCGGACTACTACAATGTCATGACTGCACCAGCTGGCTCATAGATGTCAATTTACTTTTGCAAGTATCCATTATCCAGTTCTATAAATGCTGTTACATGTATGCAATGGGGATTGCTGGTGTTGCATTGCCCACCCCCTGAGATGTACACTGTAATGGTTATTTCTTCTCATTTGTTGATGTTTTTGTTTTGGTATAGAATAAGGATCCACTGGGCAATATTTGGCCTAGAATGGGATCGGGGTGGCAATGGGTCAGGGGTTGGATTTTGTTCTAATTATCGATGTGTGCCACATTGGAAGGACGATTATGACTTTACACTGCATAGGTTCTACATGGCAATTATAGTGAATGATCATGTCCCATAAAACAGCGACCAAAGGGGCGGATATCCCATTTATGACCTGGAATTTTAGAGGCATTAACAACCCCTGAAAGGGCAAAAAAGTGTTATTATATCTAGTCCGGCATGGGTTCAAGGTTGCGTTCCTACAGAAGACTAATTTCCCTCCTGGTTCCTCCTTGTCCTAAGCCTCGGCTTGTGGTCTGCACATATTCTTCTCCATTTACAGTACGTACTCTTGTGGGGTGTGCATTTTAATATACCACTCATTGCCTTTCACACTTACAGACAGCTTCATTGACAAAGAGGAGAGATATGTGACGGTCGCTTATCAGGCCAGACAGTGCTATTATTAAATGTCTATGCTCCAAATGTAGATTCCTCAGATTTGTTGGGGAAACTGTTAACGATACTGGAGAGGGAGGATGTCAACCATGTCATAATAGGGGGGTGATCTCAATCTGTGCATTAGCCCTGCTTTAGACTCCACGGTAGTTGGCCAGAATGGAAAACTCAACGCATTACAAGTACTGCAGGACATATTAACCACATTCTCCCTCAGGTATGCATGATGTAATTGGCATACCCTGTCTCTGGGTCATACCTTTTACTTGGCCCCACACAGCACCTGGCACATTTAGAGTACTGGCTCCTGTTGCGTCTGTCTCGGCTGGGGAAAGTGAAGTCATTTCCTTGCACACTGTCTGATCATGCTCCTGTGTAAGTGGTTTTAAACATTCCCTTCCGGGGGGGTATGGAAAGTATGTGGCGCTTTCCTTGTCATGCTCTCCTTGAAACTGTATTTTGCGAGGAACTCTGAACTGCCATAACTGACTAGTTTGAGCTTAACGAGGTCACAGTTGACACACAGGCCACTCTTTGGGTTGCTTCAAAGCCTATATTTGTGGTGTAACTGTGGCTAAACATTGCAGTATACAACGTGATATACATTAATCCTTAGTGGGGGTAAAAATCATCCTCCAACATATATGACCACCGCTGCCCAGCAGTTTGAGGATGACCAGTTACAACTCTGTGCAAAGGCAATGGAGGAGCTCCATGACCTTTCCGATTGAGAGGTAAACTTCCAAGGGAAGTATGCAATGAGCAAGAGCCCACCACTACGGCAAGGGAAAGCGCACTGGCCATACACTGGCTAGATTGCTTCGTCTGCAGAGGGGAAGTGGTTATATCCCAGAGTTCATACTTGATGATAGTAATCGGACTTCGGACAATGGTGAGGTGCTGGTGGAACTATTATGTTAATATACTGGGCTTTACACATCCCTTAACACTGGGGAAGACCAGGCATTGGTGTACTATCTCTCAGAGGTGGCTCTGGTCTGGCTGTCCACCCTGCAGCAACAATTTCTTAGCGAACAGATAGTAGTGGAGGAGATTGTCTCCGCTATTGACTCCATGGATGGGTCCAAGGCCCCTGGCTCTGATGGTTTGATAGGACTATCTTATAAAAGATATAAGCACCTTCTTGCACCCCGTCTTCTGGAACTTTGTGCCGAGTCACTAGAGTGGGAAGCAATCACAGTCCTTCTTCTAAAACCAGGGAATGATCATATGCGCTGCCAATCTTATAAGCCACTGTCTATATTGAACTTTTATAATAAGGTATTCACTAAAATACTATCCACAAGACTTTCTCTCCTACTTGAAACCATTATCTCTCCTCTTCAATCTCAGTTTATTCTGCATCGTTCCACCTCTATCAACTTTCAAACACTGTTCTCAGTATTGAATAGAATATCCCCTGATGTCCCAGTGGCTGTGGCACAGCTTGATGCAGAAAAGACCCTTGATTCCCTCGAATGGCCTTTCCGATTAGCAACACTTCAAAAAGTTTTCTCTCAGCCGACGGCTCGTATTCGGACCAATGGGTCACTTACCTCCCAGTTTGCCTTGGCCAGGGGCACGAGACAGGGGTGCCCGCTCTTTCCACTTTAATTTCTCAATGCCATGGACCCTTTGGTATGACATCTGCATGAGAGACACCATCAGCATGGGCTGCAGTTTATTTCTGGTCTGCTGCTTCTTTCGGTATACGCACATGACATTTTAGTCCTTTTTAGGCACCCCTACACGAATTTAGACCCCATCATCCAAGAAATTCAGAGATTTGGCCATTTCTCCAGTCTTCAAATTAATTGGGGGAAATCTGAGCAATTTTCGCTGACAGAAGTTACGAAGCAGTTTCAGTGCGATTACCCTCTGCAGTGGCGGGAAGATACTGTTAAATAACTGGGAATTCATATCCACCAGGGCAAAGAATGGATCCTCAGACTGAACTATTACTTGGCAGTCGATAAGCTAACATCGCAGATTGAGAGGTGTATCAAACTGTCGTTATCAATAGCCAGCCGAATTGCCATTATCAAAATTGTTCTTCTTCTCTGATTTCTTTATTTGTTGCTCAACATACCCATACCTCTTACAGAGGGTTTATTTGCCACTTGGAGAAGCATCCTTCTGCGGTTGGAGTAGGGGGGCCCAAGCTGCGGGTGAGTTGGCGGGCACTGGTCCTCCCTTATGAGCAGGGTGGTTTTGGTGTGCCACATTTCCAACTTTGGTATTTGATCCACAATGTCAATACGTATACCACCGGTACCATAGAGAAGCTCGCCTCCTCTTTGATCACACAGATTGCAACCAGGCTTGTAGTACACCGCTGAATGCTATTCTCCCCTCTGATCTCCCTCTGGACCCCATGGACATCCAACCACTTTATACCACAAGTTGGGCGTGACACCGACTCCTGCAATTGCTGGGGATGGGGCAGCTGTATTCTTCTGCCTTCCCGCTTGCTGACAAGCAGGCCCCAATGTCAAAGCTATAGTCAAAAGCACATTGAGGCAATATGCATTAAATACAACTGCAAATCCAATTGAACAATGTATATTATATTGAATTTAAATCGCTCTGCGTGCCCAGATCCCCACATATCCCTTTGCTTTTGCTGAATTCACACCTCACACAACCCTCATAGAGGACACTGATGGTGGACTCTTGGTATGTAAACTAAATTGTGCTAGCCTGGCTATGCTGCCTGCTGCACCCAATCGCTTGTGGGAGGCTTGGGTAGAGGATCTGCAGCACTGTTTGCCAGATGATGTCTGGTATTACTGCTGTCAACAAAACAAATTAGTCTTCCCAAATCATAGACACAAACTGATGCACTTCAAATTTCTCAGACGGACTTACATTACGCCCAGTCTCTTGCCGAATCCTGGCCGACCCCGGACCTGCCCTTACACAGTCATTCAGAACCCATTCAGTCATTGTCACATCCACTCACTCGCCCACATACCCACTCACTCAAACACTTACAAATCCACTTACTCACTCATGCACCCACTCACTCACTAACACAGAAGCTCCCTTACTCAATTTCTTCCTTATACACACATACACAAATAGTTTATCTTTTTTTAAACCAAAAAAGTGTTTCTAACAAGAACCTTTTTAATAACTTTTTCAGAACTTTTTTTGTTTTCTTAATATTGTTTTTTTATAAATACAATGCCAACTGGAAAATGTTTCGATAAAAAAAACTGAAAACTAGGGACACAAGTGTCATTCAAAAACGAAAATCTAAAAAAACTAACACTTATGCAACATCCAAAAGTAAGGCAACAGATTGCTCACTTACAGTTAGAGATTTTTTGCAGTTGAAACAAACAGTACCAATTCTTTGGAGTTCTGGTGAGTTATTTGGGAACTGTTGCTGGCCATCAGACTCCAGGAGCAATTGGTGTAGAGGTTGAGGTATCGGATCCCTGCATTTTGCTGCCTCTGTGCTCTGGTCAACTCCTTAGAGCGGTACATCTTCAGATGATACAACATACTCATTGTGCTACACAAATCTTTCTTGGACGTACCCCTGGAGAGGGTTTTCTCATATATTGACCACTTTACATGCTTAGCAACCACTTTCTTCTCCCCAGGGGGGATAGTAGAAAACTCCCAAGCTATTGATTGCCACTTTGCACGGGTTCCTCCTCCAAAGAACTGTCTTCATCAAGGTGTGGCTACTAATCTTCACTGCCACCAGATGCCATTTTATTTGGTAATAATTTCCCCAAATTAAACCAAACCAGTATTCAAGTTGAAAAGAGCAGGTTCCGAAAGGTGAACCTCCAATCTCAGCACTGGAAGCCTGAAAGAAAGAAAACTGGATGGGGACCACCTTTCTAGAATAATGAAAAATGTCTTGTCCAATGAATTCCCTTACTTCCATAGTCATGTGATATTCATGACGTATACACAAGTACACAAAATAGAATAAAACAGTGTTCAACCATAAAATTCTTTAGGAAAATCTCACTTTATCTGTTACATTAGTAAACTACTGATCACAATTATTAATGACAATATTTGAATTTGAATTTGAATTTAAAAACATTTATACAGCGCGCTTTCACCCAGCGGTTTCATGGCGCTATTAAGTTGCAATGGACGGCAGCAGTAGGAGGGAGTTTAGACGGGGTAAGCTTGCGCAAATAAGAGGGTTTTGAGTTCCCTCCGAAACTGAGTGTAAGAGGGCATTGTGCGAAGGGCAACAGGGAGAGAATTCCAGAATGCTGGGGCCAGGACAGCGAACTTCGTTCCACCTGCCCTCCGTTTTTTAAAACGGGGGGTGACTAGGAGGGCCGAGTGAGAGGAGCGTAGTTCTCTGCCTGGAAGGTAGGGCACAATGGCAGAGCATATAAATTCAGGGGCAGTGCCTGACCTAGCCTGAAAGGTGAGGCAGCCAAGTTTGAAGAGGGCACGTTCTCGCACCGGCAGCCAGTGTAGAGCTTTAAGTAGCGGACTGGCCCGATGATATTTAGGGAGGCCATGAATCAGGCGGGCAGCCTGATTCTGCACCAGCTGCAAACGATGGATCGCGTAAGCTGGGGCCCCATTGTATATAGCATTACCATAGTCAATGCGGGACAGTACCATGGCCATGACAATGATTTTCAGAGCCGGGAGGGAAAAAAAGCGGGAGACTTTCCTAATTATTCTTAGGGAGAAGAAACAAGAAGAGACGACCGAACCAATGTGTGAATGGATAGACAGTTGTGAATCCAAGAAAATCCCAAGGGTTTTAACTTTAGAAACAGGGAGTGGAGGGGCACCAAGTGAAGGGGGCCAAAAGGAAGGGGACCATGGACTGCAACCACCTCCGGTCAAGACCAACTCGGTCTTGTCTGGATTGAGTTTGAGGTGGTTGCAGTTCATCCAATCTTGGATGAATGTCATGACTGACTGGACGTTCTGGGCAGATGAAGGGGAGTGGGAAAGGTTAAAGATTAGCTGGAGGTCATCGGCATAATTAAACACCGTGACCTCCAGCTGCTGTAACATAAAAATGAGGGGATAAATGTATAGATTAAACAAAAGGGGGGAAAGTGACGATCCCTGAGGAACCCCGCACTCCACCTTGCGGGAGGCCGCGGCGAAGCCGGCCAGATTGACCGCTTGAGTTCTCCCCGCCAGGAAGGACTCAAGCCACGAGAGGGCCAAGCCCTCTATGCCCGCCGCCCTGACACGGCTGAGGAGGATGGAACGATCCACCGTGTCAAAAGCGGCGGACAGATCCAAAAGTATCAGGGCTTGTGGTACGTTGGTATCAATACCCTCCCGCAGCCTGTCCATCACCGAGATTACCACCTTCTCCGTGGAGTGCAGGGGCCTGAACCCAGCTTGGCAGGAGGAGAGGCAATGATTTGCCTCTACGTGGGCACTCAGGGTAGTCGTGACGTGAGTCTCAAGAACTTTAGCTAGGTAGGGCAGAAGGGAAATAGGACGATAATTGGAAGGGGAAGATGAGTCGGCGCCGGATTTTTTTAGGATTGAGACGACAACCGCTGATTTATGTAGAATGGGAACGGTGCCGTTAGTGAGTGAATCATTAAGAAGGGTCAAGGGCGGGATAGGACAGTGTAAATAAATTTCCCTAAGAATATGGGCTGGGGCGAAATCCAGGGGAGATCCTGATTTGACTCGGTCCAATAACGGTGAGAGAGTATCAGTGGTCAGCAAAGGAAAAGAAGACAGTTTGGAAACCGTGAGGGGAGGGGAAGGGTTTGTAAATGCAGGGGAAGGAAGGGGGATGTTAAGTTTAATTTTTACAACTTTGTCAATGAAGAACTCATTGAGTGAGTTGCAAAGGGACTGGGAGGGAGGAATTGACGTTGTGGCTCTACCAGATGATGCGAGTTCATGGACAGTCGAGAATATTTCTTTAGAGTGAGACTCTGCTGCCATTACTCTGCTCGTATAGAACTCTGTTTTAGCATCAAGGATGCCCTTTTTATAAGTTTGTAGTACAGACAGGTAAACTGCCTTTAGCTCGGGACTGTAAGTTCTGCGCCAAGCTCGCTCGGCCCTCCGTGCAGCCAGTTTCTTACCTTTTAGATCCAAGGTGAACCAACGGTTGGCTGCATGGGCTCGCCTGACTGTGAGTCGCCTTAAAGGGGCAAACTCGTCGCCTGCCAAAGTCAGCCAGTTGTCGATGGCGGACAGCTGGGAAATGGCTGTAAGGCCAGATAGCTCGGGGCAGGTTTTGGCCAGGGTAGAGCAAAGGGAGGGCATGTCAGTTTTTCCCCATTTCCTGACCCAGGTGTTCTTGGGAAGTTGGGGTTTGGTCAAAGGGGCTAAGGCAAGGGAAAAGGTGATGGTGGAGTGATCCGACCAGGAACAAGGGGTTATTATAGGGCGTGTGGACGGGATGTTTAGTGCCCAAATTTGGTCTAGTACGTGGCCATGCGAGTGAGTCGGGCTATGAACAAGAGGTGAAAAGTTTAAACTAGTCATGAAGTTGGTAAACTCCCTAGATTGAAGGCTCTCAGCAGGATCATTGGGCCAAAAGTTGAAATCCCCCAGGACCAATACTGATGAGTTATTAATCACCAGGGTGGCCAAGAGAGTCTGAATACTAGGAAGGAAAGAAGGGGTAAGCTGGGGGGGGCGATAAATTAAAACAAAAGTGAAGGGGGCCTGATGTGAGATCGAGCGGGCTAAAAGGTAATCTATGTCAGGAATGGGAGGGGAAGGGAGAATCTGAAAATTAAAATTAGTACGAGCGATTAAAGCCACTCCTCCTCCCCGCCTGCCGTCAGAGCGATCCGCTCGGATAACCGAGTGAGTAGATGGTAAAGCGGCTAACACATTAGGTAGGGAGTCATCCTTGAACCAGGTTTCGGTTAGAAATAAAAGGTCTGGATCATAAGAATCGATATAATCGAAAAGTTCATACTGGTGAGTGACCGCAGATCTGGTGTTTAGAAGCGTAGCAGAGGTGCTGAATACCGGGTCGGGAGGAACCAGAGGTGATGAGGGGGCAGACAGGGTCATGTTGGGAGGTAAAGCTGGAGAGACTGCTCTCTCAGGGGCTGAACGAGAAGAGGAAGAGAATACACCTAGATGTGTAAATAAGTGTTTTACACTTTCTAAAAATCATGGCGATTTCATGAATAACCACAGTTGTCGGATGTACGTATTGTGACTTTTCGCAGCAATTTCGCGAATATAAAAAAAAAAAAACAGAAACGCCTTCTTGAGGACATCTGTTTCTTGATTACGAGCAAGAATAAGGGAAAACAATGCATAAAGCATCGAGGGTAAGATGTCAATAAGGCATTAAGGCATTAATTCTCTCTGACTAGGAACACGTATTTATGAAAACATAAAACATTATTGCAACATTCAGCTCGGTTGAGTCATTCTTTGCCAATTCAAATAGGTCTTCCGATGGTCTCTTGTCTCTCCTTCTATTTTCCACAGTAAGTATTCATGCCAGTTAGCAGTTATCTAAAAGTTTCTAAGTGTCTTGCACTAGATACATGAGGGTAGGTTCTCATGAGATCCTTTGCAGACATATTCTGTTAAGTGGCGGCTCTTCCGTATTGGCAGGCGAGCAATGCCCCAACGGCTTAGAGACAACAGCTAAAAGATAAAATGATATTTTATTATCATTTTGTTTTTCAGGTGCTGGCTGAGCCATGCATGTGTGGCGAGGGGCGGGCAGAGCCTTGGCAGATGGGGAGGAGTGATGGGCACTGCTAATTTTACATATCAGTTTGGCCGGCCATCTTAGTTTCTCTAACTTAAGTTTCTCTAACCCAGCTGTATTCTACAGCTGGGTGGAGAAATAGCACCAACTTCCTGTACCTGAGCGAGTTTCAAACCAGCCCGCTCAGGCCAATCCCGGTGCTGCTCTCATAGCATGAGAACAGCGTCTGGATTTGATGGGGAGTCTGTCCCAGAGACTGCCAGGAGCAGCAGGCGAGCAGAGGAGCACCGAGGCAGGAGGCAACCAGCAGCATCAGGTAAGCCTTTTTTTATTACCCCCCTCCACCACCTCTACTGCTGCACTGCCACCCCACCACTGCATATTGGTAGCAGCCGGGACTGATTCTGTTGGCTATTGGCAGTGTCACATTGTGTGGACAAAGGGATAGTCTGATGCAATGAAACATTTCTATCATTAAAGCCCTGATTAAACCATGCAAAACCATATCTTCAATAAGCTTCACATTACTAATATTCTATTCATTATACAAAATATAGCAAAGTACATTGTTTAGAGAAATAAGGAAATCATATGGCGTGAGCAAGCAAAGACATACATTTCTGTCAGAGCAGCACACTTTAAAGTGATGAACGATTTTGCAGTCAGATGTTTAGGTCAATAGTTTCTAAAAGGGATTTTATTGGAATGTCAAGCAGAAGTCTAAAGAAATGTTCAGGCCTAGTCATAGAAGCACATTAGGTATGGGGGCCTACTACTTTGTTAAAGCTGCAAGTTTATTTTACATGTTTAAGAGGCCATCCTCTCCTATGGTTTAAAGCGTCATGATTTATTTTTCACGTTTTATAGAAACATTTTTCTATGGATTTTTCTATGGTCATATGACAAGGCGAAACACATTTTCTAATGTCAGGCACATTTTCTTCATTACTAACAAAGGTCCATTTTGCATGATAAATTTAGTCTTTAACAATGCAAAAGGCAGGGAGACTGCTGCAATTAGCAAACCACAGCAAGAGTGAGAGCCACTGCCAAAGCAAATCTATGTTGTCTGTGCATAATAATAATAGACCTGACAGCTTTGTTTGTCACAACTTAAGTGCAGATCATCATCTGATCACAAATCAATTGTCACATGATAAAGCTGCGAAGAACAAAATGATGACATACTCTGATGATGGTGCCACAGAGTATCCTCTAACATTGCCCCGGTAGAAGGGTTACAGGTAAGCCAAATGCAAGCATGAGAATCATATTCTCCTTTCCATCGCACTCAGAGACATATTGAGCAAATGTGAACACCTATATGCATATTAAATTGGAGATCTCACAATTTCAATGTAATGAGTCTATCTTGTGTTCTCTCTCTTCTCTTTTTTCTCTCTCTATCTCTGTCTTCTATTGTTAGTCACATGCGTTGCCAACGAAAGAGGGAGATGTCATATTACAGCAGTCACAAGGATGGCATATGTTCAGTTTTAACAAAGTGTCCAATCAGAAACTAAGGATAGTCAGAGAAAGGAAAGCGATGGAGGCAGTTCTGCATGGGTGTTAGGGAGGGCAGGATGTGTCATGAGCCATCAGCCTACATGTGATCTTTGTAACCACTTAGACTCTATCGCCCTGTAGTAAATTCCACTTGGATAATAATCTTTGCCACCATTCTCCATGGCTTGAGTGCCTTCTACCTTCACTCCCACAATGGGAAGGTCTTTGACTCCTATTCCCAATAATGTAGCCAATTTAATGCATCATTCACTCACTTAGTATTATTGCTAAGCGGATCAATAACCATCTATGGTGTAGAATACACAGTTGATGCATTAGAAGCTGCCCACGCCCAGCATATCACCATACAAATGTTATCCATTTCCCCAGCCACCCACGTTTATTGTACACTACTCTGACTGACCACACGCTCTTATTCTGTGATTGTTAACAAGCAACATGTCTGAAATGGATAAGGACACACCTAGCAAATTGTTCTGTGAAGATTTCTCAGCCTCTTTGCACTTCTCTCTTTGGAAATGGGCTGCGAGAATGGACCTAATATCACCACAGTTGCCTATGGCATACTCCATATTGAGTTTTACCTGCAGCATTAGCAACTGACAAGTTTTTGGTAGAGCAGTGCCCAATTTGAGCTGGTGGTTACTGGTTGGGCCTACTGGCACTCACTTTTGGGGACTGGCACATATTTTCCCGATCAGACATTTCCTGAGAACAAGAGAGCGAAAATCACTGAAAGGAGAAATAAAGAGGGTGAGAAAGACAGAAAACCCATCACAAAGGAATAAAGCAGGAACCTGCAAGAGTGTGATAAAGGTGCAAGGATTGTCTGGTAGTGGAATAAAAAGTCATGCAGCCTTGGTATTTAGCATGGAGGTGTCAGCTGTGGGCTTCTAAGCAGAGCTTTGCACACAGGCACTTATTCTTCTACAAATTAAGCACTGGTGGTAGAGCAATGTGGCAGTGTGTACAACCTTCAAAGGTCCAGCTTCTTCTGTGAGGGGGGCTGCTACAGTAAGCCCCCGATTCTGCACCTCCGTGGGTCACCAAATATTCACTCAGATTCCTGAATATTTGGTACCCTGTGATAAGGGAACTAGTTGTGTATACACCGCTACACTTACAGAAATGGCCTTTCCAAGGAAAATAGAGGGGATTTTCTGTTGCATGTACTTCATTCAGGCACCAGCATATAGCATGATGAGATGAGGCTGTGTGCAGTGCCTTCAGTGATGTCCTTCGGAACATCAAGCCTTCGAGGCATTAGAAATGCAACCACCGGGGGTTAATCAGAAAGTAGCATATAGTCACAAGGCAATGTTCATATTAGAAAATGGGATGTGAGGAGTGACAAGTGCTCCTTGGGAAAATCCACGGATATCCCCAGCAGCTAGGTGAGGATGTATGATAGTACAACGCGATCATTTTGATCGCGGTACTTTACATAGCGGATTTTACAATGCAAGTCGTTACAACGACTTGCGTTGGAGGGCGCGGATTGAGGATTATTATAATTTTCTATTCCAACACCAGCCCACGTAACAGTAGGGAAGGTATTGGAATATAAAATTACAATATTCCTTAACCAACAGCGCCATCCAGCGCAAGTCGTAGTAACAACTTGCGTTGTAATGGCAGCGTGGTAAAGGTTGTGCGGTGTAAACACAGTGTTGTAAACGACGTTTACCGTAGGCGAGAGGTCGCCTGCGCTTCTCTCGGCCTTGTATGGAGTCTTGGAGTTTCCTCACCTGCTCAAAGGAGAACCATACTCCACTACCATACTCCACTTGACCATGACCACATCCCTGGGACTTCAACATAATTTAATAATAATTATTGGGAAAGTTGAAGTTCTCTGTCAGGCAAAGAGCAATCAGAAGCATTAGAGGGTCCCAAACAAACCAAACAACGGTTTGCTGATAAATCAAAATCAAAATTGCGGAATGGGGAAAGTATTGTTTGTGATACACCAAAGAAGAAATAACCTCTCAAATTTAGTGGCATTCGTCCATGAATAGAATACGTTTTCAAAGGCTCAGACAACTGTGTTAAAATGTTAGAAAACTTTATTCAGTCAGTACATGTCCTTTCTTAACTTATTTCCCTACACTAGGCGAACTTAGATCCCAGATGACGCCGAGTAACGCATAGCACCAACTTGCACTGCCTAGCATTACTCTGGATTTACTAAGCCAGGCAGAGAAACAGAGTGGTTTAGTAAATCTGACTTGTGTTTCCTTGCATGACCATGCATGAAGCAAGGACATGCAAGCCCTTAGTAATTCTGGGCCAAAGTCTGTACCTGGCCCTCTGTTCAGAAATAATTCTGTTTAAAAAATAAATAACAGCCTTGCATAATCTGATATGTGTAGGGATGCGATGCATGTTAACTGTGATCATGACTTATTTTTCCGTCTCCTTTAGCTCACTGCTTGCATTTGCCTTTTAAAGTGTGCAAGCAAAAGACAAGAATTTAACTTTTTGGTAAAAAAATAAATTTCTATTTCATTTTTAAAATGTTTAGTGACACGTTACAAAGATAATTAAAGCCTGACGCTGTCTATGCAGCATCATTGTAGGGTTGTTGACACTTGTTTGTCGAGTACAGAAGTTGGAGATTTCCATGTATGGTGTGTGAGTGCATTCCAAGTGGAGCAGCCAGAGCAGTGTCAAGTTGTCTGCCGTGATAAGGCTCCAAACAGGAAGTTATGAGAGGTCAGGAAGGAAGTACTATCGGCCCTGACAGAGGCCCCGAGCTGGAAAGCCAGCAGTGTCCCGTATTCCTGCTGTGTAATAAGTAGCGACTGCAGAAGGTTTTCAGAGATTAACAAACATAGATTTATTTACGCTACCAAAAGAAATCAGGTTGGAGTTATTACATAATCCTTGCTTTGCGTGTTGTCGCACAAGGACCTGTGAGAGGACACGTGAGTGGATGAATGTTAATCAGCGCATTACCCGTCCCGAGAGGTAGGCAAACTTGTTTATGGCAATTCACGGTGACCCCTGGCATCTGGGAGGAAATAGCTTTAAAAGCTGAACGTGATCCATTATGCCACAGCTGGCATTGACTTACTTAGCTTTTTGGCCTGTTTCCAGTGTCACCTGCTTTCCTACAGTTAGAAGTTGATCAGTAAGTGAGCACTCTACGAGGACCCAAGATGACGCATTATAGAATTACTTAAATACATATATAATACAACAAAGGCTCCGCTTGCTTGGAAACATTGCTTTTCGAACAGAGCGATTTTATGCCAGACGATTTTAGAGCGCGTGTTTGTGTGGGTGCAGAGGCTTCCGTAGGAGCGGTCTCGAAGCGCGCTCTATCACTGGCTTTCCCAATCGTAAGCGTTTTCAGTTGTGAAGGAACATCCATTTATGTGAATCATTTTGGTGTAGACAAGTAGTCTTTCTATTGATTTGCAAATACATTTTGAGAGGTTTAATTGCCAACAGTTCATATAAATGTGCACGTTTTTTTAAAAAATTGCATGCGTGTGTGTGTGTGTGTGTGTGTGTGAGAGAGAGAAAGAGAGAGAGAGACAGCCATTTCTCTTTGATTCATAAACTCTTCAATGCTGGTGGCGTTGTGCTCACGTCCTCCTTTTCTACTTCACCAGCTAGGGGGACATGAATATCTCTCATTGAGAGAGAGGACGTGGGTGAACCTCGAGTCTAGTGCTTCTTCTGTAGACTTCCGCCCTAGACACTACAGCTGTTTATTTGGGTGGAATGTTGGTATAGTAGTTGAGCCACCCATTGGACATATAATATTAGCCATTTCTCCTTCACAGGGGTCTTTTGGGCTCCCGCTCTCCCCAATGGCCTCCCCCCAGAAAGGGAAGCATGTTTTATGTTGCCTTTGCGCCTCTGAGAGTAGTGCTGACCCCCTAAGGAAAAATTAAATGTAAGAAGGGCACCATTGGAAAGAGGAGTGTTTCCCCCTTCCAATGGTGCACCTGTAGGAAGGATACTGCATCAAGGATTGTTGCTTTGCTGCAATTCCTGAGCAACAATCCTCCACTAGACCACGAGGGATGTTTGTTTGGTAGAAGAAGGCTCCCCTGGCATAGGTGTTGACCCTCCTTGGAAGCAACTTAATTTTAACCATTTCCCTTCCATGAGGGGGCCAACTGGACACCAGCACTCCTCTATCGCACTCTAAAGGAAGGGAAGATGGCAACCGCAATTTTGGATTTGGTTTCTGTGTGTCTGTGAGTCTTGAGGCAAGTCTCCCTCTGCCCTCTTCCAGGAGAAAACATGAAGTGTGCATCAACTCCTCTATCAGATACGTTTTTTGCTTGTCCTTTGTAATACTATTTTGGTTCATCATGTCCGTTCACAAGTGTAACCTGTGCTGCTGAGAGACGATGGCTATGTAGCACAATCCGGAGTGCAAGGTAGTGTGAAGGGCTCAGCAATAAGACTCACTTTGTAGCCCCTTAATAGTAAATTCAAGCTTCTAATTTTTCCTTTCACAGGAAATGCTGGCAGTTAAATTATACATATTATTCAGTGGCTGTTGCCACTGAGTAGTTATAGGCAGGTCAGCTGTTCCATAGGTAAAGCGTTTCTTGTGTGTTGCTAATAACATTGCTATTGTTTGATGAATCTAAGTGAAACTCTACAAAAAGGGGCTACTTTTTGTTTATTCTGTGCATAAAAAGTTGTAGGGTGATCCGTCAAGCGAGGGCTGAGAAAAAAGGGAACCCAAATTTCCAAATCCACATGCATTTGCCATAGAATTCTTTATGAAGGGCTACAGCAAAAAACTGCTGACGGAATTACACCAAATATGGCAGCAAGCTACAGCTTGATAGGCAGATCGTGCTTTTTGTGATTTGGTGCAAATCTGGTCTGTTTTCTGGTGATTTTCGAGTAAGGGTATGTTTCAATGCAGATAAAAAAAATTAACTCTTCATTTTGAAATGACATGTCTTGAAAGTCCAAAATAAAATTTTGCGTAAAATATTGCTTTTGCTGTGTATTTCTTCAAACAGTATTTCCCATAACTATGTGATTGAAAATGCTGAACTAGCTGATTTAGGCCTTTTTCGTCACTGTCTTTTGGGATACGACATGTGATATACTGTTCTATGAAAGAAAGTACAGACTCATCTGTGTCTGTTCCAAATGTTGATGCATCTTAAATCCACAACATATGAATATAAGGAGCCTCTCTTGCCTGGTACTCTTTACGCCAAAATAAATCAGTGCCTACTCCAAGAGGTGGATTTTTTTTATTGCAGATGAAGGAGAGGATGGCTTCACAACTGTGGTTGAAATACCTACAAACATTTGAAGTATCTAAAGAGCAAAGTTCTGGTGTCTTCAAATTGATGTCCTTAACGTTACAGTTTACTTCTCTGAAAAAGTCATGTATGTCATCCCATGCAGTCTCTACACAACTGAAGAACACAAACCAACTTCACATAAGTTTCGTAACATATATTTTAGTTCGCAATAACTATACCAATATTAATTGTTGCCACATTGGCATGACATCAAATTTATCAAGATCTATTTCAACTTCTCATCCTTTCCGAAAATGTTGACGACAAATCTTTTTGCGGATATATTTTGTAGATTATCTCCTGTTTTAAGAATATGGTTAAAAGCATATGATAGTCCAGGCAAATCACTTTCAAATAACAGATGGACTATATATTGATTACTTTGTTGAAATCTTGGGTCCTATGAATAAAATCATGTTCATCTATACTCAGGTGATTGTATTTACACAGGGCACTCATCATACCGTCTAGCTACACTAGTTGGAAAAAGTTGTGGAAAACATCGTGCCTCTGAACTTTTTTCTCATACATTCATTGGAGCTCCTTCTGCTTGTTTAATCTGATATAGTTCAATAACATCTTCCATGATTTCTTTAGAATGCAGTGGATGGATAACGAAGTACTTATATATTTCTTCATATCAACTTTTATCCACTTTTTCAAACTATCCACTGGAAGTCAAGATATCATCTTCCATGCAACTTCCATGTGCAAGAACATCAACATCAATACACATTATTCTGTTTCAGATAGAATGTAGCTTTCTTTACCTTATTGACATCCACTAGTGCCTGCCAGATATTTTTGTTTGTGTGAGCACACCATTGACTAGAATAACACATGGTTCTTCCAAATCTCTCTCTACACCCACAGTTTCAATATTGCATTTAAAATCTAAAGGTAAGTACACAACTCTACCTTTAAGGCTTTTTTGTAGCCCAGTGGGTGACAGTTTACCAGTCTTTGGTTCCATACGAACTATTGCTTGAAAAGGATGTACCAATATTGATTGATAAACATTTCAATGTCGAAGTTCGACTAGAATTTGAACCAACTCTAACCTGTTATGTACTGCTCTGGCAGGCATTTTGTTGTCCTCTAATTTGTCAATGCAGTATTTGCATGTGATCTGGTGGGTTGACAAATAAAAACATTCTGTTTTCCTACTCAGTTTTCAAGAACACATTAACATTTTGTGATTGGCCTTTGTGAGTGCACCGAGAACAAATATAAACATAGTTTGCTTTCTCTATAGAGACTGCATTAAACTTTGCTATTTTTGTGCAATGTTATCAGTACTAATATATGTGTTCTGTTCCTTTACAGCTGAACATGCCAACTCCTCAGTCTGCCCAAACTCTACCTCAGGACAAAAGAAACTTAACTGAATATCTTCACAAACTCTTTCAACCTCTGATACTGCATCATACAAAAGTGCATTGTTTATTTGTACTAAACACAATGCAGGAGTTGTTACATAGTAAAGTCTTCTAATTGAATTTAGCATTTTTGACCGATGAACAGCCAACATTAAAAAATGGTGCATACTTTCTTGGATAAACACGCCAATGAGTGTCCTTGTAACTTAGGGGCCAATTACAATGGCGGTGACCCTGCCGCTGACAGCCCGTCGGTGACGGTCTAAATGCCATCATAAGCAAGTTTCTCGCCGACCTTATTTTAATGGCGGGCGGTTTGTTTGCGGTCAGAAAGACCAACCGACACGCATCCGACAGGCTTCTTGAGCATGCCAGTGCGTTGGAGGGAGTTGTATTCCCTACAATGGTGGCAATGCCTGCCAGGCACCCCCACAGGGATTTCAATGTCCCTTTCCACCTGCCTTTTCATGCCAGGTTACCCATGGAAAGGTGGGCGGAAAGGGACTTAAGGGGCCAGTAGCCGCCCCCCCTTGCCCCATGCTGTGGGATTTGTGGGGCACCTATGGTGCCCCCTACATATCCCTGTACCATTTGCGTAGTGCAGGGATATGTAATGTATCCCATTTTTGCATTGTGGAGTGAGCTGCAGCCAGCAGCACAAGCCACAATGCTTCTGTCGGGACAGCTGACAGCCTGTCTGGCGGTCCCATTTACGATAGGATGGAGGGCGTACGAAAGTCCGCCTGCTATCCTAATCCGCCCCTTAGACAGTTTCCTCACTTTGCATGGATCTAAACCTTGTAAGATTGCAATTTTCTGTTTCAAACTTTTACTTAGAAATGTTTCTTAGAAAATGTCTAAATATATCAATTGATTCATGGTGAACACTACAAATACTACTACAGTTCCATTTATGCACAGGAGCATGTCTACGCCTTCCTTCTAACTTTTGATCTATCTCCTCTTCTACATTTCTACGAACCATCTCCTCTTTTGCAATGGAAGTACCATCTTTTACCTAATAGCATCGTCCATTTGTTTCAACTACGTGCAATAATGTGTTCTCTTGTAAGTAGCTTTTTTCATTAAAGAAAGCCTCAGTACTAGATGTATGCTTCAATTTGTCTTTGAAAATTTGGCAAAAGTTAGTTATATAATTCGCCTTTTTTTGGCTTGTTTACTTCATAGACACTATTTTTTCCAGTGTTTTCATTCTGTTTAGTATCAAGATATATATTTTACGCTGCTCTTTTTGCTTGCATGTTGCCCATATTCTCTTATACTGCTTTATGTTTCGTAACAAATTCTGTATTACCCTACTTCTAAACAATCTCATTCATATTTCTTTGAATTGTTTTTGCCTTTTTGTTAGATTAGCTGACTTTTTAGAAAATGTTTCACTTAAAACATGACTTACTCCTTTTCTTTTTTGAGTTGATAAAGCTCCCTATTATTAGACATAATTTTCCACAATTTTCATTTTTCTAACTACTATTTGAAGAAACTCCTTAGTTCTCCTACTAGCAGTTCTTTTTTCCCCACTATGTTTTGTCCATGATTTCCTTTTTTATCTCAGTTTTATGCAGATAGTTGTTTCTGCAGCTTTTATCTCCTCTCTTCCTTTCTTGCCATCATAAATTGTTCTCTTTCAACACAAGTAGATATCTGAAAATCAAATACAGAATACATTTAACTTTAGATTATATGTTACTACATAACATACCTCAACCAAGTAAATACCTGCATAATTGATTAAAATAAAAGAAGATGTAGCAGCTTCTGAAAGCATACACACTCCCAATCAGCAATATCTCCACACCACTCTGCTTTTCAGATTAACAGTCTGTTTTTTTTTAATTTTCTTCTACACCCACGCTCTATTACCTCTGTTTCTATAGTAACCACAATTGGAACACACTCTGGTAGCATTAGGTCAAAAGTTCATAACACTTTCTGTGAGCAGCATACTAGCTTCCATTTCAACTGTAACACATGGGGTTGACTATTTGGAATTATAAGCATATCCCAAAAAGCATTAATGTTTATGTTTTATTTTTCCAAAGCCAATCACACATGTACTTACAAAATCACTACCTTATTTTAGTCTCCTGCATAGTTACACCATACAATCAAATAAGTTCTTTTTTTATTTTAGGTGCTGTCTATCATTTTAACTGCCTTTCTATTTTGATAATGGTCTCATTCAGCTGCAGCCTTCTTGTGTCTGCTATTCCTGTCAGCTTCCAAAATGGCCAAAGAGTGGATTTTGGGTCATAGTTTTGTGTTTTGGGCCAGAGAGAGTGCTAATAACTGTGGCATTGACAGGGACTTGGGTGTACCTATTGGAGACATTACTTGGATTTGTCAGAGAGGGTTAAAGTGGCCTTTGGTTGAAAGCCCTATGGATTGCCCACATCCAAACCTCATGATTGTACACTGTAGTGGCAATGACCTAGGCACAATTACTGGGGTAGGACTGGAAATCCTAATGAAGGATACCTTTGGTAAATTAATGGCACTTTCCCACACACTGCCTTGGTGTTCTCCTACATTTGCCAAAGACAGAGGTGGAAGTGGTCAAACAAATTATGTCAACAGATAGACAAATCAAGGAAACATGTCAATAAAAGTGTTTCTGCATTCCCCAGAGTCCACAACATGGGATCTATATATCACAACAATTTACGCTTAGATATGGACAGAATATTTAGAAATTATGGAGTTCATGTCACAGAGAAAGGCAACAGAGTGTTCCTCAACAGCTTGAAAGACTGCATCCTGTTTTATGCGTAGTTATCATCTTTCTTTTCAGAGTCAATCGTTTTTCTAAACACTAGTTTTTACAATTTTCAATTCCTTTAAAAAAATATCTCATTAGGATCCGCGGATCCATTGCGGATTCACAAATCAAAAGCATACATTCAAAACACAACAGCACCACTTACAGATGTGTGAGTGGTTTTGTGAGTGGATATGTGAGTGTTTGATGGGTCTGTCAAAGAGTCTGTGTGTGTCTGTGTGGGTCAGTGAGTGGCTCTGTCAACATTTCTTAGTCTGTGCAGGTGTGTCAGTGGGTGTGTGAGTATCTCTCTGGCTCTGTGAGTGGGTGTGTGATTGTCCATGTGAGTCTATGACTAGGTTTGTGACTCTGTGTGGATCTGTGAGCGGGTGTCTGTGTGGGTCTGTGAGTGGGTGGGTGAGTGTCAGTGTGGGTCTGTGAGTAGGTGTGTGAGTGTCTGTTTGGGTACTTGAGTGTGTGTATGAGTGCCTGTGCAGGTGTGTGAGTGGGTCTGCGAGTGGGAGTGTCTGTGTGGGTGTGTGAGTGTTTGAGTGGGTCGTGAGTGGGTGTCTGAATATCTGTGTGGGTCTGTGATTATCTAAGTGAGTCTGTGAGTGTGTGTGTTTCTTTTTAATTATGGCTAAATCTGTTGCAGTTTTACACAGGGGGCCATGCTGGGCACCACAGTGGATCTGCAGATCTATGCAGGTGGAAAAGAAATAGCTTTGAGACCATTTCCTGCCAACCATGGGTCCCTCACAGACCCCTATATTACACCCATAGGGTCAGGGTACCTCTATCCTGACCTCTTCTATTACATTTCATGTGAATGTTCATATCCCAGGACCATTTCCTAATATCTCAAATGGCAGCCTCAACTTTCTACTCAGGTTGTGGCCAGCCGATCATGGCATTGCCACTGGTGCATGAATCCATGAATTCACAGTGAAGGATCTGAGCCTCTAGATATACAAATTCCTTTTTCCTTTAATAACTCCAAAACTGCTGAAGGGGTTTACATCAAATAATAAAACAAGATCTTTCTGTTCAAGATCTAGCTTTCTACCAAATTTGGTGCAATACATTTCAGTAGTTCAGTCTGTAGTCATGTCTAACATCTCTATGAGAAATAAAATTGCAAAAGCAAATTTTTTTAACCCCGCAATTTTCTCAGCCCCCGCTTGAAGGATCACCTCGAAACGTTCCATGCACAACTAGACTGTCAGCCCAGCAGTAGTGCACATTCTGGGGCCAACTCCAACCAAAAGTGTGCTGTGCAATGGGTAGGCTTGTACACTGTACCATGCTATGGGAAAAGGCATTTGTCCCATTCAGCATGCTGTTGGTTGCAATTACCTGCCTTGTGTAGAGACAGAGGTTTAATACTTATTGCTACATGTATGTGGGAGGTTCCACTAATGATTCAGCCACACACATGCAAAAGGGTGCTGCTCCTGTGCTCAATGTTAGTTCCTCATTCTTTTACTTTAGGGGCTGCATGTCCCACCTGCCCCGGAGGGCAGACATCTTGGGGTAGCCCAAGTCTATGTAAGCAGCCCTGTTTTGGGGGAGCTGCTCACTATTCCTGGTTTCCTGATGGAACAGGAGCTCTGATTTATCCTGTTAATGAGAGCAGTTTCCAGAGCAGACCTGGTGGATTTAATCACCCGCTTGGTGTGCGATTGCATTCCTACACAGAAACCGTCTCCTCACATTGCGCTGGTTACAGCTAAGCATTTAGCAGCAGGCTCATGGTAAACAGAGCAGGCTGTACTCTGAGCAGTAAGCTTTTATCGGGGACACACTCTCTATCACAATCTGTTGGTTTAGCGTTACAAGTAGCAGGCATTGCCATTATTGTTTAAGCGCACATTTCACATTTGGCTATTAGACTGGTCATGGAAACCTCTGACTCAAAGCTCATTAAAAGGCATCACCTTTGGCTGAATAAGCAGTGCAATTGGCGTACATTTTGGTTTGGTGAAAGTGAAGGATTACTACTGAATCTGCAAGCGACTATTGCAGAAAGTCTGAGGTGTATGTTTACTGTTGGATCTGCAAGTAGCTATCACAGAAAGGAATATCAAGATATGGTACGTTTCACCTTTGATAAACAGAGTGCTTAAGTGGTGATAAGCATCCCCAGTGGATAGTGACACAACGTTTCACTAGCAGTAGAAGTATGCCCACCAAGCAGCGAGTTTCTGGTGACAGGTCCTGCACATAACCCAAGAGACATGTTAACGGTGTGATACCGAGTGTCTGAAAAGCTGTTTCAGAGTATGGAGTACAGTCTGCCAATAGTTCTCAATCAGGGGAGAGACCCACACCAGGTGTATAAAAGTGGCTGATGGAGTCGTGCATCTACTACAGTACGCATCCGGCGTGAGTCCCATTTGTAACAGTTGCACTGGCGTTTGGTATAATTGGTGTAGAAATGTAAAATGGCTGAGCTGCAGTCTAAAATTAGGAGAGAGAGCAGCCATTTGTGTGCAGCACTATTTGCACTGTGCCACTGTTATGGGGGCATCTATGTCTCTTTCCCAGAGTATGCCAGCTTGTGGGGTGCGAATGGGAGCAGTGTCTTGCATAATATATAATCTAGTGATTAATTTACGAAGGGAGGGTGTAGTCAGCATATGTTCAAGAGAATGCAAGTGTAGTGGTGACTCAGGAAATGTGGCACGGATTGTCCGGTATGCAACACGCAGCTAAAGGTATAGCATAGCATCTAGTACAGTGAGTCCGGAGGCATTAATGGGAGCAAAGGGTGGAACAAAATGGTCTTCTGGATATAGATCCGCAAAGGTGAACAAGTGCCTCGATGCGCTTGCACTCTGGTGCATGTAGCTTGCATTGCGGGCAGTAGTGAGTTTCGAGCCAGTGGAATGGATGGAGCATATAGAACAACCAGTTTGCCACGGCGGCGCATGCCATCCCGTGCCCATCGCAAGCACTCCACAGTGTCAGCCTCTTTGTGTGAAACTTTCTAGCGATGGTATAGTGCATTAGTTAATGGCCAGGATGAGGCAGCTTGTTGGACACAGCCATAGTATAGATATTGGGCTTGAGCACAGAGCGCGTATAGATGCATGTTGGGTGTGCCTAGGCCCCCCTGACAGAATTGGATTGTAAGGATTTCCCTGGCTATCCGGAGTTGCAGTGTGTATGATGTTATTGCACTCTAGTCACCAGTGGCTCCATGGCACCGTAAACAAAATAGAAGATAAAGGACAGTCTTGAGAGTGCCCCTTGTTACAGGGAATGGGGCGGATATCGCCAATAAGGCGAATTCTGGCTGTTGGGGATGTGTATAACAACTGAATAAACAAAAAATATTTGGGGCTCAGACCAAGACGGGGAAGAAGAAAAAATAGATATGGCCACTCCAGCAAGTTAAACGCCTTTGTGGCGTCAAGTAAACAGCAAGTGCAGGGAGGTTGGGTTCTATGCTGTGGAGCACTGAGAAAAAGGTGTGTAAGTTGTGCACAGTGGATCGGCCGGGCACAAAGCATGATGGGTCCAGGAGCACTATATCAGGCAAAAGTGCGAGGAGATGATTGGCGAGCAATTTGGCAAAGATCGTGTTATCTACATTTATCATAGATAATGGCCAATAAGATTTGCAGCGGTTAGCTGGTTTATCAGGCTTAAGAATGGTGACAATGACAGCCTCACAGAGCGATGGAGGGAGCTCAATGGTAGACAAGGACGCCTTAATCATAGCCTGTAGTTGTAGGATCAACAGAGGAGCACATTATTTATAAAAGGAGGCAGTTAGGTCATCCAGGGCGGGCGCCTTGTCACTAAATAGGCCCTGTATGACCCGCAGAAACTCCTCTTCAGTGAAGGGAGAGTCAAGAAATGCATGGTGTGAGCGGTCAAGCCAAAGCAGTTATAATGTATCTAGATAGTCTTTGATCTCAGATGTGCATGGAGAAACAGTAGTGCTGTAGAGATCTGCATAATACGAAGTCCTAGTGCGAAGTAGAGCTTCAGGTGTAGTATGTCGTTCCTTCTGCTCATTCAGAAGTTCAATTACGTACTCGGAGGCACAAGGCCGCCAGAGCATGCATGCAAGGGTTCTCCCAGGACAGTCTCTCTCACTGTAACTACACACCAACGCATCTCCTGCGATGCCTCATCATTATATTCATTGAGTATTTCTGGCCTGGGAACTGCCCCATGGTGGATGGAGATTTAGGCACACAGTATTCCAGTCCTAGCGCTCGGAGTTGATCCTCCAATGTCACCAGACGCGCTCTAATGGCTTTGAGGATGCTTGCCTATTTTGCGATGCACAGCTCTTGGATAACAGGCTTGAAGGCCTCCTACAATACCCAGGTACCGAGGGGGAGAGACAGAACCTTTGCGTTAAAAGATTTCAGGTACAGCAGCATGTATTTCAGCATGAAAGATAGAGTTGCAAAAGGCACCAGGCAGAAGCCGCCATGTGAATGCATGTGACATGGTCAATGAAAAGGAGAATTCTATAAGGTGAGGGGCATTTTCTGATAGGGTTCTTGGTAGACAAGAGACCGCCATTGTCCATGTAAGTGCGACCCAGGAAATGAGCCAGTAGTCTAGTTCGGACCATGTGCCGTAAGTGAAACATGCACCCTCCATACTGCGCCCATGAATGTGTCGGCAGGCTTCAACAAGGAAGTTATCAGTCATAAGGGTATGCAGCTGTGTAGCGGTGCCAGGATGGGGGTGGAGCGATGTGCTCAAGAAATTCAGGGCCAGATCCAATAACACATTGAAGTTACCCTCCACCCTCCTACATTTATTTTTCACTACTGCATAGCCTACCTTTCCCATAGGAAAACATTGGAGTTACCTCATTATATTTAATAGACTGTAACTTTCAATTGGTAGCAGATAGACAGGTTGAGTTTGCTGTGTAAAGAATTGTAATTAAAAGCCCTCTCTAATGGAAAAGTCAGATTTTTTTAAAATATTTTTTTATTATTAAACAATATCTACATTTTACGCAGATTACATCATGTTTGGGAGATAGTATACAGATCAAACAATGGTCTATGATTACAAAGGTCGAACACACAGTGAAGAATACAAAACGCCTAAGGAGGTGTGAGTCAGTTGTCATTATTTAATGGCGTCGGCGGGGTGCAAATGTCTCCCATATATGTATTCCATGGTCCCCAGACACTGTTCCATTTCCCGGGACATCCTCTAGCTATGTAGACTGACTATTCTCGGAACATACACCAGTCTAGATCTTCCCTCCATTGTCCTATTTTAGGTGGCTCCTGTGCTCCCCAGTTCCACGCAATATTCCTTTTTACAATCATTACTGCTAATGTTGCCCACTGCTTAGTGTATGATGTGAGGTCTGTCGGTTCCCAAATGTTTAATAGGCATCTCCATGCCTCAGGACGCAGATCAAACGTTAGGACTTCACTTAGTGTACGGTGTATGGCGTTCCAGTAAACTTGTATGTGCTCACATTCCCACAGAATGTGGATAAAGGTGCCCTTCCTCCCACATCGATGCCTACACGCCCCACTTATGGCTCTACCCATGTGTACCAACCTGGGACCAGTTACATATACCCTATGGGGAATTGTAAGTTGTACCAAGTGCAATCGTGCTTGAATCGCCACCTCCCTCGGGGAGGAGACCGCTTCTTGACAGTCTTTCTCATCCAACTCAGGGCCATCCCTTTCCCATTTGTTTTTGAGTGCTTGGAGAGGGTCCTCCATGTTGTTAATTAGCTTCTTATAGATCAAGGAAATTACTTTTTGGGGAAAATGGCCCTTGAGTATTCTATCTTCTAAGGCAGAAGAAGATTTGGAAAATACCGATTAGGTCCCATTTATCAAAGCTCTTTGTTTGCCACAAGTGCCCACATTTTTGGGAGTTCCACAGAGGGGTTGCCAGTGTAAGTCTACCATTCCGCCCCAAATATTTATTTACTATATGCCAAATATGAACTGCATGAGCGGTTAGTCCGGTTAAACGATATATATATATATTTTTTTTTTTGTTGAAATTTTTTATTAACATGAAGGCATATGTTATACATACAATATTGTAATCAAGTATCAATTTTGCAGTTCGTACAGGCACGTATCAGTAGAATAGCATCAGTAATGTGCATAGCAATATATGTTTAATGCAGTCTCGAAAGGCATATGGATGAGCGCCATCAATTGTCCTCAACACAGTTTCCTGAGACCAATGCCGGTGTCTCACTCAGCATACGCTGCATCTATATAACCTTCAATCTATATGCGGTACTTTGCATGACAGACATCGAAATAAGAAGAAAAGATAAACCCAACTATTGTCATCACATTCTTATCCTTGCACACACGCCCATAACCAACCATCAGTCACTTTGCTTGCTGTCAACGTTGTTTGTAATCGTACCACAGGAATACAGCATTTTGCAGTATAGGTAATTTAGCAACCAAGCACTCAACACTTCAATCCTCCTCCCCTTCTGAGTCTATGTTCTCGTCCTCTGGCAATGGCTCACAGATGTCCCCTCTATAGATGTTCCACGGCATCCAGACCTTGTTCCATTTACGGGGGCAGGCTCTGAGTACATACACTGCCCTCTCTGTCACCATAAGCATGTCCATGTTTTTGGTCCATCTAGCCGATGTAGGCAGTTCCAGAGCACCCCATTTCTGTGCAATGTCTCTCTTGGCCACTGTCATGGCCAGTGTAGCCCACAGCAGGCCATACCTGTCCAGGTCATTGGGGTCCCAGATGTTCAACAGGCATTTACGGGGTTCGGGCACAACAGAGATCTTAAGGGCCTGGGAGACAGTGCGCATAATTTGCCGCCAGAATTCCTGTATCTTTGGCCAGTCCCACAGTGTATGAAATAGCGTCCCCTCCTCCCCGCAGCCTCGAAGACAGAAGGGGTGTGGTGCTCTATGTATCCTGTGGAGAAATGTCCTAGTGTAATAGATGCGGTGCAGAATTTTGAGTTGCACCAATCTGAATTTCGCCGAAATGCCTACTTCTCTCGGTGACGCAAGCGCTTCATTCCATTCCGACTCATCTACCTGTCCTATCTCTTCCATCCATTTCTCCTTAAGTTTCAGTGTGGGCTCTTCCAGATTATTAACCAGCTTTTTGTATGTGAGAGAAGTTGCACTCTGCGACATAAAGTCTGTCAATAGTCTATCCTCTAACGGTGAAGACTCTGGCACTTCGGTGTCAGCAGGTATTGCTCGAAGCAGCGTGTGACGTATCTGCATGTACCTGAATGTTTCATTGGGGTTGAGATTGTATTGTTGTTGGAGCTGTGAGAATGCAATCACTGTGCCCCTGTCCCACAAGTCCCCCACCGTGGAGATCCCTATGTGGTCCCATTGAGTGAACCCTTTGCACGCCCTGGGGTTTCCTAATGATTTTGCGTCCCATAGCGGCGTCATTTTGGTAATTGTTCCTTTCCAGCCCAGTTTTGCGTGTGCCATGTGCCACAGGGTAGCCGTGTGTTGTGTCGGGCCTATCAGGTTTTTAATCTGTGACTTATTGTACAGAACGGAAAGCATGCCGTCTGTTCCCAGTTGAGACCAGTCTGACTTGTAGGCTGGATCTTCACGCGGGGCGTGGAGCCATTGATTAATAATTTTCAGCTGGGCCGCCCAGTAATAGAGTTGAATGTTAGGCAGGGCAATTCCTCCCTCGTACCAACTTTTGACCAATTTATCATGCGCTATTCGCGCCGGGCCGTTGTTCCAGAGTAGGCTGGTAACTAATGCTGCAATACGTTTGAAGTATCGCGGTGCTACCATATACGGGGTATTTTCCAACACATAAAGGAATCTGGGAAGGGCCATCATTTTATATAAGGCAGCCCGCCCAAGAAGGGTCAAGGGCAGGGACGCCCAGTGTCTAACATCCGCCCGCAGGTGATCCATCGGTGGCTGTAAGTTTTTGTCAAAGAAGTCAGTGGCACTATTTGTGATAATAATACCTAGGTATTTAAAGGAGGTAGTTGTCAATGCCAGGGGGCAGTCCTCTTGTAACTGCGGTCCCGGGCCCTTAAGTACGTAGACCACCGACTTGGACCAATTTATGGTATAACCTGACAGTTCCCCATGTGTATTGCAGAGATGTAATAGGGCAGGGATCCCATTGCTCGGGTCAACCATGTATATGAGCATATTGTCCGCATATAGGGAGATTTTATCCTCCCAGCCAGTCTCCCATGTGATGCCACGGATCAGTGGCGTTGTCCTAATTAGGATCGCTAAGGGCTCCAGCACCAGGGCAAAGAGCAGAGGCGACAATGGACACCCCTGTCTTGTTCCACGCCCCAACAGGAACGTCGGTGAAATGTGGCCATTTGCTGCTACTTGTACCACCAGTGACGCGTATAGTAGCCGCACCCACGCTATGTATTTCGGGCCAAAGCCCATACGTGCAAGTACTGCAAACAGATATTCCCATTCCACTAAATCGAACGCCATTCTGGCATCAAGGGAGAGGATCACAGCCTGTTCGGAAAGGAGGTGTGTACGTGCCATCACTCCATGGACCCTTCTGAGATTCAGTGCCGTGCTCCTGTGGGGCATAAAGCCCGACTGGTCAGGGTGTATCAGTGTGTGTAGATGTTGTGTCAGACGGCTGGCCAGTAGTTTCGCCAGAATTTTGGCTTCCACATTAAGCAAGGATATTGGGCGGTATGAGGTGCAGTCGGTTGGTGGTCTGTTTGGTTTCGGTATGGCCACTATCGTGGCCGTGCGTTGGTCAAGCGGCAACTCCCCCCTGCGCAGGCTGTCCGTGTACATATCAAGCAGTGGCTTACTTAGTTCCGTGGCCATCGCTTTGTACCATTCTACAGGTAGTCCGTTGGGACCTAGCGCCTTGCCGGACTGCAATGCCTGTATGGCCAAGTGAATTTCATCTTCCGACAGGTCAAGGTCGAGCTCTAGCTGCGCCTCTTGAGTAAGTCTGGGGATGGCAATATTTTCTAGTGAGTCTGCTGCTGCTTGCGCCGTAACGACATGCTCCGGGGTGTATATCTTTTGGAAGTGGTGTGCCAGGATGCGTACAATGTGTTCAGGGTGTGTCTGTAACTGTCCGTCACGCGTGCATAGCCTCTGTATGCCTCTAGCACTACCTCCTCTCCTATCCAGCCATGCCAGCATTTTCCCTGCCTTGTCACCCACATCATATATCCTATGCGCTGTACCCGCTATGTAGCATTGTACTGTTGTCTTAAGGTGTGCCTGGTACTGTTGTTGACGCAGTTGTAGCAAATGTAAAGTGCTCGGGGTGGGGTCAGACATGTGTTCAGTGTTAGCAGTATGAAGTGCCAGTTCCAGTTCAGTAAGCGCCCGTCGGGATTCCCGCTTGTGTCCCGTTATAGCTGCTACTGCGGCACCTCTGAGGACCGCTTTGTACGCTTCCCACAGGACTGAGGGTGAAGAGACCTACCCAGTGTTTTCCTGGAAGTATTGTGTGGTCACTAATTTGAGTTTTTTCCTAATTTTGGGGAGTTTTAGATAGTTAGGGTAAACAGGGTATATTCTAGCGCATTTCTTCTCTCTGGTAGTGAGTGACAGAGAGACTGGCGAATGGTCAGATATGCCTCTAGGCAGGATATCCATCTTATCTACTGATCCCAGTTCCATCCCCAAAAACAAAAAATAGTCTATTCGGGAAAGGCTATTATGTGTAGCGGAGTAGTATGTGTACTGGGTCGCCCCTGGATGTAGTTGCCGCCATATGTCCAGAAGGCCCATTGCTTCCAGAAAGGCAGGAAGCGTGGAACTCCCCCTGGGGCGCTCTCTCACGGGAAAAGTGTCTAGTGCGGGATCAACTATTGCGTTGAAGTCTCCCCCTATGATCGTATCACCCTCCGGGAGGTCCAGGAGAAATTTACCGAGTGCCGGCAGTGCCGTGGAGTGCTGGGGGAATGTACACGGAGACAACATTAAGAGGTCTCCCGTCCCATTGGCCATGTATTGCGGCGAAGCGACCCTGATCATCTGTCTTGCAGCTTTCCATCAGAAAAGGCGATGTTTTTTTCATGAGTATTCCAGTGCCCCTGGAGCCCGTCGTGAATGCTGCATGTGTTGCCATCACATACCCTCGCCTATCCAGCGCTTTACATGTTGTCCCAGCCAGATGCGTCTCTTGGAGCAGCACAAGATCTGGCCCTTGTCGTTTAATGGCCTGTAGTACTAGCCCCCGCTTAATTTTATCCCCCAGGCCTCTAACGTTCCAAGTAAGCATGCGCAGGGGGGGTACCACAGTTGTGTTAGGGGGGGCCTCAGCTGGTGAGGTGCTTAGTCGTTGGGTCATTGGTTCGTATGAGCAGTGTATAGGTGATCTGCTGCCTATTTCCCTGCAGGCATGGTGCTGCGAGGTGGCGTTTCTGAATTGGTCGGTAGATGGTGCGTGCGTGTGTCACAGAACATGAGTGATGACTATCAACAGTAACATTAACATTACAACTCCCTCTCCAGCCCCCCACCCTGCTTCCCTGCCCCACGGTCCATTTCCCTACCCGTTTCCCCAACTTGGCAGAGTGCTTTACCCCATTCCTAACCATCTTACTTGCTCGTGGGGTTGGTGAGTCCCCTACAGGCACCGGTTATTGCCCACCGTACTCAGCTTCACCAGCTCCAGGGTCCCTCATGTTGGTCCCGTACAGCCTCCTAGACAATCCGCCTCTCCAACTGGGCCGGTTGCCATGAGGTAAGCGGGTCCCGTTCCAAATCAGATTCCAACTCCGTAGCGTCTTCTTGGTTCACAGGAGGGCTGGCCGGCACGTCTGTGTGCCCGTTGGTACGATGGTCTCCCCGGTCTCTGTGTGTACGCCAACGTTGTCCCACCTGTCTCCAGCCGTCAATCCAGTCTTGCGCCACTTCTGGCTTGTCAAAAAACCAAGTCTTTCCGTCCGCCACAATCCTTAGTTTAGCGGGGAATAACATTGAATATGGCAGGCCCTTGTCTCGGAGCACTTTCTTGACGTCAGTAAATGACTTCCGGCGTCTGGCCACGTCCGCCGTGTAATCCGGAAAAAAGGCTAACGTTGCGTTTTGTAGCTTGACAGGTGGCGAAACCCTCGCTGCTTGCAGGATCGCATCTCTGTCTCTGAAATTAAAAAGTCTGGCCAGCACCGGCCGTGGCGCCGCCCCAGGTTTGGGCGTTCCTCCAGGAACCCTGTGAGCCCTTTCGACAGAGAAGAAGTGAGACAGTCCCTTAGGTTGCAGTTTATTCTTTATGAGGTCCTCGACGTATAGGTCCATCGCTCTCTTCCCCTCCGTCTCCGGCAGGCCAAGAATGCGTATGTTGTTTCTTTGGGAACGCCCTTCTTGGTCGTCCAGCTTGTCTTGCAGAACCTTGGTGATTTTTTCCATCCGCTCCATTGCCATTTGTAGTTCCGAAGTGTCTTCTATCAATGACTTTGTTACCACTTCAACTTGGGAAACTCTTTCGGTCATTTTCTGGAAGTCTGCACGCAACAGCGTAACCTCGGAGGAGATGGAACCCACTGTCATCTTTACCTCTGAGAGGGTCTTCATAATGTCCTCTAGTGTCACCTTCTTGGTTCCCTCCGAGTCAGGAGGAGCGCCCGTGGAGCTTCTTCCAGCAATTTGGGAGTGTCCATGTTGGCTATAGGCAAACTTGTCCAGTTTGGCCTGCGTCGAATCACTCCTGGATCCTTTGTCTGCCATGATTAGAGGCGTAACCCACTACGGACTGTACCGCGGGTCCTGTGCAGTGATATGCTGGGCACCTGACGGGTGGGTCTGGGGGTTTTTCCCAAATCAGCCAAGGGGTTGTCGATGTCCCGTCTCTGAGTGGGTCACACGCTGATGAGGCTGTTTTGCTTTGGCAGTAGTTTTGTACCGGCTACCAGTGCTAGTGATCGTTATGGCGCCGGCCAGGTCCACAGGTTGTTCGAGTGTGTCGGGGGGAGCCGTCGGTTCGTTGCGCAGTGCAGCAGTCGGTGGGTCTCGTGATGACAGGCTCCCCAACACACCCCTTGCTTCAGAGTAATTTTCCCAGCGCTATCACTGCGCCACCACCGTATTCTGGGAGAGTGGTGGGTGTCAGCCCGGGGCCCGACCGGAGTGTCATTCAATGGGGTCTCTCCCGCTATTCCGTTTCCGGGTGAGGTATGTGTCTCGAAAGGTTCCCCCTGCGCTTCTTTTTATGTGTCTAGCCAAGTTGCAATGTTCAAGATCACTTACTGGCCCCAGTTCTGCCGTCCCAGCGAGGGGGTGTCTCGTCCTCTCTGGAGCACCGGCTCTTTCTCAGCGTGCTCGCGGTAATGCAGGTGTTTCCTCAATATGGCGACCCACGGCAAGCTATGGCGCAGCCTGTCCCCGGACACCCGCACCAGGCCAGTCCTCCCGCGAGGTCGCAGCGCCGTCCCACAGCCCCCGGCGGCCGCTCCTATTCACTCCCGTCACTCCAGGCTCCCAGGGGAGCCAACTCTTACTTTTCAAGGCAGGCCGCCAGGGAAGCGGCTGCAGGGACCAAGGTCAGGCCGGCCAGAGTGCACCTCCGCCGGGGCAGCAAGTACGCCAGGCCGGTGCCTCCACGCAGTCACAGGCCCAGTGACGCCGGCGTCGGACACTGCAGTATCCGGCCCACGATACACGCCGGAGTCGGATCTGGCGATGCCGCTTGGGTCCCGGTGCTGGTTCCGCCACTTCAGGTGGGTGATGTGTCGGATATATGTGCCGGATTACATTGAAGGCCGATATGCCTTGGGGAGCTCCCTCTTCAAGCGGCCGCCATGCTCGGCTGCTAGCCACGCCCCCGGTTAAACGATATTTAATAGGTTTTGAATAGAGTGCTCTACTATAATCTCACCCAGGGAGGAGCCATCTGTCCATGGCATACCCCGGATCGCCAATGCCTCCATATGTTCCATGGTTAATGGCGTCTAAGTGGGCCGGTCAATAATTTTTTTTGATGTCTGGTAGGCTAATGCCTCCGTCATACCAATTCCGAGTGAGCTTGGTTAACGCAATCCGGGGTTTACCATCCCACAGAAGGTCCCTCTGAAGACTCTCTATTTCCTTAAAATATGATGCAGGAACTGGGTCCATCGAATTCTGTAGGGCATAAAGGAAATGGGACAGGGACATCATTTTATATAAGGCAGCCCGCCCAAGAAGGGTCAAGGGCAGGGACGCCCAGTGTCTAACATCCGCCCGCAGGTGATCCATCGGTGGCTGTAAGTTTTTGTCAAAGAAGTCAGTGGCACTATTTGTGATAATAATACCTAGGTATTTAAAGGAGGTAGTTGTCAATGCCAGGGGGCAGTCCTCTTGTAACTGCGGTCCCGGGCCCTTAAGTACGTAGACCACCGACTTGGACCAATTTATGGTATAACCTGACAGTTCCCCATGTGTATTGCAGAGATGTAATAGGGCAGGGATCCCATTGCTCGGGTCAACCATGTATATGAGCATATTGTCCGCATATAGGGAGATTTTATCCTCCCAGCCAGTCTCCCATGTGATGCCACGGATCAGTGGCGTTGTCCTAATTAGGATCGCTAAGGGCTCCAGCACCAGGGCAAAGAGCAGAGGCGACAATGGACACCCCTGTCTTGTTCCACGCCCCAACAGGAACGTCGGTGAAATGTGGCCATTTGCTGCTACTTGTACCACCAGTGACGCGTATAGTAGCCGCACCCACGCTATGTATTTCGGGCCAAAGCCCATACGTGCAAGTACTGCAAACAGATATTCCCATTCCACTAAATCGAACGCCATTCTGGCATCAAGGGAGAGGATCACAGCCTGTTCGGAAAGGAGGTGTGTACGTGCCATCACTCCATGGACCCTTCTGAGATTCAGTGCCGTGCTCCTGTGGGGCATAAAGCCCGACTGGTCAGGGTGTATCAGTGTGTGTAGATGTTGTGTCAGACGGCTGGCCAGTAGTTTCGCCAGAATTTTGGCTTCCACATTAAGCAAGGATATTGGGCGGTATGAGGTGCAGTCGGTTGGTGGTCTGTTTGGTTTCGGTATGGCCACTATCGTGGCCGTGCGTTGGTCAAGCGGCAACTCCCCCCTGCGCAGGCTGTCCGTGTACATATCAAGCAGTGGCTTACTTAGTTCCGTGGCCATCGCTTTGTACCATTCTACAGGTAGTCCGTTGGGACCTAGCGCCTTGCCGGACTGCAATGCCTGTATGGCCAAGTGAATTTCATCTTCCGACAGGTCAAGGTCGAGCTCTAGCTGCGCCTCTTGAGTAAGTCTGGGGATGGCAATATTTTCTAGTGAGTCTGCTGCTGCTTGCGCCGTAACGACATGCTCCGGGGTGTATATCTTTTGGAAGTGGTGTGCCAGGATGCGTACAATGTGTTCAGGGTGTGTCTGTAACTGTCCGTCACGCGTGCATAGCCTCTGTATGCCTCTAGCACTACCTCCTCTCCTATCCAGCCATGCCAGCATTTTCCCTGCCTTGTCACCCACATCATATATCCTATGCGCTGTACCCGCTATGTAGCATTGTACTGTTGTCTTAAGGTGTGCCTGGTACTGTTGTTGACGCAGTTGTAGCAAATGTAAAGTGCTCGGGGTGGGGTCAGACATGTGTTCAGTGTTAGCAGTATGAAGTGCCAGTTCCAGTTCAGTAAGCGCCCGTCGGGATTCCCGCTTGTGTCCCGTTATAGCTGCTACTGCGGCACCTCTGAGGACCGCTTTGTACGCTTCCCACAGGACTGAGGGTGAAGAGACCTACCCAGTGTTTTCCTGGAAGTATTGTGTGGTCACTAATTTGAGTTTTTTCCTAATTTTGGGGAGTTTTAGATAGTTAGGGTAAACAGGGTATATTCTAGCGCATTTCTTCTCTCTGGTAGTGAGTGACAGAGAGACTGGCGAATGGTCAGATATGCCTCTAGGCAGGATATCCATCTTATCTACTGATCCCAGTTCCATCCCCAAAAACAAAAAATAGTCTATTCGGGAAAGGCTATTATGTGTAGCGGAGTAGTATGTGTACTGGGTCGCCCCTGGATGTAGTTGCCGCCATATGTCCAGAAGGCCCATTGCTTCCAGAAAGGCAGGAAGCGTGGAACTCCCCCTGGGGCGCTCTCTCACGGGAAAAGTGTCTAGTGCGGGATCAACTATTGCGTTGAAGTCTCCCCCTATGATCGTATCACCCTCCGGGAGGTCCAGGAGAAATTTACCGAGTGCCGGCAGTGCCGTGGAGTGCTGGGGGAATGTACACGGAGACAACATTAAGAGGTCTCCCGTCCCATTGGCCATGTATTGCGGCGAAGCGACCCTGATCATCTGTCTTGCAGCTTTCCATCAGAAAAGGCGATGTTTTTTTCATGAGTATTCCAGTGCCCCTGGAGCCCGTCGTGAATGCTGCATGTGTTGCCATCACATACCCTCGCCTATCCAGCGCTTTACATGTTGTCCCAGCCAGATGCGTCTCTTGGAGCAGCACAAGATCTGGCCCTTGTCGTTTAATGGCCTGTAGTACTAGCCCCCGCTTAATTTTATCCCCCAGGCCTCTAACGTTCCAAGTAAGCATGCGCAGGGGGGGTACCACAGTTGTGTTAGGGGGGGCCTCAGCTGGTGAGGTGCTTAGTCGTTGGGTCATTGGTTCGTATGAGCAGTGTATAGGTGATCTGCTGCCTATTTCCCTGCAGGCATGGTGCTGCGAGGTGGCGTTTCTGAATTGGTCGGTAGATGGTGCGTGCGTGTGTCACAGAACATGAGTGATGACTATCAACAGTAACATTAACATTACAACTCCCTCTCCAGCCCCCCACCCTGCTTCCCTGCCCCACGGTCCATTTCCCTACCCGTTTCCCCAACTTGGCAGAGTGCTTTACCCCATTCCTAACCATCTTACTTGCTCGTGGGGTTGGTGAGTCCCCTACAGGCACCGGTTATTGCCCACCGTACTCAGCTTCACCAGCTCCAGGGTCCCTCATGTTGGTCCCGTACAGCCTCCTAGACAATCCGCCTCTCCAACTGGGCCGGTTGCCATGAGGTAAGCGGGTCCCGTTCCAAATCAGATTCCAACTCCGTAGCGTCTTCTTGGTTCACAGGAGGGCTGGCCGGCACGTCTGTGTGCCCGTTGGTACGATGGTCTCCCCGGTCTCTGTGTGTACGCCAACGTTGTCCCACCTGTCTCCAGCCGTCAATCCAGTCTTGCGCCACTTCTGGCTTGTCAAAAAACCAAGTCTTTCCGTCCGCCACAATCCTTAGTTTAGCGGGGAATAACATTGAATATGGCAGGCCCTTGTCTCGGAGCACTTTCTTGACGTCAGTAAATGACTTCCGGCGTCTGGCCACGTCCGCCGTGTAATCCGGAAAAAAGGCTAACGTTGCGTTTTGTAGCTTGACAGGTGGCGAAACCCTCGCTGCTTGCAGGATCGCATCTCTGTCTCTGAAATTAAAAAGTCTGGCCAGCACCGGCCGTGGCGCCGCCCCAGGTTTGGGCGTTCCTCCAGGAACCCTGTGAGCCCTTTCGACAGAGAAGAAGTGAGACAGTCCCTTAGGTTGCAGTTTATTCTTTATGAGGTCCTCGACGTATAGGTCCATCGCTCTCTTCCCCTCCGTCTCCGGCAGGCCAAGAATGCGTATGTTGTTTCTTTGGGAACGCCCTTCTTGGTCGTCCAGCTTGTCTTGCAGAACCTTGGTGATTTTTTCCATCCGCTCCATTGCCATTTGTAGTTCCGAAGTGTCTTCTATCAATGACTTTGTTACCACTTCAACTTGGGAAACTCTTTCGGTCATTTTCTGGAAGTCTGCACGCAACAGCGTAACCTCGGAGGAGATGGAACCCACTGTCATCTTTACCTCTGAGAGGGTCTTCATAATGTCCTCTAGTGTCACCTTCTTGGTTCCCTCCGAGTCAGGAGGAGCGCCCGTGGAGCTTCTTCCAGCAATTTGGGAGTGTCCATGTTGGCTATAGGCAAACTTGTCCAGTTTGGCCTGCGTCGAATCACTCCTGGATCCTTTGTCTGCCATGATTAGAGGCGTAACCCACTACGGACTGTACCGCGGGTCCTGTGCAGTGATATGCTGGGCACCTGACGGGTGGGTCTGGGGGTTTTTCCCAAATCAGCCAAGGGGTTGTCGATGTCCCGTCTCTGAGTGGGTCACACGCTGATGAGGCTGTTTTGCTTTGGCAGTAGTTTTGTACCGGCTACCAGTGCTAGTGATCGTTATGGCGCCGGCCAGGTCCACAGGTTGTTCGAGTGTGTCGGGGGGAGCCGTCGGTTCGTTGCGCAGTGCAGCAGTCGGTGGGTCTCGTGATGACAGGCTCCCCAACACACCCCTTGCTTCAGAGTAATTTTCCCAGCGCTATCACTGCGCCACCACCGTATTCTGGGAGAGTGGTGGGTGTCAGCCCGGGGCCCGACCGGAGTGTCATTCAATGGGGTCTCTCCCGCTATTCCGTTTCCGGGTGAGGTATGTGTCTCGAAAGGTTCCCCCTGCGCTTCTTTTTATGTGTCTAGCCAAGTTGCAATGTTCAAGATCACTTACTGGCCCCAGTTCCGCCGTCCCAGCGAGGGGGTGTCTCGTCCTCTCTGGAGCACCGGCTCTTTCTCAGCGTGCTCGCGGTAATGCAGGTGTTTCCTCAATATGGCGACCCACGGCAAGCTATGGCGCAGCCTGTCCCCGGACACCCGCACCAGGCCAGTCCTCCCGCGAGGTCGCAGCGCCGTCCCACAGCCCCCGGCGGCCGCTCCTATTCACTCCCGTCACTCCAGGCTCCCAGGGGAGCCAACTCTTACTTTTCAAGGCAGGCCGCCAGGGAAGCGGCTGCAGGGACCAAGGTCAGGCCGGCCAGAGTGCACCTCCGCCGGGGCAGCAAGTACGCCAGGCCGGTGCCTCCACGCAGTCACAGGCCCAGTGACGCCGGCGTCGGACACTGCAGTATCCGGCCCACGATACACGCCGGAGTCGGATCTGGCGATGCCGCTTGGGTCCCGGTGCTGGTTCCGCCACTTCAGGTGGGTGATGTGTCGGATATATGTGCCGGATTACATTGAAGGCCGATATGCCTTGGGGAGCTCCCTCTTCAAGCGGCCGCCATGCTCGGCTGCTAGCCACGCCCCCGGTTAAACGATATTTAATAGGTTTTGAATAGAGTGCTCTACTATAATCTCACCCAGGGAGGAGCCATCTGTCCATGGCATACCCCGGATCGCCAATGCCTCCATATGTTCCATGGTTAATGGCGTCTAAGTGGGCCGGTCAATAATTTTTTTTGATGTCTGGTAGGCTAATGCCTCCGTCATACCAATTCCGAGTGAGCTTGGTTAACGCAATCCGGGGTTTACCATCCCACAGAAGGTCCCTCTGAAGACTCTCTATTTCCTTAAAATATGATGCAGGAACTGGGTCCATCGAATTCTGTAGGGCATAAAGGAAATGGGACAGGGACATCATTTTAAAAAGAGTTGCCCTACCCAACAGCAAGAGTGGTAAAGATTTCCAGGTCTTTAGATCTTGTTTCAGCCTTTGTATAGGCGGTAGGAGGTTGCGAGTGCAACGGCTCATGGGACTTAGTGTGATGAAGATGCCCAAGTATTAAAAGCCGTCAGACGCAATCTGAAGTGGGCAGTTCCTCGGAAGGACAGGGGGCTCTCTCTGTAGGGCATTGGGAACAGATTTTGTCCAATTCACAGTGAAGCCTGAATATCTACCAAACACCACTAGGATATCAAAAAAACATATAAAAGAGGCCCTCGGACGGAGAAATCGAATACAATAGGATATCATCCGCATATAGGGATATCTTATCCTCCCAATCCATTGACCAACACATTCCGTGGATCATTGGATCTCTACGGATCTACGCCGCTAGGGGTTCTAGGGCCAAAGTGCGATTATTCACCACTACCTGAGCCATTGGTTCTGAGTACAATGACCAGATCCTACTCACATAGCTTGTTCCAAATCCCATTTTGGAAAGTACAGCAAAAAGATCCGGCCATTCCACCATGTCAAACGCCATGGTGGCGTCCAATGAGACAAATACTGCCAGTTCCGGGATAGTTGCTGCTCTGCCCAATGCTCCATGTACTCTGCACAAGCTTAAGGCAGTGTTACGATGCGGCATGAAACCGGATTGGTCCAGATGCACCAAACTGTCTATCACCTTTACCAGCCAGATCGCCAACAACTTTGCAAGGATCTTAGGTTCTGCGTTAAGTAAGGATATTGGTCTATATGAGGCACAACTGGTTTTGGGTTTCCCTTCCTTGTGAATGACTACTATGTTAGCTGTTCTTTGGTCTATGGGGAGTGCACCCTTTTTTCGACTGTCCTCAAACATCAAGCAGAGATACGGGGCTATTTTATCCGGTCTGAGCTTATAGAGTTCAATTGGCAGGCCATTGGGGCCTGAGGCTTTCCCGGAATGAATCGCCCGTATCGCCTGGGCTACCTCTTCATTCGAGAACTCGGGCTTTGGATAAGATTGAATTTTATCAGTGACTAGAATAGTTTCCTTCTCCTGATCTCTCGTGAGCCTTAATGTTTGACCATTGGTGTTATGTCGCTGTACTATTTTCCTTAAAATTAGGGTATTGTCATATTGCAGATTCCCCTGATGAAGGGCATATGTGAAAAGCCCGAAATGTTTCGGGATATTTGAAATTCTGTTGTTTTATCTGATTACAAGCTGTATCATTCGTCATTTTCTGAACCACACTATATCTGCGACGTTCAAGTATAAAGCAGATTATATCTATCTTCATGGTTGGATGATCTGATTTTCAGTTTTGATTCATTGATAACTGTTGGACTACTGTGATTTTATAAAGTATAATAGCACATCATTAATGATTGTTTAGATAACGTTGTGTACACTTTACAGGGAATTGTTTGTAGTGCACTGGGTATTCCTGGATACATTTCTGGGCATATTCTTTTCATTTTTGAATTAGGTGGCCTGAAGAGCCCCTGACCTGGTGCACACATTATTTGTTCAAGTCTCATCCAAGTACGTAGAAGTGTTTAATTTGTTTAAACTAGAATCTTAGAGTGCATCTCAGCTGCGCTTCCCTATTACTTTTAGAAAGTTGGCATTTTTTTGTTGTCACCATTTGGTGTCTTCAGCCTGATCCTGGTTCACATGACTAGATGAACCTGTCAGTTGCTTGCGTATTACTCCCAGGTAGAGAGACAATGGGAAGATAGGTGTTGGTAGGATAAGCCACTTCTGTGTTAACGAGGGGGAGGAGCTGCACCTACCCTACTTGCACATTACAAAGACTCTGCCTGAGCCTCTCACAAAGGGTTTAACACAGGTCTTTTGTGACACCAGACAAGTAGAATCTAGGGCTGGAAGGAATGGGATGCCTGACATCTCATGGGTGTAGAAACCCTAAGAAGCTTCCACTACATCAAAGTGGGCATTCGGTATAAATATTTTCCCCCTAGGCCCAACCCTTCACCTCACCTCTGGACTTGTGGAGTCTTCCAGGAAGGACTTCTCTGCTGATGAAAGGACTGCCACTGTGTCATCTATGAGTCCAGCCCTCCCAAGTTGTGCCACCCCACCCCAGTCCTGTTATGTTATGTTAGGAAATTTGTAAAGTGATCGATTGCCCAACGGGCCGTCTAGGCACTAGCTGAAATGACCGCAGTGAAAGGGAAACCATATGAAGCAGTCCTGGGCCCTTGGAAGTCAGTCTGAAGGTGTCCTGCCAGCACATCTATGGATCCAGCAGAACCAATGCATCTCTTCTGCGGTGCATCTCTTGCAGAACTGGTGCATTACCTTGGGTGCTCAAAGCATTGTCCTCGGCACCGATGCATCGCCTCTGCTTTGTGGACTTTCTGGTGCAAGAACTTCACAAATCAGCCCATCGCAGCTGATACTGCATGACACATCTCCACACAAGGAAAACACAAAGAGATGATGGACGGAGTGCTGAAACTTTTCAGACACTCACCTCCATTCACAGATCTGCATTGAATCCATCATCGTTCTTTAGCTCACTTCGCCACCCCAGTTCAGACACAACTATATGCAAATCAGTCTTGACCCTGTGCCTCATGGGAACAGTCCAGCCCGAACTGCCAAGCCATGTCTTCCCTGGACTGGAAAAAAGCACCCTGGGACCGGTTTCTAACAGCCCTCATCAGCCAGGCTAGCTTGAATCCAGCGGCAAAGTGAGCAAAGGACCCACGTCTGGGCATACCCTGCCAACTTAAGGCGAACAAAGCAAACACAAGGAGATGATGGACGGAGTGTTGAAACTTTTCACACACTCACCCTAATCACAGATCGGGGTTGAATCCATTATCACTCTTTAGCTCACTTCGCCACCTCAGTTCAGACACAACTATATGCAAATCAGTCTTGACCCTGTTCCTAGGATGCATGTTTCCAGTCTAGGAAAGACATGGCTTGGCAGTTCGGGCTGGACTGTTCTAAAGAGGCACAGGGTCAAGATTTTGGGAAATGGATTGACCAATGATTCAATGGGTTCCAGAATTGTGTTAACAATGACATGTTCCACCTTTGTGTTTAATGGACAGGTATTAGAAAGTCTGTGATTAATTATAGCGGGGATAGGGAAATTGAGTAGGGCTTGGTCTCAGTCAAGTTTGGGGACACAATTTGGCATCCATAACACCCACCGCAACGCCCATGGAACGCCTGCCAAGCAAAACGTAAGGCAATGCAGTGATTTGCGCTGCCTTACCTTACTCCATATCTATGAGGTCATTCAAAGCCATGCATTGTGGCTTTGCGTAGCTTCATAGATATGGTTTTCTAATATGAGCTGCTGGAGCATCACCAAAAGTGATGCTCAGGTGGCGCAAGGGGCTCATAAATATGCACCCCCTTCCCAGTTTCTAACACCCGTCAAGCACTACTTGCAAGAGTGTTGATGTCAACGTTCTTGGTATCCGAAAACAGTACAGTCTCTCTTTTTTTACCAATGGTTTAACAGCAGAAAAAGGCTGGTGTGCAAGGACTCTGAAAGTCCTTCAGCCAATCAACCTGGATGGGGTCTTTGGCGGTCAATAGGATATACTTAGCAGTAATCAAGTCAAATATAAAGCATTTGGAGTGAGTAGGATTTGGCAGTGTTTGCCGAAAGCATTGTTATGGAGAAATACTAAGAACAAATTGAGTCCTTGACATTACCCCAATGGAGATTGAAATCCCTAAGAAAGATGCTGGTCTCAGTAATTATCAGCTGGTAGTAATACACTCTACACATTCCTCAATTAATGTGCAGTTCTCACCTAGAGAATGACAGATGTTTAATCTGACTGTTGATTTTTTTATGGACAAAGACTTTAAGTGAAATGCATCGAACGGAGTGGCATTGATCAGTTGTTTTGATGTCGTTTTCGTCAGTGGATCATTCTTTTATAAATATCTGTTTATCACCACCACAATGTCGTCCTCACTCTCACATTGGAGAATAGAGTAGTGCAGAGGGTAAAGGATTTCAAAACATTGTGTGAGGTTCCTTAAGCTTGGTTTCTATGAGGACTATGCTATCCAGGTCATGGTTCACAACTATTGTGAACCATGACCTGGATAGCATAGTCCTCATAGAAACCAAGCTTAAGGAATCTCACACAATGTTCAGAGATCTCAAACCAATGCATAACCGCCTTAAGGAAGTAATGCAGTAGACAGCACGAAAAGGAGCAGTCGATTTTGCTAAATGGAGTGACCAGTGATTCAAAGGGTTCCTGAATTGTGTTGACAATGACATGTTCAACCTTTGTGGTTAATGGACAGGTATTGGAAAGTCTATGATTAATTACAGCAGGGATAGGGAAACTGAGTAGGGCTTGCTCTCGGTCAAGTTTGGGAACACAATTTGGCATCCATAACTTTCATTGGATTGCAAAGTTCATCACTCTTAGGTGGAAGGACCACCATTGTTCCAATGCAAAATACCCCAATAAAGATTATCCTTCACAGGCAGACAGTTAAGAGGGTAATCAAGATGAGGACACCATTTGAGTTTACCATTCATACTTGGAATTTAATCACCTACTGTGCTAGGGAGTCAATTTTCTCGCAGGATGTTCCAAAGAGGTCATGATGAATATTGAGTGTGGAACTGATGTTGTCTCGAAGTGAGATTACTTAATCACTGCATTAGGACACGGGGTCCAGCAAAGCCATGCAGAGTTGGCTAGGATGTTTCTAATTGCTAACTTGATGAGGGAAGAGGTGTGACAGTCAGGTCTCTCAGCAAAATTAAGATTAGATCGGCTCAATAGAACATGTGCTTCAGGCAGAAGTGTACATATAAAGTCATGTGCAGGTTGCAAGTAGACTGAAAATGAAGAGAGTGGGAAGAGGGTTTTGAGGGAGCAGCACAAGGGGGCTTCCCAAAATAAGTGGAGTGAAAAGTGCTAGAGGACAGAATAAGTGAATGCTGAATTTGACTAGGAGGGACTGGGTTTGGGTCAACTAGGTAACAATCTGGAGAGAGTTTTAGGTTGAGGCAGACCGGGAGAAGGAGGAGGAAGGTGATAAATTGATGACTGACAATGATGTGAAGAGGTGTGTGAAGATATAAAGAAAGCAGAGTCTATCACCCTTAATTTAATCGGGATACCACATGAGGGAGTGTTGGAAAAACAAAGATTGAGAGAAGAAGAAGGGTAAAGGTTAGGGACTAACAACTGAGGAGTTAGTGAACCAGCTGTGGTATTTTCTGGATAGGTAGAAGTTGCAACAAGTTTGTTGGAACAAGATAAAGCTTCAGAAGAAGGATTGAAGGAACTATAGGGGTAATAAAACAAAGTCAGGGCTTCATTAATTGTTTGAATCATAATCCTGTTATTGTTAAAATGGAAATAGATACGTTGCTGTGGAAATTCTTAGAGGGAGACACTGTTAGGTTTTGACCACAATGTGTTTTAGTAACAGAAAAGGTATTCAAGTGCTTATGAAGTGTTTCTTTACAAATGGTGTGCTAAGCATGAAAAGTAGCAGATCTGTTTTGAGGTTCCACTGCGACTCACAGTGATACTGGTTAGCAATTAGTATTTTATGGAATTTTCTCAAGGTCTTATGTCTGACATTTATAAAAGCATAGTTGGATAAATGATTTTAAAGGAGTTCGGTCTTGATTTCAACAAGTGTTTGAAGAGCCAGGAAAGACTGCAATGGGACATCATTGAAGTTAACCAAGGGGGGAGTGGAAGAATAAGTAGGTGTAGAAACAGGTAGTCACAGGACCACTAGGGGAAAGGCGTTACTACAGAGATTTAAGAAAGGAGATATATTAGCATAACAATGATAAGAGTGAATGAGTGGGCTGAATGCAAGGAAAAACAGCATGTAGACAAATTCAGGAAGCACTAGGATAATGTAGGCTGGCTTGATGGTAATACATGTACCTAGTACTAATGTACATTTTGTCTTATGGAATTAACTGCAAGCAACTGCTTGATATGCAAATTAAATAGCTACTACCGTTGCACAGTTATTAAAGCCAGGCAGGTGCGGTTGGTCCATTTTTAGGATAGGGATGGCATTCATGTAGATCAAGAGCTACTCCATTCTATATGACAATGGTCAGGAAAGCAGCATGAAATAGATAGGAAATGTTTTGTTAAAGATGGATTCCACTGTGGGCCTCTTCTCCTGGTATCGCCCTTCAATGAGAGCAAATATGGGGGCGCAGGTATTCTTGCATTCCAAAACCTGTTATGAACTATCTACATGTGTCCATCTTATCATTCAGAGAATGACCTCCATAATCTACAAAAATACCTTTGCTAAATTAGGGAACAGTTTTGGAAACACATGGCATATTTAATCTTTTGCACAGGCACTCAATGGTGTACCTATCATAGGAGCATCAGGTGCAGTGCAACGGGGCCCAGAGCCCTAGGGATCCATTGAGCCATGATCATTGTTGTATTTTACTAAATAGCAATAGTGAAATGGGCCACTTTCCTTGCTTACACCAGGACCCATGGTATCATTGCACCGGTACTGCAGGGACTCATAGAGCCCTACTTGAAGGCTTGATAGAGTAGAACTGCTTTTAATAATTTAATGTGATAGCTAGGAATAAGCGCCAGTACTATAGACAAAGAATAGCAGCATTTACAGCAAAAGAGGAAAGAACGTCCCAGAATGGAGTTGGCCTAACGGCTAAGGCGCTCGACCTCCGACCTGGGGATCTAGGTTCGAGTCTCGGTAACGACGCCACGAAATCTCCTGTGATTCTGGGCAAATCACTTAAACTCCCCGTGCCTAAAAATATGAAAGTGTGTGTCCTCATGTAAAAAACATAACTTGTGCTCTGTAAAGCGGTCTGATACCTGATTTAGGTTCAGGTCTAGTTCGCGCTATATAAAACTCTACCAAAAAAAAAAATGCAGACCCAATCCTCTATTTAGAGATTCAAGTGATAATTACATTCCCATTTCATTAGAAGATCAAAGTGAGTATAATATCTGCTCCTGATCCCTTCATGAATACCAGCTGGTAAAGAGTAATAGATTTTGTGTTGGCCCATTAAGATGCAAACAAAGAAACTGAGGAGCTCTCTTAAGAATCATTGTTGGTAAAAAAAGAAAAGATACTGTAATTCCATAATCTGGCATATCAAGAGAAATTAAAAGTATTTTACAAACATGCAAGCGTTGGGAAAATATAGGCATTGACTTCCTCAATGACTGCCCTATGCTAATACACAAAATAGTGGCTCCATTCAGGGCCAGGACCTCTCCAAACTTTAATAATAAGGATGATTAAACATTTTACCTCGTTGGAGTCACTTAGAATTTCCCAAGGAAAATTTACTTTGGTAGGTGGAATCCTTCACTGGGAAAAGTGAGGCAAATTATATAACCCTAAATATATTTAGTTTTTTTGTTAAGATATTATAGCAGCTATTTATAATACTGTGTTAATCATGTTAAATACTCCTAAAACATATATAGTTTCTGTTCTAAAAGCATCAAACACATAAAAAATAATAATGGTTTAAGGCCTAATTGCAAAACTATGTAAGGACCGTGGTAAGAACAGATCTCTTGTTCATCATCAAACTGAAGTTCGTCAAAATGAGGGTGATTACTGAACTGCAGAAGCATAGAACCTCTTTTGAATTCTGTATTTGGTTTTGAGAAATTAATGTAAGTATGTGAGGTGCATAAAATAGAAGAAGTGCTGGAGAAAAGATATGTTATCCCCTTAAGCATTGGAAAATGGTTGGTTATCATGAGAACTTTGGATGCATTAGCTGTTTTTAGCTAGAAATGTAGCAACTTTTGTCGACATACCTAAAGTAAACAACAGAACGTAACATAATAATATACAAAAAACAATTGAAGCGTACCAGACCACAACACAATATGTCATTAAAAAAAACTTCATCAGACCACAACACAGCAACCCTACATTACAATAATGCACAACAGCACAAAAAAACAGATCAGATCAACCTAACAACAAAATGCCTCATAACACATATGCACAAACATTTTTGTCACACGATATCAACTTCAGGCGTCTCCTTTGATAGAATGGTGGGAAAAGATGTTTATATTAAGAGCTGCTTTACCAATGCCAGAAAGGACATGTAACAGCACCAGTTAAAAATGTTTTCTGATCCAGCCTCTGAATTGTACTTTGTCAGTGATTTTTTTTCCTCACGAAAGTTAACCATAACTTAAGGTTAACAGTTTCTTTCAGTGAATTTTAATAGATTTGAGATTATTTACTACATCTGACTGCTATAAAATCAACCCTCTTCCAATATAGTATTGATTGTGCAAACTTGAATGCCCAAACACCGCTGTACAAAGAGGAATGCCGTGCATCATAGTGGTTGGCTGCAGGGCAAAAAACACATAGATCACAGTTGTAATTTGAGTCTGTCTCGTTTTAAACTAAATAATATTTGTGGTAATTGTTTTATTTTATTTGCTTCTTTACTAATGTGTGAATTAAAGAGACATAGAGAATAAATTATTCAAGACTTTTTTTTTTAGAGTGTTTTTTGGAGACTGGGTGGTGAGCCTATATGTAATATGTATTATTGTAACTGCTCCCCTTCTTTTGAAGTTGTGATTTTAGATGTCGGAAAGGTTACTGACCTTGTAAGGATTTGAGGAGCGTGCGGGGCCTCTTCACCATTGTAACCATGTTCATCTCAAATTAGTCACAATTGTATAGTTACATTTAATTTACTGAACACCTTTTAAGCCCAGCATGATTTGGGGTTCCCGACACCAGTGAAACCATGACATGCCAATCCCACCCATGCCTATTTTCCAGAGTTCCTGGAGGATCCACAAACTGTTATGGACCATTACAGAGGCTTAATTGGTTCCAGAGCGTGTATTCAACTCCATTCGAGATGTTTTTGCGTGTCTGCCCTCAATTTGCCATATGTGGCCAACCTCTGCTGTGCATGGCTTCTACCATGTCCAGTGGGGGTTGGTTGCGGCCAGGATTTTTACCTAACTCAACATGTGGGGCCGACCCCAGCGACTCATGGCCTTTGGCCAAGCACAATGGGCATTGACGGCAGGGCCTGGCCTAAAGTGAGTCCACATATCCAAAGTGCCGTGGGCGGTCAACACTGGCTGGCTTTTGGCTGGCTATGCCCTCAACTGCTGTTGTGGCCAATCCCGCTGCATAAAGGCCTTTGCAAGGCCCGGCTCATAACCCTCAGCCAGTCCCTGTTGTGCATGCCCTTCAGCTGTGTACAGCAGGGGTTAGCCACAATTTCCTGGCTTACAGCCAGGCTTTGCTCCCAACATCTGTGGTGTAGTCAACGACTGCTGTGCATAGCCTTCTGCAGTGTGCATCAGGGGTTGGCTGCAGCAATCTGTCCTACTAACAGTAGGCAGTATGGCCAATCTGTCTGCTGTGCATTGTTGAAGGGGGACTTGCCTTCAGCCTGGCCCTGAGACCAAACCCGCCAGTAGGCTCTTTTTTTAACAATTGTAGGATCTGCTGATCCTTTCATAGGATTCCCAGATCCTTTCACCTGCTTGTAGACACTTGTTTGGCCTTTTGTGGTGTCCACGAGAGCCAGAAATAGCCAATTGCATTTGAATGTTATGTATGTATTGTGAAAACCTTTGGGTTACTTGATAAAGACGATTTCTTTTTGAGTTAATGTAACTGTAAATTAACTGTGATGAGTGACTTTGCAAGGTTTGAGCATGCCTCTCACAATATAAACCTGCCCTAAAAGCTAGAAGAATATATAAACGTTCTACTCCCTCCACCTCTCCTTCAATTATCACACTGTTCTTCCTGCTAAGTTCTATCAGTCCAAAACCCTGGCGCCCACACTTTTTTATCCTAATCACCAAACTTCCAAGAAATGTATTACCAACCAGCATCTGGAATACAAACAGTGCCCAGGACGCACAACAGGGGTGTGCGCCACTTTTCTGAACTCCGGGGGCAAAGTCATGTTACAGAAGAAGGTGCAGCAGTGCACCAGTGCACATAGAACACTTGTGCTATCTCCTGGGGGTATTTCCTCATTAGCATGAGGCCATGGCCCATGATAAGGAGGGAAACACTTTGCCTTTGCACTTGCAACCTATTATGAACATGGACACAGCAGCCATCAGGAGGTGTACTAACTGTGCGACACAAAAAGGTGGTGAGCAGCCAGTGAGCCCCTGAGGGAGACTCCTTCAAGGTGGGTAAGAGTCCCCATAGACCCTCATGACATCCAAGTGCAGGTGTGTACAGTCACTCACTGCACCTGCCTGCAAGGGGATCACTGTCCTCTCTTTAAAGTGCAGGCAGGATGGAGGGGATGGTTCAAACAGCCGCTCCATATTTCACTAATGCTCTGTCCACGGGGACAGGGCATTACATGTACGAGGGCTCACTGTCCGTGTTTGCTCCCCGAACACCTCTTTAAAGGTGTGCCATGGTGCAGACAAGGACAGTGCACCCGTTATGTAATACAGGCTCTGAACTTACTAGTTCTCGACGACTCCCCTGGACCTATTTGTCTTTGACTAATATCCTTGACCTGTTGGTCTTCCTTCAACATCCTACTTATGAGTGTTGAGGTGTTACAACCCAAAACCAAGGAAAATATGAGATTCAGAAGTTCATCCTGGATCGATTATGAGCCATGATGGCCAGTAGGGAATGCAAGGATGGAGACACACTCCACATTTGAGTGGTATATGTTTTGCCACACCTGGGTTTCTGGAGAGGTTCGGGTGATATAATAAACGGCGAGGTCGAAGGTCATGTGCTCTGCAGATGTCACCTGAACCCTGAAATGGCAATAAGGACCACGTTGCACCAAGACCCATTATGTATTTTTTTTATTTTTGGGTAATTTACTTGTAAATGCTGTTACCTTCATGGTAAAGTTCACAATGGGCATTGGATAGCACTCAAATGTTTAGGTTTTGTTTACCTTTCTTGAATATATTATTATTTAATAATTAGACAATGGTGATGTTCAGTTGTTTCATGGATACTGTTGTCGCTGCGCTTATTGCAAAACTATGGAATTACTGGATTTCCACATAATTTTCAGATTTCATTAAAATGATTTGTTTCTAGCTCAAAAGGATTGAATAACAATGACAGAGAATGTGCTGCATAATTAGCATTTTTTGTTGAGTAATTTAGATAAACTTGCCAGATAATTTGATCCTCCATGTTGCATAATCCTAGTAGCACTGAGACTGCTAAAGCTCCGCAAACTGGTTTGGGAGCTGTCATTATCATGAAACCATGAACCATTACCCATATTTCAAGGTTACCGTGGGATATGGATTTTATACCAATGTGTTTTGTACAATAAAGGTCAGCGAAGGTGTAAACAAAATATATAGCAATATTGTACTATTATTAATTTATGTATACATACCACATTGCGCATTTTCGCGGTTATAATTTTGTCATGACTGATACACAATATATGTGAAAACAGACTGTGTTCAGTATGTTTTCTCTTTTCATGACCATGTGACATGTGACGTCACTGTTTGGGGCGAGCACTTGCACACATACACACAATATAAGCAACAAAAAACGTTATCGACTTACAGCGTGAACAAGGGCTCGTGTAGCCTGAAACACGTAGCTGTTTTTCCTGTGCTGATTAAAATCCTTGCACCTGATCCTGTGGTCCGTCTCCTTTCTCGCCGGTTTTGCTGGATAGCTTGCCGGAGGTGCTGTGGAGTTCTTCGTGAATATTGCAGCGAAAGTTGGTTTGCTTCGCTATACGGACCCCCTCGCTGAAAAAGACGGCAGCCGCCATCAAACCTCCTTTTACAGTTCCTTGATGGAAAATTTCAACGGCTGCTCCCTGACTTCTGATATACTGCCAAAACCAATGAAGGAAGCTTTGAACTGGTCGGGTCGGAGGACCTACGGTTGGAAGACTCCTATTACGCGGTGAGTAATTTGGAATACGCTCAGGTTAGTGAGGTCAAGGACAGGACGTTATTTAGACCCGACATAATCAACGCCGGGTTGCCTTTCATAATAGCACAGAAACTATGTCAGCGGAAGCGATGAAAAAACGCGAAGAAGCAGCTGAGGAGATGTTTAGTAAAACGTCGAGCACTGTAGTAAAAAACAAAACGCCAAATGAAAATGTACACGATGCAGCAACAGTAAATATCAAAACGCTATTTAAAAATCTGGAAAAGAATAAAAAACTGGAAATAACTAAATGGTGGGAGCACAAATCGTTGAGTAAATACGCCGAAGTCGGAAGAGTATCTCGGGGTTTACGGATTCTCCTTGCTCCCAGCTTTGATAAAACCCAACCCTGCCATGTTGAAAGAGTGAGGAGAAAATAGCTTAACAGCCTCAATGAACTCGGTTCACATTTTAATCAAATATGCAACTATTGACCGTGATATAATTCTGGAAAAAATTGAGGGCCTAACAAATGAAATTAACAACAAAGGAAGTACTGATGAAATCAAAAAAATGTGGGATGCAATGAATGTGAGATTGGAAAAACACAAGGAAAAGATAAAGATTAGAAAAGCGCACAAATTTGCTCGCGATGAAGATGATTATAATAATGGCCGTATTTTTATCTTTTCCCGCAAATATAATGCACAAAAAAGACAAGAATATAGTAATAAAAAGAGTAAAAGTAAATTCAATGCACCACCAGAGAATGCCTCTACAAGTGGAATACCCGACAAAACTAATGTGGAAAATGATGACAATGAAGATATAACCAGCACTGAAACAATTTCACTAACAAGTGGATCAAGATGTGAATCTATCTCTTCTAATCAATTTCCAGTAACCAGATTAGATTTGGCTGAGGAATTGGATTTTTTAGTCGAAGAAAGACTCCAAATGTCACGACCAATGTTGACGCGGCAGCAAACAAGAAAAGAAGAAACAGAAGGCGAAAAGAAAGGAAACGCAGATGTAAACAAAAATCAACAAAAAAAGAATTAAAAAAGCAATTGGAGCAACAGACAGTAGAAGATAAAACTATAATTAATTTATCCATGATAACCTTGACCAAGGCAGAAGAACAGCTATTATCACTTGGCCTTAATTACTGTCCCACACAAAGCTTCAATTACGCGATGACTCGAGTGGATGTGTTTTGCTTCATCCGTAAACTCAAGCTAAAGAAACATTTTGCCTCAAAAGATGCCAGAGTCACAATGCGAATGGACAAAGACAATTGTGTGTCAGCCAAGGGAAAACCTTTTTTTACTGTTCAAAGTACTCCAATCCCCTGGTGTTCATAGGGGGTCTCTCTCAAAAATTTAAGCAAAGACAATTTTGAGCAAACTACTACAGTTCCTTTTCAATCTTCTGATGCGGAGATGCATGATCTGCAAGAAAACACAGAACTGTCTGATTCTGATATCGATCAAGCAACACAGGTGAGACTTAATAAGATTGATATCTTGCAAAAAGGAGCTGGATTAAGTCCATTTAAATCTAAATCCAATTTCACACCTATGATGCCTAAAGACTGCATCGATGTATTTCATGATTGCATTACAAATGATATTAAGAAACTGTATCAATCTATAAACAACAAAAAGAGAAAGAAAAATCTACACATGACTAGAAAATATGACAAATTGATGAAGAAACTTGCAGAAAACAGTGAAATTGTATTAAAAAATTCAGATAAAGGCGGCAACCTGGTCATTTGGCCAAAAAAAGATTACATTTTGGAAGCTAATAGACAATTGGGTGATACTAACTGCTACGAAAAGACTAACCAAAAGGAATACACAAAAGCTAAAGAAAAACTGCAAAAAATGTTGGGCCAATGGCGCAGGGAAGGGTTAATCTCTCTGGAAGAGTACAAATTTATAAATATCAAATTTCCTGTACTGCCTTCCCTATACTTAATTCCTAAGGTTCACAAGCTTCTAAATCCCGTCCCAGGCAGACCAATCATCTCTGCTATCAATAGCATGGGAGAACATGTAGGACAATATATAGATTACTTCCTACAGGACTTTGTTAAAGGTCTACCTAGCTATGTACGTGACACGAGTGATTTTTTATGCAAAATTCAAAACTTAACGTGGAGTGCGAATATGTTGTTAATAACGCTAGACCTGGAATCACTCTACACGAGCATCAATCACTCACAAGGACTAGAAGCTATCAAATATTATCTATCTAGCAGAAGTATTGAATATTATGAGCACAACAAAATGATTATTCTTTTAATTGAGTGGTGTCTGAACAACAATTTCTTTGCATTTGGTTCTGATCTATTTAGACCACTAAGAGGAGTAGCAATGGGGTCCTGTTTCTCCCCCAGCTATGCGTGTTTACACGTTGGCTGGTGGGAGAAACAGGTCCTATTGACAGAACACAAACATTGGGTTGATAACCATATCTGCTGCTATTTACGTTATATAGATGATGTTTTTATCCTATGGAAGGGTGATGAACAGCAAGCTATCAAATTTGTAGAAGACATCAACCTAAACTCCATAAATTTACATTTCACATCCCATATCGATCCAAGGAAAATAGAATTTTTGGATGTTGAAATATATAGAGAATGAGACCATTAAATCGACCTTACAAAGAAAATCTACCGCCGGGAATGCTACGCTGCATGCATCCAGCATGCACCCGAGACACCTAATATCTAGCATCCCTTACGGTGAAATTTTAAGACTGAAAAGAATTTGTAGTTCACCTGAGGATTTTGATCGGTGTGTGGAAGACATGATCAAACGTTTTAAAATACGTGGTTACACTGACTCCACTCTACTAAAAGCCATTCAAAAAGCTAAATTAAGACCCAGGGAAAGCTTATTTAAAAAAAGCCTTGTAAATTGTGTGGAAACACAACTTAGTAATGTGACCTCTGCAGCAACACTGACAACAGCCAATACTAATACATGTCCACGACTCAATACAACTTTTAGTAGTGAGGAAAGAAAACTAAGAGCCATAATTAATAAAAATTGGCCGATTGTGTTGACTGACACAGTCCTTAGTGGCAAACTTCCTGACACTCCTAATATAACTTTTAGACGAGCCAGAAACATGCAGTCTACCTTGGACAAGGCAGCACCTGAAACAAAACAAAAAGTGTCCTGGCTACAATCTAATAGGGGTTTTAGGAAATGCACTAGCTGTCGTGCGTGTAAGTTTGGCATCAATAAAGCTACCTATTCCTCTCCTTTTGGTGCAAATGAAACACCCATCAGAGGCAATTTCAATTGCAAAACAGAATTTGCGGTATATATGTTCTCACGTGCACCTGTGGCTTAAATTATGTAGGAAGTACAAAGCTACATGTGCATGTGAGAATACTGCAACACCTAAGGGCAATACTCCATAACGATCAGGCCTACCCGGTGGCTCGCCACTTTAAAGATGTCCATAATCAGGATTTTGACTGTGTTAGATATTATGTGGTGGGAACCATTCCAAAACCCAAAAGAGGAGGCAATCGGGAGCGCTTACTAAGACAATTAGAAACCAAGATGATCTTAGAGTTGGATAGTAAGTGGCCCAATGGACTGAATAATATTGAGGAAATGCATAGCTTCCTATGAATTTTCAAACTACACTATCTGCTTCTCTGTCAGCAGTTGTACATAGTGGGTTATTTATTGTATCCCCATTTACATTATACTATATAAATTATTTCCAATATATAGGTTCCCTAATATTGGAACTTCATTGAATGGGAGGATTATGCAGCGCAATACACTAGCAACATCTTTTACAGCTTTTATATTAAACTATGTAGGTACATTGCTTAATATAAACTTGGAAATCTGGGGTTACTTTTATACTATTTTGAACTGTTTTGATACATGTTTTTGATACTTATGAAGGTGTATATAGCATCAATTTGAAATATCACTTTCGTCTGCCATGTGAAAGAAGAAAAGAGAGAAGAAAAAAAGTATAACTTTTTATAAAACAATTTTAAGAAATACATTTATACAATGTATATATTTATATACATTTATTGTTCATTCCCCTCTTTTTTGTTTTCCTCAGTTCTTTTCGACTAATTTCTTATATATTTCCTCAAGTATCATTTTTTCTGTATTGATGAATTTTAGAAGGAAATTTATATGATTTTAACATAGTTACAGGGCTCTGTAACGGATTGTGTTAACAATATTGATACGCTTCTTATATCAATCAGACACTTGCACTTTATATTCAATTGCTCTCTTTGCACTTCAATTTTGCACAACTTTCCGCACTTTAGAAATTCTTGCTGCTTTGCACTATAAATGTTTACATTTTTATCATGGTCTTGTAAGAAATAGGTATTATCAGTTATGATTTTCAGTTATTAGGTCCAAGTAATCTATGTGGCACCTACATACTGATATATCGTGATCATGTGACATTTGAATTTTTTGGATTTATCCAGTGATATCATGTTACTTGAAATTTCAATATCTTTATTAGATTTTGTAATTTTGTGTAAATATTGAACATCGATACAAATATGTTGGAACTGTATATATGATATCTATTTTTATATGTGCATATTTGGATTTAACCAGCAATATTGTACTATTATTAATTTATGTATACATACCACATTGCGCATTTACGCTGTTATAATTTTGTCATGACTGATACACAATATATGTGAAAACAGACTGTGTTCAGTATGTTTTCTCTTTTCATGACCATGTGACATGTGACGTCACTGTTTGGGGCGAGCACTTGCACACATACACACAATATAAGCAACAAAAAACTTTATCGACTTACAGCGTGAACAAGGGCTCGTGTAGCCTGAAACGCGTAGCTGTTTTTCCTGTGCTGATTAAAATCCTTGCACCTAATCCTGTGGGCCGTCTCCTTTCTCGCCGGTTTTGCTGGATAGCTTGCCGGAGGTGTTGTGGAGTTCTTCGTGAATATATATATATAGTCATGACAAAATTATAACAGCGTAAATGCGCAATGTGGTATGTATACATAAATTAATAATTGTACAATATTGCTGGTTAAATCCAAATATGCACACATAAAAATAGATATCATATATACATATATATATAGTTTCCAATCCTGGATCACAACATTCAAAAACAGACGCTGACACTGTGGGATCAGTTTCTCAAGGAAAAGTTTTCTTTATTCCATTAGGATGGTTTGACGCGTTTCGGGGGCAAAACCGCCTTGCTAACAACAGTTTAAACAAACAGTGACAGTGCTATATATACAAAGACAACAGTGATTGGTTTGGTGGTGGGAGAGTGTGTTGCCATGACAACTTCCTGACACATAGGCATGGAAGAGTTGTGTTTACCAACATGTGATGAGTCATGTGTACTCATGTAGTCTGTCTTCCGAGTTAAAATAACATGGTGACACATATTGGGTTTGAACTGTGCATGATTGTAATATGGCAGTCTTATGTGGTCAACCAAATTAATAAAACGTTATACATGTTAATTAGCACATTGTATATTAATCAAATAATAACGTCATGGCGAGTTCAAAATTAAAATTAAAACGGCACTAGAATACAGTGAAAAACCCGTGATTAAAGAACTTTTTTGTGGCACAAATGCAGCACTGTAATTAAAATAGCAACCTTGACAACTAGACATGTCACAAATATACAGTGCTAGCAAATTGTTACCCAGATGTTAGCCGGTCAGTATTGCAATAGTATGTCTTGCTTGAATGTTGCGTCTTTGAGCACATAAATGCGCAATCAGTATCCTGTGGGTCTGGCCGATATAGAGGAAAAGGAAAATTATCCTTGACAAATACGTCTACTGTATAATAGTAGTTGTCTATTCGGGTCATGAAATAAGTAAAGGGACTAGTGCCCGTTTTATGCAAGACCATGTGCAATGGCTCTACCATTCGCCATATCTGTGGTAAGGGCAGTGGGGAGGTTACTGTTCATTTCAAATAGTGGTGGTAGGGGGGGTGAGTGAAATAACCTAATTTGGAGTGATGCCGTATTTATTAAAAGCGGTAAAAAAGGGGGTGGTAATGGACGGAGCACCTGAACCAATCAAACACTCACACCCAGTCAAAAGATCTGGGTTTAATCCATCACCGTTCTTTAGCCCACTCTGCCACCCTAGTTCAGACATGGCTATATGCAAATCAGTCTGACCCTGTGCCTCATGGGAACAGTCCAGCCCGAACTGCCAAGCCATGCCTTTCCTGGACCGGAAACAAGCTTCCGAGGACTGGTTTCTGGCATTACAGCCGTCTTCAGCCCGGCTTGCTTGAATCCAGTGGCAAAGTGAGCAAGGGACTCACGTCTGAGCATACCCTGCCACACTTATGGCGGCCAACAGCGGTACAAAAGGGGGTGGTAATGGACGGAGCATCTGAACCAATCAAACACTCACACCCAGTCAAAAGATCTGGGTTTAATCCATCACCGTTCTTTAGCCCACTCTGCCACCCCAGTTCAGACATGGCTATATGCAAATCAGTCTGACCCTGTGCCTCATGGGAACAGTCCAGCCCGAACTGCCAAGCCATGCCTTCCCTGGACCGGAAACAAGCTTCCGAGGGCTGGTTTCTGGCATTACAGCCGTCTTCAGCCCGGCTTGCTTGAATCCAGTGGCAAAGTGAGCAAGGGACTCACGTCTGAGCATACCCTGCCACACTTATGGCGGCCAAAAGCAGTACAAGGAAGACATGGCTTGGCAGTTTGGGCTGGACTGTTCCCATGAGGCACAGGGTCAAGGCTGATTTGCATATGGCCATGTCTGAATTGGGGTGGTGTGGTGAGCAAAAAAACGATGGATTTAGGCCCAGATCTCTGTACTGGGGTGAATGTATGACATTGTTCTGTATTCTGTCCATCAACTGTTGTTTTTGCATTTGTCACCCCGAGTGGGACGGGTATGCTCAGACGTGAGTCCCGTGCTCTCCACACCACTGGTGTCAAGCTATCCTGGCTGAAGACGGATGATAGCCAGAAACCGGTCCTAGGATGCTTGATTCCGGTCCAAGGAAGACATGGCTTGGCAGTTCGGGCTGGACTGTTCCCATGAGGCACAGGGTCAAGGCTGATTTGCATATGGCCATGTCTGAATTGGGGTGGTGTGGTGAGCAAAAAAACGATGGATTTAGGCCCATATCTCTGTACTGGGGTGAATGTATGACATTGTTCTGCATTCTGTCCATCAACTGTTGTTTTTGCATTTGTCACCCCGAGTGGGACGGGTATGCTCAGACGTGAGTCCCGTGCTCTCCACACCACTGGAGTCAAGCTATCCTGGCTGAAGACGGCTGATAGCCAGAAACTGGTCCTAGGATGCTTGATTCTGGTCCAAGGTAGACATGGCTTGGCAGTTCGGGCTGGACTGTTCCCATGAGGCACAGGGTCAAGGCTGATTTGCATATGGCCATGTCTGAATTGGGGTGGGGTGGTGAGCAAAAAACCGATGGATTTAGGCCCAGATCTCTGTACTGGGGTGAATGTATGACATTGTTCTGCATTCTGTCCATCAACTGTTGTTTTTGTATTTATTAAAAGACCATCTCTCACCTATTCTTGGAGTGAATATACAAAATAACAAGATTGAATGATAGTGTGTTGTTCCTAGTGATGAGATAATGTAATCACACTTGGAGTTAGTACTGTTCTGGAGGAATATATGTATATATATGTATGTATATATATGCATCTATTTATATGTGCATCTAATCATAACCTAGTTTGTTAGTTATTTATAAGTAAATGTCCCTAATTTCGAAAAGTTAGGATTTACACTTACCAGCAGATCATAAATACCTCGCCAGAAAATACATCTTTCGCCCCCCACCACACTCACGCTTTTCGTTAAGCCTCTGAATGGGATGGGACTTTGTTTTTGTGCTTAGCTTGCTAGGAGGATCACTGTTTACCACCGAAGCTTTGGACATGATGTAGGACCTACCTGGAATTCACAGAGCTTTGGCGAGTTAATCAATAGATAGTGATCTAAAAGCTGCAACCTCCCCTGTGTTTCTTCTACCCTCTCTGCATTATCTCAGGTGCTGTAATCCTGTCTGCAGTCTGCTGTGGGGGGGGGGGGGGGGGGGCTTCAGCTTAACCTGCCCTCCAGGGATGCTCGCTGGTTTTCCACTGCATGGCTTTTCTGGTTCGCACTGGCGTGCCTGGGACATTTATCTATTAGTAATGAAAATGTCGCGCTTTGTTATTTGGTTTATTATTCCTTACTTGAAAAAAAGAGAAACTTACATAGTCTACATAAAATATGGTGTACTGCAACAGGATACAGTTTAATAACAGTTATCACATTTGGAAAAACTGTTTTTTCTTGGTCTGAGTCATAAACAAATGTATACGTTTCACAAAAAACAATGGGGCATTCTTTCTATACAATTAAACCTGTTTGCAAACCCATAACGATTTCCAAGGGTCCTGGAGTGAGACGAACCATACTTCTCGATGCAGAGGTCACTTTCATTTAAAAACAAGCATTGGAAAATCCCATCAGTTTCTGCTCTGCCAATGGTGAGCGAGCGAAGCTTCTAGCTTTGATAATGCCCTGATGACTGTGTTAAAAATATAGAAAAATGATTTCCATACTTTTAAGATGATGTCACATTCATTCAAGTGTTTGACGCTTAGTCTGTGAGTGACGTGAGAGTGCCAGTCAAAGGATTTTCACAGTTTACGGGTGTCTAGTGCCATTTCAGTACAATGAGGTTCATGCCAACTTCAAACAGTGACTGTACCTCACCTAAAACATCTTGTTGCTTCTTTTCACACCCTGTTTGACGTTGAATTAAATATATTTCACGGTCTTACAAAGCTAACTGTTCGTTCAGTCTTTTCAGCATACCTTAATTAATTATGCTAGAAAGTCAGATTTTCTAATTCAGTAGCGGGCGCTACAGGCAGTGCAAAAGTGGCACACCTTATTAGATAATGAAATTATATTTGTAAAGTCACAACTAACGTTTCTATTCGAATCAAGTTCATGGCATTACAGTTTGGGCTAATTTGAGGTAAGCAATTAAGCCTCATTGCAAGGACATAGGACAGACGAATAAGAGCAATTTAGAAAGGATACACAAATAATACAACGATTTTATAGGTGCAAGACCAGCCCCCTTCCAGGGGAATCATTCAGTCTCAAGTTAATTTACGCCTGTGATGAAGAAATATAGGAAAAGCTATTAGCTGGAATAAGTGGTTTTGCACTTGCACAGGAGTGTCTTGCACATGACACTTTCATAATGCCAGCATGAATTTCAACCCATTATTGTGCTTTCTGGCTTACATTACTTTGCAATGCGCAGTGTATTAGATAATGCAGCTTTTGTTTGCTGTTTTCATTTTGTCCCTTCCGCTTCAGACTCTGGTAATTTCAAAACACAATTCCATAAATCTTAGCTGTTGCTGCAGCTATTATCGAATGTAATTAAAAGAATATGATTAACAAGAGATGCCATGTCTCACAGTGAGGTTCATCATGCATTTCATGCATCTATGAATGCGGGTTCTTTAGGTCGTTTGAATTTTAAACCCTGGACATGTCACCAATCCTATTGGCACACTATTTGGGAAACTCAATGGCCCCTTCAATATTGGGTGCAGTGATTGGGATTTTCTCTTTCTATATATGCATGTGATCCTAACCACAGGAAATGGATTACAGTCCAAGATTGAAACAAATACAAATCCTAAAGAAAGCAATCTGAAGAGGATTGGACCTGTTCATTTAGACACTGGTCTGGGTCTTGCAAGCGTAGAAAACTTGTAAAACATTTCCATAAAAGATGTTACCTTAAAAGTTACTTAGAGAACCTGGAAGTTCCACGCTTTCCGATTTCAATGAATCTTTGCCATAGTTTTCGAATAGAGCTTTACATAACAATTAAATTAATAATTGCATTTGATGTTCAGTCCATAAAGAGAGGTTTGGTGAAGTTTTAAAAGTTTATTTTTTCATTTAGTAGATTAGTCGGTCTTTTTGTTCTTTTTATTCAAATTAAAGGCAAATCAATTACAGAATGAATAAGAAATAAGATTGATCCATGTCTTGTGCTGTGGTTCGCACACAATGCTGATTGAGAGATGTCAGGTATGGTGAATGTTACAGGAATTCGGTGAGCTGCTAGTTGATGGCTTTTTCAAGAACTTGGGCCGGGTAGGGGAGCAGGGAGATCAGATGGTAATTTGTGAGATCATTGTGGTCATTGGGGTCAGTGGAGGCTTTCTTTAGGAGGGAGCTGCTGTCTGCCTGTTTCCATCTCTCCAGGCAGGTTGCTGTGGAGATAGAGTTGATGAGGACGCTGGTGAGTTGCATGCTGATTGGGTCTGTTGTGAGGTTGTAGAAGTGGTGGGGGCAGAGGTCGGTCCATGGGCCCCCCGGAGTGGATGGAAGACATGATGGCAGCGGTGATCAGGGCGGTGAGCGGCAACCCGGTGGTGATGGTTTGGTTGGTGTTCGCTGGTTAGTTGACGTCATCGTGGGTGGCTGATTGGATCTTGAAATTGTTGTAGACCTTGGTGATGTTGCTGTGGAAGTAGCCTGAGAGAGTGTCACAGATCTTGGAAGTAGTGGATGGTGTTTTCCATGGCTGTTGGGTTGAACAAGTCCTTGACTAGTTTGAAGAGTTTCTTTGTGTGGTTGGCTGTGGAGTCGATGCGGGTGGTGATGGCTACTTTCTTGGCTTCTTTTATGTGCTGGTGATAGATGCTGAGGGATGTTTTGTGAGCTGCTCTGTCGGTTGGGTTCTTGTTGGTGCTCCATCCTTTCTCCAGTTGGTGGCAGTTGCGCTTTGCAGACATGAGTTCTGGGGTGTACCAGCAGGCATGTTTGGGGATCTTGTTGGATTTGTAGGTTTCAGTGGGGCAAATCTGTCAGCACTTACGTTGATCCAGGCAGCAAAGTTTTGGACGCCCTAGTTGAGGTTTGTTGAGGCCTCAGGTTGGGAGGTGGTGAGGGCCTGTGACATAGTAGGTAAGCTCTTCTGACACCGATGCAGGTAAGTGTGCTCAAACATAGTAATCCTTTGAGTTCATTGTGTTAGTGTATTCTTGTACTAACCTAGAATAATCATCTTTCTTGCAGCTTACAAATGAATAACTAAAGGAATCTTCTGATGTGCTGTAAGCATACACATTAGAAACGTTCTTGTCATAAGGCTCTGATTCTTGTGCTAAGTAAAATCCTATCAGTGCTATAGTGATCATTATTATTGTAATTATGACAATTGAACCCATAATACATTTATATTTTTTTCCAATGCAACACATTCTCCAAGTCAGTTCAAAGCACTTGGTACAATACCTGAATTGTTTATTTGCAGGAAGGGACACCTTCTTGCACATAAACAATCATTAATGGCATTTTGCTCTTTCTATGTGTGCAGCACACATAGAAAAAGCAAAACCCAGGAGGAATATAAGTATTTCTCCTCATTTTGCCATTCTAACGCTTGCTCTTGTATGGGAGTAGTGGTTTGCGCTGCCTCAGATTTACACTTCCTTGTAAATCTGGGGCAGTGTCAAAAGCAATGGGCGCTGTGGTGGAATGCCCCTTTCAAACTAAGTTATGAATGTAAAGGGGCCTTATTTACACACCACTTTGTAACTATGGAGAAGAGCATATCGCCATCAGAACATTTCTAAAAGTGATGTTCTGATGGCAATATCCCTTGTAAATATGCCCCTCAGTATCTTCGGTTATCGTTTCTAGTATTCGGGCTATTGAAGCACTTCTTCTCAGATTTTTTTTTTTATAGCCCAATGGCCATTCTGCTTGTCGATTACGTCTCCTTATTCCAATGCTATTTCGTTCACCTGCATCTTCATCTCTCAAAGCCACATTCAAAGCACTTCCGCATGTTTTTTATGTTTTACCCATATTTGTATTCGCATTTATTGAAATAGTATACAGCTATGTTCATCCATTTCAAGTTTTATACCTTACATTATGTACCAGGTGCAGTTCTCTAATCTATAATCTCTTATTACCATCTTGTGTCCAGGCTATCTGAGATAGCGGCTCCAACAGGGAGGTCTCCCGTATAATGCCACTCAAACAAACTAAAAAAAAGAAATAAAATCAACTTTTTGTGGATGGTTCTCATCTCTCAGGATCTGGACATTTACCCCAAGGCCTTTGCCCAAATAGCCAGGCCGGGGGGATGGGCTGCTGACCCTCAGTCACCCCATGTAGTCCCAGGTTATATACTTGTGTGGAAACCCTCTAGCTGCATTCGATTCACGCATAGGTTGTCCTGGGTCCGATGCATCGGACGGTTCCTGCAGGGGCTATCACCTCCGTCTACAGTCTACGGTACTTAACATTTACCCCTTGAATTCACTGATTTCTAATCTGTTTAAGTTATCACGATTCCCTGCCCTATTTCCTCTCAGCCACTATCTGTGGTTATACCCAATTCCGGGTGCTCCCAGTTGTCAAGAGTTTTCCTCCATTGTGCTGCCATAGGATGCGTGCATAGTTCCCTTTCCCCCTCTCAAATCAGTGCCCTGTTATCTGCGCCAGCCCAGAATGTCACATCTTGTCTCCAAGCACTCACTGTTGGGCCAATGGCGATTTCCAGGCCATGGCAATTTGCCGTCTGGCGACGACTAGGGTCAGCTCTATAAACCTATTTCTGACTTTTTGTACAGGTAGACAAGGGAAGAGCCCCAGTAGACAAGTATCAACTGTAGGGCTAATCTCACGTCCTAATGTCCTGCCCAACCCCGCCGTCACCTCCTCCCAGAATTTCATTAACCTGGGAGATGCCCATGTCATGTGTGTGAAGGTTGCGTCTTCTTGGTTGCACCTAGGGCAACCGCCTGTCTCGCCGCCATAGGCAATATTCAGTATGTGCCAAATCTAATTAATTAAACTGTGTGTATTTGAATCTGGTGTTGCAGGAAACTATTTTTGGATAGGCCAGGACCCTGTTCCACTCTGGGCACATGGACTCCCTCCCCAACGCCAACTCCCATCTTGCATGCAGTTGTGTTAGAGGTTTATGGGTCATTTCCAACAAGGAGCAATATAACCATTTTACTACGTGACCCGCTGGCCCCAGTATCATCAGAGATTGCAACACCATGTGAGTTGTTGGCTGCTCTCTGCCCCTTCCTCACAGTTCCCAAAAAGTCAGCGTCAGAGCTTCATATTGAAGGAATTGACATGGGGAGACCCGTATCTACCACCAAGTTCTCGGAAGGAACAATGGTACTCTGATGATAAAGATCCCACAGTGTGTCTAATCCTGCAGAGGAACAGGTTGATAGTTGCTCAGGTGCAAAGACGGAGACAGGATCCCCGTGTGCTAATCTTACCAGGCGCAGAACCGGCAAATATCTAGGAGTATCCATTGCTTTGGACACCCCCTACCTCCAACATTTCATGGCTGTTGTCAGTAATGGTGACCGCTATGGAGTATCCACCGCTGGGTTAAGCAATTTGGCCAACAGCCAGTACTGGGTAGCATTCCCTCCCATCCAACCCACATCCTCCAGTCCTCTGTCATCTAACCAGCGTGCAACCCATTGCAGCTGGGCTGTGAAAAATCCTTAGATTACCTTGCTGTATGTCCTCAAAGATGTGGTATATATGAATCCCTAAATATCCAAAAGTGGTGTGTGCCCAATTGAGCTCTACAGGGATGTCCGGGGATAGAAGGAGGGAGGGGGAGCCATGAAACAGATAGGTCTTGTCCCTATTGATCCTCAAACCTGATATGCCTTCAAATATTGTTAGGCGTGTGAGGGCTGTGGCTGTGCCTCTCACTACGTCGGTTAGATATATCAAAGGATCATCTGCATACAGCGAGAGGATGTGTGTCCATCCCTGTAAATGTATTTCCATACCTTTCCTGCCTGCTCTAAATAGGACCGCTAATGGCTCAACCACCAAGGCAAACAAGAGTGGCAACAGGGGGCATCCCTGTCTCATCCCTAGGTAAATGTCATACTGTTGTGATACTATTTTACCTGTACGATCTCTTGCTGTGGGTTTTCCGCATAGCAGCTTCATCCATTTCAGCCATCCATTTCCCAGTCCCATCTGCCATAGGGTCTCAAACAAATAATCCCATCTACCACTGTTGAAGGTCTTTTCCAGGTCGATCGACAAAAAGGCAGCCTGGGAAACTGTCTGGCCAGCCAGGTGGAACAAAAAGGAGTAGAGTCTTCTCAATTTGAGCAAAGTATTCCTGGATGTAATAAACCCATTCTGATCCAATTGGATTAGAGCGGTCGTATGCGGAAGCAGCCAGAGCGCTATGATTTTACTAAGGATTTTAAAATCCATGTTCAACATGTAAAGGAAAGTGGTCGATGATCTTTCGTACCAGCACCTGGGGTCGTGGTCTTGGGCAGTGTTATCACAACTGCGTCACACAGTGAGTCAGAGAGTTACCCAAGATGCAGAGACTCCGCTTAAAGTCGGCAATATTTGAGCATGAGCAGAAAATAAATTCCGCTGGGAGGCTGTCAGGGCTGGGGTCTTCCCATTAGCCATACTTTTAATGGCATACCGGACTTCCTGCTCCAGCACCGGGCCCCCAGTGTTTCTCTGTCCTGGGGATCTAGTTACCAAAATAGCAGGCTGTTAAAACAAATCATTGTGTGTCTGTGGTGCGACCAGGGTGGGTGTGTCACATAAGCCCTTATAATAGTCATAAAATAAGGTAATAATCGTCTCTGGGTCATAGACAGTGTTGTCACCTGTCCCTTTTAAGTGCGTGATCGGGGACCCTCTTGATTCTGGCCTAATCAGCAATGCTAGCAACCGCCCTGGCCTCCCTTCCTTTTCTTGGACCTTTGTGAGGTCATTCCTATAGTCGTGGCACCGTAGTTGTTCTAAGGACTCATTATATTGAGCACTAGTTGCACTCAGGACCTCCATATCTTCAGCCTCCGTCCCCTGTGTGCTCTCCAACTGATGTAGTTTGTCCTCAGGTATCTTCAATTCTAGGTGCAACTCTCTCTGGGCTCCAACTGACTGGTCTAAGCAATGCCCCCGTAGTATGATCTTAATTGCTTCCCGCTACACTAATCTCGAGGATGCCGTCTGTGCATTCTCGGAGAAATAGTTCTCGTGGCAGACTTTTGGGTTTCTCTATAGCAAGTGTCTTCTAGGGTCGATGGATTGAGTCACCACAAGAGGACCAGGGGGCGATTCCTCAATGGTTTAAACTCAAGTAATAATTGGCAATGGTCCATCATCGTGCGTCCTAGATACTCAGTATGGGATATAGTTGTCTCAAGGGAGTGCGAGCCCAGTAGGGCATCTAATCGTGTGTATATGTAATAAATGGGTGAGTAATAAGTGTAATCCCTTACATTGGCATTTTGCATCCTCCATATGTCCTCCATCCCCCAATTTTCCATTTAGTCTTGCATCCCTGCCGCATTGCGGTGTGATGAGGCTCCCTGCAATGGGGATGTTGATCACTCTAACAGAGATCAAAAAACAATAAAGGAGTGACTTACGGCGCAAATCAAAGAAGAGGGCTGGTGATTGCAACCCAAAAAAACCTGAAAAAGTCATAAAAATGTGTGATATCGTGAACAACCCATTAAGTGTTTAAAATAACCCTCACTCACCAACCTGGTTGGTGACATGCTTCATCATAGGGTTCCCACCGGGAAGACCGAATGTCTCCCCGGTGTGCTACAACACCTGCAATTACAGTGGAGCTGGTTTTTTCACTTTTTTGAAGTGTTATAGTGATAGTGAAAGAGTGATGTTAAAAGGAAGCAAAATAGTTCCCAAAATTAATTTTAAAGCAGGAACTATAAGCAAACATTAAAATCATGTGAGGCGGACACTAAATGGTTATAAATTTGAACCCAATGTATCCGTAAGGTAAAAAAGGGCCTCACATGATTTTAATGTTTGCTTATAGTTCCTGCATTAAAATTAATTTTGGGAACTATTTTGCTTCCTTTTAACAAGGGGATGAGAAGTGTCTCTTAGAACCCTGCCTCTCCTATTGTTAGATTATGAGCAATCTAACAGGACATTGGACACAGTATTAAAATCTCCCCCAAGGAGCTTATCTCTTACAGCCACATCAGCTAGTGAAGCCGGGAATCAATGCAAGAAGGGGATCTGATCTTGGTATAGGGCATATACATTCCCAAGTGTAATTTCCCTTCCCCATAGCCTTCCAGTAACCAAGACAAATCGTCCCTCCTTATGAATGAGTGTATTCTGTGGTTCAAATTGAACCCCTGCCCTAATTCATATCAACACTCTTCTCACATATGCTGAATAAGAAGTCGCAAATATTTGACCCACCACCTCCTGCGTAAGCTGTTTACTTCGATTTGGATAAGGTGTATTTCTTGCAACTTAGCTATCTGCACTCCCCTTCTACGTAGATATCTATGAATATTATGTTGTTTAGCTGCAGACAACATGCCTCTAATGTTCCACGTTAGAAATGTCAATGTGTAGTGGGGTGCAGCCATTTGAAGTTTTTCCGCACTAGCCTGTCTTCCATCACCCCCCCCCCCCCAAGCAGAGCATAACAGAACCACCCAGGCATAAAGAACAGGACAATACTAAGCAAGGTTAACAGTCCCTCTGAAAATAAACTCCCCCTCACAAGAGCAGTCCGGCAATGGCCGGCTGCCCAGACCCCCAGAAAACCATGGTAGTGAAATAGAAGGCCTGAACTCAGCAGTTTGTAAACCTTCCAAGAGGGGGCGGGTTGTGTGCTAAAGACAGCTATTTAGTTGTCACCTTCGCGCTGGTCCTATTACTCTATGATAGTCCAATAATGCCCACCCTGAGCATGGTCCAAATAACATGCAACATAGCATGCACCCTGCGTATGCTCCGAAAGATCTTCTGATGGATCCCGACCGAAACCAGGAAGACGGTCACCCAAGCACTCGTCACCAGCCGACTGGACTACGGAAACACCCTCTACGCCGGAACATCAGCCAAGCTCCAGAAAAAACTCCAACGCATCCAGAACGCCTCCGCCCGACTCATCCTGGACATCCCCCGACGCAGCCACATCTCCGGCCACCTGAAAGACCTGCACTGGCTCCCCGTCAACAAGAGGATCACGTTCCGGCTCCTCACCCACGCACACAAGTCTCTCCACGACCTGGGCCCCAAGTACCTCAACGACCGCTTGACCTTCTACACGCCCACCCGCCAGCTACGGTCCACCAGCCTCGCCCTCGCTGCCGTACCACGCATCCGAAGAGCCACCACCGGAGGAAGATCCTTCTCCTACCTGGCGGCCAAGACATGGAACTCCCTCCCCATCCACCTCCGGCTGACCCAGGACCATCTCGCCTTCAGGAGACAACTCAGAACCTGGCTGTTCGAGCAGTAGCAAACCCCTTCCCCCAAGCGCCTTGAGACCCTTCCGGGTGAGTAGTGCGCTATACAAGTGTTATGATTGATTGTGTCTCTTTCCCCCTATGCAATGTCTTTTCAGATTGTTTCCTCTGCCGTCTTTGGGGTCACAGCTGGGAGTTGCACACTATCTGTTCATGAGGATTCGGAATCAGATTCTCCCAATCCCCTCGCCGAAAGGGAACAGCCTCCGTTATGTTCCCAGGTCTTCCTATGATCATTGCCATCACTTGTAATGGCTGTAGCTCTTTCCTTTTACGTTTGTGATGGATTAGGCTTCTTCGTTAAGCCCTTCCAAGATCGTTTGTGGTGTGTCTTCCTTCTAATTCCAGGTTGTGTGTCTGTCCTTTGTTCAGTCAGAGGTTGTGTGCTTTGTATTATTTGAGTCATTCTCAGGCCGCCGTAGGATCATCACAGAAATGTGTCTTTCCATCCAGTTGGATCTGGAGTCTAGCCAGGAACATCAGGGAATATTGCAAGCCTTCTCTCATCGTCCTCGTAACCTCAGTGAAGGAAGCTCTCCTCCTCTGCATTTCCATTGGGTAGTCCGGAAAGAGAGACACCCTACTGTTGCCCACCATGTAAGGACCTGTTGTTATTGCTTTGTGTAATAGTGCATCTCTATCTCTGTAGTGGAGTCATTTCACCAGCAATGAGCATGGGGGATGTCCGGTCACCGGTAGACAGGCCATGACTATGTGGGCTTGCTACAGTGTGGAGAAAGAGGAGAGGCCCTCCGGGGCCACTTCGATTCTCAGCCAGTTCTCCAGTTAAGACATCATGTCTGATTGTTCCACTCCTTCTGGTAGGCCTACTACTCAAATATTATTGCACCTAAATACACCAAATACAAGGACCCTGTCTGTGAGTTCCATGAGCTGAAGGCATGTCATTTTCTGTGCAGGCTGTAGTTAGGCAAGGGAGGACTCCATATGTTTTACCCGTTCCAACAGTTTATGGTGTTCTGCTCGAAGCACCTCCAGCCCCTTTGACACTGTGCTAATGTCCTGGTGGATGGTGACTTTTGTGTCCACAATGGCCTCCAATATTTTAGTGAGTTGTAATTGTACTGGATCATCCAAGTGTTCCAGATTAATTCTCTGTGTTCCTGGTGATGGCTTCCGGTCCGGTGGCAACCCCGACGGTCTTTCTCTTGTTTATTATGTTATAATGGATTTACACCGCGCACAGTGTCCTGGCGCGCAAAATAACAGTGACTTAGTGGAGCGAAGAATTTAAAACGGCTGCTTGAAGAGGAATGTTTTAAGTTGCTTTTTAAAAAGTCTGAGGTCCTGAGTGTTCCGTAATTCCAGGGACAGGGAATTCAATGCCATAGCTGCTTTGATGGAAAGAGACTGGCACCCCAGCCGCATTCTGCGGAATTGTGGGATCGCCATCCGTCATTGGGTGGCAGAGCGCAACGATCTGTTTGGGACATAGAAAGCAAAACACTTCCTGATGTACATTGGTCCAAGATCGTGCAGGGTTCTATGCGGCAAGGTAAGAGCTTTAAATTGCACTCTCTAAGCCACAGGAAGCCAATGCAGATTGCGTAAATGCTGTTTTACGCTAGATCTTCCAGTGATGTTAAACACAAGTCTAGCCGCTGCATTCTGTATGGTTTTGCCCATTCATGTCAGCTTCGCACACGTATGTTTCCCGGGGTGGGTCGTATAACAATGAGCGTAATGGCCTCCAGTAGTGTATTTGCGGTGGAGCGCACAGTGCAGTGTTACGGATGTTGAGGGAGCACTTTTCACCAATTGAAGGGTCTGTGATATCGGCTGTTTGAGTTATGATGCTGGCTGTGTTATCACCTCCTCTATAGTTCTTCTAAGACCAGTTTGTTCTTTTATTCCTGACAATGCCTCACTAGAGGCCTATGGCTGCAACAGTGGTGACTGCCCGGAGTTAGCTCTCGATGTCCGCACCTGGACCCAGGCCGCGCGCTGTAGGGTGTCTGGGGGGCTCCAAGCCTTTCCCCTGCTGGCCAAAAAGTGCAAAGCACCAAGCCCTGGTCTGGACCCTGAGCCTTCTCCCCGGTTGCCACACGTGTGGGCCCTGGCTGAGGTCCACAGCTCCGAGCAAATCCAGTCATGCAGCCTTTGCCTTTGCATACCTTGTGGCATTTGCATATTTCCTCCAGGATTTTCAAGATTATATGGACATTCCCTCTTCCAATGTCCAATTTTTTTGACAGATGTTACAAGCGTTAATCTTTTTCATAGCAGCAAAATCTAATCCAGAACCTGTAACCACAGGAACACCTATTACTCTTCCCTGTGACATGGGCATTCCTCCTGACTTCCTTGAAACCCTGATTGTGGCATCACAACTCCCTGCAAATTTCCTTGGTTCCCTACAAAAGAAGGGTTCTGAAAACCTTTCTGAGCCAGCTTCGTCTGAGCCAACATGAATATTTCTTTTGTCTTTTTCTGTTTCTTGTGTAACTTATCACTACACTATTTAACATATCTCAGGATTTTGTTGAGTAGCTTATTCTGCCATCAGATCACACTTTGGGTTATGTGTGAAAAGGTCTCTGACTTCAGCCCTAGTACAAACTGGGAGACAAAAATCCCCACCATGTCCTTTTCCTCAGGATATTCATGTCCACTATGCTGCTCGACTACCTGCAACAATCTCTCATAATATTCATATTCAGTCTTTTTTTGGGTCCTTGGTAGTTCTTTTAAATTTGAGCCGATCCAGATCTTTTGGAGGCACGTTGCCCTTCAAAAAGGTAATAACTGTTTCATACTTCTCCATCACTATAGGAGGCGGTGAATTTGTCCCAGCCACTCTCGCTGGTTCCTCTCTAGGCCACTACACAGCAGTTTTACATTCGGCCCATAAATCGGCAGGCACTACAATGTCAAAAAACATATTGAAATCCATCCACAGTACCTTTGAAATCTTTATGAACCTTTCCACTTGGGCATACCACTGCACCGGCATGTCTCTCAATTTGGGAAAATTGTTACTAAATGAAACCAAATCCCCACGACTCCAAAGAACATGGACATAACTTCCTCCGGCTATTTCTCTAAGTGGGTAAGCTGTTGCTTCTCCCCCACTTCCTTCATCTTGCTTCCATGCAATAGCTGCTTTCCTCATTTTCTTCTCATGTTTCTTGGCCCATTTGACTTCTAATTTTTCAGACTCACCCACCTGCAAATGTACTTAACCAATTCTATATTATACAATCACAGTCTCTAACCTCTTCGACGCTGATGATGGAACCGCTCCGTCATCAGCCGCGGTGGCGCTGTGCTGATGACGGAGCGGTTCCGTCATGGCCCGCCCGACGTGCCTGCGCGGCGCTGATTTCGCGCCTGCGCGCCGTGTTCTTTCAGGCGGGCGGGGCCATGACGGAACCGCTCCGTCATCAACACAGCTCACCCGAGGCTGGTGACGGAACGGTTTCATCACCAGCGTGTGAGCGCCACACGCCCCCCCGCCCCCTTAGCGCTGCGGAGGAACAGCCGCCGCAGCGAAGGTGCTAATCCTCATATTCTGAAATACCTTGTCATCAAACTGAACCCTATAGCTTCTACGTAGATGCACATTTTTTGTAAGATTTTTCTCATAATTCTGAGCATGTTCAGTAAATTTGCCATGAGTTAAAGCACTTATCCTCATAACATCATTGCACAGGTACATTAATTCTTTCCTTTGTTACTGTTTTAAGTGTTTGAACACTAGGCACCACTTTATTATTTTTTCCAATACAACTTTCAGTTGTGATATATTTATAGACTTTTCTTTTTCAATCTCAATTTTCTCGGTTGTCCCCACAGTCTCTTCCTTACTAGATCTTCCTCAAACCAAACTGATATATATCCCTGCTCCGTTGCAATTATTTCTTCAGATGACATTCGTGCTGTAAGTACTAGCATTCCTCCTTCGATAAGGACTTGCACCATTAATGGTGGGTTCCAGGCAACTATCTGTGAGTTCTGGGAAGTTGGGACAAATCCTGAAGTAGGTACTCCTTCTGTAACTATTTGAAGCTCAGGTCTTGTTTCTATAAGCGGAGGTGCACAGGCTACCACCTGAGTTACAGAGGGAGTACTAATAACAGGTAATGTGGATGCACTGGGCACTATTGCTTTAGAAATCACTGTTGGAACAGCAACTGGTGGTCAAGCTACTAATGGTGAGGCGATTTGCAATACATGAAGGGGTCATTCACCTTGGGATGTACTCAGCTGTACTGGAGAGGTTGACACTATAGAATTAGTACTAGCACCTGAGCCACTCTGCTCTGCTGGAGTAATGTGTGGTGGAGCTCTCGAAGTCAACATTGATTCCAGTATTTCATCTCCTGATTCAGTAACTGACACATACGCTTCCTCCGCACTGGAATCTTCTCCCGGTCCCCTCTTAATAGTCTCTAAAGTAAGCACTGAATATGATCTAGTCCCTTCTATGATAGCTTTCCTCTATCTACCCTGTTCTTCATCCCATTGGGGATTGGCGTAATTATTCGCTGCTCTGCTAGTCCTCCTCTGGTATTTTCCCTATCCTTTTTCCCTGGCCACTCTCTCCAATGCCTTAAATGCTTCACACTGAAGGAGTTGAGGTGGTGGCTTCATCTCGTGCAATTTTCCCTTCAAATCATCAAGAATTCTGGTGTTAAATATCCCATATCTAAGAAAATAGCACCCTCATTCTCAGTAATCCTTCTCTATTGGCAAAGCAAAGTACATATATTTAACCCATGTTGGATATTCAATGTATGCAGGCGTACCCTCAGGAGGCTCCTCTTCCCCTTTGCATTCTGGAATAAGGACATCTCCTCTCAACAAACTTTAAAGCTTTTTAAAACATTTCATGATGACAATTTAAATCTGAAAGAACACGATTTATCAAATGTTGTGATTTTGTTTCCATATAAGTCAAATTTCTGCTAATTCGATTACATTCTCGTTATTATTTCCACAGTCTTTTGATAAAAATCCAACTTCAAGATTCACTTTAAGTGCTGCAATTCCAGCGCAATACTGATACATCACCAACCAAACATAGCACGAAAACAAACCAACCGACCAATCCCAGCGCAAAACACTATGACACACAACCTCACTCCTTGCAGCATTCACCCTCCCTTATAATGTTCTCTGTACCTACACAATACATTTTCAGCGACTCTTAAAACACTTTGCTTGCTCTTACTAAAGAAATAAGTTTCGCATTCACACAAGAATCCCTTCAACATTCGCCAGTGAAATCTCGACCAGCATAAAATCACCCAATGCAATGCAGTTTCCTCCATTTGCACAATTTGGTTAAACTAACACTGATCAATATTAATCAATCACAGCAAATTAATAACCCTATGTTACCGGAGTAGGTGATGGTACCTCACATACCTCAAAATCTCTGCAAACAAGTTTTCAATTATTATTTTATCCTGGGTTCTTTCGCATACAATGAGTATGCAATCTTTGAACATCTTTTTCAACCACTTGTCAGAATATTTTCCTCACCCACTCATTCTAATCAACATTCAACCAAAACAAAGAAAGTACAAAAGCATAGCACAACACATTTGCCATATTAATACTACCTTCAAACCGCCACCACCTTTGAGTACCGCTTTGCAGGATCTTCAAGTTCTGGACATTGGAGTTCAGGAGTCAAGAACTTTTATAATTCTTGTCTGGGTACTGTTTTATAGCTCAAGGTGTATAACCTATTCTCTGCTACCAGATTTGCACGCGTGGAAATATTTTAAAACATTTTCATAAATGATGTCACCTTAAAACTTACTTGGAGAGACTGGAAGTTCCACGCTTTCCTAGGCCGATGAATCTTTGCCATTGTTTTAGAATAGAGCTTTACACAACAATGACATTCATAATTGCATTTGACGTTCAATCAAGGTTTGGTGAAGTGTAACTTTTTTTCTCTTTTAGTAGTATTTTTGTTATTTTTATCCAAAATATTGGTAAATCGATTACAGAAATAATAAGAAATAAGATTGATTAGAACTAGCATAGAGAAATATAAACAGTGTGTTCCATTCAGAATATTCTAAACTAAAGAACCTATTCTAACAAGAACCCATAAAGAGTAGTTCTGGAGACTCAGCCGAGTTCTCCGGACAATTGCAGTAGCAACAGTCTATGCAGGTGAGAAGGAGAGAATCCCAGCTGTAGCTATGATCAGCATAAATACAGAAAGTCTCTTCACAAAGCGTAAAGAAAGCAAAGAAAATCACAGTAAGCAGTATCTTATGGCAAATTAAGCTAGCAGAGCAAAGTGCTAAGGGCATCGCAGGGTAGGGACGTATTTGATGCCTTGAGATGAGTAGTGTGTCTCTCCAGCTAGGAATACGTACTATATAGAAAGCAGCTAAACATGTTGCAAAAACAGATGAATGTGTCATTGCCGTCCAATGGTGAGAGATCTTCCGATGATCTATCGTCTTCATCCTCGATTCCCACAGCAAAAATTCATGTAAGCATGAAGTCAGGTAGAAATGGCTACAATGTATTACAAAAGGCACATCTATGAAGGTTCTCGTGAGAACCTTTTGCAAGCTTATTCTGTTAGCTGTCTGGTGTCCCATCGCATAACAATGAGCTACTCTATGAAATGAAACATTCAAATTCTGGTATGTCCAAGTTAGATCACAAAATGTAAGTGGCAGCAAGCATTTTGTTTTCATTAAGACACTTGTTCATTATGTATAGGTGGCAGAGAAATCAATCTAAATACAGTGAAGTCATATTTTGTCAGGGAAGAAGATATACATGTTTTCAGGGAACAGCACATTTCACAAAAAGTCAAGCCATAGAGCCCGATTATAACGTTGGATCACTATTTTATGAAAAACATGAATTTTCTTAAAGGATACAGTGGAATATAGTATAGTGCAACCTAGTAAGAGGAGAATGATAGAAATGAAAGCTTTCTGCAGGAAATAAACAACATATTTTTTAAGTTTGCACATTAAGCAAAGGCACATATTCTAATGTTTTATGCATTTTTAATAGTAAAATTTAGTGTTTTTTCGAAATTATTGTGTGGTGACATTTTTGTAAATATGTTCAACCTCCTCAGTCCTACCAGCCTACCAGGTCAGCAGACGGCCTGGATTCCTCTCCTCTGGTGGACGACTTCCTGACAGATTATGATATTCATGCCTACTTCATGGGGATCTCTCTTCCTCCAAGGCATTTACTGGTGCAGTGGATGCTGTTGCAGCAGAAGCTTTTTGTCTTTTCTTTTTGTCTTTCGTTTTTGGGCCCAACAATGGCTTTAAAACTTTGTCAATTTACTCATATTCTATACTTTACCCCCAGAGACATTGGTCCTACGATGGACCTTGCTTCGACGTAATGAGGGGTGGGAAATCAGGGTATCGAACTGTCCTCCACCTAGTGAGTACCAATAATAAGTAGCCAACTCACAAATTAGTGATCAAATTTAAATACACTACTCTCAGAACAATGCTTTAGACATAATGTATTGCAATTGGAAGACCAAACCATCTAAAGAAGTTAAATCTAATAACAAGAGTAAAATTACTTGATGTTCCGAAAATGATTTTTGACTCTCTTTATCATGCATTAGAAATCAGGTCATTGTTCGCACTGTTTCTATAAACAACAGTAAGACACATATAATAAAAGACAGAAACATTTTAGATGTCTTTGGTATTGTATTAAAGATCCAAAATCAATTAATATAAGTGACATTGTAGAGCAGTTCAGTCATGAGTCTAATGGTACACAGTGTAAAACAACACATTTAGAAAAAAAGAATCTATTGCTGAATAAAAGAATCCATAAAGAGGGTGGTTCAGATTAGAGTTTTCTATCACCAGCAAAGGTGAGAGGAAGATTCAAAAGAGTTCTCTTAGTATGGGAAAAAGTATCAGATTAGAGTCCACTAAGGAAAAGTCCATAGGCACGGGCAAGGGGAATGAAGCTATAATCAGGAAAGTTCAACCCTGGTCTCTCACAAGACAGCTCAAAATCGTCCAGCAAGCAAGTCCATCAGTAAAGGGAAAACGGCAAGTGGCATGAAAAGTGCAAAACTATGGTGGGCAGGTAGGCAATCATGAGAGAGAGTCCATCCTCCTCTTTGAAAAGTCACTTTTTATACGTCAAATAGTTCATTTGTGACATCAATTGTCACCATACGATGGTCTGATCATCATGTGAACATTCTTCCGCTCACCAGGTCTGAAATTGATACTCCAACATATTTTCCCATTTTGCTCATGAGAAATGACTGTCCATTCCGTCCTCATAGGTTAGTTGACAAAGTGCCTATTTTCTTTGTTGCTCTTTATGTATTAGGTTGGTGGGCCAAGTTCCCATCAATTCACTCACAATGAAGTACTAAAAAAGTGTCTATTGATTTAAGAATGTTGCGTAAAAAGGACAGACGAAGCAACATTTGAGGAAACGTAACAAAAGTCCATTACCAGGCTATGAAATAATGCAGCCTAAGGAGAGAGGTACTATAATGCAGTCTAAACTCAGCATTTCTTATTTAGTAATATAAATAAACTCATATCTAAAATAAAGAATAATAAAATAAATCGAGCATATCATATGGAGAAATAATTGTAACGTTGTCAGTGATTATTGCATAGAAATGTCCAACTCTAAATATGGCCTACTACCACAATTTTAAAAGTACATCAATGCAAAATATTTTTAAATATCATCATAATAAAATCGTTTTAGGAAATCTAAGACTCTAATAATATCAATCATTTATGCTGAAAACTTCAATAATATTTTAAGATCCAAGGGCAGCTATAAGAATCACTCTGCAAGCATGTAGTAAGTTGAAGGATAGGTTTATTTCATGGAGAAAGAAGAGACCCATCCAGTCCCAGCCTTTGCTCAGGTAACAGTCTTCATTTGAACACATACATTCTAAATACATTCTAAAACTGCAGATACAGCAAAACAAAAGAATACTGGTGCTACCATAACAATGTGACATCAGAAGAAAGGCAGGATATCACACACCTTCTTCCCTTTTATACAAAATACAGAATAGCACACTTAAGATACAGTCTATTAAATAATTGGGTTTCTTGACCACTCTTGAAGATGAACGTGATGAGGCAAAATAAGAATTACCATCATCTGGTTTAGAAACAGAAGTCTCTTCCATCACAGGACCTGAATACACAGAAATTCTATTAAGATTCCAGATTCTGTGATCTTGAGTCCTTACAGCATTTTTAAACACCTTTACAACATGTATAGGAGAAGAGAACTTAACTTTGGACCCAGGAAGTCTGATTACAACTAGATCACCATTTTTTACTACAGTATTATTCACAGGCTTCCTGGAATCAAAATATATCTTCCTACTCAAGCACTTATCTTCTTTTCTTTTGCGCCAGTCAGGAGAAGAATTTGCAGGACATGACTTGGAAACAGACTCTTCCAAATGTCTCACCCAAAAAGGCTCCACCAGGGTACAAAGACTCCTTCCTCTGAATAGAGCAAATGGTGACTTACCAGTGGAACTGTGGGGAGTTACACTATAACTTTCCACTTTTTTTTACAACCTGTTCTTTTCAATTTAAACCCGAGGATTTGGACCAACAAATTGTCTCCTTCAACATCCTGTTGAATCTCTCTATCATACCATTTGTCTCTGGGTGGTAAAGGGAACATTTCTTGTGTACAATTCCCCTCTTCTTCAAGAACATTTCCATCACTTTAGAAACCAATTAAACCCCATTATCGGTGAGAATAGATTCAGGGAATCCCTTCCTAGCAAAAAGAGTCTCTAAAAATTTTACCACATGACAGGTTTCTATACCAGTCATAAAGTGAATTTCAGGCCATCTCGAAAATAAGTTAAAGAGTACAAGAATAAAAATTTGCTGGCCATTAGAATGAACTGGGCCAACAATTTTGAAAGCTACATCTATCCAAGGACCACGAGGAAGTTCTCTGATTACCATAGGTTGGACCCTCACCAATTTAGACTCCTCACTAGAGGCACACACCAAACACTCTCTTACTACTCTTTCTACATGAACATCCATACCAGGCCACCAGTAAGAAGAACAAAGTCTTTCTTTAGTTTTGGAAATCCCAGAATGAGAACTGTGGGCCAAGTCAATCAACCCTTACAGATTTAAAAAGGAGGTACCAGTCTAGTTCCAAGCAAAAGTATGTCATCAAAGTCAGTCAACTCATCCTTGACACCCCAAAACTTAGAGGCATCATCAGAACCTTGTTTTTTTGAGTGCCAACCTTGACGAATAAAAGACACAACCTCCGACAAAACAGGATCAGAATTCAACTTAATTCGCCATTGATCCTTATCGATAATTTCATCACGTCTTTGACAAACATGAATGTCACTATCATCCCAATCATCCATAATGCCATTTGTCAGGGGAATCCACAACCAACTTAGAAAGGGTGTCAGCAACACTATTGTCAATACCAGGAATATATATAATATCAAAATTATATTCCTGTAGAGCAAAAACCCATTTGGTTATTCTACTTGAGACCTGATCATTCCCTTTCCTAGTAAAAGTCTCACAAAGAGGTTTATGATCAGTTTTGACCCAAAAATTAGTTCCCCAAAGAAACTTCCTAAATTTCCTAACTGACCAAAAGACGGCAAGTGCCTCACGTTCGATAACTGAGTAGCGAGACTCAGGATCTTTGAGTCCACGTGAGGCAAACATAATAGTCTCTAAACCATCATCACCTACTTGTTGGAGAACAGCACCTAACCCCTTGAGACTCACATCAGTAATAATAATGGAGGTCTTGGAGGGATCAAAACTTTTAAGTTTAGGGGCATTGCAAAGTTTACTCTTTAGTGAAATAAATTCTTGCTCACAATCCGCACTCCACTTAAATTCAGATCCTTTTTTTAACAGATTCCTCATATTGGTCGAAAGCTCAGCAAAACCCTCAACAAATTTGTTATAATGCTCGATCATTCCATAAAATGGCATAAGCTCCTACTTACTCACAGGAGGTGGCAAGTTAATTATAGTGTTAACCAAATCAGATTTGGGAGTAATCCCCTCACCAGAGATTGTGTGGCCTAAATAGTGAATCGAGGTGGTACCAAATTTACATTTTTTAGATTTTAGATTTTATGGTAAGATTTGCTTCTTTAATTCTTCCCAAGACAACATTAAGTCCGTCTTTGTGTGCCGTATGATCCTTACCGAAGGCAAGTATGTTGTCTTGATAGACACATACCCCGTGCACCCCTCCAATATTCTTTCCATAACTCTCTGAAAAACAGAGGCAGCCGATACAGGACCGAAGGGCATGCGCACAAATCTGAAGGTTTCAAATGGGGTAATGAAGGAAGTGTAATTCCTAGAGGCCTCATCCAGCTTATCTATGTATTTGTCTTATCTCGATGGTGACTCAAGATTTGTTAACACTGCTACTCATTTTTTCGAAAGCATGTAAGATGACATATCAGATATTAACCAGAAAACGGTAATCCTATAGATTAATCTAAGTAAACCTGGATGAAATGCATAATTTGTATAATTTTAGTAATGTTGCATAAAAAAATTGTGCATGATTACAAAGATAATGCCACCATGTCACGTTGCATAATGAAAATCGAATTTCAGGGAAAACTAATGCAAGATGCACAGAAACAACGTGTTAAGCACACATGCAGGAAGCATTTTCCCAATACAAGGTTTCAGCAATTGTTTTGCTTGGGGTGACTGAGTGGTGAGAGGCAAGACAAACTAGTTCCACCTTTGCTTCAATCATAGACGTTGAAATGAGCAATGGTATCAGTCTGCAGTGGAAACCTCCATTTCATAAAAATAGCAAGAATGTGTCTCACATCCCTATCCTTTGATTCATTGCAATGCTCGGCTGTTAGTGAAGGTTTAAAAGCCTGCACTGTTTGTGTAAAGCTTCCATTGGAAAGAGAGACACATAGGTACATTGACTCCATGCTTCTAATAGGAAACGGGACCCAATAAATACAAAATGATGATGATTCATGTGATGGCTAAGACGGTCTGGCAAGCTAAACTTGATATATAATGTCTTGGCTTACATATGTCACTGGAATAGCTACTTTACTTGATTGTCTTTTCTTAAGTCAATCATCTCTAGATTCTTCAGAGACAACTCAGTTTACCTAGAATAAGCTGATGCTCAATTTCTTTTCATTTTCTTGTTCAACAGGACCGTCTCTTCTTGGATGGATGAAATCTTAAAGTACCATTCACAACAGCCAGAAGTAACAATTCTTATCTACTTCTTTGGAATAATGTTCTCTTTTATTATAACTATTTTTAAACTGTGTAGGTCCTCCTTATTTTGCATCTTTCAAGCCTAAGTAACATTTAACTAACTTGGGAATCTGGGAAGCTGAAAGACTGTTTGAATTTGGTAACAGAACAACAGATGTAACGTGCTCATGGACTTGATGGATCTTGTGTTTGTTAATTTCTCACCTTTCCCTAATTTCCCCTGCCCATTATGAAATCCCCAACCCTCTTCCCCCAATCTGGTGTTCTGTTAATTCCCACCATCAACATATCTCACACTTGGCGGGGCAGATGTGATAAAAACTACACCAGCTGCTACAGGAAGAGGTTACCAAAAACTGCAAATTTGCCTATGAATTAATTACAACAATGGTTGAGTCAGGATAGATGGTATGCTCTTAGTTTTACTACAATATATGCCCCATGGATTAACCTTCTCCTGAGTCTTCAGACTTGAGGGCTTCATTATGCATACTTTAGTAAATAAATCTCTATGTTGCTAGTTGTTTTATCATGATGGTTTTTGTTTCGGAGTTTCCACTGGCTCTGTGTTTTCTTTTAGTTTTGTTGCCTTTGCTGCAGAATGAGAGTCCTTTGAGACATGGCCGACATGGAATGGCTGTCAGAAACCAACATTATAATCCCGATGGCAGAGCCGCTGTCATTAAGGTATTATGAAGGGTTTCCGACGGGAGCCTGTCAGAAAGCGTTGGACGGTCCCTCTACCTGCTGCCTCCGACCGAACGCATTGTAATGTGAAGGTTGAACTGCAGCAGCAGATGGTGGTCGGACATCAACATCGGACCACCATCATAATCGGCCCCTTAATGTTTTAATAAAAAATAACTGAGCTACATAAATATATGTTGATATTGAAAAATATGTTAATTGAGATTTATATGGCATAATTTATTTGACTACATTTAAATATACCTTGACCTTTCCTTATCTATGAAGGACCAGGTGGCTGCCGTCTCAGGCAGCTGTTTCGGTATGATAAAGCTTCTCCGGAGAGTGTTTTATCTTCTCCCAATATGGTTCTCCAAGAACCTGCTCCAAGCTCTGGTAGTCAGTTGTTTGGACTATTGAAATGCACTACCAGGAGTGGCAAATGAGACAGTGCTAAACAGGTTGCAAGTGGTTCAGAACACTTCATCTCGGTTGGCTCTGGATCACCCATTCAGAGCTCCATCCCGGCCATTACTCAAAGGCCTTCACTGACTTCCCATCCATGACTGAATCAAGTTTAAAATATGCTGTCTGATTCACAAAACCATCAACGATACAGGGCCCAAGTATATGACTGAAAGTCTTGTCCCCTATTGACCCAATAGATCTCTGCGTTCAAGTGGGAAGGCTCTGTTAGTAGTGCATAGGGTCAACAAATCTTTTGCCTACATAGCCCCACGTCTCTGGAACTTGCTCCCCAGTGCCTTACATATGTGCCCTAATTTGCTAAAATTGAGAAAACTATTAAAACCACAAATCTTTAAAGAATGATTGCCCTCATTGCCTCCTCGCTTCTATCTATTGCTACCACGTAGATATCCCTGCCTGGGTGAGTCCAGCGCTCTTCAAATCCCTCATCCATTCATTCATATATCATGCAACATTAATGGAGCCTCCCTTGCAGGGCAGCATGATTTTTTAGGAAACTAATGGCATGTTATAAAGTCCAATGGGGTAGCATGTTTTTCAGGAAACAAATGGTATGTCATAAAGTCCAATGGCCCTGATCTTATCCTACACCCTCCTGAGTTCCATACTACATCCCTACCCCAATTTCAAAACAGATATTGTATTCCTGTGCTATAGAGCACGTAAGTGTCGGGTAAGGTAAATTCTAATTAAATGTCATGACTTTTGCTAGGTTTGGGTTTGGCTATGGACACGGGTGATCAGACATGTAGCAGGCTTAGTTGTATGGTTAATAGAAGATAGAAGATGGAGCACCAATTGAAGCCTTGCAAACTAGACTCTGTGGTAGAAATGGGGCACATGCCAAGATAGAATTCTAATTTGTGGACTAGATGGAGGAGTGGTAGATATGAATGGGCACTAATAAATGCACCTTTTCTTCTACCAATTACTTTCAATAGTAGAGAAGCTGAAACAAGCATAGCCATCTGGATATGTATAAAAGGATTGGTAGCTGTGCTTGGAAACAAGAAAGGAATACTTTCACAAAGGTAGCAGTTATCATTGAGAAATGAAAGTTACTCACCACTCCTCCCAGATGCCTCTTCCTTCCTCACTTGATAGTTCATGCCCTTCTCAGCAGCAGCCTGAAATATCTGAGTATTGAGACAAAAACATAATGGACATATTTAGAATATCACTACCAGCTGCAGTATTTTGCACACGTTAATAAACAACATGGAACAAAACTAAAATGAAGTTATAGCTATCCGAACTATCACTTTGAACGCTTTATATGATTTTTTTTTTTATTTTTTAAAAACCTTTATTTGTACAGAAAGGATATACAAGGCTGGGCCTACAACCAATCTGGCCGGCCACGACATGTTAGAGCAGTCAAAAATTCCAAAATAATAGTCTCAGAATCAGAGTAAAATCGTACATTCAATATAGTCGCTAAAAGAGAGGAGGAAGTATGAGGATCTATACGGCCAGCAATCAGGAGTAATATAGGTTAATTTTATAATATAACGATAGGGCGCATGGCAGGCTCAGCGAGAACAAAACAATATCCGGATACCCCGCACAAATCATGAACAGCCATAGGATAAAGGGCAGCAATGTAGAAATGACAGTACTATACACATCGGTAGAAGGACAGACGTAGGAAGCACAAATCAACATGCGATCAATAATAACTTGGCGTACCCACCACCCAATAGCACTTGAATACAGAACAGGGGGGCCGGAATAGTAATATCATTAAAACTAGCCCGCCATACTAACCTGGGGAAAAAAAGAAAAGGGGAGGGGAGGAAGAGGGAAAAGGAAAGAAAGGAAGGAAAGAAAACACAGATTAAAAGAGAGGAATGCCGCGTCGGAACAAGCTCCCCATAGCAAAGAACACACATAGGAACACGGGAATTGCAACGATGAGGGCATGGGAGTCGCATCGGAAGCAGCAGAACTTTAAGAAGAGGAACAGCGACGTCACATATCCCACCCAATCATATCACAGGGAGGCAAAGGATAGACGCGGCACCCCCATAAAGATATACAAAAGGGCCATAGAACTAAAAAATAAAACAACAAAAAAGACCCAACCCACCCATCCCACCCAGCACCCCTGCAGAAGGCTACGGCCTATCCTCCAAACAGCGCGCCTGTCGCCCTAAACCAGAACCCGAAATATAGTGGAGATAAGAGAGAAAAGAAACAGACGACAAAAAAAGATACGGAAACAAAATAGTAAATAGGAGGGAAGAGCATGGGATCAGAACTAAATACGGTCGGCTACAGCCCTCCACCCAACCATACACTACAGTACATGTGCACCAGAACGATATAGACTCTGGCACAATAAAACTTTCAGAGAGGTGTCTCATAGCACTATGAATATGGGCAACTCCGCCTTGAATTCGTATACCAATAATCTTTCGGGGGCCATGCATCTCACCCCAATCCCTTCTTCACTGCATTTACCACCCACCAAACAACAGCCTGAAGCGTGCAATACGATGCGAGGCAAGCAGACAAATGAAAAAGAGTACGATACAGATGCTGGTCAGAAAGGTCAATGAAAGAGCAAGTGAATAAAAATTCAAGTAAGCAATCCAAATATATCAGCAACAGCAACAGGGGCAATAAAAAACAGGAGTGCAGTCTCGCCGTTCGAAAAGGCGGGAATATACTGGCAAAAGAGAAACAAGACCTCATCAAGGTAAAAACAAGCAGCAGTCCGCCATCTTTCTCAGGCACCCGGGGATGATCGTGCCCTCGCACAGTAGCGAAGTCTCCAGTTTCTGAACATCGAACAGGAGGTTCTGAAGCCGCCGATGTACAAATCCGTTGGTGGATAGCAGCACCATATTTCGGAGCCATCGAGGGGGGTGAGGCAATGGTATCACCGAGGCAAGAGGGGACCTTGAAGGAGCGTTCACCCAAGATGGCGGTGGATAGGGACAAGTCCTCAGGAGCACCGGGGGCCAAGGTCGCGTGTAAAGATCTCAAGGCAGCAAGAACGTCGCCGATCGTAGGCTCACGTCCACATGGCAATATTTCCGCGCAGTCGAGCAACCGGAGATCGCCATCAGGTGGAAATCCACAGCTCCAAACAAACGTAGGCCTTTACAGATGTCTGGGGGGGTCCCGGCAATGACCACCGCGGTGCAGAAAAGAGAGCCCCACCAAGCGGAAGGTCGCCTATGCTCGAGCCGGCGCTCCTCAAAAATATAGCGCGAGGGTCCAGGGTCGATGGACGGAGCAGCGGCGGGGAAACCCCTTTACACGGTTAGTCCATGGAGCACCGCGCCCCGCACCAGCCTCACGGCCGTCAAGGCAGGCCCGGTTCAGGATCACCGGGGATTTCTCACAGTGGCTGTCTCTCGTGGTGCAGTCTCTCGGCCGGGGCCAACAGTCACCACAACGCCAGGCCGGATCCAATAGGCGATGCCCCGGTCTCAGCTTCACAAAGGCCCCGGTTTCCGCGAGAGGGCACAACTCCGGAACCACCGCAAGTCAGAGCCTCCAGGTCAGACGGTGAGTGGGAGCGAAGTGTTGCATTTCTCTTTCTTCAAAAATGTATCGTCTCTGGGCAGGATATGTAGCAGGATATGTGAGTCAGGCCAGAGGGCTGACGGAGCCGAGCTACAAGGCGACCATTTCGCTCGCGAGTGTGGCTCCTCCCCCTTATATGATATTTTTAAAATCAAGAAGTCAACAATCCAACATTATAAAAAAATAAGAAATGAGGAAAATGGCTAGGAAAGGATTAGAAAAGAAATGCTGAAAGAAGGCTAGGAAAATGGAAAGAGCATATGATATTGGTATGCTGCCATGCTGTTCTTTCAGGAAATCATGGTTCCTTGCATGATGGGGGGTCCATAGAGCCGGCACTGTGAGAGTTAGACTTGTGGTGAGCTGTATACAACCTCCTTTTGGAGGCCATGGCCATCTATGTTCCTGTACTGTAGACTGCTTGCTCAATAAGCTCTCCTATCAACCTACATGTTGTGATCATGCATTCCTTTCTATTCATCTTATGTAAATCTTCTGTTAACCCAAGATATGTAAAAGAGGGGTGAGGGAAAGGTTACTGCCACGGTAACAAAAAGGGGAGAGGGGAACGGTTTATTTGATTTTAACAAAATCAAGAAGTCAACAATTCAACTTTATAAAAAAACGTATAAATGAGGAAATGGCTAGGAACTGATTAGAAAAGCAATGCTGAAAGAAGTCTAGGAAAATGGAAAGAGCATATGACATTGTTATCCTGCCATGCTGCTCTTTCAAGAAATCATGGTTCCTTGCATGATGAGGGGACCATAGCGTCAGCACTGTGAGAGTTAGACTTATTATGAGCTGCATACAACCTCCTTTTCAGGTCCATGTCCATCTATGTTCCTGCATTATATACCTCTTGCTCAATAAGCTCTCCTATTAACGTACATGTTGTGGGCCTGTGTTCCTTCCTATTCATCTTAAAAATATTCTTCGGTGAACCCAAGATATTTAAAAGAGGGGTGAGGGAAAGGTTACTGCCACAGTAAAAAAAAGGAGAGAGGGGAAAGAAAGCTAAAGACAGGAAAAAGTCAGTTGTAGGAACAGAGGTAATAGAAAAAAAAATACAAGGAGGTATGCGGGTTAACACGAACACTAAAGTAGATAAGGGGAAGTTGGAGAATAAAGAAGGTCATAATGCAACTATAATTCACACCTCCGCCATGCACAGATTTCTCATTGATAAATTTAATGCAAATGTTGCATTTATATTATCATTGATGTCATACAAAATGTCATGACTAATGTAATAGGTGGGGGGATTAGCAGTGCATGGCGAAGCCGCAAGTTATAGTTACATTAGGGCATGATTTATAATTTCCTGAGATAACTATATCTATAACTGCTGAATTTCTATGGTTTTATGTACATAAAACCTGAATATAACTATATCATGCCTGTAATCGTTGTTTTTAAGTGAATTTCTAAGTCTTTTAATCTTTAGGTCTAACTATAATCTCCCTGTAACATTTGTCTTTTTCAGTTCATTTCTAGTTTTTTAATGCTATTTCCTAACTATAACATCCCTGAAACCTTTGTTTTTTTAGTAAATTCCAGGTTTTTTATAATATAAATTAATATTTAATTACCGTTCATTAATACAACCGCCGCTGTGCATGGCGGAAGGGCTGGGGCCAGGCCTGTGTCCAACCCCCCACATGCAACCAACCCTACTCTGCGCATGGCATTTTGCCATGCTCTGTGGGGGGTTGGCCACAAGGCCTGGCCTGTGGACAGGCCTAGTGGCCAACTCCCCACAGGCAGCCAACCTGCAGCCCCCTGGGTGTGTTAGTGGCTCTGTGGGTCTGTGAGTGGGTGTGACACCTGCTGTATGAGTGTGTATATGGGTGTCTGAGTGGCTGTGTGAGTGCCTTTTGTGGGTATGTGAGTGGATGTATGAGTGATTCTATGGGTCTGTAAGAGGGTATGTGAGTGGTTGTGTGGGTGTGTAAGCGGGTATGTAAGTGGGTGTGTGAGGGCCTGTGTGGGGCTGAGAGTGGGTGTATGAGTGATTCTCTGGGTCTCTAAGTAGATGTATATCTGACATTATGGGTGTGTGAGTGGGTGTGTGAGGGTATGTATATGTGACTGACTGTGTGAGTGGTTGTATGAGTGTGTATATGGGTATGTGAGTGGTTTTCTGGTTCTTTCACTGGGTGTGTGAGTGCCTGTGTGGGTGTGCAAGTGAGTGTGTGAGTGGTTATCTACATCTCTGAGTGGATGTTTCACTGGCTGTATGGGTGTGTCAGAGGGTGTGTGAGTGGCTGTATAAATGAGTGACTGGGTATGTGAGTGTCTGTATGGCTGCATGAGTGGTTTTATGATTCTCTACATGGGTGTGTGAGTGGCTGTGTGGGTGTGAGAGTGTGTGGTGGGTGGGTGACTAAGTGGCTGTGTGGGTCTATGAGTGGTGTATGGGTGTATGAATGGGTGCATCATTGGTTTTGCTGTTTGGGTGTGTGAGTGGGTGTGTATGTGGCTGTTTGGGTGTGTATGTGACGTTGTGAATGGGTGTGTGAGCGCCTGTGTAGGTCTGTGAGTGGGTGAGTGATTGGTTCTCTGTGTTTGTGAGTAGATGTGTGGGTGACTGTGTGGGTGTGAGTGGGTGTATTGATGTGTGAGTGGGTGTGTGGGTCTGTGAGAGAGTGTGTAAGCAGGTGTACGTGTTTTTTAATTGGATTCTGAATTGGCAGATCTGCCACAGATTCACACGGGAGGGCTGCACTGAGTTCCGTGGTAGGTCAGTGAATCCTTTCGCGTATGAAAAAAAATCCCACAATTTCTTCCCCACGGGGTCCCTCATGCACCCCTCCATCAGTCCCATGGGGTCAGAATACCTCTATCCTGACCCCTTCTATCTTATTTCTACTTTATTTCCCTCCCCCCATGTCCCAATTAACAAAAAGCAGGCTGCAAGTTTTATCTCAAGTTTCGGCCAGCCAATCACGGCATTGCTGTTGGCGCGTGGATATGTGGATCCACTGCAGTAGATCTGCTGTGGATCTGCGTCACTAGATACACCTTCATTTTAGTTCATGAATAACTCAAAACTACTGAACAGATTTACACCAAAGTACACAAAGCACTTTTTCTGGTCCAAGATTTAGCTTTCTGCCACATTTGGTGTAATTCCGTTCAGCGGTTCTGGCTATAGTTGTGTCTAAAATCACAATGGGAAATTGCATTGGGAAAAAAAGTTTCGGGACTCCCCCTTTTCTTGGCCCCCTGCTTGATGACTCACACCAAAACTATCCAGATGGCAGCTGTAGTGACTGGCAAACTAGTTTTGAAAATGTTGTGAAGATGCATCAATTAGTGCCAAAGTTATTAGCAAAACAAAAACAAAAAAAATCTATGAAAACAAGGTCCTAAATCTAACTACCTACTAGCAACCACCAGTAGATAATACATACATATAAGGAAACACAGAGTAGAGCCGAAACAAATGATTACATTTTGTTTTTAGAAAACCCAAACGATGCAGTGAGGGTCATCATGGGTAATGTAGTTCTAGGCATAGGGAAATGCCAATAGACAAGTAGGAAACGGTTCAAAATTAATATCCTTCTCAAATGCTTAAATTATTGTTCGATTAATATTTTGTTTACACTTTATGTTTTAATTTCTAAGTGGTTTCTTTAAATAAATGTAAATATATTTACTGTAGGGTATATGCACGACAGAACGCTCACCAGATTGTAGAGTGGAAGTCTTTTGCTCAATTTTATTAGCACTGTTGTATCGGAATGACACAGTATTGGTGTTGCCAAAATGTCAACTGTGGTCATGTGGCCAAGACTCCTTAGAGTCAAAACACGTTCTCAAACTTTGAGAAATGCTTCTTAAAATACCTGCCTTCGTGGGCCACTTCCTGTATGCCATGTATTGAGATGACAACAATTTTCTTACTGATTTTGGACTGAGCCGCGTACTGACATGGGCATCGGTAACACCGGGCTGATTATCAGTGTGACCGTTGAGTTTTCCTTTGCACGCAAACACACACATTTTTTAAATATATATATATATTTTAGGTCGATCCTAGCGCAGCACGCATGCGCTGCCCTATGGGAGGCTTTTTGTAATCACTCCAAACTTCTCTGTGTGGGTCAGACTCCTCCCACACATCTGATTGGCCTTTGCGTATGTCTTTCAGTAATGAAATCTCGCAAATGGCCAGAGGCAGGTGCGTTTCCCACCTCCTCTTGAAATGTTCACTCCCATAGCATTTTGGTGTCGGGAGTGAGCAGCGGTGCGCATTGTGGCAGCTGCATTCCTTCCTTGTTGTTGTGGATCATGTTACTAATGAAACACAGCGCGGTCACTATCACTTTCGCGGCCACGCTTGTTTCTCTTGTCTTAGCTGTGACAAGATAATTGAAAGATATTTGTCGTTTTCTGAAACAACTGGGCTAAGATAATTGTTTGGTATCTTTCAGCTCAGGAAAATAAGTCCCTCTTGCGCTGTAAAAATAGGTTGTTTTTTCCAGGGTTCTTTAAGCGCCGATCGAACGTTTGTGAAGGCCATGTTCCAGGAATTATTAAGGAACAAGCCACCAGCGCAAGGCTGTAGAGCATGCCCAGTATCAGTTTCAGGCTTGCAAGAGGATTGGCTGCGTACCTTCACGGCGAGCTTGGGGATTGCGCTGCACTAGACATATTATGAACTGCGCAAACCTTGGTGGTAGTCATTAAAATGCTAGGCAACTGAGCTTGTTGCAAGTTTTGTCAGATAATTGATGGGAATATTTCCTGGGTGCAAAGGCCCGTGCTGCTGAATAAATCACATTAACAATGGCTGGGGCTCGAAACCATGAAAAGATGACAAGACTGGCGCATTAAAAGAAAGTAGTGGAATTCGGGAAGTAGCTGGCTATGTACAGGTGCTGCACTTGCTGAGAGCAGTGGCAGGTGTGCTTCTATTTTACAACACCTGATTGTACCACATGTTACCACATGTTGATCTTTTAAAAGCAAGATGTTCCCTGCCAGGGCTTTAAGTGGGCCATGTCCTGCCGGTACTCAGCAACAAAACGTGTCACTATCGGGCTCTGTTTTCAAGCCCTGGCCTTTTTATTATGCCATGCCCTGGAAATACAGACTAGTGAGGGTAAGCTTAACAAAGATGGCTGACACATCGTTACGTGAGTCACACGTAGTACTACCTTCGTGAATCTGGAAACTGGGAAGTAATCGTAAAAGGAGGGATGTTGTTTTAAAGGTATCCTGGCCTGCTGTGCCTCCTTTCTCTGCTGAAATCATCCAGAGTCACTTTGGAGCCTCTTGTAGTTACGCTGCGTGATTTTGTGTTGACCTGTCCTCTCCTGCTACATGCTATGACACAGTGAGGAAAAAATGCTTCTTGCTATTCTGCTGGTTTCCCATGTCAGTGTTTTGAAATGTATTGCACGTTTGCCAGGCGTGCAACACCCATTGGGCTCAAAGGGCTTCAGCCCCCCTCCATCCTGTGTGTCAGCCCGGGCTGAGACAGCTTTCCGGGCACACACGGTGTGTGTGCCCGAGTACTTCACTGGTCTTTAAAAGACCATTTACTTGTTAACGAGGCTTTATTGTTTTTTTCAGCCCTTCTTAGAGCCCCTGCATCTTCATTCTGCCGATTTCTGGAAAAATTTGCCCCTTAGTCCCCCCCCCCCGAAATTTTTATTAGCCCCCCCCTAAAAAATGTCATTCTAGTTGCGCCTCTGACATATGCAGAGATTTCAGGAGGCCATGGGGTTCCATTATGAAGCAATCCTTTCTCAATTGTTAGAAAGCTACACATAAAAAGAGCAGCTATTACAGCATCAGGAACCAGGGCATATAATATACAAAACAATGGTTTGCCTGGAGCTGACTGTGAACAAATATATAATAAGCATTGGCATAGCCAATAGGTCTCACTTTTGGGACCTTGTAAGTATTTAGTTATGCAGCACAATATCCTTGGTACAACAACATCAACTGTTGCATGGCTAAACACTTATATGGTCCCAAAGGCGAGACCTATTGGCTATGCCAATGCTTGTTTTTTTACACACACATACGTGTACATATATGTATATGTTTTTTCAACATAAGGACAATTTTTACTACCTTATTTACCTATAACTTCACTTTAACCTTTGTATTTTTTGTGTGATTTTCCATGTATTTCAATATAAACTAATATTTTATTATATCTCTGCCCTGCGGATGGCCTACCCCTGCTACACATGGCTTTTGGCTGTGCATGGCATGAGTTTGGTTTGCAACCAGCCCCTGTCCCCAGCCTACCATGGGCAGCCAACCCCTGCAGGTGGTCATTCACCTGTGGGTGACCAACCACTCACAGGCCTGCAGGTCTCCCGCTGAAGCATAGGGATCCGTGCTGGCTTCCACATGAGTCCTGCGGGACCACACATGTGCAACACTGGATCACAAAGTCTAGGGGGGGCAGGGTACACTATGTAAGTATCCAGAAATCTCTGCACATAAAATGATGGGACTTGCAGAGCTGTAAAACTCTGCACATTGTTTGTGAATTTCACTTAAAGTGTAATGTATAAAAAGTGTAAATTTTCCCTTATGAATGAGGCCCAAAGCTCTTCTGCCCACGAATTCATACAGTATGGGGTGATATGTCAGCCCACATCAGCTGTTGGCTAACTTCAATGTGATTGATGGCATTCTGCTCTTTCACAAAGGATGCATCTGCGTAGAAAGCAGTACAGAGATTATTGATTCTTTAGACCAAAACATTTGATGAATGTTTTTTTAAATTTAAATGTTGTCTTGGTGCTGAGTGAATATTATACTTCAATTTCTCTTAAGAAAAGCCTGTTTATTTTTGCCTATGGTACTAGGCATAAGCCTATGTTTTCTCATTGAAAATGTATTTACCTAACAAGATAGTGGTTTATAAACTTTGTGGGAGTACATAATATGCTCCTCCCACCAGTTATTTTCTGTTTTGTTTTACTGGCTTTTGTCAACCTAGCTTTGGCATACAGATATTAAATCACAATGGTAAATAATGTATTAACAGTTGCAGAGTGACAAAAACATAATTGATGTGTAATACTGGAGTATTCAAAACATTGGAATTTTGCTATACCAGAAAAGTTTAGACTTGGGGTGTATGGGACTGCTAAGAAGAGAACCTATGGCAGAGGAGGGGACACTAATAATGACATCTAAATTAAGTAATTCAGAATTGTTGGAATCCTTTGTTTTTCCTGAACCATGAGGACAGCGTATTTTTATATTTCATTTGCTGTATTAGGTCTATGGTATTTGGTTGGCAGAAAGGGAAGTCCCTATTTGGATAAGGAGAGTTTCACAGATAAATGCAGTGACATTACAGCAATTCAGGGACATCAATACCTCTTTAAAACAATTTGAAGATTGCTTTAGTCACATCTTTAAAAAGTACAACCCTTGTCTTGGCACTATTCAGGGATAGCTGTCATTGTTGATACATTTTAGCTTATATGCCCGAAAGAGTCCAGAGCCCAATTTTCTACTAAGATAGGACAGACATTTGTTCCACAAAGTGTCTCATGATTTATCCGTCATGGTTTTCATGTACAGTAATAGTTCTCAGGAAATACTTTTGTCTGACCATGCTATTGTGCAAAATTGCCTTTTGCCTTAATAACCTTTTCAGTTCTTGCTTTCCCTGATATCAGAATATGTGATGCTGTTGTTCTAAGTGGGTCTGGCTCTGGTTGGTTTGGTTTAGCATGCCTTGTGCCCATCGTCCTTGATATAGAATTGATATAAGCTGCTTTCATAGAGATAATTGTTGGTGACTTGTTGGGCAAATGATTTGGAGTTTGAGGGGATCCCAATGATTTGGTCTGTATGGGGTATGGTCTGTGCTTCTGTAGATTTAGTGGCTTTAACTTGAGATGTGGTGTAGGTGGCACAGTCTGTAGCCTCCAAAGAATATGAATTACACTTTTATCATTGATTACCCCTTCTGTAGTTTTTATCGTTTCCTGCATGACTTTTATTATCTCACATATCAATAGCTGAGGTTGGGTTGATTGGTCCTTCAGTGGACAAAGAAGTTTAACAAACCCATGTTCTCTTTCTTCCTTTGTTCCAGGGATGTGTAATGTGCCCATACCGTGTTGAGAGCCCCTTGTGGTGCCTTCTCGAGACTGTGACCTACCTCACTTATCTAAATTTGAGGGGATGGTTGAATTAGTCTAATCCTCTACTTTCCTTATAACCTCAAATATGTGTTCTTGAGTTGAAGGGGACAATGACTGTTCTGCGAGCATAACCGTACCCCAAAATCTGGACACTCCAAAATTTAGACACACCAAAATGTTTACCTCAACCGGTTCTCCCACAAATCAAAGTTAAGGCTTCCCTCTAAACATCAATTAGCAGTGAAAAATTGTCAAATAAGTATTGGTGCCCACTCAATAACTGAGTTCTAGTTCATTAAAAAGTTAAAGGGTTTTATTACAAACTTTGAAATAAGCGTTCTAAGGTAAATGCCAAAAGAGTCCCGAAGTGCAAAGTTATACAGTAAATGCAAAGTCTGAATTATTCTAAGTCCCAAATGAGCAGTAAAATCAAAACGTAGTCAGACAGCATCTCTAGAAGAACAGGTCTGTCTTCTGGCTCACCCCCAAAATCCAGGGATTCTTACATACAATTCTTGCATAACAAATCAGGCAAACTATGAAATCAATGTGGTGTGAGCACAAAAATAATGTATTTGGCAAATCAGAACACAAGTCAAAATTACATGTCATTCCCTTAACACATAAACCTTATCGCATTGTTTTAAAAAAAAAACTTACTCAGCACCCTCTATGCTAATACCATCTGGAGATGTTCTAACAAATATGAAACATATATACTATAGAACTTTCAGCGAATTAATGAACTAGTATGCACAATGGAAGGCAGTGAAAGGGACCTTGATAATTTTTCAGAACATAGGCAACAGGATAAAGTTCATAGACTGCAACGTAATCATAGCAGTGGAAATAAACCATTACACATCAACTTGACTGTGCTGTGCAGAGCCTGTGGGGTGAAGATGCATGCATGGCAGGAAGGCAGGAGTGGGTGACAGAAATGGCATCCATCTTTTCTGAGATGGCATATAACTGGAAAATGGGGCATAAATAAAACGGATTAATAAACACACTTTTATACATCATACAACAATATTTTACAATATAATCATGTTAATACAGACTAGATGTGCACAACTGAATTTGAACAAGTCATTTTAATATATATATTTTTTAATAACACATTTTATTGATATTTTTGGTGGTACATCACGGCCAGGGTGGCTATTACAAGCATCAAATTAGAATATATGAGAGAATAGTACCGATATTTAAAAAATCAGCAAAGGCACAAAGGAAACTATTAAGGCAACTCTGGCACAGGCAATGCACCTCACCGCATCCCGTGAAGAATACATGTGTTCAGGTGGCACTGCTAGTCGTGGGAATGTATATGGCAGTGTGAGTGTATTTTCTGCTCGATGGAAGATGCTGGAGATTGTGCAGGGGGCAGGTCTATACCCCTGTCTTCTGCCCAGCGTGACCATATTTTATTTTTCTGTAGGCAGCCCCGCACCCTGAACACTGCTATTTCCGTCCCCATGCATCTGTCTATGGCACGCTTCCAACTACCCACCGATGTTTGAGAGGTCTCCTTCCAGTGCTAGGCTATGTCCCGCTTGACCAATGTGAGCCCCAGGAATAAGAGGTGATTCTTATATCTGTTTCCCCAATCTCGTCTGTGATGTGTAATAGGGACAGTTTGGGATCCAGGGTAAGTCGCCAGGATAGAACCTGTTCTAGGTAAGAGGTTACCTTCCGCCAAAAGGGCTGAAATGCCCTACAACTCCATTCTGTATGTAGAAAGTTCCCCTCCTCTTCTCCACATCTGAGGCAGGTGGGGGACGGAATAACGCCTATACACCAAAGGCGGGACCTCGTGTAGTATGCTCTATGCACATATTTACTGGATCAGGTGGTATCGTGTTGCGATAGTGGTGCCACAGGGGCTTACAAGGGCCTCGGTCTAGTCGTCCGCCGTGAGATCTGAAATGTCCATGTCCGATTTTGTGCGGAGCGTGCCTAATGTAATTTGGTTATGTGTAATTAGTGTTTGGTAAATTTGTCTAATAATGTTGGTTCCCAGGTCTCCCATCAACAAACGCCCCTCCAGTGGGTGAAACTCTGGCTAATCCACCAGGGTCCGGATTTACGGTGTCAGTGCATATCTAAGCTGTAAATATCTATAGAATTGGCTGCGGTGGAGATAATAGTCTATTTTTAATCGTTATTATTAATGCATAACATTATAAACCGGGAAAACAATTTGACACAGTGGTAGGACATTCCTCCCTTAAGAATCAAAATGATCACTGATGGCAGGTAGCTATCTCTGTGCGTAACAATCTATCGGCCAGATGCATCATGCATTTTGCTCCTTGCAAACAGGCCGATTGAATCGGCCCATTTGCGATTGCAAAAAATGCATTTCTGATGCAGCAAACCCAATTTTACGATTTGGTAACCTGTTACCGAATCGCAAAATGAGTTTGCGATTCGCTATTTGGAAGAGGCATGTTTAGGGTGTCCCTTTCAAATAGCGAATCCTAACGGTATGCATGAATGTTTTGTGACCGTGAATGCGGTCGCAAAACATTCGAATTTTATCACCTACTTCAAGTAGGTGGTAACCAATTTGCAAATGGGAAGGGGTACCTTTGTGAATGTTAGTAAAATCATTTTTTAAGAGCAGGCACAGGCAGCGATCCCACGGACCAATGCCTGCTCTTAAAAAATTAAATGAAAACGTCCCTTTTTTTTTTAAACGCATCCCATTTTCCTTTAAGGAAAACGGGCTGCATTTCAGAAAAAAGAATTGCTTTATTTAAAAGCAATCACAGACCTGGTGGTCTGCTGAGCCCAGCAGGCCACCATCCCTGTGAATTGTGCAATTCCTAGGGGATCACAAGGTGCGACCTACCTCATTAATATTCATGAGGTAGGTCATTTGCGATCCCCTAAGAATCCCTAAAAGTGTTAAACGCGATTTCATGCATTCCGTTTTGCGATTTCCTAATTGCGAATCACAAAGATTCGGAATTAGAAAATCACTAAACAGGACCTTCATACATCTGGCCCTATATCATCTTTCAAATGTCCATCTGAGGCTTCATTGGGCACTGTTGCTAGGTGTCTGGTAATCAAATTCCAGTCAATTCATCGGGATCACAGTGTTCATAGTCCACTTAGTTCTCCCCTCAGACCTCCTCCCATTTTGTCCTCATGGCACTCTGTTCTAGTATAAAGTGCAGGATGTTGTCTGCCAGGGTCGGAAGAGCTCTTGCCAATCAGCTTGGACTCTGGACATTCTTTTCCGGATTACATGGTATACACCCTGAGTATCGAAAGCAGAATATCAATGGCACAGAATATCAGGGACAAAGTATAAAAACTGAAAAATCAACAGGTAAATTAGTCTGAATTTTCTATACCAAACTCCACATATATGTACCCACATGGGACATATATCTTAAACTATGCAGATGTGGAGTTAGGAATAGTAAATCTACACTTCTGGGGGTCGATATTCAGTAGTATCTGATCACACTCCTTTCCTTTAGACACTCTCCTTAATTAAATGCCTCTTTTTCAGGGGCACTACATTGCTCCACAGTTTTTGGGGAAAAAGTTGATGAATGAATAGAATTGTTTTTATTCTGCTATGACATGTATATTACAAGACGTTACCTTATGCTATGTTATGCTACGTTACCTCATGTTACGTTATGTTATGTTATTTCCCACAACTGAGACATCTGTTAAACCTACTTGCCATGCAAGATCACTGTGCCCTATTTCATTTAGCCTTTGCAAAATGTATAGAGGACGATTTGGGGCTCTTGTACTGAGGTCCTCCTGAGTGCTTAAGTCATTAGAGCAGATGGTGTGGCCCCCTTGGCAGATTTTATACTCATGATAGAAAGGTACTAAGGAGGAGATCAAGGCGTTGCTCATCACTCACTCCCAACAGCAAGGCACATAAAGCACAAACTGGGTGAGGCCAAATCTGTGCCTATCAGGATGAGCATATAAAAGACGAGCGTTGGTTAAATGAAAGTTGTTTGGTATCTGTTACTTAGGGTGTGGGACAACATTGAATGTCATGTGAAGTGAAAACCTGCAGAAAACTTGAAGATTCATAACAAAAGGTTTCTTGCTTGGCCACTGAAAATAGAGGTCCAAGATTCCGGAGACCAAAGATTCCATCATTGACAGGGAAGAAGAGAAAGCATACCATGAATGCATGCCTGGCATCAGGCACAGCCATTACATTAATGGGTAGACTGGAATGGATCAAGCTTCATCCGCCTGCACCATGGGATGCCCACAGATCCTGTCGGCCACGTGCCACAATAGGGAAAAGTGCAAGGGGGGGGGGGGTTAAGTGTTGAAGAAGGAGCTGCAGACTGGGGCAAGATAGACATTACCAGTTGTTCTGTATCATTAGCCGTCTTCATCAGCCTCGCCCAGTTAATAATCACTGATATCAGAATCAAGTAAAGTTTAATTAAATATGACACCTCAATTTACCCTTCCCTCATTTGTTAACTTTCCATGCAAGATCTTTTTTGGAAATCGGACACAAAATCAGACTTAAAGCCCTTTCAATAATCTCCACCTATGTTATGAACATAGGTGGAGATTTTCTTGGGAACATACATCAAAGTCTTCAGTTTTTTTCCTTGATGAATTATATTCAATCGGATCTCTGAAATATGACTGTGGAGGCAGTCCACTTCCTTGCCTATGCCACGAGAGTGCCGTGCTCCATGCCAACCTACCTTTGCAATGTGGCACCATGACCCAACACAACGAAATTAGCTATACGTAGAAACTCGACATCAGGCGTCCAAATCAATGTTATTGTTATCCCGAACATGTACACTTTTACTGTGAAACTGCAGGTTGTCGCCCTGTTCCTAAAGAGAAGTACCGTGTGCTTAAGGCATGAATGCCTCCCAAAAGAAGGAGGGCATTTTGTTCACGTGGGAAAGGGAGCTGCCCTATTTTCGTGTTTCTCCGGACTGTGTGATGTGATAAATTATCATAAATCCCTGAGAACCGTAACAGGGCAAAGTAGTGACTGAATGCTGGCAGAAAAATAAATATTTACTTGACTTGTAAACAGAAAGCGCTATCATTTTGTGGAGAAAAATATACCATAACAAATGATGCCAAAGCAACCTCCTAGCTGCGTAACATGGATGCCCGGAAGAGATCAAAGGAGGCCCGTCCCTTGGTACGTGAGGAAAACTGGGGAAAGTACTATGAACGGAAGACGCTCATAAAACGAAGAGTAGAGTGTTTATCATTGTTTAAAATACAGCTTTGTTTGGGCAGAGAAAGACTCAGTCAGTGCGCAGCGTCGCCAGGGAGTTGGTGTCACTAATTACTGTATTATGAAAGTAGGAAATGGAAAATAAACCCTCAAGCATACGCGTTATAATAAAAGAGCTGTGCACTCCTGGAAAGAGTGGCTCTTAAAATCAGTCAGCACAGGAGGTAAGGACACTTGTGGACAAGCGAACAGGTATTGTAATACACTGCTCACACCGAATGATACAGATGTGTGAATATCTTCTTTATTTGTGACAACCTCCTTGAATAGGCCCTCAGCGGGTGAACACCAAGGCACAGCATTTGCTCTTCCTCTCCATCTCCCCACGTTCCAATTCTGCCCATCTAATATGCATGGACTATCGAAAAACAAAGAAAGAGCATTGCACCACTCTACATTCCTTAAACACCAATGCTATGAACACAACGAAGATGCATTATATACATCTCCTCTTTTTACACAAAAAATACAAAACTTACAATCATATGCTTCTATATTTTTAGGTTTCCTTATTAATTTTCCATATGTGCTAGTTGTAATACTTTCTTCTTCTGCCGATGATGTACCTTTTATCCCTATATTCCGTTCCACTAATAAACTCCTGGTGTCTAAACATAAACAATTACCAACTGGTGTTGGAATGCAAATCTTTTATTCCCATTGATTTTGCATTGTTCTATGCTACGTTAGAATTTGCAGCACCATTTTGTGTTTGGGCGCCATTTTGAGTCATGAACAAAACTAATCCTTGCCTTTCTGAAGAAACGGTTTCTGATGCTTTTTGTCTCTTCAAGGTTGGGCCTTGCTTTCCTAATGAATACACTATTCTTGTTAGAACATACCTTTCTTACTAGATAGAGGCCTGCTCCCACTAGTCCTGTGGCGTGCACAGCCAGTACAACCTTGGTTTGTAGATAATGTGTGCCCGGTTTCAGAATCAAAACTTATCCTCCTGCACCTCTTTGTATTTGCTGCATCTGCCTGGAAAATTCCCTTATGGGCCATGCCTCTATTGGTTCTGAAATGTACTTATTGTATCTCTATGCTTGCTGATGTCAGTCCCTCTGCAGCACTCCAAAGCGACTGGGCAGATCGGGCTCCGCTGCAGTATACCTCAAATGTATATTGGTTTGTGTTCTCTACTGTCTGACTGGCTCTTCATTTGGTATGCAAGACTGAGTGGTGGTTGTGAGTGACCCCGGTGACCCTAAACGGGCCACTTCCTTCAGTTGACACCCGAAAAGGGAGTCCTTCGGTGAATGACCAATCTCCTCCCACGGACGGGTGGGGAAGTCGGGCCATCGATGGGTTGGACGGACAGATCAAGGATCCCTGCATGAGAGAGTCCTTGCACTCACAGCTGCCCCTTCTGTCCTGCCAGACTGTGCCTCGCCCAGTGGTCATCCCGACTTGAGTCCTGAACGGCGAATCCCTTGGAGCTGACTGTTTGGTCTGAAGAGGCGCAGTGGAGAATAACTTTGTCTGACCTGCACATATCAGGTGAGTTTTGCTCTGGTTCTTCGTGGATATGGCGCTGTTTTGGTTTGTCTTTGACACGGTCTGAGGACCGTCTTTGGAACAAGCACTTGAATTTGTTTGAGTTCTTTGTGAACATGGTACCACTTTAGTTTGTATTTGGTGCGGTCTGAGGACCGACTTTGGGTAAAAGTGTTTGCAAATACTTTGCCAGGCATAAGTGCTGAACTTGTTTCCTTTTGAGACTGCCTGGTTCCAGCAAAGTGTTTTGTTTGGGCTGTGGCTGTTGTACTGCTGATGTTCGATTGGAAGAAAGTCAGCCAGAGCCTCTAGAAGGCACTCTGAATTTTGGTATGTATGTGAAGCATGGCCTTGGTCCTATTATGGTTATTACGCTATAGCACAAATTTACAATGCCGAGTTGCAGTGGCCATTGACGGGAATTTTTAATGAACAAAAAATTGGGTTCTTACAGGAAAAATTGTTTGCAAGGAGAAGTAGGCAGTCTATGTTTGATTCTCTTCGAGTGTGGCAAAAGGAAGTTAACCAGAGATGAATGAAAGCAGAGAAAGAGGCCCGGAAGGGTCGAATGCAGACATCGACTCAGAAGGCCGTAACGCATGATAGACAGAAACAAGAGATAGGGATTGAACGTGCAGATAGGATGTTTCGATTGAATATTGATAAATCTTATGTAGCCTGAGAAGAAAATTATACCTTTGTGGAAGAATTGCTAGATACTCGACCCCACCTCCATATACCCAGCAGAGAATATATCCAGCTATTCCCTCAGAGTTCCAGCCACTCGTTCTTTCTGTCTTTGCTCCTGGTACTGTTGTTCAGACTGCTTTGGCTACAGCACCTCCTGCCCTTTCTTTATCCTCGCCATCTGCGGCAATGTTGATTGTCAGTACCACAACACACCTATTGTTTCAGCTTCTCTTTCACCAGCCCTTACACCTGCGGTACAGCCGGCAGAGACTATAGTTCCTGTTACTTCTGTTGCTACTCCCACTATGGTCTTCTATCCCCTGACGTCAGGGAGTAGTGGGACGACAGTACGGGGGTTTGAGGATAAAGACTAGACAAAATTCAGGAAATGTATAGGGGGGACATTAGTGCAATCTGATGTGGGAGATGAAGAAAAACAGGTAGTGGCTAACCATGCTGCTCAGTGGCCTCTAAATCCCATTTACGGTGTGGAAGATGTGTGGAATGTGATGAAGGATTATGAGCCTTCAGTACAACAGCATGCTCTTAAGCATATGTCTGCTACTCTGATTAGTCTTTGGGAGCAGTATTTTAAGGATGCTGCACCACAGATTTTGTATGATATTAAAGATTGTATATATGTTAGTAATGTGCGGCCTGATCAGGTTTTCAGTAGTATCACAAAATTGATTGCGTACCGGAGTAGGCAATTTCAGAAGAGCCCTACCCCAATATCTCAATTTCTGACGCAGGAGGTTCATCCTATATATGTCCCGGAATCACCAGAATTGACAGATGGCCTTGGTAATGTTACATGGGCCAGAGTAGCAGCCCTTTCCAAGAACAGTGGGTTTTTACTCAGGGGAAAAGGAGTGAAGTTTTGTCTCTGATGACCCAGTTACCCGACCATAGGAAAAATCCCACTGCTTACTATAAGGAATTGACTGAAGCAGCTTCTTGAACGGTAATGACACTTGCAGATGTTGAGATGTTTTTCTGTCTCCTTGTCCAGGTTGATGTTTGGAGACAGGTGCACATCATGTTGCAGAGTTGGGTGGTACATGAGTCCAAATTAAAGCATGGAAAGAAAGCCAAGAGATGAGCCTTGAACAGAGATTCTAGCGTTGCCAGGCTGCATTATTACCTATATGCGCTCTCTGCCCCGCAAACAAAAGTAGATTGGGATAAGTTGTCGGCGTGGTGACAGAAAAAGGATGAGAGTGTGTCTGATTTTTTCACCAGTTTTGAAGGCGTGTTTCTGGATTATAGTGCACAGGATTTGTCTATTGAGGGAGGTATACAGTTGTTTGTGAATAGATTTGTCTCTAATTTACCCCCGAAATTGCAACTCAATTGCAGGCTTCTGAAAGCACCTGGTCCACTTCTACTCCTTCTGTTATTTTGAATATGGCTCAGTATTATGAGCACAGGGATAATGAGGACAAGGAGAGGACAGAGAAGAAGCACAAGGATATGAAGACAAAGGTTTTGTTACAGCATCATTTTAGGGGGAACGGTAGAAGACATGGTGGTTCTGCACAACAGCTTTACACACAGTAGTAGACAGTCAGGAAAGGTGCATCTGGGTCCAAATCAGTGCATGTACTGTAAATAGGAGGGACACTGGTGTAGTGAGTGTCCTATCTTATTGCAGAAGGTGGTGGTCCCTAGGGGATGAGGTTCCCATGGATGGAGTCGTGGATCTGGTGGGTCCGATAGGTCCCAGAATACTGCAGACTTGCAGGGTCAATTCGATAATAACCACTTTGGCGACCCTCGGGGTGGGCAGTACTACCATGATAATTAAGACGTGGATGAGGTGAATGAATGTCTTACAGCTAGGACAGCCCAGGACAGATTGAGGGACCAGTTCTGATACCTGTAGATCAGCATGGTCCTTACGTTACTGTGGATTTGCATGGCTCAGCAAAGCCATTTTTGGTGGTTACAGGTGCAACAAACAGCTCTATTTCTCGTTCTTTGGTCCCTGGGGCGGCTCTAACTGGCCATAATAAAGTTTTGGTAGGTTTTTTTGGTGTACCAGTTGTAAGCCCCATTTCCAAACCTCTTGCCCTAACTATAGGTCAGTTTACTGTGGATTCACGATTTTTGTTGACTTCTAATTGCAGAGAAAATTTGATGGGTGTGGATATGTTAAAGAAGTTGTATGCTACAATTTATTGTTCCCCGGCAGGTGTTTACATGACTATGGGTCCGAATGTGGTATGCGCCAAACAGTGCCTGCCCAAAGATGTGCCCCTTCCTGTTGAATTTGAGGATGTGCCACACACTTTGTGGGCAACAGGCGACATGGATGTAGGACTATTGCAGATATCACCATTTTTAATCAAAGTTAAAGACAATGGTATTCTGCCTCATATTCCTCAGTATAAAATAACGAATGCAGGAGCGTGAGCCTTGTTGCAAATTGTGCAGGGCCTGATTCAGAAAGGAGTTGTTGACGAGACTGCTGCTAATGTTTGTAATAGTTCTATTCTTCCCATTCTTAAAAGGGCACCTCTGGGTTCCTCTGACGATCATGTAGATGTTTATAATTTTTTGACTGATTTGAGCGAAGTTAACAAAATAGTGGTTCCCCGGTTCCCAGTGGTTCCTGACGATACTACTCTTTTGGCAAAGATTCCTTCTACTGCTGAATTCTTTTCTGTCATTCATTTAAAGAATGCATTCTTTAGTGTCCCGATTGATCTGGCAGCAGGTATTTGTTTGGTTTTACACTAGCTGGCAGAAGTTTTAGATTTTGTTGAGCTCCTCAGGGCTATACTGAGAGTCCCAGTATCTATAGTCAAGCTTTAAAAGTCCAATTGGACTCCCTTGCGCTTCCTACAGGTAACATATTGCTCCAGTATGTTGATGACTTTCTTATCGCTTCAGGTTGCAGGGACAGTACAGTTAAATTGTTGTTGCATTTGGCGCACCATGGACATAAAGTGTCCTTTTCAAAATTTCAGTATTATTGACAGCAGGTCACCTATTTAGGTCATCTACTGTCATAGGAGGGTAGGAGATTGACTCTATTTATAGAGAGGAGAGACACTAGGAGCTGATTATTAGGTCCAGTGACCCTTGCTCTCGAAAAATAACTAGTACACAAAGGGAGTCACTGTTCCTTGTAGAAGAAGACAAAGGAAGAAACTTTTGTTGTGTGCTACTCTATCTGTGGGTGACAGTGTGTCCTCATCATAATGCCCTCACACACCTCAAAGGATGTCATGCTTCATCATTTGGGCTTTGCTCCTCGTCAGGCCGGCGCTGCAATGCCCTACGGGTCCCCTGAAGGGTCTCTTTATTGGAGATCTTTTGATGAGAAGCCGTTTGGTGCGCGGGTGTAAGTGGCAGTGAAGTCTTAAGTGGTGTGTTAAAAAATGACTGGAGGGAGAGTGGGTACTATTTATTAGGGTGATCCCTCTGTCATTGTTAAAACAAAGTGTGTGGTGCTGCTCTAAGGGATATTATACCCCTCTGTAGCTGGGTATATGTCCCTAAGGGACATATATAAAGGTCAACATGTTTTGAGCTGTATGTGGCCTCAGAAGGAGATCCAAAGCGCTTCTTCAGGACCAAAGGAAGTGCCACTTGATTTGTAGAAGGGAGTAGTGTTTCCCTTAATATTAGAATCAGGACCTCATGAGATCAGTGAGGGCACTCGGGAAGGTTCTCCCGTAGTTGCAGGGCCAATCCACCTGTGTACCTCTCCTGGATACAATATCACCTAAAATTTTTGACCACTTGACTGCTCATAATACTAAATCATCCTTTTGATCTGGCATTAAGCAGCAATATCTTTCAGAGATAGTAGATCAGTGAGAGCTAAAAATCATTTGAGCAAAGTCAGACTGAATTGGTGGTATTAATACACTAGCAGTGTTCCTACGTAAATAGGTTCTAATTTGCAGGTATTTAATCAAATTAATTTCGATGTAATGAGAATAACATTTGTAGGATTTAAATCCCTGATCATCAAACAGATCTGCTAAATACTTAATCTCGGCCTGGTGCCAGGTGCCAAAGTATAAAGATTTAAAACATTTACGCAATTCAGAGTTGTCCAGAAGTAAAGTATATGCATGTCCTTATTTTCGCCCAAACGGTAGCTAGAGCTTCAATGGTTTCAGTCTGATTTTTTTGATTGTCCAATTTGCCCTTTTGATGCTCAGATTATTATTAATAGATATTACACTAAGCTACTTCATTGAACTATGATCATAGAGCAGCTTGATTATATTGCCAATACTTGCCCAATAATACAATCACCAGTCTGAGAGTGCCCAATTTACTCTCGTTATAGAACGTAATTGCCCTTCGCTCATTCTTATCTTTCCAGGTAAATTTAAATACCAAATAATCAAGCTGTTTAAAATATTTATTAGGAATATGGAGGGGTAATGCCTGGAAAAAGTATAACATATTAAGTAGGATTTCATTTTAACTAAGTTAATTTACCCAATTTGGGAGATAGGAAAATGCATCCACTTGGTCAGTAAAGCCTTTACCTGCTGTAATAGTGAAATATTATTATATTCAAAGCAGAGTCTTAGAGTAGAAGCAAGTGATACCCAGATACCTAGCACTAGAGACCATTCGTGGATCTTGGGTGGTAGCTCTATCTACCAATACAAGTTGTGTTTTGTGAGAATTGCGTTTAGAGCTGGGTAGCTTCCCAAATTAAAAGGCTGCTTTTTTTATAACATTCAGAGCGGGCTTAATACAGTGTGAGAATACCAATACATTATCGGCATACACAGCGAGGGGAGATGCGAGGGATATATTAGGTTTGCTTGGGATACTCTTTTTTTGCAAATACTTGAAATAAGGATCCATGTAAAAGGCACGCAAGGCTGATGAGAGGTGACAGCCTGTCAGGGGACACGTGCAATTAGGATGGGTAAGGACATTCTTGTTGTATGCATATTTGAGCCTTAGGTGCTTGTATACTGCTCAAATCGATTTGATGAGTTGTGAGTTAATATTAAATTCTTTTAAGAGTCCCTATAAGAATTGCCAAGACACCCTATTGAATTCTACAGCATTGAGTAAAATGATATTAAGTGTCAATTCAATCTATTATTGTGGCAATAACATTTGTGTCGCAACTTTGCTAGGACTAAACCTGTGCTGCTCCGCTGACGTTAGCCTATGGATAATTTTGTTAATCCTATTATACAAAAGTTTAGTATGAATCTTAGAGTCAGCGTTGAGCACTGATAAAGGACAATATGTATTACACTCTGGAGGGTCCTTGTCTTTTTAAAACAATATGGTTATTATGGGTTCACTCCAAGAGGGGGGAGTACAATCCACAGTATGAATCTCTTTAAGTACATCCAACAATAGTGGGGACACTATACTGGCCAAGATCCTTTATATTTCAGCTGTGATGTAGTCAGGGCAAGGACCTTCCCAAGCGGTAAATTAGCAATGGCGGTTATGACTTCTTCTACCGTAAACTCAATGTCAAGTATATCATTACCACTATCGTCCAGTTTAGGCAGCTCATTATTCCTTAAATATTCATGCATAGCAGTCATATTGTTGTCTGCATCCTCCTGGTACAACTCTAAATAGTATCTTTCAAAAACTTAAAAGAATTCTAAAACGTTTAGTTCATATCTCCCCCGTTAAATATTTTATTTGGTAATTATAGTTTTCTGAATATCCAGCTGGCTTAGCACGCAAGTAATTTTCCTGACTTTTCCCTTATTTTGCAGATCTGAACTTGAGATTGAAAAGCTCTTTTATTATGCCAGGCAGTTATTAGTGCAATGATGCTGCCTTGAAGACCCATTATTTGTAGATGCGTTCTTCATTCTAAATCACAACGAGAAATAACCTAGACTATATGAGTCTGGATTAATCCATCCAGCAATCTTCTTGTTGATTCTTCCTCTCCACTGTGCATTTTTAGTATTTGAGTAATAAAAGATTGTGAAGTGCCTCTAATAAAAGCTTTCAGAGGATCCCATACTATGGATGGGTGGGCTGATCCATGATCGAATTAGATAAATTCCTGAGTTTGCGTTTGTAAATATTGGTATAATCGGGGCATTTAATTAAGGATTTAGGAAAATAGCAAGGTTGCTGCTTCATGCTAGCGATGTTATTAGAATGCCACATTAGTGCAATTGCAGAGTGATCAGAGAACACTAAATGCTGAATTTGAACCTTGCAGGGGAGGAAATTGCTTGGGGATTAGACACAAATCTATTTGAGCGTATTGTATGTGGGGTTTGGAGAACAAAGTGTATTCTTGAACATTTGGATTGCTATTCCTCCAAGCATCTACCAGATTCAGCAGTTCCATCATACTAAAAATACTAGCTCTAGTTCCCTTCATCCGACCAGTATGTGTAGCATTAGTGGTGTTCAGAGTAGGATTTAATATGCAACTAAAAACACCCGCTGCAATAATAGGTAAATTAAAATTACTGAGCTCTAGCATAATTAAAAACAGAGAATTTTCATAGTTGGGTACATAGAAACTGGTTATATTATTAATAATGATAATTGCATTGGTAGAACGCAACAGCTACCTCAAGCAGAGGTGTCATGCACTTCACGGTTAACAGCAGGTGAGGGAGGTCCACCCGAGGTACTAGAATTGCCTGAAGAGCAAAGTCTTCAAGGTCTTTCTGAACTCACGTTCGGACTTGATCAGGCGCATATGTGAAGGCATGGAGTTCCACAGTCTGGCCGTCCCCACAGTGAAGGACCTGCCATCCATAGAGATCTTAGCAAAACGAGGTACACAGAGCAGGTGCTGGAAGTGAGGGGGTCATTATGATGGCGGGCGGACATCAGTCCTCTCGACATAATTGCGGTGCTGGGACCACCCGCTAGACATGCGGCAGTCCCACCACACATATTAGGATGCACCCACCCTGGGCTTTTAACATTCCCGACGGTGCTGTTAGCTGCAGTACTGTACGTAATGCTAAAAGAGCATGCACCGCATTTCCAGGCACCACGTAGCAGGCACCATGCAGTGCCGGCCTCTTGGTGCATGGAAATGCAGGGGGTACCATGGGTACCCCCCAGTACAGTGATACCCCCAAACAGGGAGGGCCCGCAACGGGCCCCCAAACCCAATCCCCTCCGGCCTTTCCATGGCAGTACAAAAGGGGGTGGTATCGCTGCCATGGAAATGCCTTTCTGATACCCACATCCTGATTTGGCAGACAGTGCCTGGTAGGCACCGCCACCATTTCAGGGGCCCTGAACCATCCACCAGGCAATCGGTGTGACTGCCTGTGGCGGGGAAGCACCAGACGCACATTGCGTCCACCGCGGTACCCACAGCCATCCTAATTTGGCAGTGGGTAAATCACCATGTGATGGCGGAAGGACCTTCCGCCATCATAATGACCCCCTTAGATCTCAGAGTGCATTCTTGTTGGAATAGCCGGAGACTATGCTTAAGATAGCCTGTGCCACCATCTTGCAAAGGTCAAAAGGCCAGAATCAGGGACTTAAACTCTATCCCTTTAGCTACAGGCACCCAGTGCAGTTGTTTGATGTGCAGAGAGATGTGGCGATGGAACTGGACTCAATGAATTAATCTTGTTACCGCATTCTGTACCATCTGTAATCCATTAATCAGATAGGCATAGCCCAAGGTAAAGACAGTTTGCTTACTCCAGCCGAAATGTCACAGTAGCGTGGACTGTCATCCAGCGACAATCCTCCAGCAACAGATGCAAGAATTTCCTCACCGTCTCAACGTCCCAAAGCATGAGGCTGATATATGATGGGCTTGGGCTGAGAAAGAGAGATCTGTCTCCCATTTGCTCAGGGTTTTCGCTGTGTTTGCCGGTAAAGGTGGCGATCCCATTTCTACTGGCCACCAAAGTCCAGCGGGAGGAGGAGATGTCTGGCTGAAGAACAAGATCTCCTTCTTTAAGCTTTTATTATTAATCCAGCGTGAAATGTCCTTCAAACACCCCCTAAATATAGTAAAAGAATCAGCAGAGGGATCCTTAAAAGAGAACACCAGCTGGGTGTCATCCGCATAGGAGAATGCCTTCATTTCCCAAGAAGCAATGAGAGAGAAGAATGACACCAGATAGGTGTTGAAGAGCAATGGTCTCAGGGCCAAGCCCTAAGGCACTCCGCACCACAGTGGCTTAGGTTCCAATTGATGGGGTTGGAGAAAGACCCTTTGAGAGCGGTCATTGAGGTAAGACTGGATCTATGAAGAGTGCTACCCCCTGTAAGCCCAGCTGTTTGAATCTGTCCAGTAAGATTAGGTGCGCAACCGTGTTGAATGCAGCGGACAGATCTAAAAGGATCAGCATTGCTGAACCCCTCCGTCTATCGTCATTCTTACAGAATCCGCCACCTCCACCAGTGCAGTCTTGGTGCTGAATCCTGACCGGACACCGGACTTAGTGGCATGCAGGATGTTATGACCGTCTATAAAATTGGCGAATTGGCGTTGCACCAGTTTTTCCAGCATTCCGTGGGTGCTGGCAGTCATGAGATTGGGCGGTAGTTGCTAAGCTCTGTCGGTCAGCGTTCGACCTTTTTAATAGGGGCAGTAACAAAGCATGTTTCCAAATATCAGAGAAAATGCCGATGGAAAGCGAGGTATTCCAAATGTGATTTAAAACAGGGTTGATAAAATGAGCTAATGTCCTCAACAACTTCTTGGGACATGGATCCTCAGGCAAACCAGACCCCTAGAATAAATCCGCTATTATTGTCTTGATTAACTATTTCACCTGTTACCCACCTGCCTGCCCTATCTGCCTTAGATTGTATAATTCTGAGTGTTTTGTTTAAGATTATTATAGAGACTCCCCTCTGCCCCAAGTGATATGTAGCATTCATTTTCTCATACATTCTTGATATAGTGTAACTTCTGCAACTCTTTTAAATACAATGAATTGCAGCCTCAGCCCTAGCAAGGTGGGTTTCCTGCAGAGCCAAAATATCAGGTCTCAGATGCCAGGCTTCTGAAAAACCTTTGCCTTCTTCCTACCATTTCATTTTTAATAGCATTGATGTTCCATGACAACATTTTAACCATTTCCTCTTACTGGTATTTTAAATATTACCATGCTTGAAGCCTTAGAATAGTTGAATGCTCCTTTTTCTTGATTTTTCCCCAGTTACATCCCTTTTGTCCTTCTCCCCTTGCTCCCCTCCTCTTCCTCCTGCTCTTCGTTCCTCCCCTGATCTCCCATGATGCCGTGCTAGGAATTAGAGATCCCCAACCCTGTTTAGATGTTGCCCCTGACATCTAGGCAATATTGATATGCCCCTCCTCTCAAGATCTCATACGTCCCCTTTTCTTTATTTCCTCCTCTGACCCTATTCTCTGCTTTTATCATTCTCCCTTTCTTCATTTCATAGTTCTCAACATATGTTAATATTCACAATGTTAACTCTCCCAAAACTATCTTTGTCAGGTTCCCAAAAAATAATGAAATACCCTTTCCAATTAATCTAATGAGAGAAGCTGCTTTTGAGAGAGACGGGAATGGATAGAGCCTTAAACCTAGGAAGAAGCGCCCTCATTTCTTTCATCCTAGAAGCCGTCTACCAGGTTAGGTTCTGAAAGATAGAGAAAGAATATCCCTTCTAAACAGTAAATCTTCTACATTCCCTAGTAATGGATAGTATGTTTTCCTTTATATTTTTGGCGTGATGGAGAAGCACGGTAGGACTCTGGAGTAATTTGATGTGGGATTTATTAAATTAACAAAGGATGTCAGGGTGGGTTTTCCATTCAAAACATAATAAATGGCAAAAGAAATGGTTCTCTCTGGGTCATATAGGGGCAGGCACCGTCTTCTTCCTCTCTTCCATCAGGGGGGGGAGTTCTTGTGGTGGTTTAGTCCTTTCTCTGCTTCTTGGGCTTGTCAGGTGAAGACTTAATAGGAGGTCAGCCGGTTACTTATAAATAAAACAAAGAAATATGCCCAGTAAGGAATGGATTTGTGCTATGCAGTAATGTGCTAAGGAAAAGGGAATGAAGGGAGATGCCACCTAATACCACCACCAGTGTGCTCTAAGTACCTAAAACACAGTGCTAAGGACTGGAGATACAGCGCGTTAGGTTGGAGACACAACGCTTAAGTATGAAGGCACTGCGCGGGAGGGGGGCAGGAAACTCAGCTCCCTCCACCCGCCAGGTCTTTATTGGCTCTAGTCCTCCTTCCCCAGGTGGCTTCCAACCTCCCGCGTACCTTGTGGAGCCACGCCCCTCCAGGGACATGGCTAGCCTCAGCGTGTTACCGGAGAGGGTTTGGCTCCAGTTCTGGGTTGTCTACACGACCAGTGTCCTGGATCTCTTGAGTTGACGTTGTCTTCTCTCCGGACTCACTTCCTGCTGGTTCCTGGACTCTGGGGCCCACGAAAAAGGTCTGGATCCTCTCCTGTTGTCCCCACAGATCCTTCCATGATCGGGCTCCTCCATACAAACGCTAGCTTAGCACTTCCTCTTCCGTTTTGTACGTGACCGCGTCATACGACTCCTAACTTTAGGACTCCTAAACTGAGAAAAATCCCAACTTTAAGACTTTCGGTATTAACAGAAGGCATTTAAGAGCCCTAAAGTTAGGAGTCCTAACTTTACTACTCCTAAACTGCGAAAAATCCTACCTTTAAGCCTTTCGGTATTCACAGAAGGTATTTAGGAGTCCTAAAGTTAGCAGTCCTAACTTTATTACTCCTAAACTGAGAAAAATCCTAGCTTTAAGACTTTCGGTATACACAGAAGGTATTTAGGAGTCCTAAAGTTAGGAGTCCTAACTTTACTACTCCTAAACTGAGAAAAATCCTAGCTTTAAGACTTTCGGTATACACAGAAGGCATTTAGAAGTCCTAAAGTTAGGACTCCTAACTTCTGTGAATACCGAAATGAGTAAGTGCCTTCTGTGAATACCAAAATGAGTAAGTGCCTTCTGTGAATACCAAAATGGTAGTAAGTTTAGGATTTTGTCTTAAGTTAGTTCTGTGAATCGGGCCCATAGACTCCACATGAGTTTTGATCAAATAAGTATAATCTTTATATAAGCAATTATACGATACGACCACATGATACAAAATCAACGTAAAAGAATGGGTAGTATTCTTTCCGGTGGGTTGGTAGGTTCTAATCCCAACCACCGCTCCTAACCAACAGTTAAGCTCACTTCTAACCATTTCCCAAAGGTTAGGTCAGTCGTATTACTAGAATCACACATGTTGCAAAAGGAAACAAATACTGCAATGCATAATGATATTCTCTTATTGTGTGCAACAGAGAAACAATGCCATACCTAGGGCCACAGTCATGTACTTTGCAATTGAAGAAATAATTCAATGCATATCACCACCAGCATGCCATGTAACAGGAAGAAACAAAGCAATGCGTCACGATACTAACCTGTACAGTGCAATGAAGAAATAATACCCTGTGCCACGTTATACTCAGATACTATGTACTGCAGAAATAATGCAATACGGCATATTACAATCAGGTAATATGCAAGAGAAAAACAAAGCAGTGTGTAGCGCACCAAGCATGTAATTCATCAGGCCCAAATGAGGTCAAGCATCATACGACAGTTCAATAGTTCGTTAGCAGCAATAATGCAAAGTGTAATACAACAGTTTTACATGCTCCATTAACAGCGCCCCCGTTATGGATCAAATGATGACACAAAAGTACTGCTTCCCCTCCTTGGGTCAGCACGGGCCAGGATCCGAGCCGAAGCAACCGTTCGCTCGGGTGACTGAAACGGGAGGCAGAGAAAGTGTCCCTCCAGGCCCGCATCCCACCCCAGGTGTTGATCCATGTTACCTGGGGGGGCCCGACCCCACTCTCCTCCCCGACGTTAGTGACTTGGGCCTTGATCCAGAACTCCGTCACGGGGTGCAGCGGACTTAGGCCGGCGGCTCAGCTCTTCCGTGGCAGAAGGTCCGGGCTGCTGCAAGTGACTCCAAGGGACCAATGACTTAGCCCTCCTTCCGGCAGTCTCAGTCCGCACTGAGATCCGCCCTCAGCACTGTGGAGACTTTACTTCCAATTTGGTGCACCTCCTACTCAGGCACTCCTCACCAGCGCCTCAGGTTGCACTTCGACACACACACCACTCGCCTCTTCTCTGGTGCTCACGACGATCCGGCGCTCTTCACCAATGCTCCGCTTGCACCTCAACACGCACCCTGCCGGTTTGAGTCTCTCTTTTTCTCCAGGTGCACACGATGTCCAGGTGCTCTTCACCAATGACAATCAACAAACAATTATTCTAGGGTTCAAGGGAAGTGTTTTAAGACCTGAGCACAGTTATACCCCCCACACAAGTATTTAAGAACAACAAATAACTGTGGGTCTAATAGTGAGCTCAAAACATGCTATGTGTTGCTGGCTATGTGTCTGCTACTACTATAAAGGTAGAAGACAGACTGGACAGTTAACCACTGTGAAAAATGTCCATCAGTTACGCGATTTTAGGCACCCAGTACATCATTTGGTCTACTCCACAGTAGTTTAGCCACCACTCTATCACCATAGATATATATTGGAGATACGGAGTGATGGATGGATGTCTGGTGGATTAAGTTTATTTGTAACTGTGAGCAGTGCATAAAAAATGAGTGTAATAAAAAATTATAAGTGTAAGATTGGATGGTGCATACAATTATTACTTTATTCTGGAGTCATGCACCTCCAAAATTAAAAACAATAGTGCAAAAAAGTCAGGTGGTTCAAACAAATACCTTCTGACTGGGCTATCTGGTCGACATGTTTCTGCGGGTGCTGGTCAATTACTATACCATCCGCTTCCTCAGGACCCATAGACTTAATTGCTACTGCTAACGTCGTGATATGTGAAAAAAGGACATTTGTGAACGGAAAAAAAGTGTCACCTGTACACTTCCATTTTTCTCCTGTGAGTGTCCGTTTTTGACACAGCCAGCAAATCCACATGTAATGAAACACAAACAATAATAACACTTACGTTAGTTAAGGCTATACAAACATTATTGTTCAAATTATTCTGATACTGCATCTGGGTCAGATGACCCTAGTGTGTATAACATTGTCAGCGTAATCAATGTCTCACCTTAATTTTTAAGGGAAATTGCCTCACCTCACCTGGCAAACAGCTCAGGAAAATGAAGCACCGCTCTAGAGTGCAGAGAAATATATACAAAAGTCAGTGTTAAAAGCTAGTGTCTGGCAGGTACAGAGTCACCACCTATAGGATGCCAAGCAGCAACTCAATAGGGGTCAATTGTCTTATCATTATTCACGATTATGGCATATTTTAAATCATTCGGCATAAAATGTATAGAAGATCTGTTAAATCGCCATGAGGTGTCTATTGCTACCATAACGTAGTGCTTATGCTCCAAAAGATAATAGTATGGCCGTTAGCACCAAGCGCATTCAAGCGCTAATTGTTTTAAAAATACAGTCATTGCCACAGACAGATATACTTTGTCTACCACAGTGGAATCGCGCTGAGTCTTAAAGCGCCTTCCATCCATTTGCACAGGCAGCGTCTATCACGCCCTGTGTATCATGTAAGGAGTTAATGAGTTAAGCATAGCCCCTCCCGCACCCTTACCTCTCCGTCGGTACTTCAGACAGCCAGCCGGGCTGTTTGGGGAGGTGCCGCGGGGGGAGACGTGCACTTCCTTATTGTTTCTGAGCCAGCGCGATAGGTCACACGCGCGGCTCCTAGAACTACCAGTGCTTCTGGGAAATGTGGTCCCGCACGCGCTTGACAGGCGTCCTCTAGCGCGTGTCAGTTGAGAACTACACCAGCCTCTGGGAAATGTAGTGTAAGACGCGTCCCATGCTCGCGCTTTGTTTATACTGCCGCTATTCATGGAGATGTAAATTTCCGCGCGGTGACTATATAAATCAATGTGTCAATGTTATAATCACAGTCCTACAACCCTCGGACTCATTCTAAAGAGTGCTGGGAATCGGTGTGGACTCAAACAATGGGTGGCTCATGAGTGTGTTGATTAAACAAATTTCGCCAAATTCTGAGCATATTTACAAGGCAGACATCTTCATGGCTGTGTAGCCTCAATATAAGTGGTGGAAATACATCCAATTAAAGCGATGATATGGTCCATATCTCATTAGATAGGACTAACCTCAGCATATTTACAAGGCAGACATCTTCATGGCTGTGTAGCCTCAATATAAGTGGTGGAAATACATTCAATTAAAGCGATGATATGGTCCATATCTCATTAGATAGGACTAACCTCAGGATAATAGCAGGTGGCCAGTCAAACAAGCCTCTCAGTGTACATGCAATCATCGGATGATGCTCCTACAGTGTCATCCATGGGATGTCTTCGTTAAGCCCGCCTTTATCACAGTTGAGCTTGTACACCCATTTTTGCTCAATTTTGAACAGATACCTAGATATGTCCGTGACATGAGTTGGAATATTGGGTTGTTCTAACACAGTCCACTCGAACTCCGTTGGTCTGTGCCCCACTTGGATAAAGTGATTCGTCAGTCTTGTTGCTTGCTTTTTGCACCTTATTGTGCTCTTATGTTCTGAGATTCTTGTTCTGATCTTCCGGGTAGTCATTCCGACATACCTCAGTGCGCACGGGCAGGTGATGAGATAGATCAGATTGCTGCTGTTGCAATTAGTGAACCTCTTTTGTTCCCATGGACGATTCGTTCCTATATCGATAGAGGTGGTATTTCTGGTCTGTGGACATGCAGCACAGTTGCCACACGGATGGTGCCCTGTCACAGGTGGCATGTTCCATATCGTCCCCACTTGATGGATTCCTTAGGAGGAGGTCTGGTGTGTACCAGCTTGTCTCTCAGACTAGTTGCTCTTTTGAAAGCAAATAGTGGTTGTGGTAGGGAGTCTTCACCGGTGTTCAAAATCCTCCAATGTTTTCGGACTATACGCTGAATGGCGTTAGATCTAGTACTGAACGTGTTTACGAATGTAAGCCTGTCATTCTTAGTCTTCGGAACAGGTGGTTCCAATAAGGCTTCCCTATTATTGTTCGCTGCTCTCTTCATTGAGCGCCTAATCAGTTTCTTCGGGTAGCTCCGTTCAGCAAGTTTTGATGCCAAGTCATCAGAGTGCTTGATCGAGTCTTCTTTGATGGTACAGTTCCGCTGCACGCGCAAAAACTGTCCATACGGGAGATTATCGCGTAACGATTTAGGATGACAGCTGGTGTATTGCAGCAAGGAATTGCGAGCCATAGGCTTTCTGTATAGCTCAGATTTCAGACCCTGTGGTGTAACCGTAATCAGCAGGTCTAAGAATGCCAATGAGTGTTGGCTGTTCTCCAATGTGAAACGTAGGTATGTATTCTGCTCATTGAGCCAACTATGGAAAGCGTGGAGAGAGGGTTCATCTCCACGCCAAATCACCAGGATATCATCGATATACCTCTTCCATGAGCATATCGATCTTAGAAACGGATTCTCATTGGTTAGAACACAATCTTGTTCAAACTTGCGCATATACAGGTTTGCCAGGGACGGAGCAAAAACGCTGCCCATGCTTGTCCCAGACGTCTGCAGGTAGAACTGGCCCTCGAATTCAAAAAAGTTCTCCTTCATAGCTATCGTGGCCAGATTCATAACTAGTGGAATAGGTGTTATTGATTCCCAAGTTAGTTCACCCAGCAGAGATTCAATAGCCTCTAATGTTTCGTTCTGGGGGATGGAGGTATAAAGTGACTCCACGTCAAAGGATACCAGGTGATCTGTCAGGATGTTGAAATCCAGCTCTGGTAGCAATCTAAGTAGGTCCTTAGTGTCCTGAAGGTAGGTTGGCATCAATTTCACCATTGGCCTCAAAAAGACATCAACAAATGTAGACAGGGGTTCTAGTATTGACCCAATACCCGAGATAATAGGTCTGCCCGGTGGTGGTCTCCTTGCCTTATGGATCTTTGGAAGGACATAGAAGTATGGTGTGACCGGATGTTGAGTAGTCAGGTAGGCTGCTTCTTTAGTCGTTATCCAGCCTTCTGCCAGTGCCTCTTCCACAATGTGCCCAATAGTTGTTTTCAATCTTGGCGTGGGGTCTGTTGTTAGAAGCTGGTAAGAACGTGTGTCTCCCAGCTGGCGTAAACACTCCTCTCTGTAGGTGGATGTATCCAGTAGGACTGTAGCACCCCCCTTATCGGCTGATTTGATAGTGATGGAGCGATCATTAGCCAGATCTTTGAGGGCTTCTTGTTCAAGTTTTGAGATATTCACAAAAGGATTGTGAGATTGTCTGAATAGTTCTTGTATATCATGCTGTACGGCTTCTTCAAAAGTAACTACCTTCGCAGGAACCATAGCTGTAAGGGGACTGAAAGTAGATGGTTTCTTGAGTCCTGTATTCTCAAGGTGAATATCAGTTGGTTCTGCCTTCGAGAAAAAGAAGTGTAGTCTCACTTTACGGAAGAATTTCGACATCTCAATCTGTGTCAAAAAGGGGTCGCCTACATTGGTGCTCACAAACCCTAGGCCTCGGTTCAGTACCTTCTCTTCCATAGGTGTTAGATTGCGTGAACTGAGATTCACTACGAGGCTGGTCCCGTGCTCTGGCCTGCTTGATCCTGCGGGATCTGCTTGCCGCTCCGGAGTCCCATCGCCTGTGGGGGGACGTTCCATTGTACTTGTCCTTGTCCTTGTGCAGTCCGACGTCGTCCACGCGACCTCCCTCGGCCATACCCTAAAAAAGGCATGTTAGGACCTGGATAGTATGGTCCGGGTCCGAAAGGTCCCATCTGTTGCGGTATCTGGGGTGGCCCTTGCATCCATAGATTGGGTGGCCACCAAGGGTTGAATTGGCCCTGATTGTAATTCTGTCCTCCTCTCTGTTTCCACTGCCCTCTTCCTCTAGGTTTCGTTGTTTGATTACTTTGATTAGAGGAGTCAGAGTCAGTCGAATTCTCAGATGATGATGTCCCATACGTCGAGCCTCCAGTTCTTCCATTGCGATTGAATGGCGTCGGAACATAGTTTGCGCTGGTGTAAGGATAGACTTTCTCCTTAGAGAACTTTTCTAAGTCCTTCTTACATTTCTCTAGTTTAGAGAAAAGGATGTTGTCTTTGAAATCCTTGTTAGTCTTGTTGTTTTCATCCTGTTGTTTAGTAAATAGTTTGCCAGTTATGGTAGTTTTTATTTGACCTTCTAACAGTTGAATCTCTATCATTATTTTATCTGCAGCTTTCTTTGCAGTCTTTATTATCAGGACCAGCCAGTCTCTGGTGCATTTCCATGCAATGAGGTACCAGTCTCTTAGGAAGTCGGGATCATCTAGAAAAAGTCTCGGTGAATTGACAACAATCAGCCCTGTTGGTGCACCGTTTCCTCTGAGGTATTCCGCCATGGTAATTCCATGAATACATGTTCGAGAATGACTTCTTCTACCTTTATAGTAGTAGCAGACACATAGCCAGCAACACATAGCATGTTTTGAGCTCACTATTAGACCCACAGTTATTTGTTGTTCTTAAGCTCTTCACCAATGCCCTGGCTGCCCCATGACACGCACTCTGCACGTCTGAGTCTCACCTCTTCTCCCGATGCAAATGATGTCCAGGCGCTCCTCACCAATGCCATGACTGCACCACAATACGCACCAAGCGTGTCCGAGACTCACTTCTTCTGTTGGTGCCTACGAGGCGCAGGCAACTTTTCACCAACACTCGAGCTGCACCAAGACACGCACCCAGTGCATCTGAGACTCACTTCTTCTGTTGGTGCACACGATACTCCGACGCTCTTCACCAGCGCCCTGGCTGCACCCCGACACGCACCCAGCACGTCTGAGTCTAGCTTCTTCCTTTGGTGCACACGAGGCCCAGGCACTCCTCACCATCACCCGGGCTACACTACGACACATACCCTGCGCGTCTGAGTCTCACCTTGTTACCCCGTGCACACCACGACCAGGCACTCCTCACCAACGCCTTGGCCTGCACTTCGACACGCACCAAGCGCGTCCGAGACTAAGCTTACTCCTGCATGCCAACGAACACACAACACAACTTCTGAGGGTCTCAAGTTGCAAAAGCACGCGCACACCATGTTGCTTGGGACTTCTCTGGAAACTTTTATGATCATGTATTTCCAAACAGGGAGAGGGCTCACCTCGGGCCCTTGGGGGTTACAAGACACAGCACAAAGCATAGTCTTCTTCAAGCAGGGGGACCCAGCGCCTCCAAGCACAGTCCCAACAGCCTAGAACAGCTTAGTTAGAACAGCAAACTGCAGACCAGCCACAGATCACGAAGCAAGGATTGGTCTTTTCCCCTGCAGTCTCTTCAGTTGCTCCTTCTTTAGCAGAGGTTCCTCTTGGCCGCAGAATGGATCCATGCCTTTACAGTCTCAATCCATATCTGTTTCATTCCCCCTTTCAGGGGTTTCAACTGTCCTAGTTATACCCCTTAATGTCTTTGAAGTTCGTATGTGCTCAGGGGTCCCTGACCCCTCCCTAAATAAGTTCTGGGTGTCCCCCTCCCAGTGGCACCTCTCTCCCTTTGATACAGGGGGTCTGGATCTTTAATCACTCAGCAGGAGATGGTTCAATTGGTTTATAGCACCAGCCCAGGCCTTTTCACCTCCCGGGCTTCTCCTCTCCCCTACTCTCTAGATGCAGGGCAGCCTGGTGCCATCTCAACCCCTCCCTTGGTCAAGACCTCTCCCAGCTCCTCTTACCTTTGAGTTCCAGGCAGGCAATCCACATTACAGAGACACACAGAAATGCTCAGAGCACAAAACTCAGCCACTTTCTAAAAGAGTGGTTTATGAACACAAAGTGACAAAACCACCGTCACAGAAAGATGTGTTATGATGCTGTGAGTTCATACATACTAAACTTCACCTCTCCATTATAAACTGATAGGAAACTAGGCGACCAAATACAACACCCGGCCTCCCCCATTCTGTCCTATGGGCTGGATGGCCTTTCAGCAGTGAAACACAAAACAGAGAGTGTTTTCACTGTCAGAACATAGCACGCACCTCAGTATATGTTCTGCCTTTTACCTACACTGCACCCTGCCCCGGGGTTACCCTGGGATCTACCACAGTGGTACCCAAAATGTATGTAAAAGGGAAAGTCAGGCCTGACAAGTGGTTGCACTTGTCAGGACTACATGCTAACATAGCATTCTGCGCGCAGGCCCTACACTGAAGGCCGAGTTCCATTCTCTGCGCGCCTTTGCATTACTAGCCCTGGCACACACAGTGCACATCTCTAGGGACTTTACTAGTAAGGCAAACATACCAATCATGGCCAACCAATCACCATTACATTTTAAACAGGGAACGCTTGTACTTTGACACTGATCAGCAGTGGCAAAGTACCCAAAGCACCTAAATTGGCTATTCTATGTCAGGAAAATGGTCTGGGGGAAAGCAAAAAGTTTAGGGAACTTTAGTCAAAAAGGCCACGTCCTACAGTTAGGTTGTTCTTATATACAGTACATCTGTGTGTCTTGTAGAGTCTCAGTTGAACTACTTAAAAAGCTATGTTGTAGAGGAGATAACAGGCAGGTGGGGCTGGTTATAGTGCTCGCCGGGATGGCTAGGGCATTAGGAGGCGTTTTAGCACTTTCTTCCATGCTATCTGTGGTGGCAGTCAGAATAAACTCAGAGATAAAGGAGTCGAAGTGAGCATAAGATACCAAGGCTAGCATTTCGTGTTGTTCTTAGACTTGCATCAGCCCCATTAGGGAGAGTTTTGTCCCCAGTTAGCCTCTTGCAACTCTCATCGCTATTAACAAAGTCAGTGGAGGAATTGCTAGGATTTGCCAATGGCATTTCATGCAGAGTTGCTGCATCTAACCCTCCTGGGTTGCCCTTGGGTATATCATGGTGCCCTCTGACTCTATCATTGCCCAATTTGAGGAGCTTCCGAATCGTTATTTTGACCTGCCCTAGATTTCTGTATTTGCTACTCCTGCGTTTAACACCAGCCATTGAGCCCTTCTATTAGCTTTGATTATTTGATTGTTTTCCTGTTTAGCCCTTGTATATCAGGTGTCAATGTGGCCAGGAGGGCAGTGCCTGGAGAACTCCTGATGCAATAATAATTACAAAATGTACGAACACAACTGCCACTAGAATGTCCGCTGTAGTGACAATGGAATGTAAATAAGTGCAAACATAGTGTAGCTGCTTTAAATAGTAGGTACACAACGGTGGAGAGCACCTGAATCCGTTAGGCCCAAACTCCGACAATCAGTATGTGCAGTGTGATTCACATAGGTCCCAGTAAATGCGAATATTCCCTCTGTCCTTTGCTCAGCAGCATCAAAGGAACACTGTAAATAAGCAGCCCAATTTGTTGAATATGGCTCACCAGTTGCAAATTTTTAGGGAAGCTTAGTCAGCTCAATCACAGAGAAGCCATCCTGTTCCTTTCCCAGCTGGGGTGACAGTTATGAGAAATAGCAGTAACAGTCAGTGCGGAGCTTGTGTTCGATGGCCTTTTCCTTGATTGACTTCCCGGCAGGAGGAAGGTTCAGTGGGCAGTAGTGTTCCGGAATTTTCAACAGAGAGCCACGATCAGGCTACTCTTGAGCGCCCCATCTCTGAGGCCCTAATCCAAAAACAAATTGCTAGGGGACGCAGAGATGGGGCACCAGGTCCAGGTGGAGTTCTACCAGCTCTCTATAAGGAGGATCCAGTATTCAGGGCTATCCAATTTTCACTGCTTTACTCATACATATTGGGAAATAAGCATCCCCCTCATGGCGTGGTTCGATACTCGCTCCAATCTTTAAAGGGGTGATAAAAAGTCTCCCGGGAACTATCATATGAAAGCTCTGATCAATAATGAAGCAAAGAATTTTGCGGGTGTGCTGCTGTACTCATTACAAACATGGGCAGAGACAAATAAAATCATACCCCCAAATCAAACTGGATTCTTAAGGCATACAGGGACAACAGTGAACCTCACTGCACTGTTCCTATTGATTAACCAGGCAGAATCTAACAATCATCCCGTATATATCGGTTTCATAGACCATAAATCTGCCTTTGACAGGGTCGATAGGGGGAAGCTTTGGCAGAAACTTACACTTCTCAACATCCTGGATCCCTTGGTTAGGGCCCTGCAGTTGCTGCACCACGACACATGAGTCAGAATAAAAATTGGGGAAGGATTGAGCTTGTCACAGCCTATAACTATCATGCAAGGCCTCAAGCAAGGGTATGTTCTTGTGCCTACCCTAATCAATTTGTTTCTATCTGACTTGTCTCCTGTCCTCAACTCAGTAAATTCCAACCCGCCCATATTGGGTGGCTTTTGCCTCACAAGCCTGCTTTATGCAGACAAACTGGTCCTCATCAGTAAAACAAAGATTGGTTTGCAACGTCTCCAGGATGCAACTACTGTATTCTCCACTAGGAATGGTCTGCTGATCAATAAAAAGAAAACCAAGATCCTTGTGGTTCGAGTGGCTAGAACACAAGACCCAACTTGGTCTCTTGAGCAGGAGAAATTAGAAGCATTCAACTGCCACAAGTACTTATGAGTCCTATTTAACAACAATGGTAGATACATGAGCAAGATGACTTAAATAAAAAAGAAAGGCACTGCACTATTGTTCACTCTTAGATCTGCATATACAAAATTAAAAGGCCCCACACTTGCGCGATTGTCCAAGTAGCTCAGGCGAAGGTACCTCTGCCCTAAACATATGGGAGCGAGGCACTGAAAGGACGGGAGAGTGCAATAATTGATAATATGCTCATAAAGATTTAGAGTACAGTTTTCTAGACCCCCCACACATCGCCAGCTCAAATAAGGCTAGAATTTGGAATATGTAGACAGGCGCTGGCCCGTAAGGCAGCCTTTGCAATAAGCTGCCACAAACTTGGAGCCTGAAAGGAAGGGACCCTGGCCTACCATTTATGGACTGAACTGGCCACAAAAGATAGGTCGGCGGGAAACCACTATTGACCCGAGCTCTCAGCACACTTGGATTGGAAACTACTTGGGACCTACCTACCAGCCATCAGGAATTTAAAAGGATGGCATATAGCAGCACAAAACAGCTTTCATTAATGGAAGATGAGGCCAGCGCTCTGCACGGAAAAACACGGCTGGATGACATTATGCCCTTACAAATACCTGAAACATCAGTGCTACTTAAACAACCCCTACAATGAAAGGACAAAGTCACAGTTCATAAAGATGAGGACGGGGGTAATCCCTATCCCATGTCACCTACCAGCTTGGAAAAGAAGCAAGGAACAGGCAATGTGTCAGCTTTGCAACCAGCAAAAAGAGGACATAGTACATGCACTGTGCCTGTGCCACACCCTCCTAGAGGATAGGGGGGCTTTGCTACGAAGGGGGTGGATAGCTAAAGATATAAGATCCTGCAGGGAAGCAGTGCTGGCCTGTTTTGACCCATCTAATATCATGCTAAATTGTGCCTTGGTCAAACTCATTCACCGCTTCTCCAGGAAGATAGAGGCCCAGGACTTTGCAGGCTAAGTCCTGAGTAACGAATCAGCTATTACCAGGCCCTGTAATCCCCTGCCTCGATTACATCCCCCTAATGTCATCCCCCCTTCTTCCATGAGACTATTAGGTATGCCCTAGCTGTCACGGTTGGGCTAGGAATCGTAGGTGTCTAGTTAAGTTCACAAACCTTTCTATCTAAACTTGTCTCACTCTTTTATCAGTGTACCGATGTGAACTCCCCGGCTTCTTATAACTTTACACATGCATGCACATAATTTTCAGTGTGTATTTTACAAAGAGGCAACTTTTATGGAATATGTACATTTGGACTTGACGCCATTTCCTTATGTTGCAAAGGTTTTAACTGGTCACGCAATAAAGTCTTTCTATAGCTAAAAAATAAATAAACTTCCCTGTTTCACTCCTCACAATTGTCACTTTTGCCTCACGTAACTTAACGTTTGCTTTTGTAATTTGTTCCCTTGTAATTTTCTCCTCATGTATCATTGCTGTTCCTATTGTGAAGCGCTCTGACACATTCGGGTAAAGTCCGCGCTATATAAAAACGCATTAATAAATAAATCCATCTGGCGGTTTGCCATTGCACACCGTGTGCTGCAACAGCCTTCTCTGCACACCAGACCCCCCCCCCCCCTCTACCATTCTCCCAAGGACTTAGATAAATCTTTACAGCCGTAAGAACTCCGCGTCTCCTCGTGGCAGTTCTTGCTGCCTGTGTCGGGAGAGACTCGAGGGTGGGAGATCAGGGCCTCATATCTGAGGGCTAGAGGTGCATATTGAAGGTACTACTGAGCTACACAGAGTTCCTAGCGGTGTTCTTCCTGCCGGCTGCCAAATTGCCCAAGATTTTAATGTTCCTAAACACTTTTGTGACCGATTCACAAAAACATTTATAAATACGAAAAGTAGTACTACAGGAGTACATAATATATATTCTTGCACCGATTTGTGAATTTCGCCTGAAATGCCCAGCTCGCTGATTGTGAAGGTGGAAATAGTCCTTTCTATTCATTCCAACTGCATATGAAGATGACGCACATTTTCCAATTGTATTTCCATTTTATATGTTTTTGGGCCAAATAAAAAAATCATTTACTGGAGTACTGTTTCATGTACTCTTTACATGCTTTGGTGAATCGGCCCCATAGCGTTAAAGACGCTTCCAATACTACACATGCAATTATATGTCCCTAGATTTCCTTCCATTAACATCTAATTGGAAGCAAACATTTGCTTTATATTTTCTAGCGCCTAAAAGTAAGGAGTTAGAGATGCACTTTGCTCCCCACACCATATTCACAGCAAACGCTTAGAGTTTCCAAATTGTAAGACCTAGCACATACATTCGAATTAATATTCTAAAAGGTATGGCAGTTCATTGGTGTTCAACAGATTCAATACCAAGCCACACTAATCTCACAACCTCAAATGCAGAGAAAATGCCAACAATACAATTGAAACTTTAATTCAATATCATAAAATTGCATACTATATGACATTGATTACACAATGTATGTTATGAATTAATTGGACATGGTAATGTGTGAGGATATATCCCATTGCACTCTCTAATGCAACTAGAAATATCTCCTGACTTACAATCATGATATATTTTCTATTCTGTATCAATTAACCTAACATACTCATCATGGGGCATATTTTGTCAAGCTACCTGCCTCTTGCTGGACTTTTTTCAAATTGGATCGTCTGTATTTTCTACTGTCCCAATTCCTTATTTCAATCAGTGTTCAATGAAATCCTTTACTTTGATTCAATTAATCAAACCTCCATTTCATAATCAGACACTTAGGGGCAAATTTCTGAGCCCATTGCGAAGCTTAGCATCCTTTTTGTGAAGCAATGGAGGTACAAACCAACAAATCATATTTTCTTACAAAAGGGCGAGATTTACTCCTCGGGACACATTACTACAAATCAAGGAGAAGAAAGAATTGGAGAGATTGGTATGCGTCACAACCTTTGGGCCTGACACACATAAGTTTAGACAGGCGGTGCTTAAAAACTGGCACTTGTTAGAAGATCTAGAATGTCCCTTCCCGCGCCCCATTTTTGCATACAAAAAGAATCAGAGTTTGGGACAACAAATCGTGAGAGCAGATCTCCCAAAGCCCCAACCAAAGCATGATTTGCGTGCATTATGGGACATGAAACCATTAGAAGGGCACCATCGTTGTGGCAATTGTGTCTCGTGTGGCAGCACCATTGAAGGCACCGAATTCCAACACCAAGGAACTAAATGGAAACATCCTGGTTCTCAAATTGTAAAACGAAAAACGTTATTTACGCTATTATCTGCCCATGTTCTAAGATTTACATAGGCAAAACAAACCAGCAGGCCAATCTCCGAATAGGACAACATAGGTCAAGGATTAAAAATAAAATCCTTACAGCCCCAGTGGTCGAACATTTCATTGAGATGTCCCACAATGAGAATGATTTCAGGTGGACCGTCCTATATACAATGAGTCACGTAAAGCGCCCTGCTGATATTGACAAGATGCTACTCGAGAAGGAAGCATACCTCATTTTGAAATTTAACTGTACAATGACTGGCTTGAATAACATGTCAGAATTGTCAAGAATTTGAGACTTTGCGACATAATGCTAGGTTGTCACTATCAAGACGATTTTTCATCGACATCAACTAGGCAACATTATTTCTCGGATTGAGGTCCGTATCTAATTGCCAGAATGCGTGTCTGAAGTGGAACATGTTTACATCTCGCCAAGTTTAAATGTGGGTACCTACAGATCAATACTGTTATGCCATTCAAATACTTTGTTTATAGTTTACCACACTCAAAATCCCAGAATGCATCAACTTTAATAGCGGTCTCTTCTTTAACTCGGGCAAAATGGCCGCCGCTGTCACAAACGAACAGCAATCGATCGAGGAGCAATGTCCGTATGCAGCAGAAGCAGACCGCTCGTAAAGGTATGTAATACAGGCGGCTGCTTGTGAGCTAAATATTTGCAACTCCACCGCGCGTTGACTCAAAATGCGTTCTTCTCTTTTTAGAGATCTACGGATTAATAACCGGGATACGCGAAGAGTAAAAAGAAAGGCGTTCCCGACGTTCCGCAGCCCCGGCTGGGGCCGTGGTTTGGGGGCGTGAGGCGGCACCCTGTTTGATAAAGTTACAGGTACGAGAATGATCGTATTCTGGGTGTAGAAGTAGATGCTTGACATTGTGGCAACCTTTAAAGAACTATGCACTGATGAGGGTATTGCCCATACAGGTACACGTGAAATCTTTGAAGGAAAGACAACGTTTTTCCACACTGGTGCACACTACAGGTACGATATATACATTTTTGTATATAAGTATCCTAATTTCAATTAAAGCATTTCAGGTTATGACAAACAGGTCATGTTGTTTTAAATAGGATTGAAGGCAAGAAAAGATATTCCTCCGCCCCTCCTTATATTGCAAGAACGTTTTTATTAAGGTATGAATTCCTTGATTTTTTGCGATAAGTTTTGCAATGCTTATGATTATGCATTGTAAATATGGACAATGTTTTTGTTCATTCTCCAGATTATTTTTGTGTAAAAGTGTCCCCTGTTGATACCTGAAATAAGGACTGTGTCCATGAATAGAAATCACTACAGGTCAACCTCGTAGAAACATACAGGTACATTTATTATTTTTTATCCAAACTGTGTTATTTTAGAGAAGAGGCAAACAGGTTGTATTAAAACGCTGTTTTTTTACATCCCAATAGAGAAATAACAGAGTCCTGATGATAGTTTGGACATTTCTGGCCCGAACTTGAAACGCGTCGGCAAATCGAGCAAGAGCTAACTACAACATTTAGTGTGCTTTAAAACAAAACTGCCACATGCTTTAATTCTCTTACAACTGAATTGGCTCTCTTCATGAAAATAATTTTCCTGATTATGAAATGGTTTAATATATTGCAAAACTGTGACACTGCAATGTGTATTGTTTGTTGGATGTAACACTTGATGTTTTCCTTTTGCATAATTTGGAAGTGTGTCTTGTTAATTGTGTAGCAAATTTTTGTAATTTTTTGTATTGTGTATTCTTTCTTTGCCATTTAAAAACTTTTTAAATAGTTTCTTTAAAAAAAAAGGTATAAATAAATATACTGGACTAGATTTAACGATTTTGTTTATTCAGTCTCTACATATTAACTCATTGAGAAAGGGGGCAATTTTGTGTATGTCAAATTGTAAGACCTAGCACATACATTCGAATTAATATTCTAAAAGGTATGGCAGTTCATTGGTGTTCAACAGATTCAATACGAAGCCACACTAATCTCACAACCTCAAATGCAGAGAAAATGCCAACAATACAATTGAAACTTTAACTCAATATCATAAAATTGCATACTATATGACATTGATTACACAATGTTTGTTATGAATTAATTGGACATGGTAATGTGTGAGGATATATCCCATTGCACTCTCTAATGCAACTAGAAATATCTCCTGACTTACAATCATGATATATTTTCTATTCTGTATCAATGAACCTAACATACTCATCATGGGGCATATTTTGTCAAGCTACCTGCCTCTTGCTGGACTTTTTTCAAATTGGATCGTCTGTATTTTCTACTGTCCCAATTCCTTATTTCAATCTGTGTTCAATGAAATCCTTTACTTTGATTCAATTAATCAAACCTCCATTTCATAATCAGACACTTAGGGGCAAATTTCTGAGCCCATTGCGAAGCTTAGCATCCTTTTTGTGAAGCAATGGAGGTACAAACCAACAAATCATATTTATGAGGCCACACAAAGCCACTTTGTATGGCTTTGAATAGACTCATAAATATGGAGTAAGGCAAGACAGTGGAAATCGCTGTGTTGCCTTACTCTGCGCAAGGGAGGCATTCCATGGGTATTGCGCTGGGTGTTCCCACTCAGCTCCCATGGGTTTTGATGCATTCCCAGTTTTAGGAATTGTAATCCTGGGAATATGTGATAATCTTATGGCTCCCGAGATGAGGTGTAAAGAGGAGAAATTTCTTTATTTCTCCTCTTGTTTCCCTCTTTCTATGTGTGCTGCATTTTGCAGCACATATAGAAAGAGGAAAACGCCTCTATGGATTGATTTTGTGCAGGAGGGTGCCCCTTCCTGCACACAAACAATCCCACTGACAACACAGGCACTTGCACTATGGTGCAAGGATGCTTGTGTTGGTGCTAGATTGCCCAAACAGCACCAGTGCAAAAGGAAAGGACAGGAATGCACTGTATTGTATAATTACGGTGTATTCTTTCCCTTTCTCTGTAACGCAGGGCAACGCAGCAAGGGAACTTGCTTCACTGCCCTGCACCACCAATCCAATAAATAAGCCCCTTGCTGTTTGTGCAAGGAATCTATATGCACCCCCTTAAATGGTTTAAATTGATAACACTCAAAATTCTCGACATATCTATAGTCCATTGATTCCTTTGCCTCTGGCGTTGAACAGATCAAATCTGTGTACTTTTGAATGTTGATATGTTGATGTACTTTCTACACACCTAACCCCATCAACTTACCTGGACTATTCAATCTCTCCTTGAACCCTCATGTTTCACCCATATCATACTGACAACCACTGATCTCTCAAACATTTTCACTTCAACATTTGTCTCATATTCCTCTAATCTTATCCACACCCCCCCCTTTACTTCCAATCCCTTAAAACCACATGCTGCCTCTAGGCCATTCCTCTCCCCGACCCAATCCAGAAGCACCCAGCTTGCAAATAACTACCTTTCCCATCTAACAAAACCATCACTACTTACCTCTACTTACCCTTTTTAAAAGCCACTGGATAAACCAACTAACCTCTTAATTTTTTAAGTTTAAGTTTATTAAAGGATTACACACAGTACATAATGGTGAAAAGAAAACATTAAGGAGGTACAACGAATACTGTAAAAAAATATGAAAATATAGTAAATAAGAATGAAACATTACTCAGATTCTTAATAGTATGAAGAATAATGTATCCTAACTGCTGTGAACAAAGTAATAATGTGACATAAAACAGCATTAAAAGGCAGAAAATGAGGGTAGGGAGGAAAGGAAAGAGAGGGGGAGAATCCCATCAGTGCAATATAGAAAGCAATACAGAACATATATGATATGTAATAACTGTAGGCATATTATAAACAATAAAACAGTATCCAATATAATAACAAGTTCTATAAGAAAGAAACAGAGGAAACTTAGAGCGCAGTAATTTTAAGGCAGCTTTCATACTTCAGAGGTAATTAGGATTTGTGTACTAGCAAGTAAACTAGACTTTAATAGAAAATAAGTAACTGTAATCCACAATACATTTCACTTTATAGCTAAGGAAATTAGGTAAACATAATTAGTGTAAAGTCTGTGATTTAAACATACAGCACATCACCACAATTGAAAGGTGATATCATGAGCATGTTTCTAATTGGATGTTATTCAGTGGGGAGCTACAGCTAGTAGTAGGTCAATCAATGTATGGGCTTGGGCTAATGTACTCCATTATGGGGCAATACTACCTAGAAAAATATTAGAGAATGAAAGGGTATATTTACTTTAAAAAGCTTGTAATTTGGTGCCATACCTGTGTCCTGAATAGAAAAAATGGGAGGGATTTCAATAGCTTGTGTTTCAAATCTGCTTTAGAGTAAATACAGGTCCAACAGGATGAATCAGTATGCTTGGAAAAATGATTCAAATTTACAGGAGCAATTAATAAATGATGGTGGAGACTGCTTTAGTGATTTCAATTAATGAGATTATTCTTCCAAGTAAGTAAAATCGATTTGATATGCTGAGATTGGGGAGATTTAATAGATTGGAAAAATGTGGAACTATTTGAGATGAAAGGTTGCGATTCTTGGGTGGACAACGTTGTGTAAAATTTAACAAACTCATTTAAAATGGCTTTCTCCTTAAGAATAATATCGCAATTATTATTAATCAGGGATAAAAAATGTGGGCGGTCTTTTTTTACTTTTATGGTAATTAGCAAGCATTTTCCCATTCTTATTTTGGCCACCATAATATCTTGCATTGTTTTTTAATAGTGGAAGCAGAGTTGGTGTTTAGTGATTGAAAGTAAATTTAGCATCTTATAATTCTTGTAAAGAATATAATTTTTAGAATTACAAAAAGTGTATTCAAGTTTTTTATTTTGTCAAGAAGCTGGGTAGATTGGGCTTCCATAGATTTCTTTTACTGCAAGACAAAATTAATAATACATCTCTGAGCTTCTGCCTTAAAAGAGTCCAAGATAGTTTGGAAGGAAATATCATTGGTATTATTTAGGATGAAAAATTCTCCAGGAACCCAAAATTACTTTAAAATCCTCAGAATGTTGGGAAAAAAGACACAAATTTGGCGTGGATTCCTTATGTGGACAAAAAGTTATCGGGGCCTTAGAGTGAACTACCCCATATAGTCACAGAGTAGTGTGCTACTTGTCTGAAAAGGCAATTTGGCACTTCGTTAGGAGTATGAAGTAATGTACTACAAGTACAATGCAATACAACATACTTGAACTGTACAGCACTGAAAGTCTCTAATAATGGCTAAAACAGTGCTATGCAAATTACTATTGACATAACATATTTCTGTCTTTTATAAACACACATATTTTAATAAAACTTTTATTAAAATTTGTGTTTAAAATTTCAATCCAGGCACAGATGAATGTTTGCACAAAGGTAAGAATTATGAATTGTTCATCAGTTACCACATTCTGCAATTTTCTCCTGACAGATTTTCCCGGGGAAAAGGTTGAGGATAATATGCTAAGATATAAATGCAAAACATGTAGGAATCTGTGTGGTAACCACTAATTCCATCTATTAGGCTTCATTCTGAGATGAGGAACTCAGGAGAAGTTAATTATGTTACCCGTTAAGTATCTCAGACTCGCTAGGTTAACTGTAATTACCATGTGCACTAATTATAGCTCAAACGCCACATAACCTCAATTTATGGCCCTAGTATCCAAATCTGTCTTTGTGCCTCTATCCTGATAATATCCATACAGGGCCAAAGGATCCATTTTAAGTTAGTCCGCTTTGACTACAAAGCTTATTTTGAAACAATCCATATGCTGCTAAAGTGTTTGCCTCTGTATCTAAACGAGCCCCTCATTGTGGCTCTACCCTCCTTCTATCAATCACCTGATTTAGACAGGCTCGGAGTTGGGGCTAGTGGGGTCCTTCTCTTTCATTGCTTCCTCTGTTTCGAATGTAAGTTTTCCAATATATTTAATGTTTGACCGTAGGTCCTAAACACAGGGCCAATGGAAACTTTAGAAGAAATTGGGCAGAAATGATTGATTGTGGATCTTGCCCTTTGATGATGGAGCATTGTCACCTGAGGCATAGCAAAGTTGTCTGCTGCCATTTCTGCCCAATTTCTTCTAAAGTTTCCATCGGCCCCGTGTTTAGGGCCTAAGGTCAAACATTAAATATATTGGAAAACCTACATATGCAAAACATGAAAACATAATTTATGTCTAGCCAGAGACATACCTCTTCCGCCAAAGGCAAGTATGATCAGGTTCTCAGAGTGCATTGTAGATGGATGTAGAATTTGCTTTAATGTATGCCTTGTGTGTTTTTTTCTCTAGCATGGTGTCCATGCAGATACAGCACACCCACACTTCCCTTGTGTAGGCATTGTCCTGCCTCTTAAAGGTAGTGTAGTTCAACAGCAAAATGCTTGTAAAACCTTATTACGCTTTCAACCTTAGGCTGGGTCTGTTAAAAAAAGCTTAATTTTAATATAGCGTATAACAGATTCTAGTGCAAAAAAGTGTTGCACAATGAAAATGCTACTTTGTTCACTACTTGCTCCATTGTTACAATTGCAAACATGTAACCCCATTCAAGAGTGTCTCTTTCTCTAACCAGCCAGGCTAATTGCTATAATTATTATAGGCATTTGTGAACAACCATTATAATGAATGTGGTCATTCTTCGCAAAGGAAGTTTGGAGAAATATGTAACAAAGTTTTGAGTTATAATGCACATTGTCCCTACAGGATTTTCTTTTTTTTAAAACATTTATATTTTTGTAGATTTCACACTTTGTGCTTGGGCCATCATGAAAGCACTGTTGTTATTATGCTACTAAGAGACACTCCTTGTTTGCACAGAATTACCCATCAGCCACACATTCTTTGTTCGGAGCTTTGAGGAATTCTTGTCTTTTTCATGCTAGAATACCGGTCTTTGCAAAGTTATTTCAAGGCAGCTACTTTTTGCCAGTACTTTAGACCTAGTGATTTACTGCATAGGTGCTGCTCTGACATCTCATGTGAGAACTGTTCCATGTGGGGTGCTAAGAACAAGGATTTTATTTTTATTGGGAATAGCGCAGATTCCTGGCAGATTAATTACCAGGTAGAAATTTTGCCAGCTGATTAGCACTCACTCGTTTAATCTCAGGAGGAATGGAAAATGCATTAAGAATCAAACCTGAAACTTGCCAGTCACACATTGAGAAATCCGGAGTGTTAACCTGCTAGGAGCAATATTCTAAGATCTGTGCATGTGTGTGGCCTCAAACAAGCTTATGTTGCAATGTCCCAAAAAGCAGACTGAAAACATCCCTTTGGTCAACAGTCAGAGAGTAGTGTATTTCTGAAGATGGAAGTAAAAATATTTTATGAACTCGTTGTCATTTCACAGAAGGAATTTTCGGAGACTTGGCAAAAAGGGTCCTTGTCTTGAAATAACTGTGAAAACTGGTTCTAAAGTGCTTTGTATTGAAATCTGTAGAGCCTGCATTTTAGATGTTAAATCACCAATTCCCCTTTTCAAGCATCTGTTAGAAGCCTATAAACATTGTCAAATCCGCTAAAACATGTTTTCTGTAACTGTATGAGGTTTAACCAATGTTTAAAATGCACAATTTATGACTCTATTTTCATGTATGGGCTGTAAGGATAGCTCTGCCCTATTTCTTGAAGTGTTACCCTCTATTGGCTAACCTGTAAGCTCACTCTGAAATTCGGGTCTGGATCTGCCCATAATGTGCTCCTACTATACCCTTCCTAAGCCCCTGTTAAACCCTCCCATAACACCTCCTTACTCCTGCCTGAGCCCTTCACCTTTAGTCGTAAATATTCCCGCCTTTCCAACCATGCCATGTCCCTCCCACATTTACGACTAAAATGTAGCATATGTGTGCAGAGATCTCCTCATTCCTGGTGGAGATCTCCACACATAGAAGGATGGACAGAGGTGCCGACCTCTGCTCATAGGTTTTTGAATAGCATTTTGTAGTATGTTTAGTAATGATATTGTAAATCTGATACACAAGAGTTGAGAGAGAAACAACTGCACTAATGACCTGGAAGAATTGACTAGAGGTGGGGGTGGTTGTTGGGGCAGAAGAGATGTAATGCTGAAATCAAAGAAGTAAGGAGATTTACATTTTGTTTAGTTACTTTCTCCCTGAGTACTTTCGCCTCACTATCAACTCCCAGACATTCAGGGAGAGCACTAGCTGAACATCAGACATGGGCCTCATTGGCTCCATGAAAGTAGTTATTGCGACAAAGTCAGGTAGAATGGTGTGGGTAGCACATGAATGCTCCAGGGTGTCAGAGCCTAATCTCTCCCTGGAACTGCTCCTGCTGTTTCAGGGGGCACTTGAGTTGGAGGAGCAGAATGTTGATCATGGGGCTAGCACCTGTAGTTAAGAAGGTCGCGGTTGCAGGCGCAGATATTACTGGGGCCTGACCTTTGACATCATTATTCTAAACCAGGAGGAGCCCCATTGTCCACCTTGTCCTGAATAGTGGTGTCCAGAACCCCTATCCCCATACTGGGCATGACAGCTTCCACCTGGAGTCTTTTGGTGATCGAGTGAGTTTGCCTTTGAGCAGGTGCACGTTCACTGCTTGTAGAAACTTTCACCTTCTCATTCCAACTCTGATGCCCGCTTGGCAGTCCAGGATCTTGTCCTTCATCGAGGGTGCTGCTCTGATGGTTGTTGGCCAGCTCTGTCCACTGAAAAACAATGAGCGCAAAAAAGAAAAAAAGAAATGATGAGTAGAATGCATATGTCAATTACTTCATATATATGTACACATACATTTCAGTGATGTTACATCGATAAATAAGATAAAGATTGACATTGTGAATACTTTGACTACCCTTTGACATTATATTGTGTAAGGTAAACCAAATATTTGTTACATTGGTAAACTTATTTCAACTAATCTTCAAATTAGTCTGCCATGATTCACAATATTTTAAAGCAGGCCTTCAAAGACAGGATATTTTTTCAGAAATGGAGTGTAAGGGTGGATGGAGTTGTACTCCGCGGAAATCCGCTTTAATAGAAAAACCCTGTGAAATTCTGCGGAGTTCCGCTCCGCTCGCCCGTAATTTAAATTCATCCATGTATGTATTTATTTATTTAGTTTCTTATATCGCGCTGGATTCAATCCCGTAAGGGTATCTCCGCGCTTTGCCAACCATAGGATCATCAGGTTATGTGAGACAAGATATTAAAGGGACCGAAAAGCTTCTTGGAAAAGGAGGGTTTTTAGTGCCTTTCTAAAAGACAGGTGGTTGGTAGTCATTCTAACATCAGTAGGGAGTTTATTCCATAAGGCAGGACCAACCGAGGAGAATGCACGGTCTCCTTGTCTGGATTTTTTTGTTACAGGTGGTTTTAAGAGGGCTTGATTGCTTGAACGGAGTGACCGGCCAGGTTGGTACAACTCCAGAGATTGTGATAGGTATTTAGGGCTAACCCCATATAAGCACTTGTGGACCGTACAGCATATCTTAAAATTGATACGCTGCCGCATCGGGAGCCAATGCAGCTCTTCCAACAAGGGCTTAGAGGGAGTCCTGGCCGGTACACTCATGACCAATCTCGCCGCTGTGTTCTGGACTACCTGCAAACGACCCACTGCATCTGCATTCGCTAGAGTCAGCAGGCCGTTGCAGTAGTCCAGGCGGCTAGTAACCAGGGCCTGTACAAGTGTCTTCCTATAGGTGGCAGGAAGATACGGGAAGACACGTCTGAGAAGGCCGATGGTTTGGAAACACAGCCCTGCGATGTAGTTGGTGTGTTCCTTTAAGGTCAATTTTTGGTCCAACTTCACCCCTAGATTTTTAACATGAGGTTTTGAGGAGGGTACTGGGCCCAGATCTAATGGCCACCAGTCTGGGGACCAGAGGAGACTCGCCTTGCCAAAGAGCATAACCTCTGTTTTTCCCACGTTACATTGGAGGCAATTTACAGCCATCCAATGTGACACTGCCCTCATACCCTCAGCAAAGTTCTCCTTGACTTTAGGGCCAAGGGAGCTGAAAGGGTAGAGGAGCTGGGTGTCATCAGCATAGGAAACTGGAGTGAACCCATACTTCCTCACAATCTCAGCAAGGGGGGCCACATATACATTAAACAATGTAGGGCTAAGGCATGAGCCTTGTGGCACCCCCTTCGTGAGCGCCCTCGAGGTGGAACGATAGGGGCCCAAGCTGATAGATTGTGACCTCCCGGAAAGAAAGCTCTCCAACCATGATAGTGCTAAGCCTCCAATTCCTACTCCCTGCAAACGGCTGAGAAGGATGTTATGGGACACGGTATCAAAGGCCGCGGACAGGTCCAACAGCACTAGAATCATAGAGCCTCCTCTATCCTGTGACATTTTGATCTTATCAGTCACAGAGAGAAGGGCCGATTCAGTGGTTGTGGTTGGGCCTGAACCCAGATTGAGATTGGTCCAGGCCCCCTGTCGCCTCGATAAAGCTGGAAATGATGGTATTAACGTGTTTCTCTGCCAGTTTGCTAATGAAAGGGAGGAGAGAGATAGGGCGGAGGTTGGAGAGCTCTGACCAGGGCAAGGTGGAGTTTTTGCGTATAGGGTTCACTACCGCTTCTTTCCAGGATTGTGGGAGTTGTCCCTCGGCAAAGGAGAGGTTCAACAATTTTTTAATTGAGGGGCCTAATATCTCATTCATTTTGTTGATAAGTGCAGTCAGATCTTTGATAGTTATTTCAGGGATTGCATGAAGGGTTTTCCCAGGAGTCACCATAGGGGAGATTTCAAAGACCTCAACATCCAAGGGACCTGAGACTGAGATGATTTTCTTGTATATCCCTTCTATTTTATCCTCGAAAAACTGAGATATTTCATTACAGAGATCTTGAGTGAAAATATCTGGACTCTCACATATCACAGGGTTGGTGAAGGCCTGTATGATTTTAAATAGCTTCCTAGTAGAATTGCCCGCCTCTGCAATTTGAGAGGTAAGGCTTATTTTCCTCGCTTTTTTGATGTTTTTATAATAGGCGGTCATAGCCACCAGATATCGGTCTTTATCTTCCCCATTACGTTTCCGTCTCCAAAGTTTCTCCAACTTCCTACACCCCTGCTTTTCTACTTTGAGGGCCTCAGTGTACCATGTTTCCCTTTTGGCTATGGTAGGTTTTTTGACAATTTTCTGAGGAGCCAGAGTGTCAATGGCTGTCATCAGTGTGGAGTTAAACTTGGAGAGAGCAGTGTTGATGTTATCTGAATTTAAGAGTGCTGGCTCTTTCCAGATTTGTGTAAACCTGGCAGGAGTGACTTTATGCCATGGTCTATGCTTAATGGACTGCGTAGCAGAGTAATTTGTTGGTTTAGGTAGGCAAAGCAGGGAAAAATCTAACATTTTATGATCGGACCAATAAATGTGTTTAGGGGGATGACAGTAAACATTAGGATGGGTAGTGAAAATCAAATCCAGGGTGTGACCACCTGAATGAGTAGGTCCACTATTTCGAAGATGTAGGCCTAATAGAGCAAGATCTGTCAAAAATGCTTTCGTATCAGGATAATCAGCAATATCAATGTGAAAATTAAAATCTCCAAGTAACATAAAATTTTCATTTGCTTTCATGTAGGGAGCTAAAAGTTCGGTTAGAGCGAGGGAAAACCCAGCATTGGGTCCGGGCGGGCGATAGACTAATGCCCCTTTCCAGTGTACCTTAGGGCTGATTTTTAAATGAAAGATCACTACTTCCATGGTGGGTAGCATTACTTGTTCTAAAACCGTAATATTCAGCATATCTTTATATATTATGGCGATCCCGCCTCCTACTTTCTCAGGGCGGTCTTGACGAAGGATTTTATACCCCATAGGTATCCCTAAGGTGATAGTGGGGATAGTATGGGGTTTAAGCCAAGTTTCAGTTAAGAAACAGATCTCAGGCTGAATGCTATGTATAGAATCCCAAAGTTGCATATAATGCTTTGGGAGGGATCTTACATTTAACAGAAAGCTTTTCCAGCCTCCCTGGGTATCTATATTGTTACTGAGGTATCCAACAGTGATGTTGGAGTGAGTGGCTTGGAATCCGCATATGATGCAGGAGAAGGGACCATCAGGACATATTGGTGTTCTATTAGTGCATCTATATTTGCCCTGGGGTTGTAGGGCAAGAAGGGTATGAGGTAAATACCTGATGCTAGGAACAGTCATGGGCCCGTTCATGATGCGCAGGGGCAGAGTGGCTGACCCCTGGCCCCGTCCTGTCGCGGACGGGCGCAGACGGGCCACTCTTTGGCTAGTCTTCGGCGTTGTCTTCGGCTCTCCTGCGCGCGATCGCTGCGCGCTCAGGAGGGGGCGAGGGCTAAATAGCCCCGTCAGCCCTGGCCGCTAGAGCGCTAACCGCTCAGCGAGACCGGAAGTGGTGTCCTCCCTCCCCGTAGCACAATCACGGGGAAGCAAGCGCTTAGAAAGCTAATGCCACAGGTGATATCGGCGTGTATGTGCGAGTGTGTGCACTTTTAAATTTCTAATGTCACAGATGTCAAAATTTAAAGCAATTTCCACAATTTCCTACGTTTAAAATTCGCATTTGTCGCAACACGCACAAGGCTGATTATGCAGGCTGATAATCCCAGGCGAGCCAGCGGGTCCGGGAAACACTGCCACTGTCCCCCTACCGCAGCGCGGAAAAGAAATGCTCAGCCTAAATAGCCCCGTCAGCCCTGGCCGCTAGAGCGCTAACCGCTCAGCGAGACCGGAAGTGGTGTCCTCCCTCCCCGTAGCACAATCACGGGGAAGCAAGCGCTTAGAAAGCTAATGCCACAGGTGATATCGGCGTGTATGTGCGAGTGTGTGCACTTTTAAATTTCTAATGTCACAGATGTCAAAATTTAAAACAATTTCCACAATTTCCTACGTTTAAAATTCGCATTTGTCGCAACACGCACAAGGCTGATTATGCAGGCTGATAATCCCAGGCGAGCCAGCGGGTCCGGGAAACACTGCCACTGTCCCCCTACCGCAGCGCGGAAAAGAAATGCTCAGCCTAAATAGCCCCGTCAGCCCTGGCCGCTAGAGCGCTAACCGCTCAGCGAGACCGGAAGTGGTGTCCTCCCTCCCCGTAGCACAATCACGGGGAAGCAAGCGCTTAGAAAGCTAATGCCACAGGTGATATCGGCGTGTATGTGCGAGTGTGTGCACTTTTAAATTTCTAATGTCACAGATGTCAAAATTTAAAACAATTTCCACAATTTCCTACGTTTAAAATTCGCATTTGTCGCAACACGCACAAGGCTGATTATGCAGGCTGATAATCCCAGGCGAGCCAGCGGGTCCGGGAAACATTGCCACTGTCCCCCTACCGCAGCCCGGAAAAGAAATGCTCAGCCTAAATAGCCCAGTCAGCCCTGGCCGCTAGAGCGCTAACCGCTCAGCGAGACCGGAAGTGGTGTCCTCCCTCCCCGTAGCACAATCACGGGGAAGCAAGCGCTTAGAAAGCTAATGCCACAGGTGATATCGGCGTGTATGTGCGAGTGTGTGCACTTTTATTTCACTGCGTACTTGAGAAAGCTGATATATTCTAAACCCAACTCTACAGGCAAGCATGTCACCCAACACAAGGGAAAAAAACTCCAACATTGCAACAGCTGAGCCCTGGAGCGCAACAACAATAGCAGGACAGGGCACAGGGCCACTTAGTACTTGGCTGCTCACTGCGCTGTTGCCTCATCATGACGTCCACGTTGTGTGCAGTATCAAACCTACATTCTCACTATTTAAAACAGATGCTGTGTATGACATAACGCATTGAAGAGAAAGGCATACTAGTTTACCCTGCAGCTCCTGCTGGTCCTAAATCTCCAATACACACATACATTAGTTTCAATTACGTACCAACTGCAGAGGCGGGATACAAATTTCACTTTTTTAAATTAAATTAGCATCTTGTTTCAAAATTAGTGCACCAGAAATACCCTGTGTTATAAATGCCCCACCACGAACACCAAGAAATCTATATTTTAATGTCTTTCATTAGAGTTATGGACCGGTGATTAAATAGTTCTTACTTTAACTGACCCATTCCTTTGAGTGGGTTGTGTCTGAAGGCCTGGCCCACCTTTACTTTGGGTAGCGTGCCACGGTTAGAAACCTTCCCCACTTCCAAGGAGTGCAGGGGAGCCTTCGGTACAACACAACACCCTAAAGCGCCACCAAGCACACAGGTGAGACATTCTGCTGTGGCGGCAACAGGTAGAGGAGGGTGGCTAGAGTGGCAGTGGGTGCGGAGTAGCTGCCCGAGGAAGTATTGCCCAAGAGAGTACGTGCAAAAGGTGGAACAAGCTCAGTTATTATGACCCAAACAAGCATAAGTGGCTCTCTCCGATTGATAGCGCCATCAAAGCTGATGAGGGCAGAAGTGTCATAGCGAGTCCATATTAAATAGTGCTGATCAGTAGGAGTGGCAGTGGCAAACTCCGCTACGTGGCGGTACCGGAGTTTTTGCCAAACTTCAAGTTCCAAGCCGAGCACGGAATGGTAAAAAGTCCGCAACCTCTGCAAACGGAGCGGAGTCCACCACCCAGAGTTGACTGAGACATATATGTAGTAATGAGTTTTCATAGAATAAATGTAAAACATTTGAAGAAATATTTGAAAAATAATGTAGATTTAAACACAATGTAGTAGGGGGTTATTGACTTTTAAATAAAGTAAACCATTTCAACAATGTCAGCCTTACACACAATGATGTGAGAAAAATTGAAATTCAAGGAAAAAACTGTGGTAAATAATGGTAAATGAAAGCCTGTTGCGGAACCAATGTTTGGCAACGCTTAGTGCTTGACTTACACTAGGGTTTGGCCTGGAGTACATTTGAACCTCCTTTGCCTCTATTTGGGATCTAGTGAAATTAGAACTGTCTTTTGTGAATAACAATTGTGTTATGGGTATCTCTTCAACATAGGGGAAGCAGTAACCTACAATATGGGGCCGATTACGATCCGGGAAAAAAAGTGTCCGTCCGAATCGTATCCGGAGCCCTCTCCGTACGATTCGTAAACCTGCCGTACGACCCGACGAGTACGATCTGGACCGGGGTATGAGGACGCAATTCGTACAGTCCACGTCAGATAAGGGCGATTCGTACGGACAACCACACAATCACATACACACCGTACGGTGCGTACACCCCATGATCGCAGGGGTACGAACCGTACCCCTGCTGACATGGGGTGTACGCACCATACCCGGGGGGGCATTCCATACCTGTTTCGAGGCATACTCTGCTTCTCCGAACGTTTTGGGCTCCCGTAAAAAAAGCGTTGTACCCGACACAAATCGTACTTGCTGGGTTGGAAAAACCTGCTTCGAACCGTACAAATGTCACGTACAGCAGGTTCCGAGGGAGAATCGTACGTAGATTAGAGTCGTACGGTCTTTGTACGATCCGTATGGAGTCCTGCTCCTGGTACAAACCGTACTTCATCGTACGTACGGGGGAGGTTGCAGGGTACGATTTGTACGGGAAAAACGCTCCATACGGCTATTCAGAGTGGTTTTTCCCGAATCGGAATCGGCCCCTATATGTATTTATTGCTGCAATGGTTGAAGGAGATAAAAACATTTGGTAAAATGTACTACACATATGGGATTTTTTTTACATTTGGTTTCTATCAACACGTTTTTGCTTTTGTCTACAATACAATAAAATACAGTATAATATAATACACGCTGTACAGCCATTTTGTGTTTGGCCGCCATTTTAAGTCATGAACGAAACTAATCCTTGCCTTTCTGAAAAATTGGTTTCTGATGCTTTTTGTCTCTTCAAGGTTGGGTCTTGCTTACCTAATGAATACACTGTTCTTGCTAGAGCTACCTTTCCCACTACATAGAGGCCTGCTCCAACTAGTCCGGTGGCTGGCACAGCCAGAACTACCTTGATTTGTAGATAATGTCTGCCCGGTCTCAGAATCAAAACTTATCCTCCTGTAACTCTTTGTTTTAGCTGTATCTGCCTGGAAAATTCCATTATGGGCGTGCCTCTATTGGTTCTGAAATGTACTTAATGTATCTCTATGTTTGCAGATGTCAGTCCCTCTGCAGCACTCCTAGGCGACTGGGCAGATAGGGCTCCGCTCGAGTGTACCTGAATAAATGTATATTGGTTTGTATCCTCTACTGTCTGACCGACTATTCATTTGGTATGGAAGGCTGAGAGGTGGTCGTGAGTGATCGAGTGACCCTAAATGGGCTACTTCCTTCACTGGTACTAATTTACATCCAAGAGCTTGTTTCATAACAACATTACAATGTCTTGCAACAGCAATATGACTCACATGCCATATGTTGCCATCTTCCAATTTCACTGTATTTTTTTATAACTTTAACAATTTTCATTGGATCACTAAATTTGTTTTTAACTTTAGCAATCTTTTTTGAGGTCTTAACCCAAACCCATTGTCTAATCTTAAGATCTATTGTCTGTACGGTATAAAGCAGGAATATCGACGGGATAATATCGACTAGCATAAATATCGAGGTAAGAATATCGACTGTAAAAAATATCGTTGTAGTAAATATTGTTGTTGTAAATATCGTTTTTGTAGAATGACTAAAATATCGTCAAAATAAAATATCGTTGAATAGAATATCGTTTAGAGAAATATCGTTGAATATAATATCGACAAAATAATTGAATGTGTAATATAAGTGTAGAAAAATGTGTTTTATGTTTAAATATTATTAATTCAATGTTTATTTTTATTATTATAGGGATAAAAATGTAATTTTTTTTTAATATTAGTAAATATTTTAGGAGCGGGTTATTGGTATTATAGGGGATAAGGGTGGGTAGTAATTTAAAAAAGTAGTGTAAATAATATGTACATAATGGTAGAAAATTAGAAAAATGTAAAATAAAATTTTTTTCAAAGGCGAAATTTTAAATTTAATTTAAATTACTGAATTATTGATTGAATAGTTTTTTAAAAAGATTTAATAGCGGGTTGTTGGTGATATAGGGGATAAGGGTGGGTAGTATATTAAAATATGTTTAATAAAATTTAAATTAAATTAAAATAAATTATAAATTGAAATACGAAAATGTATTTAATTTATTTGAAATTGAATGTATTATATAATAATTTGGTAATTAAGTGTTATTTTTTTATATAGTGTTTAATAAAAAAATTCTATAAATAATACGAAATTAGAAATTTCAATATTTAAATTTCAAAATTGAAATTTGAAATTTGAAATTTTTAATTTCAAATTTGAAATTAAAAATTTTACATTTATTTTTTAAATTATATTATTATAAGTCAAGTGTGTAATATTTTATGTTTGTGTATTTGTTATAATATATGCTAAGAATGAGTCAAAATACAAATATACAAAGTTTGGGTTACATTTTTAAACATTTTAAAACTTTTTTTAAATTGTTAAAAAATTTAGATTTTTGAAATTTTAAATTTTGGTTAAAAAATTTGGTATTGTTATGTTCTAAATAAAATATTGTGTGATTGTAATTTAATAGTCTATTTTGTAGTATAATAGATAAGAGTGGTTATTAATATATATAGTGATGTTTATGTGTTATAATATCACAAATATTATTGTTTCCTGTCCAGCACTTTACCTGACTTATGTAGGATTGGAGTTAAAATTGTGATTTATTTTTGCTTACTGTTAAGTATTTTCTATGTGTTATGTTTTATATTTTATATTTTATAAAAAAATTAATTAATTTTTTTTTTATATTTTACAATTATTATGATATATAATTTTGCTATATTTTTTTTAATAATAAACATATATGATTATTTTTTACATTTTTACATATATATCACAAGTGTCAACATTTATTAAGTACAATGGTAATATAGTTTTGGACACTTTTTTTATTCATACTTTTCAGTTGTTGATGCAAACATTTTCATATTTTTTAATACACTTTTTTCAAATATTTGTTTACATTCTACATTGCAATTTTTATCATATATACATTGTTATATTACATTAATTAGTATATTAAATTTAACATTTTTAAATTAAAATGTAATATGTTAATTAATTTACATGTAATTGTATTTTTCTACAGTATGTACATAAAATTGTGTTCAGTGTTATACATATAAAAAAAATTAACAATCAAAAACATATTTTTAATATACTATAATTATTTAATATATAATTATATTAAAAATATTATTGTATATTTTACATTAATCAAAAGGTTCTTTACAAACAATAATACATTTATTACAATACATGGAAAAAATAATGCTATTCATCTCTATTTTTGTTTAAATTATGGGGATTTAGTCCTATTTTAGTTTTTATTGTGCTGCCATTTTAATTTTTGAACTTCACTTTTTTGTCTATCTACATCGTTGTTTGGGTCAATTCAGAAAACGGAACCTCGCGGTTGGGAGCTGCTTCGTGTTGGTGAATGTAAGTTTATTTTACATTATTTTTAACTACATTTTAAGACATTATAGAGTTAGTTGTATTGTGTAAGTGTTGGTATGTGTTGTACTTTACAGTTTATGTGAAAAATACGTGTTATTTAAGGTCTTTATTGATAACGTACTTTGTAAGATATTTATTATGAAATTGAGGTTTATGTATTGTGTAAATGAATTAATTTAGGTGTTTTCCTATGTTTTATATGTTATGTTTAGGCTTAGTGGCTTTCGTTTTTATTGTGGGTGAGTTTTGTTTGTATTTATTTACAGGTGTTCGTTTTGGTGAGCTGAGGGATTTTATCGCGTAATTTTGGTTAAATACAGCTAAATGTTTAACTACATTTCTTGATTTTTCGGGGTTTTGGAGCGTTTTTATCGTTATTATTTTTCTCGTTTTTTATGGTTCCGTTCTCGAGAGGATTGCTACGTGGGACCCTTATAAAACAGTTGTTTTTTTCCATTTTGTGGGGATTTTTTTAAACCATGTGGATTTATTTATGTTCTATTCGTCTTGAAACCATCTTTTTGGAACACATTCTACAGCTGCACAACACTTAAGTTATTATTATATTTTAGATTGGGGTGGATTGAGCTATATTGTGCAATTTTGTTTAATGTCGTTTTATTATGTCTTGTAATAATAGATTACATTTATTTTTACATGACATAATGTAACTACATTAAATAAAAAGGTTTGTTTTATTTATTTTTTGAAATGTTTTTATTTGTTGCTTGTTAAAGGATAGATTTTGCTATTAATTCTAAGTATTCAATACCTTCAATACTTGGGTACATTCTGACTTTTTGCTGTAGGTATTCGTACATATTTAATGTTTGTTTACTTAGTTTAGGGCCGATTTTAGATAGAGATTGCTCTATTCTTAGTTCTTGGTAGCTTTGCTCTTTTTTGATGCTTTGGATTAGTTTATGAAGTGTTGGTTGTGTTCTTCCTATTGTGGCTTGGAAGGCATTATGCCATCCTTCGACCGCGTTGTTGGTTTTGGCTTTCTGTGCCATAGTACTAGCATACACATTCCACCATGGAATTTGGAATTTAGGTTGTCTGCGGTGGCCCGAACGATGTAATCTTCCCACCCAGGTATCTTCAAAATAGTCTAAGAAGGGAGTTAATTTTGTCTCATTGGTGCGGTAGAAAGGGCTGTCAAGTAGTAAATTGTAATAGTTAGCAACTTCTGTTGTTGGTACAAATGCCAATGCTATTAACTTTTTAATCTGATAAGCAAAGTTACTGTTTGTTGAATATTCAATGCTTAAAGTAGATTTTTGTAAGTGTCTCCATATACTTTGGTTGTAGTGATAATAACACCCTTGTATTGATGTGTGAGGATATATTTTAAGTATAGCTTGAATCATGGCTATTTCAAAGTCTATTATTATTCTTTGTGGATAGTAATTATCAGTAAATTCTTTGATAGTTGTTAAAATTTCTATGTAGGTAGCATTTGTTTTATTTGGCAGCAGTGTATAAATTAAAGGGATATTTGTTTCTTGGTACTCACCATGGATGGTGTAAAGTTGATAGAAAGGTTTGGGACATACTTTAAAAGTTCCGTCCATCATCCAGGTTTCACACGATTTTAGTTTTTGCAAATTGCTATTTGTTGCAAAAAGTAAAATTCTTTTATCATGACTGTGGTTATCATACATTAAGAATGTATCTTCATTTTGTGTAATAGTATATTCAGGATAAATTATAATGTCTTGAAAAGTTTTAGGTGCTGGTGGAGTTGGATCAGAAGCTCGTTTTGTTTTTGCAATTAATCTTTTCAAGTTGGGTATTGAAGGTAACTGTCCTGTGACATGTTCTGGCACCTTGCTTAAAACATTTTTCAAAATAGTGGTGCTTGTTTCTTGTGAGCCTGTACTAGCTTCTCTCAATGTCTCTAGTGCTTCTCTTACTTCGACTTCTGTTACATTGGGTGGGTGGTTATGCTCATGTACATTTACAACATTGTTATCAACAGTCTGTGCTCTACCATAGCATGCAGTTGAGTAATATTTACTACATTTCCAATACGTTTTATTCCCTTTGATTCTTTCTTGGGTGTAGGTGTAACCCATGTAGCTCAGCATTATTTTCCCTTTTTGAGAAGTAATAAAAGTAGCTCCTGTTGCCATGTCTAAGGTAGATCTGTGAAGACATATATATTTTTTTTAGTAAAAGTGATAAACATTTCTTGACATGTGTACGTTAAAAGGAAAAAGTGCAAAAACTTACTTCCAATGTTGTTTTCCTGCTAATTATATGTTTTCTGTTCTTATATGTAGATTTTCACTCTTTAATGTTCTGTAGTTGTGGTAAAGAATAATACAAAAAAATGATTTAGTTTTATAGTTGTTTGTTTTTACTTTCTGATTATTAATAGACACAGTGGGTATACTTACTTAATGTAGTAGAAGATGTTGTTAGTTTAGTTGTAGATTGGTAGATGAATTTTCTATAATCTGTAAAAGAAAGTTAAATTGTGTTATTTATTGTATTAGAATCTATTAGTAGGTAATAACATATCAAGTCTTTAGCAAGTTTACTTTGTGACTTTTTGAATTTATTTAAAAGCTTTCTAAGTACACATGGATAAGGCAGTTCATAATTTCTTTTAATTATTATCTTGTGGTAGTTGTTGATAGGATGTTGTAGTTATATTTAAACAAATAAAAAGACCATCTTTTTAGTTTAGGGAGTTTAGCTAGTTATCGACAGGTTTGTATGATTAATGAAATGGGACTTCACTTACTTGATTTTTAGTATGCTGTGTTGTAGTCGTTGTAGTAGGTGTGTATTCTCTTGTTTTCAGCAAAGTAACCGTTTTCATCCAAGTTTGGCCAAAAAATGGTAAATTAAGTTAAGTCTGTAATTGTCTTTATAGTAGTGAGTTAATTAATTGTTATATTTGATTGGTTCAATTACATATATTTTAAAATCATTGGCTGAGAACATTAGTTTGAATTTGAAAGCCGTTAATTTGTAAAGAGTTTGTAGCATCAATAATTGTTTTCGATTTTAATTACAAAATGTATTATATGTGTTTTATTTTAATGGTAAATATTTATTACAATGTTAAAATTAGTGAAATGTTATTTAAAGTAATCCGATAAGAGTGTATGATAGTGTTTGGTAATGTTTATATTGGTTTACCACCTTTACAACTTAACTTTTACAACGCTAAAACCATTACAACGTATGTATTTACAACGCATGTTTTTACAACGTAGGTACCTTTACAATGCATACCATTACAACGTAAGTATTTGTAAGTATATAATTATATTTAAAATGTAATATGTTTTTTTTTTTTAAGGGGTATATTTAGGGTTCAGGGTCAGTTTAGCGTTTTTGGGTGAAGGGGTATATTTAGGGTTCAGGGTCAGTTTTCAGTTTTTGGGTAAAGGGGTATTTTTAGTGTTCAGGGTCAGTTTTCAGTTTTTGGGTAAAGGGGTATTTTTAGGGTTCAGGGTCAGTTTTAATTTTTTGGGTAAAGGGGTATTTTTGGTGTTCAGGGTCAGTTTTCAGTTTTTGGGTAAAGGGGTATTTTTAGTGTTCAGGGTCAGTTTTCAGTTTTTGGGTAAAGGGGTATTTTTAGGGTTCAGGGTCAGTTTTCAGTTTTTGGGTAAAGGGGTATTTTTAGGGTTCAGGGTCAGTTTTCAGTTTTTGGGTAAAGGGCTATTTTTAGGCTTCAGGGTCAGTTTTCTGTTTTTGGGTAAAGGGGTATTTTTAGGGTTCAGGGTCAGTTTTCAGTTTTTGGGTAAAGGGCTATTTTTAGGCTTCAGGGTCAGTTTTATGTTTTTGGGTAAAGGGGTATTTTTAGTGTTCAGGGTCAGTTTTTAGTTTTTGGGTAAAGGGGTATTTTTAGGGTTCAGGGTCAGTTTTCAGTTTTTGGGTAAAGGGGTATTTTTAGGGTTCAGGGTCAGTTTTCAGTTTTTGGGTAAAGGGCTATTTTTAGGGTTCAGGGTCAGTTTTCAGTTTTTGGGTAAAGGGGTATTTTTAGGGTGCAGGGTCAGTTTTGAGTTTTTGGGGTACAGGGGTACAGGATAGAAAATAATAAGATTATATATAAATTTAAAAAAAATTAAATGAAATGAATTTATATTAAATTAATTTACAATTTATTTTTTTCAATTAATTTATATTAACAAAATTAATATATACTTACCAATACTTACGTTGTAATGGTATGCGATGTAAAGGTACCTGCGTTGTAAAAACATGCGTTGTAAATTCATGCGTTGTATTAGTATTCGTGTTGTAAAAATTTCGTTGCAAAGGTATGCGTTGTAAAAGTATGCGTTGTAACGTCATACATCCTTTATAATACTAATGTATCTTTTTATTATTATATATAAATAAAACATACATAGTGTATATACATATATGTTAGAAAAGCTTATTTTGATTTTTAATTATTATGAAAAAGTGAAAAATAGAAAGGTAATGTGTATATAAGGTTATAAAGAAAATGACGATATTTTTTGTATATTAATATAAGTAGAAAGGTAGTCGATATTTGTGTAGTCGATATTAGTGTAGAAGGTAATGTTATTTTAAAGATAGTCGATAATGTAGTAGTCGATATTTATGTAGTCGATATAATTGTTAACGATATTAGAGTAGTCGATAAAAAAATATCGATATTTGTGTAATTTCTTGTTTAAGTATATGGTGACGATATTTTTGTAGACGATGTATTTGTGGCGATATTTTTGTAGGTCGATGTTTTAGTAATCGATATTTCATCATGGAACCGTCTGTACACCATTTTTCACATGATAATTATTCTGAAAAGAGAGATGTGATCTTTCACCACGTCAGCACTCCATCTCACCAACTTACCTCTCTTTATCCATCAAGGGCTTACTTTGAAATATGGAATGCACCCACTCATGAAAGTAGAAGGACTCTCCCCTAAAGAATCAAGAGGATTTACTCAATATGGCCACAACAGTCTCTTTAATTCCTTGTTCCAAATTCTGTTGCTATTATTAGCCACCTGTATTACTCTTTTAATTACTATATTAGCCATTCCCACAATACCAATACCAATAGGATGGTAAAGTGCTGTAAATTTCTTTGTATTACCATCATGATTCGAAAAGTTAATCTCTTCAGATTTGAATTGTACACCAGAATCTAAAATAATATATGCAGGAAATGCTTCTCTTAAAAATACTTTGTCTAAGAATATGATTACATTTTTTGTGTCCACTTTATCTACTATGCACAATTCAAACTATCTTGAAAACCTAACAATCAACATAATGTTACATTTGCTACTACGATCATGCCAAGATATAGGTCCCATAATATCCAGAGCTATATATTTTCAAGGTAACTTGTAGACAAACTAAACAGCTCATGTAACTGCAAACTGTACTTTCAATTCAGGGTAGGAACCCTCCCAGTCAAAGCTTTTACCTATAAATGGGTGGAAACGCGAGGTAACAAATGTCATAACTGCTCAAACTCGGTTGAGACTATAGCCCATTTATTTTTTGTATGTCCCCTCTATGTTCCCCCTCGACGCAAATGGCTCAAACCCATATGCTCAAATTTGGGCACACGGAGGCACATAGAAGCTCTAAGGATATTAGAGTCAGACTGCTCACCCTGCATAGCTGTTGCTGTAGCCAAATTTTTAAGATGGGCCTGGATTATACGCACACACACTTTTCTGCCACTTGACGCTATGACGTTATTAAAGCTGTTTTTATTCCCCGAACCAATTTTTTATTAGATTATAATTGAATTTTAACTTGCTTATTAAACAACAGTAACCAAAGAAATTTAATATTTTTGTATTTGGTGTATTGTTATTAAGGGTGGGCGGCCAGCTACGCTCCGTGCACGGAGTGCGCGTAGTGCCGTCTCCTACGCATTTTGCGTAGCGGGCGTAGCCAGGCGGCACTACGCGCGCTCCGCAGACGGTGCGTAGCCGGCCGCCACCTGCCTCCCTCCCGCCCTCCCTAAATACTTAAATAAAAGGATAGAAAGCTTTTAAAAACACTTACCTTGTCCGCCGCGTCCCCGGGGCTCCCCCTCGCCGTCCCTGGATTTGCGCCGCCATTTCGGATACTAATGCGCATGCGCGGGCGGCCGCGCATTTCTCATGAGAAATGCGCATGTGCAGGAGCCCGCGCATGCGCATTAGTATCTGAATCGGTGGCGGCGCGAATCCAGGGACGGCGAGAGGGAGCCCCGGGGACGCGGCGGACAAGGTAAGTGTTTTTAAAAGCTTTCTATCCTTTTATTTAAGTATTTAGGGAGGGCGGGAGGGAGGCGGGCGGCGCGTAGTGGGGCTACGCGGAGTGCGCGGGTGGGCGTAGTTTTGCGCCCACTTCGCGTAGCTCCGCGGAGCCCCACTCCGCACACTGCGCCCAGGGTTAATTGTTATGTACTATTTATTGTATTTTGTATTTGATGTATTGTGCTTGCTTTTATGACTTCCTGTCGAATAAAGCTTTTTGAAATGAAAAAAAAAACCTAACAAATCTTTCTGTCTCAAGGTCAATTTTGGGCCACTGATATTCGTTCTTTACATTGCGCTTAGGGAGAATAATAGCAGAATTTCCTTCATGATAAAGAGCAATAATTATCTTTCTGATTACAGGTGGGCAAATTCTGAATCAATTTGTCTCTTACTTCCCCAAATGCTCTCAAATTCTCTTTTAGATCTACTTTATCATGTTTCTTACTACCAAAATCCCTCAATACATTATCCTTTCCATAAACTTCCATCCACTCTTTCTAATCAAGTGTGTTTCCAGCATTGCCAATTTAAAACACTCCTGCTATGCAATAATCAATCCATGGGTCCATATCAGTCTCCATAGGAGAAAAGCCAGCAAACTTAAAAATTCAGCAGCAACATTCTTTGTCCCAGGAACATTCTGGACCTCATATAAATTCCTGCAACCACACAGAAAGTTTGGGAATTCTTTCAGACGCTCTGAATACTCCTTCTGTGGCTAACAGTCATGTTAAAGGCTTGTGATTACACCTTAAAATAAACCTTCTTCCACCCAAAAGGTTTCCAAAATGTTCAAGTGCTTAGACACACTGTAACGTCTCTCTCTCTCTCTCTCGCTCTCTCTCTCTGTCTCTCTCTATAACAAAGCACTTTTCTTCTGTTGGTGAAAGTGAACAAGAGACAAAAGCAATGACCACCTCTTTTCTAGGCATATTAATGTGTACACCACCTACCCTTTGCAACTTGCAACAGTAGTTACAAAAGTAATGGTAAAAGGATCACAACCTTGTAAATTGTGTGCTTTACTGATTGGATTCTTAGTTTCAATAAAATAGTTTGGCATTCATCAGACCATTCAAACTTAGATTTCTCTTATAATAATGCCCTCATATTATATATCTAAACAGAGAAGTTCTCCACAAACTTTGAATACAATTCAGCCAACTACAGAAATTATATAAAACCATCCTTTGATTGTGGAAGGAGCTTTAACAATAGCTTCAATTAGTGTTTCTTTAGGTCTAATACCATTGTCACTGATCTCATCATCTAAATGTGGAACTTTGCTCTCTGCAAATCTGCAATTGGTAATTTCTGCACTTAAACCCTTATTTTCAGGACTTCCAAAAAAATTCCCAATCTGCCATTGAATTCTTTTTTGTTGCGTACTATGATCAATATATCATCCTGGCATATCACCAACTTGCTCAGTCATTACCCTTTGAAAAACCACAGAAGATGCCAGTCCAAAAGGCGTACAACAGAACTGAAAACAACCAAAATGTGAGCAAAATGCTGTTAAAAGACTGCTTGAAGAATGTTATGGAATTTTGTTGTATGTCAAAGATAGATCAATGATGGAAAACCATTCGTCACGCCTGGTAAACATAAACATCTGATCATTTCTTGGCAAGGGAAATTGATCTACTATAATATTGTCATTGAAGCATCCAAAGTCAACACAAAAAACAGAGGGCAACAACACCCACCGCCACCCCTCCTGGACAAAGATATGTTACCTCAAGGCCACAAAATCATGCACAAAACAATTTACCCGACATCGCACAATGACAACAATCAACATGCATGTGTGTTCAGACAAAGGAGAATCACTCATTCATATTTGAATCCCCAAACAAAACATTTTATTCAAGAAAACTCAAAACAACTATTATGAAGAGTCATGGCGGGTCTTCTCAGGACAATCTGTAGGTCACAGCCTCCACGACAAAATACTAGATAAGAATGTGTGTCCGGCGCTCATCAAATAACAGAGAGAGTGAGTGAAAGAGATAGAAAGAGTGAGAAAGAGAGGGAGAGAGAGCGAAAGAGAGGCAGAGAGAGAGAGAAAGAGAGAGAGATAGAGAGAGAGCGAAAGAGGGAGAGAGAGAGAGAGAAAGAAAGAGGGAAAGAGAGGGAGAGAGATAGAGAGAAAGAAAGAGGGAGAGAGAAGAGAAAGAGAAAGAGGGAGAGAGAGAGAAAGAGAGGTAGAGAGAGAGACAATGAAAAGAAGAGAGGGAGAGGGAGAGGGAGAGGGAGAGAGAGTGCCGGCACTGCGGGCCCTGGCATCACTGCTCACCTGCTGTCACCAGTGTTTCTCCAACCACATGCCGGTAAACACTACAGTCCACCATGCCCCTTTATCTGAAACAGAGTCCAGATGTATGAATGGCAAAGTCCATACAATTGCAGATGCCATCATCTCTTGCCCCCCCTTGCGCACCCAGGCTGCTGCACCCCAGCCCCTCCCGCCTCCCAGCGGTGGCTACCCGCCCCTGCGCATCCAGGCCTCACTGCTCACCTCCCGCTACCGGCGCGTCTCCAAGAGGGCCCACCATGTGCTAGGGCAAGCCCCAAGCCCGGGGCCTGCAAACATGGCACCCTGCCCATCATGCAACCCCGCTCCGCGGGCCACCAGGTCAAACATGTGATTCTGGGTCTTGATTACTCTATGGCAGAGATCATATCAGTGCACATGGCATTATTGCAGGCTGCACACCCGCTAAGCCATTTAGGTGCAACTAACTCTGTGAATCGCGACGCAACGCCACGTGACGCTAGGCCAGCACTGCCCGCTGTCTTAGGCCTACACTGCGGTCCAGCAAGGCTCACATAAATCCTCACCAGTCCGGACCACCAGGATGGGTCATCATCGCAGGGTGCACACCCACTCAGCACTTAAGGTGCCCCTACCTCAGTGCACCGAAAGTCACCGTCCCGTGGTGGTGTGCATGTGTCGGCCGCAGTGTATCCGGTGCCACCATGTCTGTGCCCCGCAAAATACGGTCCCTCTATGATTGAGTCCCATGGTGCAGACACCATCATGTCACCTCCGGCACTGGGGAATTTGAAGTGGCAGGGCCCTAGGCCCTCATGCATAAATAATTACCCACACGGATACACCCAGATAGAGAGTGGAAATGGCATCCAGCACGAGTGCCCAGCCCTTTTTATTGGCAGGGTCACATGCCTTGTGGCGCGTGTACTGGATGGGTGTGTTGTGGGTGTAAACCAGCCATGAGGGAGTGGCTGTGGCATGCTGACAACTAGACCTGTGATAGGCAGATCACCACAGTGAAGACCTGGGACATGTAGCGTTGTCGCCCCCCCCCTGTGAGCGTAAGCGGAGTGGGCTGGCCTGGCGTATGCCAGTCCAGCGTAAGGATGTGAACAATGACCCCGGGGTCTGGGCGTGGTTCCGTCATGGGCTGGACAAGGAAGTAATTAATGCTTTTGTCCCTGTTGTTGTGCAGGCGCGACCCGGACCACAATCAGCAATGTGCCACCCTGTGACCCAAGACCCACAACATGAGCCACATGGATGTAAGGGGAAATCACTGACCCTACATTCACTGACATACTTCCACACTTGAAAGATCAGAGACATGACACATCTGTGTGAATAAGAATGTTTAATGCACATTCAGTGGAGTGTTGTCGCTGGAGCAGTACAAGGCCATGCAAACCCCAATTTACATCGGAAGGGGAAGTGCTCCATCCACAGTCTTATTGCTGTGTCATTGGTGACCAAACAGAATATGGCAGTATATGTCGAGGTCCAAGGTGGGTGTCGCAGAGTGTATCGGGGGACAGTTGAAGGTGATAATGCAGAAGGCAGAACCAAGCAGAAACTGGCCATATGGCAGAGATGAATGCTACTGCGTCCTTCTGACCATGAAGGCAGATTCTTCCACATCTTCGTCCTCTGCTGTATCATGTGCCTCACATGTGGATGGTGGTGTTCAGTCTCCAGCACTGTGTGGCAGTGACACCTCAGGAGTCGGAGGTGGAATGTCTGCCGCACTGCGTGGCACTGACACTTCAGGGGGCGGAGTTGTGGATGGAGTGGTAGTAGCAGCATGCATCAGCGCCAGGCCTTGTGGCAGCAATGCCATGAGGAGGGTCTTCAGGGCATTGAGGAACCCAGCTACCTCTGGCTGGTGTGCAGCTATGGCAGCCGCTCTTTCTGCCTGCGTCCGCTACATGTTCTCCATGATCCTCCACATGTATCCCAACTCCCGGGTGACATCGCTGGAGCCACTCTGACTAGACAGTTGTACTTGTCTCGGAGTCAGGACTCCAGCAATGTCAGCCATGGATCGTAGGAGAGCATGGAGCGGACTATGGGTGTCCGTTAAGGACTATGAGTGGTCCCTGATGAGACTTAGACACCCACGTATGGAATCGAGTATGGCTGCAAGCGGTCGAACCCCACCTGCACGTGTTCAGGCAGCTTCCCCTGGCACCCCAACACACGGCATTGGAAGGCCATGTGTTCTTCGTGGGGGCCCTAGGAGGCAGCCGTGGTAGTGGGTGCTGCCTGCTGCATGGTCTGTGCAGGGAGTCTCCTCGTAGCAGCTGGGCTGCCCTGCTGCTGGAGTTCGGGTGCGGAAGCTCTCCACAAGCTGTTGGAGGGCATCGGAGTTGAAGGTGTGGTGGTCTTCTTCATCATCAGAGAGGAGAGGTTTGGGCTGCTCTGCAGGCGGTGTTGGATTTCCCTTTGCAATGTGAAAGGGAGAGGCATTTTAACATTGTGTTCACATGTATGTTGAAAGTTTACATACAGACTGCATGACAATGTACATTGTGACTGTTTGGTAGGAGCTGCCTATCTGATACAGGCCGGTGGACATTTTGACAACATCACGGATGTGTGTGTGTACTTGTACATTCTCAACTCACATTTACCTGCAATGCCAAATGTAATTGGCCAGTTTTGACAGACAAGCGGCACCAGTTGTGCCCTCTGTTCTGTTGTGGATGTGTTGCGGTTTGTACCACATCGTTGTCAATGTTGATGTGCTCTGCGTTTTATGTGTGTATGTGCTGCATTTTGGGTGAGCCGACCCTGCATATCTGAATTTGCTGCCCCTTCTCCCTTTCATGCATTGTGCCTCTGACTTCTGTGATTATACAGTGCTGAGATTTTGCATACTTGGGTACATTGGTCTCTTGGTTGTAGTTGGGGGTCTGGGGCATGGTTTGTCCGCAGATGTGCTCTACTTAATTGTGCATGTGTGCCATTGTGCCCATCTCCCCCGTACCCCCAGTCCCTGGTCATTACTCACCCTGGTGTTGTTGTGTCCGGTCATGTTGAGCAGTGTCGGGTCCCCCAACTCCTGCCACTGTCTCACTGTCTCCCCACTGATGACTGTGGACACCATTTCCTCCTGTGGCGCTGGATTCCCACCTCCAGGCTGCATTGCTGCCTTCCAGTTGTTGGCGAGTTTCTGTTTGGTTTTGCGCTTCACATTATTCCAGCGCCTCTTGACCTCTTCCATTGTCCTCTTCAGCACTCCAACTGCATTCCCCTTCTCAACAATGGACTGCCATCCCATTTTTTGTTGCCAATGACACAGTGGAGGTGACGAACAGTAGTTGATGGTGTTCTACCACCTCCGTTATCAGGATCCTGTTTTCCTGCGGACTGAACTACTTCTACCTACTCTTCTCGGTCTTGCCCTTCCCTGACTCCGAGGTCACAGGGTGGTCCTCCGGGGGGCTTGTGGGGTTCTGGTTGTCCTATGTACTTGCTCCGGCTACCTCCATTGTGCTTCGAGTTTTTTTGGCTTTTCTTTGGTTTTTTTCTACTTTTATAATGTGTTTTCCGCCTGACGTGTGTGAATTGCAAGCCTGTTGCTGGTTTTCGCAGATTTTTGTATCGCGATTGGCCTCATCGCAGCTTTTTTGCGTTCGTGTTTCACATTTTTGCTGCGTCGCTTTGACTTTATTGCGGACATTTGACGCGTTATCGTGGCTATCGCATGGTACCACCGTGTTGTAAATACAACTTTAACACAGCATTATTTTCCCGCGATAGACTGCGATAAGAAGAGTTGTGTTACTCTACTTTTGTGGTAATTATCACACGTTCTTGAGAATATCCCCCAATGTGTGTTGTAGAATGAAAGAAAAAATAGGAGAAATTTAAATTTTTTACCTCATTACGCCTCCTCTGAGTAGGTCTGCATGTATGTTTTTGCCGCTGCCCCAGGTGTACGTGATGATGTAAATCTGGGGCAGTGTCAAATTCCATGAGTGTTGAGTGGGAACACCCACAGCAATACCCATGGAACGCCTCCTTGACATTGAGCAAGGCAAGGCTTACACCAAATCTATGTCTCACTCCTTATCTCTAAAGCCTGCAAAGCCACGCAGGATGGCTTTGCGTCACTACATAGATATAATTGAGAGGACTGCACCACCGGATCTTCATAAAAAGTGATGCTCCAGTGGCGCAAGCCTGTTGTAAATGGGGGCCTAGCAGTAAATGCACCGAACTGTACACACTTCTTCAGAAGTTCGAAGAAGTTTTCATATTTTTGCCAAACCTTTCGGAAGGTCAGTAGTTTCAAAGAAGCAGGGAAATCATCACTTGTTTCTCAAACACATCTGACTGACATAGAATAGTACCCAAGATCTAAAAATCTACTGACATATACAGACAACATTGGCCATGAAATTGATAATGTCAATATTCCATATGCCATATTACTCTAAATTGGTGGGTACTGTTGAACTGAGATTCTGATATGTGCCTAGTTTGTTCAAATTTGGAGGGAGTGATATGGAGGTTGTATTCAGAAGCTCATCGCTCCACATTAACATAATAATTAAATAATTGTTTGGGTAGTTGAAGAAAGTTTTCGCCCTCTAGTTCATACAACAGACACAGTCGTACAACTATAAAAGCATACAACGCAGCAATTCTAAAAAGAAATAAGCATTCTGGGACCCTTTTTAAAGTTTGCATCTGACTACCATCTGCATCCACTTGGTGGTAAATTTGCGAGTGCAAAAAGCTTGTTTTTGCAACTAATTGTAAAAATGATGAATAACTAAATTGATTTTGCATAAGGTCGGCCTCTGTCTGAAGTGGCACAGAGAGCTAAAAAAAGTATGAATTGGATTGTGACATAAGTAATTGCTGCTGGCTGAGATTAATTTCAGTATACAATGCTTTTTAGTATTTCATAAAAATGTTGAAGGTATTATACCAGTACAGACTATGGATCGGGTGCATTGGTACACAGTATTCTTTTGAAGTATTATTTTTTCTAATGCAACATGTTTATTTGTTATATCTTTTGTTGCTAAACATTTCACTTTTTAACATGTCGATTATTTAGCGTTACAACTGGTCAAACAATGTTGTGACTGATCATATTAAACTCTTTAGAGCTTTATCAGCTGAACTGTGGGAAACAGGAAATGTTATGTCAATTCATTTTAAGGTCACGATTTAGGTATTAGCAAGAGTGGAGAATCAAAACAGGAGCTTGGGTGATTGAACATAGGTGTTATCATTAACAGATCACTGTGGGTATTATCAGGCGTGTTTGAACCAAATATATATAGTTTTTAATGTGATAAATATTGTGTCAAGAATATTGCAAGTACAAAAATATTGTGTTGCAGAATATTGTAGTCAAGAATATTGGGGAGTTTTTTATCTATAATATAATTTTGAATAATATTGTTTTTTTCTAATATTTACTTAAATATAGATGTTAAAAATATTGTTTTTGTTTAATGTAGTACTTATAGATTAAAATATTAAGTTTAAGTGCTAGTATTGTTAGTAGCATTGTTCTTGAGTTTTTGAAAGCATACTTTGTAATCCAAAATGATTAACTAAACATTTTAATTAAGTTCATTTATAATTTAGTAGTGGCTTGTTGGGTTTGTAGCTGAAAAGGGTAGAAAGTAAATAAAATTATAATTAACTTAATGTTATTGTTTATTAATTTTTATAGTTAATGAAATATGTTTGATTAATAAAGATTTTAATTGTGAAATAGTTATTTTATGAATTTAAGTTTAGTTATTTTTAATGTATATTTACATTATTAATTCCTGAATGATTAATTGTTATTGTAGTAATGGTTTGTTGTTTTTTTGTAGGGGAATAGTGTGGGAAGTTAAATTAAATTAAAAATATTTTATATTAACGTAAATTAAATCTTTATTATTGTTAATTATGTAATTGGTTATTAATTGTGTAAATAGTTTTTTATCATTGTTGAATTTATTTTCTTTTAAATTTTACAGCATATTTAAATGTTTATATTTTTGTTATCCATTCATATTATAGTAGCAGATTGTTGGTTTTGTAGGGTGGGAAGTTATTTAAATTATAGATATATATATGTTATTGCTAATTAATTTTTAATTGCTGAATAATTATTTAATAGGTGATTAAATATGGAATTGTTTTATTTTTCAATTGTATTAAATATTATTATTATTATTTTACAGTATTTTCAATGTTTATATGTGTGTTAGTAATTTATATTTTATTAGAGGATTGTTGGTGTTGTAGGGGAAAAATGTGGAAGGTTATTGAAATTAAAATATAATTTTAAATTAATTGATAATAATATTTACTTGATTAATTTGAATTATTTTTGTAGCTTTTTCAATGTTGGACATAAACTTATCAATTTAGTGTTATGTGTTTTAATAATTTTTGTAAAATATATTTTCATTTTATTGTATTTAAGTTTGTTTGTGTAATATTTTGATTTCAGGATTGTTGTATTGTTAATGTAAGTGATATTTTGGTGTTTATTCTGTTTTGTGGTAGGGAAGTAAACTTTATTTAAATTATTTACATATTTCACATTTTATTATGTATTTCTTAATTATTTTACCACTATGTAATATTTTTTTTATTTATAATATGATTTTATTTTTCCTCTGAATATAGATATTTAGATGTCTTGTACAAAAAGATTAGGAGGTGGACTGTTGTATGTAGTCCATCTAAAGTCCAACATTTTCTGTATTGTCACTTAGATTGGAGTGGAAGAATTAAATCTAATCCGCCATTGTCCAACATATCCCCTACTGAGGCACCGCCTGAAGTAGTAGTAGTAAATCTAATTTCTCTGTAGACCAACACTTGCCCTAGTGTTGCACAGAGTGGAGTGTGACTAGTAAATCTAGCCCTTCCGGAGTCCAGCACTTTCCCTACAGTTGCTTAGACAGAAAGGAAAATAGCAAATCTAACCTCTTCTGGAAACCAAAACTTTTCTAAATATTGCTTACACTGGAGTGGGAATAGTAAACCTAACCCCTCCAGAGTCGGAATCCATCACCTTTCCTAGAGTGATTACACTGGAGTGGTAACAGTAAATGGAGGCCCTATGGAATCCAACACTTTTCCTAGTGCTGTGACAACTGGAAAAGTTCCTCTAATCTAAGTCCAACACTTTTCCCACTGTTTCTTAGACTGGAGTAGGAATAGAAAATCTAACCCCCTCTGAAGCCCAACACTTACTCTACTATTTGAATAAAGGGATTGGGAATAGGAAAATAACCCAGTGCAAGTTAAATAATTTATGTAATATGTTAACCTGCATTTATAGTAACTTTATGAATTCCTAAGTAATATTAAATGATTTTGGTTTTGTATTCTTTTTTAATCTCATTATTTTAGTTCAATTCATTGTCACTTTGTGGTTTTTATGTAATTGTATCTGTTATCTTTGTAGTTTTTAAAATTGCAGATAGATAGATAGATAGATAGATAGATAGATAGATAGATAGATAGATAGATAGATAGATAGATAGATAGATAAATAGATAATGTGTAATATGGGCCATCTTTGGCTGCCGTGCTTGTATCTCCTACAAAGATATGAGACAGCAAGATGGCAGACAGAACTACTGAGCGGCAAAGAGATGAGAGGAAATAAAGACAATAAAGGCAATAGACAATCGGAAAGAGTGACTGAGCAGATGAGCCTGATGCAGCATTGTATATTGAAATTGGTTCCTGTCTAGGTGCTTTCAGGCTGATCAGAATGGTACAGTGTTTTTCGCGTAGTGCTAAATACTACTGTTAAGCCTGCTTCCAAGGGTCCGATCCCAAGACTGGTGGTCCGAGGACTGCCAGGCTCCAGGAGACGCGGTGGTGGCGGTCTCCACACTGCCCTAATATGAGTTGGGAATTGGGACCGCCACAGTCCAAACGCAGCAGCCAGGGAACCGCCGTTCCCTACTGGTGTTGAGTTGGTGTAGGGCATCCATATGCTTGTCTTGACCGCCGCGGCACCGCCAAGCATATTAGGAGTTTTCTCTCCGCCAGGGTTTTTATGGTGGTTCCTCCTTCATGAAAACCTTGGCCCTACAGGGCCCCCTTTGCTTCTGTGCCCTGTTGATGTCCACAAGGGGGCACAACATGTACCCCCCTGTGTGCAGGCACACCAGTTCCTGCACGGCATGGACTTTGCAGTCCATGTCGTGCAGGAACTGTTTTTGGTGTTCCCATTGCAGTGCCCTTTTTTAGAGGCATCACCGTGGGAAAGCCAAAAAAGAGCATGGCAGACAGGAGGAAACTCCTAATCTGGTGGGCAGCCTCACCATGGGTATGGCGGTGTGGTGGCGAAGCGGACCAGGCACTGCACCGCGAAACTTGCAATCGGGGGCTAAGTGCTCCCAGTTGTAGCAGATAAAGTAAAGGAAACCCAGAAGCCATACTTAGTTAATCAAAAGTAACAAATATGATAAAGTAATTCATTGAGTGTTAGACGTCAGCCTTCCAGTACCCCAAGAGGCAACAAGGTGTACTTGTGAAGGGACATAAGTAAGGAAATAGAGGGACAGAAACAAAGGCTAGGAGATATTATGCAGATTTTGAGGTTCACTGGGAAATAGTGATAGAAAGAAATAGACAGAGAGGACGTTATGGTGAAATATAAGTATGGCAAGAAAGAGACAGCAATACTCAGAAAACTAAAAGGATTTTGGAGATGTAAGTATAACCTGCATGGAAAAAATAGCCATGTGCGTTTTATATTCCACTTCCTAAACCAATGAAACGGGATTTGAAAATGTTTAAAAAGTCCAAATTGAGAAATGCTTCTATATCGTCGATTTTCATACATTATGTGTTGGTTCTGGGATGGCAAACTCAATGTAACGGGGTCTGGTTCCTGCCCAAGAAGATACGCCTAAAATGACTTATATAAACAGACAGGAGATTGTGCCTTTGCAGGCTGTAACAGGTTCATCACAAGGAAAGGAAGTAGGAAGAAAGGAAAGAAAGCATTGTGAAAGAGAGGGGACGACAGAGGGATAGTGTCAAATAATGAAAGAATAAGACTCAGAGGGGCATATTTACAACCCACTTGTGCTGCCAGGGCATCGCTTTTTGTGATGCACTAGCAGCGCAATTTGGTGCTCCATATTTACAAGGACACGTAAAGCCATCCTGCATGGCTTTTCGTGTTCTTGTAAATACGTCCCCTTTACACGCAGAACTTTGTGTGAAAGGAGTGTGCCATGGGTGTCAGTGTGGGTGTTCCCACGAAACACTCATGGATTCTGCCACATTGCTAGATTTACAAGGTTTTGTAGACCTGAAAAGGCGACAGAATCCTACACCTCCCCAGGGGAAGCATAAGGAGGCACAACGAGGAGAAATGCTTTTATTTCTCTTCGTATTTTTCTCTTTTTGCATTCCGCAGCACGCATAGAAAAAGGAAAGCACTTCTCATGATTGTTTTTGTGCAGAAAGCCTTCCGGCACAAAGTAACGGTGCATCACCAAAAAGGATTGGTGTCACTACATCGCGGTTTTTTACAACGCATTCCGTTACATCGGAATTTTTACAACGCAGGATCCATTACATCGGATGCCATTACAACGCATGGCATTACATAGCAGATGCTATTACAACGCATGGCATTACATCGTAAGTATAGGTAAGTATAAAAAATGTAATTAAGTTAATTTAATTAATTTAATTTAATTTATTGAATTAAAATACATTTTAAAATAGTAATTAATTTTATTTAATAAATTTAAATCTATTTATTTAAATTAATTTTAATAAAAATTGTAATTAATTTTATTTAATTAATATAATGAAATTAATTTAATTTAAATATTTTTTTAATTGTAATTAAATTAAATTAATTAAAATAATGTATTTAATTTAATTATTTTAATTAAGAAATGTAATTAATATAATATAATTAATTTAATTTAACCTAAAAACACCCCTGTACCCCAAAACCCAAACCCTGCCCTGAAACCAAAAAACACCCCTGTACCCCAAATCCCAAACCCTACCCTGAAACCAAAAAACACCCCTGTACCCCAACACCCAAACCCTGCCCTGAAACCTAAAAACACCCCTGTACCCCAAAACCCAAACCCTGCCCTGAAACCTAAAAACACCCCTGTACCCCAAAACCCAAACCCTACCCTGAAACCAAAAAACACCCCTGTACCCCAAAACCCAAACCCTACCCTGAAACCTAAAAACACCCCTGTACCCCAAAACCCAAACCCTACCCTGAAACCTAAAAACACCCCTGTACCCCAAAACCCAAACCCTACCCTGAAACCCAAACCCTACCCTGAAACCTAAAAACACCCCTGTACACCTGTACTCATTTTAAAAATTACTTTAATTAATATAATAAATAATACATTAATAATATTAAAAAACATAAATAAATATATTTAATTATAATTAATATTAATAAAATTAAAAAAAATTAAATACTTACCTATACTTACGATGTAATGCCATGCGTTGTAATAGCATCTGCTATGTAATGCCATGCGTTGTAATGGCATCCGATGTAATGGATCCTGCGTTGTAAAAGTTCCGTTGTAAAAGACTCCCGTTGTAAAAGTTGCGATGTAACGGTGCATCACCAAAAACAATCATCCCCGCAATGCAGGCACCCTTACACCATGGTACAAGGGTTACTACGTTGGTGAATGGCAGCCAATTGTGCACCAGCACAGTGGAGAGCACAGGGATCCATCATGTTGTTGTAAATGTGATGCATCCCTATGCTCTGAAAGTAACGTAGCACAGCGCAGCCAAATGGGTTGCGGCACTGCGCTTTCTTACTTTCTCATAAATAGGGCCCATAGGTAAATAGTGAATTACTCAGGATACAGACGTGGAGCTTGAACTTACTTATATTATTATTTATGTATTTTCTTTCTTTTGTATGGCATTCATGGCTACCATATAGAAGGAAAGGAAGTAGAAACGACTGACCCAGATGTCATATGATTCAAGTCTAAAAACAATGAAGAAGAGGTGGGTCATCAGTCGGTGGTGAAACGATTGGATGTCTGACTCAGGGAGAGGTAGATGAGGATGAGAGCTTTAAAAAGAGAAGCACTGGTGGTGCCATGTCTTCCCCCATATTGTTTGCATTTTATCAGAAGAATTGTAAGATTTTGTTCAGGGGGGACAACCTTAAGCATCTGGTCGGGAATTATGATGTAAATAATTTCAAAAGTGAATTCATATTTATGCTATGCAAGGCCTTGTACACTAGGCGAGAGCAGCCGTGGCCGCTGTAGGGAAGAGCGGTGGGCCAGGTGAGGGGGGATTTCGAGAGACCACCACTAGGGAAAATGAATTATTTATTTTATTTTTACTCATGGTCGTCACTCGAAATCCCCCCTCACCAGGCCAAACTTCCCCACCGCTCTTACCTACAGCGGCCGCGGCTGGGAAAGGGTTGTAAATTCAATTATTTTTTAACTGATTGACTGCAGTACCAATGATTGCTTTTGAGATTTCGAAAGCGCAACAGCAGCCCATAGGATATCCCATGCTGAACTTCCTAGGAGGTGCCTAATGCAGGCATCTGTAGACCCTGTGGTACAAGGGGTCCCCCCAAAATGTCTCTGGACAACCATTTAGCCCACATCCAATGAAGTTCTGAGAGATGAGGTAGACTAGGGACTTCATTTCACCATACGCAACTGACATCTAGTGACATTCTACAATAACTTCAGAAAGAGATGGTAAATTTTGAGAACAGCCACGCCTTCCGTTGTTTCCGAAAGAATAGAAGATTAGTATTCAGTCTCAGTTCCAGCAGAAGATTGTTTCAAAGAGAAACAGCCATACAAGACAAAGTTCTTCCTCCTTGTCTAGCAAGTTGTACTTGCAGTAAAATCGCTAGACATTTATCTGTTGAGCTGAGGCATCTCCTAGAAATATATCTCTGTAATTTGCAACTGCGGGGGGGGCGAGGCAATCAGAGTTTTTGGAGGAAGCATAAGAACTTAAACCAAATCCTTTTCATCACTGGACGTCAGTGTAGCTTTTCATAATTTACAGATACAAACATCAACATTAGCATTCCAAGAATAAATCTTGCTGCTGCATTCTGGACAATTTGCAGCCTAACACGAAAAAAGGAACTCCCTCTAGACCTCAAATTATTATACACACGAGTTATTCTAAATACATAGGGGGCCCATTAGGATGGCGGGTGGAGCGCCCCCGCCAGGCTGGCGGTAGCCCCCGCCGGCTTGGCAGGGGCGATCCGCCCGCCATCCTACCCTGAATGACCCCCCGCCATATTAGCATGGCGGGGGGTACCGCGGCGGACGGAAAGAACGTTCACCACTTTTCCGCCCCGGTCGACTTGCAGCCGGGGCGGAAAAGGGTTTATATGGTGGCGGTGTCTATTAGACACTGCTAGCCATATTAGGATAGGTATTTGTAAATGCCTTTCGCCACGGAAAGGCATGCGGAGTCCCCCTGCGGTGGCCCGTTGAGGGCCCCCAGGGACTCTGAGGGGTGGGGGTGCACATGGGGGTTACCTGTGGTACCCCCCTGCATTTCAGTGCACAACATGACTGGCACCTCGTGGTGCCTGTCATGTTGTGCATTTCAATGCTAAAAATGCGGGAAGCGCCCGCCACTGTGGCGGGCGCATCCTAATATGTACAACAGGACCCCCGCCCTTATGGCGGGTTGTCCCATTCACCGGTAGGATGACGGGCGGACAAAGTCCGCCCGTCATCCTAATGGGGGCCATAGTGTGAGCAACCGAGACAGAATTGTTTAATCAATAAACAAATACTCCAACAGTTACAAAAATGTATTGTTTTATTTCATTTCTTTTATCAAAAATGTTTTAATCATTGTACTTTTTGCATGTCCGCGATATTTATCGCTAATGACATGCAAAGTGGACGTACCCAAACTTGTAGCGACTGAAAGCAGTCGCTAACACAGCTATCGCCTATAAGCAACACAGGCGAAGCGATAAAAAAAGTCACGCTAAGCGCGATTATCGCTAGAAATTAACACCTGCTTGAAACCTGACTTACCTGTATTCCCCAATTGGAGGTGGATTATCAGGCTAAGTCCATCATGGCGTTATTGCGTGAATATCGATATTCAGGCATTTCGCCGCTATCGCTGGATATTTTATCACAGTGGAGATAAAAGTTGCTAATAGCATGATTCTACGCTAAAATATCCAGCGATAGGCAGCGATAAAAATAAACGAGTTGAGCGCGTTTTGCGATATATATATTGCAAGTTCTTGCTAATATGCCTCAATGTTCAGTCTTACACTGAAAGTAGGCAGCGCTGGATACCAACCTGAATGGATCTGATATCGCAGAGCTATAGAGAGAACTCTGAAATAACCTGACATCATTGGGTCAATAAACAACCCTTTCATCTCTAAATCGTCTTGTCTTGTGTACAACATGCCCCTCTGGTAGTTAAGTGCATTTAATTACCTCCCCCTTCAGGTAAAGGCCTAAAGAGTTAAATTGTCGCCTCCCACAGCCAGCCTTCCTAAACAACATTGGATTTTCAGTTATCCAGCTTTAAACGGCATGTTTAATGCATGTGTCCATCTAATTACAAACAAGTCAGAACTAGGCACCCTCAGAAGCAAATGTAAAAAAAGTAACATTTGCAAGTACTTTGCATATTGTTCAGCTTGTTTCCAGTATGCCACCTGAAATCCGAAAATCTTTCTTAATCTTTGTTTACATGTTTCTAGGGCGTCAAGATAAACTGAACTCCAAATCCTCTGGAAATGGCAGCGGAGCATCGCTTTTCGCTGGGACAGACCCACCACCAGGACCGCGTCCTGTCTTGCATCCCCCACTTCTCATTATGCTTGGTATTTAAAGTGGCTGTTTTGGAAAGTTAACTAAATACAGGACACCAGGAGCCTCATTAACACCCTGGCAAAAGTGCTCAGACAGTAGCAAACAACAACATGCGTCGTTTTGAACTGACCGTAATTGGTGCTGGCTTCTGGTTTGTACTTTCACGTACCACCAGGTTTGAACTCGTTAAACCTGCAAGTGCCAGAAAAAAAAACTGAAATGAGAGGTGCAGAATTGTCACAAATTCCATTTTGTCATTTCTCATTTTGCACCTCATATGAAAATGGAACTCAAAATTCAAAAAGCTTCTAGGTTAAAGCTTGTTTGTGCCATGGATGTTTTTGTACCTGTTTTTGCAACAGGAATGACATTAGTGGTGTGCATTTTTTTTGTTTAGATGCAATTTTGCAAAGGTCTTGATTTTTGAAGTTTGTGAATTTTTTATGGCTAATATTATCTCTGCCTGCGCAGAAGTTATGCTTAATGCAAGATGCTTTTTGTCACTTTGCCTACTCCTGATGCCTTTAGGATGCAGCAATACATAACTGCATTTGCTTATTGCAGCGCAGTGTCACACAACAATGTCTGATGTGGAGGGGTGTGTTATGCCCCTGGTGGTCCCATTTGTTTTTTTGTTGAAGTTTTATATAGCGCATACTCGACTAACAGGTATTGGAGCACTGTACATGAGCACCTGTTTCTTTACAGACAAACTTTCATTTTTCAATCACAGGAGATTTTTTAAGAGATTTGCCCTCAATCACAGGATACGTGCCTCCCGCTGTTAAGCTACGTACAGACGCTGGTCTCTCCATTCCTATTCTTCCCTCTTTCCTCCTATACTCCTAGGCATGCCTCGCTCAGTATTTCTCCCCTCCCAGGTCCGTCCCTCCTCTCTGGTTTGTCCTTCTTCCCTCCTCCAGTCCAGGTGAACTTTGACACTTTCCCTCGGAGATTCATGCTTAAATCCCCGTCCCCCCTTTACTGCTCTTGTTTTTTTTCTTCATTTACTTTTACATTTGCTCGGGGTTACACTCCTCTCCCATGTTTTTTGTGGCAGTTTTATGGAGCGCAAACTCGACCGGCAGGTATGAGAGCGCTTTATATGAGTACACGTTTCAGTTTCCAGGCACTCCCTTTGGGGCCCACATGTATTAACAGGTTGCTGATACACAGCTTTAATATTTGAGATGCCCTGTAGCACCTATCCCCAAGAGCTCAGCATAGTGGCTACTGTCAGGGCATTTTGTGAAAATATCCAATCCATTACCAAGAAGGAGTCGTGTTGTTAAATGGGTAGGATTGGCGCCTGGTGCCTACTCCTGAAGCCTTTAGAATGCAGCGCTACATAACTTCATTTGCTAATTGCAGCGCAGTGTCAAACAACAGTGTCTGGTGTGGAGGGGTGTGTTATGCCACAAGTAGTACCATGCGCTTTTTGTTTGCAGTTCTATATAGGCAGAGTTCAAGTATTAAAAAAGAAATGGGGGGACTCACCAAATTAGGCAGAATGGGTGTTAGATCGCCATACGTGACATCGCAGTGTATGACATCACAGGAGGTGACATCATTGTGTAACATTACTCGAAGTGACATCACAGGAAGTGCCATCCTGGCACGTGACATAATATTGAAGTCAATGGGTTGATCCGGTGTCCCTCGGAACCTGGGTAATAATGCTATAAACTAAGTGGCTCCTTTGGTTAGAACCAAAAATGTATTTTGTGACCACAAAACTTTTAAAGAAGGATTCAAATGATAACTAAATTACTGTGAAATGAACTCAACAAGAATCCACAGTCAATAAGGATGACTTTTTGCCTTTTGATCAACCATGACTTTTTTTTATATATCACATTATTCCATTTTTTTAATCAGCTGACAAAGAAAAATCAACAGATAATAACGTAATAACAATAACACAATAAATAGTGACTAGTGTGACAAATGGTGAAAAAAATCGAAATTATATCAAATTCATACAGAACAGGACAACAACATAAACATAAAAGATCTGTGTCCTATTTTGAATTTCAACAGTAATCCACAATGTCTGTACATTTTTGGTTCCAGAGACTGAGGACATGTGCGAATACTACGTCGACGTTTCAACCCTGAGATCAGTGTGATTTTAGAATCATCAAGTAGGGTCTCCCTCAAGACAAGATAAAACCTAATGTCAGCCTATACACCAAAGGGAGGGAAAGGAAAACGAATTTTAGAAAAGTGTAGTAGAATTACAGTAGGAGCGTTGTGGCGGAAGGTTAACTCCAAATCTAGACAATCGTCAAAGTTTGGGCAATTATCTCTGGGTAAATGATGTGTAACAATCACTTATTCTGCTTTTTGCAACCAGTTGTCTTAAGTGATCTAAGCACTTACCATACGGTTTTAGTCATGAGGCATCAATCAAGTACATGCCTGCATTGGGCCTACATACAGGACCTGTTTGTTTACGATGGGGTGTTCCCAGGTTTGTGCAGATCTGTGTCCCAAAGTATGGGCAATCTGTTGAAAAACGAGTTATGTCATCATCAAGATGTACCCATTTACCAGTGCTCAGTGAGGATTGTGCGGAGATTAAAAGTGCTTACCCTAACTAGTGGTGTATCTCGTTAAACTGAGAATCACAATTCCCCCATACCAACGCTCGGTGCTACACCCGCAGATAAAAAATTATTCAAATGCGTGTTGAAGAAGTTTTCTGAGAGAGCAAAGGACAAGTGTTAATGGAGCGCCCCTGGCAAAAAAGGCATGTCCGGTCAATATGCGTGTACTGAGGCACTCACCGAGGTAACTTTGCGGACTCCATATGACTAGGACCCATAGTGGAAGTACGCGAGGAACTCTCAGAGTGCCCCACCGGTGATAATACATCACTAAATAACATGTGTCACATGGTTAAGACACATGTCACGTGATGAACGTTGGCATAAACCCAATTGGTCCATCTATGACGTGAGTTGCATATATTTATCCTATCCCAACGGGCGAACATCTTGAAATGTGTCCAAACTATGCAAATCATGGTGACAGATATACAGCAGTGATAATATCTGAATTCGTCAAGTGTGAGATGGCCAGAAAATATACCTGAATTTAAAACCATAATGAATCGATGTAAACAAGCACCAAACGTCGGCCAGCATTAACCATAAGTGCGGTGCTGAGGACATATAAGGCTGTGTCCGATCCATGAAACTGAAGATGATAATATCCAACCTCATCTAGATTAATGATGACTAGCGAATGTGTTCAAATATTATTTTTTAAAAGGAGGGCACTAATGGATAGATGTAATATCGAACAGTCCGGGTCACCTGTTATATTCAGTGAAAACAAGCACAATAAACTGGCCCACATTCTCCACCCACATAATATGGTGTGTGTAAGTCCATTCAAGGATAGGGGACATTTTGGAATCCATGGTAGAAAAGGCATACAAGGTGGATAGATGCCCGGGAACCAGAGTTAAAATGTACCCCTGTACAAATATTGCATCTTTACAGAATACAGGTAAGAGTACAATTAGATAAATATTGCAATACATGGCTATACAGCAAGTAGAATAATGGTTACAAAACAGGGGGGATGCCACATCCCTCCATTTCATTCAGGAAGGACATCAACCTCGACTAGTTTTCACTTTTGGAATACTGGGGGAGTTACTCTCCGGGCAACTTATCATGTCCTACATTATTATATAACATGCACACACTTTTCTAACATTTGTTACCCTTTCCCTCCCTTTGGTGTATAGGCTGACACTAAGTTATATCTTGTCCTGAGGAAGACCCTACTGGATGATTCTAAAATCACACTGATACCAGGGTCGAAATATCGACGTAGTATTCTCTCATGTCCTGATCCTGAGTCTCTGTAACCATGAATTTATAGACATTGTGAGTTACTGTTGAAATTCAAAATAGGACAGAGATCATTTATGTTTATGTTGTAGTCCTGTTCTGTATGAATTTGAAATAATTTCGGTTTATTTCACTATTTGTCACACCAGTCACTATTTATTGTATTATTGTTATTACGTTATTATATGTGAATTTTGTTTGTCAGCTGATTTAAAAATGTGAAAAAGTTATATATAAAAAAGTCATGTTTGATTAAAAAGCAATAGGGAATGCTAATTGACAGTGAATTCTTGTTGTGTGCATTTCACGGTAATTTAGTTATCATTTTGAATCCTTCTTAAAAAGTATTCTGGTCACAAAAGAAAATTTTGGTTCTACCCAACAGAGCCACTTGTAGTTTATAGCATCCTGGCACGTGACAGCACATGTGGCATTAAAACCCATGAACTCACAGAAAGTGACATAAGATCTTAAGACCTCACATATGTTTAGCTGGTCTATCATGAGTATATCTGAGTGCATTACAATATTTAAAAATTTAGATTTTCATTGGAGTCTGTGCCAAAATATTGACGCAACCCAAATGCAAAATCTAGGCCTTAACTTATACATTTATGTAATTTAAAACCCTACCACAAAGAAATTAGGAACAAGGAAAAACCTGTTCTGCTTTATTGGTTGCAATGTCTGCATTTTAAAATATCTTAATTGCAGTGGTTAGATTAGGAATTGCCCACAGTGTTCGTACTATTGATATCATAATAATACAAGCGGGTCTAATACTGGTAGTAATATTTCTGAATGTGTTTTATGTTCAAAAGTATATGATGTTAATGAAATAAGGATTGAATATGTGTGTTGAATATAAATGTTTTTGCATAAATCCTGTGTGAAGTCTTTTTTGTGATGCTCAGTGCATTTTTCATGTGTGGCTGCTGTTAATTTTCTTTATCCATCGCCTCTGATATAAGCCTGACTGCTCAGTGACAAGCTACCCATGGGTCAGCACAGGTTGTACAGTGAGTGTAATCACCTGCCCTTGATGGAGCAGTATATTGTGCCTGGCTCGTGCCATCCCTTCAGCCAACCAGACACTGCTGGTTCCAAAATCCACGCATATGATTTATTGTCAATGTATAATCAGTATGTGTGATGTGAAGTGCTTTGACACTGAGAGAGCGCCAAACAGAAGTAAAATTTGTAGGGCTGTATCATATGTACAAGTAGTCGACACCCGCATATATAGAGGATTTTAAATGCAATGTAGGACTGAGAACTAATGTACTTGGTATTAGAATTACATGGAGAGCTAATGTTAAGAGTTTGAAAATCAAGAATGCCGTTTTAACATAGAGATGTCGTTTGATGTTAAGTCTTTCTCTAATGAGAGATGTGTTTTAATAGATCACCATTGTGACTCTAGATCTGCTTTATTAAATTCATAGTTGTACCTTTTTTAATGTATTTCTATTACCGTATTGCGCTCTGTGTTACTGCTTAACCATTTATTTTGCTACTAGAAGGGCATCTGCTTGCTCCGTGTAAGGCCGCCGGCCATTTTGTTGTTGTTGTTGTTGTGTCGCCCTGCCCTGGTATCCACCCCGCTCCCGCCTTCCCAGATAACCCTCCCTCCCACGAAGACTACCTGCGCAGCTCTGACCATATCGCGCTGTGACCGTCCCTGCTCTCTGCAGACGAGGTCGCTCCCCCACGCTGCTCCCTGACCTGCCTCGCCTCTGATTGGTATAGTAGCGCATCTCCGCTGCTTGCTGAGAGAGTAACTGATGATTAATATTGCTGCCTTGCATTGTATTTCTATTACCGTATTGCGCTCTGTGTTACTGCTTAACCATTTATTTTGCTACTAGAAGGGCATCTGCTTGCTCCGTGTAAGGCCGCCGGCCATTTTGTTGTTGTTGTTGTTGTGTCGCCCTGTCCTGGTATCCACCCAGCTCCCGCCTTCCCAGCTGACCCTCCCTCCCACGAAGACTACCTGCGCAGCTCTGACCATATCGCTCTGTGACCGTCCCTGCTCTCTGCAGACGAGGTCGCTCCCCCACGCTGCTCCCGGACCTGCCTCGCCTCTGATTGGTATAGTAGCGCATCTCCGCTGCTTGCTGAGAGAGTAACTGACGATTAATATTGCTGCCTTGCATTGTATTTCTATTACCGTATTGCGCTCTGTGTTACTGCTTAACCATTTATTTTGCTACTAGAAGGGCATCTGCTTGCTCCGTGTAAGGCCGCCGGCCATTTTGTTGTTGTTGTTGTTGTGTCGCCCTGCCCTGGTATCCACCCCGCTCCCGCCTTCCCAGCTGACCCTCCCTCCCACGAAGACTACCTGCGCAGCTCTGACCATATCGCGCTGTGACCGTCCCTGCTCTCTGCAGACGAGGTCGCTCCCCCACGCTGCTCCCTGACCTGCCTCGCCTCTGATTGGTATCGTAGCGCATCTCCGCTGCTTGCTGAGAGAGTAACTGACGATTAATATTGCTGCCTTGCATTGTATTTCTATTACCGTATTGCGCTCTGTGTTACTGCTTAACCATTTATTTTGCTACTAGAAGGGCATCTGCTTGCTCCGTGTAATGCCGCCGGCCATTTTGTTGTTGTTGTTGTTGTGTCGCCCTGCCCTGGTATCCACCCCGCTCCCGCCTTCCCAGCTGACCCTCCCTCCCACAAAGACTACCTGCGCAGCTCTGACCATATCGCGCTGTGACCGTCCCTGCTCTCTGCAGACGAGGTCGCTCCCCCACGCTGCTCCCTGACCTGCCTCGCCTCTGATTGGTATCGTAGCGCATCTCCGCTGCTTGCTGAGAGAGTAACTGACGATTAATATTGCTGCCTTGCATTGTATTTCTATTACCGTATTGCGCTCTGTGTTACTGCTTAACCATTTATTTTGCTACTAGAAGGGCATCTGCTTGCTCCGTGTAAGGCCGCCGGCCATTTTTTTGTTGTTGTTGTTGTGTCGCCCTGCCCTGGTATCCACCCCGCTCCCGCCTTCCCAGCTGACCCTCCCTCCCACGAAGACTACCTGCGCAGCTCTGACCATATCGCGCTGTGACCGTCCCTGCTCTCTGCAGACGAGGTCGCTGCCCCACGCTGCTCCCTGACCTGCCTCGCCTCTGATTGGTATCGTAGCGCATCTCCGCTGCTTGCTGAGAGAGTAACTGATGATTAATATTGCTGCCTTGCATTGTATTTCTATTACCGTATTGCGCTCTGTGTTACTGCTTAACCGTTTATTTTGCTACTAGAAGGGTATCTGCTTGCTCCGTGTAAGGTTGCCGGCCATTTTGTTGTTGTTGTTGTTGTGTCGCCCTGCCCTGGTATCCACCCCGCTCCCGCCTTCCCAGCTGACCCTCCCTCCCACGAAGACTACCTGCGCAGCTCTGACCATATCGCGCTGTGACCGTCCCTGCTCTCTGCAGACGAGGTCGCTCCTCCACGCTGCTCCCTCACCTGCCTCGCCTCTGATTGGTATCGTAGCGCATCTTCGCTGCTTGCTGAGAGAGTAACTGACGATTAATATTGCTGCCTTGCATTGTATTTCTATTACCGTATTGCGCTCTGTGTTACTGCTTAACCATTTATTTTGCTACTAGAAGGGCATCTGCTTGCTCCGTGTAAGGCCGCCGGCCATTTTGTTGTTGTTGTGTCGCCCTGCCCTGGTATCCACCCCGCTCCCGCCTTCCCAGCTAACCCTCCCTCGCCCCTCCCCCCCCACTATCCATTTATGACAGATGACTTTGCGCGCAGCGCTCACGCGCAGCGGTCGCACCGAAGGTGCGCCAAAGGTAAGCCCGTCTACGCCCGTCCACGCCTGGACCGCGCCCAGCGCCTGCCCCCCTGGTCCCCACCGCTCCCAACCCTCTAGAATCACATATGATGCCGCTACTCTCCTCGCCCTCAACCCCGGACGTCCACCACTATGCTGCGAAGCTACTCCAGGACATACCCACGGCCCATTCGCCTGCCTCTCCTGTAAGTTCAACTGCTCCAGGACCCTCACCAAATCCACGGCCCCCAAACACAGCTTCGACTCTAACCGCCTAAAGTGCATACTGCTCAACACCCGCTCGGTCCACAGACACGCAACAGAACTTTGGGACCTACTCGACACTGCGTCATCTGACATCGCCTTCCTTACTGAAACATGGATGAACACATCATCAGCACCCGACATCGCCATAGCCATACCAGACACTTACAAGATTATCCGAAAAGACCGCACCAATCAAACAAGAGGAGGCATCGCCATCATCCACAGGAACACCATCAAAATCACAACCAGCTCCAACGACAATATTGCAACCGCCGAACATCTCCACTTTCAGATCCACACCGACCCCAGGACCACACTTAGAGGCACCTTCATCTACAGGCCCCCAAGTACCTGCACTCAATTCAGCGATGACATTGCAGACTTCGTCAGCCCACACGCCCTCGCCTCCGAGAACTACATCCTTCTAGGAGACCTCAACTACCACCTTGAAAACAAACACGACAGCAACACCACCACCCTTCTGGACAACCTGGCCAATCTCGGACTCAAACAACTTGTTGACACCCCCACCCACACAGCCGGACACACGCTCGACCCTATCTTCACCTCCAGCAAGCACATCTCCTTCGATCGCACTACAGCTCTCCACTGGACGGATCACAGCTGTGTTCACTTCAACTACAAAACCACCCTGACCCACAACCGTCCACAACCTATTCCTCGGAGAAACTGGAACAAAATCACCTCCGACCAACTCCTCACATCACTCAACCAAAACCCTCCCACCCTCTCAATGGACCCAAACCAAGCAGCCACCAACCTCAGGCAATGGATTACCCACAGTGCTGACGAATTAGCACCCCTGAAAAAGCACCAGATGAAATCAGCCAGCAAAAAGGCTCCCTGGTTCAATGACGAACTTAAAAAATCCAAGATGCTATGCCGCACCCTGGAGAAGATATGGAGAAAAAACCCAACCTCCGACAACATGGCCTCCCTCAAGACAGCCACCCGCAAACACCACCAACTGATTCGTTCCGCCAAGAAATCAGCACTCAAGGATCGTCTCGACAACAACACCCATAACAGCAAGGAACTCTTCAACATCGTCAAAGAATTCACCAACCCCACCGCAGCATCTAACGACATCACTCCCTCCCAAGACCTCTGCGACGCATTATCCTCCTTCTTCTACAACAAAATTGCCGACATCCACAACAGCTTCGAGAACACCCCCAGCGATCAACCCTCCCCACCCCCCTCAGCTCCTACTCCGCCAACTAACGACCTCAGCGCCTGGAACCCAATCATCACTGAAGACACCATTCGCCTCATGAACTCAATCCACTCTGGCTCGCCTACAGACCCCTGCCCCCACCACATCTTCAACAAAGCTGACTCCATCATCGCACCCCATCTCCGTGATGTCATCAACTGCTCGTTCAACTCTGCCACCTTTCCAGAAAGCTGGAAACACGCCGAACTCAGCGCCCTTCTGAAGAAACCCACAGCAGACCCCTCTGAACTTAAAAACTACTGACCCATATCCCTCCTCCCATTCCCAGCCAAAGTCATCGAGAAAGCCGTCAACAGCCAGCTCGCCCCCTTCCTTAAATCCAACAACTCCCTTGATCCATCCCAATCAGGCTTTCGAGCTAAACACAGCACCGAAACCGCCCTCATTGCAGCGACCGACACATCCGAACACTCCTGGACAACGGAGAAACAGTGGCCCTCATCCTACTCGACCTATCCGCCGCTTTCGACACGGTCTGCCACAGCACCCTTATACATCGCCTCAGCAACATCGGCATACAAGGAAAAGCCTTGAACTGGATCATCTCATTCCTCGCTGGGAGAACTCAAAGAGTCCGATTTCCCCCATTCTACTCAGAGGCCACCGAAGTCATCTGCGGCGTACCTCAAGGATCCTCACTCAGTCCCACCCTCTTCAACGTCTACATGAGTCCTCTCGCCTCCATCGCGCGTCAACACAACCTCAACATCATCTCTTACACCGACGACACCCAATTAATCCTTTCCCTCACCAAAGACCCCAACACCGCTAAAACTAATCTTCACGAAGGCATGAAAGAAGTAGCCGAATGGATGAAACATAGCCGCCTAAAACTCAACTCAGACAAAACGGAGGTGCTCATCCTAGGATCTTCCCCTTCTGCCTGGGACGACTCTTGGTGGCCTTCCGCTCTGGGCACAGCACCCACACCCACAGACCACGCACGTAACCTTGGCTTCATCCTAGACTCCTCTCTCTCGATGTCCAGACAAGTCAACGCAGTCTCGTCCTCCTGCTTCAACGTACTTCGCATTCTCAAAAAGATCTTCCGCTGGATCCCCCTTGAAACAAGAAAGACTGTCACCCACGCACTGGTCACGAGTCGTCTGGATTATGGCAACACACTAGACGCCGGAATCGCAGCAAAACTACAGAAAAAACTCCAGCGCATCCAAAATGCGTCAGCGAGACTCATATTAGACATCCCTCGCCAAGATCACATCACCGGACATCTAAAAGACCTCCACTGGCTTCCCGTCAACAAAAGAATTACTTTCCGCCTTCTCACCCACGCACACAAAGCCCTCTACAATCTAGGACCCCAATGCCTCAACACTCGATTGTCCTTCTACAAACCCACCCGCCAACTAAGATCGTCCAATCAAGCCCTCGCCGCAGTCCCGCGCATCCGAAAATCCACCATGGGTGGCAGATCCTTCTCCTTCCTGGCCGCCAAGACCTGGAACTCTCTCCCCACCCACCTCCGCCTTACTCAGAACCACATCTCCTTCAGAAAAGAACTTAAAACCTGGCTATTCGACAAATAACGATCCCCTCCCCTAGCGCCTTGAGACCCTCTGGGTGAGTAGTGCGCTATACAAATGACCGAACGTGAACTTGAACTACCTTTTAAACGTGATAAAATTGCTTGTGATAGAAAATTTATTTTGCTTTTAAGATGGAGGCCTAAAGAACGAAAGATATTGTACATGTTAGGATGTTGGGCCTATAAAAGTGCAGAGGCCCAGTTCATGGAAATTGTGTAGGCCTGATAGAAAAATGCCTTGCTTAGCATTAAACTGTAGAAATGTTTTTGGAGAAAGCTGCCTTTAGCTAAAGTCAATTGCAACATTAAGAATTTGTGAGCCGATTCACATGTATTTCTTTGCAGGTGCAGGACCAAGTAGATAGTGGAGTAGAAGGGCCCATTGTGTATGAGTGTTAGGATACTAGGCTCAGACGTGGAGGAGTAGACGAGGAATTTAAGGAAGCAACTTGAAGCGAAGGAGAGCCTGGGACCCAAGGACGTTTCAACGGACAAGGATGGAAAGATGCCATAATGGAAAATTTTGGAAACCAACACCTTTGAGAGGGGCGTACCTGAAGGCGTGTCGTCCGCATTGTGGGGTTTTGTATTAGGGACAGCCCCCTGAGGGAAGAGACAGAGCAGATGAGCTGAGGGACGAGAGGGAGCGGTTGGTTGACAGAGAGCATAGCTATGACTGAAGAGACTCTAGACTAAGTTGTGAGAAAGTGAGTGAACTTCCTTGGAAGTCACCACGGCTGACACCTTTATTAGGTTGGGCTATTGTTGAGTAGGGATGTCACTTAGTATAGTATAGGGACAGATTAACCTGAATTTACACCATTTTTCAATGCATACTAAAACTCAGGTAATAGCAATTCTTGTTAGCCTGATGATTCTTGAATTGATTCTAGTATTATTCCTGAGCCGTCTGAGACTCTTCCGTAGGATTATGTTTGTATTAGTGCCTGTTTATCTTCTGAACCTTTTGCTGAGGTGTTTATACCTTCAGTTGTTTTTGGCTTTGTAATAAATCTTCAAACTTAATCCTTAGTCGGTGGTTCTTTGGGGGAAACAGTGGGAATCGTTGAAAGTGATTGACTATTGGTAGATAGATTACCTAATTCATTCTATGACAGGTAAAAAGGTCCAGTCGACCTGTGACGGGATTTCCGGAGAATGGCAAGCGGACTCTAGAAGGAAAATCCCGACCTTACAGTTGGTAGCAGAGTAGGATGGTTTATCTTCTGGAGTCAGGGTAATCTAGAGTAGGTTGAGGTTTCCCCGAGGCCCATAGAGAACCAATGAAGAGAGTCCAGAGAGTCGCGGACGGAGGATGGCGTTCCATGGAAACTGACGGAGAGTGACGGTGCGGCGGAAAGCAGCAGGTCGTAAGAGAGTGAGTATGAAAAGGGTCATGCGTTGTTAGATTGCGGTGTTACGTTGGTATTGTTGTGTTGTATTGTCTTGCGGAGTTGAGTGCCTGTAGTGTGAAAGGAGACCAGGTTGTGAGCGCGCGCAACCAGTGAAAATCTTAGACTCAAGGGGAGTTTAAGTGGTTCGGGTGTATCGAACACCCATAGTAATTGTCGACCATTGTTAAGGGGGTCATGAGGTACCATTGATCGCCCGCAGGACCGAGATAGGGGGAACGAATGTGTGAGTGTGTGGGTAACGGACACTGGTCGGAAGTTGCCGTGTATTGTAACCTATCAGTTGAGGCGATTGTCTGGTCGTTTTGTGGACAGACATTTGCCAGTTCGATGACAATTACAGTTAGACTGTGGATGCACAGTCAAGGAAGTGGTTGCTTGGTCGGAAGTGATCATTTCCAGAGTATGATTGGGACGCATGCGTGGCCGGGAGACGAGCAGAGAGAGGAGGGGGACTGCTGCGAAACGGAGGCGAGTGACGTCAGAAGGAGCCGCGCTGGGATAGGGCGGTTAGTGTGGAGCCGCGCTGGGATTGGTGGATTGTCATCGGGAAGTAAAAGAGCGCTGCAAACAAAGAAACGTTGTGGTTTTCATCATGAAATGCTTAAAAGTGTTGCGAAATTATTTCAAAGGTGAAAAGAAGTTAGAACCTCGGGGTGGGGAAGAGGCTCCACCCGAGGATACCCCAGCCCATTATATGGCTACGAATGTTGGTTTGCATACCATATTGTGGCTTGAGAATTGGTGTTAAATGACTGACGGAAGTGAGGAATTGACTTTTCCTAGGTACGGAACATTTAGATTGGAGGTGCTGTATCAGTTAAAAGCGACTATGGCTTCTTTGCGGCCTTTGCCCAGACCAACACAGTTTGAAGCACTAAATGCGTGGATCAGGGCAGCCTATGAAAAGAACAGAGATAGGAGACAAGAAAGAGTGAAAAGATCAGTTAGGGCGGTTCAAGACGCGAGATGGGATGCACTAGCCAAGAGGTGGAGAGTGCAGACCATCGAAGGGGACAGGTTGTACCCGTTGTTGGTCAATACAGGGGAGGCGCAGAGAAGGAGTACTGAGGATGAGGATAGTGAGACAGACGACAGCCTGATAGAGAGACTGTTGTCGGAGAGACCACCTCCATATAATCCCGAGATGGAGGAAAAGCCAGCACCAGCAATGGGCAGGGAAGCCTCTGTCGTGGACGGTGGCGTCCCAACAGAGAGCGGCTTGAGCCCCTTAGGGGACAGGTTCGGCTCGGTGGAGGGAGAAAGGGCACCTCAACTTACTCGAAGGACGAGAGTAGTGGGAAGATTTACGGTACAAAATGTACAGAACGAAGAGGGTGTCGATTCTCAGAGATTGCCAGACGCTCTTACGGTACCCGTTACCATAGGTCCCATAGTATCAGTGTACAGTGCCGAACAGACACAAAGCGAGGGTCCGCCACAAACAGAGAGAGAGAGAAGTGTCAGGGAAGGAAGGAGTAATATGGTGGACGGATGGAGCCAATTGCCAAGGCCTGTAGAAAGGAGCACCCCTTTGGCAGCACCGGCAGACTCATCTGGAGAGCAGGGGGGTTTGAGAGGACCGATGGACTTGAGAGGACCACGGCCAAGGTCACTTAGGGAATTAAGGCCTGATTTGAGAACTTGGGAAACGATTGCGGATACCCAGAGCAATAGGTCGAGGGATGAGTTTGACCATGGAAACCAGGAAAATAGGGGGGTGTCTCACTGCGCGTCCAGCGGAAGCAGGCAGGAATGGGATCGCGGGAGTGTGGAAAGTAGGGGGGCGTCCCACCACGCACCAAGCGATAATAGACAAGAGTGGGACCGCGAAAGTTGGGAAAACCGAAGGGTTCCCCATAACACACCTGAAGAAGACAGACGAGTGAGTCAGGACTGTGGCGGGAGGAACTCTAATGGAACTTCTAGCCAAGGTACATTGAGGGCGGCGATAAAGGCAAGAAGGATCGATGTGATGAGACTCAAATCAGAGGTGGAGGAAATAGTGGAAGGCACATTGCCACTAGAGAGAATAGAACTCTATGAACCAGATGAACTGTTGTTTGTGGCGAAAGATGTTACTCGAAGGGCTAGGACAGCTCATGAGAAATTGTCTGAATTAGCGAATAAGTATGCTGTGGATTTGTCAAGGACGAAAGCATTACAGGGTGGCCATAGGTTGCAGTACTCAGACCAAGATCTAGAAGAGAAGAGGGTGATCGGATTAAAAACCCACATCAGAGAATTGGTTGTGGGACTCCGAACCTGGGTCCAATTGGACAAATGGGAGGAACTCCCTTGGGATTTGAGGGATACAGTCCGACAGGAAGTGTGGGACTTTACAGGAGAGGAGATCGGTTTGATTAAAGGGGTAGAGCCAGTTAAGATTCAAGTAAGACCGAATGCTGAGTTCCCAAGAACACCCCAACACAAGTTGACTCCGGAAACTATTGCAGGAATAAAACCTGTGATCGAATCCATGATTAGACAGGGAATTCTGAAGGAAGTCATGGGCAGTCCATGCAACTCCCCGATCATGGGTTTGCAGAAGCCTAGCGGGAAGTTCAGGATTGTGCAGGATTTACGAAAGATGAACAACATAGTTGTTCCGTGCTGTCCAGTGGTACCGAATCCATCAGTGATACTGTTCCAGATACCGTTCCAAGCTGAATGGTTTACTGTGATTGATCGATCTGTGTCAGGCTTTCTTCTCGATTCCCTTGCATGAGGAGAGCCAATTTCTTTTTGCGTTCAAGCTGGAGAATCGCGTCCTAACGTGGTGTCGTATCCCTCAAGGGTATACGGAGAGCCCATCGATCTTTAATCAATTGCTGAAGAGAAATCTTGAGGGGCTGGTACTGCCGCAGAACTCCGTTCTCGTACAGTACATAGACGATCTCCTTGTTGCGTCAGAGACAGAAGATGCTTGTACGATTGACACCATTGCTTTGTTGAACCATTTGGCAGAAAATGGACACAAGGTATCCCCCAGCAAGTTACAGTACTGTTTGTCTGAAGTGCAGTATCTAGGTCACAGGATAGAGAAGGGAAAGAGGAAAGTGTCACCTGACAGGATTGAGGCGATCATGAAAATGATGGTGCCTTCGACCCAGAGAGAGGTTAGGATGTTCCTGGATATGGTTGGCTACTGTCGCCAGTGGATTGCCAATTTTTCCCTGAAGGCGAAACCATTGCAGAAACTGACGCACAAGGATGTGAGTGATCCGGTACCATGGGACAAAGACTGTATGATGGCTTTCCTTGGGCTGCGAGAGGACTTGTGTCGCGCTCCGGCTCTGGGAATGCCCGATTACACCAAATCATTTTCACTGTTCTGTTGTGAGCGGGAGGGGTGTGCTTTGGAGTCCGTAGACCAGTTGCATACTTCTCGGCTACTTTAGACCCAGTAGCCGCAGCGTTGCCCGGATGTCTTAAATCCGTTGCCGCAACAGGTGTCAGCATTGAAAGGTGTGAAAGCATTGTGATGGGTCATTCACTGACTGTATATGTTCCCCACTCAGTGGAATTGTTGATGACCAGGACCAAGACGCAGCACTTGACAAATAATAGGCTCACACGCTACGAGCAGGTTATACTTGCTGTGGAGAATGTGACCCTTAGGAGGTGCTCGGTCTTGAATCCTGCTACTTTTATGCCATTGCCAAATGCCTTAGACGATGATTGTGAAAACCATGATTGCCTTGATGTGACTGAACTGTGCACCAAACCCAGACCGGATACTGTTGATGAGCCACTGATAGACCCTGATGAAATTTTCTTTGTCGATGGCTCATGTGTAAGGGACAATACTGGTCAGTTGAGAGCAGCTTTTGCTGTTTGTACTATTTCTGGAATAATCGAAGTGGCCTGCCTGGAAGGAGTACACTCCGCTCAGGTGGCTGAGATAATTGCGTTGACGCGTGCCTGTTTGGCAGCCAACAAGATTCAGATCACCATATATACTGACAGCCAATATGGGTTCTTTGTGGTTCATGACTTTGGTCAGTTGTGGTCTCAAAGGGGTTACATGATATCATCGGGTTCCCCTATCAGGAATGGAGAATTTATCAGATTACTGCTGGAGGCTTTCCAGGGTCCAGCAGAGATAGCCGTTGTGAAATGTACTGCACATAGCAAGGGTACCGACTTTGTGTCCCTGGGAAATCGTTATGCTGATGAAGTTGCACGTTACTGTGCCGAGCAGGGATACTCGTTTACTGAACAAACTGTTGAAGGGTCGCAGGGAAGGACTGAGTTAACCATGATGCTTGAGGTGGCTGATACCTGGGAAGAGTTGAAGAGCACGCAGGAGCAGGCGTCAGACTATGAGAAAAAGGTGTGGGGATAGCTGGTTGTGTCAAAGGAGAGTTGGATTTGTGGGTTTCGGCTGATGGGAGAGCGGTGTTGCCGAATGAACTGGTGAGTCCGATGGCACGACAGATACATGGCCCTGTACACCTGGGAAGAGATGCGATGATGCGTGTGTTCAGACAAACTTGGTACAATCCAAAATTCTGAACAGCTGAGGAAGCAGTATGTCAGAGGTGTGTTACATGTCAACAAATGAACGTTGGGAAAAGAACACCAGTTGCATTGAGTCACATTGGGAGGTCCGGCGGACCTTTTAATAGGATGCAACTGGATTTCATTGAGATGCCGAGGTGTAATCGCCTCAGGTATGTCTTGGTGATCGTGTGTGTGTTTTCTAGGTGGGTTGAGGCATACCCAACTCGTAGGTGCGATACACTCACAGTAGCAAAGTTATTGTTGAAGGAGCTTGTGCCACGTTTCGGGGTTCCGACCTCTTTGGAATCGGACAGAGGGACGCATTTTAATAGCGAAATTGTGAAAATGCTCTGCTCTGCACTGAACATTGACCAGAGACTGCATTGTAGCTATCGACGAGAGGCTTCTGGCATAGTGGAGCAAATAAATGGAACGCTCAAGGCCCGAATGGCGAAAGTGTGCTCATCTACGTCCCTGAAATGGCCAGATGCATTACCGTTGGTGCTAATGAGCATGCGTAGTACGCCAGACAGGAGGACAGGTCTCTCACCTCACGAAGTATTGATGTGGAGGGCTATGAGACTGCCATCTATTCCTTCAACCGCCTTGCTAAATATCACAGATGATCTGATTCTTGATTATTGCAAAGGACTTTCTGATGTCATCCATTCTGTGTCCCTTCAGGTGCAGACTGCTGAAATTCCGGCTGCTAGAGACCTTTGTCACGACCTGTGTCCGGGTGACTGGGTTTTGGTGCGGAAACACGTCAGGAAAAGCTGCCTTGATGTGCGCTGGAGAGGACCGTTTCAAGTTATCTTGGTAACGACCACTGCTGTGAAGTGTGGAGGATTGCCAAACTGGGTCCACGCTTCTCACACTCGACGAGTTCCAGCACCCCTGGAAGAAACAGCTCCTCTCATAGATGAAAATCCGGACGTGGAAGAAGATCCACAGGAGGGGACAAGTAAAGCTGTGGGGGTGTCTGAAGAGGTCGGCAACTCATCTGATCAAGCTGAAGGAAATCACGACAACAGTGACACTGAGTCTGCTTCTGAATGGGGAAGTGGCTGTGAAGGCGATCTGAGCGCAGAGCAAGCTGAAAGTAGTGATGAGCAGGGTGTGCAAACGAGAAGCAGAAGAGTGAGAAGCGCAGAAGCTCGTTGGCCTGAGAGGCGGAAGCGATTGAACGTACGACTGGCTTCCGAAAGAGATCTTGCCCCTGTATCTGAAGAATCAGACCCGGAAGAGGGAGAACAAGAAACAGAGCAAGGAGGTCCGAGAAGGTCAAGGAGGGTGAGAGTACCTTGTCAAAGATAAGCCACTCCTGAGTGGACCTATCCTGTGACAGATGCCCGGTGTACTGAGATCAGGGAGGGTGAGGGCTGTGACAGTGACCAGTACGAGCCCAAATGTTAAGTTGGATGTGGTGTTGTTGGTACCAGGACTTGAGATCGAAGGCGTACTGACACTCACCGTTCCTAATCCCCCTTACCTAAGCAAGATACGTGATTTAATCCTGAATAGACTGATTTTTCCTACATTTGGTCCAGAAATACCATCTCATGAATCAATTGTGCTTCGCATGGAACTTCTGGAATACGTGCTAAGTGCAGTTGGAGCAAATGTTATCATTGATTACTAAAGACTTTTGTAAATAGCTGTTGAACTAACCTAAAGCCGAGTGGAAGAAGAAGAAATGTAGGGGCTTTCCACAGAGGACGGAGAAGGGTTAGGGTTGTCTGTTGTTGATGCAAGTGAAGAACTAAAACGGGAATTTATGCTTTCAGAGGTGTGGTTCGAGAGATTCAATTAACTAAGAAAGAGACTTTGGATTGTTGCTGAGAACGAACTACATTGTTCTGAGACCATGGAGGCTGGAAACCCGACTCGTAGGGCTAAGTGTATTGTAGGCACCCTTTTAGGAGGGGTGATATTCTTTATTTTCTTAGTAGTTATAGTTTCCTATGTAGTACCACAAGAGCTGGCAGTGGAGGTTGAGGGAACACCGACACCTACCACTCCTAGCAAGAAAGAGGTCAAAGTAGGAGCAGAGAAGGCTTTGCTATTAGAAGAGAGTCGTAGGTTACATGCAGATCTGTCTAAAGGCAATTATAAGCAGAATGCGTATGCAAAGTTGTTGTATGAATACATTGATGCGATGGATGCGAAAGACTGCTATGTGTGTATGCAATTGCCGGCTTCAGTAGATGAGGGTATTAGATACCATCACCTTCCATTGACATATGGAATTTCATGTAGTTTGCTGCTTAGCATATTTTATGGGCGAAACCATTTTGAGTATTTCTTTTCGAATTATGATGCTGTGCTTCCAGAAGTCCCTGCTTATAAACACCTGAATAAGTTCGATTATTATAAGTCAGAGGATAGACTACGATATTTCTTCATTCCAACACAAGAGTTAGACACCTCATATGCTCACCGACACAACTTGACATGTTTGCTATCAGAGACAGAGAAAAAGTTCATAGAACAAGTAGAAGACAGGTACAAAAAGCAAAAACAGTTGCGAGATTCAGGGCAAGGTAAGGTAGAATGGACAGATGAGGAGAAGCAGCACAAGTCAAGAGGGAGTTATGGTCCAATAGCGCTAGATGAAGTGCAGAAAGGGAAGTTGTGCATTCACAGACCACAGACGTATTATGAAAATGTGTATGTGGGTCATACTATATGTGAACACACTTTCACAATGGAGTATTGCACTAAGGATTTCTTGCAGAGCGTGGTGCAGGTGATTCCTACTGTTTATTTTGTCTGCGGAAAGAATGCGTATGTGAGATTGCCGGAAAGTGGTATGGAACGTGTTACCTAGCGATTATTTTTCCCAAGATTTACCATACTGAGGATTTTGCTCTCTTGGAGGGAGGACATCAGACAAGGGTAAAGCGAGGTGAAAGTGCTGGTGCAATAGTTGGAGATGTGTTTGGAGCAGTGATACCCATGTTGGGAGTGATTTTGAATGACGTGAAGATACGGCGGTTGGCAACTGTGGTGGATGAACTGTCAATGAGTACAGCTAAGTCATTAGTGTTGGTTGAGGGTGAGATGTTGTCGATAAGGACAATGGTTTTACAGAACCGTCTTGCCTTAGACGTCCTTCTAGCAAAAGAGGGAGGAGTCTGTACACTTTTGAAGGTACAGGAATGTTGCACGTATATTCCAGACAATTCCAAGGATCTGGAGAAATATATAAGTAACATTACTGCAATCCATTATGAAATTGAGGATTTAACGCAAGAGAACGTGTGGGAGAAGGTTGGCAAGGGAGTTGGAAAGGTTGGAAACTGGTTTGCAAACCTGGGAAGGAGTTTCCTTGGGTTTGTACTGAAACCCCTCATCATAGTTGTGGCATGTGTGATTGGGTTGTGGGGTTTGGTAAGAGTGTACAAATGGTGTAGGCCAACTAGATTGGAAAGATCGATGAGAGTGCAAGAGCAAAGAATGGAGAGACTGCAGGACAGTCAATATCGGAGCTTGAGAGCGATGGAGATGCTCAAGCGAGGGAAAATGGCGACAGGCTCTGTTTAACTCAGTTCTTACCCTCAGGGGTGGTGTGATGATGGTGATGACACAGGTCATCAAAGGGGGGAACTGAGAGAGCGCCAAACAGAAGTAAAATTTGTAGGGGTGTATCATATGTACAAGTAGTCGACACCCGCATATATAGAGGAGTTACTAACCGTGTTTAAATGCAATGTAGGGCTGAGAACTAATGTACTTGGTATTAGAATTACATGGAGAGCTAATGTTAAGAGTTTGAAAATCAAGAATGCCGTTTTAACATAGAGATGTCGTTTGATGTGAAGTCTTTCACTAATGAGAGATGTGTTTTAATAGATCACCATTGTGACTCTAGATCTGCTTTATTAAATTCATAGTTGTACCTTTTAAACGTGATAAAATTGCTTGTGATAGAAAATGTATTTTGCTTTTAAGATGGAGGCCTAAAGAACGAAAGATATTGTACATGTTAGGATGTTGGGCCTATAAACGTGCAGAGGCCCAGTTCATGGAAATTGTGTAGGCCTGATAGAAAAATGCCTTGCTTAGCATTAAACTGTAGAAATGTTTTTGGAGAAAGCTGCCTTTAGCTAAAGTCAATTGCAACATTAGGAATTTGTGAGCCGATTCACATGTATTCCTTTGCAGGTGCAGGACCAAGTAGATAGTGGAGTAGAAGGGCCTATTGTGTATGAGTGTTAGGATACTAGGCTCAGACGTGGAGGAGTAGACGAGGAATTTAAGGAAGCAACTTGAAGCGAAGGAGAGCCTGGGACCCAAGGACGTTTTAACGGACAAGGATGGAAAGATGCCATAATGGAAAATTTTGGAAACCAACACCTTTGAGAGGGGCGTACCTGAAGACGTGTCGTCCGCATTGTGGGGTTTTGTATTAGGGACAGCACCCCGAGGGAAGAGGCAGAGCAGATGAGCTGAGGGATGAGAGGGAGCGGTTGGTTGACAGAGAGCTTAGCTATGACTGAAGAGACTCTAGACTAAGTTGTGAGAAAGTGAGTGAACTTCCTTGGAAGTCACCACGGCTGACACCTTTATTAGGTTGGGCTATTGTTGAGTAGAGGTGTCACTTAGTATAGTGTAGGGACAGATTAACCTGAATTTATACCTTTTTTCAATGCATACTAAAACTCAGGTTATAGCAATTCTTGTTAGCCTGATGATTCTTGAATTGATTCTAGTATTATTCCTGAGCCGTCTGAGACTCTTCCGTAGGATTATGTTTGTATTAGTGCCTGTTTATCTTCTGAACCTTTTGCTGAGGTGTTTATACCTTCAGTTGTTTTTGGCTTCGTAATAAATCTTCAAACTTAATCCTTAGTCAGTGGTTCTTTGGGGGAAACAGTGGGAATCGTTGAAAGTGATTGACTATTGGTAGATAGATTGCCTAATTCATTCTATGACAGGTAAAAAGGTCCAGTCGACCTGTGACGGGATTTCCGGAGAATGGTAAGCGGACTCTAGAAGGAAAATCCCGCCCTTACAACACTCTGCATTGGGATTAGTAGTGCTAAAGCACTATAAAACAAAAAAGTGGTAGGTACATTGTTATTTGTGTATATACTGGGGCAACCAACACATATGACATTCTTACAGTGTATGCATATCTCTTATATACAAGGACGAAACAAAGTCAAAAACATTTATCTTCTAAGTACCTGTGAAGTGATAAGACGTGAGCCTTTGTTTCCCCTCTATTGCATGTAGGTGTGAGGCTCCTGATAGCTCCCAGCCAGGATACTCCAACAAAAAGAGGCCTAATGGCCCCTTAACTCTGGCTTTTGTTAAGGGTAAAGCTGAAATCTGATAAGCCCTTTCCCTGCCTGCTCATTGCTGCTCGGAACAAAAACAGACAATGTGTAGTCGCTGCCGAAAGTTTACCGGTATCAGAAAATTACACCAGGACGAGTTCAGCATATTTCTGTGAATGCTGTGAGAGGTAGGAAAGGCCCTTTTCAGAAAGTGGCCACCTTTGCACCGGGGAGAAACTGTCTGCTCTCTGAAAATTGTGGGTAGACAGCGTCTACCTGCGTCAATCCTCGACTTGACCCTTGTCCACAGACTGCTAAGCAGTTACAGCCCAGGCATGGGGAACCCTTATAACGACCTGCACTCATCATGTTGATGACAAGTCTGAGGATTTCCATGTCCTGTGTAATGCCTGGTATATTTCCCTGGGCCCAGTGTTTAATTTGAGCTAGTGGTTGCTGGTCGGGAGCCCCAGCATTTATTTTTGGGGACTGGCACATATCAGATATTTACCAAGTGCAAGAGAGGGTTAAACACACAGATCGGAATACAGAGCATGAAGAAGATAGCAAAACAGTCACAAGCAGAAAGCAGGAACCTGCAAGTGCAAGAAACAGGGGCAGGGAGTGTAGACATTAAAGACAACAGGCCTTGGCACTTGGTGCATTGGCATTTAGTTGCAGTGACTGCTGGCTTCTGAGCAAAGTTTCGGCACAGGCACTCTTTCTTTCACAAATTAAGCACTGCCAGTGCTTAATTTGCGAGGTAGTTGCAGGTGGTGGCACTCATTTTCTGGGATCAAGACTTATTTTTTATCATCACACTTGGAGCCAGACCAACAGAAAACAAGGCAGAATAGGGAGAAAAAAGAAAGAAAATGATAGTAAAACAGTGAAAGAGATTAAAATGATCCTGTAAACATGACCAAAAGTCACAGGAATTGTAGGATTGCGTAAGAAAGATGCGGTATGTGGTGGAAGAAGGCAGCAGCTGAGGTGGGTTCCCAAAAAACACTTCGTCAATTTTTTTTTAAAGTTGAGTAGTGTGTGTGCCCATTCCTGGAAGGTACATCCTTTAATGAGACATTTGTGAAAGAACGTTTGGCTCTTCACACTTCAGTTGATCTGGGAGTATCATGAAAGTCTTAGGACAGGAAAGAGAGGCACATAATAACACTCTCTCCTCTTGCTTAAATATGAAGTTTCAATACAATGGAGAGTAAATTGGAAGAAAAGCGCCCCGACGCATAGTGAGAGCATCCCATGGACTTGAGGGAGAAAGGTATTGTTTTCGGAGCACCTCCTATCAAATTCTTATCACACAGACCTGTCAGGTGTCAAGAGGTCCTGCCCTTGAACAACAGAGCGAAGAGCAAACACAAGTAACATTGTTTCACCGGGACGCATGCGATTGACACAGAGCCACTAGCTGCTCTGGCGAGAATGCACGATTATACATGCATTTATAACTATCTTAAATAGTGAAATTCTCCCCATAAAAGAAGAAAGGCACAAATGTTTATAAAACACGAGGTAAAGTCTTTGACCTGGGCAGAAACTGGAAAAACTCAGCCTTTGTTGTTTCCTCTTCTTTCAAGTTCCTGAAATAACCCAAGATGTTTGTGTGCGTTTTTTCATGAGACTAAATCCGAAAAAAAATTATATTCCTCTCTTAAGAATTGTAAAACAGCAGAAAATAGTTTGCAACTAACGCTCTTTATTTTTGCACAGGTCAATGATGAGCTTATAATAGGGCACTTTTTAACCAAGAGAATTAACAATGCAGTCCAAAGCTTTGACAAGTGATAGAAAATGTTAACTTAGTGAAAAGAGCCACAGTGCATTGTGAGCTCCAGCCCCTGCGCAGCTCATAGTTTGAGAGAGACTGCCACATCGGTGAAGGAGTAGCAGCAGCGCCGCCTAGCAGTAGCCCACTGCACCATACCAGAGCCCAGTAAAGACTACAAAATAAGGGGGCCTCAACAGTAGGGGGAAAAAAAAGGAAAGACAGCTAGGAGCAGGAAACAAGCCCGTCTTGCCACTCCAGCGTTATGCAATCCCCTCACCTGCACTTGACCTAATCAGCGTCCACCCCATCTGGGAGATTTCTGCAGCCTGAGTGAAGTGGTAAGTAACTGCAGTACCATCTAGCGGGTAGTTGCAGTGCCCATCACGGCCACTGCACACTGCACTTTACCTCGGGGACTCAATCCCAGTAGTTTTTGCGTCAGGAGGCGCCAACGCGATTCTGTTGCGCCCGGAAGCGCATAAAGCCAGCCCAGGGATCCCGCAGCAGAGGAGCCCATCACAGCTACTGCACCCTGCACTTTATCTCGTTAACTCCATCCCCCAGTAGTCTTCGCGCCAGGAGGCGCCAACAGATTTCTGCTGCGCCCTGAGGCACATAAAGTCAGCCCAGGGCTCCCGCAGCACAGGAGCCCATCACAGCCACTGCATGCTGCACTTTACCTCGGGGATTCCATTCCCCAGAAGTCTTTGCGGCAGGAGGCGCCAACGTGATTCTGCCACTCCCGGAGGCGCATAAAGCCAGCCCAGGGCTCCCGCAGCGCAAGAGCTCACCACAGCCATTGCACGCCGCACTTTACATCGGGGTCTCCATACCCCAGCAGTCTTCGCGCCAGGAGGCGCCAATGTGATTTTGCCAAACCTAAAGGCGCATAAAGCTAGTCCAGGTCTCCCGCGGTGTGGAACACACGCAGGCATGCCTTGGCCATGCCTGGGCAAAGCCTGGGCCAAGGACGGGCTCATCTGCGCCTGTCAGAGCCAGGAATAGGCTGGGCTGGGCCCATTCTCTTGGCTCTGCTACTCCTGCCCCTTGCAGTTGGGTCCATGGTGGTGAAATCCTGCCCTGAAGCTAGCTAACGGCACAAGGTAACCCTATCTCATTTATCTTGAGGAAACGCAAGGGATTTTGCAGTATGGGGAAACGGAAGCCTACACCTGCCCCAAAAATCACTGATACCACTCTTGATGGTTTTCTTTAAAAAGTGGTAGGAGCCACTAGTAAAGAAATAGAATGCGCAGGGCGGAGACTTTTAACACCAATTCCCGATTAACTTTTACTTCCCTACAACAATGAACCCCAGTTGGATATTCCCGAAATTGTTATTGATCACAGCCCTCAACCCCCAATCTGCCCCACTGTGATAGTTTTGAGCCAGGGTGAGCCTCGTGGCATAAAGGATGAAGGTGAGTACCTTACACAATCAACTACGGCGAAGGCTGGACCACCAACTCCAGCAGGTGAAAACAGGAAACGAACTGAGAGGAAAGGGGTCACTCATAAGCTGAATGGTCAGTCGCCAAAGACAAAGAGAACTACACAAACCCACATATCAGGAAATATTTGTAAATCTGGCATGGGAGGGGCAAGCAGCATTGTACAGGACGGGCCTGACATCCTAATTGGAAACATTTGTAAATTAGTTCAGGAGGCCCTGGCACCCATTTTGACTAGACTGATCAGCATAGAGGAGCAACTAGCCCACCTTCTTCCAGTACTAGTGGAAAAGTCTTCAGAACCGTCAGAGAGGGAAATTCCATCAAACTACATAGCCAAAGGGCAGAGTGTTGTTTTTTCTGGTGCCTCCCTGAACGGGGTGGGCCCTGTAAGAGCAACATCTAACTCAAGTACTATAGCCCCCTCTCAACCTCATATATATGATACTATAAATATCAGAACCCCGGCCATGATACCAAAGGTCGGATGTATGTTGTTACAACGCATGCTTTCACAACGCATGCCTTTACCACGCAGGTTTTACAACGCAAGTCATTACAACGACTTGCGTTGGGGGGCGCTGGATAGTGGAATAGTTTAATTTACTATTCCAACTCCAGTCCCCGTGGATAGTAGGGAAGGTTTTGGATAGTAAATTAAACTATTCCCTATCCTACAGCACCCCCCAGCGCAAGTCGTTGTAACGACTTGCGTTGTAATACCTGAGTGGTAAAGGTACTGCGTTGAAAAAGTTGCCTTGTAAAGGATGTTCCTCCAAAGGACCCAGTGCGCCAGGGGGAACCCCGTATATAGTCAACACCCGGGACATGGCGTTTTGCATCAAACAACATTTAATCCAGTGGGCGGGGGTAGATCCCTATCTGGAGACATAATGTCATCCAACCGACCAGATGGTTCACTAAGTGGGCGTGGGGTCAATGACACACTAAACCTGCCCCCAGAAAGTACACCTAACACTTTGATCTTGACGGGGGTTCCGCTATTACTCCCCGGGCCAACAAGAAGGTTGCCAGAGCCTCATAAATAAATCAGCACACTGGGGCTCCAAGAAAACCCCTCCCTTGTTTAAACTGGATTGATTATATTATCATAGCCAGGTGGGTGAGTTGGGTGGGTCACACGATTAAAAGCATTCAAGGGGTGTGCATGGTGCTGAATTTTAGTGATGCGAGGTGTATGCATTTTGCTCTAAATCATCTTAGGGACTTACCTGGCAAACAGATAAAGGCTCGCCCACGGGCTCTTTTTACCCCCCTCCCCCAACCAGGTCTCTAATATCAGTCAGCGGCCCATCCAGCTAAGAAAAAATATATATGCCCCCACTCGGCCCTCCTTTTTCCATCCGAACCGCTTTGAGGCCCTATCAGATATGACTGAGATCGACTGACTGACCATACAACCTGGTCGTCGAGCTGATGATAGAAGCAGGGGTTTCCTATATGCTGATCCAGGGAGAGTATCAAACAAAGATGTATTTGGGAATATAAAACCTTCAGAATCCCCTGGTTAAACCTTACTGATCCTACTGTAAAGGAGAACACAAATAATGTTATAACCTGTTCCCACCTCATAAATCCAATCACTAAGGTGAATTGAGAGGGTGAGGTGTCAATCCACATATGTCCTGTTAGCAGGTCTGCTATCATTGTCACACCAGCGGACGCAAATCAGTGTCATCCTCCCCCCTCATTTAAACTAATCTCCTGGAATATTGCAGGCATTCGCCCTAAATTATCACATGAGGTCTCGTTGGAATATATCAGAGGATTTGACATTATCTGTCTGCAGGAAACATGGTTTAAAGAGAGCATTGCGTTGGATGACTATTATGCTTTTAATGTTCCTGCCACCCCTTCACCAGCTGGGAGGGTTGGTAACCTTAATCACAGTTAAATATGGTTCTATAAAAGCCCACTGTGTAACTTCATCGCCATGGTTCCAACTGATTGTGATTTCGAACCTGGTGCGCGTCAGGGTATTACTGGTAAACTGGCACTACAATATTTCTAACTTAAAGAACTGTCATGTCATAGAAGCCTTGCAAATGGAAAGTAATAACTTTTCAGGGAAGTGGCAGCCTCTTTGTGTTTTGTGGGTGGGAGACTTCAACTGTACTTCTTGCGAGCATAGCACTGAACTAGTTTGTGGCCTCTTGGGTACAGAGAAACAGCTGTTGGTGCATTTTATCCATACTCCGCAGGGTGAGGCATTAAATTCCATCATTTTTTAGAATAACCTAGATAGCTTGATTAGCAGTTCCTTAGTCCAGTGTCCCACTTTTGTTGGGAAGGGTAGGGAACGTTTTATTGATTTTATGTTTATTTCTAGGGAGTTTTCATTGTCTGTGATTTCAATATAGAACCCAATTCTTCGAGCGACCACAACCCACTCACTGTCTTCCTCAACGTAATAGCTCAGGCAGGGATGGGTGATGGTTGGTGGATTCACTATACCCCAATAAAGGGGTAAGAATAAATTGGGGTAAGATAAATCCTTCTCAATTTGAGGCTGAAACAGTTAAAAAAAATTATGATCTGATAATGGAGTGCCTCCAACAGGATTCCCCCGCAGCTACGATTGTTCAAAACTTCGAAAGAATCTGCACAAATGTAGCTAATAGATTAACACGCCCAGCTAGGTTAGAAGAGCCTCAAGAGGCACAATGGTTTAATGCTGAATGCTCCAGAGCCAATACGAATTTAAAAATTGCCCTCCAGGCCACCACTCACAATAGAACACAAATCAAATGTGCTAGACGACTATATAAAAGCACCATCAATAAAAGGAAAGAGGAGTTGAGGCGTTTAGCCTGGGAGGACCTGGAGAGAACAAGTGCAAAGATAGTAAAAGTTTCTGGGCTATTATTAACCAACCACAATTTACGGAGGGGGATGAAAAAGAAGGCTTCATTGATTCTGGGAGACACCTTGGAATCCCACTTTGCGACTATATTTAATCCAAGTTGTTTGGAGCTAACTGTGAGTAATGAGGATCACCCCGTAGATTTAACACTGGCCTCTCACCTCAGTGCCTCATTTACAGTGGCCGAGGTTGAGGAAGCCTTAGTGAAAGGAATCTGTATGAAGGCCCCAGGACCAAATGGGATCCCACTAGATTTGTTTAAAATAAATATTAATCCCTGGGCACCCCTGCTGATTAATGTTTTTAAATCAGTTGTGAATAGTCCAATCCCAGCATCATGGAAGGAGGCCATTGTTGTACCTGTGTTTAAAAAAGGGAATAGAAATGACCCCCCCTGCTACAGGCCGATTTCCCTTTTTGACGCTACTGTTAAGGTGTTGGGTAGGGTAGTTCTCGCTCGCCTTGAGGCCTGGGCAACTATTAAGGGGGTCATTTCAAAAACCCTATATGGCTTCCGCAGGTGGTTGGGCACCACAGAGAAGTGCCTAAATTTTTCCCTGATCATGGGCAAGTACATAAAGGCAAGGAGGGGTTCTATCCACCTTGCCTTCATGGACTTGTCCAGTGCCTTTTATACCGTTAACAGGGAGAAATTGTGGGTGCTAATGGGAGAAATGGGCATGGAGGAAGCTCTGATCCTGCTTCTATGAAGTCTCCACGCAAACACCACCGTGGCCATAAAACATGGCCCACAGGGGGAATGGACTAAGCCCATTGTCTCCACTGAAGGCAGGGGTGCATTTTAGCTCCTTTGCTTTTTTTGATTTATACCAATGGTTTGGAGGCTTTTTATTGGGAAAGAAAATTGATTTCCCCCTCATTAGAGGAAAACTAGTTCCGCTACTTACGTAAGCGCATAATACCATACTTATGGCCCCAACAGCAACAGCCTACACAAATCATTGGATGCCTTTACAGACTTCATGTCGGATCCTTGATATAATGGTCAATTTTATAAAATCTTATGTAATGGTATGTGGCCCTAAACAGAAAAAAAGCAGAAACTTTAGTGTAAGGGGCAAGAATATTGAAAAGGTGAAAACTTGTACATATTTACGGAATATGTTTAATAATGAGATGAAGTGGGAACCACTCACCACGGCAAGAGCTCAGGAGACAAGCAGGGTTGTGGAGGAGCTGTTCTGGTTGGCCTGCAAGCTAGGCCACAAGCAGGTGTCTGAGTTAGTTACCTTATATAAAGCAAAATGTCTGTTGGTTGCGTCTCATGGGGTAGGAGTGTGGGGCTACCATAAAAGCTGCCAGTTACAAATTGTGGAAAATAATTATTCATGACTCCAAATAGCACTGCTTCACTTTTTTGTCATCGAGAACTGGGGATGGAATACGTAGAAGATCACATTGACATTGCTCCCCTGCTCTTATGGGTCAAAATATGGGTGTCTGAAGAATGACTGTTTTCTAGGGAGGTGATTGAAGACTGCATTAATTATGACAAGTCATTGATGATCCTCTGTCTTCATTTTGTGAGGGAAAGGCTATCTGAGATTGGTTTAGGATAGTATTTTGACACTCCGACGAGTATCCCCACAAACACTAAGGCTATTATAAAAGAGACACATCACAACACATCACATCACACCTGGGTAACCGTACGTCATACGCATTCTGAGGATATAGGTCCTAGTTGCTTGTTCATGGCTAAACAGCAATTTTATCAAACCTTCACTACTAATATACAGACTAATATACAGGCACCATTCTTTTCAACAAGATTTCATTTAGGCACTTTGCACTTTCTAGTGGCATTTCCAAGACAATCTGGGTGGACCGACAATCTCATTCCCTGTCCTTGTGACAACACGGCAACCCAGAGTACAATGCACTTTATCCTATTTTGCTCACTTTACAAGGAACCAAGGGGAAGATTTTGGGCACCACTATTAAAGGCTATTCGGCCATGTACATATGTGGATGGGTTCAGATATCTACAATCACTGACCAGGTCTGCTATTTGTACGGCAGTGTTACATTTTGTAAAAGTTGCAATGGCTATTAGAAAGTGGCCGTCCGAGTTTCTTCGAAGATCCTCCATCCGTAACAGACATCTCAAAAAAAGACTTAAAAACTCTTTGTCTGTCACACTTGTCCGAACTCCGATTGTTGTGTGAAATAGGCAAACCCTCAGTACAACAATGCGTAATGATACAGTTGGTTCCAACCATCCAACCTTATTTACAGTATGATTTGTCGCAATATGAAAAGTTACTCCTTACCCGTTTCAGGCTTAATATATATCATTTTCTGGTTTTATTTCCCACCCAGAATGTATGGACTCACAATATTGCAGCGTGTCCGTGTGACTCCACGTCCCCACAGTCTACTATTCATGTTATATTCTTTTGTAAATTTTACACGCAATTACGCAGGAGGTGGATACTGCCGCTACTAAAAGTTCTGAACATTCGTAGATGTCGCCCTGCCTACTTAGCATTGCAATTTCTGGAAAACTTTTTGATGACAAAATCTGTGGCACAGTATCTTAAACTATGCATCAGGCACCGCACAAATTTATAACGACGTAGAACAGTTTTAACAATTCCTTTATAATGAATGAAAAATGACTTTTTTAAATATTTTATTGTGTTTTTATGTACTTTTATGGTTTTCACATATGGAATCCGAATAAAGATATTTTGATTTGATTTGATATTAGAAAGTGTTATGAACTATAGTAAACAAATAGGAAGGTAAAATACCTTTTTACTGTATAATTTTAATTACAATGACATTCTATGGTTGATGATGGTTCTTTTTTACATGTGATTTTATTAATAAGGATATGTAAATGTTAACATGTAGGGTCTGTTTGCCAAACTTTTATGGTCCTAGCACTGAATAAAGTTATTCTTGACTTGACTTGATAGAAAATGTGAACTATGTTTTACTATTTAATAGCTTTCTGGGCTTTATGGATGAGGATTTCTTTTACCTTAATATATATGTGTTATTTTCTTCTTAGTTTAGTGACATCGAGCAAGGGATGCATCCTGCCATGTTTTGTGAAGCTTTGCTCAAAGGCAAATCTTAGGAAATCTGGGGCATATTACCAAGGAATAGCGATATTTATCGCTAAACGCGCTTAGCGCATTTTTTTTATCGCTGCCTATGGCTGGATATGTTAGCGGAGAAAACATGCTATTAGCAACGTTTTTCTCCATTGTGCTAAAGTATCCAGCGATAGCTGCGAAATGCGTGAATATTGCTGAGAATACAGCGATATTCATGCATTAGCGACGAAATGCTCTTAGCCATGTTATCCACCTCCCATTGGATAACATGGCTAAGAACTGGTCTGGGCAGGTGTTAGTATTTGGAGATATTCGCGCTTAGCACAAATATTTCCATCGCTACGCCTGCCTTGCTAATAGGCGATAGCTGTGTTAGCGACTGCTTTCAGTCACTAACTGGTTGGGTACGCCCACTTTGCATGTCATTAGCGATAAACATCGCTGACATTCGAACATTTTAATGGAGTTCAATATGGTCATGAAGGGAAGAGAAGCCAACAACAGGCAATCCTTTCAAAGTCGAGGAAGAGGAAACAGAGGAGGCAGAAGCAGGAATACCTCAGCTATGGGAGATCTTGGAAGCCCCGTGGGACGACGAACAAGGGGCCAACTAAAGGCGAAATAATGGAGAGACAGACGGTTATCAACCTTTCGCAGAGAAAACTCACCACATATGAGGTAGAACTTTTATCTTTGGGGTTAAGTTTCTGTCCCTCTAGAACTTTTAACTTTACACAAAGCCGTATAGACCTATTTTTCTTCACTAGGAAGTTGAGTATAAGAAAGTGGTTTGCCTGTAAGGTAACAGATAAATCTATAACACCTTGAGAGAAACCTGACAGTATGAGTATGGCAGAGGCAGAACTAGTACACTCATTAAAAGTTCTAGCAGAAGAAGTAGAGGACACAAGTTGCCCTTATGAAAGATTTCGAACTGAAAATATACCCTTAGACATGAGCACGAACAGTGGCTTTAGGCCAAAATCAACTTTTCTCCCCCAGTTGAAGAACGATGTCATAGACGTATTTGAAAGGGGTATGAGTAAGGAGCTGCAACACATTTCGAATAAAAAATTAAAGTGTTGGAGTAACAAACAATCAACAGCGCAAGGCATTGCTAAACTTAAAGAACTACTCCATTATAGTGATAAAAAAATCAGATAAGGGAGGCAACGTAGTGGTGCAGTCAAGAACTGACTACGTACAAGAAGGACTAAGGCAATTGGCAGACCAAACAAAATATTGTAGAAGCAACCGTATGGAATATGAGGCATCGCTAAGGTTATTCCATACGTTGCTCCAGGAGTGGAAAGGGAAGGGACTCATAGAAACAGAAGAATTCAGATTTCTAGAATGCAAGTCCCCTAGAATCCCAGCCTTGTATCTTCTACCGAAGATTCATAAGGACCGAAACCACCCACCAGGGAGACCAATAGTCTCGTCAATTGGAAGCTGTCTCAAAAATGCCTCACATTATGTAGACTTTTTCCTACAATGCTGGGTACAGAATTTGCAATCTTATATAAAAGATTCAGGAGCTTTTTTGAAGTTCATAGAGACATTGAAATGGGAAGAGAGCTACACATTACTATCACTGGATGTAGTCGGACTATATACTTGTATCCCCCACACACTGGGATTGGCAGCCTGTAAATATTTTCTATCCAGGAGATCGGTCTCCTACCTCAACCATACACAAATGCTTCTAAAGATAATGGAACTGTGTCTAACCCAAAACTTCTTCCTCTTCGACTCTAAGATCTATAGGCAAGTCCTCGGTACTTCCATGGGGACTTGCTTTGCGCCGAGCTTTGCCGGTCTCTTCATGGGGTACTGGGAAGAGGAGGTGGTGTATAAATCATCGATGTACAAGGAGAGAGTCATCAAATGGGTTAGATACATCGATGACATCTTTGTGGTTTGGTCAGGCTCAGAAATGGAAGCTAAGAACTTTGTGGAAGAGCTAAACTCCAATGAATTTAATCTAAAATTCACTAGCCAGTGGGCCGAGAAGAGTCTGGACTTCCTTGATTTAAGGTTGAAAGTGGAGAACAACAGATAAGAAAGTATTCTCTACAGGAAGACGACAGCAGGCAATAGCCTGCTACATGCACGCAGTTGCCATCAGAGCTCATTAATACAAAGCATACCGATAGGAGTACTCCTAAGAGCAAAAAGAAATTGCAGCACATCTGCAAGTTTCAATGAGGAAGAAACTAATATGGTTGAAAGATTTAGAGCGAGAGGATACACGGAGAAAACAATTGACAGAGCAAAAAGGATAGTGGCAGAAAGAAGTAGAGAATCACTTTTAACAGAAAAAGACAAAAAGGTGGAGGACAACGAGAACATGAAAACACGCTTCATCACCACGTACAGCAGTCAAGCGTTTATGATTAAACGTAGCCTAAAAAAAATTCTGGCCTGTCTTGCAAACAGATCCTGAGATCGCAGGGTATGTGGAACCATATCCTCAGATAACTTTCAAGAAAACCAAATCACTGAATGATGAGCTATGTAACGCTATAATAACGGGCAAAGACAAACCAAGGGGAATACAAGGATTTTTCCCTTGTAGAAACTGTAAAGCGTGCAAGCATAGTAAGAACTGCAAAGAAGTAAGACTCTCACCGCACACTGAACCCTTCGTGATACAAGAATACACATCGTATAATACAGAGTTTGCCGTATATGCTTTATTCTGTCCCTGTGATAAAGCCTATATAGGCAGCACGATACATAAAGCCAAAATCTGAATTTTGGAACACTTAAGGGCCATAAAGAACTGTGATAAGGCTTATCCAATGGCGAGGCATTTTCAGACAGAACATAACCAGAACACCAATCTATTGAGATTTTGTGTCCTGGACATGGTAAAACACGATGAAAGAGGGGGTAATAAAATCCAAAAACTTCGAAGATTGGAGTCCAGGTTGATCATTAAATATCAAACAACAGTACCGATTGGACATAACTGCGATAAGGAATTAGAAACTCATTTAGGCTAAGAGGCCTAAACTATGTGAATTTAAGTAGTACAGTCCAGGATTGTTGTTTTACAATTTAGGTTAAAAACTTTGGAGGATTTTTGCAGTATATAAGAGAAACACAATGGGTAGAAAATAGAAATCGGTTTGGTAGACCTAATGTATAACTGAAAGAAATTGTTTAAATAGCATCGAAAATGTAACCACAACTTATGAACCACACCGGTCTTTAGGACAAGAAGGATGACATCTTATAGTCTTGCATTCCTTAATAACAAGAAAATGTTTTTAAATCACAGGGTTATGGATTAATATGTGTAGTTAATATATTTTTTGTCTATGTATTTTCATAGATACTAATGAAGAATGGAAGAGGAGGAAAATATGGATGTATGTCAGCCGAGTTATAAGAGGATGGAGAAAGAGAAAGATTTTGACAAAGACAGCCTTTTGGATAATGAGGGTTATGAAGCCCACTGGGGCAATAGTACTGTTAGTACCTGATCTACATCAGTAGGGTTATGCTGATGTGGGAGAGAGGTGAACTGGCTAGAAGCTAGTATAAATAATTCAAGCAACGTCTGATCAGCAGAGACAGTATATTTGATACCCTCAACAATTGCAGAAGGATATAAATGCAAATGCTAGCATACGTTGATTATTGAAATGAAATGTTTTCAGACTGAACAAGTAAATAGAGTTATGAGGTTATGCCCACTAGGGCAGAATAACTCAGTGGTACACAGTAAAGGAAATGCCAAGTGAACTAGCTAATAGCGAGCAATAACACAGTAAATCGTTAATAATGATTTATTAAGCATTTTCTTATGGGTGATTATGTAATTACAAGTATGCATATGCACGCGCTGAAATTTGTCAGAATGCATTTTTACAACATGAATAACAAGAGGCTGTTGAACTAATTGTACTCGGTTAATTATCAGCATTAGTAGCTATTTCAGTTGTTATGTTGCAGCGCTAGTCTGCTTTCTATGATTATTCACTACAATGTCACATGTTAGTTTAAAAACCTATCGTGATCACAACACTTTTTTACTCGTGAGCAAGGGAGGTGAGCTCCTGAAACGCGTAGAGTTTTTGTTGCTTTGAACCTGCATTAAAAGGCGTTTCTTCAGCAAGAAGTTGTTTGTGTGTTTTCTGACCTAAATGGGGAAGTCAGAAGTCGAATTTATATGAAGGCTCGCTACCTACACACGAACCGCCTTTGCTAAGTGGCTCGAGGAGAGCGGAGCTTGGCGGCTGCCAGGCAACTTCGAATTTATATATATATATATATATATATATATATATATATATATATAGAGAGAGAGAGAGAGAGAGAGAGAGAGAGAGAGAGATATGCATATATGTATATATATATATATGTGTGTATATATATATATATATATATATATATATATATTGCTCTTCAGTTCTCACTGATGACATTCTTTCACTGTGTAAATAACTAATTGCAGTATTACTCATTTTCGCAATACTCAATATACTGAACTTGACTTGCATGGAGGGAATGCTGGCATTGCAGTACTTGATTCAAACTTGCAAACTGCGCTCACTGTAAACATTGGGTGGTAAACATTTAACACACTATGTTATCATAAATAGCACAGCTGTGAAAACTTACTTTATTTGTTACAAAGGACCATATTTTAAGATGGCGTAGAATGTAAAGACTCCTGCTGAAGAAATCTATAAATTTATCAAGTCTCAAAGCATAATAATGAAACGACATGTCAAATGATTAATCTGTTAATCACAGGGTAGAATTGATAGCTCAGGGTGTTATTGTACTTGATGGAGAATAATGTATGTAACGTGCAGGTCCTTGCTTTCTTGTAAAAGATAGGTTTGAATTTTTCATTTTACTAAGGCTGCAGAAATGACTATAGTTGAAATGTGTTAAGTAACACCAACAATTAAGAGCAAAGCGGTTCAGTTTGTATTGCATTATAGTAATGACACATGCATACATTTGCATTAATTATGAACATCAAGGTTTGGTTACAACTAGAACTCTTCTACAGCTATACATTCGAGAAGATATACTTAACCCCTAATTGGTATAGCTCTCCTAGATTAGATTCCTTCCCACAATACACTCACAGAAGTGAGCGCTTGCTCTTTTTGAGAGCTTAAGATTAGTTCACCACTAGTGTTGATTCTGCACACAACATAGAAAAATGTGCACATGTACATTTTGGTGCCGCACATAGATGAAAAACACTAGAGGGAATATTGGTGCTTGCACCTTAATTTTCTTGTATTTCATCGTGGCTACAAATGACCTTGACTTTTTATGGGTGTCAATGCAGCCAATGTGTACACTTTGGTTTTCAATGGCATAAGTGGTAGTAAGGGATGCAATTCGTTATATTTCTCTTCAGGCATAATGTTTATTGATGCACCACTATTGATGATGAAAGGTATCAAACAACCATTTAGTTTCAGTGTATTTTTCAGAAAATGTTTGAATGACTTTGGTGCTCTGTCATGTAGATTATTCTTTGACTCTAATGTTTCTTCACATAGGCCAGTCCGATATGCGCTCTCTTTTCTGAAGTAAACATCGACATGGCACCACTATCTTCTTCACTTTCATTTGATACTGATATGGATGAACTGTTTGGTGATGATTTAGATGACAATTGATCTTGTTCAGTGTCACTTTGTCATACCTGGCACATTCGCTGGGCCTTGTGGGTGCGCATCAAACATTGCTTCTGAAACTGCCCTTTGTTCTGCACACCGTCACAAAATGGTTCTCCTTTCCAGAGCCCTTACATGTCTCTCCAGTGGCGGGACATTTGTCTTCTTGTGGAAACAAGAATCCACATCTAAAACACGACTTCTTTTTACATGTGGACATTACCTTGTGTCCTTCAGTCTTTTGCTTTGACTTGCTTTCCACACTCATGACTGATTCAATTCAGCCTCTATGTCAGCAGCTTGTCAATAGGCACACTCTTCAGCTATGGTCACCATTAACACTTGTTCCAGACTCTAATTTTCTCTCAGTATTCACCATCTGAATGAATCAGACACGCATCCATCAATGACCTTAAGACGTTTGGACTCATTAAATTAATTGAACTTACAGTGTTTGATGAGTGTGTAAAGTCTCTCTACAAATTTGTCAAAGGCTTCACCAACTTTCTGCCATTCTTGACTAAAGGTATACCTTTCATAGTCAACATTTGGCATTGGATTGAAATTGAGATTCAAGGTTTCTTAAATATGTTGGTATGTGATTTCTTCATCAGTCTGTGGCATTTTTTTCATGACTTCCTCTGCGCCATCACCAGCAAACATTTTGAGGAATTTGATCATCTATTTACTATCAGTCTCTTAAAGTGCATCAATGAAATCTTCAAATGCCTCTATCCATGTAGCCCATCGACAGCCAATATTTAGCTTTTTGGCAGTATCGAATGATGATGGTGATTTCAAGAAAACAGCAGTGTTGTAGACCAGTGTGGAACTTAATGAGGCGGTGGTCCTTCGGCCACTGTTTGTAGTTCCTTGCCTCTGAGACCCAGTGACATACTGGCCTCTAGATCATCCTTGGTGATAACTGGAAACATGTTTTTCTTTGTGATCTCCACTGGAACAACAACCTGCCACTATGTCAGGCTCCTCACTACATTTCACTCTTCAAAGACCTGTGGAGCTATTTTGTGCCCCAGTCAGCGACTTTGGTGGCTTGACTCTTCAGGTATGGACGGCTCCATAAGCAAAACCCCAGGAACTTCTCCTTGGGCTACTGTGCCCAGTGCTGCAGTATGAAGACTCTCATTAATTACTTCTGGTAAGCAGACAAGTGTTTCTTGCATCTAGTTTGCTTTGCCTCTGACGTCTCTATGTACTTGCTTATACCTGGTTGATCTCTACCTTACATCACTTATAATTGCAGAATTATCTTGTGCTTGATTGTCAATTTGTACTTTTAGACACCAGGTTGATCTCTGCTTGGCAGTGCTTGGCATTGCAGTGTTATCACTCCGTATTATGTATATCTCTATGTTGCGTAGTAGCGCAGCACCTTTATGTATGGCCTGACCAACTGGTTCTTGACCAACAAAATATAGATTCTCTGCAAATGCATTAATTTTTTTCTGCTTCACATCGTCTGGAACTGTGCTTTGACTCAAAATGCATATAACATCTATTTTGTACTTTGACGATGGCACACATGGAATACACAAGCAGTTTGGTTGGACCATGGCATTCTCTCCGAGAAAGCTGTGTCAATTTTCAGGTTACTTATCCCTTATCTTGTTGCTATTTGTAGTGTCTTCCCAGCCATGGTACCCGCCAATGACTCCGCCACACATAGAGCTTAGTAATACACCTCTTTATTCTTCTGCGTGTAACTGCGAAGCAAACATTCTAAAGCAGATTCACTGCAATACACTCTATTCATTACGTCATAGCTCGACCGAGTTTGTCAGGAGCCAAAGGGGTTCCATCATTGTTTATTCGCAAGACATTACACACAGGGCAATCAGTCCTCCCAACTCTACCACATACATCAGAGTGGTTTAGCAGACAGCAACGTGGAAAGCACTCCATCCCCGGCTCGAGTCCAGCTGGGCTATTGCTTAGAAATATAAAGGCAAAACACCCATTGTTTATGTTCAGTGCATTGCCCTGTCTTGAAAGGTATGCATCCTTCCTGGGCAGCTCTTCCGGGGGTCAACATCTTTCCATGAATCATATCAATCATTAACTGAACTACTCACAGTAAATGGAGATCGCCCAAACTGAAAGAAGCAGTTAGAGTACTAATGTGTCTTCATTAATCAAAATGTTAAGTGCGCTACACAACCAAGGGATTCAATGAGAAGTCATAGTCAATAAGAGCAAAGCTTGAACATCACTTGAAAATGGTCATTATTTCAGCTATCCATCTGCATCTTCATGGTACATATGCCCCTACACTCCCCCTTAGCTGATCTCATGGATCAAATGTGTGAGGGGAGAAGAGTCGCAGGGGAGTCAGCTCAATATGACGTTCCTTAGAGTCTCTCTCATCTCCCCCTGCCCCGTTCTCCCATTCTATATATATATATTAAAATATAATATGAGGATCCTTACCGTCATTATTGCTCAATGCATCTCCCCATCACAAATATTTTGTAAGTGCCTTGATGCGTGTCCGACTCAAGTAGCACATTTTTGTTGACAGATTAACTTCCTCTTCCCAAATGTATATTTAAAAAAATGTCTGGTGTAAGTCCAGCATCTGCTATGACACACTCAGCTATCCTAATCCAAGGCCATGCCGTGCACTGTCACTAATAGAGCAAAGCGCAGGCCTGTGCTGGCAGCTACTCTGTTGGAACCACATTCCGCAGTGACGTGGTTTAACCTCAGATTCCTGCAATGTTTGTTTTAAACTCTGTTACTATTTCCACACTCGGGGGAATGAAAAGCATGCCTACAAAGGCCCCATGTTCCTTATCACAAAGGATATCCCTGTTAGCAATGTCCAGCTCAGATAAAATAGTTTTCAAGATGTGTGCAATTAGGTTGCCACCCATCTGAATTTCGTCTGGAATGTTCACTTTTCGGTGCTGATTCCGGTTGCCCGGTCTCAGCACTTTTGTCTGGATTTCAAGCTAAAGCTAGCACTGTCGGAAAGCCTTTTGGTTGCGAAACATCAGTGGTTAATGAAAGAACAGTAACAGTTCACTCTTTAGTGCATCACTTGACAGGCAATCAGTGATGCCTTTTGTCGAGAGGCGAGTCAGGATTGCTATTCACCTCTACCTTGCCTTTAAGCTCTGCAGACCTTAGGACACTGCCCACAAGTTGTCAAAAAACATTATGAGAGTTTTACACGCTCCATACAAAATGCTAACGATTTTTTTAAAACCTATGCACTGATACATGAAGAAGACGGAGAGACATAAGCAACTGATTTATGTAAGATATCCACCATTCTGTCTTCATAAGAAACATTTCATGAATATTCATCACATTCAGAGTAATGCACGAGGCATCTGTGGCAAGTCTTTGCGCATAACTATAGTAAAACAATGGCATTTATATAGCACACACTGTAGCCAGCAGGATGGTTCGGTGTGCTGAACACTCTTTTGATATGCTGGTCACAAGTCTGATTCTTGGCAAAGCCAACTTACTCTTGCAACCATCAGAGGGCACAAAATTGTGTAGCGCCTTATTCAATGCAATAACTTATAATAAGTAGTTAAATAAATTCTAATTACTTAGGTGCTTAATATTGGGTGCAAACTACTGAACAACCGAACACTACTTATTTTATCAACCTCACAAACATGAAACTTTGAGTCAGGTCTGCAAGGATTCAAAAGAGTGCCTTGCTGTTTCCAAACAGATGTATGCAGAAAGCACATAATCTACTCTAGGAACTTGTGGTGTGTAGATTGTGCAAGGACACAAAAGAATAAAGTACCCCCAGCCATACATTAGAAGTGTATTGCAAGTCACAAAGGAGTTCCATAACCATATAGAGGAACGAGGATAAAGTCTGAGTCTTTTTTAGGATTATGAAACTCCGGGGTGACTTGCAGTATCCTTATTGTGTACGGCAGAGGGTACTTTATCCCGTATAATACATGGTCACAGATATCACTTAAAACCTTAGTGGGTAGCTCTTTTAAATGAAAGAGAGCGCATGTTTGCGAACAAGAAGAATACAATTAAAACTTCTAGTGCAAAATCAAACCCATCAAAATCCTGTCAGATATCAAAAAGCTATTACAAACAGTTTTTTTTTTAAAGCTGCGGTAACTCGAAATGTGTAGAAACATGCAGAAAGATTCTAGCTTTTCTATCATTGTCTAAGGAATGCAAAAAATGAACATGTTCTTCCTGCTTGTCTCTGTAAGCTAGAAAATAGAGCAGAAGAGAGAAAAGGAGTGTTTTATTTTTGTAGCTTTAAACAGCTGCTCCATAACTTGACCTGCCTTTCACCTCAGCTGCTGGCTCTGGCAGAAGGCATCATGACATTAGAACTCGACTATAATAACCTATTACATTATGTTTGACGTCTTTTCTCTATAATCTGCGACTGGGTGCGTCTCAAGTCGCTGATTCTATAAGAGAAAAAGTACCTCCTGCTGTACATTATAAGAACATTGCAAGTCACAGAGGAGTTCTATTACCAAATAGAGGAACGAGGCCAAAGTCTAAGTTCCTTTTAGAAGACTATGGAACTCCAAGGTGACTTGCAATATCCTTATAATGCACAGAATGGAGTACTTTATCCCATATGATGCATGGTTACACTATCAGTTTTCCTTCAAACCACTTAAAACCTTAATGTTTAGCTCTATCATCTGAACGCCAGAGCATGTTTGCAAACATGAAGAATTCCAATAGAACTTCTAGTGCAAAATTAAACACATTAAAAAACCTGTTAGATACTTGTTACAAAAAATGTATAAGAAACAATTCAAAACAAGTCTGATTACTTTAAATAAAGCCACCATAGCTCAGAATGTGCAGAAACATGCAGAAAGATTCTTAATTTTCTACAATTATCTGAGGAAGGCAAGAAATTAACATGTTCTTTTTGCTTGTCACTGTAAGCTAGAAAAATAGAGCCAAAAAATGTAAAGCAACTATTTCTTTGTTGCTTTAAACAGCTACTTTCATTATGCTCCGTGCCCTGATCTGCATTTCACCTCAGCTGCTGGGTCTGGCAGCAGGCACTATGACTTCAGAACTCGAACATAATGGCTTATTATAGCTGAGTTCTGACGTCTTTTCTATATAATCGACGACTGGGTGGGTCACAAGTCATTGATTATAAAAAAATTAAAGATGGGCGTTTTCACAGAGATTGTCAAATCCCATGGAATACTAAGAAATTAGAGAAAAGTGTTTATACAGGAATTGCAGAATGCCATTTATTATATTGTTATAATCTGCTGTGTTTGTAATGTCTTCCTACCGCGTTTCCCCGCTCTGCTCATCCAAGCTCATGATGTCATAGAATGTTGGTGAGTGAAAGTAAGGCTGGATTGATGTTACAGTGGGCTAAGCAGAGAAGAGAAGATGTGGCTAAACCTACAACATGCTCACCTACGTAGACAGGCTACCTGACTTCCGCTTACCAAAAAGGAATCTTCAATTGTAATATGTTTAAAAATGCTGAATTGTACTTGCTGCATTACTAGGATTTGATTGTGTGAAATACAGGTTATAAACAGTGCTTAGAAGCAAGAACATTAGCCATCTAAGCTATTCTATGATTACTCTGACATGAAACAAACAGATTCCACACATCTCTTTGGCAAGTGTGTTATAGCCTGCGTTTTCGTGCCAGTATTATAGCAAACATTGTGGGATACACATAGATCTCTGAGCATGTACCTTAAGCCCCTTACTCAGCTTACCACTAAACACCCTTGGCAGGCACATACTTTGGTGGTCAATGTTACTGCTGTGATAACTCGAAGGCTACAGGTTTGTATCTTTTTGCAGCTAAGTTATCCTGTTAGTTGTGTATGGTGAATAAAATAAACACCACGTATCTGGATAATAACTCCTGTTAACATTCCTACTAAATTTCAAGACGTTGCCGATAAATGGTATGTAAAAACACGAGTAAATTAGTGTGTGTTTATGCATCTTCTATTGTAAGAAAAAAAGAAGGGTTATTGAAAAGGAACAAGTCACCTTCATGTGGGTGGAGCTTAATTTCCTGATTTTGCTTGTAGCAAAGGGGTAACACTATGTGCGATGTAAAATCCACAAGTCACGGATTGGATGTGACCAGTGCAAAACAAGCATCACCAAACCAAATGGCAAATGTATTTATTCATCATTATTGTAAAGCACCAGCTTTTTGCCTTCCTTACACTTAACTAAACTTCTGAAGCTCTTGCGATTGCGATCCTTGTATGCTCTTCAGCAGTGGTTGGCAATGTTCAGGCCATGTCAAGATGGTCTGATAATTAGAATCAGCCAAATCACAGCATCTTATTGTCTGCAACGCTTGCAGTGCCATTATCTCCACGTCATATAACAAAAGCTCATAGGGGCTTAATCGGCATGCAGGATACTCCATCAAAATGTGAAATGTTATGTGAATTTGTAGAGCATGGCTAATCACCCATGAGTGTACCCTGGTGCTTAAAAATATCCCGTGAAAGATATCCCGCCCATCGTATTATACCTGCTGTCATAGACTATAAAGCACTTATAGTATGAGTACTGTGGACAAGACAGCTGCCACACTTTTATAGAGTACATAGTCCGCCAAACTCTAAATAAGGCCCTTAGTCTAACTGCCAATGTCCTGTTATGTGGTGAAGCACAGTGGTCAGAATCAGGGGCTGACCAGGAAACCAATTAATCTGTTCCCTTAACCGTCAAATAATCTTCACACAGTTTAAGTTGCGAAATGGAAAATAACGGCTACAAAAGTCCACTTAGAGAGACATATGTGTTCTTACAAATGAAAAGGTATTTCTTTTTTGGCTGGGATTTCTGAAACTTTTTTTATATTTGGAATTCAGGGTTTACACGTAGAGGTTGTGATGTACGCAAACACAACACGTTACTGGTTGTGTTCATGTAAAGAAAGTGTAAACCAGCTGTAAGTCTATTTATTTGAATGTGTGTCCCAGCCACCGAAGTCCTTTAACCCCTTCCACGCTCATGACGAGCAGGGCTCGTCATGAAGTAGCCTCCTCGCACGCTCATGACGAGCCCAGCTCGTCATGTTGTGTGGGATTTCCGATTTCTCAGCACAGCAGGGGAATATGCTGAGCATCCATGGGGTTAAGTATACTAATGATGTGTTTCTAGTAGCTGCCTCAAAGAAATGACTTAGAGGTAGAAAGGGGACCAGAACAGTTGTGGAGTTCATGTTGCTGCTAAGCCTCCTTCCTCAGTGCTGCTGTACTTTCCTGTCTCTAGTAACCGATGTAAATGATGAAAGGAGGCCCCCACGCTTGACTGTGTCCTCCTGATTTTGTTTCAGTGGCAGAAAAAGATAATAGCTGGAGTAATTTCTATGTAAAGCTAAGGCCCCCTGCCCGAAAGCACTGTGTACGACCCAAGTGCTACCCTCTCCCCTCATCTCTATAAGCAACTTATTGCAGGTAAGACTGTGGAAAGTGGAAAGGTTAACAGTGGAACAAGCTGTGACAAGTGAACTGATTCTGTTTATAAAACAATAGTATAATTTTGGTGACCAGCTTATAGCAGTAGGTAGTTTGGTACAGTGTTGTGTTTATAAATGTAATCTCTAGCTTTCTAAATAGCACAACATTAATCACTAAATTAAGTAACAAAACGAAGCACCGCATGTAGATTATGTACCAACCTAAAGCGGTGGTTGCAGGAGAGACTGTGCGAAAGGGGAAAGCTTTACCCAAAAATGATGTTCTCTAAGTACTGTTCAAAGTGTTTGATGAGCAAAAAAAAGTGACGCCTGCATGTCAGATCCAACAAAATAGTAATGTCAACATTTATTATCACCATAATTTACTATTTTTGGTTGTATGACACGACCAAACATTCATTATCCATGCTTTCCTTAACAACATGGGCGATACAACAAATGCATCTGAACCACACATTCCATATACAACTTGCCTTAGGGGGGTGCTGGTCTTTGGAATAGTATAATTTACAATTCCAACTCCAGTCTCCGTAAGAGTAGGGATGCCACTTGACCTAACGCATGTCATTGTAACAACTTGCGTTGTAAATGTACTGCGTGGTTTAGACGCATTCATGTACGGCGGTCGTTCTATTTGCTGTTTCCCATTATTTTTTATTGTAAACCCACTACTCCCATAAAAAAGAGAAATACATTTTACAGTATCAATTATGAGGGTTGGTGATATTTTGTTTTAGTTTTTGTTTTGAGACATGCTTCACCCTATTTGGTAAAGCTGTGGTGACTTTAAAACATTTTGGCTGTACATTTGCTAATGGTTTATGTTTGCTGCAGCAAGGCCTACTGAGTCCACTGGACCTTTATTTAGTATGATTTACAAAATCACTTCAGATACGATGAATGGCTCTATATCTCGGTATATGAATACTTTTCGGTGTCTTCTGTATATTTGTTAGCGTTGTTTCAGTTTCATGTTGCTTTTCTACTGTTTGTCATTCCTTGTAGTGAAAATGTTTGGTAAAATTACTTTGGACAAAAGCGATCTATGTATTCAAATGATTGAAATAAATACAATAAATTAAAAATTCCCACATTGCCCAAAGGACTCTGAGCGTACAGATATCATGCCTCATAACACTGCTTAGTTCTGAAGACTGTTATCACTAGGCTCAATCTCAGACAGAAGATCACCAGGCTGACCATGCCTGGGTGGGCACATGCGTTAAGTAAGGGAGATGTCTCACCAACCCGGTGGCAGACGTGGTCCAAGGAGCTGGCACAAGCAAGCACAGCATCCCCCCCCAAAAAAAAGCTTGCAGACTGAAAGGTTAGTCTTAAAAATAGAAGATAAGGCCAGAGCAGATCTATGTCACATGATATCTAAAACACAAACTCCCTCACAGACATTTAGCCGAGTAAAGGCTACTTTCCTCCTTGATGTGCCTAAGAAGGAAGGGTTGGACAGAGAACGGTGCTTGTTGACGGCTTCCTCATCTAAATCTTCGTTTTCATGAAAAGTGTTCAAAATGATCTGAGATTTCCCATCATACACATAGTCATTTAGGCCTAGGCTCTGCAGAACACTAAGGGCAGGCAGCAGTAGGAAACGTGGGCTTTTGCTAAATGTGCAAATCCCTTCTCTGACAATGTGGCTAATTAGTTGGGCTTACAGAGGCAGCTGCAGACTCCGAGTCTGGTCAGTGTGTCAACAAAACGCAAAGCTGCCAAATCTCTCTGCTTTGGAGGAGACGCAGGCCCCACGCTTCTTGGTGGATCCCTCCCGTGTTTCAGTGGAGAGACGCTTTAGGTTACTTGCTGTCTGTCAGACTGTCAGAGCATCAGGGAGATTGAACACGATGGAACACTGCAGTTGAAAAGATTGGAGCATCAGGGCCTTTGATGACTAGCTTCCCCTATATTCTACTTCTTCCTTGAATTCATCACGTTTTCATCTCACTTCTTCCGGCATACCGAGAGAGCAAGTACAGGAGTCAAAATCCACCTCCAAGAAACTTAAAACGCTGTTTTCTTTAGAGGCCAAAATGTATTGAGCCCACCCTTACAATCGTATTGCAAACATGTAGACCCATTCGGGATATATTCTTCTCTATCCCCAGCCAGAGACTGTGCCTCTAAACCAGTTAATGCCTCTGTCCCATCAGTTGTTGTGTGAGGCCGCCTGGGCCCACCCTGGCCTCAAGGGTCTCTGCTCCTGCCTGCTGGCCTACAGCCATTCGGCCTGGTCTGGTAACAATAAATTGGGAAACATTGGCATTTCTTTCAAACAAAGGATGCTGCCTTCTTTCTATGTCAGAGAACCTCTTTTCTAATCAATATGGTCATAAATTCTGTGAGGTGGAAGGTTAGCTAAGAAAAACATGGCAATATGCGTTCCTAGATCATTGGGGTGCAGTGAGGCCTTCCCACCGTGGACTCTGCTTCCACTGCACCTGATACAGTATGATAGCTGTGACCCTTCTTACGTGTTTCCACGTTCCTCAGTCTGTCGGTCCTTCTCTCCTTCCACACAGTCCCTCTGTCCACTCATCTCCTCCTCTCCATTCACTCTTCTTTTTCCTTTCTCTCTCTCTCTTCCCCTTTACTGACTCTCAGTTGTTCTTATTTCCTTCCTCCTTTCTCTTCCTAACTAGTTTGCTCATCCTTATCTTCTTCCTCCTGCTCCCTCATCATTTTGGCCTTCTCCCATTATGTCAACTTTCTTGTCCTCTCCTTTCCACCTCTCACCCTTTCCGTTCACCCTTTTCCTCGTTGTTCTCCATTTACCCCTTATCCTATGCTCCCTGTAGCCTATTCAAACTCCATGCGGAATGAACACAAAGCGGGCCCAAGGCAAACTTTGTGTTAAAAACACATGTGAGCGGACAGCCTCTAAAATGACTGCAGACAGTGCAGGGCGGCTGACCCCTTTCCACTTCTGTGCCATGGTGCCACTGCACCCGCTGCACCGCTGGTAGCTAGGCCCCTGTCTGGCTTGTGCCTTTGCTAATTCTGCAGTGCATGTCTTGTAAAACGCTCACAAGTAGGGTTGGCGTACAAGCAAGTTGATAGGTGTGCCATTTGATTTAAACAGGTTTCCGGATTACTTCACTCTGCATTAGAGTGCATCAGATCTCAAACTGAAACAGAAGACACCAAGGGGCGTTGCCTTAATCCAAGGTGACGCATTTATGAGCAGACCAGTACTGCACAGGGCTAGCAAGAGCCGGGCAGCCACAGAGATGCGTGAACCAGCAAGGGCCTTGCTGCCTCAGTTCCATATGCCCACACCGGGTGCGCAATGCCCATTGGACTCAGGCTTCAGCCCCCCCCGTCGTGTGTGGCAACCCAGGATGAGACACCTTCTCGGGCACACGCACAGCTGCACCCGAGTATTTCACAGGTCTTTTAAATACCTTTTGCTTGTTAATGAGGCTTTGATGTGCCCCCTGCTTAGAGCCCCTGCAGCTCCACTCTGCCTTTTGCTTGAAGTTCAGCCCCACCCCCAAAAAAATTCTTACCCCCCCCCCCCCCCCCCCCGAAATCTGACTCTGGTTACGCCTCTGGCCCACACTGATATGACCCCTTAGGTGTCAGGATAGAAGTTGTCATACTGTTTATTTGGAAGTGTTTTATAGCACTTTGTACAATATGTGTGATGTGGTAGTCAGTGGTGCGGCCGCACAGGTACATTAGATCTCTTTTGTGGAGGATAAAGCGTCACAATGGCGGCAGTTTTGGAAGACCTGCTAAAAATGTCAAGAGCAGTCTAGATTTGTTTAGTGTTTCAAGTAGCTCCTTAATGCGGGCCAATGGAATTAAAGACCAATGAGAAAGGTTCTTTAAGGATGGGAAGCATTCTCGCTTCAGTCGGAAAGGAAGGTGGGTGGGCATGACTGCTGAGAGAACTGTGCAGCTCTAAAATCAGGCATGCTAGACCAGACTGCCTCAACTCCCACGGGAGAGCAGGGGAATGTGGGTGAAAAAACATATGACTATTTATCATTACCCTTTCTCACTCTTTGCCGGCTTGCATTTCAACACTATTGTTCGTGAATTTGCCGCATTATGTGTTTCTTGCGTTTTATACACAATTGAAATAAAAACGGTGACCTATCTCGTTCTTTCTTCAACTTTGTTGCAAAAACCTCTTGGTCTTACCACATTCTTTAGGTACATACAGGGGATTGTAACTTTGGTTTCATACCAAAATATTCTTTTGAGCATATACAATTCAAAGGAAAGGGTTTGCATTCATAAACAAGCATTTGCAATGCAATAGGTCTAGCATTTGCGACAGTTTGAGCTATTGGCATTGTAAATGACAATGCCTTTTATTTATGTTTTGGAAACCTGCAAGCGGTACGTAAACACGCACTTTGTACTTGTAGTCATTGCTTATTAGAAGCAAGGCTGGCAGTAAAAGGGGTGCAGTTACTGACAGTCTTGCTTCTCATAAGCAACTACTAGATATCGTGTATTGAGTTACCTCAAGGGTAGAAAAAGATCCTCTAGCCAAGGTAGAGAGTTATTCGCCGAACAAGTAAAGTAAACTGTAGACTATGATTCATTTGTTTCTGGTAGCAGTACAAAATGCAAGAATGCAGCCTGGCCAGGGTTCTCATACATGCCAAATTTCCACACTACATACTTTGCGCAGATATGTTTTTTTTTTATTGTGTGTGGCAGAGTTCCCCTGTGCAACTAGTCTCTGATGTCAGCACCTTGAAAAAGTGACACAGATGTCCCCACTTGACTCTGGTGGTGTAGCCAAAATATATAACTGGTATAACATACAAACTCCAGAAACTATGGAATTGGCCTGGCACCCCCTGTATATTGGTTATTATGTTATGGCAATACACTGCCCCTGCATATGTACCCCAGGAGTGTTGCACTATTTACAGGCAGTTTTTATATTATTAAACTGCAGTAATTAATTTGTGAACTACGGGTGTCCTCTTTTCGAATGAAATCAACACACAAGGCATATGGAATGTTACATATAAGCACACTGAATCCATGGAAATGTCAGACATAAGTAATCTAAAAACTTGGTAACTATGCCTTGACAGGCATAAAGGTTAGACTTGTGCCTGCTGTCAAGTCATACACGTATGCTATCCCTTCATTTGTCAGTGTGTTTGGTGAAAGGGAATAGACTTGGAATGAGAGAGGGGACAGACTGTTTTAGGTGCTTCGGCATATGAGGTAAGCATTGAAGAAATAATGCTAGACATCGGTAACAAAAATGTAAATGTCTGCAAAGGAATAGCTTTAAATTGTAACACAGGAACAGCTGCATACAGCATTAATGTTTTCCACATCAATGCATGAGCAGCGCATGTAGGCCAGGCATATGCTTTGAATTATGGGACATGTAGTCCTCTGTACTGTACCCAATTATAAAAGCAGGAGTCGAAGAAACAGATGCAGAGCAAAACCCTGGATTGTATAAGCTACTGCAGCTGGAACTGGGAAACGAGGGAGAACTGCACCGTGAAGGTTATATTTCAAAATAAAGCATGAAGTTTATATCGTTTTTAAAATGTATATGTTCTTGTGAAAACAATTACTGGTCTGTGCATTATTGTTAAGAACATGCTCTTTAGAGGAAGGTGAAGGATGCACTAAACTCCCAGTCAAGGTCAATGTAAACCTGTCCATTATTTAAAAAAAAAAATAATGTTTCTTTGTAGCAGAAAAGGGCAAAATAAACACCTAACTTAATATAATGAGAAACTCTAAAGACGAAAAACAGTCAAAATGCAGCTGCACTACAGATGTATTGAGTGCCACAAATAAGACAAAATATCTGCTGGTTGCTTTACTCGTGAGATCACATAGTGTTTTTAAAAGAACATTTTAGACTAGTAACCAAAAACGTTTTAAGAGCTAGAAATCAAAGTTGAGAAATGCATTTAGGGAAGATAGTTTTAGCCCTGCTTAGTGCATTTTAAGTGATGTAAAGTTCCTTTTCTCTTGTTTTCAGCAAAACTGAACTGACGTAGCAGAACATTGTACAGATATTAACCCCTTCGCCGTGGCGCGAATTTCGCCGCGGTGGGAGGGCTAGGGGGTAAGCACGGTGCTGAGGTGCTCATGACGGAACCACGCCGTCATGAGTCACGGGCGGCATGTGCTCATGACGGCGTGGTTCCGTCACGGCCCTGCCCGCTCATTAATTCTCCCGCACAGGCAGGGATTAATGTCACGTGGTCAGAGCGGCAGCCGCATGACGGAACCACGCCGTCAAAAGCACACACCACCCGTGACTCATGACGGCATGGTTCCGTCATAAGCAGGCAAGGGGCTAAGAAGACACAATGGGTTCCTCTCAGGCAGCTCACCTAATGGGTCCAGCAACTTTTCATCTAGTTGTTTTTAATAAAGCTTGTTGAAAAAAGATAGAGTAACCTTGCCAAGAAAATGGAAAAAATGCTGCTGTATTTTTCAGAGTGCTCAGGAACTGAACATCCTGCGTGCCATGCTGAATGGTTTTGGATGATCTGGAAGAGTGCTGTGAATGGTATGAGTTGTTCTGCTGACTTTGGTGCTGCAGAGCTTCTCCTGGTGCAGACAGAGGAAGTAACAGCACACAGCGATAACAGAGGTACGTCTCCTCATCATCAGACATTATGTTATTAATGTTATGTTATTTAATTTTTTGTATAGCGCGCGGCGACTCAAAAAGAGTATCCCGGCGCTTTTGGTAAAGGAGAGCTACATCATAATAACATAACACGTTAAAAGAGGGGGACAAAACAATGAAGACCAGAAAGGCAAGGTCTACTGAGTGAACAGCCACGTCTTAAGATCCTTTCTGAAGGCCAGTAAGCTGGTTGCTCCCCGCAGAGAGAGCGGCAGGGAGTTCCACAGCTGCGGTGCAAGCAAACCAAAAGAGCGGCCACCCACGCGGACTCTCTTCACTCGCGGGACGACCGCCAAGAATAGAGACTCAGACCTCAAGGAGCGAGTTGGATGATAAAAAGTCACTCTCTTTTGAAGATATTTTGCCCCCACCACATGGAGGGCCTTATAGGTCAGGGTCAGAGCCTTAAAGGCAATCCGTTTCCGGACTGGAAGCCAGTGCAAGGTCTTCAACAGCCCCGTTGCACTTGCCCGCCTATTTAAGCCAAAAATGGCTCTTGCGGCCGCGTTCTGCACCACTTGGAGCCGCTGCAGCAAGTATTCTGGTAGGCCCAAGTAGAGGATGTTAGAATAATCTAACCTGGATCCAATAAGAGCCTGTACCGTCAGCCTCCTGTGCTCCTCCGACAACAGGGGAAGAAACCTCCGCAGCATCCTGAGGAGGCCAAAACAGGTGCCCGACACCCCTAAAATCTGAGATTTTAAAGAAAGCCCATTGTCCATCTTGACCCCCAAATTTTTGGCCATTTTGGAGGAACAGGACGGAGGAAACATGTCAATGGGCCACCAGGCCTGCCAATTGGGCTCGATATCAGTATCACACCCAAAGAAGAGTACCTCCGATTTCTCGGAATTGCACTTGAGGCTGTTCAGTTGGAACCACTGAAAAACAGCCCCAAGGCAATCCCGGATACTCTCCCCGTCAAAATCTCCTCCTCTCTTACATGAGAAGAGGAGCTGGGTGTCGTCCGCGTAGGATTACCTTCACATAACCACGTAAGGCAGCTGACGCTGCACTTAGTAATTAAAAGCGGGACCGCTTAGAGTATTTAAAAGTGAAAGTGGGTGAAGCTATAAGTAATTAAAAGTTAAGGCATGTGTTGTGCTTTGTATGTAAAAGTGAAAGCGGGCACTGAGTACGTTAAATTTACAGCGTAGGCCCCATGCTGCTAGGAAAAGATCAAATGACCGTAAGGGCTGCATCCCGTTACACTGCCCTAACAAGAAGGGTGGGGGAGAAGGGAGGGGGGAGTGAGACCAGAGAGCGGAGGGGGGTGGAGGAGCATGGAAAGAGACAACAATCAAACCATTAACAGCGCGGCGCTCGTGAAAGGGCGCTGTGCTGATAATGTATGTATGCGTGTCACATACTTGTAAATTAAATAAACAAGTGCTGCATAATGACTACCCCAGCCTTCCACCCAGAGGCTCCCAGCCTACCTCCGCACCAGACGCTGTCTGCCAGCTCCCAGACTCTAGATCTCCGAGCGAGATGATCTGGAGCCGCCGGGGGGAGGGAGGTAAAGTGAAAGCGCGCCATGCACGCGCTGTGCTGAAAAGCCGGGAGCCCTACGCATGCACATCTCCTGGTCCCCTTCTGCCGAAAAAGCCAAAACAATAGATCTCGCCAAGGCAATCAGCACATGCGCTACAGCACTAGGCGAGACCTAAAAATGAACTACTCAGAGAGGTAAGCACACCTACTCCCAGCGGTAGAGAGTGGACACTCTGGTTCAGGAGTAGCCAGGGGATTACACTCACACTGGTCTGTGGGTCTCCACAACTTTTTCTCAACCCAGTTCTGCACTGGAAACGATCAGAGATGTCAGTAGACCCCAGCAGTTTCTGAATTGTATCAATTTCTGAAAAAACTGTTGTCTCTGTATGAGAAGCATTTAAATCCAGAACATGCGCACTCTGCAAGCCATCTATCAGGTGACCCTCATTGTGAGGGTTCGACCTTAATTTCATGCTCATTGTTAACTAAAAAACATAACCTGGTTACTGATGACTCCTGGAGTTTTAATTAAATTTAGTTTATTTCAGCAAAAGCTCAATTTAAAAAACAATTTCAATTACATAGTCAGCGCCCATACATGTTCCGAGCTATGCAAATTAAAACGCAGTTTAAATCTAGACAAACAATGTCCGTTTATTTGGTGCAACCTGTTCATTTTTTGTGGCTTTTGGGCTTTATTGCCTCCCAACCCCCTTCCCGCGCATTTCTGTTGCTCGTGCTGGCTTCAGCTCGAGCCGGTCTCAACCACTCCTTACCTTTAAACTGTCAGCAGGCACCGCTGCCAAGTAATTGCCGATGACATGCAAGCAGTATTTTTTTCAGATTCCCCTTCCTGCCTTTTTGTAAGGAAAATAAACCATAGCGGTGCCCCAACAAACATGACAGGAAAAATAACAGCACTTGTACTTGACCGATACTGGAGTCGCGCTGCCCACCCTCCCGCTGGAATCTGGAGCCCCCCTTCCCTCCGTCAGCAGCTGGGGACGGCAAGATAAAAGAAAGACACGCTGGGCGAGGGGCTTCTTCCAAAGGTCAGCAGCCTCGCTTTCAGCCAAAATAAAGAAAATGCGCTCGCGACATCACTGACAGTAGACACAACAAGGGCGCTAAATGGCCACTGGAGGAAAAATACAGGGTGACGGCTATTGGGGGGCATGGGGGAGCAAAAATACATACTTCGGCCAAACACCAACAGCGCGGCCAGGTTTGCTTACTTTTCTGGAAGTGAGGTGGGACTTTTACACAGAGTCAATTTATTCTATAGAGACATAGAAAGGGTTGATACAAAAGGGATTTGGCGATCTGAGAGCTTGTACCAAAAGGAAAGTCGATAAGGAATCACACAGAGCTCTACGGTATGGAATCTTCCAGATCGCGGTAAACTCACAACAAACATAGCCAATAATCTGTTAAAATGATGTCACCTGGTCATTTCTTTTTTTTGATCAAACAATAGAAAGAGTGACTAAAACGAGTGAGTCAGTTAGCCAATTCGTCACTGACTACGTGGTTGAGTGAGTGAACGGAAGGTTAAAATGGTGAGGTAACCACTTCTATGGTAATAAACTACCGAGCAATGCCAAATGGTCCGAACATTTACGAAAGTATGTTTGGGGTTTTCTATAGTTGGGGTCATTGATCGAACAGTGCTAACAATTGTACATATTTCTTAATACAAAATTATTTAATTAGTTAAAAAAAATAGCACTGGCCATTAAAAAGTTATAAAATATTTTCAGGTATTTAAAAAAAGTTAGAATTGTTACTTAAAGGGAAACGAAATATTTTCAGGATGCAGGTATAAAATATATTTTTTAGTATTTTCAAAGTACTAAGGATGCTTGTTATGAGTATCTGTTTTACAAAAAAAATGTTTGATAACTGATGCCTTATCTCAATGGTGTTTATCTATTTAAGAATGGTGCCCAGGATTGTAGAAAATATATTTTTTGCTTATGGGGCTCACCAAAGATATTTGAAAATATTTTAAATTTTAAAAAAATCTATTTCTCAACATGACCAGTAGCGCCACTGTATGCCTTTAACACAATGTAAAACAATGTATAACTGAAGGCTGGACTTCTTCAAAATGATAAAAATGTCCTCTGTTGTGCGTCCTGAGCAAAAATGTGTCCGTGTAAACGTATATGAAGTTCATGAAACAAAGAATTTTTAAGTTTAATGTAGAGTCTTTCATAAAGCGCTGTTAAGCCCCTAAGAGTGACAGAGCCCTTTACATTAAAAGGAAAAATAAGTGGCATAATTAATACTCTAGTGAGGCAAGTTAAAGCTATATGTATCTGCAGCTATCATCAGCACAATTCCAGGGCATTTATCAGACAATCACATGTACATATGGGGAACAGCAGTACAATAGTTGGGCATGAAATATATATATACACCCTTGTAAAAAGCAGCAGAAGTGGGAAATCAGTCAGGTTGAGTGTGTTTGGTAACAAACAAGATCCATCAGAAAACAATTTTATGTCAAGAACGGAGGCTCCTATTATGCCTTATTTTCTTGCTTTATTTTGAATAGCAGCAAGATAAGCAATAAACTGCAAATACCCAGAAGGCACAGCAGGGAACTACTGGCCAATGGGGTTACAGTAAACAAACCATGGACCAATCATAACCAGGATAGTATATATGGCCAGCTCTGACCACACGAAGTCCTCTTTTCTTGCTGCTACGCAGAAAGATAAGTCGCGTTTTTCATACCTCTATTATATTTCATGTTGGTTGCGCGTTTATTGCACTATTGTTGTTTATTTGTTGCCCGCTTGCTGCCATAGTTGTTATTGTGCCTTGCGAGCGTTCGCGCTCGTTTTCACTGTCGGACTCTGCTCCAACTTGCTCCGGTCCCGTTTTCGGCCGCTCCCCCCCCCTTCGCGTGTGACAGCATTTGGTTTCTTCCCACTGCGCACGCTTCCCGCTCCCTGTTCCTCACCGGCTGTTTTCTCTCTGTACTCTGTGGCTCCCAGCGGTTCGTTTGCCTTCCGCTTCCTGAGCAACGCGGTGTCCGCCCCCAGGGGAGTGTCTCCCTGCCATTCCGGCCCGTTTCCGCCCCCTTTGTTTCCTGACGAATTTAACCCCTTCCGTTCCGTTTTTTGCTGCCATGGAACATCCCAGCTCTCCAGAGCTAGATAATGAGGAAAGCGAGGCTTTCAAATCTGACCTCAGTCACTTTATAAATAATTCAGTGGAGACTGCTGTCGAGGCTTCTATGACTCGTGTTTCCAAGCACATGGAAAATTCCCTTTTAAGCCTCATGACCAAAGCTTTGGCCCATTCTGCGGGGGATAGCAGAAAGCGTAAACTGGTTCCTTCCACTTCACTTACCAAAAATGTGTCACTTTTGGGTCGCGAGTCCTCCTCGCATTCGACTGAGGACGTGGTTCCTCCCAGGCCTCCTAGCAAGGAGGGGATAAAGGTTGCTATGTCTAAGAGTAAAACTAAGACAAAAAATGTGGAGGTTCCTAAGAAGCTGGTTATTGATACCATTCCTGACACGGATGATGACGATGATATGGGTGACACTGATGACTTGACAGGTTTATTTCCCTTGATTGATTCTCCTTCCCCCAAGAAAGCGAGATTGGATGCTTTTGCGTCTGAACCTGTATTGGATTCGGAGGGCCATCCTATGTTTGACCCCTCTTCTATCAGACATCCCAATTCTACTGAGTGGTTCCCCACTCCCCATGTGGGAGAGTACATCTCCTCCAAACTCCGTCTGCCTCTGGACAAGTCTGTTCGTGCTAAGCTCAAGTCTGAGTGTCCCAAACCTTCCCTTCCTTGTCATGTCACCGTTACTCCTTCTATAGATCAGCCGCTTCTTACCTTTTTCTCGAAGTTTGGCAAGGATCCTCGCAGGGGTGTGGATAAGGCCTGGTCCACTTGCCAGGACAAGCTTTTTTATGTCGTGGGCCCTTTGGCCCGGGTTTTGGATATGGCGGAGACGACCCGCTTGGAAGGTTCGGACCTTGATCCAGAAGAAATCTCTTTGTGGCTTCAACGATCCTTTTGCCTGTTGGGTAATGCCAATGCGGTGATCATTCATGAGCGCCGTAAGGGCCTGTTGATCAAATTGGATCCGAAGTTGGCCAACTTAGCTACCCAGGATCCAGGTGTCAAGGCTGACGGTCTCTTGTTTGGCGACTCCCTTGTCAAGGATCTCAGCCGTTACGTGTCCACTTTTGCTTCTTTGGACAAGGCGCAATTTTCTATCAAAAAAGTGTTTGCCCCTCGGGTTTTTGGCAGGGCCGGCAGAGGTAGGAACCGCTCTTCCGGCCGCGGTTATCCGAACCAAGGTTCCAGAGGCGCAGCCAATTCCGGCTATCAAGAATTCAAGCCGCAGTTTTATCCCCAAAGAGGACGTGGCTTCCGGGGCCGAGGACAGAAAGGTTTCCGTGCCCACAACAACAACGTCAACAACCAAGGTGAGCCCTCCCCCTCCTATCGGAGGACGTCTTGCTCTTTTTCTTCACAGGTGGCGCGCGCTCACAGCGGATCCCTGGGTCCTCAATTCTGTTCAAGGCTATCTCATAGAGTTTTACGCTCAGCCTTCCCAGACTATTTTTCCTCCTCCGTTGTTTTTTTCCGCAGACGTAGCTCAGCTCGTCTCTCAGGAGATCCAAAGTCTTCTCCAAAAACAAGCCATTCATGTCGCTCCCTTCGATCCCTCAGGTTTTCTAAGCTCCCTCTTTTTTGGTTCGAAAAAAGAACAAAAAAGTTCGTCCAGTCATCAATCTCAAGTGGTTCAACCAGTTCGTGGTTTATCGCCACTTCAAGATGGAGACCATTCTCCATCTCAGGGATACTTTGCGCCAATCCGATTGGATGGTCAGACTCGATCTGCAAGATGCATATCTTTCAATTCCTATACACGAGTCCCACACCAAATATCTACAATTTCAGTGGTCCGGTGTCACTTACCGGTTTTGTTCGCTTCCTTTCGGACTTTCTTCCGCTCCTTGGTGCTTCACCAAGGTGATGAAACCAGTAGTGTCCTATCTGCGCTCCCTAGGTATTCGTCTCATCATTTATCTGGACGATATCTTGATCATGCACTCAGACATGCAGACTCTTCTTTCCCACCTCGATGTCGTTCAGTCTCTCCTCCTAGATCTGGGTTTCCTCATCAATTCCGAGAAATCCATGTTAGTCCCTTCTCAGAGTGTAGAATTTCTAGGCTTCCGCGTGGACTCTTCCACCGCATCTCTTTATCTTCCAAAATCCAAGGTTTCAGCAATTCGGTCAGAATTATGTCAAATTCTTCGCCTTTCCGAGGTGTCTCTTCGTTCTCTTGCAAGGGTCGTAGGCCTTTTGTCAGCCTCCATCCAAGCGATCTTTCCCGGGCCTCTGCACTATCGAGCTCTGCAGCGCTTAAAGATACGTCATCTTCGCCAAGGCTTGGCGTATTCGGATCTTATCCAGCTGGACCTAGAATCCCGTCTCGAACTACAATGGTGGATAGACCATTTAGATGCGTGGAACGGGAGGACGATTTTTGCAACGGCCCCAGATCTTGTATTAGAATCAGATGCCAGCCTATCGGGTTGGGGCGCCCGATGTGGTTCAATCTCGACTGGAGGTACATTATCTCCAGAGGAGTCGTCATTGCACATAAACTGTTTAGAGATGCTGGCAGGCTCCTTTGCAATCCGCAGTCTGGCAAAACACAAGGCAAGTTGTTCCATTCTTTTTCGGATGGACAATGTTTCTGCGGTCCGCTACATAAACCATCTAGGTGGCACAAAGTCAAAACCTCTAGCGGAACTTGCAAAGAGTCTTTGGGAATTCTGTCTTCAACACAAACTTTCTCTTCGAGCAGAATATCTTCCGGGCAGTCTCAATGCCATCGCGGATTGGCACTCTCGATATCTTCGAGATTCAAGCGATTGGAAGCTGCTTCCCTCTGTCTTTCTTTCTCTCTCCCAGAAATGGGGTCCCTTTTCTATCGATCTCTTTGCTTCCCGTCTCAATTCCCAACTTCCCGCTTTCTTCAGCTGGAGACCGGACCCTCTTGCTCTCGCAACAGATGCATTCCTTCAGGATTGGTCCCTGCGTCTCAATTATGCGTTTCCTCCATTCCTGATGATCAACAGGGTTTTGGCCCAGGTTCGTCGTCAGTCGACATCCTTGGTTCTCCTGGCTCCTTTCTGGCAAGCTCAAATCTGGTTCCCCTCTCTCTTGGAGCTGGCGGTGGACTTTCCGGTGCTTCTTCCCTTCAGCGAAGATCTCCTGCTGGACCCACAGGGTCTTCCCCACGCCATGGTTCTAGACAGATCTCTGGTTCTGTCCGCTTGGAGGATTTCCGGTCTTCCTCGTCTGACGTCTTTATTTCACAGGAGGCTTCAATCTTTATCAGCAGAGCTTGGGCCCCTGGCACCTCCAGAGCCTACAAGTCCGCTTGGTCTTTATGGGCAAGCTGGTGTATGGAACGGTCTGTCGATCCCTTTTCAGCTCCTTTAAGCCTCGTGGTTAATTTTTTGGCTTCCGAAGCCAGTGCGGGTAAGTCCTATCGCACTGTTAACCTCTACAGATCTGCTATCTCTTTGAATCATTGTCCTATTGACAATAAACCTGTGGGTTCCCATCCTTTGGTGTGTCGCCTGCTTCGTGGAGTTCGATTCTCAAAACCTCCGTTGGCTAAGTATTCCTTTTTGTGGGATGTTAATTTGGTGTTCAAATTGTTTATCTCATGGCCTGACAATGATGCTCTCTCTCTCAAAATGCTTTCAGCCAAACTTACCATGTTGTTATGTTTAATTTCAATCAAACGTGTCTCTGATGTCAGAGCTTTGGATTTGTCTTCCAGACAGTTTTCACCTTCTGGTGTTTTGTTTCAGGTTCACAGGCGTACCAAAACTAATTTACAATCTGTGTTTTATCCTTATTTTCCTTCACAACCCCAACTTTGTGTTGGTCAATGTTTAAAGAGTTATGAGCAAAAAACTGCTGGTCTCAGGTCTTCCTCTCATTCGCAATTGCTCATTTCTTTTCGCAAACGCCATCATCCTGTGTCCTCTGCCACTTTAGCCCGTTGGGTGAGGTGGATCACGTCCCTTGCGGGCATTGATGTTACTGCTTTTGGTGCGCACTCCACCAGGGGTGCTATGGCCTCTAAAGCCTTTTGGGCAGGCTCTCGTTTGGAGGATATCCTGAAATCAGCAGATTGGTCTAATGATGTGATTTTCAAAACGTTTTATTGCAAACCTGTTGTTTCTGCTTTTTCTGTAGTTGTTAATATGCTTTGAACAAGCATAATAGGAGCCTCCGTTCTTGACATAAAATGTAGATTTTCCTAGTATTTATGACGGAAAGTCTTAATTTTATTAAAGACACGGAGGCGAGTATTATCCCACCTCTACTCTACTAATTTTGTTTGTTTTTTCCCACCCTTAGGAACTCCGGCTTTACCACCAGCCTCCAACTAAATCGACGTCTGTTCCAGTGGATGGACTTTCTTCATCTACGAGTTTCCTCCAGTGCTATCCTGCAGTCCTGGGTTTCCTACAGGATCTTCTGGCTTGGATTAAGACTTTTTGCATTTTAGTGTCTATATTTCCATTGTTTATGCATTCTCTTTGACTTCTCGCACAAGAAAAGAGGACTTCGTGTGGTCAGAGCTGGCCATATATACTATCCTGGTTATGATTGGTCCATGGTTTGTTTACTCTAACCCCATTGGCCAGTAGTTCCCTGCTGTGCCTTCTGGGTATTTGTAGTTTATTGCTTATCTTGCTGCTATTCAAAATAAAGCAAGAAAAGAAGGCATAATACTCGCCTCCGTGTCTTTAATAAAATTAAGACTTTCCGTCATAAATACTAGGAAAATCTACATTATTGTGTGAATAGTGCCTTGGGCTGACATAGAAGTAGTTTCATCTTATTTATTTATATCCTACAGTGTAAATTATTCATTTCTGGTTTCACAATTAAACACCTTAAAATATTTACTGTGTTAAGCATTGACATGATTTATATTTGCTTTTACAATTTATAAGCCAATTTAGCAAAGTTCATTGGCTAAACGATTATGGATTCAAGAGAAACCTTTGCAGTGTTTAAGAAAAGCTTGTTTTCTCCTTGCCACAGCTTTGAGCATCTCTGGAGACACCTGTGCGCCCCTACGTGGGGCTGTCCCACAGTTTTAAGACTGCACCTTTGAGTTTTGGCTGGGCACATGATCGTGATATGGATATGTGTTATATTATTCATCAAGATGTATTAATATTGCTTCAGTTACACGTGAGAAACCTTGAGGTTAAATCTTCTTAAAATAGAATATAAGCGAACCTAATTCGCCCTGTTCCACACCCAGTTTTACATATACCTGCAACTATATCATGCCCTGGGTCAGTACACTTCCAGTTTGCAGGAGATCCCAGAATTTAACCATATTAAGGCACAACTGTTGTCAGGGGTAGGTTTGGGGAGGGGTGGTGCTGGGGGAGGGGAGGGGGGGGGGTGATCTCCCAGATTTTCCATACCCTTATTTGTAATGTACCAGAGACAATGGTCTAGCTCAAACAAACATGGGCAAAGTGGATGAGTAAGTTGGAGGAGGATGTTCAAGTTCAAGTTCAGAAATTTGTATAGCGCACTACTCACCCAGAGGGTCTCAAGGCGCTTGAGGGAGGGTGGGTGTTTTATTTATCGAATATCCAAGTTTTTAGTTGCTTTCTGAAGGAGAGGTGGTTCTGTGTAAGGCGGAGGTGGGTGGGGAGAGAATTCCAGGTTTTGGCCGCTAAGTAGGAGAAGGATCTTCCCCCCCATGGTGGATCTATGGATGCGCGGAATTGCGGCGAGGGCTTGATTGGACGATCGTAGTTGGCGGGTGAGGGTGTAGAAGGACAGTCGCGTGTTGAGGCATTCGGGTCCTAGGTCGTAGAGGGCCTTGTGTCAGTGGGTGAGGAGACGGAACGTTATTCTCTTGTTGACTGGGAGCCAGTGGAGGTCTTTCAGGTGATCGGAAATGTGAGCTTGACGGGGGAAGTCCAGTATGAGTCTGGCTGAGGCGTTTTGGATGCGTTGGAGTTTTTTCTGTAGTTTGGCTGTAGTTCCGGCGTAGAGGGTGTTTCCGTAATCCAGTCGGCTTGTGACCAGTGCGTGGGTGACTGTCTTTCTTGTTTCGGTGGGGATCCAACGAAAGATTTTTTTGAGCATGCGTAGGATGTTGAAGCATGATGATGAGACGGCGTTGACTTGTCTGGTCATCGAGAGGGAGGAGTCTAGGATGAAGCCCAGGTTACGTGCGTGATCCGTAGGTGTGGGTGCGTTTCCCAGGGCCAGTGGCCACCATGAGTCGTCCCAGGCGGAGGGGGATGAACCTAAGATGAGGACTTCCGTTTTGTCCGAGTTCAGTTTTAGACGGCTGTTCTTCATCCACTCGGCTACATCTTTCATTCCTTCGTGTAAGTTGGTTTTGGCGGTGTTTGGGTCTTTGGTGAGGGAGAGGATCAGCTGGGTGTCGTCTGCGTAGGAGATGATGTTGAGGTTGTGTTGGCGTGCGATGGATGCGAGTGGACTCATGTATACGTTGAAGAGGGTAGGACTGAGTGATGATCCTTGTGGTACGCCGCAGATGACTTCGGTGGCCTCTGATTTGAAAGGGGGGAGGCGGACTCTCTGGGTTCTTCCGGCGAGGAACGAGATGATCCAGTCCAATGCTTTTCCTTGTATTCCGACGTTGCTGAGGCGTTGTATGAGAGTGTTATGACAGACTGTGTCGAAGGCGGCGGAGAGGTCAAGTAGTATGAGGGCAGCTGTTTCTCCGTTGTCCAGTAGCGTTCGGATGTCGTCTGTAGCTGCAATGAGGGCGGTTTCGGTGCTGTGTTTGGCTCGGAAGCCGGACTGTGAGGGGTCGAGGGATTTGTTGGATTCGAGGAAGGCGGCGAGCTGACTGTTGACGGCTTTCTCAATGACTTTGGCAGGGAAAGGGAGGAGCGAGATGGGGTGGTAGTTCTTAAGTTCAGAGGGGTCTGCTGTGGGTTTCTTCAGAAGGGCGTTGAGTTCGGCATGTTTCCAGCTTTCCGGGAAGGAGTCGAAATAACAGTTGATGACATCGCGGAGATGGGGTGCGATGATGAAGTCTGCTTTGTTGAAAATGTGGTGGGGGCATGGGTCGGTTGGCGATCCTGAGTGGATGGAGTTCATTAGGCGGATGGTGTCTTCAGTAGTGATTGGGTTCCAGGCGCAAAGGTTGTTAGAGTGCTGTTTTGGTTCGGAGGTGGGTGGAGTGGACTGGTCTTCGGACTGGTTTTCAAAGCTGTTATGTATGTCGGCGATTTTGTTGTGGAAGAATGAGGATAAGGAGTCGCAGAGGTCTTGGGAGGGAGTGATGTCGTTGGTGCCGGCGGTGGGGTTGGTAAATTCCTTTACGATGTAGAATAGTTCCTTGCTGTTTTGGGCGTTGTTGTCAAGTCGATCTTTGAATACTGTTTTTTGGGTGGATCGGATCAGTTGGTGGTGTTTGCGGGTGGCGTTCTTGAAGGTGGCCAGGTTGTCAGTTGTTGGGTTTTTTCTCCAGGCTTTTTCGAGGGTGCGGCAGAACTTCTTGGATTTCTTGAGGTCATCGTTGAACCAGGGGGCTTTTTTGCTACCTTGCTTGATTTGATGGTTTTTCAAGGGTGCTAGTTCGTCGGCGCTGAGGGTGATCCATTGTGTGAGGTTGGTAGCTGCTTGGTTTGGGTCCGAGGATTTGGCAGGAGGGTTTAGGTGAAGTGATGAGGAGAGCTGGGTGGTGGTGATTTTGTTCCAATTTCTTCGGGGACTAGGTTGTGGGGGGTTGTGGGACGTGGTCTTTTTGTAGTTGAAGTGAACGCAGCCGTGGTCCGTCCAATGGAGAGCTGTGGTGTGATCGAAGGAGATGCTGGAGGTGAAGATTGGGTCGAGCGTGTGCCTGGCAAGGTGGGTGGGGGTGTCGACAAGTTGTTTGAGTCCGAGGTTGGCCAGGTTGTCCAGAAGGGTGGTGGTGTTGTTGTCGTTATTCTTTTCCAGGTGGAAGTTGAGGTCTCCCAGTAGAATGTAGTTCTCGGAGGGGAGGGCATGTGGGCTGATGAAGTCAGTGATGTCGTCGCAGAATTGTGTGCGGGGTCCCGGAGGTCTGTAGATGAGGGTGCCTCTGAGTGTGGTCTTGGGGTCAGTGTGGATCTGGAAGTGAAGGTGTTCGGCGGATGTGAGGTTGTCGTCGGAATTGGTCGTGATGCGGATGGTGTTCTTATGGACGATGGCTATGCCTCCTCCAGTTTGGTTGATACGGTCCTTTTGAATGATTTTGTAGCCGTCCGGGATAGCTATGGTGATGTCGGGCGCTGAAGAGGCGTTCATCCAGGTTTCTGTAAGGAAGGCGATATCCGGCGATGTGGTGTCGAGTAGGTTCCAGAGTTCAATGGAGTGTCTGTGGACCGAGCGGGTGTTGAGCAGGAAGCACTTTAGGTGGTTTTTCTCGGAGCACTGTTTGGGGTTATTGGATTTGGAGTGGGTCCTGATGCAGTCGAATTTGCAGGAGTGGCAGGTGAAGGATCCATGGGTGTGTCCTGGGGTAGCTTGGTAGCATTTTGGTGTGCGGCCGGGGTTAAGGGCTGAGAGGGTTGCGGCGTCGTACGTTATGCGGGTGGAGAGGAGTTTGCGGGGACCAGGGGGTCTGGCGCTGGGCTCGGTCCAGGCGCGGACGGGCGTAGACGGGCTTACCTTTGGCGCACCTTCGGCGCGCATGGGGCGCGATGGCTGCGCGTGAACGCTGCGCGCAAGTGCATCTGTCATATGTGGATAGTGGAGGGGGGTGGGGCGAGGGAGGGGCAGCTGGGAGGCTGGAGCGGGGTGGAGGGCCGGGCTGGGAGGCACAATCAACAACAACAAAATGGCAGCGAGCCAACAGTCAAATACGACTATACAGTGACCCCAAATCGCTATGCAAAGGCACAAATTAGGCAATCAGGCACAAATTATTCACGCAGGTAAGGCAGCAATCGAGTAAACAATGAAAGCGCAGCTCAATAGTAAAGCGCTACGAAACAATTACATTCAGGCACCTATAATAATTGCAGGAGCAGTGTGAGCAAAAGCGCAGTTGTTTACAAAGGTGAAGAGCAGTTTGCCAGTATAGCGCTACGATACCAGTATCGGGGCAGGGCAGGGAGCAGCGTGAGGAGCGGCCGCTTCTGTGGAGCACAGGGCGGTCACCCTGCAGGAAGCAGGATGAGTGGCTGGAGGCCTTCATGGCTCCTAGAAATTTCCGCAAGGCTTAGAATGACCCAAATACATTACCTACACACTACTAACCTGACACCCCAACGGCTGGGATATACAGGTATTGTCTCAACCCCAAATTTGCTCTCTGCCAACATCCCCCGGCAGACTTCTTGCACATGATCTGGGAGTATTTGCCTTGTACAGGATTCAACCCTCTCGGCCATCCTCAATAAACCGCTTGAACTGACTCCGAAGTTATCTTCTTAGGCTTAATGGAGTGGTTTTAATGACCTCAAGGTGAGAGGACGTTGAAGGGGATGCAGCCTTGGTGGCCAAATGTGGCATTGTATGCTCCTGGAAGCAGCCCAAAGCGCCCAGTATCAAACTATAGCGAGCCAGCATGGATTGGTGTGCCAAACAGAAGGAACCAATTTTCATAGCCCGGGGCTGCCCTTGGAAATTCAGCAAAATGTGGGGCCATTGGGGGGAATATTACAGACTAACCTCCATATAGAGAACTGTACCCTGAACTGTCACTCGCTAATGAGACTGGCTGCTGAGGGTGGTGGTGGGAAGATGGGTGAGAGCAGGATGCACAAGTATGTTTGCCGTATTTGGCTCAACTGTAATCAAAACCAATAAAGTAAGGTTATAAATAATAATAATAAAAGGAAACAATGAAATAAAAGTTGATTGTGTTGTCAGAGCCTTGTACACAAGAATAGGGACAATTGCAACAAGCACTGGCAAAACCAACAAGCTGAATGGCTGAAGTGGGAAGGCTCCCTGTCACATGCGTCATGCTGTCGTGGGTGGAAGCAAAATGTAAATGACCGTTAAACAAACTAATGGATGAAGAGAACTGACTAAATTACCCTTCATGTGTATATATTTGTATAATTTATTCATGACTTTTTTATTACATGATTTTTAAACCTAAAAAGGAAAAAGGGCATTCACAATGAAGAGCACACAGAATGGGACTTTTAGGCAGCTAAAGTGCACAAGTATTTTTAACATTTATACAAAAAGTAGCTCTAGCTGCTTTGTCTGTTCTTGGCTTAAAGGTTCCCCACCCGTAGACGGACTATCTTTGAAAATGATGCAGTCCCAGTCATAGGACAGAACAAGCAAAAAGCACAATCCTGGAAACAAGCCAGATGCTTGACCCTGGCACATCAATACCTGGAAGTTCAATGTTACCATGACAATAGGTCAAGCTGTAAGCAGGCAAGCCCCTGGCTGGGCCGAACCTCCTTGCTTGGTCTTCTTTGTATGGAATCGTAATATGATTTGGCAGTGTTGAAGTGTTCTGCTTGGAAAGAATTGGACAACCACAACGTTTGTGCATTTTGTGTTTATTTATTGTTATGACCAGTTCGGACAAAATATGTTATATTATTAGAAGTATAATCTGTCTTCACAGAATTGGACTAAATAGGAAATGAAACTGAAATATTCACAACATATGTTTTTAGTTACACCAGCACTTTATTCTGCTATGTGGCACAGCAAGGTTAAAATATCATATAAGTCTGTTGATTATGTGTTTTTTAATAAGCACAACAGTTTGACTCATTAGCACGTTTACTCATGATATGGTAAATATAATTACTTACGACCTAATATTCTGCCATCCAACCTTATACATGAATAGAAGGGTGCAATACAGGCCAAAACAATACAGAATCCCATGTGCAGCATTAAAAGTGGGAACATGTAACCCATGCTACCTACATTATTATGTATTAACATTGAAGTGTTAGCAGTTAGCATTCTGTGTTTGAATATTTAGGGGACTCCTCCTTCCCCTCACCTGGCATTTCAGGGGTCCTGTGTTAGTTTCATATAGAAACTCAATGGTGCCTGGAGGTGCTCTCATTCTTACCATCATGCCAATGTAGCCTGAATATGAATTTACCTTGGAAAAAACCAAAGACAAGAGGCATTTGGCAAAACAGGAACAGTTGGTTTAATCAAACACTTTGTCCAGGAGCACAGTTACAGAAACGAGTCTGAGGACTGTTTCTAAGTACAATCAATATGAGCAAGTCTTTATATAGTTTTAGGTATCATCTAAATACTTCAGTCAATCCTTGTTTGGTGAAATAATGTGGGCCTTGTCTATGAAGTCATAAATAAGGCCCTGGATAGCAAATCCAGGTGGTCTTCGGCCTTGCATGGACACAATGGGGGATGTGGGTAATGTGTCCAGATGTCCGGCATCAGGGGCACGTGATCACTGCGTGTACTGTGTGCGCTGTGCCCTGATTGGCTATGTGTTCCTAACTTCATGTGGCATCTGACTTTATGATGTTTTGGGAAGACACACAACCCTCTGGCCACATGTGCCTTATTGGGGCCAATCTCCCTGGACCATTGTGGTGTTTGCACGTATCAGAGTGATGGACCTGAGTTTCTTGTTTGCGCTTTTATCTGCCGGCAACGTGTTACCCCACCTTACATAGCAGAGCCTGACTGACCACGTGTTTCTGAGTCACGGTTGATGGAGAGTTCATGACGGGTGAGTTTGTTAATAGTGATACGATTTCACTCGTAAATGCAAACGTATCATTATAAACATTGACATTGAAGTTATCATTATTAAACCAGTCCTCAGAAGAATCTGAATCTTACCGGACAGACATGACCTCTGCACAGACTAGTGAAAAATCCTGTAATAGTGTTACCAGGGTGTTACCTCATTCTTCTATTTGAAAGGATTTTCATGGAGACATGGAGATCAAGGCTAATCAAATGTGTCATGGATCAATTTGATTATAGAAGAAAAATATGAAGGTTATGCTTTACAAAGTTATGGAGGAAAGGGAAACTGTCGTGGAGCAATCTACAGTAGAGAAGAATTCTTTCACAATTTTAAACCCTTCATTTGTGTTATTATCAGCTGACTTTAAACATGTATGTAAAAAAGTGAGTTATTGGTTGAGAGGGGTGAAAGCCCCACACAAGCAACAACCACATTCTTTGCCAAGGTGAATCACAAGTCACAACATTAACCAATGCTTAACCTATGGTAGCTTGTCACAAAGCAATCAGGCTTAAATTAGGGCTAATTATAAAGTATGTATGCAGCACACAAACAGTAATAAAGTAAAAACATAACAAAAGAAAAATCCCAAACCAATTGAGGAAAATAGAGTAAATTGTAATAAATACATTGATACAAAAACAAGAAAAATCCAATAGCAGAAGTGGAGATATTCAATTTAAAATTTGTAGGTAGATATAGTGCCTAAAAGGACAAAGTAACACTTGTGGTTGTGCTTGACCGGAGGAAAGTCACGAGTTCATGCTGACCATGATGCGATCGCAGTTCGGATACAGGGACAAGGTTAGTCCCACTGAAAAAGTCTGGCATGAAGAGTACCGTTTGCAATGGAGGAGGATGTAAGGAGTAGGGAGAGGGTCACGGATGGTGGTCACTGTAGCATGAAGAGCAGGCCTATAATCATCGAGGGTTGTTGCTATAACGCAAAGGTCTGTTTGGGTATCGTGGATGGTCATTGCTGGAGCTTCGCTTTGGCAGTCTCTGTGGGCTGCTGTTTTTGCAGTGCGAAGTGCAGATCTCACATTGCTGGTCATCACTGGTGTTCACTGTAACGCGAAGAGTCGGGTTCACCGGAGCTTCACACTGGTTGTCCTCACAGGGTACAGAGTCTCAGCACGAACGGACCCGTTCACAGTCACCAATTGCCCAAAACTTGAGGATTTCTCCTTTTCTTGAAGAGGAGGGAACTCTGATGCCAGCCAAGTATCCATGACCTGGGAAAGCACCTCTTGAGGATCAAGGACTCAGTCTAACAGCAGCCAGCAGGGCTTAGGCAGGTCCAGTTGCAGGTCCATGCACGTTCAGTTGCAGCAGGTCAGTGGCAGAATTTGCAGGGAGGCCTCTGGAGCTTGTTGTGTCCCTATACCTCAGAACAGGAGTTCAGTCAACTGAACCCTAGAGTCAGTCATGTCACCTGGTAAAAAGAGAGCCAGTCCAGTATTTCTTCAGTGGGTTCAGGACAGACCTCAGGCAGCAGGACAGTCCTCTTTGGGACAAGGCAGGCCTCGAGCAGCAGGTCATTTCTATGGGGAACAAGGCTGCTCTTCCTCTTGTAATGTCTGCAGGTCCAGGAGTGTAGTGAAGAGTGGCTCAGGTGGTTCAATATTTATACCTTGTGCTAGCCATTGATGTGGGGGGATATCCTATACTACCCCCACATCTAGTTCTGAAACAATATTTCATTACCCTGTCAAGCCTTCAAGTAGTGTGGGGTGACAAAAGACTAGTATCAGGTTCCTTTATGTGTGTGCAGAGGCAGACCTTTGAGATTTAATTGGGGAAGGAAACAGCTCAGTCTAAACCATACTGGCAGAATTGCCCATCTTACTAACACTTAGCCCCTTTTGTCTCACTGCCTGTGAGGAATATACAAAGTTCAGTAGCTAAGCTATTCACAGTCATAAGACACAAGACACTGGTAGCAGGCACTAAATTGTTAGGACAAGAAAATGTAAACTTTCTAAAAGTAGCATTTTTAAAATTATGATTTGAAATCGACATTACCATTAAGAGAATTTTAGATTGCAATTTAAATGAGTCCAAATGTGGCATTCCTATTTGTTCCCAGTCAAAGATTAGCACTTATTAAATGTAATAAGGCAACCAAATGGTATCCAATAGGAGCTATAGGACTTACAGTAATGGACAAATAATTCAGGAGTCTTTCACCACCAGGACATCTAAAACTTGAAACACATATTCTATTGTTTACATACAGTGCACCCTGCCCTCTCAGCATTTAAAAAAAAATTAAGCTACCTTAGGGGTGACTTATATGCAGTAGCAGCTGCTACCGGACAGAGGTGGTGGGCGAGAAGGGAAGGGGTGAAACCCCCCCCCACCCCCAAGAAAGCAGTTACTCGGGTATGGCCAGCTGCTGCCTCTCCTCCGTCCTCTTTATCTTCTTCCTCTCTTGAGTCCCGGCAGCAGGAAGCACCCGAGCTCCCAGAATCCCCTAAGCCAATAACAATGCTGCTTTCAATATGACAGCAGCATTGTGATTGGTCTGAAAGCTGTGGTTCGGTGCTCAACAGGGACTGGGAGTCTCTGCATGTTCTCCACCCAGGCTGTGCAATATAGCCGGTGGAGAACATCAAAGTGCACATGACTGTTTTGCCAGCCCAGGATGGCGGGCCAAACCTTCATGCGCACTTAGAGAGTGCCATCAATCCTCCCCCCTGCCCTGGCCCACCGTGTATAAAACTGAGCCACTGCAGTAGGAAAAATAAAATGATAAGAACGTTGCTTTATTACCTTTTTTTTTCTCCTTTTGAGCTGCTCGGATAGCAGTGGGGTGACACTCCTCCACCTTAGCGGAGGAGCCGCTGCTGCTTATATGTATCAAAAAGGAAGGTTTAGGCTTGGTGAAAGGTTTATTGTGTCAGGCCAAATTAGCAGTTATAAAACTGCACACAGAGGCTGCAGTGGCAAACTTGAGACATTTTTTAAAGTGCTACGTATGTGATTGGCACAATGAGTGCTGTAGATTAACTACTATCTTTTAATTTAAAGCTTCTGGTGTTATTTTTCATATAGGTACCCTAATATAGACCCGGGAAATATCATACCCCTTCACCTACATTACCTCCCTTACACTACACCGTAACAAGCCTTTTAGGATTGAAAATGTACCTAGTTCTAGTCTTGGGAGCAGAAGGAGGGTTTTTACTGAACAATAGTGTTCTATAACTTCATCAATAGAATCACACAGTATGAATGAATATTCATAAGGGTTCTTGGAAACCAGGCAGGGGCTAAACCACCTGCATAATATCTACGTTTAAGGTTCATCCCATACGTTATCCTCAAATCCAACAATGGCTAATACAAGAAACAAGGGACAAAGTAACCCTGTATACTTTCTGTATAAATATAGCACTTCTTTCTAGTGTTAGCTAGAGGGAACCAAGACTTCCTCGCGGGGTGTCCAACTCGAGACCAGGACGGGGTCTCACACTCTCTCACTTCAGGTAATGGGGTTAGACTAAACCAGAGGTATTCTTGGCTTCACACCTACTCACATGCTAGGTACACTTAGGTACATCTAGATAGGCACAGTAGGAGTACGTGCTTTCATTTATCATTCATTTTTAATTCATGTATGTATTCATGATTATTGCAAGATGGTAGAACTGTACTATCCTTTCATATTCACTGTACTGCTAATCATATATATCTGCTACTGTCTAACGGTTTTTGCAGCACATCTATTTTACACTAGAAATAAAATTGCAATAAGTTCTTATTGTAACACGCCCGACTGTTTCTTCTGTGTAACTCTCTGAGATTAAGTAAGTGAGCACGAGTGAATGAACGAAAAGTGATACTTTGTTTCCACGATCCTGGGGGATCAGGGTTGTCATGTTCTAAGGTTGCCAGAAACTATTCTCTCGCCGATAAGAGGAGATTCTAGTGGCACTGTGAGCTAGCTAATGCAAACAGGGCATTCTTGGTTGAGGTGCTCTGAACCAGTCTGCCACCAAAGCCACAGTTTATGTTATCTGAACGCGTAGATTCTGTATAGGAATATATAGGAACTGCACGACATGGCACCACCAACGTTGGTTGGGTACTTATTTAACAGTAGAATCTGAGTAGTTCAGTCATGCTATTCTCAGAGACCCCTACTCACAAAAAAGCCAGAAATGTCTGGAGTGGGTGGGCACAAATTCCGCCACAGCTGGGTAGGCGAAACATCCTATTTATTGGCTGCTGGTTAATCAAGCTTAAAAGACACAGTGTTCCTAAAATAGTGCAATAAAACTTTATCTTAGTTCACTTGAACAAACTTTGTCTCTGTTACAAAATGACGAAGGGTGAAAATAACAGAGTAGTGGATCGACACCTCTCTACAGGAGAAGAAGATGTGGGCGCAATACAAATTGCACCTAAATTCAGACATACAATCACCCTGAAACTATTAGAAAGTGGTTTACAAGCTAGGGGTGGCATAGCAGCTTTCGTGATTGAGGCACACAAATCAAACAAAACCGAGGTATTTTATTTGTGGGTTACATTCCCAGCAGCAGATGCACGAACACAGACATTTCACTACTATACAGATGGAGATGCACCATTGGAATAGGGTCTGTTTGAGGACATAGAGATTCCACTCACATACCAGGAACACCAATGCTGATTTAAAGGCGCCCTACCCCACATAAGAGGAAGAGTAAGGCTTGGTCCGTTAGGAAGACCAGGAGCAACATGGCCAATATTAGCAGCCTACACACCTCATCCTGACATTTAAACAATGCCACAAGGAGACTTACTCATCCAACACAAAGATTTAATTAAAATCTACAAAAACTTGACACAATTTGTCATGAGGACCTTCACAGTCCAACCAGCAACAGTTGCAAAAAATGGAACTCAATCTCAGAATACAGCAACTAAAATTACTCCACAAACATTACACGCAGTAATGGGCGAAACGCGAACAAATGCCGTTCTGGGTAGCTCAGAAAATAACGCAGTTAGAGGCAGTATTCCAAGATTCTACCCCAATTGTAAAACACAGAATGCTAACAATCTGCTTGCCCAAGGGGATAACACCACAATTAGAGGATTGTACCACTTGGGGTACAGTCTTTGCTGCCATTCATACCAAGACTAATGGTAATCCTTCATTAGCGGTGATACAATCAATACTGGGATTCCTACATTTTGGCAGAACATACACTTTGGATTACGTGGAAAGAGTAAAACCTTTTTACGACTTAATAAAACCTGACTTTTCAGTTAGACAATGGACACAGGAACACACAAACATCCTATGTTCACTACAAGAAGACATCATAGCTTCAAAACACTTACAGACATGTGTGAACGTACGCAACTTAGTGATCCGTGTAATTGCAGGTCAATGCGGGTACACCTACTTAAGCTTCAATGACGGAGAAACATTACCAATCGCTTACAAATCACATCTGTACACAAACACAGAAATGCGTTTCACTTCAACAGAGAAAATCCTGACAGCCATTCAGACCGCTGTAGCAAGAGGAAGTGCACTGGCTCAGGGGAAACGCATAATTGTCGTAACCCCGGTACCAGCTTTAGAAGCTGTTACAAAGGCTAGCATTCCAAATGCAAAAGCGTTACATCCAAAATGGATACAATAGGCTAATTCTCTTACTGCAATGTATGTTGAATACAGATTTGATCTGAGTCTAAAAACACAAGCATTCCTGCAATACGAACAAAAATATCCTCTACCAAATGAAATCTTGTGAAGTAAGCTGGCTCCAAGTGTTGAGGTGACACAGCAGATGTAACCACGTTGTGTCCTTCAAGCTATTTATTCAAATCCATAACATCCAAGGTAACAGGGATAACAGGTAAAGAAGCCCCACCAGGAGCAGCCTGGTAGCCGCTCAGCCCATCCTCTCAACTGTCTCACACACACCAGGCACCCAAGCATTCCACTCATGTCAACATTCCATACAGAACACTCACACTGGCTGAGCAGCTAGTTACAAAGTAAAGGGGAACACTAATAACACAACATGAAGATACTACATTATCTTCTCCCTTTAAAAACAAAAACAGGTTAAACCATACTAAAAATGAAAACTATACACAAAATGTACACATGTAATCAATAGTCTAAGACCCAGGGATAAAAGGTAAAAACCAAACCACGAGAGGGAAACAGACTACACAAAGGAAGAGAGAAGGGTGAAAAGATAAATACAAACTATCACCATCCTCCTCCTTCAATAAAACACAAAGAGAACGTTTAGCTCACTAACAACAAGTGAGAAAACACCACATGACACCATGTGCAGAGAGACACAATAGAAAAAATACTACGTGAACTCTACACAGTGACAAACCAAATGGGAGTGGAAACCCCCCCAAACCTCATACACTATAGGTGGACCACACCCATGTAGATACATTTAAATTAGAAACAGGCAGTATGGGTGGACCACACCCATGTACGTACTTACTCAACTTTGTAAAGCATAGACTATGGGTGGACCTCACCCATGTACGTACTTACATACTTTGGATGGACTGCACCCATGTACATACATTTAAACTATGGGTGGACTGCACCCATGAAGGTATTCCTATATAAGGAACACAACCAAAACATCCTGCCAAAATGGGACTTAAACCCATGAAGCAGATTGTAAATGGGACTGGAACCCATTACACATTACATAGGTGGGACTAACACCCCCCATACACAGAGTAGATGGGACTAACACCCATTACCAATAACGTGGGTGGGACTAACTCCCCCGAAAAACTGAGTAAATGAGACTAAAACCCTTTAATAATTACGTAGGTGGGACTAACACCCCTATAAGCATAAACGTGAGTCACAGCCTGACTAACACACACAACTGAAGACCATGTCCAGCACAAAAATGACTCGCAGACATAAATCGTACAACACAATACATAAAATGGGACTAGTACATGAAGATACATCACTTAGGGCTAGATGTAGGTAAATCTATTTTACCACTTCTTAAATACCGAATTTTACCGATTCAGTATTTAAGAAGTGGTAAAATAGAGGGGGGGAGATGTAGGTAATTCCCGATGTGGAATTACCGAATCGGTAATATTCGGTATTTACGGATTCGGTAAATACCGAATCGGTATTTCCTATTGATTCCTATGGGCTGTGAAGCCCATAGGAATCAATGTGAAATACCGATTCGGTAATTACCGAATCGGTAAATACCGAATTCTGCAAGGCTGCAGGGGGTGTCACTTTGACACCCTCTGGCACCCCAAAAATTGACATGTGCGCCATGTGGCACACAGACATGCCCTAAGGGCATGTATGTCTGTCACATGGCATAGGTGTGCATACACACATGTGCATGCACACCTGAATTCGGTATTTTAACACCAAATTGGATTGGGTGGTAAAATACCGAATTTGTACGGCCTTTGGGACTCAGAAGAGTCCCACCTACATCTGAGATTTACCGAATCGGTAAAAATACCGATTCGGTATTTTACAGAATCGGTAAATTTACCGAATCGGTAAATTTACCGATTCTGTAAAAATGTGCCCCTACATCCCAAAAACCCATTTACCGGTCGGCCGTTACCGGTCGGTAAATGGCTCCTACATCTGGCCCTTAAACTCCAAATGACAGGCAAATTAGAGAGAAAAAATGGTGGCATACACTTGTAACCTGACATTCAACACAAATTTGTCATTTCTTTTAAATACAGGCTTATTATTTAAACAAACATTTCTAAAGTAGGATTTCTAAAAGCATTAAACAAAACAACTTGGAGACAATGTCAGGAGATCACTAGCCCAAAATACTCAGGTTAACTTTGAGGATAAGAAAATGTCATCATAGAGAAATAAAAGTCCACTACTATGACAAAACACACAAGATGATGGACGGAATGTTGCACAATGGCAAAACATTCACCCCCAGTCACAGATCTGGGTTTAATCCATCGTTATTTTGCTCACCAAGCCACCCCAGTTCAGACATGGCCATATGCAAATCAGTCTTGACCCTGCGCCTCATGGGAACAGTCCAGCCCGAACTGACAAGCCATGTCATCCTGGACCGGAATCAAGCATCCCAGGACCGGTTTCTGGCTATCAGCCATCTTCAGCCAGGATAGCTTGACTCCAGTGGCTTAGTGAGCACGGAACCCACATCTGGGCATACCCTTCCCACATAGGGTGAACAGTAAAACACACAAGGTGATGGACGGAATGGTGCACAATGGTGCTCTCCACACCACAGAAACCGGTCCTAGGATGCTTGATTCCGGTCCAGGGAAGACATGGCTTGGCAGTTCGGGCTGGACTGTTCCCATGAGTCATAGGGTCAGGGCTGATTTGCATATGGCCATATCTGAACTGGGGTGGTGTGGAGTGCAAAAAAAGATAGATTTAGGCCCAGATCTATGTACTGGGGTGAATGTATGACATTGTTCTGCATTCTGTCCATCAACTGTTGTTTTTGCACTACTATGACGGCGCCAATTGAAATACGATTGCAAAAGGCAGAAGTTTCATTACACAAAGTTCCACTAACAGCAAAGGCAAAGACGAAAGTTAGGTGATGTTCAAATAATGAAGAACACCCCTTGCGATACCTGACTTTTCCAGAGTGAACACCAGATCCTCATGATGCCTGACATTTCCAAAGTCAACCTGAAGTTCGTCCAATAGTCTTAGAGGTAGAGAGAACAAGCTCTGCAACCAGTACTCCTGACACACGCAGCTTCACAAGAATCCTGACATGCTGCATCACCAACGAATTCCAAAGCTGAATGAAGAACAAATGGTCAAACACAAGATGGCTGCACGTAGAGGACGCTGCGCTGGATGGCTCCCTGGGTAGGCATGCTGCAAAGCATCCGAAGCAGCACAAAGGCAAAGAAAACATAGAGCTTCCAAGACTTCACCGACGATCTGTCAGGAGGAGCCACGCACGATTCCATAACTAAGGTGATACAATTTGCGTAATGGTTTTATAGGTTTCATAGCATGAGACAAATAGCAGTGTAGGGCAAAAAAAACAAAATTAAGTCCATAACAATTCTCTTAAATGTCACCCTTGAAAATCACTTTCATCCACAAGTGCCAAATCCCTCTGCACCCCACTCCAAAATGTAGCAAAAGGCACGGGTATCGCATACATAACTTCATTAGCACTGCCTGGAGAAAACATAAAATGGCAACGGCAAGAGCTAACCCAGCAGATGGCATAAATAAACATGCCATATAGTGTCATCAACATTATTCATGAAACCATGAGCTGTTAGACTACTAGCTGATGGTATAGCGTGCAACAAAAACCATCCCGCTGCATGTGCTATAGACTGTGCAGTCAGAAAATCAAAGTCATGAAACGTGATGCTTGAACAGGGAAATCATTTTATTACAGATAAAAGATTTAACTCCACACTGAAGGCTGAAACCTTGCAAACGACAGACTCAATTACAATTCCAAGTTGTAATCTATGCAGCTTTCAAGGCAGTAACACTCAAACTTGTAGAAGATCACGGTAAAACATGTCTTTAAAGCACACTTTTTCAGTAGAAATACATACGTGCACAGAGTACAACACGCCTAGGCTGAGGCTGTCCTGAGTAATGGACACTGGTGGGGCTGCGAGGCGTGTTGCTCTTGTTTCTTCATTTAATTAGTTTCATGTAAATCTTTCTCTTTTTAAGTCCACACTTTCTCTGTTGACACTTTAGTACCATTTCGTCCGTGAAATGTACTAGCGCTGTTTGGTTCCATCAAACCTGAAGACATCCTTTGCTTGTAATCTTGCACTTCTTTGAGATCCCTTGTAAAACATGGATACGTCTCCCACTCGTCGCCAAATGAAGTAAGCTGGTTTCAAGTGTTGAGGTGACACAGCAGACATAGCCAGGTGGTGTCTTTCAAGTTATTTATTCAAATCCATAACATCCAAGATAACAGGGATAACAGGTAAATCAGCCCCACCAGGGTCAGCCTTCTAGCTGTTCAGCCCATCCTCCAACTGTCTCACACACACCAGGCACCCACACCTTTCACTAATGTCAACATTCCACACAGAACACTTACACTGGCTGAGCACCTAGTTACAAGGTAAAGGGGAACACTAATAACATAACATGAAGATACTACATCTTGCCTCTAGATCAGTATGAATATATCATTTACACTGACGGATCTGCTCAACCTGCCATAGGGAGTAAGGAACAATACAGTGTGGCATGCACAATCGTTAAAGGTCGTATGCGGGATGGAAAGATCCATCCAAGTTGCACCAAAACGCAATCTCTAGGAGACTGCACGGCACAGTTGGCAGAGTTAAAAGCATTGATACTGCCACTGGTGAATACGGATCACGAATTCCCCACACTGATAGTGTGTGATTCCTTTTACTGTGTGTAATCGTACAAGGAATAGAACAGAATGGAATCAAAGACGCAAAAGGTGGCACAAGTAGGCATAAAATGCTATGGGAACAGGTAGTTGGGTTGAAAAATGAACTACTAAGGGCTCATGTGATTCATACACTGAGTCATCAACGTGATGACGTTCACATTGGAGGGAATTCATTGGCTGATGAAGCTGCAAAGGGGGCTGTACGCACAGCTTCCGTAGCTGCAATCACTCGTTCAAAAACGTGAATAGACGGTGATATTATGATTGCTGTCATTGCTTTACACAAGGGCAGCTCAGCAGTACCAAAGACATTTCCACTCAAGTACTCCTACAAGTTAGATGCAAACAACATTCCATATTCTCAGATTCCTGGAGTGGGGGATAGAGTAATACCAAATGTTATGTTATGTTATTTGTGTCTTTTATAGCGCTCGGCTACTCAGAGAGTGTCCCGGCGCTTTATTGACAGCCTAAAAAAGACAAACACAACACATAAATTAAAAGAAAACGGGATCAACGAAAAAAAGGAATCTAGGAGGCAAAGAGCCAAGTTTTCAGGCTCTTCCTAAAAGCCAGCAAGTTTGAGGTGCTGCGCAGTGTCAAAGGCAAAGAGTTCCAAAGCTGTGGAGCCCGAGACATGAAGGAACGACCTCCAATACGGGCCCTCCTCACGCAAGGAACAGTAGCAAGAAACATCGACTCTGATCTCAGAGATCGTGACGGATGATAAAAGACAAGCCTCCTTTGAAGATACTTAGCCCCTGCAGCATACAGGGCCTTGTGTGCCAGAGTTAGGGTTTTAAAAACGATCCGCTTCCTGATAGACAGCCAATGGAGGGACTGCAGCAAGCCAGAAACTCTGACTCGCCTATGCAGGCCAAAAATGGCCCGCGCTGCCGCATTCTGGACCACCTGCATCCGTTGCGGGAGATATTCCGGCAGGCCAAGATATAGGGCATTAGAATAGTCCAGTCTTGAACCAATCAAGGCCTGTACCATAGTCCTCCTGTGGTCCTCAGATAGCAAAGGAAGAAACTTCCGAAGCATACGGAGGAGACCAAAGCAGGTGCCAGTGAGGGCAAGGACCTGAGATCTTAAGGTCAGGCCGTTGTCAATTTTGACCCCCAAATTCTTAGCCAGCTGAGACGAACGCACCGGAGGAGACATGTCAGCAGGCCACCATACCTGCCAGTCCGGATCGGATTGACAGCCGAAGAAGAGTACCTCCGATTTATCTGAGTTGCACTTGAGGCTGTTCAGTTGGAGCCATTGAAAAACAGCCCCAAGGCACTCCCGGATACTCTCTCCATCAAAATCCTCTCCTTTCCGACAGGTAAAGAGCAACTGGGTGTCGTCGGCGTAGGATACGATCTGGGCCCCGAAAGACTCAGCCAAGGCCGCCAGAGGGGTCATAAAGATGTTAAAAAGAGTCGGGCTCAGCACAGAGCCCTGCGGGACTCCGACTCCCAATGGCGGCATCTCGGCAGAACTAGAGGAGGCCCAGACCGTTTGACAGCGGCCAGCCAGAAAAGATGTAAACCAGCTAAGCACCGTCCCCCTCAGACTGATTTCATGAAGTCTGACAAGCAGACCCTCATGGGGGACGGTGTCAAAGGCCGCCGACAAATCCAGCATTATAAGCATGGCTCTGCCACCCGAGTCCAGTGTCTCCTTAATGGCGTCAGACACCTCCAGCAGCGCCGTCTCAGTGCTAAGATTAGGGCGAAAGCCCGATAGAGTGGAATGGCGTAGGTCATGTGATTCCAAAAAATTAGAAAGCACAGTGTGCACGTGCTTCTCCAAGATCTTAGCCAATGCAGGAAGGAGAGAGATGGGCCTATAATTGGCCAAGACCTCGGGATCCAAACCAGGCTTCTTAATAAGGGGGATGACCATTGCCTGTTTCCAGGCCGTTGGGACCACTCCTTGGCTCAGAAAGAGATTCAGGAGGGGATTCACCAGCGGATTCACCACTATCGCCATCTTCGCCAGAAATTTGGCCGGACATGGATCGAGCGGCGAGTCCGATTTGAGATTGGCCAAGAGTGTAAAAGACGACGGAGTAGAAATAGGCGGAAAGTCTGTCAGGACTGACCCTTGGGGAACCAATGGAACTGGTCCGTCCTCAAAGTAAGGGGAGACAACAAGCGGCCTCAATGGAAAAGAGTCCTGAATCAGCTTAATCTTAGTAGTGAAAAAGCATGCAAGATCCGATGCCCACGTCTCAGTGGGGGCGGTCTGGGTCACATTCGACCTTGAAGCAGTGAATTCCCTAACGATCATAAAGATCTCTTTACAGGAATTCGAGGCCGCCTCAATCCTCCTGGCAAAGTAACTCTTTTTCTCAAGAAGGATATCTCGATGATAGGCCTTTACCATAGCTCTATATTCAAGTCTGGCAACAAGATCGTACTGGGCCCGCCAGGCCCTTTCCGCCACCTTGCATTGCCTGCGAGAGGCAAACAGCGCTTCGCTGAACCAGGGAGCAGAAACCCGTTTGGACAGCGAACGCGGAGCCCTCAAATATGGATCTTAGACAAGGTTTGATTGTTGCAACACATGAGGGGTTGGGCTCTGTGCATACAGGTGTAACAGCGACTATTTCACTATTGAAACAGTCTATTCGTGGCCAGGTCTAACAAAGCAAACTAAAGACCATGGAGCCTATTAGGATGGCGGGCGGACTTTAGTCTGCCCGCCAACCTAGCGGTGCTGGGACCAGCCACCAGTGGTGCGGCGGTCCCGCACGGGCAATTAGGATGCCACGGTGGCGGTGACATCCCCCATCCACAACATTGTGGTGGGCGGTGCACACAGCACCGCCCGCCACAATACTGTGGCTGCACTGTGTGCATTTGCACGCACAATGTGGCAGGCACTGCCCACGCGATGTGGCCAATAATAAGCAGTAGGCCACGTGGATTCCAAGTAGCAGACGCCCTCCTCTAGCTACAATCCAAGAAGTTCAAACAGAAAGACTCATCACATTTGAAGAGTCTCCTGTAAGGAATGAAGGACTATGCAACAATGCCATGGAACTTGTTCCTCTTGAACATGAAGTTCAACTTCAAAATCAAGCTCAAAATAACAACCAGGTTGCAATTCGACCTAATACAAACATCTCCGTCAACATGCCTCGATGAGGGCAAAATACGATGTCAATAAATCCTGATGCAATTCCAGCAATTGATCCAACTGCTTCTGGCTACCTCATTAACTTTAATACGCCAGCCCAACAAACACACAAGCAACAAGTCAAGAAGTTTCTGGACTTTCTCAAAAAGACTTACCTGGTATCGCCTTGGGTAGAATTCTGGGTAATTACTGGGATACTGTTCTTTCTTTTCTGGCTAGGCTTAGTTATAACTTTTAGCATGCCTATTAATGGACGATACCTTCAACAAAGTTCTACAGCCCAAAAGGTTAATTTGATTCTGAAGCCACATCAGTTGTCACATCGTGAACAAAGAGACTTGTCAACAGTGAAAATCACAGCAGTTCCTATACCGTACGGTATAGTTTGGGACAAGGTTGATTTCAACATATTTGGACAGACTGAACTTTTAAAAATTTCTCATGTATTTAAAATTTAATTGAGTGATATCATTACCGGAATTCCGGGTGAAGAGTGGCAGAGACAGCACATGCTGCGCGTACCGAGGCGAAGGATTGAGTACAACCTCCCTCTGTGTGCCCTCCTCCCTGAAGAAGCAAAACCCTGCAAGACGTAGAGGTACAATGCGACCTTTATTCACTGCACCTTTTTTGGTCCTGAAGAAAGCCTACTGACCTATTGGCAACTAAGGCTGAAACATGTCGACCTTTTTAAAACACTAATGGAGTGCGCTAGAATTCATAACCGATTCAATAGCTGCACAAAGTAATTTTATACTTGTCCAACTCCAGACCTATTAAAATCAATTTTCTGGCAGCTCTGGACAATTTTAATTCATCACCACCTTTTTTCACCCACATTTCCACAATCACTACTGCCTTAACCAAAGGTAAAGCCTCCTGGCGGAGGGTGCACGCACAAAAAACAGACCCAAGGATTACGCACTCAGGTGTTTAAAGAAGCGGGGACACATCATATACCGCTACGAGATACCCAGAAAAACGCGTGTATGAGGGTCTTTTATTGGGAGACACCCACTTACCTACCTGCAGACCTTGGTTTATGCAGGACAAGTGATCCTTTCCCCCTTTTTGATTATGATATCATTACCTCCAGTACACTTTCTGATGATTGGGACACTGCAACTGTTACTAACATGTTGTCTGATTTAGAGAAAACTACCGATTTTCCGAACACTGAAATGCTAGAAGACACTTGAGACTATGACACTTTGTACTGTTACCAACATTATGGTCATAATTTCTTGCACAAATCGATAACACCTAGAAATGTTTTTGAGGACCATCAGTAGGAACGTTGCCCTACACTACCAAAAAGTTGTTTGCAAACATTTGCACAGAAATTTCCATATTGTTCAGTGCTTAACACCACTGACCTGACCTCATATCATTATAAGGTTACACCGACATCAGCACTGAAAATAATGTTGACTAACACCAAACAGATTTACTCTGCTTCCTTTATTGCCCAATTGTCTGAACAGGGTTTTGACCTATGGAAGGACACAATAGACTTAAAATCAGTCTGGGGTTCTAGGGACTGGCAAGTCCAGGGAACAGAAGCGCTATTTAGAGAATGCCTCGTTCCACAGCAGATTATATTTCTAAATGACACTGTGCAACAGACATCCTGTCTTGGACTAGCCAAGAACAAGGACCTTAACACACCTCGGTTTCCAACACCATCACAGATGGAGGGGTGGCAAAATTCAACCTCACAGGAAGGGGCAACAGTAGATTACATTTTACAGTACAATAGATCAGACCCTAATTGGAAAGAATGGTTGGTTTGGCCCTTAGACATGAACAGATGTCAGAGAAGATTCTTGGGTATCACTGAAGGGTTCGATATCCGTAGGCCAGACCCAAGCTATGTACAATGCGAACACCAAGGGGTAGTGACATTGTACAGTGTTGGGAAGTTGTGCCATGATTGGCTAGAAAGCTCAACACTCCCAGAAGTGAAACAGCACTTATCCTTACTCACACAAGAAATGGATCTTAGGGATTTTTTATTAGGTCCCAGGAAACCCCGTCAGAAACGTTTCATATATGCTGGCATTTATGCTGCCTACAATGAAATTTGGAAAATATCCCAACAAGAGGCCACAAAGATTATACGGGAAATATACCGTATTAACTTAGAGAAAGCATTAGCCGTAGTAGTCAATGGGTTAACAACTTTGACCTCCAGGATATATGAATTAGGCAACATTGTATCTTCTGCGATAGACATACTGAAACAAGATTTGGCCATATTACAACACGGGCAATCTCAGCACCGTTCTATTATGTTATTAAGCTGGACACTGCAATCTTTGCATGCAGGCTATGTGCCTTGGCATTTTATCAACAGTACATCTCTGTTTTCTGAAAACAATCTGACTGATAAACAGGTAGAAATGGCACAGAGGGGAGCAAAATATACAATGCTGCGTATTGAAAAATTCGATAGACTACCATTTACGGTAGCAGAATCACCATCTACAGAGTGGCTAATCCATGGCCACATAACTCGACCGGTCACTATTTTTCAGTTTCAATATTGCCTTGAGCAAAGGCAGGCAGGCAAATATGAAAAAATGGGTAAGAAATACATTAAGGAATCCTGGGAATTACCATACAGATTTCGATGCCGGAGTGGGGATCATGAAGTGTGTCTAAGCGGCACAAACTGCAAGAACACTTTAAGCGGTTCTCTCATGTGCATGGAGCATGTAATGGTTCGGTAGCAAATTTGTCCTGCCACATGAAAGGGACTCCAGCGGCTGTGATTACTCCGGGATTCAAGCTGCTCTCGAATGGGAGTTACATGATGCTGAACCTTCAAGGTTGCTGAGGGATACTTCTGGGCTTTGCCTATCTGGTCACTGTGAACTCCAGGGTTACTTGCTGTATACAAGTATTGTTTCCCCAATGCATACAGTCAGGGAGGCGCCGTTATGGCCTTCGTTGAATGTTTCCTTTATACAATTTGATACTTTGAGCAGACTGAAAGCCATGCCTTCACAGCAAACTGTACCCTTCACCTCCGCCCGAGAGACCTTTGATTTTCAAATAGCAGGGACCTCAAATGAGATACAGGCACTTATACGTACAAACTGCCCCTTTCATTTCACAGAAATGGTGAGTCGTAGCTTTAACATGTCTGATACCAGTGGTATTGTACATCTATTTAAGACCATAGGGTCAGGACTTCTAAGCACCTTTCAGACAATCCTCTGAGTTATTCCAAATTTTATACACTCTGTATTGGGAAGCATTTTTGAGGTCTTCCGCTGATCCTGCTCTCTATAGCAGGAATCTTGATTGTCATTTTTCTGCTACACAATGGACGGCCCAATCACCAAGGAGATGGCAAAAGCGCTCCTGGAGCGGAAATACCATGAGCGCATGGTACAACATCTGGGCACACCTCACCTACGGAACTGAGCACCTCTTGGTTCCTATTGTTTAGACCGGTCTGGATGGACTGCATCTTACCTGTTCTTCGATGCCTGCTTTGCGAAGAAAAATGTGTGTTGGATCTCTGTCTGACACTTGCATCGGACACGCCTACGGACTTGAATACCAGGCTGGAACCCTTGAGGTCTCATGCTCGCCAATGTCCCCAGTGTATTCCTATACTGATAGCTGCATTCCTTGAGAACCCGCAGGTGCCTTTTGCTACAACTGGGTTGAGCATCAGCTCTTCCACTAGCACTACCACTAGCACAATTACAGCACCAGCTTCCTCTGCACCAGCTATTGGCAGTTCTGAGTATCATCTGTGCTCCATTGACGTACTCTGCGAGGTGTTACAGGGACCGTCCTCTGCAGCAGCAGGCAACAACGATGTGCGTCTCCCAACCAGGACACTTAATCTATAATTAACTCATCGTGTGCTGGGAAAGAATTCAGATTTTTCCTTTTTGTTTCAAAACTAAAATTAATTTGGAAGATTTACTAAAATTGACACTTTCGCTAAGGAAAGCATGGCCTTCTGATGCTTGTAGTGGTTCGACTTATATAAACAAACTGATCTAGGACTTTGGCTTGGGTAACAATTACAAAACAAATTTTCAGAAGATTTTTTCCCCTCTCAGATTATTATTAAAAGATTTTAATGTTTTAAAAATGTTTTTACATTGCTCACTGACAATTGTATGCGCTTCTACCTTGTACAAAGAGTAGTTCGCTAGCATTTTAATATTGTTGACTATTCGGAAGAGGAGTGTTATGTTCCATATAGGTACCCTAATATAGGCCTGGGTAATATCATACCCCTTCACCTACATTACCTCCCCTACACTACACAGTAACGAGGCTTTTAGGATTGAACCTTTACCTAGTTCTAGTCCTGGGCGCAGAAGGAACAATAGTGTTCCATAACTTCATCAATAGACTAACAGAGTATGAAGGAATATTCATAAGGGATCTTGGAAACCAGGCAGGGGCTAAACCACCTGCATAATATCTACATACAAGGTTCAGCCTATATGTCATCCTCAAATCCAACAATGGCTAATACAAGAAACAATGGACAAAGGAACGCTAGATACTTTCTCTATAAATACAGCACCTCTTGCTAGTGTTAGCTAAAGGGAACAGAGAATTCCAGGCCGACACACTGACCAGAGATGCTGAGGCTCCTGCATGCAGACGCTCCAGCTGACAGTGGTCTGACACATCCCTTGCGGGGTGTCCAACTCGAGACCAGGACAGGGTCCCACACTCTCTCACTTCTGGTAATGGGGTTAGACTAAACGTAGAGGGATTCTCGGCTTCACACCTACTCACATACTATTTATTTATTTATTTATTTTTACGATTTATACAGCGTGAACAAATGCCCGTAGGCGTCTCGGCGCTAAGAACAGTACGTAGAATTCCCCCTGAGGCTCAGTCGGAAGCTATTCTTGACAAAACAGCCAGGTCTTTGTTTTTCTATACATACTAGGTACACTTAGGTACCTCTAGATAGGCATCGTAGGAGTATGCACTTTCATTTATCATGCGTTTTATATTTATGTATGTATTCATGATTATTGCAAGATGGTAGAACTGTACTGTCCTTTCATATTCACTGTACTGCTAGTCATATATATCTGCTACTGTCTAACGGTTGTTGCGACACATCTATTTTATACCAGAAGAACAACTGTGCAATAAATTCTTATTGTAACACGCCCAATTGTTTCTTCTGTGTAACTCTCTGAGACGAAGTAAGTGAGCACGAGTGACTGAACGAAAAGTAGTACATTGTTTCCACGATCCTGGGAGATCAGGGTTATCATGTTCTAAGGTTGCCAGAAACTATTCTCTCTCCAATAAGTGGAGATTCTAGTGACACTGTGAGCTAGCTAATTCAAACAGGCTAACATTCTCGGTGGGGGTGTTTGGAACCTGTCTGCCACCAACCCCACAGTTCATGTTATCCGCACGCGCAGATTCTGTATAGGAATATATAGGAACTACAATAGACTGGGTACATGTAGCACCATATACAAGGGACTTTCAAGTATATTCAATGTGACAATCAGGTGTAAGCTAATTGTTCTCTGTTTTAGGAGAGAGCACAAGCACTTTAACACAGGTTAGCAGTGGTAATGTACACAGAGTCCTAATACCAACATAAACAGAATTCAGAAAACAGGAGAGGTGAAGGGAAAATCTTTGGGGGAAGACCACACCAAGGATGACAGGTCTAACAGTGTGGTATACAAATTTCCACAATTCACTTGTACTTGTTAACTAGTATGCACCTTGTCTTACTAGCAGGTGCATATTATTTTTGTCATGCTTTTCAAACACTTTCCAGGGGTGTTTGGCTGCTTAAGTTTATCTATGTACCATGTGGATGACAACGTTTTTCTGTGGGACTTGTCAGTCATTAAATGGTCTATTTGATCCAGGGTGTTCATGATCCAAACACTGCTTCCTCTAATGAGGTCTTCCATATCATCATTCAGACAAACAGCTCCCTCAGAAAGCAATAAAGCTAACTTGTGTGACGTATCCCTGGAGAAATTTCTTTTAGTAATATCTGTAGGGTTATTTACCGTTAAGCTAGCAGCCCCAATCAATAACGTTTTAAGCATTATTGAATGACGGTTAGTCCAGCCTATAGGTATGTTATCAAAGTACTTTGAAAAATTGGAATTGGTGATGATTAAGTCTAACTAACCACCCAGTGACGGGGACCGCAGCCAAGTAAGTTATCAGGTGGGGCAGGACTCTTGACGAAGGTTTGACCACAGAGCTACCCCAACAGGCCGAGCGGTCCCCTGAGACACGGTTACTCTCCGCAGTTTGGATGCAGAACCATGCATGACAGATGAATTATCTGTTACACAAATAAGGAGCAGCTATTCTGCCCTTTACTTACTGACAGGATAGGGAATCCCTTCTCTGTCCCCCAGGGTGGACGACCCTTGCCCTGAAGAAAGTCCAGGACCTTTAAGGCCGCACATGGACTGAAACATGTTGGCACCAGGGTCATAGGACCATAATACTCCCATTTGACCATTTTTTAAAAGATTTTTAATAACCCTGACAGACCCAAGAATAAAGGGAAACCGGGGATCTGTCCGAGGTTTTTTATCTTTATTTCCCCCTGGTCTTCTACTATTCCAAAGAGCTCCCAACACTGTGGTTGAGCCCACCCTGACTTATAGGCGTCGGGGTGACCCGATGATGAAGCATGACACCACTAGGGTGTGTGAGGGTAACTAAACAAAAAGGAATTGCTTCCTTGCTCACCTTTTGGTGAAGTTATACACCTATCCTCATACTTCATACTTCGCCCCTACCGGTTTAAGTGCGTTTTTGATTGGCCACTGTGTGGTTAGTTGGAGTAATTTTCATGGTCTAACAATTTGATGTGAGAGGTTTTACTTCGACTTAGGATCCTCTCAACCCTCTAGGCACTGAAAAAAGGTTTTTCCACAGCCTTCTTGTGTACACGATGATTAAGTCTAAACAATGCCCTGCTAAATAAGTAGGCAAACCAATCAGTTGTGTTATAGTACAGAATTTCCTAAAGTTGATAAAATATTGAGGGGAAAATGTTACTATTTTTCCAAACAATGCAGCACAGCAACCAAATGTGCTATGTTGCATTACGCATGGGGGAAAACACAGCACAGAACCACATCTATTAAGATTAAACGTAAAATAATTTCAAGGGGCATCATTGTTTGATGCTAAGCACAATTTGGTTATCTAAGTGGATTGGGCTTTGCGTCAATACCTATGAATGTTTGTGCCGATCTGCGTAACACCTTAGTAATGTCTTATTACAAGGCAATGCAAAGGAGTACAAGGGCATCTTTCAAGTATAAAATGCCTTTTGTGCTGGAAAGTAAATATCTTTTCTCAGTACTTGAATGCCCCAGACTAGGTTCATTGAATGAGGCATTACAAAGAATCTTCATAAACACACTTATTCAGGAAAGTATTTCTTGTCATTGTAACCTAACTAGTAGTGTCTTTTAACTTTCAGCTATGGCACAATCCACTATACTCCAGGTCAATAATTATGGGATCTTTCAAAATATTCATGTCCTGCCAGGCACACAGCCATGATGGAAGTCATTTTCCCTCAGTCAGTCTTAAGCAGCAGCAGAATGTGCATCTCACAGCCCTCTTGTCCGAGGAGGGCCCTCGTGTATCCTTGCTTGGACATATCTCACGGGCTAAAGCTTTAAGCAGACAAATCTGGTGGGCAAATTTGCTTATATGCATCTAAAATATATATGTGTCTCTGCTCAACAGGAGTAGATTAGATAGTCCGTGTTTCAAGTGCACTAATTATGGCAATACATCCATGTACCTAGACATATGCAACAAATAAGGCTTCAGTACAAGATTGACACTGATATGCACCTCTCATGATTCACCACAGCACCCACAAATCAACACAAAATTCTTGAATCTTCAAAAGATAAACGAGGTTCCTTGGAATTTAGTACTCAATGCCCCTGTTTCCTTTAATGCTTCTCATGTAGTTTTATGTTTAACATTTAAGGTGATTGTCCCATCCTTAGCAAACATATTATATTTAAGCTAATCTGTTTTAATTATAGATTCATACAGCCTATTGATTTAAACAGCCTACACATTTTGGCCCCCTTGGGACATCATCAGGGCTCATATATTGTAAACCTTCAAAATATATAGGGAAAGTTGTCACTAGTTCTTCCTTATTTCCGTGGTGCAATTTGCCTTCTTCACCGAATTTAAGAGCGAAATCTTCTACGAACAACGTGCTTCTATCTTCATATCACATATCAGCTGACCGCAGATTTATCAGGACCGGCTGTCGACGTGTTGTTTCTTGGGAGGCAGAATAACCTGGACATAGATTTGAAAACTATTGGAGATGAGGCAATGACTGAGGGTTTACAATATATGAGCCCTGATGATGTCCCATCAATAGGTTGTATGAATCTATAATTGTTTGATTGGATTTCGGAATTTGAAGAATTTGAACATTTGGCTATACGAATTGATGATTACTTTGTTGAATTTTGGACTTCAAAATTCCTTTGGACTTTGAAAAAAATTCTGCTCATAAAGAAGCGGGAAAAAAAGAAAACACGGACTGCAATATTTGATAGTTTATGGTTGTAAAGTATACACTCCTTCTGTCATTGTTTATACTCTTTTTTATGTGTGACACATTCAGCTAATCCTGGCTTTTTATCCAACCGCACTTCACTGTTAGGGTTTTTGAGCCCATAGTTACAATGTCAACAGCAAAATGTAAAATTCCAAATTATAATGTGATATCTGTTAAAAGTCAGGACTAATTTAAAGTGAGACATCTGCCATGCGGACACTTGGCAGCTATGAATGTCCACACAACAGCAGCACCAGTTTAATGTATTCAAGCAAAGAGTGCAGAAAAGTTGTTGTGAGCGTGCTTAAAGCATAAGTTGTCAGGCGCAGCTGAATGCAGGGCTACAAATTGATCTGGCGTAATTAAACATGTTACAGGTTTCACAAGGTACTATGGATTTGGCAGGGTTAACCACCCACAATGTCATAATATTCAGTGAGAAGTAGACGAATGACCCTCAACTGTGTCCTGGAATTTGTTGAATAATACATTTGAAAATAGCACTCATATTTTTTCATTTATTGCTAGTCCTATAAGCCGGTTAGAGTCCTCCTGCCAGAGTGAGAGAGTGAGTGTGTGAGGTAAAGAGATGTGAATGAGAGTGCAACACACAGATTTTCTATGCTTAAAACAGGTTAACATAAGTAGATTGGACCCACCGCCAGTTGGAAGATACTACAAACTCTGTATTCCTTCTTTAAAAAAAAATTCATGCTTTATAAAAAAATAACTGCAAAAATACAGCATGTTTTGTAGATTCTAGAAAGAGACAGTTTTTGTCTATTTTGGAGGCTAGGCAGCAGAATGAACACTGATAAGCACTTTTCAAAAAATGTTTTTATTTATTTACAGGAAAGATGGTACATATAAGGACATATTTCATAAATTATTACATACATGGTAAGGACATTTCTATACATTTTTTATATATTTACAAGCATTTAATCAAAGAAACTTATCGTATCTTTCCACGCCGCAGAAATTAAGATTCTGAGTACAGCAACAGTTAAAAACACTAAGGGGGTCGTCATTATGATGGCGGATTTTCCGCATACTCCGGGCCGGCGGAAGCCACCGCCGGCCCGGAGTATGCGGGAAATCCGCAGAGGAGGCCTGAAAGACCCACCGCCAAATCAGGATGGCTGGTGGGTCTCACAATGTGTCCGCCGCTTTTCCGCCGCGGTCGGAAGGCGACCACGGCGGAAAAGCACTAACATGGCTGGCGGTGTCTATCAGACACCGCCAGCCATATTAGGATGTAGGGAAAGTAATGCTTTTCCGCGGCGGCTTTTCCGCTGTAGAAAAGCATACGGACAATCACTTTGGGGGCCCGTTGCGGGCCCCCTGGGTGAAGGTTGCGTGGGGGGTGCACATGGGGGGTACCTATGGTACCCCCCTGCCTTTGCGTGCACGAAGCGGCAGGCACCGCGCGGTGCCTGCCGCTTTGTGCATGCAAATGCACAGCTTTCGGTTTTTACATTGTGGCGGGTGCTGCTTCAAGCAGCACCCGCCGCAATGTAAAACATACAGGATGTGACCGCCAGGGTGGCGGTCACATCCTAATTGCCATGGAGGGCCCGCCGCTGCCCATGCGGACGGTCCCTCCTACTCAGGGGTGGCGGACGGACGCAAGTCCGTCCGCCATCCTAATCGGCCCCTAAATCTCTTTCCGCCTCTCCCAAACCCAACCTGGAGTCTATACCGAATAAAAATTAAGGTAGGGGATAGGTCGATGGACTGACCTAGCAGCCCCTCCATACATTTAATTATCTCTTTTTTAATAATATCTAGCTGTTTGCAGGAAGAAAACATATGTATAATATCAGCCTGACTTTCATTGCATCTAGGACAATTGTCATTTTCACTTAAACCCCAGGCATATATCTTCGCGGGTGTATGATAAAGATTTAAAATAGTCTTGTAATGTTGTGCGTGAAGATTTGATGCCCGGAATATTTTTTTATTCAGTAAGAGAGCAAGATCTAAATCGACATCAGGATCTCCTAATTTTAATGCCCAATTGGACTCAACCTTCTCGATATCGTCCGGTATTTGGTCCAATAAACAATTATATATATTCTTAATCTTCCTACACCCTCTATTTAATAACTCAATCATTGGAAAGTCTGCTGTAAATGAAATCCGAGGCCTAACTGCCTTAATTGCCCTGGTAACTTGACCATATACCAACCAGTGACTATCTGGAATACCAAATCTTTCCTGTACAATTCCAAACTCCAGGATTTCACCTCCCTCCATCAAATCTCCCAAGGATCTGAGCCCCACCCTTTTCCAAGTCAGCAAGTTTCTATAATTTTTTAGTTGGGGAAATAGAGACGAGTTATATAGTTGCATATAGGAATTACCTTTTGGAATATTAAAGATTTTCATAATTACTTTCCATGCCTGCCATGCTCCGAGCAATGTCTTCAATCTTGTTTTTTTATAAAAGCATTGTTCCAATTCACACTGAAATAGGTTTATAGCCTTTTCGCCCAATAGCATCCTATATATCTGTGGAGGACAGTGTTGATCTTCAGGACCAGTTACTGTATCAGGTAAGGATGCTGATTGGAATAAGACAGTCATTTGGGTTAAGAGACAGGCCCAGTGATATAACTTTAGATTCGGTAATCCCATCCCGCCCCTTTCTCTGGTTAACGCCATTAAATTTGTTGATCGCCTTACCCTTCCATATTGCCATACAAATCTAATAAACAAAGATTCGAGTTGTTTCATGATCTTGTCCTCAATTATTAATGGGATGGCACGGAACAAGTAAAGAACTCTCGGAAACATAGACATTTTGACTGCGTTCACCCTTCCTATTAGTGATAGATGGAGTACATCTATTCTTTTCAATTCTGTCTCGATATTCTTAATGAGCGGCAGATAGTTCTCGCATACAATTTTCTCACGTTGGCATTAATTTTCACCCCTAGATACATGGCAGAATCAACAAATCTATAATCAGTTTTAGTGATATTTTTGGAGCAAATAACCTGCGTTTTTGTTTCGTTTAGAAGGTATCCTGACTCTTCCCCAAACAGTTTAGCCATCTGAATCAAAATAGGAAGGGTTTGTTGAGGGTTATTTGTTATCACTGCAAGGTCGTCTGCATAGGCCAGAATTTTATTTGAATAGCCATTGCATATCACAGGAATTATCTCTGGACAATCAAGGATACCCTGGATGAGGGGGTCAATATACAGCGCAAATAAAATAGGGGAACAGGTACAACCTTGCCGAGTTCCTCTCTTTATATGTATAACCCCAGATTTTTCGCCCATTGCTGTCACCTTAGCCGTAGGCTCTACATACATAGCTTTAAGGGCACCTATAATATTGGGACCAAATCCCCTCGCCTCTAAAATGGCCCAGAGAAAGCTCCAATCCACGCAATCGAACGCCTTCTCTGCGTCGAGCAGGATCATGGCCATCTCCCCCCCCACGGCAGCCATGGCATCAAACAAAGATATTGCCCTGCAAATGTGATCAGTTGTACCCCGACCGGGGACAAACCCATGCTGCCATGGGGAGACGAGACCGCCAATGACCCTGCTCAACCTCTTTGCCAGAATTTTTTAATAAAGCTTAGTATCAGAATTTATCAATGATATGGGTCGATAAGATCCCGCCTTCTCCACTGGTTTTCCCTTTTTATGGAAGATTGCAATATTAGTCTCTTTCCAAGAAGCTGGTGTTAATCCTGTACACATAACCCCATTAAACAAATCTACCAGGAGCGGAGTGATTTCAGACTCTATTGTTTTGTATACTTCTAAAGGAATCCCATCGGGACCTGAAGCTTTACCAGAGGCTAATTCCTGTAATGCTAGTGTTACCTCTAATAATGTAATTTCCTCATCTAGTTTTTTTTTAACTGACTCCTCTAATAGGGGACCCCGATCTCGTATTCCATCCCCTAGTTTTTTGATTGGTTCTTCCTGCTCATAAAGCTGCTGATAGAATTTCTCAAATACTCTTAAAATATCCTTACTTTCTGTAAACCTGATCTCATCCTCTTCAATACATAAAATGGTATTTCTTGCTTTTTCCTGTCTCAGCCGGAGGGCGAGCGCTCTCCCTGCCTGCTCACCGGTCTCATATCTTTTGACCCTATTTGACTGATATTCTCCTGTGGCTTTTATAGTTACCTCCTTCTGGAGTGCGGCTTTAATTGCCAGTAAAGCTTCTTGACTTGACCCCTTTAACTATATCCTTCATATGTTGCTCTTCTACTTTGGCTAACTCTTTCATTAGCCCCTCGATCTTATTTCTATCTTCCCTCCTTAATCTTGCTGAGCAACTAATAGTTTCGCCCCTCAATGCCGCCTTGAAGGTTTCCCAAACCATATTTCTAGAAGCGCTATACCTGTTTGCTGCGAAATATTGTGGGACCCATTTTTTCAAATGGTCTGTAAATCTGTTATCACTGAGTAGCTTTTTCTCAAAAGACCAAGAATTAGTTTTCCTTTTCCTCTGACCTATATTGTATGATAAAATTAGTGGGTTATGATCAGAAACCACTTTCGGAAGCTTAAGAATGTCCACTTTAGGTAGCTCGGAGGATGAGATCAAAAAATAGTCTAGCTTCGTATATTTTTGAGCGGGGTTAGAGAAGTATGTAAATCCGGGATCCAAAGGGTTTTTGGCACCCCATACGTCATGCATCCCGTGAGAGCCTAAAAGTGATTGAATAGATTGATAAACCTTGGGTTTACGGCCTACATATGGTTTAGATCCAGCCCAATCAGCCGAGATATTGAAATCCCCTGCTATTATCAGCGGTGTAGACCAGCCCACAAGTTCAGTTTCTAAGAAATCAAATATTTCGGGCTCATCCTGATTCGAGCCATACGTCACACATATCGTAAAACCGAGGTCTAGATCTGCAATTACCCATCTCCCATTACTATCTGCTTTCACTTTTCTTGCTTTGCCTAGGGAACCTCGAATCAGTATAGCCACACCCCGAATTGTGGATGTCTATGTAGAACAGGCTTCTAATTCAAAGCCGCCTAGGCAAAGTTGCTTGCGTTTAGACCATGGGAGATGGGTTTCTTGTATACAGATAATATCAATTCTTTCGTGCCTTACTAAGAATGACAATCTCTGCCTTTTCCTCCAATCATTCAAACCTCCCGCATTAATAGTACATATTCTAATGCTTGCCATTTGGTTGTTTATATATCTCAACACTTAAAACCTTGACCATGTTGTTATCCTTCTCATCAATTCTTTGTCCAAAATTGTGCCACTTTCCTTTTTTCCCCTTTTTCCACCCAACCACGACCCTGGCCCACCCCACAACCCACCCTCCTCCCCTTCTTCCTTGATCCCAACCCCACACACCCTCCCAACCCCCCTTGCACTCCCGTTTTAGTGAGGCACACAGAACTAGTCTGTGTTGGTGATGGAATACAGTGATTCCAGTGAGAACGCTAATATCAGTTACAATAATCTACAAAAATTGTGGAGCCCAAAACAAATCTACTTAATAAAACAATAAGATATTCAAAATATCAAACATTTTAAAGACCTGCGCTGCTACTGCTTATACTGCTTATATATATACTGCTTATATCAGGTCGTTCATGCATTGAGAATCGGACATTGAGAGTGATAATCATAGGGAGTCCAGATATTCTTGTACTTTGATCTCTGATGTAAAGAATAGAGTCTTGCCCTTATTTACAATCTTTAGCTGCGCAGGATTCACCAAGAAGGCCTGCAAATTCCTTTCCTGGCAGGGCTTAATCATCCCTCTCAGCCGCCATCGCCTCTCCACAGTAGTGTGGCAGAAGTCCGGCCTGACAAAAAAGGATATCCCTTCGACATTTCTTTTGGTATTTGGTCTTGCGAGGTCTGATATAGCTTGCCGTAGAACAAAGTTCCCAATGTAAATCAATACCGCTCTTGGGTAGGCCCCCTCCTTCGTGTTTTTTTTAATGTTAAACGGGATACGATGAACTCTTTGAACTTCCGTGGCCCAGTGCCATCCATTTAGTTCGGGAAAAGCCTGAGCGAATAACTTGATTATGTAAGCCTTAATATCAGACCCTTCATTTCCCTCCGGAATTCCAAGTACGCGCAGGTTATTCCTACAAAGTCTATTTTCAATTTCTTCCAATTTCCAATGGATATCAGTCATCTGTGCATCATATGACCCAACTTTAGAGACTGCAGCGGCCACCTCAGTCTCAGTAGACACAATCCTGTCTTCTAGATTTGCCACTCTATCACCTGTAGTGGTGCAAACTTTGGATAATTTTCTGACAGCCCCCTGCATTTTCTTCATAGCAGTATGAGCTTTCTGATCCTCCCTGCGGGTTTCTTCTCTGTGAGCAATAATCTCCTGGTGTATTCTCTCTAGGAGTGTCATCTGTGCGGACTCCAGGGCAACGCCATCTTGTGATGGACTATCCAGAGGCTGATCCCAACTTGGCTCATGTTTGCTATTAGTGCCTGAGACTTTTTGGGCTGTTGCCGGTTGCTCTAATTCGGGGTCACTTTCCGAGTCTGCATAGGAGGAGCCGACCTCTTCATCCTCAGACCATTCTTGGCCATCGGACGCTGAGAAAAAAGCCTCACTTGGGGCATTTTCCTTCACGGCCCCATTTTGTTCTCCGCCCGGTATAGCGTCTGTATCACATTCTGTACCAATATCGTCAGTTGTCAGGTTTACTGTCACATTTGTAGCTTCAAGGTTTTTTTCCCCTGATTCAGATGGAGTTAGACTAATAGTCTTGCTTTGAAGTAATTCAATGACAATCTCTTTTGAATTTAAACCCTCATTATCATTGTCTATAGCATTGAAGTTTAAGCTCTCATCCCCTTTTCGCAGCTCTCCCTCTTTAGCTATAGTTGCAGATTCTGGGGGGTCTTTAGTGGAGTCTTTAATGGGGTTAGGAGTTTTGCTAGAAGCAGTACAATCCAGGGCGCAGATTGTTGAAACCTCACTGGCATTTTTAATTTCAGCAGCTTTTACATCAGTTTTTACATTATCACCCACTCCTTTCTCCTTACCGGCTTTAGCAAAGAGTTCAGCAATAGAAGTTGTTGTTGTTTGCCGTGTACGTACCCCCGCCAGCTGCTGCTGCTGATTCTGTAATTGTTTCTTCCTGCTTCGTTCGTCCGCGGGAGGAGTATGATTTCCCCCAGGCTCGGCACCTTCCTCTCCTCCCGTCGTTTTCTCTTTATCCTTCTGTTTCCTCTGTGCGCCGAGGGATTTATCAGCAGGATTTACTTTAGGGGCCATAGCGCTGTGTTGAGTGCATTTCTCCAATACTACCAGCGAGGTGTCGTCTTTTCTCGCCTGTTCCCAGCTGCCGTTACAGCTCTCGGCTTCCACAGCGTCTCTCAGCTGAGAGCGTACACGGTTCTTCCCCTTTTCCTTTCTCCGCCTCCCGGCGGCAACCAGCCGTTTGCAGCCTGGGAATACAGCGGAAAAAACGGCTATCAGGTCCCGCAGGTCGCGCACAATCTGTTTAGCGGACCCACGGCAGGCACTACAAGTGAGTACGGGCTGCATTAGTCCCGGTCTCCCATCCGCAATAATCACACGGGACGCTGCGTGGAGATTTCAAGCTGTCATCAGTTATCGCTAATGCGGTGAGTCTAACACTTTCACGATCCCTTCCTTGACCAGGTAGCAGGCAGCAGCTAGCACATCAGAAGCCACGACATTAGAGCTCCCTTTCGACAAGCGCCCTCACTGCAACACTGCATCGGCCACTAGTGAGCGGTCGCCATCTTGCCTCGCCTGATAAGCACTAATGTCAAAAGGTTTGGAAAAAACTGTGAAACATCACAAAAATAGACAAAAAACACTAACAGCAGGAAAGCCTAATTATATTCTATACTTCAGTTAAATGGCCTTCAGTCAGCCTTCTACAGTCATTGGTTTATTGTGCTCCAGAATCTTCAGCCATTGGCTTCAGATGTTGTCACTCACATCTTGGATCAGCACACAGGACTGTTTTAGCTTCTGTTATCTAATGGCTTTTGGATGTGTCTTTCCACCTACATTTGAGTGCATTAGGGACTGTTTTACATCTGAAATCAGTTGACGAGCAGTCAGATAGCACACACAAGCATCTGAAAAATGCATATGACATAAAAAAAGGGTTGCTTTATTTTTTGTAACATCCTTTTAATATTTTTTTGTCACCCATTGTTCTCCAGTGCTCCTTTGCTTCTCACTGGCTGCTTACAACCATGGTGGCCATCTTGCAAGATTGTTCTACATACTATATTATTTAGTGTTCCAAAATGGCCATCATGCTTATAGTTAGTCAGCAAGCGGTGTGGCAGCACTACGGAGCGAGCATTGAAAAAAGCATCTGAAAAATGGATGCTACTGAAAATAAAGCAACCCGTTTTCTGTAGCATCCATTTTTCAGATACTTTTGTTTGCACTTTGATGCATTTCAGTGGCATGCTCATGGCATGCTCACGGCCAATCTGTACACCATAATATTGAAAAACCTCCAGGATTTGCTAATGCTTGTTTTATTTGGCGTTTCCTTAAAATGTCAAGTGTATCACCTGCCATACCATGCTAAACAGGTAAATGAGCCAGGTTGAGTTACTTTTGTTTGCACCAGCAGGTAAATTAGTTGTAATGCAGTTTAAAAGTCTCACCTTTAAGCCACTTATCTTCACAACACACACACCATGGGATGTACATTATGTTTAACTCCCTCCATGTGTGTCAAAGTCAAAAAGGTTTATTGCATAATTAATTAAAATCATTACAATTTCCACATGTTAATGTTATGGTACAAAAAAATGCTTACTAAAAAGATTAGACTCTTCCTTTGTTAAAAATGATGTAACACAGTTTTAAAAAGGGGTTTCTTCCGGGGAAACTCCCACCGGCATTAGGAGGTCAGAATGTTATTACATGTTTGTGCAGGGATTACCAGTCATTGGGGTCAAGGCAGCGTTAATTAACCCACTACTTTCACCCTGTCCTTGTTACGCAAGACTCAGGCATTTTTTCACTTCTGCCAGGAATTTTGTTCCCCGGCATGCCAAGATAATTGAGCTCCCTCCCAGCCAACAAGTTACCGCTTGCCTGCAGGTGCGGATTTTTAACTCGTTGCAGATCTGTTTTAGTAATCGACAACGTTGTTCCAGGAGAGCCGGACAGACGCACAAAAAGTGAGCTAGTGATTCTGTTTTGTAGCCACAAAGTCTACAACTCTCGGTCTGGTGGTTACCTTTCCAGGATTGTACCAAGTCCTTCGAAATGTGCATACCCATCCTATAGGCTGTAAAGGCTCTTTTGTGTGCACGTTGAAGTGAGAGGTTAAGTATGCATGCGGTCGACCAGCTTTGAAGGAGTTGATTATTGTCCAACCATGTCGCCGCTTGAGAAGTAACGCTTTGTCGTCTTGGAAAGATTTCATCCTTGCTGCCTTGTTGGCTAATCTACTTATGGTTGCTTTATCCATCACAGACTCCCATGCTCCTTCCAGTCCGAATTCTATTACGCAGGTTTTTAAATGTTTTCCCCAAGGGCACAGGGTTCCCGTCACTCCTTGATTTTTTATGGCTTCCCAGTTTAGCCAATCCATTGAATCCGGATCTGCAGATCTTAACTTGTGACACAGTTTTATGAAGCCGCTAATGCTCCTATATTTCTGGTTTTGCAGACCGAATTCCAGCCTTACTTGCGGGGCTGAAGCGCTCTTTGGAAGATTAAAAACTGCTTTATAGATTTTGGTTTGGAGCTCATTTAGTAGGTCTATTTCCTTGCCACACCATGTGACGAGACCGTATGACAATGATGGTAAGATTTGTGCCGACATGACCTTCAAGAGGGGATTGTAGTTCGGGCAATTCATTTTTGTTTTTAGCAACCGGTAAGCAAAGATTAGACTTTGGGCTTTAGCGCGTATTGCAGTTATTTGCTCCTTTAATTTTGCTCCCTGGGATATTGTTACTCCGAGGTATTTATACGAACCTTGCTCGTTCACCTTCGTCCCGTTGAACGTCCATGTGTAACTAAGTTTTTTTGGGTCTACTAAACGGACCACTTTGGTTTTTTCTTTGTTTAAGTCCAGACCTTCTTGTCTTAAGTACACTGATAAGATGTTTAGAGCTCTTTGTAGACCAACTGGGGTTTTACTCAGCAGGACTATGTCATCTGCGTATTGCAGACAGGGAATTCGCCGGTTTGCCAATGAAGGAGGGTGCACTTTATCTGTGTCCAGCACTATTGCGAGATCGGAAAGGAAAAGGTTAAAAAGGGTGGGCGCTAAAACACAGCCTTGTTTTAGGCCTTGGTAGGTTGGTATGTTCCTAGTTGTGTAAGCTCCATTTCCCAATTTAACCTTTGCCCATGTATCTTCATGCAAAACTTTTATTGCCTGTATTAGTTTTGTTGGCGTCCCCCAAAGCTGCAATTTACCCCATAGACACTCTCGGTTAACTCTGTCGAAGGCAGATTTGATGTCAATAAAACAGGCATATAATCGTGCACCCTTTACTGCTGTTCTGTCCGTTAATAATGACAGGCAAGTTAAGTTGGTAATTGTCCCCATATTCCGCCTAAATCCTGTCTGGAACCAGGGGATTCTGTGAGATTCTTCGATCCAGTCTTGCAGCTTTAGGAGGATACAAGAGGCGTAGAGTTTTGCTTCAACGTCTATCAGCGATATGAGCCTGTAATTTGTTGGGTTGCCATGGTCGCCATGTTTAAATATTGGATGTATCACATTTCCCTTCCATGATGCAGGTACCTGTGTGTCATGATAGATTTGGTTAAACAGTGGCGTTAGAATTTCTGCCCAGAATTCCGGGTCATGTTTAAAGATGGCGTTGGGCAGTCCATTCGGGCCTGGTGCTCCTTCAGCCTTTAGCCTCGTGATGATTTTACAGAGTGCCCCTCTAGTTGTTAATTCTGGGACTGTCATCTCCTCTTTTGAGCAATCCTTTATCACCGGTCCTACTGTGCCTTTGATGTAAGTTCCCAACTGGCCATTCTCTACTGTATTTGTTACCCGTGTGTGGTTTTGGAGGCCCGCTGTTGTTATACTGTAAAGAGATTGCACGTGTTGAGACCAAGAGTCGGCTCCTACTCCCGCTTCCTGGTAGAGTTTTTGTCCTTTATTTAGGTCGTTAATGATGCCCCAAAATTCTCGACTATTGGGGTGTTTTCCTGCACTTAGCAATCTATACCATAGCTTCTCCTTGTAGGCTGATTTTGCGATGTTTAGAGACTTCCTATAAGCGCTTCTGGCTTCTATCAGATCCCCTTTATTGGTTTGTAACCCCAGTTTTTTTTGCCGCGCTAGAACTCGGATCGCATTTGCTACCCTCCTTTTTTTTATTCTTAATTCGTTGGAAAACCAGGGCTCCTTTTTAAGGGCAGACTTTCTCGGTACACCTGGAATTGCTGGAAATTTGTAAAGAAGGTCAAGGACCAATAGCTCCCAATTTTTTACCAGTTCCTCCTTTTTTTGCAGCCCTAACTCGGATTTGCGAGCAGTTGCGGCGAGCTGGATCTTTTCCAGCATTTCTCCTCGCCATTTTAGTTTCTTTAAATTGAATTTAGAGGCTTGGTGGAGCAGACTTGATATTTTCGGTGCCACGTTGGTCGCAGTGTTTAGGGAAGTTATTTGGGGGAAATGGTCGCTTTCTAACCGTTGGACGATTTTGAAGGTCTTGATGTCTGGAATTAAGTCGTCACTTACTATTGTGTAGTCTATTGTTGAGTGGACCCTTCCACTCAGGTACGTAATACCCGCCGGCCTATCCCCCGTCGCATTGCCGTTTAAAATCGTCAGACCCAGGACTTTTGGATCGAAGGCTAACCTGAGGCCTCCTTTGGGCTGTCGCATGATTCTTTTTGCCCTATCTTTACCGATAAGATTATTATTATTAAAAATTTTTGTAAAGCGCGTAGTCACCCGGAGGTATCCCAGCGCTAAGAACCCTATCCTTACAGGTCGGTGGGCCGGGGGGGGGGAGGGGGGAGTAAAAGAAGGGGAGGGGGGGGAGTGGGGGTTCCAGACGGGCAAAACTTTTATTGGGGAAAAAGGTGAGTTTTCAACAGCCTCCTAAAGCGTAGGTAGTGTGGTTCATTTCTCAGGTCACGGGGGAGTGCGTTCCAGAGGCGTGCAGTGTGAACTGAGAAGCGTCTTCCGCCTGAGCGTGCCTTCTTAAATCTGGGGGTGATGATAAGGTTCTCCTTATCCGAGCGGAGAGATCTAGAGGATTTATAAGGTTTGATGAATTTCCTGAGAATAGGAGGGCCTTGACTTTTTAACAGTTTGTGGGCTAGGCACAGGGCCTTAAATTTGACTCTCTCTCTAATTGGGAGCCAATGGAGGAGTTTTAGTGCAGGTTTGGCCGAGGCTCTGGCCGGAGTCTTGGTGAGGATCCGGGCAGCGACGTTCTGAATTCTCTGAAGCTTGTTCATTGTTGCTTCAGGGGCGCCCAGGTAGATCACGTTGCTATAATCAAGCCTAGAGAGTATAAGGCCTTGAATTAGCAGTTTTTGTGATTTGTGGGGCAAGAGGGGTAGGATATTCCTCAATGATTTCAAAAGGCCGAAACACGTCCCGGCGACTTTCTTTGCTTGTGCGGAGAACGAAAGAGCTGTATCGAGCCACACGCCCAGGCTTTTTACTTCTTGTTTTGGGTCAGGGGGGGGGGACCCAGACATCCCGGCCAGATGTTCGGGGAAAGGGTGATTCCTTTCTGGCCGAGGAGAAGAACGTCCGTCTTTGCTCCGTTCAATTTTAAGGCTGATCTATTCATCCAAAGTTGGACCTGCGTAAGGCAGTTGAATAAATCTTCTGGTGGTTGGCTGGGATGGGATAAAGACACAACTAATTGTGTGTCGTCAGCATAGCTTACGACGCTCACTCCGAACGGGGTGATAACCTCCTCCAATGGGGACATGTAGATGTTGAATAATGTGGGGCTCAGGGAGGAGCCCTGAGGCACACCACATTGGAGGGGAGTTTCGGAGGAGCGGGTGTTGTTTTCCCAGATCTGAAAAGTACGCTGGTCCAGGAAGGACGAAAGCCAGGATAGGGCAGAGCCTTCAACACCGACTCTCTTGAGTCGTTTTATGAGAAGTTGGTGATTGACAGTATCGAAGGCCGCACTCAGGTCGAGGAGGATCACTGCCACTGATCCTCCTTCGTCTAAGAGTGCTCTGGCCTCCTCTACTGCTGCCAGGAGGGCGATGTCTGTGCCCTGCCCAGGACGAAAACCTGTTTGTGAGCTTTTTAGTTTGTTGTTGTCCTCCAGGAACTGTGACAGTTTCTTGTTGACCAGTTTTTCAGCGATCTTGCTGATCCCTGGGAGAAGAGAAATTGGCCTAAAATTAGCCAGGTTCTCGGGGTCAAGGGAAGGTTTCTTCAGCAGTGCTTTCACAACTGCCGCCTTCCAGCTCGGGGGCACGACTCCCTGTTGGAGTGAGGCATTGATCAGGTGGGTTAGAGGGGGAAGAATAATGGAAGTTACTTCCTTAAGGGTCCGAAGCGGGGCAGGGTCCCTAGGAGATCCACTTTTAATAGAATTTAGAGTATTTTCCACTTCTTCGATAGTAACTTGGCCCCAAGAGGGGAGACAGATGGCTGTCTGAGTGTCCGGGGAGTTGTTTTCTTCGCACGGGCTGGCAGGGGGGATTGAATCAAGAATTTTTTGTATCTTTTCTTGAAAGAAATTCGCCAACTGATGGCATTTTTCCTGATCAGCCTTAGGGTCTGAAGGGTTTGTCGGTCCTGGGTCTGGTGTTCTCAGAAGTTCTTTTAAAATGACGTAGGATTCTTTACTCGAGCAGACTGCTTTTTCTATTCTTTCCTGGAAGAACGTGGTTTTAGTCTTACGGATGGATGTTTTGTAAGTAGTAAGGGAGGTAGAATAAGCCTCTTTATTTACTTTGGACTTATCTTTCCGCCAAGAGCGTTCCGATCTTTTACAGTCCTGGCGCAGGGCTTTAAGCTCTGGGGTATACCACGGAGCCGAGGACACTCTTTTGGTGTGTTTAAGAGTAGCTGTTTTAGGGATTAGTTTATCTAGCGAGGAAGTAATCCAGGAATTAAACTGTTTATCGGCCGCACCGGGCTCGGTAGAGAACTCAGGGGTGGAGTTTGAGAGAGTGATGGCCCATTCAGTGGGTACAAGTTTGTGCCACCGTCTGTCGGTGACCTGGATTTTCCTAGTATGTGGGGTCATAGAGGGGACATCCCAAGAGATAGGGACAACAAAATGATCAGTCCACAGTAGGGTCAGAGGTGAGCTTGTAGTGATGTTAGTGACATTGGTGAGGACGGGATCCAGTAAATGTCCCTTATCATGGGTGGGCTCATTGTTAACCAGTCGGATATTAAATGATAACAAGTCCTGAAGAAAATCGGAGGCTGTTCGATCAGTGGGGTCCATAAAATGCAGATTTAAGTCACCTACGATAAGGAAATTAGGAGCAGAGGAGGCTAGTTGTGAGACCGATTCGGTGACAGCATTGAGGAATTTCCCAGGAGCACCTGGGGGGCGATAGATCAGTAGTCCCAACAGGGTGTGCGCCGGGGAGGTTTGGATGGAGAATTGGGAGCTTTCACAGTCTTCAATGTGCGCATTGGAGGTTCTACAGATAAGTTGTTCCCTGTAGATTAAGGCTAGTCCCCCTCCTCTCCCTCTGGGTCTGTGTTGGGTTTGACAGAGATAGCCTGGGGGGAGGGCAGTGATGATGTCCGGATCAGAGCTGTCAGATAGCCACGTTTCAGTGAGAAACAGTGCATCTAACTCCTGATCTTGTATTAATAGGTTAGTTTCGTATGCATGCTTAGGGAGGGAGCGGCAATTAAGAAGACCTATCTTAAGTCCAAATTTGGTTGAGATATGGGTGGATGGATTACAACTCCTACAGTTAGAGAAAGGTTTACCTTCAGTGTGCGTATGGTAGCAGGTCAGAGTTATATCCGGTTGGAGAGCACGAAGCATGTCTCCTGAATACACCAGGCGGTCTGGAGGAGCATCCGACTGCGTTCCTGGGCCTGGGTCCGGTCGGGCCCGGACGGGCCCAGACGGGCTTGCCTTTGGCGCGCCTTCGGCGCGCAAACGGCGCGCCCGCTGCGCCCGTCCGCTGCGCGTACGGTGGATGCACATAATTTCAAGCCAGAGCGGAGGGCGGGGGGCGTGGCCTCGGAGTGGGCGTGGCCTCTTGCCTCGCCGGCAATGGCGATGAAGATTGGTTTTGGTGCCTGGGCTCCGCTGACAGCGCTAGGATCCGCTGTGCGATGCGTTCGAGTGCACACAATGAGTCTTTAAACTGCCAGGAAGCAGCGTGAGTTTTAAAATACACAGAGAATAACGTGACACAGGTGAAGTATTTTAAAAACAAGGATCGTGATGCTCCCGGCTTTCCGCCTCAGGAGTTTAACAGGATCACAGTTGAAGTCCCCTGAGATTAGTAGTGGACATCCTAGGTAGGTTTTTTGCATCGTTTTAATCAGCGACGTCAGGCACATTTGTTTTTCTTGTTGCAACTTCCGATCCGGGTGTATATAGACATTGAGGATTATGATTTGCCACTGTTTGGGCCCATCTGACATGGATTCAGTGATTCTGGTCACTTGTACCCAGTTGAGGCCTACATCCAGTGTTTCTGATAACCAGTTGAATTTTTGAGTGATGTGAGTTGATAGACCACCCCGGGGGTGCCCAAAGTTTGGGTGTCTTTCTGCCGGGATGTGGTGTGTCTTAAAGCTTGGTATTACACTTGGTGCTAATTTCCATGACTCCTGAATCAGGATTATGTCTTGGTTGGAAAAAAGAATTGTGTTTTGTGGTCCAGCTCCATTTTTTGGAATCCATGTACGTTCCATGTGCATACTGAGATTTTTGTTGAGATTATTTTGGCACTCTGCGTTTCCTCCCTCCTACATGGAGACGATAAGATATGTTTCTCCGTGTTAGGGTCCCTTTTTACACAGGAACATTGGGACCCAGGACCAATCTGTTTTGTCCCGATCGTGCTGCCTAGTTGGTTGGTTGGAATCAATCGAGATTGCCTCTTCCGCTACGCTTGCAGTGACTGGAGAGGTAGCACGTGCTCCTAGTAGACAGGAGAACGGAGGACTTTTTTTCCGTTACCCTTTGATTCGTTGTTGGTGTTTATTTGTAGCGGAAATGGATATCTTGGGCTTGTGTTTCTTACGAGCGAGATTCCCCATATTTCGAAGTGATCTTTTGTGGAGAATATCTTGTCAGCAATGGCTTTTGAGGCCCACGTTGTGACGGTGACTTCAGATTCTGTATGATGGAGGATTCTTTTGAATTCAACTGTCAGAAGGTCCTGTGACGTTATCTCATTTGACTCCTCTATTTCCCAGAATAATTTTAGCAGGTTGCCTCGGTTTAAGAAGTCCTGAGGCCCCTTTGATGGATATTCCGGGATAAATGTTAGATTGTGGAGTGATGTTTCAGAATGATGAAGGATTTCTTTGGAATCTTTAGGCTTCGTAATTTGGTTGAGTTTGGGAATTGTAGAGGTGAGGTCTCGCTCCCGGTCCGTATTAGCTGAGGGTGTCAGATTAGTTGGACTTTGGTTTGGACCTGGATTGTGATGCCCCTTTGAAAAAGAGTTTTGTCGAGTTTGTAGTAGGGCACAAGTGCGCTGCTTTTCCGAAACGGTAACGCACATGCGGGTAGGTACAGTTTTTAGCTGTGGTCCTTGAGTTTCTCCTGACTTTTTGTTCTGGGGGCATTCCGGTTTCTGGCGGCTGGACTGTCTTCCGGTGGACTTCGGACTGTTATTATCAGCCGGTTTTGACAGACCTTGTCCCCCTATGTAGTCTCCCGTGTTTTCTCTGGGCCTTATTTGCTCTGGGCCTCCCATTTCGGTGATCCGGGTAAAACCGGCGATTCCTTCCATGTGAATCTGGATGTTCTTTGGTACTAGTGTTTTTTTAATTGGGGCGCCAAGAGCTTCTGCTAGTACCATGTTCAATGTGCTGTGTTGGTTAACAGATGTTATTGTTGCGCTCTGCCTAGGTTTGTCCTCCCTCGAGGGTATTTGAGACTCTCGATTCACTGGCATTTGCATTAAGCCGACCTTGCCGTCTTGGGGCATGGTGGGAGAAACGGAATTGGGGTCCTGAGCGGTGTTTGCGTTAAAGATCGGAAACAGCTTCCCTGGGTCTGAAGTTTGTTGCTGCTTATATTTTAATCAGGCTTTCCTGGCCTTTTTCTTTTGTCTCTTGGTTGCTGTTTTTTCCTCCTTAGCGACAATTTTTTCCTCTTCAACTAGAGTTTGGGGGGGCGATGCTGGTTCCTGGTCTTGTGCTGATCTTTCTAGCCCCACTTCCCTCAAGATGTATTCTAAGTCCTTTAAATAATTACTGGGTGAGAACTCCTTTACGGTTGACCTGTGGGGGGAGTGTGATTTTTCCGGGGTAAGGTTTCTGATTTTTCCAACAGAATTGTGAGGGTGTCTTACCTCCCGTAAAATGTCCATCAGAATTGCAGGCAGACTTGCTAGTTTTTCAATTATTCATCCACAACCGCAGCAAAGCTGTAGTTTATTAAGCTCTGATTGGGCCTCTAGTTTCCCCTGATTTTTTAATAGTGACGTAAGTGCGTCCATTTTTGAGTTTAAGCCAGCAATGTGGCCTGCCACTAGAGTGATGAGGTCGATTTGCACCTCCATTTTATTCGATTGAAGGTTCAGAACTTTTATGGCTTGATCTAAAGAGCTTAGTAAGCTCTTGATCCAAATAGTCGACTGATCTCCTTGAGTCTTATTTGTAACTTTCGTGTCAATGTCCATCGAGCTGCCCGACGAGATGGTTATTGGTGCGGTTTGATTTACGTAAGGGTAGTTTATTGTCATGTTGTTACTGTCATTTATGGTGAGGTTTTGCTGGTTTCTTTTTTCTACTGGCCCTCGGGGAGTAGACATCGCCAGACCTAGACTCGGGTGTAGATTTTTCGGACTTGGTTCAGATCGTAAAGCTCTGCCTTGGGTTTCTAGGTACATTGATATCCTTTCCGTCAGTTCTTCCAGTTCAAAATCGTTTGACAAAAACAATGGTTTGTGCCATGGGTCACTATCGCACGGGGATTCAGCGTGTAAGTTGTCCTGGCTTGTTGGGCCCTCCTTGGGTCTTGTCGGACCTTTAGGATCATTTACTTCCACCACATTGGTAAGTGTTGTACTGTCAGTTGTTTTCCGGCTGTTGTCCTTTGTGCTGGCGTCCGTCGGGGTGTGCTTTTGAAATTCTGAATGGTCATATTCCCCTGCGTGGGGGTTTAGATGGTGTACTTGTGCGGTAATTGTCAGTGTGCTTCCCTTGGGTGAGGGACCCTTGGATTGTATACAGGGATTTGGCCCGTCGCTCATGCTTGACTTGTTTTGGTCCAGAGAGGGTAGAACGTTGATTGGGGAAATTGGGTTTGGTAAGTTGCTGGCTTCAGCTGTTGACGTGTAGATCGCTGCAATTGGATCTTTTAAATAGAAGAATTTTAGGAACCCCGACTTCCTTGCGAATTTTGATGTTGATTCAGGGGTGGGTGCTGAGACCAACCTCTCCCTTTGGTCGGCTTGAGCTCCCAAAGTTGTGTCTGCTACTTTTGACTTCTTTGAATTTTTCGGGGGTTTCTTATTTTCCACCGGTCGTCGAGTTCTCCCTGACCTCATTGTCCCCCGGTTAGGGCTCTTAGCCCACTACTCCGTTCGGCACGACTTTTTGAAGGTGAGTGAGCTTTGCTCTCGCTCTTTGTCTTGATCTTCCTCTGCCTGCGTGTGTGCGCTGTAAGTACCCCCCTGCCCTGTCCCCGGCAGGTGTTTGCTGTCTGGGAGCTTCTGTTTTTGTACACCGCAGGTTGGGGTGGCTGAGTGGGTGGGTCCACTTGTCCTCCGGGTCTGACTTCGGCGTTGGCGCTGGCTCCGATGCTCTCTGTCCCCCCAGCTGTCCTCCCAGCGCCTTTCCTCAGCTTCCGACTACAGGGTGCCGGATCGGCTTTTGGGCCCCCCCCTGGGAGTTTTTTTTCAGGGGGCTAGGCGAACTGGGCAAGGCTGGCTTGGCTGGACGGGCTTTCCTTCCACCTTCCACTCGCGCGTGCCGCCAGCCTCCGGCGTGTCAGCAACGGGGGCTGGCGTTGGGCGCTCGGCACCTTTGAGGTAGCCTGCGCCTTGCAGGGGGTTTAGGACTCGTGACTCGGGGGTCGGGGCTCTTGGTACAGGTTGTGACGATGAATTGGGAGGAGATGGCAGTGGGGTAGGCGGCGACAGAGTGGAGACGGTGTTGATGTTATCCAAGCGCAGCGCAGCGCTAACACCCACTCACACCCGCCTGCAGCTTGCCTGCTCCGCAGTCTCACCCGCAGTCTCACCTGCCCTCCTCAAATCCTCAGCTCCTGCTCACCGGTTACTGGCTGTGGTCAGCTGTGATCGGGGTGCCGCTGCCTCTGCTACCGCAGGACTGCCGGTGCTCTGCTTCTTGCACCCTCTGCTTTTGGTGAGCACAATGGGGTGGCAACTGGATGGCGACGGGCTGGGTTAGAGATGGGGTGGCAAGGTGACAAGACAAGTGGCCCGCTCCCGTCTCAGGATGGTGGATGGTGGAGGAATGGCGTTTCTGACGATAACGGCGTTCTGTGGCTCACTGGCTCCCTCCTCTGGTCAATGGACCGCTGCTCTCGGGCCGCTCCCACCGGGAACCGAACTCCACTGCCGCCGCCGAGACCCGGGAGCTGCTCCGAGGAAACCGCTGATGCATTGACTGTAGCTGCCAGAGGTTACAACGGGGCAGGCGGGCAGCGGGCGGCGCCGGGCGGCACCGGTAGCGCAGATGCAGGCTGCTGGCTGTGGGTTCGCAGACCTCGCGGATTTCGCGGACTGCGAGCACCGAGCACCAAAGCTTCCACCAAAGCGTCTCCCTTCCGCACATGCGCAAGAAGCGTGATATGTTGGCAGGAGATCCCTCCATGTGTGCTTGTCTCCTGTGTTCATGTCCTTTTCAGGGCTTTAGTTGACATGCGTTTCAGCCAGAGCTGGAAGTTGGAAACACAGATTTGAATTGGGTCCCTCTTCTAGTTCCAATATTTGGATTCTTAACTTTACAAACAATGCAATCATTTCTTTCTCAACAAGGCGTGTAAAAGCCCTGAAGGTTATTCAAGTCAGAGAAGCAGTCACTGATACATTACAGACATTTTATATTAAAATGAATGCTATGTGTAAAATGTTCTGCATTTCATTTTCTGAGATATCTTTTGGAAGCTTTGTTTTTTATGCAACATATGAGCCTTGTATAGAGCATACTGCAAACTGAGTCACCGCTAGGCATCTGGGTGAGTTCAGATTGTGAATGAGTGATTACGATGGGGCGGCAATTGATAATTCTGGAATTCAGGATCAAGGCAGTGCAAGCTTCAGATAATGCCTGTCACTGTGTTATAAAGGTGCTCAGACTACATGCTCATTGTATTGTATTGTATTGTATTGTAATTGCATTTATATATCGCTTACTACCCCATACGAGGCGTCAAAGCGTTTTTTGGGCGAGTAGCACGCTACTCCAGGACCCATAGGGGATTAGTGTTGAATTAGTATAGTGAAACATGCAAGTACATTTTAAGTGGTGGATAGGTTAGTCAGTTATTTGGATTTGGAATGATAGCAGAAGGATAGAGGAGGACAAAGGTTTGTATTTATATAGCGCTTGTTGACGCACGCTATTCAGGAAGCCTACAAAGGATTAGTGGTGAATTAATATGGTGAAATATGAAGTAATTTCATTGGTGGATATTAGTCAGTTACTTGGAGTAAGAAGAATAGCGGAGGGATAAAAGGGGAAGAAAGATTTGCATTCTTATAGCACTTGTTACCCCTGATGGGTGTTAAATCGCTTTTCTGGCGAGTAGCACGCCACTCCGGAACCCATAAAGGATTACTGTTGAAAATTAGAATAGTAAAAAAGTATGAAGTAATTTGAGTAGTGGATATGTTATTCAGTTATTTGGGTAGTATATTAGTATAGTTTAATATGGAATTTGAGAAGTGAACATGTTAGTCTGTTAATTTCGATTGAAAGGGATAGTGGAGGAATGAAAGAGTTATTTAGAGCTTCTGGTGTGATTGGTTGTTGGATTAGTTGTGGGACTAAGAGTAGGGTTAGGCTTTCTATTGGAAGTAGGGACTAGGGCTACCTGTACCATTGGCTGCTTTGACTTGGGTTGGGACTACTGGTAGGGCTAAGGCCTTTATTGGATGTAGAGATCAGGGTGCTTGGACTAGGGCTAAGATTGGCTGTAAGGTCCTGGTCTCCTATTGGTTCTAGATTTTAGGGGTAGTGTTGTGATTGGATAGTGTTAAGGCTAGGGTTCCCATTGGCTGAAGGGGTCACCTGATTACTAGGACCAGGGTTAAGGCGTCTCAGCTAAGGGCGGAGAGGACAAGGGTGGTTGTCTGTTTGAGCCTGTTCGAGACGGACCAGGGCCAGAAATGCTGCCCTTTTTCTCATTTAGCAATACCCAGCTCACACCACACACATCCACAAACAAAGCATTGTGCATTCGTGTACCTTCCATGTACTCGGATCTGTGTGTCTGTTACTTTTCTCCTGAAAAAGCATATCCAATGCACTACCCTATTTCTCATCCTGTGCCTCTATCAATATATTTAATCTAAATATACTTACTTCCTTTATGTATCTATATACTTTCAATGTACTTATGGATCTATATATATATCACTTTCTTCTAATTTAGCATTTCCAATGCACTACCCTATTTCTCAGCCTATACTTTGCTCAATATATCTTCCAGCCCAACCTTCTGACTCATCTCAAACTTCTTTCTACTACTCCTTCCAATGCACTACCCTATCTCTCATCCCATACATCTATCAATATATCCTCTGCATCCACTCTCTCATTTATCTCAAAACCCATACCACTACTATGATCGCTAAAAAAAAACTTTCTAGACTCTCTCCTGCTCTACCCCTCCTTGCATCATCTGACACCTCTTTTTACTACACCGATCCCCTAAAACAAACCTTTCTAAACTATCCCCTCTGACTCCTCCACTCCAAAACTCCTTTTTACTCATCCAAAAGCCTCTTCCTACTGCTAAGACCTAACAAAAACAACAACAAAAACCTTCACTCTTTTATCCCTCCACTATCCTTTTCAATAAAAATTAACAGACTAACCTGTTCACTTTGCAAATTCCATATTCAACTATACTAATATACTGCCCAAATAACTGAATAACATATCTACTACTCAAATTAATTCATATTTATACTATACTAATTTTCAACACTGATCCTTTATGGGTCCGGAGTGGCGTGCTGCTCTCCAGAAAAGCGCTTCAACACCCATCAGGGGTAACAAGTGCTATTTGAATGCAAATCTTTCTTCCCCTTTTATCCCTCCGCTATCCTTCTCACTCCAAGTAACAGATTAATATCCACCACTGAAATTACCTCATATTTCACCATATTAATTCACCACTAATCATTTATAGGCTTCCTGAATAGTGTGCGTCAAAAAGCGATAAATAAATACACACCTTTGTCCTCCTCTATCCTTCTGCTATCATTCCATATTCAAATAACTGACTAACCTATCCACCACTTAAAACGTACTTGCATGTTTCACTATACAAATTCAACACTAATCCTCTATGGGTCCCAGAGTAGCGTGCTACCCGCCGAAAAAGCGCTTTGACGCCTCGTCAAGGGTAGTAAGCGCTGTATAAATGCAATTACAATACAAAACAATACAATAGGAGGAAGCTTTTGGGTGAGTAAAAAGAAGTTTTGGAGGGGAGAACTCTGAGGAAAGAGTTTAGAAAGGTTTGTTTTAGGGGATCGGTGAAGTAAAAGAGGAGTCAGATGATGCAAGGAGGGGTAGAGTAGGAGAGAGTCTAGAAAGGGTTATTTTGGCAATCATAGTAGTGGTATGGGGTTTGGGATAAATGAGAGAGTGGATGTAGAGCATGGGTACTCACAAACTTTCTCTCAGGGGCTAAATTTACAGTGTGGTTGTGGCAGAGGGCTGCACCGGTGGGGGCGGGGTCAAGGGGGAGCGGGGGCAGGGCTAGAGCAAAAAAAAACTGACCATGAGGTTGAACACAGGCCCCTGCAGTGGACGCCTACGTCCACTGAGCCTAAGTCCCGGCATACACACTTCTCTCTCTCTCTCTCTCTCTCTCTGTCTCCCTCTCTGTCTCTATCTCTCTCTCCCTCCCTCTCTCTCTGTCTCACTCACTCTGTCTCCCTCTCTCTCTCTGTCTCCCTCCCTTTCTCTCTGTCTCCCTCCCTCTCTCTCTGTCTCCCTCTCCCTCTCTCTCTCTCTCTGTCTCCTTCCCTCTCCCTCCCTCTGTCTCCTTCCCTCTCACTCCCTCTGTCTCCCTCCTTCTGTCTCCCTCCTTCTGTTTCCCTCCTTCTGTCTCCCTCCGTCTCCCTCGCTCTCTCTCCCTTTGTCTGTCACCCTCTGTCTCCCTCTCTCTCTGTCGCCCTCTGTCTCTGTCCCTCTGTTTCCCTCTCTCTCTCTGTCTCCCTCTCTCTCTGTATCCCTCTGTCTCCCTCTCTCTCTCTGTCTCCCTCTCTCTCTCTCTCTCTCTCTCTCTCTCTGTCTCCCTGCCTCTCTGTCTCCCTCCCTCTCTGTCTCCCTTCCTCTCTGTCTCCCTCTCGCTGTCTCCCTCTGACTCCCTCCCTCTGTCTCCCTCCCTCTGTCTCCCTCTCTCTGTCTCCCTCCCTCTGTATCCCTCCCTCTCCCTCGGTCTCTCTCCCTCTGTCTGTATCTGTATCCCTCCCTCTGTCTCCCTCCCTCTGTCTCCCTCCCTCAGTCTCCATCCCTCTATCTCCCTCCCTCTGTCCCTGCCTCTATCTCCATCTCTCTCTCTCTGTCTCTATCGCTGTCTCTGCCTCTACCTGTCTCTATCTGTCTCTGCCTCTATCTGTCTCTGTCTATCCCTGTCTTTGCCTCTATCTAGCTCTGTCTGCCCCTGCCTCTATCTGTCTCTGCCTCTATCTGGCTCTGTCTCTATATGTCGTTATCTGTCTCAATCTCTATCTGTCTCATCTCACCCGCCTCTCACTCCCTGCTGCCCTCCCACCTCACCTGGCTCTCACTCCCTGCTGCCCTCCCACCTCACCCGGCTCTCACTCCCTGCTGCCCTCCCACCTCACCCGGATCTCACTCCCTGCTGCCCTCCCACCTCACCTGGCTGTCACTCCCTGCTACCCTCCCACCTCACCTGGCTCTGCCTCACTGCTGCCCTCCCACCTCACCTGGCTGTCACTCCCTGCTGCCCTCCCACCTCACCTGGCTGCACTCCCTGCTGCCCTCCCACCTCACCCTGCTGTCACTCCTTGCTGCCCTCCGTCACCTTACCAAGGCTATCACTCCCTTCCACCCTCTCACCTCACCTGGCTCTCACTCCCTGCTGCCCTCCCACCTCACCCGGCTGTCACTCCCTGCTGCCCTCTCATCTCACCTGGCTCTCACACCCTGCTGCCCTCCCACCTCACCCGGCTGTCACTCCCTGCTGCCCTCCCACCTCACCTGACTCTCACTCCCTGCTGCCCTCCCACCTCACCCGGGCTCTCACTCCCTGCTGCCCTCCCACCTCACCCGGGCTCTAACTCCCTGCTGCCCTCTCACCTCACCCGGGCTCTCACTCCCTGCTGCCCTCCCACCTCACCCGGGCTCTCACTCCCTGCTGCCCTCCCACCTCACTCGGCTGTCACTCCCTTCTACTCTCCCACCTCACCCGGCTCTCAGTCCCTTCTGTCTTCTGTCACCTCTATCCCCCCTCCCCCGCCCCCTCGTGTGTGTGTCAGCCTGGGCTGCACACACACAGCCGCACCCCAGTACTTAACAGGTCTTTAAAAGTCCATTTGCATGTTAATGAGGCTTTGTTCACCTCTTAGCGCCCCTGCAGCTCCACTCTGACTGTGGTTGGAACGGAACCGCCGGCCCCCATAGAGCAGTCTCTCCAGGTCCGAGCTGCTGCAACCGGCGGGTTTGCTGAAACTTTAAAAATAAAAAATAAAAGAACACAGGTAAGATGTCTGGAAGCTCCGCGGGCCGCCAAGGAAGGCTTGCCGGGCCGCTGACGGCCCGCGGGCCGTACTTTGGGTACCCGTGATGTAGAGGATATATTGATAGATGTATAGGATGAGAGATAGGGTAGTGCATTGGAAGGAGTAGTAGAAGTTTGAGATGAGTCAGAAGGTTGGGCTAGAAGATATATTGAGCGAAGTATAGGCTGAAAAGTAGGGTAGTGCATTGGAAATGCTAAATTAGAAGAAAGTGATAAATATATAGATCCATAATTACATTGAAAGTATATAGATACATAAAGGAGGTAAATATATGTAGATTAAAGGTATTGATAGAGGCACAGGATGAGAAATAGGGTAGTGCATTGGATATGCTTTTTCAGGAGAAAAGTAACAGACACACATTTCCAAGTACATGGAAGGTACATAGATGCACAATGGAAGTATGTACATGTAGACCAAAGATGATTTTTATTTATTTATTATTGTTATTTTTTCTCTCAACAACATAATTCTTTTACATGTTTATACAAAGTAATACACAAAGATAGGTACATATCTATAGTGGAAAAAAATGCTTGTATACAGATGGATATGCTGTAAATTTCTGTTTGGGTATGGTGCTTATGTGGGGAAGAGCCAAATCTTGAGTAGTTTTCTGAAGATAAGGTGGTTGTCGGTGGACCTTATGCTGGGGGGTAAAGAGTTCCATAGTTTGGCTGCTTGAACAGAGAAGGATGTGCCACCCATGGTTTTTTTCTGGTATGGTGGGATTTTGAGGCGAGATGCTCCTTTAGAGCGGAGGTTCCTTTGTTGAATGTGTTTGGTGATTTTATTCCTGATGAAGGGCGGTCCCATTCCATGTATTGCTTTGTGGGTGATACAAAGCAGCTTGAACGTGGATCTTCTGGCAACCGGTAACCAATGCAGGGCTTTCAAGGCAGGGGAGATGTGGTCTCGCGGTTTGATATGCAAGAGTAGTCTGGCAGCCGAGTTTTGAGTCCGTTGTAGTCTTTTCATGGTTGTTAAAGGTGATCCGTGGTAGAGGCTATTGGCGTAATCGAGTTTGGACAAAACATGGGAGATGGGAGCTTGGACCTTGTGTGGAAATCCCAAATGAGGGAAAATTTGTCGCAGGGTTTTAATAGTAGCAAAGCTTGATCTTGCTAGTTTATCCACTTGGGCATTCATCGACAGCTTGGAGTCCATGGTCATTCCGAGGTTTCTTACTTCCTTCGATACTTTAGGCAGTGATCCCAGTTCATCAGGCCATGCGGCAAGCGGGTTGTAATGTTTCCAATCGCCACACGTGAGTATTTCAGTTTTTGAAGCATCCAATTTGAGATGGCTCCAGGTCATTCACTGATCCACGGCTCTGAGACAGCTGAAAATTGGTGATTTTCCAATGTCCAGTGTTTCTGTGTGTGGGGGTGGCTCACACATGTGTTTGTATAAAGGGGTAGTGCAATGTAGGAAACAATGTGATATAATGACAAAGACAGTGAAAAGAGAAAAGACAGCAATGGAGAGGAAGGGGATGGTCCCATTGTTGTGGTATTACCGCGAATATCTCCTCTAGTTGCAGGCTCAAGATTATTCACTTTAAGTTCCTACAAAGGCTGTATTATACACCGGTCAAAAAAATTAGATTCCAATTAGCAGACAATGATAGATGCGAACGATGCAATGCAGAAGGAGCGGGATTTATGCACCTGGCATGGGAATGCCCTGGGGTATATGACTACTGGCCCCAGGTTCATACGGCTCTGCAGGGGATGCTTGGAGGGGTACTGGATAGAGATCCCCTCAATATGCTATTAGGATACACGATGAAGACACCTAAGCCCACTAGAAATTTGTTGACATTGCCTTATTGCTTGTGAAACGTAGGATTGCATGTCGCTGGGGGAGGGGAGAGCCCTGAAATTTAAGGATTGGTTGACTGATATTATTTATTGCCAAGGCCAGAATACTATATATGCAGAAACACAGCCAATGTGTAATAGGCCTAAGGATATATGGGATCCCCTGAAGAGATATCTTATGGCTAACTCGACTCCGTCGGATGATGAGGATCAGGAATGTACGAGCAGCACTGCAGAATTATAGACTTGCGGTCATTGTGATATTGGTTATAGATGATACAGGCTTGTGACGCAGAAGTTGAAACACTGGTGGGCAAATGAAAGAGAAGAATGGATGTACGCTTGCTTACTATTAATGGTTCATAGACGGACTGTTGCTGATATTGTAAAGAAATATGTATGGGACTGGACCAAGGAATGGTGATACAGGATGGTGGAGAAAGGTTCAGGGGGGATTGCCCGATGTGGCGGACAATGTTACTGGAAATTGACCCCTGTTATCACTGTATCTATTGCTGTCATGACAATATGTTTTGTATGTTGAAGCATAAGAAATGAAGTTGACGCAAGTGACTAACACAGAGAAAGAGATTCTAGTGCAAAATACTGTGAAATTTTACTAATTTATCTGATATTGAATAAAAATGTTTCCTGACAAGCATTTGTAAAGCGGGGAGGTCTGGCTTGTTCTAGGCCAAGGGTCCCCAACCTTTTTTGCAATAAGAGCTACTTATGTTCAAGGAAAATCATTCTGAGCTACTAACATTATTGGTATTGTAAAGTTACCACGTCAGACAAGATTACATTAGTGGCTACCATGTGCAAGATTACTAGCAGTGATCACATTAGTGTGTCTCGTAGGGTTGCCACCAGTAATGTAAATAAGGTGTTGCAAATTTGGAATGTCTGTACATGGGTAATACTTAACAGCTACAGTTACAATGACCCTGTCATCAAGGTACATAGTTAAAATGTCTCTCAAGTGCTACATAATTTATCACTCAAATATCACATTTGAATATATTTTGGAAATGTAGCCTTTTACCCCAGATATTAGATTATGAGTTTTGAAAATACACACATTTTTGCCTCAAATACACCCTCTCAATTTTGGTATACGTGTAATTTAATTTCAAGTTAACCAAAGTTCCATTTTAGCAGGGTGTGCTGTACACAGGAGAGCTACTTACAGGTAGCTGTAGAGCTACCAGTAGCTCGTGAGCAACTCATTGGAAAACACTGTTATAGGTGTTTATTTGTTATGTGACACATTTGAATTCACTTGCAGAAAACACACATTGAGGCACTCAAATGTTGGTCAGTTTGCATGCTCTGATAAGCACATGATTTTATTTCACGTTGTAGTCAAAGACAATAAAGACATAAGCCGTGCCTCTTGTAATATATTTTGTGTGCACTTGTTTGGTCACGCCCCTTATAGAAAATCCCAACCATTTTCATCCCACTCCCTTGGAGCACTTTCCCCATATTTCTCCTTCTGCTATCTCATATCTTCTCACTATCTGTGTCTTCCAATATCCATGCCGCCTAAAGTCTGGGTCTCCCAGTGTCTCCATGTCTCCTTGTGTCCACTGTCTCTGTAGTTTCTATTTATCTCAGTTTCTTCGTCTCACAGAGTCTCTACATTCCCATGTATATTGCTCCCTGCATATCATCATACTCTCAGACCCCCCCCCCGTGTCTGTCTTCCTATATCTCCTGGTTCTATTGGTCTTCTATGTTTCTCTGTCCTTATCAGTGTCTCCTACTGTCCAGCCAGTGTTTTTCCAATGAATCTCCCTGACTTCTAGCATCTTTTTAAGCCCCCCCTGTGTATCTCAGGTACCCAAATCTTCCCATGCGTTACCATTCATGTCTTCCAGAAACCATGCTTTTGTTCCACCTGTCTCCCTAGATTCCAAGTTTCAGCGTCATCTTTGTTTGTCTGTATGTCTCATGTGTCCTCTTAACCTTGTTCCTCTGTCCATTTGTTTCCTGCCTCCCCATGCCTCCACAGCATTCTGCACTCCTTGTGTACACGCCTCCCTCTGTCTTCCTGTTAATGTCTTTGTGTCTCCTCATGACTCTCCGTGTCTCCCAATGCTACCGCCTGCCCCTGTGCCCCATGTCTCCCTGTATGTGTTTCTCTGTGTCCCAGAAAGTTGAGGTATCTCTGTGTCTAAGTCCAGGTCAGCCTGTTTCCATATCTCCCCATGCCCAATGCTGTGTCTTCCCAGAGTTGATGCCTACAAGTGTTCACGTTTCTCAGTATCCTGAAAAGTGAACTGCTTCATGCAGAGCGGACGGAGCCTATGAGGCCTAATAGGAACTTTACTGAGGGAACATCAATTGTCTACACTAGACCGCAAGGGCTGCACGGGCCTGTGTTACGCCTCTGAGTATGTCAATGTTGTCTATGGAAAGCAACAGGTTTCAAGTTTGATCCTGGTAAAACTTTCAAAATGAAATAAATGCCACTGAATTGAGAAATCTTTTTGAGTGCGATGCATGTGGTCGGTGTTCTCACATGTAATATAGAAATTTGCACCATGACTGAAAGAGTTCTCTTGCCGAGCTCAGTGTAGTGGACAGATTCCCCTCTAGGGTGCTTACTCTGCATTATGTAAAGAGCTGTCTCTGTGCATTGCGCAGCAAGGGTGCCATGGACCCTAATGCAAGTAAGAAAAATGGACCCTTAATATCCTTGTTTGATATTAAAAACAGGTATGATTTGGGTGCAGTGGGCCCCAGTGTCCCAGGCTTCCAGTGCCACAACACCTCGTGCAATAGGACCCGGAGACACCAGTCAGGACCACGCCCCCTCCCAAAACCTAAATGCATCAATCATAAGACATTACTCAGTTTTGCGTGTGTCGGGTTATGTTAATTTATGACACATTATAAGCATTGTTAAAGGAAGAGAAAAATGATAACAACATAAAACATGTACTATAAGATTACAGTATATATAACTCAGTCCACCTGCCATAGCAAAACAGTCAGTGTAAAGTGAGTGTAAAGAGGATCAGTACATACATTAGTATGTCAGTTCACAATCAAATAGGGACTCCAGGACTCTACAAGAATGATACAGCACTAAGGACTTGATACCCTTCATTCTACTTGGACCACACAGGTGAAATTACCATTCTTCTGGAGGGGCGGTCCCATCTCACTGAGCCCTTGGCCATCTGTCATGCCCCCCAACACCACACTGCCTCCAGAGCCCCTGGATGTGAGAGCACTGGCTATGATCCCATGCCCTGCTCCTATGCCGGTGTGAACAGCCCTTTCTGGATAAGGATTGGTTTTGCTGTCCCGTCACCTCAGTGCTGACCTAGGAAGTATTGGATGGAGAGTCTCTCTTTCGTTGAGAAGATTCAGTGGTGTGTGTAGCTATTACACCAGCTATGTCCCATCAATTCCAATATAAAAAGAGGGGACTTGTTGCATGAGTGTTCACATGGTCTAAGGTCCTAAAGCTATGGCCTGGTCTGTTCCTTGCAATGGGAAATTGAAATGGTGAAGGTAAGTCAGGCTAGGCGTAAACAGCCTCCCCCCACACCATCGCAGCAACAGGAGTGTAAGTGACGGGAGGATAATGCACTTGATTCCCTGTTTTCTGATCCTTGCCCTACAACTCGTAGGACGGGGACAGGAAATATGACCCAAGCCAATCCATGCTCATTGCTTTCCTGAATTCTGAAATCTTGAGTAGAAAATGGCCCAGAATCAGTAATTGCATGAGTAACGGACCAGGTAATTACAGATCATATATATTGTTGCTAACCTGGGCCCAGACACTCAAAATGTACGGTACTGATGTGGAGATAGTGGCCCCAATATCTCCATTTAAATGGCCAGATGTACTATTTAGTGGTTGCACAATAAATACTGATCGGAATTTGCCAGTAGTATTTTGAGACCAGTATTTTAAGAACCAACCTATATGCCTATATGTCGGCCTTAAAGAATTTAGTGAGTCGGAATCTGAATTACCTCATGCATATTAATGAGGTAGGTAGCACATTGTGACTCACTGCTCAATGATTCGGTGTCAATTAAGAATCCCATTGTAGTGGAAAAATCGTTCCCAACAACAAAAAATGGAATTAGTACATAAGACAAGGAATTTAAGGGCTGCAGATGCTGAATTGGAGCATTTGCAGGAATGGAAATGTTCAGTCAGAAACGTTTTCAGGCATGGGCAAAGTGGGGTCTGGCTTAGGGCCCCAGCCTGTCAAGGGGGGCCCTGACAGAGCCGGCTCTGGAGAGAGTCTTGCCAGGATGACCTTAAATAATTCTTAAACATATTGTTTTAAATACCGTTTTCCTTTCATTTATTTCAAATGTGATTGATACACAGGCATTTTGCAGAGAAATGTTGTGTTAATGTTTCATGCAACATACATAAAAAAGTTTCTTTTAGATCGAAACAGGACCTCACATATTGGAAATGGGACAGTGTCCCAGAGATTATTTGCAGTAATATTAGTGAGCTGCTGCTGTTACAGTGTTGAAAACACAAGTCACTGTTCTTGAATAGTAGATGTAAACACATTTAGAATGTTGATGAGTGTGCCTGTGCACTGTCAATGACTTGGCCAAAGAGGGCCTGAAACAGTTGAAATTGGATCTCATAAATTCAAAGCTATTCGGAACAGGGGCCCCCAAAATTCGTTTGCTCAGGGACCCCAAAATGCTTATGAGGTCCCTATGTTTAGTACATCTGTCACCTAGTTGCACTACAACACAGATGATCCCACGTGCTTGCAGCGCGTAAATTCGAGACTCAATTGTAAAAGTGTGTACTGTGAAGAACAATTTGGTGTCCCTCTTGTAGAATGTTTGCAAGTGCCTTGCTAGGTATGTGTGTGAGTATATTCAGAGCGAGTTCAAGCATTGCTGTGAATTCACCTGACCACACAAGCCGAGCTCCCAACAATGGCAGGCGAGGCCCCATGCGGGGTCCCTGCCCCACGGAGGCTTGTCTCCCCAGGGGGCTGGGGAGACCCACACAGAGCTCATCAGATTGTTGTCTTATCCCAGTGCTGAGCTGACACTCGATGCCCCCTGGGATTCTTAGAGAGGGTTTTACACCTGCTGTCAACGAGCAGAGGCGTGGAGGGCTGCAGTGTTTTTGCATTCGGTGTGACATTCAGCACCGCACTGACACCCGAAGGAGCGGGCGCCTCTCGGGACATGCATTGTTCAGGGGTGGCCTCCCTCGGTCCGCGGATGTTGGGACAGGGGCCGTGCACTAATTCTCTCTCCGGCAGGGGCTTAATTGGATTTGCTTTGTAAAGAAGCAGGCGTCATTTGCTTTATGATCACTACTTTTGCAGATCTGATGCCTCAAAGCGGCCAGGGGACCCGCCTTCCGCACTCATTAGTGTTTCAAAGACAGAACAGGCCAGGTAGAGCTTCACACATACACTTGGGTGACCAGAAGAGCGCCATTTTGTGTGGCAATACTTTCTTCTCAACGCTCATTGTATTAAAATGCGCACCCTTTGTGTTTTTATCACGAAGGACAAGCCCTACATAAAGTGCCCACCAGCTCCTGGGGAGAGGTTGAGGCGTAACGACCAGAGCTGCCGAGCTTGGAGCTCGGGAACCAGGTTCGAGTCTCGGTGTGGGCTCAACATCCTGTGATACTGAGCAAATCAGGCTATCTCCCCGTGCCTAACAAAAATTAATGTGTCCTTGTGTAACCTAACTGGAGCTCATGTAAAGCGCTCCAATACCTTCGGTCGAGTTTGCTCTATATAAAACTGCAAAAAATAAAAAAATAAAAAACTGAGGCTAATTGCCTAGTAGCTAATTGCCCTGGAAGGAGTCAGGCCTTGGTTTAATTCCAGCATCCATGCTTACCCAAATTGTGTCGTTCTGGGCAAATACTCTACCTACATAAAACTCATTTATCTTCCTGACAACGCTCACTTTAAGTTAAGCCCGCTATTAGGCGCTACTAAAAGTGGACAATTAAGCTTGGAGGCCTTTCGACCCTTCCTATAGTGTATCCTACTGGAGGAGGGTGGGAGCTGGTAGAATGGTGTCACTTGTTTTTCATCCTGAACATTATACAGTACAAATAGGAAACCTAGTATTATTTTTGGCAGCGCGCAAAGGCGGGCCTTGATTTTTGCTTGTACACAAATTGTTTCCATGTTTAATTGGCTACTGAAAGTTTTCTGCTTCTTTCCTCTCCTTGGGGACGCTAGAGGAACCTTAGGTAATGTTGCAAGTTAACTGTGTGCATTCCAGTTTGAGTCCAGGCCTGCTTAAAGGGCCACAGGAGGACACCAGTCCAGAATGCACTGCTTGGGTCGTCTCTGTTGAAATAAGAACGACCTCAATGAGCTACATATATCCAGGGCCACTAGAATTATTTGGCAGTACAGAACAAAATGATGCGACAGATTCACAAAATTATGCGCCAAGAAAAGGCACATTTTATGCTACACAATGCAACACAATCTGTGGGAGCGTTATTTCGTTATTTTGCTGTTTTAACGCACAATAGTACTGTCTGCGCATAGTTTCACCTCTTTAGCAAATTAAAACCTGAATACAGCAATCGGCCAATCAACAACTAAAACGTGTTCAGTTCACCTTTACTAAATGTCCGGCACTATATGGCATTACGGGTGATTGTTTTAAAAAAAAATGTTGACTCGTTTGAACAAGAAGCACCTTTTATGTTGAAAAATATATACAAAGTATTCTACAGAGAGAGGGATATGTGGTAAGTGTGGTAAATCCATTATTAAGAGGAAAACTCCATGGCCGCATAATTCTAGTGGGCCTGCATATATCGCATCACCCAGAGGAGGCAACCTTTGACACTTTCCTTGAGACAAAATGCAGGTACATGCAAAGGCATACACACCATATAGACACACACATGCATGCACAGACATGCACAAACACACACAATATTTTATGTGGTCTTTCTCTACTCATCTTTCATCCTTTGCAGTGCATGGATACACTTAAAACAACATTAACTGCTTATTTTACAGATATATTAATAATTGTTCTAATTCCACTAGCTTTTCATGTATGATAAACCCATATTTATTCATTTCTAAATGTGTGACACGTGAATAAAAACAAATGTAGCAGGGCATCTGAGCACTATTGCTCTACACCTCAGTAGAAAAGGATCAGGACTGAACTCGGTTTGCTACACCACATTAGATGCTAAGCTAGTGGGGTGGGTTCAGAACTGCCGTGTTGCTTGGATTGCTTAAATCTGTCTTGCCTCCTATCGGATAAGGCCCACATACTGCTGCAGTGTCACACTAGTGACAGCATTGCGCTATACAACTACAAATGCAAGGCAGTACAATGTCGGACTCCGACTTCTTGCATCCCAAATTTTACCTGCCATTTGCATGTAGAGCATCTGAGAACACTTAACACTGAGGCCCCCAACCTTTCATGGGGCCCCATTCAGCCCATGACTAATTATTATATGGGGGATATGAGAGACTCAGGGGCTCCTCTGCATTAGCTGCATGTGACGGCATCATTTTGCATTACGCCACTGCCTTTGGGTTAGCTTAAGAGGATAAAAGCCCTCACCCACCGCAGTCACATGCTTCGTCATCAGTACTCTCATCATTGTAGTATCCTGAAGGAATATATAACGGATGCCTGAGGAGCTCCTTATAGGGAGATACGGGATTGCCTTCCTGCTTGTGATGTAAATAGGTGTGAAATAATGTTGGGTATGTCAGGAACAAATTTGCTTTCTTACTCACTCAATACAAAACAACATTAGCAAAGCATGTGTTCAAACATTTGTATCGTCACAGTTAATGGAGAAAAAGGAAAACAAAAGAACACACAAATCATGAGTACATCAAAGAGAATATATTGAAGGAAGAAATTACTATTTTTATTTTTACATTTTGTAGTGGTTAGATGACACTACTAGGCTGCCACAAGTAATAAACAGACCAAACGGTGCAAGTGCTGAGGTGACAAGGTACAAAAAAAGTGCTGGTTGTGAACAAGATATCTACAGTGACGCATTGCTGGTTAAAAAAGATCATTTCAGATGACATCTATCCCTAGATACATAAATCTCTGAGCCACTTGGGATTTGAATTTCCTTTTGACGTGGAGCAGCGAGAATAGGGTTAGGATTGTGACAAGCGTGTCGACGTTTCGACCCAAAGGTAAGCGCAGATTGTAATGCGTCACGGCGGGTCTTCTTCATGACTGGGGAAGCAGATATTGACAGCCCAGTGGTAAGAAAATGAGGCTTCATTAAATGGGTATGGTCAAGCGTCGGTGTCTCAAATTTAAAAAAAACTAGGTTGATTAGCAACTGTTAATAGGCAAAGGGAAGATCCACCATCCGGTTGGAATCTTACGTCACAGCAAATGTATGTAGGCAAAGCTCCATCCGGTTGGAATCTTGCATGAAGGTTTCGTTTTATAATGAGGTCATTTAAATACCCTTAGAATTGGAGTCTCAGCTGAAGCAGTCAATGTAGCGAGGGTCCTGTCACTATCACTAGGCAAGATTCCAACTGTATGTCCGATGAGGAAAAATAAGTGCTGCTCCCCAAAAATGAGTGTCGGTGGCCCCATCAGCTCAATTAAGCGCTGGTTGAGACCCACACTTCTTAAAACTCCTTGCACACTAGAGTTCTTCCATATGGAAGTGGAGAGCATGTAAAGAGTGCCACTTTCTCTCTACTTCATTGTACAGTGTAAACAAGTTCTGATTTTAGGCAATCCTTTGCAGGCAGAAGCCCTCAAGGCTGCAAGTGTACAAGCCAGATCTGAAGTTCTGCGATCATTAAGGCAAGTTATCACCAAATCAATCTACCTCCATCTATTTCAAGGCTCAGCAACACCAGATGGTTCTCCTCCATCCTTAAGTATATTCTCAACTCATTAAGTGGAGGCAACTAAGTTTCCTTCCCTGGTACAATCCCATTCCCTGCGCTGGTCCACAGAGTTTCTTTAAGTCAAATAGTGAACTTGAATAACTGGGTCACAAGGCTGGGGCATTTATTCAGAAACACTGACAATTCATGTCAAACCAACTGGTCACTCATATTTAAAGCCAAATTTGATAATTTGCAGGAATCCAATCAGCTCAAATTGTGCCTTTCTCCATGTATAGTCCTGTTCCACCAAAGCCAGTATCTCAAAATTTCAACAGTCACTATGTCCACTGAATTTGTGAATCTGGCCTAGACAATCTTGCAGCAAATAAGTGTCTGTTGCTGGGCTTAGTTCCCCTTCCTAGAATTAACACATGATGTGGGAGATTACCAGAGAGCCATGCTGCAGGCCATTATTCTTTTTTTGCAGGCCACTTGCAGGAGTTAGCTTGTCATTATACACAATATTGATGTAATCTGGTAGAGCCAGAAAGCAATCTCTCCAACTTGGGCTGCCGATGAAAAGACTTGTAACAAATGACTATCACCGAGCTCTCATCAGCCGTTAGGTGTGAAATGGCTGGTCATGATACGTAGACTCAAAAGGATCTCAAAAGGAGATCAGCTATAAAGGTACACCTACAACCCAATGAAGCCCAGAACTTGCGTTGGCAGCAAAATTAACGTAGAGCACCTGTCTGATGCTCTGTATGATTTGCACCTAAACACACTAGAATTATAAAATGATCAGCAGGATGGAACATGGTTATTGTACCAGGCACTTTTGACTATCCACAGGGCATTTTACTTCTGCTGCCTCAATTCCCTTATCTGTCAAAATCAGGAGTGCTCCAAAATAGTCAATCACCAATGTAAAACTTGCATATTTATAGTGATATATGTTTTGGGTCTAGTGACTTGATATAGTTTCTGACCTACTTGAAGTTTAATTCACTATAAATCATGTCATGTTTAACAATACAGCTAATCTTGGTACCTTGATAAAACCCGGCCAAAAGTTCTACGGACCATAAATGTTCACACATGACCATGACTTCTTCTGAAGGACAGATCTGAAAGCTTGCATGCAAAATACTATTAGATATAATTGACAATAACATACAAAGATAACATGCAATGATGGACCCAGAATGGCGCCAAAACCTTCACTACCTGCCATGGCGGTCATCAGCCCTATTTCTGGGTTGGACCTGGGAGGGCTGGGCCACACTACCTTACCATTGAAGTCACGCAGGGATACCATCAAAATCCGCATGTCCGCATGTCCTGCCTGACCTGACTGTTTAATCTTAGCGCCATGATATCCTTTTAGGATGAATGTTAGCGCTTTAGAAATACTTTTAACATTAACATATGTGTGCCTGGGGTGACATTATACATGGAGGTGACAGTACTGGACAGTGCATGTGCTTTGTGTGTACACTGAGTGCAAGTGTGCTTACCATGGTACATTAAATGGAGGACCCTGGGTTCCATATTGGGAAAACCAGGCCTGCCCGGTGAACATATGCGGAGTAGACGAATCCCACAGACAGACTTGTGTATTACTGCATTCCTGTGAGCTGGGTGAGACACAATGGAGGAAGGGCGAGAGACACCCCCCATGTACCCTTCAAAAGAGTGCTCTTTAATTCAGAGATAGACCATAAGGAAGATGCCTCTACACATCTCAGGAAGGAGTTGGGGCTGATAATAGAAACATAAAACGTAGGGCTGGAAGCCAGGGATTAACTTTTTGATGCACATATAACTGCGCCTGACATCCAGGTGTGAACTCTTGTCACTCCCACAAGTGATGGTGCCTACAAAGTTCCAAAACTGGTGTGTGCCTTAGCAGCAACCCCAGGCTGGCTTAGTATCTGTGATTGCACAGGAGAACTCTACTCCTTGCAAGTAAGTACTTTGGCAACCCTGTATGTCAGGAGGGGCTGCTGGTACTGAGTTTTGCCAAGTTTGTCCATCTTCCTGGAAAACTGAAGCTGTGACATGCTGGTCAAAATTGTGCATCGAGACCCACTCCCTGAATAACCCTATGGACTCCAGAGGACCCCAAGAGGACTTTGCTCCATCTCTGGGCTCCAGATGGGAGCACAAAGAACAAGCCCCCCACTGTGGGGAAAACTGAACTTACCACTTTGACAGAAGCTGAGAACACCTCTGATCACAGTTGAGGATGGCAGAACCACTCAGGAAATATCCTGCGCCTTCGGGTGCTGCCACATGTACAGCGAACAGCCCAACTCCTCTGAACAGGACCAGAGCTTGTAAGTGCCCAACGTCAGTGCACCCACTAAAATCTGAACACTCCCATGCTGCTGGAACGGGTAAGACTTAAAACTGACGTGTTGGGTCCAGGAGACTCACTGCTGAAAGTGCTGTGGTACCATGGGCACTTTTGAGTATTTCCTAAAGAGTCATACGGGACTTTTGAGTAAGGTCTATTAGTGAGCAACCCCTGAATGTGACCACCAGAGAATGGGGAATAACCCAATCCACATTGCAAGGAAGAAGGTGGGGCAGGGATTACCTGTATCTACACTTCCCACGTTAGGGAGCCATTGACTGCTGGTCCACATCTACCACTAAGTGTCAAGTGCAAAAAGAGTACTTGACCAGTTGCTCAGGGTCCATACAAATGTCGGCGTCTTAGACATCTGGGGCCATTTTATTGATGCAGCACATCTTTCCGGATCGTGCTGGGTACACCTTTCAAAAGGTCCATGGAACACCCTTTTCCCCCACCAGAGGGCTGCATTCAGGGGGCGCACTGCAAGTGCACCTCCTAAGAGCTTCTCTATCTCTGGGCCTGCGTCTGTAATACGGCGCGGGTGCAGAGGCAAAAGGATTCCCACATTTACATGGGGCACGCCTCAATGCAAATGAGGGATTACCCTCTGTAGATAGCGCTGGTGCTTTAAGTGCACCAGCACTATCGGTATTACAGAAGGGGCTGAACAAGTTTATGCGGCCTCTTCTGTTACACCAAAGTGCCCCGGGGACGCACAAAGCGGGCATAAACATCTGTTGCGCCCCCAGGGTACTTGTATGATATGACCCCATGTGTAAAAGACCTCAATCACCACAATTGGGCCCAGTACCAGTATCCCATGCGTGCCCTGTGGCCATCTAAAAGGGGTTCTGACAAGGTGCTATTTAATACACTCTATATTTCAAAATCTGGGCAGTCTGATTTTATTTGATGCAATAAATGTCAAATGCTCAACCAGCGCAAATGTAATCAGGCCTCACTATTTGATTTTTCTTCTGTATTTGCGCTTTACCGTTTATTAAAATAAGGTCTAGTTCTCTAAAAACCTGCTGACTCTTTGTGCGTTTTGGCACGGGTTCCACTGACCGTTTTGCCGCCTGTGGCAGACACTCAGAATGGCAATATGTGATGTCAAGAGATGGGCTTTCTGAGGCGACCACGGACTCGAGCATGCCGTGATTATGGCGGTCGTGCCGGTCCCCCGCGAAGGGCCGGGAGGCATGGCTGCCCGCACACAGCAGTCACGCGGTGCCCCTGTCCTCCCTTAGCCCTCTGTGATTGGCTGCTGGGGTCGTGAACCGGGGGGGGCTTGTAAGTGCATTTCGGAGCGGCGGGAGCAGTCTCTCGCTACGCAGCCTGCATCACGCAAGGACGTCAGGGCATCAATCGGAGGCGCCAACAATCCTCCCGCTTGCAGCTTTCAGCGTCAGAGACAACTGCCAGAGGCTATAAGGACGCTTCGCTTCCCGCTTTATGTTTTGTTTCTGCAGGTGCTACTTGGACGGTTGTAGGGAGTTTCAAGTGGAGTGCTGGTTACAGCAGTTCGAAGTGGCAGAGGAGCTCGAGGCCTTTTCAATTTGTTTTCTCATTGCTGCAGGTTGCTCACGGGACACTGTGGTCGGCCAAATACAAGAGACACTGTTTTCTTTCGTGTACCTGTCCGTGTGCTCACGGTTGAGGCAGACTGTCGAGGGACTATTTGGGGCATTGCCTGAGCACACCATGCATGCAGGGACGTTGTCTTGGCAGTCTTGATAGGCCTGCATTCTGCCGCTGCTGGGAGCCACGCGGGTTAGAGAATACTCCCGGACCCACCAAAGTAGCTGGTGGGAGTGGGACTAGTTGCGGCGGAGCCAGCTGCTTCAGTGAGGTAAGGATCTGGCAATTGTCCCAGACCGAATCATCACAGTGGGGTGATTTTGTTTAGTTTAGGTAATTTGTGGGGGTTTTTCCTGGTAACGGTGCCTGTTGGCTAGAGCTTTGTCAGGTGTGTGTGTTCACGATTTCTGTGCAGTTTATCAATGGTTGCGTGGGGAGTCTCATGTACCATGGCCACTAAGGCAAAGCGGAGCGAACAGCGCTCGCGCATGGGCATTTTCATGGAGACCATGATGCGTAAAATGGGAGGCATAGACGACATTGGGGGCAAAAGGAGTAAACCTAAGTAAGGTGGGGCACCACCACCTCAAGAAAGTGGGAGAGAGGATGGAGCTACAGCACCAGCCCTGGCAGGACTGGAACCTGGGGTGGTGGAACCCGTGCCGGTCCCACAAGCAGCCAATGGGAGTAGTCAGCCTGGTACAACTGATGGGGAAATTTAGCCATGTACAGGTGATGGGGGTAGCCAGCCGGGGGCAGTAGGTAACACACAGCCACAGGCCCCACTCCTCCCGAGGGACAGGGGTTCCAGCAGAGAGTCAACCGGGTGCCAACCTTCTCACTGGCGGGCAGCCTGGAGCAGCGGCAGGGGTGTCGGGCAGTGAGGAGAACACTTTAGAGAAAGCCAGGAAGATTGTGGCACAGTTGGATGGGGCTAAGCCGGTAGATAGACAGGCAGTACCTGCTGGGGGGGGGGGGGGGGTGCGATGGCTGGGGGTGCAGTGCCAGCAGGGAGCAGAGGAGTTTCGCACACAGTGAGCACTCCCCCGGGCGCAGCAAAGGCGAAACCATCGGAGACGTTAGCACCAGGTATGCCGCAGACCTTGACATTGATGGGGATGGGTGAAATGTACTCTTCCAGGAAAATTTGGGATGGCATGTGTCCCAGGAATGAAAGAAAAAAATTGGAAAGGCAGCTAGGTGAATATATCTTCTGTGTTGTTAGACGAAGCTGAAAGGGAAGAGGTCAAAAAGAACAAGGAGTGGACACACCCAAGGGAATGGGCTAATATGTTACTAAAATATAGGGTTGAGGGGACTCTGGCAAACTGGATCAAGGGGTTCTCCATTTACATGTCAGTTATGTGTGAGCGCTTCCCAGGTCTTGGCACGGATAAGGCATGCTATTGGAGTAGGATTACATGTGCGTATGATGAGTATGGTGGTACTGGTTGGAAGGAGTATGATAAAGATTTTAGGAGGGCAAAATCGTCTGATCCTGCACTTGGTTGGAATCAAGTTGACATGATTATACATTTAAAACATTTGAGAAACGGGTCCCAAGACATCCCCAAAGGTCAGTCCTTTCGGTCAGGTCCGCAGTCAACTCGGGGGGAAGAAGCAAAAGGGGGCGTGTTGGGATTTTAATAGGCGTTCATGCACAAGAGCAGCTGGCACGTGTAAATTCAAACATGCATGTTCTTTCTGTGGCAACGCCTTCCACCCAGAGTCCAAGTGCTTTAAGAAATGAAGGGGAAAGGGTGGCAAGAAACAGGATTGAGAGTGTTTCCCTCCTTAAGGCCCGGTCTCCCATCCTACTCAGTGCATTGATCCCATGGTTGTACAGTTACAATTGCCCCAAGTCAGACAGAATTTTGTTTGAAGGTTTCTTATTTATTAGAAAAAAAATTTATTGGCATACAAAAGAAGGCCGTACAAAAATATATATATACAGGTGTGCGTACAATGATGGCGGTCATATCTATAACAGTCCATTCGTGGATGCGCGTTTGTTCTCCCTCCACTGGAAGAGGAAAGAAGAAGAAAAAAAAGAAAGAGGGGGGGGGGGGGGGGGATCGAGTGGGCACTCTCGTTGTTGTCCTTTACTGGGTCTTCCTCAGGTGCTCGTCGAGTGGGTCCCACATGTGTAGCTTGGCTTTATGTTCTTTTGAGAAGTTGCCTGTAATGTTGTCGGCTCCTCTCAGGAAGGTGACCCAATTAATCCATGTTTTGAAGTTTGCTTTGGCTGTGTTTTTCCAGTTCGTTAGGATTATTTTAAGGGCTGCTGTGAGGAGTAGGTCTAGGAGTTCTCTCTCTTCTCGACTTTTTAGGTTCGCTGTTAGGTGCTCAGTAGCCAGGCTCACGAAGCTGATTTTCAGATCGGTTTTGAGCATATCGTTCAAGAAAGTGTTGATTTGTGTCCAGAACCTCTTGACTTTCACGCAGGTGAAGATGAGGTGCTCGAGGGTGCCTTCTTCTTTCTGGCAGTTCCAGCATTTGTCTGAATCTGCGATGCCGACCTTGTGGAGTTTGGATGGCGTCCAGTAGGCCTTGTGGAGTAGCCAATATTTTGTTTGCGCTAGCTGTGGGGTAATTTTGTTTGTTGTCGCTGAGCTCCACATTTTTGCTCGTTCTGTTTCATTCATTTGCCTGCCCAGGAGCGTCTCCCATGTGTTAGTGGCTTTTTTGTTCTGCGCCAGCTTGGATGGGCTCAGGAGCTTATAGATCTTTGCCGTTTGGTGACCTGCTGAGTTGAGGAGCTGCAGGTATTTGATGATTCCCGGCTCTCCTCCGCATAGGTTGGCTTTTGTTATTGCTGTCTTGATCTTGAGGAAGTTATAGAGCTCTTGGTTCGGGAGGTCATGTAGCTGCTGTAGGTTCTGAAACGTCAGCGGTCTTTGCCTGGTTTCTGTTTGGCTGGGGGTGCTGATGCCTTTCCCGATCCAAGTGTCATTATGCAATGTCGCTCCCTGGTAGGTCACTTTAGTGTTGAACCAGATGGATTCCCATGCTGTGCCTTTCAGCTTCTGCGCCATGTGCCTGTCCACTTTCAGCAGGGCCTCTCTCGTGTGTTTTAGTATGGCGTTGGCTTTTAGTGGGTGCCGGTTCGCTGTTAGGAGTGCTATTGGCTTGAGCCCTCCTAGGATGTCCTGTTCGACCTCTAGCCATACTGGTATGTACGTTTGTGTGGCATCTATCCAGGCGATACCCTGTCTCGCCAGACATGCCGTTTGGTATGTCTTGAAGTTCGCCAGGTTAAGGCCTCCGAGGTCCCTTGACAATCTTAGTTTTTGTAGGCTTATCCTTGGTTTTTTGTTTTTCCATAGAAAGATGTTTATAAGTTGGTCCAGTTTTTTGTGGAATATCTCTGTCATTGGGAGTGGTAGCATTGTTAGCGTGTAGTTTATCGCCGGTGTTATCATCATTTTGATGGTTTCAATTCGTCCCCACCAGCTGATGTACTTTGGTGACCATAACTCCAGCCTCTCTTTTATCTTTTTCAGCGTGAGGTCTTCGTTGTGTTGTAGCGTTGATGTGAGGTCTCTCCCAAAGTGGAGACCTAGATATTTCAGTGGTTTCGTCTGCCATGCCAGGCCGGATTCGCCTAGGACTTCTCTTGTGGTGTGGACATTCATTGGCTTGCACTCCGATTTCTCCTTATTGAGCTTGTAGCCTGAGGCTTCCGCGTATTTCCCTATTGTGGCCATCAGCGCTTTTATTGACGTGGAGGGGTTTGCTGTTGTGATTAGGATGTCGTCGGCGTACGCCGCTAGTTTGACGGTCTTCTTCTTGAACTTGACGCCTGTTATCTCTGTGTCGTACCTCACAACCACACAACAACAGCAACCGCAGCCACCGAGACTCTGATCATAACGAACAATATACCTCAGACAATCGCACAACAAGAACAACCGTATCTACCTCAGCAAAGCCACCGCAGCCACGGGAGGAAGGGGCAGGACACCGACTGCCATATCCTTTTTAAACAACCGCGAGGGCGGAGGGTCGGCCAGCACCAGAGACTTAGGAAGAACTTGGGGGGGGGGGGGTGTGAGGACCCTTGCTGTCGCACACCCGGTTTACTACTGATGGGGGGGAGGGGGGAGGGGGGGAGGTGGTCGGGCAAGGGGGGGGGGGTGAAGCTGGCGGACAAGACAGTACATGGTATAGCCACCATTTGTGTTATGAACAAAAGACCTAGAATCTTGCCTTTCTCCACAGGCACCCTATACTTTTTCTCTCTCTCTATTCCCATCCAACACCCCGGGGGGGGCTGCAGAACGCGAAGCACAAGCGACGCAACCAGACCACCATGACAGACCCAACAAGAGCTGGCCTGTCCACTGACCTGAAGATAGTGTCCATGAACGTTAAAGGACTTAACCACCCGGTCAAACGAAGGAAAATCCTGGATCACCTGGCCAAACTAAAAGGAGATGTGTACATGCTCCAAGAGACCAAGCTCTCGAAAGAAGAAGCGAAACTACTCAAAGCTAGATGGTTTGTTTGAAGGTTTCAAGGGCGGTTTTAGGATCCCCGCGCCTGGGTACGCTGGGGTGTCACAGTGCCAGAATCAACTCAGGGCCCATGAGGGAGTTGCGGCAGAAAAGATTGAGAAGGAAGTTCGGCTGGGTAGGGTGGCAGGTCCGTTTGAAAGCATACCAATGGAAGGTTTTGTCTGCTCCCCAAAAAAGAACAAGGGAAGTTCCGGTTGATTCACAATCTTTTGGCCCCCAGGGTCCAGTCACTGAACAACGCCATTGAAGAGGACCTATGCAGTGTCAGGTATGCATCCTTCGACCAAGCTGTTGAAATGCTCAGGGGGTTCGGATCGGGCTCAATGTTGGTGAAGTCTGATAGATATTGAATCAACTTTCCGATTGTTGCCGTTACACCCGCTGGACTGTCATCTGTTAGGTTTCCAATTTCGGGGAAAGTACTATGTAGACAAGTGTATGCCCATGGGGTGCTCTGTGTCTTGTGCCTATTTTGAAAAATTCAGCTCATTTTTGGAATGGGTTTTTAGGCAGGCGACAGGGCACCAAGCGGTATAGATGACTTCCTCTTCTTGGGCACACTAGGTTCTCAGCAATGCGAGTGAGCACTTCAGACTTATGCAGGAATTTGGCGTGCCTTTGGCGCAGAGTGAGATAGTTGGGCCAAGCCCGGAGATTGAATTCTTAGGGATAGTGTTGGATTCTGTGCAGGGTGTGTCACGGTCGCCTCAGGAAAAACTCAGTGCTTTCAGGTCAGCCTTACAACAGTGCCTAAGCAAGGAGAAGGTTACACTGCTCCAGCTCCAGCAAATTGTAGGACAATTGAACATTGCATTAAGGATCATTCCAATGGCGCGGCCTTTCTCGTGCACCATTGCACAGGCTAAGTCAGGGCTCAAGGAGATGCATCATCACACCAGATTATCCAGTCAGGTCAGGCAGGACATGCGGATTTTGATGGTATTCCTGCGTGACTTCAATGGTAAGGTAGTGTGGCCCAGCCCTCCCAGGTCCAACCCAGAAATAGGGCTGATGACCGCCACGGCAGGTAGTGAAGGTTTTGGCGCCATTCTGGGTCCAGCATGGGTGGCGCACCGCTGACCTGCATGGCGGGAGAAGGCAGGACTCACTGGAAAAATAGGTTTTTTGGAACTGTTTCCCATGTTGGTGACTCTGTCCATCTGGCCGAACCAGCTGAGGAATCAATCTGTGGTCTTTTGGCCCGACAACATGTCTGTGGTGGAATGTATCAATAATCAAACAGCAAAGTGTAAAATGATCTTGTGTCTGTTGAAAGAGATAATACTGCTGTGCATGAAAATGAATGTGCTCTTTAGGGCCAAACATGTTCCAGGCATACTGAATCATGCTGCTGATGCGCTCTCTTGCTTGAAGATGCTGGTATTCAGGTCCCACCACCCAGAAGCGGCAGATAACCCTACTCCATTCCCAGACCAGCTTTGTCAGCTTGGTGCTCCCAACTACCGGACCTCGTGGCAGCTAGCCTAGCACCAAGGACCAGGAGGGCATACGAAGGGGCGTTTGGGGCTTATTGTTATTTTTTGGGGGAAAGGTGGGAAGAGACCTGGTAGGATACTGGGGTGGTTGCTTCCTACTTGCGACCTATGAAAGATGAGGGGCACTCAGTGGCATCAGCAAGGCGACACATTGCAGCCATTTCCTTTTTTGTGAAAGCGAAAGGCAAAAGGGATCCTACCAGCACATTTTATAGTGAGGAAAGCATTAAAAGGCTGGCAACACTTGCAAGGGAGGCAGCCGGACGTGAGGCAACCAATAGGTGTCCAAATGTTGGCAACACTGCTGGAGGTCCTGCACCAAGTGTGTACCTCTGCAAGCGAGACAATTTTATTTCAGATGGCTTTTTCTTTGGCATATTATGGCGCCTTCAGGATTGGGGAGCTGGTCGCAAAAAACAAAATGGACTGGCAGGGGTGGCTCCAGTTGAGTCACTTACAGATGCAGGGAGACTCCTTATGGATATCAATACCCAGGTCCAGGGGCGCAACTAGGTCTTAACTTCGGGGGTGGCTAACATAGCAAATAAGGGGCGTGGCTAAAGGTAATCAAGGGGGCGGAGCTAAAATGGCAGACAATCAGGATCAGGTAATGCTCAGGCCAACCTGAGAAACAGAAGTGGCGATTCTGCAATACAAAACTGCACCTTGGTATTCATCATGCACCACATGGAGACGCTTTCCACAGAGGCTCAAAGCAAAGACAACACTCTTCCAACCATACAAGCATAAGGTGTAACCTGCTACCCGCATGGACAAGTGCTTCAGCATCGCACATAGGGGTAGTAAGTGCTCTACAAATACAATATAATACGCCCTGCATTGTGTGTCTCTCTTGGAACACAATGACTATGTGAGGACTGTACCTGCTCTCTGCATTAACGTATCTCAACTATTGATGAAAAGTGTCAGAATTGGTAGGACTGATCTGTCCCATCAAAGGAGAATTCCAAACAGGCTATGGCTGAAGGATGCACTGGTTGACAGTATAGATTGGGGTCACAAATATGGAAACACATATGGCACAGATTTGGTAGAACACTGGTTATGGGAGCACACCCAGGAAGGGATGAGCAGAGATAGAATAAGAGCCACAGTCCCCTGAGTATTCTCACCTGCGACAGCAGTTGGTGAGCTCTATCACATGTTTGTGTCACCACAGTTTTATTTTGTTCCGTATGGGGTTGGCTCTGTGGACCTGAATCTGGAGCTTGCAGCTACTTCACTTCTTTCTATGGGGTTGACAGTGTCTTCCACCTCAGCAAAGTATCCTGCCTTTCTTCTCTTAGGTTCTCTGGCTGGATTCAGGCAGCTGGGAGACTGGTCACACTCTTGTTCTGAATGTTAGCAGTAAAATTCTCTGTGCTAATGTTGAGATCTTTTGGTTCACATTTCTTACTTTGTATTTGATCATATTTTCTCTGACTTACTCCAGACTTTCCCTCTGATAGATGGACCATGGCAACGCATTGATTGGCGCGTCCTTGTGGTGATCTTTTGGGGGGTCTCCCTTTTCTCTCTCCCTTATCCCTTTTTCCTCCCAAGGGTCAGTGACAGACCTCACCTCAACCATTGTTGATATTCACCATCATAGGAGACTGAGTGAATTTGACAGCAATTATGCAGTCTCGTCCATAAATCTCGATCCTAACACCATGCCCATGATGTCCCAGGTGCCTTGACGCTCATGTACCGTTGACATGTGCCCAAAACAACATGCACTACCTATCTTCAAGCATAGTTCTCCGTCTGGGGCCAATGTTCCCCTCAAAGCAGCTGCTGCCTTGCCTTGTTAAAACAGCTGAATACAAATTCAACACACCAAAAGTGCTTAGGTGAAATCCCTGCATTCAGTCAAGGATATCACCTCGGTGGCAGCCCGTCTCAAACAAAACAAGAGGTGTGGGGCAGGGAGGGTTGTTGAAACCTTTCAGAGGCGGGCTGGCAGGGGTTGGTTCTGGGCCTCTCCGAAAGGGTAATTAAAATCACATTCTTGGATGCTAAAGCATCCATGCTACACGCAGCCTAAATAGAAATTTAACTGGGGAAGAAAGGTTTCCATGCTTTAATTATTTTAATGCGTGTCAGTAAAGTGTCATGCGGTCATGATCATCTTAGCCTGGCAGATATGTACACTCATCTGTAGCTGGGTACGTTCATTTTGCACTGCCGTCCCCTGGCCATTCCACCAACAGCTTCACTATTCCCATTCAGCAGAAGACGTACATTCTTTTTATAGTGCAGCTTTGAGAACACCCACTTTTTCACAACTGCTCGTGAACGTGGATTGTCTACAAACAGCAGAAGTTCTGCAGATAAAAGAGTACGCTTCCTTTATTCCCTTCTTTGAACCTCAGCAATTTACACAACGTTCAAGCAGGTTTCAGGCCTCCTGTTTTTGTGCGCGAGTAGCTTTTCCAGTTAAGGTTTTTCTGTAAATTCAGGCACGTATAGAAGTGTTCATCCCGTTACAAGAACCAGAATGCAGAGAAAACGTTAACTGGACATTTCTAGCGCAAGGAATGGGGAAACGTGAGAATACTGCATAATTTCCTTTTTTTTTTTTTTTTAAAGTTCTAAGGCAACAAGTTTAATAACTATTATTTCTAAAGCACTGACTGCCACGAACCAGTAGTTGTAAGATGACTTAAGCAGTCTTCTCAACGTGGAAAAACAGCACAGCGGTTGTCATGGTATCTGTGCTAGGTAAAAATGTTCATACGCAACAATTGAAAATGAACAATAAAACATTACTTCTAAGACCACGGTTGAAAACAGCCCTCCAACAGGGTTTGTTCTAATCAGAACGGAGATGGAGAGGACATTATCTGAACCCTATTTTCACCATTTCTAGATGTCTAGACGTGCGTTTGGGTAAAATCAACATCATTGTTCAGTCAATGCAATTTGGCACAGGGGGCGGTGTGACCATTTTGGAAAGATGTTTCAGCTTTGTCTGCTTCTTAATAAAAAGGGCTGTTGTAACTTTACGTCATTCAGTCTATCTGGACGTATATGAAGTCCAATTAACTGAGGGGTGTGTGGGGGAGGTAGGGGATTCATCCCTGTATCTCCTTGCAACTTTTACAGATTTCCCTTAGAAGTGTTCTTTTGCATAGGAGTATTTGTATGTTAAAATAAATACTAGTAAGGTGAATCATTGCCACTTTATTGCTCTAGTTCCTCTCAAATCTCTGGGGGTAGCTTTCTGCTTTGATGTTAATAAACCACCTGTCATAGAACCACTTGAGGAAATACATTAGTGATTTTTTGTTGGTCTTATGACACAATGTAATGCCACTGAATGGTAAATGGCATTTACCAGTTGTTGAGTGCATTTACATAAATTGTTTCTTGGTTTTAGGAGTAGCAATTCCATCCCTCAGTTTGCTTGGTCACCTTGCCTAATCATATTCAATTGTTTTAAGCGTAATGTTAAATAAAGATGGCCACCTTTTATTCTGGGTTTCAATGCATTCCCAATTCCCATCTGCCTCCTGCCTAGAAGCTTTTTAATAGCTCAGTTTGCCAAATGTTCTTGCCTTTTCTTTCTATGTTTAATCGATATAGTTGTCAAATTGATTTCAGAAACGTCAAAAGTCTAAACATGTAGTTGGGGAAAACTTAAGTGTGTTTGTAACATATTCTCTTAAGTTTACTTCTGGATAGTATTTGTGCTCATAAAACCAAAGCCCATACCTTTCTGAGGGGCAATATTTTTTTATCGGCGGCGCATAACTCATCTGAACTGAAAAACGATACTTGCTTCAGCATCTTAGCCTCCTTTCTAACAAATGTATATTTGGTTGAGATTCATTCAGTAGGACGCCTGTGTCATATGTGGGTAAGGAAGTGTAACCTCCCACCCCTATCCCACAACTTGCATTCTTTCAGCAACTGTTGCACCCTGTCCATTATATGTTTTTAGTCTGCGGAAATAATTGGGATGGTACTTGAAATGTCATATTACCATCTACAATATGTCGTCCTATAACCTCTTATCTACATGTTTAGGTACGCACTACTTCCAGTAAAAGGCGCACTAAATAGTGTAGTCTGTAGCCTTAAGAATTGTTGCTCTGGCCAGAGATGAAACCCCTTGATTAAGCAACCTTTGCTATTAAGAACCTGAACACAAGGGAATGTTTATTTTTAGAACAAAATAGATTCAGCATCATCAAGCAAATTTGACCTGTTTAACTTGAAGCAGAATACTGCATAATTTCCTTATTCACGTAACGCCTATTGCCTATTTACTACGAGACAGCTTTCAGGACATTCACGATTCTGGGTAGTCACATTTTTTTTTTTTTCCACTGTCACGTTAAAACCTTCACACCTCCCAGCAAATAAAGTCTCGCTTCACGCCATCAGGCTGGGTTTACAGTGCACCAGAGAATACCGAATCCCAGCCAATCCTGCTTTAAATAATCAGCAGAGGTGTGTGGGTGGAGGCGACTACAGGAGGCAGGCGGGCAACTAGAGTGGGGGGGATGGGGGGGGCTATTCTTCCAGCCGTAACCAGAGTGGCTGCAATTAAAACGTCGCCAGCCGCGAAGCTGTGTCAGCCCGGGCTGACACACACGACGGGGGGGGCTGAAGCCCGGTGAGCCCAATGGGTGTTGCGCGCCTGCCCAGGTCAAAAGCGAATCAGGAAGGAGGGGGGGACAGTGTTGTGTTATGAAGGGCGGAAGGGAGCCCTTGCTGCCCCATTGCCAGGCTAGAAGTTTTCCTGGAACTCAGGTCAAAGAGTGCAGGGGGCCACTGCTGATTCACGTAAATGGGACCCCGCTCACCACATTGCAGTTCAGGAGGGTTATGGGCCTGGCTATGCCGAAGGAGGGTCTGGAACCAAGCACTTAAGGAACCCACTCTTTCAGGATAGGAGCCGCCATTGAAGGGGTAGCTAGAGGGTTGACTGGTAGTGAGGTGCAGAGGAACAGGAGGTGGTCATCGGATTGTTATAAGTGCTATGTGCGACTGCATATGCTGTAAAGGTTGTGACAATTATTGCACTGATGATGTCTTCTTTTTATGGTTTGCATTGCATTTTCTACAGTCTGTCCTGCAGAAGGGAAGCATGCAGGTGTACACAGTCCATCAGCAGTTTCTACATTCTGTCCCGCAGGAGGTAAACACACAGCGGCCCCTCCTCCTTCGTGGTATGTTGTGGACCAGGTACCCGCCTGTGAACACGGAGAACAGGGCGTATGGGTGATTGGTCATTCGTATGTTAAAAGGTTGCAACACTTTTTTCTTACACGCAACTATACGGACAGGGCTCGGAGGGCAGGCGCCAAACTCTTTTTCTATGGGCAGGGCGAGCTTCTCTGCCACTGCGCCTGCGCCTGTAATACGGTGCGGGCGCAGAGGCAAAGGGATTCCCACATTTACATGGGGCACACCTCAATGCACCAGCCCTATCTGTAATACCAAAGTGCCCCGGGGGCGCACAAAGCGGGCACAAACGCCTGTTGCGCCCCAGGGTACTTGTACAATATGACCCCATGTGTAAAAGCCCTCAACCACCACAACTGGGCCCAGTAGCCCATGCGTGCCCTGTTGCCATCTAAAAGGGGTTCTGACAAGGTGCTATTTAACACACTCTATATTTCAAAACCTGTGCAGTCGGATTTTATTGGGTGCGATAAATGTCAAATGCTCCTCCAGTGCAAATGTAATCAGGCCCCAGTATTTTATTTTTCATCTGTATGTGCGCTTTACTGTTTATTAAAATAAGGTCTAGTTCTCTAAAAACCTGCTGATTCCTTGTGCGTTTTGGCACGGGTTCCACTGACTCTTGCGTCGCCTGTGGCAGACACTCAGAATGCCAATATGTGATGTCAAGAGCTTTATCCCAGACTAACATGGTGTACGCACAAGGAAGCCTCCGGCCAGAAGGGCTGCGCCGAGCATGACAAAATCGATGCTGTACATCTGATCTGAGAGAGCCCCATCAGCTATTAATGCGGGGCTTACCTTGAAATCTGGAAACGTAAATTGTGTCTCAGATCTTTACATCTGTGACGTAATCTATGTTTGCTCAGGACTAGGCAAAGAAACAGGGCCATCTCCAGATATGACCCGAGCAAGCTCAGAAACTTCAAAGCCTGCTCCACCCTCCACCAGCAATACTTAATCCAGCCAGCACACAGCCCTGCTCTCTGGGACACGCAGAATCTCACAAGATAGGGTGTTCGAGAGGCGTATGGGGGAGGAGAGAGAGGGGCGAAGGAAATAAAGAAAGAATTCAAAATCTAACGTTTATATTCAATAAAAATATACTCGGAAGGAAAGCAAAAATATGTACACATCGTTTAAGCTGACGAAAGGCACCCAAAAGACGATGTAAAAAAGTTGAGTGTAAATCAATTCACACTGACCCAGAAGCTTAACAATAAAACACACTAGGCCCTGTGCAAAGGATGCCATAGGCTTCAGGGAGCAACAGGCTGTGCTGCACAAAGTAGCAGCTGTGTGTAACGCAATTTCCTCCCGCCAAGTGCCCAAGGAGACTCATTGGGCACCCTGCGTGTGTAAGCAGGGCCAGATTCAAGGGAGGCGCGCGGCGCGCGCCGCTGCCAGGCCCATTGTTTACCACAGGGCCCACTCGAGCTCTGCAGTAACACAACAATGAAATAAACAGCCGCGATCAGATAGGCCACGAGATATGATAAAGAGCACAATAGCGGACAGCGCGTGAATGTTTCATGGCCAGCTATAAATCAGCAAAAAAGGAACACAATTCATATGTCCCTTCAAAGCGCTCCAAAATCAAAAGCGGCCACCTCAGTGTAATGGAAAGACCTTGGTTCAAAAAAAAGTTAGATGGAGGGACAACGTGACAAAATCGCTGAATGGAAACGTTCTTCAAGTAGTGCGTGCCTTACAGAGGCCCAGGATGTCAGTGAAACAGTGAAGTGTGACATTTCAGAAGCTCATTTTGTAGCGCCTTACATCTAGGGTTGCCAGGTTGCGCCCTGTAGCTAGGGATCTCAGATTCCGGTCCTAGGCTCCGCTCTAGTGATAATAATAATTACACCACTGTTACCAGGGGCGATGGTACAACTGATTCAGTGCATGCAAGCAGAGACAACAACAAAAAGGTATGTAGCTGTCCAGTGACGCCATCCAACTGAAAACACTGCACTGAGGGAACTATACCAACCTGACACAGCGCAGCAGAACAACCAAGGTTGCTGAGCGTCAAAGGGAGAGTGGAAAACAGTGCTATATCTATAGGACCCGGATCCCCCAGCATAGCCCCGCCTCCCCCTTCAAGCATAAAGTACCCCACAGTTAAATCAACCAAAGAGATTTGTGTGGGTTAAAAACGGCCATGTTTAATATCAACATTTCATAAACATGACAAGGCAAATCAACTGCATATTTCAAAATTCCAACACACTTTTAATAATGACTTTCATGATATGCAAGATTATTATCCCCGCAGCACCAAGGGGCCTCCTGGCTCGCATCCCTCAAAATGAGTTTTCTACGCAGGCGCAGTGCGCCTGCGCCCTTGAGCGGTGGGCCCCCACCTCTGATCCTTGTCCGCCATTACCGGGGCCCACCCCCCCGACCACCAGGCTGCCCAGGGACCCAGAAGGCTCGTAATCTGTCGCCCTAGCCTCCCCAGCCGGTGGTCACTTTTTCCAGGGAGAGCTTACCGTCTCTCCCCTCAGTGCTGGCCTCGGGAGTACGCAAGGCGGACTCCCCTCCATTCTGTAAGTCAATGTCACTGTTCGCAGGTCTCTTTACCGCAACACGCCCCCTCAAAACTCTGGACTACGGGACGGGTGGGTGGGAGTTAACAAAGTACTAAGGGGAGGAACGGGGGGAGCTTAGAAAGTGAGGTCAGCCGGTCACGGTGCAGCAGAGGGAAAAGAGGTCGAGGCCACGGGCACTTGACCCTAAATAGGCCAAAGGTCTCCGCCCCCTGCTGCACCGGATGTGCGTCACTCCCCCTGACCCGGAAGCACTTGACGGCCGGACGCCAATTTGGGCGAGCCGGCCGTCCCCTACCTACGTGACTGGGAGGCGGGGCCCAGGTCCTAAGGGCGTACTCCGTTAAACTCGCGCTTGGCACAATCTACTGTTCTTCTCTCACCCCTCCCAACCCCCCCCGTGCTGGCGCACTTCAGTATGTCATGAGACAATGTACAGAGCCTTGCACCATAGTTTTAAAGGGTGTGTGTGTTCTGTCAAGCATAGTGAGGGCACCCTTACAAAACATAGGTGAGAGACCATTCCCATCACCGCTCAAGTCTGGCAGATTGAATAACCATGGACAAAGGAACATAACAATATTCACTAATTTACTCATCCACAAAAACTCACCCAATATTGCTGCATTCGATCTGGAGAAACAATTTCAGTCGCAAACGCTGCGAATCGGTAAAAATAGTGTTTGCGACTGAAAATTCGCAATTCCGAATGTATGAATCCAAAATTGCTTGCAAATCAAGGAATCGCAAATATAGCGATTTCCAAAATTTGCGAGAGGCAGAAATTTGCGAAATCCATAGCGATTCTCAAATCTGCGAATATCCCATATTGCGACATTCGCAAATGTGGAAATCGCATGAAAAAACTCGCAATGGTATGTATCAAAAATTCGCAAATTGCGAATAGACGAAATTCGCTTTCATAGGAATCGCAATTACCACCAAGTGGGAGCAGGTGGTAACCAGGTGCAAAGTATTTAAGGAAGCCACAATGCAACACACTCTTTTCCACAATGTCTGGGCTGTACGTGATAGCGAGGAGGCGAAGATTGAGAGCTCTGGCGCAGAGGAGGAGACAGCAGGAGAGGATATTCCGTGCGCGCACCACCATCTACCAGCGCACTGAGGAGGACATCTATACCCACTACAGACTGGAGGAAGACAGCATACTAGATTTAATTGAAGAACTCAGACCCTATCTAGAACACCCCACACGCAGGACACAAGCCATACCCACACACATCCAGGTCCTGTGTTCAGTACACCTGCTGGCCTCAGGTAGTTTTCAGGGGGTGATAGCCTCAGCAGGAGGTGTGTCACAAAGTGCCCTGTCGCGCTTTTTCCATGCGTTCCTCGATGCCATGACACAGAGGATGCAACACCACATACACTTCCCCAGCACCCCACAGGAACTAGCACAGACCAAGCAGGACTTTTACAACACCCCACACGCAGGACACAAGCCATACCAAATGCACATGTTTTATTCACAGTGCAACTAAGTTATTGGAGTGTCTGCAAAGTCAACACTGTAGTTGTCCATATGTGGCCCCTGCTAATCATTGTCATGTGGCAGCACATTCTAATTTTGTGTAGCAGGCCTGCTGCTTCTGCCACTGCGGGGCCTCTCTACGGTGGGTGGTGGGGTGGTGGAGCTACACACTGACTGGGCGTCCTCCTCACTTGGAGTCAGTTCACCAGGGCCTGTGGTACGTAGGGCACGCAGTTCATCCACAGCAGCTGTGGACTGCACAACGACAGTGGCAATGTCCTGTATGCCGTGTGAGAACTCACGCTGTGTTGCAATGGTGCACCTGGACAGAATATTAGTCGATGAGGCCAGGCAGTTGATTGCGAGCGTGTACCGGTCCATGCGGACCAGCTCTCTGCGCCTAGCAGCGCGCTCGGCACGCAACTCCTCACGTAGCACTTGCACAGCACCCCTCACTTCTTCCCGTATGCCCCTGAGTCCGGCCCTCATTTCACGCTGTAACGCCTTCATGTGTTTGGCTTGTAGGCGCTGCACCTGGAGCATATTCAATTCGAGCCCTGCAGAAACCGACTCTTCCTGCTGTTCAACAGAGCTGCTGGCCGTGCGGGGTCTACGCCTGCCTGTGCCCTGTGGACCTTGGCAGTGTTGTGGCCTTGACTCCTGCTGCAAACCTATGCCATTAGACTGCACATTGTTATTGTTGTCCTCATCATCTTCCTCCATGACTGCCAAAGGCCTCACAATCCTCCTCCTGGGTATCTTTGGTGGAATGACAGGGCTGTCCTCCCTATCAGTTTCCAGCTCCTGCCCTGCGTCTCCAGAGTCTGGAGGTTCTGTCTCCCTTCCACTGGCTGTGGGCTTATCAGTTGCAGGTGCTGTGGATAGAACAGCACACATTAATTTGATGTACTAATTTAAAATGTGAAAATAAATAAATTCACAGTTTTTCCTTACATTACTTTAGTTATTCCCCTTTCCTGACCTGCACATGTGAAACTTGGCTAGAGTGGCTGCTTCTCACAACATTTGATTTTCATGTGACTACATCTCCCACAATGCATTGCTGTGACTGCCTGTGTACTTGCTCTAGCGTGACATGTGCTTCCCCTGATCCCTAGGTTGCTGCAGGGGGGTGGGGTTTGGGGTGTGATGGCATGCATCTTACCTGGTCTGGTAGCTGGTTGGTCGGAGCTGTCTAGCACAGACATGCCCGCCACACTCTCTGGAGCCAGTGTTCCCTCTACAAGTTCCTCAAGTGGTGTTGAATCAGGTACATTGGAGGTCCCTCCTCCGGTGAGCTGTGACTGCTCCAGCCTGAATGCCAATTTTTATTTGGAGCGCTGGTGCAGGTCGTACCAGCGCTTGCGCAGTACCTCCACACTCCTGTGTGTGACTCCCAGGGCATTGACTTTCGCCTGTATGCCTGCCCAGATGCGTCTTTTCCTTGCCTCAGGCACCTTGTGGGAGCTTTTACCAAACAACAAATCATGGTTGGCACCATCTCAGTGATGAGTGTTTCAAGTTCAGCTTCTGAGAACTTCAACTTTCTCTTTCTTGAGGTTTCTCCTTCCAGCTGCTCCTGCTGGGTTGCAGGCAGTTCCTTGTTCCCACTCTCAGCCATGGCTCCTCAGTAGCAATCCCCACTCTCCCACTCTCTAACAAACATTACTGTTGCAGCATGGGTAGTCAGTCACTTCCTGGATGGTGATGTCATCAAACTGCATCAGGTTAGCGATTGGCTGATTTCCAAAAATCGCAATTTTGCGATTTTTCCCATTAAGGAATCGCAAAAAAGCGATTTTTCACATTTAAGGAATCGCATTTGTCATTCTCGCAATTATTTCGCGATTTTTACCGAATCGCTAAATATTCGCGATTATGTTGATACATTCCGATTTGCGATTCAGAATGTGCGATTCGGTAAAAATCGCAAATTCCGATTCGCAAATCGGAATCTTCATACATATGTCCCAGAGTCTCAGGCTGTGTTCATTTTCAAAACACATTATAAATCACCAACCAATATTCCAATCATCACACACCATATTAACGCATATATATGTCATTTTTATAGGTACTACGCATTGAATCACCTCACCAGAAAGATTGTTTTGAGTCATGGTTGATGACAACACTGGGTTTTCAGCATCATTAATTTCGTTGGGGGCAGCCACGGCCCGTGGAGGGAGTTTCGTGGGGTGGAGAGGCGGGGTGGGGGTGCTAAAAACCGGTGTATGGATAATTGAAGGTAAGTAAACAAAATAATTAATAAAACGAATTTCGTAGCGCACCCTGCATCGCAAAATGTAATGCAGGGTGCGCTACGAAATTCGTTTTATTTATTAAATTGTTTACTTACCTTCAATTATCCATACTCCGGTTTTTAGCACCCCCCCACCCTGCCCCTCCCCCGCCCCGCCTCTCCGCCCCACCGAAACTTCCTCCACGGGCCGTGGCTGGTTGGGGGGGGGGCTCTGATGAAATTTTTAGGCCACCTACTTCTTTCCCTTAATACAAACTCACCCACTTCCCAGTCCAAGGGGTTAAAGCCATGCCAGAGCCAACCTTAAATACAAAGTAGGGAGTGGGCAACCAGGCCGTAACTTGGTCACCCTTGTGCATGCCCCATCCTCCGCATATCCCCAAGGCATTATGATGAAGTACTCTTCAAAAAGAATGAGAGGGACCCCTTTACCACCAAAGGAGTAGGGCACCAAAAAAACCTCAGTCAGAAAGAAATCTCCTTTGGGCAAACTAGTTCACCAAGACCCATACATTCATACATCCAGTACAGTATGATGAAGTACCACTGAAGGGCATAAACTCAGTCGCTGTTGGAGCTCCCTCAAACCTTTGTTGATCACGTTAGTACCACTCTCCTTCTTTGAGGTAGAATTGAGAGAGAATCCAGAGTTTGGCTGACTTTAACTATATGATGGCAAGTTGTGAATCTGCTTTGTGGCCAACTATGAGTCTACCCTATTATAGGCCCAGATGGTCAACTGAACAACCGCCTCACTCACCCCAAAATCAAAGCCTTCCTTTCATGCTTGACAAAGCTGCTGCACTGCAAATGCCAACAAAGACTCAACAAAACAACAGACTTCTCTTGATGGACATGTGAACCCCAATCTTGTGAAAATAGAAATCGTCTTCGAGCAACCACTTTGAGAACAGAGGTGTTTAAGCACCTAACTGAGCCGTACACTGCCCGGCTCCATCTGAAATGTAAAGATCGGCAAGGCAGTTGTTGTTGACTCCCCGTCCTCACATGGTTAGTGGATTTCCCACCTATTAGCCGGTTTCACCCATGCAGTAGGCCCCCTTAATCCAAAAACGGTGCATTAATATCTTTCCCACTTTATATGTTGTTTTACAATGCAGCACACATGCATAGTTTGGAATGTATGGAGAAATGAGAGCATTTTACCATGGTTACGCTTGCCTATAAGAGGTGTAAGGTTTTGGCGCGAATCACTGTCTACAATTGTTTGCAGATAAGGATTTGCATGAAAGCCCATGTTTAGTTGCTTGGGAACGTCCATGTAACACCCATTGAGATGGGTATTTGGACTCGTGTTTGCTAGTCTAGTGTCATGTGCAACTAAATACATTTAGGGGTTAATGTCTGAAATTGATTATTAAATTTACTATTACAGATGTGACTGTTCTCGACTTAGCCGGGGTATTGTTTCCTATTTTAATGGTGAATTGTTTATATATGTTGAAGTGAAACTGATTATCTAAGCTTATTTTGTTAGCCCAAATAAATATGGCATAAAAAAATTGAATAAACTCACAAATATTTAATGAAATGACTACACATAAGAGGTCAAATTCATACAGCTTTTAATACTCAGAAATGAGATAAGGCCCACAGTAAAAGCACTACTTGTTTATGCACCAAATGTCCAATATTCTAAAAGATTTTTTTTTAAGTTAAAGCCGTAGTGAGTCATTTTCAATGCATGTGTGCAACTTAAATTGGCGCATGGGCAATTGGGATGAGGTCATTCAATAAGACTTTAAATGTGTAGGTACGGAATAATGTAATGGTTTGCCTTACTAAAATGGTAGTTTCCTAAAAGTTGGCCAAGGCTAGGCAATGCAAGTGAGATACAATGCTCAAAGGCTCAAATCCTGCAAAGATATCTGGAGATTCAAAAACACAGATCAAATAATTTGCTTGGGTATTCCTTTTCAGCTTGCACCCCCTTTGTAATCTGGCTTCAGATAAACATTCCTTAAGAACGTCTGCATAGAAATCCTTTCCTCATAACGTTTTCACATAGAGGAGTACCTTCTCCACTAATCTTATACACTTCTATATCTGCGGGGATGTTTTAAACTTTTCCTCCCTTCACTTGTCAATGACAATGTTCTATGCTCAGGATCGCGCCCTATTTTGGTGATTTCCAAACATTTTCATATGCAATTTTCCCAGGTGGCAAATCAATATTTTGTGAATGCCAGTAGAAGTGTAAGTATGCCAGCTTGATGCACAATTTGGTCATGCTAGTTTTTGCTGCAGCTTCAATTTGTCTTTGTGAATGTGGCCTAAGATTTCATTACCCATGTCACACAGTTAAACAACTCTCATATGCTGCAGATTGGCATATATTTTGCCCATGTGTGCTGTTGTATAAGTGCTTTTGTAGAGTGGAACAATGTGGGTAGGCTTCGCCAGGAGGTGTCTCCCAAGCATGTTAGGCACTTTTCATCCGTGTTCTGGGTTCACTGTCAGGCAGTGATGTCATCATGTGGCGGCTTGGTGGGTGTGCCAGCAGGAGGCAATCTATAGTCAAGAAGCACTCTGACTCTTTGAGCCTCGGGTTGCCTGGATCCAACAAAAGAAGCATCTTCATAAGGTGACTAGGCTCAATTGTACATCTCTTTTTCCCATCATCTCAGCCAAGTAATTGGTTGGTGGTGAGGTATTTGGTTGTTTCTAGCTCTTAGTTTAGTATATTGCTTGAATTAACCCCCTCTGGTCATGAAATGAGGAATCTGATGATTATTAATGGAGCATTAGGATATTCATGTTGGGGTGGAAGAAGTATTGCCCTAGTCAGGGCTGGCTTTGGCCGGCTTTGGTGGCGCCCAGTGCGAAAATCATTTTTGGTGCCCCCACTCCCCATGACCGCCTCCTCGGATTCTCTAACTACCACTAGGCAAAAGTGCTCTTCATCTCTTCAATAATAAGGTATTGCTAAACACAGTGCCCACCCACCCTCGAGGTCAGCGCCCCCTCTACAGGTCAGCGCCCAGTGCGGACAGACCAGTCGCACTGCCCTAAAGTCAGGCCTGGCCCTTGTACAGTTTCTCGACCTTACGGTTTAGCAGTTGCTCCAGATCACCGTCCAACTGTTTTGGGCTTGAGGACGTAAGGGGTCCTTGAGCACATATTTTTGATACAGATCTGCTTTCTCAATTCTGACTAGATGGTTTCATTTGGCTGGATGTTAGGTTTCTCTGGTTGATGGCAGTGCTAATTTCTGTATTATGTTTGTTTTGCCTATTTATTTTTACAGTTGTTGAATTCATGTATACATTTCCAATGTGCGTGCATAAAAACAAGACCCAAAATCTTTTGCTTCTAACTATTCAGTCGCCTCCTTTCCAGCGATACTCACCAGGTCCACAGTCTAAAGGAAAAAAGTCTTTCTGAACCTCTGTTAAATTTTTTTAAAGAAAAGAACAATTTTACGAACAGAATTTTTTTGATGGCCCGCTTTCAATAATGTGATTGCTTTTCACCGAGGTATTCTAAGTAACATCAAATAGACAAACAAGAGTGAAGATCGAGTTGTCTATTATATAACTTAGAACTTCAAGATGTTAACACCTTCACTGCGGCGGCTATTCCGCCGCAGTGCTAACGGTTTTCGGCGGCCGCGCGGCGGCCGCATGCTCGTGACGGAGCCGCTCCGTCACGAGCGTCGGTTGAGCTGTGCTCGTGACGGAGCGGTTCCGTCACGGCCCGCCCCGCTCAATAGAACGCTCAGCGCAGGCGCGGAATTCGTGCCGCGCATGAGCGTTCTATCGAGCTGGGCGGGCCATGACGGAACCGCTCCGTCACCAGCACAGCTCAACCGACGCTGGTGACGGAGCGGTTCCGTCACCAGCACCGAAGGGGTTAAACTCCAAGCCTTTGATTACTACCAATAACATTTATGTATTGTCTTTCCCTGCTGAAATCAGCAATGCAGGGGAAGTGCAGTAATGGGGAAGTGATACAGAATATGCCTTGACCTGCCAGACACCCCTCTTACAGTGTCTAGCATCGACCACCACCCCCGCCATCGCCCCCAGGAGAACCCCCCCCACGTACCCTTACTAAAAAGAATTATGTGGCACACTGTCGTCGTCATCCACCTTGACAAAATCCTCCCCTTACACCCAATTCAAACACCTGCCTTTCTGCCACCTTCCCTACCCACCCCTTGACACTACCCTCCTCCCACCCTTCTTTTACTGTGCACAAAATAGTACCTGAGTCCATTTATAACGTCAGACCTACATATTGCCAAGTTTCTATTGATGGCTTGAAGACAAGAACAAAATATGCATAATGTATTACGATGTAATTGAAACGTTTTTATCAGCAGACAATAATACACAAATATTGCATGAATATGCTTACGTTTACATAAAAAGCGCAACAGAACTTAACACTTACTTGATCCAAACAACACATTACAATATGCCATTTACAGTGACATCACTGACTAACGCTGCTAGAGCAACCAGTGTAATCCCGGGACTTTTCATCCCGGTCATGCTTGGCAAACAGTGACTGTTAAATTCATTAAAGTGAAAACTTGAGGGCTTGCCAGCCATCTTTGATTCACTGCGGCCTTCCAGGTCAGGCAGGAAGCGAATTGACGTTGTTGTGCCGCAGCACTGCGTAAGTGGTTCAGAAAAAAAATGGCCAAGTGTCCACAGTTGGGTAATCAGAGGCTCCAACAACATTCTAACGGCCAGGTGAGCTGAGGACTTTTGGCACGAGCGAGCCAGTGTCCCTAACGACGGTCATGCGTAATCCGAAAGGAATCGGTGACACGCACTCTCTGACGTGACGTACCGCGCGGGGACGCTGCAAGATGTTTCCTCACAGACGAAGAGCCAGCAGGCTTTTTGGGATGATCGTTTGGCGCGCGCGAGGCCCACGGGACCAATACTGCAAGGGATGTTTCATAAAAAGCAGCTTCCACCACCAGCAGCAGTGTCAACCTGTTTCTAAAAACAGAAATGCATGAAAATAATGTGTATCGTTTCCCCCGAACCGTGAGGCTTTCTCCGCTGATTACACATTTTTAAAGTTACAGTAACCGCTTTCGATCGGCAAAGGAGGATTAGCCAGAATTAACATGTTCAGAAAATAGGCGTATTTTCCAGTAGTGATAGCACATTAAAAATACGTTGGTGCCTTTATGCTATAAATGTTCAAATCGTGTACACCAATCGGAAAGTCCATAGTATAACCGACAGTATTATGCTTTTTAATTTATGTATTCATAAGGTGAGGCGTCATGAAAAGTAGATACCATGACAGCCAGTCTCTGAATTATTAAAAAAAAACATATATCCCAAAGAAATTGGCAATATGGGAAAATGTGTTATAAGCGCACTCCTGAGTTGATTTACTTGATCCCAACCAGACTTTATATGAAGATAAAATGGTGACTTAAGGCACCTGTGGCAGGGATTAATGTGAATCCAGTAAGTTTTTGAGTACAATACAACTGTGATAATAATTGCTTGCTGGAGATGCGCGTGTGAGTACATTCTAGTCACAGGTTTCCATCTCCACAAAATAGCTCATAGAGTTAATATAACTGCCGCAGACCATTTCGTGTAAGATGTTGCTCCCGATTGCCATCCTATGCCAGATAGCTCTCTCAGTACTTATGTTGCAGAGTTCTTTGTGTAGCTTGCAGGTCAAAAGTTACAAGGCACTGTTATGCTCTCACTTCAAACAGCCGCATGTAACTTGCAAGGCTTAAATATTAATTCGTGCCACTTTTGCCTCAGTCTTCTGTTTTTTTAACTTAAAAAAAATATTATTCTATTTTTTGTTGGTTCTATAAAAACGAGTTAGTAACTGTACAACAAGGCGCTATTCCTCCCACACAGCCACCACTCACACACCAACAAACTGCAGGCCTCATGTACATACAAGGAGGGTGATGCTTTTCTAACGATGATGTAATAGTTTCCAGCAGGTGGTAATAAACATGTCTTAAGTGCCAATACATTTGGTTTCTAACGTGTCCCAGATACATGTTTCTTTTTAGTGTAGTCACATATAGACCGACATACCTGACAATCCTGCCGAAAACCCACAGATCTACATATCTTACATGGAGGTAGTGCTGGAGAAAGTCAAAAGTTTCAAATCTGAGAACATCTGTAGATAACTTGTCAATTGACACACTGAGTGCCCCTTTCTTTCCCATGAGCAGCTGCTCAGTTTGTGGTGAGCTCTAAGGCTCCAATTGATCTCCTACACCTGCTCCCAGCCAAAACACAACTCTGACAAAAGAAATTGCTGATTGTTTGTGATGTGAGGCATTTGCAGCGGCTCACACTGGAGAAGACAACGAGAAGCCTCCATTCCCCGCAGAACACTGCACTGCCTCGTGGAGCACACACTGCATGTGCAGCAGGGTTCTCTCCGGCATGTGTCCTTGTGCTGATACACTGCACAGTGGTACAGTATGCATGTGTCTCTGGGCCTGGGTAGAACTTTGTTCCGGTTCAAGAGCAGGGTCTGTAGCTAGAGTCCAGTTGGATCCCACTCAATGTAAACACTGGGCATTGGGAATACAAATTGCATTTGACACATTGACACTGGGTGCTAGCTTACATTGGCACAGCACACATCAAACTGTTGCTCATGCCAAAATTATAACTCTATGCAACGTTAACGGAAAAACAAAGTGTGAAACTGTAATACATTTACTAATTATTATTTACAGAAAGTGAAAAATATTATTGGGAGTTAGTACTGTTATCTCTCCAACCATATCTAGGATGAAGATAAGCTGTTATCAACAATGTGTACAAAAATGCCCAGGCTGGCTTTAAGTGCCCATATGATGAAAGGTCCTGGGAAACTATGAAATCCTTGAGTCATATCCAAGACTGACCACCCCAAGCTCATTTTGCCATAAAGGTGAATATCAGAGAATCAGTTGCAAAACCAATGTGCCTCCAGAAACCAGACCTCAACCCAAATGTATGAAATAGCATACAAATACTCCTTGTTTCCCACCAAGTACAACAATACCATTTATTTAAAATAAGACAACAATACAACTATGCCTTGAAGACTAACAGCTCTTGAGAAAAGTATCCATTGCAACCAAAGGAAAATGTAAAACAAATATATTTTGTTATGATTTTACAATTATGCAACCACCAAAAATAGGTGCACGTGTGGGGTGGATAAAGTGAAGGTATGAGTTGTGGAAGCAGGAGTTCTTCCAGGTCGAGATCCAAAAACAAAGAAACTGGCTGTTCTTAAGCATGGGGTTTAAAATCTCCCACACCGATTTCATCTATAGTAGACCCGGCAATGTAGTTAGCTGTGCAAGCCTCCACCAATTAGAACCAGAAAGTGATCTTGGAGATTGGAAGACATCACAAAGTTCAATGAGCATTGGCCATTTTACACAACTGTCTGTTAACATGCCCACAATGTGCTTGTGCCCAGTTGAGCAGTCACCCATCAATTGCAGAAGCCTGGACAAAATGACATGTCATTGCAAAAGTCAAAATAACCACCATACCCAATACTTTGGTGGAAATTGGTTGTCACTTTATTACAAGCATTAATTTAACGGAGAAGAAAAGAACAGTTAGTACTATCATCAAGAATCATGACAATAAATACAATTAAAAAGTTGCCCAATTATCCTTAGTATAGAGATATTTACAAACAAAATTATGTGCAAAAGTGTCTACACTGCCCACCGGCTTCTAACTGGGTGATGCTCCTCTGCAGTACAAAAACGTTGTAGTCTAACCGCGACCCATTACCTTCCTTTGGTGGACCATAGAGATCTGAGTCAGTGGCAACAGTGACACAACAAAAGAAACTACCCCTGTATGTCACACACAAATATACAAAGACGTATCTTAATTTCTCATCAATCACAATGATCAGAGATATATAAAAATCATGCTACTGATGCAACCTTCTAGAGGAGCCATGATTTTTCATCAATTCACCCTTTGCCACAGCTCTCAGCACTTCCTATGAAAGAGACAACCATGCACATGAAAATGCATGTGTCTCCTGCAAACACACAGATTGATTCAATAACAAGGTCTGTCTCATGATCAGACAAAAGCACCCAACCGTTATTAACATCTCTGGGACCCTCAATAGTGTATGTTGGATATGTCTCAGATGGCTAGGATTCACGCATCACTTGATATCTCTTCATTAAAGCACCTGGCTGACATTAATTGTCCTGATTCTGATCCTGTGACCACAATTACCTCCATGAATCAAATGAGACCACGCAATAGATACTTCGTGGATTGCATACTTTGAATAGGCAAACTCACTCAAAATGCATTCTCACTACCCTTTATAGCCATATTACAAATCGTTGCCTCTAAGGAGTAGAACCTCGAAGTCCAGGGACTGAAGGCCCCCAAGACCTCTAGCCGCTGCCCTGATGTCTCACAGGTGTTACAGGTTGTAACCACTTATGAAAAGCCACCTGAAGAAGACCTTCTGTAATGTTGCTGGGGCCTGTTTTTGGGAATGCTGCATGTCGAACGAAAGAGTGGCCAAAGACCCAAACTATCTTAGAAGACGTCACTACTCTGTGAAAGTGAAGAAAATGGAATATAAGAGAGAGGAATCACAAGATCTCATGGTGGATGTACCACCTATCACAGGGAGTGTACCATCCCCCGTGGCTCTTGACCTTCCCTTCATTGCAACCTGGGCCAACCACAGCTGACATTGCACTGATTCTGAAAGAGTGAGAGGAGTGATTTGTGGGATCAACCCCAGCAGCCACTACAGCAGCAGTGAACATTGTAGAGCACTGAAAACATGATAGGCCTTTCCCATTCTGGTATACAAACAGGGTCAGGGACTCAAACTGGGATATAATTCCTCATCCAAAATGCCTCTAAATCCCACACTGCATCAGTCTGTAGGCCCAAACGTTGACTGGAAAGATGAGGGAAAGGTCCACACAATGAAGCCATTGAATTTCTGTAGGAATTTGAGCAAAATCTAGTAATCCTCTTTCATCTCAGCAGGCAGCCTGTTATGATGGTACCTCAGTGTTAAACCCACTACTGCAGTAGCAATTGAATATGAAAATGGGTACCTCTTAAAGATCATTCTGAATGCAAAATTCTGTACCCCCAGATTTAGTCCCCTTGCCTGTCCTTCGCTGCCTGTCTCACTGGTGGATGACCCTCTGACCCTGTCCCCATTCCTGCTATCGGGTCTCAGCAGAGGCTGTAGGTTCTCTAGGGGTCGGCTATCCCCAGGCATCAGCCACCAAAACACGGGCCCACCTCATTGAGACTAGAGCCGCAGGCCACAAGATACTCCTCCATGAAGCTAAAAGCACCCTGGAGGAAGCCCCCAACTCCACACACCGAGTGTCGATCACCATGCACCAGATGACGTCTGAGCGGAAGACGTGGCAGCGAAATAAGGAGAACAGCATGGCACTTAGAAACAGCAGCACATATTCCGTACTGAGTTGTGACGGGTTCCTTATCAACCTGTCAGGCTGGAATGGCAGGAAGGAAGAGGCTGGTGTCAACATGCCACCGACTCAGTGGTGTTTTGACAAAAAATCTGAGAGAATGTAGCAAATAGTGGATGTAGGAGAGAGAAAGCCAAGTAAGGAAAAATAATGTGAGAAAAGAAAGAACTGTGGTACTTAGAAACTGGACAGGAGAAAGGGGAGAAGGAAGAAAAAGTGAAAGTAATAAATGGGGCAGGAGGCAACTCTAAAGGGCAAGGAAGGAAGCGTGGGTGAAAAGAAAAATGGAGGGGTGAATGCAAGGATGGATGGTTGGATGGATGAATAGGAGGGTGAAGGATCACTTTAAGAAAGGCTGAAAGGAAGGGGGAAGTGATTGAAGGTTTGGCTGAAAATGTAAAGAAAAAATACTGAAAGAGTGAAAGGAAAGATAGATCTATGTTTGCAGCGAATGGTCATTGGGTTGATGGATGTATAGATGAATGGATGGGTGGGTGGATGGATGGAAAGGTGAAAATATGGATGGGTGAAAGGATTGATGAATGTGGACAGATGGTCGGAATGTGAATGAATGGCGAGAATAATGAAAGGCTGGAAGGAAGGAAGGAGGGAAAGGTGAAAGGATGGTGGAAGGGTATCAGAATGGACGTATAGATCAGTCAATGTAAGAGTGAATGGAATTATTCTAAGAAGGATCAAGCTCACTTGCTTCATTCATTTCATGTCATTAGAGGCTTGGTTCAAAGTGGAGGGCATTTTTTGGCTACTTTGTGCAGAAACCTAAATAACAACCATCTCCCTCCCGGATACCCGAGGCTGTGGAGGGCAACTCGTGGGCACACTTCTCCCCCCCCTTCCTTTGAAGAATCAGGTAAACTCATCTGAGGGCAGGTGGCAGGAGGCAGGAGGCCAATCGTAGAGACACCTGCATGACCCCCCTCGCTACCAGAAGGGCTAAAGAGTCTGAGAGTGGGGAAGGGGAGGAATCCTGGGGTGCCCCGGGCCTATCTCCCCTCACCCCCAGGCTAAGGGGCCTCTCTCTTTATTTGAGGGCTCATTCTGCAAGAAGAATCTTGGCCTTTTGGGCTAGAAAAAGACATTTCTTAGTCCACTGATACGGCCCAAAGTTTCTACATTTAAGGATTTCTATGCCTGCATGTCATACTTTATTTTCCCTAATTAATAAGCTTTAAACACACAAGAGCCTCCTGTCTTGATATAAAATGCTAATTTTATTAAGTTGTTAAGAAATGGTCTGATTTTATTGAAGACACATATTGTCTCTCATTTTTCCGTTTTTTACCTTGATGCTTCACCTCTCTTTTAATTTGACTGCGCTGTTCTTAATGCCTGGCGATCCTGGTGATCCTGGTGACAGGCGCCTCCTGTCATTCGATGGAGACAACAAAAAACGCCATCTTATTTCTGTTGGAATTTTTGTTCCTGGTTGTATTCTTTCGTTGTTCCCTCCACGGACTATGAACTGTTAAAAGTGCCCCCGCCCCCCCCCAAAAAAAATGTTTTCTTTTTGCCTCCACGAGATGAACATAAAGCAAAGAAGTAATACTCATCAAGACATCGTTGCACCTTTAAGTATCTTTGTTAAAGAGAGACATCGCTCTAAGATGTTCAACCATTACAAACAAGCATTTGCCTCAAAGGGGCTCGGAGGCTAACGTCTCGGAGAGGCGGCGATGCACCGTGAACACATAAGGAATCTTCAGTCCTCCTAAACGTCATAAACAAAACTGCTCATTTAAAGATCCCAGCGAGATGGGCGCCGGGGCGGGGTCTGCAATGAACCTGACGAATTGTTCAGTTAAAGGGGCAGGGCAGGATACTGCGGTGAACAGGGTGCCTTGAATGCTCCATTCACTGCTGCTGGCACCATTGTTATCCGTGTCCCCGCGCTGCATTGTGGGAGCACTTGTCCGTGCATGCCCACAGGTGGACAAAGAGCAGGTGGACAAAGAGCAGGTGAAAGGAGTGTATACAAGGAACTTTGCCACGCGTCTGTGAAATGCCCAAGTACAGTATCCAGATAATCACCATTAAAGCATTAGTGCCCAGGTGAGAGGTATGTTGATGGTGATAATTGCCCGGTGCAGGAGCCCGACGAGCTAGACTTACTCTTTGAATGAGGGGAAATAAACGCTTGGACCTCCCTGCCCCCTGGAGCACGTCATACCTGTAAAGTGGAAAAGCAATAAAGCGAAATCACGCTGGCGCCCCCTGTGCTGCCAGGCTAACGTTGTTGTCTTGGGAATTCTCAGGGCAATGCTCCTGACTCCACAGCTGACTGTCACGTGCACTTCAGATGTTCCAATGTAAATACTTTGATGTAGATTGCACCTTTTAGATTGGTAAAGAGTATTGACTCAGATTAGATTTCGTGAAATCACACGTCATTGTGCAGACTTTAGGTCTCGTGTTTGAAAAGTGCCACGCGTGGGACTATAGATCAAAGGATGTGCACTTTCTCTGGTGCTGCACAATGTGTGCCCGTGCAGACCTTGGAATGCAGACCTTGGAATGCGGGCCTTTGCACAGATACATTCGCATTTGTAATTTTCATGCTGATTGAAAAAATTGTGCATGCACCCTCGTTTGTGATTAGCGCAGATGCACCGACTACACCTGTCACTAGTTAGTGCACATTTTATTTAGTCATGAGAACATGGCAAAAATGTGTTTAGGCATATTCGGACTTAGGCACTGCTTCATAAAAACCTGAAACCGTTTCACGATTCCGTTTTCTCCAGTGGCCCATTGCAGAAGTGAAAATATCCGAGTTGCTGCATGTTTTGCTGACAGGAATGGTCAGAAACACAGAGCGGGAATTCCGAGTTCCATGAATAAACTTTAGACACATCACTCATACTCCTCTTAGGAAGGCCTGGCATGAAACACTGTTTACGCGAGCTGGGGTCGGTGTGCCTGTGTGTGCACCTGTGTGTTTTTGCGCGTGCTTGTCTGCATGTCTATGTGACGTTCCATTGGTCAAAACAGCAGTGGCTCGACTCCTGCGGTGTCTGGTGGCAAACTCATTAGCCAGATTTTAAGAAGCACTTAACACATTTCAGCTCAGCCGAAATTACACCTGTAAATAAATAAAATGTAGGAATTTGTAAAGCGCACAGCTACCTCCACCGGAGGTGTCCCGGCGCTGTCCGTATACCGCTTAGGAACCCTTCCTGGCTTTCCTGGGAAATGTCCACTCCTGGGCACCCCCCAGGTGCAGCCAGGCATCCCAGTGCTTTTGGGGCCGTTGTGGAGACTAAGCAAGCTATTGCCCAGAGTTGCAGCGTGGGACCCATGATTAGAACAGGCACTGAGGTGAGAATATCCAGTCAGGGGAATTAATGAGCCGGAGACCCGCCAATCCGCCGAGGCAGGAATCGAACCCTGGTCCCTGGCCAGAGCTCTGCATCAAGGTCTGCCTGCTCTAACCATTGAGCCACACTTCTCCACCTGTAAGTAAATGCTGGTAATTAGGACAATATGCACATTATTTTTGATTATCGTATCTATTGCGAAAGATAAAACAAACAGATAAAAACATTCCTACAGCATGGAACGTTCCAATTGGGTTACGGATGTGGGGGTGTTCATGACCTGGGTAATTACCTGCAGTCTCCTCTTTGCTGGGATACAGCCGAAGCTGGTGACAGGAAGTCCGCCCCAGACAGATGGGCACAGAACCTGCCATGTCACGAATATCAACTCCCAGCACAGTTTCGTCTGTCATGCCTAAAGCCACAGTTTCCATAGTGACGACCAAGGACATGGTTAGCACCTGGGTATGTGCTCTGGCATTGAACCTCACCCCTTCCTGCTCCCTCGTGCACCAGTGCCAGCTGTAGGCTTACAACACACTGCCCAGTGCTCCCAGCAGTTTGTCTCCCTACACTCAGGGCTGGCTTTAGCGATGGGGGCACCTGGTGCGACAATCTCTTTTGGTACCTCCCCCATGACCTCCTCTTCGGATTTCCTCACTACTTCTCGACAAAAGTGCCGCTCATTTCTCCATAATCCTTCTCTCGCACACATTTCACTTGTTTTAAGGTGCTGGCAAAGGCTGGCTTTACTATCCACATAAAATACAGATATGTTCTTTGCAACAGGCATATTAACCCACTGCACTACTTTATGGCGAGCCAAAACTTCCACTAGACAAAACTCCGATCTGCCTTCTCTAGAAGGAACATTAATCACAAGAGATATCTTGGCTTTTTTACTGCTGCCAGCAAGCTGGAGCTGAAGGAACTCTGTAGCAGGTGCCTCTATATCATAAGTTATTGCTAAAACACAGTGTCCCGCCCCCCCCCCCAGTTCAGCAGCAAGTGCGGCTGCGCCGGTCGCATCCCCCTATAGCCCCCCCCCCAGTTCAGCAGCAAGTGCGGCTGCGCCGGTCGCACCCCCCTAAAGCCAGCCCTAAACCAAGCCAAATACCAGTTGCTTTAAACTTTCATCTTGCTCTTTTCAACTTTGTTGAGACATCCCCTGTGGTTTATAGGTGTTCCTGAGTAAATGAAGGAACAAGGAACCAATCCCCTTGCTTCTCCAATGAACAGCTGAGTGTGTTGTCAAGCCATGCAACAACTAAACTTCTTAGTGGTTTCAGTAAAGGGGCCACAGCTTGAGCAGAATTTGGATGTAAAAAAAAATCGACCATTTTGAAGGAAAAGAGGGTTATCCTTGGAATGCCTGACTCATGGCAGGAAGAATAATCCAGGAGCCCAGTCTGCTCTGGAGGGCGGTGAAGACCTGGCTTTTCCAAAACACATGACCTAGTTATGGACCTGGCAATGCACAAGTCAGAAGATAATGGTAAGTATCTCCCTACCTTCTCTATCGTACACTTCTCTGCTTCACTCTGTGCGTAAGAACAGCTTCTGGATCAGAACAGCGTGGCTAAAACACCTCTCATGCACTACACCACACAGACCAGCCTACCACTAAAGCATAGCAATTGTTGGCCACCGCCTACACTTGGAAGACGACATGTACCTGCACACCGAACTCTGCCTCATTTATCTCTCTGCTTGAGTCCATACTTTAACAGACACAAGGTAATTGCAATAAGATTGGCACACCCCCACAGAACGTCATGCACAGCACCTGTCGCTTCCACTATAGACTACAGAGTAAAGCTACAAACACTGTAACTTTGTTCCTAACCAGCTTGAAGTGCTTCAGGGCCTCTGAAGGTAAATAGAGGCCTTTACAAATGTCACAATACAAGGCAATAACATGCAAACGAAAACTAAATGTTTATCGCTAGTATGGGCATTGAGAAAAAGTAGTAATGCAGTGAAAGATACACATATAAAAACATCCACCACGCCAGGATTGGAATTAAAAGGGTTCACAGATTTAACTGAAATGGATAACAGCTTGAAGTTATGGTCTAGTGGCTAAATTGTGGAGCCAGGAAATCTGCATTCTATCCAGGGCTATCCAAATTTCACAAATTGTGTGGTTCCCCAAATAGGGAGAACCACGCCTTAGGTGGACAGGTGTGGTGGGTAGACCCCTCTTCCTTGGCTGCATATGCCTCACCTGCCTTGCAGAGAGGTCTCTTAATTTTGCATGGGTTAACAGCAGTGATGTCACTTCTGGTGCTCCGGTTGGCCTCCTGAGTCATGTGTACCGAAGTTTTATATTTTCAAGCGCGGCAGCAAGGGTGCTTATAAGCACCTGAGGTAACAAAGGTTTGCCCTTTTTGACCGACTGCCGTCCCCGAAAACATACCACCATGAATCTGCTCTCACTTACCAGGTGGCAATGCGAGATGCAGCTACACACACAGTTGCAGTAGCTCCATGCAGTGGTCACCTTTCAATTAAACATGACAATGCAGGGGAGAATGTGAAGGCCAGTGGAAGCAAGGTGAGGATAGCTCCCTTTAGTGCACATGGGTTCTTCAACTGTGATTTCCCTTGAGATCAGCTTGGACTTCATGTTGCAAAGGAGACAAAAGAGAGGATTTTGTGGAAATTGCTGATTTCGTTGATAGCAAATTTATAAAACTATATTGCAAGGACTCAAAAAAAGCCACATGAAAGGTAGTGTAAACCTCAGATTCAGGAGTTCCATATGAACTGGATGAAAGGTCATTGGAACGGAAATGGTGTAGCATGTTTTTTTTTTACGGACTTTTATATAGCACGATGTTGACCCGGTATCTGGTATCAGAGCGCTTTACATAGCACCAGTTGCGTTACATGAGGACACATTCATTTTTGTTAGGCACGGGGAGATTAAGTGATTTGTTCAGAATCACAGGATGTTCAGGTCATTGCTGAGACTTGAACCCGGTTCCCCAGACTCGAGGTCGACTGCCCTAGCCGTTAGGCCAACTCCTCATCCCAAGAGAGGAGTTTTGGAGAGCATGCATCCCTGCCTCATGTTGCTCTGTTAGCAAGTCACTGGGGGGGGGGGGTGATCCAGGCCCTTATCTTTCTGTTTTCAGTAGACATGACAGTCATGTGCGTTCACTAAGGGCCTCTCTATTCTATTTACACAGACTCCAGAAGGCAATACAGATTTGAGCGCACTATGCGTGAAGTAGCTCAGGTCTGTTTCCAACCTTTGCACAGGCACTGGAAGAATCCTTTCCTCCCCCATGGTGTCACTGTAGTGGGTTTGAGACTCTAGTGGGTAGAGATGTCACATTCCTCCTTTGAAATGAACCCCCACCTGCCCCCGTTCCTCTACCTGTAGGGCACTCGCAGCTCTGGACTCTCTTTCTGCCAGAGGTGAACCGATTGGAGGGGTCTCCAAAATGTAGCTGTGGCACCTGAACTGATTAGTCAGCTCTGGGTATAAATAGTGGGCAGTTGTCATGATGTGGGTGCCAGAATTTTTCACTGACCAGAGACAAGCTACACATGTGTGGCTAAGAAGACTGTTGTTTTGTGGGGCCAGGATCTTAGCTCCCTGGACCTGGACCTGGATTGGGACTGGGACCAAGTTTGCAGAAAGACCACTACAAGGTAATGCCCTTAAGCTGTTGGGAAGAGAAGGCCCCTTCCACTGGGCAGAAGGGATGACTAAAGTATCCACACAGAGGAGAGCCTGCTTTTGAAGTTCTACCTGCTGAAAACTTTGAGGCACTGTGCAGGGCAGAGGAAGAATTTGATATTGACTCTGACTGATGTCAAGAAAAATTTTCAGGGAAAAGAATGGCACCTACAAGGACGTATGCAAAGCCTCATTCATCTCTGCCACCTACAGCATGCCCCTAATTGTTTCTCAAGGGCCTTGAGATCTGATTTTGGCACTGGAGAGTGCTTCGGAGGTAGCTAGGCATGACTAAGCTGAGTTGAACGCTACAAACTGTACTAAGATCCAGGCAGCATTTGCAGAGAACTCAATTAATTTAGATCCAACACATGTGCAGCTTTGTTTCCCTTTCCCATGTCCCACTTAGCTCTTGGCATGCACCAGCATGGGAAAAGCTGACTGTGTGTGGTGATTTCCATCTTCATATATTCCAAGAGCTAGAAACTCTTAAATTCACATCGTAAGGAAACAAAGGGGTGTCAAAGTAGCAGCAGCATCTTCAGTGTCCTATCATATGTGGTGACGCCTGCCACTGTGGCCTGTCCCACTGCACCCCCCCCTTTTTGGACCATAAGGGTGGTCCATCTCTTCCTTATGGGCAGCAGGCTTGACAGAGGGCCAGCTCAACTTCGGCTAAGCCATACTGGAGCCTCAGAATGATCCCTGCAACTGGACGTAGAGTGGGGTCTGTGTAGGGCGACCAGGATGTGGAAAACAAAAACCGGGACATTTCCCAAAAATAAAAGGACTACAACTTTACATCAACCAAAGGGCACAATGACATCGCTCATCAACATAGAATAACACACAATGAAGCACTAAGGAAATAAATAAAATAAATGTTTTTAAAGCCAGTATCATATGATAACTAGTCTTGCTTTTGAACACATAAAAACATGCATCCTATTGTTTTCAGTCGGCCTTCTCTTAAAATCACAACGTGAGCCCAATTTGCCAAAATGTGTCAGGACAGCTGCTGGAAAACCAGGACTGTCCTGTAAAATCCGGTATTACCTGGTCACCCTAGGTCTGTGGTAAGTACTGTGAACCTTAGGGTGTTTGCGAGCATCAAATCACTGTGTTAGCCTGCCTACATAACACTGGGGCGAGCACAACAGGAAGACTTCGTAGAGGCTTGGAGTTGGTTAACAAGTGACATATAAAAGGAAAGCCAGGATGTGACAACACCTTGTTGAAACGTGTCAGGATATTTTTACACAGAACTCCTACTTAGAAAAGGTCTAGAGGGCTCTGGTTTTCATCGTGTACATTAGTAAATTGCGTTTAGTATTTAGGTGCGAATGTGTATTAAACATATGTTATCTTTTACAAAGTAAAAGCACTGGTTGTAAATTACGTTATTCGGAGCTGGTGTGTGCTTCACTGAGTTCTGAGTTTCTAGCCCACACTTCCTTCCTGAGTAGGCACTGGACTGACGGCCCTGAGGGCCAGGTGCTGAAGATGTGTTCTTGGTGCTCAGCTTGAGGTCCAATAGTAAGGTGTCTCCAAGACACCAGAGTTACAAGACTCCAATTGTCACAATTGAAGCACACTTATTCTTTTCAGGAGCGTCAGCGGAGCTTCATCCAGGATCAACAAGAATGCAGGAGAATCTACCCTGAGGAAACGCCCACTTTAGTACCGCAACAAAATCCTTATTCCTGGTTGCCCTGGCTCTCCTCCCCCCACCCCACTCAGGCAGGTCTCACAAGGGTCTCATCACATCCCTTTTGATTTAGGGGTGGGCGTGCTTGGCTTAATTTTGTGTAGTGTAATCATGCAGAATTACCTAAGCATGCCAAAATGAACACGAGGATGCTTTTTGCATTAAGAAATAGTGGCAAGTGCAAAAGAACACAAATAGTGAGCAGCCACTTGTGCTCCTAAATGTGCTCTGTGGTAGGATTTTCCCCCAACTTACCACTATTAATAGTACTATTTTCTTAGCGCAAATTGAACTCTTATGTCTAAAATGGACGCAAGGGGGGCGTGGCTAAGATGGCGGTGTGAGCGGACGCTTCTCTCCGGAGCTCCTCCGACCCGTCTAGGCCCAAACCTGCATCCTAGCGTTCTCCCCCTGCCACAACACAGTGGGGGCAGCGGAGGCGAGTGCGACGAATCGGGACTGCCCTGTGGACCACCTGGGCCCCGGCACGCTTACAGGAGAGTGAAGCGACGGAGGGCGTGGCGGAGCACCGCAGTGGCCAGAGAACCGCCGGCCGGCAGTGACGAGCGCGGCGCCCCTCGGGATCGGCGGCAGCCGGGCTCGGCGTGACCCGCGCTCTCCACACAGCAGGCGGAAAAGAAGCGGCGCCCGGTCCGGCGGCGCCGAGTGGCCTGAAGGTCAGCGGGAACTGGAGTTGGGGCCGGCGACGGCGGGGACAGCCGCCCGCACTGCCACTCGAGGCCGCGGCTGCGGCCTATGCACACGTGACCCTTGGCGGAGGACGCCGGAGCGCTCTGTGGGCCCCCCCATGCCGCACCGGCCTGCGCCTGCTGCGACCCCGAGCCCCCAACAGAAGCAGTGACATCGGGGTCCACGGCCTTGCTGGAGCGACCCGGTTGGGCGGCCGGAGCCGGGACCCGGAGTCGCCATTTTGAGTGGACGCGCCCGGGCCTGGGAGACCTGGGCGCGCAGCGACCCGGCCTGACCAACTGCCACGAAAATCGCCACTCCCCACGGCCGCGGGGCCGACACTCAGGATACAGTGGGGTCCTCCTCGCACTGCGCACCCCTGGACACCCACCTTCTTGCGGCGGGGACGCTGGCTGTGGGTCCCACTGACGAGGCATCCTGTGCTGGAGACCATGACCCGCTCCTTCTGGCCTCGGGCCCGCGGCTGGCTGCCTGCTGCCTCCGCTGCGGCGGCCACGGACGAGACAACGGGGGCGCGACTGCTGTGGGGCCCGCGCTGCCTGCCTGTGTCATCCGGATCTGGGAGCAGAGAGGAATTCGGAGGCCGGGGACCTCTGCGGACTAGCTACGAGGCCCCGCGGCCGCCGTGCACGTCTGGACAGGGGGCGCCGCGGCTGCAGTCGAGCCCGAGTGGCGGAACCTTCCCCCGAGATGGCTGGCCGGGGGGCGGGGGGGAAGAAGGGCGAGAGAACCCTGCCGGACATGTTGAACAAGACCCAGGCCAAAACAGACAAAGGACAGTCCTCGCCGAACCACTCAACGACCCAGCAAGGCGTTGGCACAAGTGAAAGGCCGGTGACCCGCTCTTTTCTGGAGTCCCTCTTCAGCTCCCTTAGAGAGGACTTCCAAGCCCTGAAGCAGGAGGTGGCAGGCGAGGTCAGAGAGGTGCGAAGGGAAGTGGACAGCCTCGGGGAGAGAGTGGCCGCCAGAGATGAGGAGATAGCGCAGCTGCAGCAAGAGGTTATACGCCTGAAGGACCAGCAATTGGATCTCCAAGCCCACGCCGAGGACCTGGAAAACAGATCGCGCCGGAACAACATTCGGGTCCGGGGCGTTCCATCCAAAGAAGAAGGCGCCGACGTGGTGGGCTACCTGCAGGGCCTGTTCCGCGACGTCCTGGGCGAGTCCGCTGACTTCCCAATCCGAATTGACAGGGCCCATCGGGTGGGGCTTGCAAGACGGGCTTCGGCCCCGCCACTAGACATTTTAGCCTTTCTTCCAGATTACCCACTCAAGGAACGTATCCTTAGTGAAGCCAGGAAGCGGCAACCCCTACAATTCCAAGGACACCCAGTGGCTCTTTACCAGGACCTGTCCGCCATAACGCTTCAAAAACGTAAGTCCTTTAAAATCGCGACGGATTTCCTGAGGGAACATGAGACACCGTACGCCTGGGGCCACCCTTTCCGCATCATTTTCAGATGGAACGGGACCCTACACCAGCTCCGCTCCCTTCAGGACGCCTGCGGGGTGTTGGGGATCACGGCCACGGAGGAGGGCACATCCACTCCACGTCGGAGGCGTCCCACTAGAGATGGCTGTCAGCAAGTCTCCCGACGTCTGTCGTCGGGATCCAGTGTGCGACCGGACTCGCAGACCATCAGGGCTGACATGGACGACGCGGTGCGGGGGGTGGCCCGCGACACCGCACCTACAGCCTGAGACATTCTCAGGGGGAGAGCACTTCAGCATTCATTTTGAGCAGGTATTGGACCCCGGGGAGGGGGGGCCACGAAGAGAGGCCTAGTGGCCGGACGTCCACTCAGGTAACCTTCCACAGACTTGTTCCTTAGTGGGACTGGACTTGGACAATGATGAGTGCGGGGCCGGGTTTTGGATAATTCTTATGGGTTCCTTGTTGGGGTTAGGGGGGGACGTGGGTGGGGCGGGGAGTGGTGTTGGGGGGAGTTGGCGGGGGGAGGGGGGAAGTCGGGGAGGGAAGGGGGAGCGGGTGGGGGTCCTCCTTATCCACGGGATTCGAGTGGGATTGTTTCACGCTTTTCGCCTACAAGACACGAGTGCACCGTGCAGTTGCTTCACCTGAAGGTTTGACATGACACGCCCATTGACCGTTCTCTCTCTCAATGTGAGAGGACTGAATAACCCAGTCAAACGCAAAGCGGTACTCTCTCTCCTGGAGCATTCGGGGGCGGATGTCTGCCTCCTGCAGGAAACACATCTACTCCCCAAAGATCAACATAGACTTGAATCACATGCCTTCCTATGGCAATTCTTCTCCTCGGCACACAAGAAGGTAGCGGGGGTGGCAATCCTAGTGGCCAAATCCTTTGGGGCCCGGGTCCTACAAAAGGAGGCGGAGATTAAAGGCAGGTTACTGGTGCACCGCTTCCTCAGCTGGGCAGTACCTACTGATAGGCTCCATATATGCTCCTAACGAAGGGCAGGAGGCATTCTTACACAGGGCACTGTAGACAGCCACAGCCACCACACATACACATTTACTACTAGGGGGTGACCTTAATCTGGTATTTCACAACACAGAGGATAGATCGGGCCAGCTCTGGTCAAGTGGGGGCTCTCTCGGCGGCGGGTCACACTCGCCTTGCGGACCTAGGCCTCACTGACCTGTGGCGGCATACACATCCACAAACCACGGCGTACACCTACTACTCAGCAGCCCACAAAACCTACGTACGACTCGACTACCTTTTGTGCTCCTCCCAATTAGCGTCCCGGGCTCGGGATGTTGACATACAACCTGCCTCCCTATCGGACCATTCCCCGGTGGTGGCATCCTTCCTGATGCCGGATACGCCTAGGCCACAGCGGCATTGGCGCCTGCGCGACAGCCTACTGCAGAGCCCGGCTGTGCTTGAGCGAATCAAAACAGCTCTTGACCAGTTCCTGAGCCATAACGCTAACGGGGACACCACCAAGGCCACCCAGTGGGCAGCGCTCAAGGCAGTCCTGCGGGGCGAATTCATCTCCCTGGCCTCGGCCAACAACAAGGAGCGTGCCCGAAAGAGGGCCGAGATCACCCAACGTGTGGCGGAGCTGGAACAAATGCATCAGCGCACGGGGGCGGCACGAGCTTGGCGTCAGCTGTGTGCTGAACGTAAGATACTGGCAGCATTGGATCAGGATGTAGCTGAGTACGCCGCTCTGCGGCTCCGCCATGAATACTACACGGGGGGATCGTTGTGGGAAACTGCTGGCGTGCAGGCTGCGGGAACAGCAACAGCGGCAACACGTTCGGACCCTCCAACGCGGCAAAGACGACCCGATCACAGAGGATGCGGCTATCGCCGCTGCCTTTGGGGACTTTTACGCTGACCTCTATGCGGCAGATCGGCTGGATTTGCAGGTGGGAGACGACTACCTGCGGAGTGCGACCCTTCCCTCCTTGAATGAAGCACAGGCGGAATTCCTCGACCGCCCAATTGGCTTGGAAGAGGTGATATCAGCGATATCCCGCCTCAAACTAGGTAAATCCCCGGGGCCGGACGGTTATTCTGCGGCCTTCTACAAGGCGTTCTGCCCGCAAATAGCCCCTGTACTCCGCGACCTCTTTAATACGTTCGATCAGCCAGGGGCAATCCCTCCGGATCTCCTGGAGGCCGCGATATCAGTGATCCCTAAGGCCGGCCGGGACCCCACCCGATGCGGCTCCTATAGGCCAATATCCCTGTTGAATATTGACCTCAAACTCTACATGGGGATCATCGCAAGCCGACTCGCCCCATATATGCAGTAACTGGTGGAACCCGACCAGGCCGGGTTTATCCCACAGCGCCAAACCAGTGACAATACTAGACGTGTCCTCCACTTAATAGCGGCCGGGTCACGGACGCGGCCAGGCTGCATGCTGCTTACCATCGACGCTGAGAAAGCGCTCGACCACGTGCACTGGCCGTACCTGGAGCTGGTACTGCAGAAGTTCGGCGTGGGCGAGGTTCTCCGCAACCGCATCTTTAATTGCTATCGGCAACCGACCGCCACGGTCAGAGTCAATGGCCATACCTCCCCGCAGTTCCCGATTGGATGCGGGACTAGGCAAGGCTGCCCGCTTTCCCCCTTGCTGTTCGCGCTATATATGGAACCTCTGGCACAACGAATTAGACAACAGGACCTCATTGAGGGCATCCCATTTGGCGGTGACACACATAAGGTTAGCATCTACGCCGATGACGTTCTCCTCTCCTTGATGAATCCGATGCAGTCCCTCCGGTCGCTCTTTGTAGAGCTCCATACCTTTGCGCTGGCCTCAGGCTTTAAGGTCAATGTTGGGAAGTCGGAGGCCCTTAACATATCCCTACCGCCGGACGTCCTGGCGGACGCTAAGGCGGAATTTGACTTACGGTGGTCGGACTCTCCCATTCCGTATCTGGGGGTCTTGCTGGCACCGACTGTGCGAGGCACGGCAAACGCCAATTACGCGAGGCTCAGCTCACGTCTCCAAGAAGAACTCAGGAGATGGAAACACCTCTCGCTCTCCTGGCTGGGCCACTAAAATGACCCTGCTTCCGCAAATTCTCTATATCTTTCAGACTCTTCCCCTCCGCCCACCGGTAGGATGGCTTCAGAAAAAGCAGTCTGACCTGGCGCGCTATATCTGGAATGGCCGCCATCCGCGCCTGAAACATATGATCGCCACGCTTCCCCCTGCCCATGGCGGAGTAGGGATTCCCGACCTTGCCCTGTATTTTCAGGCCGCCCAGTTGTGCACGCTGGTCGAATGGCACCAATTGGAATCCAGCAAACACTGGCTCTTTCAGGACCAGGCGGTGGCGGGTCGACCGCTTCAGGGCATCCCGTTTCTACCGCGTTGCCACAGGCCACCCAACCTCTATGCATCGCAGATCACGAGCACGGTCATGACCACATGGGACAATGCAGCGGTACGACGCGGCCTCACCTCCTTTCCCTCCCCAATGACACCGATCTTTGGCAACCCTGACTTTTCCCCTGGTCTCGACCCTCAGGCATTTCTGATATGGAGAGCGACGCCCTGCACATGTTTGATCTTAATGGTTTCCTCCCTTTCCAGAAAGTCAAGGAGGACTATGGCATACCGGAGGCGGATCGTCTGCCCTACCTGCAGGTCCGTCACTGGGTCCTACACCCGACCATTACCCCGGGCGCGCAACGAACCCTTACACCATACGAGAAATGGCTGCTGACATGCACTTCCGACAAAAAGCTGCTCTCTGACCTGTACCAACACTTACTCCTCACCAATACTCATGCTTACAATGCTGGGAGGGCCAGGTGGGAGAGAGATTTAGGGAGAGAGCTTACACGAAAGGGGTGGGAGGGCATATATCACAGAGCTAGACACTCGGCCTACCACATGGGCCTGACCGAGACATTGACCACAGTAGCCTCCTATTGGTATCACACACCGGAACGCCTCCATCGCTGGGACCCCCGAACCAGTGACCGCTGCTGGAGGGAGTGTGGGGGATTAGGCACCCTAGAGCACCTTTTATGGAGCTGTGAACGCATACAACCTTACTGGACTCCCATCCTGGATCTGATAGACCAGCACCTGGACACACAACTTCCCTGATTCCCCGCCTATGTGCTGCTTGGACTTCCTAACCCCTTGATGTACCCCCTGAAGTCTGTGAGGGGGAGAATTATAGCGATTGCACTGGGAGCGGCTATACAGAACATTGTAGCGCATTGGAGGGACACACAACCCCCCCCCCCGCAACTAGGGTGGTTGCATAGACTGTGGATGGTACTGGGTATGGAGAAACTATCGCTAGCAAGGGCAGGGAAGAGTGCTGAATTCGCTGAGCTCTGGCGGCTGTTCTTGACCCTCCTCACTGGGGAGTTCCGGGAGCTGAGCTGCCCCGGCTATCTGCGGCTGCTGCTATTGGCAGATACCCCACTAGCAGACCCTAAGAAACAACCGCATAGGACGAAGGCCCGGAATTGAGTCGCTTTTTATGATCCCCAGGCAGTGATGCGGGCTTTCTACTGTTTACTTGCTCGTTGGACAAGAAGGGGGGTGGGGCGGGGGGAGAGGGGGGAGGGTAGGTTGGGGTTCCCCTTTTTTTTTTTTTCTGTTCTGTGACATAGCACAACCATTGATGACATCTGATCCTTTACTACGCGGCCGGCCCAGTTGGGTTGTAGGCGGCTTGCTGTGTATAAGCGCTTCCGTGAGGATCTGATTACAGGACTGCATGCACATTTGTAATGTCATTGAAGGGTCTGCACCACCTTACTGCGGGTAGCTGTATTTCCTGTGTTGTCTTTTCTCTCAATAAAAAGATTTAATACGAAAATGGACGCAAGGATGCATTTTGCACTAAGAAGCAGTGCTAAATTCAGAAGAACATAAATAGTGAGCATGAGCAGTCACTTGCTGCACTCGCTAAATTTGCTCTTGGAGAAGGATATTTTCCCCCAAATAACTCTTAATTACGAGAGCAGGCGTAATCGCATAATTATCAGTAATTCCACATCAAATTATGGCAATTACTCTGGCACAAGCAAAATTCTGCCCAGGCCTAAGTTGATCCTACAAGAGAAATTTTAATTTGGGTTCACAGTTAGCCATTTAGCTTGATAAGACTCTCATTGTGCACTGCGAATTATTTGGGGGCACAGCAGGTAAAGAATACAAGAATGCAAGAGTGGAATTGGCTGGAAAGAAAAGCAGCAAACCCCAATATGGTTTGGGTGCAAAGTGACATGAATAAACGCTTAACCTTCTTGATGTGTAAGGTGGAGGGTGGTTGAGGAAGCCAGATAAAAAAAGTATGTTCATGTCACACCTTAGCAGAAGCTGACAAACCAGGGGCCTGAAAACATTAAGCAAGAAGTCTAGCAATCACTCGGGCAGAAACTATAAGTTTAAGAACAGCTGCCTTTTTTTGTGGGCCAGAATCTAAATGTTGTTAAAATCCATAAAAGAAGAGAAGCCATAAATAGTTCATAAGGCAGGTTTTGGGAAAAGGTACCTTATCCAGAGAACCTAAGTCACCTGACCCATTCTTACACAAATGCTGCAGTGGCCCAGGAATCACATTTTGGTTCTAGGATGCATTAACGTTCCGGCTGTGAGAACTGGGGTAACACTGCACACTAATAATCTGTCTCTGCTGGATAACATGGACGCTGTAGGAGAGAAGAGAGGAGTCTGGGTAAAATAGGGGGCCCATTCACTGAGCAATTTTTTATGTGTGCATTTGAGCGTTATGTACAAAAAAAGACCAGGGGTACTTAAGGTCCATGCACAATTCCTCCAAACTGTGGGTCTCTAAATGGTGCCATGGGCTGTGGATGTTGTTCAGTGCGCAGTTTTCCCGGGACCACCTGTGCAAATGGTTGTTGATTTTGGCAAAAGCTGACGCAGAATTTGCCTTTGGGTTGTACCCAGTTTACCAAGCTGACTTCCAACAGTTGGGTTTCCAGTTTGAAATATGGGCTCAATATGATGTTTGTATTTGTTTGCTAAATTGAGCAGTTCAGCACTATTCTCAAGTGCTTAAAGAAGAGGCTATGGATCTTTTCATGAGGCCCATCCATTTATTCCAGACTGGATGTATGGGCATTTTTACTATGAGGAGTGGGAATGTGCTAAACAGTCCCCAGTGCATGTGTTCTAACTCCTAAACACAGTAAAATATGGCTAACCATTAATGTTTTGTTCAGCTTTGGGCAAGGTCACAGTATAATGGTACAGAAATAGCATCAATGAAATGGACAGTAGATGTCATATATGAAAGCCAGAGTTGGGATGTAAAAAACCCTTGCAAGGTGATGGACGCGTAGGTAGCCCTGCTGTGAGTGCCCCAGCAGCAATGATGTCTAGATCCCTCGTGCTGATTTGTCTTGTCATGGGCGAATACAGATCATGCATGTGCGCCATGATATAGGCCTGCCTCATAGATTGCAGTCTTGTTGAACCAGGAGGGGCTCTCAAAGGACAACCCTCATAGTGGTGAAAGGTGACTGCTTTGCCAGAAGTTAACCAGCTCGAGTGTGGTGGTGGCGGCTAACAGTGTAGTGATCAGTAGGAGTGAATAGGCCCTTTTTGCCTGTGTCTCAGAAGTGAAGCCTACAAGCTCATCCATGTAAAGTCCCACTGCTGTGTACATTAAGTTAGTATGTAGTGCTGTGCAGGCCATGCATGTTGTATGCATGTGCTGGGTGTACGTGTGCCTATGAATGGTACAATATATGGCAGATTCTAGGTTCCGTTTTGGGAGACGCTGGGTTGTTAGGAGGAGCATGAGGAGGTAGAGGAATCCCCCAAGACAGAGGAGAAAGAAGAGCCAGGCTCTTCAGTAAACTTCTACGGGTGTTCTTTGATTCAGGGAAATGTCACTGAAAAAATGGCCCGGGCACATCTCAGGAAGGAGATGGAGCTGATAAGAGAATCATAAAGAGTAGGGCTGGGGCATTGCAGTAACCTTATGATGCACATAAGACCGTGGCTAAATTCCAGGTGTGAAACTATTCACTTTCATGGTTGTGTTTTGGGGCTATCAGATTCGGAGTTGCTCCTGCAGTGGCATTCTGCTTTCTGAAGGAAGGAAAGGGCAGAGGAGAGGACACTTATAAAGGAAGCAGACCCCTAAAACAAACCTATAAAACTCATACCCTAAATATCACTTAGTTACTTGAAATGGACTACAAAAAAGGGAGCTTGGGGCCACCAAAATTGTCAACTGCCAAGAAGCCAACCTGGCTGTGCAATGAGGAAAAGGTCTGCAAGAGAGGTGCCTGTGACCAGGACTGGAGGCTAAGGCCTACCAGTCTTCTAACTGGGTGAGGGGACATCACTGTATGCCAGAGGGGGCCATAATGAAGTTAGCTGTGCTGATCGGGCTGTTACCCGTGTGTGGCTGGAGTGTCAGAGATCCTGTATGCCAGAGGAGGCTGCCGTATTGAGGAACTTGCTGTTGTGCCAATCGACCCATTGCCTTAGTGAAGAGCAGGAGTGGTGACCCTGTATGGCAGAGCGGGCCACTGGAAAGGACAAGGATCGTAGCCTGGTTGATGCTGTTGTCAAGAGGAGAGGGTGTGTTGGTGGCCCATGTGGGCCTGAGCCCTGACTGAGGAGTGCAACCCGTGCAGTTGAATTCCATCTTCCTGTTGGAAGGATCAAAGGAAACTTACTGTTGCACCGGAGAAGCGCTGAGAATACTCTGATGCTGCCCATACAGAGTGATATTCACCAAAGTCAGCCACTGCAGCCTCCGTGCCATGAGTGAGACACTCTCACAGACTTCAGTCGTGCAATCTCTGCTGATGTGGCTAAGACTGAGGAATAATTCCTGAATATCTTTCTAGGATTGTTGGATAGCGGAGTAGAACGGAACAGCTGATGGCTTTTGAAAAGAACTGTCTGGAACCTTACATAACAGCATGCCTATGATAAACTGTGCTATTTTGTCAAGGGTGCATTTGACATTGCTCTTCCCCCAGCTAATCTGTCTCCTTCAAAGGTATGGGGGTCTGGCCTCAGAATTATCCAGGTGTTCTTTAAGGAAGGTAACCACCCTCTTCTACTTAGAACAGCCCCTAGTGGAGGATTCAGAGATATGCATACTAATACAGGGGTCCCACCATTTTGAAAGACCCCGGAACAGAGTTGTCAGACGTACTTGCAGTAAAGCGGTAGAAACTACTGTAAAAGAAGACTCAATAGATCTTGAAAATGTTTTGCGGACTGATTTATGATCGGTCATCAATCATTGTTGAGTGGACATTGTAAGAAATGCTTTCCAACACCAGGGCTTGGAGGATACAAGAAAAATAGAAGGTATAAAGGAGATGTGAGGATGTCTGCTTGCTAGCTACCTGAGGAGGCACTAAGGTCAAGAACATGTATCCAGCCATTAAAAATGCACTCAAAGGTCAGGCCAGCTGGCCTTGTATAGCCTCAGTGACCTAAAATAAGGCATTTTGAAAGACAAGTTTGAAAACCAACTGGGACTGGAATCTGTGCTGGAGCTCTGGCTGGAGACAGTGATTGAGCCTGCGTCTCACTTGTGTGGCACTTAAGATCGTCCTTCTCCTGTTAGGGAGCTGGATACATGCCGGGAAAACATTTTCAACATTTTCTGATCTTGGGGCTTAGTCATTTTTTTTACCTCAATAGGAGCAGGACTCAGTGTTTTGGGCCCCTAAATAAGATGCAGCGTTGGCGGCCAAGATTTGATGGTTTGTCCTACTTGTAGACTTTTATCAAAATGTTTGAGACCACCAAGAGACTGCTGAAAATAAATCACTAGCCTCCTGGAGCCCTCATTGGCTACAGTGTCCTGTTTCACCTCACAGGACAATTGTGAAATCCAACAAAGGAACCAATAATGAAGGTAAAACATGAGAGTGGAAAAAGGCAACAAAGTGATACTTGAAAATGCAAACTTGTGTGCCTTCTTTTTTTATGCTTGTCCAGCACAGAGCTTTTTGGTGCCAATAGTGAAGCCTTCTAAAAGACCATAAAAAGTAAGTATCTAACTTTTGGGAGGATATCACAAATTAAACTGGAGGAGTTGGACTTCCAAAATAATGACAAAATCAGAAGGTAAAACTCTTACTAGGTACATCGGGCTCTGTCTCGTTCGCATGTGGACTGACATCATGCCTAGGTTACAGACTACCAAACAAACAATGTGCCTAAACCACCCTTATTTTCATATGACACAATTCTTTTTGTCAGTCAAAAAGCCATTTATTGAATTTCGACCAGGTATTATTATTTTATACCATTAATTTGTTCTTTTTCTTTAAAGACTTTTTATAACACCTTAATTAGCAAAAAAAGGACCAACTGTACATTTATATATTTACACTATTATACATGAAAGTTTACTGACACAAATAGAAAAATACATATAAACACAAAATTAATTAGCAACATCATCCATCAGCTCGTCATGAACCGCTGGTTTTAGAAAAACGCAGCGCACAGCGGGAAAACCGCTAGCGCGCATGCGGTTAAAGAAAAAGAACAAATTAATGGTATAAAATAATAATACCTGGTCGAAATTCAATAAATGGCTTTTTGACTGACAGAAAGAATTGTGTCATATGAAAATAAGGGTGGTTTAGGCACTTTGTTTGGTATTTAAAAAGGGTCCAGCCTATTCCATGCCCAGATGAGCATAACTCCTTAGGGGTACATAGGTTACACATAGGTTACAGACTACGGCAACCATAGAAGCTTTACAGTTTCATGTTGCTTTTTTCTTAAACATTTTTAAAATTCATAGGTTTGGCTCCATTAATCTGACTCAAAGCCTATGTATTTAGTTTTTCCAACCAAAGAGATCTACTTTTAACTAAATTGGCATGGTGCTCCTGAAATTCGTAACATGCATTTCTCTTGGGAAAAGCATAATGCTTTGTGCCATAGCCCCCAGAGTAAGCCCAGGATTTCTAATTGATCATGTATTTTGTCCTAGCAAAAAAATAGATTATTAGTTTGGTGGGACCATTCACCCAAATTAGGAGTTAAGAATCTTCATTACCTGGATGACTTTCTATTTTTGGTTCCAGACAACTCTGATCAATATATACAATCGCTTAGCACGTTCACTAGGGCAGTCGATAGGATGGAGGTGACCCTGGTCAAGAAGAAGACTGCCGGAGATTGACATGCTCAAAAGAGAATACTTCATTCAATCGGACAAGATGTTTCAGTGCGGGGTTTGCATCAGTGCTCGCGCAGAGGTAGATAACATTACATCATTTTCAAGGGTTGTTTGTTCAGGCTTTTTCACAACTAAAATCCCAAACCTTACAGGGCCAACCACATTTTTTTTTAGATCAGGCAAGGTTTAAAGATTTGGGACATTGTTCTGGAAGCCTTCAATGGTTTTGTGGGATGGCTGACTCACTCGGTGTCAAGCGGGGATATGTGTTTGTTAGCTTTCGCCTCTGGCAGCCTAAGTTTGGAAGTTATGTTAGGCAGGGATTGCTGTGGTCAGACTTGCCCCCCTTCTTGTCTTGTTATATGGTTGAGCTGATCAATTCTAGGACCAATCAGTTTTTATTTGGTCAGACAGATTTCAGTAGTGCAGTCAATTTGTCAGCAGCTTACAAAAAGTTAAGTTGTAATAAAGCTACTAAAATGACAAGTTCCAGTCTGTCATAAAAACAAGGTACTGATTAGAAGTACATTTGGAGAATGCAAAATTTGCTAGTATCTCAAGTAGTTTTTCTTGGTGAAAATTGTCCATTCCTCAGGCGATATCATCACCATATTTAGGGTAAATTATATTTTTGTCCTCAACAATCTGTCAGATAACTAAAAATATCACCCCATTGGAGTTACTTATCGAAAATCTACACTCAATCTGTAATATTTTTGTAAACAATCTTTAGGCCACAATATTTAGATCATGGGTCATATTTAGGTCAAACAATATTTTGTTAACAATATTCCAATGTGCAAGCCTTTCTCCTCCTTCTAGCTTAGTTCCTCCAATGACAAGCCCACCTACTCTATGATTATGATCTCCTCATTCCTTGTCACTACACAGTCACTTGGTTGACTCGTGGCTGGACTTAAACTACTGGACCCCTCCTCTGAGCATGCGATCCATCGTTTGTATTTCCACCTCCAGCCTCCTCAATGCACCAGTGTTGCTTCTTGCCCTACCCTTACCCAAGATGGCTTCTGATCTTAACTTCAGGACACTGATTGACACTGCTACAGAGAGTGTTCTTGAGCTGAGGAGTGCTCTGTCATCCTCTGCTCTCTCTGCACCTACACATTTTGCTGCCCCTCTGTTCCCAGTGTGTTGGTAGCAGACGGCACTGGTATTCGTAACTAATAATGGGCATACTATCTACCTGAGGTGTCTGCTTCCACTGCCGTACTCCCACTTTCAGTGTGCTCTTGTTTGCTAGGGCATCCAGTCACTTTATTGATATGGTTTCTCTGCTTGCACGCAACTCTATGTCCTTGTTGGACACCGCCTTCTGCTGCTTCTATTTGGCCCCAGCCTTGTGGCTCTCGAGTGTTCAGCTCCTATATAATGTCATTGCTCTAGGATCACTGACACCCCAAACCCTCTGGTTGGCCTGTACCTGTGGTTCTCCTCCCTCCTGCTAGGCTGTCACCACAGTATTCAAAGTGCTTGAGACTCAAGACCCTGCTACTTGTGGGCATGACCTGCTCTATGTATAGTATGTATGTATAGTAAACTTATATAGCGCATGCTGTCACCCAAAGGGTATCCTGGCGCTTTGACTCCAAAATCACAACACAAGCAGGGGAGGACTGTTGTGTGACTTTGGTGGACCAGTCTGTTTTGAAGAGCCCTATGAGGCTCATGGCATTTCCTGTGCACACCCAACATGTCTGGTCCTGAATTTCCCGAAGGCCCCTACCCAGTTCTTTGGGGCACTCATACTACTCCCATCCCAGGGGTGGGGAGGGGGTGCTTAATGCACATCTTAACTCATGCACCTGCCATGTTTTTCTTTTTGTTGGCCTTCTGTTTTTTCACATGCCATCAGCAAAGTGGTGTACTGGGCGTAGTGGGGGCATGATAAGTCATGGACATTGTGAATTGCATGCCATATCTGGTGAATTTCATGGCGTTTTTGTTTTTTGTTTGCTGGATCATAGCTAACTTTTAACTGTGTTTTTTTAAAGTCAATTTTAGGTTTTCTTTTCTTTGATGTACTACATTCACCTGAAAAGTAACTATTTCAAGCTTTTGACAGCCTTTGGCCACAGTTCTGGCAAATATCATGCCAACATTGATAGTGAATTAAGCTTTTTTTGACACCCATATAACTTGACCTTCCCCCTTCCATGCTCAAAACTGCCCCATTTATCTTTATCCTACTATTGACAGTTTTACTCAAACCTTGACATAATCAACTAAAGCCTGCTTCATGTATCGCAAATTTCGTGCACATTTAAAAAGCTTTACAAAATATGTTAGCAAATGAACACTTTGTTGACCCTCCTTTAAATCTGTTGCTCTCTTGAAGGTGGTGCACTAAATTGGGAAAATCAAGAGTAGGCTAAACATGCTACTTATCTGCTTAATTTAGTGCAGATCAACCAAATGGCAACAAAGTTATGAGTAAATCAAAAATATTTTGACCCCCCCCCTTTAACTTAGCTACCAATGCCGAGCGCGATGCTCGAGGAGTGCGCCTCTAGGGCACGGCCCCCCGGCCCCCGCCACGCCCCCCTAGTCAGGTAGGCGGCCGGTTCGCCCAATGGGCGACCGGCCGCCTTTTACTTCCGGGGCACGGCGGGACCATACCCGGTGGGGGAGAGGAAGAGGGCAGAGACTGGGACCTATTTAGGTGCTGGGAACTGTGGTCCTGGTCTCTTCTTCCTCTCCTGCATCGGACCGGCTGTGCACCCCAGGAGCTGCATCCCCCTTTTTGGTTTTAACTCCCACCCACCCGTCCCTTAGTTCAGTAGTTTGGGGGGGCGAGTTGCGGTAAAGAGACCTTAAAACAGTGACATGGACTTACAGAATGGACGGGAGTCCGCCTTGCGTACTCCCTAGGCCAGCACTGAGGGGAGAGACGGTAAGTTCTCCACAGGGAGAATGTGGCCACCGGCTGGGGAGGCTAGGGCGACAGGTTACGAGCCTCCTGGGTTCCTGGTCAGCCTGGTGGTCGAGGGGTGGGCCCACGGAGATGACGGACAAGGACCAGAGGGTTGGAGCCCACCACTCAAGGGCGCAGGTGGGTTGGGCCTTGCGTGGAAAGCCAGATCGCCCCTTAGTGCTGGGGGATAAAGATCTTACAGAATGAGAACTTTTAATGCCATTATTAAAATTGTGTCATTTATTAATCTAATGATGAATATGAAATGTTTTGTCATGTTTATGAAATGTGGATATTAAACATGGCCGTTTTTACACCCACTCAATCTCTGTGGATGATTTACCTGTGGGTTGTATGGTTGTCTGGGCGGGCGGGGAGCACGCTGGGGGATCCGGGTCCTATGAGATCTATAGCAACAGCAAGGAACCCCCATCTTCTACACCCTTTGTCATACACCTTCAATTGATCCCTTGAAATGCATTTACCTAGGGGCAAACCACCTGTACATATCAAGGTTCCAGGAGTGTCACTTTGGTGATAACATCAAAAAGCGATGGATGCTATCCACAAAAAGTAGTGGTGGGTACTGCTCAAAAGAGTATGAGACGCCTCACGTAAGTAATCATAGTAGCCGATTGGTTTGGATTTCCAAAGGGTGGGGCTTCTCATCCTCGCGGTACTGCTGTGTATGCAAGAATGCTTTCCATGTCACTTTGTCATGTGGCAAGACCACAGGCCCTGATTTACTAACATTTGGTGCAACATAATGCAGCAAGACAACTTTCTGCGCTGTGCAGCGTCACATGGAGAGAGCAGGAATGCACCGTATTTACTAAGATATGGCACATTCCTTTTCTCTCTGTGATGGCATACATTGTGCTGCCTGCCACTAATGCAGGCAACCTTGCCCCATGGGGCAAAGGTGCCTGCAGTACAGGCAGGATTGTTTTGTTTGGGAAGAATTATTTTGTGCAGCAAGACATACCTTCTTACACAAAAACAACCAGCAGAGACATGTGCCTCTTTTTACGTGTGCTGCACAATGCAGCACACATAGAAAGAGGAACTAACAAGGAGAAATAAACATATTTCTTCTCCTTAACCCACTGTTGGGATGGGTGCAGAACCAGAATATCGACATATAAATATCGAGGGACATAAATATCCCCACAAAAATATCGTGGAGAAGAAATATCGACAACAAAAATATCGTGGACAAGAATATCGACTGACAGTTAAGTAATATAGATTTAAAAAACATTGACGTCTTAAATATCGTTTACAAAAATATGGTTGACAAAAAGATCGAATTATTAATAATGTTATGTGTTTTTAATGAGAATTGTTTGTCATTTTATTATATGTTTTAAAATGTTACTAGTTATTAATTTATTTTAAGTTTCATTTTGTGTTTTTAGTTCCGTAGAGGGTTGTGGGTTTATAGGGGAATAGGGCTGGAAGTGATTTAAATATTTAGATTTAAATAATAGTTTATAGTATTTAACTTTTATTAATTAATTTGAATTTTGTGTTTTTAGTTCCATAGCGGGTTGTGGGTTTATAGGGGAATAGGATGGGAAGCGATTTAATTATATAAAATGTATTGAATAATGAATGTGTTAATTGAATAATTATTAATAGTTTAATAATTTGTTGTTAAAAAAATTTCAATGAATCAATTCATAATTAATAATGTTTATTGTGTATTTAATTTGAGGTGTTTTGTGGTGTTTATATGTGTAAATGGTGTGAAGGGTGGTAAGTAATTAATTTTGTATTGATTAATTATTAAACATTTTTAAATGAATTTCCATTACTTAATTAGTAATTATTAATTGTACTTGTGTAATTAATTTTAGGTGTGTGTTGTGGTGTTTATATGTGTCAATGGTGTGAAAGATGGTAAGTAATTACATTTTATTGATTAATTAATACATATTTATAAATTAATTTCCATTAATTAATTAGTAATTATTATTTGAATTGTGTAATTAATTGTAGGTGTGTGTTGTGGTGTTTATATGTGTAAATGGTGTGGTAAGTAATTACATTTTATTGATTAATTAATAAATATTTATAAATAAATTTCCACTAATTAATTAGTAATTATTAATTTGAATTGTGTAATTAATTTTAGGTGTGTGTTGTGAATATTATAGTGTTAATCAATTTGTAATTAAAGATTTTTATTATCTTTGTTAATAATATTAGATTTAAATGTATATAGTAATTATGATAATTTTGGAAATTAAATGTTATAAAAATGTTGATGTTTTTGTTTTTTATTGTTGTGGGATCCAGCACTTTCCCTACTGTTACACTCACTGGATTGGGAATAGTAATTTTTACCCCTCCGCTATCCAGCGCTTTCCCTACTGTTGCACTCACTGGAGTGTGAATAGTAATGTTTACCCCTCAGCTATACAACGCTTTCCCTACTGTTGCACTCACTGGATTGGGAATAGTAATTTTTACCCCTCCGCTATCCAGCGCTTTCCCTACTGTTGCACTCACTGGAGTGGGAATAGTAATGTTTACCCCTCAGCTATACAACGCTTTCCCTACTGTTGCACTCACTGGAGTGGGAATAGTAATTTTCACCCCTCCGCTATCCAGCGCTTTCCCTACTGTTGCACTCACTGGAGTGGGAATAGTCATTTTAACCCCCTCGCTATCCAACGTTTTCACTACTATTGTGTTTATTTTGTTATTAAATGTATGTTTTATTCTTTTTTAATAGTTTAATGTGTTAATTAATTATAGAATATTTTATTTAATGTTAAATTAGTTATATATGTGTATATTTTATTTTTATATAATTTAAAAGTTTATAAATTAAATAAAGATAATAGTTAATAAAATGTATTTAAGTAAATATATGTATATGTACACTTTTTTGTTTATATTTATTAAATTAAGGTTATTCGTTATAATTAATTAAGATATATGTTAAATTTAATTTATTTTGTTAATATTCATATAATTTTATTTGTTATGTAATTTTTTTAAGTCTATATTTTTTACGTATATATTTTTTACATAGATATGTTTGAGTCGATATTATTGTACTTACCTGTTTATGTATAGGAAGTCAATATTTTTGTTATTGATATTTTCACATCTATATTTTTTCCATCTGTATTTTTACTATCGATATTTGAACATGGAACCGTTGAGATGGTGTACTATTTGGACGTAGTCCCAGGTTTACTATTCTTAGCAAATCTGGGAATGCACCAAAATCCGTGGGTGGATGTGTGGGAACACCCACGCTCCACCCATAGGACGCCCTCCCAAAGCAGGGTAACGCAGGGCAGCAACTTGCACTGCCATGTGTTACTCTAGATTTTCTAAGCCACGCAGAGCCACACAAGGTGGTTTTGTCTGGTTTAGTAAATCTGACTTAAGGACTTGTGTTGCCTGGCGTAACAAAGGACCCCACAGACCCTGCAGTGCCGAATGGTGCAATCTATATTGCACCAAATAATTACTGGGTGTGATAAACACTGTACCACTTGCAGGTGTTTACTAAGGGATCGCAAATTACCAGGCCGCATTAGGGAAAAAATCCGATGATGTCATAATTCTCACACAACTCATAATTCTTATCCATGTGTTTACACAGGAGCAGGGATTTGGCTCTGACCTTGCCATGGGGTAACACCAGTTGTGTCGTATTTACTGTTGAAACTTGTCATTGAGATTAGAAATTATTTATAACAAATGGGTGGTTCAAAAATTCGTTTTAAATTCACCTTCCTCCACTTTTGTAAAGGAAAAAAAACTGTTGTGTGCCTGTTGATTTTGAGAAGCACCTTGTAAAGGTGTATCACGTGTGGAAGCCCGTAGTGGTGTCGGGCAGTGGCATTTTACCAGTTTGTTGAACTTTCTGCAGGTGTTTGAACAACTCAGAGGTCTTCATGCTTCCCAGTGAAGGGATTACAGGTCACCCCTTCACGCAGGGCCTGTCCTCTCAGTCCAGAAGTGAAAGTGCCTGACAGCCATTGTCCAGCCTGGATAGAATAAAGCTATCAATTGAAGGATTATGGCACACGTTCATTGTTGTGCTCCGAAGGTACATTCCGGGTAAGCTTTGTGTGTTTTCCGAGTAAATGTGCAAAGTTGAGCTTCTGAATAGGTATTCTGTCCTATCAAAGCCTCATTGTTCCGCAGATCTTATACTTAAACAATGTGCTATTGTGAAGGCAGCAAGGACTAGGGCATAAAATACCAGTTTTTCGGGCTCTCCACCACTCACTCTCCTGGTTCGACGGTGCTGCTTGCGAGCACTGCTGTTCCGGCCTCAGTTCCTCCAGTGGATCCACCTGTCTCGGACCTGCTACCGGCGGAGGCGAGGGCTTGGGAGGGGACTGCACCGGTGACAGGCGGCGGGGTGAAGCAGGCTTGGATGGAGAGTGCTTCAGTGACAGGAGACAGGGGTGAGGCCGGCTTGGGAGCGGAGTGCCTCAGTGACAGGAGGCAGGGGGTGAAGTATGCCAGTGGACGAGTTTCACCGCTGCACGGATTTTTACAACCCACATGTTCCAAGGAAGACGGATTCACAATGGCGGACACGGATCATGGCGACACCTGCCAAGCGGGCTTTGGATTTACAAAGGAAAAGGCAAGCTGGACTCTAGAGCGCAGGCTGCCAGGCCCCCTGAATGTCAGCGGCCCTGCCAGCTCAGGTGGGATTTTTGGCACTGTCTTTGGAGTTTGACGGGTGTGTAACCCCACGTGGGTGTGGCGTGTGACCCACAGAGCTCTGCACTACGTGCTGTGAGAGTGCAGGCGATGGGTGTCAGGCCCTAAGCAGACGTGTCAGGAGAGGCCCAATGCTATCCCTGTGTATACTCACCGATGTCTAAAAGTACTTTTTTATATTTTTTTTTATGGTTTGTAAAAAAGTGATGTACGTCCCACCCCACTGATGGTTTCTCTTTTCTTTGGTCTCATCATGTGAGAGGCTGAGCGGACCTACAGGAACGGTGCCTATGACCTTGGGAATTGGGATTACACTCTGAGAGCTCGCAGCCAGTGCACGAGCCCACTGGTTTTTCATGGAATGTACACGGGCCGTGGCTTATTATGAAAGGAAGAGGGCCGCTCGTGTGATGTGTCTGAGCCGCTGCTTGTTTTCAGTGAAGGCTAAGAATGCACTTGAATCTATCTCGGAATCGTATTTTTAATAACGCTCACTGTGACGAGGGCGTCTTTGTACTTAACAACTGTTTCCCAAACTACTTTCCACCTGCTGTGCTGGGGGCGAGAGGAAGAGGGGAGTGACGTCATTGCAAGCCTTGTGCTGGCTGCTTTGGAAGTGTGCTGTATTCGCTTGCATCCGCGGCCCGTGCAGGTAACAGGGGTGGGGGGATTTCGACAGACTACGACGACGAGGGGTAAAATTAATAATTTATTTAATTTCCCTTCATCGTCGTCTGTCGAAATACCCCCACCCGGCCCCACCTCTCTTTCCTGCACTGGCCGCGGCTGTTCGCTTGGGGAATGAGCTTCCTGGTAATACCTTCCTCATCTCAAAGTTCGCACCTTCACATTAGGTTTTCACTCAAGAAGCAAGTACAGGTGTTTGAACCTCGAGACTCCACTTCCGTAGTGGGAATTCCAGAATGTTCTTCCTCTTCTCAGGTTCTTGTTACTTTTGTAGACTTAATATCACGTCATTATAACAAACGCGGTTCATCTTGTGATCTTAGCATTGTGTTGTAACTGCTTCTAAAGCATTGTGCTCTCTGTTGAAGTAACACATGCAGACAATGACACACTGGGTAATAAGGTCTGGTGCACATCCCAGCGAGCGTTGTGGAAAGTCAGAGCTTGCACTACTGCGTGTGTGGAGCACGTTGTTTACAACACGTCACGGAGTGCTTTCTGCCTCCAAATGAACATCTTTTAGAAGTTTTTTTTTTCATTCTGCCACTTTTGCCGCTTTCTTGGTTGCTCCACATTCACGGGCTACGCTTGAAATTACCATCGTTTGTTCTAAAGGTTTATTTTGTATAACAGTAGTAAATCAGACTATTTATATTTTCTGTGAATTGTTTCATGTATAAATTAAATCACCCCAGTTTTTTATCCAACGAACAATATAGTGGCCCATAATTTCGAAGCAAGGTTCAAAGTTCTCCATGTCTATGGCCCAACCCTGAGGGGCAGATTTCAGACGCCTTCTCTAACAAAGGTATTGCAAAACCGTTAGTTTCTAGTCTTTTTCGGGGCACAATCTCATTGTCTTAACCTGTCACAGCTATAACATTCATGGTGATCAAGGTTAGTCTTACTGTGTGATTGGGTGGTGTGTATTGCAGTGCTTAATTTGAGCCCGTGGTTTCCAAAGCTAGGCACCGCCACTTAATTGTTAACACAGCGCATGTGACAGTCTGACCCAAGGTGGCGCTGTATGGATAATTTAGAGGTGACCAAACAGTTAATTAATAATTTAATATACATTAAAACGGACTATTATCTGCCGCCCGTGCAATTTCTATAGCTTTGGGGCCTGGAATAGTCCGAATTTCTATAAAACACTCCCAGGCATTCCTAGACACCTCAGAAGTAAACTATGTTTTTTTCAACCTATTCAGTAAAATGTTCACCTAACCAAATTTTGAGCGTCAGAGAGGTATGAACGTTGGAAACAGAAGTATGTGGGAGTCCATGTCACGTTTATCCTCAAGTTATAAAGGGCGTTTTTTCCATCTGACCTTTAATCTTCACCAACAGTATCCACATCATGCAACATTCATAGGTATGCCTCCTTTACTTTTAAGTACCAGTTCAAGATACTTAAACAAGGTCTCCTAAAATACTAACCCTAAAACGTACTTTTGCTACATGTATTTCGGCGTATTAACAAAATATTAAAATGAGAACCGTAAATAGATTATTAGAGGGTATTTTTTAATGTGAACCCCAATCTTAATAATCACCAGAAACACTTGATTTAGTAAAAATAGGCATCTTTGTATATATGGGCCCACTCACACCTAGAAACCTTTTAATATTGGTGCATTCACACTCAGGGATAGAACTGAAAATTTATATAAATATGTGTAAGGTGCATACGTAAACACAACAGATATTCTTATTAGTACAGTCCCAGCTGCGTTTTCCCAAGCCACTTACTATCCGAGCATGAATTTGGTAATCTGGTTTTAATTACACCTGGGTAAAACTGTTTTTGTACACATGGGTAATCGCAAATAAATTCCAATTATTAGGGTGCCAGATTTTCACATAGTTGTTGCCTTTTTTTGGTTATGGTTTTTGTGCAATTGTCACTGGCAGGAGATTGGTTCAAGCAGAAACTATCTTGTGGGAATTGTGTGTGCCGTGAACGCAAAGTTCCCCATGTGGCTTTATAAACGGTATGGAACATGCTTCCAGCAGTCATCTTGCATGGTTTATTTACTTGAAGGCATACTTTGCCTACAAATGTCTGCCGACGACTGCCCATGGTTAACTCGTGTAATACACATAATTTTTAGAAAACTATGGGGCCTATTGATGAGCTTTTCACGCAGTGCGCTGTGCGGCACTGCATGACAGGGAAAGGGCAGGAGTGTGTGGTATTTAAGACAATTTGGCGCATTCCTGCCTTTTTCCCTGAGCTGGACCACTTTTGCTAGCCAAGTGCAAACACAGGCACCCTTGCACCACGGCGCAAGAGTGCCTGTGTTGCATGCAACACCTTCCTGCACAAAAAACTATCCTTAGAGGCATATGTAACTTGCAGCACACATAGAAAGAGGAAGTAACAAGTAGAAATAAAGATTTTTCTCCTCATTAGGCTTCACCTGAGAATGTGCATCTTTTTGCCACGTTTCCAGTTCGACCAGTTGTGGGAAATATGGAAATTCGTCAAAAACCATGGGATTGGTGTGGGAACACCTTTCCAGGGCAGAGCAAGACAAAATGAAATGTAATAAAATATCCCAATCTGAAGCAAACCTAATTCTTTGGGACCAAGCAGACACCCCGACTCGCTGGAGGTGATGTTGGTCAGATTTTAAGGGGATCTTAAGTTTAATATAATTTTTATTAAAACTTTAGGTAAAATATGAAAAGAGATAACTGAAATTAATTGGCAACTTGATAACTGACTGCTATCACTATTTCTACCTTTATTAAAATGTTGGTGACTGGTCAGTGCAACTAGACATCGTGGGGTTTCATTGAACTGTGACTGACTCACTGGTAGAAGAACTTTAGCGCTGTCTTCAAGGAGGTTGACTTAACTGCTTGTCAGCTATATTATGACAGAGAAGATAGATGCCTTGAAATTTGCTGGAAGCCCAGAGATTCCAATGCATCACTCTCGACATTTCTATGGGTAGTAAAAGCAGTATGCCTCTCAGACCCCTGGGCCCTGATTGCTTTGCCCAAAAGATGACGTCTTTAAATGTTCAAGTTACAATCTCTTTCCAATAACGCATTTTTGATGCATGGTACAAGGTACCTAAGAATGGCAGCAGAAGCAGCCAACAATGTGTGAAAGACATGTGCACAAAACCAACTATTGATAAAGGATTCTAATGTGCGCCATTTTGTAAACTGGATAAAAGGGCATCTTTTAATATCATACTCAAAATGAGGGTGCTTCAGAGCTGCTGCGCCACCTTCTCAATCCCAGTACAGACACACACAATGCAAGAGATACCACCAGGGCTGCAAACAATGCTCAGATTTGGTGAACCTCAAGCCTTTTCTTGATGATCAATTTATCAGTGTAATCGCATTACCTAATCTGGAATTATGCCGCAACATTGTTTCAGCTAATGTGCGAGCCTGACCACTGCTGCCTCTTGGAGGAGTCTGGGGGGTGGCTATATCCTTCGGGATTCGGACCTAATCCTGGCCTCCATTGTGCTGGCACTGCAGGGGCAGGCTCCAGGGCCTACTGCCCAGACACAGCCGCCCCTCCCGCGCTCCACCCTCCTCAGGTGCGCGGTTACAGGCCCCGTTGAGGAGATTACTAAAGGAGGGTCTGACAAGTCCCCCCACGCGGCAGCCCGCCTCACCGGGGACATGTCCGCCCCACCAGCCTGACTGGGAGCTACACCTTATCCCGGCAGGAGAAGGTAAACAGGCCTTTCATGCCAGAGCCAGCGCTAATGAACACACATGATTAAATCAGGCCCGCCCCGCAGCCCAGTACAATACAATGAGGGTTCTGCCTGGAGATCTGCCGCCATCTTGGACCCCGACCGAGCCAGTGTCAACAGCCTAACTGCTGTAGGTGTAAGAGCATCAGCCGGGCCATGATTTGATCAATTCCGAGCAGTACTAGTTCTTGCGTCACGCGGAATACACTTGCAGAGACAGGTTACTTTTTAACTCTGATGGTGTTTTCCTTTACAATCGCACTTTCTGTATGCGCGTTGCAGGAGCGGGCCTTCATTGTTTGTGATGAGTGAGTTAAAACTGACTCAATTACAAAAGTGTTGCTCTCAAAGCTAAAACGGAAGGATTTTACACGTGCAGTGTTTGTTTCCAACAGGATGTAGAACGGCCTATAATGAATCGTAGCATTCACAGACTTTCAATATAGCCATATTTATTGTGTTACCGTCACAATTGTGATGCCATAGTTGCCAAATTCAAGGTCTTCAATTCATCGACCACAGAAGGATGAGAGTCTGAGACTGTCAACCTTCAGGGTATCCCCAGCTACCTGAAGCAGACGGATTAGTCCAAAATGTTCATGTTATGTTAGGTAACGTTATTTTGTGTCACGTCATGCGTTGTTATTGGCACTTGTAGAACGCACTACCTGACTTTTGCATGGCACTGCAATGTTTTCAGCAGCTTGGAGTTTATCCCATAGTAAGGCCCATACACCCTGAATTGCACTGACTATAAGCATACAAAAAAGTCCACAAGCGTATGACTAAAACCACACCAGCTTTGCTTGGAGAAAGTTATGTTGCACAAGGCGCTTGTATCTCACCTGTATCTCACCAGCATTACCACTGTACTGTACTACAAAATGTCTTCAATAAAATTCTTTAAAATAAAAAAAAAAAGAAAGTCATGTTGCAGGTTTATTTGGTAAGGGAATGGGCAGGGGATCCACGGGAGCCAGTTACTATATAGCGTAAGCTGGCTACCCACCTTGTTACCCAATGATGACCCGGAATATACTTCTAGTTCTGAATCGTCGGGGTTCACCCCACATTTGGACACCATCGTCCAGGAAACAAATATAGAACCAGATACAGAACATTGCCAGGCAATCCCTTAGTTGCTCATGCTTGCCCGTGGGAATAACCAGTGCTTGAAATGGAAAAATAGAAGTGCAGGTAGTCTGAACCAGAGTACCTGCTTGTTGCTGAGAAGTGCCGGTACTCTCCAATTCAAAGTATAGCATTTTGCTTGAGAAGTGACGGTACTTTCCCTCCCAAAATAAAAAAAGTGCCGGTACTCCGTACCGGACAGTCCCGGCCCATTTAAAGCACTGGGAATAACACAGCACTATCCAGGGGCCCTGCCATAAGGAATCCCAGAGTATTTGGCATGAAGTCCATATGGGCTCTTGTGGTTGGCTGTTTTTCACACTAAAGTATTAAAATCACCATGCAACTCTGTCTACAACACAGAAGAAAAGAAAAGAAAACCTCACAACACCTGCATTACATCAGTAATCTCAAACATGTCAATAAGGACAAGTAGTAGGGTGGGTTTCTCTGTAAAATATTACACAATAAAGACAGTCCTTGGAGCTATGATCAAGGCGGACCACAAGCTCAAAAGTGACTTAACTAAATGGGTTTAGTCTCCTCCTTGATGTAACCAGTCCACCCCCCAACCTTTGACCATGCTATGAGGTCGCTAAAGCAGGTGGTGAAGCCGGTTAGGCCTGGCTCCTTAGAACAATTTTATTTCTTATTTCCACAAGAAATGTCAATCAAGATTTTTCCAATGCTGTTCTTTATTCTATTGTAATATTGCTTTCAATTAATGCAGAGTCCTTCACGATCACAACAAAAGTCAAGTTGTCAGTTGAGTAATGCACATGCTGCATACATCTTGTCAATACCATAAATTCGCAAGTTGAGATTACAGTAGGTCAGACTCAATCTTTCTTCATTCTGAGTTTAATGAAGTCATAATTACTGCAAATAGTAACTTGTATGCTTTATGCCAAGACAAAAACCAAGCGTGTGCTTTGTAAACAGCAACCACACACATGCTCTGTAAATGGACAGCACACACACAATTTAATACACAGCACTAGTCAGGAAGTGCTCTGGGAGACTTGGGATCACTCACACTTCAGGTCAGGGCCAGCTTTGCTCTCTGTTGGTAGTCAGCTACATCTGGGTGTTGCACATGCTAGGAACATGCTGTGTCTCTCCTTCTGATTGTCTCTACTCCTGTAGGGCCAGGCAATGATTTTTTTCCTTTTCTTAACAGGCAGGCTATTAGGTGTTGTCAGAGAGGTGAGTAGAATGCCCTCTCCCCTGACACAGAAAAATGTCTGGTCATAAGAGATTCACAAAAACCCGCTATGCTGCCACCACTGCTTTATATGATTTACCCAGGGAATTAACCATCGTGAGTATGAGGGCACCCTTTGGTCACAACTCTAGGCCACAGTGCATGTTCTGGACCTCACATTACGATGGACAAATGAAGGCCTCTGTGCGCATGCTAGATTAGTGTGACACAAGGCCAAACAAAAAGTTAGGATACTAGCTTCACATTCAGTCAGTCACAGAGGAAAGTGGAACATGCCCATAGTCCATACATGGCACATTCCTATCTCAACCACAGTATTTAGTTACTTGGTCTTTCTGTGTCTGATAGTGAGTACATTTGAATCACTTTCTTTGATGTGACATCAGAATTTAAAGAGGTTCTTCTGGACTCTGAGCAGCAAGGGAAATCTCTGCACGCATATTCTATTCAATTTCTGTGCATGCAAAGGATTTGTTTGAGGCCTTTGGGTGCAGGTTTTTTTTTGTTGCATTTAATGTCCACACTTCAGTCTCAGGAAGTAAGAATGGGCAAACAATGTCTGCCAGACACTTGTAGCATTATTCTTGCTATCGTTTTGAATAATTTCTTAACGGTCTAAATAGCTAAAAACAAAGAGAGCTTTTTCTTGACGTGTTCGAGTACCATCAAAGTGTAGTATGGAGCATGCTCTACTTTTACGCCATTAAGAGTTTGAATTAATGTTTTTGTTCTTTGATTGTGTCTGGAAAATCATGCTATCAAACTTAATTAATTTTGTCTCCAAGCCCCATCCTCTGCAGTATTCTTCCAGGAGATTATGATGGTGCTGGAGTCCTTCTTTAGTGGTGCTAGGAAGACCGAGTTGTAAAAAGCATTTTATTTCGGAGCCATTCAGTACCAAACATAGGTCTATGACTCATCTAGCAGTTTTTTACAAGCTATTAATATAAACAGTGAACAAGATTTGGCTATGGGTGCACCCTTGTCTGATCCCAGTTGCTCTTTGAGCGCACGGCATGCATATTGTTTATTTTCCCCTTTCGTCTGCTTGAGCCATACATAGATTTGATTGTGTCATATGTTTTCCCCTCTAATCCAGCTTGAAGAAATATGATGCTTAGGGTTGTAGGGCAGAGTCCATCTAATGTTTTTCGGATATCAATAGGTCAAGCAAATACACAACCACAGAGATTATATATATATATATATATATATATATATATATATATATATATATATATATATATATATATATATATATATATATATATATATATATATATATATATAACTATTACATGCAATATATCCAAGGGCATATTTACTAACCTTTCATGCAATGCAGGACAGCAAGCAACGTTTCTGCACTGCATTGCATGAAAGGGAGAGAGCAGAAATGTTCCATAGTTACAATATGTACCATTTCTGCTCTCTCCTTGTGCAGGCACACCGTGTGCTGCCTACTGCCAAAGCGAGCATCCTTGTACCAGAGTGAAAGTGTGCCTGCATTATGGGTAAGATTGTTTATGTGCAGGAAAGGGACACCTTCTTGCACAAAACAATCCTTAGAGTCATTTTGCTCTTTCTATGTGTACTGCAGGACTGAAATGTAAACAATAAGAAGACCTTCTTGGACTTTAATTGTCATCTTTTGAAAGAAAGCTGCATAGAAGGCCATAGGGTGTCATTTCCCCTTCAGTGAAAGATGAAGAGCTTTGTGGGAAAGAAGTCCTGACATCTGAGTTTCAGAGATCCGTCAAGGGCTTTAAGTGAAAGAGTCCTGTCATCAGCAGATAACAAGGAGGAGTGCTTGCATCACTACGAGGAAAAAGAGGAGGTTACTCCTTGACAAATAAGTGACAATAATTCAACCATAAGACCAAACAGATATAATTTGGGTGTTCTCGACCCCTTGTTCAGACAAGCATTGGCAAAGACAATAGGTTTGGTGTAAGGTGCTTCCTTTTTGGCATGGTCAATGCTTGTTTTGGTTTGTCATGGTGCTTGTACAACTTTCTTTTTGAGCAGCTTCCAGGCACTTGCAAATTAAAAAAATTTAAAAAAAGAAAAATTGATGGACAGATTGCAGAACATTGTCATGTATTCACTCCAGTACAGAGATCTGGACCTAAATCCATCGTGTTTTTGCTCCCCATGCCATTCCAGTTTGAACCCAGCCATATGCAAATCAGTCTTGAACCCGCAGCCAGCTAAAGAATGATGATGGCTTCAACTCAGATCTGTGACTGGGGATAAATGTCTAAAAAGTTTCAGCACTCCGTTCATCATCTCCTTGTGTTTGCTTTGTTCGCCCTAAGTTGGCAGGGTATGCTCAGATGTGGGTACCTTGCTCCCTTTGCACTGGATTCAAGCTAGCCTGCTGATGAGGGGTGTTACCCCGAAACCAGTCCCAGGATGCTTGTTTCCAGTTCAGGGAAGACCTGACTTGGCAGTTCGGGCTGGACTGTTCCCATGAGGTACAGGGCCAAGACTGATTCACATATAGCTGGGTCTGAACTGAGGTGGCGAGGTGAGCTAAAGAATGATGATGGATTCAACCCAGATCTGTGATTGAGGGTGAGTGTCTGAAAAGTTTCAGCACTCTGTTGATCATCTCCTTGTGTTTGCTAAATTAAAAAAATAAGCATTAACAAAAACCAAAATAATTTTTGGGCCTCACAGTTTTACATTAAATCCCTGGTAGTAAAGAAAACTACTTTGCCTGGATGTGCTCTCTGTGAAAGAGAAGAATGCCATCACTCACAGTGAAGTTAGCCAATAGTTGAAGTAGGTTGACTGAGTGATCCAGGTTATTTGCTGTGGTGTGTGGAAAAAAATGTGAACAACACAATAACAGACCAATGGACGAAGAGGGATGGCTAAAGCTCCTATACATAAGTATATAATTTATATATAATTTTAGTAAAAGATAGGGGCCTCATTTACTTACTTACTTACTTACTTATTTACTTATAAAGTGCAACACTCATCCAAAGGGATATCAAGGTGCTGGTAGCAAAAACAAAGCATGGCTGCTGATAGGGAGATACAAATAAGTGTTAATATTTAGGGAATAGATGAGTTTTTAGTTTTTTTCAGAACGTCAGGTAGCTAGGAATGAGCCGCAGGTCCAGGGGAAGTTCATTCAATTTCCTAGCTACCAGATAAGAGAAAGAGCGCCCTCCAGTCCTCTCCTTCTTGATGTGCTTGGTTCTGGCTAATGCTTGATGTAATGACCTAAGGCTCCTAGTGGGGATATAAAACTCAATTTTCTCCTGGAGTATCTTCGGGCCGCTTGAATACAATGCTCTATGTGCATGACTGAGCAGTTTAAACACTGCTCTTTGGCGCATGGGTAGCCAGTGAAGATTTTTCATGCACATTGATGCAGAGCTTGCTCTGTCTTTATTGCATACCAGTTTGGCTGCGGCATTTTGAAGCACCCGCAGCCGTGTGAAAAGGTACTCATTTATGCCCACAAATAAGGCGTTTCCGTAATCAAGCTGACTTATGAGCAGGGCTTGCGTAACTGTTCTTTTGCGATCAAGAGGAATCCAGAGGAAGAGCCTGGCTAGTAATTTCAGGGTTGCGAAATCCTTACCACGAAGCACATGGTCCTTCATGGACAGGGCGTCATCGATAAGAATACCCAGGTTTCTTACACATTGCTTAGGGATAGGAGCAGCACCAAGTGTTTGTGGCCACCATGTGGCGTCCCAGATTGACTTGGCACCTCCAAAGAGCAGGATCTCCGATTTCCCTGCGTTCAGTTTCAAACAGTGCTCATGCATCCAATGTGCCATCTCAGAAAGGCAGTTGTGGAGTTTTATTTTCTTGGCTTCAGGTCTTTCCCCCATTTACAAAAAATTGGTGTAGGGCACCCCGCAAGTCTTTCTGCTGCTCTGCCCTTCACCAATTTGAAAGGGCAGGAATGCAATGTATTTACGTGATACGGTGCAATCTAGTCCTTTCAACGAGCGCTGGCGTACAATTTGTTGCCAAGTGCTAACGCAGGCACGATTTTTTTGTGCAGGAAGGGCACCTCCCTCCACAAAAGCAATCCATAGAGGCGTTTTCCTCATTCTATGTGTGCTGCAGAATGAGGCACACATAGAAAGAGGAAAAAACTAGGAGAAATGAGAATTAAAACATTTCTCCTCATTTAGCCTGCCCTGCGGAGGCCTAAGGTTTTGGCTCTGCCCCAGGTTTACATGATTTTTTAAATCTAAGGCCGTGTCAAAATCAATGAGTGTTGTGGGGGATCACCCACTGCAACGCCCATGGAACACATCTGTGAAGCAGAATAGGACAATACAGCACTTTGCATTGCCTTGCCTTACTCTATATCTTTGAGGCCATGCAAAGACACGCAGGGTAGCTTTGCGCCGACGCATAGATATGATTGAGAGGCCTGCGTCACCAGAGCGTAAAAAAAGTGACACTCCGGCAGTGCAGGCCTCTTGCAAATAAGCCCCAAAATGTCTAGAAATGTCTAGGCTCATGCCCGACCTAAAAAACTCAACCTACCTATGTGTGTGAGAGTGCTTTTTACTCTCTCCAAACATCACAGTACACATTGCACCCCAGAATACTAAATATGAGCACGTATTTTCAATGCAACTTGTCTCATAATTTTTTTTTTCAATTCACACAAATGAGGGGGGTTTTTGACCTAGAAAAGGAGTTGCAGGAATTATATTTTTGGGGGGCTATGCATTTTGAGACTTTGACTTTTCTGGACTTAGCATGTATGACAAGAGTAAGAACAAACACATATAAAAGTATACAGCATCTGCAATGCAGGGGTCATATTTATGAGATTGTCATGCAATGCACTGCCGCATTACCTTTCTGCACTGCACTGTGTGGCAAGGAAAGGGCAGGAATGTGCCATATTTAAAAGAATACAGTGCATTCCTGGCTTTTCCTCAGCACTGGTACTGTTTTAGCTGCCTATTGCCAATGCAGGGACTCGTGCACCATGGCACTAGGGTGCCTGTATTGTAAGGTGGATTGTTTTTGTGCAGGGAGGGGCACTTTTCTGCAAAAAAAACAACCCCTGAGACATTAACCTCTTTTTAATGCAGCACACATAAATAGAGGAAAAAGCAAGGAGAAATAAACATATTTACCCTCATTATGGGTTGTATGTCATTACAACGCGGGCTTTTACCCCGCAAGCCATTACAACGCGGGGATTACAACGAAAGTCGTTACAACGACTGGAGGGCGCTGGATAGTGGAATAGTTTCATTTTCTATTCCAACTCCAGCCCACGTTGACAGTAGGGAAGGTGTTAACTAGAAAATTAAACTATTCCCTATCCAACAGCGCCCTCCAGCGAAAGGCGTTGTAACGACTTTCGTTGTAATCCCCGCGTTGTAATGGTAGTGTGGGGTAATCCCCGCGTTGTAATGGCTGTTCTCCTCATTATGTCTCACCTGGGAAGCGTATATTTTTTGCACATTCTCAGGTCTACCACTTCTGGGAATGCATAAAAACACATGGATATTGAATGGGAACACCCACGCAACACCCATGGAACACCTCCCTGGTGCAGAGTAAGGAAACACAGCGATTTGTGTTGTATTGCTTTACTCTAGAGGACTTAGTTGTGAAAGGCTTGCAGCACTGGAGAGTCACTTTTATTGATGCTCAGGCGGCATAAGTCTCTCAATCATATCTATGAGGCGACGCAAAGCCACTCTGCGTGGCTGTGCATGGCCTCTTAGATATGGAGTAAGACAAAACAGCGCAAGATGCTGCCTTGCCCACCTCTGCGTCAAGGAAGCATTCCATGGGCGTTATTTTCCCACACACCAACCATGGATTTTGATGCTCCCCCAGATTACTTAATCACATAAACTTGGGGCAGTGCCAAAACCTTACACCTCCCCAGAGCAGGCATAACGAGGAGAAATATTTTTCTTTCTCCACACTTTTTCCTCTTTCTATGTGTGCTGCATTATGCACCAGCGAAGGGGTAAAGGACAGGAATGCACCGTATTTCATAAATAGGGTGCATTCCTACCCTTTCTCATTGCCGTAAGACAACACAGCAAGAAGACTTGTAGTGCTGCCCTAAGCCAATTACTCATGAATGAGGCACACTATTTACGAAGAAATTCAGGGCCATGCAAGGTGGTGTTGCATGGCCTCAATCTAATTTTTGAGTTGCGTCGCTCTTGCACCACGTTGGTGGTGGAAGAGCTACACAATGGGGCACGTAAATTTGTCCCCAGTGTTTATTTTGGGAATTAAATCTTACTCCCTAATTCTCAAATGAGCACAAACATATCTATTTTTTTGTCCTGAGCCGTTCATGTCCCACAGAGCCACCTAGCGGTCAAAATGATTAGGGTTTATCTATTAATAGATATTTTTCTAATATCAATATATATTCGGGATGGCTCAGATTGCCACCCTTTTATCAGGTTATGCATGTTATGTCATTAAATTGTTACATACGTTTTATCTTGTATGGTAGTGTTGGGCATAGTTTGACCCAAAGATCCAATTAAAGGCGAGTCAAAACAAACCAGTACCGAAACGCTCTTCTGGAATCTTAGGGCCATGTGTATCATTCCAAATTGCGATCGCAAACGCCAAAATTCGCAGAATTTCGGCGTTTGCAATCACAATTAGGCTTAATGGTATGTATGAAAGCAAAATTGCCTCACAAAATAAGGAGTCGCAAAATTTGCGATTCCTTATTTTGCAATTGCATTTAAGCAATCGCAAATTGGTATTCCTTAAATGCAATGTAAGAAGCACAGAAAAAGTGCAATTTGGCCTTAAGGAATCACAAATTACCACCAACTTTGAAAAATGCACTTTTTTGCATTTCTCAAAGTGCCATGTGGCGCACATACATGCCCTTAGGGCATGTATGTGTGCCACATGTGCACACAAGCACATTTCATGGGTGCAACAGGGTGTCTATTTGACACCCTGGCAACCTTAAAATTGCATTCTCAATTTGCGATTCTCTAATTGAGAATCACACATTGAGAATGTCTTCCCATTCATTCCTATGGGCTTATAGGCCCATAGGAATGAATGGGGAGGTATTCCTTAATTGCGAATGTCACTTTGGGAATAAGTAGGATTCGCAAAATTATTTGCAAATCCTACATACATAGCATTTTGCGAATCTCAAATAGCGATTCTCTAATAATTGCTATTTGAGAATTGCAAAACCTAAGTTTCATACATATGGCCCTTAAAGGGTTAGTAAGCGTTGAAAGCACTGCTGTTGTTACACATTTTCGGGGAGAAAATAAAATAACAATACGAACAAGGGGTCAGCCATGTTCAATTTTGGAACAGAACAAAACACATGACTGTGTTCAACTTGTCACTTCCTGTTACAATTAAGACATTATTTTAGGCCTCAAATGTAATTGTAAATGACTACAATCAAATCTGCTATAGAGAATTGAATGAGTTTTTTCAACCGCACATATTTTGAGCCCTGGGAGTGAAAGTCCATATTTGCTAAAGTTTGTATCAGTGAAACACAATCCAATTTCATACCACATGAGCGGGTCTTTATAATAGTAAGTAGTATAGGGTGACCAGAATTTTAAAGCCAAAAACCAGGACATTTCACAAAAATAGAAGAAGGACTACAATTTTACTTCAAGCGATGACAGCGCTCCTCAGCAGAGAATTACAGAACAGGCAGTAAGAATATACATAAAATGCAATTTTTAAGCCCAGTAGCTTGTCTGTTAATTAAATTGCTTTCTTGAAACAACTGCTAACTATCCCTGCTTTGTAAAACATAAAAAAAACAAATCCCACTGTTTGCAGTCGACCCTCTCCAAAAACGGGGACATGAGCTAAATTTCTTGAAATTTCTGGGCCAGCTGGTGAAAGACAGGGACTGTCCTGGCAAAACGGGGACGCCTGGTCACCCTAATTAATAGTAGCATATTTTGCGTCGCGCTACCTTCTGCGCAAACCTTTACTAAATATGAGTCATACTCTCCATTAATTGAGGTAAAAAATGATGAAAACCCGGTGTATTTAATTATTTTTCGGCCTTTATAGGGTGTTGACAAAGAATGCATTTCTCACCTTTGGTTCCAAGCAGAACAAACTGAACATAAGTCACTGGTTCCACCTAGTGGTAGAAATCTAAAAATACTTCCTTATCTTGCTCTAAATGGTTTCCTGTCGTCTGACCATTTCTTTCTGAAGTGTGCCCGTTGATGGTTAAAATACTTTGAATTAGTCACCTGTAATTCTATATTTTGGGTCCCCGCTCCACTGTTTCTTTAAAGAAGCTCTAGCATATGATTTTACAATTTTATAATACCCGTCAACCTTTGAAATATTAATGGGAAGAGATTAAAAGTTTTCCAAACTCCTACTAACATACAATAGCCGAATGCTATTTTCATTTTGGAGAAAATTGGAAGATTTTTATAGGCAGTCTCCTGAATAAAACACAGAACACCGACTTTTTCCCCTCAATTTAATGAATGTACTACTCCAGGTTAAAACGCTAGAAGGAAATTATTGGTTGTGGATTTGACACTATGATGATGATCAAAGTTGTAATTTGAAGTGTAGGGTTCAGTATAAATTCTGTGCTATACTATGCATCACTCAATTTTGTCCCACTAATAACTGGCACCTCGGAGCATAGTTAATTAGGTTCCTTACACTCGCCCTCCCCTTTCATGGAAGCGTGGAACCCTATTTGATGGGATTTTGTTCCCATGAGAAGGCCTAAATGCCGGTCATACTCAAGACAAGTAGACTGAATGCGATATCTTTTGGTAATGTATTGGAGCACAACACATCTCATATCCTTTAGCCCAAATAGCAAAATAACGTTTTTTTCCCGCACAATGCTAAGACGGTAAATTACCATGAAACTGAACAGCGGAATGACAAAAGAAAAATTCATAAAACAAGATTGTGTGAGGGTGTAGTACGTCTAACATTAATAAACCCCATACTCCCTAGTTTTGGCGACATTGTGCACACTGAAGCAATCCAGAATTTAGATATAGCACCACCTATTTCAGAAAGAATTTAACGTTTGAATTTCAAAAATGCATTTCGAAAATGTTACATGAGCACTGATTTTCAGTGCTACAGGTTTCCAGGAGTACCTCTTGGAAGCCTTTGTGAGTTCGTAAAATTTGTAATATGCGCGCCAGGGATGGAATCACTTTATGGGTGCAGATTAACACATTCCTTTAAAAAAAACCTGGACAAACCTGTTATTTTTCTTCTATAAATGCATTGTCATCTGAGTCTCTAAACTCAGTACTTTCACATTCAGTAGGCTTTGTCCAGGCTATATAACTATTCTCTTTGTCCTTCACATTGAAACCTTCATTATAATTGCCCCCCACCACTACGAGGTTCATGTCCCGCATCGGCTTCTCCCCAGCATTTATGACCAGCCCAAAATCTGTTGGCTTTACCATTGACAGTAGGCTTAATCTGGTTAGAAATATTGAGACAAGCTGAAATTGCTCAGAACAATGACATCCTTTATACCAAAAACTATATTCTTGTCTCTCATGCTATCAAGGATCAACTGTGAGAGTTCCCAATATGTGAACTATCCCCATAATTAAGGATACCCCGTTCAGGGCATACATGCTGTGGGTTACCTGCTATCTGGAGAATACAAAGTAGATTTTCCTACAGTTTCATGAAGGGAAGTCTGTTTTTTAATAAAGACATGGGGTATTATAGTCCTCTAATCCTGCATGAGCACCGCAGCCTCTCCCCCCCCTCCCGTGTCCGATGCTCACTCCCTGGTTGGAACGCCGATCAGCACGATCTGTGATTCTTCACCGGATGGAGGCGCGATTCCAGCAGCCATTCGTTGTTGGCTCCTCCAGGCTCTGAGGTCCACTTCCCTGGCCTCAGATTGTGGGGAATTAGAAGCTGGCTTTGTTGTGGCTGCTCGGGATTGTCTCCAGTACCTGTGAGTACCCTGGTGTGTTCTGAGGATGTGTTTCCTGCATTGTAACCATTTTCAATTTTGGCTGTACATGCTTAACTCTTTTATAAGTGAATGGGCAGGAAATCCTACAATTAATATCAAATCACTACAATCCGGTGTCTAAACATTGTTTATACAGACATCTACCCGACAATTCATATACATCATAATGTCTTCTAAATTGCTTAAAACTATTATCATGTTGTATATTCGGCAGGGCATACATTGTTTGGGCACATCTCATATTGACATCTCTATTACTACATATTTATCCAATTCTAATATATGGGCTTATAGGGCCCAAATGAAAAATCATCACCTGTTCCTTTCATGGTGATTCTGTCCGTAATAAGTAGGTGATATATCCTTGCCCACTCTTTATTGCATCATTTAATGTGGCTAACATTATTATGGGGTTCACTTTTTTGGACCTAAATTAGTTTGTAGTTTACCTTATTTCATGTTCGTTTCCCACACTGCTCTGGATTTATTGCTGTGTCTATGTACTGGCATCCTGATTAGAGGTGGGTCTGCAACATAAGTTGGTTTCTTTATTGCTCTTGTTTATTCTATCCACTTTTAGTTTGCTTCTACATCGATTTTATCAATTAGTTACCTGAATATGTTTTACTCGCTCTGTGTCACACTAGCTTCTTCCTTTGAAGTTCCGTAGCAGGTTATCTACAGAGAGGTTATAATAAGCTTTGTCTCCACAAACAAAATAAATTCTAGGAAAAATTGGGTCTTTGCCACCCTTGAATCCTCAACCCCCCATGATTTGATAAGTGTCCTCACAATGGCTTGCACCCACAAAATAATTATCGAACAAAGTATTATCTCTCCTAATACAAAATGTACCACTAATTGGTTTGTCATGTGTATAGCAACATTCTCAAATGATTTACCATTACATTTTTCGTCCTCTATCTGCCAGAATTTTGATTTAGTCTGCTTGAGCATCTCATTTCTTTTATAAATTGCTCTTCTCTCCTCAACTAAATTCAGGAAAGACTTTTCCTCAGTTCTCAATTTACAAGTCATATTATTTCTAAAAGCATATTCATAAGTAAATTCATTTGTCACAATGAAAAATTCCCTCATCTGTTTAGCTTGTTTGTGCTTATTTAGGCTTTTCTCAATTTTCAGGTTTGCAAAAATCTCATCATAATTAGAGTAATAATACTCCAAACGACCAGTCTGATAAAATAAACTAGCTATCACACTGCAAGTTATGCCATAAGTAAGACGAAGCATATTATATGTTACTCCCTCTGAAACAGAAGCAGGCAATTTCACACAAATATAACAATCTTTGACTTCCATGACCTTTACATACTCAGCCAGGAGTCTTGAAAAAGAATTGCTAGAAAAATCACTAACAGATCTATCTTGGTGAATCTCTGGTCTATTATCTTTTACTTTTTTACTTATTAAGCTTTATTCGATTTTTTTAAAAAAAACCATAAAAGCATCGACAATACAAAAATACAACAATAAAAGAACCATGGACATTTCATTTCAAAGACATAGTAAAAAAACCATCATTCAGCAATTAATATACAGAATTCAGTTACCATAAAGATAAGACTTAAGATTTTGACCTATGTAATATGAGTGGAGCACGGGTAAAAATCATGTAGATCCCAGATGCGGATTGGGCCTTGTCTTTCACTGGGGGTGCAAGCTCGTAAAAAGGGGGCGACATTGGTGTTTTTAAATTTAATCAGTACCAGGTCCCCAGCAATGCGTTTGGGCAGCATCCCCAACCATCCCACCCTTCTGACACTCAAAATACCCCCGTCTAGCCCCGGTGGCAACGGCCTATTCTTTTTTAGCCAATAGGTGGCCTTATTTAGCAAATCCTGCTGAGATTCGCGTGTTCCCTGAGTAAGAGCAGGGACCCCAGATAGGACAGAGACATACGGGGCGGCCTCAGGGGGCAGGTTGATATGTGGCATTCTTACCACGGTGGATCTAGCCACTGTATGGGTTTTTGGTGCAGGTTTGACAAATACTTTGGGGCCTCTTTGAGTGGGTGTGCATAATGGCAGTATTTGGGTGCCCCCAACGCCAAATTTATAGGTTTCGGGGGCGGTGGTAGGGTTAGGACAGACGCATGTGTCCATAATAGTAGCTGGAGGCGGGAGCTTTCTTATAACTGACTCAATATTGGTCAGCCTATCCCCTAACTCATTCATCTTAGTGACCAAGGGGGAGATGGTAGCAACCAGCAGTTGCTCAATTCTGACCAATAAAGTCATGTTGAGAGTCAAAGGAGGATCCTCAAGTTTGTCCGCGGCCGGGTCCTCGATAAATGCTATTGAATTGGCAATTGATGGTATACTTCTATTGTTCCCAAAATTAGTATCAATGTCATGCTTCCATCTATTGTAGGAACCCAGGGGCGCGGCATTTTCTTGGTTATGAACTTTATCAACGGAGCCGTTTGGGTTAAGACAAAAGGAATCCACAGCTGGGGGGTTTTTAAGATCAGGGGAATACTTAGTACCGCACAGGGCGTTGAGTTCCTCCCATATTGACATCGTGATTGTAATAAAGGCAAAATTACAAATAATGTTAGGGCACGGTACCTCCCTCTGTGCTGGGGCCAGGTGGGGTGGCCCGTCCCGGCCTCCTCAGGCCTCGGAGGGCCACAGAGGGCCCGCCCTTTGCCCGGGCTTAGCCCAGCGCGGTCCTGCAGCGCGGGAGGCGAGAGACGTTATGTGGCGCCGTTGTGTGGGGGCGGACCTCCGGACTTCAGCGCACGGGCTCCTGGACAATGGAGTCCCGTGCGCTACCCAGCTTACAGGACCCACGGGCTGTGGACCCCTCCAAGGGCGGCAGGCAAGTTTCTGAGGCTGTAAGCCCCTCCAGGGGCGGCAGGCTGCTCCGTTGGCCAGGCGCTCTCACGAGCGAAGCGGGACCCGCGACAGCGGGTTCCGCGAGCAGTTTCAACTTTGAAGCGCCGGTGTGTGGGGGCGGACCTCCGGACTTCAGCGCACGGGCTCCTGGACAATGGAGTCCCGTGCGCTACCCAGCTTACAGGACCCACGGGCTGTGGACCCCTCCAAGGGCGGCAGGCAAGTTTCTGAGGCTGTAAGCCCCTCCAGGGGCGGCAGGCTGCTCCGTTGGCCAGGCGCTCTCCCGAGCGAAGCGGGACCCGCGACAGCGGGTTCCGCGAGCAGTTTCAACTTTGAAGCGCCGGTGTGTGGGGGCGGACCTCCGGACTTCAGCGCACGGGCTCCTGGACAATGGAGTCCCGTGCGCTACCCAGCTTACAGGACCCACGGGCTGTGGACCCCTCCAAGGGCGGCAGGCAAGTTTCTGAGGCTGTAAGCCCCTCCAGGGGCGGCAAGCTGCTCCGTTGGCCAGGCGCTCTCACGAGCGAAGCGGGACCCGCGACAGCGGGTTCCGCGAGCAGTTTCAACTTTGAAGCGCCGGTGTGTGGGGGCGGACCTCCGGACTTCAGCGCACGGGCTCCTGGACAATGGAGTCCCGTGCGCTACCCAGCTTACAGGACCCACGGGCTGTGGACCCCTCCAAGGGCGGCAGGCAAGTTTCTGAGGCTGTAAGCCCCTCCAGGGGCGGCAGGCTGCTCCGTTGGCCAGGCGCTCTCACGAGCGAAGCGGGACCCGTGACAGCGGGTTCCGCGAGCAGTTTCAACTTTGAAGCGCCGGTGTGTGGGGGCGGACCTCCGGACTTCAGAGCACGGGCTACTGGACAATGGAGTCCCGTGCGCTACCCAGCTTACAGGACCCACGGGCTGTGGACCCCTCCAAGGGCGGCAGGCAAGTTTCTGAGGCTGTAAGCCCCTCCAGGGGCGGCAGGCTGCTCCGTTGGCCAGGCGCTCTCACGAGCGAAGCGGGACCGGGTCTATTATCAATAACTCTGTTAGTTTTGCTTGTCACACTATGTTTGTCTTGTTTTAACGAAGCTTTGCTTGTCATATTGACCTTATAAGTTTCTTTGTCAATTCCAAAAGGGAAAATGACAGCTAAAACTAACCAAAGTACAATTATTAGAATCACACAAATCAAAGACATCTTACAGCATCTCCTAAGAATGGAGCACCTTGAACTGTTAGTTAACAAAAACGTAAGGCATTTTCACTCCTTTAACAAAGCTTTGTGAAGAAAACAAAAATCAAAAATTAAAATTGTCTAAATTTTCTAAAATTTCTAATACCCCCTATTTAAATTTATTTTTTTTAAACCCTACTTTTTAACAACTTTTCTTCGACCTTGCGTCACAATTTGTTTTCCAACTAACAAGATTTCTTCGACCTTGTGTCACCTAACACAATTTCTTCAGCCTTACGCCAAAAATGAAAACCCTACATTTTTACAGAAAATATTTCAATCATTGTCACTATTATCTTCTATCTCTTCCTGACTACTGCTGTTGACCGCCACAACAGGTGGAATAATTGTATAGGTCCACTCAGGAGACTTATACTTTTGATTTGGTTTCACAACTCTCTTTGCCCTGCCACTAATGACTTCTACTTTCTTTCCTGCTTCATTTTTCCTTTCAGGATCCTTTTGACTTGAAATCTCATTAATTTGCTCTTTCGATTTCTTTAACAATTTGAATTTCAAGCCTTCATTTTCATTTAGCCAGTTATCACCTTTTCTCAGTAATTTCCTCTTTGGCTCAGTCACATTACACTCTGTTCTCCAAGCTCTTTTTCTAAAATTTCTTATCTGAGAGTCTTCATCACTCTCTTCAGTTTCACTGTCAGAGATTTGAATTCTCGCTCAGGTACTTCTTTACTCGGCAATTTCACTCCGTTAGGAACTCTATCTTTATAGCTGGTACTCGGTAAATCCTCTTCTTCTTCTTCAATTACCTTCAACTTCCCAGTTTCAGATTTTCTGTTCCTGCTTTCAGAGCTTCATTTCTGTTTTTCAATACTCTCCTGGTCTTGAATCACAACTTGATGAGACTCTTCCCCTGCTTCTTTTTCTAGCAGATCTTCATCATTTTCAGAGTCTAGTATCACAATTTCCAATTCTTTTTCATTCGATGCTTCATTCTCAGTTGAATGTTCCAGATGTTGACCTGCCTGTCGATCTTCAGAATCTTGATTTCTCTCAGGTTCTTCTTAAGAATCTGAATCAACTGTAGTGTCACTTTCTTCATCAGAATTTTCAGGTGGAGGTACACGAATGGTATGGCTTGCGTGGATCCACCTCTTCAAACCCTTACACTTTACTGTATTTGTTGTAACCAGAATGACTTGTCTTGCTTTCTGCCACCTGGGTACCAGACAGTTTCTTCTTCGATGAACTTTTGTCCTTACCCAATCACCTGGTAATAAATCATGTGCTTGCTCTTTTTCTCTTGTTTGCACTTCAGTTCCCACCTGATGACACACCGAAGTCACGACATCAGACAAATTCCTACAGTATTCCAAAATGACGCTATCATTAATAGTCATCAACGTTCCTACTGGTATAAATGCCTGTCTCATGACCCTGCCCATGAGTATATCATGTGGAATTAAACCTGTCTTTTTATCAGGTGTACTTCTCAAAGACATCAAAACAAGTGGAAGTGCATCAGTCCACTTCATGCCTGTAGCTAGACACATTTTTGCAAGTCTATTCTTAATGGTCCCGTTTACTTGCTCAACAACACCTGATGCTTCTGGTCTGTATGCACAATGTAGCTTCTGTTCTACGTGTAAAGCTTCACAAATCAATTGTAATAATCTGTTTTCAAAATGTGTTCCACGATCACTTTCCAGAGTCACCGTAAAACCGTACCTAGGTATAATTTTCCTTAAAAGTAATTTTGCAACAGTAATTGCATCATTGTGATGTGTAGGAAACGCTTCAACCCATCTTGAAAACAAACAGATTATTACGAGGACATAACGTAATTTGTTGTGTGTTGGCATCTCAATTAAATCCATTTGCAACCTTGTGAATGGACCACCCTCCCGTCCTATGGTTCCCATGCTCTCAACTGTTTTTCTGTTGGGGTTCATTTGTTGGCAAATCAAGCACCTCTGACAAAAAGATTCTGCTATAATTCTAAATTTTGGATTGAACCAAGTCTGTCTGAAAAGCCTGATCATAGAATCTCTTCCTATATGTCCCTGACCATGATACCTCCTGGCCATGTCAGCAATCATGCTATTTGGTAAAACTGGTCTGCCATCTTTGTAAGTCCAAATTCCATCCTCATCTCGCTGTCTACATTCTGCTTTCAACCATGTGTTTTTCTCTTCTTCACTTGCTTCATCTTGTAAATCTTTTACTCCCTGCCATGTTTCAACTACTGATGTTAGCATAAGTGAACTCAGAATATGTTCATCATTTTTCTCCCGATTAATTGAACAATTGTTTTTCGCACAGTATCTGGCAATCTCATCTGCATAGGCGTTTCCTTTTGTGATAAAATCTTCACCCTTTTTATGTGCTGCACATTTCACAACAGCAATTTTTTCTGGTAATTGAATGCCATCTATCAACCTTTTAATCAATTTTGCATTTCTGATAGGAGAACCTGCAGAAGTTAAATAACCTCTTTGAGACCAGAGCTGTCCATAATCATGCACAACTCCGTATCCATATTGGCTCTCAGTCACTACAGTGATTTTTAAATCTTTTGCTCTTTCACATGCCCGAATCAAAGCAATCAATTCTGCTACTTGAGCTGAACGAATTCCTTCAAGACATGATGCTTCGATCACATCAGCAACTGTGCAGACAGAATATGCCGCTCTCAGAAAGCCTTCCTCTGTTCTTAGACAAGAACCATCAACAAAGTAAACAAAATCTGACTCAGGCAAAAGAAAATCTTTAATGTCTTGCCTAGGCTTGGTACAATATTCCAAAACATCCAAGCACTCGCGGTCAATATCGTTTTCATTTCTGCTTTCTGTCACATTTCCATCAGGCAATAATGTTGAAGGATTTAAATTCACACACATCAAAACATTATCTGATCCCAGAATAACCTTTTCGTATTTTGTAAGTCTGTTACTTGTTAAATGCTGAGTTTTACTTCTAGTAAGAAGAATTTCAATAGAATGGGGTACATAAACTTTTACAGGAAATGCCATTATAATTCCCTCACTTTGCTCAAGGCTCACACTTGTTGCAGCTACTGCTTTTAAGCAGCCAGGTAATGCCTTTGCAACAGGATCAAGTACTGTTGAGAAATATGCAATTGGTTTTCTCAGTTTTCCATGCCTCTGAATTAGAACAGATAATGCACATCCTTCTCTTTCACTGCAGTACAGCTCAAAATCTTTTTCGTATTCTGGCATATCTAGAGCAGGTGCTTCTCATAAGCTTCTTTTTAATTTTTCAAAAGCTTCCATTTCAATTTCTGTCAGAACAATTGGATCTTTTATATCTGATTTTGTTAATCTCTGCAGAGGTTTTGCAATTACTGAAAATCCACTAATCCATTGGCGACAATAGCCAACCATCCCTAGAAACATTCTGACTTGTCTCTGCGTTTTTGGAGGTTGCATTCCCTGAATCATTTTAATTGTCTCAATTGTCACTTGTCTGATTCCCTTTGCAATTCTGTGACCAAGGTATTTTACTTCTTGTTTGCAAAACTGTAATTTTGCAGGAGACACTTTACGTCCCTCATCTGCCAGGTGATTCAAAAGAGTAATTGTATCTGTAACACAATTATCTTGTGTTTTTGCTGCTACCAGTAAGTCATCAATGTACTGAACCAATGTCGATTTTCCAGGTAAATTTAGATTCTCCAAGGACTTTTTTTCACAACTGATTAAAGATAGATGGACTCTCTGTATACCCTTGAGGAATAGGACACCATGCTAATATGCGACCTTGGAACCGAAACGCAAAAATTTGCTGACTATCTGGATGCAATGGAACAATAAAGAACGCATTGCAAAGGTCAATGACTATATACCATTCTGCATCATGCGGAATTTGGTAAAGGATGACTGCTGGGTTTGGAACAATCGGGCAACATGGAACAACTATCTGGTTAACCCTTCTCAAGTCTTGAACTATTCTGTAAGTATCATTTGGCTTTTTAATCCCCATAATCGGTGAATTACAAGGACTACTTTCAATTTCTTTTAGAACACCCTGTTTTATGAATTTGTCAATTACAGGAATGACACCTTCAATTGTCTCTGCTTTCATTTTGTACTGCGGAATGTTTGGGAAATCTATTCCTTGTTTCACTGTGATTTTAACTGGGTCTACATTTTTCATTAAGCCCATCTCATTTCCTGTCAAATCCAAAATTTCAACCTTGACTGTCTTTTTTAGTTCTTCAGGTAATTTGTCTTTATCAAATGCAGGAAATAATTTACTTTCCTCTGCTTCAACCATTAGCATTGTCAATCTGTAAAGCCCATCTTCTTCTAGAGTCTGAAGCTCAATACCTTCCGGTGAGCAATATATTTTGCAGTTCATCTTGCAGAGAATGTCTCTCCCTAGCAAGTTTACAGGACTGCTGTTACAAACTACAAATCTGTGTTTGTCTTTACATTTTCCAATTTCAATTTTTACAGGCTCTGTTAAATCTGTTTTAATCTGTTGATTAGCAACACCAACTACTTGGATGCTTTCACCAGAGTGAGGCAGATTTTATATTTCCACTGATCTAACAGTAGAACGGGTAGCACCAGTGTCCACAAGAAAAGTGATTTCTACATCATTCACTTTGCCATTTACAAATGGACCAGACTGGTCAACCTCAAGAGTGGCTCCAAGTACACACTCTTCCCCCTCTCTCAGACACCGTCATAAGTAATCTTCAGAATCATTTCCACCATTTCCTGTCATCAAAAATTGTCGAGAAACATTTGGCACATTCACTCTTTGTGGTCTAATTACCTGATCACCTCCGCTGAATCCTGTTTCCGAATTATACCTCTGACCATTCACACAATTAGGGAGAGGAGGTTGTGGAATCTGACTCTGATGATACGCTAACTGTCGCTGTAGCTGTTGCTGAAGATTTAGCTCATTTAATTGTCGCTGTAGCTGTTGCTGCAGATTTACATCATTCTGCATCTGTGGATTTAATGATGCATTTAAAAAATTTCTGGGCGGATTTTTACACCCGCGCTTCCAGTGTCCAATTTCTCCACAATTAAAACAAGGTAACTTTTGTTTTAGCTCTTCAATATTAACAATAAATTTAGGTTTATTAAAATTACCTTTAAATTTTCCTTGACCCTGATTCTGGTTAAGATTTACATTTTTGTTTTCTAAATTTGCAATCTGTTGTTCAGCTACTTTTACCTGTGCCCACATTGCCTTTTCTTTAAGCTTTTTCTGTCTTGCATCTATCTCATCACTGCAATATTTTGCCTTTTTCAATATGTCGTCAACTGAGAGTGATTGCCAACCAACAATTCCGTTTCTAATCATCTCTCCAATTTCAGGTCTCAGGCCATAAACAAACCTGTATATAAAATGACTCATGTCCTTTTCACTTAATTTTTCATAACCACTGTACTGTTTGAAAACTAACAGTAATCTTTCATAAAATTAATGCACTGATTCTTTTGATTCTTGATTTGTTCTGTCAATTTTAACCCAATCTACTTCTTTAGGGGCAATTTTGTTTTTTAACCATACAATTACTTTATCATATAAATCCATGACAACTGGAGAAGGAGCACCTGTTACTTCATCTCGAGCAGGCTCTATCTTTGGCCAACTTACAGAGACTTTACATTCTGTCCAAAGATCTGACGGGACAACAATGTCAAAGAATTCATCCAGATCAATCCACAGAACTTTCTAAACCTTTATGAATCTGTCTACCTGTCGATACCATTCCACTGGCTTTCCTCTCAACCGAGAAAAATCATTTGTGAATAATAAAATGTTCTGTCTAGACCAAGGAACATGTACATAACCACCTCCTGCTATTTCTCTCATTGGGTACTGATTAGTCACCATGCTCCTTTCTCTCCTTTCTTCCTCTCTTTTCATTGTCCACTTCACTCTCCATTTGCTCAAATCGCCCAATTTTTTAATGTACACAATCAAATCTTTTATATGCAGAATTCTTCCCATTGCATTAAAATTTCCAATGTCTTTTTCAGTAAAATCTAATCTATAATGTTTTCCTAAATTTTTTTGTTTGCTAAGGTCAATTTCCAGTTCTGTAGCCAATTCTTCTAACTGTTCATATTTATTCTTCGTTTTCCATTGTATGCTTTTGCAAATGAATAACAATTCATCATCTTGATAATGCTTTAAACTGTCAGGACCAATTGTGCCAATGATTAATTCCTCCAAATCTGCTTTAAGTTTTGCAACATCAAGCTTTGAGACTGAATCTATTTTCTCAATACTCTTTCCTGGAGATTCAGTATCTGATTCTGCACCTATGGGTGTTCTACATAATGAACCTGGATTAAAAGTTAAATCAGGCATCATTGTTTTTTCTCGATGTATTTCAGTTAATTCCGAGTAAAAATTTTCAGCCACTTTTTGAATTTCTGCATTTAATGGAATAGTTAAACCTGGATGTCTAATTTCTCCCTGATCAAAAACAGGCTGAACAGGACCAATCGTTACTGGAACTGTTACTGCTTCCATGCTTTTAGTTAATTGCCGAATTAATTCTTCTTTTGATCGTAAATATTCTGAAGCACTTGGATTTTCCTCATCTCTTCCAGTACCCAATAGACCTCTGGAAAGAGTCTCATTTCTTGAAACTGGAGGTTCAGGAAAATTTCTACTTTCACCATATACACTAGAATTAGTTCTCGTTCCTAATCTTTCAGGAGTTTCTGTATTATTCGGGTAAAATCTAGGTGATTCCGCATTAAGTGGAGGTGCACTTGGTGTAGTTCCTATAAAAACCATTGGAGTAGACCATGAACAAGCTGGTTTTAAAGGAGTCTGTTTCTTATTTATAAGGTATATTTCTTCTAAAACTGGATCTTCTAAATCAGTTTCTTCAATATTATTTCTTTTTTTGGGTATTCTTTTGACCTGGTATTTCAGTAATCATTACTCTCACTGGGTAGAGACCATCACACATGTCTGCCTGTCTCCATCGACGCATTCTATCCTCATGGGTTTCTCTTTTAAAATTTGATTTTGGAGGTCTTATTATACCACTTGCTTCCCGTTGAAGTTGAAACATCTCATCCTCCCATTCAACTAAAGCCTCAAATTGTGTTGGTCTAGGTTTCGGCACAAGAGCAGTCATTTTCTCTCTTAAATTTTTCAAAATTCTCATATTAAATGAGCCATCTTCTGGCCAAGCTAAAACACCATAATTTTTTGTATATTCTATCCAATTATCCATCCAAAGCAAGTATGATAACCATATTCACCTTCCATATAATCTGCAGGTGTTTTATACTTATGAAGTAATTTTCCACCCGCGTCTCAATTTTCTTATCGGGAGAAAAGACATTTTTTAATTTCTGAAGCCATGTAAGCTTTTTCTCCTCTTTTTTATAGTAATAACTCATGTTTTAATCAAATCCAATTAATTTAAAATGATCGTAAATGTTTCCTGGTTGTTCCGCAAAACCAGCCAATCTGTGCGCGAAACACACCAACAAGCCAATCAAGTTACGCCACGTCACCACCTTGCTCAACCAATAGAATTGTTGTTTTCAAGAAGAGCCAATCAGCTAACAGCTCAACTCAGTCATGTGAACCAATCAGTACGCTAGCTGTGACGTATGTTAGCCAATCACAGCACTGACCCTGTGACGTACACAGCCGCTGCAGCTTCTCGTCTCTCACTCCTAACACTCACCCCTCCTTCACAAAATATTTTCACAGCGCCATTTTGAGAAAACTTTTTTCAATGTATTTCAATTATTAATAACAAATAAACAAACCATTTGTCTGTTTCGCTAAATAAGATGATAGTTTATACAATCATTCAAGTATTCTTTTGCGTGGATTAGACGACGCTACTCTCACAGAATATACAATCGTTGATAAAGTATCATTACTCTACCCTTCAAACAGATAAAACAAACTCGTTTCCCTCTGAATGCACATAAAGTAGCAATTCAAAGTTTGACTCGAACGAAATTACAAAATCATATACGCACTTACAAACGGAAAGGTTCCCTAACCATACATTCATGAAATCTTGGTAGGACTTTAACCAACCATAGAAATCCACATTTGTCAGTAAGAATAGACGATGCTAATTTACCCTTCACACAAGCTCAGATAATTTTCTACTACTCTTTTCGCAGTGAGTTTTAAAACAGGTTCTAAGTCCCTATACTCAAAAGCTACGATTTCATACACAATCCTCACTATACATTCTACCTAACACACCTAGAATCCCTAAATTCGTGCTGTACGTCCACAACACTAGTGATATATGACAATACCACTATTTTGAAACAGAACAAATGCACTGTGCAACTTCACTTTGTCACACCACACTTATGCCGGCACAATTAGGATTTTTCACACTGCAGGAAAAAACCTTTCGACTATATGTAACAAGTGAACAAACTCAACGTATGTTAAACATCCATCCTATGTAATTACCATGTAGTATGTCAGTTACCATAGCAACCGAACTCTGCTACCAGAAAATTGATCCAGCGCCCCTATAGAAAATATGTCATAACAACGCTACCCAACTCCACAATACTCACCATTAATCATAAAACACTCATAAGGCCCATAAACTAACGAGACATATTTTGAGCAACTGAATCATGTAACCTAATTAATAAAACCTATTCACAAATTATATACATATTTATATACAACTGCAGTATAATGATTTCACCATGGTTTTTGTAAAGCTTTGCATTTAATTAAGTCACTTAGGTTAATGGATCTGCTGATGATAACATGACTCTGAAATAACAAGACCAGCTTGTCTTTTCAAAAATCTTATTTATTAACTATTTATTCAAAATAAGTGCATTTTAATATAAGAATAGCAAATCAGTTTGACAGTTCTAAGCAAAACCAATTAGCATGTTTAATGAAGAATAAACAATTTTCCATCACCTAAACCCTATTTTTCCTGTCTATAACTCACTTCACCTAAAGGAATAAAGTTAAAAGTCATTTAGCCCTATTGATCCTTACGTGCTCCAAAGAGTCCGACAGTACGTCACGCCTAACTGGAATCGGGAGTAGATGAGCAGCAAGAGCCCCCTCCCTCCCATGGGGACAGTTCTTATACCTTTTCTGACTAAATTAAGTATCTTTATCGGACATTTTTTTTGTTGTCAATTCAAACGTTTCATTGGCTGAGCCATGTCAGACCACTGACAGGTCACGCACTCCTGACCAAGTCCGGGGCTTCATCATAGCCCTTATTGTTCTTAGTTTCACCATCCTCTTTGCTTCCTCGAAATGATACTTTCGTCGAGGGAAACATTTACTTCCTAATCTTGGCAGGCCACTCGATATCCTGTCCTTGGAAAAGTCACCAAGAACACATTCAACTCGACCAGGATTACTTCTGAATTAAACGTTGTCAGCTCAGCAAAATTATTCTGCGCATGTGTAAAAATTTCACTCTGGTTAAGTCTCGAAAGCTGCAGCACCGGCAGCCATTTTTCTTTAGGCCCACTCGCAAAACTAATGTATAAACAAACACAAAACATTGATTAATGTGAGAAATATAGTTCGTTCTGTTACCCACCCACCTTTGCTAATTAATAACCCATTAATCTATGTTACCTAGCAAAAGCAAATGAAGCAATGAACAGATTTGTGCAACATAAAGACAGAAAGACAAAACATGAGCACACACAAATAAGCACATGCCATTAATAAATCAGCCGCATTTAATGCCGACACACAATAGACAAGATTAGTTTATTATTTTTCTCAAACATGCATTTGCAACATAAAGCACATAAATGAGCACATATATTAATTTCCCACGTGTAATGATCTGCAATTTACTCTAAATTGATTAGTAATTTTCACTCCATTCACGTTTAGTATAATTATTTATTATGGAAGTTTAACTTTGCGAGTTGAAATAAATATATTTCTAAATCTCGCTCCATCACTACCAAAGAGGTTGGCGTAGTAACAGGTTTACAATAGAAGGTACAAGAAAAGTCTGCTAATCTGAGAATGATCACTCCCAAAAAGCATTAGATGCCATGGCCCCTCTGCAAGAATGCGCTCCAAAAATGAAAGTATCAGTACCCACCAGGGACATTATTCAATTGACCCATCTAGCTAGAATAGGAGAAAAAACTGATTTGTGGGGTTTGCTGAAAGAAATGAGGAGTTGGGTATCATGGGACATTGTAAGATGGCTAGTCTTTTGTTCATACACTTTTAAACAATTATCTTCACAGAGTTTAGGCTGGTTTGGAAAGTAAGGATAGAAAACTAAAATTTAATTTTTCTTAGCATGTCTTCTAACATTGAAAAACACTCATGTTGTTGTGAAATAGCTTAAGGTATGCAAATAGTGTGAAATAGCTTGCAGAAATGTGTAATACTCTTACATCCAGAGTATGTTTTATGGAACCCAAACAAAATACCATTCTTATCCTACTAGAGATCATGTTATGTGATGAAGAATAATTATTTGGCCAGTTAACAAATATGTTGAGAACCAAATCACGATCCCACAATTGACTGTTATGTAAACCTGGGGCCTGGTCTCCTGTTGAAGAAAGACTGGTGGTGAGACGTGAGATGCAAGGCAAAAAGTTCTATTGCTAATGGACTCCATATGTGGAAGAGGCTCCTGAATATGGAAGGATGTTGTTGCAAAAGCTGGTGTCTTGGAGATAACATGATTTCTAATCTTCTACTGTGCTGATATTTCCAGCAGCGGGGTCCATGCAGGGAAGCGCAGTGGGGTGGGGCGAAAGTCGAAAGACGATAGAATAGGGAAAATTAAATACATAAATCCTATTCTGTCGTCTGTCAACATCCTCCCCGCCCTACCACGCTTACCTGCATGGACTGTTGCTGATTTCCAGGAAGATACTCCCCCAAGACCGAGAGGCAGAACTCCCCAAAATATTTTGCTGAGTCTCGATTTTATTCCTCTAAGATGATTTATGCATCTCACTGCTGTCAGATTGTAATGCGCAGGAGAATGGAACAACTTTTTCCCGTTTCTACAAAAGTCCAAATTGCAAAGGAGCCTGGAAGCATCACTAAGCAATTTATGTGCATGGGGGTCTCCTCATGTGATCATGTACCTCCAATTAAGAATTGACCTCATCAAGCGCCCCAACCTGAAAGATTTGCATATGACTCTAATACTAGATCTGGAGCCAAAGTTGAAAATATTTCCAGTGCTTAATTTGTAAAAGAGTGCCAGTGCCTGAAGCTTTGCTCAGATGGTGCAAATAAAGGTCAGCGCACCTGATGTCAAGGCTGCATAGTCTAGAATCCACCTCAAGCCCCATTAACCCACCACCAGGCACTCCCTGCACCTTTATATCATTCTTGTAGGTTTCTCCTATCTTTTTTTGTAATGGTTTTCCTGACTTTCCCTTCCTACTTTTTTTTGGTTTGTGTATTTTCCCTCTCTTGCTCTTGGTAAATATCTGATGCGGAAAAATAAATGCCAGTCCCCTAAAATAAGTAACAGAGACCTCCAACAGCAATCAGTGGCTCAAATTCAGCACTGGTTGTGCCATTCCAGTGGTCTAAGTCGTCTAGCCATTGCTGAAGTGCTGATCTAGATCTTTTATATCAGTGCAAGATAAACCTCTGCAGAGGTGACTAATTGTTAATATCTGAAGGGCTTGATAATGAAGAGTCCCCAGAAATATAGCTTCTATTGAAGACTTACAATTCTTAAAGGAGTTATGTGGGTAATGGACGAAATCTGAAGAGTTTGGGAAATTTTCAGTGTTATTGCTTCTACTTTGAACTGATGTAGATTAAGGGTGGAAGTTTCTGAATTCATCAGAAAACCCCTGTTAGACCTGACAGCCCTTTGGGTGGCCCCTCCTACTTATTTATTTATTTGTGTCCCCTTTCTGCCTCCTAACCTTTGTTTTTTTATGTCCACTGGAATTTCTAGGTGTTGTCCAAGGGGTTAGGTACTCCTTGACCCTATAGTTTTTCCTGTCCTAGGTGCCTTTTCTGACTGAAACCACAGGATCCACAAAATGGTGGCTTACAACTGTCACCTGCCTGGCTACCTCAGGAACCAGGGCCATAGGATAGCATGTGGGTTTCCAGAACCTTCTGGACTTCTCTGGACATTCTAGGGACAGCCTATAAAAGGTGGAATGTTGGGCAGCCATTTTGTAATGTGTGGAGAGGAGTGTTCTTAGCTAGAGTGGAGGCTGTGGAGCGAGAAGATTAGTGCGCTGAGAGGGGATCTGATTGCCTCGAGGGGTTGCCTACTCCTGATACTGTCTCTCTCCCATTGACCTGCCCTAGCAAGAACAGACAAAGGTTAACTCTAACGAAGAAGCTGAGGGAAACTGATCCAGGTAGAGCAGACGGAAGAAGGGCTGTAGAAAACGAGGTGAGAGGGTCCGAGCCTGCCTCCGGTTTGTGGCCAAGACTCATGCGAAGTGCCCTTGCCTTGCTGCCCCCCTCTCCCCAGACACAACCTAATTTTCGTGACATTCTGCCTGGGATAGTTCATTAAAAAGAGAAACTTACCAGCGACCCGTCTGTAGACCCCGGATCTCCCTGGGCTCCCTGCGTTGGTTTGGCCTGGCCTGGCTGCCTCTGATCTGTGGGAGCGCCTGTGGCCGGAGGAGGCGCGGAGCTCGTGGGGCGGAGCTAGCCACGGCCGCCTGTCAAGCCTCCGATTGTTTGTTCGGGAGGCGGGAGGTCCGGGACCTGGTGGGAGAGCCTGTGAGGAGGGGTGCTCAGCTGTGGTTACTCGTTTGTGAGGCGGAGAAAGTCGGGTCAGGGCCCTGCCTCGGCGCTGTCCAGCGGAGCGCCTGGGGAGGAAGTGAGGCGTGACGGGAGTAACTGAGGGAGGAGTCCGCTCTTCCTGCAGCGTGAGGGAGGAAACTGACATAAGGAAGCAGCTTGCTGGTGAAGGACGGGTCCCGCCTCCTTAGGCCTGCAGACATCATACCTCGGCCGAGACTCACGAGTGGGATCCCTTGACTTCCCAGCCGTCTGACATCGGCTGAGTGGACAAAGCAGCGCTCAGGAGTAGAGTAAGCTGGGAATACGACTGAGGGGGCTGAAGGGAGGAAATTGGGTTCATAACTCCCTCTGCTCGGCCTGGTCAAACTCGGGGCTCCCCGCCCTTAATAGAAGACCAACTGGCTGGGCGTAGAGGCTATATATGAAAGAACTGTTAAAAGAGATTTCCCATTTACCGCTTGGAGAATTCAATGAACTAAGGGTCAGCATTTGTACTTTCCATACTTAACCAGGCTAACGAGGAATAACCAATAAAAGACAGTTCATTCATGAGGGCAGTAAGGTAATTCCTCTGTTTAAAGTACATGAAACAAGACCCATCTTTTGTTCCATAAATGTTCAAGCTACATGAAAAGAAGTCCAATTACAACGGAAAATGAGAGTGAGAGGTTCTGAAAGATAAATAACTTCTACTTTTAATTTTGACATCAGCTAATTGTTGGTTTGTGCCCTGCCTAATTATTGCTATTATAATTTGGAATGGACAATCACAAGACTTATCTATAGTCATTTTTGCATGAAATCAAAAGAAAGACTTACATTGAAATATAGTCTGTGCTGTAACGAAACTTGTGATTAATGTTAGGATTAAGTAACATTTCTAAGTGTTCCATGATTTATTGCTGATTTTTTTAACTGCAGAGTATTAAATGTGAATTGATGAGCTACTAAGAAAAACGTAACTGAAAGCAAACTTTAAGAGGCAAAGATAAACTTTTCTACTTTTATAGAAAAGCTGGTGTAGTGTCATTTTTGGAGTGGATGGACGCGGTGTTACTGTAAGGGTGTGACGCAAACTTAACACTTTTGCCTTGGGATAGACCTTCCTACTTTGTGCCAAGCTACCCTATGTAGACTGGTAACCCCAGGTCTAACATAATTGGTGTCTAGCGGTGGGATAGAGCTTGTGCTTGCGTCCACTCAATAGTAACGTAGTGTACTCCACAGACCTACACCTGGAGTTTTCTCCTAGCGGACTTCCTAATTATATTTTTGTTTTTCCAAATTTGCTCCTGGTGGTGGGTGGAGGTAGCTTCTAATTACCCTCTAAACTAATTCCTTCCAAGTGGCTGTCCCTGACTCTCATTGGCAAAATGGAATTTGCTCTGGAAGAATTAGAGACCTATACTGTGGCTCAACTCCGAGAATTTTGTCAAAATATGGGAGTGTTCTTCAAGCGTGATGCTAAAAAGGGGGAACTCTAAACCAGCTTGAGAAGGAGGAGGAAGAGGGGGAGCGGGACACTGTCATCGGGATAGATGTGTTGTACCAACCTGAGAGGGAGAACCTACTGACAGGTCCCAGAACACTCTCAAAGGAGGGCAGCAGTGTTTCCGTGAGAAGTTTGACTGAAGCCGAACTAGTGGACAGGAGGGAGGAGAGCCAGTTAAGATGGGAGTTGGCAAAGTTAAAGAAGGAGAGGGAGGAGAAGAGGCTAGCTCATGAGTTGAGTCTCAGAGAGTTAGACTTTAAGGCCCTGCAAGTAGGGATTCCCAGTACTCCTAATGGTGGCAGCGAATCCAAAGATACAACCAGGGAACACAGACCCTATTTACCATAGGATGTAGTTGCCAGCTACAGTTCAGGGGATGACATCGCCAAGTGGCTGGCCGCCTATGAGGTTTCCTTAAGAGCCCATGGGATACTGGAGAAACACTGGGGGGGTGGCTTGTATAAATACATGCCTCCTGCAGGAAGGGATACACTATTGGCCCTAGAGCAGGGAGAACAGACCCACTATCCCACCATGAAAGCGGCGCTGATAAGAAAGTTTGGGCTGACCCCAAAAAAATACCGACAGAAGTTTAGGGGTAGTCACAAACTAAGCACACAGAATTGGGTGGATTTCTTGGACTACGCAAAGAAGGCATTAGAGGGTTGGGTACAAGGCAGCGCGGTGAGGGACTATGAGGGGTTGTATGACCTTATTCTCAAGGAGCACCTACTCGAGAAATGTTTTCCCGAGCTGCGACAACACCTGGTGGACAGCAAGCTGACCAGCCCCCGGAAGCTTGCTGAGGAGGCGGACATCTGGGCTAGTACCCGGGTGTCCTCAAAGGGGACTGGAGGGTATTCCCAAAGGACCGGACAGGGCGCCCCCCAGAAGAAAGAGGGGGGAGATAAAAAGAGGGAGTTCTCAAAAGGCCCCCAAAACAGTTTCCAGGGAAAGGTAGCAGGATTCATTCCCAAGGCTAACCCGCCCAGAAACCCTCATCCTGGCCAAAGTCAGCAGCCAAGGGTTGTCCACTGCTTTGAGTGTGGTGGCGTTGGGCACTATAAGGGAGATGTCAAGTGTCCAAAGAGACCACCCCCTCCCACTGGAGGAAAAGCCCCGGGAGTAGCTAGTGTAGTGCTCGGGGAGGAGTTGCCCTTAGATAAGGGGGGGGGGAGTGGGCGGGTGTCACCTTAGCATCCCTGGGAGATCAGGAGATGGTTCCTAAGATCTAGGTGCACTCAAATACTACTAAGTATGGGCAGTGGGTTACCATCAATGGCCAAAGAGGGGAGGCTCTGAGAGACACAGGAGCCAGTATTACTATGGTAAGGAGTCAACTGGTGTCTCCAGAGCAGGTGATTCCACATGTACTCCACCCCGATGGCTGACGGCAGATTGGGCCACTACCCCGTGGCCGAGGTTCCATTTGAGTGGGAAGGGGTTGCAGGGTCACTTCGAGTTGCCGTAAGCCCTGCCGTGCCAGTTGATTGTCTGTTGGGGAATGATATGGAGCACAATGCTTGGAAGGAGGTGGAATACCGGACTCATTCTGAGATGCTGGGTACACCTGACTGGGCCTGTACTAGCACAAGGTCCGCGACTACCCGGAGGGGGAGTTCGCTTGGGCTGGAGCCTGGAACAAAGGCACAGCAGGCTGCCAAAAAGGGAAAGAACCGAGGACAGGAGAAGCCTGCCTCGGCTTCCACGCCCCATGAGACAGATAGGCCACCTGCGGTGGTGGACCAGGAGTCCGTGGAGGGGGAAGTTGTCTCCCTGGAGAACTTTCCTATCCCTGCTGAGTGGCGAGTGGAAGGAGGGCCTACCAGGGAGGAGTTTTGTAAGGGCCAGAAGGAGTGCCCTACCCTTGAGAGACTGAGGCGACAGGCCGAAGTCCAGGCAGCAGGGAACGTTACTGGGAATTACCAAATTTACTGGGAGGATGGACTCCTCTACAGTGAACCTAAGGCACCCGTGAAACGGTTCATCACGGGCCTTGGTTGTCCCTCAACGTTAACGAGCCTTTCTTTTAGAATTGGCTCATGAGATACCCTTGGCAGGACACTTAGGTCAGGACAAGACCTTTTTACTCGGCTTGTCCCCCACTTTTATTGGCCTCAGATGAAGGTGGCGTCCGACACTTACTGCCGGACATGTGTGTCTTGCCATGCCAGTGGGAAAACAGGGGTGAAGCTGAAAGCTCCCCTGGAACCACTTCCTGTCGTTAGCACCCCCTTTGAAAGGGTGGGCATCGACATTGTGGGGCCATTGGATCCACCAACTACAGCTGGTCACAGGTTCATCCTGGTGGATCACGCCACACGATACCCAGAGGCAATTCCTCTGAGGATCATTACTGCACCTGCAGTGGCGAGGGCCCTGATGGGGATCTTTACCCGAGTGGGTTTCCCCAAGGAAGTTGTGTCCGACAGGGGGACCAACTTCATGTCAGCTTACATGCGGGCTATGTGGAAGGAGTGTGGGGTTACCTACCGGTCACCACTCCTTATCACCCACAGACCAATGGTTTGGTGGAAAGGTTCAACAAAACCTTGAAAGGCATGATCAGAAGACTGCCTGAGAGCCTGCGGAGGAAATGGGACGTCCTCCTACCCTGTCTGTTGTTTTCCTACAGGGAGGTTTCACAGAAGGGAGTGGGCTTCAGCCCCTTCGAGCTTCTGTATGGGCACCCTGTGCGCAGACCTCTCAGCCTGCTGAAAGACGGATGGGAGAAGACTCCCAGGAAGCTTCCTTCAGGGTGTGGTGAGCTACATGCTGGCCTTCCGGGGCCAAACGGCTAAGTTGTGGAAGCAAGCTTCTGACAACTTGGAAGCCAGCCAAGCAATGATGAAGGAGTGGTATGACCACAGTGCTCACCTGGTGGAATTGGAGCCTGGACAGTGTGGGTGATGGAACCTGGAGAGCTAAGTGCCCTCCAGGACCGCTGGACAGGCCCCTTTGAGGTGATGGAGAAAAAGGGTAAGGCCACTTATTTAGTGGACCTTAAGACCCATCGACAGCCCCTACGGGTGCTTCATGCCAATCGTCTCAAACCCCACCAATGAACTATCCCAGGCAGAAACCCCACCATGAGAGGCCCAAGGTCATCTTAATGATGGTGACTGATGGAGCAGAGGAAGCGGAAAGCGAGCCTCTCCCTGATCTCTTTTCGTCTCAGGAAAAGGATGGGTCGGTGGAAGTAGTGATTCTCTCACCATCCCTGACTCCTGAACAGCAGAGGGACTGCCGCCAGGTCCTGGAGCAGTACTCCTCACTGTTCTCTCTTGTCCCGGGAAGGACCCACCTGTGTACCCATGATGTGGACATAGGAGACAGCCCACCAGTGAAGTCTAAGACCTACCGGCTGTCAGACAAGGTGAAGGCCAGCATCCACAGTGAAGTTACAAAGATGCTGGAGCTAGGAGTAATTGAACCTTCTAGTAGCCCCTGGTCCAGTCCGGTGGTTCTGGTACCAAAAGCTGCCCCACTGGGCACCACTCCAGAACTAAGGTTCTGTGTGGATTACCGGGGACTGAATTCAGTGACCAAAACTGATGCGCATCCGATCCCTAGGGCGGATGAACTTATTGACCGGCTGGGAGCTGCCCAATACTTGAGTACCTTTGACCTTACTTCGGGGTACTGGCAGATCTCCCTTACAGATGGAGCAAAGGAAAGGTCAGCCTTCTCCACGCCTGAGGGCCACTACCAGTTCTGCGTAATGCCCTTTGGGCTCAAGAACGCCCCTGCCACCTTTCAGCGGCTGGTGAACCAGGTCCTCTGTGGGATGGAGGCCTTCTCCGCTGCTTATCTGGATGACATTGCCGTCTTCAGCAGCAGTTGGGAGGACCATTTGTGTCACTTACAAGCTGTTCTTCAGGCCCTGAAACAGGCTGGCTTGACAATCAAGGCCAGTAAATGTCAGATCGGGCAGGGGTCGGTTGTGTACCTAGGACACTTGGTGGGCAGGGGAACAGTGCAGCCCCTCCAGGCAAAGATTGAGGCTATCATGGCCTGGGAGCCCCCCAAGACCCAAACTGAGGTCCGAGCCTTCCTGGGCCTCATGGGTTACTATGGTCGCTTTGTGAAGGGGTATGGCAATATTGTGGCACCCCTGACTGAGCTCACATCCAAGAAGAAACCTCGACGGGTAGTTTGGACGGAGGCTTGTCAGCAAGCCTTTGAGAAGTTGAAACAAGCAATGTGTGCAGCACCGGTCATGAGGGCCCCGGATTTTTCCAAAGAATTAATTGTCCAGACAGACGCATCAGAGCATGGCATTGGGGCAGTGTTATCGCAACTCAATGAAGAGGGTCTGGATCAACCAGTTGTCTTCTTATCTAGGAGACTGCTTCCCCGGGAACAGAAGTGGAGTGCAATTGAGCGGGAAGCCATTGCAGTGGTATGGGCTCTGAAGAAGTTGCGGCCATAACTGTTTGGCTCGCACTTCCTGGTTCAGACCGACCATCGACCCCTTCGTTGGCTGATGCAAATGAAGGGGGAGAATCCCAAGCTGTTGAGATGGTCTTTCTCCCTACAGGGAATGGACTTCCGGGTGGAACATCGACCTGGAGTGGACTACGCCAATGCAGACGGTCTCTCCAGGTATTTCCGCCTTAGTGATGAGCACTCCCAAGGGGTTGGGTAGCTCTCCCCACTTTCAGCTGGGGGGGGACGTGTGTTAGACCTGTCAGCCCTTTGGGTGGTCCCTCCTACTTATTTATTTATTTGTGTCCCCTTTCTGCCTCCTAACCTTTGTTTTTTATGTCCACTGGAATTTTAGGTGTTGTCCAAGGGGTTAGGTACTCCTTGACCCTATAGTTTTTCCTGTCCTAGGTGCCTTTTCTGACTGAAACCACAGGATCCACAAAATGGTGGCTTACAACTGTCACCTGCCTGGCTACCTCAGGAACCAGGGCCATAGGATAGCATGTGGGTTTCCAGAACCTTGTGGACTTCTCCAGACATTCTAGGGTCAGCCTATAAAAGGTGGAAGGTTGGGCAGCCATTTTGTAGTGTGTGGAGAGGAGTGTTCTTAGCTAGAGTGGAGGCTGTGGAGCGAGAAAATTAGTGCGCTGAGAGGGGATCTGATTGCCTCGAGGGGTTGCTGTCCCTACTCCTAATACTGTCTCTCTCCCATTGACCTGCCCTAGCAAGAACAGACAAAGGTTACCTCTAACGAAGAAGCTGAGGGAAACTGATCCAGGTAGAGCAGACGGAAGAAGGGCTGTAGAAAACGAGGTGAGAGGGTCCGAGCCTGCCTCCGGTTTGTGACCAAGACTCATGCGAAGTGCCCTTGCCTTGCTGCCCCCCTCTCCCCTGACACAACCTAATTTTCGTGACATTCTGCCTGGGATAGTTCATTAAAAAGAGGAACTTACCAGCGACCCGTCTGTAGACCCCGAATCTCCCTGGGCTCCCTGCGTTGGTTTGGACTGGCCTGGCTGCCTCTGATCTGTGGGAGTGCCTGTGGCCGGAGGAGGCGATGAGCTCGTGGGGCGGAGCTAGCCGTGGCCGCCTGTCAAGCCTCCGATTGTTTGTTCGGGAGGCGGGAGTGAAGCTCGAGCTCGTCCGAGGTCCGGGACCTGGTGGAAGAGCCTGTGAGGAGGGGTGCTCAGCTGTGGTGACTTGTTTGTGAGGCGGAGAAAGTCGGGTCAGGGCCCCGCCTCGGCGCTGTCCAGCGGAGCGCCTGGGGAGGAAGTGAGGCATGACGGGAGTAACTGAGGGAGGAGTCCGCTCTTCCTGCAGCGTGAGGGAGGAAACTGACATAAGGAAGCAGCTTGCCGGTGAAGGACGGGTCCCGCCTCCTTAGGCCTGCAGACATCGTACCTCGGCCGAGACTCACGAGTGGGATCCCTTTACTTCCCAGCCGTCTTACATCGGCTGAGTGGACAAAGCAGCGCTCAGGAGTAGAGTAAGCTGGGAATACGACTGAGGGGGCTGAAGGGAGGAAATTGGGTTCATAATTCCCTCTGCTTGGCCTGGTCAAACTCGGGGCTCCCCGCCCTTAATAGAAGACCAACTGGCTGGGCGTAGAGGCTATATATGAAAGAACTGTTAAAAGAGATTTCCCCTTTACCGCTTGGAGAATTCAGTGAACTAAGGGTCAGCATTTGTACTTTCCATACTTAACCAGGCTAACGAGGAATAACCAATAAAAGACAGTTCATTCACAAGGGCAGTAAGGTAATTCCTCTGTTTAAAGTACATGAAACAAGACCCATCATTTGTTCCATAAATGTTCAAGCTACATGAAAAGAAGTCCAATTACAACGGAAAATGAGAGTGAGAGGTTCTGAAAGATAAATAACTTCTACTTTTAATTTTGACATCAGCTAATTGTTGGTTTGTGCCCTGCCTAATTATTGCTATTATAATTTGGAATGGACAATCACAAGACTTGTCATTTTTGCATGAAATCAAAAGAAAGACTTACATTGAAATATAGTCTGTGCTGTAACGATACTTGTGATTAATGTTAGGATTAAGTAACTTTTCTTATTTTTACATGATTTATTGCTGAATTTTTTAACTGCAGAGTATTAAATGTGAATTGATGAGCTACTAAGAAAAATGTAACTGAAAGCAAACTTTAACAGGAAAAGATAAACTTTTCTACTTTTATAGAAAAACTGGTGTAGTGTCATTTTTGGAGTGGATGGACGCGGTGTTACTGTAAGGGTGTGACGCAAACTTAACACTTTTGCCTTTGGCATAGACCTTCCTACTTTGTGCGAAGCTACCCTATGTAGACTGGTAACCCCAGGTCTAACAACCCCAAAATTCAATTTTCATTGGAGGGAATCAAGACACATTTTTCCTGATTGAGAATGAAGCCCAAATCTTAGATAAGGGAATATATATTTATTTTTTTTGCAGAGTTTTATATAGCGCGAACTAGACCCGAACCGAATCGGGTATCAGAGCGCTTTACATATTTTCCAGTTACGTTACATGAGGACACACTTTCATTTTAGGCACGGGGAGATTAAGTGATTTGCCCAGAATCACAGGAGGTTTTGGCGTCGTTACCGAGACTCGAACCTAGATCCACAGGTCCGAGGTCGAGCGCCCTAGCCATTAGGCCAACTCCTCTCCCCTGTTTGAATCTGGGACTGCAGTGTATGAATATCCTGGGCCATCAAAAGGATGTCATCTAGATAAATGAGTAAATGAATGCCCTGAGATCTGAGTAGTGCAAACTCTGGGTTTATAATGTATGTGAAAGGGGCTTGTTAAAGGCCCTGAACCCGGGTTAAAGGCTTGAGCCACAGGCGAGGGCCTATAACGAGAGTGAGGGCCTTCAACAACCAATATAGTCAGAGGAAGAAGTGCTATGAAGCTATTCAAACATTCCACTTACTTAGGGTAGAGTGTTTTAAATTATAGAAGGCAAAACATGAAGACGAACATTGGAATATTCAGGCTCCGGGCTTTTACCAGCTATTATAAGCCTGGAGCTACTCCATTGTCATCAATGGAGCTCTAAACATTCCAATGCTCTAATATACAGGATAGGTGTCCCACCATATCAATCATCTTATCCTGGCAATTGGCCCAGGCCTTATTTTTATTTTTCCTTGAATCTTTTTCAATTTTCAAAATGAATGTTAACATATTTGGCTCAATAATTGGAGTTGTGCTTTTGGTTTTTGATAATAAGGGCCTAGGACATTCCAGTTTAAATTTGGATCTAGTCTGTTTACCCATTACCAAATGTACCCTACTTGAAATATAATCACCCACGTGCCCTGCAGGAAGCCACTCAGTGGACGTAGGGTGCTGTATTAATATTAGGCCTGGGTGGTGAACACCACTCCATACTCGTAGTTTGCTGACTTTCCTGCGCTCTGTGGAACTCGCACAGCATGCAGAATGCAGGAAAAACTCCACTCCGCGTAGAGGAGAGGAGTTTTTACCCCGCTTGGGCTCCCCTCGCGAACGGTACGTTGGTGAGCGCGAGCTGCTGCTCGGGTAGAATTTCTACCCGAGTGACAGGAAGATAAGCACGAACGGCAGTTCGCTCTGCTTGCGGACCTCCGCACATTTTTTTGTCACTTCACTGAGTTCCGCGTACGCCCAGGCTTAGTTTCAAACATCGGCTGGGCCTCAGAATCTAATATCACTTTAATTTTAGAATTTCCCAATCTGAGAGAAAGTGACAATTTAAATTTTTTATCTTTATGACCAAACCAGATTTCTGATCTGTCACCTTTGTTAGCGATTTTGTCAGCGTCATAATAATAATTAGCATCATCTTTGTCTTGTATGTCTTGGATTTTTATTTGAGGAGAAGATTGTGTTTTCCTAGATAATACCCCTTTCTTCAAAAGAGGGCTGAGAGGGACAGAGCCCTTGTTCATGTGTGAGGAACACTCACCAACCTCTTGTGCACTATTACAGGATGGTTTCTTGTTAGCTGAACCAGCTTTGTTAGAAATTATAGTAGTTGCATCTTCTTTTGCGTAAGACAGATTGACAAATATATTGTGCCGTGCGCTTTCTGCAGAATGGGCCAAATAATTTGTATTCATTATATTTTGCTTAATTGTTTTTCGATATTGTTGTACCATTTTTCATGAATGAGAACACAACTTGCTGAGCAGTAGGCTAAATTAAAGAAATTAAATTATTCACTTGCCTCATCACCACAGTTAAAATGTGAGGAAATTCAATATTCAGAGTAAATGTTGTGTAGGATTATAAATAAAATGGTAATAACATAAACAAATATAAGAAACCAAATGGGACACTCTTGTAATGATGCAGAAGGATAATCACGCTGTGGCAGTGAAAAAAAAGAGTGAACAGAATTGTATCAAAACCCAGGAAGGTTAACCTGCCTGAAAAAAACCCTGGGGCAGATTTACAAGCCCCCTGCGCCACCAGTATGTCACTTTTTGTGACGTACTGGTGGCGCATGTCACTGCACAAATTTACAAGGACAGGAAAAGCCAGCCTGCGTAGCTTTTCCTCTCCTTGTAAATATGGCCCCTTTACATGCTGCACTTTGCATGAAAGGGGCATTCCATGGGTGTTGCTGTGGGTGATCCCACGCAACACCCATGGAACAAGACACATTTCCAGATTTACAAGGAATCGTAAATCTGGAAATGCGTCTGAATGCTACCCCACCCTAGGGGTGGCGTAGTGAGGCGCAACAAGGAGAAATGTTTTCATTTCTCCTTGTTGTTTCCTTTTTAAATGAGTGCTGCATTCTACAGAACGCATTGAAAGAGGAAAATGCCTTTAGTGATTGTTTTTGTGCAGGAAGGTGCCCCTTCCTGCACAAAAACGATCTCCCATGATGCAGGCATCCTTGCGCCATGGTGCAAGGGTGCCTGCACCGACGCATGGCAGCAGTTTGTGCGCCAGCGCAGGGGAGAGCACAGGAATGCGACATATTATTGTAAATAAGTTGCTTTACTGTGCTTTGGAAGTGCTGCAGCTTGGCACAGCCAAAGGGCTTGCGCTGCCACGCTGCAGCACTTCCTTGTAAATCTGCCCCCTGTATCTATCTATAGTGGGCTGGACCAAGAGATTAAACAGCACTTATGGGCAAAGCACATGTTAGTTGAAGAAATGGGAGCAAAGGAGTCGTGTTTCGAATAGGTAGAAATATACTGCCTTGTATGTGGGGGATCAGAGTTCCAAGTAGGGCCGCACCCCAAAAGGGGAGTCAAAGAGAAATACAGCTGAGAGGTCTTGTACGTTTGTTGAATGAAGACGGTGCTAAAGGCAGACAGGAACCGGGCTTTGGCAATGAGGATGACCCCATATGAGTGCTCCACTCGAGGCAGCCTACCTGAGAAGATGCAAGCTCCGAGGGAGTGACAGCGTCATATTTTGATGACGCGAAGTGGGAGTAGGAAGAGCAAAGTCGCTTAGAGCGTCCTGAAGGGGAACTAAAAGGAAAGAAATACTTGGTAAGCATTAAAATATGTACAGAAGTATTAAGAGCTAATCATTTTAAATATGTGAAGATAAAGCATAACAAAATACTTTTCTTGATTGTGAGCAGCAACTGATTGCAATCACGTTAGGTATTATAGGCTTTCTTTGTTGCTGGCTGGTGTTTCTTTCAGTGCTATTATTATTCTCCCAATGGCCTGTTTGCTGTAAGCCCTATGTGAAATGTATATTGTGTTGTTCTTGACTGCTGCTATTGAAATGAAAGCAAGATTAGAGAAGCATATTATGAGCTTACGTTCTTGCCACAAAATTGTGACCATATCACACACTCCTTGACATCACTGAAATGTGTTGACTTCCGTATAGGCTATCAAAATATACATGTGGGGGACAATTCCTTATGAATAGGTGTACATGTGGGGATCATCCTTTCACGAATGTATGATTATAAGGGGATCTCCAGCGTGGTAATATTACTCATTTGTGAGAGCTCCACATTTAACCTCAAAACTTAAGAATTATACGATTGAAGAATGTATACTTTCTGTGTTTGTGGAATGCTAAATGAATGTATAAGCATTAACTGCATAGCAGTAGGGATTCAGGTCCTGATGAATACCATGAACTCTATAGATACCCAAAAGGCTGAAACATGTTGACCACTAAGACACTGGAATAATATTTCTCCTATTTATCTTGTACGTGACATTTTAACCATCTCCTTGGTATTCCTTTAGTAAAGGTATACCTGAGATACCAAAGAGATGCTTAAACAAGACCATTTAGATCCTCTTTTCATGCATAAAATCCTGCAATGTACTTCCTGCAACACAGTAAGCCTGTTTGGCAATATAAGCATTTTAGCGAATAGGGAAGCCCAAGGATGAAGAATGGAACCTGGCTAGGTGTGTGAAGGCTTACCTAACATTTTTTTGTAATATGTTCATTTCACTTTGAACATATACACAGGACACACAATGTACTCATATCTTGGATAATCTCTTTCAGGTATGTTAATAGATAATGAGGTTTTGCTTCTGGTTTTGTGTAACAAAACATAGTTACACATGAGTCTGCACTCTTTGGTGTTATGTCACCTACAAGCAAACGTCTTGTGAAGCCCGCTGATTTAGAACAATAAAGCTATTTCCCATCCCATGATTCTTTCCCTACCCCTGTTCAACCCTCTAGCTTACCCCATATATATGCTGCTGTCTACAATATTTGGCCTGCACAGATAAAGAATTGTCATAACCTGAACAACACTTACTAAAACTTATTTTCTTGGTCTCCTTTGTAGGCTTTTGTTTCTGTTTGTCTGCAGTGAGCTGGCTCTTCCTAGGTAAAGAATTGGAAAAATTAATTTTGCCAGCAATCTTCAGAGTGTTGTCAACCTTCTTATTCTCTCTTTCTACCTTTGCCCTTCTGTTCTTTATGAAAATAAATCATGTATGTAACTAAACACAGTATGAATAATCCTGCAAATATAAATTATTTCCCAAGTCTGTTCCATGCTTTAGAAAATGTCAAATCAACCCATGATTACTGCACATTATGTTAGATTTTCTTCTATGGTGTGGTGGCGTGGCTAAGATGGCCGATCAGATGGATGCGTGGTGATTGAGTTCCATGCACCTCGCCCACTTACAAACATCCTGCCTCATCCGGACCCCCCTTGGTCCACGGTCTAAAAGGAATCCTTATTGCCACCTCACCCCTTGCTTTCAATTGAGCGCTGAGGCATTGGAAGGCGCATGCTGGAGTGGAAGAGCTACAGCTGGAGGAATCAAGGCCAGGACCTGCCCACTGACACTGGGCTTCACTGACGTTTCAAAGGCACTTAAAAAAAATGTATTTTGAACATCTATAAGAAATTTATAGGGAGTATATACAAAATAAGTAGAGATTTATATTTATATCTCTTATACTCTCTTTATGGTGACCTTTATGTATAAGGAATGCTGTTTTAGGTTTGTACACATCCTTCTTTGAAAGTTTTCAAGGGCGGAGAAAGCTATAGATTCAGAAAATGTATATGTCTTCATATTCTTTATTTTTTGTATTTGAATATTGTGTTTGTATGTATATATTGTTATGTATATTGTATATATATGTATATTTGTAACAAAGTAAAAAAAACACTATATTTTGTGAAAAAAGAAGGTAAAATAAATATCATTAAGTAATACTTACTTGAAACATTATTTTCGGATTGCAATTAGTCCAGTGAATTAGAGATACATGATTAGTTTCAGTAGTGTAAAATCACTTTGGAAAGAGATAATTTATGGTATCTTTTTTCTTTATTAGTTTAGAGTATTGAACCCTAGGCATCAGTCATTTGTATTTTGTTGATTCTTTCTATCCTTCTCTTTTGTCTGTGGTGGATCGCGGGTGGTTTGCATATGTGGTAGTGGGGATGCGGGTTGTGGGTGCGACAGGGGGGTCTTGGAAGGGGGAGCACCCCTCTGCCTAGTAGATGGAAATGGAACTTGCCAACACTACTCTCATCCGTAAGGTCTTGGCCAGGAATGTGAGGGAGTTGGGAACTTCTTGGCAACTCCATCAGGTATATTCCTATCTGTGGTGTAGGCATGTCCACTCTTCTTATCTTCAGGCAACACACATGACATCAGTGGAGTTGTATTGCTTGCAGAGTTGTTGAAGGGGTAAGAAAGTGGGTTCTGCTCATTCGGCATATGCTAGAGGGCTACTAATACGGATAGCACCTGAAGTCCCTCTTCAGATTGTGTGCCAGAGAGTGTATCCAGAAGGGCACTACATGTTAATTGAGGGCCACCTAGATGGTGCACCTCTCTCACTGGTGGTCCTGCGTATGCCTAACCCTGGGCGTAGTTCGCTTAGTAGCGCTACGCGTAGCTACGCGAAGTGCACTTCGCACTACGCGAGATATGTGTAGCACTACGCAAACTGCGTAGTGCGCTGTTCGCGATGATTGCACAGTGCCGGATGCTTGTCCGTACTGTGCAATAATTGAAAACGGCATCTTGCATTGTGTGAGCTGTCGTTTTCTGCTGCGCTAGTAGATTTTTACTCGAGCTGCAGCTTTCCCAATGCGACTTGTAGTTTCTGATCGCGAGCGGTTGCAAGCATACGCGACCACTCGCGCTGAGAAACCTGACCTCCCTGCGTTGAGAATCTCGCTGGGAGGATTATTTTCCACGCTCGTGATCGGCAACTTGATGTTGCTGATCGTGAACAAGGAAAAAGTCTCGCTGGGATGTCATTTTGCTCGCTCCCGGTCACCAACTTGACGTTGAGGACCACGAGCAAGAAAAAATTGCCCGCGATGCTACGCTACGCATGTTTGCACTGTGCTACATGCAATTTGCGTAGTGCGAAGTAGCGCAAACTTCACAAACTACGCGAGAGTAGCATAGTGCTTCGCCCAGGCTTATCCTTGGGTAATCCCATGTTATTTCCCTTAGTTCTAACAGTGGATTATTTGGGACGGCTGCTGTTGGATCACTGCCCCCGGTCACCTTGAATTGAGGTTGTCATCGGACTCCTATCTCTATATGACGTTGCCTGCACATGCACTACAAGACACAGTGTTTCAGGAAACAATATGACCACAGACACTGGAGTATTTTGAGCTGAATGAGGACAAGGTGGGGGTGGAATGGGAAGCCTTTAAGGTTGTCATGCGAGGCCTATGTATTAAAACCAACTATGGTACAAAACTGTCCTTGCAATGTCAGTTGACGGCCCTAGAGACAAAGATCCGTTTGGTGGCGATCCACTTGAGAACGGTCCGCTCAGAGAATAGAACTGGCCTCTGAACAGACTATAGAACCCTGATGGACAGACTGGGTATGCTGGACTATGCAGACTAAGTTGTTAAACAGTATGCTGAGGGTAACAGGGCAGGGTGTGTTGTGGCATGGTTGCTGCGCTCTCAAAATGAGCAGCCTAGACTGATGATCATTCGCTTACCGACAGGCGAGATACTCATGTCACAGATTGCTATTAATGAGGCGTTCTTTGACTATTATATTACCCCCTACTAAGGAGAAGGTGGGCTGAGTCAACCTGAGCTGTTGGCATACTTGGATGCTCTACCATTCCCCACTTAGATACTGTTCATTGCCAGACATTAGACACCTGTTAGCGATTGGGGAGGTCTCACTGACACTAGCCCAAATAGCACGTGACAAAACCCCATTGACAGATAGACTTCCCATGACGCTCACTGTAGTGCTACCCAAGCCTGAAAAAGACCAGTAGGAGGTGCACTCCTGTAGACCTCTCTCATTACTCAGTACTGACTGTAAGGACCTGGGGAAGATCATTTCTATCATCAAGAGAGATGGAATGCACACCTATTTTTTGAAAAATCATTTGTAAACTTAACGTTTGAATGTTTGTTGCTGTATGCTGTAACGTTAAGTTTACAAATGATTTTTCCAAAAATAGGTGTGCATTCCATCTCTCTTGATGATATATTTCCTTATTGCCCTACCTTGGGATTGCACCCGCTCGGATGAACATAAAGAAGAAAGTGAATTTAAACACGTTGATGAATCCACACTGCAGGCGGAACATCGGGCTCACCACAGACATTTGATTTTTGGTACCAAACGAAAAAAATGCTTTCAGCACGGAGGCAACACTTTTACCGTTATCGTCACAAGGAAAGATTTTTTCACATGAACATTTAACGCTTGTAAAAGACTGATTCATGCATTGTGGGAGATCGAGTTTATCTACCAGACATGTAGCGAGAAATAGCGGGAAAGTTTAACTTGATACTGAGCCAATAGATAGTCAGAAGGGGGGCTCTCGCGATAGTCTAAATGGGAATTTAAAAGGGCTGCCTTGCACTACGGGAGTAAAGGAAACGATGGGAGTTTGTTAATACACACGGCAGGTACGTTCAATAATTGAGGTTGATTGAGTCGTGACCACTGAGTCTAATACGGGAATATTTAAGCTTTTTAAGCATGTAAGATATATATGATGTCATCTATGAAGGTAAACCTTAGGGGTTTAACCAGCGAGGATACACAGCGGGTAATCATGACGTTAAACATAATTTAAATAGAGGGTCAGTGCGTTATTGAAAATGAAAGCGTATCAGAAGTGCAATTAAGTCATAGTGCGAGTCACCAAGGGGAAAGAGGAACTAACTGGCTATTACTGCGCAATGTAAAAGTGGTTTATTTTAACATGTGATTTATTTAACTTATGAGTCGCATCGTATATTATGAATGTAGTAAATAGGCATGATGTCTGTCGCCGTTTTCATGAAATGTTTTTCCATGAAACAGTTTCATAATAGTGTTTGCTATCCACAACCAGACAAGTAATTGGTATATGTTTCATTATTCCTAGTGACCCCCGAAGAAGGGCTCACAGCAGCCCGAAATGCATTGGGTTTTTAAATGAATAAAACGCTGCCTGTGACGAGCCTTGCATCTATCATATTTATTCTAGAGGTCCGGTTGGGCACAGTGTAAATATATGAAACTTCGAAAATAAGCGATTAACTCTGCAAATGGATGTCAACCACCAAGAACTAAAGACTAATATGTTGAATTTAGCTGATTAATTAAAGTGAAAAGAATTGGACCAAATTTATACGTAAAGGACGACGCTACAAAGCTACACAGAGCTGTGCACGAGGGAGGGACATAAACATGTCCCCTTCTCGAAGAAGATCATTTCTAAGCACTTGCTACATCACATGTCCTTTCTGGTCCATCTGGACCAGAATGACTTTCCTCAATCTTCGTCGGCTGTTTTGCATCATGGAAGAGCAAGGAATTGATCCCTCAGCTGGAGTGGCTCTATTGTTAGACATCGAGAAGGCCTTCCACTCCCTAAGCTGATTCTATGTCAGGGATGTCTTGAGGCATATAGGACTGGGGCTGAAGTTATTGCATTGAATCGACCTGTTATACAAGGCCCCAATTGCTAGAGTGCAAATTGGCAGTGACATCTTACCATCCTCCAGGGTGAATAGTGGCACCCGGTAAAGAAGTCTGATCTCCCCTCTTCATTTGTCCTTGTCCTTAGAGCCACTGGCGGGCCTCTTTCAGGGGTGGGGCACACAATGGGGAATATGCAGCGTTGTCACATGGGAAATCATCTCGCTGTATGCAGACAATACATTAATACATTAATATTCCATAGGGATCTCAATCGCAACTTACCAAGGGTAATGGAGTCCCTGGATGGCTTTGGCGCAGCCTCAGGCCGATGCCTGAATTGGTCCAAGTCCTGTCTGTTTCCCTTTAGGGTATCCCCAAGGAAGGGCGCAGAGAGCTGCGTCACTCCGAACTATCGTGGTAGTCTAACACTTTCTGCTACCTTGGAGTCAACATTTACCACAAGGAGCAAGACCTTATAGACGGTAATCTTGTCAGAGCTATAGCCGGGATACGACACTCGCTGGCATTTCGGACCTCTCTACCCTTGTCCCCACTGGACAGTGTCTATAGCACAGATGCAGTTACTGCCTCAGTTGCTGTATCACTTGTTGGCATTACCGATCTCCCTGCCTCTGTGCTTTTTTAAGTATTTAAATTTGCTCCTTACAGACCTAATTTGGTGCACCAGAAGGAAGTGATTCGCGCTGCAGAAGCAGTTTGCTCCTCTGGAGAGAGGGGATTTGGGTGCACCAAATTAAGAATGATATAATGCCATTGCCCAGCTGCAGTGGCCCATGTGGTGGATTGGGGGAGACCCCAACCCAGAGAAGATGTCTACATGGCATGAACTGGGCGACTAAGATATATTGCACTGGCTAATGAATTCATGAGGTGCCACTGGGTGACCGAGCTGCCTGCTCCAGACGGCCAAGCATTGTTGGGATTGATATGTGTCCCCCCCGGGCACGGCCCAGTCCTGTATGCTCCCACCATGTCCCAATGGCTGCTAGCGGTGTTTCATAATCTAGCTGATAATCATGGTTCGAGGGCGTGGACCGAGGCAGGCATCACCATGCTGGGGAATCTTTAAGATCACAAACTATTGATGCTCTTTCCAGACTTGCGAGATCGGTATAAACTTCCAGAAGGTTAATTCCTAACTCATAATGCACTGGTGGCTGCCATCAGGCAACTTGAGGACCAGACCGCGCTGAACCGTCTATGTCTGTAGTTCTGCAGGCACTGCTTGAACATGGCTCAGGAAGGCATGTGATTACACTGCTCTATGGTGATTTGCTCGATCCCCGAATACCCAACTTGCAGGGATTGCGGGACAAATGGGAGCAATCGACCAGCCGTGAGCCGACAGATAAACAATGGGATCAGGCATTGACACAAGTGCGGGGCGCATCCATGAACTCCCACCTGAAATATAGACAATTTAATTATGTCCACCAAACATACTTGACCCCCCTTCACCTACAATGTATTTTTACGGAAATCATCTGAAAGTGCCTGCACTGTCCATGTGATAAGGCAGATTTATATCATTTGGTTTGGGCCTGCCAGGAGTTTGCATGGTTCTGCTGCAAGTCTACTCATATGTTGTCCGAGATTATGGACAGTACCATACATACATCTGCCTATTAGTCCTGTTCCTGCGGACACTGAAGACTAAGTATGTCACATGTTTTCTTAACTTAGACTTTGTGGCTGTAAAATGCCACATAACCATGTATTGGAAATCAGCTGCTGCATCGTCATTATCCCTATGGTTGAACAATCTCCTTAAATGGGCCACTGCTGAAGTAGCGACATGGGAAACATTCCCCTCAAAGCGGGGAGAACCACTGCCATTAGATGCATGGGATGCCTATTTGACGGAGCTGTCGGCCAAGACTAATGAACGCCCCGATGAACCATTGCTGTCCATACCCACACAACTACTAGATGGAGACATGATGATGCATCTCCAGGGCGATATTGTTGCCTCCCCGGTCCGACAAATCTACCTATAGGAGTTACGCTCTGTGTATCCTCCCCTCCAATATCTATATTTTGTACTAGATGTCCCCTCTTACCCCCGCCTTCCTCCACTCTGTGACTTGCTCTCCCATGGGTTCGACTATCCAATTGACTAGATGGCTGGGTCCTTAGATGTTTGTTTCCCGGGACCCAGTGCCTTTGCTCTTTCACACCTACTTCACAGCGGAATACCCTAGTCCACCACAGGCATACTTGGTTTGCTTTCTAGTTTTATGTTCTTCCTCTTTTCGCAGGTTTCGCTTCCCTTGTTTTACAAACTATGTGGAGTCCTCCTTTCCCCCCTGACAGGTCATTAGCGGTGGGAGGGGGGTTTCTTTATGACCTATGCAATCCACAACACTTTAGCAGGAGTTCTGCCAGCTGTTATTTTGGTATGATATTAGTTGGTGGGACATCATTGACATTTCACAGGTGCTAGCCCAATGATGGACGTTTATTATATCAATACTATCAGTACTGTGTTGGTCATGCGACTATTTCATTATGTGATTTGGGCATGTTGTTTGTATGTGTTTTCTTTGTTAATCTAATATGCTATAAAAAGTTACCTTGAAACAAAAAAAAAGTTTTTCTATGGTGTTGTTTTTGTATCTTAGCTCTAGGCGTCTTGCATAGCAATTTGACTCCAGTTAGAGACTGTTTTTTGTTAGAAATAAATTCATAAGTAATACTTGCAGTCATAGACAAACACTTATATAAATAGAAACACATTCAAGATGTATCAAGGTCTAGCAGATTCTGTATAACATTAGTGGATGTAAGTGGACATCCATGATGCATCTTTCAGGGAAACCAACACATCTGCCCTGGAAAACGACTCCCCTACTACTTCCAATTTCACCTTCAGAATCAATTTCAAATCAATAATTAAGACATACAAAACCAACCAGATGGAGAACAAGACGCATCTACTAAGAATCCAGGGAATTTACAACTGTCAATAACAAGAAATGACACAGCTTTCACACCTTTATAACCCATTACCTGACATTTCATTTCTGCTCACAGCTAATTTGAGACAACAGAAATGTCACAAAAACAAAATAATCAACATCTTTACTCTTTTGTGGAGCTCCAATGCCTGTCCCACAAAAATACTCTTGTTAGAAGAATTCATTTTCTGGAGAAAGGACGAGAGCTTTAAAACCATTCTGAAAAATGCAGATTCCACCTTGAGTATTACTAAAAATAACTCAATAAATGTTAAAGACAGAGACAGAAGCAGAATAGTTCTGGTGCACACTGAGTAATGTCCTCCAGATGAATATGCCTGTCGCAATTGATGCTGTAGTGCCTAAAATCCTCCTGAGAGAAAAAAAAAAGCAATAATTGATCACCTCAACAATTAACAATAATATGAAGCACAAATCCTACATATAAGACACATGAGAAACAACATTTGAATATACTGAAAACAGTTTTAAACCAATATTGACTGTGTGGTCATTAGCTGTATGGACTAGCAGCTCCGAATTCCCCGAAGCTCTCGGACCAGTTGTTAAATTGAAAAGGGATATTAAAGTCTTTCAAAAGTGGTGAGTTGCATTTCAGCAGAGTTTCCCATCAGCAGAGGTTGCCCTCAAATCAGGATGTGCCTGCAGTATCTATCCAAACCGCCAGCATAGACACTTGTGGTATGGTGACAAGATGTCCCGGATTTCCCTGGAAGGTCTCGGTTAATGGAGAAGTGTCCCAACACTATCCCCGAAATTAAGAAAATATCCCAGTTTTTGTGTAATGCCTGAGTGTAGCAGAGAAATGTCCCGGGTTTTGTTGTTTAGTGCCGGGTTTGGGCATACCATTGGAGCCCTTGTTGCAGAAGGATAAGTGTAGTGAGAAGGGAAATCCATTTAAGAGACACATGGACACATTTTCTCTCAGGATTCCCCTTCTCTTTCTACAAAGGCTAGCCAGCAGTGTGACCCTGCTTTGCCCTTTAAAGGGAGCGGGCCTTGAATATGTGTGCATATATATATATATATATATATATATATTCACTGAAAAAACCATAGGTTATACACCATATATAGTTAGGAATTAGCATTTAAAAAACCTTATTTTACTCACACAAAACCATTGAAATTCCATATATAGTTAGTTGCACTAACTATATATCGCGCACCCGCAATCCACTGCTGATCATGTCACATATTACATCATTCATGACATGGTCAGTGACATCACTGATGACATCACTGATGACATCACTGATGACATCTCAAATGACATCACTGATGACATCACTGATGACATCTCAAATGACATCACTGATGAGATCACTGATGACATCATCCAGTGACTGTGTGTTTCTGTAAAGTTTAAATATGTTTTACATATTGAAGAATGAGTAGATGTATAAGTGTCTGGACGAAGGATTTAGTAGGTGCATGACTGAATGTATGAGTGAGTGATTAAATGTGTCTCACTGAGTGCATGGGTTAGTGAGTAAACTGTCTTAATTTGTGCATCATTATGTCTGTTGTTCTGTAAACTGCTGCATGTGTTGATCAGTAGCTATATGATTAACTATATGGGTTATTGATTGATTGTCCAAGTATTTGTATAGGAGACTGAGTGTGTGTGTGGCTGGCTGGGAGGTGTGTGACTCTGTGCAGATCAATGTGTACTTGTATCAATGATTGTATAAGAAAGTAAGTATGTGTTAGTATATGTTTGAAAATGTAAGGTGCTCTATGTTTAACTGTATAGACAAGAAAATGGAAGTGTGATTGATTCTTTACAGGACTGACTAGGTGTGTGAGTAACTCCATGGATGAGTGGCAGAGTGTAAGTGTCTGTATAGGTGTATGAGTGCATATGATAGTGTTGTAAAGATGAGTGATTGTATGTATGAATGATTGTATGGGTGAATGAGTGAATGTGTGTGTAGACGTAGGAATCAGTGAGTACGTATGTAGTAACTAGTATTGGTGTGTCAATGGTTTCAAAAATTATACTCTGTATTTAACACTGGGTGAAACAGAGGTTATATTAAAACGTGAGGAGATGCATTGTATTGTCACATGAATGATATCATCAGTGATGTGGTCATTGATGTCAAATGAGATGTCATCAGTGATCTCATCAGTGATGTCATTTGAGATGTCATCAGTGATGTCATCAGTGATGTCACTGACCATGTCATGAATGATGTAATATGTGACATGATCAGCAGTGGATTGCGGGTGCGCGATATATAGTTAGTGCAACTAACTATATATGGAATTTCAATGGTTTTGTGTGAGTAAAATAAGGTTTTTTAAATGCTAATTCCTAACTATATATGGTGTATAACCTATGGTTTTTTCAGTGAATTTTCAAGGTTTTGTAAATGCTAATTCCTAACTATATATGGTCTATAACCTATGGTTTTTTCAGTGAATTTCAATGGTTTTTTAATAGCAAATATCATAAGCTGTCGAATGTCAAGTACGTGGTAAGTGAAAACATTTTCGTGTTTATGCACACTGATCTGCTTTGAATGGTGCCCCCCCCCCTCATTTCTATTAGGAGTACTCTCTCTTTGCAGATAGTGAAAGGTAGTTAACGCAGGCCTTTGCCCCCGTTGTAATCCGTCGTGCCTGCTTCTCTCTCCATTTGATTGATTGTTATCCAAGTATTTACTGTTTTAGAATTGGTTCTCTTTGGTTCATTCTCTATTTACAAACAAACACAGAGTCGCAATACTCTGTTTAGTCTTTGCAGATAACGAAAAATCGTGTAAAAAAAGAAAGAAAAGGAATCGAGCAAAATCAGTAGGCCACTAATGGGATCTCTTTTTGACCTCGCTAAAATAGAAACATTAGGAACAACCCCTCATGACAAATACAAAACTAGTGAGATGAACTGAACTCCACACAATGATGGCTGCAAAACAGCTCGGCTCCGCCACCCACCCCGCCCAAAATAACGATAAAGAGCGGCTGCCATGATTGGTTGCGGAATGGCCACAACGGAGCTACGAAATGGTGCTGCTCTCATGCTAACCCCAGCTTCGGTCTGAAACATCCAGAAACACTGTAGACTACCAATTCGATCAGTTCCGGTAGCGCCCCAATGTAACCCGGTAGAGAAGAACTAGCCCTCCCCTCTTTGACTGATGGTTCTTGTTGCCTGTCCTTTCTGTTGTCATTTAACAGAACTATTTAGCCTGCTGAAAGGGGTTGTGTTTCGACCGCTGGTTGGTGGAGACATTTTGACTATATTCTGGACCTGCGTTGTCGCGTAATGCGTCATATGACGCGCCGCGTTAGCGCATCCGGAAGTCATCCGGGGCGCGCAGCGCGTAACGTAAGCATAACAAGTCATGTGACTTGTTAATAAAACTTTTCATTGGTTCATTTTACTTTTCTTATTCTAATGATGAAAGCCTTGGTCATATCACCTAAAAATTACGCTTTTAATTACTTCCGAACATTATTTTCTCTTAAATATATGTTATAATGTTCCAGGCTAATGTACTTTCCCGGAAATTTTACAACTGTCCTGCAAGTAAAATATATTCTTTTTTCGAGAAAAAGGGCGTTTCTTCGTCCCATGACGGAGCCGTTGAGCAAAAGAGGGTCGACCTGCTGTCTTAGTCGCCGATACGCCTGAATATGAGATTCTTATCGATCACTTTATGTTGCAGGAATAGAAAACACAACAGCCCTTGACCATTTATCTTTACTGCGTTCCTTCGTATTATACCTTTTACCCTTCATGTAATTGGTCTGCTTTATTTCACTTGCCTTTTAATGATTCTAAAACAGTGACTATTATTAAAAACTTTACCAATGTATACACTACTACCATGTTTTCTTTTAAAAACCTTTATTGTGAAAATTTCATTATACAAATACGAGCCTATAACCACGTGGGCCTGCCACGGAGCAAACTGTAATCGTATATGATGAATAGACATTTACACTGTAGAGGAACGTAACGGGCGGGCCATTAGGTTGCAAAAACTAAGGTGTCTAACAGTTACGGAATCGGTGGACGTACATTTTATAATTAAAATACGACAGGGCCAGTTACAATAAAATTATCTAGATATACATTTGCGGGCAAGTACCATGGGTGACGTTAATTCGAATTTTCAACAGTACAGTAATCAATAACACATCAGAACTTAATATCAATAGGGATGTCGAAATATTCAATCAATTCTCGTCCCCGCCCGCCATGTGCTTCAAAACTGCATACGTATCTCGTGATTTCAAGGTTCTGCAACCAGTACACAACAAGGAGTTACGAGTCCCATTTATTCCGGCGCCATTTTGGGCGAGGACGGGCAGGTCCAGGATATAGTCAAAATGTCTCTACCAACCATTGACTATGATGATGTTCATATGCTGTATTTATTAGAGTAACACTCATCTGCCCACATGAAATTAATTTACCACAATCTAAACATGTCATTTTAATCTTTCCAAAGTTCTTCTAAATATTTTGGACCGTTTCCCTTGCCTCTGAAGCTCTCAGTGCCACTTCTTTGATGAATGTACTAGCAGGTCAGGGGTTCTCCTCCAAATCTCTCTTTTATGCAGCACTATAATTAATTGGTGCCACCTCTCCATATGACGATGCATGGTATAGTTACCACAACTATATATTTTTTCGGTTCCTCTGGAGAGTTCATCGTGGCAGATGAAGCGTGTAACATACCGGGCATTTACCTTTTTTTGCATGTACAGGAAAGGAAAAAAAAATCGAGCGTTCGAGTTCTTAGGTGTCCCAGGGCCATTTTAGTGGACCAGGCCCAAATCCAAAGAACAGCTATCTCACAGGCTAATGGGGCGACCCACGCCGAGTTTCAGCATTGTAGGATGACCACACAAGTACAGCAACTTGCTAGACATCACCTCGGTGCCATCCGGATCTCGGCGCCCCACTGCAGATGAAGTGCCTCTCAACTATGAAACCACCACGGTGACATCCGGATCTTGGCGCGTTGTGCTGCCTTCGGCCTATTCGCACATCGGTCCGCTACTGACGCCATCTCACAGGCTAATGGGGTGACCCACGCCGAGTTTCAGCATTGTAGGATGACCACACCAACTTGCTAGACATCACCTCGGTGCCATCCGAATCTTGGCATCTCAACGCCTAGTGGTATCTTCCATACAGAAAATATTGTTACGCTGCCTTTGGCCCCATTCGCACATCAGTCCGCAACTTAGACATCACCTCGATGCCATCCGGATCTTGGCATCTCAGCGCCTTGTGGTGTCAGTCAGAAAATATTGTTGCGCTGCCTTTGGCCCCATTCGCACATCAGTCCGCTACTGACACCATCTCACAGGCCAATAGGGCGCCCCACGCCGACTTTTACCATTGTACGATGGCCACACCAGTGGCACAACTTCCTAGACATCACCTCGGTGCCATCCGAATCTTGGCATCTCAACGCCTAGTGGTATCTTCCATACAGAAAATCTTGTTACGCTACCTTTGGCCCCATTCGCACATCGGTCCGCAACTTAGACATCACCTCGGTGCCATCCGGATCTTGGCATCTCAGCGCCTTGTGGTGTATTCTCTTCAGAAAATATTGTTGAGCTGCCTTTGGCCCCATTCGCACATCCGTCCGCAACTTACACATCACCTCGGTGCCATCCGGATCTTGGCATCTCAGCGCCTTGTGGTGTCTTCTACTCCGAAAATATAGTAGAAAATATTGTTGCGCTGCCTTTGGCCCCATTCACACATCAGTCCGCTACTGACACCATCTCACAGGCCAACAGGGCGCCCCACGCCGACTTTTACCATTGTACGATGGCCACACCAGTGCCACAACTTGCTAGACACCACCTCGGTGCCATCCGGATCTTGGCATCTCAGCGCCTTGTGGTGTCTTCAAATCAGAAAATATTGTTGCGCTGCCTTTGGCCCCATTCGCACATCGGTCCGCTACTGACGCCATCTCACAGGCCAACGGGGCGCCCCACGCCGACTTTCAACATTGTAGGATGGCCACAGAAGTGCGACAACTTACTAGACACCACCTCGGTGCCATCCGGATCTTGGCGCGTTGTGCTGCCTTCGACCTATTCGCACATCGGTCCGCTACTGACGCAAACTCACAGGCCAACGGGGCGCCCCACGCCGACTTTCAGCATTGTAGGATGGCCACACCAGTGCGGCAACTTACTAGACACCACCTCGGTGCCATCCGGATCTTGGCGCGTTGTGCTGCCTTCGGCCTATTCGCACATCGGTCCGCTACTGACGCAAACTCACAGGCCAACGGGGCGCCCCACGCCGACTTTCAGCATTGTTGGATGGCCACACCAGTGCGACAACTTACTAGACACCACCTCGGTGCCATCCGGATCTTGGCGCGTTGTGCTGCCTTCGGCCTATTCGCACATCGGTCCGCTACTGACGCAAACTCACAGGCCAACGGGGCGCCCCACGCCGACTTTCAGCATTGTAGGATGGCCACACCAGTGCTGCAACTTGCTGGACACCACCTCGGTGCCATCCAGATCTTGGCGCGTTGTGTTGCCTTCGGCCTATTCGCACATCGGTCCGCTACTGACGCCGCCTCACGTGCCAACGTATTTTCTCCTAATTTTACACCCTATGCCGCATAACAGGTCATGTGACTTGTTTATAAAACTTTTCATTGGTTCATTTTACTTTTGGTTTCCTAATGATGGAAGGCTTGATCATGTGACCTAAAAACAACACTTTTCATAGGATGAAAACTTTTTTTTTTCCCCAAACGATGAAAGCCCCACCTTGTTTCTGGATGTTTCAGACTGAAGCTGGCGTCAGCATGAAAGCACCACCATCTCGTAGCTCAGTCGTGGTCCTTCCGTGAGCAATCATGGCAGCCGCTCCCCACCAGAAGCCTGCAGGAGTCGGGCCCCCAAAACTTTTGATGAATTCTCAAGGCGGAGGGGACGCTTTCGAGAATGAGGTCCAAGACCTAGCAGACAAGCGTCCGATTTCCAAGGTGTCCCAGGGCCATTTCAGTGGACCAGGCCCAAAAAGGAAACAGCCTGCCGCCATTTTGAGAGTCCTGTGACAGCCGCCTATCGCTGCACCGCAAGAGTGGACGCAACTCAGCTGAATTGCGGCTTTTGACACAGTGGACCAAAAGCGGACGGAATGGCAACTGAAACGGTAAAGGGGCGCCCCACTACAACAGATGACACTCCACCTGGAGAGGCCCGTTCACGCCGCCTCCCCCGGGGCGCTCCACGCCGTTATTCGGAGCAGCATTGTACGATACCAAAACCAGTGCGGCAACTTACTGGACATCACCTTGGTGCCATCGTTCTGCTGCCTTGGAACTATTCGCGCAACAGTTTGCTACTGATGACCCACCCCCCGCGACGCCCCATGCCGTTATTTGCTGGGTGGCAACTTACTAGACATCACTTTCGTGTCATCTAGATTTCAACGCGTTCTGCTGCCTTGGAACTATTCGCACAACAGTTTGCTACTGATGACCCACCCCCCGCGACGCCCCACGCCGGAAATCTGGACGTTGTGCTGCGTTGGGACTATTCGCACAGCCGACCGCTACTTCGTTGTTTTTCCCTAAAAATGTTTATATGTTATTACTATTTTTGTTTTCTTGTATATATTTATAAATTATTAAAGTTTTATAATCTTACTACTTTGTCGGAGTGCTATATATTTTTAATGTGACACATAATTGTAAAAACTTTGATGTACAAACAGTCATCCCTGGAATCTTCCGCTTCAGGCTCGGTCCCCTCCCCAATCACAATACAGGATGGTTTTCAGATAATAGCAACGCTTCTGCTGTGACGAATCTCATCGAGTGTGGGCCTTGATCTACTATAACTCCTTTGAAGAGGGGTGATTCTTTACAGCTGTGGCCATAAACTACATCTGCAGGGCTAGCTGATACCCTAGGACCAGCCTGGACAATCGGACACAGAGGAAAAGGAGTGTCAGAGGGTGCGGTAGTGAATAGGGCGAAAGGGAGGTGTCGGGCGGGCACAGGGTGTGATTCTCAGGGAACAGCAGCGCAGATGGGGGAGGTTTATTACCCATGCATAAGACAGAGAGCGGGGGTGACCACTGCCTGGGGGAGATGTTTGCGAGGGTGGGGAGCAATGCTAAGGATCGACAGCGTGCACAGAGTGGGTCTGGTCAAGGCATCTAAAATGGCTGCCGTGCACGACAAAAGTGTGGCATTTGAAAAACGACAAGATGGCGCAGACAATGTTTTTCAACACTTCCTGATTTCCTTCGAATCGAACGTTAACAGACGTTGGGGCATATTACCAAAGTTAAGCGATATTTATCCCTAACGATGCTTAGCAACGATTTTTTTACCGTCAGAAATTATCGCAGATAAACCTTGCTATTATCAAGGTTTATCGGAAATACGATAAAAAACGACCGCAATGCATTAATATCGCTGAAAACTCAGCGATATTCATGCATTACCGAGCTAATGCTCTTAGCCATGTTATCCACCTCCCATTGGATAACATGGCTAAGAACTGCTCAGGGCAGGTGGTAGCTTTTAGAGATATTCGCCCTTATCTCGAATATTTCCAAAAGTTGATAATAGGAGATAGCGATGTTAGCGACTGTTTCCAGTCGCTAACATCTTGGCATGCCCACTTTGCATGTCATTAGTGATAAATATCACTCACATGCAAAGTGGGGCCCAAGATGGTCGCTATCTTCTACTAGCCGTCGCTAACTGGTGTTAGCAACAGCTAGGTAATACACATATAATTTTATCTCCGCGAAGCGGAGCGCTGTTACAGATATATATCTTGTTTCTGAACGTTAATTTCTCAAAATGCACTGAAGCACATATATTGAGACCTAGCAAAGGCACATCGGGCTACCGGTCCCTACAATTTTGCCAAGTTTCGTGCAAATCCATTCAGCTGTTCGATCCTACCGAGAGACAAGATGGCGGCCGCTACGGACTGTTTGGAATGTTTACAGACACCGGAGAGCCAATCAGCTTTGCTTCGCAAAGCTCCGTAACGCGAAAAGTACGCGAAGCGGTGCGCTGTTACAGATATATACCTTTTTTTGAACGTTAATTTCTCAAAATCCACTGGAGCACATATATTGAGATCTAGCAAAGGCACATCGGGCTACCAGTCCCTACAATTTTGCCAAGTTTCGTGCAAATCCATTCAGCTGTTCGATTATTATTATTTTTATTTTTTTTTGCCCCGCGGGGCCCTTTTAGAAACCTCCACATCAAACCTAGGGGGTGAGCGACAATGTACTATGCCCCCTTATGGTCATTTGCCCCTTCGCTTCGGCCTCCTCTTGTCTCTCGATCCTACCGAGAGACAAGATGGCGGCCGCTACGGACTGTTTGGAATGTTGACAGACGCCGGAGAACCAATCAGCTTCGCTTCACAAAGCTCCGTTGCGCGAAAAGTCCGCGAACCAGTGCGCTGCCCGGTCCGCTGTTACAGATATATATCTTTTTTTAAACGTTAATTTCTCAAAATCCACTGGAGCACATATATTGAGACCTACAAAAGGCACATCGGGCTACCAGTCCCTACAATTTTGCCAAGTTTCGTGCAAATCCATTCAGCCGTTCGGGCTAAAAGTGAGGCCAACCGCCCTATGGAAAACTCAATGTTAAAAACACGTTTTGGGACCCCCCTTTTTTCTCGGCCCCCACTGGACGAACCCCCCCCAAATTTTCAAGGGCTGCTCAGAAACAAAATGTGCCATTTTCCTGAAAATTTCAGCCAATTCCGTCCACAAACGCCAAAGTTATTAGACATAGAATTTTCAAAAAACCCATAGAGAAAAAATCCTAACTATATATACCTACTGGCGACCGCCAGTAGGTAATATATATATATATATATATATATATATATTCACTGAAAAAACCATAGGTTATAGACCATATATAGTTAGGAATTAGCATTTACAAAACCTTGAAAATTCACTGAAAAAACCATAGGTTATAGACCATATATAGTTAGGAATTAGCATTTAAAAAACCTTATTTTACTCACACAAAACCATTGAAATTCCATATATAGTTAGTTGCACTAACTATATATCGCGCACCCGCAATCCACTGCTGATCATGTCACATATTACATCATTCATGACATGGTCAGTGACATCACTGATGACATCACTGATGACATCTCAAATGACATCACTGATGACATCACTGATGACAACATCCAGTGACTGTATGTTTCTGTAAAGTTAAAATATGTCTTACATATTGAAGAATGAGTGGATGTATAAGTGTCTGGATGAAGGATTTAGTAGGTGCGTGACTGACTGTATGAGTGAGTGATTAAATGTGTCTCACTGAATGCATGGGTTAGTGACTAAACTGTCTTAATTTGTGCATCATTATGTCTGTTGTTCTGTAAACTGCTGCATGTGTTGATCATTAGCTATACGAGAGGCTATATGTGTTATTAATTGGTTGCCCAAGTATTTCTATGGGAGATTGAGTTTGTGTGGGGGTGGCTGGAAGGTGTGTGACTCTATGCATAGATGTGTGAGCAGTTTATTCACTAGGTGTATGAGTTCAAGAGTGCATGTGGAAACAGCTACATGGGCAGTTGACTGTGTGCATGAGTGTATTGATGAGTGAATGGATATCTCAATGCTACATGTCATAGTAAGTACATATGTAAAACACAGTACATGTGAGAGTTGGCATATATAAATAACTGTGCATGAGAGCCACTGAATGAGTGAGTGGTTGTATCGATCATTGTGAACTTGTATCAGGGATTGTATAAGAGAGTAAATATGTGTTAGTATATGTTTCAATAAGTAAGGTGTGTTTAACTATATAGTTGAAGAAATGGAGGTGAGATTGTTTCTTTGCATGACTGACTGGGTGTGTGAGTAACTCCATGGATGAGTGGCAGTGTGTGAGTGTCTGTATACACTGAGTGTATCTAAGGTTATATTAGAGTCTGAAGAGGTTTATCGTATTAGCACAAGAATGATGTCAAATGAGATGTCATCAGTGATGTCATCAGTGATGTCATTTGAGATGTCATCAGTGATGTCATCAGTGATGTCACTGACCATGTCATGAATGATGTAATATGTGACATGATCAGCAGTGGATTGCGGGTGCGCGATATATAGTTAGTGCAACTAACTATATATGGAATTTCAATGGTTTTGTGTGAGTAAAATAAGGTTTTTTAAATGCTAATTCCTAACTATATATGGTCTATAACCTATGGTTTTTTCAGTGAATTTTCAAGGTTTTGTAAATGCTAATTCCTAACTATATATGGTCTATAACCTATGGTTTTTTCAGTGAATTTCAATGGTTTTTTAATAGCAAATATCATAAGCTGTCGAATGTCAAGTACGTGGTAAGTGAAAACATTTTCGTGTTTATGCACACTGATCTGCTTTGAATGGTGCCCCCCCCCCTCATTTCTATTAGGAGTACTCTCTCTTTGCAGATAGTGAAAGGTAGTTAACGCAGGCCTTTGCCCCCGTTGTAATCCGTCGTGCCTGCTTCTCTCTCCATTTGATTGATTGTTATCCAAGTATTTACTATTTTAGAATTAGTTCTCTTTGGTTCATTCTCTATTTACAAACAAACACAGAGTCGCAATACTCTGTTTAGTCTTTGCAGATAACGAAAAATCGTGTAAAAAAAAAGAAAAGGAATCGAGCAAAATCAGTAGGCCACTAATGGGATCTCTTTTTGACCTCGCTAAAATAGAAACATTAGGAACAACCCCTCATGACAAATACAAAACTAGTGAGATGAACTGAACTCCACACAATGATGGCTGCAAAACAGCTCGGCTCCGCCACCCACCCCGCCCAAAATAACGATAAAGAGCGGCTGCCATGATTGGTTGCGGAATGGCCACGACGGAGCTACGAAATGGTGCTGCTCTCATGCTAACCCCAGCTTCAGTCTGAAACATCCAGAAACACTGTAGACTACCAATTCGATCAGTTCCGGTAGCGCCCCAATGTAACCCGGTAGAGAAGAACTAGCCCTCCCCTCTTTGACTGATGGTTCTTGTTGCCTGTCCCTTCTGTTGTCATTTAACAGAACTATTTAGCCTGCTGAAAGGGGTTGTGTTTCGACCGCTGGTTGGTGGAGACATTTTGACTATATTCTGGACCTGCGTTGTCGCGTAATGCGTCATATGACGCGCCGCGTTAGCGCATCCGGAAGTCATCCGGGGCGCGCAGCGCGTAACGTAAGCATAACAAGTCATGTGACTTGTTAATAAAACTTTTCATTGGTTCATTTTACTTTTCTTATTCTAATGATGAAAGCCTTGGTCATATCACCTAAAAATTACGCTTTTAATTACTTCCGAACATTATTTTTTCTTAAATATATGTTATAATGTTCCAGGCTAATGTACTTTCCCGGAAATTTTACAACTGTCCTGCAAGTAAAATATATTCTTTTTTCGAGAAAAAGAGCGTTTCTTCGTCCCATGACGGAGCCGTTGAGCAAAAGAGGGTCGACCTGCTGTCTTAGTCGCCGATACGCCTGAATATGAGATTCTTATCGATCACTTTATGTTGCAGGAATAGAAAACACAACAGCCCTTGACCATTTATCTTTACTGCGTTCCTTCGTATTATACCTTTTACCCTTCATGTAATTGGTCTGCTTTATTTCACTTACCTTTTAATGATTCTAAAACAGTGACTATTATTAAAAACTTTACCAATGTATATACTACTACCATGTTTTCTTTTAAAAACCTTTATTGTGAAAATTTCATTATACAAATACGAGCCTATAACCACGTGGGCCTGCCACGGAGCAAACTGTAATCGTATATGATGAATAGACATTTACACTGTAGAGGAACGTAACGGGCGGGCCATTAGGTTGCAAGAACTAAGGTGTCTAACAGTTACGGAATCGGTGGACGTACATTTTATAATTAAAATACGACTGGGCCAGTTACAATAAAATTATCTAGATATACATTTGCGGGCAAGTACCATGGGTGACGTTAATTCGAACTTTCAACAGTACAGTAATCAATAACACATCAGAACTTAATATCAATAGGGATGTCGAAATATTCAATCAATTCTCGTCCCCGCCCGCCATGTGCTTCAAAACTGCATACGTATCTCGTGATTTCAAGGTTCTGCAACCAGTACACAACAAGGAGTTACGAGTCCCATTTATTCTGGCGCCATTTTGGGCGAGGACGGGCAGGTCCAGGATATAGTCAAAATGTCTCTACCAACCATCGACTATGATGATGTTCATATGCTGTATTTATTAGAGTAACACTCATCTGTCCACATGAAATTAATTTACCACAATCTAAACATGTCATTTTAATCTTTCCAAAGTTCTTCTAAATATTTGGGACCGTTTCCCTTGCCTCTGAAGCTCTCAGTGCCACTTCTTTGATGAATGTACTAGCAGGTCAGGGGTTCGCCTCCAAATCTCTCTTTTATGCAGCACTATAATTAATTGGTGCCACCTCTCCATATGACGATGCATGGTATAGTTACCACAACTATATTTTTTTTCGGTTCCTCTGGAGAGTTCATCGTGGCAGATGAAGCGTGTAACGTACCGGGCATTTACCTTTTTTTGCATGTACAGGAAAGGAAAAAAAAATCGAGCGTCCAAGTTCTAAGGTGTCCCAGGGCCATTTTAGTGGACCAGGCCCAAATCCAAAGAACAGGCCGCCATTTTGAGAGTCCTCTTGCAGCCGCCTGTCGCTGTAGCATCAAGAGCAGCCGAAACTCAGCTGAATGGCAACTGAAACGGTAAATGGGCGCCCCACTACATTTCAGCATTGTAGGATGACCACACCAGTACAGCAACTTGCTAGACATCACCTCGGTGCCATCCGGATCTCGGCGCCCCACTGCAGATGAAGAGCCTCTCAACTATGAAACCACCACGGTGACATCCGGATCTTGGCGCGTTGTGCTGCCTTCGGCCTATTCGCACATCGGTCCGCTACTGACGCCATCTCACAGGCTAATGGGGTGACCCACGCCGAGTTTCAGCATTGTAGGATGACCACACCAACTTGCTAGACATCACCTCGGTGCCATCCGAATCTTGGCATCTCAACGCCTAGTGGTATCTTCCATACAGAAAATATTGTTACGCTGCCTTTGGCCCCATTCGCACATCAGTCCGCAACTTAGACATCACCTCGGTGCCATCCGGATCTTGGCATCTCAGCGCCTTGTGGTGTCAGTCAGAAAATATTGTTGCGCTGCCTTTGGCCCCATTCGCACATCAGTCCGCTACTGACACCATCTCACAGGCCAATAGGGCGCCCCACGCCGACTTTTACCATTGTACGATGGCCACACCAGTGGCACAACTTGCTAGACATCACCTCGGTGCCATCCGAATCTTGGCATCTCAACGCCTAGTGGTATCTTCCATACAGAAAATCTTGTTACGCTACCTTTGGCCCCATTCGCACATCGGTCCGCAACTTAGACATCACCTCGGTGCCATCCGGATCTTGGCATCTCAGCGCCTTGTGGTGTCTTCTACTCCGAAAATATTGTAGAAAATATTGTTGCGCTGCCTTTGGCCCCATTCACACATCAGTCCGCTACTGACACCATCTCACAGGCCAACAGGGCGCCCCACGCCGACTTTTACCATTGTACGATGGCCACACCAGTGCCACAACTTGCTAGACACCACCTCGGTGCCATCCGGATCTTGGCATCTCAGCGCCTTGTGGTGTCTTCAAATCAGAAAATATTGTTGCGCTGCCTTTGGCCCCATTCGCACATCGGTCCGCTACTGACGCCATCTCACAGGCCAACGGGGCGCCCCACGCCGACTTTCAACATTGTAGGATGGCCACAGAAGTGCGACAACTTACTAGACACCACCTCGGTGCCATCCGGATCTTGGCATCTCAGCGCCTTGTGGTGTCTTCTATTCAGAAAATATTGTTGCGCTGCCTTTGGCCCCATTCGCACATCGGTCCGCTACTGACGCCATCTCACAGGCCAACGGGGCGCCCCACGCCGACTTTCAACATTGTAGGATGGCCACACCAGTGCGGCAACTTACTAGACACCACCTCGGTGCCATCCGGATCTTGGCGCGTTGTGCTGCCTTCGGCCTATTCGCACATCGGTCCGCTACTGACGCAAACTCACAGGCCAACGGGGCGCCCCACGCCGACTTTCAGCATTGTTGGATGGCCACACCAGTGCGGCAACTTACTAGACACCACCTCGGTGCCATCCGGATCTTGGCGCGTTGTGCTGCCTTCGGCCTATTCGCACATCGGTCCGCTACTGACGCAAACTCACAGGCCAACGGGGCGCCCCACGCCGACTTTCAGCATTGTTGGATGGCCACACCAGTGCGGCAACTTACTAGACACCACCTCGGTGCCATCCGGATCTTGGCGCGTTGTGCTGCCTTCGGCCTATTCGCACATCGGTCCGCTACTGACGCAAACTCACAGGCCAACGGGGCGCCCCACGCCGACTTTCAGCATTGTAGGATGGCCACACCAGTGCTGCAACTTGCTGGACACCACCTCGGTGCCATCCGGATCTTGGCGCATTGTGTTGCCTTCGGCCTATTCGCACATCGGTCTGCTACTGACGCCGCCTCACGTGCCAACGGGGCGTCCCACGCCGACTTTCAGCATTGTAGGATGGCCACACCAGTGCTGCAACTTGCTGGACACCACCTCGGTGCCATCCGGATCTTGGCGCGTTGTGTTGCCTTCGGCCTATTCGCACATCGGTCCGCTACTGACGCCGCCTCACGTGCCAACGGGGCGCCCCACGCCGACTTTCAGCATTGTAGGATGGCCACACCAGTGCTGCAACTTGCTGGACACCACCTCGGTGCCATCCGGATCTTGGCGCGTTGTGTTGCCTTCGGCCTATTCGCACATCGGTCCGCTACTGACGCCGCCTCACGTGCCAACGGGGCGCCCCACGCCGACTTTCAGCATTGTAGGATGGCCACACCAGTGCTGCAACTTGCTGGACACCACCTCGGTGCCATCCGGATCTTGGCGCGTTGTGTTGCCTTCGGCCTATTCGCACATCGGTCCGCTACTGACGCCGCCTCACGTGCCAACGTATTTTCTCCGCATTTTACACCCTATGCCGCATAACAGGTCATGTGACTTGTTTATAAAACTTTTCATTGGTTCATTTTACTTTTGGTTTCCTAATGATGGAAGGCTTGATCATGTGACCTAAAAACAACACTTTTCATTGGATGAAAACTTTTTTTTTTTCCCAAACGATGAAAGCCCCACCTTGTTTCTGGATGTTTCAGACTGAAGCTGGCGTCAGCATGAGAGCACCACCATCTCGTAGCTCAGTCGTGGTCATTCCGCGAGCAATCATGGCAGCCGCTCCCCACCAGAAGCCTGCAGGAGTCGGAGCCCCCAAAACTTTTGATGAATTCTCAAGGCGGAGGGGACGCTTTCGAGAATGGGGTCCAAGACCTAGCAGACAAGCGTCCGATTTCCAAGGTGTCCCAGGGCCATTTCAGTGGACCAGGCCCAAAAAGGAAACAGCCTGCCGCCATTTTGAGAGTCCTGTGACAGCCGCCTATCGCTGCACCGCAAGAGTGGGCGCAACTCAGCTGAATTGCGGCTTTTGACACAGTGGACCAAAAACGGACGGAATGGCAACTGAAACGGTAAAGGGGCGCCCCACTACAACAGATGACACTCCACCTGGACAGGCCCGTTCACCGCCTCCCCCGGGGCGCCCCGCGCCGTTATTCGGAGCAGCATTGTAGGATACCAAAACCAGTGCGGCAACTTACTGGACATCACCTTGGTGCCATCGTTCTGCTGCCTTGGAACTATTCGCGCAACAGTTTGCTACTGATGACCCACCCCCCGCGACGCCCCATGCCGTTATTTGCTGGGTGGCAACTTACTAGACATCACTTTAGTGTCATCTAGATTTCAGCGCGTTCTGCTGCCTTGGAACTATTCGCACAACAGTTTGCTACTGATGACCCACCCCCCGCGACGCCCCACGCCGGAAATCTGGACGTTGTGCTGCGTTGGGACTATTCGCACAGCCGACCGCTACTTCGTTGTTTTTCCCTAAAAATGTTTATATGTTATTACTATTTTTGTTTTCTTGTATATATTTATAAATTATTAAAGTTTTATAATCTTACTACTTTGTCGGAGTGCTATATATTTTTAATGTGACACATAATTGTAAAAACTTTGATGTACAAAGAGTCATCCCTGGAATCTTCCGCTTCAGGCTCGGTCCCCTCCCCAATCACAATACAGGATGGTTTTCAGATAATAGCAACGCTTCTGCTGTGACGGATCTCATCGAGTGTGGGCCTTGATCTACTATAACTCCTTTGAAGAGGGGTGATTCTTTACAGCTGTGGCCATAAACTACATCTGCAGGGCTAGCTGATACCCTAGGACCAGCCTGGACAATCGGACACAGAGGAAAAGGAGTATCAGAGGGTGCGGTAGTGAATAGGGCGAAAGAGAGGTGTCGGGCGGGCACAGGGTGTGATTCTCAGGGAAGAGCAGCGCAGATGGGGGGAGGTTTATTACCCATGCATAAGACAGAGAGCGGGGGTGACCACTGCCTGGGGGAGATGCTTGCGAGGGTGGGGAGCCATGCTAAGGATCGACAGCGTGCACAGAGTGGGTCTGGTCAAGGCATCTAAAATGGCTGCCGTGCACGACAAAAGTGTGGCATTTGAAAAACGACAAGATGGCGCAGACAATGTTTTTCAACACTTCCTGATTTCCTTCGAATCGAACGTTAACAGACGTTGGGGCATATTACCAAAGTTAAGCGATATTTATCCCTAACGATGCTTAGCAACGATTTTTTTACCGTCAGAAATTATCGCAGATAAACCTTGCTATTATCAAGGTTTATCGGAAATACGATAAAAAACGACCGCAATGCATTAATATCGCTGAAAACTCAGCGATATTCATGCATTACCGAGCTAATGCTCTTAGCCATGTTATCCACCTCCCATTGGATAACATGGCTAAGAACTGCTCAGGGCAGGTGGTAGCTTTTGGAGATATTCGCGCTTATCTCGAATATTTCCAAAAGTTGATAATAGGAGATAGCGATGTTAGCGACTGTTTCCAGTCGCTAACATCTTGGCATGCCCACTTTGCATGTCATTAGTGATAAATATCACTCACATGCAAAGTGGGGCCCAAGATGGTCGCTATCTTCTACTAGCCGTCGCTAACTGGTGTTAGCAACAGCTAGGTAATACACATATAATTTTATCTCCGCGAAGCGGAGCGCTGTTACAGATATATATCTTGTTTCTGAACGTTAATTTCTCAAAATGCACTGAAGCACATATATTGAGACCTAGCAAAGGCACATCGGGCTACCAGTCCCTACAATTTTGCCAAGTTTCGTGCAAATCCATTCAGCTGTTCGATCCTACCGAGAGACAAGATGGCGGCCGCTACGGACTGTTTGGAATGTTTACAGACACCGGAGAGCCAATCAGCTTCGCTTCGCAAAGCTCCGTAACGCGAAAAGTACGCGAAGCGGTGCGTTGTTACAGATATATATCTTTTTTTGAACGTTAATTTCTCAAAATCCACTGGAGCACATATATTGAGATCTAGCAAAGGCACATCGGGCTACCAGTCCCTACAATTTTGCCAAGTTTCGTGCAAATCCATTCAGCTGTTCGATTATTATTATTTTTATTTTTTTTTGCCCCGCGGGGCCCTTTTAAAACCTCCACATCAAACCTAGGGGGTGAGCGACAATGTACTATGCCCCCTTATGGTCATTTGCCCCTTCGCTTTGGCCTCCTCTTGTCTCTCGATCCTACCGAGAGACAAGATGGCGGCCGCTACGGACTGTTTGGAATGTTGACAGACGCCGGAGAACCAATCAGCTTCGCTTCACAAAGCTCCGTTGCGCGTAAAGTACGCGTCCTGGGACGCTGCCAGGTCCGCTGTTAGAGATATATATCTTTTTTTAAACGTTAATTTCTCAAAATCCACTGGAGCACATATATTGAGACCTACAAAAGGCACATCGGGCTACCAGTCCCTACAATTTTGCCAAGTTTCGTGCAAATCCATTCAGCCGTTCGGGCTAAAAGTGAGGCCAACCGCCCTATGGAAAACTCAATGTTAAAAACACGTTTTGGGACCCCCCTTTTTTCTCGGCCCCCCCTTGACGAACCCCCCCCAAATTTTCAAGGGATGCTCAGAAACAAAATGTGCCATTTTCCTGAAAATTTCAGCCAATTCCGTCCACAAACGCCAAAGTTATTAGACATAGAATTTTCAAAAAACCCATAGAGAAAAAATCCTAACTATATATACCTACTGGCGACCGCCAGTAGGTAATATATATATATGTGTGTATGTATGTATGTATATATATATATATATATATATATATATATATATATATATATATTACCTACTGGCGGTCGCCAGTAGGTATATATAGTTAGGATTTTTTCTCTATGGGATTTTTGAAAATTCTATGTCTAATAACTTTGGCGTTTGTGGACGGAATTGGCTAAAATTTTCAGGAAAATGGAACATTTTGTTTCTGAGCAGCAACTGAAAATTTGGGGGGGGTTTGTCAAGGGGGGGCTGAGAAAAAAGGGGGGTCCCAAAACGCGTTTTTCCCATGTTAATTTCCATAGGGCGGTTGGCCTCACTTTGAGCCCGAACGGCTGAATGGATTTCCACGAAACTTGGCAAAATTGTAGATATTGTTTGCCCGATGTGCCTTTGCTAGGTCTCAAGATATGTGCTCCTGTGAATTTTGAGTAAATTAGGTTTAAAAAAAGATATATATCTAGAGCCGCGCCCCGGTGCGCGTACCTGGGAGCGCTCTGGGCGCGCCACGCGACTTGCGCACGGCAAGCTGATTGGTTCTCGGGTGTCTGTAAACATTCGAAACAGTCCGCTGCGGCCGCCATCTTGTGTCTCGGTAGGATTGAGACACAAGAGGTGGCAAAAATCAAAGGGGGAAATGAGCAAAAGGGGGCAGGGTACACCCCCCTGACCCCCTAGTTTTGATGTGGGGGCCATAAAAGGGTCCCGCGGGTAAAAAAAAAAAAAAAAATTTAAAAACGATTTTCGCGGGGGGAGGGCCAGGTACGCGCACCGGGGAGCGTACGGGGGAGCGTACCATGGAGATAAAAAATGATACTTTTTTAAAAAAAAAAATAGCATTTTTTTATAAATTGGAGGTAGTTCTGAAAAGAACTTTGTTTTTGTTGTTTTATATTTTTTTTAGACTTTTTAAAACGATTTTATATATTTTTGGGATTTTTGACAGGGGAAAAACAAAAACAGGGATTCCAAAACTGCTCAACAGGAGCAAAAAAATGTGAAAATTTAGGGACTGGCAGGGCAGCGGTGTTGCTGTTTCTTTATGGCAATGAGTTCAACACTCTGCTCCCCATAGCAGAGCAGTTCGTCACACTCCGTGCACAGAAATTTGATGCCTGCAAACACCGGCTGAATGTTAGGGACCATTCTTCCACGGGGTGGTCCCGAAGGTGTTGCTCCACCAGTGGAGGTGCTGCCGCCATCTGTGGGTAAATTCCGTGCCAGCTCTCTGACACTCTCCCTGGCAAAGTTGTTAGGGTGTCTTCTTTTCACATGCCTGATTAAATTAGCATTTCCAAAACTATATTTTTTCAGAGGATTGCCTCTGGATAAAGTACTACCACATATTTTGCAGGTTACTTTTGGAGCGTTTACTTTTTTTTGTCCTTCAGGGATGTCATAGAATTTCCAGATGAAATGTTTTTTTTCCTTCTGCTGAGGAGGGTCCTCATCTAAAAATCCGTCGGAATCACTGCTGGATGACTCTCTTGCAGCCATTGCTGTAGATCAGAAAAGTAGGAGATGAACACAGTACACAGAACAGCTCTTGCTCTCTCCAAGTACAAAGCAATAGTGAGAGAAATGGGTGGGTTTCACACAATTTGGAAAAAAAAAAGTTATGAACCAATGAAAAGTGTTATTTTAAAGTCACATGGTTTGACGCGCTTACGCTACGCGCCCCGGGGCGCGTCCCGGGGCGTGTTTCGTAAGCGCATCAGGGCGTTTACGTTGCGCGATCGTATGCACTTCCGGGTGCGCTTACGCGGTGCGTCATAAGACGCATCTCGCGGCTACGCGATACGCGCTTATGACGCAAGGCGTGGCGGCTACGCAATACGTCACGATGTTGTTTTCGTTCGCGGCAATAGCGCTATCGGGACGCTCATCAGTACGCGCCACGGGGCGCGCCGCAAGATTGCGCTTACCCGTGCGTTCACTGGTCCGCGCCCCGGTAGCGCACCAAAAAGAATAAAAAAAAAAAATGACATAATTATGCAATATAAAATTCGATTTAAAATTTATTATTTTTAAAAACTATAAAAATTTGCTATTAAAAAACCTATGAAATTCACTGAAAAAACCATAGGTTATAGACCATATACAGTTAGGAATTAGCATTTACAAAACCTTGAACATTCACTGAAAAAACCATAGGTTATAGACCATATATAGTTAGGAATTAGCATTTACAAAACCTTATTTTACTCACACAAAACCATTGAAATTCCATATATAGTTAGTTGCACTAACTATATATCGCGCACCCGCAATCCACTGCTGATGATGTCACATATTACATCATTCATGACATGGTCAGTGACATCACTGATGACATCACTGATGACATCTCAAATGACATCACTGATGACATCTCATTTGACATTACTGATCACATCACTGATAACATCATTCATGTGATGATACGATGAACCTCTTCAGACTCTAATATAACCTTAGATACACTCAGTGTAAACAGACACTCACAGACTGTCACTCATCCATGGAGTTACTCACACACCTAGTCAGTCATGCAAAGAATCGATCACTCCTCCATTTCATCAACTATATAGTTATACACACCTTACTTATTGAAACATATAATAACACATATTTACTCTGTTATACAATCCCTGATACAAGTTCACAATGATCCATAAAGCCACTCACACATTCACTGGCTCTTATGCACAGTTATTTATATATGTCAACTCTCACATGTACTGTGTTTTACATATGTACTTACTTTGACATGTAGCACTGAGATATCCATTCACTCACCAATACACTCATGCACACAGTCAACCGCCCATACAGCTGTTTCCACATGCACTTTTGAACCCATACATCTAGTGAATCAACTGCTCACACATCTATGCACAGAGTCATACACCTCCCAGACACCCACACACACACTCAGTCTCCCATACAAATACTTGGGCAACTAATCAATAACCCATATAGTTAGTCATATAGCTAATGATCAACACATGCATCAGATTACAGAACAACAGACACAATGATGCACAATTTAAAACAGTTTAGTCACTAACCCATGCACTCAGTGAGACACATTTAATCACCTCACTTATACAGTCAGTCATGCACCTACTAAATCCTTCATCCAGACACTTATACATCCACTCATTCTTCAATATGTAAGACATATTTTAACTTTACAGAAACATACAGTCACTGGATGTTGTCATCAGTGATGTCATCAGTGATGTCATTTGAGATGTCATCAGTGATGTCATCAGTGATGTCACTGACCATGTCATGAATGATGTAATATGTGACATCATCAGCAGTGGATTGCGGGTGCGCGATATATAGTTAGTGCAACTAACTATATATGGAATTTCAATGGTTTTGTGTGAGTAAAATAAGGTTTTGTAAATGCTAATTCCTAACTATATATGGTCTATAACCTATGGTTTTTTCAGTGAATTTTCAAGGTTTTGTAAATGCTAATTCCTAACTATATATGGTCTATAACCTATGGTTTTTTCAGTGAATATATATATATTTACAAGGATAGGCAAAAACAGGGACAGGCCTGATATAGAAGTAATACTAAAGACTTTACTATTTCTTTTATTTCTAGCCTGTCCAGGTTTTTGGTCCTCAAAATCTGGCCACCCTAACTTGTGGCATGTGGATGATCTCTGGAATTGATCCCTACACCTCTACTGAGTTGCCATTTCTCTCTCCTATCACTCTTGCTAGCATTAGAATCCTCGGTGAATAAAATTCACAACTCTGGTAAAATACGAGGTCTCAAGACAAGATCTACAATTATTGAATACATTCTGTTTTCATAGGTCATTTTAGTCTCCTTTGCTAATGCAGAATTCTCCCTCTCAAATATAATGTACAACAAAGATCACTAATCTTTAATTTTCATTTACATTGTACGCTACATTACACCTATAGCACTGACCTTTCATAATGAGGATACAAACAGCAGTGGTCTAGTAGGTAATTAAAATGTTTAAATATTTGTACTACTAAGATTGCCTCTATTAGTCCTATATCAGCATTATCTATATACATGAGTTTCTTCTTAATTAAAATTGAAAGAACATTTACTTTATTCATACATAGTTTAAGTGCTTCTGTGACATAATATCGAGGATAAAAATGTTGCGATAGTAAAACCCACCAACCAAATATCAAGGAAACAAATATAAACTTTCCATACTTTCTGCGCAAAGTACAAAAATATTTACTGCCAAAATATAGTGGAGTAAATACTGCCATATATAGGTAGGTATATTGAATGTAAAATATATAATATTATATCAACTTTAAAAAACAATTAAATAAAGTATAATAAAACCATTAAAAAAAGGTTTAGAAAATGTACATACAATATAAGTCCAAGATGTTTACACCAGCCTTCTTTGGGCCCAGACAGTGGTCATGTGTTCCCGGGTGTGTGCACCTGTAACATAAAGTTCAGCTCCCTGGTCATCAAACAGAAGAAAGGACTCACTCACGGGATGCAATGCCCTATGTGACTTATTGAGCAAACTTCAAAACATCCAATGCTGAATCTGCAAGTGCTTGTTCATGGCTAAAGAATAATTAAATCACAAAAGCTCATTTAAAGAATACGTTCATGCACTAAACACAAAAGATGGAAAAAATTCAGTGTATCACGGACTCCATCTTGAAATAGACCTATAATACATCATAAAGATCAAAACATTGCTAACACTATACATTAAAAATTATACAAAAAGTGAACACATACAATGGAATTGTTAACATTAAAAAATAATGTAATAAAAATAAAATTACACCAGAAAAATAAATATATACAAACAAAATGAAAAAAACAACAAAAATAACTTTCAACATAAATTCACAAAAGATTTATGTTAAAAAATGAAACAAGTAAAAATAATTCAATAAAAAAAATTGACTTTGAAGGGGTCAGAATTATTATTCCCATTCTAAACTAAGCAACTGTAGAGAAAGTGTTGGAATTTTAGGCATAAAAGTTACTATTACCACTTCAATTTGAGCAACATTAAGGACAGTGTTAGACTTTGGAGTGGTCACATTTATTACTCCCTACTCCATGGTAAGCAAAAGAAAGGAATGTGTTGAACTTTGGAGGGGTATATTTACTATTTTCACGCTAACCGGATCAAGAGTAGGGAACATGTTGGGTTTTGATGGGGTCATATTTAGAACTCACACTCCAGTCTCAGCAACAGTATGCAAAGGGTTGTACTTTGGAGAGGGTGAGATTTATAATTTCCACTTCAACATAAGTAACAGTATGTAAAGTGTTGAACTTTGGAGGATTCAAACTTACTATTCATGCTCCAACCTGAGCAACAGTAAGGAAAGTGTTGGAATTGGCAGGGCCAAATTTAATATCCCCAATGTAATGTAAGGAACAGTACGGAAAGTGCTGGACTTTGAGTGGTCAGATTTACTATTTCCACTCCTAAACTAAAAAAAGAATACAGATCAAAGCAAAAAAATACATTTCAACAAATAGTTTTAAAACGCTGTAATGATTGTAATGTTATATGGTTTATATAAATAACTAAAATGTAAGATAACATAAAAAAGATCATAAATGACATATTAAAAAGTGTTTACCAAATAAAAACATAAAGAATTACATATTTAAAACACCCACAACTCTACTACTCTAAAATCACAACACCCACAAAAAATAAAACATAATACTAGTAAACATAACAGTAGACAGAAATTTTCAAATAATAATGCTATAAAAACATAATGCAGTTTATATGTATTTAAATATATATACTACAAAAAACTATTACATCCTTTGCCTAATCCATTATCCAAGTAACCAATTCAAAATTACAACAATAAATTACCATTTAAAAAAATATATGTATTGAATAGTTTATACATAGCATAATGCACATTATTAATAACTAGATTTGCAAATTAAAATGCAATCCAAAAATTATAAATAGGGCTCCCGGTTTTATAGTATTTATTTTTTAACATTTCCGTCTGTATTTATCCATTTTTATTTTTGGGGCATTTTATCTGTATTCATCCATATTTATTTTATGTTTTGTTTACAACTGTAGTTGTAAAACTGTACATTTCCATATTTATTTAAATGATAGACGTGAACTCATACTTTGATTTCTGCGGTGTTTTAGCTATTCAAGTTGCCAAATATTATATAGCAGTACATCCACTGGCTAATATTAGCATTATACCACATATCGAAGTTGATACATGCACTTATTTAAAGAAATTTCATCCTGTTTTTTTAATTTCCCATGCTGTCCATCTGCTCCGCTGTTGGGCTATACTTCATGAAAAACAGCATGAAGAGTTGCCTAAAAGAAGCACATATTCTGTATTTATCCACTTTTTAAAGTAAATGCAGGCAGAAAACACATTGTTTTCCGTCTGTATTTATCTGTATAAATCTGTAAAAATGGAAAACAGGGAGCCTTAATTATAAACAATGATGAATATATGTGTGTATTAAAAAATTTCCCACCAATATCCCCTTTACAAACGTAACAACCCAACAATAAATAAATAAATACATTAAATAAACATGTCTCTAAATATATTATCAAAATTGAAAAAAATTATTACAGATAATACACATTAAAGCAACAATAACTTAATAACACAAAAAAGTAAAACGTAACAAAATAATTTAAACAATTACATAATATTGCATACAGCTTTATTCGAAAAATTATATGAATCTCTTATAAAAAGATATTTTTAACTGCAATATTCTGTTCTACACTATTCTTGACATCACAATATTTTTGGAATGAAATGTGTGGTTACCAATATGTTTTCAGTGATATTAAGGTTGTGCACCATCTATATATAACAAACCCATGCATCATATGAAGGAATTAAAAACCTTTATGGAAATTAGTTGAAGCCTGTGAGAAAATGGATTGTTGGTCAATTTGAGATGAACCCAAACAGCAACTACATTCCTTGTCAGAGTGAGGCACAAGTCAACCCTAAAGTAACCTGTGCTCAACCGTCTGGTAGCTTGGCACAGAGCAGTCAGGCTTAAATTAGAGGCAATGTGTAAACACTTCAAACAGTAATAAAGTGAAAGACACCATACATAAAGAATCCCGCACCATGTTAGAAAAATAGAATGTTCTTTAATGAATAAAACAAGACCAGAACGACAAAAATCCTATTCGTGGAACCGGAGATATGCAATTTTAAAGATTCTAGGAAAAATAGTGCCAAAAAGCACAAAGTGTCAACTGTGGACATCTGGTCATGCCACACCGGGACAAAGTTACAAGTTCAGGCCAACCACGATGGAGCGTGGGCCAGCTACAGGGACCCAATTAGGCCTGCTGAACAGAGTACCTTAAATCCTGGTTTGTGGAGCGTTGCGAGGATCCGCTTCCAAGATGTGTTGCACAGCCAAAGCAATGCATCTATTCAGAGGTGCATCAAGGCTGCAATGGGTTACCTCATTGTCAAGGATCCAGTTATGTGACCATGGGACAGGCTGCAGGCACCAAATGGCTACAGCAGACAAAATGGAAACTTTCTAAAAGTGGCATTTTCAAATTCACATTTTTTTAAATCCGACTTCACCATAAGTTAGGATTTTTCATTAAAATTCCAGAGACACCAAACATGAACTGGTTACCTGTTCCAATTTGGAAATTACACTAATTAAATGTAACAAGGAAACTCCAATGTTATAATATGGGAGAGGTAGGCCTTGCAAGAGGAAAAAATGAATGTAAGATTTTTTTAAGACATGTAAAACTTAAAAGTACGTCATACTTTTTAAACACATTACCTGCCAACCCTCTGGAAAGTCATGGTCCTACCCTAGGGGTGTCTTATATGTATTAACAAGGACTTAGCAAAAGTTTTTTTTGGCTAGGCTGAAATGGCAGTTTAAACACTGTGCACGCAATCTGCAATGGCAAGCCTCAGACATGTTTAAAGTGCTAATTAAGTGGGGGCCCATTTAGTGCCTCAGGCCCACTAGTAGCATTTGGCTTACAGGCCCTGGGCATAGGTAATGCCACCTTACTAGGGACATACAAGTGAATCAAATATGCCAATTGGGTATAAGCCAATCTAACATGTTTTAAGGTGAGAGCGCATGCACTTTAGCACTGGTTAGCAGTGGTAAAGTGTGCAGACTCCTAAGGGCAGCAAAAACAAAGTCAGGAAAAACAGGAGGTCTGAAGACATACATTTAGGGGGGGACCACACCAAGGATGCCAGGTTTAACAATCCCTCAGATTTATTTCAGGAAAATATATTTATTTGAGAAGGAGGCTAATCCATACACCCCCTATATACTCAAATCATGGGAGAGAATTTCCTGAGTTAAAAAGTCAAACAGTAGACTTAAAGTCACAGTTAATGAGAGGCTGCAGTGAAAAAAGATATTTGGGAAATAGAGTATACTGATAAATCCATCACCAATACTTATTATTCAAAGGCATACTCTATAAACATAAACAATTTGTTGAAAAAAAAAGAAAAGGTCAGGTGCTCCAACTGAAAAGGTGACACAGTGCAAGGTAATAATAAAAAGAGTGGGAGAGTGCACAGCACAGAGAATATATGCAAAAGCATGAATGGAATGGCTGTAAAAATAGACATTTAGTAGAATAGCAGCCGCCATCAATTGTTATTACTCCATATAGGTATAGAGTTTGTGACATTCTAAAATCATTATCATCAATGTTTCGCCCCTGAACGTAATACTTGAACTTAGGCCTTTAACAAGACAAGAAAAAGGTAGTACTCTATGCAGAAATGACACTGAATAGTCAAAGGTCTTCACAACAGTAATTTGACTGCACACATTTCTACAGATGTAAACTTGAAATAAAGTTGAGTCTGTCTGGACTGATGCACAAAAGGATTCAGATTCAATCACTTTTAGCAAATGATACTTTGTGTTTTTGCAGGGTGCTGCCTTTTTGTCACTGATATCAATGCAAATTTACTGGACTAATTTCTTATGGAACGGACACAGATATTAGTCAATTTCCTTTGATTTACTGGAAGAACTGCGTGGTATGCAGCAGATGATTGTGCTGTTAGAATCAAACAAAGAGCACAAGGAAATGTTCTAACTTGAGAAACTAAGATTGCTTAATTCTCTTCACACCCACATACTTAGTGCAAGCAGGAAACCCATGCAACTTTAATGACAATGATATGAAAGTTCATCAGTAGATGTTATTGTGACAGCAAGTTGGATAAAAACAAATGTGTCTTTTCTCAGGCACAATTTATGAAGCAGCAAATATTACTTGGAAAACACAATAGCTTAGATTAAGCCCTTCGCTGCTAGGCCTTTTCCCCTCCTGTGCTAAGCCTTTTTTTGGCGATTTGGGGTAGTGCGCGCTTAGGCCCCTGTAACTTTTTGACTACATAAGGTATCCACGTCAAATTTGCGTCCTTTTCTTCCAACATCATGTGGACTCTAAAGGTGCCCAGGGTTTGTGGATTCCCTTGCAGGGGTCCCAGACATTAAGCAAAATACAGTAAAACTTTAGTTTTTTTCTGAAAATTGGGAAAAACGGGCTGCAAATAAAAGCCTCTGGGGTTTTCCCTGCAAATGTTATCCAAAAAGGGTTTGTGGGGCTGAAATCTCCATTTTCTCAGCTTTTAGGGAATGACAGTCTTTTGTCAGAGAACCAACATTTTACACACAGTTTTGTCATTTTTCTGGGACGTAGCCTATTTTTGCTATTTTTAGAGCTTTCAACCTCCTTCCAGTTAATGGTAGAAATGAGTTGGAATGCAATAATGGATCCTGGAAAGCTATACATTTTAGACAAAATTCTGAATTCAGAAAGGGGTCATTTGTCTAATTCCATGAAGGTTTCTTTATAGAAACTAACAGTTAGATATTGGAATAATCGAAAATTAGTTGAAAAAAACAGTCTTTTGTCTCAACGTTTTCACCTGTAACTTCTTGTAATTTTGACAGCTGTTTAAAAGCAATATACCGTTACATCCGTTTGACCTTCCTGGTTGTGGGGATATATAGGACTTGTAGTTTCACCAAGAACCCGACGAACCCAGAGCCAAAAACTGAGCAGCAACTTGCAATGGTATTTTATTATTTACTGGTTATAGAGCACTTATTCTTGGAAAATGTATACATGAAAAAATCGGTATGAAAGACACCTATGTATTTCTGAATTGGGTACAAAATATAGAGTTTAGAAACAGTATATATTTGCACATTTTCAAAATTGGGAATACTCATACTAGCATGAGAATTATTGCTGACTTTTTCAAAAAGATTTTTTTTTTACACAATGTCTTTCATTGGGAAGGGAGAAATGCATGAAAAATCAATAGGTAATAACAGTTTATTTACAAATCTGAATTACCCTAAGTCTCCCGATAAAAACGGTACCTCACTTGTGTGGGTCGGCCATGTGCCTGCGACTGGAAACGGCGCAAAATGCAACGTGGTCACACCTCAATTTTGCAGTTAAAAATTGACCCTTTTATGGCAAAGTGCCTAGCTGTAGTTTTTGCACCCTAGCTCTGCCGGCACCTAGGGAAACCTAGCAAACCTATAGATTTTTGAAAACTAGACACACAGGGGAATTCAGGATGGGGTGACTCAGCTGCCTCCCACCAGGTTCTGTTACCCAGAATCCCTTGCAAATCTAAAAAATTGGGAAATAAAATGCATTTTCCTCACATTTCTGTGGTGGAAAGTTCTGGAATCTGCGTGGATCAACAGATTTCCACCCACCCCGCGTTCCTCAAAGTCTTAGAAGAAAAATTGTACCTCACTTGCCTGGATCTGCTAGTGCCTGCGACAGTAAACGGCTCAAAACGCAACGTGTTCGCACCGCAATTTCGCAGTCATTACTGGCCCTTTTTTGGCAAAGTGCCTACCTGTAGTTTTTGAACCCTAGCTCTGCTGGCACCTAGGGAAACCTAGCAAACCTATACATTTTCGAAAACTAGACACCCAGGGGAATTTAAGATGGGGTGACTCAACTGCCTCCCACCAGGTTCTGTTACCCAGAATCCCTTGCAAACCTAAAAAATTGGGGAAGAATACGCATTTTCCTCATATTTCTGTGGTGGAAAGTTCTGGAATCTGCGCGGATCCACACATTTCCACCCACCCAGCGTTCCCCCAGGTCTACTGGTTGGATTTGGCACAAGGGTGAGTGATGGTTCAGTATATACCATTGTATTAGCAAGTGATTTCACAAAAAATGAAATACACTGTTAATAATGGAAAGGACAAGAAAATGAACCATTGACTCACAGCTCGTGAGCTGTAAAGCCACGAAAAGGCACCAACCGCTTTACAGGCCATTCATACACCTTTCATACATGTGACACATACAAAACATTCACACCGCCAGTCACGGACCCATCACATTACTACACTTCTACCAGCCGACAACGCTAATCAAGGGCCCATCACTTTCACACGCCCACATTCCTGACACAGCAACTACACAACTCATGGATTACATGGAGTGGCGCTCAACTAGCACTGTGTGTAGTAACCAGCATTAAGTCACTTCCCACACACCTCCAGCCAAGCACCAGTCCACGCACACCACCAGCCAAGCACCAGACCACACACACCGCCAGTCAAGCACCAGACCACGCACACCGCCAGCCAAGTACCAGTCCACACACACACCGCCAGTAAAGCACTAGTCCACAGACACCACCAGCCAAGCACCAGTCCAGGCACACCACCAGCCAAGCACCAATCCAAACACAACGCCAGGCAAGCGCAAGAGCACGCACACCGCCAACCAAACACCAGACCACGCACACCGCCAGGCAAGCACCAGTCCACACACACCGCCAGGACAGCACCACTCCACACACACAGCCAGCCAAGCACCAGTCCAGGCACACCACCAGCCAAGCACCAATCCAAGCACACCAACAGGCAAGCGCAAGACCATGCACACCGCCAACCAAACACCAGTCCACACACACCACCAGGCAAGCGCCACTCCACACACACCGCCAGCCAAGCTCCAGCCCAGGCACACCACCAGCCAAGCACCAATCCCAACACACCACCAGGCAAGCGCAAGACCACGCACACCGCCAACCAAACACCAGACCACGCACACCGCCAGCCAAACATCAGTCCACAGACACCGCCAGACAAGCACCAGTCCACAGACACCGCCAGCCAAGCGCCAAACCATGCACACCGTCAGACAATGGACACTACATGCAAACCAACATCATACTTTTGCTTTTTTTCAAAACAAATGAAAAACAAAAATAAATTGCAAATTGATACAAATCTACTAACACAACAACTAAATCTAAATACACTACACAAATGCCAACTTTGAAACTGAACAATAAGTTTTAAAGAATAGAGACCAGCCAGTTCACTTTACCACTCATGGATGCTCCCAAAAATTATTTTGCGTGTGGTACATTCTAAAACAAGCAGGTACACACAGCCCAGGGTTTGAAGGACAGTCGGGGCAGTACATACGAACCTCCTTCCGCAAACCTCTTCGCCAACAGACTCTACATCTCCGACTGGAAAAGTCTTTTGAGGTTGTAGGAGGAATTTGATCAGGAAAGTGGCGATCTTTCAATCTGGCAACATCCGCCACCACTCCAACTCTAGGAACACTTGCCTGTTCCACTAAAACAAGGCTGCCTATTACAGACTCCTGAAACTTTACAAAAGTCATCTTTGACTAAGGACAAGATTTCTAGAACACAACAAAAGCATTAAAGGTTGCCAAGTGGAAAATATGGATAGCCAACTTCTTGTACCAAATGTAAACCTTACGAAGAGCAGCATACGGTTCCAACCTCTGATCTACTCTGTCAACACCACCCATGTGCCTATTATAGTCTAAAATGCACACAGGTTTGCGCGCTTCTGCAACCTGACCGAAAACAGTCACCGGTTCAGTGCTTTCATCATGTATGGAAGTCAACATGTAGACATCTCTCCTGTCTGAAAACTTCACAGCTAGAAGCTCTTCACAACGCAATGCACTGCACTGTCCCCGAGCAAGCTTATGACAAACAAGTTCTTTTGGGAAACCTTTACGGTTTGAGCGGATTGTGCCACAAGCAACAGTGTCCACTTTGGCCAATTTCCTGAAACCGCACACCAGTGTAGAAGTTATCTACAAATAAATGATGGCCTTTGTTAAAAAATCCTCGACCAAGTTCCCACACAATTTTCTCAGTCACTCCAAAAGTCGACGGTCAACCAGGGGGGGTTAATCCTGGATTCCTTACCGGTGTACACCCTGAAATTAGAGACATATCCAGTCAGACTGTCACACAGCATATAAAGCTTAATTCCATAGCGTGCCCTCTTACTAGGAATGTATTGCCGAAATACCAAGCGGCCCTTGAACAACAGCAAAGACTCATCCACTGCAATTTCTTTCCCAGGATAAAAGATCTCAGGAAATCGATCAACGAAATGATCAATGACAGGCCGAATCTTGAAAAGACGGTCACAATCAGGGCGATCTCGTGGCAAAGCAGAACCATTGTAAACAAAATGCATCATCTGAAGCAGAAGCAAATACCTATCACGACTCATGACTGCCGGAAATATAGCTGTTGCCATCAAGGGACTAGTAGACCAATATGAAGCCATTGATGGTTTCCTAAGCAAGCCCATCAAAAAAGTTAAACCCAAAAAGTTTTTCATCTCCTCCAAATTTGTGGGAGTCCACCGGGTAGCTCTAGCGTGGGGCTTAAGGCTGGCACTGTTGACCCTCAAAAAATGTTCTGCAAACAAATTAGTCTGCTCTACAATCTCTGCCAAAAACACATCATCCATAAACAACTTGAAAAAATCAATTGGCAAAAAAATTTCAGTGTTCACCCTACACCCTGGAACACCAGTAAATTCAGGCAATGCCGGCTGCACCATGCCTGGTGCAACCCAGAGGTCAGAACATTCAACGTCAAGTCTTGCAGCCGCAGGCTGCCGCCCAGCTGCCTCTTGTCTCACTACACCAACTGGAAGTCTAGCAGCCCCAGGCTGCAGCCCAGATGCCTCTTGCCGCACTATCGGCACAGCAATGTCCTCCGCAACCACAGCACTTCATCCACACCAAAAGTAGCTTCATCAGCACTCAGAGTATCTTCATCATCAGATGAAGCCATGTGTAGAGAAAACTCACTACCTGAATCTTCACCTCCCACTTCTGGCTCAGAATCAGAGTCAGTCTCTGGACCATGGTCAGAGGAAGAATCAAAAAGCATTCCAACAACTTGCTGAGCAGTAATCCGGTGGCTAGCCATTATCCTTACAAAGGAAGGAGTCTGCACAAACAACTCAACAACCCCAACACTGTGCAAAGTAAGTAAAAAAATGTAAGCTTTTATCACAAAGATCTATATACTGAAAAAATATACAATTCACTTACAAGAGACAGCTACATTCACCAGCACCTACTCTGCAAAGACACAGCAAATAGGCAACGATATCCCACTAGAAAGAAGAAAAAAAAACTTACATCTACAGAAGTACACATCAAGAACAAATGCAAAACATGTTTTACAATCACAAAAAACAGAAACCAAACATACTCGTATTATTACACACTTTGCAAAAAAACAAATTACATTACAATTGAACAAAAAAGGTCTCTTACTAAACACATGCAACTACACAAACAGCAGAACAGCAGAGCCACCAGTAACGGAACCGCACACTGCAACAATCTAAAGAGAAAATAAAACAATACACATTAGAAGAAACAAAAACAACACACATTACAACAGGCTATGTCACAGGGTATGTCACAAATGGGGTGTCTGTCCCCATGGGGGACAGAATATAAATCTTTATAAATGTGGGCCCCCTGGAAGCAACCCTACAGAGGGCAGAGAGGCCAAATTAAGACACTAATCAGCCCCCAGAGGGGGCAGAACATATTTTTGAAAACAAATGGGCCCAAGGAAGCGACCCTTGGCCAAGGGGTCGCTTCCTATACAAAAAAAAAATCCCTGGTGTCTAGTGGGCTTTTCTACCCCCCCTGGGTCCAGAAATGGTAAAAAAAACAGCCGATCTGCCCCCAGGGGGCGCAGAACAGTCTAAAATATTTATATTGCCCCCTGGAAGCGACCCTTGCCCAAGGGGTCGATTCCTTTATAAAAAAAAATCCCTGGTGTCTAGTGGGCTAATCTACCCCCCCTGGGTCCAGATTCGGCCCAAAAAGCGGCCGATCTGCCCCCAGTGGGGGCAGAAAAGTCTAAAAAAATGATTTAGCCCCCTGGAAGCGACCCTTGCCCAAGGGGTCGCTTCCTTTATAAAAAAAGAACAATCCCTGGTGTCTAGTGGTCTTTTCTACCCCCCCCCCCCCCGGGTCCAGATTAGGCCCAAAAAACGGCCGATCTGCCCCCAGTGGGGGCAGAAAAGTCTAAAAAAATGATTTAGCCCCCTGGAAGCGACCCTTGCCCAAGGGGTCGCTTCCTTTATAAAAAAAGAACAATCCCTGGTGTCTAGTGGTCTTTTCTACCCCCCCCCCCCTGGGTCCAGATTAGGCCCAAAAAACGGCCGATCAGAAAAGTCTAAAAAACATGGTTTGCCCCTAGGAAGCGACCCTTACCCAAGGGGTCGCTTCCTTTATAAAAAAATATAACAATCCCTGGTATCTAGTGGGCTTTTCTACCCCCCTGGGTCCAGTTTCGGACCAAAAAACGGCCGATCTGCCCCCAGGGGAGGCAGAAAAGTCAAAAAAAAATTGTTGGCCCCTAGGAAGCGACCCATACCCAAGGGGTCGCTTCCTTTATAAATAAAATAACAATCCCTAGTATCTAGTGGGCTTTTCTGCCCCCCGGGTGCAGATCGGCCAAAAAAACGGCCGATTTGCCCCAGCAGGGGCAGAAAAGTCTGAAAATTAATTTGCCCCCCTAAGGAAGCGACCCTTGCCCAAGGGGTTGCTTCCTGCACACAAAATAAACACAAACAAACAATCCCTGGTGTCTAGTGGGGCATTCCTGGTGCACGATCGCGACGCTGTGCGCGATCGTGCACCAGAATGCCCTGCATTGGGACATCAGGGGAGAGGAAACACTGTTTCCTCCCCCCTGATGCCCCAAACAAAGATCTTTGGGGACCCCAACACTGGCCATCTGAAATGGGTACCCCCCCTACCCCTGTCGCGCATGCCCGCAACCTGGGAGTCATTATTGACGACTCACTCAGTCTACACCAGCAAGCAGTAAAAACTTCATCCACCTGCTTCGCCATATTGAAATGGCTTAAAAAGATCTGCTGGATGCTACCTGAAAACACCAAGAAAACAGTTGTCAACGCCCTGATCACATCCAGATTAGATTATGGCAATGCTCTGTACCTGGGGGCAAATAAAGCTACTGTCCTCAGGTTACAGTCAGTACAGAATGCAGCAGCCAGACTACTCTGGAAAATTCCCATCACTACTCCAACTACCAAATACATTAGGAAACTACACTGGTTAAAAATTGAAAATCGGGTCAAATTCAAATCCCTATGTTTCATGCACAGGATTTCCACCAACACCGCCCCAAAATACCTACAAAGCCTGATGCGCCCCTACCGTCCTTCTAGATCTCTTCGGTCCTCTATGGCAAATAATTTTGAAATCCCAAAGATCAAGTTGTCACGCATGGGTGGCAAGTCCTTTTCTTTTCTAGGACCCACACTTTGGAATTCAATGCCACACACATTGCGGTCTGAACCAAGCTACATCAAATTCAGGAAAGCCCTAAAAACATGGCTATTCAACATCTAATTCCTGTAACCGCATTGACACTGGGATCTGTCGCGCCGGGAAACCCTTTGCTGGGTAGCTGTGCGCCATATAAATTCAAACAAATAAATAAATAAAAAAAGGCACCGAGAAACGGGCCCCCCGCCCCACCGGAGACCACTTCACTTACCTTGCAGCTGGACGCGCTGGAAACAAATGGCTTCCAGCGCGTCCAGCGCTTCCTGATGACGTCGAAGCGCGCTGTGCGCGCTGACGCTACCAGGAAGCGTGGGGGGCCAGGGGGTGGCAGCGGAAAGTCTTCCACTGCCACCTCTGGTAAAGGCACCAAGATCGATGCCCCACCAGCGATCCCCCGAGGGCTGTGCCGATGACGGAGCGGTTCCGTCATCAGCACAGCCCAACCGACGCTGATGACGGAACCGCTCCGTCATCAGCGTTGAAGGGGTTAATAATTGCCGTGGCAGATTGAGAAAGATGAGTGATTGAAAAAGCTAACAGAGCCCTACAGTACCCTTGGAAAATATGTTACACACAGGGTTCAGTTATAAATTAAGTTTTGAGTTAGCAAGTAGCCTCAATGCTGTCACAGTGCAATATTCACAACAGAGAGATAACCATTACTTAATAACACTGTCTGAAATATTTGAGTTCTCTACTACAAGTAAAATAATGTGAATTTAATAAGTTTCACACAAATGGTTTATTTGTCAGAATGGGACCTTGAAATGTAAACAATGCTCTTTCCTATCAGAATAGAGTGAGCAAGTGTAACTTTCCATCAGTTCATTAGGCCCAACAACCTGTGAAATTGGTAGCCACATAGATTTTAAAGTGCTTTTCAGATGAACCCTGTGAAAAAAAATATTCAGTTTTGGTATTAGAAATGGACATACGATGTTCATTAAACCTTATTCTCTTGCAGAATATTTTCGCTCACATCATATAAGATGGTCTCCTCCCAGTATGCCAAGTTCATAGAAACGCATCTTAAGTATTTTTTCCCCAAGGAAGATCACAAAGCATATTACACATAGGCAGTCAGGTTTATTAAACTTGGGACAATTTAGAGGGAGTAAAAAAGATATGAGAAAAAAAGGAGAAATGAAAATAGAAAAACTAATAATAATTTGTGGGTTTGCCCCGAATCAGATAATACCACTCGCGAGAGGACCTGATCAGACCCACTGGAATCTTGTTCAGGTTTTCTCAAATGTCTTAATTGAACAAGGGCCGCGTGCTTTAGCAACTGCTTGTTTGAAATCATGTATTTGACATGGCCCGTGCATCTAAAAGCAGGGGCGATGAGGCGGGGGTGGGGGTGGGGAATTTCGACAGACGATGATGAGGGAAAATCAAATAAATAAATAATCAGGCACTAACAATAGCAATTTCTACTAATGAGCCAAGGTATATGTCAAATCCCCCTTTATGCCCAAACAGAAGATATTGTAGTCCCAATCGAAGTTCACACCCAAGCCGGTCTGCTAACAATTGAATCACACCTCCCCAATACATATTGAGCGAGGGGCATTCCACAAACATATGGGATAAGTCGGAGGCATAGTGGCGGCACCTCGGACAGTATGACTTCTCCGTGGCTTGAGACGGCGCCCATTTAGTGATATGATTAGGTGTCTAATACAGCGTATAAATGGTTTTGAAATGCTGTAACTTAAGATTGACAGATACCATCAATTTTTCTAATACAGTAAGGGCCTCCTGAATTTCTGTGACCGTAACTTCAGTTGCTAGACGTTGACTACAACCTGAAGCTATCCTCAGACTGTCATCTTGGACATATGAGAGTAGCTTCTGATAGAACGAACTTATAGTTAATACACCTGTCGTCAAGTATAAAGAGATGAGGATTTCAGGTGGGTCTTGAACGATAGCCAGTTTACAGCCATATAGTAGATAATCCCACACCTGTAAGTACTTTAAAGAAAGTGGTGTGGGAGCTCGTACTATTACCACAGTGAAGTTAAAGGTCCAAAATCCTTGAGAATCATATAGATGTCCTAGAATATATAGGATGAACCTCTGAGATATGATTGGTACTTCATGTCAACAAAAAAATGATGCGGGAATGTAAATGGATGATAATTTGTGCTACACTCTGATGTTGCTAAGACTGTCAGCATGATAGGGTTATGGTCAGAAGTCATCTTGGGACATACGTCCATATATGCATCCCCCAATAACTGTTGTTGGGCAAGAATCATAGCAATATGTGAATAATGCTTATGAGGGGAAGAATAGAAGGTATAGTCTGGCTCAGTGAGATACAGTGTTCTCCATACATCCGCTAATCTATGCAAACATATGAGTTCCAAGATGAATGCCCGGGTTTTTACCATTCTTACATGCGCTCGTTGGTGTGTAGTATCGATGTTATAGTCCATTATACATTCAAAATCCCCCATTACTATTAGCTTGCCAGTATAGTCCAGTAGCCCAAAACTTAAGTGGTCACATACATTGAGAGTGTCCATATTTGGACCGTAGACTACACAGATAGTAACCTTATATTCTAATAGTGTCACCGGGGCTCTGGCCCACCTTTCCTTAGAGTCTGCTGTGGTTATCAAAATGTTGACAATCGTGTTTTTTAACTTCATTATGGCCACGCTCCGAACCGACATTGATTGTGAAGTACATAGAAGGATATCATACCCCAACTGTTTAAGTGAAGCCTGATCCTTGTATGCAAGATGTGTTTCAAATACTTCTAATATATGTGGTTTAAAAATGTTCCGTTCTTCTTTGACTAATTGTTGATTTTTAGCCTGATTTAGAGCCGCAACATTCCAACATATATATTTCAATGTAGACATTGTTAAGGAAAATTATGTTATGCCCTGTATGCCACACATTCTTCTCTTTCAAAATGTATTTGACTGTCAGATTCAGAAACAGCTGACTCCCTAACCGACAACTTCTAATCACAAATGTTGTGACCCTTGTGTCCCTCCCACCCCAACCCCACCCTCCTCCATTCCTAGAGAAGGAATCAACCACCCTTTGACTGTCCATCATATGACAAGCCTGATGGGAGGGCTCCTTCTGGAACCCCCTGTCAACAGATCCCACCTACAGAGAATGGAAAAAGGAAGAAGAGATACGAAAAGGTAGAGAGCGGAATAGAAGAGAAAGAGAAGAAAAAACCAGAATGAGGACATATTATTGTCAACATCCAAAATACTCGGATACACTTCACGAATGAGAATTTGAATATCTGACTTAGAACGAGTCAAAGATAGGTACAAAGTTTACTAAAAGGCGGGTTTTCCACTGGTTTAAAGCAAACATAGCCTCCTGCTCTATATGAAATAACTGAGAATGACCATCTTTAATCACTTTAAGACGGCTCCAGTAAGAAGACCAGTGCTCCAACGGCCTTCAATGGGTCCATTAGCTGACGCAGTCTGCATCAGATGCAGTGGAGAAGTGTGGCTCAATGGTTAGAGCGGCAGACTCTGATGCAGAGGTCTAGCCCGGGACCAGGGTTCAATTCCCCGCCTCGGCGGGTCTTGGGCTCAAAATTCCACAGACCTGATAATTCTCGCCTCGGTGCCTATTCCAATCATGGAGTCCCACTCTGCAACTCTGGGCAATAGCTTGCTTAATCTCCACAACGGCCCCCACAACGCTAAGGATGCCTGGCCTCCACCTTGGGGGTGCCCAGGAGTGGACACCTCACAGGGAAAGTCAGGATGGGTTCCACAGCGTTATTCGTACAAGCGCCTTGAGACCCTTGCGGGTGAGTAGTGCGCTATACAAGTATCAATTTACATTTACATTTACACCACCGGTCCATCGTAATTTTACACAGATCAGACCGTACAAAAATAGACAGGGATCCAGCTACAATAGGTGGACAGGACGGGCTTTCATAAAGATAGCTTGACTTAATAGGAAATTGCCTACGAATATGAGGATGGGCCGAGGTGCGAAGGCTTTGACTGGGCAGGTTGCGGAATGAAGAGAGGCAATCTATGAGCCAGTTGAATTTGTGAGTCCAAATCCCAGTCAGCCAGATCCGGAAAAGCCTGTTGGAATAGGTTTACAATGAAAGTTCAGGAATCATCTCCCTCCTTCCCTTCTGGTACACCTAAGACCCTTAAGTTGATATGCCGCTGCCTACTCTCCAAGTCTTCAACTTTGCTTCGGGTCAGAGCCAATTGTCCCTCCTGTGTCCTAATTAATTTGGCAGAGGCTGAACATACTTCCTTAGCCCTCGCTACCCGCTGTTGAAATTCAATAACTTCTGAGGAAAGTGCTGCGACTTTGCTTGATACTTCTGTTAGTAATTGCTGTAGCACCATGTTGTCTGCTTTAATTTGTGCATAATGTTCCTGAGTCATGTCATGTCATGTCATGTCAAAAGTTCTTATATAGCACAGCTTATCACTGTAAGGTCTCAAGGCGCTTGTCCCCGAACATTGCAACTGCAAAAATTGGAGAATGGTAGATAGTCAGGGTTCTTTCGCTTCACATTACTCTGCCTGGTCCAGAGTGTTGATACCAGATTATATACCCGTAGGCAAGAGCCCCAATGACCCACTCCCCGGAGAACCAGACTTTTTGTGCAGTCTTGGACTTAGAGTATCAGCTCAGCTGAAGTCCATATTTGAAACTAAAGACCTTTCAGCGGCAGACAGAAGTGTTGTGCTGAGCTTCAGAGCCGAGACTAGATAACCAAGAGAAGTTATCGCTCTGAGCTGTGACCCATTTCCACAGTGGGCTATACTTAGAGCAGGCTTTCAGTCCAGTTGGGGCTAGGTTACTGCCATGCTTGCTATCTTGCCCCTCTGTGTTTTCTTTATTACCACCTCAGCATCTCAGTGCTCTTGCCTTGCTCTGTATTTTTTCATGCATCTTCACCTGCTTTATACACAGATTGTGGTGTAGGCTTGGGAGACACCCGTATTGACCCTTGCTCTTGACCCAACTGGGTCTCTAACCCCACAGTGTTTAATCTCTGCAGGGGGTTATTGTTCTCTAGATGTTGTATGTGTTTCAAAGTTGTTGTTTTTAATTCTCTGTAATTCTCTGCATGGACCTACAGTTTGCATGAACTTCTCACAGAAAAGAAACATTGGCATAGCTTTGTGTAAGTTTATATTTTCTTGAACATGGACAAGAAAACAATTTTTCCCAACATGGATCTTTCCGTGGGATGGGGTAGGGAAACTAGTTTTCCAAGCCTCTGACTGTACCATACCCCATTTTTCCAGAAGCAAGTAATATGGTGTCTATTTGTAATTGACAAAGTCTAGATTAAGGCTTTGCCAGTCAGATCTCTGAAATCAGGCCAATAGAAAAGAAACAGCAAATACTATTTAACATTTATAGTGTATTTAGCTTACTCCTAAAAAAGACCTTCATTACTTTTGATGCTTTCTGTGTAGCTCTAAAATTAGTCATGCTCCTGCGCTCGTTAGACTCAAAACCTTACTATCCTTTCCGACCACTGGGACTGGAGAGCAGTGTGCTGAACACACACATGAAATATTTTGTCATTTCTCTGTACACTCCTTTTGTGTCACCGAAAGGTGCACAGAATGTGGGCTGGCCCACAAACTCTATACTGCAGAGGTGGCTGACAGTATTCTAGAAGGAAGACTTTCACTGCAGACCACCACTTCGATCTGAGCTGTTGACGCTGAGCTTTAAAAAAACAAATAACACTACAGAGTTCCAATATCAGTGACATAAAATCATATGTGGAACAAACACAGGGGCATATTATCAAGGGGGTTTATCTCCGCTTTTTTGGCTTTAAAAGCCAAGAAAGCGGAGATAAAATTATCTCCCTATTACCAAGCTGTCGCTAACACCAGTTAGCGACAGCTAATAGGAGATAGCGACCATCTTGGGCCCCGCTTTGCATGTCAGTGATATTTATCACTAATGACATGCAAAGTGGGCGTGCCAAGATGTTAGCGACTGGAAACAGTCGCTAACATCGCTATCTCCTATTACCAACTTTTGGAGATATTCGCGCTAAGCGCGAATATCTCCAAAAGCTAACACCTGCCCTGAGCAGTTCTTAGCCATGTTATCCAATGGGAGGTGGATAACATGGCTAAGAGCATTTGCTCGGTAATGCATGAATATCGCTGACTTTTCAGCGATATTCATGCATTGCGGCCGTTTTTTATCGCATTTGCGATAAACCTTGCTAATAGCAAGGTTTATCTGCGATAAAAATCGCCGATTTGCGGCGATACTTTTTGTCTCTAAACAAGTTAGAGACAAAAATTATCTCTATTGGTTGGTAATATGCCCCACAATTTTTCATGCTGACATCAAGCGATACCAAAATGCACATAACATTTTGTTCCATTGTGTCTGCTTCTAATACCAATTACTTAGAAGGATTTGGACTTACCTTTTCAAGCAGACGAAACAGCCAAAATGGTGGTGTTTCCTTGAACTAGCGCTTGCTTATTGCATCAGGTATACCCATTGGGTTTCTATCCAGTGATACGCATTTTAAACATACATGCCAATAGACCCGATTCAGGTGGGAGACTACCGATTTTTCAAGCCAAAATGTGCTTTATTTTAGCTGTCTCCCGCCTGACTTTGCATTTTCTACAATAGAAGTCAATGGGGAATTTTCATTCTCCCGATTTTGTACTTTAAATCTCCCACGTCCCTGTCCTGAAATGTTGGCATGTATACATTTAGTGAGCTGCTGGTGCCAGGATGAATTATGCCCCACCAGACTTAAGACTGGCATGGACTCTCCACACATTACCCTGTTGTGCTGCACCAGGGTGGAATAATGACTCTCAAACTTAAAGCTTCATGTAGAGTGTGGCGGATGCAGGACATCTGCTGCAAGTGGTGGAAGGCCAGTCCACTGCTCTTACAGTTCCACTGCCCTATTTAAAGATGGCGGAACAACTGGGCTTCCAGTGCAGGGTCTCGGCTGGCTCTGCCACAGCGTCATCTTTTTGTCGGCATCATAAGGCCTCCAGGACTTCAGTGAAAGGCACGGCTTCCCAGGCGGGAAAAAAAATATGCACGAGAGGCATTGGGAGAAAACAATGTACTCGTCAGCGGAATTTCTTTTTGGTTTTTGTGAAAAACACGCTTAGATTTGGCGTTTTGTTTCTGGAAAAAAAAACATGTCTTTTGGGCTGTCATGACATCCAGGGGTGGGGGAGGTGAGGCTCCCGCTACAGGAGAGGATTGGCTGTCTGTCTGTCAAAATGTGAATTTAAATAAGCCCCTTAGTGTTTAACCCTGTGATATTTCTTTTAATTACAAAAATGTTAGCAATTGTTTAGTGAATTAAGTTTTAATCCTGCTTGGTAGTCATCACAGAAGTGCTGTTTTGCTACTGTGTTCTGGCAAAGCCTTGTTATCTTTAGGTACATGTCTGCACTCGTTCAACTGCAGATGCAGCCGGGAGTTCTGTGTTGATGCAAACTGCATGTGCTGGCCCTCGTTCCTTTGTTTGCTGTAAATAAAGCTGTCAACAGCATTACCAACTAATTAGGCCTGAACAAAGGAGCACAAAAATAATCAGTGAAATGACTAAGAGTGATAAAAGAAGTGACCAGGGGGGTCTTACTGTAATGGCTGCTGCCGTACGAACACCCATGACTCCCACCGGAAGTCAGCTGTCATTTTTATCCTTTTCTTTTTCAGTAGAAATATGTTTCAAGATCAGACCATCAGGATTATGATGAAGGGCAGAGAAGGAGGTGGAGAGGAGGCAGGGGGAGGGGGAGCTATATTCCCGTTATTGGTATGGTACACTGGCACACGCTGAGATTCAGCACCATGAAGAAATCTCAAATGACAAAGTGCAAAAAACAGAAACAAAGGTTTTTGCTGCTGCTCTGTTTCATCGAGACTGTTCATGTGTTACAGAACAGGATACAATGCCGGTTGTGTGAGCTTAATGCCTTGAATCCAACTGTTCACCATCATCTTTATGTGTAAAGGGGTGGTCCTGCACCCTGTTAGTTTTATATTATGCGAAATGCGCCAGTGAATCTGTCCCTACATATGAGAGGAGGGAGGGAGGCTGAGGCTACATGGGTTCAACAGAGCCTGTAGGACCCTCTACAAAGAGGGGGTGTGGTCAGAGACTGCTGCAAACTTGGAGTGCAGGTAATTAGGGAATACTTCCATTTGGGAGGACTTTTTAGCCCTTCCCAAGATCAACGATGAAAGCCCTCAAAGCGACAGAGTGCAGCACAAATCTAGCATGGAGATTTTGCACTGTTGATGGGCGGGCATTTGCACACACATGTGGAGTGTCCAGCTTTCAAGTGAGCCCTGTACGATGAATGCAGAAGGGATGGATTCATGTGCAAGTTTGTTCCAGATGAAACTGAACTGGTTTCATGCTGAGTGCATTTTCATTGATTTACAAATAATTTACATTATAGCATTACAGTCTCTTGCCAAAGGCTACAATGATTGTTAAGAGTCCAGAGCTCAAGTTATAGACCTGAGCCTCAGGAAGGGTCTTAAATAACTGGCATAGCCTAAGGCAGAGGGGGTTTAACGCTATTGCAATATTCCACCTACTGAGGGTGTAATGTTCTAAATTGTAAAGGGAAAAAGAGAGATAATTTGGGAACTGAAGGCCTACACCAGCCAATATTGGCCCTAAACTACTTCATGATCTTTAATGGTACTATCAAAATTCCAGTCTTCTACTCGAGCATTTTCACCTGTCACTGAGGCTTATACCTGTTGGTAAAGCCACAGAACCTGAATTACAAGCCTAAGCCTCAAGGAAGAGGTTTTAACCCCTTCGGGGCTGATGACGAGCTGGGCTCGTCATGGCGTAGCCTCCTCGCACGCTCATGACGAGCCCAGCTCGTCATGAGCCCCACCCTCGGGGGAAGCGCCAGCGCTCCCCCCGAGTCAGCCCGATTTTTTTAGTTTCTGCGGGGATGGCAGGGGAAGACCTTCCCCTGCCTCCCCCCGCCCTCCCCGCCCGCGTCATCAATGACGTCAGCGCGCGAGGCGCGCTGACGTCACCGGAGGCTCCATTTGTTTACCGACGCGCAGGGAAGCCATTTGCTTCCTGCGCGTCGGATGGTAAACAGGTTAGTTTTGCGGCTGGGGCGGGGGAGATTTCAGTATTGGTTCTAAGGAGGGAAAGGAAAGGCTTTTCCTTTCCCTCGGTGGCATTTAGAGGTTTCCTGCTGCACGATCGTGCGATCGTGCAGCAGGAATGTTAGGGATTTTTTTTTTTTTTTCATGGATGATCAATTTCGTAGTTCGGGGAGCGGCCCCTTGGGGAAGGGTCGCTCCCCTTGTTGGGGGAACATTATCTATGAAGTCTTCTCTTTGCTGCAATGTTGTTGAAAGGCCGTTTTTTCTACAAAAATGCCGATGGGGGTCATTTATAAAGTAAAATAATAGTGCTCATTGTAATGAAGGATGCAAGTGCCTCTGTCCTTCATTACTTATACTGATGTGTGTTTCTGAAGTGGCTAAAAAACACACCTGTGCTGCCTAGGCAAAGCTCACTAGTGTTTTTGGCCTGATGAATGTTTTTTTTTTGTGTGCTGCTTTTCAAACACATGCTTTGTCTCCAGTGACCATGTGTGTGTTACTATGCCATGTGCGAAGGGGTCCCTTGAGTGAGCTGTCCATCATAGTGGGAAGCTCACAAATGTTTTTGGGCTGTTGATTGTTACCTGAATTTGTGCTGCAACTCTAGCGCCATCTTTGTCTCCATTGACCATGGGTGCGTTACTATGCAACTGCACAAATGTGCGCAGGGGTCCCTTGAGTGGGCTGTCCATCATAGTGGGAAGCTCACAAATTTTTTTGTGTTGATGATTGTTTTCCTGAGTTTGTGCCGCAACTCGAGCGCCATCTTTGTCTCCAGTGTCCATGTGTGCGTTACTATGCAATTGCACAGATGTGCGCAGGGGTCCCTTGTGTGAGCTGTCCATCATAGTGTTTGGGGTATGCACGAAACATGTCGACGATAGGAGTTGATAGGTACATCTGGACACATTACGTTTAGGGCAGCCTATCTTTCCACCCCGTTTATTACCACCTAGAGGCAAGAATAAAGTTTATTGTAAACCTACTGGGCAGGTATTTCACACATCACATAGTCCACTCCTCAAATACACATGCACCACACATAGTCTAATAAAGTGCTCCTACGTAACTTTCGCAAGTCGCAGCACGCCCCAGCCCGTAGAGGACTGGGATGGCCCCAATGATGAAGCATGTCACCGTGGGGCAACCCTGGTGAGTGAGGGGACACCTAAAAGAGGAGCATTTCTCCCCTTTTTTGTACACAATACCATATTTTCACAATCGACCCCAGTGTGTGTTGGTTGTTATCTGAATAAACTAGCAACGCTCTTAGGTATCTGGAAGCAGAGACCATTTGTTCATCATAGTGGGAAGTTCACAAATGTTTTTGGGCTGATGATTGCTTTCCTGAGTTTGTGCTGCAACTCGAGCCCCATCTTTGTCTCCAGTGTCCATGTGTGCGTTACTATGCAATTGCACAGATGTGCGCAGGGGTCCCTTGTGTGAGCTGTGAATCATAGTGGGAAGGTCACAAATGTTTTTGGGCTGATGAATGTTTTTCTGAATTTGTGCTGCAACTCGAGCGCTTGCTTTGTCTCCAGTGTCCGTGTGTGTTACTATGCCATCGCACCAATGTGTGCACAGGTCCCTTGAGTGAGCTGTCCATCATAGTGGGTAAATTTAGGAAAGATGGTGCACTCCGCTAGTTGGTGGGCGTTGCCAATAGGGGATCTTCTGTGTGAGTTCACATGCCTCTTATGTGTATAAATGGTCAGAGACTGTTGAGAGCAGCAGATGGGGAGAAAGAAGCTCCTGGTCATAGGAACTGTTTTAGGATTGCGCTTGTGAAAATCAAGGATGCAAGTGCCTCTGTCCAGCATCGCAGTTAACCACAGTAATTCTGTTGTCCCCCTCCCCATGAGAATCCCTGATGATGTCAGCGCGCACAGCACGCGCCAACATCTTCAGGGATTCCCAGGCGGTCGGGAAGCCATTTGCTTCCTGCGCCTGGAGGTGTTAGGTTGGTTTTGAGATATTTGGGGGGGTTTGCAAAGAGGCTTCAGGGGAGAGGTAAGTGATTTTCCTCTCTTCTGATGTCTCTTTGCAGGGCATTTCTGGCTCACGGTCGCGCACAGCATTGCGATTGTGCGGTGGAAATGCCCTCACTAGCACCAGGGATTTTATTTTAGATTGTAGGAAGTGACCCATTGTGCAAGGGTCGCTTTCAGGTGGGTCGGATTTTAAATTTAGATGTTCTGGGCCCCCCCCCCCGGTGGGCAAATCAACCCGTACTTTTGTCCGTTTTGCCCTTTTTGATGGCCCATCTGTGTGGATGTGATTTTGGGGGTACATTTGTGTATTGTTTATTCATTTGTTATGTTGTTTGTGAAATGTAGTATTAAATTATTTTTTTTCTTCTTTGTTTTTGATCCAGGCTTTTGCTGTTTGTATTGGTGTAGGTTGTGGTTCGGTTAATGCTGGTTTTGCAGCTTGTGTAGTTGCATGTGCTTGGTAAGTAAATGTTTTTTGTACTATTTTTCCTAGATAAATGTGTTGTTATGAAAAGTGAAGTTATTGCTGTTTGTGTGGCTTTGTGTTTCTTGATTGTTAACTTTTTTTTTGTATTGCTGCTTGATGTGTACTTTGTCTAATCTATACTTGTTTTTTTTTCTTTCCAGTGGGATTTCCTTTCTTTTTGCTGTGTTTCAGCAGAGTAGGTGCTGGTGAGTCTTCTTATATTTGGTTAGATTTGAATTGTTTTTGAGTGTATTGATTTTTGTGTGAAGACTCTACCTTGTTTACTTCTTCCTTTGCACAGTGTAGGTTGTTGTTCACTTGTGTGTGTAGTCTTCTTGATTTGTAAGGATAATGGCTGCTCGCAGGATTACTGCTAAGCAGGTTGTTAGTTTGCTTTTTGAGTCTTCCTCTGACCATGGTCCAGACACTGACTCCGATTCGGAGCTTGAGTTAGGTGCAGAAGATTCAGGCAGTGAGTTTTCTCTTCGCATGGTATCATCGGATGATGATTCTTCTTCTAGTGCTGATGAAGTGCCTGTGGTAGAGAGGGACATTGATGTGCCGGTAGAGAGGGAAGAGCCATGTGAGCGGCAGCCTAGGTCCTCAAGGTTTCCCTTTTTTTCTCGTCAGGAACAGGCAAGTGTGGTAAAGGCTGCGCCCAAAAGGTTTCACATTGCTGTGGTGCGCCAAAGGTTATCTGGTGCTGCTAGTCTTCCTGTTGTTGAGCAGCATGAGGCATCTGGTGCTGCTAGTCTTTCTGTTGTTGTTGAGCAGCAAGTGGCATCTGGGGATGCGAGTTCTTCTGTTGATGTTGAGATGCAAGAGGCAGCTGGGGATGTGAGTTCGTCTGTTGGTGAAGAGATGCAAAATGTATCTGGGGATGCTAGTATTCCTGTTGGTGTAGTGAGGCAAGAGGCATCTGGGGATGCTAGTGTTCCCGTTGATGTAGTGCAGCAAGAGGCATCTGGCCTGCAGGCTAGGGTGGCTTCTTCTCCTCATGTTAGTGATGACGTCTGGGTTGCCCCTGGCATGGTGCAGCCGGAATTGCCAGACTTCACTGGTGTTCCAGGGTGTAGAGTGGATACTGACAATTTTTTGCCAATTCAATATTTTCAATTGTTTTTTGACGATGAGTTTTTGCAGGAGATTGTGGAGCAAACTAATTTGTATGCAGAGCAGTATTTGAGGGACCACAGTGCCAGCCTTAAGCCCCATTCCAGAGCTACCCATTGGTCTCCCACATATGTTGAAGAGATGAAGAAGTTTTTGGGATTAACTTTTTTGATGGGCTTGCTAAGGAAGCCATCAATGTCTTCTTATTGGTCCACTAGTCCCTTGATGGCAACATCTATATTTCCAGCACTTATGACTCGTGATCGATATATGCTTCTTCTTCGCATGATGCATTTTGTTGATAATGATTTAGCGTTGCCACGCGATCACCCTGATTGTGACCGTCTTTTTAAGATTCGGCCTGTCCTTGATCACTTTGTTGATCGTTTTCCTGAGATGTTTGCACCTGGAAGAGAAATAGCTGTGGACGAGTCTTTGGTGTTGTTCAAGGGCCGCTTGGTTTTTAGGCAATACATTCCTAGTAAGAGGGCACGCTATGGCATCAAACTGTATATGCTGTGTGACAGTGAGACTGGATATGTTTATAATTTCAGGGTGTACACCGGTAAGGATTCCAGCATTAACACTTCTGCTTGTCCGTCCACTTTTGGAGTGACTGAGAAAATTGTGTGGGAACTAGGTAGACGATTATTTAACAAAGGCCACCATTTATATGTAGATAACTTCTACACTAGTGTGCGTTTGTTCAAGGAGTTGGCCAAAGTGGGCACTGTTGCATGTGGCACGATGCGCAGTAACCGGAAAGGTTTTCCAATAGAACTTGTTTGCAAAAGGCTTGTGCGGGGACAGTCTACTGCATTGCGATGTGGGAAGCTTCTAGCTGTGAAGTTTTCAGACAGGAGAGATGTTTACATGCTGACTACTATCCATGACGAAAGCACTGAAGCTCTGCCAGTTCGGGGTGAGACTGCTGAAGTGCGTAAACCTGTGTGCATTTTAGACTATAATAGGCACATGGGTGGTGTTGACAGAGTAGATCAGAGGTTGGAACCTTATGCTGCTCTTCGAAAGGCTTACGTTTGGTACAAGAAGTTGGCTATCCATCTTTTCCACTTGGCATCCTTTAATGCTTTTGTTGTTTTCCAGAAATCTTGTCCTGAGTCAAAGATGCCTTTTGTTAAGTTTCAGGAGACTATAATAGGCAGCCTTGTACTAGTGGAACAGGCAAGTGTGCCAAGATTTGGAGTGGTGGAGGAAGTGGCTAGACTGAAAGATCGCCACTTTCCAGAATACATTCCTCCCACAACTGCAAAAGACAAACCCACTAAAAGATGTAGAGTCTGTTGGCGAAGAGAAGTGCGGAGGGAGTCTCGTATGCACTGTCCTGACTGTCCTTCAAATCCTGGATTGTGTGTGCCAGCTTGTTTTAAATCGTACCACACACAAAAGAAGTTTTGGGAGTTTCATTGAGCTTGTAAGTGTACTGTCTGGTTTGTTTTCTGTAATATTTTTTTGTTTGCTTTTAGGTTTGCATTAGTGCAAAGCATTTAGGTTTTGAATTTGTGTTAGCAGATTTGTAGGTTTCTACATTTGATTTGTGGTATTTCTTTAAAAAATTCTAATTTTGATGGTGGTGTGTGCAGGATTGTGCTTGGATTGTTGGTGTGCGTGGACAGGCGCTTGGCTGGTGGTGTGCGTGGTCTGGTGCTTGGCTGGAATAGTGCATGGATTGGAGTTGTGCTGGGGGGGTTAGTGGATTTTTGCTTGGCTGGCGGAGTGTATGGTTAGGTGCTTGGCTGGCGGTGTGAGTGGAGTGGTGCTTGGCTGGCGGTGTGTGTGGAGTGGTGCTTGGCTGGCGGCGTGTGTGGAGTGGTGCTTGGATGGTGTTGTGTTTGTGGAGTGGCGCTTGGCTGGTGGTGTGCGTGGAGTGATGCTTGGCTGGTGGTGTGTGTGGAGTGGTAGTTGGCTGTCGGTGTGCGCTGAGTGGTGTTTGGCTGGCAGTGTGCATGGTCTGGTGCTTGGATGGTGGTGTGGGTGGACTGGCGCTCGGCAGGCGGTGTGTGAGTAGTTACTTTCTGTTGGTCACTACACACACTGCTAGTTGAGTGACACTCCACACAGTCCATCATTTTGTGTAGTTGCAGTGTCAGAAATGTGGGCGTGTGAAAGTGATGGGCCCTTGAATGGCGCTGTTTGCTGGTGTGAGTGTTGAAATGTGATGGGTCCGCGGCTGGCGGTGTGAATGTTTTGTATGTGTCACGCGTACGAAAGGTGTATGAATGGCCTGTAAAGAGGTTGGTGCCTTGACGTGGCTTTACAGCTCACGAGCTGCGAGTCAGTGGTTCAGTTTATCATACTTTCAATTATACGCAGTGTATTTCATTTTTGATGAAATTACTTGCGTATCCAATTGTATGTACTGAATCATCACTCACCCTCGTGCCAAATCCAACCAGTATGTGTGTGTGCTTGCGGATTAGATGGGTGTGCAGTAATAATTGTTTTTTTTCTAATTTCTGCAGTAGGGTGTACCTTGCCCCTTATTGTGATTGTTGTTATGTGTTGCTTTTCCATTCGGATGGTGTCAATGGTCTGGTTTGTATCAGGTATGAAAGGTGCGTGAATGGCCTGTAAAACGGTTGGTGCCTTGTCGTGGCTTTACAGCTCACGAGTTGCGAGTCACTGGTTCAGTTTTTATGCATTTATTTATTGACAGAGCATTTCATTTTTTTGAAATATCTTGTTAATAAAATTTTATGTACTGAACCATCACTCGCCCTCGTGCCAAATCCAACCTGTATGTGTGTGTCTTTGAGGAATAGATAGCCGTGCTTGAATGTTTGACTTTTGAGTAACTCTGTTAAGGTGTGGTATCCTTTTACTTGGGAGAACAAGGGGAGCGCAGGGTGGTAGGACTTTTTTGCCGGCACGGCGATCCCACGCCAAAATGTTTGGAAAAGTGCTATTTTTACCTATTTTTAAGGTTTGCAAGGAGTTCTGGGTAGGAAAACATTGGTGGACCCACACATGCCATACCTCCCTGGACTCTCCCGGGTGTCTAGTTTTCAGAACTGTTTGGGTTTGCTACTTTCCAAAGAATACCACCCATCCCGGGCCAAAAACTCAGGTGCCTCCCCCCCAAAAAATCAAAGTTATATTGCTTCAGGGTATTTTATATTCACCACTGTTAGATTTGGACCTTTTCCTGTTGCAGCCACTATGGCTACCCACGCAAGTGAGGTACCGTTTTTATCGGGAGACCTGGGGGAATGCTGGGTGGGAGGTAATTTGTGTGAGCCCAGTGATGCCACGCTTTCCCAGACTACAACGTGTGAAAAAATTGATTTTTTTCTGCTAAAATTGAGGTTTGCAAGGGATTCTGGGTAAAGGAACGTTGGCGGATCCACGCAAGCCATACCTCCTTGGAAGCGCCCGGGTGTCTACTTTTCAGAAATGTGTGGTTTTCGTAGGTTTCCATAGATGGCTGTCTCGCACGGGGCCAGAAACCCAGGTAACCCCTAAGTCCACCAGCTTTTGCAAGAGGGGTTACCTGGGTTTTTGGCCCCGTGCGAGACAGCCATCTAGGGAAACCTACCAATCCCACACATTTCTGAAAAGTAGACAACCGGGGGCTTCCAAGGAGGTATGGCTTGCGTGGATCCTCCAACGTTCCTTTACCCAGAATCCCTTGCAAACCTCATTTTTTGCATGGTAAAAAATCAGTTTTTTCACACGTTTTAGTGTGGGAAAGCGTGGCATCACTGGGCACACACAAATTACCTCCCACCCAGCGTTCCCCAAGGTCTCCCGATAAAAATGGTACCTCACTTGCGTGGGTAGGCATAGCGGCTGCTTTAGGAAAAGGCCCAATTCATACTGTGGAGACAAAAACTTTACCTTTAGCCAAATAATCTTATTTTTTGAGGGGGTCACCTGAGCTTTTGGCCCGGGGCTTGGCAGGCATCTTTGGAAACTACCAAACCCAAACAGTTCTGAGAACTAGACACCCAGGGGAGTCCAGGGTGGTATGGCATGCGTGGGTCCCCCAATGTTTTCCTACCCAGAAACCCCTGCAAACCTGAAATTTTGGTCAATAAACCCACTTTTCCATACTTTTTTGGGTGGGATCTCGCTGCCGGAACAAATGTCCTACCACCCAGTGTTTCCCTTGTTCTCCCGAGTAAAATGATACCTCACTTGTGTGGGTGGGCCAAAGGCATGTGACTTAGGCTGGGGTGCTTAATTTGTAAAACGTAAATATGAGTAAAAACTACTTTTTTCAAAATTCATTTTTGGCGTATTCTGCTTTGGGGCACCCACACAAGTGAGGTATCCTTTTACTCGGGAGAACAAGGGGAACGCAGGGTGGTATGACTTTTTTGCCGACCCGGCGATCCCACGCCAAAAAGTTTGGTAAAGTGCAATTTTTACCTAATTTTAAGGTTTGCAGAGAGTTCTGGGTAGGAAAACATTGGGGGACCCATGCATGCCATACCTCCCTGGAGTCCCCCGGGTGTCTAGTTTTCAGAACTGTTTGGGTTTGCTACTTTGCAAAGAATACCACCGAGCCCCGGGCCACAAACTCAGATGCCCCCCCCCCAAAATCAAGGTAGTTTTGCAATAAGGTAATGTAAATTCACCACCGTACAATTTGAACCGTTTCCTGTTGCAGCCACTATGTTTACCCACGCAAGTGAGGTACCGTTTTTTTCGGGAGACCTGGGGGCACGCTGGGTGGGTGGAAATTTGTTGATCCACGCAGATTCCAGAACTTTCCACCACAGAAATGTGAGGAAAATGTGTTTTTTTGGTCAAATTTTTATGTTTGCAAGGGATTCTGGGTAACAAAACCTGGGGGTAGGCAGGCGAGTCACCCCATCCTGAATTCCCCTGGGTGTCTAGTTTTCAAAAATGTATAGGTTTGCTAGGTTTCCCTAGGTGCTGGCAGAGCTACGGCGCAAAAACAAAAGGTAGTCTTTTTGTCCGAATCGTGCTAAATTTCACTGGGAAATTGAGGTGCGACCATGCTGCGTTTTGCGCTGTTTCATGTCGCAGCCACTATGCCTACCCACGCAAGTGAGGTACCGTTTTTTTCGGGAGACCTGGGGGCACGCTGGGTGGGTGGAAATTTGTTGATCCACGCAGATTCCAGAACTTTCCACCACAGAAATGTGAGGAAAATGTGTTTTTTTGGTCAAATTTTTATGTTTGCAAGGGATTCTGGGTAACAAAACCTGGGGGTAGGCAGGCGAGTCACCCCATCCTGAATTTCCCTGGGTGTCTAGTTTTCAAAAATGTATAGGTTTGCTAGGTTTCCCTAGGTGCTGGCAGAGCTACGGCGCAAAAACAAAAGGTAGTCTTTTTGTCCGAATCGTGCTAAATTTCACTGGGAAATTGAGGTGCGACCATGCTGCGTTTTGCGCTGTTTCATGTCGCAGCCACTATGCCTACCCACGCAAGTGAGGTACCGTTTTTTTCGGGAGACCTGGGGGCACGCTGGGTGGGTGGAAATTTGTTGATCCACGCAGATTCCAGAACTTTCCACCACAGAAATGTGAGGAAAATGTGTTTTTTTGGTCAAATTTTTATGTTTGCAAGGGATTCTGGGTAACAAAACCTGGGGGTAGGCAGGCGAGTCACCCCATCCTGAATTCCCCTGGGTGTCTAGTTTTCAAAAATGTATAGGTTTGCTAGGTTTCCCTAGGTGCTGGCAGAGCTACGGCGCAAAAACAAAAGGTAGTCTTTTTGTCCGAATCGTGCTAAATTTCACTGGGAAATTGAGGTGCGACCATGCTGCGTTTTGCGCTGTTTCATGTCGCAGCCACTATGCCTACCCACGCAAGTGAGGTACCGTTTTTTTCGGGAGACCTGGGGGCACGCTGGGTGGGTGGAAATTTGTTGATCCACGCAGATTCCAGAACTTTCCACCACAGAAATGTGAGGAAAATGTGTTTTTTTGGTCAAATTTTTATGTTTGCAAGGGATTCTGGGTAACAAAACCTGGGGGTAGGCAGGCGAGTCACCCCATCCTGAATTCCCCTGGGTGTCTAGTTTTCAAAAATGTATAGGTTTGCTAGGTTTCCCTAGGTGCTGGCAGAGCTACGGCGCAAAAACAAAAGGTAGTCTTTTTGTCCGAATCGTGCTAAATTTCACTGGGAAATTGAGGTGCGACTATGCTGCGTTTTGCGCTGTTTCATGTCGCAGCCACTATGCCTACCCACGCAAGTGAGGTACCGTTTTTTTCGGGAGACCTGGGGGCACGCTGGGTGGGTGGAAATTTGTTGATCCACGCAGATTCCAGAACTTTCCACCACAGAAATGTGAGGAAAATGTGTTTTTTTGGTCAAATTTTTATGTTTGCAAGGGATTCTGGGTAACAAAACCTGGGGGTAGGCAGGCGAGTCACCACATCCTGAATTCCCCTGGGTGTCTAGTTTTCAAAAATGTATAGGTTTGCTAGGTTTCCCTAGGTGCTGGCAGAGCTACGGCGCAAAAACAAAAGGTAGTCTTTTTGTCCGAATCGTGCTAAATTTCACTGGGAAATTGAGGTGCGACCATGCTGCGTTTTGCGCTGTTTCATGTCGCAGCCACTATGCCTACCCACGCAAGTGAGGTACCGTTTTTTTCGGGAGACCTGGGGGCACGCTGGGTGGGTGGAAATTTGTTGATCCACGCAGATTCCAGAACTTTCCACCACAGAAATGTGAGGAAAATGTGTTTTTTTGGTCAAATTTTTATGTTTGCAAGGGATTCTGGGTAACAAAACCTGGGGGTAGGCAGGCAAGTCACCCCATCCTGAATTCCCCTGGGTGTCTAGTTTTCAAAAATGTATAGGTTTGGTAGGTTTCCCTAGGTGCTGGCAGAGCTACGGCGCAAAAACAAAAGGTAGTCTTTTTGTCCGAATCGTGCTAAATTTCACTGGGAAATTGAGGTGCGACCATGCTGCGTTTTGCGCTGTTTCATGTCGCAGCCACTATGCCTACCCACGCAAGTGAGGTACCGTTTTTTTCGGGAGACCTGGGGGCACGCTGGGTGGGTGGAAATTTGTTGATCCACGCAGATTCCAGAACTTTCCACCACAGAAATGTGAGGAAAATGTGTTTTTTTGGTCAAATTTTTATGTTTGCAAGGGATTCTGGGTAACAAAACCTGGGGGTAGGCAGGCGAGTCACCCCATCCTGAATTCCCCTGGGTGTCTAGTTTTCAAAAATGTATAGGTTTGCTAGGTTTCCCTAGGTGCTGGCAGAGCTACGGCGCAAAAACAAAAGGTAGTCTTTTTGTCCGAATCGTGCTAAATTTCACTGGGAAATTGAGGTGCGACCATGCTGCGTTTTGCGCTGTTTCATGTCGCAGCCACTATGCCTACCCACGCAAGTGAGGTACCGTTTTTTTCGGGAGACCTGGGGGCACGCTGGGTGGGTGGAAATTTGTTGATCCACGCAGATTCCAGAACTTTCCACCACAGAAATGTGAGGAAAATGTGTTTTTTTGGTCAAATTTTTATGTTTGCAAGGGATTCTGGGTAACAAAACCTGGGGGTAGGCAGGCGAGTCACCCCATCCTGAATTTCCCTGGGTGTCTAGTTTTCAAAAATGTATAGGTTTGCTAGGTTTCCCTAGGTGCTGGCAGAGCTACGGCGCAAAAACAAAAGGTAGTCTTTTTGTCCGAATCGTGCTAAATTTCACTGGGAAATTGAGGTGCGACCATGCTGCGTTTTGCGCTGTTTCATGTCGCAGCCACTATGCCTACCCACGCAAGTGAGGTACCGTTTTTTTCGGGAGACCTGGGGGCACGCTGGGTGGGTGGAAATTTGTTGATCCACGCAGATTCCAGAACTTTCCACCACAGAAATGTGAGGAAAATGTGTTTTTTTGGTCAAATTTTTATGTTTGCAAGGGATTCTGGGTAACAAAACCTGGGGGTAGGCAGGCGAGTCACCCCATCCTGAATTTCCCTGGGTGTCTAGTTTTCAAAAATGTATAGGTTTGCTAGGTTTCCCTAGGTGCTGGCAGAGCTACGGCGCAAAAACAAAAGGTAGTCTTTTTGTCTGAATCGTGCTAAATTTCACTGGGAAATTGAGGTGCAACCATGCTGCGTTTTGCGCTGTTTCATGTCGCAGCCACTATGCCTACCCACGCAAGTGAGGTACCGTTTTTTTCGGGAGACCTGGGGGCACGCTGGGTGAGTGGAAATTTGTTGATCCACGCAGATTCCAGAACTTTCCACCACAGAAATGTGAGGAAAATGTGTTTTTTTGGTCAAATTTTTATGTTTGCAAGGGATTCTGGGTAACAAAACCTGGGGGTAGGCAGGCGAGTCACCCCATCCTGAATTCCCCTGGGTGTCTAGTTTTCAAAAATGTATAGGTTTGCTAGGTTTCCCTAGATGCTGGCAGAGCTACGGCGCAAAAACAAAAGGTAGTCTTTTTGTCCGAATCGTGCTAAATTTCACTGGGAAATTGAGGTGCGACCATGCTGCGTTTTGCGCTGTTTCATGTCGCAGCCACTATGCCTACCCACGCAAGTGAGGTACCGTTTTTTTCGGGAGACCTGGGGGCACGCTGGGTGGGTGGAAATTTGTTGATCCACGCAGATTCCAGAACTTTCCACCACAGAAATGTGAGGAAAATGTGTTTTTTTGGTCAAATTTTTATGTTTGCAAGGGATTCTGGGTAACAAAACCTGGGGGTAGGCAGGCGAGTCACCCCATCCTGAATTCCCCTGGGTGTCTAGTTTTCAAAAATTTATAGGTTTGCTAGGTTTCCCTAGGTGCTGGCAGAGCTACGGCGCAAAAACAAAAGGTAGTCTTTTTGTCCGAATCGTGCTAAATTTCACTGGGAAATTGAGGTGCGACCATGCTGCGTTTTGCGCTGTTTCATGTCGCAGCCACTATGCCTACCCACGCAAGTGAGGTACCGTTTTTTTCGGGAGACCTGGGGGCACGCTGGGTGGGTGGAAATTTGTTGATCCACGCAGATTCCAGAACTTTCCACCACAGAAATGTGAGGAAAATGTGTTTTTTTGGTCAAATTTTTATGTTTGCAAGGGATTCTGGGTAACAAAACCTGGGGGTAGGCAGGCGAGTCACCCCATCCTGAATTCCCCTGGGTGTCTAGTTTTCAAAAATGTATAGGTTTGCTAGGTTTCCCTAGGTGCTGGCAGAGCTACGGCGCAAAAACAAAAGGTAGTCTTTTTGTCCGAATCGTGCTAAATTTCACTGGGAAATTGAGGTGCGACTATGCTGCGTTTTGCGCTGTTTCATGTCGCAGCCACTATGCCTACCCACGCAAGTGAGGTACCGTTTTTTTCGGGAGACCTGGGGGCACGCTGGGTGGGTGGAAATTTGTTGATCCACGCAGATTCCAGAACTTTCCACCACAGAAATGTGAGGAAAATGTGTTTTTTTGGTCAAATTTTTATGTTTGCAAGGGATTCTGGGTAACAAAACCTGGGGGTAGGCAGGCGAGTCACCACATCCTGAATTCCCCTGGGTGTCTAGTTTTCAAAAATGTATAGGTTTGCTAGGTTTCCCTAGGTGCTGGCAGAGCTACGGCGCAAAAACAAAAGGTAGTCTTTTTGTCCGAATCGTGCTAAATTTCACTGGGAAATTGAGGTGCGACCATGCTGCGTTTTGCGCTGTTTCATGTCGCAGCCACTATGCCTACCCACGCAAGTGAGGTACCGTTTTTTTCGGGAGACCTGGGGGCACGCTGGGTGGGTGGAAATTTGTTGATCCACGCAGATTCCAGAACTTTCCACCACAGAAATGTGAGGAAAATGTGTTTTTTTGGTCAAATTTTTATGTTTGCAAGGGATTCTGGGTAACAAAACCTGGGGGTAGGCAGGCAAGTCACCCCATCCTGAATTCCCCTGGGTGTCTAGTTTTCAAAAATGTATAGGTTTGGTAGGTTTCCCTAGGTGCTGGCAGAGCTACGGCGCAAAAACAAAAGGTAGTCTTTTTGTCCGAATCGTGCTAAATTTCACTGGGAAATTGAGGTGCGACCATGCTGCGTTTTGCGCTGTTTCATGTCGCAGCCACTATGCCTACCCACGCAAGTGAGGTACCGTTTTTTTCGGGAGACCTGGGGGCACGCTGGGTGGGTGGAAATTTGTTGATCCACGCAGATTCCAGAACTTTCCACCACAGAAATGTGAGGAAAATGTGTTTTTTTGGTCAAATTTTTATGTTTGCAAGGGATTCTGGGTAACAAAACCTGGGGGTAGGCAGGCGAGTCACCCCATCCTGAATTCCCCTGGGTGTCTAGTTTTCAAAAATGTATAGGTTTGCTAGGTTTCCCTAGGTGCTGGCAGAGCTACGGCGCAAAAACAAAAGGTAGTCTTTTTGTCCGAATCGTGCTAAATTTCACTGGGAAATTGAGGTGCGACCATGCTGCGTTTTGCGCTGTTTCATGTCGCAGCCACTATGCCTACCCACGCAAGTGAGGTACCGTTTTTTTCGGGAGACCTGGGGGCACGCTGGGTGGGTGGAAATTTGTTGATCCACGCAGATTCCAGAACTTTCCACCACAGAAATGTGAGGAAAATGTGTTTTTTTGGTCAAATTTTTATGTTTGCAAGGGATTCTGGGTAACAAAACCTGGGGGTAGGCAGGCGAGTCACCCCATCCTGAATTTCCCTGGGTGTCTAGTTTTCAAAAATGTATAGGTTTGCTAGGTTTCCCTAGGTGCTGGCAGAGCTACGGCGCAAAAACAAAAGGTAGTCTTTTTGTCCGAATCGTGCTAAATTTCACTGGGAAATTGAGGTGCGACCATGCTGCGTTTTGCGCTGTTTCATGTCGCAGCCACTATGCCTACCCACGCAAGTGAGGTACCGTTTTTTTCGGGAGACCTGGGGGCACGCTGGGTGGGTGGAAATTTGTTGATCCACGCAGATTCCAGAACTTTCCACCACAGAAATGTGAGGAAAATGTGTTTTTTTGGTCAAATTTTTATGTTTGCAAGGGATTCTGGGTAACAAAACCTGGGGGTAGGCAGGCGAGTCACCCCATCCTGAATTTCCCTGGGTGTCTAGTTTTCAAAAATGTATAGGTTTGCTAGGTTTCCCTAGGTGCTGGCAGAGCTACGGCGCAAAAACAAAAGGTAGTCTTTTTGTCCGAATCGTGCTAAATTTCACTGGGAAATTGAGGTGCAACCATGCTGCGTTTTGCGCTGTTTCATGTCGCAGCCACTATGCCTACCCACGCAAGTGAGGTACCGTTTTTTTCGGGAGACCTGGGGGCACGCTGGGTGAGTGGAAATTTGTTGATCCACGCAGATTCCAGAACTTTCCACCACAGAAATGTGAGGAAAATGTGTTTTTTTGGTCAAATTTTTATGTTTGCAAGGGATTCTGGGTAACAAAACCTGGGGGTAGGCAGGCGAGTCACCCCATCCTGAATTCCCCTGGGTGTCTAGTTTTCAAAAATGTATAGGTTTGCTAGGTTTCCCTAGATGCTGGCAGAGCTACGGCGCAAAAACAAAAGGTAGTCTTTTTGTCCGAATCGTGCTAAATTTCACTGGGAAATTGAGGTGCGACCATGCTGCGTTTTGCGCTGTTTCATGTCGCAGCCACTATGCCTACCCACGCAAGTGAGGTACCGTTTTTTTCGGGAGACCTGGGGGCACGCTGGGTGGGTGGAAATTTGTTGATCCACGCAGATTCCAGAACTTTCCACCACAGAAATGTGAGGAAAATGTGTTTTTTTGGTCAAATTTTTATGTTTGCAAGGGATTCTGGGTAACAAAACCTGGGGGTAGGCAGGCGAGTCACCCCATCCTGAATTCCCCTGGGTGTCTAGTTTTCAAAAATTTATAGGTTTGCTAGGTTTCCCTAGGTGCTGGCAGAGCTACGGCGCAAAAACAAAAGGTAGTCTTTTTGTCCGAATCGTGCTAAATTTCACTGGGAAATTGAGGTGCGACCATGCTGCGTTTTGCGCTGTTTCATGTCGCAGCCACTATGCCTACCCACGCAAGTGAGGTACCGTTTTTTTCGGGAGACCTGGGGGCACGCTGGGTGGGTGGAAATTTGTTGATCCACGCAGATTCCAGAACTTACCACCACAGAAATGTGAGGAAAATGTGTTTTTTGGGTCAAATTTTTATGTTTGCAAGGGATTCTGGGTAACAAAACCTGGGGATAGGCAGGCGAGTCACCCCATCCTGAATTTCCCTGGGTGTCTAGTTTTCAAAAATGTATAGGTTTGCTAGGTTTCCCTAGGTGCTGGCAGAGCTACGGCGCAAAAACAAAAGGTAGTCTTTTTGTCCGAATCGTGCTAAATTTCACTGGGAAATTGAGGTGCGACCATGCTGCGTTTTGCGCTGTTTCATGTCGCAGCCACTATGCCTACCCACGCAAGTGAGGTACCGTTTTTTTCGGGAGACCTGGGGGCACGCTGGGTGGGTGGAAATTTGTTGATCCACGCAGATTCCAGAACTTTCCACCACAGAAATGTGAGGAAAATGTGTTTATTTTGTGAAAAACTTAGCTTTGCAAGGGATTCTGGGTAACAAAACCTGGTGGTAGGCAGTCGAGTCACCCCATCCTGAATTCCCCTGGGTGTCTACTTTTCAAAAATGTATAGGTTTGCAAGGTTTCCCTAGGTGCCGGCAGAGCTAGGGTGCAAAAACTACAGGTAGGCACTTTGCCAAAAAAGGGTCAATTTGTAACTGCTAAATTTAGGTGTGACCACGTTGCATTTTCCGCCGTTTCCTGTCGCAGGCACAAGGCCGACCCACACAAGTGAGGTACCGTTTTTATCGGGACACTTGGGGTAATTCAGATTTGTAAATCAACTGTTATTACCAATTGAGCTTTCATGCATTTCTCCCTTTGAATGAAAGACATTGAGTAAAAAAAAAATCTTTATGAAAAATGACCAATAATTCTCATGCTAGTATGAGTATTCCCAACTTTGAAAATGTGCAATTATATACTGTTTCTGAAGTCTATAATTTGTACCCAATTCAGAAATACATAGGTGTCTTTCATACAGATTATTCCATGTATACATTTTCCAAGACAAAGTGCACTATACCCAGTAAATGAAAAAATACCATTGCAAGTTGCTGCTCAGTTTTTGGATCTGGGTTCGTCGGGTTCTTGGTGAAACTACAAGTCCTATATATCCCCACAACCAGGAAGGTCTAACGGATGTAACGGTATATTGCTTTCCAAGAGCTGTCAAAATTAGAAAAAGTTATAGGTGAAAACGTTGAGACAAAAGGCTGTTTTTTTCAACAAAATTTCAAATATTCCAATATCTAACTGTTAGTTTCTATAACGAAACCTTCATGGATTTAGACAAATGACCCCTTTCTGAATTCAGAATATTGTCTACTTTTCGAAAATGTAAAGCTTTCCAGGATCCATTATTGCTTTCAAACTCATTTCTACCATTAACTGGAAGGAGGTGGAAAGCTCTAAAAATAGCAAAAATAGGCTATGTCCCAGAAAAATGCCAAAACTGAGTGAAAAATTTCGGTTCTCTGACAAAAGTCTGTCATTCCCTGAAAGCTGAGAAAATGGAGATTTCAGCCCCACAAACCTTTTTGTGATACCATTTTCAGGGAAACACCCAGAGGCTTTCATTTGCAGCCCGTTTTTCCCATTTTTCTGAAAAAAACAAAAAAATCACTATATTTTGCTAAATTTCTGGGCCCCCTCCAAGGGAATCCACAAACCCAGGGCGCCTTTAGAATCCACATGATGTTGGAAGAAAAGGACGCAAATTTGGCGTGGATACCTTATGTGGTCAAAAAGTTACAAGGGCCTAAGCGCGCACTACTCCAAAACGCCAAAAAAAGCCTCAGCACAGGAGGGGAAAAGGCCTAGCAGCGAAGGGGTTAACAAGGAAGAGGGCCTTTAACAACTGGTATAGCTCAAGTCAGAAGAGCTATAGTGTTTTTAGAACATTCCACCCTGTAAGGTTAGAATGTTATAAATTAAACAGGAAGAAACAGAAAAATAAACATTTTAATGTTAGATCACAAGCCCCTTACAGGCATTATTGGCCCTGAACTATCCATTGTCTTCAATAAACCTCTCAAAATGTCAATGTTTGAATGCATAGCATGGACTAAAACAAACTATTATGTTCTGATAGTGTTTTTAGTTTGTCAGGTACATAAAGATATCTTCAGCAATTACTTGTTTCTGTGCTTTGATAATGGTTCTTAACATTATTACATTATAACTATGTGTGCCTTTGTGGCCAAAGGAATTCTTCGTTCTAACATTTCTAGGTTTTTGAGTCAACTCACGCAAAGACCCATTATATTAGTACCCTGCTAGTTAAAACATTGATTGATTATAATTAATTATTATATCTTTAATTCAGGGCTGGCTCTCAGATTGTCTTTGATTGGGTTATGTGACACCACTCCTAGAGCGACCTTGTAGTGCTTAGCAGTTATTGAACAATAACTCATTGCCATGTCCCTGATAGACGTCAATCCCAAGCCCCGCCCCCTGCATACATTATGCTTATGAAGTTAGCGGAATGTGTCTAACTAATTACTTACACTTACGCATTTACGTTCATGTTCTCATTATGCAGTTATTCACTTATGCGTGTGATATTGTTTGCAGTGTTCTTAGCTTAGCATGTGTGCCACCATTTTGGATTATTCTCTTTACGTGCAAAGTGTACTTGCTCATTCCCCCTCCCGTAGGAATAGGAGTAATTCCTCGTGTCAGCATATATGCATTTCTTGGTTTACTGTAACTGAAATTCCTGCTAGCGAAACTCCTTATCAGGCCGTTCTCATGCGCTGGGGATGTAGCGGCCTGGCTCTGTGTCCTTGGGAGATGATAACAAGTGTTGCTATTGCAGGTGCAGATGCCTCTTGTATGAGGCCATTGTCCACACCTCTGGTGGACCAGTACTTTTCCATTATGGGCGTGTTTTACTCTGCTTTCTCGTAATATAATGTATCATCATGATGATGTGAGTTAGTCCTTCTCGGCGCACTCTTAGGGGTGAGGTCGATATAGGGCCCTCTCATATGGGAGTTTGTGGCCTAATAAACTTGTATTGTTTATTCTTCTCCACTGTCCGGCTGACTTATTTTGGGTAACTATAGGTGAGTGAGGTAAGTCACTCAGGTGGATTTGGGCCACGCTTATCAGATGGCGCCCGAATAGGGACTCCGCGATTAGGATCTTTCTCACCCGTAAGTGGGTAGCAGAAGGCCAGAGACCCCCTGGTCAGCACGGTGGGTCCGGGTACCCACTTTGATGCCGAGCTTGGTTCTCGCAGCGCTGCCCCACCCTGCTGATTGGAGGAGGTCTTGGTCCGTGATCCTACGCCGGAGTCCGGAAGGCGGAACCTTGGAGCTGACCGTGTTGGTCCAGCCAGCCGGAAGTGGAGAACGGTAGAAGTCGGGACCGCGCACGGAAGGTAAGTGGTCCGACTGGTGATTGAGGGGCCGGAGTGCTCCGTGAGACCGGTGTGTCTCTGGTGATTGGAGGAGCCGGTGTGCTTCTGGGGCTAGTGTGCTCCGGGAAACTCAGGGCGTGGATAACGCTCTGACAGACTTGATGGAGATTGGGGAACGAGGGTTTGTGAAAAATCCGACTGGATAGTACTGCGAGTTGGTGAGTGGCTTGCTGCGCGAGGATTTTGGGCTCGCCCGAACACCTAATGTGGTGATTTACGGGAGAGCGCCGGGTCCCGCGTGGTGTGGCACCTGCCGATTTGTAGTGCTGCCCGGGAAACGGATTGGTTTCCCAGTCTCGGAACAGCGAGTGTAGGCTGTTCAGTCTGCGGTAGTGTCCAGGTTTCCCAGGACTTGGTCGACGGGCCTTGTCCCATTTGGTAACACGTGTTTTAGTACGGATTACGTTTGATTAATATATGCATATGATATTGTGAATTTTTCCTGTGTTATTGTGTGTTGTAGGATTACAAAATGCCGTGCTTTAGTAAATTGCGGTGTTTCGGGTGTTGTGATGAGGTTTCAGATGTGAGATTGGCTAAGAGCCAACCTGCCCCTCAGGAAGGTTCTCCAAATTTCGACATGTACGTCAAACACGGCTTGCCTCCTATTTTGTTTTCCTCTTTATGGCATAAGTATACAATGGATAATGTGGATTTGCAGTGGCCCCTATTGGGTTCTTTCGATGCAGAAAAATTAGACTATTTACAAGACAAGTTATTTGCTAGACGCAGCCGCCAGAGTATGTTTGATTCTTTGCGAATGTGGCAGAAGGAGGTACGGGAACGGCAGATAAGGGAAGAGAAGGTTGCTCAGAAAAGATCGGCTCAGACTATGGCGCAAAAGGCGAGAGAACACACTAAGAAAGAGAATGAACTGCGGATTGAGCGCGCAGATAGGCGTTTTCGGTTGTTGGAAAATAAGTGCTATGTGGTAAAGGAAGAGGACGTAGACGAGATGGAAGATATTTTGAGCGCTCGACCTCCTCCCCCATATGCACCACAGTCACTGTACCCCGTGCTCGGGGATTTCGCCCCACAGGCGGTGGTTTCAGTTCCCCAAGTCGGTGCCCCTCCCTTGTCCGGTACACCTGCTTCCTCTGCAGGGGGACTTACTTCCCCTTCTACCACGGCACCCTTGCTCCCTTTCTCGGCGGCGAGCCCTGCGTCTGCTGCGCTATCCCCGGTGCTCTCTGCTGGCCCTGCTATCCCCACTGTTTCTGCCAGCGCCACCCCTCAGAGCGCGTTGCGAACACCTGCTAGAGGAGCGGAGGGAGGTCTACTCCATCAGGTACGAAAGTTACTCACACGCGCTACTGTACCCCTAGACGAGAAAACAATGGTAGCTAATCAAGCTTGTCAATGGGCCAGGAATAACATTTATTCATTAGAAGATATTTGGTCTACTATGAAGGATTTTGAGCCTTTAATGCAGCAGCACGCTTTGTGGCACATGTCAACGACCCTGATAACGTTATGGGAGCAGGGGTATGGCGGTGAGGCACCGGCGATTCTTCGCGATATTAAGGCTCATGCTTACAGGGCTAATACTGGTGCGGGGGAAGTGCTCCGTAGTCTGAGGTATTTGTTGGATAACAGGTGAGACTCACTTCCCGGGGATACATCCAATGCGTGAGGTACACCCTATATTTCACCCTGAGGTATCTGAAATAATAGACCCGACCACCTTGGCAGTAACGAGACCACGTGTAGATGCTCATTTCCAAGAACAATGGGTGTATACGCCCTGGAAAAGGAGCGAGGTATTAGCTCTGAAGGCGCAGTTACCCGACTCTAGAAAAAACCCAACGGCTTATTACAAGGAATTAACAGAGGCAGCATCCTCAACGGTAATGACGTTAGCAGATATTGAACTGTTTTTCGGATTATTGGTCCCCGTGGATGTGTGGAGACAGGTGAAGGGTTCGGAACATAGAGAGGAGTTAGGCGGGACTTGGGCAGAATTTACTGATTGGGATAAGGAACGTAAGCCAGGCGAAAAACCGAAACCTGAGATACTAGCATTACCCGGGCGCATAATTAAATATATGCATTCACTCATTCCTCCTAAAAAGGTAGATTGGGATAAGTTAACAGCTTGCAAACAGAAAAAGGATGAGGCAGTTTCAGATTTCTTTACTCGCTTTGAGGACACGTTTATGGATTTTAGCGGGCAGGATATCTCTCAAGATGGCGGGTTGCGTCTCTTTGTCAATAGATTTGTTACGAATCTACTGCCAGAAATATCAGCCCGACTGCAAGCGTCTGAAAGTACATGGACAACATCTACCCCCTCAGGCATCTTAAGCATGGCCCAGTATTATGAGCATAGAGAGAATGAGAATAAAGACAGGCAGGAAAAGAAGGCGAAAGATTTGAAAACGAAGGTTTTGTTGCAGCAAGTAGCGAAGGGCAGAGGACGGGGAGCCCCGCCCGCGTCAGGTGGTCGAGGAAGTAGTTTCGGGAGGGGAGAGAGAAGAGAGCGTTTGGGACCCAACCAGTGCGCTAACTGCAAACAGGAAGGGCACTGGTGGAAGGATTGTCCACTACTGCGGTCCCAGGCTGGACCTGGTAGGGGACGAGGTCGGGGAGAAGCGCCTAGAGACAATAGGCAGTCTGAGGAGGGTAGGAGACCTGGAGGAAATTATTTTGACGGAGGAAGGGATAGGCAGCATGTTGAAGGAAGGGATAGACAGTTTTACAACGATGCGTACGCCGAGGATGATTTCACTGGATTTTCTTATAACTAGGACAGCGTAGGGCAGAGTGAGGGACCTGTTTCTGTGGATGTTGATCAACGTGGGCCTTATGTAACGGCAGACTTGTCGGGATCTCATCAGAAATTTTTATTGGATACAGGCGCTACGAAAAGTTCTGTAGCACGTTCTCAGGTTCCAGGGGCAGCTCTGTCTGGCAAGACTAATGTTTCAGTGGGGTTTTCTGGTACCCCGGTGATTAGCCCCATCTCTAAGCCATTGACACTTACGATTGGCCCCTTTACTGTTGACTCCCCTTTTCTTTTGATTTCGAATTGTGGTGAGAATTTGCTGGGTTTGGATCTGTTAAAAAGATTGCATGCTACAATTTACTGCTCTCCGGATGCTGTGTACCTTACAATGGGTCCTTCGGTCGCGCATGCGCAGCAATGTTTTTCAAAGGATGAACTCCTCCCAGTTGAATTCAGGGATGTCCCTCCGAGCTTGTGGGCCTGTAGCGATACTGATGTGGGTAAGATGGACATTGCACCGGTGTCCATAAATGTTAAGGTGGGAGCGAAGCTGCCTCGCATACCTCAATATAAGATTTCTAGAGATGGAGAGAGGGCTCTGTTGCAGATTATACAGGATTTGATCGGATCAGGGGTGGTTGAGGAGACAGACTCTAACATTTGTAATAGCCCGATACTCCCGATACTGAAAAGGTCCTCAGGTGCCGAGGGTGAGAATACACCTGATGTCTATCGTTTTGTGATTGATTTACGCCATGTTAATAAAGTGGTTGAGCCTCAGTACCCAGTGGTTTCTGACATTACTACCATTTTGACTATGATACCTCCGTCAGCAAAATATTTTTCAGTATTGGACCTTAAGAATGCGTTCTTCAGTATACCCGTACACCCAGATAGCAGGTACCTCTTCGGATTCTCATTGGCCGGACGCAGTTTTAGATTTACGAGAATTCCTCAAGGTTATACAGAAAGCCCCAGTATTTACAGTCAAGCATTAAAAGCACAGTTAGATGATTTGGAGCTCCCACAGGGCAATGTCTTGTTGCAATATGTGGACGATATTCTCATCGCCTCCGACAATGAGGAGGGATGCCGAGAGTCGACAGTTAAATTGTTATACCATTTGGCTCAGAAGGGACACAAGGTGTCTCTCCCTAAATTCCAATATTGTCGACAGGAGGTTACTTATCTCGGTCACCTCCTATCGAAGGACGGGAGAAGGCTGACACCAGAACGCATCAGGGCAATAACTAACATGGCAGTACCTAACACGCAGCGAGAGGTGCGCGCATTCTTGGGAATAACATCGTACTGTCGTCAGTGGATACCTAATTATGCTTTACTAACGAAACCCCTGCTGTATCTGACCACGAAAGAAGTGTGTGAGCCCCTACCTTGGACACCTGCATGCCAGGAAGCGTTTGAGTTGTTGAAAACTGCTTTATGTTCTGCACCCGTTTTGGGAACACCCAATTACCAGAAGCCTTTTGTACTCTATGTGCACGAGGCGGAAGGTTGCGCGTTGTCTGTCTTAACACAAGATTTTGGAGGGAAGCAGAGACCATGTGCTTACTTCTCTGCAATGCTCGACAATGTGGCAAGTGCGCTTCCGAGCTGTCTAAGGGCTACAGCGGCTGCTGCAGTTTCGATAAGACAGTCGGCAGGGCTCGTACTGGGTTCAGCTCTTACGGTAATGGTACCACATGCAGTGGACATTTTACTAAACAGAACACAGACGCAGCATTTAACTAGCGCTCGTCTGACAGGATATGAGATGACATTATTTGCCCCACATGTGACGATAAAAAGATGTGCTACCCTGAACCCAGCAACACTGTTGCCCCTCCCTTCGGATGAGGAAACTGGTGAAGTACATGACTGCCTGTTCCGAACGGAGGAGGAAACAAAAGGGAGAGTAGATTTGACGGACAAACCCCTAGATAACCCTGACGGAGAGTTGTACGTTGATGGGTCCTGTTTTAAATTAACGGACGGCACCACAACAGCAGCATATGCAGTGACAACATTACACACAGTGGTGGAGACTTCTAGAGTCCCGTATAACTCAGCTCAGGCCGCAGAGATAATAGCGTTGATGCGTGCATGTGAACTGAGTGAAGGATTGGATGTGAACATTTATACTGACAGCCAATACGCCTTTGGCGTAGCTCATAGTTATGGAAGACTGTGGGCAGAGAGGGGATTTTTAACATCACACGGACAGCGCATCCAACACGGCCCATTGATATTGCGCTTGCTGACGGCTCTAACGCTTCCCAGAAGGCTGGCAGTTATAAAGTGTAGCGCACACAAAGCAGTGGTTGATGATGTGGGACAAGGAAATGCGTTTGCAGATCAGACGGCCAAAGAAACTGCCAGGAACAGACTCCCGCGAATGTTTGTGGCTGGACCGGCTAGATCTGTACCAGACATTAATATGTTTTCAGATACTGTACAGAGTGTGCGAAACATACAGGAGAAAGTGACTGAGGAGGAGCTGAGGGAATGGAAGAATGGAAAGGGACAGCTGGACTCGGATGAGTGTTGGACGGATGTGACTGACAAAAGACGATGGTTGCTCCCAAATGCATATGTCCTTCCAGTGGTGACGATGGCCCACGGACCAGCTCACATAAGCGCTAAAGGAATATGTAAATTATTAGACCCCGTATGGAGTAATAAGAACATTTCCAGGGTGGCCACACGCATGGTACAACAGTGCATGATTTGTCTAAGACACAATCCTGGGAAGGGAACACCTGTCCCTGTGGGTAACTTTGCACCTCCAACATACCCCTTTGAGGTAATACAAATGGATTACATTGAAATGGAAAGAGTGAATAATCTTAAATATGTACTTGTGGTGGTGTGCGCATTCAGTAGATGGGTGGAAGCCTTTCCAACAAAAGACTGTACAGCCATGTCGACAGCTAAAATGTTGATCAAGGAATACTTCAGCAGGTTCGGATTACCTAGGGTGATCTGGAGTGATAACGGTACCTCCTTCAATGCAGAACTGATGAAAAATATATGTAAGGGATTGCAAATCTCTCAAAAATTCCACGCAGCCTTACACCCACAGGCGGCGGGTTTAGTTGAAAGATTTAATGGTACATTGAAACTGAAAATGGCCAAGATACAGGAAAGTACTGGGTTGCGTTGGCCAGACGCTCTTCCCCTTGCTCTACTCTCCACACGAGTTACAGTAAATTCCAAGACGGGTGTTTCTCCCCATGAAGTTGTATTCGGCAGGCCAGCAAATGTGTGGGGAGTTCCTAGACCTAAATGTTTCTCAGAGATAGAATATCCTATGTTGACAGACTACTTGTATGCCTTGACTAAAGATCTTCATTCTGTTCACCAGCAGGTAGCAGACACACTGAAGCCGCTGCCTGAGGGGCCCGGTCACGGCATCAACCCAGGGGACTGGGTTGTCGTCAAGAAGTACCAGCGGAAGTCCTGTTTGGAGCCCAGGTGGTCTGAGCCGAGGTTGGTGCTGCTCACCACCCGCACCGCACTTCGAGTGGACGGACGTAAGGCGTGGACGCATGCCTCTCATGTGAAAAAGGTTCCACTGCCTTTAACCTATGATGCCTGGGTAAGAGGTGGCATTGCAGATCACGAAACAGAATCGTTGCCTAAGTATCTCCCTTTCTCTGATGCTGTGTTGATTGGGGAGGAGCACGACGACAAAGCACGAAAGCCAGCCCTGAGTACGAGTAGCAAGGCTTCCATCGGTCACGGTACTCCGGTGACCGAAGCCACCTCTTGTCCGATTGATCCACCAATTCTGTTTTCAGATCACGAAGTGCGAGGGAGCACTCGCTATAACTTGCGGCCCAGGAAAGAGAGGCAAACGAATTGAGCACTGGAAGAAGGGCTGAGATAGGGGCAGGAGTGGACTGAAGTTGATAGGTTAGTGTAGCAATAGGGATGGACTGCTGAAAGGAGCCCTGGTGCACTTCTGAAGACATTGTTGGATGGAACATTAGAGTCAAACGTGGGCCCAAGTTTAGTGCTCCTGAGTCACTACAGTTGTGTGGCTCCGTCGAGGGAATAGGGTTCGCGAAGCTGAAAGCCTGCTTATGAGGCTTTAACGGACATAGGGAGAACAGCCCATCGAAGGGTGAAGAACCCCTCTGGCCGGTTTTGGAGTGTCTGAACTTTTAGTAGTGTCCTTAGTTTTCGGAACTTTTAGGATATCCCTTGCCCCGTTCTTTAGCAGAAATGTACCCTTTTGGTCGTCCAATACCCGATGAGGAACAGCCTTTTGCTGCTCCCCGCAGGCCGGAACCAGATTCACCATGGCGTGCTCTATCACGAAAAAGTAAAATTGTGGTTATTGTGGTGCTCATTATTGTCTTCCTGATCATGCTTGGAATACTGTTTTTCCTAGACAAAGCTTACCCAGTCCACAAGATGGTTCCTACCCCTTCTCCCTTACCAGAGCATAATATGATTACTGTTGATTATGGTGAACAATGTATGAGAAAAGGTTACCGTGATAATGTCTTCATAAAAACGTTACATCATGCACACGCGGTATACAATGTGACAGATTGTTGGGTATGTGGGTTGCTTCCTTCTGCAGCGTATAAGAAGGACAGGTTACTGGCACTGCAACTGACCCCTGTGAATAGCTGCGTGGGCTGGTACACTTTAATTGGTAGGGTAAAGTTTTTTCAGCAGCCGGACTCTCTTACCCCACGACTCCCTGACAGTAGGTCTACATTGACGATGCGGGTTCGCCCTTTGCCTCCCTCATCCCTTGGACGGTTATTTACTGATGGACGTTTTGATCACACATTCCTAAAGACTTGCTCGAACAAGTTGGACAAGTTTCTGGTACCTAATGACACTGATAAAGTACGAGAGAGTTTTCTACAGTTAAACTCCTCTCTAGCATACCGACACCCTCCCACTACGAACAGTAGTGGTCATTCTTTAGTGCCCCTAGCAGTGGTGGGACCCTCACCTTAATTCTGTATACAGGGTAGAGGTCCGATAAAGGTGGGTGATAGTGTTTGTAATGTGACCACCTCGATTAGGTTGACCCTTAGCCCTTCGCTTGTCACTCCCCCTAATGTCTACTTTGTGTGCGGTGATAACGGGTACCTGTGGTTGCCTGAGGGTTGGGGTGGGACATGCTACCTGGCGTATTTACTTCCTCCTGTTTATGTAGCACCTTCAGATTATCACAAGACACATAGGAGGTTTGACGCGGGGCAAGGACAGCGAAAAAGGAGGGATCTTCAAGTTGATGACGTCGATCAGACAGACACCGCTGGGCAGCAGTTTAATGACTTTTCTAAAGGTCTGTTGCCATTCTGGGGCCCTATTTTTAATAGTAGATCCATTAGACGCCTTTCACGGGTTATGGAAAAGGTAGTGAACACTGAAGCTGATATCGCAGCTAACATGTCACTAGAGATGCAGGCTATGAGATTATTTACGATTCAGAATAGAATGGTTCTTGACGTCATCCTGGCAGATAGGGGTGGAGCTTGCCGCGTCATCGGGACGTCTTGTTGCGTATATATTCCTGACTCCGCCCCGACTGTTAACTTGGCTGTGCAGAAACTTCATAGGTTGGCTGCTGAACTCCATCAAGATAATGGTACCTGGTCCTTACAGACATGGTTGTGGGGTCTTTTCTCTTCCTGGGGTTGGAAAATATTCATGGTCATTATAGGTGTTGTAGGTTTTCTACTGTCATGCTGCCTCTGCGTTTATTGCCTTCCTCCCTGTTGCTCCATGTGTGCCAGCAATTTGAAGAAGTCTACGAAACGATTGAAACAATACCCTGCTGTTGAGCTTACTGATGCGAATTGGCTAATACTGATTCATGATGATGTTATGGTTTAAGTTCCCCTGCCCATAGATTTTGCTGTAAAGGCCCTCCTTTTGGTTAATAAATGGAAACAAACGTGTTAGCCACAGTCCGCTAAAAGGAGGGTCTGATAGACGTCAATCCCAAGCCCCGCCCCCTGCATACATTATGCTTATGAAGTTAGCGGAATGTGTCTAACTAATTACTTACACTTACGCATTTACGTTCATGTTCTCATTATGCAGTTATTCACTTATGCGTGTGATATTGTTTGCAGTGTTCTTAGCTTAGCATGTGTGCCACCATTTTGGATTATTCTCTTTACGTGCAAAGTGTACTTGCTCATTCCCCCTCCCGTAGGAATAGGAGTAATTCCTCGTGTCAGCATATATGCATTTCTTGGTTTACTGTAACTGAAACTCCTGCTAGCGAAACTCCTTATCAGGCCGTTCTCATGCGCTGGGGATGTAGCGGCCTGGCTCTGTGTCCTTGGGAGATGATAACAAGTGTTGCTATTGCAGGTGCAGGTGCCTCTTGTATGAGGCCATTGTCCACACCTCTGGTGGACCAGTACTTTTCCATTATGGGCGTGTTTTACTCTGCTTTCTCGTAATATAATGTATCATCATGATGATGTGAGTTAGTCCTTCTCGGCGCACTCTTAGGGGTGAGGTCGATATAGGGCCCTCTCATATGGGAGTTTGTGGCCTAATAAACTTGTATTGTTTATTCTTCTCCACTGTCCGGCTGACTTATTTTGGGTAACTATAGGTGAGTGAGGTAAGTCACTCAGGTGGATTTGGGCCACGCTTATCAGTCCCTTCCCAGGGTGCCACAAAGATTTTTCTTTCCGCTCATGTTTTAAAGTTTGCGTTTGAAGAACGACTGGACCTGTCTATACACCAGTTTGAGGATTCTACTCAGCGTTTCTCTAATCTATGAAACCCAAGGCACTGTCTTGACTCTAAGGAGACGCTGATCGTCTGCCATTGCTTAAAATTGATTCACGCAACGGATGAATTTCTTCTAATGCATGTCAAATTGTGTGTGTTCCCTGTACAGCTTAAGTGAATGGGTTCAGCTGCACCCCATACAGTAGCTCTTCCAGCTAAGGCTCCCGGGCTGATTCATGCATGTTACAAATTATATAAAAAAATTAAAAAATAAGGCTTAGGGCTGTACTTGGACTGGCTATTGTGAAATGTGCTCATTTTTATCTATTCCTTTTAAGAAAATGATTGATATTTGGACTTTTGGAAATAGGTACAGGCCATAATTTAAACTCATTCGTATCCTTGAAAAGCAGTGCTCACTGTCCTCCTGAAAATAACTCCAGCCCGCGTGCCCTCTTCTGGTCTCAAGGCACGACTGGATGTTGTAGACAGGCTGTTCACCAATGACTCGTAGTATAATCATATGGCCCTAGTTCTGAGAAGCCGTAATAAATATAGACAAATAATCCGTTATTTATAGGGATTGTTCGAAAAACAAGTTGTATTGAGGTTAGAAGAGATTATACAGCCTTTTCAAAATAAACTGAAAATAATATTGGTCCTGGATCATTTAAAATAGTCTTCCTTTCTCTGGTGAGAACCCTGTCTTAAGCTTTTGATCGTTTACCTTTTTTCATAGAACAACACAGTTTTGTTGTTAGTGTTAGGTTGGCTCATTAATTAATTTTATTTTATTATCTTTCTTGTTTAACTTTTAATTGTTTGTAGATAACTGCCAGTTCTTATAGGGCTGTCAGCTCTGCAGAAAAATATTTCAATGATTAAATATATCAAGTATATTAGCCAAAATATTCTGGCCACACTATGCATACCTTAAGTCTCACCTAAACATCTCTTAATAGACTTAGTAGAACTCAGCCTATTTTGTGTTTTCTATCTGGCAAAGCAGCCAAAGAACTGAAACCATACCGGTGAAACCACAGTGTTTCGATATACTCTGATTTGCTGATTTGGACGCTCACCAGAAAAGGGAGCTGTTTGATTTTTACCATATGAGATTTACCAAACATGATATTTTGATTTTGGCACTCTCAATTGATAAAATACCAATGTAGCAGGTAGCGTCAACAAATCTTTCCACGTGTAAAGGCTGAGCTTCCTGTGAATTTCAGAATCCTAGAAGGATCTAAACTATGAGCTGCAAGACCAAAGGGGCTGGTGGTCAAAAGTCACTGTCCTTCGACACACTGCACAGAGAAAACAAATCCCGACAAAGGCTTAGTAATATAACCTTACGGCCCACCGTAGCGAGCTCTACTGGCCATTAAAGGTCCGCTCCAGCGTTAAAGGCCCGAGCCGAAGGCCCTAGAGGGCAGAATGTTCTAATTTGTATAACAAAGGCCTCACAGAGCCTGAGGGGTCGAAATCCCCCTGGGCTCCGTGAGGCCATTGTTAAACACTGGATTGTTGATGCTCCAGGCTTCTACTGGCCATTAGAAGCTCAGAGCACTCCATTGTTTTCAATGGCGCTCTCAACATTCCAATGTTCTAATATAGCCTTAAAGCCCACTGCCTGGGGCTATACCAGTTATTAAAGGCCCTGAACCTGAGTTATAGGCCCAAGTCTATAACGAGGGAGAGGGCCTTTAACCTCTTCCGTGCTCATGATGAGCTCAGCTCGTCATGAGTCACGGTGCCACTGTGCTCAAGACGAGCTGAGCTTGTCATGACACGCGCAGTGCTCACACGCGGGGCTAATTCTCCCACTGTGCCGAGCGTTCTATTAAAACGGACGTGGTCATGACGAGCTCAGCTCGTTATGAGCACAGCGCCACCATACTGCGTGACAAGCAAAGCTCATCACAAGCACCGAGGCGCCACGCGTGCCACCCCTCCCCCCAGCACAGCGGAGGAATTAGCCCCGCAGCGAAGGGGTTAAAAACCTGTATAGCCTAAGGCAGACAGGCTATAAGGCTATTAGAATTCACCCATATTAGAATGTTCTAGATTAAAAAAAGGAAAATATGAAGGCAAACATTGGAATGTTGGAGCTACAGGCTTATACTAGCCATTAAAAGCCCAGAGCTTCTCCGTTATCTTCAATGGAGCTCTCAACATTCCAATGTTCTAATTACAGTTAAAATAACTTTAATTCGTGTGAGAAAATCCTCCCCTTTGGACAGAACGGCAAATCTTATTTCTATGTGTCTGTTTCCTTCAGACAGATGTGCCAGCTCAAGGAAACACAAACCATTTAGAAGTGAGACAAAGAGCCAGGAAGCACAGACTACGACTATGACACACTCACTGTAGTAAGAATCCAGATAATGTCAGCATAGATTGTCCAAGACATGCTGACTGGTGAAAAAGAAGATCCCAGACAAACTGGTCTGGATCCAAGTTTGGAGTATGGCTTCAGGGCAATGGTCAAAGTGGGCATGATCTGTGGGGCATAACATGGCCATACTTTTTAAATTCAAGCAAAACAGTTCCACTACTTTTTTGAAAAAAGACAATTGTCCCGGGATGGTTAATTCCGAAAGCTGAAATGATTCAGCTGGGGTGTAAGGCATGGAGAGTCCTGTGCTATGAAACCAGGAGCATTGCAAACAGCTAAACAAGCCTTCTTGCCAGGGTGCCTGCTTGACTTAAAGAAATGTAAATGTGCACAACTGGTTAATCTGCAAATGTAGAGGGTGCTTGAAAGCCAGTATTAGCTTTATTTGATGGGATCACTTGACACTTCCTAATGACACAGATTTATTCTTTTTGAGTGGTATTGCAAGGGACCAACTAAGCTGTGAAGTGTGTGCTTTTAAACAGTTATAAAAACAAAACGGCACTACTTACAGTCTGGGTATTTCTAAAATATATATTTTGGAAGCAGTATTTTATCTTAAAATCTTTTTGCACATTTTGTAACTGCCTATCATATGTTGTGTGTAATGCATGTTTCAAATAATCACTTACATATTCATGGTGCTTTCTATTACAGACTGGGACTTCGTAACACTAAACACACATAAGTCAGTATTTTACACTGCACCAACCAGGATTCATTTCCTACTAATTAACTTAATTTGCATGTATTTTCCATTTAAGCCCCTGTGTTACTTTAGATGGAGATTCCTGAAGGTGAAAGACCGAAAAAAGTTACATAATATTTTTTTTTTAGCCATGCCTTTGACTTTGCCCCCACACTCATTCACCCCGCCCCACTGTGCACAGCATCTCAGTTCCCATACTTTTATTAATGTACTTACATGGTTACCTCTACTTCAGGGAAACAATAGTTATGGGCACATCAAAACCTCATTTAGAAATCTGCAAACTCTGTCGGCAAGTGAAGTGCCACCATCCAGCAAACAGGCTACAGTCCTGATCTCTAAATTGTGGGACGAGGTGTGACTGGATGTCAAGTGGGCACAAGAGTCTACCAAAGAGGAGCACCTGACCTGCCCCCCCCCAAAATGCAGAAAAACCTAAAGCTGAAAAAAAGTACTACAATATAGGAAAAGAGTACAGAACGGCCAGGAGCCACACTGTAGTGGGCACTCAGTGGGCACTCAGTCACATCATTGTAACACACAGGGAATAGGACACTTTACCCTGCATTTTTTACTCCGCATGTCATTACCCCGCACTTTATTACTCCGCAATACACTTTTACAACGCAGGGCTTTACAACACTCTCCGTTACAACGCATTCCCCGTTACAACGCATTCCCCATTCCAACGCAATTACTATTGTAAATCCAGTGGGGCGTTACTGTGGGGAATGCGTTGTAACAGTTTGCGGTGTAAAGCCCTGCGTTGTAAACGTTTTTGCAGAGAAAAAAATGTGAGGTAATGACGTGGAGTAAATAATGCGGGGTAAAGAGTGTTTCCCATGTGTAAAGTGCCAAGCTGTGCAGCTCAGACTCCCCAATTACACAACTTCTGTTACTGAATATGGGACCTGCATTTTGTAATGTCACAGTCAGACACCAATGGATTGCAAACTATTCAATAGAGATAATGCGACCCTTTATTTGTAACTCTAGCATTCTGAATGCAATTCGGCCATTTTAAAAACATGTATTACACTCCAAACTACCATTTATATTGAATTACTGTTATTAGGACCTGAACGTTTTAACTTCAAAGTCATATATATAAATTGTACGTAAGTTGCCAACATATAAAAAAGTGGGTAGCACTCGAAATGTTATACACTTTTAACCCATTTGGTAAATTAAAAGTGAAAAAACTATTCTGAGGGCTGCCGACATTTTATATATTGAATCATTTAACATGTTTAGGGCATGCAATGGAGGTAATGTACCCGGATAATCCTCCACAGAGACCAACACTTAGGGGCCGATTAGGATGGCGGACGGACTTGCGTCCGTCCGCCACCCCTGAGTAGGAGGGACCGTCCGCATGGGCAGCGGCGGTCCCTCCATGGCAATTAGGATGTGACCGCCAGGGTGGCGGTCACATCCTCTATTTTTAACATTGCGGCGGGTGCAGCTTCAAGCTGCACCCGCCGCAATGTTAAAAATGCATGTGTTGCATTTACATGCACAAAGCGGCAGGCACCGCACGGTGCCTGCTGCTTTGTGTACGCAAATGCAGGGGGGTACCATAGGTACCCCCCATGTGCACCCCTCACCCCCCATTCACCCAGGGGGCCCGCAACGGGCCCCCAAAGTGAATGTCCGTATGCTTTTCCATGGCGGAAAAGCCGCCGTGGAAAAGCATACTTACACCAACATCATAATATGGCGGACGGTGTCTCATAGACACCGCCTGCCATGTTATAGCTTTTCCGCCGCGGTCGGAAGCCGACCGCGGCGGAAAAGCGGCGGACGGAATTCCAGACCCACCAGCCATCCTAATTTGGCGGTGGGTCTTTGGAGTCTCCGCCGCGGTTTTTCCGCATCCTCCAGGCCGGCGGACACTTCCGCCGGCCCGGAGGATGCGGAAAAACCGCCATCCTAATCGGCCCCATAATACGGTGCCTTGGGAATGGTCAGTCACGATTATCTGGCCTCGACTTCCAAAATCCGCATGTTTTCACCCCATTGTGCTTAAGAAAATGGTTATAGCTATTGTTTATCACACCAATGAACTTTGACCTCTTCCGTGTTACATTTCATGGGTCAGATAAACATCGCACCAAATACTGGGCCACTCATATTGGAGGCCTGCAAATGACTTTCAGCAACGCATAGTAAAATAGTAGCAAACACTGAGCAGAAAATAGGGAATACAACACGGCGTTTGTTGTCTGGACTGACACTTAAGTACAGGAGAGATTTATTCGGGGGCACTCTAGCTGACTGGACTTTCTGCCAGCGCTGTATTTCTCTCCATACAATGGAGGTTCTGCGACTTTGATGATAAGCCCTCGCAGTCAGCTTAAAACAATAATTCTGTACTTTCTTTCCTGTTTCTCAGTTTATTTTTAAGTATGAGCATGACATGTCAGGCTGTCTCGCAGCAGCGAGACAAGGTTGTATAAAACCCAACTGCCTGTTTGTAGTATATTACAGCTATATTTGGCACAGGAAAGCACTTAATCAGAAGAGCTATCAGCACACCACACCCAGCTTTGTGATGGCCCCAGCCAGATTGATCACTGAGCAGGAGCTGGGCACAGACAGCAGCAGAGAAGGCTGCAAAGGCCTGCACGAGGAGTGGGCTGGGGGGCTTTATCAGCACTTCTCACATGGGTCAGTGCACACAGTATTTGTCACAGCCATGACAACCCTAAACTCGGCAGTTCAGAAAATGCATTCTTTGTCACACTTGTAAACCTTCTTACACATAATATTGTTAGACATAGGGCCTTATTAAGAGTGGATATTAGCAGTGGTTCTTAACCTGTAGTTCGAGGGTCCCTGGGGGTCCACGAGGCCTACACAAGGGGTCAGCCACTGTTTTACAAAATTAAATCATATTGAAATTAGTACATGAAAACGAGTAAAGTGTATACAAATATAGAAGCAACGTTGAAAACTTGAAAACGTTTTTTTATAGTTGAGTGTGAATTGAAGAACATTTGTTTGCTGTATACTTGTTTCTGTATTTTTGTGTATTATTTTGATGCTCAAATCATAGAAGATGCTTAGGTTGGGCGTTCCCTGCCTCCATTAATGACTCCGTGGGGGGCCCCGGATTCCAGTAATGATACAGATAGGATCCACAGAAGCCAAAAGGTTAAGATCCGCTTGGCTGAAGTATCCAGGGTGAGATGTTTGACAGCTGCCGTAAGCACTGCTGATTCCAAGTCTTCTAATTACAAATGAGGAATTTTGCATGCAGAATTAGTGCTTTATGCAGCACAGTCCATATTTCTTGGAATTTACCCTATATTTTTCCTGCAGTAAATGATCGCACATTTAACTTTTGTCAGACATATATTTAAAGTATTTTTCAAACATCAAACAGTAGAATAACATAATTATGTTTAGTGCTCGCTCGTTCTTGCCTCTGGTGGCCGTGGCCGTGGCCCTGCCAGAGGAAGGTTCTACCCACGCATGTAATCTCTAATTCTGACTACATTGTACGTTTCTGTCTGTCTATTTACAGTTTTTCTAGTAAGCACTCTAATAGCATCAGGCAGTATTTCTACTACTCTACGTGTACTGCTCTACGTGCATGTCTACCTTTCAAGGTTGTTTTTGTACAGCACCTTTAATTATTACTTTCATCATGCATTGCATCCCATAATGTAGTTACAGATTCCGTCAAGGCATCAATACATTTAGTAAATGATTTAAAGCCCTCCTGAACAAGTGTCCCAAGCCATCCATTTTAGAATTTAGTGCTTGCATGGCAGGTGCTTGCTGACATTTGACTATCAGCATCTCTCCCTCTACTGCTTGAAGTACTCTTGCAGTAGGAACAGTAGCACCCTCTAATGCATGAAATGCCCCTGCAGTATCAAACATTGGCCTAGCTCTGACACCAAGTCATGGTCTCAATAAACAGTCTATGTTGTTGATCTTGTAGCATTACAGTCTGTGATGGAGTAGACTGGTCTTGTCTACTTCTATGTTGAGTACCTTTACACGCTTTGCTGCAGACTTTGTAGTAGGAGCACTGGTAGAGATAGTTTTTTTTCTGTCATGATGTTTCTCCAAACTGGACATCGGCTTCTACTTCATCACATGCAACCTCTTCTGTGCCTCCAGTCTGTCCATCTGGGGTTTGCATTTTTTTGTAAACTGAAAATCTTTTAAAATTATTTTTAATTTCCTGCTAATTATTTTTATTTCCTGCTAATTTCACCGACAAGGAGCCAACCTGAGATAAAGGAATGGGCGAAATTGGTGACCGCGCTTAACTGCACTCCGACCCTAGTTAACTCAGCTAAATCACTAGGAATTACGTTAGATGAGAACCTCGACATGAAAGACCACATTAACTCAATGGCCAAGAGCGCCCGTTTCCACTTGAACTATTTAAGAAAACTGAAACCCTTTATCTCAGAGGCGGATCTAAAACTGGCTATCCAATCGCTAGTTATCTCGAGGATCGAATATGGTTGCACCACGTTAGCTGGCCTACCGAAAACATCCACAGCACCACTAAAAGCCTGTCTCAACGCAGCGGCAAGACTCATCACGGGAACGAAGAAATTCAATCACATATCTCCCCACCTGAAAGCACTAAACTGGCTACCTTACGAGGCCAGAATTCAAATGAAGATGGCCTGTATTACCCACAAAGCGGTTCACTACAACACGCCTAGATATCTAGCCAAGAAAATTAAGCTATCGGGAGGTAACAGACCAACTAGAAGGGCTAAAGAGTTGCTATTACGGCCGGCCTTCTTCCGTAAGAAAAAGACCTATGACCGAGCATTCTCCGGAGCCGCCCCCAGAGTCTGGAATTCACTCCCTCCAAACATCAGGAAGATTCAAAATACTGTAACATTCAAACGGGAACTGAAGAGCCACATGATGAGTAAATACCCTACATAGAGAAGCCTACAGATCATTGGTATGAACATTTACGCCAAAAGAGGGTTGTACTCATCATGAATAATTTGAAGATCAATATCTGACAAATGACTGATTCCCGTTCAAGCCTCGGCTGTACACTTTACTGCTTCCTCATATATATGTGATCTTATATACTGTATCGCACAGCCAAAACTATATAACCTCTACCTCACTTTGTTTATCTATATGATCCTTACTACAAGCTAAACCTATTCAACTCTTAATGCTAATTACACATGTAATTGTACTGATAATGCTTTGTAACCCTACCTCACCGAGCTTGACTATATGACTATGACACAAGCTAAGCCTTATGCACCTCTCAATGCTAACTGCACAGGCGTTAGGAATATATTTATCTAATCACCCCTTATAGCATATCGCCTTCTACCTCATATCTGTTTTGTTGTTATAATTGCTATTATAATGTCAATCTGTAATCTTTTTATGTTAAGCGCTCTGATACCCACGGGTCTTGTTCGCGCTATATAAAACACTATAAATAAATAAAATAAATAAATAAAAACTGAACAACAAATTTTGATCAGGAAAAGAATGTGAATGTTACTGATTTGCTGTTTAAAAATTGGTAAACTGAAATCGCGATGGAATGTAAGCTGCAATTTGCACATTCGAAATTTTAGGAACATCAAGATTATCTAATTAGAAATTGCAATTAGTTATTATTTGTAATTTATGATTCGTCAATCTGATTAATAGTACATCAGGCCCTTAGTGACAAATTCACCCTTTGATTAACAAGTCAAACTCTCTTTTATGAAACCACCCACAAATTGGCTCAAAGTTGATGTTGTATTATGTCCTTAACATAGTGACATTCCAGCTGGTGCTGCATGTCACACGCATTGCAAAGTACATGCCGGACACAAACCAAGAACAGGCACTCCAAGTGCTAACGCAGTGGTAGCAGCTTTGGTCCTAGTGGAATGAGCCCTTAGTCCTTCTGCAGACTGTCTTTTGGTCAATGTATAGCAGGTCTTATAGCAAAAAACTCGTCTTTTCTTTTTTTTGCCCCAGAGAAGGCCACAAAAAGCTGATTGTCCACCCTATGGAATTTGATGCAATAAATGTAAAAACTCAAGCATCTCTTGGGGTCTGGCCGATGGAGTCTCTTCTCTTTGGCAGAGTGAGGCGGATCAAAGAATGTTGGGAGGGTGAAGGATTGCCCAACATGAAAAGAAGACATGACTTTTTGCAAAAAAGGCCTCCCTTGTCCTCATCAAAAGTATATGTGGGAAACAAGTGGTGGAAGATGATTGCACCGAGGTAACTTGGAAGTCACTCGTGACAAGCTGAAGTATTTGTGACAAGCAAGACCATCTTTAGAATCAGAAAACGTAGTGAACAACTATGCATCAGCTGGCAGGGAGTACACTTGAGGAAAGTCAAAAACAAATTTAGAGCCCACAGTGGCATCACAAACCTCAGCACAAGAGATGATTTTATCAAATACAATGGTCTGGCAAAAAAGCAGAAAGGGCTGACAAATAACCTTTAATTGTGCCTACAGAAATTCCTTCCAGAGTCAGAGACAAAATATAATAAAACATCTGACAGATTTGTCTGCAATTGCTGTTTGTTGAGGGCTCAATGTCAGGCCACAAATTTGTCCCAGCACCCGTTCTAAATGGGTTTTGTGGAAGGACCCTTTGCAGCATGGCTGACATCCTCAGCTTCGGGAAATAGGTCAAATGAAGTTAGCTGTCACTGCTCAACCACCACTCATGGAGGTGTAGATTGCACAGCACCAGGTACCGATCCCTGCCCTGCTGCTGTGACAGAAATCCTACCAAAGGGGAAGCCTGAAGAGAAGACAGATGCTCATACCCAGACGTTATGGGTACAATACTCTCCTGGCCCAATCTCGAGGCACTTTGATGGATTGAGCCTTGCTGTTCCGCATCAAATTATATCTTTTGTAAGGATTTTCTGCGGTCAAAAGACCTCATCTGATTCTTGTATTTTACTGAGGGATGTCTGCTTTCAAGATTAATTTTCCTGCCTGATTATCATGATAGTTTTCCGTTATATTTGTGGAACTTGAAAAAGGTTGTATAATCGGATTTAAAGACGTATGCAGATGGAACAGCATTTTTTAATTGAAAACATAATTGGCAACCCAACTTTGGACTCAATGTACAACAAAATAAGTAGCATGAACTTTTAGCCATGAGAAAATGGTAGGATCGTGAAACATGTTGGCTGTTGACTCAACGATTGAAAAGATTGGGCTGTGAATTATTGTTAAGATTGAACTAGGATCACACTGTTTTAATAATTGATGTGAAGATAAAATTGATGAAAACTGAGTCCATTTATCAAGGCTATAAACTTTAATATTAAAAAGGAAGCCATATTCTGGAAAGGTAATGAATTTGAGCCTATGATTTTATGATTTATTTGACTGAAAAAACAACAACGTTTAAAGACATTATAGTTAGTTCTTGTAACAATATCATACTTTACATTAAAAAAAGACCTTTAAAATTCACTGGAAAAGTGAAAGGTTAAAGTGAGTTTATAGTGAAAATGTCAGTTAAAAGATACAATTTGAAACTACAAGGACACCGAAATTCAAAACTTTCTGTACTGCCAAGTGTAACCTTTTGCACAATGCTCGGCCTCCTAAGAGGGCTTGCTTGTGTTGATGGAGTGGGCTTTCCATGAAGAGTTGTCCACAGGAAAAAGGCTGTGTGTAGAAGAGCCTTCACTACCTAACAGGGATTGATAGTCTTTTCAAAGAGGTCCAACACTCAAATTGCCCATGGCAAATGCAGTGTATGATAACACTTACTTCCATAATAGTCTTTACATTTTCACCCTTGGTGCAAACTGTTCTGTGTAACGCTTAACACATGTTTCTGGATTCATTCTTTCATCGGGAGAGAGAAACATGTCATTTTAGAGGTCTCTGTACCATCACTGGGAGGAGGTGCATCAATACAATCTCATCAGCTCAGTAGCTCAGTAGCTCCAGTGAGCCTTTTCAAATGGAAGGTGGGTGAGAGCATACTGCCTCACATCCCAGCACTCAAATTGCCCCAATGCATCATGGTAAATGCAGTGCACAATAACACTTACTACCATAGTAGTCTTAAATGTTTCACCCTTGTTGGTGCAGACTGTGCTATGTAACTCTAGACACATTTCTCGATTCATTCCTTCATCAGTAGAGAGCAACAAGTCATGTTTACCAGAATGTAATAGGGTGAACTGTGCTTTGATGAGAGGTATTGAGCTTCCTCCCCCCTTGTGTTTAAAAGGCTCCCTCAAGCTCGTGAGTTCACGGGGATGCACCTGTGTGCCTGTGGAGTGGTACTGTGATCTTTGAATACTTGGGCAGCATTTCCAGATGATTTTTCTCTGCTATCTACTAGTTCTGCTCTCTATTAATGACAAGCTAAATCCAGAAACACGTGTCTAGAGACAACATCACTACCTGCACCAACTTTGGTGAAAACGGCAGCAACTTTGAAGTAAGTGTACTGCATTTACCAGAATGCAATGGGATGAACTGGGCTGGGATGAGAGGCACAGTGCTCCCTCTCCCTTTTGTTTAAAAAGCTCCCTTGAGCCAACAAGCTCACCTGGGATGCACCTGTATGGCTGTGGAGTGGTGCTGTGACCTGTGAAGACTTGGGCAGCATTTCAGGATGCCCAGATTACTTTTCTCTGCTATCTACAATTTATGCTCTCAACTGATGAAGGGCTAAATCTAGAAAAACATGTTCAACTTTGGTGAAAAACTACAGCAACTTTGAAGTAAGCATACTGCATTTACCAGAATGCAATGGGGTGAACTGTGCTGGGATGAGAGGCACTGTGTTTCCTCCCCTTAGGGATTAATAGTCTGTAGGTAGTAGGCTGTCCGTGAAGAGTTGTGCAAAGGGTGACAGCTGTGCATAGCAGGGGTTTAACTACCTAATGGGTTTGTTGTCTGGAGGGACAGAGCTCTCCACGAAGCATTGTGCACAGGGTGAATACTATGCTTAGGAGGCACTGGCCACCTAATGGGATGTGGGTGGTTGGAGGAAGTGGGCTCTCCATTAAAGGCTCTGCATAGGGCTGTGGCTGTACATAGTAGGAGTTTAATCACCTAATGGGTCTTGGATGTCTGGAGGGAGTGGCCTGTCCATATACAGTTTTGCTCAGGGTGAAGGCTGTGTGTAGTAGGAGCTTGGGCACCTAAAGGGGGTTGGGTGTCTGGCAGTAATGGACTCTCTGTAAAAACGATTACGCATTGTGAAGGATGTGCATAGTAAGGCCTTGGACACATAATGGGGTTGTTTGTTTCCAGGCAGTGAACTACGGTCTAATTATTTTACATAAGCACATATGTTTATGTAATTTTTGATTTACATGATTCTGTGCCCTTTGGTACTTATTTAATTATTTTAAAGGTTGTACTTGTTTTAGAGTAAATTGAACAGTAGTATGTGGATGATGTCATCAGTCAATGATGTAATTTGAGATGTCATCAGTGATGTCAACAATGATCTCATTTAACATGTCAGGAGTGATGTAGTATGTGAAGTCATAAGCAGTGCATGGCGGGGGGCAATTTACAGTTAACTCAGTAAACTATAACTAGTGGATTACAGTGTAATTTAGGTTAGAATTGTACTTTTCACTGTCATTTCCACCCATTACCTGACTTTAACCTTTGTGTTTTTACAGTGAATTTCTAAGCTTTTTTAAATGTAAAGTAAGCTATTATTACTAATACTAACTATGTAACTTTAACCTTTGGTGTTTTCAGTGAATTTCTAGGTTTTTTTTTTACTGTAAAGTAACAATTATTTCCACCACCAACTATATCGTCACTTTAACATTTGTTTTTTTTCCAATTAATTTCTAGTGTTTTTTAAATGTAAACTAAAATATTAATAACATACCTAACTGTACATAGTAGGTCCTTCACTACGTAAGGAGACCTGATTATGTGGAAGGCGTGAGGGCTCCGTGAAAAGTTGCACAGTGTGTAGCTTCTCTGTAGTAGTGACTTGCCCACCTAATTGAGTTTGGGTGTCTAGAGGGAGTGGATTCTCCATGAAGAGCAGGGCAGAGAGTGCAGGCTACGTGTAGAAGGGGTTTGCCCACCTAAGGGGGCTTAGATCTTTAGATGGAGCGGCCTCTACACACAGTCTGCACACTGAGTGTGCAAGCTGTACATAGTATGGGCTTCCAACCTAATGGGACTTGGAGCTCTGGAGGGAGTGGGCTTTGCGTGTAGTCCGTGCAGGTAATGCAAACTGTGCATAGTAGGGGTTTCATCACCTACTGGGGCTTGGGGCTCTGTAGGGAGCAGGCCCTATGCACAGTCTGAGTATTGCGCTCTGACTGTGTGTAGAACGGGATTGTCTACCTAATGGGGCTTGGATCTCTGCATGGAGTGAGCTCTTCACACAGTCTGTGCATTGTAGGAGCTGCCCCAGGGCTTAATTTGTAAAAGAAGCAGTGCCAGTGCCTAAAGCTCTACACAGAAGCCCGGGGTCGTTGCAATGAAAAGTTGGCACACCAAATACAAGGGATACACAGACTTCAATACACCGCATGCCTCTTCAGGACACTACCATACACTCCATGCTCTTTCCCGCAAGGTGAGGGACCACTTGTGATTGAAGAAGCCCTGGAAACAACACTACTCATGCTGGCTTTTGACCTCAAACCTTCCCTCTAGGGAACAGGCTCTGTAGACTATTGTATAAAGGCTGCACAGAGCCTCATTAATTATTAATAAACAAAGACAAATACATCAGGCCCACATCCCAACGAATTAGAAAGAATGGGAAATCGATGCGTTGTAGGTGTCTTCCTATAATTGCCGTAGATATCTAACTTTTAGGGCATTTGCAAAAGAACCTAGGTTTATGCATGGAATCCTAAATTTATGTGCACCTACTGCCCTATTCTTCTGTCTTTAGATTATTTTCAAGCAGGAAATGTGCATGCATGTGTCTTACAGAAATATGCTTTAACTAATGTAATTTTGTTTTAAAAAATGCTCCAACTAAAAAATATTTTTGAGAGAAAGAAATTTCTTATCGTTCAACCACTGATTTTGTTATTGTGTCGCCTTTACGTAATCAAAGTAACCTACAATCGAACTACAAAAATGTAAAAGCAAAACAAATATACCTTTTTATGCCTCCATCATATACACAAGCAACAAAAGCATAGCTGATTTTCAGTGCCCTCAGAGAGTGAATAATAATAAGTAATTAGGAAAATAAGGGCGCCTTGTCTTTGCGCCATGCAAGGGGGTTCAAGGGTGACACAACAACAAAGTTAGATTTATCAAGCCATGCAAGGCCACGTTGCGTGGCCCTGAGTGGGTTGATAAATCTAGAGTAACGCAATACAGCACAAATCCCTGCGTTGCGTTACTCTTCCTATGAGAGGAATTTCAATCGTGGAGCGTGGTTGTTCCAATGAATAGACCCATGGATTTTGTCGCATTCCCTGATTTACCACTAGTGGTAGACCTGAAAATGCATCAAAAGGCTACGACTCCCCAGGTGAGGCATACGGAGGAGAAATATCTTTATTTCTACTCATTTTTTCCTCTTTCTATGTGTGCTGCATTCTGCAGCACTCATAGAAAGAGGAAAATGCCTGAGGATTGTTTTTGTACAGGAAGGTGTACCTTCCTGTGCAAAACCAATCCTGCTTACAATGCAAGCACCCTTGCAACATGGTGCAAGCGTGTGTGGGTTGGTGCTAGTAGTCAAGAGTGCACCAGAGAATGGAAAAGACTGGAATGCGCTGTATGATGTTATATGGCGCGTCCTGCATTTTCCCTTTCACGCAGAGCATCACAGTAAGATGGCTTGCTGCGTTGCGCTGCGTGAATTATTGATAAATGTGCCCCTAAATACTTCAGGTACAAACGCTGAATACGTGGCACCTATTCTGACTCAGAATCTCATATCTTTTAAGGCACTAGGAAAATACTTTTTCTATGGCAGACATTCCACATCTCACTGATTTCATACACCTTTAAAATATGCTGCTCCTGGGAATGGATTTTTATGGACAACAAGAAGTTTTACAAACTAGGAATGGATTTTTATGGACAACAAGAAGTTTTACAAACTTTCAAATTGCTGTTTTCAAACTGGAAGTGAGTCTACCCTGCCAAGTGGAGCCCCCCAGTCCTGGACCCTTGGAAGTTTACTTAAGGTGCGCTGACAGCCTCTGTGGATTCAGCGGATTGGATGCATCTCTCCTGCTTCATCGCGCAAACCCGAGTATCACGCTGCTGTGTGGATTGGAACCGTCGTAAACACTCGCAACTCCTTCACAGCCCATTGGAACCACCACTGTGTGATTCATCCTTGGTGCCGGCCCTTGCATCCCTTGTCAGTGGCAGTCTCGATGACCATGCCGGACTCCGCATTGCAGCCTATTAGCTGTTTGGAAAGGATGCATCACCCTGACTGCATGCCGCATCCTCAACGTCGGACTTCCCATTGCAAGCCAGTAAATGGGATCCTTGACAACAACACATGCCCTCGAATTGCAGCCTTGCCACATCTTAGAAAAAACACATCGCTTTGGATGCGGGATACATCTTCGATGTTGATCCTCGCATCGCTCTGCAAACCAGGATTTAAGGTACTTTGTTTAATGACCTACATGGGCCTCTGTAGTTGGCCTGTGCTCCATCATGGTCAGCCTGAACTTGTTACTTTGCCTCGGTCCGGCACAACCAGATCTCCAAAGTTGGGGTCTTGTGCTTTTTGGTGCTGTTTCAATTGAATTCTTCACAATTGCATATCTGCAGTTCTACTGGAAGGATTTAAATAATTTTGGTCATGTTTTATTTATTAAAGTTGTATTTTTCTAACTTGGCGTGGGATCCTTTTTGTGTTTTCACTTTATTACTGTTTGAAGTGTTGTACTAATACTTTACAAATTGCCTCTAAGTTAAGGTTGACTACTCTGTGCCAAGCTAACAGAGGGTTGAGCACAGGTTAATTTAGCGTTGGATTGTGCCTCTCCCTGACAAGGATCGTGGTTGCCGCTTGGCCTGGGCTCACTCCCAAGTAAACTAACAACCCAATTTCTTACATTGGTGGCAGTGGAGGGATTGGGACTTATTTTTGTGCAGTGCCATACAGTGATTTTGAGTACACTACCATCCCATATCTGAGACTAATTCGAATTTCCTTTTTCTAAATTCTCTCTCAGACCGTTATACCTAAAACCCACACCTACAAGAATGGTGTTTGAGCTGGCCACTATGGACACCTACACTGTGGCACAGCACAAGGAGTTCAGCAAGGAAAGGGAACTTCCAGCAAAGAGCATCACCAGGAAGGTGGCGCTCCAAAAGGTGTTGAGGACCTGGATGGAAGCTCATCAGTCTGTGGTTGAAGACACAGGAGATCACGATGAGATGGAATGGCCTGGAGAAGACCTTCCTAGGGGGCCACCTGCAGTTCAGAGGGATGACTTGACTTTTGAAGCGGAGCCCCCTGCCAGGGCAGGGAGCAGTGGGTCTTCCCTCAGCCTGTCCCCAGAGGAGCTGGTAGAAAGGAGAGAGGAGAGAGAATTGAAGCTGCAGAAGACCCAGTTAAAAATAGAGGTAAAGAAAGTGGCCATGGAGACAGAGGAAAAGAAACTGTCCATGGAAGTGAAGAAGCCTAAGAGGACCTTGGAGGAGAGAAAATTATCACTGCCTCATGCACTGAGTCTGAAAAAGCTGGACATCAAGTCCAGACAGGCAGAGTCTAGCAGTGATCATGGCAGCATTTCTATAGTGCCCTTTAGAGACAATAGGGTCCATATTATCAAAGGTCTGGTGCCTGACTTTGTTGTGAGGAAAGACATTGACAAGTAGTTAGGAACGTATAATATTTCTTTACAGATGTAACAGATCTCTGAGAAGGATTTAGGGGCTAATCTGTGGAAACACATCCTTAGCGAGGGGAGGGACACAATACTGGCCCTGGAGAGTCAGAACTGTAGGAGATATCCCCCATGAAGGAAGCCCTTTTTAAGAAGTATGGCCTTACCACCGTGAAGTATAGGCAGACATTCAGGAACAGTCAAAAACTGGCCCATCATACCTGGGTGAATTGTGTAGATACATTTTACAAGGCCCTAGATGGCTGGATGAAGGGCAGTGAAGTAAAGGTTTATTTGGGGCTCCACAATTTGATTGCAAAGAACCACATGTTCAGTCGTCTTTTGCAGATCTGTGCCTATACCTGATTGATATTAAGCTCACCACCCCGGCTGGGGTAACACCAGGGTCCACAAAAAGATATCGGGGGGTTTCACCACAAGGGTATACAGGGTCCCCACCAGGAGAAGGAGGCGGAGACAACATTAAAAATAAAGATTTTTCTAAAGGCCCCCAAATTATTTCCATGGTTCAGAACTCCCAACCTGCAACTGAAAAAAAAGAAGAAGTGGTTCCCTGACAATAAGTCCTCAGGGAAGGCCATCCACCCCCCAGGTGCTATGAATTCCAACACTGAAGGCCACTTCTAGGAGGATTCCAAATGTTCCAAGCAGGCATAGCCCTCCACTGCTAGCCAGTCTGGCTAGTGTAGCGCCTCAGGTGAAGTTGATGGGAGGAGATAGTGTAAAGCTTACCCTGGTGTCCCTGGGTGATGTTATGGAGAGATGGTGCAGAGAAATTGTATGCCTAGTAATACTAGTAAAAACAGGCAGTGCATCACCATTAAAGGGAAGAGGGTGGAGGCTCTGAGAGACACTGGAGCCCGCATGACTATTGTCAGATGTCATCTGATTACCTCAGAGCAGGTAGTCCTTAATGTGTTCCACCAAGTTGTTGTAGCTGACAACCATGAAAGTCACCACCGAGGGTCTCTGGTCCCCTGTGAGTGTGTGGGGGGGGGGGGGGGGGGTTCAGGTTCCACGAGGGCAGCTGTGAGTCCATCCATGCCTGTGGATTGTCTGCTTGGCAATGACCTGGATCACCTCAACTGGAAGGAGGTGGAGTTCAGGATGAACTTGGAGATGTTATGGTTGCCTGAGTGAGTGTGTCTGACCATGCGGTCTATGGCCGCCTGAAAGGGTAGGCAGGAGAACCTGGAGGCTAGAAGACAAGGGGCATGGGAAACCCGCTCCCCACACTCCCACAAACCAGGAGGAGGTTTAGCCTGAGGCGAATGCCCTGGAGCCTACTGTTGGAGAACATTGCTTCCCTGGGGAACCTACCTGAGCTGGTGAACTGGCAGCAGGAAAGGGGTCTCACCAGGGAGGGGTTCTGCAAGGCGCAGATGGAGTGCTCTACTCTTGAGGGCCTAGAGCGGCAAGCCAATGCCCAGGCAGCTGGCTACACCTCTGGTTATCACCTGATTTACTGGGAGAATGGTCTTCCGTATAGGGAGCCTTAGGTTCCTGAGCCTGGTGCAACACATGTGTTGGTGGTCCCCCAGTGCTGCAGGGCATTCCTACTGGAGCTGGATCATGATGTACCTGTGGCTGGTCATCTAGGGCAGGACAATACTGTGGATAGGCCTGCTACCCACTTCTCTTGCCCTAGGTGAAGAGGGCCTCAGATGCTTTCTGCAGGTCATTTTATACCTGCCAGGCCTGTGATAAGTCAGGAGTGAAGTGCATGGCTCTCCCGCAATATTTTCCTGTCATTGGCACCCCCTCTGGAAGGGTAGGCATGGACATTGTTGGGCCTCTGGACCCCAAGACAGCCATGGGCAATATGTTCATTCTGGTATTGGTGATCTATGCTACCCGGTACATGGAGGCCAGCCCTCTGAAGACGGTGACTGCACCCACAGTGTCCAGGGCACTGATGGGGATATTTACCCATGTGGGATTCCCCAAAGAGATGGAGTCGGACCAGGGTACCAACTTCATGTCAGCATACATGAAGGACATGTGGTACGAGTGTGGGGTACCCTCCACGTTCCCCATCCATTATGACCAACAGACTAATAGGCTTGTTGAGAGGTTGAACAGACACTAAAGACATGATCATGGGCCTGTCAGAGCCCTTAAGGCAGAAGTAGAATGTCCTCTTGACATGCCTGTTGTTTGCATACCGGGAGGTGCCCCAGAAGGGGTTGGCTTCATCCCCTTTGAGCTTACGTATGGGTACCCGGTGTGAGGACCTCTCTGCCTATTAAAGGAGGGGTGGGAACAAGCTCCCATGAAGGCCCCCCAGGATGTGGTCACCTACATGCTGGCCCTCCATGCCCAGATAAAGCACTTGTGGAAGCAAGCTAAGGTGAATCTAGAAGCCAGCCAGGAGGTCATGAAACAGTGGTACTGCCAGAGGCCACTCTGGTCGAGTTACACCCAGGCCAAAATGTGTGGGTGATGGCGCTTGCAGAAAGCCCCGAACCCTGCAAGACAGTTGTTCTGGGCCCTATGATGCGAAAGAGCACAAGAGTGAGGTCGCTTACCTAGTGGACCTCAAGATTCCCAGGAATCCTTTAAGGGTTCTGCACATCAATTGTGTTGAACCCTTCTTCAAGAGGTCTGAGTTAACCATGCTCTTGGTCACGGATGATGGGATGGAAGAGGAGAGGGAACATCTCCATGTCATCCTTTCTCCCAAGGAGCAGGATAGGTCAGTGGAGGGTGTCAGCCTCTCCCCACCCTGACCATAGAGCAGCAGAGAGACTGCCGCCAGTTGTAGCCAGTTGTTGTGGCAGTTTGCCTCTCTATTCTCCCTTATCCAGGACTTACTACATTGTGTACCCATGATACTGACACTCTGCACAGCACACCAGTGAAGAGTTAAAATGACCGATTGTCTGATAAGGCGAGAGCCAGCATTAAAGAGGAGGTCCCAAGCTGCTGGAGTTAGGAGTTATTGAGCTCTCAAACTGCCCTTGGTCCAGCCCAGAGGTGTTGGCCCCAAGGCTGCTCCTTCCGGTGCCACCCCAGAACTTAGGTTCAGTGTGCATTTTATGGGCTCAATGCAGTCACCAAGACTGATGCCTTCCCATCCCCAGAGCTGATAAGCTCCTAGATTGGTTGGGAGCCCACCAGTTCCTCAGTAAGTTTGACTTAACGTCTAGGTACTGGCAGATTTCCTTAACTGAGTGGACTAAAGAGATGTCTGAATTTGCTACCCCAGAAGGCCACTTCCAGTTCAGAGTGATGCCCTTCGGATTGAAGAACACCCTTGCCACCTTTATAAGGTTGGTCAACCAGGTCCTGGCTGTGCTGGAGAACTTCAGGAACAACTACTTAGACGACATTGCAGTCTTCAGCTCCAGCTGGAAGGACCATATGTGCCACCTCAGCAAAGTGCTTCAGGCTCTGCAAAGGGCAGGCCTGACTATCAAGGCCAGTAAGTGCCAGATAAGGCATGGTTTGGTGATCTACTTGGGACACCAAGTGGGAGGAGCCAAGTTACATCTTTTCCAGGCCAGGCCCCTAACATTCTGGCTTGGAAACCCCCAAGACCAAAACAGAGGTGACAGCCTTCTTAGGCCTCACAGGTTATTACAGGAAATTCATTAAGGGATATGGTATCTTTATTACACCCTTGACAGAGCTGACTTCTAAGAAGCAGTCCAGACAGGTGATCTTGATGGAGGCGTGCCAGAATAAATTTGACAACCTGAAGGAGGCCATGAGTACAGCACCTGTGCTCAAGGCCCCTGAATTCTCCACAGAGTTCATTGTGCAGACAGATGCCTTGGAGCATGGCATAGGGTCCGCGCTCTCTCAGCTGAATGAAGAGGGTCTGAATCAACCAGTAGCCTTCATTAGTAGTAGGTTACTTTCCCAGGAACAGAGTTGGAGTGCAATAGAGAGGTAAGATTTTGCAATTGTTTTGGCACTGAAGAAGCTGAGCCCTTACCTGTTGTTCGCACTGATTGCACAGTGCCGGATGCTTGTCCGAACTGTGCAATCATTGCAAATGGCATCTTGCACAGTGCAAGCGGTCTTTTTCTGCTGCTCACGTAGATTTGTACTCGAGTGGCAGTTTTCTCAATGCGGACTGGTAGTTTCTCATTGTGAACGGTCGAGAGCATACACGACCACTCACAATGAGAAACCTAACCTCCCCACATTGAGAATCTCGCTGGAAGGTTTATTTTCCAAGCTCGTGATCGGCAACTTGATGTTGCTGATCGCAAACGCGGAAAAAGTCTTGCCGGGATGTCATTTTGCTCGCTCGTGGTCGCCAACTTGGCGTTGAGGACCGCGAGCAAGCAAAAAATTCCTGCTACGCTACGCCTTTTTGCACTGTGCTACGTGCAATTCGCATAGAGCGTAGTTGCGCAAACTACGCGAGCGTAGCGTAGTCCTATGCCCAGGGTTAAATGTATTCACATTTAAGTTTTACATGTCCTGGTAGTAAAAATCTCTTACATTAATGTTTTACTACTGCAAGGCCCACCTCTCCCATAAAATTGGAGTCACCTTATTACATTTAATAAGTGTGATTTCTGAATGGGAACAAGTAACTAGTTCATGTTTGGTGTCTTCAGAATTGTAATGAAAAATACTAACTTATGGCGAAGTCAGAATTTAAATAAAATTTTTAAAAATGCCACTTTTAGTAAGTGCCATTTTCCTGCCTTGGCCATTTGGTGCCTGCAGCCTGTCTCTGGGTCACTTGACTGGGTCAGTTGACAGTTAGACTTTTTGTTTTCCTCCAAGATGGCCACACACAATGGGGAGCTTAGGTGTTACTGGATAGGCCATCACTGGCAGGATGGGAGGGAGGAGCTGGGCCTAGCCCCACTTACCCTTGAAAAGCTGTGTCCATCTTCAAACAAAGGGTTGCATGTAGTTAGTCTGGAGCCAGGAAGGCAGGGTACCTGTGCACTTCACAGGCCTGTCTCTAGAAGTTTCTTCCCACTCCAAAAACACGACTGGGTATAAATACTGGACCTCTGCCACCAACTCTTCAGTATACTTCTGTACCTATGGCTATCTACAAGGAAGAAAGAATGCTGTGCTGCTGAAAGGGCTGCCACTCTGCTTGACTGCTGCTCTGAAGGACAGCTGCCCTGCTGTGCTGACATGCTGCCTGCTGCCCTCTTACCTAGGTGAGAAGGAATGGACCTGCACTCCTTGAACCCAGCATGACTCCAAAGGCTAGTTGGTTGGCCTCCTAATCTGAAGCCTAAGGCACACAACAGGCTTCTAACAACCTTGAAACTGCATCTGGACTTGACCATCTGTGAGTTTACCCTGCTGAGAGGCGCATTGCCAGTCCTTGACACCTGGAAGTGGGCTTATGGTGCTCTGTCAGCCTCTGTTGATCCAGTGGACCGATGCATCTCCTCTGCTTGCGCAGAGCGCAAATCCAGGCAAAACCAATGCATCGCTGCTGCTGCGTGGATTGTACTCATTGCAAAGACCTCATAGGAACCGTCACTGTGTGAAGCATTCTTGGTGCAGACCCTCGCATTCTGTGTCATCAGCAGCCCCAATGACAGACTCCGCATCACAGCCTTGCCGCTCCTCAGAACTGATGCATCCCCCCGACTGCGCAGCACATCCTCAATGCCAGGCAGCACATTGCAAGCCCCGTTGACAGGATACTTGACGGCGACTCAGGCACTCACATCGCAGCCATGCTGTATCTCGAAACCAATGCATCACTTCCACTGTGCAATACCTCTTCAACAGTTCATTGTGCAGACAGATGCCTTGGAGCATGGCATAGGGGCCGCGCTCTCTCAGCTGAATGAAGAGGGCCTGAATCAACCAGTAGCCTTCCTCAGTTGGAGGTTACTTTCCCAAGAACAGAGTTGGAGTGCAATAGAGAGGTAAGATTTTGCAACTGTTTTGGCACTGAAGAAGCTGAGCCCTTACCTGTTGTTCGCACTGATTGCACAGTGCCGGATGCTTGTCCGAACTGTGCAATCATTGCAAATGGCATCTTGCACAGTGCAAGTGGTCTTTTTGTGCTGCTCACGTAGATTTGTACTCGAGTGGCAGTTTTCTAAATGCGGACTGGTAGTTTCTCATCGTGAACGGTCGCGAGCATACGCAAACAATCGCAATGAGAAACCTGACCTCCCCGCATTGAGAATCTCGCTGGAAGGTTTATTTTCCAAGCTCGTGATCGGCAACTTGATGTTGCTGATCGCGAACGAGGAAAAAGTCTTGCCGGGATGTCATTTTGCTCGCTCGCGGTCACCAACTTGACGTTGAGGACCGCGAGCAAGCAAAAAATGCCTGCTACGCTACGCCTTTTTGCACTGTGCTACGTGCAATTCGCATAGAGCGTAGTTGCGCAAACTACGCGAGCGTAGCGTAGTCCTATGCCCAGGGTTAAATGTATTCACATTTAAGTTTTACATGTCCTGGTAGTAAAAATCTCTTACATTTATTTTTTACTACTGCAAGGCCCACCTCTCCCATAAGATTGGAGTCACCTTATTACATGTAATAAGTGTGATTTCCGAATGGGAACAAGTAACTAGTTCATGTTTGGTGTCTTCAGAATTGTAATGAAAAATACTAACTTATGGCGAAGTCAGAATTTAAATAAAATTTTTGAAAATGCCACTTTTAGTAAGTGCCATTTTCCTGCCTTGGCCATTTGGTGCCTGCAGCCTGTCTCTGGGTCACTTGACTGGGTCAGTTGACAGTTAGACTTTGTGTATTCCCCCAAGATGGCCACACTCAATGGGGAGCTTAGGTGTTACTGGATAGGACATCACTGGCAGGATGGGAGGGAGGACCTGGGCCTAGCCCCACTTACCCTTGAAAAGCTGTGTCCGTCTTCAAACAAAGGTTTGCATGTAGTTAGTCTGGAGCCAGGAAGGCAGGGTACCTGTGCACTTCAAAGGCCTGTCTCTAGAAGTTTCTTCCCACTTCAAAAACACAACTGGGTATAAATACTGGACCTCTGCCACCACCTCTTCAGTATACTTCTGTACCTATGGCTATCTACAAGGAAGAAAGAATGCTGTGCTGCTGAAAGAACTGCTTGACTGCTGCTCTGAAGGACGGCTGTCCTGCTGTGCTGACTTGCTGCCTGCTGCCCTCTTACCTAGGTGAGAATGAATGGACCTGCACTCCTTGAACCCAGCATGACTCCAAAGGCTAGTTGGTTAGCCTCCTAACCTGAAGCCTAAGGCACACCACAGGCTTCTAACAACCTTGAACCTGAATCTGGACTTGACCATCTGTGAGTTTACCCTGCTGAGAGGTACATTGCCAGTCCTTGACCCCTGGAAGGGGGCTTATGGTGCTCTGTCAGCCTCTGTTGATCCAGTGGAACCGATGCATCTCCTCTGCTTACGCAGAGCGCAAATCCAGGCAGAACCAATGCATCGCTGCTGCTGCGTGGATTGTACTCATTGCAAAGACCTCATAGGAACCGTCACTGTGTAAAGCATTCTTGGTGCAGACCCTCGCATTCTGTCTCATCAGCAACCCCAATGACAGACTCCGCATCACAGCCTTGCAGCTCCTAAAAACTGATGCATTCCCCCGATTGCGCAGCACATCCTCAATGCCAGGCATCACATTGCAAGCCCCGTTTACAGGATACTTGACGGCGACTCAGGCCCTCACATCGGAGCCTTGCCGTATCTCGAAACCAATGCATCGCTTCCGCTGTGCGATACCTCTTCAACACAGATCCTCGCAATGCTCTGCGAAACAGGATTTAAGGTACTTTGTTCAGTAGGTCTGCTTTGGTCCCTGTGGCCAGCCTGTCCTCCATCGCGGTCGTCCTAAGCATGTGACTTTGTCCCTGTCCGGCATGACCAGATATCCATAGTTGGTGCTTTGTGCTTTTTGACGCTATTTTCACTGAAATCTTTAAAATTGCACATCTCCATTTCTGCTGGTTGGATGTTTGTTGTTTTTGCCTTGTTTTATTTATTAAAGAAAGTTCTATTGTTCTTACTTGGTGTGGGATTCTTTTTGTGTGATATTACTATTTGAAGGCTTGCAAAAAAGTGTTCACACTACCTGTATTTTCCTACTGATGTCATCAATGAAACAACTAATTATTCTCCCTGCAGAAGGAGTCAGAACTGTGTGATGAAAGTACCTGCATTTATGCTCAGATATTTTATTAATATAAATGTTTGCCCTTAAATCAGTATGTTTGATTTTGAAACAGAAGTTGACATAGTGTGTGTTTGCAAGCACCACACGCCATAATATTGCAAACACTCTTTGTCAATAAATTGAAGTTTGCATTTAACTAAATTAAATAAAGTTATGCTAAAAATATACATGTGCTATAAGCAAGTCAATATTAAGATTACATCAATAATTTAGTCTTCCTTTCCCAAAAAAATAGGACACAACTTGCAACTGAAATGCCTGCAATCATTTCCCAGAATTGTCCACAATGTCTTGGCTTTAATCTTCTTTCAGCAATCGCATCCAGTAACTGCATCTGGACCTGTTCCTTTCTGAGATGCCAACCAAGGATCAGCCCTCTCACAATCTTCTTCATGTCTAACATGACCCTATTGACTACCGTTTGGAGAACCACCTTGTGCTCTGTGTACAGACAACACAGTGATCCTGGAATAAGAATCTGGGGAACTCCACCAAGTAGCTAAATACCCAAGAGATATCCAGCGCTAGATGGAGATAAAATGTATCAGTGATGATCATTAGGAGACAGGAATACTTGTGCTGGCCTCAGAGTACCTCTCACCTCTCTCATTCACACATGGCAGAAAACAAGGAAAACCTCTAACACGCTAATGACAAGGGAATAAATGTAAGGAAGGATCATCAAGAATCCACCTTGAAATCAGCCCAGAAGGAACACATCCAATTATCTTGTAGCATGTGTAATAAATTGCATTATTAGTTGAAAGGGGTGGAAGACTCACTCAAATAATAAACACAATCCTTGTTAGGGTGAACCACAAAAGTCACCAAATAAGCCTGTGCTTAACTCTCCGATAGTTGGCATAGCAGCAGTAAGGCTTAACTTGGAGGCAATGTGTAAAGTATTAAGGTATCCCTTAAACAGTAACAAAGTGAAAACACAATGCAAATAAAATCCCACTATAATTTAAAATAGAGTTCATTTTAATAAATAACATGACACCAAAACTCAAAAACTCTAATAAGTAGAACCACAGTTATGCGTTTTAAAATTTTCTAAGTGAAAATAGTACCAAAAAGCACAAAGTGCCACTGATCATACTGGGCTGGGTCAAAGTCACACACTCGGGTTGACTGCAATAGAGCACCTGTCAGGTACAGGTACCAGATTTGCCCTGGTTAGGAGTGTACCTACTCAAAGTGCAATTTCATGGAAGGAGCCTCAACTAGAGCTTTGTTTGGAGGAAGCCATGGAGAGTGGTCGCAGTTAGGCGTTAAGCGCAGGTCCACACTAGAGCTTCACATTGGTGGGAAACACCAAGGTCGTGTCAGTCCTCGCTGATGTGAAGAGCAAGTCAGTGCTGGAACTTTCCTTTGGAGGCATCGCAAAGGAATCCCAAAAAATCCACTGTTTCACCCGGAGTTCAGGAGGAGTACACTTTGATGCCAGCCAAGGTTCAAGGACCTCGGGCACTCTTGGGAATCAGGTCTAGCCCTCTCAGAGGCCAGCATCAGGGCTCAGGCAGGGCCATACAGCTCCAGTTGCGGCTGGTTAACTGGACAGTTACATAGAGGCCTCTTCAAAGCTTGTTGCACCCCTGTAGTTCAAACAGGAGAGGAACTAACTGGCCCTTGGAGTCACTTCTAGGAAGCCTGGGTTCAAGTCACTCAGGTCTAGTCTTCTGTCTTCAGACTGCACAGCAGTCCTTCTCCTGTGGGTGGGGTATGTCCCTTTTTCCAACCTTCACACTTTCCTGGGTTTTGGCTGCAAACTGTCTAGGCCAACAAAGTGCAGCAAGGCCTAGGTGTGAACTGCAGGAAGGGATGGGAATCATCCTAAGGCTACCCTTCGAAGCTGAGGAAGGCTGAGTACCACCCCACAGGACATTCTGCTCAGGAAAGGAACACCTTGTTACACACCCAATGCCCTTTTGACCCCATGCCTGGAAGGAATACACACCACACCACAGGAGAGCCATTTACAGTCATGTAACCCTGCACACTGACAGAAAGGCACCTTTGGTGTAAGCAGAAAAATGTCAATTTTCTAAAAGTGGCATTTTCAGCATAATAACTTAAAATCCAACTTGTCATTAAAGAAGGGCATACATTACAACTCAAATGAGTGGAAGATTAATTTCTCTTTCCATTCCCAGGCTGAAGTTATCACATATTAAAGTGTTAGTCTCTGAGATAGATTGCCTGACATCAGTGAAAAACAATTTTAGGAGTTTTTCACTGCCAGGACATGTAAAACGGAAGTACCCATCTTACTTTTTAAATAGCATGAACTCTGCCCTATGAACAGGTAGGGCCTGCCCTAGGGGTGACTAATAAATATTAGAAAGGAAGGCTTAGGCCTGGCAAAAAGGAATAGGTCGAAATAGCAGTTTTAAACTGCACCAGAGGCTCTAGTGGCAGGCTAGAGAAAGGTTTTGCATTGCTACTTTAGTGGGTGGCACAATAAGTGCTGTTGCACACTATTAGCATTAATCAATTGTGCCAATTAAGGCATTTTACCATGTTAAGAGAAAACAAGCATTTTACCACTGGCTAGCAGTGGTAAAGTGCACAGAGTCCTAATACTAATGAAAACACTTTCAGCAAAAACAGTGCAGGGAAGGCAAAAAGACTGGGGGAATACCACAACAAGCATGTTATGTCTAACAACATAGAAATAATTTGACTTCTGCCCCCAAATCCTCCTGTAAACAGCCTCACTCGCTGCACTCCCACAGTACAATGTGGGCTGTTATTAACATATAGTTCTAGCCGGCTGATTTTAGCTCCAGTGCTCGACTACATACATGTGGTCTACTCCAAAAGGTTGGCACTAGAGACAGTGAGAAAAGACTGCACACGTGCATATAGGTAGGTTTACTGTTAACCCTCATTCATTCCCCAGTTCAACCCAACCATGAGGGCATATCCAGGCTCAACTACAGTAGAGCAATCAACACAGTTGCCCTACACAATGTTATACTGTAAGACGATTGGCAATTCAAAGCCAGTTGATCAGGGGTCTTTGGGCCTTGTTCATAGAAGCTTTTATGAATGTGTACTAAAAACAGCCTCGGCGAATCCAATCCATGAGTTACAACTTTAGGATCTGTCTATGTTTCTGTTCACAGTTTGCATTACATAAATACTTTCTGCATGAGAGGTCACTATTCGACAGTCAAAAGGAGAAATATGTGTTACCACTTGAGTACTAGGAGAATAGGCAATGCAAATGAGCATCCTCAAAGTCAAAGACGAGTGGGGGCAGTGTATTTTCACATTCATGGTACTTCTAAGTTTACAGTTAGTCCAAATAGTTGTAAAGTGCTGCAATGAGCAGTGCAGGCTGTCACAAGCACACTCATCCTTTCACAGGATGAAGAAAAATGAATTTATTCACACGGAAGATGGTTTCAATGACAATACAATGGAAAAATGAATGTGCAATTACACACTTGCTTTAACCCCCTTAACTACAGGTCAGGCAAAGGGTTGGGATTCACAGAATTAATCCGGGGGAACTACGAACATCATAATTTTCCTGGAGGGCTTCCGAGTTCTTATTGATCTCTAATATACTCAAAAATATATAATTTGTTGGTACACAGCTGTGCCAAGTAGGAGCGCACAGGGGCAAATTTACAAGAAACTAACTCAGAGTGGTGCCACAAGTCATTTTTCTGCGCAGCGCTGTTTTCGTTTCGAAGCACAGGGATGCAACATATTTACAATAATATATTGCATGTCGGTGCTTCCCCTTGCACTCGCACAGAAACTGCTGCCATGTGCCGGTGCAGGCACCCTTGCACCATGGTACAAGGATGCCTGCGTCGTGGGGAGATTGTTTTTGTGCAGGAAGGTGCACCTTCCTGCACAAGAACAATCAATTGAGGTGATTTCCTCTTCCACTGTGTGCTGTAGAATGCAGCACGCATTGAAAGAGGAAAAAACTAGGAGAAATGACTCCTCATTGCACCTCGCTACACCACCCCTAGGTTGGCGTAGCATTCTGACGCATTTCCAGATTTACGAGAAAAAATTACAATTTCTCTTAAATCTGGTAATGCATCAGTGGACATGGGTGTTGTGTGGGAACAACCACAGCAACACCCATGCCACGCCTCTAACACGCAAAGTGTTGCGTGAAAAGGGGTGATATTTACAAGCACAGGTAAAGTCACGCAGGGTTTACCTGTGCTTGTATATATCACTCAGCAGGCTGCACCACCGGTGCGTCACGCAACGTTATGCACCAGCGGCCTAAGGGGCTTGTAAACCTGCCCCACAGTTTTTAATAGGTTCCTGTAAACTTAAAGCACAAAATTCAATAAACGTTAAATAAAATTTGCCTCATATAAGAGTTTTCCTTTTTGCACAAAACAAATGTTACAAGGTATGACATACTGTTTGTACTGCAATATGGTGGCTATGGCACAAGATATCAGGTGTTGCATTAAAAATAGATGAGAAATCTTAAAAATGTCAGATGCTGACATCCATTTACTTATCATTAGCCTTTGCGTTCCAAGTGTTAGTTGTTATTCAGTGAAGCGTTTATAAAGTCCAGCCGATGACTTATAAAGTTATTTGGAGGCGGAAGTTCAGAAGATGTGAAGTATGCGCTATACAAACCTTTTGAGATGATCAATAGTGCAGCAAGGGCTACCCACTGAATGTTTGCTGACATTCAGCGGCATGCACCAGCACCATATTTATCCACCGCATTCATTAAAGGGCATGAGTCGTACATATCCAATTGGAAAGTAGAAAATCTGTCCCTACATGGAACTTCGGTACTTGGAGCAAGTTTCCGCCCTTCAGAGATTGACAAAGATTTCCACAATGTTTAAAGGGGCTTTTCTCCAGTCATAAACTTGCTGGAGGAATCCGGTGTATAAAAGGAATATCTGTGTAATTTCCATCAGTTCGAAGATTCTGTCGTCTGTATGTGGCAGAAATCTGCTTTATAAGAAGTACCTCTGTTCTGCTGGAAAAATATTTAGAAGAGCCTCTTGCAGAGGCTGCCAGTTATGGGAGTGTTCCTCCCCATGGCTACCCTGGAAACACACTTACTTCTGCCTTTTACAAGTGTAAGCCTGGGTGAGGTTCTCGGGTGAGAAACTACCTGCATGGGTATGTGAATACTCACAAAGTTATAGGTTTGTAGGTGTCCACCTACTTTTTCAATTTGGCTCCTCCAGAAATGTTCACAAACTTGACCTTAACTCAAACCTTGTAAATTCGACAAATGTGCCACACTGATGTGCTCATTGCATTCGTAAGTACACATTCTGACTTAAAGCATTCACTAATCTAGTTTTGTAAATCAGGACAGAGTATTTACATTTGTAAAGTGATCATTTGAAACACCTAAGTACATACAATGTTTTGTGAATCTGGCCCTTTGTTCTTTGATTGAAAACTGCAGGTACGTTTGAAATGTTTCTCATTCATTCAGGCTGGCAACTTTATTTAGTGTGATTCAGAGATTTCCCAAATTATTTCAGGTTCCGGTTTCTTTTCAAATTCAATTTGACACATTCGCTCTTTCTAGTTTGTTCTGTTATCAAATAGTTAAAGAATTTCATTGTATTAGTTTTAAAGGAAGAACGCATTCATGCTGAAAAATACAATTTCACTAAGCAGCGGGTTTAATGCTGTAGCTTACTTTTCTACAAGTTTTGCAGCCACAACTTCTGATAATCATATTATCTGTACTTTTGTTCTCCAAACGGTGTCGGAAGTCGATGTACCCTATTCCAAAGTGTGGCTTTTATTCGGATTAAAAACGACACCGTTAGCACCTCGTTGATCTTTTCCATCTCAGTCTTCACACTTGTAATGTGGTTGCAACGAAGACTGGGCTCGAAATAATAAAGGTCACCCGGAAGTAATCTTTTCACTAAGAACCCAGGTTGTAGTTCAAGCCTGACACCCAGGCAGCTGCTATTGGTTTTTATTTAGGGCTTGCTTCAGAAATGCCTTCACACCTAAGTGGTACTTTTATAAAGTGCACCCTCGCAAAACATATTTTACACATATCCGAGCACTTAGCGTTCTTGCAACACTGAGGGGTATATTCACAAGAACGTGTGATAACTACCGCAAGAGTAGCGTAATGCAACTTTCAGCATTGCAGCTCATCGCGGGAAAATAACCCTGTGACAACGTGGAATTCACAACATGGCGGTAGCATGCAATAGTTAGCCTACACCGCAGACAATGTCTGTGAAACAACCACCTCGACGGAGATAAAAATACAAACCCCAAAGCGACAAAGCCTGCGATGGTCAAAAGCGCGATAAGAAAACAGTGACAACCAGCGTGAGGGCAGCAATACTCACACGCAATGCGGGAAAATAGTACAAGATCAGCACACGGAAAATGACACAGAACAAAAATCAATAGCGGAGTACGACGAATGCACCCTGGCCAACTGCAGAGGACAACATGTACACTACAACATCCAAGCACGGTGGAACAACAGAACCGACAGGCACACCACACGAAAGAGACCAGTGGCAGACAGAGCAGAGCCTCAGCAGCGACACACCCACCGTGCAGCATGCGCACACAATCAGGAGTGCACCCCGGCAGTGACAACATCCCGGGTCAAACAGCACCCCCACCACATTTGAACACAGGACACAACTGGTGCAGCAAATGTGCACAACCTGCCAAATCACATCTGGAACGCAGGGAAATGCAACATCAAAATGTACAAGTACAAGTTTTATTCACACATGCAGTGCATTTGGACATTTTCTACTGTTGCATGATTGCCATGGACGGTCACAATGTGACGTGCTCATGAGAAGTAAGTGTCAATGATGGTATTCCTGTAGGCCATTCCTGCCGCTGCTGCAGTAGGATGTGGGCCACCTGCCCCATAACCACCATCATTGGCCAGTACCTCTGGAACAGGGATCCATGGGGCCCTGGTGCGAACACAGATGTTGTGTAACACACAACATGCAATGATCAGCTTGCACACAATGTCCGAGCTGTACAGGTGACCATCCTGACCGAGGTGACCATCCTGACTCCTGCAGAGGTGGTCGCTCCCCACGCTCCCTGATCTCACAGCGCTGGACTGCTACATTGCTTGCCTTCATATCGTGCCAGATTGGTATCGTAGCGCTGCGCTGAACTGTAACACTGCCTGCATTTAAATTGTGCCACATCATAGCGCTATATCGTAGCGCTATATCGCATTGCCTGAGTGTTTGCTTAGCCTGGTTTTCCTTTTATTTCTGCTGCCATTTTGTGTTTGTTTGCCTCCCAGCCCGTCCCTCCACCCCGCTCCCGCCTCCTAGCTGCTCCTCCCTCGCCCCTCCGCCCTCCACTATCCACATATGACAGATATATCTACGCGCAGCGGACGCGCCCCATGCGCGCCGAAGGTGCGCCAAAGGTAAGCCGGTCTACGCCCGTCCGCGCCTGGACCGCGCCCAGCGCCAGACCCCCTGGTCCCCGCAAAATCCTCTCCACCCGCATAACGTACGACGCCGCTACCCTCTCAGCACTTAACCCCAACCGATTCCCGACCTGCTACCAAGCCACCCCCGGACACATCCATGGACCCTTCACCTGCCGCTCCTGCAAGTTCGACAGCATCAGGACGCACACCAAATACACTAACTCCAAACAAAGCTCAAACACTAACCATCTGAAATGCATCCTACTCAACACCCGTTCGATCCACAGACACGCCATTGACCTTTGGAACCTACTCGACACTACATCGCCTGACGTCGCCTTCCTTACAGAAACCTGGATGAACGCCTCATCAGCTCCCGACATCGCCATAGCCATCCCGGACGGCTACAAGATCATCCGAAAGGACCGCACCAACCAAACAGGAGGAGGCATCGCCATCGTCCATAAGAACACCATCCGCATCACGACCATTTCCGACGACAACCTCGTTACCGCCGAAAACCTTCACTTCCAGATCCACGCCGACCCCAAGACCACACTCAGAGGCACCCTCATCTACAGGCCACCAGGACCCCGCACACAATTCAGTGAAGACATCACCGACTTCATCAGCCCACACGCCCTCCCCTCCAAGGACTACATTCTACTGGGAGACCTCAACTTCCACCTGGAAAAGAAAAACGACAGCAACACCACCACCCTCCTGGACAACCTGGCCAACCTCCGACTCGAACAACTTGTTGATACCCCCACCCACTATGCCGGACACACACTCGACCCAATCTTCACCTCCAGCAAGCACATCTCCTTCAACCACACCACAGCTCTCCATTGGACGGACCACAGCTGCGTTCACTTCAACTACAAAAAGACCACGACCCACAACCTCCCACAACCAGTTCCCCGAAGAAACTGGAACAAAATTACTACCGACCAGCTCATCACATCACTTCACCAAAACCCTCCTGCCAAATCATCAGACCCAAACCAAGCAGCCACCAACCTCACACAATGGATCACCCACAGCGCCGACGAACTAGCACCCTTGAAAAACCATCAAATCAAACAAGGTAGCAAAAAAGCCCCCTAGTTCAACGATGACCTTAAGAAATCCAAGAAGTTCTGTCGCACCCTCGAGAAAGCCTGGAGAAAAAACCCAACCACTGACAACCTGACCACCTTCAAGAACGCCACACGCAAATACCACCAACTGATCCGATCCACCAAGAAATCAGCATTCAAGGATCGACTTGACAACAACGCCCACAACAGCAAGGAACTATTCAACATCGTCAAAGAATTTACCCACTCCACCGCCGGCACCAACGACATCACTCCCTCCCAAGTCCTCTGCGACTCCCTAGCCTCTTTCTTCCACAACAAAATCGCCGACATAAATAACAACTTTGAAAACCAGTCCGGAGACCAATCCGCTCCACCCACCTCCGAACAAAAACCCCCCTCCATCAACCTTTGCGCCTGGAACCCAATCACCACCGAAGACACCATCCGCCTGATGAACTCCATCCACTGAGGATCACCAACCGACCCATGTCCCCACCACATCTTCAACAAAGCAGACTCCATCATCGCACCCCATCTCCGAGACGTCATCAACTGCTCCCTCAACTCCGCTACCTTCCCGGAAAGCTGGAAACATGCCGAACTCAGCGCCCTTCTGAAGAAACCCACAGCAGACCCCACTGAACTTAAGAACTACCGCCCCATCTCGCTCCTCCCATTCCCTGCCAAAGTCATTGAGAAAGCCGTCAACAATCAGCTCGCCACCTTCCTCGAATCCAACAAATCCCTCGACCCCTCACAGTCCGGCTTCAGAGCCAAACACAGCACCGAGACCGCCCTCATCGCAGCAACAGATGACATTCGAACACTACTGGACAACGGAGAAACAGTTGCCCTCATCCTACTTGACCTCTCCGCAGCCTTCGACACAGTCTGTCATAGCACCCTCATACAACGCCTCAGCAACATCGGAATACAAGGGAAAGCATTGGACTGGATCAGCTCGTTCCTCACCAGAAGAACCCAGAGAGTCCGCCTCCCCCCTTTTAGATCAGAGGCCACCGAAGTCATCTGCGGCGTACCACAAGGATCATCACTCAGTCCCACCCTCTTCAACGTATACATGAGTCCCCTCGCATCCATCGCGCGCCAACACAACCTCAACATCCTCTCCTACGCAGACAACACCGAGCTGATCCTCTCCCTCACCAAAGACCCAAACACCGCCAAAACCAACTTACACGAAGGAATGAAAGATGTAGCCGAGTGGATGAAGAACAGCCGTTTAAAACTGAACTCGGACAAAACGGAAGTCCATCCCCCTCTGCTTGGGATGACTCATGGTGGCCACCGGCCCTGGGAACCGCACCCATACCAACTGACCACGCACGTAACCTGGGCTTCATCCTGGACTCCTCCCTCTCGATGACCAGACAAGTCAACGCCGTCTCATCATCATGCTTCAACATCCTATGCATGCTCAAAAAAATCTTCCATTGGATTCCCACCGAAACAAGAAAAACGGTCACCCACGCACTAGTCACAAGCCGACTGGATTACGGAAACACCCTTTACGCCGGAACCACAGCTAAACTACAGAAAAAACTCCAACGCATCCAAAACGCCTCAGCCAGACTCATACTAGACATCCCCCGCCAAGATCACATTTCCGGTCACCTGAAAGACCTCCACTGGCTCCCCGTCAACAAGAGAATAACGTTCCGTCTCCTCACCCACGCACACAAAGCCCTCTACGACCTAGGACCCGAATGCCTCAACACGCGCCTGTCCTTTTACACCCCCACCCAACAACTACGATCGTCCAATCAAGCCCTCGCCGCAATTCCGCGCATCCACAGATCAACCATGGGGGGTAGATCCTTCTCCTTCTTAGCGGCCAAACTTGGAATTCTCTCCCCACCCACCTCAGCCTTACACAGAACCACCTCTCCTTCAGAAAGCAACTAAAAACTTGGATATTCGATAAGTAAAGTACCCTCCCTCCCCTCCCCCCTCCCTCAAGCGCCTTGAGACCCTCTGGGTGAGTAGTGCACTATACAAATTTTTGAACTTGAACTTGAACTACAGGAGCCTCCCACCTGTGCTGTCCAGGCACCTGAAACGTGACTACAACACGCCAAATGTGCGTTCAAAGATGCCCCTGGTACGTATGAAAGCCGCATTGTACTGCCTCTGGGCGGGTGTGTTCGAATCTCGGAGGGGTGTCATTATCCAAGGGCAGAGTGTATATCCTTGATCACCTGTGAGTGTGCAGAGAGAAAAGAGTCAATACTTGGTCGGCATAATGTGATGGCAGGTCCACCAATCCAGTGATTCCTGTGAGTGCTGTGTGTGGGGTGAGTGTTTGCCAGCCCGCAGGGAGAAGCTGATGCAGGCAACTACACCACCAGTCTGTATAGGGTGCAGGGGTAGGCCAGGATGACCTTGGAGTCTTGTGGTCGTGTCTGGTAGGTGTTCGTGTAGTTTGACATGTTGAATGTGGTTTGGTCATGTGTGCATCCCCACAGTTGTGCATTGTGCTTTGGAGGCATTGTGGTGTGTGGTGTGTTGACTTGGTACTTACCAACGAGCAGTCCTGTCCCATATGGGCCATCCTGGAAGCGCTGGTTGATGATGGACTGTCGGAAGATGAAGGAATCATGCACACTGCCTGGGTAGTTGGCGACAACATTGGTGAAGAGTCTCCGGTGGTCCACTATTGCCTGCACATTGATGGAATGCATGTACTTTCTGTTGCGGTAGTGGTGTGCAGTATCCGCAGGGGGCACAAGTGGGACATGTGTGCAGTCGATTGCCCCCAACATGGCCATGAATCTGGCTATGGCGTAGAAGCCTTGCTTTGTCTCCAGCTGTTCCTGTGCAGTGTTGGGGAAGTGAAGGTACTGGGGTATGAAGCTGAGGATGGCATCCAGGACAGGTGTGATGAACATTGATAGGGCTGGCTGTGAGACACCTCCGACGCTGGCAGTTTTTGGTTGGAAGGTACCAGAGGACAACAGGTACAGCACAGCCAGCAGCTTTGTCTGCGGAGGGATGTTGGTTGTCGTCTGTGTTGGGACCGTCAGCCTGTAGGCAATGTGGGTCAGGATGTGGTGAATGGTTGTCCTTTTGAGCCAGGCATTAGGTCTGTGAGAATGGTGTGTTTTCGGTAGGTCCGGTGTCTTACTCTGCGCTGCCTCTGTGGTGGGCCCGGGGAGAGAGGGTGGGTCCGGGTCCAGGGGGTGGTGGCGGTCCTGGGGGTGGTGGCAGTGGGTGTTGTGGCCCTGTTGGGGCTCCGAACTGCATGATGAGTAGCTCCATGGCATTGTTCGTTGTTCGGATGTGGCGGTGTGCAGGGCTCCGTTGCCTACTGCAGCTAGTAGTCCTTCTTTACAGCTGCTTGAGGCAGGTGTTAAATACCTGCGGCTAACGCGGCTAATGCGGCTAATCGCGTATTTTTTGTTTGCTTCGCGGATCTGTTAGTTCATTGTGAAAGTGGTGTTGCTGGATTTTCATGTGTTTCTGCACGGGAATGCCTACTCTGCATCTCATTAGCGTTAGTTGGTGGCGTTCGCCGTGGTGTTAGGTTTTGGGGAGGTTATCGCTGGAATTCAGACGATGTCTGCTATTTGCACCAGCTTGCGAATGGGGTGTTAGTTCTATGTCCACTTTTGATGCGTTAAGGTGGTGATAAATCGGAGGGAACTCCATGTGAATATGCCTGTAAGGAACCACCATGGACACCTCCCGGAAACCCCAACTTACCTCCTACTCCTCGGCCATGGGGTCCGTACGTCCTGGATGCCGATGACGAGTCCAGGAAAAGAAAAGCAACATTAATGAAAGACTGTTGTTCTCCTCCACAGGGCGGAGAATCAGCCAGCCTGTGGCGGGACCAACCCCGAGACAATCACGTGAGCCACAAGAACCAATCCCTGACAGGAAGAGGAGGAGAAAAGGAGCCAGAGACAGAGAAGAGGTACGATAATCCGGAACAGGCTTCAGGAAAGAAGGAAGACTCTGAAAAGATTGCAGGGGGTGACGAGGAAAACTCCAAAGGAATGAAGACCAGTGACAAGACGGAGCTGGTGAGAGCCAGAGTAGGGCCTGAGGAGACTGTCAGTCGGGATGCTGCCCAGGACGACACCGCTGCCGAGGACGACGAGGACAGAGAATCTCCTGACATATGGTGGGAAGAGTGGTGGTCCCCGGAAGAAGTGAAGGAGCCGCTGCAACATAGCAGAGTTGCGGCATAAGGCAGTACGTGTTATGGGCACCTGGGTTGAGAGTGGGTGGTGGGTTATAAAGCAAGCCCTATCACGCCAGCACCCTCACTTAACAAATGCCTGCCCAAGAGTCCTGACTGCGCCAAAAGCATGTGATGTTTGTTTTTCCTTTCTTTATCTTTCTGCACATAGTTAATTTCGGTTACTGTGCCAGACACACCCCTCCCTATACGAGGCAGAGTCGCAGTGTGCTCATATAGAAGACAGTTTCCCAACAGTGGGGAACTATAGTAAAGGATCCATGAAGGGGAGTGTGTATAGCACAGCACCGTCCTTGTTTCCCTTACCACCTTGGCCCCGTTTGCCCTCACCAGGGTGTGGTGAAAGGTTAAGAACACCAGTAGGAGAATACTTACCGCCTCTCTTGTTTATGTTGTTCTGCCCCTGTAAGCCTCCCGGGATCCCATCTTCCGGAAACGGCGCACCTGAGAAGAAACAAAGGAGAGGAAAACTTAAGAAATGCCCTTTTCCTTGTTAAAGCACAGATAAAGCATTCTGTATAAACATTTCTGGGACTTAACAACATGTATGCAACGGATGTTCTTTTGATTAATAAAGCTTCACTATTAACCCCATGCGGCCTCCTCGCTTCTGTTTCCACCCATCCCTCCGACAATGCCCCTGGGTGTTTTCACATGCAGTAGTTTTTTAGGGCGTTTAACTCCTTAAGCAAACGTTTGATGACATATTTCTGCACATCTGTCTCAGAGTGGAACACAATATTACTGAAGTTATATGCTTGATTCCGGTCCAGGGAAGACATGGCTTGGCAGTTCGGGCTGGACTGTTCCCATGAGGCACAGGGTCAAGACTGATTTGCATATGGCCATGTCTGAACTGGGGTGGCTTGGTGAGCAAAATAACGATGGATTAAACCCAGATCTGTGACTGGGGGTGAATGTTTTGCCATTGTGCAACATTCCGTCCATCATCTTGTGTGTTTTGCTGTTCACCCTATGTGGGAAGGGTATGCCGAGACCTGGGTCCCGTGCTCACTAAGCCACTGGAGTCAAGCTATTCTGGCTGAAGACGGCTGATAGCCAGAAACCGGTCCTAGGATGCTTGATTCCGCTCCAGGGAAGACATGGCGTGGCAGTTCGCGCTGGACTGTTCCCATGAGGCACAGGGTCAAGACTAATTTGCATATGGCCATGTCTGAACTGGGGTGGCTTGGTGAGCAAAATAATGATGGATTAAACCCAGATCTGTGACTGGGGGTGAATGTTTCGCCATTGTGCAACATTCCGTCCATCAACTTGTGTATTAAGATGCCACCAGCAGCCCAGTGGGAGCTTAAGCTTCTTTTCCAAGGAAGATGGGCCTCTATTACCTCCCTTTGACCAACGGTGCAGAGGTGTCATTCCCGGTCTCTCACTGGGCTGGCCCAGGGCTTTAAGTGGGATGAAAAAATTGGGGGGAGGTCTCAAAGGGGCGTGGCAGATGTAATTAAAGGCATGGTTTAAATACACTAATGCTTCAAATCTGTGCTTAGCATAGTGTACCACCCGACTGGTATTTGCTGCTTCTATCATTGCAACCAGGAATATAACACAAATACCATTATACCTACAACAGTCCAGGACTACTGACTTTGTCAATGGCTGTTAGTTACATAAGATAAATAAGCAACCGCAATGGTTTTGTTGCATAAAATATTGAAAATGCTCTTGAGACTTTAAAAAGAACTATAATGAGGCTCTTTGAAGTTACATTAAAAGCAGTAAAAGGTGGTAGTGCTGCAGAGGTAAGCTTTATTTTTCACCGTGAGGGTGAGGGGAAAAATGGAGAGTCTGATAGGGACCCTTCGCAGCACCTGCTTCTTAAAACTGCCAGTGCTGAGCACCGGCAGGACCAGGCCCACTTAAAGCCCTGGGTCGGCCTATTAATGCATGCAGAATGAGTAGGGGCGGTTCTGAGCAGAAGCCAATCAATCAATCAAGGGTTTATATAGCGCGCTACTCACCCGTGAGGGTCTCAGGTTACTGGGGGTCGGGGGGGCGGCGGGTGTAGGCAGCTCCGGCTCAGTCGAAGAGCAAGGTCTTGAGGTCCTTCCTGAAGATGTGCAGGTTGGGGGGCATCTGATGTGGACCGGGAGCTCAAGAAGGCCCTTCCTCCTGTTCTGCGGATGCGGATGCGTGGTGTCTCTGCTAGGACAAGGTCGGTGGATCGGAGAGTTCTTTTGGGTGCGTGGAAACACTCTATCGTTGAGGTATTTGGGTCCGATGTTGTGGATGGATTTGTAGGCGTGAGTGAGAAGCTTGTAGGTTATTCTCTTCTAGACCGGGAGCCAGTGTAGGTCTCGAAGGTGTTGCATCATGTTTTCCTGCCATGGGGTCCCCAGGATGAGTCTGACCGCGGCATTCTGGATGGCTTGGAGCTTGTGTAGAAGGGTCCTGTTGAAGCCGGTGTATAGGGCATTTCCGTAGTCCAGTCTGCTGGGTTTGAGTCCATGGGTGAAGGTTTTTCTGTGTTGTGAGGGATCCATTAGAAGGTCTTTCGGAGGATACCGAGGCAGTTGAAGCTGGTGGAGGCAACGGCATTGATCTGGCGTGTCATGGTGAGAGAGGAGTCAAGGATGATGCCGAGGTTCCAAGCGTGGTCTGTCGAGTTGGGAGGACTCCTGAGGGTGGAGGGCCACCACGTGTCGTCCCAGGCGGAGGTCGAGGGTCCCAGGATGAGGACCTCAGTTTCCTCAGTGTTGAGCTTCAGGCAGCTGTCCTTCATCCATGCTGCGACGCCCCTTATTCCTTCCTGGAAGCTGAGCCTGGTGTCCTCGGGATCCTTTGTGAGGGGGAAGATAAGTTGGGTGTCATCGGCGTAAGATACTATGTTGAGCCCATGCTGTCTGACGATGGCGACAAGGGGGCCCATGTAGATGTTGAAGAGCATGGGGCTGAGCGATGACCCCTGTGGTACTCCGCAGATGATCTCTGTGGGTTCGAAGATGAAAGGGGGGAGTCTGATCCTCTTGGTTCTGCCGGAGAGAAAAGAGCAGATCCAGTTGAGGGTGGTTCCTTGTATCCCGGCGTCGTGCAGTCTGGCTGCGAGGGTGTGGTGTGAGACGGTGTTGAAGGCTGCGAAGAGGTCTAGTAGGATGAGGGCTGCGGTGTGTCCCTGGTCGAGTAGCATGCGGATGTTGTCCGTGGCAGCGAGGAGGGCAGTCTCGGTGCTGTGGTTGCTGCGAAAACCGGACTGAAAGGAGTCTAGGATGGAGTACTCTTCGATAAATGCGGTCAGCTGGGCATTTAAGACTCTTTCTGCGATTTTGGCAGCAAACGGGAGGAGAGAGATGGGCCAGTAGTTCTTCAGGACTGGATGATTGGTGGTGGGCTTCTTAAGGAGGGGTTTAACTTCTGCCTGCTTCCAGTTGTTAGGGAAGATGCTGGATTAGAGGGAGGCGTTGATGTTCCGTCCTAGTTCGGGGGCGATGGCAGCCTTCTGGTATCTGTGAGGTGGGAAGGGGTCCCTGGGGGCTCCTGACCAGGTTTTCATTATGGTCGTGGTGATGAGTTCCACCGTGGGGGGGGTCCAGGAGGTGATGGTTGTCTGGTGGTCAGTGGAGGGGGAAGAGGTGGTGAACAGTGTGTGGTCACTGAAGTGGTCGTAGAGGGTCTTGATCTTCTGATGGAAGTAGGTGCTGAGCTTGTTGCCGTTGAAGTGGCCTAAAATATTCAGGACCCCCCTCCGTCTATTCATGATACTAAAACACTGAAGCAGTGTTTTGTAAAAAGGTGTCATCTGCAAATTTGGGCCTCTTTTTTTTAGAGTAACCGGGCCTATTCTTTATCCCAATCCAACACTGGATGCAAGTGTACTAGATAGGGGATTGCAGAATTTGGCTTCATGCACCATGAATGATTTACTTACCGATTTAATGAATCAACATTGATCAAGAAGAATATATCTTTTTTCAGGAAACAGATTCGGTGCTGTAGTAAACCTGATGCATGAAACCAAAGTGTATAAAATGTGGTCCAATGTGGCGCAGGAAACCAGTGCAGTCAAATGTGACTGCATAAAAGCCCATGTTACTATGACACAATGGCCTGTATTACAAGTGGTCCATTCTATTGCGATTTGTGGGGTAACTCCTTTCACTGTGCATATTACAATTAGGAGATATGTGATAAACATTGGTAGATCAAACCGCCCAAGAATTATTGCCGAAAAATGACTGTTATTATTGGGAACAGTCAGACTTTGATGCGGTAAGCACCGAAATCTGCATGTCATTCTCCAAACACTAGCAGTTGGGTGATAGTTATGGCACCTGATAAATTATGACCCAATGGAGTCAAATTTTGTTAGGTCAGATAAATACTCCATTTACTGAGTGGCACATAATGAGGGGAGAAGGTGTGGCATAACAGCTAGAGCGACCGAATTTGGAACTTCGGGTTCGAATCTCTATGTCGTCTCATAATCCTGTGATTCTGGGCAAATCACTTAATCTCCTGTGCCTACAAAACGTAAAGTGTCCTTGTGTAATGTAACTGGTGCCCATGTAAAGCACTCCAAGACCTTCGGACCGAGTTTGCACTATACAAATTTGTAAAGAAAAAAAGTGGTTAATTTAGGAAGGGCAGTAGTCTAGCAAGATTATAAAATGGAAAAAACTAACTTTTGACAATACATAGACTTCAGAAAGTAAGGAGAGCTCACAATTGACCATAGTACCAAGGTTTCTGACCGCTGGGGGAGGTACAGTTGGTGCATTAATACACGGCTTTAGGGTTCATATTTAAGACGTAGATATTTGGAAAATTTGGTTTATGAGGCTGATTTGGGTGGATTAAGCTTGAAATTGTTGTAAGCAGCATTCTATCCCATTAGCCATGATGTTCTGCTTAACACCCTAGAAAATAGCCTGGTTCTCAGGGGCAGAGTCCTAAAATGGTTTGCCCGATTCCTATGTAGATGCTCACAATTTATCAAAATGGATGACACAGAGCACTCACCCACGCTCACCTATAGTGGTTTCTCAAGGACTGCATTTTAGCCAGACTCTTCAAAGTAGTTATAGACCACTAAGGGAATGTAGCAACTCATGTCTTCATCTTCCCTTATGCAGGCTCCTTTTTTAATATACACTGGCCATTCCATTGTATTAAAGCTAATTAAAACAATCCAATATGGAGGATCAATAGCCAAAATGTCTTGTAAAATGAGGTAAACAAACTCTGATTTCTACTATCACATTCTTTGCGTAACTGGATGTTCTATTTTAGTAACTGGTCTGTATGTTCTGCATTATTTGCATTCCTTCGCGCCCGGCATGCTGGATCTCCAGTCAGGTGACCCAGGAATGAATGAAATACCTTCTGCTACACTACTGCCCAGGGGACAGGCATTTCATTCATCTATTGTTTGTTTTCCTGCCCATGTCTGCTTCCTGTTCTTTTGATAAGACATATAAGGAACATGAAGGTACTAATTAAGATAAGGAGATGCTTGCCTTTGCACCACGGAAGGCACTTATCTTTCTAGTTGACCCACAGGTAGCACGTTCTGATGACATATTACTTTGCTGAATATTTTCAGGTTCAAAGTCCTAAACTACAGTCAAACATTGTAGATATACAGAAATACTAGGACATCAAAAGCTGAAGAGGAATTAATTAAATATTCACTGAATACTAACTCATTGCTTGTATACTTCCTCCTTGCCCAAGCCATTTAATAACACTGGTTAATAACATATGGATGTCATTAACATATGGATGTCAATTACAGGCTCATTGGCGATGCAGCGAGCGCAAGGTAAGTGGTTTTATTTATTTAGCAGGAATGCATCATTTCTTAGTAGATGTGGCGCATTCCTGCTCTCGCCCTGTCACGCAGCGCAACACGTTGCATTGATTTTGATAAATCTGACCCTTCTTGTTAACAATTTTTAAAACTTAGAGTGGACTTTGGATTCTCCTAGAGGAACATTTTGTTCTCACTCACTATATTCTATTGGCTATTTGGTGTATCATTCCACCTACCGCAGAGGGTATGCAGAGAAAGGCACGGGGGCTTATTGTACTTCTCAAAAGCAAGATTTTAAACTCTTTATATCATAGATGTATTATATACAAGAAGCAATCCAATTTTCTTTTTTCACATACGGGGCTTATTCGAAAAATATTTTGGTAAGGACTCAAAATGAACTCCAGACCCATCGTCAGATCAATGCTTCCACAGCAATTAATTCTTGTTTTTCCAAATTACGGTCTCTCTGGTCTTTCCCAGTCTTTCCTCTGATATGATTTTTCTACATCACCTGTTGGATGTCATTCTTGAGTTATCACAACGTGCACAATTGTTCTAGAGTGGAACACGACGTTATTGAGTCCTCCTCGTTTGCCCTGTGCTGTGCAGGCGGGTGAAAATGTTGTTTTCTCTGGCCCATGCCAGAGCCCAGGTAGATTTATCTAGCTCATTTCTGCAAGAGTGTGACTGCCTCCGGGGGTGAAGTGGATGAGGCTGCCTGCCTGTCTGACATACATTGCACTGCTACAGGACTGCTGCTCATTCCTGGTCGGAAGCTGGTGATAAGAGACTACTGCTCGTGTTGTCTATTATTGTTTCGTGTGTCATTGGCAGAGGAGTGTGAGAAGCAGTCCATGATGTGGTCTGCATCTTCATGTTGGTGTACGGAATGAGACTGAATGCATAATGTTTAGGTATTCTCTCATGTAATACCGTAGAAGAGAATGATGAAGTATTTTTCTAATTATCTGTAATCTGCATTAATATAGTTCTCCCTTCTCATTCCAGTGGTTGCATTCATCTCGCCTTCTCCGAGGATGAGACACTTCCATCTCTGTAGACTTAGTTCTATGCTCCCGAGGAAACTGTCATTGAGTTTACACTTTATGGTTACTCCCTGCAAAAACAGAAGCGCTTAGGTTTTGTCTCTTTATAAAAATGTTTAGACTTTGACAATGGGAAGCCTTTCTCCTGAGGAGGACTCCACTCAAAGACTAGGAAGAGGAATTGGAAGGAAGAATCATAGGGCCAGATGTATCAAGATAGTATTTTGCGATTCCCTAATTGCGAATCGCAAGGATTCGAAATTAGGCAATCGCAAAATTCAATGTATGAAGGTGTATAGTACACCTTTTTCGATTCCTAGGGGGTCGCAAAAGACCTTCCCCATGAATATTAATGATGTAGGTCGCAATTTGCGGCCACCTATGAACCGCAAAATTCACGGGGATGGTGTCTTGCTGAGATCAGCAGACCGACATGTCCGTGATTGCTTTTAAATAAAGCAATCTTTTTTTTGTAAAGCAGTCCGTTTTCCTGAAAGGAAAACAAGATGCTTTACAAAATGAAAAATAAAAAGCTTTCCTTTCATTTTTTAAGAGCAGGCAGTGGTCCGTGGGACCACTGCCTGCTCTTAAAAATGGTTTTACAAACATTCACAAAGGGAAAGGGGTCCCTTGGGGACCTCTTCCGATTTGCGAATGGGTTACCACCTACTTGGAGTAGATGGTAAAATGTGAATGTTTTGCGACTGCATATGTGGACACAAAACATACATACCGATGCAATTCGGTATTGGGAATGGGTGCCCTAAACACGACCCTTCCTAATACTGAATCGCAAACCCATTTTGCGATTCAGTAACAGGTTACCGAATCGCAAACTTAGGTTTGCTACATCGAAAAAGCAATTTTTGCGTTTGCAAACGGGCAGATTCTGCAAATCTTCCTGTTTGCGAATGAAAAAAGGCTTACTACATCTGGCCCTTAGTATCTACAATTCCCTGTAAGTAAAGCATTCTCCCTGTCTCACACTTTGTACAACAGCAAGGTTGTGATTGTATGGTGGTAGTCCAGCGCCCTCTGCATGTACCCCAGGATATTACAGGTGTTCGTCGAGATAGAGGACCATTGACGGATAGTGCTTCCTGCACATGCTTGGGTGAGAAACGGGGCCTGTTTATGTTGATGAAGGGGCGTGGCCATGTAAATACCAGGCATCCTATTTTGTCTGCATGCCTTGGTTCTTGTTATTCTCTTCTTCTTTTACAGTTAGGGTCTCTGCCATGGTGCCTTTACTGAATAATTTGCTCCTCCTAATGTTTATAATTGAAATGTCAGCTCTCCAATTGATATATTCTGTGTTGTAGGGGTACAAATCTCTACTAAAAAGTAGCTCTGACGGTAAAACAGACAACGTGTGAGGAAACACATTACACAATTCTAGGTTTGCTTTTTATACAAAATATGTAAACTATCTATTTGAATGCCCTCGGTAGTATATTTTTGAAAAATTCACATATGAGTCCCTTTCCAGGTTTCCCTTCAAACTGCTAATATTTATCATAATAGACTGAAGAGGTTTTTAAAATATGCTTCTTGAATTTGATCAGTACATGGATAGTATTCTGTAAGACTCTTTATCGCTCACTAAACCATCAAGATCACTCATCAATTGCCAGACTCATATCACTCAGCAGTCACACAATCCTTACATATCACACTCTCACCAGTCTCACCATGCTACCTATCACACACTTACAGCAGTCACCACAGCCGTAAAACTGCAATCCATCACACTACTACTTCACTCACCAGTTTCACAATTACTACCCAACAACATCTCATATCACATATCACAGTCTCTCCATTGCTACCCATTCCAACCTCAGACAAAACTCACCATAGATACACTTTACACTATCACGACTCACCACAGTATCACTATCAGTATCCATTGCAGTCTCAGATTATTTACTGTAAGAAGTGAATTATTAATTGTGATATAAGGCAGTCCATTACAAGTAATATGGTCCCTAACCTGTGGGTCTGGGCAAAGGTTTCAGCAGTTTAAGCCTGAGCTCTACCCCTGGGAGATATGCCACAGAGCAGGCAAGCTTAACTTTGTGAGAATGAGTAACACATTTAGAATTACCAAAACTGTTGAACAGTCAAAAACACAATACAATACAAATCCTACTCCTATCTATAAAAATAAAGAAGAAATGTAATAAACAAAATGACCAAAAATATATGAAGGTAACTATTGATTTGAATTGTATAGGATTTAAGAGAAAAAGCACCAAGAAAAAGTAAAGTGTCAACAGAAGGTACTATTGATGTGCAACCAGGACCTAGGCATGATTTGACGCAGACAGTGATAAAGCACAGATCAGTTACACCAAGCAGGTTCCTCCCGGTGAAAGATTACACCTTCTGACTTGGTCTCTAAAATTGACGTTGCAATCCTCCAGCAGCCCAATATCGCAGACTGTATCTCCTCACCAAGTCGAATAACTAATCGACAAGGTCCCGCAGAAGCTGTTCGTTTTGGTGGGAAAATCTCAGAGTGGAAAAAGTTAAAATTGTATTTCCAGAGAAGTTCTCTCGTTGGCTGGATACTTTTCGCACCTTTGTCTGGTCAAGGTATCTCCATTCAGATTCTTTTTTTAAATTCAGAATCTTCCAGAGTTGCAAGGAGGTAGGCTGTATCTGGGAAGTTCGCACCAAAGTCAGATAGGCTTCCCGCAATGGGCTCGTGAATAGGATTTTTGAAGGACAAAAAACTCAGAGCAGGTGCAACTTGAACTCTTCATCCACAGAGGTCAAGATTTGGTCGAGCCTTGGTCAGATTGACTAGGGTGGTTGTAACCAGTACTCCAGATGTCACAACTTTTTCAAGATTTTTGGAGTCCAGGTCCAGGTGCAACTGGTCAGGTGGTAACTTCAGCAAAAATGCTCTTGCAGCCTGCTGTGTCACTGTAGACACACAGGCGCTAATGGACCCTTGGCATTCCTTTCTTTGATCACAGACCCAGCCCTTTAGGTCTTCTGACAGATTCCAAACAACAGGTGCAGTTCTTCTTCTGTTTTTCCACAGGTCCAGAAAGTGCCCTGAGGAGCAGGTATTGAGGTTTATTTTTGTATAGAAAAGCAGCCAGTAGTTGTGGATGACTTCTGGACACATCCTAACTAATAGTGACCATTTCCTCTGGGTTAAACCTACCCACATTTTTAGCAGTTCCTGTTTGTCCTTCAGCAAACAATCCTACAGTACACTTTACTCCTAAACTCCAAGATGAGGACCCTTTCATCCCTTGTGCACAGCCTTCATGCCCACCCGGAGGTGTGGACAGGAGAACGAGCAGTTTACTACCCTGTGTCCACTTCAAACTGGTTGTGGGGCTTGCATCCCTTCCAATGGGTTCAAAGTCATCTAGGCCAATGTGAGCCTGGAGAACAACAGCTTTCCTTTCCTCATGTCTCCCCTTACATTAACTATGACTAGGCAGACTTAACCTTTGTCCTTTCCAAGTTAACACACTACCTGCAACCTTCCCAGTGCCCTTCCTGAACTGAAATGTATCACACTCTCCATTCTGTCACCGGGCCTAAGCCATTGTCTCTACTTAAGAAGCACTTGTCACATCTAATTACGGTCAAGAACTTGCTGGGCAGCATCTGTCAGGCTAATGGAAATTAGTCTCCAGAAGCTTCAGACAGGAAAAAGGTAACATTCTAAAAGTTATATTTCCTAAATATTTATTAAAAGTCTAAATCATTGAATTGGAATTTCAATAAATATTAACATTTTTATTTTGAAAAATTTCTCTAGCTGGTCTCGAACTCAAGATAGCAGTGTTAATATTTTATTCTAAGTTCTAGTTTTCCCCATGGGACACTCAGAGCCTTCCACAGTGAAAATAGCTTTTGGGCGCATGTCACGGTAGGGACATGGTGATATCACATTTCTACATGTCCCACTTTCGAATACCATACACTGTACCTTGTGGCTGCAAGGCATGCGGTGGGGTGATGTATTAATATTTGAAAGGGAGATTCATCCCTGTCAAAAAGATTTTTTTGAAAGGCTGTGCTGCAAATTTAACTTGCAACAGTCAGACTACAATGGTATGTCTGAAGTCATGTTGTCCACAAGTGACCATTGACTTTCTATAACACTGGAGAGTGCACTGATTTTACACAGGTATTACAGACCAAAACATTGGAGTTCATGGATTTAAATGTGGCCAATTATGAAGATAAAATAGTGTGGCACATATACAAGGCCTTTAGAAGAGGGGCTATTATCAAATGACCAAAGGGATGCAATAGGAAAGAAAAGAGGGAAGAGGAGCTTCTGGCAATGAAATGGAAAGGCTTGAATACACATTACATGCCCCCAACAAAGTCAATGGATATGCTCAGCTTAACTATGAATTAGATAGCTGTAAGCAGAAGGGTAGGTTGATATGCAAGAGAAAGCAATGCGAGGAGTGGGAAGCTAGTAATCTGTAACATTATAAGTTCAGAGAGAAGGTGGAAAAGTTATTAGTATGGAGAGCAAAATCCCAGGTAACACACAATGTCATCAAAAGTTTCCAGGGGGATCCAGCTATCTAGTAAGTAACACCATTAGATGAAATTCAGAACACCTTTTAAATGTTTTGCCAGAATCTTTACAGTGACACTTTCTCAGCAGATACACAAAATGCTGAAAGATGTTTAGACTCCATCCAGCTTCTATCATGGTCTATTGATCTCAGGGCGACACTAATTCAAGGGATAGCTGAAGAAAATATAGTCAGTGTCCTAGCTAAGAAAAAGAAAGGTTAGGCAGCAGGGACAGACAAAACATCAAGATAAATATAAAAGGCAGAGGCTAAAGAGATATGTCAAATTATGAAGTCACACTTTCACTGCATCTTGATCAATGGTGAAAAACCATCCTTGTCTTGGGCAGATGCCAAAATAATAGCAATCTTAAAACCAATAAAAAAAACAAAATTTGGTAACCTACCGGCCAATGTCCTTGCTAACCGCAGAATATAATATCGTTGTTGGTATCTTAACTAGGGGAATTGGGGAAATAATGGGCAAAGTCAATCATCAAGATCAACAGGGTTTTGTACAGGCTCAGCAACTGCAGGATATAGTCTATCTCCTAATCTGATCTATCAACTTGACAACAACATGCAAGGTTCCACTCGTAATACTCACCCTCGATGCAGCTAAATGATTTCACCAGGTGCATTGGCAATGCCTGTAGTCCTGCCTATGTAGATTTCTGAAAACCTTTTATATAACATATTTTATTGATTTTTGACCTAATAAAAGAAAACAAAGACCAATGATGCAATCAGGTTTATTGTCCCAGCGGCATAGACATGGCACAGATAACAAAATTGATAGAAAAGATACTTGTTCAGTGTTCCAGTGAAGCAATTACAATGCACAGTCACAAGAGGAACCTTTGAGCTCCGTAAGGGGACACATAGAAAGAGGCATGGGAACGAAAATCAGTGGTCTTCACCAGGGGAACATTTAGTCAGACCCAACTGCTCTACCCCTCCAAGGTGCCCATATACATTCATACTTGAGGGGACCCCATGTGCCTTGTACACCAACTTTTCCATGACAGCACAGTGGGAAGGGAGGGGCAGATTTGTCTCTCCAACAGCCGGCCAGGTCCTTTTTGGCTATCAGGTAAGCCACAGCCGGGAGTGTGCGTGTAGCGCAACACCCCCTCCCCCAATCTGTCCATGATCCCCAGCAATATCACTTTGGGTTGAGCTCCAGCCGGAAACCCAGCACCCGCCCAATCCTGTCATTGATCCCATCCCAGTATCTCCTCACCACAGGGCAACCCCACAATACAAGGTATGTGGAACCGGGGAAGCGGCGACAATGCAGGCACTCCGGTCCGGGAGCTCATTACATTTCTGAATTCTGATCGCTTTTACAGAAGCACTTAGTGTTCTTTGCAAAATCTCTACAGAAAAAAAATCATTATCAGGACTTTAATATGAAGTCTACCTATCAGAAGAGGAGCTCGTTAGGGATGTCCCTTGTCCACTCTTTCACACTTTATATATAGAACCCTAAGCGCAATGAGTGAGAGACAACACTGTTATACATCCCTTTGAGCTAAAAGGATTTACTAAAAAACAAGACGTTACTTTAACAACCTATATTATCTACACCACAAACCCTTACGATTTCCTGCACAGGAACTAGGAGTCCTATCAACATATACAATTAACGAAGACAAGACAGATATTATGGTTTTGAATGAAGACTTTCAGAATAAACTTGTCAAAAAACAGCTGAGATATTAAAGTATTTTGATAAATCACAAGATTGACTTAATACTTCAAAACTACTTAAAGAAAGTAACACAAGTGGTGAATAAAATGCTCACGAAAGGTCAGAATCTACCTTTGACTGTCTATGATGAGGTTAATTTGATATAAAATGGGTATCCTCCTTAAGATGACCTTTTTGTATACTGTATTCCTTTAGCATTTTAAAAACAATACATCTATTAAATGCAAAGCAATGTAAATAGTTTCAAATGGACCTCTAAGACAGCAAGGATTGCCTGGAAGAAACTCCAGAAAAAAAGAGAGGCTCGCAGCTACGTGAAATTCAGCTATTAAAGCATTTCAATTTAACTCCTTAAGATCACTCTTAAATATTTCTATTGAGTCCAACAAAGGCCCGATGTTTAAAGTAATTATAGAGACATAGGGCTATATGTATCAAAAAAGAGTTTTGCGATTCTCAAATTGCGATTTTTAGTGAATTGCATTTATACAATCTCAAAATGCAATGTATGTAGAATTTGCTAAAAAATTTCGGAATCCTACATATTCCTTATTTGCGCATCGCAAATTGAGGTTAGCAAATAAGGAATACCTTCTCATTCATTTCTATGGGCTAGGAGGCCGGTAGGAATGAATGGGAAGACATTCTCAATTTGCGATTACCAATTAGAGAATCGCAAATTGAGAATGCAATTTCAAGATTGCAAGGGTGCTAAAAGGACACCCTGTTGCACCCCTAATTATACATTTGTGCACATTTTGCGCACATACATGCCATAAGGTCATGTATGTGCGACATATGGCAGTTGAAAAAAATCAAAAAAGTGCTTTTTTTAAAGAAAATCGCAAATTAACCACCAACTTGAAGTTGGTGGTAATTTGCAATTCCTTAAGGCCAAATAGCAAATTTCTGGTGCTTCCAGAATTGCATTTAAGGAATCGCAATTTGCAATTCCTTAATTGCATTTGCAAAATAGAGATTCGCAAATTTTGCAATTCTCTATTTTACGACGGCCTTTTGGGATGAGATTTCCCAAAAGGTTTTTTCCAGTTCGCAAACGGGCCGATTCTGAGAATCTGCCCGTTTGCAAACAGGAAAAAGGCTTGATACATATGGCCCATACAGAATTACCTCAGCGTTCCTTTATAAGTTTGGAGACCCAAAGCTCTTTTAAAAAGAACAGCTAAATATTTTACAACTAGCAACCTCTCTATAATTTAAATTTGAGTTAGCTTGGAGAAAATAAAAGTAATAAAAACAATATCCCCCCCAGTACTCGAGCCTTCAATATACCATCAGAAGATAGAAATTCTACCTCTCTTTCTGCTTTTTGAGCCATCAGCAAAGAGCAGCTTGCCAAGTTGATGGTCACAGTCAAAACAGGGTCACCGACTGATATCTGTCCTCCTCACATCCATAAGACAATATTTTCTTGCTTTCCATATATAGCAATGTCTTGCCTCAATTTATCTCTTGTCAAGGGCAAGGTTCCCAATTCGTTTAAGGAGGCAGTGGTGCTGCCTCTTCTAAAAAAAAGCAGGCGATGACCCTGCTATGCCTAAGAACTACAGACATATCTCTTTGCTGCCTTATTTAGATAAATTACTAGTGTTTCATGTAGCCCAACACCGTTGCTCCTTTTTGGAGGAGTCAGGCTACCTGAACTCCCATAAGGCCGTTTTTTGTTCTGCTCATTCCACTGAGAAAGTCATTCTCGCTGTTACGGATGAAATGAGGTAAGAGACCACAATAGGCCCACCCAAGCACTGGTCGTGTAGGAACTCTCAGCGGCGTTTGACACAGTCGATCATACTTTATTGATCGCCCATGTCAGAAATGCAGGACTGTGTGGCACCGTACTTGAGTGGATGACATCCATTCTCAAACATCTGATTCAGTCAGTTTCCCATCCCCCATTTCACTTTGCCAAAGTCCACTTCGACTGTGGTGTGCCTCAGGGATCGTCCATGTCCCCTCACTTGTTTAATCTCTACATCCGTCCCTTAATACACTCTCTTCAGAAGCATGATGTGAAAATATTTAATTACGCTGATGACATGTAACTAATCTTTTTGATCAACACTGTAGTCTAAGGTACTCTTTCAAAACGTTATATGCTTTATATTCGGGGCTGGATGAATTTTCATCAGTTAAAGTTAAATCCCGATAAAACAGAAGTGGTGGTAATGAAAAATAACTCAATCCAATGGAACCCCCATTCTTTAGAATTAGGCTCTTCCCCATACCTAAGAGAGCAGTGGAAAGCCTTGGGACTCTTTTTGATGAAGACTTATCCCTCAAACAACAGATTGGAGCTGTGTCATCCTCTTGCCACCTTCACTGTTGAAAAATAAGGAGAATACGCAGATATTTCAATGAGAAAGCTGTCATCTAAATTATCTTCACCCTAGTGATATTGTGGATTGACTACGCAAAAGCCCTCTACCTTGGACTCCTTACTGAATTAATTCATAGGTTGCAATTGGTGCCACTGATGAAAAAGCTCTACTGGCTCCCTGTGGCCCAGAGGACCATCTTTAAAACAACCTGTCCAATTTTTAAGGCTCTTCATGGTAAAAGCCCTGGTTTTATATCAACCAGACATCAGCGCCACATGACTACTCAGCATCTGAGATCAGCCCATCTCAATTCACTAACGGTGCAAAAAGCAAAAGGAAAAGGCGAGGAGGGGCCAGATTATCTGTTCTGGCTCCTCTCACAAGTAACACCTTCCCCATGGATATTAGAACAATATCCAACTACGGGAAATTCAGGAGACTCTTAAAAGCTTGGTTGTTCCGACAAACCTATGCCTAAATTGGTGATTGATGCTTCCCTATGCTACTTGCGCCAAGAGACCTTACGGTGAACGTGCTCTCTACAAGTGACCCATAATATACCATATTACTCAGCTTTTGCCCCTTTATGGGACTCCCTTGGAATGCCAAAATGCTTCAGGGACACATTGTGATTGAAGATGGGATAGAAAAATGGAGTGATCTGCAAGAAGGCAGCAAATTAGACCTGTCAGCCTTAGGGCAGTTTTCCTTAAAACCTTTTGCCTTCTTCAATCCTGTTTTACTGAATTCATTTATGTTGGCCGTGTGCTCACTCTCTAGCACATGGCAAAATTGGTTTACACCTGATTGGCATATTATATATATAACTGGTGCCCACGGCCAGAGAGAAGCAACTGGCCCACAAGCTGCATACCGACCCTCTTAAATGGCACATCTATGACGGGGAGCGGTTATAAAGGAGCAGGGGGAAGAGACAGTGTGTTAACTAATTGACATCTAACACGGGAAGCACAAAATCTAGCCCCTTCCTGATATGCCTCCAGCCAGCAGAATCCATCTAACAGGTACTTCAAGGTATGTTTCTTACCTTAATGACCACCCCCTGTTTGGCTATGGGCTAGGTCTAACACTTGTCCCTGGAATGCTTTTGAGCCCAACAACTGTTCCTGAGTGTTATTATTCTCATGGGTTATCCTATACAACAGGCCTCTTATCTTTCAAAAGAAGGGGCCTACTTTCTCTGGGTGATCCTCTAGTGCTTGGTCCCAGGCCTGCTGCAATGCACCATCATCCCTCTGGGCAGTTTGGAAGCTCCGACTCGGTATCTGAGACACATCTGGGGAAACAAGGACATGTGTAGGTAAGATACAACATGTTTTACAATACAAGGCTTGTTCTTTTTTTTTCCCTCTAGGATTTCGGAGTTTTGGGGAAGGATCTGCTTATCTCTTCCCTGGTGAACGGGGTGTTTTCCAACCATTCCACCATAGAGGAAGGGGAAGTGAGTGATGAAAGGTATTCGTGGAATCTAGGGAGGTCAGTACCAAACAGGACGGTTTCGGGGAGAGAGGGTACCACTCCGACCTTTCGCAACTGTGGTTCCCCATCGATGCCAAGTAGAACTTCCACGAGGGGTTACATTTTTTTTTGCCCCATGTATACAGGTGACCTGTATAGATTCCCCCCCTAAGAGTAAGGTATCTGGTACACTTTCCTTGCTAACAACCGTGTCCAGAAGGGCTAATACTGATTTCCCATTAAGGTGTACCTTCTTTTTGTACCTCTCAGGGGGCTCTCCTGCTACTAACACCCGTCCATGAGTGTATCCTACTTCCATGGGTTCCTAGGGAGGGGTACGCTCAGGACAGTGACGGGCAATATGTCCCCACTCAGCACAGTGGAAACACTGGAGTCCCTGCACAGATCCAGTTCCCAGGGTAGATCTGGGAGGATGTTTTAGTAAGGGCGGAAATTTATTCTCTGCGGGTGGAGTTGGGGCCCTACTTCCAGGTCTGGGGAGGCTGATGAAGAGACGGTGGGGTTGAGCTTTAAACCCTGGGGACCGGTGATAGGCACAGGCGAGGTCGACGGCCATAGTGACAGTTAAGTTGGGGTGCTGCTAGATCCATGTTATGTTATGTTATGTTATGTTATAAACATTTATTCGGCGCACAGCTGCCCCAGCAAAGGGGCGTCCTGGCGCCTGACAAGGTAAGCAACACAACACAACCGAAAAAAGGCAGCGGACTAAAAAGAAACAGGCTTTCAGAGAATAAAAAAGTCTTGATGGCCCTACGAAACAGAAAGAGGTTGTCAGATGCACGTATCTTTAAAGGAAGAGAATTCCAAAGGGCAGCAGCCCGAACTCTAAATGAGCGGCCTCCAGCTCGGCTAAGCTTGAACCGAGGGACAACTGCGAGATCCTGGCCTGAAGATCTCAGAGAGCGGGCAGGGACATAGGGCGTGAAAAGATTCGTAAGAATCGGCGCCGAAGGTCCTTTAAAGATTTTATAGGACAAACAGAGTACTTTAAACTGAATCCTCTGCTTGACGGGAAGCCAATGCAGAGACTTCAGAGTATTGGCCGCGGAGCAAAACCTGGGCAGACCAACCACAGCCCTGGCTGCCGCATTCTGCACCCGTTGCAGACGTGTGATTTCAGCTTGATTTACCCCAATCAAAAGAGAACTGGCATAATCCAGCCGAGAAATCACCATCGCCTGCAACACCAGTTGCCTGGTTGAGGCATCAAAAAATTTCAGGGCTGGTCGTAATCCTCGCAGAATGCCAAAGCAACTGGCGGCTGTTCTTTTAGTATGGGAGACAAAGCTGAGGGCGGGATCTAGCCACACTCCAAGATTTTTTGTCTCCATTGCCGGAGTCGGGGTAGGTCCCAATTCCGGAGGCCACCAGATGTCACCCCATAGTTCCGATTTCTTGCCGATAACCATGATCTCAGTTTTATTAGCGTTCAACTGGAGATGGTTGGAATTCATCCAGCTGCCAAGCGCCCTCAGCCCGTTCTGGAACCTAGGGGCATCCACGTCAGAGTCCCCGCTGAGCGTAACCGCAAGCTGAGTGTCGTCAGCATATGAGAACATAGTCAGGCCCCACTGTCTGACGACATCCGCCAGCGGCCTCACATACAGATTGAATAGCGTGGGGCTCAGCGAGGACCCCTGGGGGACCCCCTGGTCCAGCGGATGGAATTTGGACTGATAGGGAGGAATGGCTACGCAGAAAGTACGATCGGCAAGAAAGGAACGAAACCACTGGAGGGCGGTCCCAGTGATACCAGCTTCTTCCAGGCGCTGGAGAAGAATATTATGAGAGACGGTGTCAAAGGCGGCGCTAAGATCTAATAAAACAAGCGCCGCCGTTTGACCCGAATCTAGCACCATGCGCAGATGTTCCACCATGTAAAGAAGAGCTGTCTCCGTGCTGTGGTCAGCACGGAAGCCATTCTGTGTGGGGTATAAGATGTTTGCCCGCAAGAGGTGGTCAGAAAGGACCCTGTTCACATGCGCCTCCATAACTTTCGCCGGCCACGGAAGAAGCGATATCGGGCGGTGGTTCTCTGGCTTGAGTGGATCTAAACCCGGCTTCTTCAAAATGGGCGTAACCACTGCATGCTTCCAACTAACAGGGACCGTATCAATAGAGAGCGAAAGGTTGATCAGGGAGGGCACCGGCAGAAAATCCAAAGACAACGGGTCCCTAAAAAGAGCTGGTCTCAACGGATCAGCCAGAGAACCAGACTTAGGGGCTCATTAGGATGGCGGACGGAAGAGCCACCGCGGCCCTGGAGTAGGCGGAAAAACCCTTTTCCGTTTCCGCCTGCCGCGGATACTCCGTCCGCCATATCAGGTTAGGAAAACGTGTCAAATTTCCATTCGCGACGGGAAAGCACGCACCGCCGTCGAACTACACACGACCACGCGGCGAACGGAACACATCCAGAGGCTCCGCCGTACGTACTGACGTCTAAGACCGTCCCCCAAATCAAGATGGCGGAAAATACACATAAAACCACTGCGGAAAAACAACCTGTCTGAACACGGCGGAATCCCCACAGCGAACATAGGTGACATAGCAGAGATACCCACCGCAAGCTGACCACCACCATGGACCCAGCGCTACACGCTTTCCCGATGCTCTTCGCGATCCACCACGTCCTAGTCATGGCCCACCATCGACGCCGACGCAGGTAAGGCCCAAACCATTGGCTGCATGGAGGGGAATACCAGCAAGGGTCGTGACGTAGGGAGGGGGAGTGACATGTTACCGAAACCACTGATGAGAAGCAAATAGAAATACACATTTGTAGTACGCAGCAGGAATGACAACGACAAACCACGACACATGATTGACTACCTTTATTGCACATAATAGGGGTATAATCACAGTGTATGCGTGAGCATGGGCAAAGTGGGCACCAGAGCAGCTACATCAGAGGCAGCATGTGAGAGGGCAGAATGCAGTATCAGAGCATCAACAGGGCATTGTGGAGTACAGAGCAGGTACATCATTGGCAGTAAACGAGAGGGCAGAATGCAGTATCAGAACAGCAACAGGGCATTGTGGAGTACAGAGCAGGTACATCATTGGCAGTAAACGAGAGGGCAGAATGCAGTAGCAGAACAGCAACAGGGCATTGTGGAGTACAGAGCAGGTACATCATTGGCAGTAAACGAGAGGGCAGAAAGCAGTATCAGAGCATCAACAGGGCATTGTGGAGTACAGAGCAGGTACATCATTGGCAGTAAACGAGAGGGCAGAATGCAGTATCAGAGCATCAACAGGGCATTGTGCCCAACAGAGCAGGTACATCATTGGCAGTAAACGAGAGGGCAGAATGCAGTATCAGAACAGCAACAGGGCATTGTGGAGTACAGAGCAGCTACATCAGAGGCAGCACAAGTACGTGTCCCTACCAACCCGTCACAGGGACCACAAGAGTGCCACGCAGTTCTCAATGGACACACCATGTGAAATAACATTTGAGTGAAGTGTTCAGCACCTCACATCACAGAATCAGGGGGACTGCGTGAACTACCTGCCTCGGACACACTGCCAGCACCAGCAACAGGAGTGTGAGACACAGCCACAGCCCGAGTGACACACACATGGGCCACGGACCCAGACACACTGGCAGCACCAGCAACAGGAGTGTGAGACACTGCCACAGCCCGAGTGACACACACATGGGCCACGGACCCAGACACACTGGCAGCACCAGCAACAGGAGTGTGAGACACAGCCACAGCCCGAGTGACACACACATGGGCCATGGACCCAGACACACTGGCAGCACCAGCAACAGGAGTGTGAGACACAGCCACAGCCCGAGTGACAGACACATGGGCCACACACCCAGACACACTGCCAGCACCAGCAACAGGAATGTGAGACACAGCCACAGATGTAGTCACTGACACGTGACCCACTGACCCAGACAGACTGCCAGCACCAGAAACAGGAGTGTGCAACACAGCCACAGATCTTCTAACTGACACGTGAGCCATAGACCCAGATACACTGCCAGGACCTGCAACAGGAGAGGGTACAACAGAGACTGTGCCACTACATGATGCATGACAGCCAACAACAGACACAGTGCCACCATCTGATACATGAGAGTCAACTGCACCTGCGCCACTGGGACAACTGAAATGATGAGCCACAGGGCTCTATGGGCCAGGAGGCAGGGTGGGCCTGGGAGCTGGGGATAGCTGACCTTGAGCCACATCGGGGTTGGCAGGTGTCAATGGTGTGTGTCTGCGTTTCTTAGGGATGTGTGAGTGCACCCTGGACAGGACAGGACTGCCAAGTGGTGGGGACTCTAAAGAATCACCACCCACCATAGGTGGAGCATCTGCAGCCGGGGATCGGGTTTCTGGGGACGTGCTGGAGCCTGCTTGTCACTTGCTGTGTGCCTGCCGCCTGGACTCAGAGTCATGTGTAATGGGGGATGCACCAACAGGGGACACCCTCCTCTGCTTCTGACTGGCCTGGATGGGAGTGGAGGTATGGGGGGACTCCGCCGCGGAGACATCTGTTTGGCGTTCAGTAGAAAACATCAGCCTCAGTGCAGCCAGGGGTGAAGTATGCCTGTCCTTGATTGCGCCATTGTCCATGCTAGAAGCCTTGTCCGTAGGATGTGCCTTATCCTTAGGTGGAGTGTTGTCTCTGGATGTAGCCTGTGCCCTGGTCGCCGCCCTGTTCCTGCCAGCAGACTTGTCGTCTGTGGTGCACCTGTCTCCAGTAGACACCTGCTCTCTGTGTGTGTCCCTGCCCTTGGGAGATGGACCTTGCTCTGTTGTGTGCCTGCCCTTGGGAGTCTCCCTGCTCTTAGGAGGTGCCTTTGTCTTTTCACTGTCCTTGGGAGTGTCCCTTTCCTCTGTTGTGGTCCTGCCCTTGGGAGTCTCCCTGCTCTTAGGAGGTGCCTTTGTCTTTTCACTGTCCTTGGGAGGGTCCCTTTCCTCTGTTGTGGTCCTGCCCTTGGGAGTCTCCCTGCTCTTAGGAGGTGCCTTAGTCTTTTCACTGTCCTTGGGAGGGTCCCTTTCCTCTGTTGTGGGCCTGCCCTTGGGAGTCTCCCTGCTCTTAGGAGGTGCCTTTGTCTTTTCACTGTCCTTGGGAGGGTCCCTTTCCTCTCTTGTGGTCCAGCCCTTGGGAGTCTCCCTGCTCTTAGGAGGTGCCTTAGTCTTTTCACTGTCCTTGGGAGGGTCCCTTTCCTCTGTTGTGGTCCTGCCCTTGGGAGTCTCCCTGCTCTTAGGAGGTGCCTTAGTCTTTTCACTGTCCTTGGGAGGGTCCCTTTCCTCTGTTGTGGGCCTGCCCTTGGGAGTCTCCCTGCTCTTAGGAGGTGCCTTTGTCTTTTCACTGTCCTTGGGAGGGTCCCTTTCCTCTGTTGTGGGCCTGCCCTTGGGAGTCTCCCTGCTCTTAGGAGGTGCCTTTTTTTTTCACTGTCCTTGGGAGGGTCCCTTTCCTCTGTTGTGGGCCGGCCCTTGGGAGTCTCCCTGCTCTTAGGAGGTGCCTTTGTCTTCTGACTGGCCTTGTCCAAGGTACAGTCCATGGACATGTGAGTATCCCTTGCCTTGGGAGTACCTTTTGTGTTGAATGCCTGTGTAGCTCCTGAAGGCATGTCCCCCAACAACACTTGTGGATCGTGTGTGTGTACTCCAGTGTATCCGACGTTGTCTACGTGAACAGATTTAGCTGATCTAGGGGATGGGGTCTGTGCCCTGCGTGCCCTGATGTGCTGTCTGACGCTGCTTCTAGTGCAATAACCTGTATTTGAGTCCTGCTCAGAATACTCACTACCCCCTGAGACATCCAGTGGTGTAGATGGGGAAACAGAAGTAGCACCCTGTCCATGCGACTGTACTATTGCAGACGACACACTACTTGCCAATGACTGCACTGTCCTGTGTAGACCTGCAAGATCGCCATGCATCCCTTCCATGAATGCCACCACCTGCCCCAACTTCCTATCATGGTCCTGGAAAGCATTTGTCATATTGGTCTGCCCCACACACAGCTGTCGCAGCAGATCAACGGCCTCAGCACACAGTGCATTTTGGCTCACCGTGGCAGGGGCAGCGGTGCCTGCACCGAACGCCACTCTGCTCCCCCTACTCCTGCGGCCACGAACAGTACATGGTGCAGTTGGCGGAAGTGTGGGCCCTGTGTGCTGTCTTCCGACAGAAGGTGATGATTGCCCACTCCCAGTCTGTGACAACAGTGCAGGCTCACCAAGAGTTTCCGACGAGGAGGACGATGGTGTCTCCACATGCGAGTCCTCAGGGACGGTCCTGTCCCCCTCTCCGGCGCTGGCCTCCTCTGTGTCAGTCTGCGTGTGTGCGAAGTCTGAGCCGGACTCATTTCCTCGACTAATCTCCACCGTCTGTGGCTGAGTGTCCTCTGTCATAGCTGAAATGCACATAAAAGAGGTGCAAGTCATGGGCACACTGACGTACAGAAGGACCAGGATTGCCAAATTCCATAGCTGACAAAGATTTTGTAGCCCCCATCCTGCACACGGCCCACCTCTACCAGTCATCCTCACATTTCATGAGCGTTGGTGGCCGTGACACATGTACAGCATGCGGACAGGGCAGGAGCACGTACATCTGCACACATTTCCTGCCATTGGGCCATGGACCACTAGAGGATGTGCTTCAACACTCAACTACTAAGCAAGTGGCGTGTCAACATGGCGGACCTGTATGTCAAATGACAACCACACAATGGGACCAACATGGCATCACAGAGATACATACGCAACACGGAACTCAATACTGTGTCTGTGCACCAATACATGCATAGCACTCACAGGTTTCCTACACAGACAGTATGCTCACCGCTAGTTTGCTGTTGATCGACACTCAGACGTTCGGCCAGTTCAGGATGCGTCACTGCAATGATACGGTGCATGAGAGGGGTCATGGAGCGTCGGGCCAGACGGGGCGTCCTTGGAATCATGCCCAGTGTTACTTCCGCTACATTCTTGCTCAGCCTGGAAATGTCGTCCCAGCGTTTGTGGCAGTGTGTATGTCGTCTGTTGCACACCCCCAATGCCCGTACTTCCCGTGCTATGCTCCTCCACAGGTCCTTGCGAAGGTGCAGCTTGACCTACCATGATGGGAGACAAAAGGGTATAAGTCAGTGGACAGTTGGCCTGTCACACACATAGGGGCAAGACGTAACTGTCAGCAGCCATGCACAATCAGGAACATATGTCTAGCCCACACTACACAGCTAAGATTGCAATAGGCCTGATTATTTGGCCCCCTCATCCACACCAACATGTCCCACACTGCACTTACCACCCGTCCTGGTGCGCCGTAGAGGCGTCCATAGTTGCGGAGCACACCGTCCACGAGGACATCAAGCTCCGCGGCGGTGAAGGGTCGAGACCGGATCTCTTTGCCTCTCGACATGGCAAGATCACGGAGTATGGCACTAGAGCAGAAGTCGGTGGTCAGCTCAGCAGCAGCAGCAGGTCGAGGTGATGGTCACAGGCAGCAGTCGGTGGTCAACTCAGCAGCAGCAGCAGGTCGAGGTGATGGTCACAGGCAGCAGTCGGTGGTCAGCTCAGCAGCAGCAGCAGGTCGAGGTGAACAGGCAGCACTGGTCCCCAGGGTAGGAAGTGTCATTTTGGCCAACACACATATATAGGGCCCTCAGCACGTGTCAGTGGCATACGTCGTCAGCAATTGGTCAGCCCTGGAAGCGTGTTCGTGAAATGGGCCAATGACTGGCCCTGTTGTTGCGGTGCACTGCTTCCGCTACTTGCGATTGGCCATATGCGGCCAGCGTCCCTCTTCCCATTGGCTGCATGTGCACGGACCGTCATGGGCACACATCGGCAACCGCACGTGCAAGCTTCAGGCACGGATGCTTCAGTTGCAACAATGTTCTATCACTGGCACCACCATGGCGGTGCACGTACTCAGCGGGGGAGGTGCAGGCCTATACACCCTTTAGATGTACTCAATGGACATGCCAGTTCATGTCCCCTCTTACAGTCACATTGCATCATCCACCGTACACCGGCCGGAGCGGCCGGGCCAAGGACGGCCGTGCCCGGCCATGTACACAACCGCCGTGCCCGGCCATGTGCACAACCGCCGTGCCCGGCCATGTACACAACCGCCGTGCCCGGCCATGTACACAACCGCCGTGCCCGGCCATGTACACAACCGCCGTGCCAGGCCCGGCCCGGCACGGCGGTTGTGGACATGGCCGGCACGGCCGTCCTAGGCCCGGCCTGGCACGGCGGTTGTGTACATGGCCGGGCACGGCGGTTGTGTACATGGCCGGGCACGGCGGTTGTGTACATGGCCGGGCACAGCGGTAGTGATGTTTGTGTCTCTCATCCCCCTACATAGGCGACTCGGCGTACCCAACCGGCCCTGGCTCCTCAGTCCCCTACGTAATCCTACAACAGCGGGTGAAATGCGGTACAATGATGCACATGGAAGGACACGGAGAGTCATCGAACGTACCTTTGGACTGCTAAAGTCTAGGTTTCGGTGCCTCGATAAGACCGGAGGGGCCCTGCCTTACTCACCAGGAAAAGTATGCAGGATCGTGATTGCCTGCTGCATGCTCCACAACCTGGCAGTACGCAATGACATTGAACTGCTCTTGGACCCTGAAGACGGAGAAGTTCCTCTGCCTCCCATCCCACCCATGTCGACTGATGAGGATAGTGGTGAGGAGGAAGGTGTGGACCAGAGGCACCAGCTCATTGATCGCTACTTCCCTTGAATGTGAGTATCTACCTCTAGTGGCGGTTGACAATGCCTCATGAATGTTTGCTGGTGTTGTGTGGATGTGGGGTGCATCAGCTGTGTGTTGTTTGTGATGGTTGCATATGTGTGTCTTCATTTCTTTGGACATACAAGTCTCCATGATGTGTGTGCTCTCATCCCATGCTTTTGTGATGATTGTAGTTTGTGTAATGTTGCTGTGCATTGTGTTGTGATGTGTGTCAATCTGTTTCCTGACGTGTGTTTGCTGTCTCTGATTTTCCCTAGGTCACTCCCGCAGCACCATGATCATGTACGACTATGATCCCTGAACCTGTTTACGTCTGTTTCTGAAGGCAATCATGTGAATAAACATGGAGGCAAAACATCATTGTGTGTGTAAGTGAAATTTATTTACAGGTTGTGCTTTTGTGCTGGTGAATATTTACAAGTAAGTGGGGTGGAGGGAGTTGGAGTTGAAGGTAATGGCAGATGAAATGTCCGTGCTGACACCACATTGGGGGGTGTCAGGCTAGTCCAGCAGACCAGTGGGAATGATTGTCTATGTGGGACAGGTACTTAGCAGGGTGAATGTCTGGCACAGGCAGTGACATTGTCATTGGCAGCCCCTCTTGGAGCGTGTGGATGGCGCCACTTCCAGCCTCGGCCGGCCCCTCCGTCTCTGAGGTGGAACAGAGGCAGCTGGGGGGGCAGGTTGTTGATGGGCCACATCCGTCGCCAGGGGCACAGGTGGTGGTAGCGGCGGTGGAGGCGGAGGTGACGGTGGCGGTGGAGGCGGAGGTGACGGTGGCGGTGGAGGCGGAGGTGACGGTGGCGGTGGAGGTGGAGGTGACGGTGGCGGTGGCGCTACGACAATTGGTGGAGGGGGGGGGGTTGTTCCGGCCAACCCATTCCCTCCACATTGTTGCCTGCTGGCCCATGATGTGCACTATCTGGCCAAGGAACCCAGAGATTTCGCGCAACATGTTGGTGTTGTCCACTGAGTCCTGGTGTGCACGATCTGCATTTGCCTGGGACCGGTCGTATGACGCCTGGCACCTGGCAAGGGCTTGTAGGGACTCTGCCACTGGATGGGGTTGCTGTCCTTCCTCTGTACGGCGGTGTGTGGGTTGCCTGATTGGCTGATGTCCCGTTGCCTCTCTTTGTGGCCCACTCACCCTGCTTGGGTGTGAGGCCGATGGACCAGCGTCGTGCGCTGGGTTAGGCTGGGTGGCACAGGCAGGAGTTGTGGTACTGGTGGTACTGGTGGTACTGGTGGTACTGGTGGTACTGGTGGTGGTGGGGACTCTGCAGATCACAGAGGCAGGTGTCGCTGGAGTCACACATGCGACGGTGGTCGGTCCCGGGAGTCCCTGTGAGCCAGATGGCCCTGGCTGTGTGCTTGGTCCCGCTCCATCCTCCGCACCGGAGCTGCCTGTGTCCTCGTCACCAGAGAGTCCTGTATGTGTGGGAGGCGAGGCTGGCGGCCGGGTACTGGTTTCCCCAGTCAGTTCACGATCACCTGAGGGACAAGATAGAGCTGGTCAGTAATGTGGACATTACATGTTCATATAGATTTGTAGACATTTCTGTTTCCTGTCGCACACACCCCACACACCCCACCCTCCACCACCACCACCCTCCCCGTGAACATGGGGGCCTGTTGGGAGTTGTAGTTTGGACCTCTCACACACACCACCCTCCCCGTGAACATGGGGGCCTGTTGGGAGTTGTAGTTTGGACCTCTCACACACACCACCCTCCACCACCACCACCCTCCCCGTGAACATGGGGGCCTGTTGGGAGTTGTAGTTTGGACCTCTCACACACACCACCCTCCACCACCACCACCCTCCCCGTGAACATGGGGGCCTGTTGGGAGTTGTAGTTTGGACCTCTCACACACACCACCCTCCACCACCACCACCCTCCCCGTGAACATGGGGGCCTGTTGGGAGCCATGTACATGTTTGTGAGTTGGTGTCCAACGTGCATGGGTTGGGGCGTAGGAGATGTTTCTTCTCAGTTGTGTGAGCCTGACCATGTCGTGCTGATCGTGGTGCTTGGTTTGTACTTACCAGCCTCTTCTCCTTCATCAAGTCCGTCTAGGCTCTCTGGGTGTAGTATCACCAGCACCTTCTGCTCCCAATCGGTGTAGGGTATGGGCTCCGGGGGTGTTCCACCGCCAGTAAGAATGGCTCTTGCATTGTTTTTCGCTCGGATGCCCTTCACCCTGGTCTTCAGGTCATGCCACCGCCTCTGAATTTCATGCTTCGTCCTCGGCACAGTCCCCGACGCATTCACCGGAGTGACAATCCTGTCCCACATGTGGTTCTTTTGCGCCACGGACGTCTGCTGGACTTGGGCCCCGAAGATGTGGGGCTCAACACAGATTATTTCATCTACCATTACCTTCAACTCGGTCTCCGTGAATTTAGGTTTTTTTTTGGGTGCCATGGTGTGTGGTGCTCAGTGTGTGAGTTGAGTGAGTTGGGGGGTGCAGGTGTGTGGTGTGTGATGTGTAGGAATTGTGTGGTGGGTGTTTGTGTGGTGGGTGTGGTAGGGTGGTGGTTGTGTGTCTTCTATGTGAGTTAGCAGTATCTCGATTTGGGCCTCTTGCTAGCAGCAATGCTGTGATGCAAAGGATTGTGGTAGTGTGTGGGTGTCATTTTATACTCGTGTCTCAATGGTTGTTGGCAGTCAGGTGGTAGGTGGGCGTGTTGACTAGTGTGCATTATTGGATACTTGGGACGTGTCATGGTGGCTTGTGCTTGGTGTTGGTGTATGGGGGGGCGTTGTCAATGTTCGTATGTTTGCTTTGGACTTGCGGTACACTTTCTAACATTTGTTTGACGCTAGGGATGTTGTGCGTGTTAGCCTTCCGCAGTGATGCAGTGTTTTTCGTTGCATTCTTTCCGCCGCGGACGTGGATGGCTGTGCTTTCCGTGGTACGGGCGGATTTATCCTAATTGCGGCCACGGAGTATTCACAGGTATGGCGGTACATGTGTTATTTTCCGCGGTCATTTCCGTCCGCGGCGGTGGTTGTTCATTGGACTCCGTCCGCCGCGGACGGAGTTGGATGTGTTCCGTCCACCTCGGACGGTGTTGGTTATGATCCGTCCGCCGCGGTCGGAGTTTCGTGACATGATTATCCTAATCCCAACCGCGGAATCTCCGCGGCGCTGCCGGGAGTTAAATTTCCACAACCATGGCGGACAGTACCCATTTCCGCCCGCCATCCTAATCGACCCCTTAATATGTTGGGCCAGTTGATTAAAACTCTCGGGCGATAGACAAGGGAGAGTATACAAGACCATGTGTTCCTCGGGCCTAAGGGAAGGTCCGACATCCAGTGTAGAAGTAGAAAAAGTACAACGGATGGCTTGGACCTTCGCCACGAAGAAATTCGCCAAGGCCTCACATTGTGAAAACGAACCCACATCACTAATAGGGGCTTTTTTTGCCATCAAATCTTTGAGAGCTTTAAAAATTGCTTTGGAAGGGTTAAGACTGTTGCGGAACTCAGAAGAGTAGAAAGCCGCACGCGCTCTACAGACCGCTCGATGGTAAACTTTAATAGTGGCAAGATATGACACTTTTTTACCAGTGTCATAAGCTTTACGCCACTCTCTTTCAGCGCGTCTGCACGCACTCTTTAAAGTACGTAAAGAGCCATCGTACCAAGGACTAGGAGGATCCCTTGAGCTACATTTGCTCAGGGTCACCGGAATGATTGAATCCAAGGCACGAGTGATCCACTCACAGAAAAGGTTGTAGCCCATTTCGACATTATCAAACGGGCCAAGTGGGTCCTCAGACAGAGTACGATACAGATCCTCTAATCTGAGTTTATTCCAGTGTCGCCTCGAGACGACTCTGGCCATAGGTTTAGAGGGGGGCTCATACAGTTGGCACTGGATCCTGACCAGAAAATGGTCCGTCCAGGCAAGATGGGTAGAAGTTAACACCCTGGCCTCTGTAAGGTTGGAAAAGAAGGGGTCCAAAGTATGACCTCCCACATGAGTGGGAAAGGAGACCCGTTGGGACAGTTGGAAGGCTTCCAAGTCGGCCAGAGTACTACTAATAGCCGGGGTAGTCAGACTCTCAAAATGAAGGTTCAGATCTCCTAAAATAGAAAAATTAGCACAACCCATGGCCAGCATACCTATAGCCTCAGGAAGAGGCTTCCTAAAAGCCACATCGCTACCCGGCGGACGATAAATTACCGAGCCGGAGATAGAAAACTGGGGGCTAATAGAGATCTGGAAAGAAGCACTTTCGCAGCCTACAATTTTTAAACCTTTCCAGACGCAGGGATAGCAAGATCTAACAGCAAGCGCTATCCCCCCCCCCTCTAGTACGGCGATTAAGCGTGTACACCGTATATTCGGGTGGAAAAGCCAGGTTAAGGATAACTGTATCAGCCCCCTGAAGCCAGGTCTCTGTGATACAAAATATATCAGGTGACTCATCCTTAATCAAGTCATGGACGGCCTGGTAGTGATTCACCAACGGCCTGACATTAAGGTTCCAGATATTAAGTGTGCGTGGAATACATTTACTCCTGGGTTCTGGCAACTTACCCATAGAGCACAGAAGAGCGGGAGTACAAAGCGCCCACCTACCACATGCACACTGGTAAGGGCCAGACAATGGACTCACAGGAACCGCATCGCAACAGGCGACCTGCTGCCTAAATCATCCTAGAGTAGCAGATCAACGCACTCACCGTGCTCCTGGCAGGGCCGGATTCGGCCATGATCGGGACGTCCGGCACGTCCAGTCGCGGATGGGCGCAGACGGGCAGGACTCTGGCACGACTCAGGCTAAGCGAAGGCGCGCCCGCTGCGCGATTCCGCTGCGCTCCTGAGGGAGCATTAAATAGGTGTCCCTCTGTGGAGCCTGTGCACTAGAGCGCTCTCCGGTAATGTGCAAAAACAACCCCACTCAAAGATGGCGGCAGAAGAGGTAGTAACCCCACCCAAGGAACCGGACCCGCTCCAAACAGCGGTGATGACCGATTAACGTGTGAGTGAGGGGGGCAAGGAATCCCTACTGTTAAAAACAAGGTATAATAGCTAAACACAAAGATAACACAAATAGAAAACAGGTAATTTAAAAACGGCAATAATAAAGGAAGCGCGCTGCGCTAAGCGGCGGTATGCTACCTTGTCAAGACAGACCCCCGATACAGGTCGCCCTATATAGGTGTCATGTCCTGTATTGAGGGGGAGTGCTTCTAAATATTGTTCCGGGTAGACCTTCTCAGTGAGGTCATCCATGGAGGAAGACGAGGGTTGCAGCCAACGGTTTCCTAGGTCTCGTATCCAGTAATATAAGGCCCGGGGATTATCTCCTGTAGTCCATTTTATCTTCCGGAAACGACTGCGATAATATTCCTGGTTGCAACCTAATTCGCCCGAATAGCCCTTTTTATATCCAGATAAGCAGCTGTCCCCACAGGATTAGCTGACTGGTAGGCGGCTTGGAGTTCCCCCGACAAGGGGCTGGCTATGTATTGTCCCCACCTTTCTGGTGGCCAGGCGGCTGTGGTGGCGACCCATTCAAAGTTTATGAAGAAGTAATCGGGGTTGTCGCCCTCTTGAACTTTTTATAGCACGCTCCCCGGTGCGTTGGGGTGCACCCGTGTGCTTGAAATGGCGTCTGTTAACCGCAGGATAGCCGTGTCCTGCACCTGTTGTTTGGTCGCCATAAGGGATGCTTGGTCTTTCAGGGCTGAATGTAGGGCTTCGCTCTCCTTCTGGGCCATCTTCGTTTGCTGTTCGAAGATTAGCTGCAAATGACGTTGGCCTCCTGCCAGCTGTGTAATGATTGACTCCAACAACAAGCAAATAGAGAGGCAGCAATAGAAGTAATTGTACAATGCTTCAATACATCAAAACGAGACACGTGTCCTTCAGTAATGTGAATAAAGTCCTTTTTTAATATGTCCTCTTGGTACAAGATGTTAACAAAAACAGCCAGTATTCTTTGTACAGGATGATCAAAGAGACAGCCAACGCGTTTCGCCCGATACGGGCTTCCTCAGGGCTGTAAATATAACATAAATATGATCAAAACAGACATTCCATAACCTTCATGCAAGTCCTTTAAATAAAGTGCCTGTTGAATTATAGCACTGCTAAGTTGTGTTTAGTGACATGCTATAATTAGAAGGACACCAGGCTAAACCTTTGACAAATGTTTGTTCCAACAGAAAAAAATATTTCTTATTATTTCTAAGTGACATGTATTAACACACAATAGTGAAAACCTAAAAACAGGAAAAGAAAGAAGAGAATAAATGAAAAAAAGGTAGGGAGAAAAGGAAAGGTCAGAAGTAAAGTAATAAACTCCAGTGAGAGAACGATTATTTTGGAAATAGCAAAAAACACAAGATAGGGAGCATTTCAAATTTTTCCATGTAAAGAAAGAAATATGTTAAGTTTAAGACAAATATAAAAAACGTAACAGAGACATGAAAACATTATAAATTGATTTAGAGAGAGAAAGTGGGAGAGAGAGACGGGAAAAAAAACACTAAAAAGAAGAAGGTGCGAGCGGATGAGAAAAAGAAAACAGCGGAAAAGTAAACAAAAAAATAAAATAAAGAACATACACAATTTCTACCCTGATATAGGGGCATAACCTTCTGAAGATAGAACGGTATTCAGATTTATTACTAAGAACTGACTTTATTTTAAAAGCCAAATAAAAATAAGAATTCATATCCTCACCAAATCTTCAGTTTAACTGTAATAACACTGGTTTCCCGATGTAAAAATAAACAGACGTATAGGCTGCGGTGAAAGAAAAGAAACAGAAAAAGAAAACATAAGAAGCACTATATCAATACTCGAGCTGTGCTATATAGCACATCTTCATCACCCCAAAATGATAGATAGCCACAAAAACATAGGTACCTTATTAATAAAGGTATCCAGTGCACCTGACAACGAAACGGAGAAGGGGAACGTAAGATGGACACAACGTAAGTCCAGAGAGATTCTTTTGCCAATGTGATTCTAAGAATAGAGTGAGATATTAAACACATAATTACAATAACTGTATATTCACAACCGTTGAGATGACAACAGTGGTTATGGATCCAGATATTACCTGTTCAAGTCTTCCTTATCTTTCCACTGCTAACGATCAGCTAGGCAATATGGGTGAATCCTATGGTATGCAACACTCAGATATACCGTAACCAATACAAAAATATAATATCAGAAGAACAATAAAAGAGAATTAAACGCTAAGAATTACTCATGCCCAGGAACCATTAGATTGTGCATGTGATTACTATTATAATCACCTTACATGAAGTGACTTGGCTATTATCATCTACACGTAAGCTATCAAATCATCATAAGACAAAGATATGGTGAATGTGCGTTGTGGTTCCAGAGCGAATATACATAAGTGAAAACACAATTTTTAAAGGACCGACATACACATTTACGCCAACAGGAGTGCACATTGTGCACAAGCAGGCGTGCATACAGTTTAATAACTATGAACACAAGAAAAAAAAACATGGACATTGTCCGTGTGGTTACGCTTTTTAGATTATAGGCAAGCATGTAAGTGCCTAAACACCAGATATTATATCGAAAACAAGAACAAGTGAGAAAACAGCAACGCGTATCTGGACAATAATTCACACATATGCGGTAATAGAAAACAGAAAACAAACATCACTCGTACCGTTTGTAAAAAGGTCGTATTACTGACCAGTCATGGTTGTGGTATAATCTAAATGGGCCAAATACACTAACGTATTGGCACATAAGAAAAAAAGTGACAACCAATGTGGTAACAACAGTCATATTCAGCACTAGGAATAAAAAAAAAAACAACAGCCGTAGAGCATGTAAGTGCCTTTCACAATAAGTTCATATGCCAATATGGCTGCACATAAACAACACACTGCCTCATGTAAACATACAAATATGTCCAATCACAACTAAAATTACAGTTGCCAGGCTCCATGTATACCGGAATACTCACATCACGCCCCCATGTTGTACCGGGTCTCTCGACTCACCAGTCTGTCAGGTCAAATTTTGCGCAAAAAAAAGGCACATCTCACGTGGTGTTTTATAGGCCAATCTACTGCCTCGTCTGTACGTAAATAACGCACAACTTTTTCACCTTAATTAACATAATGCTTTATTGGCACACGGAAAAATACCATGTGCACTCCCGATGTGCACGGAAAAAAATTAAAAATAGTCAGCGCTGTATATAATCATCATATAGTAAAAATATTCCGATCCTGCTGTGATATCCTGCTGCTCAGCCAGAATAACTGCTTGATGGAATGTTAGTGTTTGAAATGTGTGCGTGCGTGAATCAGTTGGATGAAGGGCTGAGCAGCAGTGAAGCTGCTCCTGGTGGGGCACCTACTTAGACTCTGACTTTACCTGTCTATGTATCTAATTTACCACCTAAATAAATCTACGTGGTAAACTACCTGGCTTGGAGCGTCCTTTCTTCAATACTACACCTGCGAACAAATATTTCCACGATAATGCTCAGCAAACAGAGTACAAAGTAATCTCTAGTAATTACCCGTTCACCACTATTCAAAGCGAGTCAAAAGAACGGCGTAGCATACAGAACGAGCAAACTGTCTTTCACAATTAAGTATTAAAAGTACTGGACATGAAACAAAAATTCGCAATGAAAAAAACGTATTTATTAAAACATCTCGACAAATAGCATCTTCGAACCCCCAAAAGCTGATATACTGGGAACCATGAGCATTATACCTCACACCACCACCCAGCTCGTAACTACGAAGTCAAACGTAAATTTGACTAACCACTCAATTTCAAAATACACACTCACACTCTACACGTAAGGTGAAACATTGATATGAGAATTTAATTAGATATCAGTGGGGATCAAAGCGGCCTCGAAACTAAGAGAGGTTATTTATATGTATGTTTGTATATAAAGAGGTCATATGCAGACCAAAATAGCGGAAACCAGAGAAACCACCACCAAGATGGGAAATTTAAAAGCAAATGATACATAAGGGTAAAAAGCAGGATCTGATAAATCACCAATTAAGTAAAACAGACCCTTTAAAACACTTTCTCCAGATCAATGACCATAATTATGCTCATAACATGAATGCATTGTCGGATTATCTTATGATACAAATATTAAACACATATTCAAGAATTTAACCATCATCAAAAGAGAGGAACATCTGCAGGCTTGCAAGGCATATAAATTAAGGACAGGGATATACAGAATATACAAAAAGTTCAAATTTGAGTATCCCATGAGGCAATATACAGTAATGACAACTCATCAATAAGCAGTTTAAACACATGAAACTTGAATATAGTTGATCATGCTCTACCAATGAAAGAAAAAGTAAAGGGGGAAAAGAGTAGCACATGGGACTACATGGTATGGATAGACAAGCATAATAAGTCTATCCATTTCCATGAACCGCAAAAACACTTGAGAAATCAGACATACGAAACCCATAGTCCCTGACCACCCGTAATACGGATGGCTGATTTAAACAAATAAGGTTTCTAGCATTCATGCAGTCAATAACTAGTGCTCAAAAAAGGATGCACAATATCAGTATCAATGTAACATGGAAACAGTTCTTCATACAGTTTAAAAAAATAATGCATCTCATTGTCAGAGTTCAACCCATGCATAGTGGCCCTTAATTAGCAAATCCAAACCGCCTTAAATCGGCGTAGTTGCAATTCTTTATTTCCCCCTCATCTGTGTAGGGGGACATGATCTATTGCATGAAATTTAAAATTGATCTTAGATAGCTGTGAGTTGCATATATGGGCTCCTAATGCATTGGTGTTGTCATTTCTTTATGCATGCACGTTGGTGTTCCTGAAACACGAACTCACAGCAGTGGTACTGTACTCCCGACATAGATCTTATTACAAGTGCATATTATCACATATATCACGTATGTGGTTTCAAAGTTCAAAAAATATTTTATTTCATGCATGAAACCACTATTGTATGAGAACCTCAATGTTTTATTCAGACCCAGCTGACAAACATTGCAGTCTCCACATACATAAAAACCTTTAGGACTTTTGAGCCACGTCTGTGGAGGGCTGATGTTTTTGGCAGTATAGCTAGGGCAGAGTGCTTCACGCAAAATCCCTGATCTTTTATAGATGACGGCAGGTCTTTCACCCAGGAGTGGTCCCACTCCTGGTGTCCCCATCAAAACTTTCCAGTGTCTCAACAAGGTTTTATAAATTTGCGGATTCAGTTGGGAGAAGGTGGTCACAAAGGCCAACCGATCTCTGTTCTGACATATCTGGGATCTCTTAGATTTAAGTGTATCCCTCTTATTCATATTACGAACTTTCTCAAAAGCTCGGTTAAGCACATGATCTTTGTACCCCCTTTGCTTAAAGCGTTGTACTGTCTCCATAGCGTGTCTTTCAAAATGTGCGTCATCAGAAAAATTACGACGAACACGGATCAACTCACCCAAGGGAATTGCATTCTTGGTACTTTTAGAATGACCACTCTCACAATGGAGTGTGCTATTTACTGCAGTTTCTTTTCTATACATGGAATTAAGCAATTTACCTTGGTTAACGTATACCTCCACATCTAAGTTGAAGCGTACATTAAATGAATTTGCATTGAGATAATTAAAAAACTGTCTCAAGCCATCCTCTGAACCAGTCCAGACCATGAAGATGTCGTCAATATAACGACACCAGAAGTGGACATCACTTGTCCATAGACTTGCATTATAGGACCAGACATAGATTTTTTCGAACCACCCCATGAATAAATTCACATAGGATGGTGTGAATTTTGAGCCCATTGCTGTGCCTTGTTGTTGTTTAAACCAAGTGTGATTGAACAAAAAGAAGTTGTTACATAAAATCATGTCAATCATCTCTAAAAGCATGCCATTGTGTTCTAGAAAGGTGGCACTTCTAGTTGATCAAAAATAATCAATTGCCATCCTCCCAAAATTATTTGTAATGCAAGTACAAAGGGATTTGACATCCATGGTCACTAGCCACATGGAGTCATCCCACTGTATGTCTTCGATTTTAGTCAGAAAATCTTTCGTATCTTCAATAAAAGAAGGAAGATTGAATACGAAAGGTTTGAGGAAAAGATTCACAAACTCTGACATCTGTTCTGTCAATGAACCATTGCCCGAGATTATCGGGCGGCCTGGCGGAAATTTTTCTTTTTTGTGCACCTTAGGTAGAAGGTATAAGCATGCTGATCTTGGTGACACTATTTTCAAATATTGGTATTCGGACTCAGACAAGAGTGCCAAGCGAATACTAATATTTTGCATGGCACCTGGAACTGGATTGACACTAACCTTCGTGTAAAATTGTTCATTGCTCAATTGTCTATATGCCTCACGGTCATAATCAGATTTATACACTTGGATCCCACTTCTGACACCACATGTAATGGGTTGGTTGTGCTGGACATCCCTAGACCCCCTTTCCTACGTAATACAAGACACTGGAATCAGGGACAGGGTTGTTTATGTGTATCTTTAGTCCCAATACTTCTTGGGGGCGAGGGTTGTGGTTATCAAAACCAAAGGATATGTGCCTTGTCTTTGGGCTTTATTCTCTATCCTGAGGTCCAATTGAACAGAGGGTAAAGTCCGACAAAGTGACAGATGCTGTTATCCCGTCTCTTGCTCCTGTTGTCCACGGCATTGGGGTTGACTCCTCAAGAGGGAACTGGAAAAATAAAGCAAAACAGGGTCAAGTTATGGCCCTAACTACCTCCAAAAAGAGGGGATTCGTGTGCACCCTTTACCAGTGCCCTGTCCTGTGTTGTGCCTAAGTGAACGAGTACAGTTGTGAAGTTAAGGCAGTGCCATCCATAAACCCACCCACCAGCCCTTTAGTGAAGGTAAAGGTGTGCGGTGAACTTGCCTGAACCCATGACCCTCCACGGCAGTGGGGAGGGAGTCGCAGCCTCCGCTTCCCTCGTGGAAGTACTGGACCAGTGAATGTTGGTCCCTGAGTGGTTTCCTTCAGCTCAGTCCTCCTCCTCCTCCTCTCAGGAAACGATTCTGTCATCCCGCAATGCGTTTGGTCCTTCCCGTAGTCGGCCTACTTCTCTGCTACCTCCGGGTTTCTGCGTCTCTGTCGACTCGTCCATCTTCTTTTCCTCCTTCCCCCGCTCTGTTGACGGCGGCTCCTTATCAGTCGTCGCTCCACCCTTCTGAACTCAGGTTGCCGGAAATTGACCTCTGGGCTCTGCTGGGTTTTGTGGAACGCTACCCTCACTTACGGGCCAGGGCAGCGCAGTCGCCATGTTGGGATTCTCGGGACACTTCCCCTTAACTGCCTCGGATTGCTCACAGAGTTTCTATTAAAACCATCTCTAAAACCTATTTTCAGTTTTCGCAGTGACTACATAGATTGCGATGACGTCAGTAATCTTCATCCCCCCGGACACGTTGTGAAAATGGAAAGCAAAAGCAGGAATTCAATAGCCACCACTACATTAAACAATTATAACTATCTTACTAATTCTAACCATCACACTAGATAAATCACTATCTATTTAAAAGTCTATAAAAACATTTATCAATATCTCTATAAATGATTCACCCTGGTAATGTGAGTACATGCATAAGTCTCTGAGTGGGTCTTTCACTGCATATATAAGTCTATGAGTGGATATCAGAGTAGACTCATGAGTCTTTCAGTAAGTGCATCACTGGCTGCATATGTCTCTGAGTGTATCTCTCTATCACTGAATGTATGAGTGGAAGTATAAGTCTCTCAGTTGCTCTGTCAGTCAGTACGTAATTATCAGACTGGATCTGTGACTGAGTCAATCAATGTCTAAGTGGGTGTGCGAGTGGAATAATAAGTCTCTCAGTTGGTCTGTGTTGATGATGAATGTCTGACTGAGTCTCAGACTGGGTGAGTGAGTGTCTGACGGGATCTCTGAGTAGGTGCCTAAGTGTCTGAATCAGTCTGTGAGTAGGTGTATGAGTCTCTGATTGTGTATGTGAATGGGTACATAAGCCTGTGACTGAATCTATGAGCTGGTGCATACGTTTCTGAGTGGGTCTGTAAGTGGGTTTATGAGTGTCTGAGTGGGTCTATATATGCATGTGTCACTTTCCAAGTGACTCTGAAAGTGCATGCAGTAGTACCTGAATGGGTATGGCAGTGGGTACATCAGTATCTGAGTGGGTATGTGACTGGATATATAAGTGGGTGGGTGAATATGTGAATGGGTGTAAAAGTGTCTGATTGAATATGTGAGTAGGTACATAAGTGTGTGACAGTCACCGGCTAGTTTGTACAAATATATATATATTTTATATTTTACCCAATATTAGCAAAGACATCGCGATAGTCACGATGTCCTCGTGACGGTACACGGGGGGTGGGGGTTACGCTGGCCGTCGCGTTGAAAGAAATCAAGCTTGGACACATAACATGTGTCACTAACTCCCCAATTTCTCAAACATGGAGTCAGACTATCTCAACCGTTCCCAATCAATAAAATGGTGGCCGCAACTTTCTGTTCAGGTTCCATCCAGCCAATCAGAGCATTCCCGGTTGCACTTGCATTCACAATTACTCACTAAACCATCTCGTAATATCCACGGGCAGATATATCACTGTAAATTGCAGCTTAAATTTTGTAAAAACTACTGAATGGATTTACACCAAATAGGCAAAAGGCCTATTGAACCAACGTCTACCTCCCGCCCAAATTTGGTGTAAGTCCGTTCAGCGGTTCGAGCTGTAGCTGTGGCTAAATGTTCCCATGGGAATATCTTTACAAATGCATCCTTATTTCGCGTCCCAAATACTTGGCCCCCACTGCACGGATCTCCCCCAAACTTTCCCTGACAACAAGAACCTACCTTGACACTCTTTTTGGATAGTTTTATTAAGATTGGTCAAATGACACCAATGTTATAGGCAAGTCAAAAAATGCTTTTCCTATGGAAACTAGGTCCTAACTATAACTACCGCATGTAGGTAATATATGGTGACAAAGGTGATGAACAACCGAAACGCATCCGGTCTAGAGTGTTTTAATGGAATAAAACTGTGGCAACATCCTTCCATCTCAGAGTGGCATTACTTTCATTGAAGGGGAAAGTCAGTGGTGTAATATATGTACGTATCAGGATCAGTTCTCCAATTAGAATTTTATTTTATCACAATATGGCATATATATGATTCTGCACATTTGTATATTCATTTACCAAACCTTCACTTGTAACATCAATATATTGCATTTTTGAACCAAATAGAGCATCTAGCATCTTTTTAATGATTCCCTCCACAGTATCTTCTCTTCAAAAAACACTTTCCAGGAGGGCGTGGCCGGGCAAGATGGCCGATCATACGTGATCCGTCTCGGCTCCCGGTCTGCGCGCTGTCCTGGGGGGTGACTGAGGCATATGCAACGCTTCCCACCTGCACCGAGCGTCGAATTCAGGGGGGGATGATGGGCGGCATCAGTTAAAGGCGACGCTTGGCTTGGATCGCCCCTACCTCGACATCTTTTCTGGAGGTTCTGACTCGGAGACGGAGCGCTTTCCAAGATGGCGGTGCAACTTCTTTGCGTCTCCCGCGGCGGTGCCGGTTCGTGCCTCGCAGAGACCACTGCCCCCTAAGGCTGCGTTTTAAAAGGCAAGCGGGAGCGTGATTAGGGGTATTTGGGCGCCCCCACTCCGCTATCAGCTGTCCCAGCGGTCACTTTCTATCCTCCGGAGTGCCTGACCTCAAAATGGCGGCCACCTTGATTCCCACGAGGGCGACTGCATGAGTCATCTGCCGCCGCTTCGATCTCCTGATGCAGAAAGGGGCCCTATCTCAACAACTTCGGCTGTGTCCTCCTCTCTGCTGTGAACTGGGGACACTTACTCTTAACTTACCAGCGGGTTCACTGCGGTTACAGGTCCTAGACTCTCCCAAACAAAGGGGCCCTAAGAAGCAATTACTGCGGACAGCCTTATGATCTGGGCCCTACTCCTATGCCCGTGACTGCTGCTACACCTCGCCCAGTGGACATCCCGCACGAGAGTGCTTGCGTCCCCGGGTCCTTTAGGACGGAGACGACCACGATCCCGAATCCTCCGTACTGGCAGTCTCCCTGAAAGTCTTCGCAGGCGCTTTCAAGCTCCGTACCGGCGCGGTGAAGAGTCTGACCGGCTAGATATAGCCGTGATTTGCTCCCCGCCTGGGGAAGGCTCCCTGTGCTATGGACAGCGACATCTCCCTGTGGTGACACTCTATGCAGCCTAAGAAGACGATGACCAAGACGCCGAGCAAAGTCTCAGATTTCTTCGCGTCCGCGGAGAAGTGTGCGGCACTTAGAGGTGACGCAGACGTCGCAGCAATGGCCCTCACCAAAGCAGAACTCCAGGCCATGTTTAAAGACTTCAAGTCCGATCTTCGGAAAGATATCGGCCAGGACATCACATCCTCTATTGACAAGCTGCGCACCGATCTAACAGAGCACCTCTCCTCCCTACAACAAGATGTGGACTCGGTCGGAACTTGGGTCCTTGATTTGGAGTCGCATCAGCAAGAACAAGAACGACTCTCCACAGAACTCCAGGAAACAATGAACACGCTTCAGGAGCAACTTCATCAGTCGCAGCTGAAGGCAGAGGACTTGGAAAATAGGGCTCGGAGGGAGAACCTCCGCATACGGGACCTGGAAGAAGGTGCGGAGAGGGCCGGACCTGGAGGCTTTTGTGGTTGGCCTCTTCTCGGAGATCATGTTCCCGCAGACTCTCAAGATCAAACTGGATCGGGTCCACCGAGTGGGAGCTCTGCAACACGGGGAGAAGAGGAGACAGAGACATCCTGGCCAAATTCCACTCTTATAAAACCAAAGACGCGGTGCTTCAGGCTGCTCGAGCTCGAGAGACGGTCACTTTCCAAAACTTCTCATGCAACATTTTCCAGGATGTAGCCCCGGCGACTCTGGCACGAAGGCAACTGTTCAGACCTATTACGGCTAAACTACGCTCCAACAAAATCAGGTACAGATGGACGTATCCCTTCGGCCTCAGCTTTGAGTACCAAAATCAACGTTGTCACGTCACTAACCTTCAGGAGGGACTGGTGCTCCTTGGCATTCCGTCCAGCACAGAGACTACTCCGTCGGGGAGGAACGGAGAGCACTCTGGAGGTGCAACGGCGCCTTCGGTTTGGTCACGGAGGTCTCGCAGATAATTACATGCCGAGGGCAATGTGGCTGGCACCATCTCTTACCTACTTCTGGCCATCCCGGTGACTGTCCTTGAACACTTCGAAGGTTCGGTGGTGAGGGCTTGCATCTACCTTTGACCCTGTCCTCAGGCAGGTCACCTCCCCCAGCCGCCAAACGGTCCTCCTGTGACCCCTGCCCCCGCCTCGCTGTTGCCGCTGCCTCTGATTGTTGTGTGAGTCCTTGCCTCCCCTGGTTTCGTTGGATCCCTGTTTTTTACTGTTTCACTGTTTTTCCCCCCACTGCTGTGCCCTCTGTGCCCCTTTGCCCCGTTCTTTTTTTCTGTGTCTCTTCCCGCTTCCACGTCCCTGCAGCCCCACCCCCCGCTGTCCCATTCGCCGCCCTGCTCCCGCCTCCCAGCTGCTCCCCCCTCCCACAGCCCCTCATATGGAGGCCGCGCGGCAGTGAAGGGAGCGATCTTTGACCCTGTCCTCAGGCAGGTCGCCCCCCCAGCCGCCACACGGTCCTCTTGTGACACCTGCCTTGCACTTGCCGCTGCCTCTAATTATTGTGTGAGTCCTTGCCTCCCCTGGTTTCATTGGATCCCCATTTGCCCGTTTTTATTGTTTCACTGTTTTTCCCCCCACTGTTGTGCCCCCTGTGCCCCTTTGCCTCGTTATTTTTTTCTGTGTCCCTTCCCGCTTCCCGCCGCTGCGTCCCTGCGGCCCCGCCCCTGCTGTCCCATTCGCCGCCCCTCTCCCGCCTCCCAGCTGCCCCTCCCTCCCACAGCCCCTCATATGGAGGTCGCGCGGCAGTGAAGGGAGCGACCTTTGACCCTGTCCTGAGGCAGGTCGCCCCCTCAGCCGCCACACGGTCCTCCTGTGATGCCAGCCCCCACCTCGCTCTTGCCGCTGCCTCTGATTGTTGTGTGAGTCCTTGCCTCCCCTGCTTTCTTTGGATCCCTGTCTGCCCGTTTTTTACTGTTGCACTGGTTTCCCCCCACTGTTGTGCCCTCTGTGCCCCTTTGCCCTGTTCTTTTTTCTGTGTCCCTTCCCGCTTCACGCCACTGCGTCCCTGCGGCCCCGCCCCCCGCTGTCCCATTCGCCGCCCCCCTCCCGCCTCCCAGCTGCTCATCCCTCCCATAGCCCCTCATATGGAGGCCGCGCAGCGGTTGCGCCGCTGGCGCGGCAAAGCCGCGCCAAAGGCAAGCCCGTCTGTGCCCGTCCGCACCTGGACCGCGCCCAGCGCCAGAACCCCTGGCCCTCGCCGGACCCAGGGCACCCGACTGAGATATGACACCACCACCCTCAACGCACTCAACACCGGACGACCACCAGCCTGCTACCGAGCCACCCCGAAGAGAACCCACGGACCCTTCACCTGCCAAGCCTGCAAATTCACCTGCCTCCCAACCTACACCCCGCCCGTCGAACCCAGCAACAACAACCACCTCAAGTGCATCCTCCTCAACACCCGCTCTGTCCACAAGCACGCCGTTGAACTCTGGGACCTCCTCGACACAACAGCACCGGACGTCGCCTTCCTCGCGGAAACCTGGATGAACGCCTCCTCAGTCCCCGACATCGCCATAGCCATCCCGGACGGCTACAAGATCACCCGGAAGGACCGCGTCAACCAAACCGGAGGAGGAATCGCCATCGTCTACAGGAACACCAACAGCGTCACGACCAACGCCGAAGACACACTCTCCACCGCTGAACACCTACACTTCCAGATCCGCACCGACCCCACAACCACACTCAGAGGAACCCTCGTCTACAGACCCCCGGGCCCGCGCACACAATGCAGCGAAACCATCGCCGACTTCCTCAGCCCGCACGCACTAACCTAACCAGAATACATCCTCCTAGGGGACCTAAACTTCCACCTGGAGAACAACAACGACAGCAACACTACCACCCTGCTCGACAACCTCGACAACCTCGGACTCAAGCAACTGGTGAACACCCCCACCCGCTACGCCGGCCACACGCTGGACCCTATCTTCTCCGCCAGCAACCACGTCTCCTTCAGCCACTCCACCGGACTGCACTGGACCGACCACAGCTGCATCCATTTCCCCTACAAAAAGACTACGACACACCACCGCACGCTACAGATCCCCCGCAGATGAAGGAGCAAAGTCACCACAGACCAGCTTACCACATCACTGAGCAGGAACCCACCAGCCGACACCTCCGACACCAACGACGCAGCTCACAATCTCGCACAGTGGATCACCAACTGCGCCGACAACCTCGCTCCTCTGAAGAACCCCCCAGGCAAGACCAGCAACAGGAAAACTACATGGTTCACCGACGCCCTCAAAGACTCAAAGAAATCATGCCGCACGCACGAAAAAACCTGGCGCCACGAACGGACGACAGAAAACATGACAGCCCTCAAGAACGCCACTCACGAACACCACCAGCTGAACCGCACCACCAAAAGGACATCGTTCAAAGAGCGGCTGGACAACATCACCCACAACAGCAAGGAACTCTTCAGCATCGTAAAAGAGCTCTCCAACGCCAGCAACAACGACATCACACCATCACAAGACCTCTGCAACTCCCTCGCCACGTTCTTCTACCGCAAGATCGCAGATATACACAACAGCTTTGATGCCCAGACTCCGCCTCCAGTCACCAAACCAACGACCCCACCTCCACCCTAAGCGACTGGACCCCCATCAGCACAGAAGACACCACCCACGTCATGAACACCATCCACTCCGGCTCTCCCTCTGACCCATGCCCCCACCACATCTACAACAAAGCAGACGCCATCATTGCACCCCACCTACGGAACGTCATAAACAACTCCTTCGCATCAGCCACCTTCCCAGAGAGCTGGAAGTAAGCAGAGATCAACACCCTTCTGAAAAAACCCACAGCTGACCCTAAAGACCTCAAGAACTTTCGCCCCATCTCTCTTCTTCCCTTCCCGGCTAAAGTCATCGAGAAGACCGTCAATATACAGCTGACTGCATTCCTCGAGGCAAACAACTCGCTCGACCCATCCCAATCCGGATTTCGAGCCAACCACAGCACCGAGAATGCCCTTATCGCAGCCATCGATAACATCAGGACCCTGATGGACAACGGGGAGACAACCGCCCTCATCCTCCTAGACCTCTCAGCCGCCGTTGATACCGTCTGCCACCGCACCCTAATAACCCGCCTCTACAACACTGGGATCCAAGGAAAAGCGCTGGACTGGATCACCTCGTTCCTCTCCAACAGAACCCAGAGAGTCTGCCTCCCGCCGTTCCGCTCCACGGCCACCAAGATCATCTGCGGCGTACCCCAAGGCTCCTCGCTCAGCCCAACCCTCTTCAATATCTACATGAGCCCCCTCGTCACCATCGCACGCAAACACAACCTCAACATCATCTCCTACGCCGACGACACCCAGCTGATACTCTCCCTTACCAAAGACCCAACCACTGCCAAAACCAACCTCCAGGAAGGAATGAAAGATGTCGCGGAATGGATGAAGCTCAGTCGGCTGAAATTGAACTCAGATAAAACGGAGGTCCTCATCCTCGGACAATCCCCATCCGCCTGGGATGACTCCTGGTGGCCCACAGTGCTGGGCAACGCACCGTCACCCACGAACCACGCACGCAACCTGGGATTCATCCTGGACTCCTCGCTCACGATGACCAAACAAGTCAACGCCATCTCATCCTCCTGCTTCAACACCCTGCACATGCTCCGAAAGATCTTTCGGTGGATCCCCACAGAAACCAGAAAGACGGGCACGCAGGTCCTCGTCACGATCCAACTGGACTACCGGAACGCCCTTTACACAGGAACCACAGCCAAACTTCAGAAACGACTTCAGCGCATACAGAACGCCTCCGCACGACTCATCCTCAACATCCCTCGCCACAAACACATATCGGACCACCTGAGAAACCTGCACTGGCTCCCCGTCAGCAAGAGAATCACGTTCAGGCTCCTCACCCACGCACACAAAGCGCTCCACGACATGAGCCCCGAATACCTCAACAACCGCCTCTCGTTCTACTCTCCTACCCGCCAGCTCCGCTCCGCCAGCCTCGCCCTGGCAACCGTCCCACGGATCCGCAGAGCCACCACCAGAGGAAGATCGTTCTCCTACCTGGCCGCCAAGACATGGAACTCCCTCCCCGCACACCTACGACTGACCCAGGACCATCTCACCTTCAGGAAATACCTCAAGACCTGGCTATTCGAGCAGTAGCGCCCCCCCCTCCCTTCAGCGCCTTGGGACCCTCGCGGGTGAGTAGCGTGCCCTATAAATGGACTGATTGATTGATTGATCTACCGGGTGAGCCAGGGAGTTTGCTCCTTTCAGCCCCGCTGCGGCCCTTGCCTTGGTACAGAGGCCTGTCTCCAGAGGCCCCCGCCTGCGGTTGGACTACTCCCTTCTGGGTAGGACTATCGGATGATGGTAAGTGGGGGGCCCTCTGTCATCTGACATGGCAGATGTCTCCTGACACTGGTAACTGCTTTCTGTCCTATGCTGTGCAGTCGTCTGCTACCCGCTGGGGCCGCAAGATGGATCTGTCCTGAGGTACTTTCGCTGTTGGCTCCGGCCCGAGGGCCGCGACTCAGGCTGCTGTACTGTCTCCTCTCCGTGGCGGACGCGGGCTGGGTCCTCGGACCTGAGGTCCCCCATGGTCTCAAGGGGTTTATTTCGACCCTGTGGTGAGACCACAAGACTAGTTTGTTTTTTCTCTTAGCTGTCCTATGTTCAAGTTCTTTTGAGGGGATGGGGGTAGGGCGGGAGGGATTGTGGTGGCGGCTTTTTAATACATGGGCATGTGATATATGTGAAACAGGTAGGGGATGTTCCCTTCAAACTAGGGATGTGTATTGTTGAGAGGGGGCGAGATAGGGGGGGGGGGAGTACGATTGGCCCTAGCTATAATGTTTAGCAGTTGGTTTCCTTACCAGGCACTATGGGGCGGCTGATCATTGGAACATGGAACGTCAAAGGTCTTAATTCCCCTCAGAAGAGTCAGAAAGTCTGGAAATATATTGTAGACCACCACCTTGATGTAGTAGCCCTTCAGGAGATCCACTTAGCCAGGGCAGATGACGCACGCCTTAAGCACAAACAGTTCCCACTCATTTACAGATCTTCGGCCTCTACGAAGCACAGGGGGGTGGCCCTTTTGTTCCGTGCGTCTATTTACTTTCAGCCTCTGGGTGTTCACAGTGACAGGGACGGACGGTGGATCATGGTCCAGGGTCGACTCAGAGGGAAGCTGTGCACTTTTGCAGTGTTATACGCACCCAATACAGGCCAAATGTCTTTCCTACACACATTCTTGGGGAAATTGGTGGATTTTGCAGAGGGGTCATTGATCCTTATGGGCGACTTTAACTTGGTCTGGCACAAGGAATTCGACAGTACACACCCACAACGCCCTGACATGATCTCGTTTTCAGGGGACATACAACAACAGATTTATGACATGGGTCTCCTCGACTCTTGGCGCATGCTCTTCCCACAGACACGTGACTACACGTTTTATTCCCATATGCACCGTACGTACTTCCGACTGGACTACATCTTCTTCAGCCAGACACTGCAGAGTGAACTCCAGGATGCCAAGGTCTTCCCACTATCGGTATCTGATCACAGCTTGTACACGGTATGTCTCCAATGGTGGGGGAATGCCCCTCCTGCTCCAAAATGGTACTTCCCCGCGTCCCTAGCCTGAGACAAGGAATCATGTTCTGCAATACGTTCGGCTATCTCTGCGTTCCTCGAGTCTAACCGCCCGAAGGATACCTCGGAGTATGTCGCTTGGGATGCTTTGAAGGCGGTTCTTCGCGGGGAATGCATAGCTCTTAATGCAGCACTTAATAAGCAGCTGGGTCGAGAGCGTGAGCTCTTGGAATCTGTACTTTCTTCCACTGAACAGGCTCATAAGGCTAACCCCACGAGACAAACATTGCGCCAATTCATGGCTCTCAGGGGTAAATTCCGGTCTATTTACAATAACAGGGCAGAATTCATTCTCCTCAAGTTGCGACATCTATCATACACTCAGGGTAACAAAGTGGGTAAGCACCTAGCAAGACAGCTGAGGGTTAAGCGAGAAAAGGAGTATGTAGGAGGCATCATGGGACCTACAGGTGAATTGATGCATAGAGATGAAGACAAAGCTGCTCTCTTTGGGTCCTTTTATAGGGACCTCTACACGAGAGACTCTTTAGCTGAGGAAGCCCAACGGAACTACCTAAGTTCCCTACCTTTACCCCAGGTCTCTGATGCATGGAATGACTTACTTACTTCCCCCATCACCTCGGAAGACGTCACAGCAGCCATCCGGTTGCTGAAACCAAATAAAGCTCCAGGGCCTGATGGGTATACAGCTCTTTTTTATAAAACATTTGCCCCCGACCTTGCCCCCTACCTAGTGACTCTTTTTAATAAAATGGCAGAGGAGGGGTCACTTCGGGCTCCATGGCAGAGGCTGTGATATCAATCATTCCCAAACCAGGGAAGGACCCACATAGCTGCGCTTCCTATAGGCCAATAGTGCTATTGAACCTTGACGCTAAATTGTACTCCTCCATACTCGCTAAAAGACTTAAGGACTTCATGCCCGCTCTTATCCACCCGGATCAATCCGGTTTTATTAAGGGGCGCCAAACCCATGACAATATTCGCAGAACCATGCACCTCATCGAGAAGGCCAATAAACGTAAAATTCTGGCGATACTAATTGGTTTAGACACCGAGAAGGCTTTTGACAGGGTCGATTGGGCCTTCTTATTTAACACACTTGCGGCATTTGGTTTCGCGCCCAAATTCCTTAACATGATTCGGGCTAATTACCGTCTCCCAAACTCCTGAGTCGTGGTCAATGGAGTACAATCACCTACCTTCCTGCATTTGAGGGGCACGCATCAGGGGTGCCCCCTTTCCCCTTTACTTTTTGCTCTCAGCATTGAACCTCTAGCCCTTGCAATACATAACAGGCCTGACATCCACGGCATCCCGTTCACCGGGCAATCCCATAAAATCTCTCTGTTTGCCGATGATGTGCTTTTATATCTGACGGAACCTGCAACTTCCCTCCCCAACCTGCAGTCTGAGCTTACACGGTATGAATTAGTGTCGGGGTTTAAAATCAATCTCAGTAAGTCACATATTCTCAACCTCACCCAATCTTACGCCACTAGCATGGGCAACCACGTCCATACAATACCTGGGGGTTCACCTGACTCCGACTCTTGGGGGACATTTATGCTGCCAACTTTCCCCCGATCCTTGCTCGAATCCAGGCGGAGCTTGTTAAGTGGAAGCCGCTTTTTCTTTCTTGGCTTGGCCGTATACACGCCATAAAGATGACTCTCTTACCTAAATTGCTTTATCTATTTCAGGCCCTACCTATCGAGATGGAACATGGCTTCTTTCAAAAAGTAAAATCGATGATGCTGAGCTTTATCTGGCAAGGCGGGAGGGCACGTTTTTCCTACTCTTTAATGCGGCGTCCACGCGCGGATGGAGGAGTCGGCTTGCCCGACTTTCTTTTATACTACAAGGCGGCCCAATTGAGAGTCCTGGTGGAATGGTCCCAATTAGAATCTGAAAAACACTGGCTGCACATGGATCGTAATGTAACCGGACAGACTATTTGGGACTTAATATGGCGTCAACGTACGGACAGACCCCCAAACACCTATATTAGCCCCCCCACGCGCACTACCCTTAAAGTATGGGATACGATTTCCGGCGATGACAGATGGACCTCCTTTCCTTCTCCGTTCACCCCGATCCATTTCAACCCAGCCTTCCCACTGGCACTACATGAGGGACCCTTTGAGGCCTGGAAGAAGGGGGGTGCCTTGCTTTAACTCATCTATTCCACAACTCTGACCCCCTCACCTTTGATCACTGTAAAAGGGAATATGCATTGGAAGACACTGAACGATACCACTACACACAATTGATACATTGGGCACTCTCACCCGCGGTTCGGGATGCGACCACTCGACCCCTTACTAAATTTGAGGCCTTCCTCACCAAAGCTTCCTCTACGAAGGGGGTGATCTCCTTTATCTATAGCTTTCTGCTTACAACACTTCTTTCCCCTCGCCCCAGATATATGTCCATGTGGGAAGACATGATCCAACGTCCGATCCTCGAGGAGGAGTGGGCTCATCTTTGGTTGGATATCACACGCTTCAATCACTCTGTGGAACTGAGAGAGGCGCATCTCAAGACCATGATGGACTGGTATCTGCACCCCTCCAAACTTAAATCGATTTTTCCAGCTACCTCAGACAGGTGTTGGAGGGGGTGCGGTCTATTAGGTGATTTCCGACACATATGGTGGGACTGCCCATTTATTCGCCCCTACTGGGAAGAAATTTTAGCTCATATAAAAGACATGCTCAGATACCCCATTCCTGTCACTATTGAAGGGATCCTTCTGGGCTTGCGGGACCCTTCCCTTATTCACCAAACTCGAGCAGACAAAAAAATCATGTGGCTTTGCATCGGGCGGCTAAGGTCACCCTGGCGGCCGCCTGGAAACAGAAGGAGGCCCCCGCTATTTCCCTTTGGCACTCTCGGCTCTGGAGGCTGCTTAGTCTTGAACGTATGGCCGACATATTCAGAGATAACTTTAAGAACTTTGAGTATCAGTGGGGCCCCTAGTTACCTTCCTCTCTCATGGACTTCCATCTGCGGTATGTCCCTCAACCATTAGAGCTCTTCACCTGTTCCAAGTCTGATGAATACTTCAATGATGTTTAATTTCAGTCTTATCTTTGTACAGCCGCCACCACGGGTTGGGTAGGGGGAGGGTGAAGGGGGGCAAGGGTTCGGGAGGGAGGGGGGCTTGTACTGTTGGGTTAGGTGTCCCACGTTGTGACAGGTTTTGTTCTGCTGTTATTGGTTTTTTTTTTCCTGCCTAAGGCCTTCCAGCTGGACTTGATACGAGATGGCGTCGCAGAGGCCTCGGACGCACACTATCGCCCTGCTCAAAAGCTCAGTCAAGTTACTTACTTACAAATGGCACTATGAGTTATTTTAACGGGGCAACTCCAGTACATTATGCAGCTGTATCCTTCATTTTGCTTCTAATGACGCAGTGGAGCTGGTCTAGTTATTCCTAAACAATTTGACTAACTGACATTTTACCCTATTGGCATGCATTGCTCCGCTGCGTGGGACTACAGAACTGGTATGTATTGATTTGTAGATTGTTTGATGCAAAATCTAATAAAAACATTTTTGACAAAAAAAAACACTTTCCAGAACTTACCATTTATGCTCCTTGCACCAACATTGTGTCCTTCTGAGCCACAGTTTGTATAAGGCATACAATGTTGTACATAACAAGACAAATATACATTTAAAGGGACAGCCTATGATGAAAGCCAGGGACACATGCACCCACATAATACACATACATGTTCTTAAGTTACTCCTTTTTCGTGAAAAAATGGAATTCATGTAGCAACATGATAAGCGTAGACACTTCCTCGATCCGGACTCCACATCCCTTGAGGCTATACTGACATGACTGATGCATGCACACAAACCACAACACGCTACTGCTCTGCATCTCAGACAGATGTCAACACGAAGCTCAAGTGGCCACACTGCCAGTGTGCAGTCCAGCAACCTGCAAGGGTTTTTAATAAAAAGTGCTGTAACTGGGCCTGAAACAAAGGCACATTTCTCAGCCCATTCCATGAAATATGTCATGCAAAGGTAGGAGACTCCCTCCAAATTTAACAAGTTACTCACGCATGTGTAATTCCTTTCTTTGGTCGTCCCCCAGGATTGCTCCTGGTTGGAAACCCTAATATTCCAATGTAATATTTGGATCCAGTTTCAAAGGTATGTCCTCACATTGGGCTACGCACATTATAAAGGATGTTCTGTTACTCTTCCTTCTGACAATGGGTCTTTTTGGTCCAATCCTTTAGGGCCTATTTCATGTTTCATGTAGGCTATGCGAGATAACAAGCCCCATCACAAGCCTCAAAGAATGTCCTTTCTGTGAGTTGCTGATGTGTGCTTTGCATTTTCTGCTCATGTGGCCCCGTTGCATTTCATTTATTTATGTATGTATGCATACATTTCTCATTTAGAGTGCTTTCAGTCAAGTCGGCAGGCACCTTAGGGAGGCATCTGAAATGTCTCAGTGGCTCTGTGGGATTGTGGGTTGTCATGAAAGTGATGCGTGGAGGAGGGGTCGGATTTGTATTATTATGGCTAAAAATGCCTAAAGGGTTAAGCTAGTCACTTGGTATGTACAGGAGCTTAGCAATATGTCTAAAAGGTACAAATAGCACTGCCTACTTAAAGAGACGGGAAGCCCAAATAGTGTTTTCCCAGTGAACTCATTTAACGCTCATAGAAGGAAGGGCACTCCAAAACATGAATAGGTCAGGTATATTTTACTAGCTCTCTGCCTGTGCCCATAGGGTACTTATGTGGGTCAGACCTAGGAATGATTCCAGGTTCCCCATGAAATTAAAGATGCAAAGGGGAGATTCATTATCTTGGTCAGTGACTGTATGGCAGGGTCATCTATGAACCTAATGTCAATCATAAGGGCTTCCTGGACTTACTCTTGGGATAATTGACCCAAGTGTGGCATTACCCCTTGGTTATTGGAGGTGATTTTAATTACATTATCGATGTTGGACTCAGGGTCACCTGTCCACCTAGGGTAGCCTGGCACCACGTAGAAAAGCCTAATTCCAGGACTTCTGTGTTGTACTTGCGTCACACTCAACTCAGTAACCCAGCGCAACTCCACTCCAAAAATGACACCACACCGACTTTTTATAAAAGTAGAAAAGCTTTATCTTTCCTTTAAATTTTACTTTTACTTTAGTCGCAACAGCAATAACATATCATCATTCTAAACGGTTCACCATTAGAATTCCTGTTTCCTGAAATACAAGTTATTGCATTGGTTCCTGTCACACTAGTGAATCTTACTCATTTACATCACTACAAGCAGTTTAGAATGCATATTCATTACAGGCCAACACTCATCTAATTAATGGGAGCGATTAGAGGAAGGCCTAGAGGTAAATCAGCAGGGCTCTTTAGTTTGATTCAATCAGTTGGTTATATCAATTGCCTATAAGTGAACTCTGCCAAAGATTACATTAAGCCATTCCTGCGTAGTATCAACATGAAAGGTTTTCATTCACCACAGTCAGAGCATACCTCCGCTTTAGCGGAACAATAGAATTCCTGAATTAAATCAAGCTCAAATACACATTCATTTTTAAAAGTAACCTTGCCACCTGGGGATTACTTGGCAACACTCTGTTTCCTGGATAGCTCGGTTCTCATGGGAAAAGTATCCCTCTCAGGTGAATCAGCAATTGCCTCTGGAGTCGTACTTTCCCCCCTCCCTTTTCCCCTGGGCTCAACTCCCGGCTCTCTCCTACCGGAAAAGTCCTTGCGCACTGTCCGATCGTTAGCCAAAGGAAAGGGGGGTAAAGGCCTTCTCAGTTGGGCCCCTCCTCAGTCACTGGAAGCAAGCCCCCGGTGACAGAATATTCACCTGGGACGGGCACCCCCTCTCAGCGATTCCTGCTCCGATCTCTATGCAACTCCCTCCTCAGTCTCAGAGATGGGGCGTCTTTCCAGAGACCAGGCGCACCCCGGCCGCGGCTCCTCCCTCAAGGCAGGGCGCAGCTCGGCCACGGCTCCTCCCTCAAGGCAGGGCGCACCTCCTTCGGGCCCGCCCCGCTCCTTCCTATCACGTCAGGGCAGGACGCTACTCCGGCCTTCGCTGCCTAGTAACTGCCGATACAATGCTGCGCACACCCTGTCAGTGTCGGACCTTCCCCACAGCCTCTTCAGCGGGAAAGTTAACGCTCCTAAAGGCCCCGGTCTCTCCTCTGACCCCTCCGCTGAACTATGCGGATACAGTCGCCAGGGACGCCGACGGCGCCAATCCGCTGGAATTACGCTACCACAGCGGAAAATCTGCTATAACAGCGGCGGTAAAGCCACATTAGAGGGGGGAACACAGGTCAGTCCCGATGCAAAAGATGACAGGTTTAGGCGGGTCACAGCAGGGCAGTTTGGTGATGGGTCGTGCTGAGGCGCGGGGTAATAAATAATCCAAGGGTCTCTTTTTCAGCAAGGCTACAGCCCCACTCACCCTCACCAGCCTAGTCAAGTTCACTTGGTCCACAACCTGGTCTTCCACTTGGAGTACTGGTGGCTTCAAATGATAATGTCCTCGCGGGGTCAGATCAGTGGGGTGGGGAAGCATCACATAACGGAGTAGCAGCCTCTGAAGGCAGTCAAACCCTCACAGTGACAACCTCCTCACTCCACAGCCTGGACTCCAGCTTGTCCTCTCTTCTCTTCCACCAACTCCTCACTTCACAAAATGGCCACCCAACATTGCATCTTATATAGCCTGGGCCAGAGTGTCCAGAATGGGCCAGAAGGTTCTGGAATCCCTTATGATACCCTATGGCACCAAGCTATAAGGTAAAACTTGACAGTTGGCAGGCCACCATTTTGTGAGGGTGCCTACTCTTACTCCATTTTACAAGAGCACCTGCGCCTCATTACTAATTAGTAATAATGAGACGCCCAGAGACCTAAGGTCAACACCCAAAAATGTAGTGGACAAAAAGAGATTAGGAGGCAAAAAGGGGATAAAAAAAAATAAAAGATAGGAGGGACCACCCAAAGGGCTGACAGGTCTAACACGCGTCCCCCCAGCTGAAAGTGGGCAGAGCTACCCAACCCCTTGGGAGTTCTCATCACTAAGGCGGAAGTACCTCGAGAGACCGTCTGCATTGGCGTGGTCCACTCCAGGCCGATGTTCCACCCGGAAGTCCATTCCCTGTAGGGAGATGGACCATCTCAACAGTTTGGGATTCTCGCCCCTTCATTTGCATCAGCCAACGAAGGGGCCGGTGGTCAGTCTGTACAAGGAAGTGCGAGCCAAACAGGTATGGCCGCAGCTTCTTCAGAGCCCATACCACCGCAAAGGCTTCCCGTTCAATCTCACTCCACTTATGTTCCCGGGGGTGCAGTCTCCTAGATAGGAAGACAACAGGTTGGTCCAGACCCTCCTCATTGAGTTGCGATAACACTGCCCCAATGCCATGCTCTGATGCATCCGTTTGGACAATAAATTCCTTGGAAAAATCAGGGGCCTTTAAGACAGGAGCTGCACACATTGCTTGTTTCAGGGTGTCAAAAGCTCGCTGACACGCCTCAGTCCAGACTAATCGTTGTGGTTGTTTTTTAGATGTGAGCCAGTAAGGGGTGCCACAATTGTCCCATACCCCTTAACAAAGCGACGGTAGTATCCTGTGAGGCCCAGGAAAGCTTGGACCTCCGTCTGAGTCTTGGGGGGTTCCCAGGCCATGATAGTTTCAATCTTAGCCTGAAGGGGCTGCACCTTCCCCCTGCCCACCAAGTGGCCTAGGTACACTACCGACCCCTGCCCAATCTGGCATTTGCTGGCCTTGATGATTAACCCAGCCTGCTTCAAGGCTTGAAGGACAGCCTGAAGGTGACACAAATGGTCCTCCCAGCTGCTGCTGAAGACAGAGATGTCGTCTAGATACGCAGCAGAGAAGGCCTCCATTCTGCAGATGATCTTGTTCACCAACCGTTGAAATGTGGCAAGGGCGTTCTTGAGCCCAAAGGGCATCACACAAAACTGGTAGTGGCCCTCAGGTGTGGAGAAGGTTGACCTTTCCCTTGCTCCATCTGTAAGGGAGATCTACCAGTACCCTGATGTGAGGTCAAAAGTACTCAGATATTGGGCAGCTCCCAGCCGGTCAATGAGCTCATCCGCCCTAGGGATTGGATGAGCGTCAGTCTTTGTTACCGAATTCAGTCCCCTGTAATCCACACAGAACCTGAGTTCCGGGGTGGTGCCTGGTGGGGCAGGTTTTGGTACCAGAACCACCGGACTGGACCAGGGGCTGCTTGAAGGTTCAATCACTCCCAGCTCCAGCATATTAGTGACTTCACTGTGAATGCTGGCCTTCACCTTATCTGACAGCCGGTAGGTCTTGGACTTCACAGGTGGGCTGTCCCCTGTGTCCACGTCATGGGTACACAGGTGGGTCCTTCCCGGGATAAGGGAGAACAGCGAGGAATACTGCTCCAGGACTTGACAGCAGTCCCTCAGCTGTTCAGGAGTTAGGGATGGTGAGAGGATCACCCCCTCCACCGACCCATCCTTCTCTTGGGACGAAAATAGATCAGGGAGAGGCTCACTTTCCTCTTCCTCTGCTCCATCAGTCACCATCATCAAAAAGACCTCGGGCCTCTCATGGTGGGGTTTGAGGCGATTGACATGGAGCACCCGATGGGGCTGCCTGGGGGTCTTAAGATCCACTAAGTAAGTGACCTTGCCCTTCTTCTCAATCACCTCAAAGGGGCCTGACCGGCGATCCTGGAGGGCACTAAGCTCTCCAGGCTCCATGACCCACACTTTCTGGCCACGCTCCAACTCCACAGGGTGAGCATTGTGGTCATACCACTCCTTCATGACTGCCTGGCTGGCTTCCAGGTTGTCAGAAGCTTGCTTCCACAACTTAGGCTACGGAAGGCCAGCATGTAGCTCACCACATCCTGGGGAAGCTTCCTGGGAGACTTTTCCCATCCATCTTTCACCAGGCTGAGAGGTCCTCTGACAGGGTGCCCATACAGAAGTTCGAAGGGGCTGAAACCCACTCCTTTCTGTGGCACTTCCCTGTATGAGAACAACAGACAGGGTAGGAGGACGTCCCATTTCCTCCGCAGGCTCTTAGAGAGACTTCTGATCATGCCCTTCAAGGTTTTATTAAACCTTTCCACCAGACCATTGGTCTGGGGGTGGTAAGGGGTGGAGAACTGGTAGGTAACCCCACATTCCTTCCACATGACCCGCATGTACGCTGACATGAAGTTGGCCCCTCTGTCGGACACAACTTCATTGGGGAGACCCACTCGGGTAAAAATCCCCATCAGGGCCCGAGCCACCGCAGGTGCAGTAACGGTCCTCAAAAGAATTGCCTCTGGGTACCGGGTGGCGTGATCCACCAGAACCAGGATAAACCTGTGACCGGCTGAAGTAGGTGGATCCAATGGCCCAACAATGTCAATGCCCACCCTTTCAAAGGGGGTGCTAACGACAGGCAGTGGTTCCAGGGGAGCTTTCAGCTTAACCCCTGTTTTCCCACTGGCTTGGCAAGACACACACGTCCTACAGAAAGTGTCGGACGCCACCCTCATCTGAGGCCAATAGAAATCGGGGACAAGCCGGGCAAAGGTCTTGTCCTGACCCAGGTGTCCTGCCAAGGGAGTCTCGTGAGTCAACTCTAAGATAAAGGGTCGGTAACGTTGGGGTACTACCAAGACCCATGACGAACCGTGCACCGGAGCCTTGTGTTCTCTGTAGAGAAGACCATCCTCCCAGTAGATGTGGAAGTTCCCTGCAATGTTACCTGCTGCCTGGGCTTCGGCCTGTCGCCTCAGACCCTCAAGGGTAGGGCACTCCTTCTGCCCCTGAAAAAACTCCTCTCTGGTAGGTCCTCCCTCCACATGCCATTCTGCAGGGATAGGTAGGTCCTCCAGGGAGACAGCATCCCCCTCCGTGGACTCCGGGCTCACCACCTCAGGTGTCCCATCCATCTCACGGGGTGTGGATGTCGAGGCAGGTTTTTCCTGTCCCCGGATTTTCCCCTTTTTGGCAGCCGGCTGTGCCTTTGTTCCAGGCTCCAGCCCTTGCGAACTCCCCCTCTGGGTAGTCGCGGACCGTGTGCTTGCACAGGTCCAATCAGGTGTACCCAGCATCTCCGAATAAGTCCGGAATTCCACCTCCTTTCAAGCATTGTGCTCCAGGTAATTCCCCCAATAGACAATCGAGTGGCACGGCAGGGCTCAACGCAACTCGAAGGAGACCTGCGACCCCTCCCCACTCAAAGGGAACTTCAGCCACAGGGTAGTGACCTATTCTGCCGTCAGCCATCGCGGCGGGGTGGAGTACGTTTGGGATCACCTTCTCGGGGGACACCAGCTGACTCCTTACCATAGTCATACTGGCACCTGTGTCCCTCAGAGCTTCTCCTCTCTGGCCATTGATGGTGACCCACTGAACATACTTGGTGGTATTTGGGGGCACCTGGATCTTAGGAACCATCTTGCTGTCTCCCAGGGACACTAAGGTTATTCCCGCCCACTCACCTCCCTTATCTAGAGGCAACTCCTCCCCGAGCACTACACTAGCCACTCCCGGGGGTATTCCTCCAGTGGGAGGGGGTGGTCTCTTTGGGCATTTGACATCTCCTTTATAGTGCCCAATCCCACCACATTCATAACAGCGGACAACCCTTGGCTGCTGACTATGGTCAGGATGGGGTTTTTTTGTGGGTTAACCCTAGGAGTGAAATCTGATCCCTTTCCTTGGAAACTATTTTGGGGGCCTTTTGAGAACTCCCTCTTTTTGTCTCCCCCCTCTGGGGAGCGCCCTGACCAGTCCTTTGGGAATCCCCTCCAGCCCCTTTTGAGGACAACCGGGTACTAGCCCAGATGTCTGCCTCCTCTGCAAGCTTCCTAGGGCTAGTCAGCTTGCTGTCCACCAGGTGTTGACGCAGCTCTGGAAAACATTTCTCGAGTAGGTGCTCCTTCAATATCAAGTCATACAACCCCTCGTAGTCAGTCACCTCACTGCCTTGCAGCCAACCCTCTAGGGCCTTCTTGGCATAGTCTAGGAAATCCACCCAGTTTTGTGTAGCCAGTTTGTGGCTGTTCCTGAATTTCTGTCTGTATTTCTCAGGGGTCAGCCCAAACTTTCTGATAAGGGCCACTCTCATGGTGGGGTAATTAGTCTGTTCCTCCTGCTCTAAGGCTAGAAGGGCATCCCTCCCTACCGAAGGCATATATTTGTACAGGCCACCCCCCCAGTGACTCTCTGCTATCCCATGGGCCCTTAGCGAGACCTCATAGGCTGCCAACCATTTGGCAATGTCGTCTCCCACACTAAAACTGGCGACTACATCCTTGGGCAAGTAGGGTCTGGGTTCCCTGGTAACCTCCTTAGGTACACTGCCACCAATAGGATTACTGTAGGTCCCTACCTGTAGGGCTTTGAGGTCTAACTCCTTTAAGCTAAGCTCATGAGCGAGCCTCATCTCCTCCCTCTCCTTTTCCAACCTAGCTAACTCCCATTTTAATTGTCTTTCCTCCCTTCTGTCAGCTAACTCCGCTGCAGTCAGGCTCCTTCCAGATACACTACTGCCCACCCTCGAAGGTGTCCTAGGACAGGGTAACAGATTTCCCCATTCGGTTTGGTACAGCATCTCTGCTTCAATGACAGTGTCACGATCCTCCTCTTCCTCCTCCTTTTTCCCACCTGGGTGAGCTACCACCCATGCTCTCAAGCTGGTTTGGAGTTCCAGCTTCTTCGCACCACGCTTAAAGAACACCCCCTTTTCCTGGCAAAATTCCATAAGTTGGGCCACTGTGTAGGTCTCCAACTCATCCAATTCAAACTCCATTTTACCAAGCGGGACCTCAGACAGTTACTTTGGAGTATTCAAGAAGGAGGCATCAAATAGGGCTACTTCACCCACCACCAGAAAGGAATTTTGGAAAAAACAAAACATCCAATTAGGGAGACCACTAGGAGAAAACTCCAGGTGTAGGGTACGTGGTGCACACTAAGCCACTGTCAAGTGGACGCAAGTACAAGCCCTCATCCCACCGCGGAACACCAATTTGTTGGACTCGGGGTCACCGGTCCACCTAGGGTAGCCTGGCACCATGTAGAAAGGCCTAACTTCAGGGCTTCTGTGTTGTACTTGCGTCACACACAACTCAGTATCCCAGCGCAACACCACTCCAAAAATGACACCACACCGACTTTTTATAAAAGTAGAAAAGCTTTATCTTTCCTTTAAATTTTACTTTTACTTTAGTCGCAACAGCAATAACATATCATCATTCTAAACGGTTCACCATTAGAATTCCTGTTTCCTGAAATACAAGTTATTGCATTGGTTCCTGTCACACTAGTGAATCTTACTCATTTACATCACTAAAAGCAGTTTAGAATGCATATTCATTACATGCCAACACTCATTTAATTAATGGGAGCGATTAGAGGAAGGCCTAGAGGTAAATCAGCAGGGCCTCTTTAGTTTGATTCAATCAGTTGGTTATATCAATTGCCTATAAGTAAACTCTGCCAAAGATTACATTAAGCCATTCCTGCGTAGTATCAACATGAAAGGTTTTCATTCACCACAGTCAGAGCATACCTCCGCTTTAGCGGAACAATAGAATTCCTGAATTAAATCAAGCTCGAATACACATTCTTTTTTAAAAGTAACCTTGCCACCTGGGTATTACTTGGCAACACTCTGTTTCCTGGATAGCTCGGTTCTCATGGGAAAAGTATACCTCTCAGGTGAATCAGCAATTGCCTCTGGAGTCGTGCTTTCCCCATCCCTTTTCCCCTGGGCTCTACTCCCGGCTCTCTCCTACCGGAAAAGTCCTTGCGCACTGTCCGATCGTTAGCCAAAGGAAAGGGGGGTAAAGGGCTTCTCAGTTGGGCCCCTCCTCAGTCACTGGAAGCAAGCCCCCGGTGGCAGAATATTCACCTGGGACGGGCACCCCCTCTCAGCGATTCCTGCTCCGATCATTATGCAACTCCCTCCTCAGTCTCAGAGGTAGGGTGTCTTTCTGGAGACTAGGCGCACCCCGGCTGCGGCTCCTCCCTCAAGGCAGGGCGCACCTCGGCCGCGGCTCCTCCCTCAAGGCAGGGCGCACCTCCTTCGGGCCCGCCCCGCTCCTTCCTATCACGTCAGGGCAGGACGCTACTCCGGCCTCCGCTGCCTAGCAACTGCCGATACAATGCTGCGCACACCCTGTCAGTGTCGGACCTTCCCCACAGCCTCCTCAGCGGGAAAGTTAACTCTCCTAAAGGCCCCGGTCTCTCCTCTGACCCCTCCGCTGAACTATGCGGATACAGTCGCCAGGGTTGCCGACGGCGCCAATCTGCTGGAATTGCGCTACCACCGCAGAAAATCTGCTAGAACAGCGGCGGTGAAGCCACATTAGCGGGGGGAACACAGGTCAGTCCCGATGCACGAGATGACAGGTTTAGGCGGGTCACTGCAGGGCAGTTTGGTGATGGGTCGTGCGAGGTAAAAAATAATCCAAGGGTCTCTTTTTCAGCAAGGCTACAGCCCCACTCACCCTCACCAGCCTAGTCAAGTTCACTTGGTCCACAACCTGGTCTTCCACTTGGAGTACTGGTGGCTTCAAATGATAATGTCCTCGCGGGGTCAGATCAGTGGGCTGGGGGCAGCATCACATAACGGAGTAGCAGCCTCTGAAGGCAGTCAACCCCTCACAGTGCCAACCTCCTCACTCCACAGCCTGGACTCCAGCTTGTCCTCTCTTCTCTTCCACCAACTCCTCACTTCACAAAATGGCCACCCAACATTCCATCTTCTATAGCCTGGGTCAGCGTGAAGGACCTGCCTCCTGCTCTGGACCTTTTGACTCTGGGAACTGCAGCAAGGAATGCGTTCCCTGAGCGGAGTGACTTACCGGGACAGTAGGGAGTGAGAAGTGTGTGGTTAATCTCAGGTCCGGCTCTATGGAAGGCTTGGTGCGATATGCACAGGGTTTTGAATTTTATTCTATCCCTGACCGGGAGCCAGTGAAGTGACCTGATCCCTGGCTTAGGTGATTCTCTGCGAGGGATCTGGAGCAGCGTGCGAGCTGCACAGTTCTGCGTGCGCTGAAGTTTCTGCAGCACGTACTCAGGGGCTCCTAAGTAAAGGGCATTGTTGAAGTCGAGCCGGGATTGAATAAGGCCCTGAATAACAACCTGTTTAGCTTCCAAGGGCAGAATGGGCAGGATTTGTCTCAGCATTCGGATAATCCCAAAGCAAGTTGCTGCTGTTTTTGTTGCCTGAGTATTAAAGGTGAGGGTTTTGTCCAGCCAAACTCCCAGACTTTTAATGTCCTCCTTCGGGGATGGAGGAGGGCCCAGACTGCGTGGCCATAGCTGGTCCATGGGGGTGAGAGTAGGGGGGCCGAGGAGCATTATCTCGGTCTTGTCACCATTGAGTTTTAATGAAGATGCTGTCATCCATCTCCTGACATCTTCCATACAAGCTGCTAGGTTGGTTTGGGAGAGCCTGCTGTTCTTCTGTGCCAGAGAGACAAACAGCTGAGTGTCGTCCGCATACGAGATGATCTTCATACCGTATTGTCGGACGACCTCAGCCAGCGGCCTCATGTACACATTGAACAGCGTGGGGCTTAGGGAGGAGCCTTGGGGTACCCCGCAGTTTAGAGGTCTGCTAGTGGAGCAGGAGTCGCCATCGAACACCTGGAATGTCCTTCCACTCAGAAAGGAACCCAACCAGTCGAGAGCATTTCCTGAGACCCCCAGATCGACTAGACGAGACAGAAGGGTTTTGTGGCACACCGTATCAAACGCGGCGCTTAGATCAAGGAGGACCACTGCCACTGACCCCCCTTGATCCAGGATCCTCCTGGATTCCTCCGTCACGGCCAGAAGAGCAGTTTCTGTGCCGTGTTTTGGACGGAATCCTGTTTGGGTGGAGTCCAGTAGAAGATTCTCCTCGAGGAACTTGGTGAGGTGGAGATTAATATGCTTCTCCAGAATTTTACCTGCCCAGGGCAACAGGGAGATTGGACGGTAGTTATTGGGGTCCGTAGGGTTGAGGTTAGGTTTCTTTAGCAATGCTCTCACCATTGCCTGTTTCCAGGAGGGAGGAACCACTCCTGTTTGCATGGAGCTATTGAGTAGGTCCATGAGGGTGGGGATAATGACTTGGTTAGCCATGAGCATCATCTGCGGGGGCACTGGGTCGAGAGGGGAGCCTGATTTTACCTGATGTGCAAGGGATTTGAGTGATTCCAAGTCTAGTAGTGGAAATTCATTCAGAGAGGCTTGCGGAGGATGTTCTGTATCGCATGGGGGTGGTGGTATGACAGTAATGGTCTCTGAAATGGGGGCTGCGAAGGATAAGTATATTTTGTTGATTTTTTGGAAGAAGAATTCAGCCAGCTCGTTGCATCGAGCTATAGGGTTATCGGTAGGGGCCATGGGAGGGGAGATTTTGGAAAGACTTTTGACTACTTGGTATATTTCTCTTGGCCTACATCGAGCTGCCATAATTTTTTCATTATAGTAGTTAGTTTGAGCTAAGTGTATTTCGTGTTTGTACACCCTAATGGCTTCCCTATACCTGTCTTTTTCGATGATAGCGTATCCTAAGCGCCACTTTCTTTCCAGGTTTCTACACTGTCGTTTTAGCACCCTGAGCTTCTCCGAGTACCAGGGGGCCGTTTCTCGTGCTCTTTTTAGCCTGGTTTTCCTGGAGGGGAGGATAATGTCGATGGAGTCCTCAATCCACTTGTTGAATGTCCACCAGTCTGGCTTCCGCACTAATCGTAGTACCGAAACCGCGCTCCTTGAGGTTTCTGAAACCGACAAGGGAGTGTTGGATACCGGGGGCAAAGTCATGCTGGTGTTGCTGGATTTGTCGGCGGCTTTTGACACCGTCCCCCATGATGGCCTTCTCGCAAGACTCTATGAGATTGGCCTGCGGGGGACGGTGCTCAAATGGTTTTCATCCTTTCTTGCCGACCGCCGGCAAACGATCTGGACGCCGCCTGACACCGCTGTGATGCCGCCATTGGGAGTCGGGGTCCCTCAGGGCTCTATTTTGAGCCCGACCCTCTTTAATATCTTTCTGTCCCCCTTGGCGGCGGTCGTGGAGTCTTTCGGTGTCCGGATCGTGTCATATGCCGACGACACCCAGCTCCTCTTCTCTTGCGAGAGAGGGGCTGACTTTGACGAGGAGAGTATCCGGAGTTGCCTTGGGGCTGTGTTTTCATGGTTCCAACTGCACAGCCTCAAGTGCAACTCCGATAAGTCCGAGGTACTCTTTTTCGGGTGCGATGCGGAGCCTAGCTGGCAGGCCTGGTGGCCCATTGACATGTTCCCTCCGTCCGGCTCTTCCCCTGTGGCTAAGAACTTGGGGGTTAAGATGGATGGGGGACTGTCAATGAAAGCCCAGATTTTTGGGGTGACCGGCACCTGCTTCGGCCTATTAAAAATGCTGCGGAGGTTCCTGCCTCTTTTGTCGGAGGAGCATAGGAGGCTGACAGTGCAGGCCCTGATAGGCTCCAGGTTGGATTATGCCAACATTCTTTACCTGGGCCTTCCTGAGTACCTGCTGCAGCGGCTTCAGGTCGCGCAGAATGCGGCGGCCAGGGCCATTTTTGGTCTAAACAGACGCGCCAGTGCCTCTGGGTTAATTAGGACTTTGCATTGGCTTCCGATCCGTAAACGGATCGCTTTTAAGGCCATGATATTGGCCTATAAGGCACTCCACGCAGTAGGAGCTAAACATCTCCAGAAGAGAGTGGTCTTTTACCATCCGGGCCGCTCTCTGCGGTCTGAATCGCTGCTTATGGCGGCCGTCCCTCGCATTAAGAGAGCTCGCCGGGGCGGCCGTTCTTTCAGTCTGCTAGCCCCACAGATGTGGAACGCGCTTCCACTCTCACTTCGGGGAGCGACTAGTCTTTTGGACTTCAGGAGAGGTCTTAAAACCTGGTTGTTCACCCAGTAGGCCTCACTAGCTGCTCTTTTTTGTTTCTTTGGGTGTGCGTTGTCTTTTTGTGTTCTTTTTAATTGCGTTATGTTATTCTGAATCTGTTCCCCTTACCCAAAGCGCCGGGACACTCTTTTTGAGTATCCGTTGCGCTATATTAAAAACATAAATAACATAACATAAATAACATAACAATGTCCTGCTGTCAGGTACAGGGCTTTTGGAAAGAGGGGGTTTGGAGATGGAAAGGAGGCTCGACCACTGTTCTAACGGGAGTCTCGACCAGTTTCTCATCTTTCGTGAGATAGGGGGAGGGGGAGTGGCTTTACAAGTAGACCAGTTAAGGGGAATAAAGCAGTGATCAGTCCATGGGAGGTGGGTGATAGTGCCAACCGTGAGGTTGGGGCAATTACTAAAGACTGGGTCGAGCAGGTGACCTTTGTTATGAGTGGGGGACCTGATTAGTTGTTCTAATTGAATAGCGGCTAAGCTGGAGACTAGCTCGTTGGCGGTGCTGTCAGTACTGTTGTCAAAGTGAATATTGAAGTCTCCCAGCAACGTGAAGTTGGAGAAAGACATAGCAGATTCGGCCGCTAGCGAGGCTAGTGAGGAGTGGAAATGATTCAGTGGTCCTGGGGGGCGGTATACAAGTGCCCCTGTTAGACTGTCATTAGGGGTGAGTTTGAGGCAGAAGGACAAGCTTTCGCAGTCTGGGATTGGATCAAGGGTGCAATGGTATTGGTATATAGATTTATAGATAATGGCAAGGCCTCCTCCTTTTCCGCGTGAGCGGTCCCTGCGAGCAATTTGGTATACCATGGCAGGGCTTGAATCACATCTGGGTCACAATCTGGGGTTAACCAAGTTTCAGTTAGGAAGATGGCGTCAGGAGATCGCTCATCTAAGAGCAGAAAGATTTCTGCGCTATGTCTCGGTAGAGACCTGCAATTCAGGAGCAGTAAGGTGTAGTCTTGCTGGGCCGACCTGAGCCGAGCAGTTCAGAGGTTAGTGTTGCAGTGTGGACAGTAAGTGGGGAGTTTCAGAGGATGGTGTTGATGCAGGCAACTCTCTTCCGTGGGGGGTTTAAGTGTAAGCAGGGCAGCAGCGCTGTATTGAGTCTTAGGAGGGAGGCCATGGGGATTGTCCCCTGTCCCCGGCCGGACGCGGACGGGCGCAGACGGGCTCGCCTTTGGCGCACCTTCGGCGCGCTGGTGGTGCGCACGCTGCGCTCGTCCGCTGCGCGTCCGGGGGGTGCCCATTATAACGTACGGGGTGGGCGTGGCCTGCGTCCGTGGGCGTGGCCTGTGATCTGGGCGAGAATGGCGGCGAAATGACCTCCGACCCGCGGCAGCCCTTGCATCGGCTGCGGGGGGAATTCTGATCCGGGGAGGTGGGGGGGGGAGAGTGGATATCTGGGGAGCGCATTATCCTCACAGTAGGGATTGCTCCTTTTATTCATGGATGCACGACCTGCATGTTATTTTAGATGAGTTCTCTGCTACCCCTCAGTTCATGGTACTGTTGATCACACTGAATATTTGACTAGAAGTGTGTCAGACCATAATCCATTGCTTATGCAGCTGAACAGGGGGAAAGCAAGGACGTCCATTCTAGCTGGACACTGCGAGTAGAGGCCTTAAATGACAGGTCTTTAGGCAAGTGTAAGACCTGGCATCCTTGGCGTGGTTTCCCTGACTTTTTGCCTCTACCTCCTGCACTTTTGACTGTGTGATGGATTCCGTTTTTGCTTGCTTAGATGCATTAGGCACTTTGCACCAGCGGATCAGTGTCAAAGTGCAAGTGCTCCCTGTGTAACTATAATTATGATCAGGTATCCATGATTGGAATGTTTGATTTACTGGTAATTCCCTTGTAAAGTGCACTGAGTGTGCCAGGGCCTGTAAATCAAATGTCACTAGTGGGCTTGCAGCACTGATTGTGCCACCCACAGGAGTAGCCCTGTAAATGTGTCGCAGAATTGCCACTGCAGTTTCTACGCACACATTTGTAACTGCCATGTTGACCTGGCACGTTCACCTTCTTGCCTGGCTCTAACCTTCCCATTTCGTACATGTAAGCCACCCCTAATGTAAGCCCAAGGAATCCCTATGGGCAGGGAGCAGTGTATGTGAAAGCTAGGACATGTACTGGTGTGTTTCATGTGTCCTGATAGTGAAATACTGTGTATTTAGGTTTTCACTATTGAAAGGCTGTCTGTCCAATAGGATAACATGGGAGCTGCACTGTAACATTTTACAAGTGTAACTTTCCATTCGGACAAGATAGAGGAATGGACTTTAGGCTCTCTGAACTCAGAATCTAATAACACATCTTTTAGTAAAGATATTTTTTAAATTGTGTGTTTGAAAATGCCACTTTTAGAAAGTAGGCATTTTCTTGTTCACCCATTCATTCTGTGTGCCTCTGCCTGTTTGTGTATTCATTTTCTGGTTTTGGAGTGACAGGAGCTGAGGATGTTCAGTCACAAGGGGGTTGAGGTATGTCCTGCCTTCCCTGGGTGACACACAGTTGAGCTGAATAGACCTGGTATGCATATAGAGTAGTGGGAGGGTTTCACTAGACCCTGAATAGGCTTTGTCTCCTTTGCCCAATGCTGTCTTCACCTCCTGTAGAGAAGCTGGGCCAGAGAGGACAGAACTGGTTTGGACTGGGCTCAGTGACCCTTGCGACAAACAGAACAAAGAGAAAATAGGGTATACGTTATGGACCTTAAACCCTAGTGATTTATATAACGTCTGGACTCAAGAGGAACCTCTGCCAAGGAGAAGAGCTGGGGAGCTGTAAGGAGGAGTACTGCTCCTTTGCTGTGTGTGCTTTGCTGGGTTGGTCTGCAGTTGCTGCTTCTGCCCAAGAGAGAACAAAGACTGGAACTTTGCTGTGAACCTGCTTGAAGAATCTCCAATGGCTTGTTTGTGCTTGCCTCTTTTTCTGAAGTCTCAGGGCCACAAAGACTTCACCTGCACCCACTGACCAGTACCTGAATGCCTCAGTGGACTCCTTTATTCAAAAGAGTGCCAATTCCAGTTGCTGGGCCCTGAGAATCATGTGGTTGATGCTGCAAAGCAAGAGCAACTCCGACGCCGTCAGTGACACCACCAATGACACCACAACCTGCACCAAGGCCAGGGGCACCGCTCATGAAGTGTGTGATGCACCAACATACTTGCACCGCAGCTCCGACCCCCTTTGACACCTGCCAACACCTGTAGTTATCGGAGTTCTGGACGCCAGCACTTGCACCAATGCCATCACCAGCTTCTCGGTTTTGCGGAGCTGATAATCGACGAGGGTGACTACACGAACTCTTCAACGTAACACTGACTCACCAGAACCAAAACCTCATTGCCCACGGCATCTGACTTCCCCTGTTCTGGTTCAACGCCTCGCGTCCTCAGGCACTAGACGCCATGCCTCCCCCATGCCAGAAAGGAACCAGCTTCGCCTCGGAACCGCACCTCACCTCCAAGACCCCATGCATCATTTGTTGACTTTGTTAACAAGATAGTGCTGTTTGGGTGGTCCATGTGACTCCGTGCCCGACCGGTGCACCTCATGGTCAGTGCCGTACTTTGGATTTGTGCGTGTCACAACGTCCATAAAAGCCCCAGGTGGAGCTATTTGTGTATAGAGGTTCAATTTTTGAAGTAACCATTCTAAAAGTATATCTTGATACCTGTATGTTGGATTTTTGTTGTTTTGGTCTTGTTTGGTGTAGATAAAAATACTTATTTTTCTAAAATGATGTGGTGTCCATTTGTGGTGTTTTCACTGTGTTACTGTGTATCGGGGTACAAATACTTTATTCATTGCCTTTGGGATAAGCCTGTCTATTCGTGCCAGGCTACTAAGGGGGTGAGCAGGGGTTATCTAAAGTGTGTACTCCCCTTATCCTGACTAGAACCAAGGGGCCCTACTTGGACAAGGGTGCATACCTCTGCCAATTAGAGACCCCCATTTCTAACAGCAAGATATTGAGAAAGCAATAAGGGCTTATTTCCTTGAGCATAGGAGTACAGCATCATCAGCATGGGTGGAATGAGAGGTCTTCAAAACTGTGATTTGTGGCGGTAAATCCACATAAAATGCATTTGTGAATTTCGTCTTTATATTTAGTTTGTGTGCAGTTTTATGTGTTTCCACCGTTCATGTTACTATGTTTAAAGTCTTTTTTTTTATTTTGACAATGTTTATTTGTCTTTTTCCAAAACTAATAAACCTCATTTTGTGGTAATATTTATAAAAAATGATAATTAGAAAGAGAATATCCTTGATCTTTACAAGTTTGCAACATTACTGTTCTAGTCTATTTTTAATAAAAATAAATAAAATAAAAAAACACCATGACCAGCAATTTAAAATATTAATTATAGTATTATTGTATAAAGTGAATGGAAGACCAATAACGAAAAATACAATTAACAGCATCTGTAGCAGAGAACAAAAATTACAGGTGATGCCTTGTGTAGCGCAAAACTGAATAATCCCAGAACAGAAGCACATTTTGTAGCTGAAATGGAGAACATCCTATTGTTTGCATAAACACAGCCTTTATTTCTTGGAGCATGCTCAGTTCAGAAGGTAGCCCGATCTGTCAAGGAGCATCTGTCTGTCAGAGTACAGGCCCAGACAAAGACCTCTGTCCACAGACAACAAACATTGTAAAAAAAAAACAACTCTAGCACCTAGCTCTCTTTCATATCCTAAAAGATAGCAATTCCAAAAATAGAAAATACATTAATTCACGCTCACACATGAGTAATATCTATAAGCCTTTGGCACAGCAGAGCTATACAATATTTTTTTTATCTAAGTGTGTATACTCAAATGAGACTTGCACATTAAAGATGCTTTAGTAAATCGACCATAATGTTTTACTTCAACATTAAGAGCATTTTGAAATGGCGCAGATCCTTGGCTTCCTGTACGCCGAAATCCTCTTCCTGCCAACAATGGTCCTGGCCGCTACTTGTGAGGTTCATTTTCCTACGTTTAGCTGCCCCGCTTTCACTGCCAGCTGCTCGGCGTGTTAGGCACCTGCACACCGAGCAGGGCTTTTGTGGACTGCCAGGAATTTCCTGCCATAGAATATCAGACAGCTCGAGGAGGTGACTTCACGAGGCACAGTTCCTTTGCTGAACACTTGGAGTGCTGTTGCGCTCTGACACAGACTGCTGCTTGACACACAGGGAAGAGCTGAGAGATAAAACGAGCATTGGCAAAGCCAATAAATCAGGCTTTGGCTAGCTGGAACCAAGGTTACTATTATCATTATTATTATTATTTTAAGGAAAGGAAACAAGCGGCCTAAATTAATGCCACATGTACATCATATATATATATATATATATATATATATATATATACATCATTTTTTTAAACAAAGACCCTCGTTATATATATATATATATATATATATATATATATATATATATATATATATATGTATATATTAATTTACTACTGCACATGATTTTAATTGTCCGGTACATGTGCTTCATAGAAAGCAGGTGTTCTTAGAACAAATATAGAAACCACATTATTTTAATTTAAATCACAGGTAAATATGTTCTTTTTGGCTCACAGAAAAGTTATTATTGTAATCAAACATGGTAGTTCCAAATTAACACCCATATAGTATATTTGAACCGTAATCCAATAAATTGATAGGGCGAATTACTGCTTAGGGATCCATCATAAATACTGTGTACAACATCCATTGGGAAATATTCCCTAAATAATATGGTATGAAATGGATATGACCACGTAGGTCCCAGGCGACCAGTACATAAAAGATCCAGCCACATTCTAGGACAACTTGCCCCATATCAAAATATTCAGAAACCGAGGCAAATGTCACGTACATAGTGAAAGTGCTCACTACATGGAGTTAGTCTCTGCAGGATGTGGCAACATCAGGTCACACCAAATTCAACTTTATTGTGAGACTACATAAAATATTAGGGCCATATTTATGATTTTTACACACAAAGCAATGCAACAAGACACCTTGCTGCACTGTGCTGCGTGAAAGGGAGAGGGCAGGAATCTGCCAAATCAATCAAGATTTGGCGTATTCCTGCTCTTCCCTTGCGCTTGCACACTATTGCCTGCCTAGCGCCAAAGCGGGCAGGCAATCTTCCACCATGCTGCAAGAGTGCCTGCTTTACAGGCAGGGTTATTTTTGTACAGGGCGGGACACCTTCCTGCACAAAAACTATTTTTTGAGGCTGTTTCCTTTTCTTTGTGTGCTGCAGTATGCAGCATACATAGAACGAGGAAAGAATAAGGAGAAATAAAGCAATTTCTGCTCAATAGGGTTCCATTGGGAAGGCGTACAATTTTGACACATTCCCAGGTCTACCACTCATGGCAAATCTGAGAATGTACCAAACTCCATAGGTCCGTGCATAGGAACGCCCATGCTCCACCTCTGGAATGTCTCCCTGGGGCAGAGCAATGCAAGGCAGTGACTTGCATTGCCTTGCTTTGCTCCAAATTTACCAAGCACTGCAGGACCACGCAATGTGGCCTTGCATGGCCTGGTAAATCTCATCTAGGTTTTGCGTGCCCTTGCATTAACTTGCATGGCACAATGGCAACACAAAACATTTATAAATATGCCTCCATGTAGATCGTATGTTTTCTTTTCTTTTTTATTATTTGGTGTGCACCGAGTCATTTTCATAATACATAGTACGTATACAAAGAAATTCTGTGGGAATTAGACATTCCAAACATTGCTGTTTTCTTTCATATATTCAGCCTTTGTATTGATAGCTTCCATCAGGATGAATAAGTTGGCAAAAAGTAAAGCCAAACAATAAATCAACTTGAAACTACTGGAGGCCATAGCGCACACTGACATCCTTAATAATTCCATGCTTGACTAGTTCAAGGTACAAAATCTCTCCGATTTCCTTTCTGCTTTATTAAAAGAAATGTCAAGAAATGTATGATCTTCACCTCTTGTATTAGTCTTCATGTGGTCTGAACCAAAGAAAATAGATGCTAGTTGGTGTTCATGGTGTAGACTGAAGAGTTCAGATATTGGATTCCTGTGTTTGTGTATGTTATGCTACTCCCGAATCCAAGATTTAGTGTTTGGATGGTGCTTTCCAACACAGACTGTTAACAGTGGCAACCAATATTTTAGATATCAAAGATGCTATTGCTATTCAAATAATGGTGTATTCAGTACATCTCCATCACTGTATTTGAATGTTTTGCTCTGAGTCTTGTTATCGCCAAATTACATATGAAATTGTTGTGGAAGATTTACTAAAGAAGTCTCTAATGGTTGACTATGATCAGCAAATTATGATCGACAATGTAGACCTTTTATGTGGTTTGATCATCTAAATCTGATTTGTAGGGTTTTGTATATGATGTCTGTCAAGTTAGGGGTGTTTTCAGGACACACGACCCTGGAAAACTGAATGCAACAGGAGCTAGGATATTTTCTACACTTCAGCAAAACCACAGCCAGCTCCACAACACTCCTGTGGAGTAATGTAGTATCCCTAGGGAAAGGCGGGTGGGGCAAGAGAGAGAAACAGAGGCTCTGGATATCGCCTCAAGCCAGTCGCACATGTTGGCGTAATCTGCAGTACCAGAGCACTGATATAAAAAAGGATAGCAAGCATAACTAAAGTTTAAACATCAATGTTTTAACTTGAACTGTTGGCTGTGATATACCTGCTGACACTCTCAGTATTTCCAGTCTCATTCACAGTTTGAAATGAACCTTGCTTCTGAGCTGCAATTCAATTTAGTTTTGATATAATAACTAAATAACCATCAGGTTTACAATAAGCGTGTTTTGATAATGAAATTATGTTCAGAATTAGGAACTGAGTTTCAGGCTTGGTTTGTGTTCAAGCTGACAAGTGGATAGCTGTAACATTAAAGCATTTTTTATTATTGCATGTGCAGTTTCTAACCCAGGTCATATATGTATGAAATATCTTTGATCTCAGCATATCAATCAAGAATACGTCTGTGCTAGCATAATTCCATTGTCGTTTGCAATAGTTCAAATAGAGCTCATATACGAAGAATCACTTTTGTGACATGAACAAGTGCTGTACAGTTTGTAATTCCAATGGATGACACTTTTAGATTCATACAAGTGCGATAAAGTTTGTTGCAAGATAACAGGATTTCAGCAACAAGTCCCTGCAGCAGTACTATCTTTCTATCACAACAGCCTATCAAGAATGCTATAGACCATGAGGAACTTAAGCTGTGTGCTTCAAGATGGCCGCACCTTTGTCAAGTGTGGGGAAAGTACTGTGGCCTCATGGGACGTGTAATTGGTCTTGTGTTTACTCAGGTGTATCACAAAACATGTCAGTCAGTCTTCTGTCCTAAGCCTAAACCCTGTGTGCACTTCCATCCCTCACACCTCCTGAAGACATGCGTGCTCATGAGCCCTGGAGTAGCGCATCATGCAAGACCAACATGCAATGGCAAGTGTGTTTTATGATGTCTCCTGACAGGTTGGTTTTTAAGAGATACCAGCGTTTTCATAAGCATTTGCTTATGTACTGTTGGCCTACATGGAATCTAATTTCGAATCTCATTATTGTGTCTGTTTTGTGGGTCCTGTTTGAAAGTAGGATTGATACAATTCGACTTTTGACTTTGTCTATAGTTTTTTCTAGTTTTTCTCTCATCCCCTAGATCTGAGATGCGTTACAGTCATTCATTGTTTTTGGCAATACCGATTTTATCCGCACTGCATGTACGTATGGTTATTAGAATTGACAGCAGTGTTCTATGGAATTTCGCTGGAGTTTGTTGTTGCGTATGCGGACTGTAAGGTCTAAGAGGTGAACTTGTGCTTTGGAAATGTGTGATATTATTTTAATGTTCATTTCATTATTGTTCATTAATGTAATAAATCTTTGGAGATGCTCCGAGGTGTCTTGTTAAATACGAAGAATATCATTAATGAAATAAGCTGAAATATATTACAAGAGGCGCAGATTCAGTGAACTTATCTTCCCACGGTGAAGTGCATTTGACTCCAATTGCTCTTCTGCATAGTTCAATTAATATATCATTGTTGAAAGCGAGCACATTATAATGAAGGCAAAAATCCATAATGTCCATAATCATTTTGCTGGTTGCCCATGAAAATGCTGATACTAGTTGACCAATTTTATTATGGATATACTCTGTCAATGGATGCCCAAATCCAATCATGCCGCAGATCATTTTTTAGTTTCTTTAAGATGCCTTGGTGTCATGTTTGTAGGTAGGCAAGGCACTAATGAAGGGTTAGAGATGGGAGGCAAGGAATTCGCCCAGGCACGGGTAGACAGAATCAATACCTGAGATTAAACAACTTCTTGGGGGGGGGGTCGGGAAAGAGGACACCCCTTGTTTATCTTGATCGATAGGTAGAGGCTGGCTATTTTAAAGTGATCAAACAATAGATAGTTTTGCCTGTTGTTAGTAATCCTTTGCCAGCCATCTTCACAATGCTTGTTTTATTTGAGTAGGGGTTCTACGAGTTGGGTTTCTCATAGCAAGTCATTTTCACAGTCAGCCACCCATCCACACAACACATAAACAAACTCAACAATCTATAAAAAAAAGTAACTTCTAAAAAATATTCCAGAGCCATTTGCTTTGCCAAGGTTCTATTGTGTAGGAGCGTGAGTTACATACGTTTGTTGGTCTATCTCCTAAGCTGTTTGCTTACATTGCATGCTATGGGCTCGTGTCATGAGTGGAGGCAGGCTGTTTTTGAGAATCACAGCTGACTCATCATATTGACAACTTGACACACCCTACCTACGGTTGACTGTACCACTCAAGGGTGTCTGAGATGCCATTCGCCAGCTTTAGTTACTGTAGTAGAGTGGCCACTACAATACAAAGATTGGTGTTTGGCACCAAGCTAACAGTCAGGACTGGTGAGACAGCTATGCCATCTCTGGCTCGAGCTCAGTCCTTCACAGAGTAACCCACCAGCACCATGTGCTAGCCATGCCCTACAGGAGACCAGAGAACTCATGCTTCTTCACCGTCAGCCATCAGACCACCTCTAATCACTTATTTGAACTCTGAGTGGGCTGACCAGGCACCTCTGTGATCATCCAGCTTTCAGTGGGCTCCATTGATGCTCAGCTACTTGACTGCCAACTTCAACCAGCCATTCCAGCTGAGGTGCTCAGCTCCAGTACATAGGGTGAGTTCTTCTTGTACCTACAAGACGTCACAGAGCCAGACTTAAATCTCCTAATACTGCAGATCTTTCAACATGCATCCGTTTATTCTGCGCTGTTCACAAAGGTGTGACAACTCTTTAACCTAAATTCTAAAACTGTCCTTCAATGCAGACCACGGTTAGGTCTGCGCAACGGTGCTGTATAATGTGTTGTATTATTTTTTCAGGCGTTTTCCTACCACTCTGTAAATAAACATACCCTTTTTTGCGCGTTTCTTTACTGGCTCACATTGGAAAGGCCTGATGGGACCTACTTGTCAATTAACGCACTGCCATTCTCTCATTGAAGAGGCATAGATGCAACAAGGAGATTGTGTTTATTCTGCAGATCTAATAAGAAATTATAAGTGTTTACATTATTTCAAATCTGTCATTGAATTAGAGAAGAAGTTTAATTTAAGTGAGCCTAAAATTACACCTGCATGCTCTTCGGGGTAAATAAATGTCTCGCTTCACTGTCTTGGACAGGTATAGTTCCCAAGTTTCTTTCCGCTTGTCAGGTGTACTTACCTCATCTAGTCCTGTTTCTGTACATTCTTAAACCTAATGTTTTTATGTGTGTCTAATATACCTATACCACGAGCAGAAAACAAAGTAAAACCCAGCTCTGGATGGGCATGGTAAATTGACAGCTCAAGAGAACGAGGCATTTGGGAAGGAGAAAGACTATTTCGACTATTTGGCACACAGCAGCTCACTTGGAGTCTGAAGGCCAGAGGGCGTCATGTATGTAGCCCATCTCTGACTGTCAGACTCAGGAGGGTACAGAGCAGGGGCAGCTGCACCGACACAAGACTCCTAATGTCCTCCTGTCTGGTTAACCTCTAGCCTGTCACGGTGGAATGAGCCGGGCTGTCAAGAATGTATTCTATAAGCTTCCCTGTGCTGTTTCTCTGTGCCTTACTCTGACAGTTGGACTGATGTGAGAAGAGGAGGCCATTGTGGTAACTCTGTTTGCCAGTATCAGCTAGATCGTCAAGCCCTGAACATCTGATATGTCATGTCCTCATTAGGTATATGTAACTGATCAAGGCTGTATTGACTGATTTCAGGGGTGTAGCCCCTATGGCGCATGGGAATCCCAACTCTTCAGTGCCACCAACCCTTCAAGGGGTCCCCATCCATTTACCCAAGGCCAATAAATATCTGTGAGACATGGGAGGCTGAGGGGCCCCTCTTCACATTCTCCAGGGTGGCACTATAATTTTATGTTAAGCCAATGATTGATTCTGTGCAGACTGGAGCGACGCTCTGCTCCCTCTCAGTGATGTCAACTCCATAACTTCCATATGTACATCAGCTGTGTTGAGGTCATTTCTACACCATTACAATAACATAAGTGTGTTGTTTCCGACACTGACCCCATATGGACGCAGCTGCTTTACGACTTTACCTGCTCATCCTAGAGTGTCACACCTCAGACAGGTAAATATCAACATAGACACCCTGCAAACATGCAGCTCTCAGGCATAGTAACCTGGACACTTGGTTGCTATGCAGTGATTTAAGATCACTGCTGGATGAAACACCTCACATTAAAACTTGGGTCACCATGGGGCTTCCTCTGCCATCTATCCTGCTCATGGCATCTCTCGCCAGTTTGGCACCAGGTCCAGTAGGCTCCTGATGGTGCGGTTGGAGAGGGGATCATTTACCAGCCACGGTTGTGGTCATTAACAGTGACTGTATAAAAGGCCGCTAGGCTCGGCCAGGCTCCTGATGTCCAGCATTCAGCTCACTCCAGGGGCGAGAGGGTATGGACTCCAGTGGCAGTGCCCACCTGGCTCTGAGCATTGCGCTCCCGAGCCTCCGGGCATGCTGAGAGGCCTGCGGCTGCTCCTCTCCACTGCATCTTTCTCCCCCTCCACAGCCAGACTCTGTAGTTCAGTTGCTACATCCGTATGAACATTGGATATTCCAATAACATTCCGTGCCTTGGAGTGTGTGTACTCCATGGCACTTATGTCACTGTGAAACTGATCTAAGACATAAAAACCGGCCCTTCACACTGAGCTCATTTGTGGGTTCCTGGTGGAAGGTGATCTTTCAACACTGCTGTTAGCACAAGAAGGAGTATATGTGAGATTTCAGAATGCGATAAGAAACTCTTGATACTGTGTCTGGAAGGAGTCCATGGCCTAGAAATGGAATCCAACCACTAGTTTTACCAGTGGCCATATCATGGTCCCACAGGCTTCAGGGCCACTTCTATGTTTCTACTTATATGCATTATGGAGGCTCCTCTGAGACATCAATTACTCTGACTAGCAGGCGAGTCCTGTGGCCCCCTCTCTCTTTTCCCCCAATATCTTCCTCATTACTGACTGCCGAATCAAAACACCTGCCAGATTTGCACGATGGTTCAATTGGGCTTTCTAAGCATTAGTAAAAAAAAAACGACATATTTTTGTTGCGATACTGAAAAGCATCGATTAGCTAGTGTTTCATCAGATGTATTAATGTCCAACTTTGCTAGAGTAGCTATCTCAAATATTTGGGTTCTCGTGGCTCACCGTGGTCCCAAAAAGTATTGGTAGTATTCAAATGCAAATTATTGTGCTCATCTAAATATATTGTTTTCTTGCGACTCAGTCACTACTTGAGGCAATGAGAAGAGTTCAAAGAGTATATAAATCATAAGAAATTTCTAATTTGGCTGAATCGCAAGGCAGCGCTGCTCGCTGAGACTGATAGAAGGCATTTCATTCTTCATAGCCAGCATCTTACGTGTAGACATTGTATTGTATTGCATTGGGGAAATGGCCTTTACAACACGGGCTGAGCCACGCTTGCCATTTCCCTGCAAGCGGAACTATGCTTGTCTTAACCACGCATATACATAATTAAGGCAGTGCGCGGTCTAGATGCTAGAATGGGCAGGCACAGGAAGAGGATGGACCAGGAGAAGACGCGGTCTAGAAAGTGGGTCTGGGGCCGGGTTTTAGGGTGGTGAGCATAGTTTTTAAGGGCTGGGGCTAGTTTTAAGGGTTCAGGGTGGTCGGGTAGTTTTCCGGGCTTGGTGGGGTCAGATAGTTTTTATGGCTCAGGTGGTCGGGTAGTTTTCGGACTCAGGTGGCTCAGGGTAGTGTTTAGGGCTCAGGGGGGTTGGGGTAGTTTTTAGGGCTTGGTGGAGTTGGGTAGTTTTTAAGGCTCATGGGGGTCAGGATTGTGTTTTGGCCTCAGGGGTGGTCTGGATAGTTTTCAGGGCTTGGCGGGGTTGGGTAGTGTTTAGGGCTAATGGGGGGTCTGGTCATTATTAGGGCTTGGTGGGAGTAGGGGTAGGTTTTAGGGCTCAGGGCGGGGGAGCTGGGGTAAGATTTTTACCACACATCCCTTTGCCAGTTATGCCTTTACATTGAAATTGTGCGGTAAAGGCATGCATGGTAAAGGAATTCTTTTATTCAGATGCATGCGTTGTTCAGATGCATCTGTTGTTTGGGCAGCGTCGTAGAGGCACGCGTGGTTTAGCCATGTGTGCCGCTGTCATACAACCATTGCATTGTAATGCAGCATTTATATAGCACTAACTACCCCATGTGGGGTGCTGAAGCACTTGCCAACATGAGTAGCATGCTACACCATGTAAGGTGTGGTTGGAAGGATGTTGTTTTTGTTTTGATCCTATGTGGGAAGTATTTCCACATTGTGCTTGATGACCACCGAAGTGCGGTTATTCTGCAATGGGATGCAGCGGGTAGCAGTGTGTTGGATGATGAAGTTTAAGAGATAGACACATCGTTTTATGGTTTTTAGTATGCTGTTAGCTTTGGGCCGTTCTGCAGGTCCCTTTATGGGATTTCATGTGATATGGTCTGCTAGCGGGTTACTGCACTGGGTTGTACAAACTGAGATTTTGTGTATAGTTGTGTGGAGAGGTCTGTAGGGATGGGCGTTTTCATTATCATCCCATATCTGAGTATCTGTTGTGCCAGTAAATCAAATCAAGTCAGGTGTTTGTTAAGCGCAACTACTCATCCGTAAGGGTCTCAAGGCGCTGGGGTGTGGGGGGGTGTCCACAGGTTCCAGTCCATCAAGAAGGGGGTCTGTCGAAGATCCAGGTTTTGTGGTTTCTTGCAAATATGGGGAGCTATGATATCTGTCTGATGTGGAGCGGATGGTCGTTCCAGGCACTGGCCGCGCAGAAGAAGGAGCGGCCTCCCTATCCGGTCTTTCTGGTGCGGGGGACCACGGCGTAGGAGAGCTGGGCTGATCATAGGGTCCTTTGGGGTGCGTGGAATTTGAGTCAGCTGTTCAGGTATGTTGGTCCGGTGTCGTGGAGGGTCTTGTGAGCGTGGGTTAGCATCTTGAAGGTGACTCTAGCTTCGATGGGGAGCCAGTGGACTGTGTGCAGGTGCTGGGAGATATGAGTGAAAATAGTCTTTCCTTTGCTTGGCATGGCATGGAAATGTGCTTTACCGCGTTCCCACTCACATCCACAACAAGATGGCTGCCATAGATGTTTAATTTGCGGCTCGGATGATGCTCCATTTTCTTTGTGGCTCAATAGATAACCCCTCTTAATTGCTTTCATTAAATTAATTTCACCTTCAACATCTTCATCTCTGCGAAACGGCCCTACAATGCGGCGCTAAATGTGTTTTTTCGTGTACAGAATGGTTCCATTGAATGAAAATGTGTATTTAGCTTCATATTAAGTAGTCGACTTACAATTTGTTATGATAAGACTGGATATTACTCGGTGTAGCACTTTTGACAAATCCAACTCACAAAGACGGTTCTGCTTCTCAAAGAAGGCTGTTCGTACTTCAGATGGGATTATTTAAAGTTTAGTTCTTCATATATCACTTCGGTCTCAGCATGCCTATGACCGAATGTTACTTTTTGGAAATTATTGAATGGAAATAAATATTTTTATCAGTGAACATAAGGGCAAAATTGATAGTTTGATATGATTATTTAATACTGATTTGTTTCTTTATTTGAAGTAAACTACACTTTTTTTTTTACAGACGACCAAAAATAAAAGGTGCGATTGTGTCTCTAAATTTTCTATTCAACTTCCCCCACACCAACATCCATGTAGTTAAACATTGTGTGGCAAAAAAATTATAGCTTTTTCCTGTTGCTACCAACAAAATGCCTTTCCTGTTATGGCAGGATCATTACACTTGCAGAAAAACGCACTGTAGAGCATTAAAAAGTCCAGCAAACAGGAAACACAGAGTTCACTTCTTTCAACATAATCATTTCTCTAAGGAATCGAATCACTTGTAATACATTCCTAATGCACAGAAATAATACCACCCGTCATGAACCTGAATATCTGCCTTGAACTGGTGTTAAAAATAAGGACAGATACAACGCGGACGGACGTGTCCCTCGTCAGAGGGAGGAGTGGGTGACTTCTTGCGCGAGATTATCTTCGGTACTGTGTCTATGGTGCACGTGGACACTTGGGAAACAAGTTTGGCCTGAAGTGTGACGTACTTTATAACACCAGACTTCAGTCACGAAAAACGCAATGTTACAATAGCGAGGAAATTGACAACTGCTTGCAAATAGCAGCGACTGTAAATTCGAAATTACATTTCGACAAACAAACAGCAGACGGCGGGCATGGCAGTGCACTAAACTCACTCCGTAAACAACTGAAGAGGCCGAGCGCAGAATGACCGGATCTGGTGGAACGTGGCTGTTTTGGCTCCGGCGTTCCGAAGGACTCGTATCAGGGGCAGGATACAGCTGCCCTCTGACTAAACTCACGTTCAGTGAATAAACGCTAATCCGACCACCACGCGTCACCAGACACCTGTTTCCTGTTTTCATTCGTCCTCAGATTGCCAAGCTATTCCTTTCACCTGTAGACTGCTTGAGAATTGGACGCAACCAAAAATGCTTTTTAGGTATCACCCCCTTTATGCGTTTCACATCTTCTGTTACCTCAGGTGAATTGAATTTCGAATTTCTTCGACAGCATCCTCGGGCCCAAAAAGTAAAAGTGGGAGGAACAGATCATTTTTCATGTTATTGTACACACAATGCCATATAAACACTTGTATCCTGCATGTTTTGGTCTTCGCGCCGATGACTAACTTCCTTCTTGACTCCTAATGAAGTGCATTTCCTCCCCGAGCAGCACCGGGGGCCCTCCGAGGGTGCTGTTGATTGATTCATAAAGCAGCCTCGTTCACAAATAAGAAAGGGCGGTACACCCCTCAAAATGGGCTCCGCCGAGGGAAACTGACCAAGAAAGTCACTGGCAATTTTTCAATAGAAAGGGGGCAATGTCAAGCCAGACACTTTAGAAAGGTAACTGATCACACTCGGGTCACGGTGTTAACTGCTGCAATGAGCCATGTAAAGAAGATACAAAGGTGCCCAGATATTGTAAATATCCATATTAGGAAAAGAGTATGACAAGGGATCCATGTACTGTTTAGAGACGGTGGGGTTAGATGACTTGTATGTATGTGATGGCATATGATATGTGAGATGGAAGCTGCAGAACCCGGTGAGATGGATGGCGACGTGGCTGTAGTTATGACCAACATCGTGGAACGGTGGGTTCTTAAGAAGGAAACTGTGGACAACATTGAGCTCACCCTGGAGCATGTTGCTCGCAATTAAATACAAATAATAATTATATGTGTCCTGCAGTGAGAACTCTTAATGGGCCTGGCTCTTAGGCCCAATCAGCTGATTGATACATTGCTGGAGTTATCTTGCAAATAGTGGATGGCCAAGATACTATCAAAAAGTATAGCATCAAAAATAAAAAATACATTCGCGTGAACATTATTCATACTCCTATTAGGCTACTACTAACATCTTGAGCAACAGTGAATGGTGAATCTATATTATAATATCTTATTGTACTATCACTTCTACTTTTACATCTTTAATATAGCCATTAGAAGAGCAGATTGATGTATTACAACAAAATAAAAATCATCTTGTTCAGATTTCTGCTGGAATGCGTACACAATTTAAATGATTTATTTATGCTCTAAGAGAGTCTAACATGTCTAATACAACAGGCTCTCACCTGCATGGGTGTTAACCTCACTTGGACAATGTACAGTATTTTCACTATATACTATACAGACGATCATTTTCGAGGCACTGGATCAAATGGTGCTTTTCTAATCTCACTGATGAGACGCAGCAAAGCTAAAACCAGTCTGGAGTTAACCTCACTTGGACACTGTCCAGTATTTTCACTATATACTATACTGACGATCATTTTCGAAACACGATCAAATGGTGCATTTTAAATCTCACTGATGAGCCGCAGCAAAGCTAAAGCCAGTCTGGAGTTGTTTGTGTTCCCGCTCAGAGGGGGCTTGGCTTGGCAGTTCAGACTGGACAATATCATGAAACGTCTGTCACTTCATTAAGCAGCTGAAAAATGACAAATGTCTTTTACGAGTCCAGGCACAGTATTGCAGTTTTGGATTAGTTAAATACTATCCAAGCCAACCTGTAATGAATACAAACAACTCCTGACATGTATTTCTATGGCAGGACGGAGGCTCCGATTATGCTTACTCTATTTCTTTACTGAAAATACAGCAGCCAATCAGCACACAGTAAAGAAACAAAAAACTACAATACCCATGAACCCTGGGTAACCATAGAGTACACCAAACTATATAAAGTATCATAGAGGTCCGAACTTCCTCTTTCTTTGCTGCTGCCGCAGCCAGTTAAGTGCACGTTTCTTACTTCTTTCCTTAATAACGTTATATGGCTATTATTGTGATTTCATTGCGCTTCTTACCGCGCTTCCGCTGTTTCATCTGCAGTTGTGTGTTATCGGCTTCAGCCGGTCCGCTTTGTTTTCTGTGCGGTTCTTTTTTGGGGGAGCGTGTGTTCCCCTCCAGGTTACCGGCGCGCTCCTTGCAGCGCCGCTTGTTCAGTGGAGCGGGAGTCGGAAGGCAGAGGGACCACGCGCTTTGCTCGCGCGTCCCTCTACTGTGCAGGCTGCTGTCAGCGCGCATGCGCGACAGTGTTTATTGACATTTGGCTACGTCTCTGTCACGGAGCGCTTCTTGACCAGCTCTTGCCCACTGCCTGTCGACAGTTTGCCTTCGCCTATACCCCATTTAATGAGATAAGTGGGGTAGTAAATTCGTGCATAGGCTCTACCTAGAGTGGGTTCTCTGTGCAAGCCCTCCGTTTCTTGACCTGCTACGCTTCCTGGCTTGCTTTGGGGTTCCACTCCCCCTGAATTGGCCTTGGCTATTGAAATTTCTGTATCTTCCTCATTGTGAGCATTTTATAAGCAGTCTTTGTCGCCATGGGAGACTAGTATGAGGAGGAAGGTTATTACTATGATGAGGACGAGGCCTATGGCTCTGTGGATGATTTTATGGGTCAAGCTGTGTTTCAGGCAATTGCCCCTTTGAAGAGACACTTATCAGACTACGCCGCTCAACAGGGTTGGTTGCCTCAGTCTGCTGGGCGCACTAAGAAGTCTCCCAAGAATCCGCATCATTCTGATTTTGCGAGGCTGGCCAAATCTCTATCTTCTGCGCCTAAATCCGCAAAAGCCTCCAAATCTGGGCGTACCTCCCCCAGTTCTTCTGATGATGACACTTCTTCGTCGTCCTCTTCTGGTCAGGCGATTCCTCCTCCATCTAAAAAGGCACGCAAGGAGCATTATGTTGACACCCCTTCCACTCCCCAATTGTTAACCTTCGACCCTGCTGACATTATTCACACTAATTCTTCTTCCTGGTTACCCTCTCCTGAGGTGGCGGAGTATATTCAGAGTCATATCCAACAGCCCTTTGAGAAAGATGTGCGGGCACGTTTGCGCTCACAATGCCCACGTCCTGACCTGGCTGATAAACTGGCTGAGACTCCTGAGGTGGACCCTACCATGGTCACCAATATGAAAAAATACGCAAAAGACCCCAAGAAGGGTTTGGACAGGTCCTGGCGGTCCTGCCAGGATAAGATGTTAGATCTCCTTGGACCCTTGACTAAAATTCTTGATTTGGGCTTTCGAGCAAAGGAGTCCGGCGCACTTATCGATCCGGATGAATTGGTGGGTTGGTCGCCGAGGGCCATTTGCATTTTAGGAAATGCCAATTGTGCTCTTTCTAGTGAGCGTAGGCGCTCCATTTTGCTGAAATTGGACCCCAAACTCACTGACTTAGCCTCCTCTGAGTCGGGACCGATGGCACAGGGTTTGTTGTTCGGCTCACCCTTCCTAAAAGGGCTCACCAAATTTGTAGCCACGTTTAGTGGGCTGGACAAGGCTCAATCTAATTTACGTCGAGCTTTTCGCCCAGTTTTTGCAAAGGCCGGACGACGGGGACGCTCGTTCGGCCGTGGCTCTGATCAACCATCTCAGCGTGGTTTCAAGTCCCAAAGGGAAGGTGGCCAAGATTACAACACCGGCAAGTCAAACTTCTATCCCTCTTGGAAAGGAAGGGGACAATACAGGAAAGGCGGTTACAACGGTAACCAGGGAGGACGTCAGGATTCCTCAGCCTCAGGTGAGCTTGATTCTAGCTTCGGAAGTGCTGTTGGGGGGCAGATTGCGATTTTTTCTCCAAAATTGGCAATTCATCTCAAGCGATGCCTGGGTGTTGGAGACGGTGCAGGGTTACAAAATAGAATTTTACGGTCACCCTCACCAACATCTTCTGCCTTTGCCTCTTGTTTTTTCCCAACACGATCAGGAACTCATTTCCGCGGAGGTGATAGAGCGCGCGAGGTCACCCAGCCAATGATTCCGCCGTTTCCGGCTTCAGGGCCCATATACTTTCAATTCACACTATTCATTGACAGGGCGACTTCACGGGCTGCTACCAATTGTGTGTGTTCCCTACTGTTATTACTCAGTGTACCCGACTTACCATCCACCAACACGGGTACCTATGACATCAATGAATCAGGGGCCTAACTGTAAAAGGAAAGGCAGCAAATGCAAATTCAAATGACATTTAAAAATTTGCAAACATTCGTGACAAGAATTTTCAATTCTATTACGGACTAGGAGGCGAGGATTATGCTTTTCTCATTTCTTTAATGAAATGCTCAGCAGCCAATAAATGAACAAAAAACTACATCTCCCATGACCACTAGGGAGTAACCATAGAGTACAGCGTATAAAAGGTCAACACATTAGTCTGTCTTCCTCTTTCTTTGTGGGAAAATGTCCAAGTTAAAATAAAATCCTAAATACAACAGGAACAACAATTCCAAACAGGCCGCTGTCATCCAGAGGATCTTGAAAAAGGCAGCCGAAGAACCATGGGTCCAGAAACCAGGAGGAGCAACCGATTCCGCTGAGGAACAAACATCATCACTTCTGGTCTGAACCTGGAAAAAAGATACGAAGCCATAATATCCAAAGTAATATACTGAACCACAAGTCAGGGAGGGAGAACAAGGAATGAAATATTTGTAACTGCGTATATACAGTCATAATACAGTAGCATACAAATATGAAACACGGGTGGGATAATCCTCGCCTCCTAGTCCGTAATAGAATTGAAAATTCTTGTCACGAATGTTTGCAAATTTTTAATTCTATGTCAGGACAGGAGGCTCCGATTATGCTTTTTTAAAGCTGATCCACCACCACAGAAGCCACACTATCAATAGGCTTAAAATAAAACGTCTTAAACACAGAAGCAGATGACCAGTCTGCAGCCTTCATGATATCAAACAGAGTAACACCCATGGAATATGCTTTGGACGCCATCGCTCCACGCGCAGAATGTGCGCCAAACACAGAAACATCAATTCCTGCTTCAGACATAAGCCCCCGCACCCAGCGCGCCAAGGTAGCTGGAGAGACAGGACGAAAAGGCTTTTGTAATGCAATCAGAAGCTGACCCTGCATGTCTGAGCGCAAAGAAGCGGTACTCACCTCATAATCTTTCAGGCATTGAACCACACAAAGGTTGGGGTGAGAAGGAAAAGAAGGATAAGAAATAGAAGGCGTATTAGATTTGGTACGTCTGGAGAGACGAAAGGAAACTCCTTCAGGAGTGAAGCTGCGACCCGCCAGATCCAAAGCGTGTACGTCCGACACGCGCTTACAGGAGACCAAGCATAGCAACATAGTCAGTTTTGCCGATAGTTGCTTGCGAGATAAGGAAGCATTGGAAGGCCAGGCCTCCAAGAATCTGAGGACAACTGAAACATCCCACAAGGTAACATACTTAGGAGTGGGAGGTTTCGCAAAACGAACTCCTTTAAGTAATCTGGAAACAAAAGGATGTTCACCCGCGGGTTTCCCATCTATGTGGGCATGACCCGCCGAGATAGCTGACCTGAAACCGTTGATGGTCGAATAAGCCAGACCAGAGGTGGCTAAGGAGGCCAAGAAATTAACAATCATGCTGATATCTGCTGAAACGGGATCAACTTGTTGTTGTGAACACCAATCGCACCAACGCTTCCAAGATCCCTTATACCGTTTGTGAGTATTGGGAGCCCATGCCTCACTAAGGAGTTTGGAAGCGTCGCTTGAAAGGCCTGGGAGCGACCAGCGATCCCCGAGATCCTCCACGCGAGAAGGGGGAGGGAGCCTGAGAGGATCAGGGGATGGGGATCTCCGAGAGGGTCCAACAGGAGATTCCACAATGGGGGAAGGAGAAACGGTGGAGCTGAACACATTTCTAGAAGGACCGGAAACCACGCTTGAGCCCTCCAGAGAGGGGCAATCAGAATCAGATCCGTCTGAAATCGTTTGGAGTAGGCCAATACCCTGGGAATCATTAGAAATGGAGGGAAGGCATAGCAGAGGGTCGATGGCCACTGCTGGAGAAAGGCATCCGTGGCCAGAGCCTGCGGGTCCGGCCTCCAACTGTAAAAATGCGGAAGCTGCGCATTGAGGCGTGAGGCAAAGAGATCTAGGTGGCAAGGACCCCAACGCCGATGGAGAGCACGGAAGACCCGAGGATGCAGCCTCCAATCGCTGTAATCCCGGAGATGCCTGGAGTGCCAGTCCGCTACCTGATTGTGGCATCCCGGAAGATACTCCGCAATAACAGTGATCTTCTTCTGCAGACAGAAGTGCCAAAAATCTTTGGCGATCTCCGCCAGGACTTTGGACCTTGTCCCGCCCAGTTTGTTTACATAGCGGACTGCTGATATATTGTCCATCCGGAGAAGGACACAACAACTGGTCTGCAGGGGAGAAAAACATTTGATCGCAAAGGAACCCGCTAGAAGTTCCAGACAGTTGATATGTAGTGTCAATTCCTGAGGGGACCAACGACCCCCGGTCGAGACCGAGCCGCAACGGGCTCCCCAGCCCCACCGACTGGCATCGGATTCTATCACTAGATCCGGGGACACACCGAAGAGGGCTCGGCCGTTCCAGGCCTCCATGTGGTCCAACCACCACTGCATCTCCCACCGGACCTCCTCCGTAAGAGGAATCTGATCGGAATATCCGAGGCCTTTCCGGAGATGAAGAATTTTCAGGCGCTGCATTGCCCTGTAATGTAGGGGACCAGGAAATATCGCCTGAATGGACGACGCCAGCAGACCTACCACACGTGCCAACGACCTCAACGACACAGTCGGTCTGGAAATAACAGATGTCAACTCTCTCTTGATATAACGCATCTTTTGGTTGGGCAAGAGAAGTTGACAAGCTACCGAGTCGATCTGGAAACCCAGGAAATCGATACGTTGAGCTGGAACCAAAACCGATTTCTGAACATTGATTAGAAAACCCAGAGACTGCAAAAGAGTGATGGACAATTCCAGATGTTGAAGAAGTTTGCGTGGACAATCCGCCATAAGGAGGATATCGTCCAGATAAATAATCAACCTGACACCCAGCGACCGAAGATGTTCCACAACCGGTCTCAACAGCTTTGTGAAGCACCATGGTGCCGACGAAAGACCGAACGGGAGAACCTGATACTCGTACCAGACTCCCTGCCAAAGAAACTGGAGAAAACGGCGATGTGGTTTGTAAATTGGAACCGAGAGGTACGCATCTTTGAGGTCCAGACGGACCATCCAATCCCCTTCTCGAAGGAGATCCCTCAAGAGATGGATTCCCTCCATCTTGAAATGGCGATAGACGACGCCGCCGTTGAAGTCTTTCAGGTTGAGAACAAGGCGAGCACCGCCCCCTTTTTTCTCGACCAGAAAGACAGAGCTGGCAAAACCCTTTGGATGACGGGTGGTTGGAACAACCGCCCCCTTCTTGAGGAGAGAGTCTATCTCCTCGGAGAGACAAACCTGATCCTGAAGAGAAAAACGTAGACAAGGAGGGGGACAAGTCTGATGCATCGGGTGATAGAATTCTATTCTGAACCCTTGAACAGTTTGTAGCACCCAAGCATCGCCGGAGAGCATGCGCCAATTCTGCAGGAAAAACTGAATGCGACCCCCCAACATCACATCGCATGCACGAATCAGGCTCACCTGTAGAGTGGGAATCCTGGTATTGTCCCTGATGACCACCGGAACGTCCTTTGCCGTACTGGCCTTTTCCTTTTCTGGAAGGATAAAAGTTGGCCCTCGATGAATAGCCTGCGTCGTAGGAGCCTCTGTGCTGAGAGGAATTGCCTCTCTGGGACTGATTGGCAGAACCACGGCCGAACGAGCGTCCCCTACCTCGTCCGGCCTTTCCAAAAACCGGGCGCATGGCTCGCCGCAAGGAGGCCTGCGCCTTGTCGATGCCACTGAAGGTGGATACAAAGCGCGTGAGTTCCTTAAGGAATGGCTGACCAAACAGGAGGCCGTCCGCCTCAGGGCCCGACTCAGAAGTGGCTAATTCAGAGAGTCTAGGGTCAAGCTTCAACAAGATGGACCTGCGACGTTCCGCAGACATTGCACAATTTGCATTACCCAAGTGGCAAATCGCCCGTTGCGCCCATTCGATCATCTCCTTGGGGTTCACAAGGGCAGAAGCTTCTTGTGCTCTGTAACCTAGGTCCAAAATCTTAGTGAGAGGCCCAAGCAGGTCTAACAACTTGTCTTGGCAAGACCGCCAAGATCTATCAAGGCCCTTCTTCGGGTCCTTGGCATATTTTTTCAAATACGTGACCATCATAGGGTCAACGTCCGGTGTCTCAGCCAAATGGGCAGACAAATCCGGCCTCGGGCACTCTGAGCGCAACCGGGCACGAACTGAAGCCTCAAAAGGCTGGCGGTATGCGCCTCAATGTAGGCAGCTACAGCTGGAGAAGGCACCCAAGAGGAAGAGTTCGGGTGCATGATGTCTGCAGGCTCGAAATTGAGCACCGGAGGACGCTCGGGAGCGTCTACAAAATGTTCTTTACAGACCCGTTTTTTAGGTGGAGGAGAAACATGGTCTGAAGATGCGGAAGATAGCACATTGTCCGAATCAGCATCGTGAAGACAAGCAGTTGAGGATGGCGCAGATGCCAAACTTTTCGCCAGACGCTGAAAGTCAGACTTGTGAGGGTTAACAGGCGACTTCGCCGTCTTCTTGGAAGCAGGCAACCAGCCCTGCTGCTGTGCATAAAGGTTGAGATGACGCTTCAAAGGATTGATAGCACGTACTAGTGCTTTGTTAACAGACAGTTGAACACCCTTGTCTAATTGTTCAACTAAATCCTGTTCCAAGGAGCCTTCCTCCTCATCAGCATAATAGTAGTCGTCTTCAGCGTCATCAAAATAGTCAGCCATTCTACACCAAGGTAGAGGTAAAATGCCCACAAGACGACTAGAACAATATGGAGTGTTGACAAAAAACACAAGTCAAGGGGGAGTGTTGAGACCCCAAAGCAGGCTTGGAAGAAGCAGGAATAAACCTGACTCGACAAAGAATTAAAATGTGGAGGGAGCCAAAGCCTGCACCAAATAGAACACTCTAGGCAGAGCCTATGCTTCGAAAAAACAACCCAAGTCCTCAAAGACCTCGGTGTCTGACGGGGTTAACTCCGGTGAAAAGGCCGTGGGCAAGACGTCAAACGCCGTCACTCAACCAGCTGAGGAAACACCAACAACCGGAAATGGGACAGCGCGCATGCGCGACTGTCGCCTGCCACCGAAGACCGCCGCAAGAGCGCTCGCGCTCCAAAGCAAAACGGAACCCCTGCTCCCGCTCCACTAACAGCGCGCGAGCAGCTAGGAAGCGCTCGTGCAAGGAAAAACGGAGGTGAGGCACACGCTCCGACAACAAAGCAAACTGCACGCCGGCAGCGGACACAACACGCGCGACGAGTGAACGGAGACAGAGCCCCAGGCGCGCGACCACAAAGCGCTAAGGCAAAGCACAAAGCAAATAGTAAGCAACAATGCGCCAAGTCAATAAACAGTAACAATATGCAAGAGAGTAAATATAATGCACTTAACTGGCTGCGGAGCAGCAAAGAAAGAGGAAGACAGACTAATGTGTTGACCTTTTATACGCTGTACTCTATGGTTACTCCCTAGTGGTCATGGGAGATGTAGTTTTTTGTTCATTCATTGGCTGCTGAGCATTTCATTAAAGAAATGAGAAAAGCATAATCGGAGCCTCCTGTCCTGACATAGAATCAATATTGTTTAAATGACCACGGACAACTGGAAGTTTTAAAATGTTTATCTAAAGTTCGTTATTTTCATTCATGAGATATACAAGAATAAGGCATTCAATAACTAGGATAGTGTAAATGATATAACTATAGAGAAATAAAGACAGGGTAATCATCGAAATACTGTTATGAAATGCAAATGAGAAAAATACTACACAATCTCAGAAATGTTTAAGCATGGGCAAACTATGCATGGGTAACTATAGGAGGGCCTATAAAGAGTAACACGCTAAGCTTAAAGTGAAGGGACCTTTAAACAGTCTAGGTAAGGAGGTTCTAGACCATATCAGGAAATGACAAACTGCAATACAAAATATAATTTCTAACAGGTGAGGTGACATAGGAACACGTTTACTAGAAAATTATGCAAATGACTTTCAACAGTTTTCGGCAAAAAGCATGGAAAATCAACATATGCAAAGGTATGTCTTTATTAAAGCAAAAGGTAGAAATATAGAAAGGTGCAAGTTTAAAGAACTTAGAGCAGTATTTACCTAGACTGGTGTGGAAACCAAACCCTGGCCACGGGTCAGTTAAGGACAGGAAACCCTCAAGGAAGGATACCCCTCAAAGGACAGCAGGTGCAGAATGGACACCCCGGACAGGACAGGATACCCTCAGATTAGGAATCAGGACAGGACCTCAGGACAGGACAGCAAACCCTCAGGACAGGACCGCTCAGGACAGGACCACACCCGCAGTTTGGAAGCAACGCCTGCGTTCCACCCTCTCTGCAGCTATCGATCAAGACCCCGATTGGGTCAGCGAACTCCCAGCAAAGTGCTTCACCAGCACTTTAAGGTTCAGTAAAACCTTAGTCTATGGTCAATTTCGGACAGAGTGCTCCGCAGCTCTCTGTATCTTCAGTCACCTATTGAGTACGATGGGTCAGTGACAGGTCAGCTAAACCAGACAAGTCGGACAATTTCCCTAGGTGAACCCAGGGTAGATATACTCTTTTGGGACGGTGTACCACCCCCCAATGTTGCAAAGTGTCAGAATCCCTCAATTTGGATTGGTCCTAAGATAGGATTTGGGTAACACACCAATCAGAATAGAAGATTTGTATGCCTACTTTATATATTTGGGTACCGCCTAGCAAGATTGGGGTTCCCATGAGAAACTGTGCAGAAATACGAGTGACAATTAACATTGTAACACATGAGGAGCAACATTCTCCGTTCTCGTAGCGCAGAGGTGGCTTTCCCAGGCACATCTTGACTGTGGCTGCCAGCTGGCTGAGTTCCACTGTCCAAAGTTGCCACCTTTCAGTATTCTCTGGGCATGCGCAGAAGAGACCGTCAATATGGCTCCCAATCAGTTTGGACCCCCATTCCCCGCGGTACATGAAAAGTAAGCGAGAACAAATTAATACACAAACATAACGTTATGAAATCACATCACAGGATTGTACTTTCAACTTATCATCATAAAATATACTTATGCAGTCTAAATGTTAGCTACATGGATACAGGCACAAGAGCAGTGGCACGAGCAGTACCACATGATGGGCACAGCTATGTATTACGCATGCGCATAAATTTCCCTCCACTTCTGCAGACGCGTCAGGACACGTGAGTGTGGCTGACGCATGCGCAGTAACTAAAATACAAGCGGCGGCCATTTTAAAATGACTCGAGTAAATTATTTTAGTAAAACACATGTGCAAGCTTCATGATCCTTATTCAAACTTAATATAAATGTTAGTAAGACGTACACTTATTACCTTGTTACACATAAATGAGGCTCATGACTTCGGCAAGTCGCAAAATATGCGAAGCTTTGCTTCATCAATCCCCTCTTTGATGATATTTACTATCATCACAAAATAAATGGAACCAGATGCCAACTTTCTTTCACACTTTATACAGCTCTATCTCTTCCAGCAATCGCTCCAACTTCTCTCTTTCAGTTCTGGTAGGGTGAGAAGTCTTCACCTTTTTGTATATCTGATCATTCACTTCTTCCAATTCGATCTCATCCACACTCCGTTTCAACCCTCTTGCATTTACCTCGTGCTTTTTGGTGCGCTTGCGGCATTTACAACAAACAAATATGAAAAATAGAATGAGACCTATAATTCCAATTGGCATCAGTACTTTAAACAATAAGCTTTTACCTACACTAGCAAGCCAATGACCTACATTTGAGAGACCATCTACCAGTCTCTTCCATGCACTATCAACCTCGAGTGGTTTGAGTTCCTTTGCCAAATTAGTAATGTTTTTCACATATCTTTTGATCTGTACACTTTTATCCGGAATATAAGTGCAACAATGTTGCGCCTTCAACATCCGGCAGACTCCGCCCTCTTTCGCTAATAAGGTGTCAAGAGCAAGTCGATTCTGCAAAACCATTGATCTGATCGCAACCATTTCAGTATTGACCAGCAGAAATCCATGAGCTGTTTCAGTAGACAATACATCCACTATAGTGGACAATTTGCAAATTCTGTGAGTGTTCAGAACCACTCCCACTCCAGGTATCAGTGCACTAAAAATACTACCCATAATTTCACCTATACTTTCTCTTTTACTACGCATTAAGCCATTAGTATTTTCATTGCTTCCAGCAACTCCATTCACATGGTATATTTTCGGGAAGACAATGCCAAAATAGCAACTTCCATACCAGTGATCCGGCAATTTGAAATAAGCCTTGTCCCCACAAATATAATAAATTCCAGGAAACACAGGCTCTGACCCATTTTTGAAACCCCAACCTCCAATTACCTTGTAATTATGTTTGCATTCACTGGAACCAATGAAAATGTTATTATAATAGCTAGTCTTCTCGCGGTGAAGACATAGCTTGCCTTTCTTTTCAAAATCCAGCAACAGAGCAGGACCCGCCCCACCAGATGAGGTGCCTTCCATGTTCTCTGCCCATCTTGGCTTTTTCTGACTTTCGTCATTAGCCTTCTTTTGTATTTTAATTCTCCTTTTCTCTGCCATGTTCAGGAACATCTTTTCCTGCTCGCGCAAAGAACAAGTCAAGTTATCTCTGTGTGCATCAGCTATGTCAATGTTACCTATAGTCAGAAAGTAGTCTCCCATATATCTTATTGTGTCACTTTTGGTATGTACAGGATTCAAGTTCCCACGTATAGGAAGTTCAGAAAAGATCACGTCATTGTTAGAGTAATAGTACTGTAACGGTCCCCTTTTGTAAAATAAACTAGCTAAAATGCTACAGGAGATTCCATATGTCAGCGGCAAGTGATGGTATGTCACGCCTTCAGCTACAGAAGTGGGTAGCTTCATGCAGACATAGCAATCTTCAATTTCCATAGTCTCTACATAGTGTATTAACAAGTTTGCGAAAACATTTAAGTGTGTCTTGTTCTTAACTCCATGATAATGTAGTCCTCCCTCATCTGATGCTTCTAAGTCCTGTTTTGTTTGTCTCAGTGCTCTCTCATGTCTTGCTACACTCTGTGTTGTCAGCTCCTCACTGTCAGTATTTACAATTTCAGTAGGGACAATGTTAGTATCTTTACTCACAGCAAAGGGAATGAAAATTGTTAGTCCTATCCAAAGCAATATCAGGACAACTATACTACAGACACATACCTTGCAGCATGTTTTGCAACAGCTGCGACTAGGTCTACCACTCACGTTTGAATCAGACATTTTGGCTCAGGAGAAGTTTCTCGACCCCTCTTTGTGACTTTACACGAGTATCTTACTTTGTGCAAATTCACGGTGGCTCGTCTTCTTCTTCGTCAGAGTACTCAGGGACAGGCTCTCCGTCGCTTACGTCAGTTATATCAAGATCTTCAAGTTCTTCCAACACAAGTGTCCATTCAGGTGACTTGTACTTTTTGTTTTGTCTTTTTATTCGATCACTCCTTCTGTTGGAAGTATCCTCTTGTTGTTTAGCTATGCGTGCACTTCTCCTTTCTTCTGCACGTTTTTCTTCTACCGTCTTTATCCTTAGTCTTAGCATCTTTACGAATCTTGGTTCAAGATGCTTTCTTTTCTTAAGTCTTTTAGTTGGTACCTGGACTTCGTTTTCTTCTCTTGCCCTTTTGTTTTCATTTACTGTTGGTAATTCTGTTTCAGTTTCTTCTTCTTCTATCTGACTAACACCAGGGCTCGCATCTATTTCTTCTGCCTGGTTACTAATCTGGCCTTGTTCAGGTAAATTTTGCTCTCCAAGTGTCTCTGATTCTGTTTCCTGAACACTTTCTTCCGGCACTATCTGATCCTGTTCAAGCACTTCGATCTCTTGATTTTCTTCTGCTCGAACTATTACACTATATCTAGTCTGTCCCTTCCCGATATCAGGAGTCAGTGGAGGAGTATCAAACACTTGCTCTGTATCCTGCACTTGTTCAGTATCGGGCACTTGTTCAGTCTTATTCACTTGTTCTGTATCAATCACGTGCTCTGTCCCTGTCTGACCTTCTCCTTCCTCAGTTTTGATGTGAATCTCAAGATTCTGAGGTTCTTCGCCTGTGCCTTGCTTTTCCTCACTAGTCCACTCTCTACCTTCTTGTAGTCGCTCCCTTGTTCGAATGGGATCTTCAGTGAGATCAATCAATGGAATCCACTCTTCTGGCCATATGCTTGGCAGCTCGTCTTCAGCTACTTCTGGCTCAGCTTCTTGGACCCCTTCAGCAGGCTGGACTCTTGGTAGTTCGTCATCAACTATTCTTGGGCCGACATCTGCTGATTCTACAGCTCGACTGGTACTGGGCTATACGTCGTCAGCTACTTCTGGTCTGGCTCCTGCAGAGTCCTCTGCTGGACGCACTTCTGCTTCAGGCTCCTCGTCTGGTGGTACCTTCTGGGTGTGGCTGGCGTGTACCCAGCGTGGAACTCCAGCACACTTTACTGCTGTGGTAGTTACCAAGATCACCTGACGTTTTTCTCCCCACCTTGGCTCCAGGCAGGTCTTCCGAGTGTGCTTCTTTATCTTCACCCAGTCCCCTGGGACCAGTTTGTGGAGAGGAGTCGTTGGATTGAGGATGGCGTCTTCTCCGATCTGGCGAGAGATAGAACGCACTTGGTCACCCAATCTCTTGCAGTATTCAAGCACCAAATCATCAGTAATACTCAACAGTTTGCTTCCTGGTACCCATGCTTGTCTCATCACTCTTCCCATAATGATTTCATGGGGACTTAGGCCTGTTTTGCGATCAGGAACACTTCTCAGTCCCATCAGGACCAGGGGCAGGGCCTTCACCCAGGTCAATTTAGATGCATCACACAGTTTCGCTAGTCTGTTTTTGATAGTTCCATTTATTTGTTCCACTACTCCAGAAGCCTCTGGACGGTAGGCACAGTGAAGCTTTTGGGCAATTCCAAAGGCCTTACAGAGTTCGTCGATCACTGCATTCTGAAAATGTGAGCCTTGATCTGATTCAATAGTGACTGGCACCCCGAACCTAGGTATCAGTTCTTTTAGTAAACACTTAGCTACTGTCTTTGCGTCATTTTGGGGAGTAGGGAAAGCTTCCACCCACTTGGAAAATAAACAGACCATGACAAGGACATATCTTTTCCCTTCACAACGGGGCATGGTGATGAAATCAACCTGTATTCTTACAAAGGGACCCCCGGACCTCCCAATTTTTTTCCAGTTCCACCAAAGTTTTCTTTCCTGGGTTCATCTTTTGACATGACAGGCACCTCTGGCAGAGGGATTCTGCTACTTTCCTGAACTTTTTACTGTACCAAGTCTGTTGGAACACTAGAATCATGGCATCCCTACCAATGTGTGACCCTTCATGTATCAACCTCGCCATTGTGCTAAGTAAGTGTCTAGGTAACACAGGCATACCAGTTGGACCTAAGATGACACCATCCACACGCCTTGGTCGACACCCATCGTCCTTCCACTTCTCTCTTTCTTGCCAAGGTGCCGCCTGCTGCCACTCTTTCACTTCATCCCATGTAGGCACTTCTTCAAACACCTGAAGTTGGCAGCTGGTTCCTGGCCCCCCTCGTTTCGGATTTACGATATACCGATCTCTGGCGCACCATTGGGCCACTCGATCAGCATAATCGTTTCCCAGTGATACCTTGTCCATGCTCTTCTTATGAGCAGCACATTTTACCACTGCCAGTTCCTTTGGTAACTGGATTGCCTCTAAAAGGTCTTGAATAACCTTTCCATTGCGAATAGGGGTACCTGATGAAGTCAGGAACTCCCTCTGTAGCCACAATTGGCCAAAGTCATGCACGACCCCATAACAGTACTGACTGTCAGTATACACTGTTATGGGTAGGTTCTTCCCAATTTGGCAAGCTTTTATCATAGCAATCAATTCGGCTACTTGTGCAGACTTGATGTGATATAGATAACCTGCTTCCTCGATTTTCTCTAGGGACACTACTGCATAGGCAGCACTCAGGCCTCCTTGTTCATGCCTTAGACATGAACCATCTACAAATAGTTCTTTATCATGCACAGGCAATGGCGTTTCTTTTATGTCTGGGCGTGGCTTGGTATTGAATTCTGTTAGATCAATACAATCATGTTCATCATCCACCCCCCCTTCCATATCCTTTGGGTCAGGGAGTAAGGTGGCTGGGTTCAGAATACTGCACCTAACAATGTTTACATTTGCAGCACCCACAAGAATCCTCTCATATTTAGTCAGCCGACTAGGGGTGAGATACTGAGTTTTTGTTCTGGTCAACAAAATTACCACTCCATGTGGGACATACACAGTTACCGGATGTCCCATGACAATTGACTCACTCTGTTCTAAACTGGCACAGGTAGCAGCTACTGCTTTCAGACAACCAGGTAATCCAGCAGCCACTGGATCCAAGGTGGCAGAGAAATATGCCACAGGCCTTCTGGTTGTGCCATGTTCTTGAGTTAGGACAGACAACGCGCAATTATCGCGAGTGTCACAGAATAGGGCAAACTCTTTGGAATAGTCTGGCATTCCCAATGCAGGGGCTGTGCACAGACAATTTCGCAGTTTGGTGAAGGCTGTTAAGCTTTCATCATCCCATTCTACAATCTCGGGTGTTCCTCTCTTGGTCATTTTTATCAAGGGTCTGGCTAGGACTGCAAATCCCAGAATCCACTGCCTGCAGTATCCTATCACACCCAGGAACATTCTGATCTCTTTTTGAGTACGGGGTAACTGCATCTTTTGAATTATCCTCACTCTTTCCGATGTCACTTTTCTGACACCTTTTTCTATCTGGTGCCCCAGATATTTCACCGATTTTGCACAATACTGTAACTTGTCAGGGGACACTTTATGTCCCTTTTCACACAGGTGATTCAGTAGGGCAATAGTGTCAATCACACAATCCTTATGACTTTTAGACGCCACCAAGAGGTCGTCTATATATTGCACTAAGACAGAGTTCCCAGGTAGGACTAAAGTTTCCAAACATTTTTTCAAGATCTGATTAAAGATAGAGGGGCTCTCTGTATACCCTTGAGGGACCCGGTTCCAGCAATACACGTGACCCTCGAAGGCAAATGAGAAAAGAAATTTGCTATCTGGATGCAAAGGAATGGAAAAGAATGCATGACACAAGTCTATCACAGTGAACCACTCAGCATCCCAGGGAATCTGATACAGAATCACTGCTGGGTTCGGGACAATAGGGCAACAGGGAACTACTATTTTGTTGACTTTTCGTAGATCCTGTACTACTCTGTACTTGCCACTAGGCTTCTTGATACCCATAATCGGAGAGTTACATGGGCTACTCATTACCTCCTGTATGATGTTTCCTTCTAGCAATTTCTGTATTTCCACAGCGACACCAGCTTTCACTTCTGCATTCATTCTGTAGGGTTTAGTATTAGGGTATACTGCATTGTCCTTTATTGCTATCTGTATGGGGTCCACATTTTTCATTAACCCTACATCTTTCCCAGTAAAGTCCCACACCTCTGGCTTCACTGCTTCTTGGAGTTCTTGGGGTAAATCCTGCATGGTCATTCGTTTAATTTCCGAGTCAGGGCGGACTAACATTAATTTATAAATGCCGTCTTCATCTGGGGTCTGAATTTCAACACCCTTTGGTGTGCAAAAGATGGTACAGTTCATTTTGCACAGCAAATCACGTCCCAGTAAGTTTACCGGACTGGTGTCACAAACGACAAATCTATGCATTTCCTTAAAGTTTCCAATTGAGATTTCCATGGGCTTGGTAACAGGAGTACTAATCAATTGATTAGATACACCCACTACTTGGATGGCTTCTCCCGAGAGGGGTAGGTTTGGAACGTCCACTGTTCTCACAGTAGAACGGGTAGCGCCAGTATCCAACAGAAAGGTGACATCATTTCCGTCAACCTTTCCTTCAATGTATGGTCCGGACTGGTCTACCGGCAAGGAGGCGCCAAGTACGCACTCCTCGTCCTCCCCTCTCAGGCCCCGTCAGTACTGGTCATCACAAAGGAAGGTATCATTTAAAAGATACTGCGAAGTTGCTGCATTTCTGTTCTCATTGCTTTCCCATACTTCTATCTCATCTCCCTCTGCCTGTTTTCCCCTGTACACTTGCTTTGGTGCTCGGGGCACCTGAACTGTTTTTACCTGTGGTTGAGTCTTTCTCGGTCTCTCTTTCTGCGTCTGTGGAGTTAAATCAGGAGTTTTAGTATTATCTTCGGGCAAGTAAGGACAGACACTCGTTACGCCAGTGCCCAATTTCGCCGCACTGATGGCAGGGAAATTTCTTCATAGCCTCCTCCCTGCTCATTTTGGGCCGGGGCTTGCCCCCTCCCCCTCCCCCAGGGCCTTCGTTCTTAGCATTTTTGACCATGTTACTCAACTGCTTTTCCTGCTGTTCTGCGAGCTTCACCTGAGCCCACATCACTTTCTCCTTGAGAGCCTTTTTCTTTTCTGCCATTTCGTCCTCGCAGTACTTTGCGTACCGCAGGACCTCGTCTACCTTTTTGGAGTGCCAACAGATTTTGTTATCTTTTATCCACTGTCAAATTTCAGGTCTTAAACCGTTTACAAACCTGTAAATGAAGTGCGTCATGTCCTTCATCTCGATGTTATCTATACCACTGTATGTTTTAAACACCTGTAACAGCCTCTCATAATAGGAGTGCACTGTCTCCTCTCTTTCCTGCGTTGTTCTATCTATCCTGGTCCAATCAGTTTCCTTTGCTGGGACCTTTAGTTTCAGATGCTGAATTACTTGCTCATATTTTCTCATCACTTCTTTCGATGGTTCCCCGGTTTTCTCATCTCTCGGGTATTCCTCACTAGGCCAGGCTATGGCTATTTTACACTCGGTCCATAGATCGACCGGGACCACAATGTCAAAAAACCCATCCAGATCTTTCCATAGGCATTTCTGCACCTTTACAAACCTTTCCACTTGCCGGTACCATTCAACTGGCTTCTCACGCAGTTTCGGGAAATCGTTAGTAAAGGACACAATATCCTGTCTGGACCATGGAACGTGCACATACCTCCCACCGGGTACCTCGCGCATGGGGCATAAAGTTTCGGGCTTGTCTACCTCTCTCAAAGGGAACTCAGGGGTTGCTTGTCTGGATCGGGCCTCATCTCTCTTATGTGCCCACCTCGTTTTCCACTTTTCCACGTCTCCCCATTTTTGCAAAACTGCAAGCAACTCTTTAATCTGCAACTTTCTTCCTGACACATTCAAATTTTCTAAATCCTTGTCTGAGAACTCAGCTCGGTATGGTTTCTGCAAGGGCTTTGATCTGGATATATCTAGTCCCATACTAGCTGCGGTGTCAGTCAGTTTCTCGTGGAGCACCCTAGTACTCCTGGTAAGACTTTTACACATAAACAGCAACTCTTCTTCAGAATAGGTGTTCAGTCTGTCTAGCCCCACATTTCCTGCCATTAATTCCTCTATTTCTACTCTCAGTTTGTAGAGGTCTAAAGGTTTCGTTTGCGGAGCCTGTTTTTCTAATTCCCGACTCCAATTTTCAATTTCTTCCCGCGTTACCAAAGAGACACTCCTGGTACCCGTTGCTGATTCTAATTTAATTTCTTTCGTATCAAAAGGATTATTCCTCTTCTGCACTCCCTTCCCTGTTTGTTTGTTTGGCAGGTCCAAGAACACAACTTCGGACTCGCACTCACTGGACTGATCGTCTATCAATAGGGGCTCTTGCCTCGGCGGGGCCATTATCGGGTTCATAACCGGAGGGTTTAGACTTCCTTGACTATTCCCGTACAACGGAACCATGGGTCCGATTGTTACCGGAATAGTCAAAGCTTCAGGACTGGTATTTAACTGGGAAATTTTCTGAATTATTTCTGACCTCTGTCTAGCTATGACCTCTTGCTCCCTTTCATCTAATACTCTTCCTAAAGTTCGGTCAGGTATCATCTGTGGGGTCAGTTGAGGCGTAAAACTCGGGGCAGTAGGATGCGTTTCACTTGGTCCCCCACCATAATTTGGTTTCGGGAACAAAGTTCCGGTCCCAAACGACCTGCGCTCCTCCCCATATGGAGGCTGCAAAAAGGGCACTCCTGAACTTAATGGTTTCTCTTCGTTTTCATAAAGGGGTCTGGGGTAAAAGAGCTTTTCACAGGAATATTTTTCCTCCGGGTTCACGGGCATACTGGGATATATATTTCGTACCTCTGGGGGCTCGGGCTTCTCAAAATAGGGCAATACCTGGCCCCCTCCCCCCCTACATAGGGATCTGTCCTCCTCCTTAATAGATGGACGTTGGGCAATTTCTCCTGTACTGGAAGGTCGGGCTCCATCATTATAAGGTGGCGGACTTCTCGTAAAAATGTCATCTAAAAATTCATCGTCTGACTCCCCAGGAGCTCCCCAATGCTTACTCTTTTCTGTCCTTTTCTCTCCCCCAGAAGGGTTACCTGCTGGCATCATGGGAAACAGACCTTCAACAATCATGCTCTGCCTCCACTGTTTCATCCTCTTATCCCTGGTCTCTTGTTTCAGCCTGGGGTACCACTTGGTCAGACCTTTGTCCATACGGGGTTTCTCTCTTTCAAAAGCCCATTCCTCTAATGCCTCATACTGCGTTAGTCTCGGTCTGGGATGCAATTCATTCATGCGGGTTCTTAAATTAAATAAAATTCTGCCATTGAAAGTGCCGTCTAACGGAAAAGCCAATACTCCGTCATCTTTTGTGTACTTCACCCAATTCTCCAACCACACACAGGTGTTGTACCCTCGGTCAAACATCATGAATGAGGCAGGAGTATTCGGTGGCGGGACAATAACGCCTTCCCTAGATTTAATCGGTTTGTCCGTTTTGAAATAATTCTTTACCCTACTTACAAGGGACATCTTTCTCTTTCCTCCGTACATAATATCGTATCTATTGGCTTTCCACTGATCCCTTTCAAACCCTTGGTTTCTCGGATCGGGTCTAGTCTCTGGACAATACGAGTGCCACATACGATTTCTACGCTTAATTCTGTTTACAAAATCACCTCCAATCAGAACGCGTCTTGCAATTCCGTGCAACCAATGAGGTGCGCGCGTTCAAATAATTTCGGCCAATGGGTGCGCGGCCCCTTCGTGAGACAGTTCTCACTCCTCGGCGCTTCACCCCTCCTTTACAATTTCAGCCCCGCTACCCGCCCGCTGTTTCTACCAATCCCAGCGCGGCACGGAGTGACGTCAGAGACGCTTCGCGGCTGACTCCCTCCCTTCACAAGGTAACGGAAACTTTCTTTCTTTCTAAAGTGCTCAGTGCTTGGTTATTTAACAACAAATACACATTCGCCACAGTGCTCAAGTGTCTAGACAGGAACGCTTTGTTTTACTGCAAGTAAACTACTCCATTTACTTTTCACACGCTGCGGGTAGATCTCTTCCGCCTACCCTTCACTTTAGCATCAGTGAACCTGTTATTCCCCTAAACTCATCCACTTCTTTCCGGGATATGTTCCGAGTCTAAGGTTTCCCAGCGGACCCCTTTGCTGTCACCCAAGCTCCGAGGAACCTGCTACTTTTCCGATGTGACCCTTACCAGGTTACGCCACTATGGGAATTTTGCCAATGAACCTCGTTACTGACATTTATTCACACATGTATTCAGAAAACCCTAGTTAGTGCTTCCCGGTTATCCTAACCTGCACCTAACTTTCCTTAAGCCTGTGACCTCAGGACAATGGATTCTATTCACCACTTGCCCTTTCAATTCCCCGGGGAGTTCGGACAACACAAAACTAAACGGTTGACAAACGCATGGATTAATACATATAACAATATAAGAACAAGAATAATAATGAAAAAACAGTTCATTGATTTCAGCAGCGTATTCACAAGAGAGTGATCAGTCCCCTCGGAACAGCCGCTCTTATAGCAGCATTAATGTACTAGCAGCTTCCGACTTAACTAGTCTAACTAATCCTGCCTAACCTTTAGCTAGTCCCTAACCATCCTCTGATCTACCAGAAAACTGATAGAGCGCGCGAGGTCACCCAGCCAATGATTCCGCCGTTTCCGGCTTCAGGGCCCATATACTTTCAATTCACACTATTCATTGACAGGGCGACTTCACGGGCTGCTACCAATTGTGTGTGTTCCCTACTGTTATTACTCAGTGTACCCGACTTACCATCCACCAACACGGGTACCTATGACATCAATGAATCAGGGGCCTAACTGTAAAAGGAAAGGCAGCAAATGCAAATTCAAATGACATTCAATATTGTTTAAATGACCACGGACAACTGGAAGTTTTAAAATGTTTATCTAAAGTTCGTTATTTTCATTCATGAGATATACAAGAATAAGGCATTCAATAACTAGGATAGTGTAAATGATATAACTATAGAGAAATAAAGACAGGGTAATCATCGAAATACTGTTATGAAATGCAAATGAGAAAAATACTACACAATCTCAGAAATGTTTAAGCATGGGCAAACTATGCATGGGTAACTATAGGAGGGCCTATAAAGAGTAACACGCTAAGCTTAAAGTGAAGGGACCTTTAAACAGTCTAGGTAAGGAGGTTCTAGACCATATCAGGAAATGACAAACTGCAATACAAAATATAATTTCTAACAGGTGAGGTGACATAGGAACACGTTTACTAGAAAATTATGCAAATGACTTTCAACAGTTTTCGGCAAAAAGCATGGAAAATCAACATATGCAAAGGTATGTCTTTATTAAAGCAAAAGGTAGAAATATAGAAAGGTGCAAGTTTAAAGAACTTAGAGCAGTATTTACCTAGACTGGTGTGGAAACCAAACCCTGGCCACGGGTCAGTTAAGGACAGGAAACCCTCAAGGAAGGATACCCCTCAAAGGACAGCAGGTGCAGAATGGACACCCCGGACAGGACAGGATACCCTCAGATTAGGAATCAGGACAGGACCTCAGGACAGGACAGCAAACCCTCAGGACAGGACCGCTCAGGACAGGACCACACCCGCAGTTTGGAAGCAACGCCTGCGTTCCACCCTCTCTGCAGCTATCGATCAAGACCCCGATTGGGTCAGCGAACTCCCAGCAAAGTGCTTCACCAGCACTTTAAGGTTCAGTAAAACCTTAGTCTATGGTCAATTTCGGACAGAGTGCTCCACAGCTCTCTGTATCTTCAGTCACCTATTGAGTACGATGGGTCAGTGACAGGTCAGCTAAACCAGACAAGTCGGACAATTTCCCTAGGTGAACCCAGGGTAGATATACTCTTTTGGGACGGTGTACCACCCCCCAATGTTGCAAAGTGTCAGAATCCCTCAATTTGGATTGGTCCTAAGATAGGATTTGGGTAACACACCAATCAGAATAGAAGATTTGTATGCCTACTTTACATATTTGGGTACCGCCTAGCAAGATTGGGGTTCCCATGAGAAACTGTGCAGAAATACGAGTGACAATTAACATTGTAACACATGAGGAGCAACATTCTCCGTTCTCGTAGCGCAGAGGTGGCTTTCCCAGGCACATCTTGACTGTGGCTGCCAGCTGGCTGAGTTCCACTGTCCAAAGTTGCCACCTTTCAGTATTCTCTGGGCATGCGCAGAAGAGACCGTCAATATGGCTCCCAATCAGTTTGGACCCCCATTCCCCGCGGTACATGAAAAGTAAGCGAGAACAAATTAATACACAAACATAACGTTATGAAATCACATCACAGGATTGTACTTTCAACTTATCATCATAAAATATACTTATGCAGTCTAAATGTTAGCTACATGGATACAGGCACAAGAGCAGTGGCACGAGCAGTACCACATGATGGGCACAGCTATGTATTACGCATGCGCATAAATTTCCCTCCACTTCTGCAGACGCGTCAGGACACGTGAGTGTGGCTGACGCATGCGCAGTAACTAAAATACAAGCGGCGGCCATTTTAAAATGACTCGAGTAAATTATTTTAGTAAAACACATGTGCAAGCTTCATGATCCTTATTCAAACTTAATATAAATGTTAGTAAGACGTACACTTATTACCTTGTTACACATAAATGAGGCTCATGACTTCGGCAAGTCGCAAAATATGCGAAGCTTTGCTTCATCAGAGGTCGCTTCTCTTCTGGCCAAAGGGGCCGTCGATCCTACGAGCCTTCATCCTCAAAGGTTCGTGAGCAATGTGTTTCTGGTGGAGAAAAAGGGTGGCGGTGCGCGCCTGGTCCTCAATCTACGGGAATTCAACGGCAGGGTTGTTTACCGTCATTTCAAGATGGAGGGCATCCATCTTCTGAGAGATCTTCTTCGGGAAGGGGACTGGATGGTCCGACTGGGTCTGAAGGATGCTTACCTGTCGGTACCGATTTTCGGACCTCATCGGCGCTTCCTTCAGTTTCAGTGGCTCGGGACTTGGTACGAGTACGCAGTCCTTCCATTCGGCCTCTCCTCAGCTCCGTTGTGCTTCACGAAGCTTCTTCGTCCAGTGATGGAGTCTTTGCGGTCCCGCAGAGTTCGTCTGATAGTCTATCTAGGCGATTCTTCTCCTGGCTCACTGCCCTCGTCTTTTACAGACTCATTTACATTGGTCCATAGATCTGTTACAATCTCTGGGTTTTCTTGTGAACCCTCAGAAATCAGACTTCATTCCCTCTCAGTCTATGGACTTTCTTGGGTTCCAGATAGACTCAGTCTCTTGTCAGCTCCTCTTGCCCGGGCAGAAGATCAGGTCCATCAAGAGGGACTTGAGGTTGGTCTTGTCTCAGCAGACTGTCTCTCTGAGAACGGTGGCTCGAATAGTGGGTCTTCTGTCATCTTCCATTCAGGCGACCCTTCCAGGCCCATTGCACTACCGAGCACTTCAGCGCCTCAAAATCAAGCATCTGCAGAAGGGTCTTCGGTACTCGGATCACGTTCCTCTGACGGAAGAGGCCCGTGCGGAGATGTTGGGGTGGTTGACCCACATGGAAGCTTGGAACGGCCGTGCGCTGTTCGGGAAAATGCCGGATGTGGTGATCGAATCCGACGCCAGCCTTTGGGGTTGGGGAGCCTGGTGCGGTTCAGTGACAACGGGGGGCTGTTGGTCCTAGGAGGAGTTGTCTCTTCACATCAATTGCTTGGAGCTTCTGGCGGGCTCCTTTGCAATTCGTTGTCTGTCCCCTCAACAGACGAATTGTTGCATCCTCCTCCGGATGGACACTATCTCGGCGGTGAGATATGTCAACAAACTGGGGGGTACCAGGTTCAGACTTCTGGCAGAGATTGCGAAAGATTTCTGGCATCTTTGTCTGCGACGTCAGATCATTGTTATTGCAGAGTATCTGCCGGGTCGAGACAATCGGGTTGCAGACTGGAACTCTCGCCATCTGAGGGATTACAGCGATTGGAAGCTTCATCCTCGGGTGTTTCGGATGTTGTCCCGGATTTGGGGGTGTTGTCACCTCGACCTGTTTGCCTCTCGCCTCAACAAGCAGGTTCCCCGTTTTACAGTTGGCGTCCGGATCCGGAGGCCCTGGCCACGGATGCGTTTCTCCAGTCTTGGCCTCATCTTCTATATTATGCATTTCCTCCATTCGTGATGATTCCCCGGGTTCTGGCCCGCGCAAGGCAATTTCTCTCGGAGCTTATTCTGATCACTCCACTTTGGAGGGCTCAGGCTTGGTTTCCAGTTCTTCTGGAGATGTGCTGCTCGACGCCGATCCTTCTTCCCCACAAGTGGAACCTGTTGCTGGATTCTCTTCACGCACCACACCCCCTGGTTCTGTCGGGTCAGCTCCGGCTGGTGGCGTGGAGGATTTTAGGGGACGCTGGAAAGTCCCAGGTCTATCTGACGACGCTGCCTGATTTATCAACGAAGCTTGGGCCACCAACACACACAAACGTTATGTGTCAGCTTGGAAACGATGGTGTAGTTAGTGCTCACAACGATTGGTGGATCCCGCTTCAGCAGATCTCGCTCTGATTCTCAACTTTCTGGCTTCCATGGCCTCATCAGGGCTAGCTTACAGAACTGTTAACAATTTTTGGTCTGCTATTTCCGCAGGTCATGTTTCCATTGATGGCAAGTCAGCTGGGGAACATCCCTTGATTTCCAAACTACTGAGAGGCATTCGGATGGTCAAACCTCCTTGTCCTAAGTATGTTGCCTTATGGGATGTGTCAGTCGTTTTGCGTTTTTTGGAATCTTGGCCTTCAAATTCTATGTTGTCCCGCAAGCAGCTTTCAGCTAAGCTGACCATGTTATTATGTCTGATTTCCTGCAAACGGGTTTCGGATGTCCAGGCTTTAGACCTTGCCGGTCGCACTTTTTCCCCAGAAGGCGTCATTTTTGTGATTTCTAAACGGAATAAATGTAATACATCTTCCGTCTCCTATCCTTCTTTCCACACAATCCTAAGCTGTGTGTGGTTTAATGCATCATAGATTACGAGTTAAGCACTGCATCTTTACGACACGATTTACAAGCTCAATTATTGATTGCTTTACAGAAGCCTTTCAAGCCTGTCTCTCCAGCTACGCTAGCACGGTGGTTGCGTTGGCTCATGCTGGAAGCTGGCATTGATGTTTCCCTTTTTGGTGCCCATTCGGCAAGAGGGGCTATGGCTTCCAAAGCTTTTTCCATGGGTGTTAGTCTGCATGATATTATGAAGGCCGCTGATTGGTCTTCTGAATCTGTGTTTAAGACTTTCTATTTTAAACCTATTGTAGATGTTGCTTCAGTGGTGGTGGCTAAGCTTTGAACAAGCATAATCGGAGCCTCCGTCCTGCCATAGAATTAAACATTTGCTAACATTCGTGCCAAGAATTTTCAATTCTATTAAGGACAGGGGGCGAGGATTATCCCACCCTTATTTCGAACTGTTAATTGCATTTGTTCTATACAATTATGGTATGCCATGTTTGATTATTCAATGCAATGTTCCCGCCCTATTTTAGTTTCTGTTACTTACTCCGTTGAGGGTTTGGGTATTACGTCTCTTGTTTTCCTTCTTTCAGGCTCAGATCTTAAATGAAGTCTAGCTCCACCTTCTCCACTTGCTGGTCTTTGGTTTGTTCCGGAGGACTTCGGATATTGCCTCTTCTCCTCGACCTGTTGATGTCCATTCTTCGTGATGTTCTGCATGGATCCTTGATTTCAATTGACTCTTTACCTTATTGACTGTTATGGACAAAGAAAGAGGAAGTTTGGACCTCTATGATACTTTATATAGTGTGGTGTACTCTATGGTTACCCAGGGTTCATGGGTATTGTAGTTTTTTGTTTCTTTACTGTGTGCTGATTGGCTGTTATATTTTCAGTAAAGAAATAGAGTAAGCATAATCCTCGCCTCCTGTCCTTAATAGAATTGAAAATTCTTGGCACGAATGTTAGCAAATATTTAATTCTCTCTCATAAGAGATCATCAGAGAAGTATAGCTTTGTCTTGATATAAGAGGCACCCAGTGTAGGTCAAAAGCAAACATCCGCAAGTTCAGGTTGCCGCATAAATTATGCAAAACAGTACTAGATCCTTTATGAAGCTCAAAACATCTCAGCATAACTCCAATGGCCAGACGTAGATGGTGTTTTAGTGTTTTATTGAAATGCTTTTAGACCGTTTTTTGATTATAGAATCAGGGACAGAAAAATACCTACCCCAGTTTCAATCTTGTTTTCAGAAAGTGAGAAAAATAAGTGTGATTGAAAAATGGAATTATAAAAAAATGCATGCTCTGCTTAAGTGGGAAAATTGGGGTGGTTTTAAATGTATACGAATGTACGATAAATATTGCCTATGCAGTTGAACTCCTTATATATGAAAGTAAGTGGACTGGTTATGTAGAAAACCGAATAAAACATTAATAAGAAAAGAATATTATGAAAACATGCAGTTTGGTTGCATTGGTATTGTGGATTTTAAGTATAGGATCAGTTCGGGCTGCCAATGCATCAGTATTACCGTGCCTTGCTTAACCACGTAATTGTTCATTTTCTCAATTTCTTGTAAGTGACAGAGACTCTGCAGTGCAATAGGAATTTTGTGTGTAAGCTCCTGCTCCAAACACTGAAATATGACATATTTTTGGGGCTCTTGTGTAGTGCATGTGATGTGAATATGATTATTCATTCCCACGTCCGTATACCATGCATGGGTGACGAAGACACGTTTGTGGTGTCTTATCAGTTATTAGAGATTTAACCCTTAAACAGGCTAGCCACATAGCACATATTTAAGGCTTCCCATAGAGTTGAGGCTGATTTGACCCAACAGACATTAACATTGAAATGGTCCGCAGCATCTTTTTATAGTGTATCAGCTATGCCTTGATTGTGCAGCCATCAGGCGATGAGTCTCCAGGTGCCTCAAGGTCTTTTATTTGGGCCATACAAGTGTAGACTAACCTGCGCATGGTCAAGGATTCCTCTGAGTGGTTTTTCTATCCCTGCTACATCCTATGTGTCGATTGCGCAAATAATAAAACGGCCTACTCTAGAGTACAAATGGTGGGCTTTGGAGAAATATGTATACATATTGTACATCTTATGACTGAGGCACTATACATTGGTCACCACCAGGGACTCTGGCCAATTCACAAGCTTGGTGGAATGTTGTGGATTTGTTCTCTGTGGGTACCATACTCTTGATTAGCATGCATGACTGCATCAAAGTACCCCACTTATGACTACCCTGGCTGGGGATGCGTCAGACAAGAAAGTAGTAAGTCGCTCTAAAGTTGTCTCCAGTAATGTCAGGGCAACACATACTGAGAGGAAAGACTAAAGCCATCCTTGCAGTGAGCCAGATATAAGGACAAACCGGCCTAGATTATCAGACATCGCCTCTTTCACTATCATGGGGAATACTTTGTGGAAGAGAATGGCCCCCTCCCTGGACCTCGAGTGAAAACCTGCATGAACTACTCAATCAAAGCTCTAGCAACCAAGAAACAAGCAATTATTTCCCTTGGGGGAAGCTTACGCCTTAGCTTCCTAGGCTTGAAATATAGGCAAAAGGTCAAATACATGTATAACAATAGGGTGTACAGTCATAATATCGAGTCTTTTATTTCGACTGGACAGAATATCGAGTAAAAAATATAGAATGGACATAATATCGACTAGACATAATATAGACAACAAAAATATCGACTAGAGAAAATTAATATCGAATAGAATGGACATAATATCGAATCAAAAATATAGAATGGACATAATATCGACTAGACATAATATAGACAACAAAAATATCGAATTTAAGGTAAGTTAATAATAATTTTTATTTTTTGTGTAATATAAGTCTGTAGCGGGTTGTGGGTTTATAGGGGAATAGGGTGGGAAGTAATTTAATTCTAATTAATTAAATATGTTAATTTATTTATTAATATCTATTTAGAATTAATTGTTAATTAATTATTAATTGGTAATTAATTAAAATATAATTGGTAATTAATTATAATTGATTAATTGATACATATTTTAATTTTAGTAATTTATTTTCTGTAGCGGGTTGTGGGTTTATAGGGGAATAGGGTGGGAAGTAATTTTATTATAATTAATTAAATATGTTAATTTATGTATTGATATTTATTTAGAATTAATTGTTAATTAATTATTAATTGGTAATTAATTAAAATATAATTGGTAATTAATTACAATTGATTAATTGATATATATTTTAATTTTAGTAATTTATTTTCTGTAGCGGGTTGTGGGTTTATAGGGGAATAGGGTGGGAAGTAATTTAATTATAATTAATTAAATATGTTAATTTATTTATTGATATTTACTTAGAATTAATTGTTAATTAATTATTAATTGGTAATTAATTAAAATATAATTGGTAATTAATTATAATTGATTAATTGATAAATATTTTAATTTTAGTAATTTATTTTCTGTAGCGGGTTGTGTGTTTATAGGGGAATAGGGTGGGAAGTAATTTAATTATAATTTATTAAATATGTTAATTTATTTATTGATATTTATTTTGAATTTATTGTTAATTAATTATTAATTGGTAATTAATTAAAATATGATTGGTAATTGAAAATAATTTATTAATTTTTAAATTGTAAATTAATTTATTGTTAATAGGTAATTAATTAGTATGAGTAGGCAATTTTTATAATTAAATATTTTTTTTTTGTATTTATAAATAAATATTTAATATTTGTATACACTTTTTTAATATTTTAATTATTTGTAATTGGTATTACTATTTATGTTATTTATATATATTTGTGAAGTATTTACTTTCCCTACTATTGCACTCTCTGAAGTTGGAATAGTAATTTTAACCCCTACGCTATCCAACACTTTCCCTACTGTTGCACCCACTGGAGTGGGTATGCAACGTTTACAACGCTACTTTTACTATGCACTACCATTACAACAAAACTTTTAAATTGCACAAACTTTTACAACGCATACATTTACAAAGCATGTTTTTAAAACGCAGATACCGTTACAACGCATACTATTACAATGTAAGTATTAGTACGTATATAATTATTTTAAAAAGGTTATATGTTTGGGATTTTGGGTAAAGGGGTATTTTTAGGGTTCAGGGTCAGTTTTCAGTTTTTGGGTAAAGGGGTATTTTTAGGGTTCAGGGTCAGTTTTCAGTTTTTGGGTAAAGGGGTATTTTGAGGGTTCAGGGTCAGTTTTCAGTTTTTGGGTAAAGGGGTATTTTTAGGGTTCAGGGTCACTTTTTAGTTTTTGGGTAAAGGGGTATTTTTAGGGTTCAGGGTCAGTTTTCAGTTTATGGGTAAAGGGGTATTTTTAGGGTTCAGGGTCAGTTTTCAGTTTTTGGGTAAAGGGGTATTTTTAGGGTTCAGGGTCAGTTTTCAGTTTTTGGGTAAAGGGGTATTTTTAGAGTTCAGGGTCAGTTTTCAGTTTTTGGGTAAAGGGGTATTTTTAGGGTTCAGGGTCAGTTTTCAGTTTTTGGGGTAAAGGGGTATTTTAAGGGTTCAGGGTCAGTTTTCAGTTTTTGGGTAATGGGGTATTTTTAGGGTTCAGGGTCAGTTTTCAGTTTATGGGTAAAGGGGTATTTTTAGGGTTCAGGGTCAGTTTTCAGTTTTTGGGTAAAGGGGTATTTTTAGGGTTCAGGGTCAGTTTTCAGTTTTTGGGTAAAGGGGTATTTTTAGAGTTCAGGGTCAGTTTTCAGTTTTTGGGTAAAGGGGTATTTTTAGGGTTCAGGGTCAGTTTTCAGTTTTTGGGGTAAAGGGGTATTTTAAGGGTTCAGGGTCAGTTTTCAGTTTTTGGGTAATGGGGTATTTTTAGGGTTCAGGGTCAGTTTTCAGTTTTTGGGGTAAAGGGGTATTTTTAGGGTTCAGGGTCAGTTTTCAGTTTTTGGGGTAAAGGGGTATTTTTAGGGTTCAGGGTCAGTTTTCAGTTTTTGGGTAAAGGGGTATTTTTAGTGTTCAGGGTCAGTTTTCAGTTTTTGGGGTAAAGGGGTATTTTTAGGGTTCAGGGTCAGTTTTCGGGTAAAGGGGTATTTTTAGTGTTCAGGGTCAGTTTTCAGTTTATGGGTAAAGGGGTATTTTTAGGGTTCAGGGTCAGTTTTGGGTTTTTGGGGTACAGGGGTACTTTGTAAAAATAAAGTAAAATTACATTTAAATTAAATTTATTTAATAAAATTAAATTATATTAAATTATATTATAATATTTTTTATTAATTTATATTCAAAAAATTATTATATACTTACCAATACTTACGTTGTAATGGTATGCGTTGTAAAGGTATATGCGTTGTAAAATCTTGCGTTGTAAATGTATGCGTTGTAAAAGTTTTTGCGTTGTAAAAGTTTTGTTGTAATGGTAGGCATTGTAAAAGTATGCGTTGTAACGTCATACATCCCTGGAGTGGGAATAGTAATTTTAACCTCTACGCTATCCAGCGCTTTCCCTACTGTTGCACCCACTGGAGTGGGAGTAGTAAATTTGACCTCTACGCTATCCAACACTTTTGCTAATGTTGAACTCACTATAGTTGTAACAATAAATTTTAAACATTTTCTAAAATGTTATATATGTTTATTTAATAATATGTTATATATATATATATATATATATATATATATATATATATATATATATATGTGTGTGTGTAATTTTTGGTGATATAATTTTTTTAATTATATAAATTATTTATTAAAATTACATTTTTTAATTAATTATTTCTAAGTTTATATTAAATATATTTATTACTATATTAGTTTTAACTTAATTTTAAGACTTTTAAAAAAATCGATATTTTGACAGTCTATATTTTTGTAAGTCGATATTTTGGAGTCGATATTTTGGTACTTACCTGTTTGAAGATAGGGAGTCGATATTTTGTCAATCGATATTTTTGACTCGATATTTGTGTATCTCGATATTTGTGTCGTCGATATTATGTCAGTGATCCAACAATAGACCATCTATTTAATGGATACCTATACAATCACGTGTGCACAGCCCTGTACAAATCTAAGGTATACACCTTTGCATATGGTGCAACTGACCAACATTTGAACACAAAAGGTACAGTAGGTGCTCTTTATGAAAGGCGCAATGTAGGTACTAGATGTGATTTTTGTGAACAAAGGGTGAGCGGTGAAACCGACTTAGTAAAAATACCTGTTGACTTCAAATTTGCACAAATTCAATGTAAATGAAGCCCTAGATTCAGCCTTTCACTTGTGCAAATTGTGAGTATGTGGCACTTAAATCCTGCCTCTTTTGATATGGTTGTTAGTCCTTTAACATTCCAGGAAATACATTTGTAGCCAGCCCACACTACCTTTGGGCTGTGTCCTGCCATGCTTGTGTAATGAGAAGTAACCTATGGAAGTAATTAGATTGTGTAATCATGAATATCTGCCACCAAGGTAACTGAGTCCCTTTCTCCTTAACTACCCCCATCACACTTCCATCCTAGAATCTCTGTTGCGTGAAAAATTGAATATCCTCGAAATAGGTAATTAAGTAAACAAAACAAGCAAAGTAAGAACAATGTAAATCGAACTTGGGTCTGATGGGTTGGTTTTGGGTAGCACTCCACTAGGGTTGTTGTTGGTTGGTGGCACCTGAACACCTGAACACCTTAACCTCCGTATCTCAGTCATCAGGGTGTTTTGGATACTTTGGTACGGCAGAGTGGTAAGCCGAACTAGAGTGCTGCATTTTTGGCTCCCATGTGGTCTGTCCTTTAGAGCAATGTCTTCTCCTATGCATCTGATTTCTGCACTCTACTGGCTCCCATGTTTTCCGTTAAGACTTCTGTATAGGAACGCCAGTATCTCATAATTGTTTTTTTTTATCTCTTTCCTTTTCCTACCTGAGTAAGAATGCACTCAGGATTGTGTCCATGCCAGCATATTTGACGGATTGGACAATCAGTGGCCTAGCTGGTAACCAGAGGGGTGGGCGAGCCACAAGAAATGTATGTGCTCTTTTGATTAGGAAACACTGAGAAAGGTCTTGTGAGGAATTGAAGTAGTTTGGTGCCATCAGCCCCCTCCGTGAGCCCTACAATTCTGATATTATTCACCCGAGACCTCTCTTTTGCTTATTTTGCCCTCCTTCAGATGTCTGACAGTTTGTTGCAGGGCTGATACCTTATTTGTTAGCATTGTTATTGAGTCTTCAGTTCGTGTCTCAGTAGTGAGAGATCCAGAATTGGTTCACTAATTTTTCCCTCCAAGGATCCACAGGTTTCCCATATATGGCTGTTGGATGGTGGTGGTGGCTTCTGGAGGTAGGCCTCTTTTATTTGGTTTGGGGGGCTGTTGATCCATCTGTTGGTCCATTTTATTGTTGGGCTGTGTGAATTTATCAATTTTGTCTTGGCTATTGAGCAGGATCAGCTTATCGCTACCCATGTTTCTAGAACGCATACTTGGCTTTTACAGGAACCTAAGGCCTGGCAGAGGCACCTTATCTCAAGGATATGTGTAAACTACATGATCAAACTTGTCTGCTCTTGTTGAGTTCGGCCTCCTGCACCAGACAATCCAGCAGTCAGGGTTCTCCTTTCGGCCCAGGTATAAAGCCATTCGTTGAGTATTGTCCTCATTCCTTCACTGAGAACATATGTCTTGCTGCCACTGCTGTTCATTATTTTCCCTTCAGATGTATATATGTATGTATGGTAATAGTCTCAGGGTTTCGCTGCAAGAATAGAGGCTCCTTTCACAGGCCCATCTCCCACTTTAGGGGGCCCACATCAGATCAGTCTATAATGATATCTGAGAGAGGGGGCAGCCCTTCTCTTGGGTAGGGTAGAAATCAGAGTTGCTAGTGCACCATCCCGGCCTGCAAGGAAGAGTAATCATGCCCAATCTCTATGCAATGATCAGCCCCAGGCCCTCACCTCTGCCAATGTTTGATTTTCCCTCAAGCCGGCACGGTCCAGATGCAGAGGTGGTGCTCTGAGATTTGATGTTGCTCTCCTAATTTTTTGTTACAGGGTTGGGGTATTCATTTGTTTGTCTGGGGGAGGGTCAGCTTTCCCTCCACCTCCACTCGGTCTCTGTATTTCACAGACGCTCACCTTGAATCTCATGGCAAGATCATTGGCAGGCCACAAGCCCTATCTAGCACCTGGTGGGCTCTGCGTTGGTATGGAGCTTTGTTTTGTTGCAGTGCTGGTTGCTCAATCACCCTGGCACCTCTACATGAGCACAGAGCGCTCTGAACCGTGGTCTACCGGCAAAAGGGTTAAGTAAGGCCAGGGCTGGCAGGGCTCTTCCCTGTTTCAGCCCGCATCAAGGGTGAACAAGTGGGTCAGTGCTTTGCTTAAACAGCCATCAGGGTCAAAATGGTGCAGGATTCGGTCAGGTTAATGGGGTTGCAGAGCTCAAGGTAGAGCATCAAACATCTTTGGTTGCTAGACTTCACCTCCAAGGCCACATTTACAGGGTTTAATCTTTCTAAACTATATAGCTTTCAAGTTTCATGTTTTACCTGATGAAAAATCTTATCATAGATCTTGGAGTTCTGTTCTATTAATCCATAATGGTTGACATACATATACACCCAAGGACCTGAGGTAATTTTCAGTAATGAGAAGCACTACATTAATAAAATTATAATATCCTTCACAACAGAAGTAACAAAAGAGAAGAACAAATTATTTCATAATATTCTTCTACGCATTATTATCAGAAAATGTTAACATTCAAAAACATTTTTTGACATAAAAAAAATCGTAATTCACATTACCCCCAATCATCACCTGCCACTGTTTGAAAGCGATGTTGTCAGACACCCCCTTATGCAGTTAGTATGAATATACGGCGACAAGATAACAATAACATTTTCTATTGAAACTGTAGGCTTCTAGTATTGCTGATGTGGTTGTCAATCAGCAAGTGCTTTATAAGCAATAGTGGTTTTGAAAGTTCCTACGTTTTTACATGTATTTACTTACAAAATGGTTTACATCTTTTCTGATTATATTACCATGGGCCGTGTTCTGGTTATTCTGAGAAGCTATCAAGCTAGCATGTAAGGTAAAAGACTCAAGAGTAAAAGAAACTACTTGGAAGTCATGTTATTTCATCTTATTCCTTGGACAAAGAAAACACCTTGAGGTTGGTGCTTTTAAGATTTAGTTACCGTTATTCAGTACGGATAAGCAAATGATAATGGGTCTTACAATATTCCCTCTTTAATAGTTTACAGCTATACAATGTTGTACAACCATTGACAGAATTCTTGTTATCACTGTACGTGGACTAAATTTTGAATTATGCCATTTTATGAATTCACCCCTAAGAGATACCATATGTTGGAGAGATGAAAATATTTAATAAAGTCATTTTGGTACTCTGTCTGCAGGTCTAGTTCATTATATTAAGTAAAACTCTACACGCTGGGGATTTTAAATTAGGAAACAAATCAATGCTTTATTGGATGGCTTTACAGAAATAATACATTCAGTATCTGTTATGAAATTAGATAAATCAAGTTGACAAATCTTGTGAACCTCATATACATTTTCTGTAAAGATGAATCAATTTATTGTGAATATGACTCTGTTTTATAGAACGGAAGGGGAAATAAATCTCAAACTGGATCTGAAAACATCACTTAAATATATAGCTAAACAGAACTAAACATTGTTTTGTCTGGAAAGCTGATTTAGAATTTTGAGGACGGATTAACCTCTGTCGGGGTGATAGAGTATTTTACTGTCACCCTGAAGGACATCCCATCCACTGGCCCCATGGACATCATTCTATATTGACAAGAACCACAGTCATGGAGGTTTTTGCCAATGTCGGAAATGTTAAAGGGATGATAACATCAACTGCGACTGCTGGTCCTCAACATTTCCAAGACATTTTTTGTTTTTCGAAAACAAACTCCCAAAGGAGAAGAGATGGGGGTCATTACGGATTGTTTTCCTGTACCTCACTTACAGGTTATTTCTGGCAATGACAGGCAGGGAGAAAAAAGGCATCACACTAAATAGTTTGGACAGAGTAATATCCCTCCTCCCACTGCCTTTACTTTGTCAAAGGAATATTCTGTCGATGGAATCAATGGGGGCTCCATTGACTGAATACTTGCCTATTTCTAAACGAGGTGAGAGGACCAATGGTTTTGCGAGTAGGATATTCTGATGCATTTGAGAAAGAGTATCCTCTTTGCCAAGCTGCAAATCAGGCCCCTACATGTTTAACTCTAGTAACTTGATAGACATAGTTGTTATGTTTTAAAAAACTTCCAAATTGTATTTATGTTGTTGGGAATAGGTAAGAAACATTGTAAGAAATTGGACTACTCTTTGAGGGAGTCAACCCTTATTTAAGCAAAAGAAATGCCTGTCAGGGTGGTCACAAGCAAATCCCAAATTAACCTGTGGTCGACCCTGTGGTAGCTTGGCACAGAACAGTCAGGCTTAACTCAGAGGCAATGCAATGGGTAAAATATTTATGCAGCAATTCAAACTGTAATAAGGTGAAAACACAACACAAGAAAACTCCCCACTGATTTAAAAAAGATAAAGTAAGTTCTAAAGAACTCAAAACGAAAACAACAAAAATCCAATCAGTAAAACCAGAGGAATCTTAAAAATGTCTGTGAATATAGCACCAAAAAACACAAAGCGCCAACTGTGGTTATCTGGTTGCGCCATACCAGGACAAAGTCACAAGTGTAGGCCAACCGTGATGGAGCGGGAGACAGCTACAGGGGCCCTGTCAGGCCAGCTTAACAAAGAGTATCTTAAATCCTGGTTGTGGAGCACTGTGAAGTCCTTGCGCTGAGTTGAGTTGGCTGATGTCGAGGAACTGTCTAAGTGGAGCTTGCAATGCAAGGTCCTGCACCGAGATGCATTGCGTAATAATGTCAGTGACCATCAACTGGAACTTACAATGAGAGGTCTGGCCCAATTGACGAGGAAGCAGCAGGGGCTTGCAAAGACTTGCATAGCGATGCGTCTGGACGGAGATCAAAGTGTGTTGCTCTGGGCCAGTGCCAGTGAAGCCGCTGGGGCTTACAAGGACTTGTGCTGAATGGGCCACGCTGTGTCGAGCTTGGTCGGTTGTCTGCATTGAGAGGCGTCATGCAGGCAGAGCCACCGAGGTGATGCACGGTTCGGCTTTGGAGATGCATGGCACTGGGCCAGTAGCGGTTATCTGGATGCATCATGCTGGATCAAACTTGCGTAACTATTGAAATGATGCATGCTCCTACATCGCGCAGAGAAGCCTGTTGTGTCCCTGTGGCTTTAGAACAGGAGCTCTGCTGGCTGACCCTTGGAGATCTTGGAGTCCTTGGACACACCGGCAGTCTGATTTCAGTCAGCATAGCAGCTCACAACAGAAGAGTCATTGTGCAGCAAAAACTGTCCTTGAGTAGCAGAGCAATTCCTAGCAGCAAAGCAGGGCAGACTTCACAGTTTAGCAGTCGTTATTCCAGGTAGAGTCCAGAGGTCTGAAGCATTGATGTCTGAGGTCCACCATTTATACCTGGTGCCTTCTTTGAAGTGGGAGAAGCTTATAGATAATTCCCTTTCAAATGCTCAGGTTTTCCTGCCTCCCCTGCTTTAGCTCCGGTCTAACTAAAAAGGGTATACATCCCTTTATTTGAAGGCAGGATAGAGCTTATTCAGGTGTAAGTGGGGTTGTGCCCAGCTCCAACCTTCACCAGTGATGTCCCATCCAGGCACAACTATGCTCTCTATTGTGTGTGGCTGTTCATAAAGAATGCAAAAGCGAAACTGCCAACTATACCCAGTCATGTGAACCAGGAGCAGGCTGCAAGCTCTAAATGTCTAAAGGTAGGAAAAATCCAACTTCCTAAAAGTGGCAATTCCAAAACTGTAATTCAAAATCTGACTTTAACCCAAAAGAAGATTTTTGATTACAATTTTAAAGACACCAAACATGAACTGTTTAGCTGTTCCCATTTGGAAGTTACCATTATTAAATGTAATAAGGCAACCCCAACGGTATCCTTTGGGAGAGGTTGGCCTTCTAATAGTGAAAAGCAAATGTAAGAGTTTTTTACTATCAGGACATGTCAAACTTAAAAGTCCATGTCCTACCTTTTAAATACATAGCACTGTGCCCTATGGGTTGTTTAGGGCCTACCCTAGAGGTGGCATATGTATTAAAAAGGAAGCTTTAGGCTTGGCAGAAGGTTGATTTTGACAGGTTGAAATGGCAGTTTAAAACTGCACAGACAAGCTGCAATGGAAGACCTGAAACAGGTTTGCAAGGCTACTTAAGTGGATGGCACAACAAGCGCTGCAGGCCCTCTAGTAGCATTTAATTTACTAGCCATGGATACATGTAGTGCCACTTTACTAGGGACTTACAAGAAAATTAAATATGCCTCTCCGGGGTAAACCAATGTTACAGTGTACCAGAGAGTGAGCATATGCACTTTAGCACTGGTTAGCAGTAGTAAGTCGCACAGAGTCCTAAGGCCCACAAAAGTGAGATCAGAAAAATATGGAAGAGTAAGACAAAACATTTGGGGGGAAGACAACCCTAAGGCTGACATATCTAACAGGTATATATTCATGTATATATTCCTTGTTTCTCTTTTTCCTTTTGTGTATTCATATGTATGTTTTGTCTTTTGTGAACTCATGAATATTTAACCAGGACCTGACAAACAATATGAATACTATATTGCTGATCAATGCAACAATTTATAAACACCTTTGAGGAGGCAGGATTATGAGTACAGCAAAACAAGTTTTGGCTGGCTGGTATAACGGCTTCTATATTTGTTAATGCCAAGTATGGGAAATGCCCAGTATTACTGAATCATTTAAATCTAGGAAGCAAAATCATCACAAGCCCTTTGAATTTGATTTTTATCTTTAGCAGTAATGTGCAGTATAAAACCCTTTTTTGAGAACAAAACATATATATATAGCTAATTATTATAATTGTATTATAATATAACGGTTTTAATAATATAGTGCATGTCACAACTAAAAATTACCTTATGGCGCTTTGGCTATATTTAAGTTTGAGGTAGTTTGGGTTTCCAAACCAGCGAGTGTGAGCAGGAGCAGGGAGACTGGAAAATATTTTTTTCCCTTTTATTATCTTATATAACCCATTGTTTGACTTAAGGGCATACATTTTGTGACATCTTTTGTGAGACCTTTTGTGAGATTGTTGCTCCCTGTTGCTACTTCTATTATGAGGCCAATAGCAGTTTTAATAATGTAGTGCTCCCCACAACTAAAAAAGTACCACAGGGTACTTTGGGTACATTTAACTTTGAGGTTGGTTGGGTTTCCAAACCAGTGAGGATCAGGGAACCGGAAAAGATCTGTTTTTACTTTTATTATCTTTAATAACCCATTGTTTGACTTAAGAACATATATTTTGGGACATAACATGCTACAGCAGCGCAACCGTCTTCAACAATCGGAACATCAGTGTTAGCATTCCATTCATTGTTAATGACTGAATTGTAGTTGGTAATGTCTTTTGATCTGTTTGCTTCACTGTGCAGTTTATGGCCATTTTTCGGTGATACCGAATCCTACTGTAGACACTAAAATTGTATTTTTCAGACACTTGTGTAACATCATATTGAAGTGTAAGACAGTATTGTTTTTTTGTGCTTATGCCTGCAGACCACCGTGTATTTATGTGGCTTGAACTGAAGTACGTTATCAGCAATTTGTCATTGTTACCTTTCTTTGGTATGTCACAGGTTTGCGACTAAATATCATAATGGAATCATCTGAATCAACTACAAATTGGGGTTGAAGCGTCACCAAAATGATAATGTGAATATTGCGTGCTCCTTGTGGTTAATACTTATTCCCCCAGAAAAAATGTAAGACTTCTCCAAGTGATGGAAAATGTGCTCTGAATATCAACTTTGTGAACTTTAAATTTATCTTGGTAAAAACATGAAACATTTACCAGGTCGAAAGATAATAACTCTGTTGGCGTAATTTTTTAAATTTCTGTGAGTATATTATTTGCTTCACTTAAGAAAGTATGTAGTTTATCTGACTCAAATTCTGCAGTTTCATGTTACAAAGTAAGATGAGACTCCCAAATTACGTACTGTGCAGTGGACTTCTGACTGCTTGATACCTGCCTTCTTCTTCTCCTTAAATGGTGTAGCCATCCTGGACGGCTACAAGATCACCCGCAGAGACCGCACCAATGGAATAGGAGCGGGAATCGCCATCATCCACAAAACCACCTTCAAGATCTCGACCCACTCCGACGACACCCTCAGCACTACCGAACACCTGCACTTCCAGATCCACACTGATCCCAACACAACCCTCAGAGGAACTCTGATCTACAGACCCCCGGGACAACCCCAGCCTCAGTTCAGCGACTCCATCGCCGACTTCGTCAGCATGCACACCCTCGCCTCCACGGACTACATCCTCCTAGGAGACCTGAACTTTCACCTAGAGAACAACAACGACCCTGCTTGACAACCTCGCCAACCTCGGACTCAGACAGCTCATCACAACGCACACCCACTCCACCGGCCACACGTTTGACCCTATCTTCTCTGCAAGCTCCCACGTCGCCTTCAGCCACACCACCGAACTCCACTGGACCGACCATCGCTGCATCCACTTCACCTTCCGGAAACCCACCACGCACCACCACAGCCAACATATCCCCGGCCACAGCTGGAGCAAAATCACCGAAGGCCAACTGCGCCAACACTCTCGCTCAAGAAACCCTCCAGACGCTCCAACAAGAATGCCAGCTGGTTCTCCACGGACCTCCAGACCTTCAAACAAACCTGCCGAAAACTAGAGAAGAAATGGCACCACGAACAGACACTGGAGAACCACGCAGCCCACAAGAACATCATGCGCCAAAAACCATCGCCTCATCAGATCTGCCAAAATGGCCTCCTTCAAGGACCGCCTCGACAACAAGACGCACAACAGCAAAGAGCTCTTCAACATCGTGAAGGAACTCTCCAGCTCCATTGCCAACGACATCCCACCTTCGCAAGACCTGTGCAACTCCCTTGCCACCGTCTTCCATTGCAAGATCACGGACATCCACGACAGCTTCGACGACCTGACAACCCCAACAACAAACGACACCTCAGACCCCACGGCAACCACCCACAGCGACCCCCTGCTCACCTGGACTCACATCAACAACACCATCAAAATCATGAACACCATCCACTCCGGCTCGTTGTCAGACCCGTGCCCACACTACATCTTCAAAAAAGCCAGCGGCACCATCGCACCCCACCTCCACAAGGCCATCAACATCTCCTTCGAGAGTGCAACCTTCCTGGAGAGCTGGAAGCACGCAGAGATCATCGCCCTGCTCAAAAAACCCAAGGCGGATCCGAGCGACCTCAAGAACTTCCGGCCCATCTCACTGCTCCCATTCCCAGCTAAGGTAATTGAGAAAACTGTCAACAAACAACTGACCCACTACCTTGAGGAGATCAACATCCTGGACCCATCCAAATCTGGGTTTTGGAGCAACCACAGCACCGAAACTGTCCTCATCGCCGCCACCGATGACATCTCGACCCTGCTGGACAACGGCAAAACCGCGGCCCTCATCCTCCTGGACCTATCAGCCGCCTTCGACACGGTCTGCTACCGCACCCTAAGCACACGCCTCCACAACGCAGGAATCCGAGACAAGGCTCTGGAATGGACCACCTCATTCCTCTCTGGGAGAACCCAGAGCATCAACCTCCCCCCCTTCTGGTCCGAAGCGTCCAAGATCATCTGCGGCGTACCCCAAGGATCATCCCTCAGCCCGACGTTGTTTAACATCTACATGGCCCCGCTCGCCCACGTCGCCAGACTGCACAACCTTAACATCATCTCCTACGCGGACGACACACAGCTGATCCTCTCCCTCACCAAGGACCCCCTCACCGCCAAAACCAACCTCCATGAAGGAATGAAAGCCGTCGCCGAATGGATGAAGAACAGCAGTCTGAAACTGAACTCGAACAAGATGGAGGTCCTCATCCTCGGCCCCACCCCCTCAGCCTGGGATGGCTCCTGGTGGCCGACCGCCCTGGGAGCAGCACCAACACCCACCGACCATGCATGCACGCAACCTGTGGTTCATCCTCGACTCAACGCTCAACATGACCAAGCAAGTCAACGCCATCTCATTCTCTTGCTTCAACACCCTCCGCATGCTCCAGAAGATCTACAGGTGGATCCCCACAGTCACAAGAAGAACGGTCACCCAGGCGCTCGTCAGCAGCAGGCTGGACTAGGGTAACTCCGTCTATGCGGGAGCCACAGCCAAACTGCTGAAACAACTGCAATGTATACAGAACGCCTCTGCCCGCCTGATCCTTGACATCCCGCGACACAGCCACATCCCATCCTATCTAAGAGACCTGCACTAGCTTCCCATCAACAAGAGGATCACCTTCAAGCTCCTCACCCACGCACACAAAGCACTCAGACCAGCATACCTCAACAGACGACTCACCTTCTACACCCCGAACCGCCAGTTCAGCTCCGCTGACCGCGTCCTCACTACTGTTCCCCGCATCCGAAGAGCGACCTCCGGCGGCAGATCGTTCTCCCACCTCGCCGCCAAGACATGGAACACCCTCCCCATCCTCCTACGGCATACCCGGGACTTACTAACATTCAGGAGGCTACTCAAGACCTGGCTTTTCGAGCAGTAGCAGCCACACCCCCCCACCCCCCCAGCGCCTTGAGACCCTCACAGGTGAGTAGTGCGCTTTACAAATTTCATGATTGAAATTTCATGATTGATTGACTTACTACCTAATCCATTTTGAAAACCACCGAAAAACGTAAATACTTACAGAGCTTTTTTCAAAATTGCAGTTAGCACTTAGCTTGCTTCATTTGGTAGTTTTCTATTTCTTACACTTCACTATCATTTGGATGTAACTAATCTATGGAGTAGTGTTCATAACTGTTCTCTATCTCGCCTCACTGTATTTTTGCAAATGGTGTTTGTGCTGGTCAAACTTCCAGGTTACAAACTTGCTGCTTAAAAGTGCACTGATCTTTTTATTTGATAGAGAAGGATTACCGGCTACGAAAAACTGAAACACTGTGTACACTTTTTTGACATTGTGTATTTAAAAAACATTAGTCAATATGAAAGGTTTCTTTCCCATATTAGTCACTGTTCCTAAAGTTGCTTAAATGTTCCTGGCACATTGCAAACTTCCTATAAATTTCATTTCTTACTAGCATGCTATTGTTTGTGAATTCCAAGTAATCGCTATTATAAATGTACTCCTTTCAGTTTACTCAACATCCAACAGTACTGTTCTCCTGTTCAAATATTTATAGTGCACTGTTATTATTTTTCATTTGTTTTGTGTGCCGTGTTCAGTTACACTGCTGGTGTGTACTTGTGCTCAGTACAAACGTCTGTGCCATGAGCTACATGTTTCCTATGGTAATACTGAGACGATAATTACTTATTTAATTGTGTTTATTAATAATGGTAAGTCACTTAAATGCAATAGTATTTTACCCGATGACTACATTTTCCAGGAGTTATTCCTACAGTGAAGGTATGTGTTATTGCTTCTTTGTTTTGTTACATATCTTTGCATTTGCCTTTATATAAAGAAAAAATATTTTCCTTAGTTACAGTCCTGGTTTCTTAGGGTGGTAAATGTAATGCACTAATGTTGTGTGCAACTACAATGTGTGCCTAGCATACATAAGAGATAAAGGAAATGTTTACATGAACTACTGCATAAACAAGCACCATTTTAATCAAGTCTTAGGATGGATGAGAGTGGACCAATATTTTAAAAAAAAAAACTCGATTTTTTTCTTCTTTAAATAGGGAACTAACTGCTGCAAGATTTAAGACATTTTGATAGTACTAGGCAGGATTCTTTATGAATTTTTCAAACTAAAGACCATGTCTAGCATTAGTATTGTTATGCTTCAGTTAGTGTTTTTTTTTATTTACCTGTATGTCTTTCGCTTTTTATTTTTTTCTCCATCCCTAGATGGTGAAAGAATTTTTAAGAAGTATTATTTATCTCACCATCCCTATAATCAATCGTGTTTCAATTCTGAAATTCAAAGGCTTTGCTATTTTAACAGCTGATGCTTCCCCACCCCAGTGCTGAAATTCTTTTTTGATTTTTGACTTTTCCTTTTTAGATATATGTACAAAAGATATTGCAGGCCAAATGTGTTCACTTTTGTCCTTCACATGTTGGGAATTCTTAAGTACCCAGAATTGGTGAATTCATCTGGAGAAAACATCAAAATATAATCAAAATCTAGCAAAATTATTGTGCAAGAAAGTGCATGTTTTTTTCTAGAAATGGAATCATCAAAACCTTTGCTGTGCTAAGATCACCATCTTCCCAGATTTCAGGAACACTCAGAGTTGTATAAAATAAGAATTCTTTTAACAATAGTTTTTGTATTATTCTAACTGGTAGATCATTTGTTTTGTGTTTTGTGGTTTTGACCTACATGCAGTTTGTAATGGAAGCAGGCATGAAACCCATAGGTGAAGTTAGATATTTCTGAAAAGAAAATATGAGACAATGTCCCTTTTTCATTGTCACCCCTATTTTTTATGGATGCTTTTTACATTCTGAACATGGTGTTACTATAGTCTAGTGTCCACTGTATGTGCTATGACATGTTGAAATTGTCTAATCCTTGATTAGCCTATTTGACTCTCCTTTAAGACCATAGGATATGGTGTAGAAGAACATGTAACTAACCTTTGGTAACATTCTTTTCTGGTAGCGACTCTATCTAGCCATTTATTTCTCCTCACCTTTTGAATATTTGTCATGAGTTAGACTGAATCCGGAAACATTTTTCGCATGTACCTCTGCATGCCGGTAGGTAACATCTTGGGGCTCCGCACCAGTGCCATTCCGCTCTAGAAGTGACATGTGGGGCCTATAAAAGCACCACTCTCGCGTGCTGTCAGTTGATTTCAAGACTATCTGCGCTTCCTGGCATGGAGTCCCAAAAGCAAACTGGTATATTAGTGTGCAGATTTCTACACATGAGAGGTTATACGAGGTAGAGTCCAATCGCAGAAAGGGAGACTGGGAGAGTTGAGGAAGAATCTGCAGCTAGATAGAGGCTTTCATTTATGGAGTTTTGGCAAAGGACAATGCAGGAAGTCACCTTGCTGTGCTGCCCTACGTCACAGTGAAAGGGCAGAAATTCACCATACTTATCCAATACAGCGCATTCCAGTCCTTTGCTCCTGCGATGGAACCGTTACGACAGCCTAGCACTCTTGCACCATGGTGCAAGGGTGCCTGTGTTCTCACAGGATTGTTTTTGTGCAGGAAGGGGCACCTTCTTGCACAAAAACAATTGTGGGAGGCCTTTTTCTCTTTCTAGATGTGCTGAAGTCTGCAGCACACATGGAAAGAAAGGGGAATTAAAGTTATTTCTCCTAGGTATGTTTCACCTCGGGAGCCATATCCCCAGGTTTATATAGTTTTGTAAGTCTGGGGCAACATGGGAACACCCACCGTAACGCCCATAGAACGCTTCCCAAGTGTGGAATAAGGCAATGCATTAATTTTGCGCTGCCTTGCCTTACTCCATAGCTATTTGGCCATTCAAAGCCATGCAAAGGGGCTCATAAATATACCCTAGTCTCTAACTGGAAGAGCATTACTGAAGGTAAGAACTTGTTCTTCAGCTAAAAACTTCTAGATGCAGATTCTAGATACCAAAGCAGTACCTATTTTGAGGTGGGTCTGTAACTGGACTTAAACCAGAAAGTCCTGCAGGACCAAGCGTGCTAAATGTCCTGCTCGGCAAGCCTGACTGTCAATCAATCAATCACTGTATTTCTAAAGCGCGCTACATACCCGTGAAGGTATCAAGGCGCTGGGGACAGACAATAGTGTTCCATGAATGTATAGAGGGATACCCACATAGCTGCCTAACAGATGTCAAAGACAGTAAGTCTTTGTCCTAATGCAGTGGTAGCAGCTTTGGGTCTGATACAGTGGACGCACAAGACTTCCCCAGGCGTCTTCTTTACCAATGCATAACAGATATTAATGCAGAGTGGGAGATGGTACGCTGCTGCACAGGCTTGCCTTTTTTTTTTTTTTTTGCAGAGACGAACCCCACAAAGAGCTGATCTTCAAGGAGAGGTGAGATTGAGGACAGAACCCTGGCAGGATGATGGTTTGACCAATGTGGAACCACATCACATCTTTAAAAAAAGGACGTTCCAGTTTGCAGAACTAGCATAACCGAGCAGTAGGTGGTGTATGAACACAGAGGGCCGTGCAGATGTGATGGCAATCAGGAACACCATTTTAATGGTGAGAAACTGCAAAAAGTAGCCGTGGAGCGGCTCGAATGCAGTACGCATTAAATGAGTAAGAACAAAATTGATGTCTATGGGAGCATCACAAATGGAACAGTAGAAAATGTGTTGCAGCGCTTTCAGACATCACATCACAACTGGTGAGGTAGACAAAGAGGGCTGATCAGGCAAACATAAGAAGGCCAAGAGGGCCAATAGATAATCTTTCACTGTGTCCCAAGAAAGGCCTTGCTGGGCACAAGAGAGTACAAATATTAAAACATCAGTTTGGGCTGGAAGGGGAGGGGGGCAACCTGCCGAATGCTGCACCAAAACACAAATTAATCCCAACAACAGGCATATACAATTTATTTTCGAGGGACGCCTGGCTGCCACGATGATTTCAACCACCTCTGACGGTCAAAGGTGTTCACCTATGGCTGCTGAATCTCCACGCATGAAGGTGAAGTTTGCCAAGGCCAGAGTGCAAAATCCTGCTCTGTTAGTGCGACAGCAGGTTCTCCTTAAGGGGGAGCCCGAGGACAAATGCTCACATCTAGGAGATCTGGACATAAGGCTCTCCATTCCCAATCAGAAGCCACTTGGATGACTTGGGCCTGGCCAATCCTGATCTGATCTTCTTTAGAACTCAGGGCAGGAGTGGTTTGGGAAGCAAGGCATACAGGAGTCTCGACTTCCACTCAAGGTAAAACACGTCTCTGAGCAATGGACACCTTGGAAACTCCAACACACAGAAGTGCTAACAAGTGAGTTGTCATCGGTAGTAAGCAGATGAAGGCAGACCTTAAGCCACCTCCAGGTGCAATTATCACTCATGGTCTGCTAGGCATCAATGGCAGAGCTCGTCTGCCCTGGCATTTAGAGATCCTACCAGGAGGTTCACCACCAGGAAGATTCCTTGGCGGTGCAGCCATTTCCAGAGACGCAAGGCCTCCTGGCACAGGGTCAGTGACACCTTCATGTTTGCTGCAGTACCACATGACAGCTGTGCTGTCCCTGAGCACATGCATCAGTTTCCCTTTGATATACGTCAGAAAGGCTTTCAGCGTCAATTGGAAAGCCCTCAGCTCCAGAAAGATCTCCACCTATCCCACATGGCCATCCCATCCCATCCCATAAGCGATGGATCGATCCCCACTGCCATCTCTAGGTGGGGAAGGGAGAGGGGTCTGCCACTGACCCAATTTCAGATCAGCAAACACCACTGCAGATCCTTTGTAGTTCCCTCCGAAATATGAACATGGTCAGAGAGGTTCCCTTGATATTTGGCCCAATGAGACTTTAGATCCCACTGTAGAATCAGCATATGCCACCTGATGTGCTCGACCAGCAGGATGCAGGAGGCCATCAGTCTCATCAGCCTCAGAGATGACTTACTGAAATACAGGACTCAGGCTGAAAGATCAGGATCATAGCCTGAATGTTTCAGACTCTCTCCGAGGGTAAAGGCACAAAACCAAACCACGTCTAGAATGGCTCTGATGAAGGGAAGCGTCACTTTGATACACTGATAGTAAACCCCATGGATGACAAGATGATCACTGTTATCTGAAGGTGACTGATCACTGCCTAGGACAAGTCTGCTTTCAAAAGCCAGTTGTTGAGGTAGGGCAATACTGACACCCCTGACCTCCGAAGATGGGCTACCACCTCCGCCATCACTTCTGTGAACACCCGAGGGGCTCTGTGGAGACCAAAGGGGAGCACATCAAATGTAAATTCTCCTCGTCCACCAGGAACCACAGGTAAAGCCGATGGGTGTGCGCAATTGGAATATGGACATAGGCGTCCTGTAGATCCAATGCCACCATCCACAATCTGGGATCAAGAGCAGACAAGACCTGGGCCAGGGTGAACATTTTAAACTTCTCTTTCCAGAAAAAGGTATTAAGAGGGCCCAGATCTAGGCTAGGCCAAAGACCTCCACCCTTCCTGGGCATCAGAAAGTAGCAGATGGGGGACCAAGTAAAACTGCTGGGGAGGGACATGATGCTTCATCTCAAGCCACGTCAGCCTCAGAGATGACTTACTGAAATACAGGACTCAGGCTGAAAGATCAGGATCATAGCCTGAATGTTTCAGACTCTCTCCGAGGGTAAAGGCACAAAACCAAACCACGTCTAGAATGGCTCTGATGAAGGGAAGCGTCACTTTGATACACTGATAGTAAACCCCATGGATGACAAGATGATCACTGTTATCTGAAGGTGACTGATCACTGCCTAGGACAAGTCTGCTTTCAAAAGCCAGTTGTTGAGGTAGGGCAATACTGACACCCCTGACCTCCGAAGATGGGCTACCACCTCCGCCATCACTTCTGTGAACACCCGAGGGGCTCTGTGGAGACCAAAGGGGAGCACATCAAATGTAAATTCTCCTCGTCCACCAGGAACCACAGGTAAAGCCGATGGGTGTGCGCAATTGGAATATGGACATAGGCGTCCTGTAGATCCAATGCCACCATCCACAATCTGGGATCAAGAGCAGACAAGACCTGGGCCAGGGTGAACATTTTAAACTTCTCTTTCCAGAAAAAGGTATTAAGAGGGCCCAGATCTAGGCTAGGCCAAAGACCTCCACCCTTCCTGGGCATCAGAAAGTAGCAGATGGGGGACCAAGTAAAACTGCTGGGGAGGGACATGATGCTTCATCTCAAGCCACGAAAGGAACTCTGAAAGTGATGCTGGCGAGGCTTGGTAGAAAGTCCCAGGGAGTAAGCATTAGCCCTACTCTCCTTGAAGTGTTTAAGGGTAGTATCAACCTTGTCTCTAAACAGGCACCTCCTGCCTGACTGCTGCGCGGTATCCCTGGCACCCGGCTCACAGACCAGCGGAAAGTGCGATCGGCCTTGGAGACCTAGAAGGTGAGCCGCTGATCAGGTGCGTGAGGAGCCGGACTGGCCTGTGAGGAAAAGGACACTCCTGTACCGCCTCCCCGCCTGCCTGCCTGACCTGCCCTGGGGGTGATGAGCAGGACTGGAGGACGAGGCTGAATGGGCTGGCTGATGAGAACTTTTAGGCCCCGGGCCAGTGACGGCCCAAGCTACAGGCAAACCAGGTGGGTGAGGATCGGGGGGACCTGAGGAGGAGGACATTATCTGTGGCAGTCCCCCCACTCTCTCCTTCTTTCTTCTCTGAATTAAACATACATCTGCACTAGAGGTGAGCACATGACACACGGCAAGGTGATACCACCCTCTACCTTTTGGCACCCCGGGGCCTCGGGCCAGTTAGAGACTCATCAGTTGCAAGTAGTCTGGGGCCTACTTGCTGCACCGCCGCGCCGACAGGCCCCGGGACAGGGACCCATAGGTAGGGACACGGAGTCTTACACCTACCCTCCTCACTCCCAGGGTCCCCCATCCAGGCTGGCGGTGGTGCAGGGAGTGGTGGAGTGATTCCGGAGACATCATAGCCGGCAGCAGCAGGAGGAGAGAACCACGCACAGCATCTCCACAGGACTCCAACACCCAGGCTCCCTCGCTCCACTGCCTCAGAATTGGAGCAAGGCCCGGAGGCGCATTTAAGCATAGGCGGACTCCCACAGCGCGGGCCCGTCTGCGCCTGTCAGAGGCCAGAGTAGGCAGGGCTGGGCAACCCCCCTTAGGCCCATACGTGGAAAACTTGGCCCGAGATCAATCCATCCGGGCTGGAGCCCAAGCTCGGTGCTATTACACCTTTCCTGTTGTACTATTGTGAAGTGAAGTTTAGCAGTTACTTCTACTACCCTCTTGGAGAGTAACTACAGTTACATGTAATCCCTGATTTGCAAACTTATCATAATCTTACATTGGTTCCTTTAACCAATGGGTACTCACAAACTTTCTCTTGGGGGCCAAATTTACAGTGTGGTTTGTGGCCGAGGGCCGGGGCTATAGCAAAAAAAAAACAGTGACCATGAGGTTGAACACAGGCCCCTGCAGCGGACGCCTTCGTCCACTGAGTCACCAGACCCGGCATACACACCTCTCTCTCTCCATCTCTCTCTATCTCTCTCTATATCCCTCCCTCCCTCTCTCTCTATCTCCCTCCCTCCCTCTCTCTATCTCTCCCTCCCTCTCTCTGTCTCCCTCCCTCTCTCTCTCAGTCTCCCTCCCTCTCGCTCTCGGTCTCCCTCCCTCCCTCTTTCTCCCTCCCTCTGTCTCCCTCTCTCTCTGTCCCCATCTCTGTGTATCCCTCCCTCTCTCTATCTCCCTCCCTCTCCCTCTGTCTCCCTCTGTCTGTCTCCATCTGTCTCCCTCTGTCTCGCTCCCTCGGTCTCCCTCCTCCCTCTGTCCGTCTCCCTCCCTCTGTCTGTCTCCCTCCCTCTGTCTGTCTGTCTCCCTCTGTCTCCCTCTCTCTCTGTCTCCTTCTCTCTCTGTCTCCCTCTCTCTCTGTCTCCATCTCCCTCTGTCTCCCTCACCCTGTCTCCCTCTGTTTTCTTCTCTCTGTCTCCCTCCCTCTCTGTCTCCCTCCCTCTCTATTCCCCTCTGTCTTCCTCTCCCTTTGTCTCCCTGTCCCTTTGTCTCCCTCTGTCTCCCTTCCACCCTCTGTCTTCCTCTGTCTGTCTCCCTCTGTCACCTCACCCTAGTTTCCCGGGCACACATACAGCTGCACCCTAGTACTTCACAGGTCTTTAAAAGGCCATTTACCAGTTATGAGGCTTTGTTGTGAATCACCCAGCCCCCTTAGAGCAGAGTGTTTGACTCCACGCTGCTTTGACGGTGTTTGCTGACACTCTTTCATTTTTTAAACACTGGTTTAATGTCTGCAAGGTCCGCGGGCTGCCAGGGAAGGCTTGCCGGGCCGCTGGCAGCCCGCGGGTCGTACAATGAGTACCTGTGCTTGAACGTAAACGTTATCTGGAGCTGGGCGGAAAGTGGAGTTTGAGTTTCTCAACGTCTAAAGGTAACCATGGGGAAACACGCCTGTCCTGGGAAAAAACAATCTTTAGTCACACACTCTCCCAACACCTCATCAACCTACCTCCATTGACAACATGCTTCAGACCACCATAGGAAATTGAAGTGACTGAAAGGTGTTTATCACTAGCCCCAGACCTAGCCTTTACTCTGACTAATCATGATTCCCCAAAGACACAGCCAAGGACATGTGCTTTGGTTCACGCAACACCAAACTCGGGCATGATCATTGAGGACTCTCCCACTGAGCCAGTTACAAAAGGGAAAACTAAACCACCCACAAGAGCGGGGACCAAAAGGAAGAAGTGTGTTACGGATCCCACAGTGAATGGTGACTTTGGGAAGGGTGGACTGGGTGACTGTTTAGTAACAGGTGTAAAACGCCCAACCTGGATTACAAATTTGATGGTGGAACATCAGACCCAAATAAGTGACATTGTTAAGGATGAACACAACTCTCTGATTATCCGTGTAGACAAGCTCACAACTATGGTTGAGACCTGGGCGGGTAGGGCTGAAGCAAATCACAAGGTGGTTGAGTCCCTACACAAACAGGCATTGCAAGTCCTAACTCGGGCCCACTCCACTAAACCAGAATAACCAGGGGGATGCTGACAGAAATGTAACTATCTATAATACACCAACTGATAAGGATAGTATACAGTGTCAGGGGACCAGACAGGGGTTGGAGGCTGGTAATCAACATAGATATGGCCCAGAAATGCCACTAGTGGGAGCTTATGTGCCCCGATTAGGGACAAATTCTAGGACTGATGAGGGTAATTTTGCATGATCAGAAACATCGGATGCAAGACCAGACCTGCCCTGTATCAATCTCCCCCCTGACTCCACCCCTTATGTTATGATCTTAACGAGAGTACCGGATTTGAATTTGGTTAAAAGGGAAACACATTTTGAGCTAAAAAACAAATGCATTTTTTGGCCAGCGAAGGAGTTGCAATTCTCCTATAAAGATGCAGGTGAATTTTTTTTCACAAGAAGGGTGGGATGTGTGGGCCAGATGTCGAAAGATGTACCTGGGGATAGTATTGTGATTAATTTTAGAAATCCCTGAGTTGTAAGAGCTCTCCTAGACCGCTATCAACAAAGGCAGGAGGAGGGTAGAAGGCCCCTCCCATTGGGGTATTTCTACCCCCCAGGGCTTATGCTGGAAAATTGAATGCGGAAAGCCCAAGGGGCTGGGGGCTGGCAGCAGACTAAGCAAAGGACCCCTCTGGGACAGAATCAACCAAACCCACTATTTTTCAATTTACCACTAACAAATAGATTCACATCCTTAGAGAGAGTAGATTGGCTCAAACCGGTATATTTTACGACACCAGAGCTGAAGCTGCATAGGGAGCCCTGGAGGGGTTCTATAGAATGGGGAGAACATTCACGGAGTCTCTTGTGTCTAAGATAGGAAAGTGGCCAGCACACCGAGGGGGCTGATGGAGTGGGAGGTGTACAACATATTCGGGCACAAGGGGTCCCCAGCATCAAAACCACACCTGGCTTATCTCCCAGACCCACGCATGTATCTAATGGCCTACAGAGGGGGACCACAGAACCTCCAACTTCCATAACCGAACACTCTGAAACTTGGAAGGACACATGATTAAGCATCACTTTGGAAAGACAGTACTCCTCGCATTTGTTGGACATTAGAATGCGTTGCATTTACAACCCCTAAAGGCATCACAGATGAAATCACAGGATTAAGCATATACAGCCAGAAACCCTAGCAGGAATGTCTGTCAACATAACCCCACTTTGCTTATGACATCCCCTTACATAGGTACTTCACATTACACATGTGACCTTCAGTCCCTCTAAAGGAAATAACGTTAGTAAATGCACTTCTGATGCAATTACACCTCTTCATCTCCAGTGGATGCCATTCTCCAGACATCCCCAGCTCAGTCCTTCATCCCGTGGTCCACTTCTCAAACCTCCTCCAACTGTTGAACAAAAGTTCCAGCCAGTTAGAGTTAAAATGCTGGCTGAGCCATTGCGGGATTATTTCTTCCAGTTCCCCAGGAGACTAAGAGGGGGATTTCCCCGGCACAGTGCGCTCATCTGACGCGACCCCATACTCCTGGGGTTACGACACACCGAAAATGAGCACTCTCATGCAGGTCTGCATGGGCTCTGCAAAGGATTATGGGGCGCTCTTCCCCCATCACTGCATATTAAATGAGCAGCTCTCCCGCTGTGCCGGGAAGAGCCGCGCTGCAGGTGATGGTGGCCCTGCGCCGCCTTGGCATTTCGTTGGGGGTCCGGTCCCACCCGGACCCCGTGACTGCCCACAGGTGAGGGTTGTGCAACGCGGCTTGGGGAGTCCACCCCCGGCCACTCCTGCCGGTCCCATCGGGTCACCCCGCATGTCAGCTTCATTGGAGGGCAGCCTGGGGAGCCCACCCTCGGCTGCCCCCGCCTGCTCCCTGCCCGGCCAGCACCCTCGTGTGCTGCCGCGGGAGCCAGCGCCTTCTTTTCTGGTCTGCCGCTCGGGCGGGCAGACACGAGGCTGCCTCTGGTCTGGCAGGTCCCTGGGGGAGTACGGCACCACTCCCCCGTCCTCCTCCTCCTCTTAGGGCCCCAGGATGGGGTTCCTGGGCCCCTGGGCCAACCTTCACAGGTAGCGCAATGGCACTCCCAGACTTCCGCCACATCTTCGGGCCCAGAGTTGGGATCCCGGACCACCCTTGGGAAATCTTCACGGGGATTGCGACGGTGCTCCCCGGCTTGTCATCCTCACTACCCCCTCCTCCCCCTTGCACACAGCGGGGCCCGGAGTTGGGATCTCGGGCACCTCGCGATCTTCCACTTCTTCCGCCGGGGACCAGAGTGGGCTCCTGTTACACCCTGGGAATCTTCATGGGGAGCGCAACAGTGCTCCCCAGCTTCCTGGTCATCAGGGGCCAGGGAGGGCTCCTCTTTCACAGGGTGCGCGACGGCACACCCAGACTTAACTTCTTGCGGGGGCAGCCCCTGGAACCTGATCCACCCCAGGGGCATCTTTAAGACCGGCGGCAGAGGTCCACGTGATTCGCCGTCGGTCCACCCAGAGGTCAAAGGTCGCCTACCTTCTAGGGGGCATATAGTCGGCCGATTTCACAATTTTCACCTATTCTTGCTCCTTTTGACTAGCCCCATCCACTGGGAACACTCTCCTTTGTCCTCCTGGTCTCAAAGAGAGTGCATTCAGAAGGGAGCGGTCTTCACTGGCTCCCTGCGCCAGTCTTTCGCCTGGCTCCCCTCCTAGGCCTCTCTTCTCCTTGCACAGAGGCCCCTGATTCTGCGCACTGGTCCTAGTCTCATCTCCTGGCGCTGTTCAGGATCCTGGGACAGTCAGGGGTTCCTCCTTCCAACTGCCCAATGCGCCAGGCTCCAGCACCCTCTGCCTCAGCAGACCACACCCCAGAGAGAGCTTCTCTTCCTGTGCAAATACTTTTTAAAGTTTGGGGAGGGGGCTGGCAGGTAGTCTCTGGTTGTCCTATCACACAGCAATACATCACTTCCCTGCCCCCCTCCCTCCTTCCTTCCTGCCCAGGCCTCTGGGTTCATTCAAGATGGCATCATCCAGGGTCTCCTGCCACATGGTCTCTGAAAGCCCCTCTTCCCCCAGAGCTGCCTTCTCCCTTGTGCAGCTAGGTGCCTGGCACCAGGTGACAGCTGCTAATGGATAAGCCTGTAGCTCAACCCATCTTCCCTTCATGGAGAGGAGGCCTTATCTCTTGGAGGAAAGGTCATTAATCCAGCCTGCTGAGGTCAGTCCCCAGCCAGGCCCTGGTTATGGCTGACTCAGAGAAATATAACATTTCTGGATGACCCAAAAACAGTACAAATATGACTCTTGACTCTGCAGAATACTTCTTCTCACATAAGTTACAGTGGACTTTGGTGCGTGTCTGGAATTTGTAGACCCTCAGAAAGTTAAACTAGCCCATGTGCTCCTTATCCTCATAAGAGAATAATGGAATAAACACGAAGGCACCCTGACTTTCCCTGACATGTTTCTTCCCACTGTATAGAGCCTATTCCATGTCACCACCCAATTCTGCATAAGTCCTGCCATACCATTCACTTTGTAGCTGCTCCTGGACTGCGCACACCAGGAATCTCCCCTGCGGAGCCCGTACACGTGTGCACACGCATGTACACATGTCTGCATGTAACCAGCCCGGTGTCCCATGCACCAGCTGCTGCGCAGCAGCCTAGTCAAGCTAGGGGGACACCAGTAAAATCCACATGCAGTGTCTTTCATCAGGAGTTCACTGTGGGCGAGTCCCAACTTATGAGGCTCTCCAACCGTGAAAGTCAACAAATAGGTGCCCAAAAAGTGAAACATCCAGGCAGCTCAGACTGTCAGAACCACTTTCTAACAGGCTCTGATTAATTTGTATTCTCGACCAGTGGGCTATGGCCAAGAGTCCACAACTCTTGACCAATTGACAACCTTGCTGTCCACTATTCCTGATAATACACTGGTGATACTTGGTGGCGATTTCAATTGCCAGTACGAACCCCTGAATGCGGATAACCCCAGTGATGAGGATCTGCACTGGGCCATTCCAGAGCCCAATATCCCTCCACCGCGGGCTTGGACACCATTAGTACTCCAGATGAACACTCTTACATTGAAGCACTCACTCAGGGCGTGCAATGGCCGCACAAAATCTGATTCTCCGGCAAACTATACTTTTCAACAGATTGGGGTGCGCCTCAATTTTAGACTACATCTTGGTGAACACAAAATCTTGGTATAGGGTAGTAGACTTTGAGATCGTGTCTCGGCACAATAGTGACCATGAAGCCCTGATTTTAGAGATGCTTTCACCATGTACAAAGAGGGCACTTGAAGCTAAATCTGTAACCGCTACTGGGTTAACTTTGACTATTTGTAAGAGGAGCGCAAGATGGGGAGATATTTGTCTATCACAGGAAAAGTTAGCCTCCCTCTATCAAACAGCAATCCCATTTCTCAGGGCCGCAAATCAGTGGAACGGATGATCTTATTAGCATTCTCCCCGAAATCACTTATAACCACCAAGGCTTAATAGCTGCCTTGGCTTATATTTTTTCCCTAACAAGAGAAGAGGAGAAAATGGGCACCCAGAACACCCCTGGTACAATGATGATTGCCATAAAGCAAAGCAAATCTTATTCTTGCTATTAAATCTAATGATAGGACAGAAATAAAAGCTAAAAGGGTAGCCTATAAAAGCATCTTCAAATTGGCAAAAAGAAGTTTGGAAGGTGACAGGTGGGATAGGCTGAGAAGTGCCCTAAGAACTTATGATATGAGGACCTTCTGGAATTTAGTAAATACAGACTTTGAAGAGTGCAAAAGGGCAATGGAACCAAATATAGGGGCAGAAGTATGGAGAGCCTATTTTGAGTCCTATATGTTAAGGAAGAGTGTGATGCAGAACCGGCTAGAAATGAGTGTTCTTTCCAAGAGTTAATATGCTCTGATGCCCTTGCAATTTCTTTAAAAGAGATAACAGATGCCTTGAGCAGGGTAGCTCCACCTAAGGCCCCAGGGCTAGATAAGATCCCTGGTGACCTCTTTCGAAATGACCCATTAGTTGGGCTCCTTACATGTGGACCCTTTTTAATGCCATCTTCCAGGGAATGCAGATTCCTACCACCTGGGTGGGGGCAGGAATTATACCGATTTACAAAAAAGGCTCACCACTCCTCCCTGCCAACTATCGTCCCATCAGCCTCATAGATGTTAGTCAGAAGATATATGCCCGAGTTCTGTTGGGTCGATTACAGCGTTGGATGGAGGAACACACTATTCTCAGCCCTTATCAAGCCGGTTTTAGAGAAAGGATGTCCACATTAGATCCCATTTTTAGGTTACAACTATTGCACTGGAAGACAGTGCATTTGGAGGGTGGCAGCCTCTATTTGATCTTTGTGGACCTAAAATCAACTTTTGATTTGGTGCTCAGGGATATACTGTGGGACATTCTATTAAAACTGGGGGCCCCACCGTACTTGCGTTATCAGTTGAAACGTCTCTTGGCCCCAATCCTCTTTTGCCTTTTTATTAATGGCCTAGTGGAGGCTTTGATAGCAGCGAGGGATATAGACGCCCCTAGGTTGGCGGACCACAAGGTACCAGCCTTGAAGTTCGCCGATGATACCCTACTACTATCAAGCTCTCCTATGGGAATCCGGAGGGTCTTACATACTTTTTTTATATCATCTGTAAAAATAGGGGGTTCGAGATGAACTTGCAGAAAACAGTACTCAATCAAATCCCTGTCTAGATGGGAAAGCACTAGAGAGAGGGACCGTTTTTGATTATTTGGGAATTACGTTAAACAAAAAAAATGGACTGGGGTGTACAAATTCTGAAGCTGGCCCTGACAATAGGGGGACTAGATAAAGTACATAGGAACTGTAGCTATAAAATGGTTGGACCAGTGGTAGAAATCTATAAAGCCCTATATGGGGCAGAAATCTAGGGCTACTGGCCACCGGTCTCTCTAGCCAAAATAGAGAATTCCTTTGTTAGACAACTACTGGGTCTCCACATGACCATTCCGCTTGCACCACTCTGTATGGACCCTGGGTCAGACCAATTGCAGAGGAGGTTGCTCTCAGACTCCTTCTATTCTGGTGTCACCTATAGAGCACCACAGAATTGGCTGCATTCAGAGAAGCGCTTAAGGGGGTGTTGAGTCTAAGGGGAGCGAGCAAATTCCCATGGCTGGCCTTTATCAAAAACACTTTAGCAGCAATGGGAATGGGTGATCTGTGGGTTAACTCCGAAGAAAACTGTTCGGTAACATCTAGGAAGGCTCTGATAGAGAGTTATAAGGAGCTTAATCTTTCCCAAATGCAGGGTAGGCCTGCGTTTGATGTATTGACTGCAGAGTTTTTAGAGATAAAAAGCCAATATAGGTTAGAGCCAATTCTTGATGATATCCAGACAGCCCTTACAAAAAAAACGTTATTTACAGTTTAAGTATGGGGTACTCCCAATACGTGTTTTTACAAACAATGGGGGGGGGGGGGGGAGTACAATAATCAGGTAATGTCCAGCATGTAATACTGCACCTGAGACAGATCACATACTATTCTTCTGCCAAGGGTACAAGGCGGAGAGACACAGATGGCTTTTGCAGTTATGCAGAAATTTGGGAACAAAACACTGCATGCAGGCATTTATGATTCTAAAATGACACTAGCATGCCGATTGTGTACTCCGTCTCACGGTTTTTATTTTCTCTGTTGTGTGTTCGTTGAGCTATTTTAAAGCAAGATCCTGCTCGATTTGACCATCCCATATTATCGCAGAATTTAGCTTCTTAAGTTGTCTTTGTAATATTTTAACGGCGTAAGACTATCTTGTTTTTATCTATTTATCTTTTAACATTTTATCCTTTAATGGAATTGATGTAAAAGGATATTGAAATGTATTTTATCACGATATTGGTATGGCATGCAATGGAATTGTTATTAGGTAAATCAAATGAATGAATTGTGCTGTACTTTTTTAATTTGTGCTTTTATGGTCTAAATGGCCGAAATAAAGAATTCTTGACTGAGTGACTAAACAGGCAAGATCCATCGAACATCATTCATCAGGAAGGACTGGACATCATCCCAGAATCCAGTTGAACTTAGCCACGAATGGCAACAAACAGCAATACTGATGCCTATAGACCACCCCGCGGAGTCAGTGGTGTTCAAGCCACAGTGAAGTGTGAGCTTGGACGCACCCCAACTATCCTGAATGGTTGGTGACAGAACAGAGCCAAGGTCTTCAGGAAAACCTGGGTGGATATGCATCATCGAGCGAGTATAGCAGCCTACCAAGCAGGCAGCATTAATGGACAGTAGGGCCAAAATGGCAGATAAAGTAGTTTGAAGATTGTTGGGGTTAGTTTGGATAGTGGAGGCCCGCACCACAAGGCTTTTGGGAGAAGGGTGCTGCAACAAAAAGACCAGGTTGCCAGGAGCAGGGCAATGGCGTCTGGCAATTTGCCAGCTAACCACAGGGCTGGAATAAGGTTTAGTCCAAGCCCCTTGTAGGGTATCTGTCAAGGCCTCATTAAAAGTTAGGAGAGGTTCATAATTAGTGTAACTAGGCTGCAGGACTTATAGCAGGCTGTTGGTATTCACCTCCATAGTGGGTAAGAGAATGCCAAGGACTTTGGCCGTTCTAAGCATACCCTTGGCATATGCAAATTATTCAGTGATCAAGCTAGGAGGGGAAAAAGGGCTGACTACATGAAGGTGCCCAGCCCAATTGCATCTTGCAAGTCCTCATAGCAATTGTCATCATCATAGAACTGAGCAAACTCATCACCTTGGTCAGGATCGTTGTCGGAGTCTGTACCAAAAAGAGAATGTAAAGAGAGTTGCCTGCCTGATGGTAAGGCGAGAGCAGAAACGTCTGTCAGATTCAGTTCGGATGTTAGCTGAATTTTGAACCAGCATCGAGTCGGCGTCTGAAAGCACAATCGGGACCACTTTTTTTGGTGGTGAAGTCGACGTACCTGGATTGGATATGGGCGCCGTTGGTACTAGAGCCAAGGGTGGAAGTGGCTCATAGGATACAATTGCCGTGGAGGGCAACCCTATTGGTGGAAATTCACACAGTAGGCCTCTCAGCTCTGTGGAGACGAAAGACACACCAGAGGAAGTCAGTAGAGATGTGAAGAGCCAGACCAAAACTGAGCAAAAGTCTTTGATTTGGCACACCATGGCTGAAGGCCCCGGAAACTCTGGTTGTACCAGAATCAGCTTCAGTATCGGCTCCGAGCTGAAATGGGACTTTTGGTGTCACCTAAGCGGTTTCATAAGGGGAGTGGGACAAAGCAGTAGAATTCCGCTCCGACTTCTTATCCTTCTTGAACTTACAGTTCATCAACACGCAGTTTCCCCTGGTCTTGGAGTCATGGTCTCGACCTAGACACAAAAGGCAAACCTAGTCTGTCACAGGCATCCGTTTGCAAGAGTCCTTACAGGGCATGAAACTGGTCATCTTAGGGGGAAAACATACCATGCACACTGGAAATTTGAAAGGAAATATCTAACAAAAAGCAGTCTCTTGAGAGATGAGAAGCTCCGGATCCGCGTCTAGAGGCACCGAAAGAAAGGAACTGCGTACGCAGGCAGGAGTGGCACCTTTAAGTGCCCCACACATCACTTCAAGAGTGGAATGGCATGGGTGCGGAGCCACACAGTGCCATCTTCTGGCACATGGAGGTACTTGGAAACAAGTTTACGGATCCAGGCGGATGCCCGGGAAAATAGTTAAAAGGTGAGGAATCTGTGGCTAAAAGTCTCTATCAGAAACTACATGAATGGCAAGGAAAGCAAAATGTTACCTGTGGACTACAGACGTATTGTTACATTTACTAAAGTGACACACGAAGGCCTACCGAAGTAGGCCAGACAAGTGCAGTTAAAAAAAACGAAGCTAGACCCATAAAAAAAAAAAACAACATGGGAAAAACCTTAATTTAATTATTTAATGGCATCCCATGAAGGCTTTGTAGCACACAAGGTAGAGTGCATGGTATTTAAAAGTGGGAAATGTAATATTAAAATGTCCCTTCAGTGACAAGCCCCAAAAAGCCTTGTTTAACTGAATAAGGATCTGGCTGTCTTATGTGAAAACTAGAGTACAGATTATAATATTACTTTGGGGTTTTAGAACAGCTAAATAAATTATCCAACCACTATTTCTGACATATTAAAAATCCAATCTAATGGTAATGTAAGACTTTTGATATATTTAGAAAAATAGCTTTGATAAAGTTACCTTTTTCCGTGCTTGACGCTCCTGGAGGTAAAAAAAACAAAGGCAGTGATAAAGGAGAAACATAGCATTGTAAGAGGTTAACAAAAATAGAAAAAAACGATACCGAGATGAAGTAATGAAGGATCGATGAGGATAACTGAGAGGTTAGGTAGTAAGTGAAAGTTGGGGAATAGAGAGACCATTAATGAGATGTGAGGAAGTCTGGTAGAGAGACATGAGGGAGAGATGGAATGAAAAACATGTAAGTGAGGTGCAGGCAGACCCAGAAAGTTGAGGTAGAGACAGATAAGGTCAAATAGATACAAGATGAGAAACGGGAAGGTGGGATGGGAATATGGATTGGGAGTAGAGAGGGGGAGGAAGAGAGTGAGGGGGTAAAGAAACATGAAGAAGGGCACACAGCATTGGACAGAGGTGAGATTGTAAAAGAAAGAGGCAGGGAATGTGGGATAGAGATGGCATACTTGAGAGGAAGGTGAGGCATCAAGAGTTGAGATGAGGAGCAAGCAGATGGAGAGAGATGCACAGATAGGCAGAGGAAAGTACAAGAGGTGAGTTAGATCGTGAGAGACTGGGTCTGAAAGGGTGTGAGATGCAGAGTAGTTTGGAGGGAGCTAGACAGATGTAGAGACAGGTAAATAGGGATGGCAGAGATTGTTAAGGGGAGATTGTCTGGTCTCCTAATTTATCGCCCTCCTGGCTGTGACACTGCCTTCCGAAAGGCTCTCCCAGAATGCGTCAGCTCTCTGGCACTGGGCTGCGCTAAATTCTGCATTCTTGGAGTTCTAAATCTTCATTTTGATTGTGCCCATTTGCCCACTATCAGCAGTACCTTGGCTGATTTGGAGGCCCTTCAGCTTAATCAACTGGTCACCTTCCCTACCCATCTGGGGGGCCATACTCTTGACCCTTTTTTTACTAATCTAAATGCGGCCAAGGTAACCAGGCCTAGTCCTGTAGCTTGGACTGACCATTTTTTGCTGAAAATCGCTCTCGTGCTTAATGAGCTTCCGTTTAAGCCCCAAGCTAGAGTAGTGATGAAACGTCACTGGAAGAAACTTAAACTGGATGATTTTGATCATCTCCTGGAGGTCAACCCACTAGGCTCTCACCTTAGTGTGGAAGCTGGGTATGACGCCTATTGTGATTGGGTTTCTCGTGCTTTAGATGCTCTAATTCCCGCCGCCTGGACTAAATGCCGTTCCAGAGTACCCAGCCCATGGTACGACAGTTCCCTGGCTCTGCTAAAAAAAAGCCTGCAAACAGGCAGAAAGGGAATGGAGGAAATTCTATGAGGCTGGGAAAAAAACTACCTATCTCTCCAACATTAAATTATACCACAGAGCGGTATGTAGAGCTCGTGCGGCTTATTACGCTCAGGAATTTAGAAATAGCCCCAATCCGTCCAAGTTAATTTTCAAAGTCCTAAAGGACTTGATGGCCAAGAGAGCTACTGCAGCAGAAGTTTGCTCTGTGGAGCACTGCGAAAATCTGGCTGCTTTCTTTAGGGAAAAGGTTCAAGCTATCTATCGCGCCTTTCCCACCATTAATCATGGAGATGAACCTTCCAGTTCCACACCTATCATAGGTGAGGCGTTATCCTCTTTACCTAGTCTGCCGATGGAGGCATTTTACAAACTGGCCTCTGAAATTAAATCAGGCTCACCAGAGGATCCACTGAAGCCTGCCCAGTTTAGAGAATCTGCTGCTGCCTGCCTCCCTCCAGTATGCCAACTCATCAATCTCTCCCTCACCTCGGGCATTGTCCCGAGAAAGTGGAAACAAGCCGTTGTAACACCCATACTCAAAAAGGCCACCCTGGACCCCCTTAAACTTGAGAGTTATCGCCCTATCTCTCTCCTTCCTTGGGCCGCGAAAATTGCGGAAGCCCATGTGAATGACGTGCTGACTAAACATCTTGCGTGAGAATGTATTCTGGATCCCTCCCAGAATGGGTTCCGTGCGGGTCACAGCACGGAAACTGCCCTGCTCTCTATGACGGAACATCTTCGTTCTGTGCTGGACTCCGGTCAGACTGCGGCACTGATACTTCTCGACCTAAGTGCCGCGTTTGACACGGTTTCGCACAAAATTCTACTTCAACGTCTACGAGAGGCAGGGGTTGAGGGCATTGCTCTTGATTGGTTCCGCTCCTTCCTATCTGATCGGACCTTCAAGGTTGCCACTCCACCGTTTGAGTCCAAACTCTATCCCCTGGATCTGGGTGTGCCCCAGGGTTTGTCACTGAGCCCCACATTATTCAATCTTTATGTGAGGCCGCTGGCTGATGTCGTCAAGTGTTGGGATCTGACCATGGCCTCTTATGCTGACGACACGCAGCTGTCGGTCACCCTGAGTGGGGACTCCGACCGTGATGCCCCCAGATTTCGGGAAGGACTCCTGGCAGTGGCCAGCTGGATGAATACCAACTGTCTCCAGCTTAATGCCAAAAAAACAGAGGTCATGATAGTGGGTAAGCGAGCGGATCTTTGGGATGATAAGTGGTGGCCCCCTGAGCTGGGTGTAACCCCTACCCCAGTGACAGAGCTAAAGAACCTGGGGGTCTGACTTGATCCTGCCCTCAACTTTTGTGGCCATACGAAAAAAGTAGCGGCCACCTGTTTCGGCATCTTACGAGGGCTGAGACCTATCCTGAGGTTCTTTGATGCCTCAACTAGGCAGCTGGTCATTCAAGCATCTATTCTATCACGGCTTGATTATGCCAGCTCATTATTATTGGGTGCCAACCAGGCTGAAATCGCGCGGATGCAACGTATCCAGAACGCTGCAGCCAGAGCCCTGGTGGGACTGCCGAGGTTCTGCTCCGCTGAGAGTACCATCCGCTCTCTACACTGGCTGCCGGTGGCACAGAGGATCCATTTTAAGACACTGTGCCTGTCGTTCAAGATCCTCAGGATGGCCTCTCCCCCGATTCTTGACAATCTTTTGAAGCCTTATGCTCCTTCGCGCCCTCTTAGATCCATGGGCCAAAATTTGGCTGTGGTGCCGCGGTTCAGATTGTGTAGAGCGGGAGGACGTTCCTTCCGAGTCCTTGCTGCGAAGCTATGGAATTCTCTACCGTCCCACATCCGCGAAATTGATGAGCTGCTGAAATTCAGAAGAGCCATCAAAACGCATTTGTTCCCCCATTCCTCTTAGGATTCTGTTTTGTGTGCTCCTCCATCTTTTCTGTTGTGTTGTGTCTGGATTCCCTTCCAGAAGCGCCAGAACGCCCCTTTGCTGGGGCATCTGTGCGCTATAGAAATGCTATTAACATAACATAACAGAATAAGAGGTATGAGTAGGTTTCCCTTGTGCAGAAGAGTGGTCTCCAATCACTGCCTAATCTAGCAGTGTGTTTGGAAGAGGTTAAGAGCTGGATGATGAGCTCCTGTTTGAAGCTCAATGACGACAAGACCGAGCTCCTGCTCTTGGGCCCGGCAGCCCCTTCTACTTTGGGGCTGTTATGGCCGTGGGCATGGGTGCGGTCCCTGCCCTCAGAGATAACATCAAAAGTCTGGGGGTATTGTAGTGTAGTTCCTATTATCCCAATAGGCTCTGCGCATTGGAATAATATCTTCAATAGTATAGACGTAGGACAGAGGTTAACTAGGTCTTCTACTGTCGATATTAGACTTAAAGTTTTGTGTGTGCCAGCTAGCTCAGAGCTCACTAGAAACTTTCTCGAATAGGCAAGGAGGAGTTTAACCTCCCTGGATAGACAAGAAGGGATTTAGTTTCTGACAACCATAGAACATGACAACTTTGCTCTCCCTAATCAAGAGTATATCTCTAGAGTCGTGTGAAAACAAAAGACAATCATTTTACTCAGTCAGTACGTGCATTCTTAGTTCCACCAGTTTGTAGAGAAAAGAAGAGACGGGCGTGTTCAATAAAAAGGTGTTATTTATTGATCAGTCTCTTTTCTCATACAAGAGAAATGAATCGCTATTATTGCAATACTTATAGTTAAGTAAAGTGCATACAGTAAAAGCAGGATTATAAAATAATACTGTAAAAGCATTGATATGGTTTCTTAGCCATATGATACTTAAAATGGATAAAAGTTATACATACATATATACATTGACTAATCGTACTCAACTGGTGCTTCTAACTACGCCTACCCCGGTGTACCTGACCTGAGCCTAATACGTAAGCGGGAGTAAATAAGTAGCAGTTTAAGTTAAGTTTGCTTTGCCAAGAATCTGACTCAAGAATTCTCTGTAAGGGGTTAGTCAGTTCAGTACCTGGGATTTAGAAGGCAGGAGGGCTGGTACCTCTTTCTCAGGACTCGGTATCCCAGTTACCCGCGAGGGCAAGCCGGAAACGCCAGAGGCTGGATTTCTCGGCAGGAGAAAAGACAGCGTCTCTCTCAGCGCGTCAAAAGGGAGGGGCAGCGTCCGTGGGCTTCCTGCATCAGCTGGGCTCTCCGGCAAGTAGCGCTGCTCCAACCTCATTACCACCTTGTCTTTGCTTAGGGCAGCGTTGGTATATTTATACCTAAAAGGTGCCGAGTTTGACGTAAGGATGGACATAAGACGTCAGTAAGAGTGTCATAAGGACTGGTCGTTCTTACATTCTTTTCAGGAGTTCTCGAGCGAAATCAAAACAATAGCTGCGGGGGATTTCCCAGGTCTGCTGGAGGTTTGGTTTGTTTTGAGAACTCGGTGTGCTTTCTAGGGGGCTGGAGGAATAGTGCTTGCTTAATGTGACAGCATGCGCTATGACTTAATCTGAAAACGGGTTTCTGTGCCGTTGTATGGACACTAGTGAATTAATACCTGGACAAGGGTCAGAAATAAGAGTATCAATATAGGTACCTAGATAAACACACTACACCCACTCCACGATTTTATGTACATATTTACTAACCTAAGCAATAGTAAACATAACTAACAGTGCATGTGTATACCGAACCACCCCAAAATACCACCCCAAAATACATTTTTGTATTTAAAAATGGCGTATGCGAAATACACGAAATGAGTATAGGTACTGTATGCATTCAAACAGTGTAATCATTCAAAAAGGAGATGCACATTTTATATCAGCATGAATGATTTGCGAAATTACACATGAAATGGCTCTTAATACAGAAGAAAAAATTGCGAGACCATCTCATCACATATAAATACAATTACTTGCATATAAGCTAGAGTTTGAGGTAATGTAATGTCTCTAGAGTTCCTAAGAATAGAAGTTCTGTTCTCTAGGAATAGTTTTACTTTAAGCAGAAGATAAGTGTCAAAAAGGTAAATATTTTGGATTCGGACAAAAGTTTTCGCTTTTCCGGGGAGAAGAGAAAAATAGTTCACAGTCATTTTGTTTTCAAAAAGCTGAAGGCCAAATTCAGAGTTCAGGGAACGCTGTGTGCAATTTTGTTTAAAGTTATTCTCTCTGTTCTGGTGAAAACATCATTTCAGACAGACTCTCGAAAAAACAGTCTACAGCTTCTGCTGAAAGTTCGACTAGGTTGGAAAATGTCGCTACCATGCAGTCATGCGCATGTTCGCTTTCAAGGATGGTTTGATCAGAACTGCTTACAGAAGGTCGTACCTGGTCGATGCTGCTCTCATCCTGTACTTCACTACCCTTCAATCGTAGTGGTGAAGTCTCCACGAATGCCGTCATCAGGATAGGTAGCCGCTGGGGACAGCACAATGCATGAGCCTTTACTGGACCCAACAAAGTATCTGCATCCAATGGTACTTCTGATTGTAGTGTAAGACAGGTGTCCAACACACATTCTTCGCCGCATAGCATGCACCTTAATACAGGCATAACACAATTCTGCCAGATAGGTCTGAATGAAAGAAACCAGGTCATATTAAGATCTCGTAGCCGGGCTAAGCCAAGGACTTTAGTTATGCGGTCCCGGTAGCGTATAGCTAGGATCGTTTCTTCCATTGTTGCTGGAGTCTTGTCTGTGACACGGCTTACCATAACGAAGCAGGAGTAGCAAAAATATAATGCCTGCTACGAGTCCCAACAGGAGTGGAAGTCCCCCAAAGATGGAATGGACGAAATTTGGAAAAATACCCAGGACTGCTTTGAATGGGGTTAACAGTCCCGAAAAAACTGTCTTAAATACACTTGCGATACCACTTGTATCAGAAATATTTAAGATTTCGTTTAGCATTTCTGCGAAGTGTAGGGGGCAATTTGTTGATAACAATGCATGTATCTCTCCCGTTGTCCTTGCAACTTGGAGATCATATGTTTCTTTTGATGACGTCAAATGGGTTGGCGTCTGTAGGAGCACAGTCTTCATTCTGCTTAAAGTATCAATTCGAATAGAAGAGATTTTCAAACTGGGCCATAACCTTCCCTCCCTGTCTGGGGTGTCATTCGGGAACAATACTCGCTCACAGCAAATGACCATGGAAGTCACGCTTACCAGATAAGGTTTTCCTGGCAGCAAGCCACAACATCTGTGATCTACAATTAGAATGTAACTCCCGTTAGAAAGTCTTTTAAAGAATGGTTCTATTTGTGTTGCAGGTGTGCCGAGCTGGTGACATGAAAGGTTATTTGAAGTTCCTTCACAGGCCCCATGCAAACTTATACCTTTACACAGAAGTATACCACTTAGTGATGTCTCACAATTATTACCACTAAGAAATACACTCTGTCCTTTATTACTATAACATGTGTGTGTATAAGGTAAGTTCCATGTTGACTTAATGTATCCTTTACCCAACCTTTCATACTGGCCTGCCTGTATATATTTTTGGCAGTATCGAAACTGGAAAGTCGTTATAGGAATAGTTATGATTCCGTGTATTATCCATTCAATGACAGGTCGTTCTAACATTGTCAATGGTAATCTCTCAAGTTTTTCAATGCTCAGAATTGTATAATCAGCACCCTTTTGTGCCAAGCTGATTTGTGTATCAGTAAGGTTAAAGATACTGAATAATGACGTTGTGTTGGTTAAACGCCAAGGCACATAGCCTGAACGCAGATTTTGCAACGTCCAGCCAAGCTGTACAATAGAACGTAATTGGGACTGACCGTGTTGCAACATCAGTAAGTCTTGCTCTATTATATCGATTTGAGAACATACAATACTGTCCAGTGAATCTATTCTGGAAGACAGAGTCATTAACCCATTGTCCACAATAGAAAGGGATTTTTCCAAATTAACAAGGTCAATTTCCCGTATTTTCTCTGCTGTTTCAATTTGAGTTACTTTCCAAGCTTCGTTGTAAGCTGCATATATAGAGGCCGCTATGAAACGTTTTTGACGCTGTTTGCGTGGTCCCATAATGAAATCACGCAAGACAGCACTTTCTTTAAGTAAAGTCAAGTGTTGCTTAATTTCTGCCAGTGTGGATGTTTGTAGCCATTCGAGGCAGAGTTTCCCTACACTGTAAGTAGTTACAATCCCTGGATGTTGTCTTTGGGAGTATCTAGGGTCTGGCCTGGTCCATGTGAACCCCTGTATTTTGTTCAGGAATCTATCTTGACAGTTATTTGTGTCTGTGGGCCAGATCAACCATTTTTTCCATTCAGGATGTGTTCTGTTTTGGTTTAAAATATGGGATACGTCTATCTCAACATCTGTAGTGCTATTACTGTCAGGTGTTGGCTTTGGAATAGACGGTTTGTTTAAATCTTTAATTTTGGCTAGGCCAAGACAAGTTGTCTGTTGAATTGTATCATTCAAGAATATAATTTGTTCTGGGATCATGCAGGCTCTAAATAATGATTCTATACCTTGCACCTGCCAATTTCTTGTACCCCAGATTGTCTTTGTTTCAATATTTTTGTTCCAGAAATCAAAACCGAATGTTTTCATATTTTCAAAAAATGTCTCTGAATAGATTAATTTTGTATTTGTAAGCATCGTTTTCATTCCTGTCTTATTTGATAATTTAAAATAAAATGTTTCTGCATTGCTTGTGTTGAACCCTGAAAAGTATGAATATTTGTCATAAAATGTTTTCGAACTGCCTTTTGGTCGAGTTGCACAATGTTCCCATTGGTTATAATTAAAAACATTTCTAGGTTGAGCAGATTTATGCAGATAATGGTTACCATAGTGGTTGTAACAATACATCTGGTCATAATTAGATGAACCTTGCAAATAATCATGTTCTGTAAATTTAGCTGACATCACTAGATCAGACATCATATCATTAATACTTTCAAAGTCCCAATCATCAGCGAATGTGCTTGGTTTTACAAAGTCACTCAATGAAATCTTGAATTGATGAGGATACTTCAGGAGCTCAACCGGACCATAGATTTCGTAATCAGTTTTGTCCCATGCTACCCCACCGGGTATAGGATTGGCTGTGAAGTTTACTGAATAAAGATCTCTTTTCTCAATGTGTGAAGACTTGTGGGGTTTCAGGACCAAGTTGATATTCTGACTTGCTGTGTCCATTGTAACATATTTTCCCTCAATGAAATGTCCCAAGCATAGTACCATGATGAGCCAAAGTATGAGGATGAATACTCCTAGTGCCACCCAAAATTCAATCCATGGAGAAATCAGATATGTTTCTTGTAGTTGGTGAAAGAGTTCCTTTGCTTTATCTTTGAAAGTTTTTGTTGTTGGCTGTTCCTCAGGTTCACTTGGATCCTCAGAAAAATCATCGAAGTTGATGAAGTAGCCAGATGCTGTTCTGTCAATTGTTTCAATTGCTTCTGGATTCCTTTTTGCTTTTTGAATTTTCTTCGTTTCATTAGCATAGTCTGTGGATACATCATTGTAGACTGGTGTTTCTTGATATAAGATTTTGATTTGGGTTTCAAGAGGTTTAAGTTCCATGGCTTTGTTGCATAGTCCTTGTTGATTCACTGTAGGTTTATCAATTGTGATTAGTCTCTCAGTTTGAACCTCTGTATTTGTAGCAAACTTTGGTTTTCTACTACTTCTTGGGAGTCCACTTGGCCTACTACTTGTTATCGGCTAATGATTGTGGTTTAACCAGGTCGATGGATACAACTCGGTTCTCCTTTTTACCAGCAAGGGGCGGTAATACTACTGATCTTGTCCGGTTGACAGACAAGACAGGTACTGCTTTTCTGTAAGAAGGCCCAAATTCCTTCTTTACCGCGATCTTCTCTCTGACCAGATCCCCGATTTTTGGGATCCAGACAGGCCTTGCTGGGACAGGTGGTTTCTCTTCAGTGGTTGTTGGCTGTTGTTTCAACTTTATGTTGCTCAGGTCTTTTCTTGTTTCATTTAACTCCTGTAAAATAGCCAAACGATCTTTAATATCAAAGCATTTTTCTTTAACCACTGAAGCCTGACTATCGAGGTCCTGAATTAACATTCTTGTCCCAAACAATAGTTCGTACGGACTGAGACCTCTCAGAGAATTTCTTGGCAGATTATTAAGACTACGTTGGACACTTATTAGATGTTTGACCCACCCAGCTCCCGAACCTAATACCTTTGCCGTTATAGATTGCTTTATGTCACGGTTTTTTCTTTCCACAATTCCGTTTGCCTCAGGATGAAAGGGACAAGAGTACCGCAATGCAATGCCCATGCTGGTCATGGCCTCCTTATAAGCTCGAGAGCTAAAAGCAGGACCCTGGTCAGAATGTAGCATGCCAATTGCGTATGTGCCGATGAAGACTCGCAAATCTTTTATAACAGTTCTGGCGTCAGCCGAGCGCTGGGGCCACTTCCATATGAATCTCGTGCATGAATCTACTGTGACCATTATATATTTGTAGTTACCATCCCTTTGTAAGGGACCGCAGTGGTCCAGGTAAACACATGCTAATGGTTTATCTGAGATTAGAAGGGGCGTCTGTGCTGGTCGTTTCACTGTTGATACCTTCCTTCTTTGACATATTTCACATTCTAGAACATAGTTCCTGGTTTGTCTTCTCATTTGTGGCCACCAGTATCTCTGTTTTAATAACGATACTGTGGCTGAAACGCCAGCATGTACAGAAGCAAGCCCTTCGTGTGCCGCTATAATGAGTCCTAATCTATGTTCCATGTTTGGAATTGCCCTATCCCCCACTCCAGGGATTCGAGCAAATGGAACGTTATTCGCATCAGTTATGTATGAGTACTTTACTGGAAAGCCTTTCGGGAGTGTTTCTTTCGCATCTTTTACCATAGCGCTGACAGCCTGTAATATTTTGCTGTCTATTTTTGTTTTTGATCTGGTGACGGCAGCTACGGAAGCCGTTTGCACAGCTGTCTTTGCGGCCTCATCAGCCAATGAATTCCCTGCAACGTGAACGCCATCACGTTGATGACTCAGTGTATGTATCACGTGAGTCTTTTGTAGTTCTTTCTGTAAAAGAACTACTTGTTCCCAAAGCATTTTATGCTTGATTGTGCCACCTTTTGCATCTTTAAAACCGTTATGAACCCAGTTCTGCAAGTATTCATTGTAAGACTGGACGCAATAATATGAATCGCACACTATGAGTGCGGGGAATTCGCGATCGGTATTTTCGAGCGCCATCTTAAATGCTAGTAGTTCAGCTCGCTGAGCTGTACAATCTCCTAGAGATTGTGTTTTTGTGACTAGTGGTCTAAATTTTCCTTCGTGCCAGTGACCTTTTACAATCGCGCACGCAGCACTGTAAGCTTGTTTACCCCCAACTGCGGGTTGTGCTGATCCGTCTGTATATATTATACAGCCGTAATGTTCTAGAGGCAAGATTTCGGTCGGCAGTGGACATTCAAATTCATATTGGAGAAATTCTTGTGTTTTTAACTTAGGATCAAATTTGTATACCACGTCTGTTGCCGCAAGAGAATTAGCCCACTGTATCCATCTCGGATGTAGTGCTTTAGCATTCGGAATGCTTGCCTTAGTTACCGCCTCCAAGGCTGGTATTGGTGTCACGATGATTATTTGTTTACCTTGTGCTAGGGCTCTTTCTTTCGCTACAGCAGTCTGTACCGCGGTTAGAATTTTTTCCGTAGGGCTAAATTTCATTTCAGCTTTTGTGTACAAATGTGATTTGTATGCTATTGGTACCGTCTCTCCCTCATTAGAGGTTAGGTATGTGAATCCGCATCTTCCTGGGATGACTCGAATCACAAGGTTGCGTGTGTTATCGCGTGTTTGCAATTTTGTTTTAACTAACATGTCTGTTTGTAAAGATCTCAAAATTTCTGTGTGTTTTTGAGTCCAATTCATTCTTTTAAAATCTGATCTTATTAGGTCATAGAGAGGTTTAATCCTCTCTGCGTAATTTATTATGTAAGTTCTTCCGAAATTCAGGAAACCTAGAATTGATTGTAAGTTTTTCAGCGTTCTTGGTGCTTGGATTACAGCACATTTCTCTAGGAAATTGTCAGCCAGGCTTTTGCCTTCACTTGATAATTCATATCCTAAAAACAGGACAGTTAGATGGGCAATTCTTGACTTTTTGAAGTTGAATTTGTAACCCTCTGCTGCGAACCCAAGTATTATGGTGTTCACTCTTTTCAAGTGAGTGTCCAAGTCATCATCTGTTAGATAGATGTCGTCGACATAAGATAATGCCTCATCATCATACATTTGTAGTAACTCTGTTACTCTCGCTGAGAATAATCCTGGGCTGTTCTTGAACCCCTGTGGCAAACGACAGAAATTTTTCTGCGAGCCGTTTATTGAGAAAGCGGTCAAATATCTGCTTTTAGGTGCTATATTTTGACAAAAGAATCCATTAGAAATGTCTAATGTTGTTTTGTATTTTTTGCGCACTATGCTATTCATTAGTGCTGCACTGTGTGAGTTTTGTACTGCAAAGGTCTTGCAACATGAGTTTAAGTGTCTGTAGTCCAAAACAAGATGATATGAATCATCTGGCTTGGAGACAGGAAACAAAGGATTGTTCATTTGTGAGGTGCAAGTTTCAATCACCCCCTGGTATTCAAGTTGATCTAAGATCTCCCTGACCTGTTTTTTAGCTTCTTGCTTAATTGGGTACTGCCTCTGTGCAGTTGGTTGAGATTTTAACTGGATTTTGTGAGGAGGTGAGTCCTCATCCCATCCTACATGGTTTTTGTATAATGCAGGAGCCTGGGCTACTGCCCACTTTCTTGCAAGTGTATATTTTTTATGTATTGGAATGTGATTTGAGAAGGCAGGCAAAATCATTTCTTCGCCATGAGGGCACTCCCTGACAAACTCCGGTGGCCAGTCTTTTTCAGCTAGAAGGATGTCATAACCCTTGGAGAGATTATCCCAAAATAGACCCCTTATTTTCCTAGTCTTATCTCCCTCTATACGTAATGTTATTTCATATATTTTATGAGGTTTGCTAACTCTGGTATCTGCAGTTTCCACCTGAATGTATTCATTCGTGTCCCCTGTCTCCAGATGATTCATCAGGATCTTGCGAGCTATGCTCACTTGTGCTGCGCTGTCTAGCATTGTCTGAGCCCACTCTCCGTTTTTCAGCTGAGTCCTCAGGATCCTCGGCATGTTTGATTACTTTGATGCTGGCTACCTTCTTCTTTGGAAATTGTAACTTTTTATTTTGATGAGCAGGTTCTTTGTCTTTGGACTTGACGTGCTCTTCCCCGTGTTCTGACCGTCCTCTTCTTTCCGATTTCTGTGAGGAAGTCTGAAAAGATCGAGATGGACGTGTATCAATATCTTGATATCTATCAGGTTTCTTCAAATTATCCCTATTTCTAAGGTTGTATTTTTTCTCAGAGGGCTCCCTCTGGGGAGACTTGTGTCCTTGATCCGGAGATCTTTCTCTCCGCCGAGGAGACCTTCCTCTGGTTTGGAATCTTTTTTCTTTGGGAGTGGATTGTTTATTTCCATCCCAGCTCTTTTTTGAAGTGTTTAGGTTATTTTTAATAAATACCTTTTCAGGATTTTTAATTAGTTGGGGTTTCACTGGTTTCCCACCCAAACTATCTCTTCCTAGTTCTTCCTAGGATTTTTCTATGATTCTGGCAAGTTCAAATGGTTGGTCTGCTATATCTGTCTCTGTGTGGCTCAGGGGTTAGAGGCAGCAGACCCGGAAGCTGAGATCGGTCCTGGACCAGGGTTCAATTCCCCACCTCGGCGGGTCTTGGGCTAAAAATTCCACGGACTCGATAATTCTCGCCCCGGTGCCTCCTCGACTCACGGGTTCACACTCTGCGACTCTGGGCAATAGCTTGCTTAATGTCCACAACGCCCCTCACGGCAGGATGCCTGACTTTCACCTTGTGGATACCCTGCTATCTCACAGGGGAATACCAGGAAGGGTTCCCTAAGCAAGCGCTGGGAAACCCACTGCGGGTAGCTGTGCGCTATATAAGCTCAACTACATTTACATTTAACCTTTGGCGGATCGCCACATTTGCTGCTTCCCCCTTTATGTTGGCTAGTAATATTGCCGAGACCTGCTTGAAGTCTTTCAGTAATTTCATACCCAGAGTTAAAGCAGGTTCTGGACCGTATTCATTTTGAATTTGTTTTAGCACCTCTGGTATTACCGCCATGGACGGAACACCATGTGTTTTTGTGTAAATGGAAGCAAAGACTGTACCCCAAGTGTCACAGTCCTCCACATGTGGTGCAATTCCCATTGGAAGACAGATAGTCAGAATTCTGTGTTTCTCAACAGGGGTGGTATCCGGAAATACTACCTGTATTTGAGTGATTTTTTGTGCTAACCAGAATGGAATTTGTTCCCTTTTAATAGGTACTTAACCTAGACAGGACTGTATGTTCTGTGGTGTGATTTTATTTGTGTTCCCCTGATGAGGGGTCAGCTGTGGAATTTTAATAGCTGGTTGGACTGTTGAAGTCCGCATTACATATTGGACTAATTGTCTGTGTATTTTAATCAGTTGTTTTAGCTGTGCCAAAAGATCTGGTATTGACATTTTTTCAATGTCTGGATGTGGTGTGTATCCGGCTAGAACCGGCCACGTTGCTCCTGGTCTACCTAGTGGACCGAGCCTGGTGATGTGATTATTATGTTTTAGGGCGCCATTAAACCAGAGCAGGTGCTCTTGGTATTTTAGTGGTATTTCCACCTCCTCGAAAGGGGTGTACTCATCCGGAGGTTCCTCTATCTTGTAATAGTGGAATTCCTTTGTTACAGCGTTTGCTGCTGGAAAGTTTATCCATGAATAGAATACTTCTGTCTGCCGATATTCATGTGCCTAAATTACGAATATGACTGTACCACCTCTTGATGTCAGTCCATTTTCTAGAAGTTTTAAAGTTATAGTTTTTCTTATGCTGACCGGGATGAGTATTGCGTCCGGGTCAGTCCGCAGGAGACTTGTGTCATCCGCTAGGAGTTGAGCTGCTATTCTCGCTGTCTCCCTTTCTCCTTCGCTGTCTGACATTTTACTGACAGGAAGGTTTTTTGTTGCAGATCCGGTTTCCACGGAAACAAAGATTAGGTGCACAATATTTTGGAACAGTGTATCCTTCAACGTTGAATAAACCAAAAACTATACATAGGAGTCTCCTCCTACTAAGTTTGGCGGATTTAACCTTTTACCCACTCCAGACGTCTTTGGAGTATTTATGGGAGAAAGGGTCTGTGTGGAATAGCACGACTGAGTTACTCTAATGCCTTGCGTTAGATTTATCGCCTTACCAAACGTTGGGCGCCATGTAGTGTAGTTCCTATTATCCCAATAGGCTCTGCGCATTGGAATAATATCTTCAATAGTATAGACGTAGGACAGAGGTTAACTAGGTCTTCTACTGTCGATATTAGACTTACAGTTTTGGGTTTGCCAGCTAGCTCAGAGTTCACTAGAAACTTTCTCGAATAGGCAAGGAGGAGTTTAACCTCCCTGGATAGACAAGAAGGGATTTAGTTTCTGACAACCATAGAACATGACAACTTTGCTCTCCCTAATCAAGAGTATATCTCTAGAGTCGTGTGAAAACAAAAGACAATCATTTTACTCAGTCAGTACGTGCATTCTTAGTTCCACCAGTTTGTAGAGAAAAGAAGAGACGGGCGTGTTCAATAAAAAGGTGTTATTTATTGATCAGTCTCTTTTCTCATACAAGAGAAATGAATCGCTATTATTGCAATACTTATAGTTAAGTAAAGTGCATACAGTAAAAGCAGGATTATAAAATAATACTGCAAAATCATTGATATGGTTTCTTAGCCATATGATACTTAAAATGGATAAAAGTTATACATACATATATACATTGACTAATCGTACTCAACTGGTGCTTCTAACTACGCCTACCCCGGTGTACCTGACCTGAGCCTAATACGTGGGCGGGAGTAAATAAGTAGCAGTTTAAGTTAAGTTTGCTTTGCCAAGAATCTGACTCAAGAATTCTCTGTAAGGGGTTAGTCAGTTCAGTACCTGGGATTTAGAAGGCAGGAGGGCTGGTATCTCTTTCTCAGGACTCGGTATCCCAGTTACCCGCGAGGGCAAGCCGGAAACGCCGGAGGCTGGATTTCTCGGCAGGAGAAAAGACAGCGTCTCTCGCAGCGCGTCAAAAGGGAGGGGCAGCGTCCGTGGGCTTCCTGCATCAGCTGGGCTCTCCGGCAAGTAGCGCTGCTCCAAGCTCATCACCACCGTGTCTTTGCTTAGGGCAGCGTCGGTATATTTATACCTGAAAGGTGCAGAGTTTGACGTAAGGATGGACATAAGACGTCAGTAAGATTGTCATAAGGACTGGTCGTTCTTACATTCTTTTCAGGAGTTCTCGAGCGAAATCAAAACAATAGCTGCGGGGGATTTCCCAGGTCTGCTGGAGGTTTGGTTTGTTTTGAGAACTCGGTGTGCTTTCTAGGGGGCTGGAGGAATAGTGCTTGCTTAATGTGACAGCATGCGCTATGACTTAATCTGAAAACGGGTTTCTGTGCCGTTGTATGGACACTAGTGAATTAATACCCGGACAAGGGTCAGAAATAAGAGTATCAATATAGGTACCTAGATAAACACACTACAGTATGGTTAGATAAGTCGTTGACCTTCAATACACAGGCTACTAAGGTGGCGGCCACTTGCTTTGGCCTCCTCAGGGTGATAAAAAAAATCCTTCCCCTTCTTCCGTTTGAGGCCAAGCAGATAATTATACAGGGCCTGGTTCAATCCCGCCTGGATATTAGCAATGCCCTGTATCTAGGGGCACCAGACTATAGCCTACAAAAACTTCAGCGCACTCAAAATTGCGCAGCTCGCGCACTACTTGGAGTCCCACGAAGAACGTCAATAAAAGCCGGGCAAAGAACGTTGCACTGGTTGCCTATCAGGGATAGAGTAAAGTTTAAATCTCTGTGCATTGCTCACCAAGCGTTCTGGAAACTGGGCCCAGAAATCAATCACTCTTTGATCTCCCCTTATCTGCCCAAAAAAGTGCTTCGTTCTTCATCTGCATCTCTGGCCAAGATTCCCAGAATTTATGGAGCCAGAGCAGGAGGCCATTCCTTTTCTTATAATGTATCAAAGTTATGGAACACTCTCCCTTTGTACATGAGAATCAATTCTAATCTATCTAGCTTCCGTAAACAGCTTAAAACGTTTCTGTTCCAGTAATTAGAACCCCTTGTTTCGGTCTGATGGCACCTTTTAGTCTTAGCGCCTGGACGCCTGAGGGCAGCTGCAGCGCTTTACAAATTTTATTTTCATTTAATTTCATTTCACTGCTCTATAGCAGGGGATAGAATATCTTCAAAAAGGATCAGGGAAAAGAGCAGGCTGCTTCAACCTGCCTTGCTTTCTACCCACCCTGAAAGCTTGTGGATATTATTCACAGTGTAAATGCTGTGGGCTCCCATATGGATGCTTGCAATGCAGTTAATTCAGAATTCTGCACAGGGGTTACATCCAACAATACTGCATGGGCTTATCAGTGCACACTGAGGATGTTTCCACTGGTGACAACCAACCTCGAATTGTGCTGTGTGTTAGGGAAGCTCTTACATTACTACTGCCTTACATGTACTAGCTTAGTGAGAGAGAAGATAGTGCTCCTGTTATCTGTGGCTTGAGGACACGCTTAAGAGAGACAAAGAAAGGACTGCACTCCTGTTGCCACTCGTTAGGAAATCTTGCATGGAGATTGTGAGAAAGGTTCTCTTTTTGTGTGGTCATTCCCATTTTTTTGGGCTGATGCTGGTTTTTTTTTCCACTCTGTGCACTGGGGCTTTGCTAACCAGGCTGCAGTGCATGCTCTCCGACTCCAAAAACAGGGCGAAATGGTCTAACTCATAATTGACATTTGACTTTCATATAGGGCCATAGAATATGGTGTCTAAAGTCATGGAAAGTTAAATATCGCCTTTAGGAATACAGCACTACTGTAGCTTCCACTAGTGTGACCAGGCAAACATGACTCCAGGCCTACTACTGTAGCCTGGTTGCTGTAGTTTAAAACTTGCAGCCCAACCAAGAAGTCACTCCCATATTGATCGAGTAGCCCACAAGGCAGGATGCAAGCTAACACTCAAAAGCTATTTTCACTGTAGCAAAGCCAGCTGGCCCATTCAATTCTTCTAAAAGATATTAAATATCCATTCTTTGATCTCCAGCTAGGGACCTACTAGAAAAATCATTAAAGAACAATTTTTAATATTTGGTAAAGCACCCAACTTAATGGTGTAGTTGGATTTTGAATAAATATTAAGGGAAAGTAGCTTCTAGAAAGTTATATTTTCCCTGCCTGAAGCTCCTGCAGGTCGATTTCCATTAGCTCTCTAACTGGAGCCTAGCCAGTGAATAGCCCCTGTTGAGCTGTGAAAACTGCTCCCAGAGCAGAGACAAAGGCTTGGGTGTGGGAGGATATTTTTTTTCACCTGGCAAGGTCCTAGGACCAATAGCTGTGTCAAACTGAGCTTTCTCTATCACCTCTGAAAAGCTGGGATGTAGAAATGTTTTGGACTCCAAAGCTTTCGGGGTACTGGGCCAGAGTCACCAGCCTATCCATTCAAGGCGCAACCTCGCTGGGGTGAAGAAACAGGTTTCTTTCACTCTGAGCTTCTTTACAGTAGCGCATCCGGTTCAGCGGGACCTTGCCAAATTCAGCCTTGCCTACCTGTAGGATTCCGAACTCCGAAAAAGAGACGAAGTCTGTAGGTAAAACTCTTGATAAGGCAAAGGCACCAAAAGAATTTGGCGGGCAAGACAACTTAGCTAGGTAAGACATTCAAATTTTCCCCATGCAGAGCTTTTCCCACTAAACCCAACGGCACCAGCAGGACCATGACCAACACTGATGTGACTTTGTGATGAATTTTTCAGAAACAGCCTTCGGAATGACCTCGCTGAAGGATTCTGCCTTCCGTTTAAAGTCTAAAGGTAAACCCTCTGACTGTGTTGAACCTGGTTGGTGTATCTGGCCAGCGTTCCATCCTAGGCCCCAGTCGACACCAAGCACTGACTACCATTTTCGATTTGTGACACTATTTTTATTTAAATCTTCTAAAATCCATATCTACCGTTCACCTTATAGGATTTTTATTCTTTTAATCATTAACTTATAATCAATTTATCTACACTGGAGTGGGATTTTTAAGGTGTTGCGTTTTTTTACATTTTAAGTGTTTAAGTGCTTTACACATGTTGTCAAAGTTAACCCTGTTTGCTCTGGGTCACAGCTACAAGGGGTTGAGCTCAGGCTTAAATCACTGACATCTGTAACCGGACCTAACAAGAAAGTGACGTTATTACTTGTGGTCGCCCTCCTTACACTTTCTCTCATAGATTTATTGGACAATGGAGGAACTGGCAAGGTGGTAATGTGGTTATTTTCAAAGTGGCATAATTGAAATATCGGTTACCTGCAAGATCCACACATTTAGAATGCGCAAGCACAGCAGGCTGCCATCCTGGACCTTTGTGGTTCCACTATATTTGTAAAGTAGTAAATTAAATTAAATATTTCACGAGCTGTCCTTCAAAACAATGTAAAACCCACAACTTTCTATCCAATATTTTTGTAGAGATTGCTGCAAAATTCAGTTACCCAAAATGTCGCTAACACTTACTCCCACATAAATTGCCACCATCCTCCATTGAAAGTAGACGCTTTGTAAGACAACTGCCCTATTGCAATGTATAAACTTAAATGCATAATTTCTATCCACTAATAAACAAAGTTAAAAAAGGAAAAGTGGAAGCACTTGGCTATGAGTGAATGGTAAAGCAGGACATATTTAGTGAGAAATACCTTACAATTAAAGTAAAAGGCTAATTAGTGAGCATGGTTACAAATCTCTTAAGAATTAAACAAGTTTTATTTTGGGGTAATATTGTTTTAGAAGCATTTTCCAATTATTATTTTTAATCTTAATCTTCACACAGCACAGCGTCCTATCCCAGTAACAGAATTATTCAGGATTAAGAATTAAGACATTTAATTGCTCAAGGAGTTTCTACAATTGCTTACCAAACATTATTTTTCAAAATAGAACACAATTTTCTAATTAAAACTAGCAGTGTTGTAAGGAAATGCCTCCTTTTGCATGATAAGTGCCAAGTTTTTTGGCAAATGGTTTTTCAGCTCTGAAGGTGCACTGAGGCCTGCTAAACAGTACTCCATGCCTGTGCTTTAACCCTTAAAAAAGTATATGGTGGATTAGTTCACCCACAATTGGCATACGTTATCTTACTTTCATCTTACTGATAAGTCCCTAGTATATGGTACCTGGGGTACCCGAGGCCTATAAATTAAAGTGCATCTCCTGGACTGAAGCACTTACTGTGCCACAACAAGTGTAACAAAGCAAAGTTGGCTCTCAGTCCAACAATGCTGACTGGCAGAGCAGTTTTCAACTGCTAACTCAACTGTGCCATTGAAAGTAATGGAAAAGCAATCTTTCCTTTTTAATAATTATAGGTCACCCCTAAGGCAAGCCTACTGAGCCCTAAAGGCCGAGTACATTATATTAAACAGTTGGACATGTAGTCCTTACTTAACTTACATGTCTTGAGTGTAAAAACCCTGCATTGCCGTTTCTACTGTGGAAAGGCTAGTAGCCCCAATAGCGATTACAGGGTTACATGCCGACAGCTCAGCAATGCTCAGTTCTGAATGGGGCTACTGAATAGGATACTTCAAGGTAACAAGTATTATTCCATTAAACCAGACTTGATGCTCAAGTTAAATTTAATGGAACTGTTGCACAAGTGGCAACTTAAGTAAGCGGCAACTTTTTTTCCTAAAGTTTTCAAGTGACCATTTATGGTTGCTGGCCATAAGACAGCTTTTGCACTTTTGGGAGGAGGTGTAAACGACTATCAGGAAGGAACACAAAGGGCCTGCCATTGGAAGAGTAGTGGCTTCTGCCTGGCAGGAAGGCCAAACAGGTTGTGAGCCCATAAGGTGAGCTTCAAAGGGAAAGCCGCCTTCGTAGGGCAAATGGTGGACACACACAAGAGCTACTACTCTTTTGCTCTTGCTGACAGGTTGGAGTGGAGGAAAAAAATGGGGAAGCAGTAGTGAAACTTTTTTTCCGTGGGCGTGTAGCCCCCAGGTAGCCACAGTTCTGGTGTGGGGTAAGGGCTTCACAGATCAAGAGATGGGTTCTGTCTGTTTGGAATGGGTAGAATAGTGTATTCTGCTATAGCAAGATGCTACACTACACAGGAAGTCATTAGGTGGGAGTGGTACAGGTAGCCCATTGGCTAGTAGTCTCCACCCAAATTGGCCAAAAAAAGGACACACACTGGCCATTAAAGTGGCAGTCCTGGGCCCAGGCCTCTGGTCACATCTGTACTGAAGAGTGAATAGAAGAACTGCCCTGCTGTTCATTAGACCTAATAAAGACAGGCTGCACCAAGGCTAGACTTCAGCTGCAGCTCCTTGAGCTAGCAAGTAGAAGACTGCTTGTGGTACCCTGCTTGAGAAAAAGCGCCCTCAAACCTCAGACAGAAGAAGAGACTCCAAGAGTCAGCTGGCTGACTTCCAGTTACAGCTTTAGAGGAAAGTTGAAGGAGCCTGACTTGGAGAGTTGGGACCTAAGAACGCCTGACCGCCGCTGACAGCCAAAGTGCAGCCTGGGAGACCGAGACTCAACCCATATAAGCTGCATCTGAGACCGCTGGACCCAGAAGACTCGTCAGAATCCACTTTAGTCGCCCAAAAAGGAAGTTACCAACAGTTAAAGGGAACTGCTGGTTTCACTGTAACTGGAAACAAGTAGGCCACTTAAAAGTGTTTTTTGGATGGATTTAGAGGGACATCGGCCCCTGTAGTCAAAGTCTCCTCATTGTGTTTGTAGACTTAATAGCCGCCCCAAGAACCCCCCCACGCCCCGACTCCATGTCACCAGAAAAACATCTTCAGCATTGTGTATCCTATGCATCAGGACCACTACACTATTGTCTATGGATTTCTCAGACGGAGTCTGGAACTGGACTGGACTGGAGACTGCTTGGACCGCGATGTATGTGTCCAGCCAAGCTTCTTTGGCCCCTGTGACTCACCCCCCTGCCGTAGTTGGTCACCCAAAGTAGGCTGGAGTATTAGTTTACAACTTTATAAAAGTTTTCAAATTTTCCCTACGAGCGTGGTCCATTATAACAATGTATTTCTTTGAATTAAAAAGCTGTGATTTATTGTTCATTTAAAAATTAAAATCTCCAGAATTCCCTTGGATATTTGACACAGAGGTATGATTTGGAAGATAAAAATATAACCTATTTTCATAAATGGGTACTGGATTTTTATTGAGTCTTGTTTGTTATATTCTGCTGTTTTAGTACTTCTTAATGATTTACACTTGTTTCTTTGGCAAACCCCGAGTGTTCAGAGTCATAGCTCTCTGGGTTGAGCTAAGTTTTCCAACCAAATCTGACTGGACCTAGTACAGGTGGAGAGTGTATTACTGCGAGTGCTCTTCACAAGTACGCAGTGGTAGGTTCACTGCTGATGGTGGGAGGGTAGTAGGTTCTCCTATTTTTATTTGAATTTAAGGATCTCTTTTTGGGGGATAGTCGGTTCATTTCATTTATGGTACCTGGACAGTATCCCTTTTTTCTGAAAAGTTTAAGATTTATTTTTAATGCAAGTAATGATTTGGGGATTCTAGTGGCCCATAACTGGGAGCAGGAAGAGTTGATGTGGTTTAAGTACCGCACCACCACGCCATCTTTTCGAATAATGTTTATGCACTATCAAGTTATTTTAATAGATGTTTCATAAAAGAACGAACTTCGGTTTTAAAAAAAATACATTCAAAAATAGCCTTTTTCATTATAAATGCATGTAAATTTTTTTTTTTACACATTTTTTCATTCATAAAGTAACATCTCTATATTTCATTTCTATATTCTTCCATGCGAATCTGAGATGAGTGTGGAGGTAAAAATAACCATTGAGGGCACAGAAAATTATCCAGAGGCATGACTGATCATGTTGCATTAAACATATAAAATATGTGTATTCATTATGTTACCATTGGTTGCTGCATAAGTTTTTCACCATAAATATTGATAAAAGCAGCAATATGATCACAAAGCACTATCAGATATTGTAGTGTGTCTCTCCTTTGTGCACTGGTATAATTTTCTCACATTGGAATGACTAGAAAATGGTTACACTTCAACATAAATTTAATATTTTACTTAGCGGACTGAAAGAAATACAAAAAGGTGACATTTATTCATTGAGATCTAGATGAATTCATAGTTCTTAAGTCTTCTCTGTAGACGACGCTCATGAACTGTAGTACTCCACTAATCGCTCATCTGTTGGCTTAAGGATTTTCTTTTCAGTCATATTTACCAACCATCCAGGAGCCAAGCCAAAGAAAATTTGACGAGGGTCTTTGCGCATGCTCAACATTTTGTAGCGTTCATCTTTTGTAATGTCTGGTAAAACATAGCCGTACTTCCTTGCAAGTGCAAGCCTGGCTTCTTGGATAGCTGCAGGATCAGCCAGGTAGCCGCGGTTGTTAGCATCAGTGTAGTAACGAACAAGGTCTTCTGGTGGCAGCATGCGTTTCGGTATTGGCTTCCCTTGCACGAAAAATGGCACTGGCTTGCAAAGAATCTCTGCAATAAAGGAATACAAACTAGTCAACACAAATCCAAAAGAAAAACACATTTTAACTGTTCCAGTTAAAACACACCATGGAATAAAGTGTGCAATTGTGGTTGATACTAATATACACATTACTTTATCCGACTAACCAGCGGATCATTACTTCATATGGAAAACTAAATGAACTAATGAATGCATATTTAACTGCGGGCATAAACCCCAGGTATTGAGTATTAAAATCACAGCGTACAGGATACATTTAGTCCCGTGGAAAATCTACTTGTAATAGTAGATTTCCTATGGTGATATGTTTGGGGTTCGGGAGGGTCAAGGCTGTTCCCGAAGAAGTGGTAGGAGTGACAATGGGGGGGATTCCGTCCCTGGAAGACAGGAACAAAAGTAAAATACATATTAAAACTTACATTAGAGGAATAAATGTAGTGGATAGGATGCAATCACTGAAATCTACAACCAATGTAGATTTCTGTGAGTTGGGATGTTTGTTTCAACTATTAGAAATAAACATCCAATAAACAAGTTATTCACTTCTTTAGAAGGTTTGTGAAATTGCCCCTTTATGTCCAGTAGTGTTGTAGCCCTGTTTTGAAACTTTTTTATTCCAATGTCAATAGCGATTAAAAAAGTGCTCACACTTTTTTACTTATTGAGGACTTTTTTTTAAAGCTCTCCTGGTTACCTTTCAGTTAAGAGCGCTGCAAATGATGACAAATACAGCATCCGGTTTGTAACACAAACCAGAGTCTAACCTAGTAGGATGAATTACCATGTCAGATGTTAATTGGTCACTTCCCTGGTCTTGTTCTGTTCCTTTACATGCAAGTCTGAGTCGTTTGGTTAAGAACGGTTACTTGAAATGCTTGTAACTAGCTTCATAATTAAAGTTAGTGTTTATGGCATTTCAAAATGCTGAACCTAATGGTGTGCTAAATTTAAGCTCATTGCCTAATCAGGTTGGGCAGGTCTCTGATAGGATGGCAATGAGATGCCCATTGCTTCAAGTAAGCAAGGCATTTGTGCCACTATACTTTGTGGACAGTGTACAGCAGTTTAAATGTAAATCACAACATCATCTAGAAGCCAATGGAGAGCTTTTAGGGTGGGTTTGATGTGGTCCCGCTTATAGAGTTAAAGGTATAGTCTGGCTGCCTGAATGTGAATTCTTTGGAGCAGTGATCTGAAACACTTTGAGATGCCAAAATAGATGTTACAAAAGAAAAGGCATGCAAGACAGAGGGCCATCATCAGCTCAACTCTTTGGCCAGTCTGGAGAAGTGGAAACTTGCTGACTCCCTTTGTCATGATAAAGACTTGTGGGGCAGATTTTATGTTCCAAGAACTAAGGGTCCGCTAATGAAGTCTCTGCTTACTAAAATTTTTGACTTCACCATAGTCATGCACAAGAAGCCCTCTCTCAGCCAGGGAAATACAGTCTCCAAGCATGTGGAGATAATGGTGTAGTAATGTCCCTTCTGGGCTCGCGCTGGCTCTCTCTTAGTTTAGCGTATTAAGATATTTTAGGCTGCCTTTGTTTTGCACAGCCACACAGAACACATTTGTTTTCATATCATTGTTTTTAGGAATACGCTGTAGGTGTTTGTTAGAAACGGGAAAGACCCCAGGCGAGGCAGGAACCACCATTCTAGTCAGGGTATACTACATACACACTAAAAGATAACCTGTGTTCAGCCTTTGGTAGCTTGGCACAGAGCAGTCAGGCATATCTGAAGAGGCAATGTGTAAAGTATTTGTGCAAAACACACAACAAAAAGACTACACATAAGTTTTGAAAATAGAGAATATTTATCCGAGCAAAATAAGACCAAAACAACAAAAATCCATGAAGTAGAGATATGAATGTTTAAAGATTAAATGCAAAAATAGGCCTCAGAAGTCACTAGCGGTCAAAAGATTACTTGAGAACTGATCAACACAGGCCAGCTGCAGGACCCAGACAGAACCTGCTGCATCGTCGTCGAGTCACGTCAAGGGGGGGCGCAAGGCATCGTCAAGCTCCGTTGAAGTGAAGTTGAAGCAGCGCTAAGCATCATCCTTGAGTCATGCAGGCTGTGGATCTGCTGTGGCTGGGCAGTCTTTGCATCAACGTCAAAGGGTGATGCAGCAGAATTTCACACAGTAGATGCAATGAGTCGGTTTTTGCAGAAATTAGTTGCAGAACCCACTTCAGAGGCCCCGAACTTGGAAGGGGCACCTAAAACAAAGGTAGGACTCAAAGAAGGAAGAGGCCAGCAGCACCAGCAGAATTGCAGATAATCTTGTGTGTCCCTGAGACTTCAGAAAACAGAAAGCAAGCCAGCAAGCCCTTGGCGATCACTTGAAGGGAATGCAGAGTCCTTCCAGCAGAGTCAGGGAGCAGCAGCCACAAGCAGAAAATCTGTCCTTTCCGAAAAGTAGTCCAGTTGAGTCCTTCAAGCAGCACAGCAGTGCTTTTCACAATCCAGATCCAGAAATGTCCGATTTTAGGGGCTCGGAGACCCAGCAAGTGCCTTTGCCGAAGGGAGTGACTTCAAAGCAGCACTCTAAAGTGCACAAGGATCCCTTTCAATTCAGTCCTGTCTGCCAGGCTACCTGTGCAGGGGTAGTCACTCCTTTGTGCGGGGACAGGACACTACTCATTGAAGTGAGTCATCCCCTTAGATTCCTCCCTGCTCAGGAAGACCCATCAGAAATGCAAATGAGTGCTCAGAATGCAGACGAACCTCACCTTCCTGTGTTTGCGGCCGTCTAGAGGGAATGCACAAAGTGTATATGACACCCATCCCAGACGAGTATTGGAGACAGGCTGTCGGGCACAAAGAGCAGTAAGTATAGAGAAATGACCTCTTTTCTAACAGTGGCATTGCTAAAATAGTAATGTTAAATCCAACTTCACCAGTAAGGAGGATTTATCATTACTATTCCAAACATATTAAACACAAAAAAGCTACTCCTCTATGACCAGGAATTACACCTTAAAAGTGCATTATGGAATTCCCAATACTGGCATTGAGAAGGGTAGGCCGCAGCAGAGACAAACGAAATAGGCTGTTTGTCATTACCAGGACTTGTAAGACATAAAGGTACATGTTCTACCTTGTACTTACATAGCACCCTGCCCCTAGGGATACCTAGGGCATACCTTAGGGGTGAGGTACATGTAATAAAAGGGGAGTATGAGACTAGGCACGTGGTTTTAAAAGCCAAGTCGAAGTGTCAGTAAACATCTCACACAGGCACTTCAGTGGCATGCCTGAGGCAGGTTTTTAAAGGCTACTTGTATGGGTGGCAGAATGAGTGTGGCAGACCCTTACTTACTTAAGTACTTTATTCAGTTAAAATTAATAACCATAAAAAGCAAACAGCATAAAATTTCATATACAACATAGTTTTACACATAATTCCCTATCCAAATCAGGTTTCCTTGTGAACAAACAATAAGAAGTCGATCCAACAAAAGAGATTTAACAATTTAAAAACAATAAAAAGTATAAAAAGGCATGTGAAGCTATGCTTGATCTATAAAAAAAACAACAACAAAAAAAACACTTGGCAACATCAGTTAGAATTCGAATTCATTGGATTTGGCATCGCCATAAAGTACTTCATATGGGAAAAAGTGTCTGTGCTTTATGGACGGTAATTGGGACGATATCCTTATCCTAACAGTTCAGCCTGTGTACGCCATAGAGTAAGTCATAACGGTTGAAGGTAGGTATCCTGTAACTGCTCGGTACGGGACCTCTCCCACACTTCAAGTAGTTTTCCTCTACACTCCATCTTGAGGGTGGCGGATGAGCGATTCTGGGATAGAAATCGCACAGTTCCCTTGTTGCTATTGGCCCGTCTCCTGTTTGTGGCTTCCACCTACGAAGAAATGGGACGACCTGGTTATCCCTGAAATTTACAATTACCAGGTCTCCAGCTAAGTCCTTGGGACGGGATCCTACCCACCCCACCCTTCTAACATTTAGGATACTACCATCAATATTTGGTGGAAGGGGTCTATTTTTGGTTAACCAAAATGATACCTTGTTTTTAAGGTCCTGATAACCTTCAACTTTCCCGATTGTAAGCTCGGGCACTCCCGAAAGGACACACACAAAGGGTGCTGCCTCTGGAGGTAAGTTTATACAATTCATTTTTCTTTGCATATTACCCTGATTAGCAAAAGACCCCTCAGCTACGTTAATCAGTCCTGCTCTAGGAGCAGAACTCAGTACTTTTGGTGATTCTTTGGGTACTTCCTTGGCTTTTGAAGCTAATAATCTAGTAGCGACTGGTCGGTATTGGGCCATTTTGCTAGGCATATTGGAGGCAGCTAAGTTCTGAGTTTGCTTGTGCCCAGACATTCTATTTGTACGCATGTTTGCCTTGATGGATTCTTCTATCATCGTGACCTTTTCCCCTATTCTATCCATCCTTACTATCAGCGGGGATATTAAGGTTTTAACCAGTTCTTCAAGCTGGGCCAATAGTTTGGATGGTAAAATAGATACAGGAGTCTCCAATGTTAGACATGCCTTAGATATTTCTGGAGTGGTGGCAATGACCAGTGGGGGACTTGAGTTTATTTTCTGTTGTTTCGCTAGCCTCCCTATATCTTCCGCACCTTTACGCTCTCTGTTGGCAAGAGGGACCTGAGGGAGTACTATCGGTTGATTGTTAACTATGTCTGTTATTGGGAGGTAGGGTTCAAGAGGACTTTTATTTAATTGAGGTGATGCACTAAACTGGGGGTTTCTATTCTCCATGGGGCTTGCCGGAGCACCAGATTGCTCCTTTTCCTGATCTATTAAGATGTACCTGCTGTTACAGATTTCATTTAGTTCCCTCATTAAGGAGGAGTTAGCTAAATCTGTTGGCATCGTGGGGGATTGTATACTGGGTGAAATTTCTGTGGCAAGACTATGTTCTACTCTCTCGATTGCCGATGATACCCTGGTTAGATAGTGGTCCAAAGTCCCCTTGATTGAACCGTTCTGAGACAAAACTTGTTTGGCGGCCCCTTTAGAAGACATGGTGCAACTGACTATTGAGCAATACACAGTGAAATAGTCAGGTGGGTATCTTAATTACCAGTATTTTGTCCCTTTAAAGAAACCAAAAGAGTTCGTAGGTAGTCTCTAGGTGCGTGTACCTTGGGTCGTATCCTTAGTCCCGCAAAACCAAGAGAGGTTGCCCAACCCGACCTCCTCTGACGGCCACAGACGGCCCGCCCTCTGCCCGGGCTCAGCCCGGCGCCGCCCGCGCGCGTCCCGTGACGCGGGGGCACTCGCTGGACTTAAGAGCACCTCCGGGGGCGGGACAGGGCGTGCGCGACTTCCGGTCGCGTGGGCCGCTGGGAAGTGTAGTCCGCTGTGCCACGATGTCCAGATGGTGGCAGGCGGCTGGAAAGCAGGAGGGCTGGCTGTCCCCGTAGATGCAGCGCGGAAAAGCTGCGACGCTCCTACCACCCTCCGGTCAGTGATGGTGTGTCCCCCGCTCCCCCGAGGCACTCGCTGGACTTAAGGGCACCTCCGTGGGCAGGACAGGGCGTGCGCGACTTCCGGTCGCGTGGGCCGCTGGGAAGTGTAGTCCGCCGTGCCACGATGTCCAGATGGTGGCAGGCGGCTGGAAAGCAGGAAGGCTGGCTGTCCCCGTAGATGCAGCGCGGAAAAGCTGCGGCGCTCCTAGCACCCTCCGGTCAGTGATGGTGTCCCACCCGCTCCCCCGGGGCACTCGCTGGACTTAAGAGCACCGCCGGGGGCGGGACAGGGCGTGCGCGACTTCCGGTCGCGTGGGCCGCTGGGAAGTGTAGTCCGCCGTGCCACGATGTCCAGATGGTGGCAGGCGGCTGGAAAGCAGGAGGGCTGGCTGTCCCCGTAGATGCAGCGCGGAAAAGCTGCGGCACTCCTAGCACCCTCCGGTCAGTGATGGTGTGGCAGACCCACTAGTAGCATTTGAAGTACATGCCCTGGTCATATGGTAAACCACTTTACAAGGGACCTAGTGCAACAAATATGCAAATCAGGTATTCACCAATATCATCATGTTTAGGGGAGAAGCGCATGCACTTTAGCACTGGTCAGCAGTGGTAAAGTGCTCAGAGTCCTAAGGCCACCAAAAAGAATCAGCACAAATGGAGGCAGAATGTTGGGGGAACGACTACCCTAAAGATGACAGATATAACAATGGTGCTTTGTTATTCATCGATTCTTCTCTGGAGTCAGTCTGCACATTTTGAACAAGGTTGACAAGCATAAATACCTTAATGAACAGTTTTCCTTCCCTAGTCAGCAACAACTCCTAACGTTTTAGGCATAACATGCAGCTTTCCAACACAGTATTTTTATCATATAAACGGTGTCTTCCAGCAAAGAGACCTGTCCTGTAACAAAAGCACAGACAGCCTTGTGTAAATGGAGTTTACACTCATGATGCGGACCACTTAACAATCACACCAGGCATGGGGTCCATTGCTCTTAGACCTGTCACCTTGGCGGGAGCCTCCCTTCCACTTTTTGCTGATGTTCCTCATGTGGTTTGCTGGTGTTAGCTGCTCAGGGCAATGTGCCACTGCCAACCAGTGCCACAGTGCAAGTGCTCCCTATGAAAAGTGTATACATTGATTGGTTTCCATGATTGGCTTATTTGGTTTACTGTCAGTTTCCAGTAAAGTGCACCAGGAGTGTCAGGGCTTGTAAATCCAAATGCTGCTGGCGGGCCTGCAGCACTGGTTGTGCCACCCACAGAAGCGGCCTAGTAAAATGTGTCTAAGGTCTACCATTGCAGAACCTGCATGCAGTCTGGTACGGTCATGCTGGCTGGGCAAGTGCACCCACTTGCCAGCCCTAAACCTTCCCTTTACTTCATGGGAGTCACCCCTAAGGTAGGCTCAAGGGCAGGGTGCATTGTAAGCTAATGGTAGGACAAGCCCTGATGTGTGTGGCATGTCCTAATAGTGAATTACAGCCATTTTCGTTTTTCACTATTGTAAGGCTACCTGTTCTTATAGTTTAGTATGCCTGAACTCAGAATAATAAAATACTTCTTTTAGTAAAGTTTATTTTAATATCAGGTGTTTGCAAATGCTACTTTGAGAAAGTTCGCATTTGCTTGCCTGACCATTTCAGCCCGCCTCTGCTAGGATGTGTATCTGCTGTCTAGTTTCTGTGAGTGAAAGGGGTGGGGAATTCCAGGAGACAGTTTGGGCTGCCAGGTGGTGAATAGAGAGATTACCCCCAGGATAGGTGGGAGGAGTGCCCCTTGATTCTGAATAGGGCTGTGCTCTGCCACCACAATGCTGGCTCCACCTCCTGCAGAGCGTCTGATGTTTCTGCCCTGCACCCTGAAAGAAGAAGGCAGCTTCCTGTAAACAAAGTGCTCCAAAACTGGGTTAAACCAGGCTCAGCCCCTCTGGCCTGAAAGACAAAAGAAACTGTGTATAAAAGTAGGAGCCCTGCTCCTAAACATTAGATCCTGTTTTAACCACGAAGAACCTCTGCCCGACAAGAAGGACCAGGAGAAGCTGAAGGAGGAAAGACTGTCCCTGACCTGGGGGACTGGCCTGCAGTTGGTGCCTAGCTGAGAAAGGAGAGGAAAAGACCAGAAAGGACTTTGTAGAACTTGTGCCTGAACGATCTCCAAGGGCCTGAAAGTGAGCTGGTCCCCTGAACTGAGCCCCAGGACCATTGGGCTCATCCTGCCTTCGCCCGTCTGCTGCTGATCCGCTGTGTCCCTCCCTCGCCAGAGCTGTGATCCCCGTGCGCCTCTTTGGGCCGTGACCCCTGTGCTTGGCTGCCCCTGCCGTCCGTGAGCCCCGCTCGAGTCTGAGCCGCTCACGCCACACACCGCTGGGCCGCCCGCACTCCGTCACCTCGCCCGCATCTGTACGCACCGTGTGCCTCACCCCTCCCGCCGGAATTCGACTCTGGTGCGGTTCCCAAGCCCCGGACGGCCCGGTCTATCAAGACGTACTTGGCCGCCCCGCTTCGCACCCCCGAGTCTCAAAAGGCCGCGCCGCACGAAGAGAGCCGCTGGTACGTGCCGTACTAGCCGCTCCGTGCCACGCCTGCCTGTATCCGGACGCCGCCAGCCCTGCATACCCGAAGGCCTGACCAACAGCACCGCGTACTAGAAGAGTACGCCACGAATTCCCAAGTGTACACAAAGAGTACACCCCGCAGGCCTTGACGACGCCTAGCCCCATGAGCCGCTTTAAGCCCCAGACCGCCCGCACCTCTCCTCATCGTCCCGCTCACCTCGAGGGGGCTCTGAGCCGGACAGCTCCGCGGAGAACCGCCGGCCCCGTCCCGTGTTCGCCCTCACCTGTGGCTGCGCCTGAAACGCCTCGGACACGTACAGCAAGGTACAGTGTACTCGAACTCGATCCGGAGTTCGCATTGGATCCAAGGTCCGCAACGTTCGTTTTCCCTGCCGTTTTACACTGACCAACGGGTCGCATCACCAGCGCGTAGCGCAACGACCCCCAGATACCTTGCTGCCAGAACCCTAAAGAACTTTTGCCTTTTTAAATCTTGTGGCCTCATTTCCCAATGTTATAATGGTCTTGTAAGTAAACCTGCATATGAAGTATATTTTTACATAAAGTCTATGTATTTTTGATACATAACTTACGCCTGGTGTCCATTTGTGGTGGGTCTTTGATATTCCTGTATGTGGTCATAAATGCTTAACTGACTTAGCGCCCTGAGGATTAGCCTTATCTGCTCGCGCCGCGCAACCTAAAGGGTGAGCAGAGGTTATTCTTAAGGAGTAGTTCCCTTGCCCCGACTGGAGGAGAGGGTCCCTGTTTGTCACAAGTGCATACCTGTGCCAACCAGAGACCCCCAGATCTAACAATTGCTAATTTCAGGGATCACAAATATATCCCTTTGCTTACACAGTAAGAATAGCCATAGACAGATAATTTGCCATGGTGGGGTTGTTTATTGTATACAGCTTGCTAATAATGCTGATTACGTTGCTTGGTTGTATTTGCCTACTTATCGGAGAACATATGCTTCATATTAGACTAGGATAGTTTAAAAGAATGCATTGTAAATTTGTATTATTTTCTTTGTTTTCCAAGGGCACGCGCATGAGTAAGAGATGAAAGGTGATTATCTGTTTCCACGATTACCTTGGAGACTAGAGGGTCATGTTCTAGGTTGCCAAAATCATCAGCTACTTTAGGAAGGTTAGGAGAGAGACTGTGAGTTAGCCAGAATTTGGGCCTGCATATACTGACATTGCAGAGAGTCTCAGTCCCTACATTCCGATGTCCTGTCAAACTAAGGCACAGTTCTGCTTACCAGCAGAAACCCTGCGACAATGGCTGGGTTCTTTGGGATGTTTGCTAAGCAGACATTGATTTGTGTGCCATCTGTGCACATTAGAAGTCATCTGATGCTGTTCAGGAAGCTGTGACAAGTGCAGAATATGGCTATTGAAAAGAAGACAATTCTGAGGATCTCTGCAGTTCATTAAGCAAGTGAACAATTTGACTGAGGCAATACTAACTTTGGGACGGCCACTGAGGCGGCTGATGTGCCCATTTTGATGTGAATTCAAATGAACATTTGCAAAGGATGTGGCTAAGTTCAATGTATATTTAAAGTTAGCTCATCACCACATTTTCCACAATTTGGCTGATAAAAGGGGACGTTGGATATAAACTGGTAGCTGGTCACTATTTTGTTGTGTAAGGATGGAGTTTTCTACAGGAGTCTGGTGATCGTGCTTCTCATAGTTTAAATAGAGTAGTGAGGCATTGATCATGTTAGTTGAATAATCCATGACAAGGAAGAGAAAAGAGGGATTGGAGATAAGCAGCTGAGCAGTGATCAAGGGACAGTAGGATACTTTTACGCTGAGAATCGGGTTCAGGACTTCAGTTGATGCAAGAGGTTTAAAAGAGATGAACAAATAAACAGTAGTGTAAGAGGTTCAATCTTAAAGTAAAATGGCACATCTGGAGTACTGATGATGAAATTATGGATTCGAAGAACTTTGGGTGGTCTTCACAAGGTTTGATACACGTAAAAGTTGCGTTTTTATAGTTTCTGGGTTGGACAGTTCCCGACCTTGAAGATTTCCTCTGACTGATTAGGGCCTTGTGCAAGTGGTAGGCCACTGGAAGCCTTTTTGGCTCGCTTTATAGCTTTCTGCTTACCTATCCTATGTCGCTTGTAGTAGGTTTTGGCCGATTTTTTTGATTTACAGCATCGGCGTTCCAATAGGAATGTTACACAAGATCCATGTGCTCAAGTTGCAATATATTTACGTTTTAGCTTTAGAACGTCAAAGTCTGAGCAAAGAAGGCAGGGGAACTTTCAGAATTATAAATCAAAAAGAATGAATGCACTTAAATCTGTAAAAAAAGCAATACATAGGAGATGTAGTAAACTGTAGAAAGAAAGTTAATGAGTAAAGGACATTGCAGGGCAGACTGTAATCAAGACTTAAGAATATCTCATAACTAAAGAGATTAATTTCATTCACATGAATATATGTTCTTCATCTGCAGGCTGGAAGGATCGTTTAAAGTACAACAAGCCTTTGCTCGTGGGCAGAGTCTGAGAACCTGTGAAAGGTAGAGACATCTGATCTGGAACTGGTACACCTTTCCTTTATTAACACTCAACCTCCCTCACCCCTTCCACTAAATCATGGTCCCTCTGCCCAGGCTGATGAATACAGCTGAAAGGAGCTGCTGCTCTCTGTTCCACAAACAGATGTGGCTGGATTTGCTTCTTTTCTTAAGACTCCTAGAGGGGTCACATACTATTTTGTCAATAATATTAACTGACACTCTCCCCAGAAAGTGTCATGTAATTAGGCCTTCCATAGCATACTAACCCAAACGTTTAGGATCATAGAATTTTTACATCTGGTCTAACACATTTCGTACACTGCTGTGTGTGAGAACATTGTGTGGTTACACTCCCTTTACATCGCTTTCAACACCTGCGTGGTTCTCCACCGAGCTTGACATTGCACTCGCTCTTTTGTTTGCATTCCTTACCTTTGCACTCTGAGTTCCTTTCCCCTGCGCGTGCCCTCCATTTTTCTTCACCCCTGTGCTCCTATTGCTTCACCCTTCTTTTGCTTTGCTCCTCACCATCCTGTTGCTTCCTTCCCTCCATGCTGCTTACGCCATTTTGTATCCCCTCACCCCTTCGCTCTATGTTGCCCCCCCCTTCCAATTTGTTTACCCTCGTCTCTGCTACTTTTTTCTTTATTTTTGTATACATATCCAACTAGGGTCGGTAAACAAAAGGATTTTTTTTATTATTAATTTGTAGGCAAATGCATGTTTTGTGCGTGCACCTAAAAAGTGACATGGACGGCTGTCTCATAAGCATTTTGTTATTTTTTTAAAGGGATGCTGTACAGCATGTCTAGAACCACTGACAAAGCCAATAGGTCCCAAAAGTGAGGCAGATTGGCTTTTGCCAATTTTAAAAAAAAGTTTTAAATGAATGAATGAGCTATTTGCAAAGCACGCAGCTGTCAAAAAGACGTACCAGCGGATTCTTGTTCTTAATAGCAGCAATGGCCAGCTCTAATGCCCATTGCACTTCAATGTTAATTTTTGCAACTAAACTATCAGTATTCTGGCAGTTTTAGAAGTCTGGAGTACCGTTTTATCGTTGCTGAATACTGTCAAATATTGAAACTGTCATTCCACACAAAGCACTCTGCAATGAAATCTTGCATGATATACTCACCCAAGCATCTTGGATCATAGAATGAAGTTGTAATCACACCCCCATTTTTCTCTATCGCAGCAATGGCCAGCTCTGATGCCCACTGCACTTCAATGTTAACTTTTGCAGCAAAAATGTCAGCTCCCTGAAAGTTTTAGAAGTCTGGAGGTTAGTAATGATATTAAAAAAAGTTTAGAACTTCATTTACCTAGCAAAGAGCGTTTCTTTAAAATCAGATCCCGTAATATAAATGATCACAAACAACTTGCAAGCAACAGAATTAAATGTCTGAACGCGACACTACTCTTTTGAAATCAAGTTGTGAATTAACACAACTGAATTCCAAACATATGTTAAGCCAAGTTATCTATATAATTCACGACAACAAAGTCGAGGTCTGGTGTCACCTTGAAAAGATACTGCATAGACATACTGCATTGTTATGTTCCCAGCACTTGCAGGAGATCGAATAGACAGAGTTCATTAAAGACTGTATTTATTAAAGTTGTAAATCACTAACCAATAGGTTTTATACGTAAACGCTGCCACCAAGTGGGCAGATTAAAGCTGCCTAAATGACTACGTCTAAGAATATATATCAACAAAGAGAGAGGTAGGGAGGGAGCAACACTCTTTATCCCCACTTGACTTATAAGAACAACAATGAAAGAGTGTTACTTGTTTGGAAAACACACAAGTAGTAGAGCACAAAGAAAAGACGACACCTAGTTGGTGTGTCTAGAAAGCCCTCACTCACTGACCTGGTCGGTGACATGCTTCATCATCGGGCCCCACTGGGAGTGACCGAATGTCACCCCAGTGTGCTTCAACGCCAGATTTACTGCGGAGCGGGTAATGTGAAGATGTGAAAGCTAAGTGATAGACTATGTGAAAAAGAGTGACGTGGTGGGTTTAAAAATGCCTGTATTGTATCAAAAATTGATTTAATGGCTGATCAATAAAGACATATTAAAAATGTGTTGGCAAACTAGACCAACTAAGTTGAATGGTCTGTTGCCAGTATTCTTAAGTGATGGTCAACATGTTTCTGCCTATGTTGGTGTAATTAACCTGGCATTCGTCAGGACCTATGGTGAAATAAACCCCGGCGGTATGGACACGCTAAGGCCCACCCTACCAAGGTACGTGAAAGTTAAAAGTCGTCTGAAAAAGTGCAAATGGTAAGGGGGGCCACACATAAAATATCGGTGGTGAGAACCCCTACTGGTCTCTGGATTAGAGGCTCAAAAATTAAAATGCACTTGAAAGGTGAGAAAATATCACTACATAGACCTCGGGAGGGGGGTGACGGGGTATTTGGCACACCGCCCACGACGCCAGGCACCCGTCTGTGAACCTGCACGATCCCTCTGAACCGGGTCTCGTAAATCTGGCGTTGGAAGCACACTGGGGTGACATTCGGTCACTCCCCTTGGGGCCCGATGAAGAAGCATGTCACCGACCAGGTCGGTGAGTGAGGGCTTTCTAGAGACACCAAATAGGTGTCGTCTTTTCTTTGTGCTCTACTACTTGTGTGTTTTCCAAACAAGTAACACTCTTTCATTGTTGTTCTTGTACGTCTAAGAATAGTCAGAAGTGAAGACATTTAAATCAACCCTATAGGAATCAAACATTATTGACGAGCTAAATCCTAACACAGATAAAGCTGGTGCCTTGGTACCCACAAGAAGAAGTTTTATCAAATCAGTTAAGCTGTATGGTGCTGATAACATTAAGCCTGATCTTTGTGCTGCTGTAACAAATACGCTAATGTGTTTATTAGTACACTTGGTCCAAATGACATGCTATTGGGTAACATTTAAACTCAGTATGTGTGGAATAAATCTCTATACTCAGTGACAAAATCTTAGCTAAGGTTTTGCTAGAAGTAGTCGGAAAATAAAACCCCGAAATAAACTCAACTCTTATGGCACAAAATCCTAAGAAACACTGGCAATTCCAATAGGTCTGGCTTATATTCGAAAGTGCCTCTTCAGTTACAAGAGCGCTTAGGTACTCGATACCTCATCATAAAAGCACTCTGTTACTCATCCCTGCACTAAGTATCCAATCATCAACTCAGATTCATGTTTACATTCATCCACTCACCAGCCACAATAAAACCCACACAAACTCAACAAGCATGTGCAACATAAATTAAAAGAATAGAAGAAGCATAAAGTAAAATGTTCCTGAACAGACACATCGGTCAAGTGTCTGCAATTAGGAAAACGCAAAAGTATGAGAGTGAATGATATTATATAGTGACCTTACTGTACCAATCCAAGATGGCTGACATGTTGCTTCGAGATGTGGCAGTTACCTTGGAACAGTAAACAATTTTACACTATGGACAATACCCTTTAAGATAGCTGCCTAGTTTAGAATCGATGGCCCCGTGGGGTGCAGTGCACTGCAGCGGAAATGAGCAGTAAATAAGAGCCCATCAGAATTGGCCAGGGAACTCTGCGTGCAACAATTTAAAAGAAAATAAACAAAAGAGAAAATAATAAAATGGCAAACCTATCAAATGAAAAAATACAAAACTAGTGACTGGCATACCAACACACTCAATTTCAGCATACAGTGCACATGGGAGCAGGCAAAATGTTGGCTTTCAAATGGCAAACAGAGCCAAATGGCTGTTGAGGGCTGACCTATTGCTGATCAAAGTATGTGAGAAAACGTTTTGCAATTAACCAATCAGGTCTGTAGCCTTTATCATTGGTGTTTTACCATAACCAGTACCGACCTAATGTATTCATCATAAGCTTTGCTATATATCAGTTGGCAAAAAAATAGACAACCTTCCTAAGTGACACTGACCACGGTTCACACAGTGCAAATCTTCTACTATGAGGTTTTATCAGAGGAGGCTAACCAACACCAAAAGTCTTACCTCCAAGGTAATCTGTGAGATTACATGTAACGAAATATGTATATATGGGATTTATCACAGCATAATAATCCACACATCCACCCTAAAAGGCTTATTGTTTTAACATATGCTTTCAGTGATAAATAAGTCAGACCTACTACTTTTGAAATAAAATGTCTTAATGAACACAGCAAACCAATCAGGCATGTATACTTTATCACTGGCTAATAACCATAGCAAAGTCAGGTCCTCATAATAAACAGACCAGACTTATGTAATCGAGCATAACTTTTCCCAGTGAACCAATCAGATATCTAGCATTTCTCATTGACTTGTTAAAATAACCAATTTATACCTACTGTATTGAGCATAAGCTTTCTTACAAATGCAACAGACAAAAACTACAAATATGTACTAAGTTAAAACTGGGAAAAACAAGATTTCCTCCTAAAATGGTAGCAATGATTAACATTATGCAAAGGTTAAACCCTCAGGATTTTTCAAAGGGGTTAACCAACAACATAATCCTTGTTTACTACCGTAATCTGAGAGATTCCATGTAACAAAATACCTGTGTACAGACAATACTATACTGTAATAACGACCCACCCTTAAATGCCTACTGATTTCAAAATATCCATTTCACAGTGAATATGTATGGTGTACTGCCTTTGTCGTTAATTATCACAATAGATCAGACCTATGTTGGCTTATCAAAATAACCATTTCAGGCCTGGCGTGCCGAGCATTAGCTCTTTAAAAGTCAAAGTCTACTCTAAAATTAGCACTCTTTCACCAGAACCATGGGTCTGCACAAATACTGTAGATATAACATGTAGGATTAGCAAATACTTGCAGTATAATTTAGCTGGTTGGGCTAAATGACCTGCGAGAGGCCCCACAACACGTTACCTTAAATTAGTATTAAAATTGTATTTAATTGTCCCACCATAACCACTTCTTTGCTGCCACCTTTATGAACATTTTTAAAATGCGACTGCCTTTGGAAGTACCCATCCAGTGAATGAGGTCTCAAAACCCTCAGCTCACCTCATCAAATTAACATTCTACAATGCCTACTTTTGCTAATTATTAGTAAGGCAGGAGCGGGCAAAACGTTTTTTTTCTCTGTGTATGGCCCTTTAATATCTTGCTTGTTTTACTGAATGGAGCAACACTGCCTTCGCCCTCACTAGACAGTTTACCTGTGCAGATTGGCCAGACATGTCAAGCAATCTCACTTGGTTGGAAGAATTATTGAATGCATGAATGAATGGTTAAATGCATGACTGAACAAGGGATTTATTGAATGCAAGGATAAAATAGCTTGAATGGACTGGTGAATTATTGACTTCATAAATGGATGGGTGAATTGATGTACATCCGAGCGAATTATTGATTGCATGATTAAACAAATTCCTGGATTAATGCTTGAATGGCTGAAATACATTTTGAGGGTCTGTTAAATAATGGATTACTGTACTAAAATGATTAAATATATCTCTAAAGCAAATGATTGAATTAATTCACGCAGTGCACATCTGCAAAGTCAGCCTCCTCATGGCACGGCTAGCTGGATGAGCTAGGTGTACAATAGCAACACCACTGCTTCTCGGGGCAGTGACATCCTCCGTTGTCAGTCGTGGCTCCACCCACACACCCTCCCTTTGTGTTCTCTCTAGCCTCGCCCTCACTCAATAAAAAACAAGCATTGGCAAAGCCAATAAGTCTCTGCAATTGGAGAGCTATTTGCTTTGTCAATGTCTTTTAGCCATGTTGTATAGCGGTCTCAGAGTTTTTTCCCCCCTGACTTTCAGCCATGTTGAACGGCAGCCATGTTGCTATACAACATGGCTAAAAAACATTGACAAAACCAATAGCTTACGCAATGCTGAGACCTATTTGCTTTGCTAATGCTTGTTAAAAACGTCAGTAATCGGTCAATCGTTCTGCAGTCAAAAGCAATTAACATTTTATATTAAAGGATTTGGAAGATAACGTCCTCTATCCTGGCATGTATTATAGGTTAATATAAATTAATTTTTAAGGCCTTTGCCAATGGTCATAACAGTGCTGTATTTATGCATGTGTTGTAATTCTAGAGCATGTAGCCAATAATACAGTTAGAAGGAATAATTCATGTCATGCTGGTTGGGCACTTCACCCAGGAGTAAAATGTTTTGTTTGGGAAGTACTGCTACACAAAACAAAGTAGCAACGACTATACGCATATAGGGCTGTCCAAATCAGAAACATCACATTTTTATACAAAGACGTCTTATGTAGCTGAGAAATTAGCCATTCAGTGGGCACAGAAAAAGGAACAATTATTATTATTTTTTAATTTCACACGACACAGCTAAGCATACATTTTAAATAGAGTCAGAGATGTAACCGAAAAGGTGGTGGCCAAGAAACACTGGAAAATGCCTTTCTCACTGCTCACTGGCTGTCAGGAGCTCAGCGGTGTGCTAAGTGCTGCGATCATGCCTCCGCTCCTAAAAGCAGGTTGAGACTGCAGATTATACAGATGCCATCACAACTTAAAGTGCGTTTTATGGAATACTTTTTCTATAAAACAACAGAAATGAATGTTCGCAAGTTTGCAACCCACTGCCATCATACTGAAGTGATTACAATTACTGGTCTATGAGTGAAGTGTTACAGGTCGCGAGCAGCAATCCATTCCAAAGCAGCCATTGTTTGATTGTTTTGTCTTTTGCTTATGATACCCAGTGTTTGTGAGCCATGATCGAGCTAAAAAAGAATTTTTAAAAAGGAAACTGTTTGGCGCTTTTTTTAAAAACAGTATTTTGGTTTTGCATTAAGGAAGAGAGCCCTGCCGAGCACTCGGACTGCTTTTTTGTTGTTTTTAGGTCGAGGACCGTAGGCTGCGCTTGCGCAGTTCGGTCCGAAGATTTAACGTTTTTTAGTTAGGGGGTTTGAACCCGCCCCTCTTCTCCATTGGCTTGCCTCGTAAATGCTGGCCAGCCATTGGAGGAGAGGGGCGTCACTCCCTTTGAGCCCTGCCTTTTTCGGGGGCATATTTTTTGCGTTCTCTCTCACCGTGACGTCATCCGTCACTCAACAAAAAACACGCCCCAGATTCCGAAAATATCGGAGCTTTGCGGCAGCCATTTCTGCCCGACCGCGCAGAAATGCAAGGTGGGCTTTGGAACTGAGGAACCGGGTTGTAGTCTCCACGTCGGCTCACCACCCTATTATTCTGGGCAAATCTCTTTAACTCCCCCTACCCAAAAACAAATAGCAAACTGATTGTGTCCTTGTGTAATTTAGCCAGTGCTCGTCCAAAGACTTCTAATGTTTTTGAGGCGAGTTCATGCTCTATAAAACTGCCAGAAACAAACAGAAAAAACACCGGTTCGGTTACTTTCTGCGTTTTCAACACCTCTACGTCAATTTTGCTCCCGGGAGCAGACCGAGCTGGCCGCCAAACGGGTCCAGGCGGCGCAGAGTTTGTGGCGCAGGTTCATGCTGACCTCGGAGAGTCTGTAGCCCCCTGGAAAGGCCGCGCCGTGGGGTGCCGCCCTCCCTCCACTGCCCCAGCGCATTTGTTTCACCAAACCAATTGAAATCGTTACAGAAACGAATACGTGCCTTATCAATAGATGTGTGTGACATTTTGCTAGATCCCCAGACACAATTGGATATATGTGTGTGTATGAGTGTGGTTATTTGGCTGTGCCTAGAGCTAACTATAGCTCTAACTATAAATGTGAGAATGTTAATTTGTCTATATGTATACGCATATCAGTACATATACGACACATACACTTTAGTATATACATGTGAAAATGCTATACGCATATGACATATTACACATGCCCAATTATTTATATACATGTTCACAATAAGACGTGTGGGCGTGTGTATAAATATGTTCGGTAATTCTATGTGCGTGATGTGTGTATTTTTATAAAAACAAAGAGTAAATTATAAGTAAAGACCTACAGCCCCAATAATGATGGGTTTGTTTCTGTTTGCCATGTGAAGTTCTATAAAACGCGGTTTGCAATTCCGTGGAAAGCAGTGCCCTTCGCCCGGATGAATAACTCACTGTCAGGGATGCTTGTTAGTGTTTTCGCATTCACTGCTCCCGGGGTCCCTGCGAAAATGTTTGCAAAGCAGGCAGGCAGCAAAGGACGCTGCCAGCCCGGGGGCGTAGAAGGGAGGGGGCCCCGGCTCCACCTGCGCACCAGCAGCACTGCCGCTCTCCCGTGCCCGGGCTGGCACCTGCCGCTCACACCGGGGCAGGGGTTCAACCACCCGCTGTCTGATGCGAGGGCACAGGATGTGCGCGGGGCTCTGCCCTCGGCTGACCTGTGCCACGCTTGGCGCTGGATGTGGTCGAAAGAGCTCCAGACTGCTCCCCGTGGGACACCCCCCCACGCCCCCCCATCCATCCTCCCACCCATGAACCGCGTCTCATTTAAGCTGGTGGAAAAGCATCGCCAACATCCTGGATAGCAGTGGAACTGAGCGGGAAACACAAAAAATCAAAACCAAGAAATGCGGCCTCGCTGCTGAGACCCCTGCTATTGGCAATGTAAATGATAATGCCATTTATTTATGATTTAAAAAAAAAATGTCATGAGCAATGCCAATAGCTCTACCTTTAATAATGCCAAGACCATTGCATTGTAAATGCTTGTTTTAAAACTACGGTTAGGATATGTCCATACAGTCCTTCTTACACTTTCTTTTTTGTGAAACTTTGCCATTTGAAGGATACCTTACTCCTGCAGGATTTCTTTATTCTTCATACAAGTGGGACACCAGGGATGTAGTCAGCTGCCTGGTGTCCTCCTTCCTCCACATCTGATGCCGGGAGAAAGGGAACTGGAGCTACCCTATTTATGAATGGCATAGTAGAAACACTCAATTCCACATAAAGGGGAAAACAGGTTTTCAAATGAGTTATATCATGGCCTCCTAGAACCTGAATCAGATTTCCCACAAAAGAATCTTTAACCCCTGTTCCCCATTGTTGAGACTTTAAATCTCCCATTAGGGTGGGGGGTCATCGTATGGTGTAGGGCTCCACAGACATACTCTTGTAAAATGATATAATGCCGTCAGCCACACCACAGTAGCATGCTTCATTATCAGGGCGCTCTTCGACATTGACACTTGTCCAAGATGCACCTTATTCAAGCTCTTAGCCACTGCCTACATAAGCTAATATTGGAAATAGTTAGAATTAATGCATTACAGTGGGCTATATTTTAATTCCTATCCGCACTACCTATAGGATTAAAAATTCTAGGGTTTATTATAACCTTTACTATGAATCAAGATAGTCAGCATAGTGCGGCTACAATGTATGTCTTAGAAGTTCAGGGGCTTTCTTCAGGACTATAGCCCTACAGTCAGTTTCTATCCCTACTATTCAATCTCTTATTTAGGAATGGTATGTAGTTACAAGGAATCAAAGAACCAAACGTGCTGTCAAGAAAATAGGTACCCTAACACAAGAGCAGTATAAGCACTGATCCCGTAGTTGGTGATTCTGTCATGAGGTGGACAGGAGATGAAGGACAACAAAGAAATTAAGCCATGACAGATGAGAATCCTAGCAAAAGACGCTCTTCTCTTTCATATCTACTCGCCCTTTGTATTTCAGCTACCCGTAAAGCAGATCAGGTGCCTTAAACCCCGTTCTGACCTCCTTAAAGGAGCTACAGGGGGACTGAATTAAAAAGGAGTTATAACGGTCAAAAAATGGTAAACACCGTGCTGAGTGGGGGCTCTTAATAGTTGACCCCTGCCTGCTCCTAAAAAATGAAACTGCTAAGTTTTATTTTTCTTACTGAAATGCATTTTTTTTAAACTGCTTTATTAAAAAAATCAGTCAAAGACATGGTGGTCTGCTGACCCCAGTAGCCCACCATCCCTTCCAGTGCCGGCCATTCCCAATGGGTCGCAAATTGCGACCTGCTTCGTGAATATTGATGAGGCATGTCCCTTGTGACCCATTTGGGAATCGCAAACAGTGTCTCAGGCACTGTTATACATTCCATAATGTGAGTCACAAATTGTTTGTTGCAAAAAATATGATCGCAATTTGCGACTTGTAAAATGGAATGGTGGTACATCTAGTCCAATGTCTTTTATCTATGTATTTTGGTTTGGAGTGTAGTGGATATTTGAACAGAGGCACAGCTTCAGAACTGCCTAGAGGCCTTAGAATGAGGAATTACCAATGGAACCAGAGAAGCAGCTGCTGCACTGTCTAGAGGACTATGAATGAGGATTCACCAACGGGACCAGAGAAGCACCTAGCTCCAGGGCCAAGAGGACCGAGAATGAGGAATTACCACTGGGAACAGTGACGTAGCTCCAGCACTGCCTACAGGACCTAAACATGAGGAATTACTGATGGTAAAAGAGACTGCTGCAGCACTGTCTACAGGACTGAGAATGGAGGAATTACTGACAGGACCAACAAATCAGCTGCAGCACTGTTATGTTACTATTTTTTTTATATAGCGCGCAGCCACTCAAAAAGAGTATCCTGGCGCTTTCACAGCGAGACCTACAGAAAGTAACACAACACGACAATAAAAACAGCAGGGAATAAAATAAACGGAAAAGGAACCTATAAAGTGAACAACCAAGTCTTAAGACCCTTCCTGAAGGCCAACAGACTAGTGGCACCACGAAGTGACAGCGGCAAGGCGTTCCACAACTGGGGGGCGCGCAAACCAAAGGAGCGGCCTCCGATGCGAGCTTTTTGGACGCGCGGCACAACAGCCAGACACTGATTCTGATCTGAGCGCCCGGGCCGGATGATAAAAGGACAATCTCCTTTGGAGATACTTCGCACCTCCAGAGTGTAAGGCCTTAAAGGTCAAAGTCAGCGTCTTAAAAATAATGCGGTTGCGAATAGGCAGCCAGTGCAGGGCCTGCAAGAGGCCCGACACCCTAGCTCGCCTATTTAAGCCATAAATGGCTCTAGCCGCCGCATTCTGCGTCACCTGAAGGCGCTGTAACAGATACTCCGGCAGGCCCAGGTAGAGGACGTTGGCATAGTCCAACCTGGACCCGATCAGAGCCTGCACAGTCAGTTTCCGATGTTCTTCCGATAACAAGGGTAGAAACTTTCTAAGAACCTTCAGGAGACCGAAGCAAGAACCCGTCACTCCCAGAATCTGGGCTCTCATCGACAAACCCTTGTCCATCTTCACCCCCAGGTTCTTGGCAACTAAAGAAGGGGAGGAAGGTGGAAACATGTCAATGGGCCACCAGCCTGTGTAGAAGACTCAGAATAAGGAATTACTGATGAGACCAGAGTAGCATCTAGAAGCACTGCTTAGAGGACTTAGAATGAGGAATTGCCAATGGGACCAGAGAAACAGCTAGCAGCACTGCCTAGTGGACTAATAATGAGGAGTTACCACTAGGAACAGAGACGCAGCTGCAGCACTGCCTAGAGGACTCAGAATGAAAAATTACCACAGGAAACAGACAGCTGCAGCACTCTCTAGAGGACTTAGAAAGGATGAATTACTGACCGGAACAAAGACGCAGATGCAGCACTGTGTAGAGGACGTAGAATGAAGAATTACTGATGAGACCAGAGAAGCAGCTATCAACACTGTCTAGAGGACTTAGAATGAGGAATTACCGAGCGGATCAGAGCAGCAGCTAGCAGCGCTGCCTAGAGGACTAAGAATGAGGAACTACCACTGGTAACAGAAACGCAGCTGCAGCACTGCCTAGAGAACGGAAAATGAGAACTTACCACTGTGACCGGAGACTCAGCTACAGCACTGCCTAGAAGACTTGGAATGAGGAATTACCACTGGGACCTGAGAAGCAGCTGCAGCACTGTCTATAGGACTAAGAATGAGAAATTACCACTGGGACCAAATAAGCAGCTAGCAGCAGTGAATAGAGGACTGGGAATGAGGAATTAAAGCCCTAAAAACCTTCCTTTTCTCCCTGGCCTTCCCCTGTTAGCCCCATTGGTTGCTTTGTAGAATCCGGTTCCCATCCTCAGAGCCAGGAAGCCGCTTGGCCTCAGTGCGCTTTAGCAAGTTTCTTTTTCATTTCATTTCATTTCAATTATCACTGTGACCAGAGCAGCAGCTAGCAGCACTGACTAGAGGACTTGGAATGAGGAATTACCACTGGGAACTGAGAAGCAGCTGCTGCACTGTCTAGAGGACTAAATGAGGAATTACCACTGGAAGAAGAGAAGCAGCTAGCAGTACTGGCTAGATGACTGAGAATGAGGACTTACCACTTGGACCAGAGAAGCAGCTAGCAGCACGCTTTAGAGGACTACGAAAGGTAAATTACCTCTGGGAACAGATGTAGCTGCTACATTTGTGACCAGATAAAGATCAAGATTTACAGCCCTGTTTAAAGGAATGGAGCAACAGAGCTCTGAGCTAATTAAACACAATTAATGCTAAAAACAAAACTTTGGGTGAAAGGGAGCTAGAGAGTAAAGTAAAATTTCTTACATTCTAACTTTTTGAATGCTCAACTTGATCTTCAGTAACCCAGACCCTGTAGATCATAAGTAAGGCTCCCAGTTTCCCGTTTTTACAGATGTTTACAAATAAATACAGACATGAAGCAATGTGTTTGCTGTCTGTATTTATTTTTAAAACTGGAAACATACTGAAAATGATGCTTTTTAGGAAAGACTCTCCATGCGGTCTTTCATGAATTCCAGGCAAAAGCTGACCAGATAGCATGGGGAGTTGCAAAATAGGATCAGATTTCCTTAAATACAGGCACATGTGAACATATATCTGTGGTATAACACTAATATGTACCTGTAGGTGTAATTTTTTGTTGTATAGTGTTAAGTGGCTACTTAATTTTCTAAAATGCGACAGGCATCCATGTATAAGTGCACGTCTAAGATAAATAAATGTGGAAATATACCATTTTACAATTCCATTTATTTTGAAAACACAAATAAATGTGAATAAATACCAATAAAATAGCCAAAATATAAATAAGGATATATATAGATGGAAAGGTTATAAAAATAAATACCATAGAACCAGGAACCCTAATCATAAGTGAAAGCTAAGGTGTGAAGGGGAGAACACACAGAGAAACGGTGGGTGGAAGGAGAAAGCAGTAACACTGGTCAGCTGCTCGCGTTTGCAATGTTTGCATAACACAACGAACTGAAATGGACTGAAGCGAAATGAGCCCTGTAACAGGGCCAGATGCTACGGGAGGGAACGACAGACCAAAAGGAGGGACAAACGGGCATGGATTTATCATTCAAAAGTAAGGAATTTAAAAAGACACCAGGAAAAAACAATGATAAGGTGACAAGCGATGGGCCAGCTTGAAGCCCATGCACTGAATACATCATGCCTGCAGAGCACTCGAACTAAAAAGGGGGCGGCTTGCAGGAGTCTCCCCAGTTAAATAAATTCGACATTCGAAAATATTAAAAGAAAAATAATTGTAGATGGCACAACACTGCCATCTACGGACGAAAACTAAATTAACATCCGAAGAATAGGAGATTGGTCACCCTGTCCACTTTTCATAACATTTTGAAACAATCATGATTTGGAATTAATTACTATGAAATGAATCTAGCAAAAATAATCCCAAAATAAGTATTAACACTGAAGTAAACACATGGAATAGATCGGCGTAACCCAGTTTGTTGCTTTAAATAAAATCATAAAGGTAACTCATTAAATTGAAATGTGTAGTTTGCAGGGGATGGAAATCATGGCTGATCTGGAATGACAAAGTCAAGCGGATTTGAGCTACTGGACTGGGTTTGTTTAGTAAGGTTGGGGAAAGGAAGGTGTATTTACGGAGGTTTGTTGTGGTTATTTTGGGGCCTGATGCTTTGAGTCAGTTAATATTCGACTTTACTTGGTAATTTACCCATCGCGGCTCAATATTTCTGCAGCTTGCAATACCTAGGCACTGGGGGCATTTAATGATAATTATGGCATGGCCGCACGCTAGGTAAACAAGAGTCTTTATATTACATGTTTGAAGGTCTCATTCGCCCTTTTCTTTCTGTAATGTTGGGGCCAACACCTATATGAGCCTCAGTCCTACGTCAGGCAGAGATTTGTCAACATCACATTTATCAAATGTGGAAATGTATGTCCCAATAAAAAGCACAGCGCACTGTAATTATAATAGGGGGAGTTTCACCAGTTCTGCTTTGTGCATTGGATGCAGTAAAACAGCTCTCGTTCCAGTTAGCACAGACCCGTTAGATGGAAGACTTAACCAGTGATGGATTTACATAAACACTGCAGTGACATAAATAACTGTACAAAGTAATTCTGCTGCTTATGCAACAAGGAATTGTGCAAACAAATTCTACCAAGCCCATATTACATACAGGTGTTGTCACTGGGGCAAAAAAGACGAAATAGAATATGGCGACTATACCTATTAACAAATAGGCCACACATATTTGAATATAAATGTTCTACATGTGTTAATGACTTGTACACAGAGTATAGTCAATGAATAACCGTTTCTATAAAAAAGAAAGTATAGCAAACTGATTTTTAATGTATTGGCTTTTTGTTGTGGAACAATTCTATCTGCCTCACAGTCCCATCTTTCACCTTGGAAAAATGGGGAAAACACGCTTTTATTTCTTAGAACATAAAAAGATAACGAAAGAAGTGAAAATCAATTCGCACCAGGTTTGTACTCGTGCAAATATGGTTTGCTTGCTTTCCTCTAGCACAAGCATCAAAAGGTGCAAATGGATTTAACCTGTGTTTTTCAACCAATGCACATGTTCTGTAATACGGGCAAAGCGGGACTATATCCACATTTCCATCAGAACAGATTTATTATATACAGTGAACTATTTAAATTCATTTGCCAACATTTGAAACAGGTGTCCCAAAGTAGAATGTCAGGAAATAAACAGTAAACTTTTTAAGGTAAGTTTTTTCATATTTTGCAAATTGAAAATGGTGGAATCATACCTCTTCAACCAGCTGAGCACCATAATCTCGCTTTAGCGGCTGCACACTTATTCCTCGCGCGTTGACCAGCTGCGTCAAGTCAATGGGTTGGGTAGGGTCCACTCGTCCCAAGTCAATCAGATACTGGAGCCTGTTGAGACTCAGGGGCTTGTACTGTCTCCTAAATCTGGGAAGAGATAAAGAAACAGGCGAGAGGTGAACGTGTATTGCGTTTACAGTCTGCATAACGTGTGGTAAAGTAATCTGCTAAAACAACATTAGTTACAATTATCTACAAGACTCAGAACAAGCTCGCTGGGAGCTCAAACGGCATGGTCGATTTTGAGATTGCAGTCTTCCTCGCCACATGACTAACGCAGTGAGCTTCAGCTCCACACCAGAACCCCCCAAAGCAAAAGTTAGCCTCCCATCCCTTCCCAATATGGCCGATCCATACACCTCATGACCACTATAAGAGGCGAGCCGGCCCAACCCCAAAGCCTGTTTTTTATGTTCTGCGCAAGTCTCTCCAGAAGAGTCAGGTAGGTGGTGCCTGCTTTAGCAGGTACGTGGGTTTCGGGTGGCGGTCCTGCTCTAGCGGATCCTAGGCCCTTGGAATCTGTTTTTTCCCCCATTTTTTTCCCCCGGTATGTTCTTTTCGAGCCAGTTAGGCTCTGCTCTGCTCTAGCGGGCCGTGGGATTGCTGGGGGAGGGGGGTGGCCGGGTATATTGTTGGGACCCTTCTGCGACTATGCTTGCTTACGTCACTATTGCTGGGGCCTTTATTTTTCCAATATGCCTGGTTTTCGCGCCCGCCCGCCTTCCTTTATTGGCTTTGCAGCTGTCGGCGGCTTTTCATGCCGGCGTTTTATTTTCACTGCCCGCCTGCCCCTCGTGGCATTGAGGCGGTCGGCGGCTTGGTCTCCTTTCTCCCCTTTTCTGTGGGGGGTACGGCCGTCTTCTAGTTGCGGGCTGGGAGCTTATATGTTTTGCGGGCCCGCCTTCCCTGTGTGCATAGGGCGGGCGGCAGCCTTTATACTGCAATCTTTTCCCCACCTCCTTCCATTTTAACGCTACGGCGGCGGGGTTTGTCCTACCTTCGATGGATTCCCCGACAGACTCCCGGCATGCCTGCTCCTACCTGCTCCTTGCTTGGGCGCTGCAGCAGGGATGCGCCGTTCCTGCTGTGGACATTATTATTCTTCCCGGCTTCGCTGTTTGGGGCTCTGTCAGCCTGTCCCGGCTCTCGCGGGAGTGTGCGTTGTCCTCCTGGGGGCGGGGTCGGGTGGTGCTCGACCTGCACAGGTGTTGCCGGTCTGCTTCCTGCGGCTGGCCCGCCTCATCCTGCTTGCATTTAGGGCCGTTGTTTCATTCCTCGTTGTGGTCTCCTGCTGATTTTTTGTGATAGTGCTACGCTTTGTTGTCCGGCTCATGGAGCAAGTGGATGCCCCTGTAGGGGAGGGCTCATCCTCCCAGGCACCTGCTGAGGCTGTCTCCCTTCAGTCCATTCAGGACATGATTCAGGCTGCGGTGGCTGCTACCTTTGCGCAGCGCACTGGGGGTCAGGGTCCCTCTTCTTCGAAGCATCCTCGCTTGGACCCCGTTCAGATTTCTGACACTGAGGGGGAAAAGGAGGATCTCCGGGGGAGCTATATCCAGGGTCAAGAATTGCGGGATGTGCTTCTGCACATTAAACAGAACTTGGCTTTTCCGGCTCCAGCTGCTGAGGAACTCGGAGGACTTCTTCTTACAGTACTAGCGTAAGGAGTCGGATACTCTGCCTCTTCATTCCTCCGTCAAGAAGGTGTTGGAGGGGGAATGGTTGGAGGTTGATAAGCAGGCCTTTCCGAGGCATCTGGTAAAGCGCTACTCCATCCAGCACTTTGCCAAGGATTTCCCTTCCTCTGTGAAGGTGGACTCTCTGATGGCGGGGCTTTCCTCGCAGGGTTCCATCATTTTCGAAGATGCCTCTCCCTGGCACCCTGTTGACAGCCGGGTGGAGGCCGCGGCCAAGCGGGCTTACTCAGCGGACAATTTTTCCATTCGTGCCTCTGCCTACCTTGTCTTACACTGTGCAATCCTTGTTGAAGGACTTCCAGTCCCTGGCGGAGCTGTTGGACCAAGGGGCGGATGTGGTCCCTACCCTGACTTTGATGGAGCAACAGACTCGGCTCCTGTCAGACATCTCCTTCGATACCTTGGGTGCTTCGGCCGCAGTGGGTGGTGCTGCTATTCAAGCACGGAGGCAGATCTGGTTGCGCAACTGGAAGGCAGAGGCTGCCCAGAAGGCCTTACTAATGAAGATCCCCTTTTCTAGACCAGAGCTCTTTGGGTCTTCTCTTGAGGACATGGTCAAGAAATCTGCTGAGGACCGGAAGCTGCTGGCTGCCCTCAATTCTTCCAAGGCTCGCTTTCCGTGTCACAAGAGGGTGTTTTCCACCTCATCCACGCCCAGGGGTGGGGCGCCCTTTCGAGGCAGGGGTCGCGGCCGGGGTGCCCCCTTCTTCTCCAAATCCCAGTCTCAGTCTGCCGCCTCCACCTCTGCCCCCAAGTCCTGACCATCTCCGGTCCCCTCCGGAGGGGCTCCCGGTGGGCGGTCGGCTTTGCCACTTCCTTCCGGCGTGGGAGTCGTCTGTCTCGGACCTTTGGGCTCTTTGGATCATACGAGAAGGTCTCTCCATTTCCTTCATTTCCCCTCCTCCGGACGCCTTCCGCGCTACTCCGCTGCCTTCCTCCCCAGTCAAGCGGGAGGCCTTGCTCGCCGGCATCCAGGATCTTCTCGTGAAGGGGGCCATCCGGCTGGTTCCTCCATCTCAGAGGGGTCTCGGCGTGTATTCCATTCTGTTCCTGGTAAGGAAAGTGTCTGGGGATTTTCAGCCTGTCTTAGAATTAAAGCGGGTGAATTCTTTCATTCCTCACACTAAAGTCAAGATGCTTTCTCTGCAGGAGGTTCTGCCGCTGCTGGTCCAGGGGGAGGTGGTAGCCTCTCTGGACCTGTTGGATGCCTACCTTTATGTGCCGGTCCACCTGTCTTCTCAGCCTTTTCTCCGCTTCTGCGTGGGGGACTGCCACTACCAATTCCAGGTACTCCCTTTTGGTTTATCATCTGCTCCGAGGGTGTTCACCAAGATTCTGGCTCCCTTGGTTGGCATTCTTCACCAGAAGGGGATCAGGGTGTTTCCATACCTGGATGACTGGTTAATTTCTGCTGCTTCTTTTTCAAAGGGGAGGCTGCACGACCAGAGGGTCTGCAAGGTCCTTTCTACGCAGGGACTGTTTCCTGATCAACCTGCGGAAGTCACACTTGGATCCCAACCAGGACTTGGTCTTCATTGGGGGTCGTTTGGAAATGCTCCTGGGGAAAGTGTTCTCACCTCTGGCCCGCTGCAACGTCTTGTGGCGGGATCTAAGGTCTCTTCTGGGGTGGGATTCTGCTCCTGTGCGTCTGTGGTTGAGAGTTCAGGGGTTAATGTCTGCCACCATCAATGTTCTCCACTGGGCTCGCCTGCACCTGTACACCTTGGTCAACCACCTACTGTCTCTGTGGGACCCCTGCTCCGAGCACTACGAGATTCTGGTTCTGGTGTCTCCTCAGATCCGGTCCGACATGGGCTGGTGGCTTGTGGCTTCCCATCTATCAGAGGGTCTACCCTTCCTGGTCTCCCCGTCCCGGGTGGTCACGACCGATGCCAGTCACCTCGGCAGGGGTGGCGACTTTGGGGTCACGGTCGGTTCAGGGTCAATGGGGTCCTCTTCTGTCCCACTGCTCCTCCAACTTCCGCGAGATGAAGGCGGGCCTGCTAGCCTGCCGGGAATTTGCTCCCTCTCTCCGGGGTCATCATGTTTTGGTTCGGACGGACAACCAGGTGGTGCGGTGTTACATCAACCACCAGGGGGGTTGCCGGTGCGCTCCCTGTGGTTGCTGTCGCAGGAACTGTTGTCCTGGGCGGAGGGGGCTGTCTTGTCTCTCAGGGCTGTCTATCTTCCGGAGTCGGAGAATGTAGTGGCGGACCATCTCAGTCGAGTGTTCCCCCCTTGAGTGCTCTCTCCCTGACTCCTTTTGTCTTTCTGAGTCTGGTGTCCCGTTTTGGCCTTCCTCAGGTGGACCTGTTCGCGGAGTTGGGCAATGCCCTCCTGCCTCGCTTCAGCGCTCTCCATCCATGTCCGGGAGTTTGGAGGGTGGATGCTCTGTCCTTCCCTTGGCCCAGGGATCTCCTGTATGCCTTTCCCCCCTTTCCCTTGATCCCTCGGGTCCTCTGCAAAGTCTGCTTGGATTGGGCCTTCCTACTCTTAGTGGTTCCCGGTTGGGTTCGCCGCTCCTGGTATCCTCTCCTGCGCGAACTGGCGGTTCAGGAGTGTTGGCCAATTCCAGATCACCCGTTCCCCTCGCGGGGTCCTCCTCTCCCGGGGGCAGTATTGCGCCAGCTCCATCTGCAGGCTTGGCTGTTGAGCGGGTGACCTTGTTGGCCTAGGGGTGTTCCCCAGGGGTTGTTGCTTTATTGCAGGGTTCCCAGAGGTCTTCGACATTAAAGTCCTATTCCCGTCACTGGTCCACCTTTTCCCGTTGGTGCGGCCTGCTGGGTTCTGATCCCGTTTCGGTGGACCCCATGAAGGTTCTGGATTTCCTGGCGGAATGTTTTTCTCTGGCGTTGGCTACCTCCACTCTGAGGGATCAGTGGCCTGCCCTGCGTGTCTTCCGCAGTCCGGATCTGGATCGGATGGATTCCTTGGTGGCTCGCTTGTTGCGGAGCTGTTCTCTGTGGCGGCCTCGGGCTGTGTCCCTGCCACCTCCTTGGGGCCTTCCTTTGGTCCTGCGGGCTCTGCAGGGTCCTCCCTTTGAGCCCCTTCTGTCGGTGGATCCTAGGTTCCTCACCTTCAAGGTGGTTTTCTTGGTCGCCATTGTCTCGGCTGGCCATATGGGCGAGCTGGGGTCCTTCCTTCGGTCTCCTCCGTTCTTGAGGGTTTTGCCGGACCGGCTGGTCCTGCGCCACGATCCCTGTTTTCTGCCTAAGATTTCCTCCCTGGCCAACTGCTCTCGTGAGGTGTCCTTGCCTTCCTTCTCCCCGGCGGGGGATGTCTCCCTGTCTTTGCTGGATGTCCGTCATGCAGTGGAGATTTACTTGGCCCGCACGTCCAGTTTTTGTCAGTGTGACAGCTTGTTTGTGACCTTTGGACAGGTGCGTTCTGGTCACAAGCCTTCGGTATCTACTCTGAGTCGCTGGGAGAAGCAGGCTATCCTGCTGGCATAAGATTCCCAGGGTTCTGATCCCCCGGGGGTGGTCCAGGGACGTTCCACCCGGAGCGTCTCTGTGACTTGGGCCTCTTTTAAGGGTGTGTCCACGGAAGATATCGGCCGGGCTGCAACGTGGTCGTCTCCCCACATGTTTATGGAACACTATCGGGTGATCCTGGGGGGCTCTCCTCCTGGGGATTTTGCGGGGGCTGTTCTGAGTGCTGGTTCTGCCTCTCCTTGATTGTCCTTTGTTTGGAATAGGTTGTGGTTCTGTTGTTTTGTTCTTTTCACAATGGATTAAACATTCTTTTGGTTACCTGTTTCCGCCTTGGTGGTGGTTTCTTGTGTACCATGATGCCTTCCCGGCTTGGGTATGTGCTCACTGCGTTAGTCATGTGGCGAGGAAGAACTGACGTGGAGGTAATGCCCCGATTACTTACCGGTAATCTTCATTACTCCGAGTTAGTCTTCCTCGCCACACGAGTTCCCGTCCCTCCCTCCCTGTCTGGCTATCGGCTTCGTGGTGTGGATTGGTAGTTTCAGGCTTTGGGGTTGGGCCGGCCCGCCTCTTATAGTGGTCATGAGGTGTATGGGTCCTCCATATTGGAAAGGGATGGGAGGCTAACTTTTGCTTTGGAGGGTTCTGGTGTGGAGCTGAAGTTCACTGCGTTAGTCATGTGGCGAGGAAGACTAACTCGGAGTAATGAAGATTACCGGTAAGTAATCGGGGCATTCACACGAACTGAGGAGGAAGGTGTAATGAACACTTACGCGTGGCCTTCGTTAAAGCCATATTTTGGAATCGCCAGGTAAAATGGCGTCTGTCCTCCTTCGAAGCCTAATCGTGGTCGGTTTCCACGCTGTCTTTCTCCCTTGTGACCTCTGCCACTTTTTCTGCCTCCATGTATACCGCGGCCTCGTCTACGTTCCTGAGGGAAGAAGGAAAGACATTGGCACCATAAATTACGAGGATAACTGCAATACATGTGCGGCAAAATTTTGAAGTGACAGCGATTAACAGGGTTAAGCATAAATTACGATAAAACAGCCCTGCTTCCTACAGGGCATACTGCGCCCGTAACCAATGACACAGGTAAAACTCATGAGTGCCCATTGGAATAGACCAAATGTGCTGATAGGCAAAAAGAGACGAACCTCAATGTACTGGCCATGTTTAAATTCTACTTGCCCTCTTTCTTTAGGGTTAGCCCAACCCATGGAGCAGCAATCCTCTGGTAAAAGCAAGCAGTTCTACCAAAAGGCAAGAGACTCAACCAAAATCCCTTTGAGAACTCGTCCCCAAACAATCAAGATATAAATGTAACTCATCTACTCATGACTGCAAATGCGTCACAAAAAAAGAAAATCCCTGGGATACAATAATGAAGCAGAAAGTGAAGGTCTACTCTACAGTTTCTGCTTATTTTTATGTGGCTGGACCAAGTATATGTTGTATGCATATAAAGCCAGACATGCCATTCAATCACGCTCAACATCTCAGCTGTGACACTCTGGACAGGGGTGCAACCAAACCAAACTTTGGGGGGAAATGGAGTACTAGCATTTCAATGAATGGGGGCAAAGTCATTTTTAAAGTCTAATGGACCCAGGTACAAATTAGGTGTTTCTGGGGAGGGGGGCGTTCTGGGACATGGTTGAATTTTAATGTCAGTTTTTGGAAAATATTTGCTAAACTAATGACAGCAGTGCAGTGTCAAACACATAAGGCGTGATATATCTGTCTCCATGTACTAGAACTTTTACACAGGGTTGGCCAAAATGAATTTTGTGGGGAAAAACAACATCAGTGCACAGAGAGACTTTTTTTTTCTTTGAATTGTTGGTTATTTTACGGGTCATTCTTTTAAGGTTCATGTAGTCAATGTCAAAATACCGTTGCTGTGACAGGAAGGGGGAAGAGCGGGACGGACACAAGCATCTTTTTGTACAATCCCCCGAGTATTTAAATGTTGGGGGAAAGGAGAGGGCTAAACACAAATATAAGGAAGCTTTATTTGTATCTTTATGTTTTAGTAGGTGACAAATGTCTTAATGTTCCATTGGCTGTCCCACGCCTGATGGTGAAATGAATCACTGGCAACTGGCTCTCTTAAAGGTCGCTTTTTCTGCCAAAGTTTACTGCTTCAGCTTATGGTTTTCCACCCACTTCTGGAAATTAGCAGAAGATATTATGGTTATACAGTACATTTTCATTAATTCATAAACTTCTCAGAACACCTTTTGCTGCCAGTGTAGACATTCAGAAATGAACAGTAGTAAGAGAGGTTCACGGTTCAGTCCCCAATTTGTCTAGCCATCATAAAAATATACAACAATGGCTAGTGGTATGTTAACACAGCCACTGCAACATCAACATTTACTCCAATGTTGTAGAAACATTAAAAGTAAGTCACTGTATTAGCAAGGTACCTCCCAAGAAGAGCCAGGAAAACAAAATGACCATTAGCTAATCGAGGAGCAGTATGGATTTTAAATTGGAAAAGACCACCAAAGCCAACATGGACCACTTAAATACAAATGCTGACGCACGTATTGCTCTCATCAGCATTCAGGAGTGCGGCATAGCATAGCTGAACCTGAACACAAGTACGGCATCCAGAAGCGCAAAAATCAAAACACTAAATTGTAGGGGGGATTTCCTTCATGAAAAATGTAAAACTTAATTGGACTGAAGGAGTTATAAGACTCTGCCCTTTTAAGCGGCGGGGATTCCAAGTGCAATGCACCAACTCACTAGCATCATCGTAAATGTATTTTAGAGGAATAAAATCTGGGTGGCACAACGACTTCGGAACTGTACCGTAACAGCAGTTTTCAACAGTAAAATAAAGACGATCTGAAGGTTTGAAAATATCCCTAGCAGTAACTCAGTTGCAGGAAGGCAATGTGAAAGACAAAGTAAATTAACAATGAAAATCAGTCAGACGCTGATCTTTTGTGGCAGCATCTAAAATACACTCTACAACATACAATTTAAGATGTACGTAAGGGCAGAAAACGAGAAATAATTTAAAGCAAACGTATTCTTTTATTTTGCAAGTGTCAACAAAATCGTCGTCCTTACTTGAATATCTGAAAATATATGTGCATTACTTGGGACGCCAATATTTAAAACAAACCCATGTTATTTAAGTTCAATAAAGCTTTTATGTCAAGATGGTACGCCATCCTCAATAAGTGTTCGTTTGACCTGATACTTCTTATTATAGAAGAAATTTCATCTATACTCGCTGAATTGACTTCTGACATTAACAAACTGAAGGACGAAATTTCCCAAAAAATGGATGGTGAAGATTGGCAGAAAGTATTGGAGGACATAAATCATCATTTAGATAAACATGCAAAAGAGGTACATGAAAGGAAAATTTGCAAATTTCGTAGAGACACCATCGATTACAAGCTAGATGAGGTGTATTCTTGGGCAGAGAACTATGCCCAAAAACGCTTTTTCAAAAAACCCAATACTAACCCCAATTCTTCAGAAGAAAGTTTAGTAACAGATCAGGATCTTTCCATGCAACGCCCAAAACCAGCCTCAGCACCAACACACAAGGAAACAGCTTCTGAAAGTCTTGCGACAACATCAACATCGCAGTCTTTTTTAATGGAAGGTCCAACTCCCAAAGCACCACCCGACAAGAACGTAACCGTCCCAGAAGTCGCACCAGAAGGGGAAAAACAGCAAAAAAAGCCAGAGGGCAGACCAGCAAGAAGTGTGAAGAAATAGGATCTTTGGTAATGAACATCTCCAGAAGAAACCTGACAGCAGATGAAATACATGTGTTAAATAAAGGCAATTCTTTTGTGCCTACGTATTCATCCAATGATTTAGAGACTGAGGTCTCTTTATTCAAATTTACCCGCAAGTTACGTCTGAAATGGTTTTTTTCCACTTTACCATCCAGTGAAGCAACGAGTGAGCCATCAAGCAAATTTCGCCCAAAAAGCCGATTCATACCACCTATCACGCATAAATCTCTGGACATCTTCGAACATCTAGTCAAGAAGGATCTACAAAATATCAGGTGCAATCAAAAAACACGCTCTAACTTGACTCCTAAGGAACTACATATCTTAAACTCCTTACGACAAGATGGGTCCATCATTTTTCAACCAGCGGATAAAGGAGGAGCCTTGGTAGTCCTCGACAAAGATTTTTATGACCTGAACGTGGCCCAACACGTTTCTGACCCAGACACTTACATCCTTTTGGACACAGATCCCACAAGAGAGTTAATCGCTGCATTAACGGATATTGTCACAAAAGCAGTTGAGAATGGAATCGTCGATGAAAATACTGGAAAATTTCTCATCAATGAGACGCCGAAAATTCCTAAAATTTACATGATTCCTAAAATGCATAAAGACAGCCAACGATCCCCATTTAGGCCCATTGTGGCCGGATGCAACTCTATTCATGAGGCAGTGGGATACTATTTAGATCACTTTTTTCAACCTTTGGTCCAAACATGGAGTACTTACGTGAAAGATACCACGGATTGTCTATTGAATTTAGACAACATACGGTCAGTTTTTCTTGAAGATGTTTTACTATGCACGTAACAGCTCTTTACACCTCTATAGCCCACAATGAGGGCATTGAGGCGGTCTAATGGAGACTATTGGATTCGAATTTGAGTACAGATCATTCAATTTTTCTACTAGAACTTTTACATTTTGCTTTATTTCACAGTTACTTTTTTTGGAAGGAACATTTTTATTTACAGCGTACTGGTACATCTATGGGCTTTCCTGGAGCCCCTTCCTATGCAAAAAATGTTATGGCCTTTTTTGAACATAGACACATTCTGTCAAACCCCAGTTGGCAAACAAAAACAGCAGCGTTTCTCCTTCCACAATCAGGTATTGACATTCGCACAGCGCTAGCACGCAGAGAATCGCACTGGATTAAAACCTTAGGTACGGTAGCACCGGGGGGTTTAAATGACCATTATGAAATGATATGTTTTCTGTGAAATCATTGTTGATATTTATTATGTTCTTTAGAATTTGCACTCATCTTTACATGTATCTTAGCAACTCAACACGATTCATTTTCTTCTCATTGTCGTAGGCATCCTTCAACGCACTTCGTGCAACTTTTTTCACACTCTTTTTCTCACCGCAACGCATCAATAGCCCACCTAGGCACATTCGGTAGGTCGAGAATGTTTTCTGTATTGGTGCTCCCAGCTTGATTTCATTTAGTTCCACAGCGCATTAATCAGGTTGAACAACTAAATTAGGAGATACAACATACATATTTCCAGTGGTTTCACCAGTGAAACTTAATGTTTCAACTTCACCCTTACGGGCACCAGTGTGCACACAGATAAAGTTTTCTACGGATGTAGGCTTATATGGGTTGTCGTTTATACACGTCACTACCCGAGTGGACGTCACAAGAGCAACGAGATTTTTGCTCGCATTCAGCCTCATTTTTATTTTTATTTTTCTCTTTTCATTCTTACAACTAGCATATTGTTACTTTCTTAATCGTATTAGCTTGCAGAGACCGGGTCTTGAACCCGGCATTCGAGAACCGCATATGGTACTCTGACTTTAAAAGAGCAAAGCATGCAGGGATAGCTTGTAGCGTATCCCGGTACAGCAGTACACAAAGGCTTTCTCTAACGCAGGAACACTGGCGCTTTCGGTGAGTTTTTTTCCTAAACGGCGGATCGCTGATTACTATTTTTTCAGATTAAGGCGGTAATGTAAACCTTCAACATGTTTCCTATGATTCTGTTGACAGAAGTGAAGAAGCTCGTACATGACACGCTGTATCGTTTTTGAAGACGGGCCGGCTGAGCACTCATAACAAGGTTAGCGACTTGTAGCTTTTCAGCATTTCAGTACCAGAGGCTCGCACCGCAGGAATACAATAACGTATTCTTTCATTCTTTCTTACTTTGCATCACTTATAGATATGGGGGGTTCCCCTGACACCAGACCGGCAAATTGGCAGATTTACTGATTTCAACTACGCATCTCAGTGGCATCTAAAGGGCCTAGATTGGTAAATATAGGTCGTTAATACTCTATTCTCCTTCTCAGCCACTAAAAGGTTGAGGTTTATCTCACCACACGGCAATAATATAGAACGGTTAGAATCTTTGGGTCCTCGCTATCCACGACAAATCTTCACGTCGTTACACACATGCCATAATTTTCTCTTTTTAATTTTTTTCTTTTCAATTTATTTCTCTCCTATATTATTACCCTTCATAGAGTGCAAATTCTAAGTCCAATTGTATAATGCATCTGTATGTTCGCGTATTGATTTTTCCCTGTTACCAATTGAAACATATTGTGTTGTAGGTTTCCTGTGGACAGAATATTTGGATACCAATCGGATTAGATACACAATCGATATATCCCCTGAAGAAGGGTTCATTTGTTGGAACCCGAAATGCATTGGGATCTTTCTTTAATTTCATTCTGTTTTGAAATGTTACATCTGACAATTATGTGATATGTATTACCATTATCTTGCATGACATTGCAATGCAAAGTATTATGTAACATATTTAGCTTTGTATCAAAAATGATGCATCATGTCTCAGATACAAATGTTTGGAATACAACTTGCATAATCAAGTATTGAAATTTTAAGAGTCTTTTGTTACTTTTTGAGTCAAGAATAACAATCTTGTCAGAATAATCTTCTAGAGACGACTAGTGTCGTCTTTAATGCTGTGCTCTGTTTTCAGGTTGTGGTGATCCAGAGCCTTCTTTCTAATATTTAAAACAAGACATTTTCGTGACAAACTACTTATTACTCTCTTGAGACGGGGTCAATAAATATTCTGAGATTATAAGTTTATCTGTAACACTGGTGTCTCCGATGATTGATGTAGATGGAACCTCCATTTCAACCACAGACCATGCAGACTGCAAACCAACTGCTCCAACAGGAACATCCGATACCAAAGGGGATGATGGACGGAGCGTTTGAGCAAATCAAACACTGACCCCCAGCCAACTGATCTCGGTTTAATCTATCATCATTCTTTAGCTCATTCCAACACCCCAGTTCAGACATGGCCATATGCAAATCAGTCTGACCCTGTGCCTCATGGGAACAGTCCAGCCCAAACTGCCAAGCCATGTCTTCCCTAGACTGGAAACAAGCATCCTGGGACCGGTTTCTGGCTAATCAGCTGTCATCAGCCAGGCTAGCTTGAGGCCAGTGGCAAAGTGAGCAAGGGACCCACGTCTGGGCATACCCTGCCAACTTAGGGCGAACAACCGATACCAAAGGGGATGATGGACGAAGCGTTTGAGCAAATCAAACACTCACCCCAAGTCAAATGCTTAGGCCGGGGCCCCTGGCTTCCAGTAATGACTCGGTAGGATTCTCTGGATTCCAATAATTATTCAGTGGGGTCCCTGTAATGATTAGGTGGGGGTTCTCAGAAGATAAAATGTCAAGAACCACTGACTTAGGGCATTTACAGTTTAAATTTTTATTGTATCGCCAAATCTAATGTGAAAATAGGTTATCTATAAAGCAACCCAATATCATTCAGCCCAGGAGCTATCTAGTAAAATGTTAAATAAATACACCATGTATACAAAAATATATAGATATTGATAAGATGTGATACAATTATATTAATTCAAAACAAAAAGACTGCTGCTACTGCCAGGTTTAGTGCAGCACAAATACTAAGGGGCCGATTACGATACAGACTAGAAAAGCTCTGACCGAACAGGGCCACATCGTAATATGCCGGTCGGATTCCTTTCCGACCGCCTCGTCTTGATGGAGGCAGTCAGAAAGGAATCTGACCGGTCATTCCAGATGGCTTCTGACAGGCTCGGAAAGCCCGTCCGCCAGTCAGAATGAGGCCTGTAATCTGAAGGGCGGCTCTTTCCGCCCTTGAGATTACAATGCACGGTTTCCGACATGGTTTCCATGCCGGTCTGTCCGATATGGAAACCATGTCGGAAAGCGTGTTAGGTTTTTCCCAGCAGGGCCCCCTTTGGTGCACGGCCTCTGGTTCGAGGCCGAGAAGCAACTATAGTGCCCCCCTGTTGATTCCTGCACCTTGAGGTGCCTGCCATGGGGTGCAGGGATGAACTGCACCTCCAATTTCACTATGGGAGCATGCATTATGGCTGGTTTACGGCCGTAATGAATGCTCCGATAGTGAAATATAGGAGTACGACCGAACAGTGTTTGGACGCATCCTAAGGGGGCGGTTGGGACTGACGACCGGGTGTCAGTCAGTTCCATGACCGAGTCGGTGTCTTCGCCCAACATCTTAACGAGCCCCTTAGTGCAATGAACCAAAAATGGATTGCAATTCATAGAGTACATCCCCACGCCAGACAGGATGCATGTCTGCTTGGAGACCTCTAGTACAGCTACATGGAATGTGAAAAATGTCTAAGACTTTTTGCATGACCCCCCTAATAAACATTGAAGAACAAAAGCTGCAATTATGACCATCTTACTGCATCAAATACAGACAATTCCTGCCCCGTACAAAACTCAGTACCTGGACTCGCATCACAGATCAGTGTGGTGCAAAATGTGCACATATATTTATTAGCTTAAACGGTATGCTTTGGTGCAACATTTGTGTTTGTGAATCTAGGACATGATGCACCCAGAATTCACAACTAGTGTGTATCGAAATATATTCATGTTTATCAGCCTTTCATCTAATGACCAACTCAAAGTGGTTTAAATTGCTGGCTATTGCCTCAACATTACAAGAGTTTCAGTTCCTAAGTTACAGGATAGTTGATGAGAATCAGCTGACTAGCATGTGAACTCAGCAGAGCTGTGCAAGTCCAATTGTTAGAGAAATAAAGAGGCATGGAAGCGGAGAGGACATTTTGTTCCCACTGTAAATCACAGTGAAGGGATTACATAGCTGCTTAGGGCAGACTTGAGGGAGCCCAGTTTAATTTCCGCTCCACTGGAATGAACATTATCCACGTCCCAGAGTAATTGCTATGACTCAATATATGCCAAGACTATTGTGAACCAAAATGTGAATCTGATATATAAAAAAATAACTCACTTTTTAAATCAACTAAAATGCCCACCTCAAAAGGTTGATATGAATGCCCGATCAGTTACCAGAAAGAAAATGGTAGTACTGAAGCTAGATTTAGGCATAATTCCTAACCGGATTTCTCTTATTTTTTTTAAACCTGCAAACAGGTTCTCTTGTGCTAATGCTTACCATTCAGTTAGAGCCTCAACTGTATGAAGTACCCCAGATTAAAGTGTCTACGTATGCTAAAATTGTATATCTTTTTAAGATAAACATTGAGGCTGCATATTAAGAAATAAAAGTATATTTTGCCTCCCCTAAAGTCCCAAAATGGTTAATCACTTATATCCGAAAGGCATGATATCACAAACGTTTGCATGTGCCTAGAAATCTACTGCTCTCAAAATCAGAGATGTCCCCCATTAAAAAAACCACAGTTAAAGAACCTCATAAAGAATGTAAAAAAATTGTCGCATAACTGGGAGAAAATGTTAAAGGCAATTCAAAGCAGTGAAGCAATGGCAGTTTAGTAATTAATTGCCAAGTCTCTAGGGACCAAGAAGGGAAGTGATAAAATGTCACCATTCCAAAGAAGTGGAACGCTGAAGCTTATAAGTAGTTTGGCGAGATTCAGCTAGAAGTCTCAAATATGATCCAGCAAACTCCACTTTACTAATAAAATGGAGTTGGTGATTACAACTATAAAAAAAACTCCTTGGCATCAGGTCCAGCTGGTTGGGCAGCACCACATTAAAAGAATTGCCTAGATCAACGGTTCTTAACCTTTTGACTCCTGGGACCATCACTTAATATCCTGGACTCCATGGACTCTGATGAATCATTATTGAAAAGTGGGGATCCCCACTGAGTCATTACTCGCAGCCTGTGACCCTGGCCTCAGCAATTTCAATGATTGAAACTGCAAAATACACAAATGCAAATATTTTATTTAACTCACAATTTTTTTTTTTTAAACTCAATTTCGTTTTAACGGGATGGTTGGCACTTTTCAAAATTCAACCGAGGACACCTATCATCCCTATTTTATTCTGTTTGTTGCGCTTGTAATGACTGCTTCCATGAATCAATCTGAGAACACAGACTTAATTTTAAGCCTCCAATTTAAAATTACTTCACATTTACAGAACGTTTTAGAATTCTCAACTTTACATTTTGCTTCTTTATTTATATACACTTTACTAATCTGTTAATATGATTACATTTTTTAAGCAGCCACAAACCCCCAGGAGGCGGCTTCCAGGACCCCTAAGAGTCCCCAGACCACATGTTAAAAACTACTGGTCTAGATGGTGTACATATGTCCTCAAGTCTATGTGCACTGCTATTATTGGCACAAGTGTTGCTCCAAACGGACGGACAGCCTTGTTATGCGACAAGGAAGCTGCTTCATATGGTGAAGCTGGAAAGCATAGAACTACCAGTTTCATTGTTGAGAAGTGTGCAATTACGATTTACTAATACATTTGCTGCAAAAATGCCCAAATGACAGCGAATTTTCCCCCAGCAAGGTTTGTTCTTGCTGTAGAGTTAAGCATGGATGCACACCAATCCATCTGCTGATCAATATTTTCTAATCAAATATAGAAATGATACTAGAGATGGTAAACAGCTTACTCCCAAAAATTGACCAATACTTCCTCATTGTTGTGCCGATGACAACATACTCCTTGATTATATGCCTACAACATTTGTAATTATACTTGCCAAATATTGCACTAAAACTCAGCTAATAGTGAATCTAACAAAAACAAGAATAATGTTTGGTGAAAAAAGGTCGAGGTTGTTGGATTAAACATAAAAAACAGATTCTCAGAGTACTTTTACTTCCAAATATTAACTGATTATCGACTCTCAAAGGAACTTCAAATACATAGAAACAATGGGTAAATTTAACATAGAAGGCTTGAAATCGTTTTAATATAACATTTGGAAAACTAACACTGCAACCACTATTGAAAGCATTCAGCATGTGGTGCTAATTTTAAACCGCTTGTGACACATGCCACCCCAGTCTGGTGACTGACTTAATAAATATCTAGATGCATTGGAGGTCTTATTTGGAGAAAGACCAAATTGGTTTCTATCCAAGAGAACAAGTTCGAACTTCTTCAGAAATCCAGAAAAGGCAGCTTTGCTAAATGCAGTTACATTATAAATATTACATAATACATGCCAGCATGCCTTGCGGATTTTTTACCTTAAGACCTATAAATTCAGTCAATTGTCTCCCTAAACTCTTTAACAAACGTGGAAACTATCAGGCGTATGTTTCAAAAAACTAGTGAAAATAAAGATGATGTACTGGCTTTACTAACAGGGTTTCCTTTACATACATACAAAGAAATCCTATAAAATGCAGATGGTCTTCTTCAAGCTGGGTCATTTCATAAATATTTCATTGATGGTCGCACAATGGAAGACGCTACATATACATGTTCTTCCAGTTAGAGTAATTACCGTATATGAGATTGCTTTGACAAGGGGTTAAGTCTCCTTGTGGACAACATTGTTATTATGGACGATTTCACAGTGTGTTTGACGTGTGTTATCTTACAGGAGTTTGAGTCACTCCAAATCCTGAGGGATTTGACTTATTGGGCAAGAGAAGGAGATACATTTTTGGTTTGTGATTGACAAAGCCCTGTTGAATTTACATTTGAGTAATCTTCTTGTGAAAGGAGAAAGAATTCCAAATGCTCAACATTTTCTGTAGAATGGTACAAGTTATTCAAGTCAATTTGAGGCCTGCTACTACCATGGATTTGACCCCATAATATAACATTAGCAGCAGACCTTCGCTGTTAATATTAATTAATAAAAGCAAACTTTGGGAGCACCAGGAGTGAACACAAATAGGGAGAAGGGAGGTATCATATGCAATTATAAAAGAGCTAGGCCGCAGACAATACAGTTCTTTTTAAACTGCAACTTCTCTTCTCAACACAGAGAGGGCAATGAGCACAATTTTAAAATTCTATGTGCTTCTCCACAGGAACGTGTTACCAAGCCATCAATGTCTGAGGTGGGTGAGTTTACACATTAATGAGGAAAGCCGAGCCAAGGATCTGCTTTGGCTCTAAGAGCTTGTGCATGAGCCGAACCATGAAATGTTTGGCAAGTAATCTGTGCAACAAATATGATAAAGTCTCTTTAAAAATACAAATGTATTTTCTTAATGCAGAAGTGCTTCTCCTTAGTAAATTAGATGTATTACTGCACTAGAGGCATTCAACGTGATAGTTTCTAAATATAAACTTACATTCATGGCCCCTGCCTTGAAAACAATGCTAATAGTAAACTAAGAGGCAAAACAGTTGTCATGTGTACCATAGACGTGGCCTAGATTTCTATTATGCGTGGAGCAGCATTATAGTCTATTTAAACATTTACAAGAAATGTTTGCACATTGCACATATTGAAGTTACACATTTAAATGTGCCCTCGTGTAAAAAGAAAGCAAAAGTAGGCTCGGTGAAATAACACAATGGCCTAGGATCACAAATGTTGGTCAAGTGGGGAAGCTGGGATTGATCAGAATTTTTCTGGTTTCACCTTGTGAAATTCAACCACTAGATAGATGCCTCTTTCTCTCAATCAGGGTAAATACTGCTGTTTTGGCTTCAATTATTGGTGCATGAGTTAGGAGCATGGTTGAACGGCAGAAGCCGCGTGAAAGCTGGGCTGGAGAGTCCAAGCAGATCTCAAGCTGAGCCAGAAGCATGGCTCTGACTCAGGCTTTCTTTGCCTCACCAACCTCTAATCAATGTTATTCACTGTCCTGCTGTGTGGAAGGATTAAGGGCAATGCTTTAAATTGTCAGGTACTCTACGGTACTGAGCACATGCATTCTTTAATTTAAAAGCGTGAGTATCTGCACTTCTCACCACTGCTGTAATACATTTAACAGTAGAATACCAGCACTAATCAGGTGCAAACGGGCACTCTAAAGATTAAGTACCTGCACTTCTAGGTTTATATTTAAAGCATTGATTAGGGGCTATCAAAACCAACATTTCAAAAGTTCAGGATGCATGAATACACGAGTGTTGCTGATCCCCAGGTGAAACTCAAACACAGAGAAACTTACACCAGACTATGATCCCCACTATTAAACTAGAAAGAAATTCCAGAACAATGCCAGTATCGTACAATGGGCCCTCGCTGCTTAACTTGTTAAAGAATCATTCCAAAGTTATGCTCAGAGGCCTTCGGCCTGTGCTATCAGACACTAGTGGGTGCCGAATACCAGGGCTTCCTAGTGGAGATTCCACCTTATGCCACTTTAATATGCTACTAGGCAGTCCCTATCCCTTTATGTTACTCTTGCAGACTCTTTTGGACCTGGCTTCTCCGTTTCTCACTGTTTTTCCACATTTCTCTTCCTTCTCCTTTCCCCTTGTATGTTTAGCTCTCTCTTACTGTGGGTCAATGACTAGTGAAGAAAAAGAAGTGTTGATCCCCAAAGATAGGTGCCATTGGGCCCCACCAGATCAAATTAATCAATGAACACCTGAAGGAAGTATCAACGCTCACATCCTAAAGTAACACACATCCCGTAAGCAAAACTAAAAAGACAGCCCACATATGACCTCAACGTCTCGGATTCTAGAAGCCGTGTAATAAAATGTAATAAATAATTGTATTATTATTTTTTTTATTTTTTTTACCTCAACGTCTCGGAGTCTAGAAGCCGTGTAGGGGATCACCTGGTCAGTTTATACACTTTAAAGGGCCAAAGAGGTGGGAATTACCTTAAACCAACGAAAAATAAACCTGGGGCAGGTATAGAATGCCAATAAAATAAAACGAGGTCTGCGTTGCATATTCTTAGCACAGGAAGAAATCTTAATCTAGGGAACCTTGAGAAATTATCATTTAATGCTCAAGCTGATGTGCTCTGCTTCCTTATTAAGTGGCCCTGTCGGGATAGTTATAAATTCGCAAGTAATGCTAAATTCAAACACTGCTCTTCTCGATCCTCTCTGTTTCCGTCTCTCACCCTCTTCCTAGCACCCGGGTTGGGCCTGAGATTAGCCAGGGTCACTCTGGGGAGGCTCCGTAGCAGCTGCCAACCCTTGTCGCCTGCGCCCCCTGATGCTGCCATGCTTCCTGCCAGTGTCAAGGACACTACAACGATGCGCTGAAGTCGGAGACATAGAAGAGCGACTAAAGACTGAGTCAAACACCGTGTCAGACACAGTACCGAGAGGTTTTAACAAGACACTGCTCGATGGCGGCCATATTAGGTGTGGATAAGACATGCGAGCGCGCAATGGCAAACAATTATGGCATCGCTTTTTAGGCTTAGAAAAGCCCGAAAAGTCTACTGTTCTGAGCGCCGTTTCTCCTCTAAGTGTGAATTACTGTCCGATCTCTAAAAGATAACTCGTACGACCCGTCTAGTGCAATATATGATTCAGTTTCCGGGTATGGAAATTACATTGAAATAAAAGACGCTAAGGGCTTTCCATTGAATACCTCCAGAACAAATCGGCCATGTTCCAATGGTTACAACTGCTTTTCTATTTTGTGCACTTTTATATAGTGCGAACCCTCCCCGAAGGAATTTGAGCGGGGGTGGTTGTGTTATTTGCCTAGAAGCACAGGATGTTTAGCGACGCCGAGGTTCGAACATGATTTCATAGTTCGAAAGTCGTCAGCTTCTTACTTTTTCTGTGTTAACATTGGAAGTTGTGAGTTTTCTTTTTGTTTGCTTTAAATACTTTGGAAACCAAGCTTATGCTAACATAACTGTGCTTACATTGTTCTCCATCTTGAATTGATGCAACAAAACACCCTATGCTCTTTGAGGCATGTTATATTCGAGTATGGATTTGAAGCTCCGCCCATATTTTTCATTGGCTTGTCATTGTCATTTGTAAATGCTGGCTTCTGATTTGTTAATAGGCTTGTTAGTCCCGGGTTGTCTTCATTTGTAACCTCCCATGAGGACTGGCCTTTTTAGGTCTCGCCAGAGGCAGCGCATGCGCTACTCTTAGGGTGACCAGACGTCCCCGTTTTCCCAGGACGGTCCCCGTTTTTGGAGAAGTGTCCCCGTGTCCAGACACTTTTCTCCAAGTGACTCAAATGTCCCTGTTTTCAAACAGTGTCCTGGTTAAACACAGAAATGTCCCTGTTGTTCCTTGTTCCGGTTGAGCATGCGCGTGCACACTCTCTTTGCACTCTTTACGGCGTGTGTCGTCACTGAGGTGAGCGCTGTAGCAGGAAGGGAAATCCTATATGCTATAGTCCTTAAAAGTGTAAATGTAATAAAAAGTACTAATGTTGCTGCATAAAGGAGAGGGGTGCCAATAAAAGCCCTCAAATTTGTTGTCTGTAATGCTTCATCTCAGTCTGTGGAGGGAGCTGTCATTGTAGTCCCTTTTCTATGTCTATGGCAGCTGTCAAATAGTCCTACTTTTATGTCGATGGTTACTGCAAACCGTAGTCCTACTTCTATGTCTATGACCTCTCCCCGTTTTTAGGTCGAGGTAATTCGGCAGACCGGAAGTCAGAGAATTAATGTTTCTTAGTGGGACTATTAGTCCCGCCTCAGTTTTTGCCTCTCTTCCATTGGCTGGCTTCCTAAACGGAGGCCAGCCATTGGAGGAGAGAGCCGTCCCTCCGAATAGGCTCCGTCTTTTTCGGATTTGGGGGCGTAAGTTTTGCTGTTCTTTAGACAGTGACGTCGCTCGTCACTCAGGACAGCAAAACACGCCCCAAAATCCGAAAAATTTCAGAAGCCAGTGCATGCGTTGCTTACTATTGCTCACGATCTGTGTTAATTAGCCTTCACTGGCCCTCTACATTAACAAGGATATTGTACCCTCTCTAGCCCTATATATTGATGTCATGGTAAGGTGTACTTAGGAAAATAATTCACCGCCGGCCCCGGGGATCGTGGAGGAGACGCTGTGCCCGCCTCCCTGCTCAGGGCCGCCCTGCCATTGGCGGCCCGGCCCACGAGACAGGAAGCCAGGCAGACTCCGTGAAGACGTGGGCGGGGCCTGGTCGTTTTCCGGTGTCCGGACAGAAGAACCGTGCTGGCTCCCCTGCGGGGCTCTAGGAAGAGAGCCCCGCCCGCCGCCACTACCAGCAACCGGCCCCCAGGAGCAGGACCGGGTGAAGAGGAGGGCGCCGCCCTCGCCGAAGAGCAGCGCTAAAGAGAGCCCGGTGAGTAAGGGCCCCCCTCCCTCTTGTTATTATTTATTTTCATGCCGCCTAAGTGACCCGGCCCTGCCTCAAACTAACTCTCCCACACTCTGAACAATACACACACACCAAACAGCACCAGTGCACCGGCCGCGCAGTCACACGCTAAATCGCACACAACCTCCCACACGCTGAACCACAACACATATCAAACTCTCCAAAGCACAACAACTATACACTAGTCCTTACATACACCACACACACTGGACTGCAAAACTCACACACCAGCCACACACGCCGAACCACATGCATCAAGACAAACTCACAGCGTCCATAAACTCCAGACCACGCACATATGTATAGACACCAAACTACAAAAGATATACACACATGAATCTACACAAAAGGCACACAGAGGCAAGCACACTAATGCTCATACAGGCGCGCATGCCGATAACACACATACCCAGACCAGACAAGGTATACAGATAAAGGCCCGCACCACCCCTGCACCACATTTGCATTTGACCCGTGGGTCAGAATCACTTTTTGCATTATATGAAATGCTGAAAATTTTGCACATTTCGCTTAACATTTCATTTGGCAATTGCACAAGATTGTACTGACATAACCACAATTTTACACAGGTCTACCAATCCGTTATGGATCAGACCAGTAGGCATGCCAAGGAACGTGATCTCAGGACCTGGGCAGACATTACAGTGCTTTGAGTGCCATGGCCGAGTGCGCTTTGTAAGAGTAAATAAATACACAGAACTTATTTGTGGCTACTCCTAGGGTTGTCAGATTTCAAGGATTGTTCTGAAGATAGCACCCACTTGTATTAGGATGTTACGTAATCATTGAGTGAGACTTTGAATCCGTTTCTGAACAACACCCTTGCCTCGTCTAGAGTGTTTTCATTCCCTCTTGATGAATTTGTAACCAGACTTTTTAATGTCAAAGCTGCCGTATGTTAAAGAACTGTGGCTTTTTTCACTTTAAAGAGACTGCAGATTTTACGCGTTTTGTTGCATTGTTTTCATCGCAAACATCTACCGGGCTCGGCTTGTGTAAGGTCTCTTAGAGCCAAGCCAGTCCTGTGGCTCGACCCCCCCCCGATAATTTCTTGGCTCACCCACCTTACCTTACATCAGAGTACACCTTCGCCTCATCATCAGTACTAGCTGCACACAAGTAAGTCTACCCATTTCGGTACACACCTGATACTACAACACCCTGCCATACACTCACACACGCACACAGTACAGAACCCATTCTTCCTGCTTGCCCAAGCTCCCTTACCCCCAGCCCACAACCCTGTAAACAATATTTCCCCTTCACTCCGAGTGCCCTCATTCTTCTCCGAGCACAGTACCATAGCTACCTCGCAATGGCATTTAACTCAGCTTCCATCAGAGTGGAGGGCATGTTATTTCCCTGACCCTGCACTTTAAGCTAGCCAAATTTACGTTATCTATTTCGCAGGACACGTGGATACATACTTAGTGCACAGAGAGTCTTATGCATGCAGAGATGTCATAAAATGTTGGGGTGGGGGCAGGAGCTCACAGCTGTTATTATTCACACAGTTCTGATGATGCACCTCAGGCACGGGGCTGACTCAGTTATTATTCACACAGCTCTGATGATGCACCTCAGGCACGGGCTCAGATGCTCCTCAGGCACGGGCTCACAGCTGTTATTATTCACACAGCTCTGATGCGCTCTCTAATACTCTTTACTAATAACTCTCTCCTCCTCACTATCAACTTCTCACTCTACTACTTACTCTGTGTGTGGGTGCTAATGCAATAGGTCTCGCATATGCAAGCGATGAAGCTATTGGCAATGTAAATGACAATGCCATTTATTTATTATTTAAAAAAAAAAATCATGAGCAATGCCAATAGCTCTACCTTTAATGCTGCCGAGACCATTGCATTGTAAATGCTTTTTTGTTTTGAGCATCTGGTCACCCTACCTAATCTGGCGAGACATTTAGTAAGTGGGCTTTAAAAATCCGACCTCACTCTTTTGTGTGTGGCCTAAAGCTTGCAGTTACGCGCACAGGCGCCATCTGGCTTTCCGCCATGGCTCATTAAGCACTTTGCATGCGGCACCCTTACAGCGCGTGATCACTTTCACTTTCGCTGCAGCATCACTTTCATGGCCGCACGGCCCATGCTTGTTTTTAATGAAATTTGACCACTAATACACACTCACAAAAACACATGAGAGATCCTATCTCTATTCTACAGCATAGCGCCGCAGCAGCTTCTCAGGGGGCGGTGCAGGGACAGGAAGCTGTTACTCCTTTCGTACATGTTTTATGAGTTTGAAAATAACAGGCAGTCCCACGAGTTTCACTTTCAAACGCCCCACGCGGCCAATGCTTGTCTTACTTGTGTTATTCCATTTTGAAAGCTACCATTAACTTGAAAGGAGTTGCAAAAGAAAATGACTAGAGCGTAGTTTAAGATCCTTGAAAGCAACAAAATAAAATCCCACACTAGGGCAGACCGAATACAAACGTGCACCGCTTCTACTCACTAGGACTCTCATCCGTGCACGGCTGACCTCGCTGAAAGGGGCAAAGATTCCAGCACTGAGTCCCGTGACACACGCAGGGGGCCTCACTTGTGAAGTTTATTATTTTAGGGGGCATGTTACCGGAAACGCAGGGTTGTTACTAACTGTTGCTCTTCGAGGCAGACACTTCTGTCAAATTAGCTGCTTGTGGTTAGGGAGGATTAATGGACTACAGCAGCCTGAGAAATGGGATGACACGGTTTGTTATGTTGTCGACAATTGTATATTACACTTTGTGTTGAAGATATTACTGCGCATACTTTCCACCAGTTCTTGTAACACTTGACTCCTTGGCTCGATAGGTTTCTTAAAGTGTAGTAAGACTATGCAGTTAGAGGCCGAGAATTTATTGAGTGTGTGTGTGTAGAGGGGGTTGAGGTTCCAGAGGTTTTGTCAGTTTAATTAGCACAGTTATACTTGCACGGTGTGAGTTTGCGAGCACACAATAAAATAATAAGCGCAATTTGAGTTGTGTGCACTGCACATAACATAAGGGACACAAAAGGCCTTACTGCAACAGAACCGCACATAAACAGAGCATATGCACATAACACAACGGTAGGCAATCTCCCTAAAGCACAAGGATTTGACGTAATCACCAGAGCTGCTGATTGGGAAGCTGGGTAACCATGTTCGAGTCACGGTGTCGACTCCCCATCCTGTGATTCTAGGCAAAAACCATGTTCGAGTCACAGCGCCGACTCGCCATAATGTGATTCTGGGCAAATCAGTTAATCTCCCTGCTGCATACGCAAAATTTCTAGGGCTATTTTGTTGTAGACAAATATCACAAGATCTGGTCTTTGTCTTGAGTTTAACTTTAATTCAGGAGAACCCAGAACCAACCCTACCAGGCGCAGCTGGCTAAACTGTTACAGCCCCACGCGAGATGATGATGTCACATAAAGAACCCTAAGTACCTCACAGGTGACATCACTCAGCCTAGCACAGGACACTCCATTACAATATAACATATTTGTATTTCTAAAACTATTTATTCACAACCCCAAGCACAGGCGGGTTTTTAGGCTCTGTCTACAAATCACATTTGCTCATAAAATATGCTTTTATATAGCGCTTCTTAAAAAGGTGTTCGTTTTTTCCAAATAAAAGTTTATGTTCTGTGTTTATTATCTAACTCAATAATATAACAATAATGCTTTCACAAGTGTATGAAGGATGAATGTTATAGTCAGCCCTGCTTCACTTTTAAAACTTGCCATAATTGTTTTCTTACTTGTGTTATTCCATTTTGAAAGCTACCATTAACTTGAAAGGAGTTGCAAAAGAAAATGACCAGAGCATAGTTTAAGATCCATGAAAGAAACAAAATAAAATCCCACACTAGGGCAGACCGAATACAAACGCTCGCTGCTTCTAAACAGTAGGCCTCTCCTCCCTGCACGGCTGACCTCGCTGAACGGGGCACATATTCTAGCTCTGAGTTCCGTGACACACGCAGGGCACCTCACTTGTGAAGTTTGTTATTTTAGGGGGGCATGTTACCGGAAACCCAGGGTTGTTACTAACTGTTGCTCTTCTAGGCAGACACTTCTGTCAAATTAGCTGCTTTCGGTTAGGGAGGATTCATGCACTACAGCAGTCTGAGAATTGGGATGACACGGTTTGTTATGTTATTCATAATTGTGTAGCGCCCTTTGTGTTCAAGACATTACTGCGCATACTTTTCACCTTTTTTTGTAACATGTGACTTTTCGGCTCCTCATGTTTCTTAAAGTTTGACTTGTGCTGTGGTAAGACTATGCAAATCTTACTTTTACAGATTGAAATACTACTTTTCTGAGTTTTATTTTGAGAGTTTAAGATCGGAACAGTTCTGCTAATCTATTGGGTGTTATATTATTTATAGGCGGCACCCTGTGCAGTGTGTTCAGTCTGCCGCATACTAAGGAATGAGAGGAACAGTACCACCTCAGGCACACTTCTGTAAACTGTGTAACCCGCTGCTCCTCACTGTGTCCCCAGAGCCCCTCCTTCCACACCAATACCTGATGCACTGCATCACTGTGGCACTTTGCACATAACATTAGAGGCAGAGAAGCCCTCTCTGCAATAGAACCATACAAAAACTGGGCATAGGCACACAACACAACGGTAGGTAATCTTCCTAAAGCACAAAGATGTGGGTAATGGCAAGAGCTGCTGAGCGGGAAGCTGGGGAACCATGTTTGAGTCACGGCGTTTGCTTACCAACCTGTGATTCTGGGCAAATCAGTTCATCTCCCCGTGCCTTCCAAAAGGGAATGTGTTCTTGTGTTTTAAGCCGCTGTCTAAAAATTACCTTTGCTAATAAAATCTGTTTTTTATATAGCGCTTCTTAAAAGGTTTTATTTTTGGCTACTAAAACTTTATGTTGTGTGTTTATAATGTAACGCATTACAATAATGCTTTCACTTTTGTATGAAGCATGAACGTTACAGTCAGCTCTGCTTTAATTTAAAACTGTAGCTGCTGCATGCACACACATTTCTGGGGCCAACTGTTTATAATTTGCGTTTCCGCGCACGCTTATTTATATTTCCCAAACGTTTATGCACTGTATTGGGCCATGTCCCTCCTCAGCGTCTGTTTGCCTTTGATCGTGTGTATATTTTAATCGGGATCTGGTTGCTAAGGGATGCAAGGTGCTTATATAAGCAATTTTACTGTAACTGGCCGAGGGACTCTGTTTCAATGTTAACATGGAGGTGTAAACAGTGGGGCAAAAATAAAAGTAGTGTTAGTTAGAGTGTTTTGGTAAACTTTTTAAAAAACAAACTATTACACACAAAAACAATAAAATCTTTCATACACTATTTTAACGCAGGTACAAACTTGCCAGATTGTTGTTTAAAAATCACCCATAAGTGCAACTGCATCAAAGCCACATTTGCATCTCCTAACGATGATAACGATCTTTACAAGGAGCAAGCATTTCTCTTTATTGTGTCAGGGCAGACTCAACACAGATTAAAGGTATTAACAAAGGCAATAGCTCTGGCTAACCACTTATAAGGTCCCAAAGACGAGAACTATTTTCTATGCCAATGCTTGTTACTTCTGTTGTTACACCGTATGTCTATTTAAGCACTATTTTCTTTAACAAGTTTCTCCTACTGCAGGCACGACATGCTTTCCTGCAACATTCTGCGCTCCATGTGTGCTTTCACTTTCCAAGCAGCCTGGGACAATGGCGGCCCCTTCTTTCAAATGAAATAGGTCTCACATTTACAAGAGTTTGAGCTTTTGGCATTGTAAATGACAATGCCTTTTATTTATGTGTTAATTATCAAAACAGATAATTAAAAGGCATCGTCCTTTACATTACCAATAGCTTAAACTCTTGCAAATGCGAGACCTATTGCATTGCAAATGCTTGTTAATAGGAAAGGATGCAACTAGAACGTTTCAAGTATTTTACTTCAATAAACAGGCCCACAAGATGAGTACAATAAATACACCATACAGCAAGACCAGAAAAAGAAAAGCCTCCAAACATTCCACCACCTCCCATAAATAGCCACAGCAACATTCCACATCCCATTATAACATTGATTGATTCAAAATCCAACATCCACTTGCCTTCCAAGCAGGAACCATGCCAGACATGTTCATAAATACCCATCAAAGCAACACCTCCTTTCTTTAAAAAAATAAATAAAATAAATCAATTAATAAATACTCAATATTAACTTCAGTACAAACCATATTCATCACATTTTGCAGGAAGAACCCTTTTTCAAATCCTAAGAATAACTCTGTTATCATTTACATTTTGTGAATTCCCAAAAATACTTTGTTTGATCATCAGTATTGGCATTCAGCTCAGTATGAATAGAACCACAAATATCACTGTTACGGGGGGTGCTAGGTGGCGCACTAGCGAATGGTAGCCTCTGCGTAAGGCTCCCGCTGTCCGGCGATAATTATCCTCTAAAATATCCTCTTTAAGGCTCTTATGGACGCTGTGCTCATAGGATACTGTTCCACATACTATCCGACACATTCTGGCCAAGTTTGGTGAGAAACGGCGTTGCTACGGGCTGAGGGGGAGCTGCGTTGCCTGCAGCGTCCGGGACCTGTGGAGCGCAGTGTCGTGGAGACCGGCCGCACCAGCTACGCCAGACCGGGGCTTCCTTTGCGGCCTGGGGCCCTGAGCGACGCGAGAATCACGGCCTCGACTTCGGCCGCCTACTCTGCAGTGCCTGACCGCAGAGGTGACATCGGTATCGGAGAGCCGCGGAACGGTGAGGAGTGTGCCCTGCGGGGGGACCTAAGACGAGCTGGGGCTGCGATATCCTGGCAGTGCGGGGAGACGTTCTAAGGCCCTTTCGGACGTCATCCTGTGCTGCACGAAGTGCCGGCCTGCGAGGCGGCCCCCCCGGACACCCGGGTACCAGGTTTGAGAAAGTGCTGTATCGGCGCTTCCTGGAGACTTTCCCCCCTTTTTACTATTGACTATTGCTTTCTCCTCGGAGGTCCCAAACTGTTGCGGTGCGCTAGCAGGGAAAGATTCTCCTGATTGGCGGGAAGCGTTTGGGGCTGGATGTGAGGCAACAGCTCCAGCGCTGTTGGACCATATAGCGCCAGTGGACAACTACCTGCGGCGAAGCTACTGTGGAGGCGCTGGTGGTGCGGAAGGTACCGGATTGCCCCTCTCACCTGGCCACTGCGGGTGAAGTGCCACGGGGTCGGTGTCGAGACGCCCAAGGATTTTTTGTGAGCCCGTTGCCGCCATCTTGGGTTTTTTCCTTTGGAACTGAGAGGAAAGGATAGCGCTCCGAGATTATTCCGACACGCAGTGACACCCTGGAATTCGCAAGCACTCTGCATGTGTGAGTGATTTGCACATTGGATTTGAAGGATTGTGAAGCGTAGTTACACAGGCCAAGTGACGTACCGTGTTCCCTGTACACCATATCACTAGGAGAGATTATCCTCACTCGACTTTCTCTGTATCTAACACCGATATCGGATAGCTAGCTGACGCTCTGCTGAGATCGGGCACCCAGTGTGACACAAGGATGGGGAAGCCGGACACGAGACAACCGAAGCTAACCTTTGACTCCACCAAGAAAACGAATCAAGCTGGAGGGCCTCGAATTAGTCTAGTTGGAACAAATGACGCGAATGGCGACTCCTCGGACGCAACGGCGAACCTACAAGCAGTTTTGCGCGAAATGCGGCAAGGATTTGCGACAATTGCTGACAAAGTAGATGGAATATCGTCGCGCATGGATGCAGTAGTTCATAAATTGGACGCCCACGAAGTCCGGCTGAAGGAAGTGGAACAACGTATATCGGACTCGGAAGATATTACTACGAGACACGCTACGCAGCTATTCAGGATGGATAACCTACTGCGGGTTATTGCGTCTAAGAACGAGGATTTAGAGGCGAGAAGTAGATGCAATAACGTACGCATAGTGGGCATTCCGGAGACGACCAATGTGGGCAGGATGGAGGAATATGTAGAGAAGATGTTCTTGGCGGCAATTGGCGCAGAGGTATTTTCTTCGCACTTCATCGTGGAGAGAGCGCACCGGTCCTTGGCCCCTAAACCGAAGCCGGGTGCGCCTCCTAGACCTATCGTCGCTCGGCTGTTGAACTATAGGGACGGGGACGCGGCATTGCGTGCGGCCCGCAGTTCCAAGACGCTCTCGTATGATGGCAATTCCTTTACCATATACCCGGACTTCACGCCGTTGGTGCAAGAGAAGCGGAGAAAGTTTCTGTCTGTGAAGGCCAAATTACGTGATATGCAAATGGACTATGCAATGCTCTACCCGGCTAGGCTGAGAGTCACGTTCCAGGGTCGACAAAAATTCTTCTCAAACCCCCAACAAGTTGAGGATTTTATCAAACAATATAAGCGAGCTAACAGAAATGCTGACGGAGTGGAGGAAGAGCCGGATCCACTGCACGGCGAGATGGAGACTGGTGAACAGTGAGTGGGCGAACAATGAACAATTGTCATAATAGAGACCCTTGACAAACGTATGGGGGACAGACAATATGGGATGGGGACTGATGTCCGGAGTAGGTATGATACTGCGATAAGGCTTTTACCATGTCCCCCATTATTATGGGCATTGGGTGACATGAGTATCAATGTGGTCTTAACGATATATGTGTCTTCTTTATGTTCTGTTTTCTATTGTTTAATGCTGGTGCTGTTTGCTGGTATAGCACCAGAGGTGCCTAAGGTTATGCCGCCGGACACCCCTCAGGGTCACCGGGTCAAGCTCCAAGTCACATTGTGGTCTTGACAAAAATGAGGGGGAGACGTGTAGCCACCTAGACATGAACCCCAACGGGAAATACCCAAGAAGTTTATTTGAGATTTGGGAATACACTGGCCCTAGTTTTTGGGGCACTTGTGGGTGGGAAGGGGAGGGCACATGGCTGGCAGGTTGGGGTTTGCTTCAGTGGGAGGGGGTGGAGCTAAAATGCTAACGGAAGGGGGTAGGGACAGAAGTTTGTTGTGGGGGGAGGGAGGTTTGGGACAATTGATGGTGTTTTTTCCGCAGAGGAGGGTGGTATGGGGAGTTCATTGGAGTACTGTTTTACAAACTAATGGAAATGTGTTGATATGGGTGCTGTGGCTTGTTGTGATTAAACTGAGGGAACATGTGACGCTCGACATGCTCTGCTATGGCTGGCTGTTTAGGACATGTGGGGTTGTTTGGACATGGCAAGTGACGGTCGCTTAGCTAGACTGTCGGTCCTCTCCTGGAACGTGAGGGGACTAAATGATGCTCGGAAAGGCAGGAGGGTGGTGGCTTATCTGGAGCAGCATCATATACAAATTGCATTGTTGCAAGAAACGCATTTGAGCCCACGCACAGCCTATTCCTTTGCTAGCAAGTGGGCAGCGATTAGGAGTTTCTCTTCATACTCAGCATATGCCAGGGGCACTGCAATATTGATTAGAAAGACTGTGCCGTTTGTGAAATTTGGTGAATATACGGATACGGAGGGGCGGTTTGTTCTATTATGGGGTAGACTTGGTACTGATACGGTCACAATGGTGAATTGTTACGGCCCTAATGTGGATTCGCCTGAGTTTTTCACGCAGTTGTGGGGTAAAATACTGAACACTGGCTCCATGCACATTCTATGGGGAGGAGACTTCAATGTTACAATGACCCCAGGGTTAGATAGGTCAGACGGGAGCCCCCAATATAATAGATGTGCCAGGGATGCATTAGCTGGGATCATTGATGAAGGAGAACTTATTGATAGTTGGAGATTTGTGCATGCTGGGATCCGGGAGGGCACACACTTTACCACAAATGCCAACACATGGCTAGACTGGACTACTGCCTTCTGTCTAGGGGACTGGTGCTTAATCTGGGTAGAGTAGCTCATTTACCACGGTCCTATTCAGACCATTGCCCAGTGCTGGTGCAGCTATCAGTGCCGGGATTTGACGGGGCCACACCAACGTGGCGTACGCGGCCTACTGCGCTTCTGGATGAACTGTTTAAAAAGGAGTTAGGGGAGGAAATTTCAGAGTTTTTTCCTCGTAATCAAGGGTCGTGGATAGTGTTGAAATCATCTGGGAGGCGTTTAAGGTGACAGTCAGAGGGTATTACATTGCGAAAAGCTTTGGGGTACTTAGAGACATTAGAGAAACGCTGGATAAACTAGAAAGAGAACTAAAGGAGTTGGAATTCAAGTTGACTAGGGAACCAATGGGCCCCATACATAAGGAATTCAGAGACAAGCTCACGCAGTATGAGGAGGAGGCAGATAGGGAGGCCAGGTTCAGAGGCAAACATTGGCGGGCACGACGATACTGTGAGGGTGAAAGGCCAGGCCGTGCACTGTCGGAAATCACTAGGAAACCACGAGGTATTACGCACGTCCTGGAACTACACACTCCGGAGGGTGGTATATGCCGGGATTCGAAGGGTATCCTAGGCCTTTTTGCGGCTAACTACGAGACGTTATATACAACGCACCAAGCTGGGGAATTACACTTTGAGAGTTTCCTAGATGATGTAGCGCTGTGCTGGCTGAGTGACACACACAGACAGTTCCTTGGAGCTCCACTTGAGCTTGATGAAATACGTGATGCAATTATGTCCCTTAGTAATGGCAAGGCAACTGGGTCGGATGGACTTCCGGCGGAATTATATAAATGTTATATTGATATAATGGCTCCGGTCTTAAAGGAGGTCTTTGAAGAATCCTTGGAAGTAGGAATGTTGCCGAGATCAATGAGGGAAGTGGTAATCACCTCTTTGTTAAAGCCTAATAAAGAGCCCGCTGATTGTGACTCGTACAGGCCACTCTCTTTAATAAATTGTGACGCCAAGATTCTGGCGAAAGTCCTGGCGACTAGGCTTTTCCTTCTTATGACCGAGGTAGTTCTACCGGACCAGGTTGGATTTGTCCCGGGACGGTCCACGTCTAGTAACTTGCGCACTCTTTTTTCTCTGACCCAGACAATAGCGCCTGACCTCCCTGTAGCTGCAGTATTCCTCGATGCGACAAAAGCATTTGATTCAGTTGAATGGAGCTACTTGTTTGCCGTCCTGAACAGGATGGGATTCCCTCCAATATTTGTGGCATGGATCAAACTGCTCTATACGGATCCGATGGCGAGAGTGCTCATAAATTGGGAGCTTTCGGACCCGATCTCCCTCACCAGAGGTACCAGACAAGGGTGCCCATTATCCCCATTACTATTCGCGATTGCGATTGAACCCTTGGCATTTCGCATCCGGCAGCTACACAAACAAAGCGCCTTTAAATGTTTCCAACGTCAAATAGATGTATCGCTCTATGCTGATGATTTAACGCTATATGTGGTAGACCCACAGACTAACCTCAGCTCACTGCTCAGGGAATATCTGATCTTTGGCCGGCTGTCTGGTATACAAATCAACTGGAAGAAGTCGCAGTTTTTTCCCCTGACTCCTGCGGTGACCAGGTTTGCACTGGACTATCCACTGGAGTGGTGTGACTCTGATCTCCGATATTTAGGGATCCAGATATCGACTGATAAGGAGGAGACGTTGCGACTCAATTATGGCACCGCCAGCCTAAACTGACGGAGGATGTTACACGGTGGATATCTCTACCATTCACCATGGCTGGCAGGGCGTCACTGATCAAGATGGTGATATTACCTCGTTTTTTATACTTGTTTCAGAACATCCCATATTATCCAGGCGCTTTTTTTTTTAAAACACTCCGTTCGGAATTGTTGCGTCTGTTTTGGGCAGGCAAGCAACTGAGATTGGCATGGTCGGTCATCACACAGCCTTATCTCAGCGGAGGATTTGATGTCCCTGATTTTCCGCTTTATTACCTGAGCGCTCAAGCACACTTTGCCTACAATTGGTTTAAGAGCACACCATTCATGCCACAGCTGGCTGTGGAGGAATGGATTGCCCGTCCTCTCCCATTGAATGGCATTATTCATGGCCCAGTTACTATAATTGAGACACCGGCTACCACGGTGACATGTACGATTGACGCATGGCGGCGCATATTGCACCATCTGCCAGTCACTCTCCTATATGCCCCAGCTATGCCACTGGTGTATCATCCAGGTCTCTCCCTATTGCAGGAGAGAGGATTCCAACTGATGTGTACTAAACTGAAAATCCTCACTTGGGTGGATATGTTTGAGAATGGGCCGTTTAAAACGTGTGAACGGTTGTTTCACGGATGCCAACCTACACCGCTAGACATATTTTATTATGTTCGGCTACGGCAGGGACTGCGGACCGTGCTACCGCAATTCCCTAAGGAACCGGACACGGTTCTTCCATTACAGTTTCTGCTTGCATCACCGGATGGTAAGCATTTGGTATCTTACCTATACCGTAGCATCTGAGGGCAATGTGAGAGGAGACAATGTAGGGCCCTTCAGCACTGGAGTGCTGATATTTGTAAGGACATAACTGAGACACAATGGTCATATTGCTGTGAGCTCACTTCTAAAGTGTCGGCCAGTTCCAGACTGCAAATTATTCATTATAAGTTTCTGCAGAGAATGTATTATACGCCGGAAAAAAAGATGAGGTTTCACCTATTGGATAATGACAGATGTGAGAGATGTAAATCAGAGGGCACAGGTTTCCTACACCTGGCATGGACGTGTCCGAGGGTGTTTGACTACTGGACTCAAGTTCATGCAGCACTACAAACGATGGTAGATGTTAGGATTGATAGAGACCCCCTCATAATGCTCCTGGGATATACTATGCAGATACCCAAGGTACACAGGAAATTTGTGGACATTGCACTTTTGTTGGCAAAGCGGAGGGTGGCATGTAGATGGGGACGTGGCAGAGCCCCGAAATTTAAGGAATGGGTAACTGATTTATTACACCGTCAGGAGCAGAACATGATATATGCAGACCACAACCATTGCAAAGTAGAGCCAGGGACATTTGGGATCCACTCAGGGAATACTTACTAGCCACTGCTGATTCCTCTGCTGATGTGATTCAGGGTGCTGAGGATGCAGCATTGGATGTGGGTGAAGAGGGATTATGAGGTACTGTTCTGCTGTACACCAAATGAAGTGTGCTCACACCAGTGTTCGTAAGGATAGGGTTCAGGTACTGATGATAAGATTAGTCTTTTATGATGATTACATAGGGTTATGCAAGTGCTACAGGTCTCGAGGTCTGAGGGGACTTGACTGTGTGGTACAGAAGTGTCAAAAGGTCTCAGAGTGTATGCTGACCCGGACATTCTTCGATTGGGATTTGTAACGCCCCTATGCTTGAACACCCCCCCCGGACTTGTCGTCCATATCGCTATATCTTTGCCATAGCAAGATGGAGTTCATGGTAGCCTAAAACTACTGTTTAGCATGTTTCTTACAGAGATCAAACTAAAAGGGAAAACTAAGAGTAAGGACAGCCACACCCAGAACTTACATTTCTTGTTACTTCAGTTCACACCGAAAAGGGACACACAAAAACAACATTTCATGGACCTTGCACGACAGTGTATCACACTACAGTGGTACAGCCGTATTCTCTACCGCACTCTGCCGCCGGGCCTCCGGGTTGTCGGCACATTGGCTGTGTATATATGAGAGACTGAATGGCACGTTTTAACATTTGCAGCCGGCCCGTTGGGTTGTAGGCGGTGTGCTGTGTACATTTATGTTGGTGCAATAAAGGTCTTTGAAAATTAAAAAAAATATATCACTGTTACCAAAAATAACTGAAACATGTTCTCCAAGTTCATTTTCATTGTTATTGTCTTTTTGCATGTCGTGTAAAACTTTGCTACTTTTTCTAAAATCATGAAAAGTCTTTTCGTTTAGATCTATATTCTTATTATCAAATAACATTTCTTGTCCTGATTTGAGTAAGATCTCCACACTTTTGTTCCGCCACCCTTTGCCTTTTAACAATACAGCAGTGTCTTACACTCAGCACTTGAGTTGGTGAGGAATACACAGACTCTCCTTTTTGCACTCTTATAGGTTTTATGACTAGAAACCAATCCTCCACACAAAATTGTTTGCATCTTTTTCTTTGGCAGTTGTCATGGTAAATCTTATACTTAACCTTTGCTCAATTTTATCTTTAACCTGTAGCTTGCCATCTTCAATTTTATTGAAAGACCGGAGGCTCCTATTATGCTTTTCTTTCTTGAATTTTTTTAAATAGCAGTAGGCAAGAACTACAACTCCCATGAGGCTTAGGAAACACTAGCCAATTTGAGAAAAACTTAACTTGAATGACAACCAATTGTATTACAGCTAAAGAAGCTAAACAGCTTTATGAAAAATTTACCTACTCAATAATATAGAAACGTGTTAAAAACATTAACATAGAAATTCATAATAAAGTAGATGTCAGAAAATGTGCTTTTATTAAACATGCAAAAATGTCAATTTAAATTTGTAGAAAGCTTTCATTACTATCGTTCCCCAACTGCTATGCCACACTATACTTTTATTCTTCTCTATCCCTTTCAGAAAAATAAAAGCCTTTCATAAATAATGATTTAACGTTATGACTGAATTATAGAGCCTGACCTTTATGTGAAATGTGCTGTTTCATGCAAACTGTATTTCTCTTCTTCTCACACCATATGACTTCATTGTATTAAGATTGTTTTCGGTGCTATATATTCACAATGAACAATCGTATTCATGAAAACAAGATGCTTAATGCAGCTTACATTTCGTGATCTAACCAGGACATACCAGAATTCAAATGTTTAATTCCATGGAGCAGCTCATTATTACACAATGGGCCACCATAGAGCAGGCTTGCAAAAGGTTCCCATGAGAACTTTCGTAGATGTAACTGTTTGTAATACGTTGTAGCCACTTTTGAATAACTCCATGTCGACATGGACGTTTACTGTGGGAATCGAGGACGAAGATGACACTCCATCGGCAGAGCTTCCTTTATTCGAGCTAATAATATATTCACCTGTTTTTGCAACATGTTTAGTGTCCTTTCTATATAGTGTGTGTTCCTAGCAAGAGACTGTTAGAAATGGGGGTCTCTCGTTGACAGAGGTATGAACCTTGTCCAAGAAGGGCCTCCTTGCTTCTAGTCAGGGTAAGGTGATTGCACACTTTTGATAACCCTGCTCACCCCCTTGGTAGCTTGGCACAAGCACAGTGGCTTATCCCAAAGGCAATGTGTAAAGTATTTGCACACAGACTCACCGTAACACAGTGAAAACACTACAAATCGAAACCACACCAGTTTTGAAAAATAAAATAACTTTATCTGAACCAAACAAGACCAAAACGACAAAAAGCAAACATACACAATTCAAAATATGACTTTTAAAAGGTTTCAAGCAATTCTGTCCATAGAAATCTATGGATGCGTGATTTTACACAATGTACCTTTGATGCGTCAAAATTCACAAGGCAAAACAGCTGCAGAGAAAGGAAGCGTTGAAAAACGCAGCGATGCGTCAGTTCCTGAGTCTTTGGGGAGGCGATGCAACAGTTCTGCTGCACGCAGGAAAAGTGATGTATCAAATCCAGACTGTAGGGGGAAGTGATGCAATGATTCCAAGACGGTGCTGATCTGAGGGTGATGCATCCGAAAACTTGCTGCACAGGTGCGATGCGTGGAAATTAGAGACATGGGGAAGGATGATACGGGTGCGGTAAAAAGACGCTGCGTTGATTTCATCAGCCGCGCTCCCACGATTCTTTCAGCCACACATCAGGGTCTGTTTTGGAGGTGGTGCGGAGATTTCGGACTTTGGAGATCGGTGCACAAGACTCAGCATGCAACAGCTTTTTCAGCCCCTGGCAGGCGCTGCGTCAATTTTTCGGCAGCAGGGTGGCGGAGCACGAAAATGTCTCCAGCTCAGAGGTGCTGCATTGGAAAAACAGGCGCTGGAAGGGCTATGCATCAATTTTCTTGGTTTCATCAAGCTTGTTCAGCTCCCAGCTCCCAGCAACAGAGGCCTATAACTGGAACAAGCACCTCCTGGCAGGTCAGAACACCCAGCAGTGGAGTTCAAGGAAGCTGGTGGTAAAGTTTCTGTGTCATTGAGACTTCAGAACAGGAGGCAAGCACACACAAACCCTTGGAGATTCTTCACAAGCAGGTTAACATCAAAGTTCCAGTCTTCGTCCTTTCTTTGGCAGAAGCAGCAACTGCAGGCCAGCCCAGCAAAGCATCATACAGCAAAGGGGCAGGACTCCTCCTTACAGCTCTTCAGCTCTTCTTCCATGGCAGAGGTTCCTCTTGATTTCAGAAGTGATCTAAAGTTCTGGGGTTTCAGGGCCAATAATTATTCCCCATTTACTTTTTGTAGTCTTTGTTGCATGAGTCTCTGAGCTCAGTAAAAAACAGTCTGTCCTCCTTGGTCCAACTTCACTACAGGAGGTAGAGACAGCATTAGGCAGAGCAAACAGAGCCTATTCAGGTGCTAGTGAAAACTCCTCTCACCACTCTAAATGCAGAAAGGTCTATTCAGCCTGGCTATGAGTCCCCCAGGAAAGGCAGGGCACACCTCAACCAACATTGTGACTGTCTAGAGTGAATGCATATCCCCAGCTCCTCTCTCTCCAAAACCAGACGGTAAATGCACAAACGGGCAGAGGTATACAGGAGGATTAAACAAGAAAATACCCAATTTATAAAAGTGTTATTTTTCAAACACACAATTTAAAAAACACCTTTACTAAAAGATGTGTTATTAAATTCAGAGTTCAGAGGGCCTAAACTCCAACTCTCTAGCTGTTCTCAATTGAAAGTTACACATGTAGGGGGCGTGCTCTGCCACAAATGGAGATGTCTGCTTGAATTTGGAGCTCCACGAAGGGAAGGGCCCTGGACGGTGGTTGTGGTGTCCTCAGCAAAGCGGGGGCTCATCCAACTTGCCACCCGCCACGGCTGCTTAACACGACACCTGCCACTGGCACCAAAACTGTGGGGGAAGGCATCATTGGGCTAACAGATCTTTCCTCCCGGCCCCGCGCTGACTGAGGAAAGCTGGGCCTACATCATGAGGAGGAGCCGCTGCCCACAACACTGTGAGAGGCCCGGCCGGACGATCTTCAGCATTGAGCTCTGACAGAGGGTGACAGGCGCGCCCCCTCACATGGCGGTGGGGCCTGAAACACTGTACCCCCACCGTACCTGCAACGCACTTTGCCAGCGGGGCTCGGCTCTGGCCCCTGACCCTGCCCCGATGACGCTGCCACCAGTGGGTGCACCCCGGGCGGGTGGCCTGCGCTGACTTGCGGCCTACCTCCAGGCGGCGTACTGCACCTGAGGCCACCATCTTCTCCTTGCCTGCACCTGAAGAGGCTCCTGCCTTTCCCCGCCAAAGACACTGCCCTCGACCCGCTCACCTGTAAGGCTGGCTGCTTCTCATCAGTTGGGCCTCTTCACCAGTGAGCTCCACAGCGTCCATGGGGACCCCGTTGCCCGGATAATGGTGAGTTGTTCTGTGTCACGGGGAAGCAAGGGGTCACTCACTGACCACTGATACTGTCCCCCCTACCTCTCTTCTTTCTTCAGCAGGCACTGGTACTCCTGCCACACCATGGCTGAGACCTGGTAGGATGGAGTAGACCAGCAATCCCACCACTTCTACCCTGCAGCGGACCTGTCGGGGCAGACCCTGGCCGACACTGCGACCCATTCACTGCGGCTGCATGGGGACCACGCGGCCCTCCCCTCACCAGTAGAGCCCGCTGGGGGAAGTAAGGAGCACTGTTCCTTCTACACCTGCATGCCACAGGGACCCCTGCATGACCCAGAGTGCCTTTCTCAGGCTGTGGGCCACCTGGTCCTGCGGTTTTTAGATGTGGGCCTGACCTCCCCGGGCCGCAAACCATGGTGCCTGAACCTACAAAGATACCATTCACCCCAGGGCAAGTCCAAACTGCGGGCCCATGTCTCTGCATACCTGGCAGACAACAAGCACTCCATAGACTCCCACAGGGTGCTCTAGGCAGCTGCGAAGGCAATCATACATGGTGAACTAATGATGGAAGCCGCCGTGGCCAATACACAGGCTTCTCCACCCTCACCTGCCTCTGCTCCTCCCGCCCAACTGTGCCTAATTGCCGTCTGGAGCAGGCCCGCATGTCCCTCAATAGCCTCTATATCTCCAAGGCAGAGTTTGCCCTTCAATGCCTGAAGGGGATGTACTACGAACAGGGGGAGAAGGCAGGCCGTTTGCTGGTAGCCTAGCGGTGGCAACTGGAGGATGCAATGGCTAAATACTCACCTAGCCACAGGCCATTGTCAATGAGTTTGCGTTGTTCTAGGTAACACACTACACCCCTGAGGCAACAGCGAGAGCGGATCAGATTGCAGCATTCCTTGAGAAGGTCGATTTATCATGCTTAACAGAAAAGGACCGGGAGCTCCTAGTGGGGGACATTAGTAAGGAAGAGATCGCAGTGGCAATCACAAAGCCCCGGGAGAAGATGGCTTCCTGGCTGAATTCTACCAGTGGACGGGAATAGAGGTGATCAACTCCTTTCATGCTGCCTTCCAGGAGGCAGAGCTGATGACCTCTTTGGGACCCCTCTCTAATAGGGCGGTGATCGCGGTCCTCCCCAAGCCGGGAAGGGATCCATTTCTGTGTGGCAGCTACCAGCCTATATCTCTCCTAAACTGTGATATTAAGATCCACGCGAGCATTCTGGTGTCACTTTTAAGAAAGGTCCTCCCCTCCCTCCTCCACAACTCACTAGTCGGCTTCGTTCCGGGCCGCTCCTCCTGGAATCATCTCCGCACCTAGGCCCAGACACTCTGGACTGCCAGGAACCTCCTGGAGGAGGCTGGGGCTCTCTCCCTGGATACCGAGAAGGCATTCAACCACATTGAGTGGGGCTACGTTTCCGCCACCATGAAACGGTTTGAATTGGGGGACCAATTAATCTCCAAGGTGCGTCTGCTGTATGACTGCCTGACGATGCAGGTCAACTGTGGAGGGTTTTTTCTGGACCCCTTCCAGATCCAAAGGGGCACCCACCAAGGTTGTCCATTCTCCCCACTGCTATTCCTTCTGGCAATGGAACCCCTGGCCTCCACCATTCTCTATTCGCCACTTATAGCTGGCATCCCCATCATGGGAGGACTCTCCAAAGTATATCTATATGCAGATGATATCCTGCTCACCCTGCGGGATCTTCGCAGCTTCCTACCAGCGCTCCTGGAAGTCATAGATGACTTTGCGATCCTGTCCGGTTACAAGGTGAACTGGGACAAGTGCGAGGCCCTTCCGCTGTCGACCTGCACCATGAAGGCGGCAATCCACATATACCCCTTCGGTTGGAAAGAATCTTGGCTCAAGTACTTGGGGATCCTGGTCAACAGGAGTCTAACCGAGATGGTCATGGACAACCTGACTCCCCTCTTCACGCAGATTAAATGGGACCTTAACAAGTGATCACTTCTGGTATTTTCTATGTGGGGCAGGGCACAGGCGGTGGGGATGGTTACGCTACCGCGCTTTACCTACACGTTCGGCATGCTCCCCGTCACGGTGCCCCTGGCCACGCTTTGTCTCATAGACTCCCGGATCCCGGTATTTGTGTGGGGATCCACCCGACCCTGGCTAGCTGCAGCCAAACTTATGGAGCGTCGCTCCAGTGGTGACCTGGGCCTGCCGTGTGTTGAGAACTATGCTCTTGGCCTTGCACCTTTCCCAACTTGCCTTTTTACTTAAGGCACCCCAGACCCTTCACAATGGGTTCACAAAGAACGATCACTCCTCGCCTGCGGCAAGGGCCTCGGCCTTCTCTAGGGGGACCATTCCCTCCAACCACCCCACCCAGACCCTGTGCTGCAGGCCACGTCCAAAGCCGGATATCGTGCCCACCGCCTCTTCGGGGTGGACCAGCGACTACATACCAGGGCTCTGCTGTGAGGTAATAAAATCCTCCACATTGATGGCCAGGCCCTTCTCTGGTCACACTGGGTGGAAGTGGGCATACACACCTTGGACCAGATGCTGTTGGGCGCAACCTGAAAACTTTGAATCACCTGAAGGAGGAGTTTTGCCTCCACCCACAACAGACCTGGCAGTGCCTACAACTGCAAGACTGCCTGCGGCGTTGCCTTGGCCCCTCTCCATGGTCCCTACAACCCTGCCGGTTGTGGAATACTTGTCCACGTGGGGTCATCATCGGGGTGTGATGTCGGGGGTTTACGGCACCCTCACAAATCACCTCTTCTCCCAAACCCTCTCTCATAGCCCCAGCACTAAGTGGCAGGACCGCCTTCAGATTACTAATGCGGAAGAGGACTGGCCTGACGTCCTGGAGGCCCTGGACAGAGGCGCCCGGGAACCCTGGTGGAAATCCTGCCTGTTTAAGATACTCCACGAGTGGTACTGGACTCCATAAAGGCTGCAAAGGGCTGGCCTCCTGCCCCAATGGAACTGCTGGTGGTGTTCGGCTACCCAATGTGACCTCACCCACAACCAATGTGACTACCCCTGAACCCAGTCCTTTTGGGTGCATGTCAGGGACACCCTGGGGGCATCCATGCCTCTCCAGCTCCCCCTCACTCCCTCTGTCATTCTCCTGCATAATCTCAGAGGTTCCCTGACCTATCCCAGCCGCAACGCCACCTCCTGCACATGGCACTGTCCACCACCAAGCTTTGCATCCTTCGCCAGTGGTGTTCGCCTTTACCCCCTCTCAAGAAGCCTGTGTGGTGGGAATCATACAGACGGCGTCTCACTAGTGTGTTACCTATGGTGTGCAGGACCAGGCCAAGGTGTTTACTCAGACATGGGCACCCTTCCTCCAAGATGCCCCCTGAGGCTGATCGCGCCGACACCGCCTCCCACCCTGATGGGCGCAGAGGCTAACTGCACTCCCCCAGACTCACCCGCCCGGCTGTGCCACTCACACGCTGTTAGGGCCCCCCTCTCTCCTGATCGTACTCCCGGCCCCCATACTCAACCCCTACCTCCCTCCCTCTTACCTCCTACTTCACTGCCCCAGCCCGCTCCCCCCTCCCTCTGTCTCCCTCTCCGCATTTCCTCCTCCATTCCTATCCCTCTTCCGATCACTTTTTCTCCCCTACCCTCCCTGCTGGGCAATCAGACATGTGGATATTCTCCGCATGGATCCCCGTCATTGTACATCCACGCCTCTCCGTGGTTTCCCCTATCACCGAAACTGTTTGCCCCAACTGAGCGGAAGCCTAGGACCCTCAGGCCCGCACTCTGAGTACCTCCACTGCTACTCCTTGTCCCCCGCTGATGCACTCTCATCATGGTTCAGGACCTATGGCCCAACCCACCCGCGGCATGAGCAACGTCTTTTCTCCTTCCCGCCCTCCCCTCATCTGTCCCATGCAGCGGCCCCCGGACATCCACTCCTTTCTCTCCCCACCTCCTGATGTATCACAGCCCATAGGCCCCAAGCTGACTACACTGGGAGGAATGCCTATGACCCACTACACTGCGGCTGCCGCCCGGAGACCAGCACCCAGCGATGGGGGAGAAGGCTGGATGCACTGTCTCTGCTAGTGACCTGTGCCCCCTCCCCTTGATATTCCCACTGCTTCCTCCCCCATCCCCCACCTGTCCTTTTTCTTCCCTCCCCCCATTTATTTCTGTGCCATCCTTTGTTGCTCACTACCTCCTTTATTGCGTTGCAACCTTGTTGTACACGTTTAGTTCAATAAAAAATTACGACACCAAAAAAGAAAGTTAAACATGTTAAATGTTAGTGCAGCTCCAATGATAGCCTATGGGACATTCAACATTTCAATAGTGAAAGACAAAATACACAGACTTCACTATTAGGACTTGTAAAACACACCAGTATATGTCCTACCTTTCACATACACTGCACCATTCCCACGCGGGTACCTTGGGCCTAACTTAGGGGTGCCTTACATGTAAGAAAAGGGAAGGTTACGGCCTGGCAAGTAGGTGCACTTCTTAGATCGACATGGCAGTCCAAGACTGCGCGGGAAACGTCGTTTACAACGCGGTTGTTACATCGCGATGCCATTACATCGCAGTTTTTAGAACGCAAGTCGTTACAACGACTTGCGTTGGATGGCGCTCTAGGACAAGGAATAGTGTAATTTACTATCCAACACCTTCCCTAGTGTATGTAGACTGGAGTTGAAATAGTAAATTATACTACTCCTAAGTCCAGCGCCCTCCAACGGAAGTCGTTGTAACAACTTGCGTTGTAAAAACCGTGATGTAATGGCATGCGATGTATTAGCATGCGTTGTAATGTGATACAATCAGACTGCGCATGCAGTCACGGGAGTGGCAAGTCTGAGACTCATTTACAGGGCTTCTCAGGTGGGTGGCACAGCAAGTGCTGCAAGCCCCCTAGTAGCATTTAATTTACAGTCCCTAGGCACTCACAGTGACTAGGGACTTACCAGTAAATCAAAAATGCCAATCATGGATAACCAATCAAAATCGCAATTTACACAGGGAGCACTTGCACTTTGACACTGATCAGCAGTGGCAAAGTGCCCAAAGCATCTAAGCCAGCAAGAACAAAACCAGGATACCAAGTTTAACAGAGACTCAAGGCATTCAATGCACTCCTACCCTGCCACGCCCCTTAGCACTTCGTTGTGCTAGCTCGAATTACCATTACCTATTGCTGATGAAGATTTTTCTTTTTCTCCTTACGCAGACTTTCTGTCTTTATGCTGATCATAGCTACTGCTGTGTTTTCTCTCTCCCTCTCGCTCATTTAGACATTTGCTACTACAACTGTCTGGAGTACTCTGCTTTGTCTCCAGAACAATAGGAAGTTAGATCCTTTTCTTAGTTATCTGACTTTTGCCTCAAAAATGTACTTGCTCTTTTCCACAAAGAACTCTTTATAGGCTCTTGTTGGGATAGGATTGGTACTTTAAATTAAAACAGGGACTATATTCTACATGGAACACGCTGTTATTTTCTATGCCTGTTCTAACCAATCTTTTTTATTATTTCTGTAATTGATCTGATCTGGCTAACCTGAATAAAAGAAACAAAAATACTGACCAATCTCTTAATGAGAAAAGAAACGTTTAAAACTTCACCAAACCACATTTATTGGCTGAACATCAAATGCAAAAGATGATGTTGTTGTGAAAAATGCTCCATTCTTTCACAGTGGCAAAGGTTCATCAACTTAGGAGGGCACGGAACTTACACGTTTGTTAAGTACGTTTGAAGTGACATTATTTACGGAAACATTGATGAGATTTCCATACTTGCAAAACTGGTAGAAGAAAATAGGTTATACACCCTGAATGGAGCTATAAAATAGTACCCAGAAATAATGATAACATTTCCGATTCCTGAATCCAATGTCTAGAACTTGAAGTGAATATTAATAGGGCAAATGTGTTGTGGCTGCGATTGTGTTGTATATTTGGTTTGAATGAATGTTTATTAAGAATGAGTGGGTGATGAAAAATAGTTTAACAAGAGCTTGAAGAGGTGTTTGAAGATTTTAGACTCGTTGTAGTTGAAAGATCCGTGGATAAAATATTAATTGAAAAGGTGTTTGCAGAGATTTTGAGATGTGGTGTGTGAGTACTATCACCTACACCGGTAACATAGGGTATTAGGTTGTTGAGATTGATTAATATTGACTGGTGTTCGTTGAACCTATTTGAGAAAATGGGGGCACTGCATTGATTTGGGTGATCTCACGCTGGTCTGGATTTCACTGGTGATGCAGAAAAGTTTCTTGAATGAATCGGAAGCTTCATTGTATTTAGTAGAGCAAATAAAGCGTTTCAAGAGTCGATAAAAATGTATTGTGTAGGTACAATGAAAATTGTATGGGAGGTTGAGTCAATGTGAGGAGTGAGGTTGTCCATTACAGTGTTTCGTGCTGGCATTGGTCAATTGGTGTAATTCGCTCTATGATTGGTTGGTGATGTAGTAGTGTCATGCTGGGATTGGACCGCTAAAGGTGAAACTTGAATCTGGATTTGCTATCTAAAGACTGTAAAAATAACAACTGGAATGTAATTGGTTTAGCAGAGAAATTGACGTATAAAGAACAGAATCATAACATACAGATCATTTTGTTTCAGACTAAATTGTCATCATGAAATGTTTTAAAGAGTTTAAAAATTTGGTGAGAGGGGATTACTATCCCAGTACACATAGGTGAAGAGGTGCCTCCTGAGGGTATGCCTTCATCCTTTATGACTACTGAACATAGATTAATACATGTGGTTGGCTTTTCCAATGGAGTAATATTACTGAGAAGGAGGCTGATGTGAGTTATCATAGATATAGGATATTTAACACCATGATTCTTGATCATTTGAAGTGAAAATTGTATGAAATGTAGACATCACCTAGAGCCCTTCAATATGAAGCATTTAATGCATGGGAGAGGAAAAATACCAGAGGAGGATTACTAGGGCAGTGAAGAATTATGGGAATGCCAAATGGGATGAAGAATAGTGTAGATGGAGAAAAGTGATTTTAGAAGGGACTTGATTCCATCCATTCCTTACTTCAGAGACTGCTAAGATGGGAAAAGGAAAAGATTCCATTACGAAGGAAGGGGATATGTCAGATCCTGATTCAGGGGATGAAATATTAGAACAAATGTTGACCAAGAGAACTCTACCACATGTAACCCTAGCAGAGCAAAGTGGATCAGGCACTAATACTAGTTCAATTATGGCAACTGCTCCAGTACTGAACCTACTGGATGCTCTGCAGTTGCCTGGAGGAATTGCTGTGGTGTAGTGCTTAGTACATCCAGGAGGAAGCGGATACGTTGCCATGGGCAACTGATACACTGACTCAATCATTCAATCAGGATCCTTATAAAGCGCGACTACTCACCGTGAGGGTCTGAAGCTGCTGAGATGGGGGGTTCCGCGGTTCATTCGAAGAGCCAGGTCTTGAGGTCCTTCCTGAAATGCTGTAGAATTCGTGATTTTCTGAGGTGCAGGGTAGGGGAGTTCCAGTTCGTCGCAGCAAGGTAGGATCTTCCTCCAGCCATGGTCTTGCTGATCCATGGTATGGTGGCCAGGGCCAGTTGAGCGGAGTGGAGATGTCTGTTGGGAGTGTAGAAGGAGAGGCGGTGGTTGAGGTATGCAGGCCCAACATTGTGAAGGGGTTTGTAGACATGCATGAGGAGCCTGAAGGTAATTCTTTTGTTGATAGGCAGCCAGTGAAGTTTTATGCGGTGGACGGTGATGTGGCTGCGAGGTGGGATGGTCAGGATGAGGCTGGCGAAGGTGTTCTGGATGTTCTGCGGTTTCTTTTGGAGTTTCTGGGTGGTGCCAGCGTAGAGTGTGTTAACGTGGTCGAGTCTGCTGCTGACGAGCGCGTGGGTGACCATTTTTCTGGACTCAGTGGGGATCCACTTGAAGAACTTACAAATAGGCGGAGCATGTGGAAGCAGGAGGATGAAACAGCGTTGAATTGGCAGTTTGTTGAGAGGAGTCCAGGATGCTTCTGAGGTTTCCTGTGTGGCCAGGAGGTCTGGGGGAGTTCCAAGCGCTGCAGGCCCCCAGGGCTTTTCCCAGGCAGAGGGGGTTGAGCCCAGGATAAGGCTTCGGTCTTGTCTGAGCTAAGATTGAGGCAGCTGTCCTTCATCCAGGAGGCAACTGCCTTCACCCTGTTGTTAAAGTTGCTCTTGGCGGCTGTGGGTTCATCTGTGAGGGAGAGAACCAGCTGGGTGTCAACAACGTAGGAGACAATGTTGAATCTGTGGCTTCCGATAATGGCTGCAAGCGGCGATGTTGAAGAGGGTTGGGCTGAGAGAAGATCCCTGAAGCACTCCACAGCTGATCTCTGTGAGGTCTGAGTGGAACCGTGGATTGCTGATTCTCCGTGTTCGGCCAGTGAGGAAGGAGCAGATCCATTCTAGGGCTTTGTCGTGGATGCCAGCAGGTGTGGTGGGAGATGGTGTCGAAAGTGACTGAGAGATCTGGGAGGACGAAGGCAGCAGTTTTGCCTCAGTCGAGGAGGATGCAAAGTCATCTGTAGCGGCGAGGAGAGCGGTCTCGGTGCTGTGGTTGCTTCTGAAGCCCGATTGAAAGAGGTCCAGAATGTGGTTTGTTTCAATGAACTTGGAGAGTTGGGCGTTGATGGCTTTCTCTATGACTTTGGCTGGGAAGAGGAGCAGAGAGATGTGTCTGTAGTTCTTGAGGTCCGTCCGGTCAACAGATGGTTTCTTCAGCAGGGGGTTGATCTCTGTGCGCTTCCAGACTTTCGGGAAGGTGGCAGGCTTGAAGGAGCAGTTGATGGTGCAGTTGAGTTCGAGTGCGGTGGAGGTGCCAATTCTGTTGAAGATGTGGTGAGGAAAGGAATCAGAGGTGTCTCCAGAGTGGGTGCTCTTGAGGTTGTCGTCAGAGGTGAGGGCGGTCCAGTTGGACAAGGTCTGTTGGGGTCTGGAGCCACTGTGTGCAGTGGTTGCGGGTGAGGTGGGTGGGTCTTGGGTAGTGAAGCTCTTGTAGATCTCCTTGATCTTGCAGTGAAAGAAGGTGGCAAGGTTGTCACAGAGGTCCTGAGGGGTGGGGTGATGTCTGCTGTCTCTGTGCTGGTTTTGGCAAATTATTTGACCACTGCGAAGAGTTCTTTGCTGTTGTGTGCATTAGTGTTGATGCGTTCCAGGATGGCTGATTTCTTTGTTGTTCTGATGAGGTGGTGGTGTGCGGTGATGGCGGATTCGAAGGCTGCGTGGTCTGCCATGATCTTGTTGCTCCTTTATTTTTTCTCAAGCCGTCTGCAGGTGCACCTTGACTCTGGGAGGGCGGTGAGAAGAACCAGCTGGTTTTCTTGGAGGGCTGCTTGCCTGAGGAGTCCCTGAAGGGAGCCAATGTGTTGGCACCGTCGGATATCCATTGGTGGAGGTTGCGTGCTGAGGTGTGGGCGTCCGTGGATGTCAGTGGTGTGGTTTTGCTGAAGGAGGTGGTGAGCTCGTCTTCGGTGACCTTGTTCTAGCTTCTGTGAGGATCGCGGTGGGTGTGGTGGCATAAATTGGTTTGGGGAAGAAGTGGACGCAGTGGTGGTCGGTCCAGTGATCCTCATAGGTGTGGTTGACGGAGATGTTGCTTTCAGAGAAGATGGGGTTGAGTCTGTGTCCCACTGAGTGCGTTGGCATTGTGGCCATTTGTTTGAGTCCGATGGAGGCAAGGTTCTTTAGTAGGGATGAGGTGTTGTGGTGGATGAGGTTTTCCAGGTCGAAATTGAGGTAGCCGAGGAGGATGTACTCCATTGAAGCGAGCAGATGTGGTCGGTGCAGGTAAATGCGGTGAGGCGGGGGTAAGGGCGGGGAAGTCGACAGATGACGGAATAGGAAAAATGAAATAAATAAATAAATCCTATTCCATTGTCTGTCGACATCCCTCCCGCTCCACTGCCCTTACCTGCACGGATCACAACTGGAGGCAAGTGCTTGGTGAGTGAGAAGTCTACTATAATTTCTGTGAAGGGGCAGGGTCTGGGAGGTCTGTAGATGAGGGTGCTGTGGAGGGTGGCATTTAGGTTGGTCTGGGTCTGAATCTGGAAGTGGAAGTGCTCCATGTCAGGTGAGTGGTCGTCCGAGCTGGTTGTGAGGCAGAGGGTGTTTTTGTGTACAGTGGCGATGCCTCCTCCTGGTTGGTTGATGTGGTCCTTGTGGATGATTTTGTAGCCGTCGGGGATGGCAGTGTGATTTCCAGAGCTGAGGAGGGGTTCATCCAGCTCTCTGTGAAGAAGGCGACGTCAGGGAGATGAAGTCAAGCAGGTCCAGGATCGCTATGGCGTGTCTTTTGGTTGAGCGGGTGTTGAGTAGGATGCATCTGAGGTGGTCGGGTCAGGTTTTTGAGGGTCGTTTGGTTGGTGGGTCTGGTGTGCGGAGGCAGGCAAAGGTGCAATTGCAGTTGCGGCAGGTGAACAGGCCTTTCTTCAGCGATGCAAGGTGGCAAGCAGTGGGACATCCAGTGTTGAGGGCGAGGAGGGTGCTTGAGTTGTAGCAGTACATGGTTTGAGGACCAGGGACTGTGGCACTGGGCACTGTCCAGGCACGGATGGGGTCAGACGGGCTTACCTTTGGCATGTCTTCTGCATGCCAGTGACATGCAAGCTGCGCACAGCCTTACAGCAGCCGTCATTAAAACAGCTGGGAGGTGGTGCGGGAAAATGGCACTGGAAGGGGCCAGGACCAAGGAGGGCGAGCAGCAAGGGAATTTGAAGGGAAAGTCACAAAATGAAGAGAAATAAGAGAAAGAGAAAAAAGTAGTAGAAAGATGAAAAAGCAGTAAATAGAAAAAGGTGAAAAAGAGCAGAGGAGCATAAAGGCTGAAGCAGAAAAAACAGAGGGCAGATAGCAGCAGCAGAGCAGAGATGCTCCCCACTGGACTACCAGGGAAAACAGGCCTCAAACTAAGAACCTGTAAGGGTCCAGGGGCAACAGCTACCAGGCGGAGCTATGCGTGAGGGAAGAAATTTACTGACAAGGTCAAATTCAATTGACACAGTAGCCGCCCCCTTGCTCCCATTGGCTTCCTTCCCTCCAGCCTCCCAGCTGACCCCTCCTCCCCTCCCACCCTCTTATGGCGGCCGCTGTGCGGCCGTGACGCTGTCGCGCCAATGGCAAGCCCGTCTGCGCCCGTCCGCCCCTGGACCGCGCCCAGCGCCAGAACCCCTTGCCCCCACCGCACCCTAAGCACCCGACTAAGTTACGACTCCGTCTCCCTCAACGCCCTCAACTCCGGACGAACAGCCACCTGCTACCAGGCCCCACCAAAGCGTACCCATGGAGCCTTCACCTGTCAAACCTGCAAATACACATGTCTCCGAACCTGCAGACCCCCCACCGACCCTCGCAACAACATCAACCACCTCAAGTGCATCCTCCTCAACACACGCTCCGTCCACAAGCACACCGTCGAACTGTGGAACCTCCTGGACACAACAGCACCAGACGTCGCCTTCATCACGGAAACCTGGATGAACGCCGCCTCGGCCCCAGACATCGCCATAGTCATCCCTGACGGCTACAAGATCGCCCGGAAGGACGGAGTCAACCAAACCGGAGGAGGAATCGTCATCATCTACAGGAACACCATCAACATCACGACCCCCACCGAAGACACAGCCCTCGCTGCCGAACACATACACTTCCAGATCCACACCGACCCCAAGACCACCCTCAGAGGAACACTCATCTACAGACCCCCGGGCCCACGTGCGCAATTCAGCGAAACCATCGCTGACTTCATCAGCCCGCACGCCCTAGCCTCACCAGAATACATCCTCCTCGGGGGCCTTAACTTCCACCTGGAGAAAACCAACGACTGCAACACCACCACCCTGCTCGACAACCTGGCCAACCTCGGACTCAAGCAACTGGTGAGCACCCCCACCCACATCGCTGGCCACACACTCGACCCAATCTTCTCCCCCAGCAACCACGTCTCCTTCAGCCACTCTTCCGGACTACACTGGATCGACCACAGATGCTTTCATTTCACCTTCAAACGAGAGACTCAACAACACCGCACACAACAAACCCCCGCAGATGCTGGAGCAAAATCACCACAGACCAGCTCCTCTCATCACTGAACCAGAACTTACCAGCCAACACCACCGACGTCAACAACGCAGCCCACAACCTCACACAGTGGATCTCCAACGGTGCCGACAACCGCGCTCCACTTAAGAACCCCCCAGGCGGGACCAGCAACAGGAAAACCCCATGGTTCACAGACACCCTCAAAGAATCTAAGAAATTCTGCCGAGCCCTCGAAAAAACCTGGCGCAGCGAACAAACCACAGAAAACATGACAGCCCTCAAAATCGCAACCCGAGAACACCACCAGCTGATCCGCTCCACCAAAAGGACATCATTCAAAGAGCGACAAGACAACATCAACCACAACAGCAAGGAACTCTTCAAGATAGTTAAAGAGCTCTCCAACCCCAGCGCCAGCTCCAACGACATCACACCATCACAAGAACTATGCAACTCCCTTGCCACGTTCTTCCACCGTAAGATTGTGGATAGACATGACAGCTTCGGACCCCAGAACCCGCCGCCTACCACCGAACCAGCAGCCCCCACCACCACCCTCAGCTCTGGACCCCTATCAGCTCCGAAGAAACCATAAGCATCATGAGCTCCATCCACTCCGGCTCCCCCTCGGACCCTTGCCCCCATCACATCTTCAACAAAGCCGACACCCTTATCGCACCCCATCTCCGGAACATCATCAACAGCTCGTTCGCATTCGCCACCTTCCCCGAGAGCTGGAAGCATGCAGAAATCAACACCTTCCTGAAAAAACCCACGGCAGACCCCAAGGACCTGAAGAACTTTTGCCCCATCTCTCTTCTTCCCTTCCCGGCCAAGGTCATCGAGAAGACTGTCAACAAACAGCTGACCGCTTACCTCGAGGCCTACAAATCGCTCGACCCTTCCCAGTCTGGTTTTCGAGCCAACCACAGCACAGAAACCGCCCTCATCGCAGTCACCGACGACATCAGGACCCTGATGGACAACGGAGAAACAACCGCCCTCATCCTCCTGGACCTCTCGGCAGCCTTAGCTACCGTGTGCCACCGCACCCTAGTAACCCGCCTCTGCACCACTGGAATCCTAGGAAAAGTCCGGGACTGGATCATCTCGCTCATCTCCGACAGAACCCAGAGAGTCCACCTTCCCCCCTTCCGCTCAGAACCCACCGAGATCATCTGCGGCGTACCCCAAGGGTCCTCGCTCAGCCCAACCCTCTTCAACATCTACATGAGCCCCCTCGCCGCCATCGCATGCAAACACCACATCAACATCATCTCCTACGCCGACGACACCCAGCTGATACTCTCCCTCACCAAAGACCCAGCCACCGCCAAAAACCAACCTACAGGAGGGAATGAAAGAGGTTGCGGAATGGATGAAGCTCAGCCGCCTTAAACTGAACTCAGAGAAGATGGAGGTCCTCATCCTCGGACAATCCCCATCCGCCTCTGATGACTCCTGGTGGCCCACGGCGCTGGGCACCGCACCGACCCCCTCGGATCACGCACGCAACCTCGGGTTCATCCTGGACCCCCTCCTCACAATGACCAAGCAAGTCAACGCCGTCTCATCGTCATGCTTCAACACCCTACGCATGCTTCGTAAGATCTTCTGGTGGATCCCCGCCGAAACCAGAAAGACGGTTACCCATGCCCTCGTCACGAGCCGACTGGACTACGGAAACACCCTATACGCAGGAACCACCGCCAAACTGCAGAAACGACTACAACGCATACAGAACCCCTCCGCACGCCTCCTCCTCGACATTCCTCGCAACAGCCATATATCCGCCCACCTAAAACTCCTGCACTGGCTCCCCATCAACAAGAGGATCACCTTCAGGCTCCTCACCTACGCACACAAAGCACTCCACGACATGGGCCCGGACTACCTCAACAGCCGCCTCTCGTTCTACACGCCCACCCGTCAGCTCCGCTCTGCCAGCCTCACCCTCACCACCATCCCAAGGATCCACAGAACCACCGCCGGAGGAAGATCGTTCTCCTACCTGGTGGCCAAAGCATGGAACTCCCTCCCCGCACACCTCAGAACTACCCAGGACCATCTTGCCTTCAGAAAACGCCTCAAGACCTGGCTCTTCGAGCAGCAGTAACTCCCCCCCCTCTCTTCATGCCTTGAGACCCTGACGGGTGAGTAGCGCGCTCTATAAATTTACTGATTGATTGATTGATTGATACTGCACCCTGTTAGCCTGTTCATTTAATGGAGGTTTCACATGTGCGTCTGAAGAGAGTTCTTTTGCCATGTTGATGAAAGTCACTGACATGTGTGCTGAGCTGAAAAGGGTACAAGAGAATATGTCAGAAGCAGAACAGACTAGTTGGGTAAAAGCAGGTTGTGAGAAAGATACAAATTATATCTGGAAGTTAGCAGATAGGAGACCGGTATTACCGGATAGTTTATTGCTTCCAATGACTAGATATTACCATGGATGCAAACATTTAGGGAGAGATGCAATAGTGAGACTTTTCAGACAGAATTGGTATAACCCCATATTCAGGTTGCTGGCAGAAGAGGTTTCCCATTGGTGCATAATTTGTAAACAGCTAAACGTAGGAAAACAAACACTTCACTCTAACACACCATTGGAGGTCAGGTGGCTCATTAAACAGGATGCAGATTTAGCAGAAAATGCCTGTCCATAACGGACTGAGCTATATCCTGGTGGTCTTATGTGTCTTCTCAAGATGGGTGGAAGCCTAACAAAGTTGTTGTTGCATGAATGAATACCCAGGTTTGCCATGCTGATTTCTCGAGTCAGACGGAGGAACTCACTTTAACAACAAAGTTATGAATATGATCTGCACAGCCTTACAGATTGAACTAAGACTACATTGCAGTTACAGACCAGAAGCCTCTGATATCATTGAACAGATGATTGTACCATCAAGTCTAGATTTGTGCATTTAATCTCGGACCCTGTGGGAATAAGAAAAGAATTTTGGAAATTCTATTCGGAATTATATGATAGGGAGATAGAGCCAGAAGTTGAGAATATCAGGAATTTTTTAGGAGATATCCAACTCAAAAAATTAGAGACAGAGGAAAAAACTTTACTTGATGCCAACATAACACCAGAAGAAATGATGTTAGCTTTAGCAGATCTCCCTTCATCGAAGGCTGCAGGACCAGACTTGATACCAATTGAATTTTATAAAACCTTTATTTCAGACTTTAGAGTAGAACTTCTGGATACACTTATTCAAGCCCAGAGGGGTATCTCAATCCCTAATTCTTGGGGTGAGACGGAGGTTATTGTTATTTTGAAAAAAGGGAAGCCCGCTACAGCTCCTGGGTCATATAGACCCATTGCTTTAATGAATGCCGACGTAAAGCTATATTCAAAAATTTTGGCTACAAGGATGTCCACTGTAATAGAAAAGTTGGTTACCCCTGCCCAACATGGTTTTATCCCGGGGAAAGGGACTACTGAACATATTAGGACTGTGATTACCTGCTTTGATGTTATGGAGGTTACAGGCGGCCCTGTCGCGGCTCTATTTCTAGATGCCGAAAAAGCTTTCGACAGGGTAGCTTGGGAATATTTATGGGAGCTATTGAGAATTTTTGGGTTTGGGGATAACTTTATAAAAGCAATCCAGGTTCTGTATAGAGATCCTACGGCTAGAATTAAAATTAATCGGGAGCTATCAGCGGCGGTGCGGATTAGGAGAGGAACTAGGCAAGGCTGCCCTGGCTCCCCTCTTTTATTTGCACTATATATGGATCCATATCTGCGTAGGCTCGAACTTAATCCCAGCATCTCCCCATTGTGTGTAAATGATTTAGTAGTGAAGGTTCTGGCCTACGCAGACGATGTGGCGATAATTACCTCCGATCCTTGTATGGCAATAGGAGTAATAGAACACGAGGCCCGAGATTTTGGTAACATTTCCGGTTATAAGCTCAATAGAGCTAAAACACAGATTATCAAAAACCAAGCAACTCAATGTAATGATCCTCGGGTGATTTCCTCTGCAGTATACCTAGGTGTTGAAATTTCATCTGATTTAGGGACAGTAGTTGAGCGTAACATCTCGCCTTTACTGTCAAAAGTCACCTTGGATTTGCTAAGGATAAATAACCTCCGATTGTCGTTAGTGGGCCGCACTAATATCATAAAAATGATTATACTTCCTAAATTTCTTTATTTTTTTCGTACAATTCCGTTATTGTTTGAATCAACGTGGTTTAATAAACTGGAGTCGATTTTAAATAAATTCATTTGGTCTTATGGGAAGACGAGACGGGCATATAAGTTCATGACCTTACCAAGGGAGAGGGGAGGCTGGGGGGTTCCTGATTTTAGGTTTTATTATTGGGCATCAGTCTTGCAATACATTCAAGGCTTAATTGGCGCTAATGAAGGGAACCCGAAAGTAAGAGCTGTTTCAACCATGATTTATGCAATTGTATTGGGCGAGGATACAGCAAATGCTTTTTTAAAATGTATTGATTCATCTTACTTTAAACGAACTCGCTTCAAGACGGTCGCTGCTGCTCATAATGTATGGTCTGCTGTTGCAAAAAACTGCGGTCTAGGGAGATTTAACAGGTATATCAGATTGTATAGAAATAAGTCCTTACCCCCTGAAGTCTTTTCGGATGCTATTATGGCGGACTGGGATAGAAAAGGTATTAAGAAATTTGGAGATATCCTAGATTCTGATGGAAACATTCTTTTATTTTCAGATCTGCTAGATAGATTTAGTATAGCAAGATATAGTTTTTTTAAGTATTTGCAGATCAGGAGTTTTTTTCTTAAGAAGAAAGGAGGGCCAGGTGGATTTGGCATAAGCAATATCATGGAGACAATTGAGCAAAGTGGGGTGTGCTCCATTCGTTATTTCTACGCCCAGCTGGCTGGTTCAAAGAAGGACGATATTGAGAGATTTGGGATTAAGTGGGCGGGGAAATTAGGGATATCAGGGGAGGCCTTTCAGTCGTCCTTGGAGCTAGGTTGTTCAGTTTTCTATTCTGCCCCACTACAATCACAACATTTTAAAACGTTATACCAACTATATCATACGCCTGACCGGATAGCACAGTGGGGTGCAACTTCAGGAATTAGCTGTTGGCGATGCAATGCCATGGCTGCAGATAGTATTCATATATTTGCGCTCTGCCCCAAATTAAAATCCTTATTAAAGGATATTGAGGATTTTATGGCCCGTACATTGGTTGTAAATGTAACCCTGACTCCAACTGTAATTATGTTAGGAGTCAGGGACTGTGCAGGCGCACATAGCGAATTTTTATTTGTAGCGATGGCAGTTTACAGGTTGTTGATTGCTAGAGTTTGGCTTGATCCCCTCCCCCCGGGCTTGCAACAGTGGATTGCCTTATTATTGGGGACGTTTAACCTTGAAAAGGGTATATTCGAGAAAAAAGGTAAAAGGATAAAAAGGTGGGGGAGGAAAATTTGGGAACCGATACATCGCTGGAAAGAAAGATCAACTGCGATTGTAGTCTGATGTATTAGTTCTATCTTTAATGGGTTTCTGTTTGTATTAATATGTGTTTTTTCTTGATAGTATTTTTTGATTTAGTATTTGATTTATGACATGCATTAAGTTATCTGTATTTTGTGTTATGTGTGTGCTCGAAAAAATTTCAATAAAAATACTTTAAAAAAAAAAAAAAAAAAAAAAAAAAAAAACAAGTCTAGATTTGTGCATCCATCTCTCTGAAATGGCCAGATGCCTTACCATTGGTGCTAATGAGTATTCAGAGTGCACCTGACAGGAGGACAGGGTTATCTCCTAATGAGATATTGATGAGTAGGGCAATGAGATTACCTGCCGTTCCTGCTAATGCTCTCATAGATATTACTGACAATATTAGCTTGTATTAATGTAAAGGACTGGCTGACGTAGTCCGTTCTGTCTCTCATCAGGTCTCAACTGCCACACAATATCTGCATCATGAAAAGTGCCATAACCCTGATCCTGGTGATTGGGTCTTGATCAAGTAGCTCTTTCGGAAGACTTTTTTTGAACCCAGATGGAAAGGCCCTTTCCTGATGATCCTTACTACACACACAGTTGTTAAGTGTGCTAGAATCCTGAACTCAATTCATGCCTCGAACACCAAGAGTGAGCAATCTAAAAGAGGTGCCTTTGATCCTGAGTGAAGAGCATTTGCGGTTGCACCACCAATTGAGACTCCCCCATACTAGCAGCATCATCACCAGTCCATCAGCAAGAGAAGAAGTGGGGTAAAGCTCAATGGACAGAAAATCAAGTGCACATACCAGAAGTAACACAGAGTGGTGTGGAGATCTCTAACGAAAGTGAAGCAGACATTGAGTCACCAAAAGTAAGTGCTTCAAGTGTGGCTTTCAGAGCCAAAGATCCAGGTGGAGGAACTAGCACTGGAGTGAGGAGAATCAATCGTTCAAGCAGAATGGCCACAAAGTTATGAAAACAAAAATTTGAGGAGAAGTGCTTCAATAGCTCGAGTATCAGAATCAATATCTGAAGAGGCTGAGTCTAGTGATGAAAGTAGCCTAAACCCAAAACAGAAACACCTAAGAAGATCAAAAAAGAGCACAAGTTCCTTGTCGCAGGTATTGGTTACCTGAATGACCATTCATAATTTGTGAACACTGCTTTGAATGTCACATGAACTATTTGAATCTCCCTGACAGGAAAAAAAAATAAAGCAAGTGGGCAAATAATTGAGAAAAATCTGAGACCGAACAGAGCAAAGAAACTTTGAAATGTGTCTGTTATAGATTTGTTATTTTAGTTTGTTATTTTACAAAAGCCTAACCTAGGTTTGAGTTGAAAGTTACAGAAGAAAAAGATAACATTTTAGAAGAACATGGAGTAGAGCTAAGTATTGTCTGGTTAGGTGCTTAACTGAAGAAAGAAAGAAAGAAAGAAAGAAAGAAAGAAAGAAAGAAAGAAAGAAAGAAAGAAAGAAAGAAAGAAAGAAAGAAAGACCAGAAATAAGAACAGCCGCACCAAAGAAGCTATTTATTAAACCTCATCACAGGCCATTGAAGTAAGTGCTTCGAACTGACTCAGAGAATGTGTTGCATTAGAAATAAATGTAAATATATAATGGGTTACATTTTCATGATAATAATAATAATTTTACCTGACACCAGAATTAGAGCTTAAAGCAAAGAATGTTACTAATTCACATTTTATAACACTAAAGAAGAGCCCTTCTGTTACACTTTTGAAAGCTACAAGAAAAATGAATATTTGACTAATGCCTATTCTAGGTTAGTACAAAAATACACTAACGCCATGAACACAAAAGACTGATGTGGTTGCGCACAGTCACCTACATCAGTGACGGAAGAAGTCACCTACTACATACTATCATATGCCTTTATCTTATGCTATTTCTTGCGGATTCCCACTATCCTTAGATAATAGGAGAGAATATTTTGAGTATTTTTATTCTAATCATGTCCAAATACTTTCCAGTACCATTAATAGAAAGCATGATCTTACACTCACATGGAAAGGAAATTGATACAGTCTGGTACTATTTCTTCCCTCATAGACCTGTAGATAGTGTAAAGGCGTATAAAGACAATTTAGCCTGTTTAATGTGACCTATAGAAAAAGCTTACATAATTGCTTCAGAAGAGATATATACTAACATGACACATACTGCTGACAAAAAGAGTGACGTTTTAGAGAATGAATGGAGGAAAGTGGAAAATGAGTTTCGAAAGAAGATGGACTACCCTAAACTGAGACTTGACAGCCAACATAAAGGGAACATTTGTGGGTATAAAAGACGGACCCCTAAAAGAACTAGACATGTAGGGATTAGTAGATGTGAACACACTTATGTATTGACAGGTGGAAACAAGAATGTCATTCCCGGGGTTTATTACATTTGTGGACAGAAGGCTTACATTTTTTATTACCAGCTAACTGGGAAGGGATTTGCTATTTAGGCATAATAATCCCAAAGATATATCATGCAAAAGTATAGATGCAATAACATTAACACCTGCACATAGGCAGAAACATAGTACATAAACAGTAGCAGGATTAGTAGGGGACATATTTGGAGGGATAACAGCGTTTACAACGTAACTTTTACATCGAAGTACCTTTACGACGCAACTATTACAACGCAACTTTTACAACGACTTGCGCTGGGGGGCGCTCTAGAATAGGGAATAGTTTTAATTTACTATCCAACACCTTCCCTACTATCCACGGGGACTGGAGTTGGAATAGTAAATTAAACTATTCACTATCCAGCGCCCCCCAACGCAAGTCGTTGTAACGACTTGCGTTGTAAAACTTGCGTCGTAAAGGCATGCGTTGTAAAAGCATGCGTTGTAACGACGTACATCCATTTGGAGCTGTCATTCTACCTGTAGGCAGCATTTTAAATGGCAAAAAGATTGGAAACTTGTCAACAGTTATCAACAAAATGGCAACTACCACATCCGGAGCTTACCTTGTAATAAACGCAAAACTGATAGCTATACAGTTAATGGTATTACAAGACCAACTTGCAATAGACATTTTATTTGCTGAAAAGGGCGGCGTCTGCTGAATGCTTAAGTTAACTCACTGCTGCACATATATACCTCACAAGAATAGAGAACTTGAAAGCTTTGCAAAGAATATTTCAAATGTGGAACTTGAACTGCATGATTTGGAAACACCAACTTTGTTTGAAAGTTTTGGGAAGGGGAGTACTACAATTGAAAACTGGTTTTCCACGGCTGGATATGGTATTTTAAAAGCTATATTAATGCTAATAACAATAGTGGGGCTTTGTCTTATACTTCTTTATGCATTATTCGTGGGCTGCAAATACATGCTTCGCAAGAGAAAGGGAAGAAATTGGAATGGAAATGGTATGAGAAGGATTTGGGCAAGAGGGGTATTATGAATGATGACTACATAAATTCCTTGAAACGTCAAGGTGTAAAAAGAAAAAGATGATATTCAACTGATGATGAAAGTGCACTCTGAAATGGACTCATATGAGAAAAGTAGATATGTGATCATTTGATAATGTGTACTACATAAAATAGGAATGTGTTAAAAACGTTAACATATAAATGCATAATAAAGTAGACATTAGGAAATGTGCTTTTATTAAATGTGGAAAAACAATAATGCTGCTTACATTTTCAGAAAGCTTTAATTGCTAAAGTTCTCCAACTGCTATGCTCCACTATTCTTTTATTGTTCTCTATCCCTTTAAGAAAAATAAATGTTTTTCATAAATAATGATTTAACATTATAACTGAATTATAGAGCCTGACCTTGATGTGAAATGTGCTGTTTCATGCAAACTGAATTTCTCTTCTTCTCACACCATATAACCTCATTGTATTTAGATTGTTTTCTTTGCTACTTATTCACAATGAACAAGTGTATTCATGAAAAGAAGATGCTTAATGCGGCTTGCATTTTGTGATCTAACCAGGACATTCCAGAATTCTAATATTTCGTTTCATAGAGCAGCTCTTTGTTACATAATGGGACACCATACAGATAACAGAGTATGCTAGCAAAAGGTTTCCATGAGAAACTTCATAGATGTAACTTTTTGTAATATGTTGTAGCCACCTTTGAATAACTTCATGTCGACTTGGACGTTTACCCTGGGAATCGAAGACGAAAACAGACTATCGGAAGATTTGTCTCTATTGGATGCTTGTCAACAAGAAGATCTACAAGATTGGTCAAGGCTTCCACACCAAGGACTGCAAGGTAATCAAGAACAACGAGTCTACTGACTACGACCTGTCGGACAAGAGCATCAACCCCCTTTTGAGTGAGCACAGGCTTTGCTGTTCACACTAGTCAAAGGTGTCGCCTCAGTATCAATCCATTCATCTCAACGCAGCCTCATCAGTGTCTTATGGAATCCTTGGGCCATGGTATGAAGGACCAACCCTGTTGATGGTGCAAAGCCAAAGTAATAGTCAAAAGCACAGTCTATTAGTTAAAACATACCAGCTCAGCAGAGAATATGAAGCACTAATAGCTGATCTGTGGATATAGGCATGAACCCATAGTGTTGGTTTTCACTCATTACCTCTATCAATATATCCTCTACATCCACTATCTAATTTATCATAAAAAATCCATACCACTACTATGATGCCCAAAATAACCCTTTCTAGACTCTCCCATACTCTACTCCTCCTTGCATCATTTGACATCTCTTTTACTATACTGATCCCCAAAAAGAAGCCTTTCTAAACTCTTCCCTCTGACTCTTTCCCTCCACATCTGCTTTTTACTCATCCCAAAGCCTCTTCCTACTGCTATGACATCCACAAAAAAATTTGAAATCTTTCACCCTTCTATCCCTCCACTATCCTTTTCAATCAAAATAACAGACTAACATTTTCACTTCTCTCATATTTCATTATACTAATTCACCAATAATACTTTATGGGTTCCAGAGTAGCATGCTACTCGCCAAAAAAGATCTTTAACACCTCACCAGAGGTAGCAAACACTATATAAATGCAAACCTTTTTCCCTTTTCTATCCCTCCCCAACCCTTCTCAATCCAAATAACTGACTAACATATCCACCACTCAAATTACTTTGATATTTCACTATACTAATTCAACACTAATCCTTATGGGTTCCTTAGTAGCATGCTACTCGCCAAAAAAGCGCTTCAAAACTCCATCAGGGGTAGCAAGCGCTATATAAATGCAAACCTCTGTTCCCTTTTCTATCCCACAGCTAACCTTCTCTATCCAAATAGTTGAATAACATATCCACCACTCAAATTACTTTCATATTTCACTATACTAATTTTCAACACTAATCCTTTATGGGTTCCGGAGTAGCGTGCTACTCGCCAAAAAAGTGCTTTAACACCCCATCAGGGTAACAAGCGCTATATAAATGCAAACATTTTTTTCCTCTTCTATCCCTCCACTATCCTTCTCACTCCAAATAACTGACTAATATGCACCACTCAAATTACTTTCTTATTTCTCTATACTAATTCACCACCAATCCTTTATGGGTTTCTGGAGTAACATGCTACTCGCCAAAAGAAAAGCACGTCAACACCTCATCAGGGGTAACAAGCGCTATATAAATACAAACCTTTTTTCCCTCTTCTATCTTTCAACTATCCTTCTAAATCCAAATAATTGACTAACCTATTCACCAGTTAAATCACTTTCATATTTCACTATACTAATTCAACACTAATCATTATGGGTTCCGGAGTAGTGTGCTTCTCGCCGAAAAAGCGCTTCAACACCTCGTCAGGGGTAGTAAGCGGTATGTAAATGCAATTACAATACAATATATATTCCCCTGATTTTGCAATGTGTTTAATGGCCTTTCTAAATAGTTTGTGTTCATATCTAGAAGGTCCTGGCATTCTATGCACTCCTACCCTGCCATCCCCTTTAACACTTGGACGTGCTAGGTTGAATTACCATCAGCTATTGCTGATGATAATTTTTCTTTGACTTATCCTTACGCAGATTGAGGAGACTTTCTATCTTTATGCTGATTATAGCTTCTGTTGTATTTTCTCTCTCCCTCTTGCTGATTTAAATATTTGCTCTGCAACATACCAGAGTACTCGGCTGAGTCTCCAGAACTACTCTTTATGGAATGTTAGATCCTTTTCTTAGTTATCTACTTTGCTTCAAATTTCTACTTGCTCTTTTCCAGAAGGAATTCTTTATGGGTACTTGCTAGGATAGGATAGGTCCTTTAGATTAGAATAGGGACTATATTCTGTGTGGAACACACTGTTATTTTCTTTGCTTGTTCTGACCAATCTTTTTGATTATTTCTGTAACTGATCTGAAAGGACTAACCCAAATAAAAGAAACATAAATATCAACTAATCTCTTAATGAGAATTTTTTTTTTTTTAAACTTCACCAAACCTCTCTTTATTGGCTGAACATCAAATGCAAAAAAATGATGTTGTGGTGAAAAATGTTCCATTTCTAACACAGTGGCAAAGGATTAGTGACTTAGTAAGGCGCCCAACTTCCAACTTTGTTAAGTAAGTTTGAAGTAACTTTATTTACAGAAATCTTCATAAGATTTCCGCACTTGCACAGCCAAGCCTATTATCTTCAGATGTATTGGCTCTGTGGATCCTTCATGGTGTGAAATATACAACGTTTTTGAGCCTTAGTGATTATAGTTAGGATCACATTTCTATATAACAGCCAGAATAGAACAAACAGCCAGAATAGAACAGGTTAGAGTATTAAAAAATGCATCAGGCGCATCTAAGGAATTAAACATAGCATACGGCATTAAGATAAGGAGTAGCCAATCCGGTTTGCGAACCTGTGAAGCATTGAAGAAAGTCCCAGAGTTACAAGACGATTGGAGTTGGCTCCCAGGAATATTAATTAAGCAAAATCTTGAAAAGAAGGATTGATGTAGTTCAAATCCTCTGACTCTTTGTTCCTGGAACACCAATGGCTTAAAATTGTTAATTGAAGACCAAGGGGTAATGGATTTCCTGAAAGCTTCCAGTATAATAATGTTGCAGGAAACCTGGTCGACGTCTAATGAACCTCTTATCGGCTATATTGAATACTGTAATAATGCAACACATGAAGCCAACTCAGGTCGCCCACGTGGTGGTCTTTCTATATATATTTCTGCAAATCTTAAAGCATCTCACTTTGAAATTGACCTCCATGTAAAATGGCTCCAGTGTGTTAAATTAATAGCCAATCACTCAATTATCTTATTAAATGTGTATTTAAGTTGTTAAAAGAAAGTTAGATCTTCTCAAATAATCCTGCTTTGGGGAATGGTAAAAACTTTATATTATGAGCATTTGGATTCAGTATTTATTATTTCAGGTGATTTTAATATTCACTTTGATCCTTTTCATGGGAAGACTCTTGACTTAAAACGGTTAGCTCAATGGACAGAATATGAGTTCAAAAAATACAACCTAAAGATTTTGCATGATTCTGATAATATTCCTACATTTAACAAAGCTGAATGTTCCTCTGTAATAGACTATACTATACTGTCTGAGAAATTATATAATTTAGTAAAAAATTACGAGATTGTCCCAAGGATCGAAAGCGATCACAATCCACAAGTCATTCTCCTTGACATTGATCTGGAGTATCTGCCAGAAACTAGGACTATGATAAAAGCTCCAACAGCCTTTAATCTTAAAAGGTTAATTTGGAATGGAAAAACTGAGGATAAAATCTTGGGCGTTCTTGGCTGTTTAATTCAGGATACGCACTCTGCTTATGCTGAAGGGCAGTCTATGGTTGAGCTTTGGTCCCATTTGTGTGATAAATTAGTAGCTAAATTTGCTAGAGACGAGCCCTGTAAGGGTATAACACTAAATCCCAGGAGACCAGGATGGTATTCTTTCCACTTAGTTTATCAAAAAAGAAACCTTAATAAAGAAATAAGATTACTTCACAGGAATAATAACAGGCTACAGCGTCTCAATATATCATGTAAAATTAGAGAGTTAAAACAGAGATACAAGAAGGAAATATGGATAGCAAAACAAGCCTATTATGAATCAACTTGGGCAAAAGTCCATCATGCATGTACATCTAAAGACCTTCGGTTATTCTGGAGTATCATTAATGATATTGAGAATGGTAATAATAGAGGTAGCAGTGCTAATGTTGATGAAGTGAGTTGGGTGAGTTTTTTTAATGAAAAAATTGATGCAGAATATTTAGAAAATGATAAATATAGTAATAATAGATTAGTTGACATGCATAAAGTAAAAGATAGAGGGAGTGGGGGCGGCACCTCTCCTCCTCATTGTAGAGTGGATATGGACTAAGAAACGAAAAGGGTGTGTGGAGGGTCAGGGGGACTGTTTTATGAACTGTCTACTCGCTCCCCAGTCTTAAAGATACAAAACACAAAAGAGCAGATCAAGTCCAGGAGAAGTGTGTGTCTGCAAAAGCGAACGCGCAGTACTAAAGGTGAGTCGTGAAACAAAGGGTGCCAGACATTAAACCTATTGGCGGCAGGAGGCTGATAAAATTCCCATCAGACCACCCATGTGGTGGAGTTTGCGTCATGTGGGAATTGATAATCATGCCATCCCCAATCCGACCAGATAGTGCCGGTACAAGGAAAGATGTCAAAAAGATTTGATCATGATGTGCATCCTAAAAGTGATGTAAACTCAGAAAGTGCAGTGCTCAAAATTGATTTAAAATTGGCTACCCAGACTCCAGGGGACGTTTTAAACTAGAAGTCTGAGTGTCAAAGGTTAAAAACACGCTAGGTAGTAAGACTACCCTATGGCGCTAGGCAGTGTGGTCGACATGTTTCAGCCTTCAGGGCATCTAACCCGGCTTTCTTCAGGACCTTTTATAACAAATCTTGCTACTGCGACTACAGATAAGATGTCATAATGAAAAAATAATCATAATAACAAACATGTACTTGAAAAGTTACATATATATCAAAAGTTTGAAATACTTGAATGTCCACTGAAGGAAAAGTAATAAATCTTCTTCCTATCAAAAAACCAAAAAGACAAAATGTTGAAGCACCACCAAGTACCACATAAACACCATAGCACACACACGTAAAGATAATACAGACACACCTGCATGAATAATTTGTATTCTGCATTCAAGAAAAGCATAATAGCTTAATCACATTGAGGAATTGCCTCACAGTGATACTCACCCAGCTTTATGTGGGTGATGGCCTCACCTCACCCGGCAACCGCTCGGGAGTATGAGGCCCCGCTCTGTAGTGTAGAAAAAAGCACAGTAAGCACACAACTTTACCATGTATAACCAATTGCTCTACACTCAAAATCCAACAGACAATGATAAATATAGTAATAATAGATTAGTTGACATGCATAAAGTAAAAGATAGAGGGAGTGGGGGCGGCACCTCTCCTCATTGTAGAGTGGATATGGAACCCTGGACGCTCAACAAAGTAAAAAAGGCGATAAAAAGGATCAAATCCAATGGAGCACCGGGTCCAAATGGTATCCCGAATGCAATATTTAAGGCTGAAGTGAGTAATTGGCCGGAGTTATTAATGCTTTTATTTAATGAAATTCTTAAATCAGGTCTTCTTCCGTTATCCTGGCACGGGAGTATTATACAGCCGATTTACAAATGTGGCCCGCAGGATAATCCGGCTAATTGCCGTTTAATTACACTCACTGACGTAGAGGCAAAAATATTTGCTAGTTGCTTGCTGGATGAGTTAGAGACTTGGGCCTCACAGGAGGAGCTGATTCCTAAATTTCAAACTGGGTTTAGAAGGGGCCAATCAACCCAAACGAATTTGATTTTATTAACGTTATTAGGTGAGAGAGCCAAAAGTAGGAAGCAAAGATTATATGTTTGTTTTATTGATTTAAAAGCCGCTTTCGATTCTGTACCACGAAATAGTCTTTGGAGGAAGATACAGAATTGGGGTATACCAGAGTCTCTGTTAAAAATGATTATACTGTTATACTCCAACACCTGGGTGCAAATCAAAATAGGCGATGGTAAACACATGACCCAACGTTTAGCTACAAATGTGGGACTAAAACAGGGGTGTGTTTTGGCTCCTTGCCTTTTTAATCTTTTCATGGCTGATTTACCAGCCCATTTTAAAAATATAAATTCGCATTCGCCATTTATTCATGGTCAGGAAATTAAATATATGCAATATGCAGATGACACGATATTAATGAGCCAAACAGAAATAGGATTAAAAAGGTTAATTAACTCTTTTAATGGTTATGTTACACAAAACGGTCTGACAATTAATATAAAAAAGACAAAGATAATGACTATGGGAAAAGGGAAGCCTAGGATTAAAGAGTGGAATATTAATGGTATGGTAATTGAAAATGTGAAATTATACAAATACCTTGGAATCACGTTTGACTATGGTTTGATTTTTAGACAGCATTTTAACAATCTTGAAGCCAGGGGTTGCTCACTTGCATTTGCTTTTAGAAAATTAAGAGACAAACTATTTTGCCCCAATTACGACCGTCTGATAAAGGGGATGCGAGCAAAATTAATGCCATCTTTGGAATATTGCTCATTCATCTTTAGGGGCAAAGACGCGAAAGTGCTCGACGATATAGAGATTAGAATATATAAAACTGTTTTTAAAATCCCCAAATATATTAGTCGAGCAAACATAAGACTGGAATTTGGTTTGAAAAACCAATCTCTGGCGCGTCAATCTACATTCTTGAAGTCTCTTTTAACATTAGTCCGTTCAGAGGAAGGTTCACTGGCAAATTTATGCTGGCTTGAAATCTCAGAAGGGGAATATTCAAAAAATTGGCAGCTGTATTTTAATGAATGCATAAGTAATTTTGACTGCTCTAATTTGGCTGATGAATTGAGGAGCAGGAATGTTTTAAAAAAAGAAATTAATCAAATGGCCGCATTATTAACGACTATAGCGGACAAGGAGGTATTAAGGAAAAGAAGTAATTTCTGGACAGTTGCTAACTCTTTCGGTAGGCTGTCACCTCAATCTTACTTGTCGTATCATTTAAAACTTAGGCTTAAGAATAAATTTATGTATTTAAGGCTGGGAAGATATCCAACAAAGCATGGTATACCAAAATGGGAAAATCAATGGGCATCGAGCATTTGCAGGCTTTGTAGTCAAAGGGAGGAAACACTAACACACATCGTAACCTTATGTCCAGCTTTGACAGAGGCTCGGAAGTTGATCCTAAAACCAATTTTTAATGAACTAGGAATTAGAACATGCAGGCAAGCAATTATTACCTGTTTGAGTGGGGCCAATATAAAACTTACTTACCACTTTGTTAAGTTCATTATTATTGTTGAGAAGAAACTCAAAGACGAAGAACAAGTGAATAACTGTTTATCGTGATCCAAAGTAAAAAAAGAAACTTATTTTAGGAATTGTTTAACTCAAAATGTATGCCAGTTGAAGGGTCTATTAGAATAATCTACTATAGTTATGCACATTGCACTTTACTATAGCTAGTAAATGGAAAACAGCAAAAAATGTATTATACTAGTATTTCCTACTGCCAACACTGTCACTTTAAGTTAAATGCTGCTATAACAGTGATTTCTGCTAATATATTGTACTCTAGTTAATACCTGTATGTTAAACAGTGTGTAAACGTTTAAACATTATTATGGAATTGACTGTATTAATGCAATTTTAGATGATCATTTTAATATGATTATAACTTTGTGCATAGTATATGTTTGTTTATGTAGGTTGCTTTTATCTATTCTTGTTTGTAATGATTTTAATTAATCAACAAATAAATACTTACTTACTTACTCACATTTCTATATAAAAATAATTTTTGTTTTACTAATAACTTTGGCACTGAATCTTCCCAGGACTTTTCAATAGAAAGTCCCATTAACCTCAGCTCCTTCCTCAAAAGTTTTGGGGTGATCCGTCAAGCAAGGATTGCAAAAAACAGGGGTCCTAAAACCTATTTTCCCATGTAATTTTCCATAAGACAATAGAACAGCGATTCCACAAAAAAGGCTGAACAAAATTACCTCAAATGTGAAAGAAAGCTAGATCTAGATACATAAAGCATGTTTTTATGATTATATGTTGATATGTTCAGTAGTTTTTGAGTAACAAGGTTAAAATCTCTATATATTTCATGCTCCAGTGCATTTTCAGATCCATCGCAGAAGATCTGCAAGTCCGAAAACATTGCTGTTGGCTGGTCGATATTCACCACAGTAGATCAGCAGATCTGTGAGGTCAACCATGAGTTGTGATTAGCTTCCGCAACCTGAATGAAAAGTTTTGGCCATCATTTTAGGACTAGGGGACTCGGTCCTGACTCCTATTAAATAAATCAAAATTGGGTACAGTGTGTAGGATCGGAGCACCCTTACCACCTGGGCCTTGTGGGATTAGTGTCCCAAGGGCACCCCCAGGGGTCCAAATGTTTGTTTTTGTGATACCATGGATTCACAAAACCACCACATTGCCCACGGTGGCCCCTTGGAGAATTCCGGTGGGTCCAGAGTGCAAGAAACAACTTTTAAAAAAGGGGTTGGGTACCTACAGTGGGCGCTGTTCCTGCCTGCAGGTCAGATGCTGCGCCCAACCCCACACTGCAGAGGGCGATGGACAACTTACTTTACATTAAAGAAACATAAAATGTATAGAAAAACAAGGATACAAACGATGTTATAGTTTGGAATTGTAATATTATCTTGTTTTACATTAAAAAAAATATAGAAATTCACTAAAAAAGCATAGGTTAAAGGGACGTTAAAGGCAGGGGAAAATGTCAGTTAAAAGATAACATTTAAACTTACAAAACCACTGAAATTCCCCGTGTCTTGAATCAAAACGATAAATAGTATGCTTGGGGAAAGAGTAAGGGTACATCAAACCCTAGCAGTTATGGGGGGGGGGAGTCCTAGACGGTCCCCCTCAAGGTGGGCAATAAAAATTAAAAACATTCCAACAGTTGGTCCAGCAGGACTCCTGCGAGAACTCTGGGAAAGGCCTCACTCGCTACTGCAGGAGTACCTTAAGACCGGATTTAAAGAAAACATAAAGAACACAAAGGTGGCCAAGTTCCTAGTACACACACCCTACACCATGCACAGAAGCTATCATGTAGATATTACTTCCTCCAGAGAGCCACACCCCATTAGGTGTTCAAACCCCTACTACCCTTTACCTGGTGTTTTGCGGGTAGGTGCTCTTACGGGTAAAATTAATGAGGTGTGAGATGCAAAGGCCCTAGTACGCACAACCTTCGCCCTGTACCAGACCATGTGAGGGTAGTCGATCTCTCATGCACAGTCTTTAGGATGCAAGGGGCCAAGACCCTACAACACACAGCCTATGCCTTGTACAAAAGTCTTCAAGGAGAGCCCACTTCTTCCAGACTCTGCCCTCCTAGGTAACCAACCAAATATTACGCACAACCTATGACTTGCATAGATGTCTTCAAGCAGAGGCCACTCCCTCCATACACCCAAGCCTCATTACACCCACTCGGACATATACACACTCACAGACACTCACTCCCATATGTACACTCTCTCACATACTCACGGACACATTGGCATACTTACATGCACACACATTCACACTTATATACACTCTCACACAGTCCTACAGACACACACAGGCACAGTCACACACATAGAAACTCACACAGACACTCACACACCCACCCACTCACTATCACACCCACACATTTTCCCACTCACTGTTACACACACATATGTACTCACAAACACACACATACTCACACACATAAAAACACACACAAATATACACACACTCATAATCTCTTTCAGACTATTAATATATAGAAACAAAAAGACAGATACATGACAAACAATATGAATGTTTTCCATTAATGAAACAGAGCAGGTGAACTTTTTATTTTTTTGCATGTTTTGTTTTATTTTTTTTAAAAGAGGAGTTGAAGCTAAACTTGAAGGTTATAACCAAACAAATATGAAAATTAATTACTTTGTGGGCCATTTGTGTTTCCTTACAAGTTTGTTGTGTGCAGAGGCTGACTGCTCTCCATCCACAATTACTGTTCTGCGTGCCCCACAGTAGATAACCATTTGCTGGTATTCTGGGATGGTCTCTCGTTCTTGGTCCATAACATCTGCTGGGACAACTTCTCCAGAAGCCACAGTTGGTGCTATCGAATTTGATAGCTGCATCCCATCTCGTTGACTTTGGGATTAAGTCAGGTTTCGAGGGTGGAATTCTCACATGTGCATCCAAATGCCTGTTGTACAGTGCAGATATTTTTTCACATTCCATAGAATTTATTTTCTATCAGATATTATATTGGACTATTTTTACTGCACTTTTTTTCACCTAACAGAATTGTAAAGAATTTCCTAAACAAGTTATTCTTTCTTTGGAGCTAGCGTCTCCTCCTGCTCAATCACCTGCACATCTCTTTGCTCACCAGATGCTATATTTCAACTCTTTTTTTAAATTAAAAAAAACAATTGTAAAAAAAAGAGGCAGGTTCAGCACATTAACTATAGCAAACAGAACTTTCTAAATACTGTGATAGCCGGAATAGGAAGTAAATCTCACTTGGAGTTACCGCAGAGGGCTTGCCATTGGCTAGGGTAGTCTCAGTAGCATTTTGTGAGTCTCTTATGTGAGTACCACGGTACCTTCGGAAAACCAAACACAAATAAATAATAATATGTATTCATTACAAAAAATGAAATAACAGATGTAAAGAAATAATATTATCATTACTTTTTAAAAAATCAACTACTACATTAATAAAAATACACATGAAAAGATTACGTGACATTAGGATGAGGTACAGTAATAACATATTATTTTGCGTTAAAAATATCCTAGAAGTTGGGAAAAAAAGTTATAGAAAAAGTATAGTAAGGTTTGAAACAAAAAACCTTACAGTTTCTCAAAAAAAATCTAGAAAGTAAATGCAAAAAAACAAAGGTTATAGGAAAGTTATAGTTAGATGAAAAACTTCAGTCATAATATGATGTTTTAAAATAAGAAAACACTGAAATTCAACGGTTATATGTCTAACTAATAATTAACTTGCAACTCCGCCATGCACTGCTTATGACCTCACATATTACATCACTCATGACATGTTCGATGTCAAATGTCATTTGAGATGTCATTAGTGATGTCATCAGTGATGTCATGTAACATGTCATGATTGAGTTAATATGTGAGGTCAAAGTGATTCATGACGAGGACATTAGCTATAGTCAGCTCACTGAAGTATATACCTGGTAAATTTAATTTTTTTTGTTTTAAAAACAAAAGTTTTTAACTCATTTAAATACCTAATTATAACATCACTATAACATTTGTTTTTTCAGCAAATTTCAATTTGTTTTCAGAAGCTAAGCTGGTATAACCATGCCTAATTATAATGTGACTTTAACCTTCAGTTTAGTCAATAGCTTTCTGGGGCGAGGGTTATGTAAGGGAAGATAATTTTACCATACCTAACTATAATGCCTTTTTAGGTCGAGCATTTGAGACCTCTTTTATATACTTTAGTATATAGTTATTATACACTTATGTGTATGTACTATGTGGGCTTTGGCGATCAGCCCTAGGACTTGTCTACTTCTGCTTAGGGACTTGTTTTCTGTTCAATTGCCTCTATTTAACTGTCTTGATAGAAAACGACCAGCAGAGGTCAGTAAAACACCAGAATTGCTTTCTGCTGAGAGACTTTCTTTTTTTAATTTTTCTAGCAACCGCCTCTATTTAACTTTCTTGATAGAAAACAACCAGCTGAGGTCAGTAAAATACCAGAATCACTTTAGCATTCTTTAGATTCCAGTCTATAGAAATTGTTTTCCACGAGCACCCGTAGACAATTACTTTTTTTTCAAATCTTGTATTTTCAGTGATATGACCACCAAAGGCCATGATTTTACATTAACAACAGAGATTTGGACTATATCATATTCGCTGAAAGGCAATATTTCTTTCCATGTGTTCCCATAGCTGGAATGTCTCGCAGTTTGGTGCTTACTTTCCCTCCATATTAATGTGCAGTAGATGTTTCAGCACCCAGGCTAATGTGCTGCATAGCTAAATACATATAAGGACCCAAAGGCAAGACCGATTGCATTGCAAATGCATGTTAACCTTATATTTTTTCAGAGAATGTCAGTTTTTTTTGTTATCATATTCAGCCAAAACCCCAATTGTGCATGGCCTTCAACCGTGCCTATGCCCACCCCCCACAGGCTCCTGTCCCACTGCTATGTATGGCCTTCAGCTGTTCACAGCCATACAGTGTCCCTTCACCCAACCAATTGCAAGAGTAGAACCCCCACTGTGCACAGCCTATGTTCTGCAAAGTGCTGGTTGGCCACAGGGTCGGCTGCCATAGTCCCTGCAACCCACCCTGCACTGTAAACTTGCTGCATCTGCCTTTCCCGTCTTCTCTATATTGTCTGATTGCTGCACCTGCCTCTTCCCCCTATGCTCTGCCATCCATGTGCCCCCCTGCACCTTCACTGTCAGCTTGCTGCCCATTCCCCTTCCACCATGCCCTTCATGCTCAACTTGCTTTCTCTAACCCTCTCGCCTGCCCTCCAATGTCTGTGTGTGCTTCTGCCCCTCCCGCCTGACCTCCATTGTCTGTTATGCTGCCCCTGTCCTCCCTATTGCTCTCGCTGGTCAGCTTGCTGTTGATGGCCCTCCCCCCTGCCCTCTGTGGTCTATGTGCTGCCCATGCCCCTCCTGTCTGACCTCCCCCTGCCCTGCAAAGTTCATTGTGCTGCTTTTCTGATTGCTGCCCCTGGCCCTCAATGCTCTGTGTGCTGCCACTTCCCCTCAAGCCTGACCTATGTGCTCTGTGTGTTGCTCCTGCTCCTCCCTTCTGATCTCTATGAGGTGGATTAATTTTTTTGTGGCTGGAAAGCTTCATGAAAATTCACCAAACGGTGCCAAAATTATTAATGAAACAATAAACAAAAAATAAACACTCTTCCAATAAAAGCTATGAAAGCTCTGACCTAACTATAACTACACGGTGGTGTCTGTTTAGTAAATATACATTGAAAAAAAAAGGTTACAGGGACGTTATAGATAGGCTCAGGTTTCACTCATACAAAAACAGTGAAATTTAGCAGTTATAGTTAGCTGAGCTAACTATAACTAACACCCCCTGCAATGCACTGCTTATGTCCGCGCATGTTACATCACTAATGAAATCCTCCCGCCAATCCGTAGCAAACAGCTATGTTCCAGGGGTGGGCACCCCAGGACATAGCAGGAGCTGGCCCTGAGCGGTGGCGGTCCCCAGGGCCATTTATGGCTCCAGGAGTGGGGCAGCACAGCCCCCTCCTTTGTTCTAATTTGCCTTTGGGAGATGGTGGTCCCTGGGGCTACGCGGCCCCCACATTACTTTTCAATAAAGGCCCGGTAGGGTGGTGGTCCCCAGGGCTGTGAGGGGTCAGTGTACCACCCACATTAATTACAATTAAATCCCTGGGGGAAGCGGGTCCATGCCCTCACCTGCTTCAATTACAATTAAAGCGCCAGGGAGGTGGTGGACTCCCTATGGCAGCAGGTGGTTCTGAGAGGCCCCTCCATGGACACAACAAAGAAGTCCTCTGGAGGTGATGGTTCCTGGGGAAGAGGGGGAGGCCATTTAGGCCTCCCCTGCATTTTTCACAAAGCAGCCCCATGGAGGTAGTGGTTCCTGGGGCATAGTAAGCCCCAGGAGGGGTGGGCCCATTCGCACCCCCTCCTTTGTCTGCATAATGCCCCGGGGTGGAGCCCGTGCTCCATTTCTAAATTAAATGTGGTTGGATCCACAGATCCTGCCTAAATTGTTTTTAAAAAAAATGCTCTTTTGGCCCTGCGGTGTCCCAGTGCACCCCCCCCCCCCGAGGCCTAGTGAGTCAGTGTGTTTCTACCCTGCCCCCTTTTCTTAAATTTTTTTTTTTGTGTGGGACTCAGCTTCAAGCCGAGTCCCAGGATGGCTGCCAAAACTTCCTGGTTAAAATGTTGGCATCCAATCAAATTTAAGTTGCATTTCAGTAGGATTTTGGGCTCCCAGCTACTGAACGGATTGACACCAAATCACAAAAGGCACGCTTTCTGGACCAGCCTCTAGGTTTCTGCCAAATTTGGTGTAATTCCGTTCAGCTATTCGGGCTGTAGTCATGTTAAAAAAATGAAAAGATCCCATTGACATAACATGAGGATAACTTCTTTTGGGACTCCCCTTTTTTCACGGGCCCCACTTGACGGATCACCCTGAAACTGTCATCAGAGCAGCTGAACCAAAAAGGGGATTTTGGGGAAAAATGTATGAAAATTTATCAAGCAGCACCAAAGTTATTGGCAAAACATAAAAATGCTCATCTTATGGAAACTTTGGTCCTAACTTTTACTGCAGCCCAAACCGCTGAACAGAATTGCACAAAATTTGGCAGAAAGCTAGATATTGGTCCAGAAAGTGTGCGTTTTATGATTTGGTGTAAATCTGTTCAGTAGTATCACAGATAATTAAGTTTAAAAAGTATAGATATCTGGAAACCCAAAATTCTACTGAAATGTTATTTACGTCCAACAAAAAAGTAAAATAAAGAAACAGGGGCTTAGTAGAAATACCCTGACCCCATGGGCCTTTTGGGGGAGCTCCACTGGGCCTTGCAGGCCCCCCAAAAATATTTTTTTGTACATTTTCAGTGGGATCAACAGATCTAGCTGAATATTTTGAGAAAATGAAGTGCGGGCTTCATTATCGCCCAGCGGGTGGTCCAGGTCCCGGGGAATTTGATTTAATAATGGATGAGGGGCGCATGGGTCTCCCTCGTAAGGCTGAATATTTCCCAGGGAACCACCACCCCCCGGGGCTTCTTTAAAAATACAAGCAGGGGAGTCCGGTACGGCCTCCTCCACTGCCCCGGGACCACCACATTCCCGGAGCTTATTTTATTATAATTGTGTGGGCATCTTAGACTCCCCACCCCAGCCCCAGGGGCCAACACTTCCCCGGGGCTTTAAATGCAAATAATGTGGAGGGTCGTGTGGCTCCCCGCAGCCCTGGGGATGGTCACCTCTCTAGGGCTTTAGCCAAAAAGAATGCAGGGGGCTGGGGGGCCTTCCGCAGCCCGGTTACCCCCAACTCCCTGGGGCAATACAAAAAAAATGCCAATAATGGCCCCGGGGACCACCACACCCCATGACAGGCTCCTGCAATATCTTGGGGTGCCCACCCCTGGGACATTGCTGTATGCTATGGCTTAGCGGTAGCACCACTCCCACCCAGCCATAGAAAACTCTGCTCTGCTTAATACAAACAAGAGCATGTAAAATGTTCTTGCTTGCCCGAAGAAGAGCAGAATTGCTTTCGGACAGAGGGAGCTGCATGTTTAGCAGTTCCTTCTGTCCAAAAGCAATAACTGCTCCTGCAGGATACAGGAAGTCAGCAGGGACCACTGGGGCCTTCAGGCTCCCCCGCAGTCTCTATGTGAGAAACTGGAAGCCCTGAGTGGGACCAGAGCACCCATTATTGTGGCAGACCCCTGGGAATGGGGTCCACAAGGGCAAAGTTGGCCCCGGAGGTGGGCCATGTGCCCCCTCCTATGATTAAAAAAATAAAATTAAGGGTAAGCCCCGGAGTATGGGTTCTCCAGGGCCAAAATTGGCACAGGGATTGGGAGCCCCTTTCTTTATTTTAAAAATATATTTAAAAAAGAAAAAGCCAGGTCCCTGGGGATGGGTCCCCGGGGCAATAACCTACCCGGGGAGGTGGGTGCCCTCCCCATTCTAAAAATACCTGGCCTCGGGGGATGGGGTCCCTGAGGCCAATATTGGCCCAGAGAAGGGGTGCCACAGAGCCCCCTTGCATTATAATTTTTTTTAAACAAAGAAAAAGGTACCAGCATGATGCCAGAGGCCCGCGCCCTTTATGCTCAACTCTGGAATCATGCCTCCTGGTGCGTTGCTGGTTGGGGAATTAAGTCCCCTGGGCTGCTGAGGGTCCTTGGGTGCAGAGAAGACCTTCTATTACCTCCAGATGTCCTACATAGTGGGATTGCTGATAGGTATTCTGATGCCACACACCTTTTCTCTACCACCCTGTAAATGCACCATCTAGCACACTACTTGTTGGTGGATGAAGTTCCCTTGCCTCCTTGGGGTCCATGGGGGTCAGAAACCCCTGTTGCATCCAGTAAGTCCCACACAGCGGAATTGATGAGAGGTGGTCGGAGACCACACATGTCCCCTTTTCCCACCACTCTGCAAAAGTGCCTTCTGGTGAACTACTAGTTGGGGGACGAAGTCCCCTTGAATGCTGAGGGTCCTTGGGGAACAACAAGCCCTCCTGCTACCTCCACTAAGTCTCATACAGCGGGATTGCTGAGAGGACTTCTGAGGCCACACACCCCTTCTCCACTACTCTACAAGCGCGCATCCTGCCACACTGCTGGTTGGGAGATGAAGTCCCCTTGGCTGCCGAGGGTCCTAGGGAGCCAACTACCCCTCCTGTTACCTCCAGTAACTCCCACACAGGAAGATTGTAGAGAGGTTGTCAGAGGCTATGCCCTCTTTTTCCTCCACTCTCCAAGTGCACCTCCTGGTGTACTGCTGTTTGAGGGATGAAGTTTTCTTGGATGCTGAGGGTCCTTGGGGGCCAGGAACTCCTTCTGTTACCTCCAGTAAGTCTCAGACAGCGGGGAAAAAAGAGCTAGTTGGAGTTCCCACTACTTTCTCTACCACACTACAAGAGCAACTTTTAAAAATATTTTTGAATTGGTTATTTAGCATCATCAAGGATCTTTTTCACCATACATCTCACAGTACGTATACAGATGAATCATTGATAATTGGTATAAACATTTTCCCAACTTCTACCACCCTTCTCGTGCAGCCCAAGCATGGTATATGTCACATTGTCAGTGCTTTTAAAGATATGTTTCATATCGAAATAAAGCCAACTTTGACTGACATTGTCAGTGACTTACTTTGCTTTTGACATGTTTCACAACTTTACTCATCACATTCTGAATGATAGATGGAATAGCCCTTAGTAATCTTTGAAGTCAATATGTATGCTGTACACATCAACCTCTCATCATTCATTCCCATTTCCTATATCTGCTACATGTTCATCTTCACGCGGATCTCTGAGCATTTGTCTCCATGGCATAAGGTCATCCTCTAGTCGTTCATCCTCCCAGACATGCTTCATCCTAACCTCTTCAGTCACTGCCCATTCAGACATATCTTGCAGCCATTCCTTATAACCAGGTGGATGTGCGTTCATCCATTTGATGGCTATCTGTCTTTTGGGCAGCACTAGCCCTAATATGAAGTTTTAGTGGCTAAGTTTCTTCTTTGCGGGGGGCCCAGTAATACTTCGACAGATTGCCCTCAATCCACCAACCATTGGGCATTTTTAGATTTTGCCAGCACATCCCTCCAGAAGAGTGTTATATCTGTACAGTTCCATACCATATGTAAGAAGTTGGTTTCTGGTGTTCTACAACGCAGGCACCTGTCTAATTGTGAAGGGTAGATAGCAGACAGGGTTTTAGGGGTAAGGTACAATTTGTGGACAAAGTTTTACTGTATGAGTTTAAAGCGTATGTTTGAATTCACCGTGCACATCCCCTCATGTACTTTGCTCTGGTCATATGGTGTCAATTCATCTCCTAACCCTTTCACCCATTTATTGTGTACCTTCAGGATTATTACTAGGGAGTCTTCACCATTTTTAGGTCTCGGCCTAGCGTACACTGCGCAGCAGTGTCGCGCAGCCGAGATTTTATGTTTCCTACAGTGGGGCTTGAACCCGCCCCTCTTCTCCATTGGCTGGCTTCCTAAACGGAGGCCAGCATTGGAGGAGAGGAGCTTCACTCCGTTCAAGCCCCGTCTTTTTGGGATTGAGGGGTGTGTTTTTTCGTTTCATTCCAGCCAATGGGAAGAGGAGAGAACGAAAACACGCCCCTCAATCCCAAAAAATGATGCTGGTTTCTCCGAGGCATTCCTGCCTCGCCTCGGAGAAAGATGGTGGTGACTCTCCTCAGAGAGTCAGAAACAATAACAAAGACATCAGAGGAGGTGGCGTCGCACTGGGCTTTGGGACTAGAATGTATTGCTCCATCTTCATCGCCGATAAGAGGAAAAGCAGGTCGGTGCGTAAGACGGCTTGGGGCGCGTGACCCTCGCAGGAACCTTAGCTCAAACAATCACACCAGAGCTGCCTGGGAGATCGAGGCTTTGGTGGTTTGGTAGAAGAAAGGCTGTTGAGGGGGGGTGAATGGGCCTCAGATCTGAGCAGCGCTGCCGTCGACCTCTTCAGTCCCCGGAGCAGCCAGGTTCTTGCGAGGAGGAAGAGGATGGTGTGAGTGGACCCGGCGCCCGGAGAGAAGTGTGAAGGGAAGGAGCCGGGGGTGAGTGCGGGGCTCTCTGATGCTGAGGGAGGTAGAGAGCGATGGAGGGGCGAGTGGCTCTCGGGGTGCGGGGGCAATGATGGGCAAATGCAGACAGAAAGGTGTGTGGGGGCTCTGAAAGGGTAAGAGGATGGAGCCGTACTGCTCCGGGTCTGCCTAGCCGAACTATATGAAATGCATTAAACAGTTCTTTGAGGAGTTGATCAGTGCGGGTACGTGAGGCATCTTGGGGGTGTTTTTTGGGAGTTTGTGTTCTGCGGAGGCTACCTGAGGGGGTCTCCAGCCTCCTGGTGTCACGTTTTGCCGCTTCAGCTCCTCCTCGTCCAGCAGCGAGTTACAAGCACCATTGATGCTTCCAGATTCTGTGCAGACTGCATTGGTCTTGAGTCCTGTGGTGCAGAGCGGCTCACCGTGTACAGGAGTGACAGGTTGTGGCCGTCATCGGGGATTAGCTACACAGCAGCAGGCGCCCCCCTCCCCGACCAGAGCTGCCCCCAGGCGCCTCCTGCCGCTGCTGCCACTGCCAGCGCCCTGCGTTGTCCGTATTCGGTCCAGAGTCTAAGTTGACCTCAGCCCCCTCCAGCTTCCACCCCATGCAGGGTGGTGCCGGTGAATCTCCTGGCAGAGGGTGCCCAAAGGACCCCCTCAAGGATGCTTGTGCTCCAGTGGACATGATGGCTTCTTGTGTGCACTCACTTGCCGAGAGGTCTGCGGCCAGGTCCTGTCCGAGAGGTCCGCGGCCAGGTCCTGTGCAGCGGCCGATCCTTACGGCGAGCCCTCCGAGGCCCCTTCTCTGTCCTGCTCAGGCTGAAGCGAACGGCGACTGCGTGCTACGCCCCCCTCTCCTGCCCCCTGGCTGTGCTTGCTCTCCTGCCCCCTGGCTGTGCTTGCTCCCCTGCCCCCTGGCTGTGCTTGCTCCCCTGCCCCCTGACTGTGCTTGCTCTCCTGCCCCCTGGCTGTGCTTGCTCTCCTGCCCCCTGGCTGTGCTTGCTCTCCTGCCCCCTGGCTGTGCTTGCTCCCCTGCCCCCTGGCTGTGCTTGCTCCCCTGCCCCCTGGCTGTGCTTGCTCCCCTGCCCCCTGGCTGTGCTTGCTCCCCTGCCCCGTGGCTGTGCTTGCTCCCCTGCCCCCTCGCTGTGAGCGTTTTTTCTGGCCTCTGTTCCCTGTGCGTGGCTCTGTGTGTGTGTGTGTGTGTGTGGCTCTGTGTGTGTGTGGCTCTGTGTGTGTGTGTGTGTGTGTGTGGCTCTGTGTGTGTCTGTGTGGCTCTGTGTGTGTGGGGGGGCTCTGTATGTGTGTGTGGGGGCTCTCTCTGTGTGTGTGTGTGTCGTGGGCTCTGTGTGTGTGTGTGGGGGTGGGGGGCTCTGTGTGTGTGTGGGGGGGCTCTGTGTGTGTGTGTGTGGAGCTCTGTGTGTGTGTGTGGGGGGGGACTCTCTGTGTGTGGCTCTCTGTGTGTGTGTGTTTTCTTCTTGCCTCTGTTCCCTGACTGTGCTCATGTTTGTTGCCTCTGTTCCCTGGCTGTGCTCGTGTTTGTTGCCTCTGTTCCCTGGCTGTGCGCATGTTTTCTTCTTGCCTCTGTTCCCTGGCTGTGCTCGTGTTTGTTGCCTCTGTTCCCTAGCTGTGCTCCTGTTTTCTTCTTGCTTCTGTTCCCTGGCTGTGCTCTTGTTTGTTGCCTCTGTTCCCTGGCTGTGCTTGTGTTTGTTGCCTCTGTTCCCTGGCTGTGCGCGTGTTTTCTTCTTGCCTCTGTTCCCTGGCTGTGCTCGTGTTTGTTGCCTCTGTTCCTTAGCTGTGTTTGTTTTTTCTTCTTGCCTCTGTTCCCTGGCTGTGCTTGTATTTGTTGCCTCTGTTCCCCGGCTGTGTTTGTGTTTGTTGCCTCTGTTCCCTGGCTGTGCTCGTGTTTGTTGCCTCTGTTCCCTGGCTGTGCTCGTGTTTGTTGCCTCTGTTCCCTGGCTGTGCTCGTCTTTTCTTCCCTCTGTTCCCTGGCTGTGTGCGTGTTTTCTTCTTGACTCTGTTCCCTGGCTGTGCTCGTGTTTTCTTCATGCCTCTGTTCCCTGGCTGTGCTCGTGTTTTCTTCTTGCCTCTGTTCCCTGGGGCGTTACCGGGCAGAGATGGGCGTGTGGCTGACCTAGACCGAGGGATGTCTGTGTGTGGGAGTGTGTGTGGCTCTGTGTGTGTTTATGTGTGTTGCTCTGTGTGTGTGTGTGTGTGTGTGGCTCTGTGTGTGTGTGTGTGTGTGGCTCTGTGTGTGTGTGGCTTTCTGTGTGTGTGGCTCTGTGTCCGCTAATACTCTCTACTACTCTCTTATGCTTACCTATTGCCATTGTAAATGTCAATACCTTTTATTTATGTTTTTAAAAAAAGAAAGAAATTCCATTTGCAATGCCAAAAGCTCTAACTTTAACAAAGCCGAGGCCATTGCATTGTAAATGCTTGTTCTATATAGCTGTTCTATAAGTCTCCGCCCCCGGTAATATTTAATAGCCTATTCAGTGTTTGTGAAGTTGTGGGTTCATATGGGAAACTGGGCCAGATCTTGTAGGCTGTTGACGATATCTTGTTATATGTAGGTATTGTCCAGTACCTAGTACAAATTAGTTTATTGCTTCATCTCGGTTAATAAACTGTCCCCCCAGATATAAGTCACCCAGCACATCGCATCCCCCCTCTTTCCGCTTCCGCATCGACATGATGTTTGCTATGTCTGCAAATGGTTTAAGCATCCAGACCGGCATATCCCGTGCATAAGGGCACCTTAGGACCTTTATGACAACCTGTTCCCAGATTAGGTCCACCTGTCTAATCAGAAATGGATATGTCTTTGGGATGTGTACCCCACACATGAGGAGCTCCGGAAGTTTATAGTTACAATTTGGGTCACCCAGCAACCTCTTCTCCCAATTGCCCTCCTCGTCGAACAAGTGGACCGCGTTCTTAAGATGGGCTGCCATATAATACAGCTCCAGGCTAGGAAGGTCAATGCCTCCCTGGTCCCAGGTTTGCTTTAACATGGGCAGTCCTATTCTCTTCTGTTTCGTGGACCATAATAAATATATGATTATACTATCCAGTTCCCTAAAGTATCGTCGGGGATCTCTTCAAGTGCGTCCTGCAAGGTGCAGAGGCAGCACAACCATTTTTACAAGGGCCATTTTTCCCATCAGCGTAAGGGGAAGATCTCTCCAGAACCAGACCAAGGCACGTAGCCCTGTGACCGCCCTACCATTTTTCATGTCCAGGAATCATTGTTTTTCAGTGGTAATTCTGATCCCCCACTAGCACATGCCCTCTGGACTCCATGGCAGTAAAAGCTCTGGGAGTAACCTGGGGCCCACCACTGCCCAATCTCCGAGCAACAATAGCAGTAATTTCTGGGCATTCACTGAGAGGTCGATGTCCCTGCGAACTCTAACAGTGCCGTCTACAATACCAGCATCGCTCCAGCTGGATCTTGCAAATATACCAGGCATTATTTGCATAGAGTGAGATTGTGTGTATAGTGTCTCCCACTGTGATCCCCAGGGCGCAAGCTTGTGCCGCAGCAGTGCCACCAGTGGCTCCATCACTAGCACAAATAGGAGCAGCAACAGAGAGCAGCCCTGCCTCATGCCACGGTATAATGAAAAAGCTACCAACACAAATCTGCCCGTCCGGACTCTGGCACTTGGTGCAGTATACATTATATTAAGCCATGAAATGTACATGGGCCCAAAACTCATTTTTTCTAGGACCTGCCAGATGTATCCCCACGTAACTGAATCAGATGCCTGCGCTGTGTCAAGGAACGCTAACGCATGAGGGCCCTCCCATATTTCAGAGGCGTGGAGGATATGATACAGTCTTCAGAGATTATACATTGGGCTTCTCTTGGGGATGAACGCACACTGGTCCTCTTGTATGAGGGCGGGCAAGCATGGGAGCAGTTGGGATACCAACAGGCCACTCAGTATCTTGGTGTCAACATTCAACATAGAAAGGTCTGTAGGATGACGCTTCATCCACTGCTTTACCTGGTTTCAACACTAACACTACCAGTGCCTCACGCATTGAGTCCGGGAGGCGTCCGAGTTTGTATGTCTCACTGTATACCTCTAGCAGTTTATCGACCATAGATCGGTATATCTATGATAGGGTTCTGCCAGTAGGCCATCGCCCACCGGTGTTATTGTGATTTTCTGCTGTCTTAGAGATGCAAGGATCTCCTCCCTTGTCAAGTCCGCTTCAAGTAGGCCCCTCTCCTCCTTTCACAAGCAGAGGATCTCCAACCCTGACAGAAAGTCTGCTCTACTCTTCCGCAACACTGTCTCTCTCTCCGTATATACTCTCTCGAGATGGGTTTGCATCACTTCGTTTATAGCTGCTTGTGAGGTGACTAATTTGCCTCCAGAATCTCGCAATGCCAAAATGGGCTCTTGGTAGTCCTCCTGCCTCACCAGCCTTGTGAACATAGCTCCCTTCTTATCCCCCTCAGCATGGAGTCTCTGTCTATGGGCTGTGTAGGTATATGTTTCTTACCTGCGCCTGTCATCGAGCACTGTGCTTCGGGTGCATCACCATTCCTCCAGTGTCAGGGGTTGCAACAGTAGTTTCTTTTCTATGTCTAATAATTTGGCCTCATTCTCTTTTAAGTCCCACACTAACTGTTGCCTTACCCCATATATAGTGTTCATGCACACTCCCCTCAGCACTACTTCTATTGCATCCCAATTATTGGCTTTGTTGCTTGAACTACCCCAGTTCGCCTTAAAGTAATAATCAAGGGCCTCCCGGATCTTAGCCACAAACGGTGGGTCTGTCATCGCCTCAGCTCGCATGCACCACAATGGCACCGCGTGATGTATTTGTCCCCTTGTTAGGGAGACCATCAGTGGGGAGTGGTCAGAAATGTATCTTGTCAAATATGTTACTTCGCGGGTCTGTACGGCAAGGCCCGAAGTCAATAATCTGGTCTCCTAAATGTTCCCACAGCTGGAGCATAACAAGAGAATATTCCAGAGTTCGGGTGCCGTTTTCTTCATACATCTCATAGGCCAGATTTCTGCAACAGCGCCTGTAATTGGGCGGTCATATAGGGGTTCATATGGGCCTTTCTGGGTTTGCTGTCCAATGTTGCGTCTAATACGCAGTTGCGGTCACCAGCCTACATCACGTCAGTAGTAAGGAACAGGGCTGGAGCCGTCGCCACCTCAATGAGGAACTGTGGGCCGTCTATGTTAAGTGCATATACATTTCTAAGGCAGAGATCCTGTCCGTCCAGAACTCCAGACGGAACCACTAAACGGCCCTCGCTGTCTGCTACATGCCCCCTATGCTGAAATGGTAACCCAGGTGCCACCCAAAAAAGGCATCCTACACAAACCCTAAATACGATGTAGCATATAGTTTTCCCCTCCAGTGTTCACATAAATTGGGGCGACAGTCCCCCCAGACCTGAGTCTCCTGTAAAAAGGCAACTGAAACATGGAATCTCTTGAGGTATGCCCGTACTCTACGACGTTTCTCCAGTTAGCCCAGTCCCCTGACATTCCATGTCAGGAATTTGAATGTCATCTCATCTATCTCTACAGTTAGTTATGGTCTGCCCGGTGTCCGGGCATCGCAACAGACACTGTCTGGTCACATCCTCCATCATCCATTCACTTGAGCTGTCGCATACCCCAGTAAAATGGAACAAAAAAAGAACTTCCCCTTCCCTCAACTCTCCCTGCCTCATGGGCAGTACCGCTAACCCATCCCACCTTACAACTATCCGCACCTGAATCTGCAGGTCCCGCCCCACACCCAACATCTAGCTTATGGATAAATCAAAAGAAAAATCAAAAGAAGAAATAACTAATACGCTATGCTAGGAATCTGTGTTTAACGACAGGTGTCAGGGGGAAAATACACCTTTAACCCCACTGCGGCCAAGTGACCCCCGGTCCCTACATGTTGTAGCTGTGCACCTTGTCCCATCCCGTTGAGAAGAATACAACGAAACATAAACTACTTTAACCACATATGGACACTCCCTTTGCATAATCAGAAGCATGCAAATATTGGAAGAACAGCATGTTGCTGACATGGCCTCAGTATCTTACAGCATTCCATCTGAACACTCCACTATGCATCCCTGCCAGTTTGGGATCCAGTCCATGTGCGTCTCCCAGTCTGCATCCGCTATTGCGACGATTTTCGCTTTGCCTTTGGGGTCAGAGTTACAGTTCTCCTCAAACGCTGGAAAGCAACTTCTGGCAATGAGTCCACCCACTCTGATGCATCGGATGCTGTGAAATAGAAACACACCTTTCCCCGGAGCTTTGCAGGGAACATCAGACTGTACCGCAAGTTGAGGGCTAGGAGCTTTTTTTAACTGCTAAGAATGTTTTGTCACAGTTCCTAGACCTTCAGGGTATAGTCAGGGAAAATGGACATAGGGTGGCCTTCAAAGTTCGGTGGGCCCTTCACTTGCACCTGTTGTAATATTGCGTCCTTGTCTCTATAATTAAATAGCCCGGCGATAAGGGTTCTTTGTGGTGCGCTTGGACGAAGAGGCTGAGCCAGCGCTATGTGTGCCCATTCTATAGTAAAAAACATTGACAACTGTTGAGGATGCATGATCTTACTAAGCCATTCCGCAAGGAATAGTTCAGCCGAATGTCCTCCTGCCTTTTCAGGGAATCCTATGAAGTGCAGGCTGTTTCTCCGAGATCGTCCCCCGGCATCTGTAACTCGATTTTTAGGCCGGATGGTCAACTTATGTCGGAGAGGATACAGTCTCTCGAAGGGTCACGACCTCAGATTGCAGGTCTGCCATATTCCCCTATTGCGGTGTTTTTGCCTCTTTCTGCACTTCTCTTGCCTCTTTCTGTACCTTTGCTGGTTCTTTCTGCACTTCTCTTGCTTCTTTCAGCACCTCTCTTGCTTCTTTCTGTACCCCATATGCCTCTTACTGCATCCCTCTTTCTGCACCTCTCTTGCCCCTTTCTGCACCTCTGTTCTCTCATTCTGCACATCGCTTGCTTTTAGCACCATTCTTGCTTCATTATGCACCCTTCTTCCCTCTTTCTGCACCTCTCTTGCCTCTTTCTGTACCACTCTTCCCTCTTTCAGCACCTCTCTTGCCTCTTTCTGCAGTTCTCTTGCATCTTTCTGCACATCTGTTTCTTCTTTCTGCACTTCACTTGTTTTTTCTATACCTCTCTTGCTTCCATCTGCATCCCTCTTGCCTCTTTCTGCACTCCTCTTCCTTCTTTCTGCACCTTTCTGCTGTTCTCTTGCCTCTTTCTGCACTTCTCTTGCCTCTTTCCTCACCTCAGTTGCTTCTTTCTGTATCCCTCTTGCTCTTTCTGCATCCTTGTTCCCTCTTTCTGCACCTCCCCAGCCTGTTTCTGTACCTCTCTTGCCTCTTTCTTCACTTCTTGTCTCTTTCTGCACCTCTGTTGCTTCTTTCTGCACTTCTCTTGCCTCTTTCTGCCCCCCTCGTGCTTCTTTCTGTAGCATCTTGCATCTTTCTGCATCCTTCTTCCTTCTTTCTGCACCGCTCTTGCCACTTTCTGCACCTCTCTTGCCTCTTTCTGCACCCCTCTTGCCTCTTTCTGTACCTCTGTTGGTTCTTTCTTCACTGCTCTTGCTTCTTTCGGCACTTCTTTTGCAAACTTCTGCACCGCGCTTGCCTCGTTCAGCACCCCCGTTCCCGCTTTCTGCACCTCTCTTGCCTCTGTCTGTACCCCTGTTCCCTCTTTCTGCACCTTTCGTGCTTCTTTCTGCATCTCTTGTGCTTCTTTCAGTACCCCTCTTGCCTCTTTCTGCACCCCTCTTCCCTTTCTGCATCTCTTGCCTGTTCCTACACCTCTCTTCCCTCTTTCTACACCTCTCTTACCTCTTTCTGTACCATTGTTCCCTCTTTCTACAGATCTCTTGCCTGTTTTTGCAACTCTCCTGCCTCTTTCTGCAGTTCTGTTGCTTCTTTCTGCACTTCTCTTGCCTCTTTCTGCACCCCTCTTACCTCTTTCTGCACCTCACTTGCCACTTTCAGTACCTCTCTTGCCTCTTTCTGCAACTTGGTTGCTTCCTTCCGGACTTCTCGTGTCTCTTTCTGCATTTCTTTTCCTTCTTTCTGCACTTCTGTTCCCTCTCTACATTTCTGTTACCTCTTTCTGCACCCCTCTTTACCACTTCCTGCACCTCTCTTGCCTCTTTCTGCACTTCTCTTGCCTCTTTCTGTACCCCTCTTCCTCTTTCTGTACTACTTTTGATTTGTTCTGCACTTCTCTTGCTTCTTTCTGCACCTCTCTTGCTTCTTTCTGCACCTCTGTTATTTTATTCTGTACTTCCCTTGCTTTGTTCTTTCTGCACCCTTCTTGCTTCTTTGTGCACCCATCTTGCCTCTTTATGCAGCTTTCTTTCTGCACCTCTTTTGCCTCTTTCTGCACCTCTGTTCTTTCATTCTTCACTTATTTTGCTTATTTCTTTCTGCACCCTTCTTGCTTCTTTCTGCACCCTTCTTGCCTCTTTGTGCAGCCCTCTTCCTTTCTGCACCTCTCTTGCCTCTTTCTGCACACTTCTTCCCTTTTTCTGCACCTCTTTTGGCTCTCTTTGCAGTTCTCTTGCATCTGTCTGCACATCTGCTGCTCCTTTCTCCACTTCATTTGCTTTTTTCTGCACCTCTCTTGCTTCTTTCTGCAACCCTTGTGCCTCTTTCTGAACCTCTTTTGCTTTTCTGCACTTCTCTTGCTTCTTTACACACTTCTATTGCTTTTATCTGTACCCCTCTTGCCTATTTTTGCACCCCTCTTCCCTCTTTCTGTACCTCTCATGCCTTTCTGCTCAGCTCTTGCCTCATTCTGCTTCTTTATGCCCTTAGCTTGCCTCTTTCTGCACATTTTTTACTTTCTGCACCTCTCTTATTTTTTTCTGTACTTCTCTTGCCTATTTGTGGAATCAAATGGGAAGTGAAGGCTGTCAAGTTTTAAGGTCTGTGTGCTCTCGTGACTGAGGTATTTGTCTAGTTGTACATTTATTCTCGCATGTGTTATGCATCTAAAGATTGTAGCTTAAAAGTGGGAAACTTCTTCTATAGGTGGTCAAATCTTCAGAGTTCCACTCTGTCATTCGGTTGCACAGGCAGACATGTCTTATGTATATAGGTGTTATAGAGCCCCTCAAATATACTATTGAATACCCATGTGCCCTGTATTATGAGCAGAAAGAAATACATACACCTTTTTGTATACCAATTTAGAGTATGCTGTTTGAAACACAGGTATTCAAGTATTTGTATGTTTATTTTTACGTAACATGTCACTAGGTAAAAGCAAAGACACACACATGCATACCTTCACAAACTTGGTCAGACTTACACCAGTGATATGGTTAGGATTGCTGTTTTACATTTGGTAGGCCTTACATTCTGAGCAGTCGATGAACAGTGAACCTTCGATAAAAAAGTGAGGTTTAAGACATCTTGGGAGAAGGATTAGTAATTAGGCTACTTTGTATGAGCATGTGGAAAGGTACAGTCGAAGCAGGCGTCTTTCTGCACCTCTGTTGCTTCTTTCTCCACTCCTCTTGCTTCTTTCTGCACCTTTCTTCCTCTTTCACCTCCTCTGTTGCTTGTTTCTCCACTCCTCTGTCTGTTACATTTCCTACCTATGTAGGCATAGTTAGTGTCACAACCCCCACTCACCTGAAAACCAGGTACCGCAGGAACGAAGAGAGCCTCCTCTCTCACCTCCAAACCAATCCTCCACACAGCTATATCAGTATGGGCAATTGATTCCAAGGGGAAGGGGGAGAGAGTACCTCACTCACGAGGGGATTTCGGGACGTGAAGAGATGGCGTTGGGTGAGACGTCATCAGGGGATTCTGACCCAAAGAAACCCAAGAAGCAATAGGTGTCCGACGAACGACCTTCAGTAGGTCCTGGAAACAGAAAGGCAAGAGATCATTAGTTAACGGAGGAAGTGAGAACCCCAAAAGAAAGGAACAATAAGTATGGCTTATGCAAGGCAGGAGTAAAGAAACCAGAAGGATGCTCTTACCCTAAACGATCACCATATGGTAGGATAGGATTTCTTGTCCACTACAAAAGGGAGGTCCCCATGGGTCCATGAGGGCGGGATCAAAGAAAACAAAGTCTCGAGATATCTTGCATGGGAGGCTGTGCCAGCGGCTTCTGCCGTGCGCCTCAATGAGCAGATATAAAGTAAATGCAAGGATAGCGTGGGAGGCGGTGCCGTGCGCCTCAAAATGTTGCTTCCATAGTCTTTAGTGGCTCCAGCCACAATTACTAAGTCCAGTGAGGATTTGTCGTGTTTGGAAGATCTGCACGACTCCAATCTCAATTCTTAGTCAAAATGGCCGTTGCCTTTTTTGAATTACCTCGCGGTTTCTACCGTGTATGCGATATCTAGCGGCAGTTACTGCGTGGAATGATTGCCCTGCAGGTCTGCTGCTTTCAACTTTTAACGGTGTCTGCCGCGTCTAACTTCCATACAGCTCCGGACATAATTCACATGCCCAGCGGCTCTGGCCGCAATTCAAATGTACAAACGGCTCCAGCCACAATTCCAGACTCCCTGCGGCTTGGGCTGTTGTTCAATTAACAAGCGGCTCCGGCCGTGAGACAAAGTACAAGCGACTCCTGCCGCGTTCAAGGTTTCCTGCGGCTCTGGCCGTGATACAAAGTTCAAGTGGCTTCGGCCGCAAAACAATTAACAAGCGGCTCCTGTTGTGTCGAAGGTTTCCTGCGACTCCGGACGCGAAGCAAAGCTCGAACGGCTCCGGCCGATAAATAATTAACAAGTGACTCCTGCCTCTTCTCCTGAAGACTAGAGGGAAACAAGGGAAGAACAGGTGGGGGGAACAGAGAGTGAAGCTCCAGCGTGCACTCGGGCCTGGAACCAAAGGACACAATAAGCCAAGCACCATTTTCAAGTAGGAGAGGGACTTATATACTGCCTCCTCTCACACCTGAATACTATGTATCAGCAATTAAAGGGAAGGAACCTGAGAAAGGGAGAAGAAAGGGAAACAAGAAAAAGGGAAAACAGAATACCCAGGGAAAGTGGTAACAGTTAGAAATTAGCATTTAAAAAACCTTAGATATTCACTGAAAAAAACACAGGTTTCAAGAACTATATAGTGAGTATTAGCATTTAAAAAACTTTATAAATTTGCTGAAAAAAAACACAGGTTTAAAGGATGTTATTGTTAGGAATTAGCATTTTCAAAACCTTAGATATTCACTGAAAAAAACACAGGTTTTAGGGACGTTATAGTTAGGCTGACATTTCACTTGTACGAAACCAGAAAAATTCAGCTATTATACTTAGCTGAGCTAACTATAACTTGCGCACCCACAATGCACTGCTGATGACGTCACATATTACATCACTTATGACATGGTCAGTGACATCACTGATGACATCACTGATGACATCTCAAATGACATCACTGATGACATCACTGATGATATCAATATCTTAATCTCTGATGCACCCCTTCAGACCCTAATATAGCCTTTCATGCACCCACTCTAAAATACAGACTACCATTCTCGAAACCATTGAGACACAAATACCAGTTAGTACAGACCCACTCACTGATTCATATCTACACACGTATCCACTCACGCCATGCAATACAGTCCCTCATACACACAGACACTCATCAATACAGCCACGGATATCTGCACTCATACACCCATACAGACAGACACACACCGCCACTCACCTATTAAGTTAAAATGATAATAAAAGCAATTTTTTTAAAATCACCACACTGCCATTTACTCACCTACACAGTTATACACACACCATCACACTTATTCATAAGGCATACTTACTCTACAATCACTGACACATACATGCTCATCAATACAGCCACTCTCACAAGCACTTACTCTCACATATAGTCACTTATATACTCCAACACTCACATATACTGCCTTTCACATTTGTAGTTACTCACACATATACCACTGAGACATCCATTCACTCACCATCACCGCCGTACACACACCCACTCACCCATACAGCCCCTCACAGATGCACTCATGAGCCCATACACCCAGTGAACCACCCACTCATATCCATGCATGGAGTCACACCCCCCACCCACTCACACAGACACTCAGGCACGCCTACAGGTACTCCTCAGAAAACCAATAATTAACCCATATAGACACTCATGTAGCTAAGCTTCCCACCCATGTAGCCACTTAACAGACTGATACAGACATTCACACAGATTAGTCATTCACCCATGCATTCACTAAGACATGTATAATCACTCACCCACTCACTTAGTCAGTCACACACCCACTAAATCATCCATTCAGACACTCATACACCCACTCATTCTTCAATACACATTGACGGATATATATATATATATATCAACCAAAAAAGAGTGTCCACTCGGAAAGCGCTTTCACAGGTAGATGACTTTTCCTTTTAATGTAGGTGCAGCCAGCAAACAAATCAGCAGGAGACCCCAAACAAAAGCTTAACGTGTTTTGGGCACACACGACCTTGGTCACAGGCTGCAGCACGCAATTTCAACAGTCAGTGTGGCAGTCACTTATTTATTTTGAAGCGATGCCCCGCCCCCTAAAAGGGATCCTCGGCATCATGGTATTTGTAGTGCCGCTCATCTTACCCTAGTGGGTCTTCGTGTTGGTTGCACATAAAGCTTGAAATATATTCCCCAGTGGGTCAGTATCCACTGCAGTGTCTCACAGGCAGGGTCCATACCACAAAGCGGTGAAACGAGGGAGCAGGGCTGTAGGCCGGAAGCATGCAGCCCTTAGTTTGCAGACTCCAGGAGCTCACTTGGCATCTGCAGGCTGGCTCCAAAAAATAAGGGGACGTGCAGAGGGTGGTTAGGGCCACCAGAGACTTGTGGCAGTTTGCCAACCCAGCTCGGGCACATCCGTCCTGCACGGCCGGTTGTTGGCCTTTTCGGGGCTGCCTTGGGACAGCCTGGGCTGCACACGACACACGCCTCCCTTGTCTGCTCCCCAGGCAATACAAAGTCAAAACTCACGAACAGCATATATTAATATAAACTTGGCAAGCGCATGAGCTGCCTCACGCGCACTTAAATTACCAATTACCTGTATAGAGCTGCTTTTATCTGCAGCTGTGTAAGGCGACGCTGCCAGTAACTAGAGCGGAGGGAAGGAAGCCGGTATACAAGGGTAAATGGGCCAAGTTTCCTGAAGACGTTGTGAGTTTTCTAATGAGAACAGCGCGCTGCTCCTATCATGAACCCAGGAAGGGGAGAGGAGGAGGGACAAGCCCTGTGCACCTGCGAGTGGCGAGGAGCGGCAGAAATAAAAAAAATGCGCCTTCAACACTTCTCAATGTTTAGCTCGGTGCCTGGGAGCAGGACACCAAAACGAGCAACAGAGCTGCAGGCAGCTTCCGGGTGAGCCAGGACTTTTGGCGCATGTGTAGAATTTAAGGCAGCGCGTGCATGTTAATTCGCACTATTTTAAACAAGCATTTGCAATGCTATACGACTTGCATTTACGTGAGACGTATTGTATTGGAAATGGGAGTGCGGCCATTAAAAAAGGCATGAACGAGAGAGGGAGGGTAAAGGATTGGTGAAGAATCATGGACTGCTTGAGGGGGCGGGGAGGGGGACACAGGGGAAAAAATACAGTTTAGTTAAGGGGCCAATAGCCTCGGAAGCGTACAAATTACGCCATGGTCATCAGGAGGAGGGACGAAGAAGACGTAAACCAATCAAAAAGCTGCATTTTGGCTGTAAGCCAAATAAAAAAATGGGCGTAGAGTGGGCGGAGCTTACGCGAAGCTTCCCCGCTAAAGTATATACACCATGCCTTGCAAAGCGATGCCAGCGAAGGCGCTGGAACGCTACGCGAGACCTAAAAAAGACTACAGGAATGAGTCTCCATAGTCCTTAAGAGCTTACATATATATCTTCCCCAAAGGTGTTAGCAGCTGGCAGCCTTTGGGATTTTCCATCAATTCTGTGTGATGGGTGCGATTAACTCCCATCGCGTTCCTGTGGCTTCTTTTGACAGTAGTCATCAGCAGTGTGGAAAATGTCACGTCTTTTGATCTGAAACCAACGACAGAGAGAGAGAGAGATCCGCGAGGGATGCAACAATTATCGTATTTTATTTGGTCAGTAGGTGTCAGACATTGCTAAAAATGTACTCAGATGTTTCTCAGCCATATGAAATTTCGATAATATTCTTCAACGGTTAAGTTTTGTTAGGAGATTAATTAACGCTTGGTATGACATTTGTGTCTCTTTGCCGTGGCACTTAAAACGTGTATTTGAAGGGTATTTTCATAGAACAACTTCCATTCTTGAGAGCAGCAGCTAAGCTCTGTGCTTACTGCGGGCCTAACCTTTTGCTACATACAAAATGATGTACTAAGAATACCGGAAGCGGAGGAGGCTATATATAGCATATACGTTTATTTGAAAAGTGCAAAGAAAGCCTCAGCCACAAGAAAGCGCTACAGCTTGCTCCTTCATCAACAACTCTACTATTTCTTTGCACGGAACGGAATCACAACATTTTGCGTGGTGACATTCTAGAGCAAATACCATCGAGAGTTAATTAAGGTGGGAATGGGTTCCCCCTTGGGATGTCCCTCACTAGTCCCATTCCACAGATATCTCCGCTCACTTAGATTTCCACTTAACCCTGAGTGGAGATCTCAGCTCAGATGGTGTTCACCAATTCCGAGTGAAAGTCTCAGACCAATAGTAGGATGTAGGAGTCTCTGTCCTCTCAGACAAGAAGGGTGGTGACTCTTACAACTGAAATTATGACTGTGAAGTTATTACTGGCACCTTTACAACTGTATTACTAACCTACGCCTATATTTGAAGAGCTCTGCAACAAAGACAGAGATCTCCGCTGCCACAGTGGAAAACTCTGAATGGAAACTGCTGTGAACATTATTCGACTGACCTCAGTCACACACAGCTGACTCACGTTAATGCACCAGACACAAAAATCAGGCCCACACGAGGCTCTCCCGTCTTCTCCTTGGACTTGTGAAAATGAGGACGACATACTACAGCTTGAGCCTCTTGAAAGCAGCCAACCCCACTCCAGAGGAGGAGGAACTTCACTGAGGAGGAGGCAGGCCTATGTTGTAGATCCTTACAAAAATGACATGCTCTGCCACTATGTTCACTCAATGGAGTGGAGAAGGAGGCCAGAGGGTCTTCTTCTCCACTCCATTGAACAATGACTACAAATATCTTAGTCCAGCCCTTTTTTTAAATATAGCCGCCATTTCAATATACCACCTCCTGTGACAGGGTGATAATCAGGGCACCTGTCTATTTAAAAAAAAATGGTATTGGATTTGCCCAGTAAATCATCATTATACACAGCAGACATTTTAATAGAAAGCACAAAGTAATCAAATACATTATCAAAACCAACATTATTTCAGCTGACCCCTCTGGACTTGCCACCCCAATCCAGCCCAGACAAATAGTTGATCATTGGAAAAACATACTGCACCCTGTGCCAAACATTAGCTCTCATTTCTAAATCTAAAGTGCAGGTGCTTATTCTTAAACCAAAGATGTTCATAATCAAAAGGGCCTAGGGCCTGTAATACCCAGAATCATGGCTTTCCTGGAAGTAAATCAACCACAACGTCAATGCCAATGAGTGTTAGACCTAGCATCATTGGTGTGAGTCTCCCTTCCATTTTTACTGATTGCCTCCTCTGTTTTTTGCTGATTATATGCTTTGGGCACTGTGCCACTGCTATTCAGTGCCACAGTGCAAGTACTCCCTATGTTAAATAGATGTACTAATTAGTGATTCCATGATTGGGTTATTTGATTTACTTGTCAGACCCAAGTACAGTGCACCATGTGTGCCCAGGGTTTGTAAATCAAATGCTGCTGGTGGGCTTGCAGCACTGGTTGTGCCACCCACAGAAGCAGCTTGTAAAGTGTGTCTCAGGCTTGTCAATGCAAGGCCTGTGTGCAGTCTGTGACTTCCATGTCGACTTCGCAAGTGCACCCACGTGCCAGTCCCCAAACCTTCCCTTTTCTTCATATCAGACACCCCTAAGGTAGGCCCAAGGGCAGGGTGCATTGTAAGTATAAGGTAGGACATGCCCTGGTGTGTGTGTAGCATGTCCTACTAGTGAATAACCTCCATTTTCCTTTTTCACTATTGCAAGGCTACCGTTTCTCCATAGGCCAGAATAAGCAATTAGATTATTACATCTTATAATCCTAACTGACTCAGGGAACTTGGTAGAAATTCAAATTTAGTATGCCTGAACTCAGAATGATAAAATACATATTTTAGTAAAGTTGGTTTTAACATTCTGTGTTTGAAAATACCACTTTTAGAAAGTAGGTATTTTCTTGTCTAACTATCCAGGCCTGCCTCTGCTAGGTTGTGTATTCCTTGTCTGGAGTTGAGTGACAGGTCTGGGGGATTCCAGGAGACAGAATCAGTCAGCCTAGTTTTGAATAGGGAGATCTGCATCTAGATGGGAGGGAGGAGTTGCACCTGGGACCTGAATAGGGCTGGGCCTTCCCTCCACAATACTGGCTCCACCCCTGGGGTGCGGCTGATGTCTCTGCCCTACACTGTGAAAGAAGAGAAGAAATCGTGCCAACAAAGTGCTCCAGGGCTGTGCTTTCCCTCCACAATGCTGGCTCCAACTCCTGTAGGGCGTCTGATGTTTCTGCCCTGTGAAAGTAAAGAAGGAGTCATGTAAACAGAGTGCTCCAGAACTGGTTTGGACTGGTAAAGGGCCACTCCGCCTTCATAGAACAAAGAGAAAAGTAGTATAAATATTGGGACTCAGACCCAAGGACTTTAGATCACTTCTGGGAACAAGACAAACCTTTTGCTAAGGAGAAGAACCAAGGAAGCTGCAAGAGTTTGGACTGCCCCTCTGCCAGTGTGCTGTTTGCTGGGTTGGCCTGCAGTAGTTTCTTTATTGCCAAGAAAAAGGAGAAGGAACTTTTTAAGGACCTTCATCATCTTACAGAATATTCTCTAATTTTTCAATGTGCACCATGTTAAATTTTGCATCGTTACATGCCATTGTTATCTGTACTTCTGTTAGATCGTATGCTGACAACAGATTTGTACTTTACTTTTAATGTAACGACATGGCACGTGGCCAGAACATAATGTTTGTAACGTCCAGCTCACTATTACTATTGACTGTAATTGTGACTGTCTATGTTGTAAAATAAACATGTCCTGCTGTATTATGTCAATTGCGGAAGACACAATGTTGCCCAGTGAATTCATTCTGGATGACAATGTGGTCATACGTTGTCAACCACAGCCAAAATCTTTTCTAAATTTACCCTATCAAACTTGCTTAATCTCTCAGCAGCTTCCTGTTGAGAAATCTTCCACAACTTGTATATTCCGTACAAAAAGCACTTTTGACATGGATTCCGGGGGCCTAATAAAAAATCCCAGAGATCCATGTCATCAGAAAGATGTGTTGTTTCACCTAGGAGAGTGTTGAGGGGTACGGCAAGGCTGTATTCTCGCCCCCTTTTTATATTCTCTCTACATAAATGGCCTTGAGCAGTTCTTGTTAAATTTGAAGACAGACTGTCCAAGAGTAGGGTCTCGATACATCCCTGTGTTACTTTACGCGGATGACGTGGTCCTGCTCGCGCGCACGCCAAAGAGTCTATAAATTTTAATTGATGGATTTGTTAAATTTATGGAATCCATAAAACTGTCCGTCAACCTAGGCAAGTCTTATGTGCTCCTGGCAGGCAATAAACCTTGCACCAAATCCTCCTTCATGATAGGAAGCCACAAAATTGAAAAGGTTAAAACATTCTCTTACCTAGGCTTACTATTTGATGGGTCTTTACAATTTAATTCCCTGGTGGAGGAGCGTTGCTGTAAAATGATTGCCACTAATGGTGCTATTGCAAGCTATGGGCGGAGGGTAGGCAGATGGTGCCCCGAACAGGTGATGAACCTTTATGGCTCCATGTGCTGCTCCAGAGTTATTTATGGGGCAGAGGTATGGGGCTTTGCTAAGATTACGCAACTTCAGCGGGAAGAAAATAAATATTTACGAACTATTCTAAAAATCCCACAAAGTGTCCCCGCTGTTATAGCACATAGGGAATTAGGGAGGCCATACCTTGAAGATTTGGTGAAGTTCAGACCCATCTTGGCTTGGCTGAAGATTTGGACAAATCCTGAGGCGTCCCTAAGTAGGGAAATTTTAAGTGACTTCCTAGGAAGAGATAAATGTATGAGCATCCCATGGTTCAATTATGTAAAGGCCACACTAGAAAATCTGGGCCATAAGAATCTCTTTGTCGATCCAGCTACAATTGTACCTCAGGATAAAGTGACCGTAAAGAGAGCCTTTTTAGCCCAGAAAATAAAACAAAGAGCTGAGGTTGAAGGGTCTAAAAAAACTGTGAGTGCCCATAGTCTGGTCAAAAGCACTGAGGGAATGGAGCCATACCTATACCTTATGCACAATGCCCAGGATAGGTTTTTAATGTGTCGTTTTAGGCTCAATTTATTACCCTATTTATTAGCATCCCCGTTCGGGTTTTTAACTACAATTGACAGAAGGGATCCTGCGGCTGCGACAATAGGTCTCCGCAGGATTCCCTTCATTTTGTATTATTGTGTTCTTGTTATTCAATGCCTAGGCGTAGATTCCTGGTAGATATCTTAAAACAAGCTAATCTGAAATCTGCTAGAGTTGCTATAATTTATTTACAACAAGCGACTGACCCTTTTACATTATGCTGTATTATGAATTTTATTAGAGTGGCGGTTAGATTGAGGGCAACTAGAGGGGGGACTGATTGATAAGATTTATAATGAATTATATTGTTTTTCTCCCTCTTTTTGAAATCATTTTGTATAGCAAGTTGGGTTCTGATAATGATTTAATGAGATTTTTAATTATCTGTATATATATGTGCTTTTATGGTGATTTTTAATCATCGAATAAAGAACTCTTGACTTGTTTGACTTGAGTGTTGAGGTTTGTAGCCAATCTAGGCATGACTTGCCAACACTATATGACGTCACCACCCGAGTGTTCTGTTTGTACATATTGCTGATCAGACCTATTGATCTTAAACCCTTCGGAGTTACTCAGGAATCTAGATTAATACACGTTTGTGTCCACAGGCCAAACCAACCATGCCTTCCAATTGGGGTCTGATGAAATAAAAGAACCATTACGTATCATGGTATTCCAGTGTATACTCACTCACATTGTTGTGCATGCAAATATGTGCAATATGTGCAAAAGGTCACCGCTGGAAATGTTATTTGTGAAGACAATGTAATAAATAAGCTGCTTCGCTAGATGGGCCGAACTCAGGAATAGAACAGAACCTCTGGGACCACTGGACCTCTACATCCCAATTCCAGTCTGAGAGTTCCATAAAGGCTCCCCTAAAGATCCCCACAATGCATTTACGGACGTCTTCTCCCTCCAGTCCTTCGGGGATACACAGAACTCTAAGGGTATTCTGTCAGTTTCCACTGAGTATCCACTTTTTAAGCCTCCAGGGGTTTCTTTGACAAAAGTAACGCTCTTCAAAGTGGTTTGGGGTCAATTAATATGATGATGATATCCATATTTTACAGGTAACCGTGAAACATTTTCCATATGTCAAGGTTTCTTTTGAAATATAGGTTTCTATCACAAAAAAGCATGTCTTCGGATCTGTATCTAGAAATAAGAAATACCGATTCATATTTAATAAAGAATACCGGAATGAGCCTGCATAGTCCTTAACAGCTTACATATATCTTCCCCAAAGGTGTTAGCTGCTGGCTGCCAGTGGAAATTTCCATCAATTATGTGTGATGGGTGCGATTAACTCCCATCGCGTTCCCGTGGCTTCTTTTGGAAGTTGTCAGCAGCAGTGTGGAAAATGTGACGTCTGAAGATCTGAGATCAAGGACAGAGGGAGAACGTCAAATGGATGAAACAATCGTCGTTTTTTATTTGGTCAGTAGGTGTCAGACTTTTGTTAAAAATGGACTCGGAACTTTCTCCTCCATATAAAATTTCGATAATGTTCTTCAACAGTTAGGTTTTGTTAGGAGATTCATTAATGCTTTGTATGACTTTTGTGTCCCCCTGTTACGGCTCTTAAAACGTGAATTTTTCTAACTAAAGGGCAATTTCATAGATTACCTTTCAGTGCTTCCACACTTAAGAGCAGCAGCTGAGCTCTGTGCTTATTGCGGGGTTCACCTTTTGCTAAATACAAAATGTGTATTAAGAATACCGGAAGGGACGGTGGCTATATAGCATATACGTTTATTTGAAAAGTGCAAAGAAAGGCTCAGCCACAATAAAGCGCGGCAGCTTGCTCCTTCATCAACACTACTATTCCTTTATGTAAGGACCACCTAGCTCCTTCCACGCTGTGACATGGCCAGGGGCTATGCATAGCTGCCAAGGTTTCAGATTGCTATGTGTGACATTTTCATAATTTTAGTGTAATTATGATTGACATTTCAACAACTATGAGGGACATTTTCCCGCCCAAAATCAAGCACTGAAGATGAGGGAAACATATATACCACAAAGTATACTCATTTGAGCAACAAGAAACTAAGACTTTGAAACTGCTGTAATGCACAAGAAAGGGAAGGGCACTAACCTAGTGCCCTTGTAACCTGATCGCACTGTAAAACAAATATCTCTCTAACCATGATATTAAAACTACAACTCCGACCTTAGCAGGAACATTTCAAATGTCAGCCGCTTTAATTTTTAGGTCGAGCATTCGAGACCTCTTGTATATGCTTATTATATACTTATATGTGTATGTACTTTGGGGGCTCTGGAGATCAGCAATAGGACTTGTCTGCTTCCGCTTAGGGACTTTTCTTTCTGTTCAACTGCCTAAATGTAACTGTCTTGATAGAAAACGAAGAGCGGAGGTCAGTAAAATACCAGAATTGCTTTCTGCTGAGAGACTTTTTATTTTTATTTTTCTGGCAACTGCCTCTATTTAACTTTCTTGATAGAAACGACCAGCAGAGGTCAGTAAAATACCAGAATCACTTTAGCATTCTCCAGATTCGTGTCTCGGCTGCACAGCCACTAGGCAAATCATTGTAGCCACTCTCCTGACATGCGCATTTGATTGAGAATGCTGTTAGGTGAATGTATCTTCAGATGAGCCAGCCCCCCAAGCAGTGTGGACCGGCACTGACAGCCTTGCTGAGAGAGCTTCTTATTATGCTGCAGTCCTCCAGCCTTGACAGCTTATGACAGGAGGCGCTATATGCATGATAATTATTTTTAATGTGGGGACTTGCCTTAAAATGTGTTAGACTAACGCATGATGCGTGGCACTTGCCAGCATTGGCTATATAATAAATCGGCAGAGACCGCTTGAGGTCTTCCGGCCCAGACAGCAAGCACAATGTGTTTGTGTCTTCTTGGCTCACAATACGCTTAGGCCCTCCTGCACGCTAACACTGCAGCCCCCACAACACTGCCGACATTGGATGGACCTTGCCACGCCTGCTGCTCACCCTCATCAATGCCCCCAGCACAATATGATGTGCCCCCGAGCCACATAAAAGCATCTTGCCTGCGCCGTCTGCACTGACCTGCTGTTGGTTGCGTTAGGCTGCAGCATCTGAAAGCACCATCGCCGCGATCCTGCGGCTTTGAAAGGCCCTCCGCACCACTGTACGGTACACGCCTCCTGCCTGCACTGCGTGATGTGCCCCGGCATCACAGGCCTCCCTCGCCTCCTGACACTCCTCGGAGGGCGCCTCCTCGCTAGGAGAGCCTGCTGAGTGGGATGGATAGTTAGGCCCTGACCGTCCCCCTCTACGTCACTTGTCTGCGACCCACCCAGCAGCACTGCTTTAGCCTGAGCTCCAGCGGGATTTACAGCCTGACCACTCGAGGTAAGGTGGGAAAGAAAAAAAATAATAATACATTAATAATGGTGCATTAGAAGCGGGAGCAGTGGACAGCCATGCAAGGCACAATACTGACCCTGTCAAATACATTCAATAACGCTCTTAACCTCGTCCTCGATTTGCAGAGAGGCCACACTCCCAAGGTAGGCCCATCACCAGCCCACAACCTTAAACAACAGCACCGCTTGCCTCCACACCCAGAAGCGGGCACACAAGAGCCACTCTACCATCGTTGATAACGTAATGCCGCACCCCCAGCCAGGCCTACAACAGGGACCATCAACCCCATAACATGCACTCGTAGGAGTGCTGCAGCCATTCAGTGAGCTTGCTGACCCAACCAATGCATCACCACGCTGAAAGTCATGGGTTGGGAGGCTGGAGCACTACTTCGTCGCAACCCACAAGACCGATGAAGCCATCAAGTGCTCAAGCGGTCCCTACTGCTTCACTATGCAGGCAAAGAAATCTACAAACTGTTCGAATATCTACCAAACACAGGCGCTACCACAGACTGCAACACTGCTGTGTGCTCGTTCAGTGCCCATTTTGATCTACAATTGAACCTGGACTTTGAACGTTTCAAATGTCGTCAAGCCCTGCAGTGGGAAGGAGAATCCACAGATACATTCTATGCGTGCCTATGCGCACTTGTCAGCACGTGCACAGAGGATGGACAACCTAAATAGATAAGGGCACAGATTATTCAAGGTTGCAGAAACAAGACGCTCAGAGGCCTTAACCTGAGGCAGCCTAACATTAACCTCGATGATATCCACATATTTGCCAGATCTCATGACCTGTCTGCGACACAAGTGGCCAAAATAGATGTCGCAATTACGCAACAGCCTGAGAAGACTCCCACAGTGAAAGATGAGCGCACAGACATAATCCACCCGAAAGGGAGGCAGACCAAGCCCAAGACTCAAATCAGCCCTCAACAAGGGCGCCAATGCTGGTATTGTGGATGTGAAGAGCTCCCCCTCGATGGCTGCTCGGCACAGGGAAGCACATGCTCGTTCTGTGGTAAGCCTAATCACTTTGCGACCTTGTGCAGAAGTGGTCCCGAGGAAGAGACACCAGGGGCAGGTGGACCCCTACCAAAGCCATACGGCAGCTGGCACTGGATGACTCTGGGTCGCAGAACATCACCAAGTCTTCACAACACCCTCGATATTGATTAGATGGTTCATATCCAGACAATGACAAAAAAAAAAGCCTTCCTCATCCCATTCACCAGTGAGTTGAAATGACATAGACTGCCACAGCCAACATGCACGGTCCAGATCACGGGCTCAGATGTCAAAGCACTCATTGACACTGGTCCCTCAGTGAATTTGATGAGAATCTAACAATACCGATGCCTCCAGCCAAGACCACCTCTATCGTTGACAAATACCAAAATCTTCACCTACGGTAGCCAGACCCCACTGCCCCTCAAAGGGTGGATGACAGTCCAAGTAAAGTCAGATAATCAAGAACCGTTTTCCACGTGGTCGACAAGGAGGCTGACACTCTCATCCGGAGCCACACAGTGGAAGATCTAGGCCTAGTTTCTTTGGTCCGAACATGACAGCCTGCCAAGTTAACGTGCTTCTGAGCTAATTCTTCAACCTCTTCAAAGGACTGGGGTACCTAAAAGCCCCTCCGATTAAATTATACATCGATAAGTCCATTAAACCAGTCGCCCTTCACCACTGATGAGTACCATTTAATCTGCAGCCCTTAGTCGAAAAGGAGCTAGACAAGCTCAATAGCCAAGGCGTCATCGAGAAGGTGCCTGGGCAAACATTGTGGCGATCCCTCATGGTCATATCAGAGAAGCAGAAACAGCCAGAGAAGGTATGTCGCTGCATCAATATGTGCCTCCCCAATCAGACCATCAAGCGTGAGAGACACATAACACCCACATTAGAAAGCATCATCACCAACCTCATTGGGTCGAGGTGGTTCTCCAAGCTAGATCTCATCGATGGATATCACTAGCTGCTCATCTCCGAAGAAAGTAGGTATGTCACCACATTTTCGGCACACCTAGGACTGCACTGGTACAAAAGACTGAATTTCGGCATCCCTTCTGCATCAGAGGTCTTCTAGGACGAAATCAGGGAGACACTGTCCAGCCTCTTGGGTTTTATGAATGTAAGCGATGACATCTTAATATATTCCACAACAGCTGAAGAATACCAGAGACACCTGCAAGCCACACTAAGATGCCTATGGGAGCACAGGGACACACTGCAAAAAATGCTCCTTCTTCCAGAGCTCTATCACGTTTTTCGGCTGTGTGTTCAATCAAGATGGTGTGCAAGTTGAACCCCGAAAGTCGCCCATCATACGACAAGCCCCAGCCCAGACGAATGTCTTGGAAGTCCAAAGCTTCCTGGGGATGGCCACCTACTGTGGTTGGTTTATCCCTAATTTGGCTACCATCGCAGACCCCCTGAGAGCCATCACCAAGTCCAACGTTGCCTGGAGATGGGGTTCCACTGAAGAAGGCTTGTTTCAAACAGTGAAGTCAGCCCTGCAAAGCAAGGCCACCATGGCCTTCTTTAATCTAAAGAAACAAACTGAACTGTTGGTCGATGCCAGTCCAGTTGGGCTGGGAGCTGGGCTCACCCAGGAAGTAGAGCCTGAGCAGTGAGCTCTGTTAGCTTTGGGCAGCAAAGCACTGACGACGAAGGATGGGCGCTGCTCCCAAATCAAGAGAGTAGCACTAGGCATTAAAAAGCCCAGTGGACACTTCCACCTGTACCTCCATGGCAGGCTGTTCAGAGTAGTCATAGACCACCAACCACTCATTCCTCCTTTTTGGTGCTCCACCCCACACCCTCCACCACGGGTAGAACGCTGGGCCATCCAACTACAGCACTATCAAATGCAGGTTGTCTACCTATTGGATATAAAAACTCAGCAGTTTTCTTTTCACCCCCTCCATCCCCACCAGTTAGCAAGAACAATGACAATACAGATGCCACCAAAAGATAAATCAGCATAGTATCCCTCGGGGCCTACCCATACGCTCTGAGTCTAGAGGAAATGAGGGATGCCACCTCAACAGACCCAGTGCTAGAGAAAGTGATGGGTGCACTGCAAAATGGTTCATGAAACAACTTCGTACGAGATGCCAATGCCTAGAGAAGGAAAGACTCATGAAAATATGGTGAGCTATGATGAGGGGGCAACGCCTGGTAATCCCGGAGCGACCACAGCACCAGGTGATGCAGCTGGCTCATGGCAGACATCAGGGAACAGTGAAGGTGAAGTCATGAATAAGAGAAAAAATCTGTTTCCCTGGTCTCAAAGCTGCCATTGATGAGATGGTTAGTCTATGCCCTTCACGCCAGCTCACCAGCTCTCAAGAGGTACCTGCACCTGTCATAACCAAAGATTCATGCACTGTGCCATGGTCCAAAGTGAGTCTGGACCTAAGAAGTTCCCCTGTGGAAAATTAGTACGGTCTGGTAAACATTATCTGCGCCATCTTGCCTTTTTTCCTGATGCCACACTTTTTGTCGTGCGCACCCGCCATTTTAGGTGCCTCGATCAGAACAACCCTTTTTGCATGCCACTGGCCCCCGGCATAGCCCTCCTCCCTCACAAAGCCCGCACTCTGACAACCCCCGCTCGCACATGCCTTGGGTCATAAACCCCTCTTCAGCGCAGCTCTGCCTCAGAACCTCATCCTGTCCCCAGCGCGACACCTCCCTTCCTTCTTTTTATGGTCCCAGGCCCTTTTTGATACAAAACCCCTTTTCCTGTGTGCCCGTTTGTCTTCCTCGTTCCCAGGCCGACACCTAGCTCTGCCGATACTGTTCCTTGCCCCTCCCCGTACAGTAGAAAGCTTCCCTCATCAAAGGACCCCCGAGTTGATCAAAGCCCTCACCCTATGAGATCCGACCAAACCCCCACATTCCATGAATCGGCGGAATGTCCAGCTGCGCGGTAATCATCACCTGTTGTGACCGGGGTGAGGACTTCAACTGTAAATGTGTGTGGGAACGGGTATGAAGGGGAGATTCGGAGGATATCCCTCCGTACATCAAAGCATTGCCAAGGATGTGTTGTATGTAATAAAGCGATAAACCTGTGTATAAGAGGCCAGGCCTCAGAGATGCGGTTAGAGCACCTCAGAACGATACCTGCTGTTTGAACTGATGTGTTCTCCTCCGGAGAGAATAAACCTTGTTTCCTGCCTTCCCGTCTCCAGCGCCTGCCTCTTCATTGATTAATAATTCGTGGGTTAAAGAGGCGATACCGCCGGGCAAATATCGATTGTCCCTTGACCTTAGATTTAACAATTGGCGTCCCAAGCGTGGGGCCCATCAGCGACTCGTGGATCCAGTGGGAGAGGTCCTGACGACAGAGTGAACGACTGCAACGATCGGGAGAGCTCTTGCCCAATAGACCCTCGTCTGGCAGCCGATCATCCGAACTTCACTGGTTCCGAACAGACCTCTCCCGAGTGATCTACGGTCCTGACTGGGAACCATCAGGAGTGCTGCGAGGAATACAAAGAAAAGAGGACGATCGGGCGCTGGATTCGAAAGACAAGAAACCGTCCATACGGTCCGGGTAAGGTCGTGTAGACACGACGAATCACGAAATAATTGTTTAATTGTTCAGAAAATACTAGTATTACTCTTTGTTGACCTATTTGGAGATTCACTGTCTGCGCATGAAGAAACAGTAGGCTCTTTCTCTTTGCAAACAGTGAAGGATAGGTAACGCAGCCGTCGTGCCTATCTTCCTCCCCCACTGAATTAATTATTTATTAACGGCCACTGACTAACTGTTTTTGACCCCGAGCTACTGTTCGCGGATTGTTTTCTGGAGATTCTCTGTCTACAAACAGGAAAGAACAGGTTCCCCTTTGCAGATAGTGAAAGGGTAGAGGACGCAGATCTTTTGCGAATCTACTTATTCTTCCCACTGGTCCTCTTTTTGTTCATTTGATATTGGTTCATGAGGTATTCACTGCCTGCAAACAACGTAGAATAGAAATATTCTGTCTAGTCTTTGCACACAGTGATAAGATAGGCAGTGCTGACTTTTTGTCTCTCGTTGTGAGCTGTCATGTCTGTTTTCTCCCCACTGGTCGATAGCTGGTTCAGCCCGGACCGTTTATTAGAGGTGGATCATCTAGCTCCGCTGGAAGGCACCCCTAATAAAGACATGTTCATAAACTATGGATTAGTTACCATAGCCTATAGTAAACTGTGGCACAGGTATACCAAAGAAAGTCAAGAGAAACAGTGGCCACTGATAGGATCCTTCGATCTTGATAAAATAGAAACGTTAGAAATAGCCCTTCGAGATAATAAGACAACGCCTATTATGCTCGACTGCCTCGGTATGTGGCGCAAAGAAGCAATGCAACGAAAGAATAGAGACGAGGACAGAGCAGGTAAAGGAACATATCGACAGGACGACCCCAGAACACAACGTCCCGAAAGTAATCCCCCGACACTACGCACAGGACAGCCAGACTTAGGGCAAAACCAATGTGCTTTTTGTAGATATGCCGGGCACTGGAAAGCCCAATGCCCGACTCTACTGAACGTGAGTAGGAGCAGAGGACCGACAGGAATAACAGGCCGGCAGAAAGGGAAAAGGCGCGAGACAAAGATGAATCAGACTGACTTGAACAGGCCAGATAGAACCACCACGTTCGACTACGCCCGATGGCACAGATTTCGCCAAGCCGATTTCAGCGACATGTTCGAGTCCTCATAGACCCAACAACGATAAGACGGGAAAACCCAGTCTAGCTCTAAATTGACAGACGACAAACCCCGAAGAAACCCGAAAGAATAACGTACACACATGATCAAGCAACCTTACGTTTAGCCAAGTAGGGAAAAGTCTAGGGTATTTCGAGGTAAGGGTTACACAAGTATCCTTCGCCGAGAGGACTAGGGAGATTGCCAATGTCTGAAAACCTACTACCTCCTTTCTTCCGCATCCTTATAGGCATATAACTAAAGCCTGCCCCATTGCTCTAACAAAAAGTATGCGCAGCATATAGAAATAAGATAATTGTGGCCAATAACTGTTTTATGTTTGTCTTGGGTCTTTTTATATAATACTTGTACTGTCTCCCCGTCTGAGTTTGTGTGTACGTGATGCATGAATCTGCGTCATCCCTCTGCCTGTGTTACCGTGTTACTTAAACTTCTGTTAACAGAAGCTTTAGCGTGGAACAACCTGGAAAGAAAGGAATGGGAAAATGAAATCCGTAGGCCACTGATGAACTTGAACTTTTATTTAACATGACGAACAAGAAACAAATAACAGTAAGCTAGAAAACGAAAGTCAGCAGAACATTCGCCCCCCCCATTCTGGAACCTTCCAAAGTAGGGCAGGGTTACGGCTACGCCCAGCCGGCAGCAACCCATATAAGGCGGGTCCTGCTGCCAACAGTCGGCCAGGAAATCGTAACATAGGGTGGAGCCGGAGGAGAGACAAGGGCCAGCGGGACCCAGCCAGGGGATCACCTTGACCACACCGGAGAGTTGTAGGGGGGGGAATGTCTATGTCCTCGACCCCCCTCTCTCTCCCCCAGTCCGGCCACGGTGGCGCGTGGGAGTTTCAGGTAGTCCCGCCACATGTCTCCCCGGTCCGGCCACCAATGGCCAGGGACTGGGGCCAACTGGATCCGGCTGCAGCCGATGAGCCAAGGAACCCGTTCATGGGGCCAGAGCAAGGGGCGTCCGGCCGACATCCACCGGAAGCCCGGCCCAGAGAAGGACGGGACACTTCTTTCTTTTCTCCTCCGTAATGGCCGCAGCAACACGCCAGGCGCCACTTGAATAATGGCTGCGACAACTCTGGGGAGAGGGATGTCTTGTACATACCTCCGCGAAAATTAGTCCAGGTCGGGCTGGGAGGGAGAGGCGACGCGGACGAGCCTCTCCCACCTCCACGGATAGGAGGTTTCCCAGCCCCCGGCCCAGCGCCGAACTCCTCCAGCCAGGCGGTGGTGCCAATACCTGCGTAGCACCGAACATACCATGGCGGCGCCCCAGTACTTGCGCAGCACCGAACATGCAACGGTGCCGATACTTGCGCAGCACCGAACATGCAACGGTGCCGATACGTGCACAGCACCGAACATGCACCGCAGGTGGCCATACTTCCGCAGCACTGGACATGGGTTCATTCCAAAAGGTCTCCTCCACTCTTGCGGACTCGACGAAGGGCCCCCTGGAAGGCGGGTCTCGGCCGCTAGAGTAACTGTGAACAGCAACGTAACTCGGGCGCTTGCCCACCGGAGCACGAGCCCCCACCTCCAACAGCACCCCCACAGCCTTGAAGATTCTACAAAAGCCCCCGGAGCCCTCGGCCCCTGCAGGCTTCCGGTGAGGGACAACTGCCTTGACCGCTAACGAAATAAGCATGACATAGCCACTCCTTCTGTTAGCATGAATTCTCGAACTGCCGAAAAGGACTCTGGTCCAACTGCCGGTTGTAGGAAACATTTTTTTCCTTGATACTACTTCCGGACCAGCCCGGCCCCGCCCAAAATGGCGCCGGTAACAATAGGAACTTACGAACGCCTCGTGGTGTTTTCTTTTGCTAAAAAAAAGACTCGATGTTCCGAGATATGTTATGATCCTTTGTACACTTGACAAAAAAAAAAAAAGGGGGGAGGATTCACTCGACGAACATATAAAAGGACAGCGTGAAAAATGTTTTTCAAATGTACGATTCATTATGATATTATCATGTCTGACATGTAACCTCGCTTATGACACGCTCCCATGGTATACCTATAGGAATTTGATTACACCTAGCCCAACTGTGTCTCCAATTATGAAATGAATGCCCCTTGGTCCCTCAACTATTCGATAGACGTTTTTTAGTTCCCTGCAAATGAATGAATGAACCTTTTAAAACATGTTTTTAATCCTACAAAATAGCCCCCCCCTACTGTACGCACTTTAGCCATTGCCGTATCCGGCCAACCCCGATCACACTGTCCTATCAACATGCTGAACGATTGTGAAAATAAAGGTTTTCGAAACTATGAACGGGTATTGCATGCTTTATTTAAAATGTGGGATCGGCGGGAGAGTTCTTTTCTGTGCACCCTACTCTGCTCTCTCTTTAAGGTTAATAGAAGATGGTTGCCCAGCCCCGGATGGAGGATCGAATCTAAGACACGACACTCTGCCGTCAAATATGCGACTGACTCAGGGACTCGCGCATGGAGAAAGACCTCGATTTCTGGGGTTGGGTAAGACGAAACGGTGTAAAAGATGGAATATAAAGGATGGGTATAGCGAAACGATGTAAATGATAGAATATTATAAAGATACGACACTCAAAGGTACTAGGGAACAGAGTTGACCGAAGAGCTGATAAACCTTAGAACATCACAGCGTTGGAAGAGATTTAAGGACCCCGATAGCTAAGTCCACCTACCAACTAGAAACCTCGCGCTAAGTGCTTCTGATTCTCTAACGTTTTCCTACTCACAGCCTATAAGGACACACTGCCCCCCCCTTGGCTCCAGAAACCACAACCCCAGGGATTCTATCCCGAGGAGATAAGACGAGTATGAGGTAAGTAAAAGACTTTCGTACCCGTGCTTTTGATATGCTCGAATGTTGTCCCCCTCCCCTCCTTCCCCCCCCCTGCAGGCCACATCGGAATCACGACCAAGGTACGGTGAAGATCTGAAGCCTCGCCATGTCTGATACACGAAGCGGACTAACACTGCCTGGTGGCACCTAAACACACCCACAAACTGCTCTTGTACCAGAAGAGCCAATAAATTGTATGACATGATGAAAGCGATCACCCTTGATCCGTGTTGCGTGAATGGACACCTGTCACGTATGTCTGAAACTATGAGATGATGTTTGTGTATGACTGACGCGTTGACTTAACTGGTTAAAGGACCGAGAATGCAAGAAATGCGACACAATGGTGCCCTTTTTACTCGATGCATGTCCCCTGTACCCGGCCTAATGCTCGTCCATCCCAAACTGCATGCTTTCAACATTCTAACACGGACCCGTAATGTCTTATGTTGTATAATGCGCTGAATAGCCTATCTTAATGCACGGCCACTCCCCATGTCGCACGTGTACTATTTAGCCTGTTGTTGCACATCTCTCTCTCTCTCTCTCTCTCTCTCTCTCTCACTCTCTCTCTCTCTCTCTCTCGCTCTTCCGAACGACTAGCACCTAAATTGGCAAACCGCCACCCCTAGTGCACCACCAATTGGCCCCAAATACCACAAGTATTTGCTCGAAATTTATCCTAAATAAAAAACCACCCTGACGCCGTGTCACTACCTCTCCTTTCTGCTAAAAAAAAAAAAAAAAAATTGATGAAACCGAGATTTGGCCATTAGGGAAAGGACAGGTAAGACGACTGAGGTTCCCTAATCTGACCCGAAATAAGGGAACTACATGTCAGCGGCTCCTGTGTTATAAAAAAGATGCCTCAGATAACGCGACCTTCCCCGTCCCGAATTGTCACAATACCCAAACAGTAAAGGTGAGCGAAACATCCTCATGTTCCCGGAACGCCCCCTGTTTCGTAACAGCTGCCCCAGACGAGAGTTATAAAACTGTCCCTCACCCCCGGTTGTAAGAGATGGGTCGATTTACGCCCTTACCACAGTTTTCTATGTCCCTAGTTGTTTTTCATAAAACCCCGGTTTTTTTAATTAAGTAGTCAGGTTGTAAGAGGCCATGTAGAAACTAGAACGATGTTTGCAAAATTAAGATTAGACCGAAGTGAAGAAATCGTTGCAATGAACCCTGTTGAAAGTAAAATGTTTAGCTGAAAGGCAGGATGCATTGATAGAATGAAAAATGTTTAGCCTATATTCATCTCTCAGAAAGATACCTATCAGACCATGGTGATAGCACATTGCGTTTTTTTGATATAAAGCCCAGGAGAACGGTATAGCTTTGTAAGGCTCGTACTAGGAAGGTGGGTCTCCGTCAAAAGAACTGACGTAACTGTAATACAATAAAAGGTACCGGATCTCGTCCCACGACCAACAAACACCAAAGAAATGGTTGTGAAGGAAAGTTATAGTAAATCCAGCAGGCCCATCATCAATCATTTATATGTTATTTGCGAACCCTAATATGACGGACCTTTCCATTTTTGCCGGGAGCTGGGAGAGAAATAGACTTATGTGATTACCTTCCTCTGCCAATTCTCTAAAGACTGTCTTTTCAAACTCATTTAAGGGTACGACTGTCGGAGGAAAGAAGGACCGGATGTGGGAGCACGTGGCCTGACTACAGACTATGGAACATCTGCGACATTGGCCAAGGCGAGACCGCGACAGTAAGGAGCTGCAGGACGAGGCACTGTTTTCGACAAAATAAGAGGAAAGGGCTGACCTGATGCCCCTGCTCGATGTTCAATGTATGCCGAAAAGTCCCCGCTCTCTAAAACTCGGTCATGAGCCCGCCTACCTGAAATTTTCCGTCCCCCTAGTCTGTTCCCGATCTGGCCCTGCTCCATCCCCCTTTTTTTCCGACCTACCCTAAAGGACTGCTCACACGCACATTTCTTCCATCTGAACCTTTTTGACAATCAACTCAAAGGACACAGGGCGAAAAAGACCTTTTTGACCAGAAACGCGAGGAAAAGGTCGTGCCCTGCAACGCGGGACCTAGAACAGAGCTGGACCCTTAGCTCCACCGCCGGTGCTCCACAGTGCCAACAAAAGACGACAAAGAATGCTGAGAACTCATTTAACTTCGAACATTGACACCCTCAATCATCGTTTTTGCTACGTCTCATTTCTCTCCCAGCCACCATTGTATTAATTATGCCCCAACCAAACATGAACAGAACTCACATATGTAATGACCTATCAATTTACATTCAAAACGACTATAAGTAGCTATGAAATGTACTCAATGCTCTCACTACAGAATCATTTTTGTCTGTTATTGCATTACTATGACTTTCCTGAAAACGAGTTTTATCGATAGACCCGCCTCCTAAGATGAAAGATTTTAAAATGTAATGTTTATAACTCCTTTACCTGGGTACCTACTTCTTTTCCTATGATCACCACAGTCGACATGAATTGGAAATAGGCCAGCAAGATGTCTTGGATATGTTAAAGGGAGGACTGTGGAAAATTAGTACGGTCTGGTAAACATTATCTGCGCCATCTTGCCTTTTTTCCTGATGCCACACTTTTTGTCGTGCGCACCCGCCATTTTAGGTGCCTCGATCAGAACAACCCTTTTTGCATGCCACTGGCCCCCGGCATAGCCCTCCTCCCTCACAAAGCCCGCACTCTGACAACCCCCGCTCGCACATGCCTTGGGTCATAAACCCCTCTTCAGCGCAGCTCTGCCTCAGAACCTCATCCTGTCCCCAGCGCGACACCTCCCTTCCTTCTTTTTATGGTCCCAGGCCCTTTTTGATACAAAACCCCTTTTCCTGTGTGCCCGTTTGTCTTCCTCGTTCCCAGGCCGACACCTAGCTCTGCCGATACTGTTCCTTGCCCCTCCCCGTACAGTAGAAAGCTTCCCTCATCAAAGGACCCCCGAGTTGATCAAAGCCCTCACCCTATGAGATCCGACCAAACCCCCACATTCCATGAATCGGCGGAATGTCCAGCTGCGCGGTAATCATCACCTGTTGTGACCGGGGTGAGGACTTCAACTGTAAATGTGTGTGGGAACGGGTATGAAGGGGAGATTCGGAGGATATCCCTCCGTACATCAAAGCATTGCCAAGGATGTGTTGTATGTAATAAAGCAATAAACCTGTGTATAAGAGGCCAGGCCTCAGAGATGCGGTTAGAGCACCTCAGAACGATACCTGCTGTTTGAACTGATGTGTTCTCCTCCGGAGAGAATAAACCTTGTTTCCTGCCTTTCCGTCTCCAGCGCCTGCCTCTTCATTGATTAATAATTCGTGGGTTAAAGAGGCGATACCGCCGGGCAAATATCGATTGTCCCTTGACCTTAGATTTAACACCCCGAACGGAAGAAAAACCGTAGTTATAGTCGACGGTTACTCCAAGAATCCTCTGGTTGAAATAGTTGACTCCACAGCCTTCAATAACGTAGCACTGGTGCTGGAAAGGGCATTCACACTCTTTGGCCTACCTGAAGAAATTTAGACGGACAATGGATTGTTTTTCCAAGGATCTAAATTCCAAGACCTGCTAAAATGCCTGGGGATCTGACACCGCTGAATCACAATCCAATGGCCGCAAGTAAATAGATAGGCAGAGTGGTGCATAGGGACGCTGAACAAGACTCTCTGAATCACTTTTGTAGAAGGAACCAACCCCAAAGCCAGGCTCCCGAAGTTCTTGAGGGAATATAGAGGGACACCACATTGCACCACTCAATGCTCTCCATGGTCCCTAATACTCAACGACCATCGATGAGACACTATCCTTGTCCATCCCAAATGGTCTCCGCCACCGTATGACCCAGTGAGCACTCAAGCCCATTGCACTCAGACCAACATACGTACAAGCCTCAGATGAGCCACTTCCCGGGTAATCTCACCAGGTGACAAGGTACTGCTCAGAGACTGCCGACCAGGATGGAAGTTCCAGACACCCTTTGAGTCAGGTGTGTGGACTGTCACCCAAACGAATGGGACTATGATCACCGCCAGCAAAGGTAATGAACTGGGCACCAGGAATATATCATGGTTACAGAGGGAAGTTTCCCCCAGCCCATTTAAACCAGATGAAAGGGAAAATGATACACTGTAGGAGAACCAGCAAGAGCCAGAAAGCCAAGCAGAAGAAGACACTACCTCCAGTAACAAGACGCCCGGCCATGTCAGTGCCAAAGCTAATGCTTATGTTGACTCCTGAAGCAACCACGCAACTGAAGATGCAAGGGGACACTCCCACTGCCACCGGTATCCCCTCAGGCCCAATCCACCACCAAGTCAGAGGTTCAGAGACTTTGGGGCATATTTACAAGTGGATATAGCCACCAAAAGTCGTTCTGGTGGTGATATCCCCTTCTCCTTATTTACAAAACGGCATTAAGCCATTTAACGTAGCTTAACGATGCCTTGTAAATAAGACCCCTTTTCAATCTTCACTTAGCGCAAAAGGAGCGTGCAATAGGTGTTGCAGTGGGCAACACCTATTGCTTTTTGTTGTTGCCTCATGTTTACAAGGATGGGGCAGCTCCAAAAACTAGAACCTGGTAAAACCTAGTTTTAGGATTTTGCTCTTCTTATGCAAGCTGCATTCTCCAATTTTGGAGTAACACTGCACTCCAACATTTTATTGTAAATATCCCCCTATGTATGCTAAGCTCAGTGACAAGTTAGGAAGGGGTGTAATGGCCACCTTGCTCCTCCCCTACGGGGGTGGTCTGTCCCAAAAAGCACACCCTCTGGCCAGGCATGGCCAGAGGTTATATAATAAACACCACTTCTTCCGGTCCACCAAGCAAGCACAGTGTGCGTGTGTCTTCTTGGCTCGCTGATGCACATTGGCTCTCCTGCGCTCTAATGCTGCAGGACCCACAACACTTTGCATGGAATCACAACATTCTGCGTGGTGACATCCTAGAGAGAATACCACTCAAGAGTTAGTCAGGATTGGACTGGTTGCCTCCAGTGCACATTGGGATGTCCCTCACTGGTCCTCACTGGTCCTATTCCACTGAGATCTCCACTCACTTAGATTTCCACTAAACCCTGAGTGGAGATCTCAGCTCAGATGGTGTTCACCAATTCCGGGTGAAAGTCTCAGACCAATTGTAGGATGTAGGAGTCTCTGTACTCTTAGACAAGAAGGGTGGTGATTATTACAACTGAAATTATGACTGTGACATTATTAATGGCAACTTTACAACTGTATTACTGACCTAGGCCTATATTTGAAGAGCTCTGCAGCAAAGACAGAGATCTCCGCTGCCACCATGGAAAACTCTGAATGGAAACTGCTGAGAACATCATTTTACTGACCCCAGTCAGACACAGCTGATTCATGTTACACAAAAATCAGCCCACACAGAAGGCTCTCCCATCTTCTCCTTGGACTTGTGACACTGAGGATGACGTACTACAGCCTGAGCATCTAGAAAGCAGCCAATCCCACTCAAGAGGAGGGGCAACTTCACTGAGGAGGAGGCAGGCCTTGTAGTTACCTGTGTTGTAGATCCTTACAAAAAGAACATGCTCTACCACTATATTCACTCAATGGAGTGGAGAAGGAGGCCATAGGGCCTTCTCTCCTCTCCCTTCCTCTCCACAGACAGGCCTCCATCGCACACTTCTCCCTCACACACCACATTATTTAAGTTTATAATGATTAGAAATGTCTTAGTCCAGCCTTTTTTATTACAGCCCTAATTTTAATACACCCTCTACTGTGGCAGGGTGATATCAGGGCACCTGTCTGAATTCATCCTGGTCAGACACTATATGCCATACACATATGTAGTAATACTACTACCACACTTATTGTATTTCCTTGTTTTTCATGCCTCAACACTGGTATTAATCCATGTTTTATATAACTTTGAATATAATTGCATAGTTAATCCATAGACATCTATTGAGCTCATTCAAATTATGACATATTCATTTAGTTTAATTTAATGTAATTTACTTATCAGGTCTTATGTTCTCAGCGTACCTACCAACTGCAGTCACTTTGTCTTCTTTTACATTTAGTGAGCTGAAATGTGGACCGAGCACAAGCAACAAACAGATGGAAGAGAAAGGATTATCTTTAACAATATCATTTTCAATATGCATAACCATTTTTCATTATTATAACCCACTGTTCTGTGTATTAATTGTGAAACTGAAAGCATGAACTTATACGGCTAACGTTGATTTTCTAATGTCGCTAAATACATCCTTCCGTTGTTCAGATTTATTGGCAAGTATATGCATATTTCTCTTGTCATCTTTTCTTGCAACCAATGTCACCACTGCTTACATTTGATGAAAGTTATTTTACATCTCATACTACCTTGGATTTGTTCACATCATGTCAGTATATGCTTGCTGATACCAACTTCATGCCACCAACTTTGATCCAGCAGATCTCTATATTCTTCTTTATTCCATGTAGATGGACCACATTTTAACATACACTGATACTATTTGTGAGCACAAATATAATGTTTCTGTATATTTTAATCTCCGTCCATTGCTTCAGTGATCCAATATCTCATGTCATCACTATGTACTATCCATCAGGCAAAGGAGAACATCCTGGCAGCAGCAAATCGGCCCTCTGCTGTTCCTTCATCAGGTAAGTCTATGGCATCATTTAATTAATTACTATCAAAAATAATTTTAAACTTATTTTTCCCCTATGTTATTTCAACAAAATGTCTATTGACTGATCAATTTCTCTGTCTTGATACAAAATGTAATATATATACAGAACACATTTCTCCCTTTAGAACATAAGGTTAAAAAGTCACTCTAATTTCAGTCACACTAATGAAAACTTTTTTTTATTTTAAATCTTTAGTTACCAGCTGCTGATTCAAGGGACACATATCCACCACAGACTTTCAAGGCCCAGGTTCAGTAACTGACAAATGGTAGGCCTCTTTATAAAGGAAGCATCCATAGCAAGAATGTAAGAAATTGGGTTATTAGTTGATAAGTGGAGTGGTGTGGCTCACTGGTTAGAGGCGGCAGACCCGGAAGCAGAGAACGGCCCTGGACCAGGGTTCAATTCCCGACGCGGCAGGGTCGTGGACCAGGGTCAGCGGACTCTATAATTCTCGCCTCGGTGCCTACTCTGACCAGGGATCACACTCGGCAACTCTGGGCATTAGCTTGCCTCATCTCTACAACGGCCCCCCATATTCGCCGGGGATGCCTGGTTTCACCTTGGAGATACCCAGTAAGGACCATCTCACAGGGATAGCCAGGACGTGTTCCCCAGCAGTCTACAGCGCCAGGACGCCTCAGGGCAGCAGTGCGCTTTACAAGACACATACATTACATTACATTACAAGCTCGTCTCAAACAATGAACACAATCCTTGTCAGGGTGAACCACAAAAGTTACTAAATACATCTGTGATTAACCCTTTTGATAACTTGGCACAAACAGTCAGGCTTAACCTAGAGGCAATGTGTAAAGTATTCATGCAGTACCCAAACAGTAATAAGGTAAAAATACAACACAAAAAAATCACATACCAATTTAGAAGAATAAAGAATATTTCAATCTGTAAAATGATAGTAAAATGCCAAAATACCAGTCAGAAGAACAGAGATATACGGTTTGGTGAAAATAGAGTGCAAAAGCACAAAGCACCACTCACAGTTATCTGGTTGCACTGGACAGAGCAGAAGTTACAAGTTCAAATCCACCACAATGGAGCACCATTCAAGTCAAGTACATGTATAACGAGCATGGCTATCCCAGTAGGGTTTCCTAGTGCTAGCGGGTAAAGACCAGAGAGAGTTGCTAGGCTTTGAAAAGCCACACCTTAAGCATCTTCAGCAACAGCGCAAAGAAATTGCACAAAGGTAACTTAAGTGCCAAGGCATGCCATAATTTTGTTCCCAAAAAAGCAAAAGACCCACCTTACTGCCTTGCTAATTTAGTTTTTTGTAATGGCTGTTAGATTAGCCCAGGTTGGATACAGGGACAAGGTTCATCCCGCTGAAGATTTATGTTGTCAAGTCCACACGAATAGCTGCTGTTCATGTTGGTGAGGGCCGCAAGGAGGTGGTTGTAAGCGCCAGGTGTGGCATTGCGGATGGTCACTGCTATACCAGGAAGTGCCAGTCTTTGCTGGAGTTTCACATTTGCGGTCAACACCTACTGGAACTTCGTATTGGCCCTCATCGTAGATGGTTGATTTTCGGCACAAAGAAGTTGCTTTGCAGTTGCAAGGAGCCCAAAACTTATGTATCTTCAACTTTCCTTCAGGAGAAGTACACTCTGATGCAAACCAAGAGTCCAAATCTTGGGGTACACCTATTGGGGACCAGGACTCACTCCAGCAGAGGCCAGCAGCAGGATGCAGGTGGGTCCCGGTAGGTCCAGTTGGTGCTGGTCAGCTGGACAGTGGCAGGCAAGCCTCTGGAAGCTTGTTGTGTCCCTGTTGCCCAAACAGGAGGTCTGCTATCTGACCCTTGGAGTCACTTTTAGAGATCCTGGATTCAAGGCACAAAGGTCCAGTTTTCCTTCTTCAGACATCAGGACAATCCTTCTTATGAATCTCCCATAGGTCCTGGAGTGTTCCGATAAGAGATCCGGAAGGTGCCACTTTTATACCTGGTGCCAGCCTTTGTGTGGGGAAAATTCTCTGGCCTACACCAAAGCTGATTCTGGTCAGTTCGTCCCCTTCCCCTGGTTCTGACCCACACAGTTTAGGGTGACAAAGGCAAGGGCAGGTCTGGTTTCAGGCTCCTTTGTGTGTGCTGCAGGCAGGGTCCTTTGAGTGTAATCAGGGCGGGCACAGCTCCTCCCCAGCCATCCTGTCAGGGAGGCCCTCTTTCTCCACATCTAGGCCTCTTTTGCCTCTATGTCTGGAAGCAATACACAAAACACCACAGGAGAACTATTTCCATCTTGTTGTAAGAGAGAGATAACTTTACAACAGCAGTGGCTGCTCCATTGGAGCAGAGGAGCACCGCCCCCAGCAAATAAAATGATCATATAACGGGTTTTAAACCTGTTTAACTGTTGTTTTATTTAAATCCCCTGAACCTGCCCCCAGGAATCTGATGAGTCTTGGGGGCGGGTCCAGGGGATGACGGCTAGTGGGGGAGTGGTGGGTACTCCCTTCCCTGCACAAGAGGTGTTTGGTTGACTGTCTCAGGACGGCCCAATACCTCATGCGCAGTGAAGCTCTCCCAGCCCCAGCTGAGTTGCTGGGGCTGGAGAGAGCAGGCACAGACTCTCAGTCTGCCTGGGAGCACAAGTTGCAGGCACTCAGGCCAATCCTGATGCTGCTTTCCTGAAGCATCAGGATTGGCCCCAGTGAATTTTGGGAGCCCGTGCCCAGAACCAGGAGCAGCACAATCCGGCGGGAGATGGTAGCAGCGGTGTGAAGGTAGGTTTTACCTCCCTCTCCCTACCTCGGCCCGCCCCGCCTCATTGGCAGGGGACAGCCCGCCTCTGCCTTACAACAGAGAAAAACAACATTAGGAGTTTTTGAGAAATTGGGTTGTTAGTTGACTGGGGTGTGAACCCTATTCAAGCAACAGCCACAATTCCTTGCAGGGTGATGAACCACAAAAAGTCACTAAATTAACCTATACTTGACCCCGGGTACCTTGGCTCAAACAGCAGTCAGGCTTAACTTAAGCCATGTGTAAAATATTTATGCAGCACACAAACAGTAACAAGGTGAAGAAACAACTCAAGAAATACCTGCGTTGCATGTGGCGAATCATGGTATCATTACCAAAAGAATACTTTTTTTGCAGGGTTCCCCCTGGAAAGTTCAGAGCCACAGATCAGACAAGTCACTTTTGCCGCATTGACTTCCTTTTGGCCTCTGGGGAATTTAAAAAACTCCCACACAATGAGCTCCTTTGGTTTATAGGGGGGATGATCTTCAGGCAGGAACTGCCTCTCCTCCTCCTCCTCCTCTTCTTCTTGACCACCAATGTGGTGTTGTGGTGGTCCTTGTGGTGGTGGTGGTGGTGCAGATGCTCCTGCTGCTGCTGCTACTGTAGTCATTTCTCAATGAATAGATACAGGTCTTCCTCACTCAAAGACCAAAGTGAGAATGAGGAAAAAAGGTGGGGGCTTTCATCATTTGGAAAACAAAACTGTTCTGAACCAATGAAAAGTGTTATTTTCAGGTCACATGACCCGGGCTTTCATCATTTGGAAACCAAAAGTGTTCTGAACCAATGAAAAAGTGTTATTTTCAGGTCACATGACACGACGCGCTTACGCTACGCACCCCGGGGCGTGCCCGTTGGCGCTTACGTTGCGCGATCGTATGCGCTCGGGCGCTTCCGGGTGCGCTTACGCCATGCGTCACGATGATGTTTTCGTTCGCGGCAATAGCGCTAGTGGGACGCTCACCGGTACGCGCACCGGGGCGCGCCACAACACTGCAATGCATTTTAATAAAATATTTGACACCAAAACAGCCAAAATCCAATTAGTAGAACTGGAGTTAGGAATTTTTTACGTTTTTAGTAAAAACTAGTACCTAAAAGATCAAAGTGCCAACCAAGGACAACTAGTCATGCAAGACCAGTACAAAGTCGAAAAATATGTCCGATCGTGATGGTGTGCAGTTCTGGTACATGAAGTGAATTGGATCTGGTCAGCGCTTACCTTTAGACTTAAAAGAAATTCTGAGAAAAAGTGTCTGAGAAGGTAACTTTCAGTGGGGCAAGGCCGCAGGAGGTTCCGAGGAGGGAGCTTCATCATCAGATGGGATTGGGTTGAAGCCACAAGGAAGATTGCTGCGTTCAGACTTAAAAGACGAAACAAAAGTAGAACATTCCCAGCGGAACGAGTCAGAGGGCTGTAGACAAAGATAGGCCCACGAGGCTGAATGCCCCTTTGGCAAAAGACCACTGAAAAGGTTTTGCTCCTGCAGTGAAGAACGTAGTGGGAGAAGTCAATCCGAATAGTGATGCACCTCAGGTTGATAGGTGAGCAGGTTGGTCCTGGTCTCAGCCTAGTTCATAGAGCATTTTTTGGCCAAAATTATTCTAAGGTTTGGGATTTGGCCTTCTGAGCACATTTAGCAACATAACAAATGGTCCAGGACTGGTGAGACACCTCTCGGGGATTCAAGACTCATTCAGGTGTGGGTTCCAGATGGTGGGAGGCTTTTGTGACCCTGTGGCTCTGAACAGGAGGCCAGCCAACTAGCCCTTGAAGTGACTCTGGTAGTCCTGGATTCAGGTGAAGATGCAGATCTCAACAGCAGGACTGGCCCCTGAGGGTTCAAGGCAGGCTCCAGGGAGCAAAGCAGTCCTTCCAAGTCTGGTAAAGCAGTCTTGCAGAGTGCACAGAAGGTCACAGAAGAAATCGGACCTCGGAGAGTCCTTATGCAGGTCCAGAAGGGAACTGAAGAGTGGTTTTGAAGGTCCTATTTTTATTTCCTGGTGCCCTTTTTCTGGAAGGTGGGAGAATCTTCTAGAAAGCTTCTTTGAAGTGTCTGGAATGTCTTGCCTCCCCTGCCCTGGCTCCAAGCTGACTGTAGTAACAATAGGTAGGAGTTAGCTCCTTTGTGTGAAGGCAGAGCACATCCTATTCAGTTCCGAGTGGAGCTGTGCTCAGCTCCTCCCTCCAGCCTGCCAGCAGATGGTGCATTGAGGCACATTTAATTCCTCTATTGTGTGATGGTTTGGGAGGAATTCACAAAGTCTGACTTTCAGCTACACCCAGCCATGTGACCCAAGACAGGCTGCAGGCGCAAATGCGCTAAGGGCAGAAAAACTTCAACTTTCTAAAAGTGGCATTTTCAAAATTGTAATGAAAAATCTGACTTTACTATTAAAGAAACTTTATCTTTACAATTCCATAGATACCCAACATGATATAGCTACCTTCTTCGAATTGGAAATTACAGTATATTACATGTAAAATGGAAGACCCAATGTTATCCTACGGGAGGGATAGGCCTCGCAGTAGTGAAAAACAAATTTAGGAGTTTTTCACTACCAGGACATGTAAAACTCAAAATAGCATACCCAACCTTTTATTTACACAGCGCCATGACCTATGGACTAGCTGGGCCCTACCATAGGTGTGACTTATATGTAATAAAAGGGGGGAGAAGGGCTTGGCAAGGGTATTTAAATGCCAGGTCAACATGGCAGTTTAAAACTATTTTCAGGCTGCAATGGCAAGCCTGGGACATGTTTTAAGGTGCTACTTAAGTTGGTGGCACAAAATGTGCTGCAGAACTACTGGGAGCATTTAACCAGGCTCTGGTTATATTGTATACCACTCTACAAGAGATTTATGTCAAGGTAAGATCTAGGGATGGGGAGCGAGGAGAAGATGGCGGCCGGCTAGACTGACCGGGCAGGAGCTCCGTGGTCACCAGGCAGAGAAAATTAGAAATTCACAGTAAAAATGTGCCAGAAAAATGCCCAATCGCTCTACATAAGCACCACGAGGATATGCTGCCAACAGGAGTACTTACTGTCAAAGTGGAGACCAATTTTAAACTTACCGCATTGAGAGAGTCCGGCAGGGGAGGGGAGTTAGTTGTCTGCAGAGCGCTCCGCGCGTTTGCTGGTTTGTGGGCGGAAGCCTCGGCAGCACAGCGGAACTATCGAAGGGCGGTCGCCAGAGTCTGCTTCTCCTTCCGGGGCAGCTTGAGCAGAGTGATTGCAGCTCAAGCCAAACCTTCCTTCCTTCCAGAGCTGAATGACAGCAGGACGCTGCAAAAAGGATCCCGGGCAGCGCACTCAGCTGCGCACTCTGCATGCCTTGTACCGCTGGAAAACAAAGACCACAACAAAGAGCCTGAAGCAATCCGCATGATTAGGGTAAGCGGGTCGGGCGGTTCTGCGGGGGGTAATATTTCCAAGAGAACGGCGCAGACACAGAGGGGAGGGGAGTCCGGTACTGCCACATCTGGAGAAGAGTGGGGGGAGATCTCGAGTACCTCCTGCTCCCCCGAGGTAGTGACAACGGCAGGCAGGGAGCAAGGCAAATGCACAAGCTACTGCCTAAGAAATAGACAGTTCCTTGAAAGCACCCAGTCTGTTGCGCCTAAACAAAATATCGCCCCCCAAAGCACAAAAAGGAAAGCTAAAAAGCAGGCTACGACCACAGCACCTGCCCCAGAGCCAAAAGAAAGCAGGCAGGCAAACTAGAAGGGAGGAGCTGGGGGGGTTTTCAGGTCCTAAAGTCAGGGTCACCCCTTCCCTGAGATCATTCTTCAAGGTCCAAGTACAAGAACAATTGGCTAAACCGCAACATTCTAGGAAACACCCGCCCAAGGTTTACGAGGATAATGCCAGTAAGAGTAAGGGGATCAGGGAAAGTATGGAGGGGGGTACAGAGTCAGAGCCACTACTGATACCTACAATAGCAGATAACATAGTAGAACAGCCCGCAAACACCAGCATAGCTGCAAGTACGGTTAGTCCAGGTAGAGTTGTACGCACCGAGCAGCAATCAAAACCCCTCGAGCCCCCCCAGAACTCTACAGATCAGATTCTAGAGAGAATGCTAAAAGAAATGAGGGCAAATTTTGCTGTCTTTGAGGTAAAACAATCAAAGATTCAAGAGGCTTGCGAAATGCTGGACACTAAGTTAAATGCATTGGGGAGAGAGTAACAGTAGTAGAGGCAGCAGTAGAGGTCCTGAGCAAAAAAGCGGAGTCAAACCATAAGGAGATCAGGGCTCTGAAATCGAAGGAAAGAAGCATTAATGAAAAGTTAGAATCCTTAGAAAATCAGGCACAGAGGAATAACTTAAGAATTTGGAATGTGCTAGAGGGGCGGGAAGGTGATGACATTAAAAGGTACATATTATTACTCCTTGAAGAGAACTTGCCCTGGGCAAAGGCAGCAGTTTTAGCTCAGAATATACAGAGGTACACCAAGACCCCTTCGGTAAAAACAAGATGAGGAAGAACCCAAGGAGCATCCTGATAAATTTTAAGACCTTCACCCTCAAGGAAAAGATTTTGAGTGAGGCCCTAAAAAAGGGCTCTTATAACAAAGACGAATGGTCATTCAGAATCTGATCGGACAGTTCTAAGGCAACCCAAGCCAGACAATGGGTACTCAGATACCAGATGCAGGAACTAAGATCTCTTGGGGCCACAGTTCAAATGAAGTTCCCAGCAGCCCTAAGGATTATGTGGAGGAATAAAATGCATAACATCAGTGAGTTAAAGGAGGTTGAGCATTTCCTGGAACAAATGTGAGATCAAATGTGAGGACAACAATAGAAAATAAATCTGAAATACCAAATGGAGAGCAGGGAGCTCAAAGAGGGCTATCAATACTGCCCAAAGAAGAGATAAGGGAGGCTTCTCCAGGGAGGAATGTTTCAGTAAAAACAAAAATGCAAACACATGGGTGGGGAGAAAACGGGGAAAAAAAGTCCTCACGAAATAGGTTGAAGGAGAATGGGACCGGTAAATCAGTAGGAAGACCCCAGGGAAAAAAGAAACAAAATAATGAAGAAAGACCCGGCAGTAGTTAACATACTCTCATGGGAAATCAACTGCCTCAGAACTAAAAGCAGGCGAAGGAGAATACTCAAATATTTGAAAACGATAGACAGTGAAATTATAATATTACAGGCAACCCATCTCTTGAAAAACGAATGGGAGGAAATATTAAAGACTTTGAGCTGGGTGGACTCATATGTCTGTACAAATCAGGACCATTGTATTTAAAGGAGTAGCCATATTATTTAAAAAAAAAAACTCAAAGCAAGACTAGAGTCTGTGGAAGTTGACAGGAAAGGGAGATGGGTGGTAACCAGAGTAAGAATATCCAACAAACAGTAAACCATTGTTGGTTACTATGGGCCTAATACAGATGACCCAGACCCTCTACAAAAACTGTATACTCAATTAATAACGGCGGCCTCCACGATAACCATAGGGGAGATTTCAATACAATCCTAGATCCCAAGGTGGATCGTCTCCCCCCGAGGAGAGAGGTAAACCTGTTAAAAATGAGGGAATGGTTGGGGATCTATATAAAAGATCTGGGTTTGGCTGACATTTTTAAAGAGAAAGGAGACAAAGGGCAAGGCTTTACATTCCAAAATAAAAAATTAGGACTGCTGTCCAGAATAGATTACTTTTTGGTGGATAGAAGCTTAGTAGACAGCACACAGAAGGTGAAACACTTGCCCGCTCATCTATCTGATCATTCAGCTGTATTATTAAAAATTCAAATGAAATATAACACCACTCCGCCAAGATGGACAGCTGATCGCACAATTCTAGCAGACCCACAAAATATTGAAGCACTTATAAGTGAAACAGAACTCTATTTCCAAGCTAACAAAAATAGCACTTCTATACAAGTTACCTGGGATGCCTATAAGGCAGTAATCAGAGGAAAGTTGTTGAGCATAGCAGCGCAGCATATAAATTAAAAAAAATGAAACAAGAGATTTGCCAACTTGAAGGTACTATAAAAACACTGGACATACAATTAGCAGCAGAAACTGTAACATCAAAAAAGGAAAAAATGGAGGTTGACAGGTCAACAAAAAAGGAAGCTCCCGCAGAAACTTTGGAGAACATTGTGAGAGAGAGGTGAGAGGCCCGCAAACTTTCCCATTATGAATATGGAGAAGGGTGCAGCAAGATGCTGGCATGGAAAACGACAACTGACCCAACCAGAAATAAGATAGCAGATATCCAGCTCAAGAATTCTGCAGAAATAAGCTCTGAAGACTCTGTGATTATGCAGGAATTTGTTATATTCTTTGAAGACTTATTTACCGAAGATGTTAGACAAACAAATGAACAACTCCAGGACTACTTAGATGGGCTAGATCTCCCAATATTAACACAAGAGGAAAAAGAAGACATAAATGCCAAAATTACAAATAAAGATGTTGAAGACGTTATTAGGGGTTTAAAGAGAGGAAAGGCAGCACGCCCGGATGCTCTACCTAACAAATTCTTTATTAATCTAAGAGAAGCCCTGGTCCCCCCTCACAGATTTGCTAAACAACATCTTTGAGGAGAAAGGAGAATTTCCAGATTCCTGGAATGACGCAGTAATCAACATTTTACTAAAACCAGGGAAGAATCCGTGTAAATGCGAGTTGTACGGGCCTATATCCCTACTGAACTGCGACTAAAAGATATTCACGCAGATCATGGCAAAGAGACTAGGGAAAGTAGCTGGAGCCCTAATTAACGCTGACCAGAAGGGGTTCGCGAAAGGGAGACAGATTCAAGATTTGACCCATGAATTAATTGGAGCAATAGACTTAGCCACACAAGAAAAGATGCCCCTTTCCATAATCACTTTTGATGCACCCATGGCATTCGATAGAGTGAACTGGTCATTTTTGAACAGTGTCTTGGATAAATATAATATGGGGGAAAGTTTCCAAGGAATGGTTAAGAGACTATACAGAGATCCAAGGGCCAAGATACTAATCAATGGGACCCTCACAGAAAACATAAAGATCAAGAGAGGCTCGAGACAGGGCTGCCCCCTGTCTCCTCTACTTTTTAATCTATACATCGAACCCCTTGCACAAAATCTTAAAAATTATCTGGGCATATCCCCCTTCTCCTATCAAGGGTGGGAGAAAAAAGTCGCTCCATATGCAGACGACTTAATGATCTTTACGAGTGACTTTGCGGGTCTTTTACTACCATAGAAGAAACCTTGAAAAATTTTGCAAGGGTATCGGGATATCAGACTAATCAGGCAAAAACAGAAATTATGGAATGCCACACCCATAGCAATAACCGTCTTGTTAAGGAAAGGATAAGGTATCTGGGCAGAGAGTTAGTCAGAGACCTGGATAAAGTAGCCCAGATAAATTGTAATAAAAATATTTGGTGAGGTCAGGAAACTACTTAAAGTATGGGGGGTCTTCCACTGACCTTTCTGGGGAGATTGAATATAATTAAAATGTCAATTCTACCCAGATTTACCTACATTTTTAACTCAATTCCATTAGAATTTAAGAGGGCATCAATAAAGAAACTTCATGGGGAGCTAAATCGTTTTATTTGGTCATCAAAGAGGACTAGAATAGCATGGAAAAAAATAAGAATGAAGAAAGAACAAGGTGGGATAGCTAGCCCAGACTTACTAGAATACTAAAGAGCCTTTCAATTTAAGTATATGAGGGTTCTATTGAAAGGCTATGAGTACTATCCTGCCTACTTACAAGTAATGACCTGAAGTGAAGGACACTTTCTATACAAATTTGGCCATCGAAATTTTTTAAAAAGGTGAAACTGAAGGTCCTCAAGTCAGCAGCAAAGCTATGGTACCACATAAGAAGTACTTTGAAGATATCATATTATAGCAAATTCGTCCCCATATGGGACTCACCAGGCACCCCGGACTGTCTCAAAGACAGGCTTGCTGTCCCATTGAAAACATCTGGAGTACTCAAATGGGGCCAACTGATGATCAAGAACAACATCATTGAATGGGACCAATTGGCAATAATAATAACTACCTCCCTATCAAAATTCTAATTTTATCAACTTAATAGTTGGGCAAAAACTTTAACAGAAAACAAAAAAGGCAATACTTTATTGGAGATGGAGCTGCAGGACAATGCGCCTTTAAAAAAAGAAATTTCTCGATGGTACTGGGCCCTTATATTCGCGGGTGAGGAGGACTTCTCAATTCCTGAAGTGACCTGGGGGAAAGATCTGCCGACGCTGGACGCACATAAAACATGGCGAGTATCTATGAAAAAATGTTGGTCTATTGTAAAATCGGCTGCTTTAAGGAGAAACAATTTGTTTACCACTCAGAGAGTCTATTGGACTCCGAAGAGGCTGTCAAAGTTCAGCGGGGCAAAAACGAAGAACTGCCCAAAATGTCGTAAGGAGAAAGCAGACGACCTGCATATGTTTCAGCAGTGCCCCCATCTCGATAAATTCCGGCATGAAGTGGGTAAGACCCTCGGCACCTTACTTGAAAGACCATTTGATGTAAGTATTGACCTTGTTATATTTGGGGTGGACCAGTCAGAGTACTTAGTTAAGCTCACTAAGAAACAAGAGAATCTACTCTTCTTGTTAATCTTACTGGCAAGAAGGGAAATATGCATCAAATGGGTAAGTCATGTACCCCCCACACACTGGGAACGGTTGTCTTCAATCCATAGAATAAACAAATTGGACAGGAGGGGGAAACCAAGTAAAAAATACAACTTCTGGGAAATTTGGGAACAGTCCAACCAATCTAGTTGGTAAATGTACTCTACCTGAAAGCATGCTCCGTGTTGTTCAAAGTCCAATGATTATGCAATGGCAATAAATAAACTGGCCTGTTTGAGTAGCCAGAATGGCTAGCTCCCCTCCTCCGGAAACATTTATTGGAATTGATAATGGAAATAAAGGGACCCCTACCAAAAAACAAAGGGAGACACCTCCTTCAGGCCACGAAATTATGGGTAGTGAAGGGTCGGAAAGAGAGAGATGGAGTCCCCGACAACTCCTTACACATACTATTGCAGAATGAGGACAAAAAAAATCGATTTATATGTAAATTAGATATGCCAATCAGGTTTAGCCAATCAAACCATGTTTAGGGAAGTGAGCACAAGCACATTAGCGCTGGTTAGAAGTGGTAAAGTGCACAGAGTCCTATGGCCAACAAAATTGAATTTCAGCAACAAAAATGGAGGTAAGTAGGTAATACGTTTTGTGGGAAGACCTCAAAAGGCTGACAGGTCCAACAGAGTTTGCCACTGTCAAAACATGTAAAACTTAAACTCGCATGTCATACTTTTTAATTATCATGCACTCTTCCCCGTGAGCCTTCTGGCTCTATCTGAGGGGTGACTTATAAGTATTAAAAAAGGAATTTTTAGGTATGCAAAAGGTTTATTTTGCAAAATGACAGTTTGAAACTGCACTACCGACTGCAGTAGCAGGTCTGAGGCACGTTTATATTTTAAATGCTACTTTAGTTTGCGGCACAATGAGTGTGGCAGTCCACTAGTAGCATTTAATTTACAGGCCTTGGGTACATGTAGTACCATATACTAGGGACTTACAAGTACATTGAATGTACCAAGTACAGGTAGGCCAATTTTACTAGGTTTTCAAGGGACACAAGCACTTTACCACTGGTTAGCAGGGGAAAAGTGCACAGGGTCCTAAAATCCAACACTAACGTGTTCAGTAGAGGCAAGCAGAGGGATGCAAAAATCGGGGATGACCTTGCAGAAAGGGTCAGGTCCAAACAAGAGCAGTTAAGATTCTACATTACAGAATATTATTGGTAAATAATAACCACTAACCACCCAAACTTAACATCGAAATGTATTTTTTATATATGATAAAATGTAATCTTTTGACCAAAACTTGTGTACAATCTACCTTTGTAGAAAAATACAAAATCTATAATGCGTAAGTTAATATTTATATTGCCCTCTTCTTTTAGCTGCTCTGGATGAACAGCCTGATGATGATGATGATGATGAGGATGATGACTTACTAATGAGAAGTACTGTGCAGTCTCAGGAGAAAATCCTATACCTCTTCCAAAATGCTATATCTGTAACCACTGTGGCTCAAAAAGAAGAGGAGGAAGAGATTGGTGATCCGATTCGGAGCAACCAGCAGTTTCTCCTTTAGACAACTGCTATGGATTGCAATGGCTACTAATGCACGGATGCTTACACTTGCTATCATGGAATCTCCTCAACCCACATCTCAGTCTGCAGGCACCTCAGTTGACTCCCTGCTCCACACTCAATTGCAGGTGCAACACCAGTCTTCCCTTAATCTATCAAGGGAGAAGAAGCACCTGATTAGAACCTCTCCCCTATTAAACAATCTCCATCCCATAACCTCCCAGAAGTCAACTGTTAGTGTAATATGGACAACGTTCTAGTGCTGTTACATGAGCACACATGAGGGCTGATGGCATGTGCAAATCCTCTCCTCTGAAAGGGTCGGTTTTTCCAGCACCAATCATCAGTCTGAAGGAAATATTCACCAAAGGGAGTAGGGCCTCTGTAATATCGAATCCCACCAGGTACCAAGGTTTATTGGGAAACAGACCTTAAAAAACAACCCTTGACTCTTCCCCATGCCGCACAGCACCGCCTGTGTGTCTCGCCCTTAAGCCCCAGCCGCTGCTGCTGAGGAGAGTTCGAGGCCCTCCTCCACCCGCAGGCTGCCACCTGCGCCTCAACCCTGGTGGCCAGTGGTAGACCGTAGGTTTGTCTTGCTGTAATTGTATTGCTGCTTCTAATTTGTTTTTTGTAATTGTATTGCCTTATTTGTATATTGTTTCTTCCTCCTTGTTCCCTGTTTTTAATTATGTGCCCTGTGCCCTCTGCCTTCGGTTTCCTTCGCCGTTCCTGCCCCATCTTATTTCCCCTGCGTCCCCTGCGTCCCTGCCCCCCGTTCGCCAATTCGTCTGCTCCCTCCTCCCAGCTGCCCCGCCTCCCTCCCACCTCCCCTTCTAATGGCGGCCGCTGTGTGGCCACGCACAGTGCGCCTGGACCGCACCCAGCGCAAGAACCCCTGGCCCCCACGAACACCACGACGCCCGTCTCCGCTACGAAGACAGCACCCTCCACGCACTCAAAACTGGACGCCCACACATCTGCTTCCTGGCTGCCCCGAAGCACACCCTAGGACCCTTCTCCTACTGGAACTGCAGCTTCACCAGCATCCGACCCACCAACCCACCCACCGGGGAAGAACCCAACTACCTCAGATGCATTCTTCTCAACACCCGCTCTGCTTGCAAATATGCCATTGAACTCTGGGACCTACTCGACTCAACCTCCCAAGACATTGCCTTCCTGACGGAGACCTTGCTGAACACCTTCTCAGCACCCGACATCGCCATAGCCATCCCGGACGGCTACAAGATCACCCGCAGGAACCGCACCAACAGAGTAGGAGGAGGAATCACCATCGTCTACAGGAACACTCTCAGAATCTCGACCGCACCCAACAGATCCCCTGCCTCTGCTGGAGCAAAGTCACCGAAGACCAGCTAACCACCACCCTCGCCCAGAGCCCACCCACCGACCCCACCGACCCCACCGACCCCGACACCACCGCCGCAACCTCAAACGACTGCGCCAACACCCTCGCCCGATCAAGAAACCCTCCAACAGTCACACTAGCAATAAAGCCAGCTGGTTCACTGAGGACCTCCAGGCCTCCAAGCAAACCTGCCGTAAGCTAGAGAAGAAATGGCACCATGAACGGACAGTGGACAGCTATGCAGCCCACAAGAACACCACCCGCAGACACCATCACCTCATCAGATCAGCCAAAAGGGCCTCCTTCAAAGACCGCCTAGACAACAACACACACAACAGCAAAGAGCTCTTCAACATCATGATTAACCCTGGGCGTAGTGTGCGGAGTGTGGCTCCGCGGAGCTACGCAAAGTGGGCGCACAACTACGCCCACCCGCGCACTCCGCGTAGCCCCACTCCGCGCCGCCCGCCTCCCTCCCGCTCTCCCTAAATACATAAATAAATGTATAAAAAGCTTTTAAAAACACTTACCTTGTCTGACGCGTCCCCGGGGCTCCCTCTCGCCGTCCCGCCGTTCGCGCCGCCACCGAATCGGATCCTAATGCGCATGCGCGGGTGGCCGTGCATGCGCATTCCTCACGGGAAATGCGCATGCGCGGCCGCCCGCGCATGCGCTTTAGGATCCGAAATGGCGGCGCGCATCGCGGGACGGCGAGAGGGAGCCCCGGGGACCCGGCAGACAAGGTAAGTGTTTTAAAAAGCTTTTTATACATTTATTTATGTATTTAGGGAGGGCGGGAGGGAGGCGGGTGGCGGCCGGCTACGCTCCGTCTGCGGAGCGCGCGTAGTGCCGCCTGGCTACGCCGGCTACGCAAAATGCGTAGGAGGCGGCACTCCGTGCACTCCGTGCACGGAGCGTAGCTGGCCGCCCAGGCTTAATCATGATGGAATTCTCCAACCCCAGCTCCAACACCAACGACATCCCACCTTCGCAAGACCTGTGCGACTCCCTTGCCACCTTCTTCCATCACAAGATCGCAGAGATCCACGACAGCTTCAATGCCACGACCGCCCCGACAACCACTGAGACCTTCGACCCCCTGCTTGTTAAAGGTCAGGCTACCAGCCGAATTAACAGAACCTTAAGTATTGCCCGGCGGTGTCGCCTCTTAAACCCACAAGTTATTAACCAATGAAGAGGCAGGCGCTGGAGACTGGAAGGCAGGAAACAAGGGTTTTTATTCTCTCCGGAGGAGAACACATCAGTTCGGACAGCAAGTATCGTCACGAGGTGCTCTAACCGCATCTCTGAGGCCTGGCCTCTTATACACAGGTTTATTGCTTTATTACATACAACACATTCTTGGCAAGGCTTTGATATACGGAAAGACATTCTCTGAACCCCCGCTCCCAGCCCGTTCCCACACACATATACAGCAGAAGTCCCCACCCCGGTCACAACAGGTGATGATTATCGCGCAGCTGGACATTCCGCCGATTCACGGAATGTGGGGGGTTTGATCGGATCTCATAGGGTGGGGGCTTTGATCAACTCGAGGGTCCTTTAATGAGGGAAGCTTCCTACTGTACGGGGGGGCAATAAACAGTATCCGCAGAGCTTAGGTGGTGGCCTGGGAACGAGGAAGACAAACGGGCACACAGGAAAAGGGGGTTTGCATCAAAGGGCCTGGGACCATGAAAGGAATGAAGGGAAGTGTCGCGCTGGGAACAGGATGGGGTTCCGAGGCAGAGCCGCGCTGAAGAGGGGTTTATGACCCAAGATATGTGAGAGCGGAGGGGGGGTTGTCAGCGAGGTCGAGAGAGAGAGAGAGAGAGAGACGCTGGCTATCGGCGAGGGGCAGGGAGGCCATGGTGCACAAAATGGCTGCCGCTTACGCGCACGAATGGGCCCAAGGAGAGCAAGATGGTGCAGATAACGTTGACATTTTCAGTCTAATCTTTAACAGTCCTCCCTTTTCAACATATCTAGCCAACTTGCCTACTCAATGTCAATCTTCATCAAATCCCCAACCTCGGCATCATATAATGCTCACATGCGTTCGTTTCCAAAGTCCACGGCCTTAGGGCAAATACAGTTTGCACATAATGAACACAGGGGTGGCAGACATTGAATTCCTAAGCATAGGCCACATATTACTACTACCGGAATTAGGATAATGGTGAACAGTCTCCAGCCCCAGTTCTTAACGGTGTTCCAAAACCAACCACCAAGCGACCATTCTTCCTGATCCTGGTGGACTTCTGAAGAGAGTCTGTGAAGATGTTCGATGGCCTTGTACACTGAGGGGGAGTTGTCCGGTATGTATGTACAGCAGCTGGACCCAATAATGCGGCATGCTCCACCACGGTCCGCAAGAACCAAATCTAGGACAAGGCGGTTCTGTAGGGCCACCAAGCGGACCGCTTGGAGTTCGGCGGTGTTGTTGGCAAAGATACCAGCTGTGATGTTCATTGTTGTCTCAACTGCCTGAGTCAGATGTCGGATGGCCCGGCTGTTTGCCATCGGGCCCCAAAGAGGAACAAGTCCCTTCATAGCATCGAGGAACTGCGCTCCTGTTGAGTCGGCTTGCTCAATGTCCTTGGCTCGTTTTTGCCTATGATGATTCGCTGGGGCCACATAAGTCGGAGGAAGGACGAAGGAGATGAAACAAGTGCCCCCCCAGCCTTTGGGGAGCCAGGTGTAGGCCTTTGTGCCGCAGACGAAATACATGTTTGGGGACGACACAAAGGAAGGTGGATCCGTGGTGTCCAAAGTTCTGGTAAACCGGCACGCGCTGCGGCCCACCAGCTGTGTCCCATGTCCTTCTATGCACATGTGGCCTGTGACGTTGATGACTGGTCAGAGTGGCAGCCGTTCGTTTTCGCAGGTAGGAGAAGGTGGGTCTGGTTGGATTGTTGAACACCTGCATTTCAATTCGTTCTTTAGCAGGGATGTCCATGTGGATGGAGTCGTTGGAGGTCTGTGGGCAGAAGTGTGTCTTTGTTTTGTTTCGCCGGACCCCGTGGGAGAAAGGCGTTACGGTTTTGCTGGAGGTGGCATTGTCCTTATAGCTTTCTTGCAGGAGGATCAGCCAAGCAAGGCAGGAGCCATGAACCGAGAAGGGTGAGGGGATGAATGGTATCGAGTGTCCAGTGGCGTGGGGTAGCAACCCACAGATCCAACAGTTGGTGGCATTGGTGGCGAGATTGTGCTGGTGAAGGAGCTGTACGAAAGAGTTATTCCAAAACTCCTTTCGCCTCTCTCTGAGTTGGGGAGAGAGCGAAATCAGATAATGTTCCTTCGTGGTGATAGGCTGAGCAGTGGTCAGGAATGTTTCATGAGCAGGTGCATTTTCTTCCACAATCCAGAGTGTGGTCATGAGGAGAAAGCAAAAAAGGATTGCGATGAAGAGTGCAATTGTCTTTGAGCTGTGGAGTCTGTCTGTTCTTGGGTTTCTGTAGTGGGTATTTCCTGTTGTCTCCATCATCTTCTTATTTGGCGCTTCCATCATCTTCATCTTCAAGGTGCTCGGTAGTGGGCAGAACCACAGACTTAGTTTAGCTTCTCTCCAGGCAGCCCTTGATTGCTTTGGGTCACCGTTTTGAGATTCAACTTAGTTTGTGGTCTACTTAGCCGAAGCTCCCTCCTTTCGATGCAGGAAATACCCTTCTCTGGATGGCACAGTGGGGTCAGAGAATCTTGAAAGTTCAAGTGCTTCGGTATCAGGATAGCAGGTTAGTGACGGTCGGTCCTTGTTCAGGAGCTCTTCTTGGTCGCCGATGTTTTCTGTCGTGGCCAGGGTCGGGGAGACCTTCTTACAGTGGTGCGCGTGCAGCCAATGCCTTTTCCCCTCCACACGAAGAGCCGTCCGGGTGGTGATTAACACTTGCCAGGGGCCCGTCCACCGGGGTTCCAAACTTTTCGTCCGCTGAAAGTTTCGGATCAGCACGAAATCCCCGGGTTGGATGGCGTGACCCGGACCCCTGGAAGCATCGGGGATGGCCTGCTGCACCTGCTGATGAATGACAGACAGAGTTTCAGTCAACTTATACAGATAATCAGACATTAGGACGTCCGGGACGTCATGAATGGAAGTTGGCTTTGGTGCAGACCAGATACTCATGGGTCGGCCGAAAACAACTTCATAAGGGGTTAAGTGATGTCTGGTGGGGGTGGAACGCATCGATAGCAATGCTAGTGGGAGGGCGTCTGGCCATTTCAGACCCATGGTAGCTACTATCTTGGCCAGTTTAAGTTTTAGTGTGGCATTGTGTCGCTCAACAAGTCCAGCGGACTGGGGGTGAAAGACTGCGTGAAATTTCTGCTTGATGCCCAACCCCTTTAAGATGAACTGGATGACTTCGGCTATGAAGTGGGGGCCATTATCGCTCCATAAAATACGACAAAGGCCGTAACGGGGGAAAAACTCCTTTAACAGTACCTTCGCGGTGGCCATAGCAGTGTTGTCACGGGTTGGGTATGCTTCCACCCATTTGCTAAAGGCGCACACCACGACAAGTACATATTTCAGGCCTTGGCACCTATCTAGCTGGATGTAGTCCATTTGCAGGACCTCAAATGGGTGGTTTGGGACCCCAAATCCTCCCCGGGGCACTACAGTTCCTTTCCTGGGGTTGTGTTGCAGGCATATCAAGCATTGTTGGACCAGACGTTTGGCGGAATCTGTGATTTTATCATTGTGCCAAACCCTGGAGACAAGTTCAATCATGGGGGCTGATCCTATGTGGGCAGGGGAGTGTGCCATAGCCAGTATGGGAATCAAGTATGAATCAGGTAGCAACCACTTGTTTGTGTCTCTTGTCCGCCAGCAGCCTTCATCGTCTTTCAGTCCCACCCGTGTCCATTCAGTCAACTCGTGTTGTGTGCTAGCCGTTTGAATGTCTCTAATAGTGTCTCTAGCGTCAGTCCATTTTCCTGCTTGTGACCTGGTCACGTACATATGTGTTGTCGTCCTATTTTCAGCTGTCGTTCGGGCAGTGATGTCGGCTAGCGCATTTCCCTGCCCAATGATGTCTGTCACCTTTTTGTGTGCCTGGCATTTGACGGCTGCAAGCTTGTTGGGGAGAAGGACGGCCTCGATCAAGGCGGAGACTAGATCCCCGTGCAAAATGGGGGTGCCGTGTGAGGTCAAGAATCCCCTTTCCCTCCAAAGGAGTCCAAAATGGTGAACCACCCCAAAGGCATACTGGCTGTCGGTGTAAATGTTCGCTGTAGTTCCTGTTGCCAGGATGCAGGCTCGGGTCAGGGCAATCAGTTCCGCTGCCTGGGCAGATCGTTGCGTGATACGGGCTGTCTCAACTACAGTTCGGGCCGTGGTGACTGCATAGGCAGCGGAAGTGGTGCCATCGGGGAGTTTGATACAAGAACCGTCCACCCACAGCTCTCCGTCAGGGTCAGGGAAAGCCGTGTCTCTGAGGTCAACCCTACTTCTAGTCTGTTCGTCCGTAAGAGTCACGCAGTCATGTACAGGGTGCACATTGGGATCGTTCTCTGGCAAGGGTAACAGAGTTGCCGGGTTCAGTGTGGTGCATCTTTTCAGGGCGATATGGGGTGCAAGCAAAGTCAGTTCGTATCCAGTCAGTCGTGCACTCGTCAGGTGTTGCGTCTTGGTTTGGTTCAGGAGGGTGTCGACTGCATGGGGTACCAGTACCGTGAGGGAATTCGAAAGCACGATCCCCTCACTCTGTCGGATAGAGATCGCAGCAGCAGCTACGGCTCGAAGGCAGGCAGGCAAGGCTCTGGCTACAGGGTCAAGAGTGGCAGAGAAGTAAGCGCACAGTCGTTGCTTAAGGCCAATGGCCTGGGTCAGGACAGATAAAGCGCACCCCTCCCTTTCGTGAGTGTAAAGGGAGAAGGGCTTTTTGTAATCACGGGTACCTAGGACGGGGGCTGAACAGAGGGCATCTCGTAGTTCCGTGAAGGAGGTTTGACACTCAGGGGTCCAATGGAGTGGGAAGGGGACGTCTTTACCTAGCAAAGAAAGCAGCGGTTTCACAACGAGGCTAAAGTTCGGTAACCACTGTCGGCAGAAGGAGGTGAGGCCTAATAGGGAGCGGACCTGCTTCTGGGTCTTAGGGACAGGAGTATCTAGAATGGTTTGGATTCGATCAGGAGTGAGTTTTCTTCCTTCTTTGGACAAAAGGTGGCCTAGGTAAGTGACCTGGGGTTGGCAGAATTGCAACTTCTTCTTGGAGACCTTGTGGCCATTTTCCGCAAGGAAGTGCAGGAGTTGAATGGTGGCTGTGACTGCTAATGGAGTGGTGTCGGCTGCTAACAGGATGTCATCGACATATTGCACTAACACCACTCCGTCGGGTAACTGGACTTGATCTAGTTGTCTCTTGAGGGCCTGGCTGTAGATGCTAGGGCTTTCTGTGTAGCCCTGGGGTGCTCGGCAGAACCTATATGAGCGGTTTTTTAGGGTGAAGCCGAAGAGGTATCGGCTGTCTGGGTGTATGGGGATGGAAAAGAATGCGTTTTTGAGGTCAATGACAGTGAAGGTGGTGGCAGTAGAAGGAATCAAAGTCAGGATGGTGGTGATGTCCGAGACCACAGGGTACTGAGGTACCACTACTTTGTTGATCTCTCGAAGGTCAATGATAAAACGGTATGCTTTCTCATCTCCCTCTCCCTGTTTCTTGATGATGGGCAAGATAGGGCTGTTGCAAACGTTGCTAACTACTTCCTCTACCACTGCTGCGTCGACTAGCGACTGAATAATCGTTACCAATGCCTTCTCGCCCTCGGGCGATATCCGATATTGTGGAAGTTTTGGGAGAGTTGCGTCTGGTCGGACAGTAATGTGCACTGGGTCGATCAACATGCGCCCTATGTCCGAATCCGTCTTGGCCCATAGATATGGAGGCAGTGTGCCAAGTAGGGATGTGTCAGTGTCGGTGATGGAAAACATGCGTCGGGGAGGGCAATGTCTAAGCAGGACAGGGTTGTCGTAAAGAAAAACTCGAACTCCGTCTTGAGAACATCTGATCGTCGCTCGGAAGTGTTTCTATAGGTCAAGTCCCATAATGGCGTCAGGGCTATTGGAGGAAAGCAAAAACGTGGTGTCAGTGGTGTTGTTTTCTACGTCAAAGAGGATCGGGCGGACAAAGGGTTAGTGGAGGGCGTTCCATCGAAACCTGTCGATGTTATAAGTTTGGTACCGCTTGCGCAGAACGAAAAGGGTTCTTCATATATAAACTTTAAAATACAATTCTCGTAGGAGCATTAAGAGTAGTTTAAATATTTTTCAAATTTCAACTGAACGAGCCAGTACTGAAATTAGTTTCTGCGATCATTAATAACGGGTAGTCTTTTTTCCCATTCTACCCTTTTCGTGACGCGTCACCACCAAACACCCGCGAAAGGCGGGGTATTTAAACTCGTATGTTTCCTTTATACGTTGCTAGCCGGTGATTCGAAGAGGAGTACGCAGGACGTCTGACGATCCTAAACCCAAGGTATGCATACCGTTAGAAGGGGTTACGCTATATGCCGACAACGCTTTTTAAAAAAAGCAGCACGTTTTTTTTTTTAAAATCGGCATTTCTCTTTCTTCTTCTTTTTCCTTGTTTAACTACAGAGGGATCTTTGAGAAGATTCTCCTTACACAGCGGGTATCTGTGTGTAAATCCCGGGACCCACGCTGTAGATAAATTGCGGAGGATCATGACCGAAGCATAAAGTGTAATTCCCCATTTACTGCGAGCTCACGCACTAGCAATTTTAATCAATTGTAAGTATCCCGCTCACACTACTCCGCGTTTCTAATACTAATAACAACTGGAGATACGTGGGTAATTTATTTATGTGTATAACTTCTTTACAGTGTACAGTCATCCAACTGAAGAACTATATTACCATAAAGACGTAATTACGCCTTACAACAGTATATAGTAAGTACCTGAAAAAAACTGTCCGGCCTAAATGAATGAACCCGCCATGCACACGATTATTGGCTAAACAATAAGACCTGTGAATAACTCGTTGATAATAAATAGATAAATTTGTCCTAGTTAATCTGGAACCAAAAAATAACTATCTTATTAGCAATTACGGATGTAAGAAACTAACAGGCACAGCGCTCAATAATTTCGTTGCGCAACACAAAGCCCAAAATGCATAAAGCAAAGCGCAAATGGCGAGATGGAATAAGGCAGCTAACTATCATAGGCCCCTGTGACTTTTGGAATACAGCCTTGAAAATGGCCACTCACCTTCATTCTGTAAATTGTTTCTTTATTAATAGGCTCCCTAATGCGCATTGGAACGCATATTTAAAAGAATTCGCTGGACGAATTCCTCGGTTTGACGCATAGGAGGCAGAACACCCCATGCAATATAGGCCATACTCTCCATATGTCTGAGGTAGGTGATGTACCAATGTTCTTTAACTTAAACCACCTTTGTCACTTTAATATCTGGGATCATTGCAATCCAAATGATGGCCAAAAGTTCCTGAATTCTACATCAAGCCCGAAGTATATATACTAATGAATCCGAGGGTTGCTATAGTGAAATTGGAATTCTTGAGTTGCGGGTACTCAACAATGTAGGCTATGTAGTCTGATGAGTTGTTTTTATGTAATGTGTCTTAGAAGCAATGTAAATATGTTGGTGCAATGATTTAATTACATTAGAGTTGTTTAGAATTGTGATTTTTTGATTACCATATGTCATGAACTTGGTAAACCTAAAATTGGTTTTTATTATAATTGCAGAATCTATTTGGGAAACTGTATTGTTCATTGTCCTGATGAAGGCGGATTAATATGCTTACACCGCCGAAACGCGTCGACGCCTAAGGAGTGAATCTAGGAATATACATGAAGGGGGAAACCAAATTTGTCTTTCTATGAATGGTTTCTATCCTTATTTTCCTGCACACTCCTTTTTTATTGAATGTTGTTGTCTTTATTGATTATTACACCGTCCCTATATGTTTCCCAAATCTCTGTTTTTATCTAATGTGATGTTTTTTAATAAATTGTTTTTATAATTTGAATTGCTTTGAGAGTGTTTTCACATAGAGTGGTTGTATCCTGTTTATCTACATTGCTTCGATGTAAATTGTTGTCTGTATGCTTGTGAGTACTTAAGTACTGTTGCTATTTCACCCAAAGGGAATTTTTGTCTGACTAGCGATGTTATAAGTGAGCCAGACAAGGGTGCCCCCGGAATCAGTCGTTTAGATAACGCACTACGTGTTGCGCCAGTGTCTACCAGAAATGGAGACTTGGTACCCAGGACCTTAGCAGTGACGTAAGGGCCTTGCTGGTCAACATAGAGCTTGACTGGATCCCTCCCTTGCCCTTGGCAGTCCTATGCAAAGTTGTGGGTGTCATCATAGTCAGATTGCTGATATTGGTTCTGCCTGGGTCGATCAAATGTATTTGGTCTGCCTGATCTGTCGTTAATCGTGTCATTTGGGGGCCCTCGCTGTTGTCCCTTATTTCTCGGCCCATTTGCTATGTCCTTGGGGTCTTTGTTTCTGATCATGTCCAGAAGAACTGGGCACTGGGATTTCCAATGGCCAGTCCCTTTACAGAAAGCACACTGATCCTCTCTAATGTCTGTACGTCCACTGTGGGGAGTCGAAGTACGGTCCTGGGGCTTAGGGGCGTTCGTCTGATAGTTTCCCCGGTATTGGTCTCGTCCTATAGTCACCCCTTGCAGCTGGGCTATCATCACCCTCTCTTTCAAGTCCTTCTTCTTTCTCTCTGTTGCCCTATCGTTTTCATTTTTCTGATGTTCATAATATTGGGCCATCTGGAGGATAGCCGTAGGTTTGGAGGCTGCCCAACTACTCTCGCTAGCCTGCAGTTTCTGGGAGACCTCGGATGACAGACCCTTAACATAATTCTGGACAAATAGATGGTGTCCGGTTGCAGTGGTCATGTCCTGGCCGCTGTAATCGGAGAACACTGTTTCGAACCGAGAGAAGTATTCCGATACATCCTCCTGGGGTTTCTGGCGACAGGCCGTTACTATCGACCAGTCCACTTTCTTTTCTGGAATCAGGGTTTTTAATTTCTGCACGATTTTATCTGGGAGGTCTAAAATGGATTTCAAAGGCTTTTGTCCCGGTCCTCGTTGTTTATCAATTTCCTCGAATTGTGTCCAGGTATGTCCGAGCAGCTCATGGTGGTCGACTTTCCGGATTTGCTTCCACACATCAGCTGGTAGACATAACCCGAAAAACAAGTCGATGTCAGCCAGGGTCATAATCGTTGAACCTAGGGCTGTACCCAATTCAGTATAGAAGGCAGTGGGGTTTTTACGTAGGTCGGGTAGAGATTTCCGGAATGTCAGAATCTCTTGTCGGTCCCATGGCTGGTAGACCCAGTTGTACACTACTCTTCCTTTTGCATCTTGGTGGTTTGCATCATCGTGAGTCCCTGCACCTCGTGGAGGCACCCAGTAAGGGGCAGCCTCTCGTATTGGCATCATGGCGTTAGGTTGCTCAGTTTGTGGTTCGGTCGCCACGGATGTCGTGGGTTTAGTTCCCGATTCTCGTTCAGTGAGGTGGCGGAAAACCTCAAGCGTACGCGTAAGGAGGTCCGTCACATCACACTCGCCCTCATCCCCGATATCGACCTTCCGGTACAGAGTCGCTAGGCTCTCGGGACCTTGGTCTCGATATCGGTCCTCGTATGCGTTCAAGACATGGTAACACAATCGTACAGTAAAGTGTCGTCTGTGACTGCCTGTATATGATTTAAACATATCCGTGATGTACTCTTCACCTTCCTTCCTTTCTACCAGTGTTCTTACTATCTTGTCGATCCCTGCTCGCTCATCTTTGCTTAGTCTGTTTATTCTTGCGGAACCGGTCCCTCGGGTCTCAGGGTCGCCCAACGTTGCCGTTTGCGGAGTATTTGGTACAAGGGGTTCGGCCGACACAGAGACCATGGGGGCCGATGCTGTGGCACTACCCTCATTTGCACCTGGGGGTGGTGGGTGTTGTGTTAAGGGTTGGGAAGGGGCATATGGAGGGGGCATGTAGATGGTCGGAGGGCCTAACAGCAGATCATCGCTCGCTCGTTTTTGTCTCGAGGATAAATCAGGGTAGAGCATGGAGGGCTTTCTAACCGGGCACTGGCTTGATGTTTCCATTTCTAGTTTCTGTTTGGCTTTCACTCTTTCCTTTATCTCTCCTTCTAGTTTCTGAGCAGCTAGGTGGGCTGCTTTTCGCAGCTCTTTTTCCAACCTACTCTCAATTTTCCTTTTACGTTGTTCAGTTTCTTTGCGCCACATGCCGAAACTATCAAGCATAGCGGGCGTTGTCTTGTTTTTACCTAGGGCTGTTTCTAGCGCGTTTATTTTGTCATCATCGAAGGATCCTATCAGTGGCCACTGACTTTCTCCATTCTTTTTAGTATATTTATGCCACAGTTTGTTATAGGCTATAGCGATCAATCCATGCTTCATGAACATGTCCTTATTAGGGGTGCCTTCCGGTGGAGCCGGATGGTTCATCTCTAATAAGCGGTCCGGGCTAAACAGGCTACCGATCAGTGGGGAGAAGACAGACATGACGGCTCGCAACGAGGGACAAAAAGTCAGCACTGCCTATCTTATCACTGTGTGCAAAGACTAGACAGAATATTTCTATTCTACGTTGTTTGCAAGCAGTGAATACCTCATGAACCAATATAAAATAAAAAAACAATTCAGTGGGGAGAATAAGCAGGCTCGCAAAGGTCTGCGTTACCTACCCTTTCACTATCTGTAAAAAGGGTGGGGAGAGGGGCTCTTTCCTGTTTGCAGACAGAGAATCTCCAGAAAAACAGTCTGTGAACAATAGTTCAGTTTCAAGTAATTAATCAGTGGGGGAGAAAGATAGACACGACAGTTGTATTACCTATCCTCCACCGTTTGCAAAGGGAGAGCCTGTTGTTTCTCCGTTTGCAGACAGAGGATCTCCAAATAAATTAACAAAGAGTAATACTAGTATTTTCTAGACAATTCAAATGACCATTTCGTAATTCGTCGTGTTTACACGACCTTACCCGGACCGCATGGACAGTTTCTCGTCTTCCGAATCCAGCGCCCGATCGTCCTCTTTTCCTCGTATTCCTCGCGGCACTCCTGATGGTTCCCAGTCAGGACCGTAGATCACTCGAGAGAGGTCTGTTCGGAACCAGTGAAGTTCGGATGATCGGCTGTCAGACGAGGGTCTATCGGACAGGCGCGCTCCCGATCGTTGCAGTCGTTCACTCTGTCGTCAGGACCTCTCCCACTGGATCCACGAGTCACTGATGGGCCCCACGTTTGGGACGCCAATTGTTAAAGGTCAGGCTACCAGCCGAATTAACAGAACCTTAAGTATTGCCCGGCGGTGTCGCCTCTTAAACCCACAAGTTATTAACCAATGAAGAGGCAGGCGCTGGAGACTGGAAGGCAGGAAACAAGGGTTTTTATTCTCTCCGGAGGAGAACACATCAGTTCGGACAGCAAGTATCGTCACGAGGTGCTCTAACCGCATCTCTGAGGCCTGGCCTCTTATACACAGGTTTATTGCTTTATTACATACAACACATTCTTGGCAAGGCTTTGATATACGGAAAGACATTCTCGGAACCCCCGCTCCCAGCCCGTTCCCACACACATATACAGCAGAAGTCCCCACCCCGGTCACAACAGGTGATGATTATCGCGCAGCTGGACATTCCGCCGATTCACGGAATGTGGGGGGTTTGATCGGATCTCATAGGGTGGGGGCTTTGATCAACTCGAGGGTCCTTTAATGAGGTAAGCTTCCTACTGTACGGGGGGCAATAAACAGTATCCGCAGAGCTTAGGTGGTTGCCTGGGAACGAGGAAGACAAACGGGCACACAGGAAAAGGGGGTTTGCATCAAAGGGCCTGGGACCATGAAAGGAATGAAGGGAAGTGTCGCGCTGGGAACAGGATGGGGTTCCGAGGCAGAGCCGCGCTGAAGAGGGGTTTATGACCCAAGATATGTGAGAGCGGAGGGGGGGTTGTCAGCGAGGTCGAGAGAGAGAGAGAGACGCTGGCTATCGGCGAGGGGCAGGGAGGCCATGGTGCACAAAATGGCTGCCGCTTACGCGCACGAATGGGCCCAAGGAGAGCAAGATGGTGCCGATAACGTTGACATTTTCAGTCTAATCTTTAACATGCTCTCCTGGACCAACATAAATGATGATAACACCATCAAAATCATGAACACCATCCACTCCGGATCTCCGTCAGACCCATGCCCACACCACATCTTCAACAAAGACAGCACCACTATCACACCCCATCTCCGGAAAGCCATCAACATCTCCTTTGAGACAGCAACCTTCCCGGAGAGCTGGAAGCACGCCAAAATCAACGCCTTACTCAAAAAACCCTAGGCTGACCCCAAGGACCTCAAGAATTTCCAGCCCATCTCTGTGCTCCTGTTCCTAGTGAAGGTCATCAAGAAGACCGTCAACAGACAACTGACCAGCTACCTCGAGGAGAACAGCATCCTGGACCCATCTCAGTTCGGGTTCCGAAGCAACCACAGTACCGAATCTGCCCTCATCACCGCCACAGATGACATCAGGGCCCTGCTAGACAATGGAGAAACCACGGCCCTCATCCTCCTGGACCTGTCAGCCGCCTTTGACACGGTCTGCCACCGCACCCTACGCACACACCTACACGACGCTGGTATCCAAGAGAAGGCCCTGGACTGGACCACCGTCTTCCTCTCCGGCAGAACCCAGAGCGTCCGCCTCCCCCCTTTCCGCTCCGAGGCCACCGAGTTCATCTGCGGCGTACCCCAGGTCTCATCCCTCAGTCCAACATTGTTCAACATCTACATGGCACCGCTCACCCACGTCGCCCGACTGCATGACCTAAACGTCATTTCCTACACAGATGACACCCAGCTGATCCTCTCCCTCACCAAGGACCGCCACACCGCCAAAACAAACCTCCACGAAGGAATGAAAGCCGTCGCCGAGTGGATGAAGAACAGCTGACTAAAGCTAAACTCGGACAAGACGGAAGTCCTCATCCTCAGATCCACCCCCTCGGCCTGGGAAGAGTCCCGGTGGCCGACCACACTGGGAACAGTTCCAACACCCACCGGCCACGCACGCAACCTAGGGTTCATCCTCGACTCTACCCTCTCCATGACAAAGCAGGTCAACGCCGTCTCGTCCTCCTACTTCAACACCCTCTGCCTGCTCCGCAAAATCTACAGGTGGATCCCCCACCAAAACTAGAAGAACGGTCACCCAGGCCCTCGTCAGCAGCAGGATGGACTATGGAAACGCCCTCTACGCAGGAGCCTCGGCCAAACTCCTGAAATGACTTCAACGCATTCAGAACGCCTCTGCACGCCTGATCGTTGACATCCTTCGCCGCCGCCACATCACACCCCACCTAAGAGACCTGCACTGGCTCCCCGTCAACAAGAGGATCACCTTCAAGCTCCTCACCCACTCACACAAGACACTCAACAACACCGGACCAGCATACCTCAACAGAAGACCCAGCTTCTAAACCCCCAACCACCAGTTCCGCTCCACCAACCTCGCCACAGTCCCCCGCATCCGAAGAGCGACCTCCAGCGGCAGATCATTCTCCCACCTCACCGCCAAGACCTGAAACACCCTTCCCATCCCCTTACGGCAGACCCAGGACCTGCTAACCTTCAGAAGACTCCTCAAGACCTGGCTATTCGATCAGTAACAGCTTTCCCCCTCCCCATTGCCTTGAGACCCTCACGGGTAAATAGTGCGCTTTACAAATGTTCTGATTGATTGATTGATTGACCTGTGTTTTGGAAGAAATTAAGGGCCTTATTATTACTATGGTGATCCATCTGTGGTAGTGCGGGCAACGCCGCAGGGGCGGTCCGACCGCCCCGTTACAACTTGGACGATAGGACCGCATTGGCACCGCCACAATGTCCAGGGAAAACAGAAGATCCCTGGAGGTGTTGAAGTGGTCTTGAGGCAGCAATATGCTTGGTTGCGCAGCTGCAGCCCCACCAAGCATATTACGAGCTTCCTCACTGCCACACTTTTCATGGCAGTGCGACCGCCATGAAAAGGGGGACGGTATGCAAACAAAGGAGGGCCTACAAGGCCCCCTTGTGCCACTGCGCCATGTGATGCATGCAGGGGGCTCATGTATGCCCACCTATCTTCATGCACCCCCAGCTCCTGCAGGGCATGGACATGACAGTCTATGCCCTGCAGGAACTGCCTTTGACCCTCCCATTGCGGTGCCTCTTTCAAAGGCACCGCCGTAAGACTGCCAAAGAACTGTCTGCCAGAGACTTTAGCAGTCGTACTCTGGCGGGCATTTTTTTTATGGCTTTGGCAGTCTCGGAGCGGGGCAGCGGCGTGGCGGCCCCACTCCAAGACAACCAAAGTCATAATAAGGCCCTAAAATATCTCTCTGAGACATGACAAAGTTGCACTTGAAACATCTTTATTTGTTGAAGGAGGAGGACACAAGGGGACATCCCTTTGACGATGGAGGTGATAAATTGCCTGTGTCATTCTGCATGGCCAAGGCATACGCCTCAGTCGATTGGGGCAAAAGAACAACCCATAAAGTCCACATCAACAACAAGCTCTACTAACAGCCCATCTGCACCTCCCACAAACCTCCCATTTCATAGTCACATCGTTACCCCTCCAGTATGTCCAGTGGATTTGTGGACAGTTTCTGTGGGTGTGGACATCGACCCCATGAACATTTCACCCACACACACTCATCCTCACATGTAGCAACAAAACTCAAACTTCAAAATGTATTAAACATTTTTGTGCAGATTTGTAAATAAATATCAGGTTAATCTACCAGCCATCTGTGTGTCATTTAATGAGCTTCTAGCCATAGTAGATGGTTGTATGAGAACAATTTAGCACAGGTGCTGCAATCTGTGCCTTTACATTTTGCTTTATTGCACTCACACACACACACACACATACTTCAACAGGTATGCTTACAGACTCATGAAAGTGTAGCAACACATTCAACTTAAACGTGAAATTAACTTTCGTTTATATAAAATAAGAAAAAATATGCATAAACTAAAATTACATTTTTGAAGGAGGATAGTCTTTAGGCAGTGATGTACGAAAAAAACTGGTGCCTGTGTCCAGGGAGGAATAGGCAGCTTGCAGGTGGGGAATGTAAGGGGAAAAGCCTATTTACAGAGTTCATTGAAGAACAGAAAAGAAATTACAGCATGACCAAAACTTATAGTCCAAATCATAGCCTAAATCGATAGAAAATGCAGAAATGAAAAGTCCAAAATCCCACAGTTAAGCAGTCCCACAAGCCCAAACAAAGGATGCATTACACACTAAAAATATAGAGCAAAAACGCAAAAGTATATCAAAGAACAGCCGCTCATTCCCATCCATTTCTAGTAACCTTTTTCTGTGAATGGCATGTTTGCTGTAAAATATTACCCTGAACGGTGAGAATGACATAGCGTGGCTTAATGGCATACGATCTGGAATTTTGTGTAACAAATGTAACACAAAATTCCAGAAATTACGTTGATTTCTCCAGCATAATCTAATTTTCATCAAGATTTAGTTACATTGATATGAGGGGATGTCTGATGATATGTAGTGTATTAGCTCTGGCTATACTGCTGCCTTGACCTTGGGCATCTACTTTTACAGAGGGAACCAGCTTTAGTCTACTGACTCTCAGGCTAAACCCCACCGGAAGGGCTCACTAATGGGCATATTTACATGAAAACGGAACAGCGCGGTGCAGCAAGCAATTTTGCTGCAGCGAGCTGCGTCATTTTCACAAACACAGGGATGTGCCATATTAATAAGAATATGGCGCATCCCTGAGCGCGCCCCTGAGCTAAAAAAAAAGCTGCTTACTGCCTATGGAGGCATCCTTGCACCATGGTGCAAGAATGCGTGCATTGAACGGATGATTGTCTTTGTGCAGGAAGGGGCGCCATCCTGCACAAAAACAATCATTAATGGCGTTTTGCTCCTTCTGTGTGCTTCAGAAGAAAGAGCAAAAGACGAGGAGAAATAAAAGTATTTCTCCTTGTTGCACCACATTAACGCCGCCTTTTGAAAGGATCTGTAAATCTGAGGCAGTGCAAAAAAGCCATGGGCGTTGCTGGGAACACCCACAGCAACACCAATTGCACGCCCCTTTGCTGCTGAAAACTGCATTGCAGAGGGCCATATTTACAAGGCTGTGCTGAGCCACCCAAAATGGCTTAGCACGGTCTTGTAAATATGGGCTTGCATAGAGCGCCACCAAAGCGTCTAAAAAAGTGATGCTCCTGTGGCACTAAGGGCTTGTAAATATGCCCCTGAGGGTCATGGTATCACCCAATGCCAAATGTGACAACAAACATGATCAATGTTTTTGAATTATCTCAAATATGTTACGCGCTTTGCAGATGACGTACCAGAAATGAGGGGGGAAGAGCAATTGCCATCTTCTAGCCCAGCTTCTCTACTCAAAATACAGCCAGAACAAGAAAGGCAACAGACCAACTCTCCCCAGTGTAGGATCACCTGCAGCTATAGCTTCAGCCACTACAAATTCCACTTTTGTGCCAACAAGTGTGACCACCACTACATCCAGCACAATCATCGCAAACAGCTCTAGCCACCACAATCTTCACCACAACGGCCACTGTCATCACCACCACCGCCGGCACAAGTGGTTCCTCTGCATTAATATGATCATTACGACTCGGAGTGGAAAAAGATTCTTGCATAATCGATTAAAATGTTGCACAATATATAGATATTTTCCAGTTTAGCACAATAAACAAAGTATATCTCACAATGCAAAGAATTCACAAAATGTATACCGGGGCCTCCTCTAATTGCCCCGCTAGAATGTAACCGAAACTGACCTCTGAGGCACTATTTGACTGGATGAGCAAACCACTAACTCAGACAACCAGTCCAACAATCCACAGTTCACTTGAGATGTGTGTGCTAGGCCTTGGCCCATACCCCATACCCCAAATAAGATAAGGCCTTAAGAAGGTTCATTGGTGTAGCTTTGTTCTTAGTACGACGTTACATTACCATGACCTGGAAAAGCAATGCTCTTTCTACTGCTGCCAGATGGCAGGGCCAGCCTTGGAGCTGGTGGCACATGGTGCGACTATGATTTTGGTTCCCCCAAATTACCTTCTACCCGCCCTACCTCCCTCCAACAGTGCCCCTCATCTCTCCACAGGCCCTCTCTCACATGTATTTCATTGTTTTATAGCGCCACTCATACCTTTGTAGGGTGTCAGAGCACTTCACATCACACACATTATACAGAGACAGTGAATGTAGGAATCACATGTCATCCATACTAGTAGACAGTACGTTTTAATTGTGTTTCGTCAAGAGAAGCACAAACTCTGAATTGAAAACGTAACACAGTGGATGGTGTTGGCTTTACTATTTAGGATGTATTTCTACCTAAACTAACCCTTTTAGTGTTATTACGATAATAAAAGACTGGGGGAAAGCATAAGGTGCCAACCCTCTACAATGCAGTTTGCATGCAGCTCTTTGATGACACTTCATAGGTCATTGTGCTATATTGGGATTGTAAGAAACTCTGCAGTCGGTGCTTTTACATAGTGGTGGCTGGTTCGGAACTGGGGATGGTGGTGGGGTGAAAAAAATATATGACACCTCTGCACGGCCACCATCTCTCCTCCTTCGTCTCTCCTCCACTTCTCTTCCTGACTCCCGGAAGCAGGAAGCACACATGCTCCACTAAGCCAAACACGAATCTGCTGTCAGCAGCATGACAGCAGCATTGTAATTGGTCTGAGAAGCCTAGTTTGGTGCACTGACAGGGTGTAGGAGTCTGTGCATGTTCTCTGCCCCAGACTGTGCAATACAACCAGGTGGACAGCATGCTAAGGGCACATGACTGTTTGGCCGGCCCAAGATGGCCGGCCAAACCATCATGCGCACTTAAGTGCACATATTTCCTCCTCCCCTGCTCTTACTGCCCAGCCCTAACCTGGCTCCCACTGAAAAATAAAATGATAATTACATTGTTTTATTATCATTTTATTTTTCCTTTTTTGCACAGCAGAAAAGCAGTGGGGCAACGCTCCTCCGCCTTAGCAGAAAGCCGCCACTGCTGTTTTACACCCATATGTTATTTCTTAAAACTGCACTTGCCAAGGTCAGTGACAGGCCCAGCTGTACCAGTTGCACCGCCCTAGAGCCCTAGAGCCAGCCCTGTCAGATGGCATTCCACTGCTCTTGAACGCTTTAACACCAAAAGTGGACATTTGCACAGAGAACAGCGAGCAGGCTTAAGAAAAACTTTTGTAGTCCCCAGCTTGTAAAGTCCCATAATCAGTGCTTAATTTATGCAGGAGCTTACAGGTGCTTAGCACCAGCAGTTTTTTAACAGGGCTGGGGCTATTTATTTTTTCTCCCCAGTGAGATGAGCCCATTAATTATTAAAAAGAAATGTACCTACCTGTGTCGTCCTCCTTCCTGCAGGATGGCCCACCCATGTCCAGGCATGATGACTGCATCATGTTAGTGATGTCAGTAGTTTTGTTATTCTGTCCTTTATTGTGTATGTTATTACATGTATGTGGTCAAAATGGCTTAACCTATCTATACTTGTTTAATACGGGTTCTATGTTGAGTTTATCCTTAAATTGTGATTATTTTTGCTTAGCCAAGTTTACTGTAAGATGTTCAGAAGTTAGACAGTACCAGGTTGCGATAAACTGCAAAATGTAATTTTAAGCATGTAGAAATGAAATGCTGGGAATGTAGTGCAAACCTGTCTAAAAAAGAAATGTTATCTATTACAGATTATTTGCGGTTGTGCACCTGTTTGTCCCTTTTCTTGCTGTATGCCCTGATGAAGGTATGGCCCTAAAATCGGCCAAGCACCGAAACGCGCGTTGGCGCTTAAAGTCTGTCCTGAAATTTATTCATCGAGTCTCCCAAGTGTTTTGGGGTGACTCCTTCGGGACCTAATTCATCATCGAAGATCTGGCAACCGTTGTACGATATGTTGTTGATGAATGATGCATGTATGAGTGTGTTTGAAACTAATGGATGCATTGAATAACTGCGGAGTGAATGGAGAGATATGAGTTCTTTTGAATGTGTTTTGGGATGAATGGGTGTTTAAATTGAATGCCATAACCGCTTTTTGATTGCCATGTGTATATGTTGATACCTATGTTATTACTCTCTTTTTTGCTACAAAAGAATATATACCTATATATAAATGAAATAAAAAAATGAACTTTGTTTTACAATGAGTTGGTTTTGGACAGTCTGATTTGCTTCTGGTCTTGGTGAGTTTTGCACAGCAATTTTGTAATCTAGGACCCTATTTGGGCCATTAGTATTAGTAAAGGGCATTCTTTTTGTTCTTCCTTATAACAATGTCAGTAGTGCACGCCTGACTTTCAAGAAGCATTTTCTTTCGCATTGGTTAATTATTACAGTTGAATGCGGGCTGATGGATGACCTGCGAGCAAGGCAGGCTGGGTCCAGGAAAGTTCCAGTCTCTGCAATAAACTTAATGTGACATTGTCGAAGTAATTAAAAAGTGAATAGCTGCTTTCTGTTATCAACTCACATGCGCTGAAATGAAAACCCAGCAGAAGCAGGCCATTAATGATTCCTTTTGACTTGTCATTTGCATTGCATGCTGATGCTCTTGGCCTGGGCAGGGGCCCAACCAAAACACATTATTTGCCAGCGATCTAATTGAGCCAGTGCCAAGGAGACTGCAGGTCACAGGTAAGAGAGTAGTAGATAGTACTCCAACAAGTCTCTATTAAGTAATCTAGAACAGATTTACTATTGTGTGTCCTCTTCACCAATTTCTTTGCAGCAAATGAATGCATAAGTTAACTATCATCACCTTGTGACTCAACTGCCCCTTTCCTCTGCCACAGCTGACCTCCCAATTTATGGGTTACCAGAGTAAATTGCCAGTGCCAGTGCTTTTTCACATATGTAAATCGGCATGTTTTTCTTTTAGCAGAATCTGCAAATGAAAAAGGGCAGGTTACAGCACTTGTCTGCAGCTGCAGTGCAAGTTTTAGGCAGAACCCAGTGACACACGTATGGACAGAAGTTTCTGCAGATTATGTATGTTCGTGTTTCTAGCGCAAATTGGTCCACTGTAGGACCCCTGGTTCTAGCATCTCCATTCTTGTAGTAACCTTAGATGAAAATCACACAGTTGAATGATTATCAGACAGGCCTTGTGCGTGAACACTCACAGATATTTTACATTTGCGCATTCATCTCAAAGGCCCGGACTGTGCCACATGTGGTAGTTTCCATCTGCACTGCTTCCCCGCCAACTCAAGGCAATATCAAATGATTACTACACTCTTCAGGCAAGCTTCTTTGAGAACCTCTAGGGCTCATGGCGACTGATGGAGTTAAAATGAGATTCACTTTTTCCCAAAACAAGGGGTAGTTTCACATTGAAAATTTTTCTTTTGGGCTTGAAACTAATTAAAACAGCAGAATGTAAACAATGCACGCTATATTTTTGGCCCAATCAAAAAATACCACTATCACTCTCGCACGCACATTTTTCGCACAATTTGTGCCCTTTCATGTAATTCACACTAGCGCACCCACAGTTATCTTCTAGCTGCCTGGACACTTCATCGTTCGGCAAAGGGATGAATTAGCGCTGTGTCTGTTTGAAGTCATTTACTTAACTTGGGAATTTCTCAAGAAGCTGGAAGGGAGAGGGTTGGTTTGCTGTTGCCTTGAACATTCTTCACCACTTTTTCTCACAGTTTAGCCAATTTGAAGCTTTGAATGGTTAGAGGAGACTGGAATGTTTTGTTTATGTCCATATGGAGTAATGCTAAACAAAACCGGACATTGCATGGCGATGAACAACTTAGAGGACCTTACTAAGCAGGAAATGAAATATGAACAGCAGTTGCAAAAAGTGTGGCTCACCTAAAAATCATAGATTATATAAATATTATATATAATATCACAATGAATCACGTCTTGTTCTTTGTGGTGTGGCTGACGCAGCTGCTGTAGTTAAGGCGAAGGGTTTGCGAGACATTACGTTATGATCGGATATTGAGACTGGGAGGCTGTGTTCCTGCAAGTACATTGCATTTATTGATGCTTCTATTTTGGAGGGTCCGGTCTGGTTGCAGCTAGGGAGAATGGGTAGGGTAGTCAGGTGTGAACAAGTGACATTCCAGAATAAGCATCATCAAAAAGGAACAGCAGGGCTTTAACTTCAGGGGTTACCCGGATCCGCTCGCTGCCAGCACTGGACTCCAGACAGGAGCTCTGTTCTTCACATGGGTCTCTACCCACTGCCAGGCACCTGCAGGGGTTCTGCAAGTCAGATCCTGAAAGCATGTGTATACAGGAGCTAATGGGGAGTGATGGGCTTCCTGTGGGCCAGGGTTGTGGAGGTGAGATATCATGGGTGTGGTGCTCAGTTTTCCGCCTCTCTGGGTGGATGTGTGGTGTTTTCAGACTTACAACCCTGTGGGTGGTAGCCACCTCCTCAGGATCTTGCTGTGCCACAGCTTGGCTCATCTGTGCTTCGATGACATGGGCTTGTGACTGACCCTCAGCCACAGGTGCACATTACAGGGTATAGACTGTCCTGTAGTGCATCCTTATGGCGATGGACATGGCTCATTTCCTGACCTTTCAACCTGGAGATTTTGGTCTAACCCTTGTTATGGCACATTCAGCAATACTAGTTCTGGGTGTGGCTAGATATAGCCAATAGAGGAAGTGGGTGGAGTCAGTTGTGGAGTGGGTGGGGCCAGGGGTGTGTGGGTGTGGCCTCGTTATACAGTTTTAGCACCTGCACTTAATATTTTACAACTGAAGCACTGGCCATAATATAATGATGACAGCCTGCGTAATTCCTTCTCCTTTATACACTTCAAGACACGTCTTTTCGCTCTATGTACCATACTGTCACAGTTAATATATGCACAAACCTTTATTAGGACATTACACTATCGTTTACTAACTTTGCAAGTGTTCACGCGACAACCTATCAACTGCTACTATCAACCCAATACGGCTGACGCTAGTTGTACGAAGTTGAAAGTTTATGTAACAATACGGATAGGGTGGGGAAAGGGAAAGTTGTAAGTTTGTTGTTTATTTATTTAAGTAGGAAGGAAACTGAAAAGTAAACAATGGTTTGCCTACAAGAATATATTATTGCATTGACAACTAAATATATGTCATGCACTATAAATCTTACTGAACTGTTACCACCTTGGAAAAATATGTAAAGGTGTATGTTTTGCATGCGCCCCAATAAAAATGTATTAAAAAAATATGAGCTACCTGCTCAGCCACAGTAATTTCTGGAGGCAGCTGGGCACACACATGTAATCTATAAAGCGCAAGGTTGCTTTTGAAGCAGCAGTGGAGCCCCTTTTGGTTGAGGGTTCGTCAGAGCATGAGCGTGGGGCTCAGAAGGAGAGGACATGGATCCATACGAATGGCAAGCATCACCTTCCAGACACCAGGAAAGATGGAATAAGCTACACCAGCAGAACAGTCCCAGACCCAGGCACTACGTAAACACAGTCTTTATGTTATAGAGGCCTAGGGGTGGCAGTTGTGCATTAGAACACCAGCCTGACCGAGTTCTAGGTCTGTCTTGTTGTTGCACCAGGAGACATTCTGCATTGCTTCATTGCCTAGAAAAATGCTGTGACTGGTGGGGCAGAGAAGTGCACCAGAGCCATGGCAAGCATGTCTGACTAAGGAAACGGCAGGGTGCTGCACAGGATTGCTGTGTCCATGCATGTCCATGCATATCTTTGCTCCACAACGTGCAGAGTGTCAAATGGCCATGCACCAGAGCATGAATTGTATCCTGGAGGGGCCAGCCTGGCAGACGTTGTCTTCTGTCCACATACACCCCAACATCAGTTCAACCACACATTCACCACCACCCTCCACCTCCTCAACATTCTAGTCTGCCTAGCCAGTGTCGCTGTCAGACCTCGAAGGAGGTTGGTATGAGCTGCCCAGTTCCCTTAGCCCACCATTCATGTGCGAAGAAGAATGCTCCATGAGTCTTGTTTTGCCTATTGATGACAATTACATGTACATAGTATAGTAGTTAGTTATAGAATAGAGGTAGGTTAGTTGAGGATGCAGTGGGATGTATGAGAGAGCTGTCAAGGATAGTGTAAGGGTACTATGGGCTTAATGGTACAATTGGGGATGGATGGAGATAGAGTAGAAGTGCAATTTCACATAATAAATCTTTCCTGTATTGCAGTTTGTGTGGGGTGTGCGTAATGCAAATGAATATATATATATGCGATCAAGTCCGGGTTCCCCAGACGAAACGCGTCATGCTGCCGATCCCATCGATGGAATAAAAGCACTTTAAAACCCTACGATCCCTTGCTGTGGTCTGTACCTGTGTCTGTGTCTGTGTTGTCGGCTGGTTGCACACACTTCAGGATTGTGGAAGTCTATATATATATAGTCATGTGATCAAGCCTCGTTTGAGAGGTGAAACGCGTTATGATGGATGGCTGGTGTAATTGAATAAAAATCACCGGAGAAAATGCACGAAAAATGTGGGCTTACTCTCGTTATTCCTTCAGGAGAAATGATGTGGTGAATGGCGTTTTCGTTATATATATATATATATATATATATTTTTTTTTCATCCAAATTGCTCTCAGCAGCGGGAGGTCACGCGACAGTGCTCGGCCATCCGGCTTCAAAATGCAGCCTGCTTTCATGCTTCAATATTTTCATTATTATCGCCAACGCGTTTCGGGGTGCTTGACCCCTTCTTCCTGGGCAGCTGCAAACATTCATTTGAGGCTCACACTGACGTTTTTGTCTTAAATAAATTCAATTGCAAAAAACGTCAGTGTGAGCCTCAAATGAATGTTTGCAGCTGCCCAGGAAGAAGGGGTCAAGCACCCCGAAACGCGTTGGCGATAATAATGAAAATATTGAAGCATGAAAGCAGGCTGCATTTTGAAGCCGGATGGCCGAGCACTGTCGCGTGACCTCCCGCTGCTGAGAGCAATTTGGATGAAAAACATTAACACGGCGGCTCGTCCGTGGGGAGGAGCACCATCGCTAAGCTGGAAGAAAGGAACATCCAGCTGGCTGAGGCTGAAGTTTTGCACCTCTCAAGACTTAAACAACACAGCGCTCGATATGCTGATTGAGCCTGCTTTGGTGAGTCACATCCTATTAAAGGACAGGATATTGCTGTAAATACCAAACAAACATTTGAACTTACTTTACAAAAAACGAACAAACTCACATTGGGGACTCAGTGTCCCAGAAGACATTGAATTAATTTTATTGAGCACACGCCCACTGGGGGCTTGTCTTAAATAAATTCAATTGCAAAAAACGTCAGTGTGAGCCTCAAATGAATGTTTGCAGCTGCCCAGGAAGAAGGGGTCAAGCACCCCGAAACGCGTTGGCGATAATAATGAAAATATTGAAGCATGAAAGCAGGCTGCATTTTGAAGCCGGATGGCCGAGCACTGTCGCGTGACCTCCCGCTGCTGAGAGCAATTTGGATGAAAAATATATATATATATATATATATATACATATATATATATATTTGCTGAAACTCCGCATTACCACCTCCAATCCCCCAGGACCGGCGAAGCAGGAGACAGACCACGAACTTCTCAGGTAACTGATTTTTTATTTGCAGATCTTAGTTCTACAACCAACCATGACGCGTTTCGGGCTATGCAGCCCTTGTTCACATGCATATATATATATATATATATATATGCCAAGAAATTCGTTTCTTATGCTCCTGCAATCCCCTTGTGCCCGGGACTCCACAGGAACAAACGAGAGCCGACCTAAGAATGCAGGTGACTGATTTTATTCAAGTTTGTAGCAGCCTGCCAACATGACGCGTTTCAGCCTTCTCAGAGGCCTTGGTCACATGACGCTCACATGGAAACATACTGCATTTAAAGTGCTTAGTGCTTAAAAGTGCTTAAAACCTAACACACAATTGGTTACCAGTTAAAACCAGAAGCATAGGCACAGAAGAGAAACTTGCAGGTTTAAAGACATAAATAAAAACCCAACAATTGTAAGTATAGCAGCACACTCTAAAAAGTCATGTAAAAAGCAATTGAGCTCATAAGAATGTACTAAAAACCACCTGTCATTAAAAAACAAATTTGGTTAAAAAGTACATCTTAAATACGACATCCTAGAAAAGCAGACTGTAAAAATTGAAATACAATCCAACTCATGTGTGTGCAAAGTACATGCTAATGTTCCAATGACGCAAGGACAGTATATATATATATATATATATTTTTTTTTTCTCAACAATGCGATTCCTTTGGCAGCGCACTCAGCCGTCTAGTGCAAGCATAACATGGGCGGAATCTGGCCCAATAGTAATATCAGAATCAAAAAGACTGCTGCACTCCACATTGGGCTAAAAGGGTGCAGTGCAGGCCACCATGCCTCTCTAATCTGTGTAAAAAAAGGACACTTTATTGAAGACAGGTGCACCTCACAAAACATTACCCTTGGTCTTTGCCTTCCAAAACTGCACCTCGCTATATGTTGATTCCCCTACACATCCTCCTACCCCACCTCCATGGTTTCCCCACCCTAATGCAACTATTAAAAAACCTCTACTCATTCATTAACTGCTGAATTTTAACCTTGTAACCTCTTCTCTACTTCTCTGAACATCTACCTAACTAAGTATCTCCTATCTTAAACTTATTGCCTGCTCCGGAGTAACTTGTTCCCAACCATAAAGTTAAACTGTAAACATGTAACAAACTATCTACCAGACTGCACTCAGAAACAGTCCATACAACTTTTCTAACCCCCCCCCCCCCAAACTAGAGTGCTCTGGGATACCTTCAAATATCCAGTATTTTGTCTAGGACCTCCTTTACCTGGATCAAGTCTGAAAAAATATACCACAGAGTACTTCAATTCATGATGATCTACTCTGATGAAACATGCCTCCCTACAAAACACCTTCATGTCTCTATTTATCTTTCTACATTCCTTATCAATAGTGACAGGTCTTTCGCCCCTCCTCCATTGTCTTCTAGGGATAAATTTGGTCCAGGTGATGAAGCATCCCGATCATTGCTGCCTCATCTCCAACAAGTCCCTTTGCATCTGTTTAATAAGACCACTTCTTTGCATACAACTTCGTCATTCTCGTCTAGATGTGTAAATAACACATCAGGACAAATATGTCATTGTACCAAAGTATTTAAACAAGGCATGAGTTTGTGCCATCTCATACCACCTTTCCAGTGCCAATGTATTTGAAACAATAAAGAATCCAGCCCAGTTTACAAAGGAATGGCCGACTATCCAAATAGACAGCGCCGCCAACTCCGGCCCCCAACTGCACCTGAAAAGACAAATGCATGATTATGGAAACTACATTTTACCATCCCCCGATTCCCCACATCTGTCATATCTTGCCTGACAATCTGAGGCCCAACGCCCCAAATGCATGATTCTATCCTTGCTGCATCCGTGGCTACTCCAATCCGGAATCAATGAGTGCAGAAATCACCTGGTACCTACCTCAACTGCAACAGAGATCTCTGCATCACCCACAGTAGCTGCGCATCCATCACTCCGTGTCCAGACTCCCTGCGAAAGACTGCCCTGGCTCCCCAGTTGTCAAACCCTTCAAAGCACACCCCCAACGTACTGGGCATACCAATGACACCTCACTGGCCTCCATTTCCACTACTTCCCCTATGCCCCTTTGGTCCATCTTAGAGTGCTTGAGTATGATCCTTACTGCTTATCTTCCCCTCCCCCCAACTTTTACCTCCTTCCAATCAAGCCTCACAACCCCTTTCCTCCCCAACAACTCCGGCAGTCTGAAAGCTCTGAAATGCATCCATGACATTAGTGCAGAAAATACCCATGCCTCCTCTTCACTATTGCAGATCCTAGGTAGCACCATTAGGAGCCTAACTAACAGTTCCTTCGACACTGGTCTCCTGACCCTGGGCCCGGGTCCCACCTCTCTGGCCCAGCCCTCGAGAATGCGTCTGCCCAACTCACCCATGGAGGGCACATAACCCCACCACAGCTTGCCCATAAATACAATCCCTGCCATGTTGGCAGCAATGGTGACCTTACACAAGCCCCTGTCAAGCAAAGACATAATAAACTGAACAGCGTCTTCCTCCTTTGCCCACGTTTTTGCCCTCTTCCTCACCCCTCCCTCTAAAAACTCCTGCCATGGCAAGCTAAATGCACGCCTCATAGAAACGGCCAATGACCCTACCAGCATCCTTTGTCTCCTATGGACCACACCCCTAAAGGCACTGGCCTCTTGCAGATATCTGCCTCCATGGCCAGCCCATGGAACCTTTCCCACTGTGAATGAGAAAAAGCATCCGCAATGTCATTGTCCACCCCTGAGATGTGTTTTGCCTGAAATAGAATGTCATGCTTCAAACAACTAAGTATGAAGACTCTCAGCAACTTAAGAACGGTATACACCTGTTACAACGCATTTTTTACTCCGCACTACCACTACAACGCGACCATTACTCCGCATACTATTACAACGCATTGCGCTGGGGGGCGCTCTAGGATAGGGAATAAGTTTAATTTTCTATCCAACACCTTCCCTAGTGTCCACGGGGACTGGAGTTGGAATAGAAAATTATACTTACCACTATCCAGCACCTCTAAGCGCTATGCGTTGTAACGGTATTCGTTGTAAATACCGCGTTGTAATGGTATGCGGAGTAAAAGTATGCGTTGTAACGTCATACATCCCTTAAGAACCTGCTCATCCCTGGCAGACTGCTTGTTAACAACGTGTATCACAGCAATGTTGTCTATTCTGAAGATGAGTTTTTTGTATGCCCAGCTCTGTCCCCACACTGTGACAGCTACGAGTAGGGGAAACAAATCCAGAAAGGCGATACTCCTTCTTCCATTTTTCCAATGTAGCGGCCACTCCTCAGCTCCTTACCTACCCTGCCAATACAGCCTAAATTCACTAGCTCCTGCTAGATTTGAATATATTTGGACATCCCATTCCCAATCTTTTGGACCTGACATGGGGATTACATTGAATTCTTCCAAGAACCTGTGCCACATGCGTAAATCTTCTTTAGTCCCTGCGAACAAACGCATGTGGTGATGCGGCAACGTAAGCCCCACTAATGACCTGCTTAGTCTCCTACAAAATGTCCTTCCATACCTGACCTCACAGCATGCAAAGTTCAGATGTCTTAGCAGCACATGCACTGCCCTGACTGTCACCTTTCTTCTGGCCAACATGTTGTCAATCAACATTCTCATGTGCAGTTTTTTATCCATCAGTAGGTGCGCCTCCATAGCCACAGAATCCAACTCGATACCTAGAAATGACAACACCATGCTTGGACCTTGGGTCTTCTCTGGCACCAGAGGCATCCCAAGTACCCCCATGAGCTTCTGGGACCTTGTCGGCTGTTGCTGACAGTCCGCCGAACCGGACCGGCCCACCAGGAAGAAGTCATCAAGGTAGTGTGTCACCGTCTCTTTACCGGTTTGCCATGAGAAGACCCATTGTAAGAAGAAACTAAATTGTTCAAAAAATCACATGATATAGAACATCCTATGGGCAAAGCCTTATCCACAAAACTTTTTCCATCAAACCAGATGCCTAGCAGCTGAAAATCATCAGGGTGTAGTAGCGGTAGCCGAAAGGCTAACTTTATGTTGCATTTAGCCATCTCTGCTCCTCTGTCCACCCTTTCCACCAATCCCCTGGCTACGTCCACAGAAGAATAGAAACAGATGTGAGTTCCTCTGATATGAAGTTGTTCACTTACCCGCCTTGAGGCCACAACAGGTGCTGTATCAACCTATATTGACCTGGATCTTTTTTCGGCACCACCCCAATAGGAGAGATTATCAAGTCCTTAAGCGGTCGCTCTGTGAACGGGCCCTCCATGCACCTCTCATCAACCTCTTTGAGCAATTTGTCTCACACCACCACTTTATGTACACCCACCGACCTCAGATTTTCAGTCCATCTGGCAGACAGAGGCCCTTCATATCCCAGACTGAACCCTTCTTGCAAGCTGTGACTCAATAGCAATGCATCCCTCTTGTTTGTATAGTGTATCCTCTCCAAAAACGTTGCACCAATGGGTACCGCCCTGTTCATTTTGAGCACTTGTGCCTAAATTTGAAATAATCCCTTGTTCAGGTTCCCTTATTAATGTCCCAAGAGGCCCCTTGTACACTCCGTGAGGTCTTTGGTGTGTACCTCCCCCATGGGTGGGACGATTCTGAAAGTGGTGATATCTAATGGGAGCCCGCTGGCCGAATATGGGGCCTTCTTGCCACTATGGCTGAAGCTCGTCTTCCTTGACTGACCCTATTGTTTTTTGTTACAAGTCTGTATCAATCTCACCCCATTTTGCCTCTGGGTCCCACACCCGCCTAGCTCTGAACTCCTTATCATAGTGTGACCATGCATATCCTTGCAAGTCACCTGTGTCCTCCTAATCACGTTCATGTATTTAAACAAGGACACGCACCTCTCTGGGTACTTTTCACAATACACGCTTGCAAATATCAGGAAAGCTGTCCAGTTTTGTATTGTCATGGGCACCTTGGGCCTCTTTGACAACTCCAGCTCCTCTTCTTTCAATCCTTCTTTGGACCTCATTTCTCTGTGTAGTAGCTTCAGCTTCTCTACATATTCTCCATTCTATATTTTTTCCTTTGTGGCCAACATGAGGTGTACCCCCGATGGCTTTGTCACACCCATGTAGGGCAGTTTCTGTAGCTTAATCTTGTGACTTTCTTTAACCCATTTTGCTTGCCCTCTACCATCGTCCTTCCCAGCCTCACCAGCATCAGACGTGTCTGCTACAGTCCTCTGTGAATTGTCACTTGGCTTCCCTGTCGCCCTTAGTTTTGCCTGCTCCCCCTCGGTCTTCTGCACCTCAGTGCCTGGGCCAGACCTCCCCATCCACCTCCTCCCAGCCCGCATCAGTCCCTGTGGACACCTTATGCTTTGGCATAACCTGTCAACCATACTCCCCCTCAGCCTTACCTTGCGTCAAGGTCACTGCCCGCACCGGTTCCAGCTGCCTAGCCAGTCATGCAGAGGGTCGGGTCGCGTTGATCTGGACCAGGTAACCATTCCCTGTGTCTTTTATCTGTAACCTACTAGGCACAATATTACTGGGATCCCCCATCCTTCCTGTGCCCCCCTTCTTCCTGTTCCAAAATCTCATCCTCCTCTAGGCTATCTTCTTTATAGTCCAATTGTGTGACGTCTCCTGCCCCCACCCGTTGATCCATCTGTTCTCCAATACGTGCCTCGTCACACTGTCACCTAATGTGAATGTGGGCCTCTAAATCAATCACTGGGCCCTGCAGGGGCACTTGTCGCCCCTCAGCCCTAGTTTCACAGTTCTGTCCTGACTATCTCACCGCTGCCCCAGAGACCGCATTGACCCAGCTGGGCTGTTGCCCCATCGAGGCCAACTCTGACCTTCGCGAGGCATTGTTCCTGCCGTCCCTCGACGTACTCCGGCTGGCCGCCCTAGACCCTGCCATCTCTTCCCCTCGGTATCACAGAGCTGCACGTGACTCAACGGAGACTGCTGTATCCCGCTCTTGCTACTCCTGCAAAGAAAAGGCAGGGTCTGGGAAACCGGTGTTAGTATCCCTGCCTGTTGCTGCCATGATTGGTACCGGACACCACTGCCAATAACCCTGCTACCCTGGCCTTCCCTAGGGGCACACTGCGCACCCCCTCCACCCTTCTCGCCCCCTCCCACTCCAACTGTACCAACCCCTTCCATCCTGCCCCCACAGAGTGCCCCCTTCCCCCTGGGCCCCCGCCTCGCACTGTTTCCCTGTGTGTATATACCTTGACTGGTGTCAAAATGCCTGCTGTCTCCCCCCCCCACCCCCTCCAGCTCCTCCCTGTCACTCCATTCCAGCATTGCTGACACTGGACCCTGAACCCTTTCCTTCTCTTCCATCCCAAACCCACCCCCCTCTACCAGCTGGCCCCTCCTTGGGCCCCATCCGCATCTCCTGCTTCCACCCCCTCTACCGACCACCGTGACCTAATACCCCATGGACCCTGTCTAATCACCCCCCCGATCCAATGATGCTGAGGCTTACCCTTAGGGTTCAGACTTCTTCCCCCCTCTTCCTTGTCCTCCTCTCCACTCCAGCAAACCCTCCCGAGCTGCCTGTTGGTGATCTCCCACCCGGCACCCACCCTCCCCCAACTGCCAACTGGGCTTCTACCTCTTCTGAGGCCCCACTGCCCCTTCTCCTGGCCACTGCTCTCACTGCTGCTGCCTTGCAGGGGGGCTTGTCTTATTCCCTGTTTTCCCTCACCTCCTGCCTCCAACGTGCACATTTTTTGGGGTCCTGCCCGCTCCCGAGGACTCTTGGCCTCTCCTCCACTATGTAGTACTACTTTAATTCCCCCCTCCCCTTGCTCCTCCCATCTGTCACGCGAGGCTCTCCTTGTCACGTTCTCAGGCTCCTCAGGATCAGGGTGATGCTGAATGGGGTCCACCTCCTGACATCCTCGCACTCTGACTAATAACAGTACACAGAGTATAGAGGCGATCAAGTGAGGGAAGGGAAAGGGAAGGATCAGCGGTGGAAAGGGATTACCTGTAACAAAAAAGCATAACATTAATACAGTACATCAATCCTAACTACACTCAGTGTGATCTCACTAGATTCCAATTAGTACCTGGTGGAGTTCTCCTCAATGAGTCGTTCCTAAAATGCTCTAGTAAGATGCCTCTCTTACGAATAAAGAAACAACACCACCTGGAAAACACAAGAACTATTCATCAGTACCAAACCTTGATCCCATGCGGACAAATGCAAATAAATGCCTTAGACACTCATACTCACATCCACACCCCTTGTTTTCCCAGAACAAAAATAGGACAAATATTCTTGAATGAAAACAAAGTTCGAAATCCTACATTCCTGTATTGACAGAATCCATTCTTATATGCAAAAAGGCAAATACAATACACAGCTCAGGAACTCCTTCCTGTGAGCTACGATTCTTACAAATCCAGAACCTCAAATTCCACCAAAGGGGCAAACAGTAATTGTGATAGTCTTGCAACTCCAAAAGAAATATTAGAGTGTAGCAAAGTACGGAGAAAGATAACACTACCCAATTTGTGGCGAACACAGCTTCAGTTCTCAGGCCGAAGCGATGTCCAATGAAGGGAGCCGGCCACAGTCTCGAGCGGGGGAAACGGGACAGGGGAAAATAATCCACGCTCAGCCGAGCGGAATCCAGGAAGCTGTCTGCCGCAGCTGCGGGCGGGCGAGGCAAGGAAAATAGTTCACGCTCAGCCGAGCGGAACTCAGGAAGCAGCCTGCCGCAGCCGCGAGCAGGCAAATAAAGTAACACAAGTCGCGCCCTCACAGAATGTGAGATGCGGGGACTTTACGGCTCCGCCGAGCTTTCGAATTCTTCAACGGTTCCTCTTCCAGCAGAGGAACCACCGCAAGAATCCAACGTAGGGTCTCTGAACAACCAAGCAGCCTCGCTGCATCAGACACGCCGGTACCATCCAGAATCACGTACAACGCTACCGCATTGCTACGTGATACATGTAAGCTTTGCTCCTTCCTCCAGGAAGCCCTCTGGGTATTGTAGTCCAGAATAGGACTGCGCGAAGTAGGCGCCTCCGATGGTTCAATTCCTGACAGTATGCCCTCCTCCCAAGCGCCTCCTAGCACCGGGCATACCAGGATGATGGGCGTGAAACAGACACACCTCCCTCGGTGCATGGACAGCCGAACAAGGCTCCCAAGAGTCGTCCTCAGCCGCATAACCCTTCCATGATACCAGGTACCACAACCGGCTCCGACGTAACTTGGAATCCAGGATACACCGGACCACATATTCAACTTGGCCATACCGCATCAAGGGAGGCAAGGCTTTGCGACGGGCGGACTTGGCGGGCTTTAGCAGACTACAATGGAACACCAGATGGATCCCTAAATGACGCAGGAAGCTTCAACTTGTGGGCCACGGGATTGATTTTCCGAACCACAGTGTAAGGCCCAATGAATCGGGGATGGAAAATGCTACGTTATCGAAACCGGATGTTCTTCGTGGAGAGCCATACCTTCTCCCCCACCTGGTATGCAGGACTGGTTTGCCGATGTTGGTCGGCCCAATGTTTGTATGTGCCCTTGGCCCTAACAAGGTTGGTACGGATGCGTTTATGAATGTCCAAGAGGAAAAGCACCTGTGCCTGGTCAGTGGGCTGGTTCTGCACAACACTAGGAAGAGCCAAAGGCAAGGTGCGAGCATGATACCCAGTATTAGCCCGAAAAGGGGATTCCTTAATCGAGCTATGCCAAGCGTTATTGTACAATAGTTTGGCCAACCAAAGCAAAGATACCCATGAGTCGGAAGCTTCAGCAGAATAACACCTCAGATATTTCTTCAGAGTCTGATTAAGGCGCTCCGTCTGACCATCTGTCTGAGGATGGAAGCTGGTAGAGAGAGCGGCTTCAATCTGTAATGCTTTGCACCAAGATCGCCAAAACCGGGCGATGAACTGTGGGCCTCTGTCTGAAACAATCACCCTGGGCAATCCATGAGCTCGTACTACGTGTTGCAGGAGTAACTGGGATGTTTGGCTGGCCGTGGGTAGATTCTTGCAGGGTATGAAGTGACTCATTTTAGTTAGGCTATCTATCACCACCAGGATGGCATTGTACCCCTGATTCATGGATAACCCAAGAACGAAGTCAAGACAGATTGTATGCCACGGTTGAGAAGGAGTGGGAAGAGGCTGCAATTGCCCTTTACTTTTGGTGTGTTCTCCTTTTGCTCTAGCACAAATTTTGCATTCCTCCACCCAAATGCTCACATCTTTGATCATTCCTTCCCACCAGAAGTGTAGTTTGATCAACTGCAATGTTTTACTGGATCCAGGCTGGCCAGCCATCACTGCATCATGACACCAATTGAATGCCTTTAGACGTAAAGCATTACTAGGTAAGTACAGCTTGTCATTATACATCGGTATACCATGCTTCAGTGAACGGTGTTTGTCTTGGCCCATCCACAGCTGCCATTGAGCCACTGTTTTGCAATTTTGGACTTGATCAATGAACTGTTCCACCGTAACTACACATAGAACTTTTTCAGGACTCACAATAGGGTTTGTGGTTTCCTGGCGTGGCTCTGTATCTACTCCCATCCTAGATAACATATCTGCTTTTTTGTTGTCGGCCCCTGGCCTGAAGGTGATCAGGAAATCATATTCTGCGAAAAACAACATCCATCGCATTTGTCTTTGTGATAGATGTTGTGCGGTTTTCATGAATTGGAGGTTCCTATGATCTGAGTACACTGGGGAGAGGAGTTGGCCTAATGGCTAGGGCGCTCGACCTCGGACCTGGGGATCTGGGTTCGAGTCTCGGTAACGACGCCAAAACCTCCTGTGATTCTGGGCAAATCACTTAATCTCCCCGTGCCTAAAAAATAATGAAAGTGTGTCCTCATGTAACGTAACTGGAAAATATGTAAAGCGCTCTGATACCTGATTCGGTTCGGGTCTAGTTCGCGCTATATAAAACTGTGCAAAAAAAATCACAAAAAAAAAACTGTAATGGTGTGAAGTGCCCCCCACAGATAATGTCCCCATTCTTGGAAGGCACGTTTTATGGCCAGCAGTTCCTTCTCGGCCACTGTGTAGTTGGTCTCTGCGGGATTCAACTTTTTGGAAAGGAAAGCCACTGGATGCAACTGGCCAGTGAACCGATTCCGCTGTGACAACACCGCTCCGAGTGCTTCATCCGAGGCGTCCGCTTCTACTACAAACGGGTTGTCGGTTTGTGGGTGTCGCAAGATAGGTGCAGTGCAGAAAGCCTGTTTCATTAGGGTAAAAGCCTCTGCGGCTTCAGGAGACCAGAAAAAAGGGGTTCCTTTTCTCAATAGTTTCGTTATGGGTGCGGCCATTAGAGAAAAATGAGAGATGAATCTCCCATAAAAATTGGAGAATCCCAAAAAGCATTGTACATCCCTGACGTTCTTTGGTACAAGCCAGTTCTGTACTGGCTCAATCTTTCTCTCAGCCATACAAAACCCCTGAGGAGTCAAGATCACACTTAGGAATTCCACTTCCTCTACGTTAAACTCACATTTACTGAGTTTGCAAAACAACCCATTTTCCTGCAGCCTCTTCCGAATCAGCACTACATGACCTTCATGTTGTTCCTTTGAAGATGAATACACCAAAATATTGTCAATATATACGATAACAAACAGGTCGATGTACTCTTTTAGCACGTCATTGTGAAAGTACTGGAATGCCGCTGGAGCATTACAGAGCCCGAACGGCATTACCAGATACTCGAACAGCCCGTACTGCGTTTTGAATGCCGTCTTCCACTCATCCCCTTAGCGGATCCGTACCTGGTGATAGGCCCCTCTGAGATCCAAATGAGTGTAAATACGTGCCTCCTTCACCTGGTCCAGCAAAACAGGAATGAGTGGAAGAGTGTATCGATTTTTTATGGCGTTTTTGTTCAACACGCGGTAATCAATGCAAGTCCTCAACTCGCCATTAGCTGTAGCCCTGAAAAAAAGAGGAGAGGCGGCCGGAGATCGTGATGGTCGGATAAAGCCTATGGAACAAAAGTGTTCAAGATATTCGCGCAGGTGTTTGGTTTCGGGATCTGACAAGGTGTACACTCTGCATGAAGGAATCGATGCACCCACCACCAGCTCTATACGACAATCATAGTCGCAATGGGGCGGTAGGGATTCGGCCTTTACTTCACTAAAAACATCTGCAAATGCCTTGTATGCTGTGGGTAAGATGGTTTCTTTCTCAGCAGCAGTAGCTATCTGATACCCCTGGGTCAGAGCCAATACCTGAGAGAAGGTGTTGATCATGCACGTATCAATGCAATCTGACGACTGGAAACCAATAGTCCTCAACCTCCAATCCAAGGTGGGATTGTGTCGCCATAGCCAAGGCATACCCAACATCACCTCATATTGAGGAGCCTCTATGATATTCAAGATTATATCCTCTGCATGATCTTGAGGATGACCTTGAAGGATCAGACGTATCACTTCAGTGTGTTCCGTGATAGGACCGGATTTCAACGGAGTACCATCCACCGCCAGTACAGTCTCTGGTTTGGCACTGGGTATCCTGATCAGACCTAATCGATGCACCAAACCATAATCTATAAAATTACCGGTGGCCCCTGAATCAATCATGGTTAGTACCTGATGTGTCTGTTGACCTGCCTTAAGAATCATAGTCAGTACTATGTGAGATTCAGTGCTTCTAGTTTCAGTGACTGCGAGGGATGTCAATTTCCATTCTTTATCTATGGGCTCTACCCCCGTAGTCTCTGCCAAGATGGTAACTTCCTTATCCGGGCTTTCTCCGGTGGTGATGGCTACGTGTTTGCCCGGAACGAAAAGACTTCTTCTTTTGGGTTTAACGGTACAGTCCCTAACATAGTGACCTTTTTTCCCGCAGTACATGCAAAGACCTCTCTCTCTGCTTTAGACAATGGGGGTTGGACTGCACCCACATCCATGGGTTCGTGGATGGTTTCCTTTGAGGGAGGCAAGGGTCGACTCTCTAGATTCGTTCCCATCATCCCTCTCTCTCCCCTTCTTCAGTCACCACCCTTCTCCGCAATCCTATGATCTAATCGCAGGGTGAGATTGATTAGGTCTGTGCAAGTGGTAGGTTGCGGATATATCTGGGCCAACACGTCCTATAGGTTACTAGGTCCTTTCTACCCTGACGTAGGTCCAACAGCTCCCTATCAGCACTGAGCGTGGTGGCCCGACGATCGAAGACTCCCTCGAATTCCTTCCGGAAAGCGGCCCAATCGGAGAGTATCGGATCGTCACTCCTGACAAAAGGTACAGCTCAGTTCGCAGCATCCCCCATCAGGTAGGAAATGGCGAATGCCACCTGAGACAAATTGGTGGGGAAAGACGCTGGCCGACAGGAGAAATGGAGGGTTATCTGAGTCAAAAAAGTTTGGATCTTTTGGGGATCCCGGCATACCTTTCAGGACTAGCCAAAGGGATTGGCGGAGGGACCGTCACCTGTATCTGTGGATTGCTAGCGAGGCATCAAATGGATTCCTAGCCTGTCTGTCCAGCCTCTCTTTTAAAGCTGCCGTTTCTGCCCGGGACGTAACCAGTTCCTGTTGCACTAAAACCAAGGCCTGTAACACATCGTCCAAGGAGGCCATTCCTGAGAATGACCCTGATCAGGAGGAGTATTAATTTGTGGGTACGTGATTCTGTCAGGTTCTCAGGCTCCTCAGGATCAGGGTGATGCTCAATGGGGTCCACCTCCTGACATCCTCGCACTCTGACTAATAACAGTACACAGAGTATAGAGGCGATCAAGTGAGGGAAGGGAAAGGGAAGGATCAGCGGTGGAAAGGGATTATCTGTGACAAAAAAGCATAAGATGAATACAGTACATCAATCCTAACTACACTCACTGTGATCTCACTAGATTCCAATTAGTACCTGGTGGAGTTCTTCTCAATGAGTCGTTCCTAAAATGCTCTAGTAAGATGCCTCTCTTACGAATAAAGAAACAACACCACCTGGAAAACACAAGAACTATTCATCAGTACCAAATCTTGAGCCCAGGCGGACAAATGCAAATGCCTTAGACAATCGGCCCAAAAACACCGGGGGTGCAAGCCTCCATGGCAGTCGCCCTTCCTCTCCCCAAAGCCTCATTGAGCCCGAGGTGTCTTTTTCGCTCTACTGTCTGAGTGCCCTTGCACTCATAATGAACGTGTTGCCTTCAGAGCACTCAAACTTAATGCAGTCTTTGCTGCTCTAATTATTGCCGTCCTCCACATCTCCAGCTACCCTCACATCGCTGCCTTGACCTGGATTTCCAAGTACTGTAACTACTGCCGTACTAAAGGAATAGAAGTGGCTCACCTTGGTGGATTTCTCTCTCTGTTCTACATGACCTGCTCTTCATGTTTCAACCCTCCCACTAGTGATGTCACAGGTGTTCTTTATTTCTAGAGTGCCACTTCATGAAACATAAAAAGAGGACTTCTCTTAATCAAAACTTATTGTACTTTAACAATATTTTTAACTCCCTTTAGCTGGACCTGGGGTACTTTGTCGAGTATCGAGGACAAATGGATTATTTTAATGTTGTTTATAATGATACTTATAGTTACTGTTATTTATTTCTTTTACATCTTTGCAGGGGCGGCATATCTTTGTCATTTCTCATCTATCTGTAAAATATATTTCTTTCTCTTCTCTTCTTTTCTTTTCTCCAGGAGAACACCCACTTCCATGATAGAAATTGGAAAAAGTTTTTTTAAGTTGGTTATGTGCGTGTGACACAAATTTGTCTCCAGAAAAATTATTGAAACCAGATACAAATAGAAATGCTGATGGTGAGGGAGATGCATCTCTATATGAATTTGAGTCTACGTTATTGAAATTAGACAGACATTTTTTGCCTACAATTTCTATTATATTACAAAGATATTATTTTTGGAAGCGTAAACAAGGTGCGGACGAGACTGTTGTAGATTGTGTTACTGCTCTCTGTAAACTTGCAACTTCTTGCAATTTTGGTGACAAGATAGAGGAATGCATACAAGATCAATTTATGCTTGAATACAAATGCGACAAAATTAGAGAAGAACTTTGGTCAAAAAATGATCCTAACCTTACAGAAGTGTTCATTATTGTGAAACAAGTAGAAAACACCATGTCGTATTTTTGAGTTACAAAAATCTAAAGAAGCAGCATCCTCTGTGCATTCCATTGCCGGCAAATCTAGACAGCCAAATCAAAGTAATCCTGAAGGTAAATTGTTGTGCTTTAGATGTACATCACCAAGTCATATTCTAAAGATTGTCCTGCACTATGCAATGTTTGTAATGTATGTGGGAAGAAAGGGTACTATGCCAAATGCTGCAAATCTAAGGAGAAATCTAAAATCAAAGTTAGTGAAGTAGTACTCGGTGATGATTCTGATTTTATTGTTCAAGTGGTGATTGATGTGAATTGTGTTTCTTGTGTTAGCTATGAATATCCATCTGATATTATCGAACTAAATGGAATACGTCTATCTATGATGATGGATTCAGGTGCTAAATTGTCTCTGATTTCTGAAACAGATTTTACTACATTTTTCCAAGGGAAAGTCCTATTATTAGCTCCAGATGTTACTACTTCCAGTTATGGAGAAAAACTCATAGATTTGATTGGGTATTTGTATGCTGACATAAGTTTTAGAGGTAATAAAGCTTCAGGGAAAATGTATGTAGCGGTGAAGGGTGATACCATGTTGAGCTGGCCACACTAAAAGTTGTTTTGGATTTTGCTCAACCCTAATGCTATACTCCAGGTTCAGTTCCGAAAAGTAGACACCACAGAAGGAATGTTAATGAAAGAATTTTGTGATGTATTTTCTGCAAAGGTGGGGTGTATTAAAGGCTACAAGCATCACACTTGTTTGAACAAAGGATGCTGTTCCTCTCTCATGGGAGGTGAGGAATATTTGGTTTTGTTGGAAAGGAACTGTTGAAGCAGAACTTAAGAGACTTCAATCTGAGGGTACAATAGAAACTATAGAAGCATCTCAGTCACTCGCTCCAGTAGTAGTAGCCTCTAAATTCCCTGGCGACATCATACTTTTTATAGATCTCAGACACCTAAATAAAGAAGTTATTGAGGATAGATTTCCATTATCCAGCATCATGGATATGATCAGTGTGTTGGGTAATGCGAAGTATTTTACCACACTAGACCTTAGTTCAGCATACCACCAAGTGAAATTGTGTGATGAATCAAATATTCTAAACAAATTTATTACACCATTTGAAGTTTACAGATTTAACAGAATTCCATTTGTACTATGTTTGGCAGCCGCCGTTTTTCAGAGACTTATGACAGATTTGCTTTGAAATGTCAAAAGGGTAAAGTTATTTCTGTATGATGTTCTTATATTCACAGATTCAATGGAAGGCATTTCTCTTTAAAGTGCAAAATGCTAATTTTACTGTTCAGGAATACCTTATTTGGGACATGTGAGAACATGAGATTGTGTCAAACCAAAGACCGAATTAGTAAATTCTATCTTAAAATTGGTACAACCTACATAAAAAAGTAGTACAGGCTTCGTTAAGCATGGCAGAATATTATTCGAGATACATCCCAAATTTAGCAAAACGTTCTTGTTGCATCAGAGAATTACTGAAGAAAGATATTCAATTTGAGTGGACGTATGCATGTTAGAAAGAGTTTGAAGATATCAAGCCTGCTTTGTCATCAGCACACTCTCTTAAACGCTTAAAATAAGGTTTACCATGTTGTGTTATTACTCATGCCTGTAACAAAGTTTTAGGGTATCCCTAAGCAAATGCAAGATGGGAAGGAGGTTACTGTAGCTTTTGACTCAAAATCCATTAAAGGAGCAGGAACACAGTATTCAACAATTGAGAAAGAGGTGTTAGCTGTGTTTTGGGCTCTCAAGAAAAGTTAACAATTTCTGTGAGGTGTATGCTTTGTTGTACAGTGTGACTATTATCCATTGCAAGAGATATTTGGAAAAAAGCCTTAGACAGTGTTTCTTCACACATTTGTAAATGGATTGACTTTCCATTTGTTATTACGTACACACTAGGCATTGAGAATGAATCAGCTGATTGCTTGTTTAGACTAAGAAGTGATGCTCAGGAATCAAAAAAGGAGGACGAAGCATGGTGGGTGGAAGAGGAGGTCAAGGTCTGTGTTGTTACTGATGGTTGTGTGTCAGAGAAGGAAAGCCTTGCTGAACTGGAGAAAGACCAGGTATTGATGAGTGTACAAGATGGTATCATTTCTAGGAATGACACTGGGTCTTGTGATGAAAGATTGATGAGTTTTGTAAAGTGTCTGAAGAAATTTCAGTCATCAATGGAATTGTGTTAAGTGGGTGCAAACTAGTTTCTCCCAATGGGGTGAAAGTTCGCCTCCTACGCTTAGCTCATGTAGGACAACATGGCATTTGCAAAACTAAAGAAAGGCTGAGAACTGTGTATTGGCGGCCTGGAACGGAATTATTGGAGGAGAGAATGTTCAGGGATTGTGTGGAGCGAAAATTATCTGATAAGACTCTTGAAGTTAGAACTGCTTCTATGATATGCCGTGAGAGTCCCAAAGAGGTGTAGGAAGATGTCACATTATGGGACCCATAAGTTGTGGATCAACTGCGAAATACGTGATGGTTCTGATGAGCACTCTATCAAGATGGCCAGAAGTCATGGTAACGTCTGAAATCTCAACTTTTCTGTAATTAAGTTTTTGTCTGACGTTTTAGTCCAAGAAGGTAATCTGAAAAGTATTTTCATGAATAATGGAGTGAATCTGACATCGAACACAATGGAAGAGTTTCTAGAGGCGAGAGGTTCTATACATAAGAAATGCACTTTGTACCACCCAGAAACCAATGGCATAGTCGAAAGATCTAACAGGATACTGAAGGAAATTACTCAGATTGCTATACAGAAAGGGGTGAGTTAGATTGAGATGGTGAGATGTAGAGTGGATGTGTATAGTTTTTCGCAACATTCCACAACAGGCTTTAGTCCATTTGTGCAATTTGAAAAATGCAATCCACATACTAAAGTATGCCCACCTTGGATGAGTGTATATTGTAAAGAACTTTCCCATGTATTTGGTCAGATGGAAGGGGGAAGGCTGAGAGGTTCACATGCAGGAATATAGAAAATTGAGGTATGATCTCCAAAAATCTGTTAAAAACATTTCTAATAAGGTGAGTGATGTGGTGAAGGTAAAATTGCCTACAAAATCATGGTATGCTTCAACACATTTTTTGGAAACACTTCAAGGTGGTCAAGGTTTTCAAGGGAGCAGTCAAGGTGGATGATGGTAGAATCTGGAACCTTAACCATGTAGCACTTGTGTCAAAAGGTTTAATTTCTTTGCTGTTTTATTTCCATTTCTGTTTATGTCTTTTTTGTATATATATTTATATCCTGACAAGGAACATTCATTTAATTAAGTTGCAGGAGCGATTTCCACTTGGTGAGAGGAACGGCGAGTTAAAGGGTAGCAACTTGTACTACCATGTCCAGCATGCCCTGGCCCACTTGGGGCGGAACTATGTATGCTAATAAAATAAAACACAATGGTTCCAGTTTCCGCTTCCTGCATCTTTCCACGCCAGTGATCAAGGGCTCATGGGAGCCCGAAACGCGTATGGCTGTAAGAGAAGGGAGGCAGCCTGCTTTCGACTTTGCTGCCTGCGGTGCCGAGCGCAGTAACCCGGATGTATACGGCATCCTCATTAAGGGCAACCTGGTGTTTTGTATAATATGCGGCCATGCCTGGTCGCGAGGATGCCCTGACGCTAATAGCGGATCTTGGCACGTGTTATTACAGGTGCTGTTTGGACATCGGGGGCCTGAGCCGCAGGAAAAACAGTGGCAATGAGAAGCGGTGCAGCCGTAACTTTTCTCCTGAGAAGGAACATTCATTTAATTAAGTTGCAGGAGCGATTTCCACTTGGTGAGAGGAACGGCGAGTTAAAGGGTAGCAAATTGTACTACCATGTCCAGCATGCCCTTGGCCCACTTGGGGCGGAACTCTGTATGCTAATAAAATAACACACAATGGTTCCAGTTTACGCTTCCTGCATCTTTCCACGCCAGTGATCAAGGGCTCATGGGAGCCCGAAACGTGTATGGCTGTAAGAGAAGGGAGGCAGCCTGCTTTCGACTTTGCTGCCTGCGGTGCCGAGTGCAGTAACCCCGATGTATGCGGCATCCTCATTCAGGGCAACCTGGTGTTTTATATATATATATATATATATATATATATATATATATATATATATATATTCACTGAAAAAACCATAGGTTTCACACCAGTTATAGTTAGGTGGAAATTTTACTCGCATAAAACCATTGAAATTCCCACGTTATAGTTAGTTGGACTCACTATAACTTGCGCGTGCAATGCACTGCTGATGACGTCACATATTACATCACTCATGACATGGTCAGTGACATCACTCATGACATCACTGATGACATCTCAAATGACATCACTCATGACAACATCCTTGTGACAAAGTGGCAGACCTCCTATCAGCATAAAATAACCTTTGACACACACATTCAAAAATAGAAACTAACATTTTCTTAAAAAAGGAGAAACCAATACCAATTACAACAACTTATTAGGTAATTCCAACATCTACATACACATCCACTCATTCACCAACAGTTCTATATAGTCACTCATGCATGTACTTACTCATCATATGTACTCATACACCTATACATCCTGTTACACACTAATACTCATCCATATAGTTACTCACACACAAATTCACACATGCAAATAAACTATCAAAAAAACATTTACTTGATTATACTGCTATATACACACCACTACACATACTTCTACAGAAACTGAAACATATTTACTCTCTTAAACAATCAATTATAAAAACACATACTCACTAACCCACCCATACACACAATCATCCACCCATACAGTCTTGCACACATGCTGTCTTCAAAATACATACAAATAGTGAGTCACTCATTCATGCATCTGTGCTCTAAGTAATATCCCCCACCGAACCATACAGACACTGATACTGATACTCAAAAAAACAACTAATAACCCATATACACACTCATGTAGCTACTCACCAACCCATGCAGCCACTTATACACAAAGTGAGACACAGATACAGATATTTAAATATTTAAACATTACTCGCTAATATATGTATTCACTAAGATACATTTAATAAGTCAGTTAACGAATCAATTTTACACAAAAAAAACATCCATTTAGACATTTATTTACCCATTTATTCTTCCATCAACCTTTAGATATACATATATAAAAAATATTTATTTTTCAGAAAGATACACATTCACTGGATGATGTCATCAGTGATGTCATTTGAGATGTCATCAGTGATGTCATGAGTGATGTCACTGACCATGTCATGAGTGATGTAATATGTGATGTCATCAGCAGTGCATTGCACGCGCAAGTTATAGTGAGTCCAACTAACTACAACGTGGGAATTTCAATGGTTTTATGCGAGTAAAATTTCTACCTAACTATAACTGGTGTGAAGCCTATGGTTTTTTTAGTGAATTTAATAGGTTTTTTGAATGTTAATTCCTAACTATAACTGGTGTGAAACCTATGTTTTTTTCAGTGAATATATATATATATATATATTCACTGAAAAAACCATAGGTTATAGACCATATATAGTTAGGAATTAGCATTTACAAAACCTTGAAAATTCACTGAAAAAACCATAGGTTATAGACCATATATAGTTAGGAATTAGCATTTACAAAACCTTGAAAATTCACTGAAAAAACCATAGGTTAGAGACCATATATAGTTAGCTGGACATTTTATTGACATAAAACCAATGAAATTCCATATATAGTTAGTTGCACTAACTATATATCGCGCACCCGCAATCCACTGCTGATGATGTCACATATTACATCATTCATGACATGGTCAGTGACATCACTGATGACATCACTGATGACATCTCAAATGACATCACTGATGACATGACTGATAACAACATCCAGTGATTTTTTGTTTCTGTAAAGTTTAAATATGTCTTACATATTGAAGAATGAGTGGATGTGTAAGTGTCTGGACGAAGGATTTAGTAGGTGCATGACTGACTGTATGACTGAGTGATTAAATGTGTCTCACTGAGTGCATGGGTTAGTGACTAAACTGTCTTAATTTGTGCATCATTATGTCTGTTGTTCTGTAAACTGCTGCATGTGTTGATCAGTAGCTATATGAGTAACTATATGGGTTATTGATTGATTGCCCAAGTATTTGTATGAGAGACTGAGTGTGTGTGTGACTGGCTGGGAGGTGTGTGACTCTGTGCAGATCAATGTGTACTTGTATCAATGATTGTATAAGAAGGTAAGTATGTGTTAGTATATGTTTGAAAATGTAAGGTGCTCTATGTTTAACTGTATAGACAAGAAAATGAAAGTGTCATTGATTCTTTACAGGACTGACTAGGTGTGTGAGTAACTCCATGGATGAGTGGCAGACTGTGAGTGTCTGTATAGGTGTATGAGTGCATATGATAGTGTTGTAAAGATGAGTGATTGTATGTATGAATGATTGTATGGGTGAATGAGTGAAGGTGTGTGTAGACGTAGGAATCAGTGAGTGCGTATGTAGTAACTAGTATTGGTGTGTCAATGGTTTCAAAAATTATACTCTGTATTTAACACTGGGTGAAACAGAGGTTATATTAAAATGTGAGGAGATGCATTGTATTGTCACATGAATTATATCATCAGTGATGTGGTCATTGATGTCAAATGAGATGTCATCAGTGATGTCATCAGTGATGTCATTTGAGATGTCATCAGTGATGTCATCAGTGATGTCACTGACCATATCATGAATGATGTAATATGTGACATCATCAGCAGTGGATTGCGGGTGCGCGATATATAGTTAGTGCAACTAACTATATATGGAATTTCATTGGTTTTATGTCAATAAAATGTCCAGCTAACTATATATGGTCTCTAACCTATGGTTTTTTCAGTGAATTTTCAAGGTTTTGTAAATGCTAATTCCTAACTATATATGGTCTATAACCTATGGTTTTTTCAGTGAATTTTCAAGGTTTTGTAAATGCTAATTCCTAACTATATATGGTCTATAACCTATGGTTTTTTCAGTGAATTTCAATGGTTTTTTAATAGCAAATATCATAAGCTGTCGAATGTCAAGTACGTGGTAAGTAAAAACATTTTCGTGTTTATGCACACTGATCTGCTTTGAATGCTGCCACCCACCCCTCATTTCTATTAGGAGTACTCTCTCTTTGCAGATAGTGAAGGGTAGTTAACGCAGGCCTTTGCCCCCGTTGTAATCCGTCGTGCCTGCTTCTCTCTCCATTTGATTGATTGTTCTCTTTGGTTCATTCTCTATTTACAAACAAGCACAGAGTCGCAATACTCTGTTAAGTCTTTGCAGATAGCGAAAAATCGTGTAAAAAAACAAAAGGAATCGAGCAAAATCAGTAGGCCACTAATGGGATCTCTTTTTGACCTCGCTAAAATAGAAACATTAGGAACAACCTGTTGAAAATAGCAATGTGTATGTACATAAGCGGCGTTCATTTGTGTTCACAGTACCCCTTGTTGATTGTTTGAATCGAGCATTGAATTGTTCGAAGTTGGTTCTCTTAAGGATCTTCTCTGCCTGCAAACGAGGAAGAATAGGAATATTCTCTCTCCCTTTGCAGATAGTGAAGGGTAGGTAACGCAAGCCTTTAACACGTCGTACCTATTTCATTCCTCATTGATTGATTGATTGTCCGAACATTGACTGTTTGGGAATTAGTTCTTTTTGGAGGTATTCCCTGTTTGCAAATAAACGTAGGAAAATCTTTGCAAGTAGTGAAAGTGTAGGTAATGCTGACCTTTCTCCCCCGTTGTAATCTGTTATGCCTATCTACTCCCCACTGATTGATGCACCTGTTTCACCCGGACCATTTACTAGAGATAGGTCATCTGGCCCAACAAGAGAGCACCCCTAGTGAAAAGGACATATGCAATAATAACGAAGTGATCACTGTATCCTGTTAACAGAAACTTTAGCATGAAACAACCTGGAAAGAAAAGAATAGGAAAACGAAAATCAGTAGGCCACTGATGAACTTTTTATTAAATAACAAACAAAGAAACGATAACAATACGTAATGATAAAACCTATTATTGTCCTAGAAACAAGAAACGTTAGAAGTAAGCCCGTAATAAGAAACCTGAAAACATCGCCCCTCACTGCCCCAAAACGTGTCTGTCCCACCGCCTGCCACGGCCAAATAACGGCAAACTGGGAAAGATAGAAGTCAGCAGACATCCGCCCCATTCTAGAAACTTCCAAAGGGCAACAGGTTTTTGGCTACGCCCAGCCGGAAGCAACGCATATAAGGCGGGTCCTGCTGCCACGCCTCGGCCAGGAGATCATCACGTAGGGTGTAGCCGGAGGAGAGGCCGAGGCCAGCGGGACCCGGCCAGGGGGATTGACAACGCTGGAGAGTTGCAGGGGGGGGAATGTCCGTGTCCTCGACCCTCCCCTCTCTCTCCCAGTCCGGCCGCGGTGGCCCTTGACAGTTGCAGGTAGTCCCGCCACATTCTCTACCGGTCCGGCCACCAACGGCCGGGGCCGATGGGATCCGGCTGCAGCCGATAAACCAAGGAACCCGTTCATGGGGCCAGAGCAAGGGGCGTCCGGCCGACATCCACCGGAAGCCCGGCCCGAAGACGGACGGGACATTTCTTCTTTCTTCAATAATGGCTTTGACAACACTGGGGGGGATGTCTTGCACATGCCTCCGACCCCCCCCCCCCTCGTCCACATCGCCTGGTCCGGCCATAACAAATCTCAAGCGAGACGCCGTGGGGTGCACTGGGAGGGAGAGACGGTGCGAACAGGCCTCTCCCGCCTCCCCAGTGGAGGCTTCCCACCTGCACCCTCAGCGCTCCAGGCACCCGGAAAAGGGTTCTTCCACTGTGGCGATGCTGCAACGTATCGCCCGGCAGGGTGGAGCCCGTCCGCTCATTTGACCCCGCGATCGCCAGTAGCTACCGAACTCTCAAAATGGCGATCGACCTGGCAAGAGCGGGCCCAGCATAAAGAAATGGCCCGGTCACTGGTTGACTCCACCACCGTAGTCCTCCACCACCTTGAAGATTCTAGAGGAGCCGCGGGAGTCTCCGACCCCCGCAGACACCCCCGATGGGGAATGACTGCCATGATCGCCCGTGGAGTGACGAAACTGTATCCGCGGGACGTCGGCGCTCCCATGCTGGCGCCAGCCTCACTTTGAATTACTAGAATCCTGCAAACCTCAGTTCCGGTGAAAGCACACTGTGACCCGGTAGGAAAAATTGTTGCACACCCTCCCCTTTTTGACTGATAGTTCAAACCACCGATCCTTTCCTTTGCCCTTTTACCAGAACTTTGGACTGCCTCCCCCTCTTTTACATTTTCTAGAGAAAACAAAACATTAACCACTACATTAGCATAGCAGTTGACACCAGAACTGTTTTCAAATTGAAAACCAACAACATCTTCAACAGAATCCTTTTTGTTTCTGCTGTGACCCTGCTACAGCACAGGCATTGTACCAAGCAGTAATTCTGCAATGCCGGTAAGAATAGCTGTGGTGCCTACTGGACTCACTCACCCCCGCGACGCCCCACGCCGTTATTTGCTGGGCGGCAACTTACTAGACATCACCTTCGTGCCATCTAGATTTCAGCGCGTTCTGCTGCCTTCGAACTATTCGCACAACAGACTGCTACTGACGACCCACCCCCAGGCAACATCTTCTGAATTTTCATAATTTGAAAGAACTAGTAACATGTCCTCATCAGGAATTTCCTCATGAAAAGTCTGCAATGATGATTCTTGTAACTCTATGGTCTCCAAACATTCGATAAATTCGCCATCAAGAGATTGATCAAAAAAATCATTCAAATCATCTCCTCCTTGTGAGAATATTTCGTTATTGGTGCTGTCAATTTCAATAAATGTATTGGATAATTCAAAAGAAATTGCCACGGTCTCTTCGTTGTTTAAATGTTTTTACTGTTTTTGTTTTGTTGTATATATTTATAAGTTATTAAAGTTTTATAATCCTACTACTTTGTTGGAGTGCTATATATTTTTAATGTGACACATAAATGTAAAAACTTTGATGTACAAAGAGTCATCCCTGGAATCTTCTGCTTCAGGCTCGGTCCCCTCCCCAATCACAATACAGGATGGTTTTCAGATAGTAGGAACACGTGTGGTGTGACGGATCTCATCGGGTGTGGGCCTTGATCTACTATAACTCCTTTGAAGAGGGGTGATTCTTTACAGCTGGGGCCATAAACTACATCTGCAGGGCTAGCTGATAGCCTGGACAATCGGACACAGAGGAAGAGGAGTGTCAGAGGGTGCGGTAGTGAATAGGGCGAAAGGGAGGTGTCGGGCGGGCACAGGGTGTGATTCTCAGGGAAGAGCAGCGCAGATGGGGAGAGGTTTATTGCCCATGCATAACACAGAGAGCGGGGGTGAGCAGTGCCTGGGGAAGATGCTTGCGAGGGGGAGCCATGCTACGAATCGACAGCGTGCAGAGAGTGGGTCTGGTCAAGGCATCTAAAATGGCTGCCGTGCACGACAAAAGTGTGGCATTTCAAAAAAGGCAAGATGGCGCAAACAATGTTTTTCAACACTTCCTCATTTCCTTCGAATCGAACGTTAACAGACGTTGGTGCATATTACCAAAGTTAAGCGATATTTATCGCTAACGATGCTTACCAACTAATTTTTTACCGCTAAGCATCGTCAGAAATTATCGAAGATAAACCTTGCTATTATCAAGGTTTATCGCAAATGCGATAAAAAACGACCGCAATGCATTAATATCGCTGAAAACTCAGCGATATTCATGCATTACCGAGCTAATGCTCTTAGCCATGTTATCCACCTCCCATTGGATAACATGGCTAAGAACTGCTCAGGGCAGGTGTTAGTTTTTGGAGATATTCGCGCTTAGCGCGAATATCTCCAAAAGTTGGTAATAGGAGATATATATCTTGCATGTTGTAATGCAAATTATTGTGGTATATGGAACTCATACCATAATCTCTCAGGAAAGCAGAAACGGATCCTTTTGGGACCGCCTGAGAAGGCCTAGGGGGTGAGGGGTACTCTACTTTGCCCCCTTTTCACGTTCCGAACTATTTTATTTTACTCTCTTCTGTAATTACACAAAATGGCAGCGATAAGATGCATCAGAGACAGACAGTGAGAGAAAGGAGGCCGGAGATGAAGAAGAGATGTCAAATACACATTGGAGATAATATAGTGGGAGAAGGGAAGTAAATATGAGTAAACTTACCATGTAACATAAAAATGTTGCACTCTATACTATAAGTCTCATTTTATACTACAATCACTTCGCTACAACCTCATAAATTAAAAATAAAAATGAATAATGTCTCAAACAATTTTTGATTTCTAAATATAAATTTATTCTTCTGAATTTTCTAAATTTGAAAGAACTAGTAACATGTCCTCATCAGGAATTTCCTCTTCAATCATCTCATCTGGAATCTCCTCATTAAAAGTCTGCAATGATGATTCTTGTAACTCTATGGTCTCCAAACATTCGATAAATTCGCCATCAACAGATTGATCAAAAAAATCATTCAAGTCATCTCCTCCTTGTGACAATATTTCATTATTGGTGCTGTCAATTTCAATCAATGTAGTGGAATCATTCAAGTCATCTCCTCCTTGTGACAATATTTCATTATTGCTGCTGTCAATTTCAATCAATGTAGTGGACAATTCAAAAGAAATTGCCACGGTCTCTTCATTGTGAGCCATTTTATTTTGAAATTGCTTGCTGTAAATTGCAGAAAAAAATAATCACTTTCATTTATCGTTTTTAGTAATACATAATATAAAACTAACTTTATCAAGTATTTAGTATAACAGAAGGACTGCAAATAAATAACAGAAAACATTTTTCAAATTATCTTCAAGTGTACAACATAGTTCCCCTTACAAATTAAAAACTCACCTTTTTAAAAGTAGGAGAAGTGTTAGTACTGTGTAAATCAAACACCAGAAATTCACCACCAAAAATTCCTCACAAATGTACCTCAGACAGTAGTATCACAAAATGGCTGTGGTTTCCTCTCATTTGAGATATATACATAACCAATTAACTTTCATCACACACAAATACAAAACCAAAGTAACATTTTAATTGGTTCTAAATTTCAACACTTTCAAATGTGTTTTCCCCATGCAATTTTCCATAGGACATTTACATGAGAAAAGCATTGCAAGAGGCGGAGGAAGGACAAGAGGAATGCGATCTCAGTCCAACAGAAGATACAGAGGGAGAGGCAGAGCAACACAGAATCAAATATCAAAAACAAAACAGGGAGTTCCCCCTTAATCCTGTCTGGGACGGGGTTTTACAAAATGACAACAACGAAAAGTCCCACCTAATTTCTGCTGTCTAGCAGTGACTCGATGTGTGAGTCAGGAGACCTTATGTCTCGAAGTACCTAATAGTTATCACGGGAATTTTCAATCTATACCAAAAGTAGTATATAACAATAATAGTGCACACATATATACATTTCGTGAGGGGAGTTCTATGTAGAGCACATATGATCAGATATACGTTTTTTTAAAAAGGTTGTACTGTTTTTATTTGTAAATTTTTTTTTAGAGAAATAACACGATACACAGTGATACACAATCAATAAAATACATTAAAATTTCATAATAATAACATAGAAAAACCAAAAAAAGTTGACGCGGCGTTTCGGTGCTTGTATGTAGATATGACACCTTCTTCAGGACGGTTAATCTATAGGAAAAATATATTTGCGCATATTTAGTACATAGACTCCTCTTGAACCTCACAAGTATACAAACTACATCAATCCTTAAATGCAGTGCAACTGGTACATTTTCTACTAAATCTACACAGCAATATTCATTTTGCTATATCCTAACAGATACTCCATTTATGTATTCTCTAGGATGAAATCGAATCCACATTCTGATTTTTATCTTTTTTGTGGTTTGTGAATATCCCTGCCCATCCGCCTCTTTTTCAAATCACAGTGCATGGAAAAAGGAAAGGCTGTTGACATACCTTATTAACAAACAAAAGTTGTTCCAATTAGAGATCCCTCCATTTGGTTTCAGGGGGAGTGCTCTTATGGCTTCCAATATGTATGAATAAAATATGGCACCTGGATTGGGACAATACGTATACTTAGTGGTCTATGTCACAGCCTCCAGAGGGATGGTGCTATTTAGTTTACAGTCATTCTCAATCATACCTGTTGTTAAAAATCAGGGCTTAACATGAAGCTGTATCGGGGATGGCCACCGTTTCCTTTTCTTGTTAGTTGACAAGTTGCCCAGTTGGCGTACCTGAACAGAAATACACGCCTTTGTTTGAGAAAGCTCTAATATGAATTGTCTTCGTGAATATCAAAACCATATTAATCTCATAGACTTTCTTAATAGAGATTTTTACCTCAGTTGTCACCGTTTTTTAGGCATGGGGACTTCTATCGTCAGAGGCTCTGCAGAAAGTATTATTCCTTTTACTTATTCGTCGTTGAGTTTCTTTTATAAAAAGCAGTGATCTGTCCAGAGGGAAATGGAAACATTCTGGTTAGCCCTCCCTCTGTATTTTGTTGTCCTTTTATCCATTTTAACCTGGCATGATAATAACAGATTTTACCAAATTATATTCCTTGCTATTTTCAATGGGACTGCACACTGATCTTTAAACTTGTGTAGTCCCGACGCTCAGTCTTCTAAATGATTCTTTATACATCCTGTCTCCGTTTCGACTTGATTATATATGTTAACCAATCCAACTAAACGGGCATTTAATCTGAACGAGCAAGCATTTACAATTCATTCACTATGCTCGTATTAGTCGGGTTATTGTACTGAATCCGACAATCAATGTTAGGCGCAATTGAGTACTTAAAAACCATCATTGATTGTATTAGCCGACTCAGTAATCTTTAAGAATGATCAATGGATATTTTAACAGCCTTAGTTATTTTTGAAGACGATACTTAATTTTCTATTAGAAAGATTTCTTTGAAAAGATGGTAGCAGCGTTATTCTGCCCATGAACTTTTATCCCTATTTTCTTAGCAGGTGGAAACTATGAGAATATTTCACATTGGGCGAGGTATATAGACGATGTCTTTTTTATTTGGACTGGAAATAGAGAAACCCTTGTTGAGTTTATCGAGTGGCTTAATTTAGGTGACCATAATCTAAATTTCACATATCACATTAACCAACATGAATGTGAATTTCTGGACATTTCCATCAAACATCGAGAAGGTTCACTGATAGTAGAACTATACACGAAGCCATCCGATAGAAACACGATGTTGCATTTTAATAGTTATCACCCGGGTTGCCAGAAGAATAATATCCCCTATGGACAGTTTCTCCGATTGAGGAGGAACTGTACCAGGAATGTGGACTACGATAAACATGCTGAGATCTTAACTTAGAAATTCCTTGACAGGGGATATCCAAAAAGACTTATAAGACACTCGTATAAAAGAGCGAAATACTTCAATAGAGAAAGTTTTTTTGAAAAGAATGATGAACTTGAAAGCAAAACATTACCCTTGACCTTTGTCACTAATCATAGCAACCTTAGTAATAAAATAAAAAATATAATTAACCGAAACTGGCACTTAGTGACCAATAAGAATAACATCACCCTACCAAAACCAATGTTCTCCTACAGAAGAAACAAAACAATAAGGAACAGTCTAGTCAAAACACACAGAGAAACTCCTGCTCCAAAACAACAAAGTATTGCCAACACTCCGCTGCCAACGGGAACATTTCCATGTGGGAACTGTGGCATCTGCGAACACATAATTAAAGGGTCTACAATATCAGTAAATGGTTCTAATCATAAAATAGGCGATTTCCATAACTGCAGAACGAAAAATGTAATTTACCTAATTAAGTGTCCCTGTAATCTGGCCTACGTAGGCGAAACATCCAGGGAAATTAGGATACGTATTAATGAACATAGGTCAGCAATTAGGACCTCCAAAAAATCAGCACCACTGGTAGACCACTGGAACATCTTAAAGCATAAAGTGGAAGACCTCCAATGGTGCATACTGGAGACTACCAGAAGCACCATACGAGGAGGGGACCTGACCCTCAAGAGAAAAAGAAGAGAACAGTTCTTTATGTCAAAATTGAACACTGTACGCAAAGGATTAAACACTAAGGAGGACTGGAAAAGAATACTATGATGGCCTAACCCCATCATTGCCTCCTTGTAATATACTGAGCAGTACCTGACATCATATACGTGAACCTGTTTGATATTCTGGCATCACGATAACCACTTAGCTGTCGGGATTAAACAAATATCTCCCTTAGATGATAATAGTCAAAAGCCCTATAAATACATCATATACGTGAACCTGTTTGATATTCTGGCATCACGATAACCACTTAGCTGTCGGGATTAAACAAATATCTCCCTTAGATGATAATAGTCAAAAGACCTATAAATACAGAACCAGTTTAATCAACAATTTTCGTTGACTATTGGTAAAAGACCCCTAAGGGCCAATAGGACACCTCCGCTCCAAGATGGCCGCTCCATTTTTGACAAAATTAAAGGGGTTACTCGGAGGACCCTACCCAGACTGAGCATTTTGCTAGGAAGTTAGGTAAATCTAATTTAATAAAATAAAACGCTATCTCTCCTGAGTGTGGGATCTGTAAAACCGCAGTCAGCGTTTATATCATTGCGCTATTCATTCGATCGAGTACGCAGTATAACCAAAAAACTTCTTGTATTTTTTAAATAACGGAAGATGTTTATAAAAAATTAGCATAAATCGTTACTGATACTAAATTAATATTGTGTGTGCTTTCAATGTTAAAATACCAAGGACTTAGCTGGTAATTAGGTAGAATGCATGCCACTTCAAAATGGCCGAAATCCTAACTAAGAATCGGGTAGACACGCCATACCCAAGTAATATGGGGTCAAAATGATCGGAAATGTTTTCTTCGGGAAACACTTGTAGAATTCATGTAACTTGAAAGAAAGAATGAAAGAATCCCCTACCGTAAATTGATTAAGATATTACTGGGGGGTAACGGTGAATTCGGGCAATATTTATTTACATGACCTCTGAACTCCCTGGCAACCAACATAAATAGCGGGAGGAAGGAGAAAGGTACCTATCGGGACCCGGAAGCTGTACAACGGAGGAGGCAGGGAGGCCGATATTCGTGCAGAAGGTAAGCGGGGCTAAAAACCTTTGATCAACAAGGATAATCAGTTAGTTTCCACCTGCTAAGAAAATAGGGATAAAAGTTCATGGGCAGAATAACGCTGCTACCATCTTTTCAAAGAAATCTTTCTAATAGAAAATTAAGTATCGTCTTCAAAAATAACTAAGGCTGTTAAAATATCCATTGATCATTCTTAAAGATTACTGAGTCGGCTAATACAATCAATGATGGTTTTTAAGTACTCAATTGCGCCTAACATTGATTGTCGGATTCAGTACAATAACCCGACTAATACGAGCATAGTGAATGAATTGTAAATGCTTGCTCGTTCAGATTAAATGCCCGTTTAGTTGGATTGGTTAACATATATAATCAAGTCGAAACGGAGACAGGATGTATAAAGAATCATTTAGAAGACTGAGCGTCGGGACTACACAAGTTTAAAGATCAGTGTGCAGTCCCATTGAAAATAGCAAGGAATATAATTTGGTAAAATCTGTTATTATCATGCCAGGTTAAAATGGATAAAAGGACAACAAAATACAGAGGGAGGGCTAACCAGAATGTTTCCATTTCCCTCTGGACAGATCACTGCTTTTTATAAAAGAAACTCAACGACAAATAAGTAAAAGGAATAATACTTTCTGCAGAGCCTCTGACGATAGAAGTCCCCATGCCTAAAAAACGGTGACAACTGAGGTAAAAATCTCTATTAAGAAAGTCTATGAGATTAATATGGTTTTGATATTCACGAAGACAATTCATATTAGAGCTTTCTCAAACAAAGGCGTGTATTTCTGTTCAGGTACGCCAACTGGGCAACTTGTCAACTAACAAGAAAAGGAAACGGTGGCCATCCCCGATACAGCTTCATGTTAAGCCCTGATTTTTAACAACAGGTATGATTGAGAATGACTGTAAACTAAATAGCACCATCCCTCTGGAGGCTGTGACATAGACCACTAAGTATACGTATTGTCCCAATCCAGGTGCCATATTTTATTCATATATATTGGAAGCCATAAGAGCACTCCCCCTGAAACCAAATGGAGGGATCTCTAATTGGAACAACTTTTGTTTGTTAATAAGGTATGTCAACAGCCTTTCCTTTTTCCATGCACTGTGATTTGAAAAAGAGGCGGATGGGCAGGGATATTCACAAACCACAAAAAAGATAAAAATCAGAATGTGGATTCGATTTCATCCTAGAGAATACATAAATGGAGTATCTGTTAGGATATAGCAAAATGAATATTGCTGTGTAGATTTAGTAGAAAATGTACCAGTTGCACTGCATTTAAGGATTGATGTAGTTTGTATACTTGTGAGGTTCAAGAGGAGTCTATGTACTAAATATGCGCAAATATATTTTTCCTATAGATTAACCGTCCTGAAGAAGGTGTCATATCTACATACAAGCACCGAAACGCCGCGTCGACTTTTTTTGGTTTTTCTATGTTATTATTATGAAATTTTAATGTATTTTATTGATTGTGTATCACTGTGTATCGTGTTATTTCTCTAAAAAAAAATTTACAAATAAAAACAGTACAACCTTTTTAAAAAAACGTATATCTGATCATATGTGCTCTACATAGAACTCCCCTCACGAAATGTATATATGTGTGCACTATTATTGTTATATACTACTTTTGGTATAGATTGAAAATTCCCGTGATAACTATTAGGTACTTCGAGACATAAGGTCTCCTGACTCACACATCGAGTCACTGCTAGACAGCAGAAATTAGGTGGGACTTTTCGTTGTTGTCAACACAGAATCAAACCACCCCCGTACCAGCAACAGAAAAACCCGCAGGTCCAAGCGGAGAAAAACAACAGTATCCTCTACGCAATCGCAATGTCAAACAAACCTAATTGTAAATCTCTTAGAGCACCAACTAACTGAAACAGAGTGCACTGTTCTAAACAAAGGGTTATCATTTTGCCCTGAATCCCACTTTGATTATACTGAAACATGAATAGACTTTTACAAGTTCACCAGAAAATTAAAACTAATGAAGGTACATACTGGCAAATCAATGGAGCCTGGTAACCAATTGAATGACAACATAGATAACATCGAATTCACTACAATTGCGGAATTACCGGATCTTAGACACAGCTTTGAAACATTGTTTGATCTGGATAACAGTCCATTAACAGATTCTGAAATCTTGGAAGAACTAAACATCCAAACAAATGAGAGACCCAGTACTGGATTGAAGAGAAAATCTAGATATTATCCTGTTCTATCACCAGGAAATAAAATAGACCTGTTCTCAGAGGCAATAATTAAGGAATTGGATAACCTCTCGAAAGTAAAAAACAATTCACGTGAAAATCTCTCGAAAGCAGAACGAAATGCCATAATAACCTTGAAGGAGAACGACAAAATCACAATAAAACCTGCGGACAAGGGAGGCAACATTGTGCTAATGCAAACAACAGACTATACCGCAGAAGCAGCAAGACAGTTGAACCAAGAAAACAACTACAAAAAACTAGAGACCAATCCCAATGCAAAAATGAAGAAAGAACTGCAAGAAAATCTGGAGATATGGTATAAAAAAGGTCTGATCAACGAAGAAGAAAAGAAATACCTAACAATTGATCACCCAATAACACCATGTATATATTTTCTACCCAAAATTCACAAAACTCTAGTGAATCCTCCGGGTAGACCAATTGTCTCCTCCTGCGGTTCACTGTATGAAAACATTTCTAATTATGTTGACACATTTTTGGCTCCAATTGCCCAAGGATTACCATCTTACCTAAAAGATACCGGAGATTTCTTAAGAATTTTGATGAATGTAACCTGGAACTCGGATTATCTTTTAGCCACAATTGATGTGGTGTCATTGTATACGTCGATCCGCCATGACATTGGAATGCATGCTTGTGAATATTATCTGAGGCAACGCAGCATTACACAGTTAGATCACACAAGAATGCTGCTAGAAATGATTGATCTTTGTTTGAAGAATAATGTATTCCTCTTCAACAAACAATTATACAAACAGGAGTGTGGCACAGCCATGGGCATTTCTCTATCTCCCAACTATGCCAACATCACCATGGGCTGGTGGGAGAAGACAATAGCATGGAACCAAGAAAACCAACTTGATCTGGATCGACTGATACTCTGGGTCCGTTACATAGACGATCTGTTCATCATCTGGAATGGTACAAACTCGGAGTTCCAGAAATATTTCAGAAAACTAAATGAAAATAATGTAGGTCTTCAGTTCACATGCACGACAAGCAAAAAGGAAATAGACTTCTTGGACACCAAAATATATGTGTCTAATGGAAAACTGGAATCCACACTATTTCGGAAAAAGACTGCTACAAACAGTGTGCTACATGGGACAAGTTTCCACCCTAAATCACTCTTAAAAAGCATACCATATGGTTAATTTACGCGGTTAAAAAGAAACTGTTCCGTACCGGAAGATGCAGAAAAGGTAATCCAAGAGAGCAAACAAAGATTCAAAGAAAGAGGATATGAAGAACGTGTTCTGAAAAAATGCATGAAAAAAATAGATCAAAAAACAAGGACACAGACATTGATTGAACAACCAAAGACAATCGAAAAAAACACAGCACCTCGATTCATAACAACGTTCAGTAAGGAGAGTGGAAGCATTGCCCGGATGATGAAAAAATACTGGCATCTTTTATCGGGGGATCCCGATATTGGAGCAACAATTGGCGAAGCACCATTGATCACATATAAGAAGAATACCTCTCTAAAGGATCTATTAGTAAAAAGTTACTTTCAAACAAAACCCAAATCAGACTGGTTACAAGACCAACGGAAAGGCTTTCATCCATGTAATACATGCAAAGCATGCAAGATTGGCAAAAATATGAAAGAAATACAAGAACCAGATGGGAAAATAATGAAAATAGATCAACACATCACATGTACATCTAAAAATGTGGTATACATTGTGGAATGTAAATGTGGCATGAAATACATTGGATGCACCACATGTATGTTAAAAAAAAGGATCTTGGAGCACATCAGAGTGGTAAAAAATTCTAATATGCAATATGCTACTGCCAAACATTTAAGTACATGCCAGAATGGCGATTGGAGACAAATGCACTTTTATGGAGCAAAGATGCTGGACAGAATGGAAAGAGGAGGCGATGCAATCCGTAAACTCCGTCAGATGGAGTCCCGGATGATAATTAGACTCAGAACAAAACACCCCAGAGGAATGAACTTTGGGGAAGACCTCCACATTCATCTGGAATAAACGCCCACAATGAAAATCATGAAAAATAGGGTACTATACCCAATATTCTGACATTAAAAAACATGTAATTACATGTAACAGTGAATGACTAGTCACCAAATACTGAAAACACACACTGTCTTTCTTTTGTTTTTATTATTTGGAAACGTAGTGACTACAATTCCCAGAATGCCTCCTAATTGGCAAAATGGGATAGTACAAAAAACGACACTGTGGAAGGACTAACCGACCGTGAGCAAGGCCAGTTGTGGCTGAAACGCGTTGGTGGGGTGAAGCAGGAATAAAATAAGGCTGAATAAGTACCCTGGCTGTGCCGCCTCCTTTGTATTCAAATATATATATATATATATATATATATATATATAAATATATATATATAACATTTCTATGGCAAAATGAAACCCCTCAATTGGTTCCTTTTCAAATTAAATGTATTAAGTGTTACCACTTTATTTCAATCAAGATGACTTCAGGTGTGCCATACTTTTGTCATAAGTAAGACTGTTAGCGTTCTAGTTGTTCTTTAGAACACTCTGGGACATTCTGTCATTGGGCTATAGTTGGGATACATCTGGCTGATATTTGGGCTACATTTGGGCTCTTTTGTCTCTGGTGGCCATCTTGGGAGACTGCATATCAGAATTTTTTTAATGAAATATAAGAGGATTTGAGAAGTCACTCAAAATGTGCCCTAATTTTTCTTTCTTCAGCACTAATCATAATTTCTATGGCAAAATGAACCCCCTCATTTTGTTCCTTTGCAAATTAAATGTTTTAAGTGTTAACACTTTATTCCAATCAAGATGACTTCAGGTGTGCCATACTTTTGTCATAAGTAAGACTGTTAGCGCTCTAGTTGTTCTTGAGAACACTCTGGGACATTCTGTCATTGGGCTATAGTTGGGCTACATCTGGCTGATATTTTGGCTACATTTGTTTTTTTTGTCTCTGGTGGCCATCTTTGGGCTACATTGGGCTACATTGGGCTACATTTGGGCTCTAACATATATATAGCCCAATGTAGCCCAATATATATTTTTTCAAAGTTAATGTTCGTAAAAACCACTGGAGCATATATCTTGAGACATAGCAAAGGCACATCGGGGTACCAGTCCCTACAATTTTCCCAAGTTTGGTGGAAATCCATTCAGCCGTTCGGGCTAAAAGTGAGTCCAACCGCTCTATGGAAATTAACATGGGGAAAACACATTTTGGGACCCCCTTTTATCTCGGCCCCCGCTTGACGGATCCCCCCGAAACTTTTAGGGAAGGAGCGGGGCGCAGCGAGGCAAAGTTACGGAAAATTACAGGCAGATCCCTCATTCGGCGCCAAAGTTATTCCCAATAGAATGTTGCGGATTTCCTATGGAAAACGATCCTAACTATAACTACCTACTGGCGACCGCCAGTAGGTAATATATATATATATATATATTACCTACTGGCGGTCGCCAGTAGGTAGTTATAGTTAGGGTTGTTTTCCATAGGGAAATCGCAACATTCTATTGGGAATAACTTTGGCGCCGGTTGAGGAATCTGCCTGAAAGTTTCCTCAACTTTGCCTCGCGGCGTTCCGCTCCTTCCCTGAAAGTTTGGGGGGCATTCGTCAAGCGGGGGCCGAGATAAAAGGGGGGGTCCCAAAACGTGTTTTCCCCATGTTAATTTCCATTGGGCGGTCGAACTCACTTGAACGGCTCAATGGATTTTCACCAAACTTGGCAAAATTATAGGGACTGTTAGCCTGATGCGCCTTTGCTATGTCTCAAGATATGTGCTCCAGAGGATATTGAGTAATTTAGGTTCAAAAAAATATATATACCTATAGCCGCGCCCCGGTACGCGCCACGCGACTTGCGCACGGAAAGCTGATTGGCTCTCGGGTGTCTGTAAACATTCCAAACAGTCCGGAGCGGCTGCCATCTTGTGTCTCGGTAGGATCGAGACACAAGAAGTAGCAAAAATAAAGGGGGAAATGACCAAAAGGGGGCAGGGTAGACCCCCCTGACCCCCTAGGTTTGATGTGGGGGCCACAAAAGGGTCCCGCGGGTGAAAAACATTTTACTTTTTTTTTTTTTTTTCGCGGGGGGGAGCGCCCGCTACGCACACCGGGGAGCGTACCGGGGAGCGTACTTTGGTGAAAAATAGTGAAAATAATAGTGTAAAATAATCATTTTGAATGATTACAGGTAGGGTAGCTCTGAAAAGAGCTTTTGGGTTCTATGGCTGTTTTAGGTACCTACAAGTACGTCCCACACACACCCACACACACACAACCCCACACCTCCACACACACTCCCTACACATACCTCACACACGCACACCTCCACCCACACCCAAACACCCCACACCCCCACACCGATACCTTACACATCCACACCCATACCCACACATCCCACACACCCACAGTCACACACACACCTCACCCCCCAACACACACACAGACACAGATACCTCACAGACATACCGCACACATCCCACACACACACCTCCCCCCCAGACACACACACACACACACACACACACACCTCACAGACACATTCACACATCCCACACATACACACACATCCTACACACATACCCCCACACCCCCCCACACACACCTCACACATCCACACCCCCACCTACACCCAAACACCCCACACACCCACACCCACACACACACCTTACACACCCACATCCCCACCCACACCCACATACCCCACACACCTACACACACCTATACACCTCATCCCCCAAGACACACGCACACACACACACACCTCACAGACACACCCCACACATCCCCCACACACTTCCCCCCCCACACATGGGGAAAACTCAGTGAAACAGGAAAATAATAATTTAAAGTGATTAGAGGTGGGTAGCTCTGCATAGAGTTGTTGTGTTGTTTGGGTGTTTTAAGTACCAACATGTAGGTACCAATGCTGAGTCTTAAATTTAATGTACACCGTTTCCTCTGTAGATATCTTGCATGTTGTTACAGAAGTTATTGTGGTATATGGAATCCATATCATAGTCCGTCAGGAAAGCAGAAAGAACATGGAGGCAGGAGATGAAAAAGAGATATCAAATACACATTGGAGATAATATAGTGGGAGAAAGGAAGTAACTATAAGCAAAATTACTATGTAACATAAAAAAGTTGCACAGTATACTATAAGTCTGAATTTACATTATAATCAATTTGGTACTAGTTTATGAATTACATATAAAAATGAATAATGTCTCGAACAATTTCTGGTTATTAAATATACATTTATTTTTCTGATTCTTTTTCCAAATTTAACAGAACTTCTAACAACACATTGTCGGAAATGTCCTCATTTTCAATCAGCGAATCTACTGCTTCTACACATTGAACTAATTCATAGTCCCGTGATTCATCCATGAAATCTAAGTCTTCATTATCTACAACTTTTTTTCACCGTTGTTCTCCAGAACAATTTTGAAGGAAATATTCTGCTCTCCTTCCATTTTCTTGCTGTAATTTGCATAAAAAATAAATATATCAGTAGAGATAGGGCACTGTTGGGTTTAAGTTCAGACAGGTAGTTTTGATTTTTTAACAGTGAAGTTATCTTTGGGCAGTGTATGGTATCAGGCTGGAAGTAGAAATATAAAAAAGTGTATATCATAAAGCCTAAGTAAATTCATAATTATACAAGACATGCCTAAGTCCATCCATAACTATAACAGAGAAGCCTATCTCAATCTATAACTATTACAGAGGGATAGTATATAACTATCAGAAAATGTTTTCCAAATTAACTTAAAGTGCACAACATACTTCAGTTTTCAAAATAACATCTTACCTTTGAAAAAGAAGTTTAAGTTCTCAGTGAAAATCCTTTTGAAATGTACTTTAGGAAGTATTATTCAAAATGGCTCTGTTTCCCTCTCTTTCTTTATATATATTCATGTGCATAACCAATCAAATGTCATGAAATAATAGTAGAAAATGAAAGTAACGTTTTAATTGGTTGTAAATTCTAACACTTCAGATGTGTTTTTGTCAAGTAATTCACCTCAGGATATTTAGAGAGGGCTACAAGCCAAATGGCTCAATGGAATTCCACCAAATTTGGGAAAATGGTAGGGACTGGTATGTAGTATGGCCTATTCTATATTTGGTGAAAGTGTCTCCAGTGGTTTTTATGTAAATTAACTTTTTAAATTTTTGGGAGCGCTTCCCGGTGCGCGCACCGGCAGCGCTACGGGAGTCCTCCATTTTGTGTTTCGGTAGATTTGAGACAGAAAATGGAGGACAAACAATGTTGGGAATGGGTATAATGGGGCATGGTAGGCACTCCCTGACCCTCTAGGTTTTCTGAGGGGGTCTTAGGAGGCCCATATAGGCGAGAAAATTTTATTTTAATTTTTCGCGGGGGGGAGCGCCCTGTACGCGGACCGGGGAGTGTACCGGGGAGCGTACTTTGGTGAAAAATAGTGAAAAAAGTTAGAAAAAGAAAATCATTTAGAGTGATCAGAGGTAGGGTAGCCCTGAAAAGAGCTTTTGGGTACTGTGGCTGATTTAGGTACCTACAAGTAGGTACGAATGCACAGTCTTAAAATCCAGAGGAATATTCTATTCATCTCATCTGAGAAGTGCACACCATCTGCTCTGTAGATATCTTGCATGTTGTAACGCAGGTTGTTGTTATATATTGAACCCATTCCACAGTCTCTCATGTAAGCAGAAACAGATTTATTCACATGTTTCCGTGCTTTCTCAAATTGTGGACAAAATTGGTTGGACCAGTTCCATTTCTGTCTTTGGCATATATTGGAATATACCATGGCAGTTTGTGGAAAAATTGTCATCAATTGCCCAAAGGTGTCCTTTAAAAGCATCTCCAGACCTACCCCAGTCAAAGTGCCTAGGTCATTTCCACCACAGTGCAAAATTATGAGGTCAGGGTGTGGCAGATGGTAAAAGGTTTTCACCAATGGTATCAATTGATGACATCTCAATCCTCTTTGACCAATCCATTTTATGTGCACATTTGGTAAATCAAGGTTGTGAAAATTTCTGGTAGCTGCATACCTTTGAGCCCAGTGAATGTAGCTATGTCCAATAATCCAGACAGAGTACATGGTGAGAGGAGGTTCTGGTGCAGTCAGATGAAGTGTAGGAATGAAATGGCAGTTGGAACAGTAGGAGTTTGCAAAAAAAAACTGTGGAGTTTCAGTGCTTGATTGGTGGATTCAGATAGTTGAAAACTGAAAGTTAGGGTGCATGGTTCTGTTATGTGAAAGAGGTAATTTGAATGGTTAAGAAAAAGTCATTTAAAGAAAGATTGCAGTGGATAAGCTGGTGTATTGAGAGGTCAAACATGCTTGCTGATTTGATTTGCAACATTGTAGAATAAACTTTTAACCCTGGGAGCTCAGTGAGGAGGGAGTTGCTATGGTAACAGGTAGAAAGGGCTGAGGGGGGAAGGGTGTTGATTTGAAAATAGAGAGGGAAGAGTTTTGATTGGTTACCATGAGGAATATGTGTGTAGAATTAGAGGTTTTCTGTGCCATTAATGGTTGCAGTGCCTGGAGAACATACCTTTTGCTCTGCTAAAGAAATATTGGTGTGTGTATCTGACACTGTTCTGAATCTCCTAAAGCATTTGTAAAGGTGAGTTATGATTCATTTAGATAGAGAGTTCAGATTAAGAAGCACATTGATTTTCTTTGTTGTTGGTTTGTGTGATGCTTTTTGAAAATGCATGGTTTCTATATTTGTAAAATAGAGGATTTGTATTTTGTGAAATAGTGATGTTTCAGTAGTGAAGTTGAATGGTTGTACATAGGACTTGCACTCTGTATCTAAAATGTTATTTTAAAAATCAATTTTAGGGTAAATGAATGTGTTCAGTAGTGAAAATGAATGCATGTACATAGGATCTGTGCTGTGTTTCTAAAATGTTAATTGAAAAACGATTTTAGTGCAAAACAATGGGTTTTAGTAGTGAAAATGAATGCTTGTAAATAGGATCTGTGCTCTGTTCATAAAATATGAAATAAAAAACGATTTTAGGGCAAAATAATGGCTTTCAGTAGTGAAAATGAATGCTTGTACATAGGACCTGTGTTCTGTTCCTAAAATGGTAATTGAAAAACGATTTTAGTGCAAATCCATGGCTTTAACATTTTTAAGAAGGAATAAATAGTGTGTGCATAATTATATAAAAATATTTGATTCTTTTACAAACATGTTACCTGTTTTACCTCAGATTGGGAAGCAGACTGAGTTTCTTTGCTGTTGGTTTGTTTCATTTTTTGGGTAATGCTTGGCAGGAATGTTTGCAAGAGATAGGAAATGTATTTTGTAAAATAGTGACTTTTTAGTACTGAAATGGAATGATTGTACATAGGACCTGCACTGTGTTTCTAAAATGTTATCGAAAAATCGATTTTGGGGCAAATTAATAGCTTTTACATTTTTGAGAAAGAATAAAAAGTGTGTTCATGATTACATAAAATAATTTGAAGCTTTCACAATCATGTCACCTGTGTTACCTCAGATTAGGAAGCACAAAACTGATGCAGGGCTTTATAAATGAGGCTCATCTTTTTTTTCCACACTACTCCAGTTTAGTCCTGTCCACTGCACTCTTGGACACAAGCCTCACGTTTTGTGCTCCCCTGGACAGGGTTCATCACATGAGCACTCCTGCTTAGGCCTTATAATCTTTTTTTAGAATAACATTTGAGAAAAAGAGAAAAGGTCATATGTATAAGCTTTTCATTACACTACTAAAATATTTTTGGGGCATATTAATGAGTTTTACATAAAAGTGACACAGTGAAATCTCATAGATTTCACTGTGTCACTATTACGAGGCTTTTTGCGGGGAGTGCCCCCTCTGTGTACATTACACCTGACAGAGGTATAATGCGGCGCAGAGGTTTAAAAAGTGACACATCTACCTACATGCGTCACTTTTTAAATATGGCGCAAAAGGGCACATGTTTTATGCCGCCGATGCGTCAAAAAAAGTGACGCATCAGCAGTGCAAAACTGACGCAGGGCCTCATAAATGAGGTTCATCTTTTTTTGCACACTACTCCAGTTTAGTCCTGTCCACTGCACTCTTGGACACAAGCCTCACCTTTTGTGCTCCCCTGGACAGGCTTCATCTCATCTGCACTCCTGCTTAGGTGTCAGAATCCTTTCACATGGGGAAAGCCCCATGTGAAAGCGTTTGCCTCAGTATTACGCCTGTTGTGAGGCAGGTGCAAGATTTTGACGTAACAGTGTCCTAAAAGTGACGCAGTGGAATCTCATAGATTTCACTGCGTCACTATTATGAGGCTTTTTGCAGAGAAATGAGCCCTCTGTGTACATTACACCTGACAGAGGTATAATGTGGCGCAGAGGTTTAAAAAATGACGCATCTACCTACATGCGTCACTTTTTAAATATGGCGCAACAAGGCACATGTTTTATGCCTCCAATGTGTCACAAAAAATGACGCATCAGTAGCACAAAACTGACGCAGGGCTTTATAAATGAGGCTCATCTTTTTTTAGCACACTACTCCAGTTTAGTCCTGTCCACTGCACTCTTGGACACAAGCCTCGCGTTTTGTGCTCCCCTGGACAGGGTTCATCACATGAGCACTCCTGCTTAGGCCTTATAATCTTTTTTTGGAATAACATTTGAGAAAAAGAGAAAAGGTCATATGTATAAGCTTTTCATTACACTACTAAAATATTTTTGGGGCAAATTAATGAGTTTTACATTTTTGAGAAAGAATAAATAGTAGGACCTGCACTGTGTTTCTAAAATGTTATTGAAAAATCGATTTTGGGACAAATCAATGGCTTCTACATTTTTGAGAAAGAATAAATAGTGTGTCCATGATTACATAAAAAAATTTAAAACTTTCACAATCATGTCACCTGTGTTACTTCAGATTAGGAAGCACACTGAGCTTCTTTGCTGTTGGTTTGTGTTATTTTTTTGGTAATGCTTGGTAGGATTGTTTGCAAGAGAGAGGAAATGTATTTTGTAAAATAGTGAGTTTTCAGTACTGAAATGGAATGCTTGTACTCCCGCAATGCATCCTTTCACATGGGGAAAGCTGCATGTGAAAGCGTTTGCCTCAGTCTTATATCTGCTGTAAGGCAGGCGCAAGATTTTGACGTAAAAGTGTCCTAAAAGTGACACAGTGAAATCTCATAGATTTCACTGTGTCACTATTACGAGGTTTTTTTGCGGAGAAATGACTTCTCTGTGTACATTACAGCTGAAAGAGGTATAATGTGGCGCAGAGGTTTAAAAAGTGACGCATCTACCTACATGCGTCACTTTTTAAATATGGCGCAACAAGGCACATTTTTTATGCCGCCGATGCATCACAAAAAGTGACGCATCAGTAGCGCAAAACTGAAGCAGGGCTTTATAAATGAGGCTCATCTATTTTTTTGCACACTACTCCAGTTTAGTCCTGTCCACTGCACTCTTGGACACAAGCCTCACCTTTTGTGCTCCCCTGGACAGGCTTCATCACATCTGCACTCTTGCTTAGGCCTCATAATCTTTTTTTAGAATAAAATTTGAAAAACAGAGAAAAGGTCATATGTATAAGCTTTTCATTGCACTACTGAAACATTTTTGGGGCAAATTAATGTCTTTTACATTTTTGAGAAAGAATAAATAGTGTGTGCATGATTACATAAAAAAATTTGACCTTTTCACAATCATGTCACCTGTGTTACCTCACATTAGGAAGTAGATTGTGCAGATGAGGTGAGGCATGTCCAGAGGGACAGAGGAGGTGAGGTCTGTGTTCAAGACTGTAGTGGGAGAGAGGCCTTTCCTGGGGAGTATAGGTGGTGAGGCCTGTGTTTAAGAGTGCAGTGGACTAGACTTTATGAAGCCTATCCCACACTGCACTCTTAAACACAGGTCTCACCTTCTTTGTACCCGTGGACAGACCTCTCTTCCACTACACTCTTCAATACAGACCTCACCTCTCCTGCACCCCTAGACAATCCTTACCTCATCTGCAACCCTGAATAGACTTCAACTAATTGGCATGCTTAGACAGGCCTCAGCTTATTTACACCCTTGGACATGCGTCACTTCATCTGCACCTACTTACTATCAATTATACTCAATACATTGAGGCCTGTTCAGAGGACAGAGATGAGGTAAGGCTTGTCCAAGGGTGAGAGGAGCTTAGTCCTCTCCACTGTAGTCATGGACACTGAATGGTTGTACATAGGACCTGCACTGTGTGTCTAAAATGTTATTTAAAAAACGATTTTGGTGGAAAACAATGACTTTTAGTTTTTTGAGAAGGAATAAATAGTGTTTGCATGATTAAATACATATATTTCATCTTTTCGCAATAATGTCACCTGTGTTACCTTAGATTAGGAGGTAGATTGTGTAGATGAGGTGAGGCATGTCCAGAGGGACAGACGAGGTGAGGCCTGTGTTCAAGACTGTACTGGGAGAGAGGCCTTTCCTGGAGAACATAGGTGGTGAAGTCTGTGTGTAAGAGTGCAGTGGACTAGACTTCATGAAGCTTATCTCCTACTGCACTCTTAGACACAGGTCTCACTTTCTTTGTACCTGTGGACATACCTCTCTTCCACTACACTCTTCAATACAGGTCTCACCTCTTCTGCACCCTTGGAGAATCCTCACTTGATCTGTAACCCTGAATAAACCTTTTACTTTTTGTCATTGCTTTGTTGTTTGATAATAGTGGTCTATAATGTACTATTTTTTCTTTAACACAGATTGAAATCAAGATTTCAAGAGTAAGGAAAGATGCCCTCAAGGCAAAGAAGAAGGAAAAATGAAATACGGTTACAAACAAAAACAGCAACGGAATTACAGCACTCTTCAACAACAAATACTTCAAAAAACAGGAACAAAGCTCCTGGTAAGACAACTAAGTCTTTCTTACGGAACATATGTAGATAAAAAAAAAATGTTGGACAGCATGTAGAAAAAGAGAATGAGACAGTAAATTTGAAAAGGAAGGAGAGACCCTCAAAGAATCCTACAACTGGAGCAGGAGAGAATAATATGTATAGGAATAGAAGGCAGAATCAGTTTAGAGACATTCGTAAACAAATGTTTCGCAATAGGGTGGTTTTAAATTTGTTAAAAAACATTAGGAAAGGTAAACAGAGAGCTGTTTTTTATAAGAAAAAGAAAAGTGTAGAGAAGATTGTTGATCAGGCTTTTGAAGTTAAGAAAAAATTATTTATTTTAATAATCAATAGAATTAGGACACTTAACAAGACAATTGATGTTTTCAAATCAAACAGTAGGTGGAAAAAGAGTAATTAATCGGACACATTTTTGTACATTTTTTTCAGGAGAGTGGATGCACAGTTCAAGTTGTGAGCCATTTTTTAATGAGGAGAGTTACTTCCAGGAGAATGATTTAGTGCATGCAGTTGACACCAGTGGTCGAGCGTATGAAGTGAAAGACGGTTGTCCGATTGAAAAAGAGAAACTTGTGCCTAGAGAACCAGAAGAGGTGTTAACTGATGAAGTTTTAGGGAGACGTATTAAGGGTCCAGTGTACACTTGGAAGTGTAGTCGTATTTGTAGTGTGCGACAGGAATCAATTGATTTGTTTTGTAATTTCTTACGTACATATAGTAAGAAAAGTCTAAAGCAGAAAGTGAAGTTGTTGCAAGATTTAGATCCTTGCAGAGTGAGAGAAAACACAGGTTTGCAAGGGCATTCACTGGCTTGTCTTTCTAGAAAAGTCTGTCAGAGTGTTTTTCATCATTTTAGGATGTTAGCAGTGCATCATACCAAAATGAGAAAATTAGTGAGAATGTTGTATTATGCAAAAAGTCCAGCACTTAAGCTTAAACAATTAAACAGTGCTCTTTTGCATGGAACTGAATTAGATGTGAAGAAGATTTGTGAAGAAATTGAGATTTGTTATTTTGGTGAAAAAAAGACAGTGTAGAAATTGACACAGCAATTCAAGGTAATGTGGAAGAGAATGTACAGATTTCAAGTACAGAAAAGTTTGAGCAGGAAATTACCAGGTTTAAGGTGAAATCAAGTGAAAGGCCGAATTTTACTTGTGTGTGTTGTCGACAAAGTCATTATAAACATCAAACTAGATTAGTTGATTTGTACGTAAAAAGTGAAAAGATGAATAATTATGAGTGGAAGGATTTTGCAACTTATTTGTGGGTGGAGAATTGTTTTGATTTGAGTTCTGATCAGCGTATTTGTAAATATTGTTATGATAAATTAAATCAAGACAGAATGCCTGCTAGAGCTGTTCATAATAATCTGGAGTTGGTAGACATTCCCCGTGAATTGACGGATTTAAATACATATGAGTCTATTTTGATTCAATGGGCCCATCCTTTTCAGGCAATTGTTCGCATGGAGCCTAAGATAGGGAAATTGCCTCCTACAGATTTGCAGAGAGGATTAAAAGGAAGAGTTGTTTATTTGCCTCTAGATTAAAAAAAATATTGATACAATTGGTATAGAAAAAGTAGAAGAGGAACCTTTAGTTATTCTAGTTAATGGGGTTCCGACAAAGAGTAAGAAAATCTGGCAAGATTTAGTGGATGTTAGGAAAGTCAAAAAGGCAACGTTGTATTTAGTCAAAAACAATGAGTATTACAAAGATGTATGTGTTGCAGAAGAGGAAACAGCTGCAGATGAAGACAGTGATTGTTCAGGCGGCCAAACTGAAAAAGTTGATGTGTCTAGAAGTGAAGAAATAGATGAACATTATACTGTTCATCCTTTGCATTCCAAAGAAGTAATGGGGAATGCAATTGAATTGTTTCAAATGAAAGCAGCAAAAGGAAGTCCCATTAGTGTATGGGAAGAAAGTTTGGAAGCTCGTTGTTTTCCACAGCTATTTCCAACAGGTCGAGGTGGACGATATGACGATCGACCACTTCAAATTCCTGCATCTGAATATCGAACTGTAAGAGGTTTCGTCAATGCATTCCCTATTTGTTTCATTTACTGTATGAAAGTGACTTGTCTGGGCTTTCTTATGCAGTAAACCATATATTGAAAAGTGGAGCACATCTGCAAAATGTTTCGGGGAGGGACTTTATGGAGAAAGTGAATCTGCAAGATAATATTTTGGAATCTCATTTAATCAATCTCATGGCATGTCAGCGTGGTACAAACGAGTATTGGTACCGTCGTCATGGGGAATTGAAATGTATGCTAAGAAACTTAGGAACTCCTACATTGTTCCTCACTCTTAGCTGTGCCGAGTATGCATGGGACGACTTACTTCAATTTCTATGAGAGGCAAATGCAAATATACAACATATAGAATTCAAAACACCTGGAGAACTGTGTTCTTTGGATCCAGTGAATGTATGCAGATATTTCAATCATAGATTTGAAGCTATGATGTCTTTTATTACCAACAAAAAAAATCCTCCCCTCGGAGAGGTTTTGGATTTCTTTTGGAGAAAGGAGTATCAAGCGAGAGGTGCTCCTCACATACATATGTTGTTGTGGATTAAAGATGCACCCAAATTTGGAACAGATTCGGATGAGACAGTGATGTGCTTCATTGAAGAGTATTCAACATGTGCTGTTCCGAAAACTACCGAAGAAAACAGTTTAAGGCAACAAGTTTTACGCTTTCAATCCCATCGTTGTGGAAAGTACTGTCGTCGAAAATTCAGAAACAAGGACAAGTTCTACACAAAATGTCGTTTCAGCTTTCCACGACCAGTGATTTCTAAAGGAAGAGTAAATAATTTGATGTCTTCTCTGCGACATACTGTGACGAGGAAATCACCATAAAATACATACAATTTAAAAAGAAACGAAGAGTCCAAGTACATCAACGACTACAACCCAGTGATTTTGTCCATGTGGAATGCTAACATGGATATTCAATTCGTTGCTGACAACTCTATTGCTGTGGCTCGATATGTGACGTCTTACATCACAAAAAAAGAAAAGACAGAACTGAAGGAAATGTGGGAGGACATTTCACATGAAAAGAGTCTAAGCAAGAAATTATACAGTTACAGTCTGAAGATGTTGTCGCATCGAGAAATTGGAGCATATAAATGTTCTGATCAATTGTCATCAGCAAGTCCCTATGCCAAATCTAGAACCATCATTTGGGTGAGTCTAGGTCTTGCTGCAACACGAAATCGAGTTTTGAAATCTGTACAAGAAATAGAGTATTTGGCGGAGAAAGAACCAGAAAGTACAGATATTTTGAAGACAAACATGTTGGATACATACTATCCAAATAGAAGTAGTCATCTTGAGAACAGTTGTTTGTATGAAGTTCTGCAAAACTATATTTATAAGAGAACCATCAGAGAAGATATCAATAATGGAATATATGCTATCATTGGGTGTGAAGGATGTCTAGTGAGACAGAAAAAAGGCCATTTGATTAATCATCGAAAATTGAGTTGCGAAAATCCAGAGAAAAGGGAATTTTACTATTTAGCTCTTTTGCAACTCTTTAAGCCATGGCGTACAGAAGAGGAACTACTTGGTGATTTTCTTTGTTACGAAGATTCTTTTAATGCAACCAAGGATACCATAGAATGTCCTGTTTTTCCAAATTATCTGCAAATGTTGAACGAAGAAATAGAGCAAGAAGCCACAATTGCTGCAGAGATTGCTAGAGACAGTTCTCAAGACAGTCAGAGTTCTGCGTCATTGAGTCAGGATCCACTTGGAGGACCAATTATTCAAAATGAAGCTGCCACTGCCACGGATGAGGTGGAAAGAGCTATGGAACAAGCTCAAGATGATGTAGTTAACTTAAAAGATTTGGTGAAACAACTAAACCTTGAGCAGAAACAGATATATGACGAAGTCAGAGATCAGATTGAACATGGATTCACTCATGAGAAAAAAGAGTGCTCATGTACATCATTTAAACCAGTCCAACTGTACGTAAGTGGAGAAGCAGGAACTGAAAAAGTTTTCTGATTAAAGCAATTGGAACTTATCTGCAGAAAAGGACTGAATCACCGCTATCATGTATTGTTAGCGCTCCAACTGGGCTGGCAGCACATAATATTAAAGGGATTACTTTACATCGTTTACTGATGCTGGCAGTGGAGCATGATAACAAATTGCAATATCACAAGCTATCTGGAGATGTGTGTTCCGAAGTTTCAAGAGTCCTGAAGAAAATGAAACTTCTTATCATTGATGAAGTAAGCATGGTGTCAAATATTATGCTTGCTTTTGTGCATTTGAGAATGCAAGAGATTCTTAGAACAGACTATGATGTCTTATTTGGAGGAAAACATATTATTGTTTTTGAAGATCTACTGCAGTTGACTCCAGTGAAAGGACAACCTGTGTTCAAAATGCTCACGCATGAAGATACCAGGAAGTGCCTAGGAAGCATTGGAAACGTTAATATATGGTTAAACTTCAAATATGCAGAACTACTTCAAAATATGCGGCAGGCAAAGGATGAAGATTATAAAAATATTCTACAAGATGTAAGAATCGGAAAAGTAAGTCAGCAAGGGAAAGAAGCTTTACATGGACGATTAATTTCAAATGTGTACCCAAATGAAAACATTCTTCCAGAGAATATGTTTAAGAAAATTAACGAGAAGAAATCTGGCATATGTTTGATGCCAACTCTGAAAGAATGTTCCATGTTCAACAACAAAATGTTAAAGTTAGAAAATGAAGAGATAGTGAAACTGGAAGCTATAGATAAAATTGAACATATGGGAGCAACAATTATTTTGTCTGAAAATTTGAAATCAAAATTGGATTCATTAGAGAAGACTATATCTAAAACTGCTGGCTTTGAAAAGACTCTGAATGTGTGTTTAAATTGTTGTATTATTTTGAGAAGGAAATTAAATGTTGAAAGAGGTCTGGTAAATGGAGCAATGGGTCATGTTGTTGATTTTGTGAATTACAAAAATAGAGATGGAATTGAAATTTAAAAAATTAAATTTGATGGCATTGATGAAATAGAACAAATTTTCGTTGTTCAGCTAGGTTTTTGCTTGTGAAAGACTTATATGTTCACCGAAAACAGTTTCCTATTTGTTTGGCATATGCGGTGACAATTCATAAATCTCAAGGTTTAAGTGTAGATAGCGCTTTGGTGAACATTGGAAGTTCTGTGTTTAAAGAGGGTATGGCATATGTGGCATTATCACGAGTCAGAACTTTATCAGGATTGTACTTGATTGAGTGTGATGAAACAAAGATTTGTGCAGATCTACATTGTGTTAAAGAATACAATAGGTTAAGAAGAGAGTATGCTCCACATTTGCCTCAATATCCTCTGTTTGAAAAACGTGTGGTAGGCCGAAAAAGAAGAAATGAGAATAATTGCAGTGAGGTAGTAGCAAAAAGACAAAAAGTAGATGAAACTGTAATTGTAAGGAGAAAGAAAAAGGATTCTGTTGAAGATGTTGTTGGATTTCAGTCTGAAAACAGTTCTGGTGTCAACTGCTATGCTAATGTAGTGGTTAATGTTGTTTTTTTTCTTCAAAATATACAAGAACAAATTGTTTGTTGAATTCCGTGTTTGAGAAATGTAGCAGTGATAGAGCAAAAATAGAAAGTGTTTCAGGAATTCGAAATCTTCTAGACATATGTTCTGGTCAAAATCAATTTTCACAGAATATTCAGCAGGATTGTCAGGAATTTTTAATGTATATGTTTGATGTATTGGAAGATGAAGGTGTAGATATAAAAAATCTTTTTAGCCTTTCTTATCAATGGCAGAATGACTGCGACAACTGTACTTCATCAAGTACTACTAGAATAGACACTGAAAGATTTATATACTTGACTTTACCAGACTGCAAATCAGTGCCTTTTAATAATCTAGTTAAAGCAGCGGATCACAATATGGTGTGTACCCAATGTAAGTCAACAATGCTGTCCACATTATTTCTACAAAATTATGGTCAGTATGTGATTTTAATGTTCCAATGATGTAGACCTGATGGAACTAAATTGACAACTTCTATTAAAAATGTTGTGGCTTCTCAGTTATCAATATCAGGAAGAACCTTTGCAACTGTAGCTATTATTTATCATGACGGTCCTTCTACAACATCAGGGCATTACACATGCCATTTAAATAGTTGTAAAGGTTGGACCCACTGTAACGACACTCATTTGACTTTCAAACAACGTTTGCCTTTTGGCTTAAAACATTCATACCTAGTGTTTTTACAACCAAAATTTAAGTAAAGGTAATTGGCCTATGAAGACGGGAGCAGTTAATAAAGGTTATTTTGCTGTTTAAAAATATATTCTGAGTAAAAGTGATCCAGGTAATATATAAAATTGACTTGTCATATAGGTACTTTAAGTGGATCTCATAGTAAGTGATATTAGTATTATACAAAATGATGAACATGAGTGAGTCAGAGATGGTTTTACAAATACTTAAATATTGTGAAAATGTTGTATGAGACTTTCTTTCAGAACGTCGGAAAAAAGGTAATTTCAGAGTTTCTTAGAATTAATTTGAAAATATACTCATACATCTGACACTATTTGGCCAAAAGTAAAGGTACAGGAATGAGTAAAGAGTCATGACTGAAAAAAAGGAGTATATGAAAATATTTCAGATGTTCTTGGAGCTTTTCTTCTAGAAAGTCGATGAAATAGATTTTTTAGTGAACAGCAGAGTACTTTGCAACAAGAAAAGGACCTCCATGATATACTATTTGGCCTCAAGGAAAAGTAAGTCAATCAAAGATTAGTGTAGATTTGTCATTTGTCAGTATCTAAGGTTTTTTTTAAAACACAATCTTTTAGATTGTGGTTTTTTTTCCCGCTGTCATATGATGAGTAATTTGAACTCACTGTTTTAAGTGAAATTCAATATATTCTGAGAACAGCAAAAATAAACTATGTAACATGTTGTACAAGTTATTCTATACTTTGGATTGTGTAAATTAAATTGTATTCCCATTCTCTGACACTCACTTTCCTTTTTCCATCCTCTTTCAGCTCTTTTTACTCATTTATAATGTCTTTCTCTCACTCTCTGTAACCCCCGTTCCTTTACTCCACTTCTTTGACAACCCCTCATTCTCATTTCAACTGTCTGCATCCCCTCTCTCCCTTGCATAACTTTTCAGCTTTCAGTCTCTCTGCTTTACTTCCCTTTTCCGTATTTTCCTCCTTTGCTCTTTTAGTAATTCCTGTTTACTCACTCAGCAGTATTATCGCACTCTATCACTATAAATCACCCACTCTCGCTCGCTTATCTTTGTTTGCTCCTTTCTTTTGACCTCTTCTCTCTATTTTTCGTTCACTACCTCTATGTCCTCAGTGCCTCACTCTCCTTGTGTTATGTTCACTTGTGTTTATCTACCTTCTATCATTTCTTTTACAACAACTTCACTGCTCCTCTCTCATCGTTCTTCATCCCATTTCTTTTACTCTGGTTACATTACTATCCCACATTTCCTTTCTTTCAATGTCCTTCTCTTTACTTTCATCACCAAATTATTTTCTCTCAGTACCACTGTTTTAGTCGTCTTCTCCTCTCTTTAATTTTTTTGCTCCCTTACTCATTTCCTTTGCTCACTCATTGTACTCCACCTCACTCAGTTTTTCTCTTGGTGTGTCTGTCTACTAACTTCCTCACTCCATTTCCCTCAATCGTTGTATATTATCCTCTCTCCCTTTATCCCTTCACTCTATGACTGTTCTTCACTTACTCTCAGTTATCTTCTATTCCTCATTCTTCTAAATGCATCCTCAATTAGACTCTTTTCTGTCTCAGTCATTATCTTTTTACTTACTACTGTTTCCTGATTTAGTTTTGCTAACTCACATTGTTTTAGTATCTTTCTTACCTTCATGTCATTTCTCTGTTCTTCTCTTCCTCTCTGTCAGTGAATCTATATTCCTTACTCTTAGTAATTTGCTCTCCTTCTATTTCTTTTTCTCTCTTTTTGTCCTTCTACCTTACTTTATTTCCCTTTCTGTGTCCTTCACTCTTACTTTATTTCTAAATACACTGTTATGATTTTTAACCTCTTCATTTGTATCTTTTAATTTAAAATACATGTTTTACTAATTATAACTTATTTTTTCTTCTCTCTTTCACAGATACAAAGTGTAGTAAAAACATGTAATTAAGTTTACATTAATTATATGGTAAGTGTGAGTAAAAAAATGTAGTTTGTCATCACTCTTTGCTTTAACCTCACTAATATTTTCTCAACGAACCTCACTCCTGCTTCTTTACTCTGCTTCCCTCACTTATTCTCCATGTTTACTCCCCTTTCCCTATTTCCCCTCTCATATTCAACTTCTTTCAGTTCCCATTCTTTACCTCACTTACCCTCTGTTCCCTTCATTTACTTCTTCACTCATTCTCTTTTTCTTAATTATTTACTTCACTCCTACACACACACCTCATCCCCCTCCCAACACATAGACACACGTCTGACATACACCCCACACACACAGCACACACACACCTCATACACACACATCCCCCACACACACTCTTCACACACACACACACATTTCATATACACACATACATCCCACACACATACCCGCCACACCCACACACCCCTCACAGATATCTCACACACCCTCACCTCCACCCACACCGAAACACCCCACACACCCACACCCACAGACACACCTTACACACCCATACCCCGAACCAAAACCCACTGACTCCCTATAAGTCACACACACTGCATTACTTACCTTTCTTTGCTGTTTCACTCAAACCCATTCAGGCAGTGTTTCCTTTACTCTCTTTGTCCTTTCTCGTTGTCATTCCACATGTGTTATCCTAATTCAATTTTTCACCCTCTTTCACACCTCTTTACTTACACTAACTGGTCTTTTCTCACCCTCCTTCACCGTTATTCATTTATCTCGGTTCCGCCACTACCCTTCATTCTCCATTTTTTACTGTTCTTTTTTTTTTCTTTCAACACCCACTCACATTCTCCCACTATCTCTACTTTAGTCTTCTTCCTCTCTCTTTCTTTCTTTCGCTCCTTTAGTCATTTTACTTTTCTCACTTTCACCCTATTACACCTTCTCTGTTTTTTACTATGTAATAAACAATCCCTCTGTGTTTCTCCCTGTAGCTCTCTTTCTCTTAACATTACTTTCTTTGTGTTCATCCCTCATGCTAACTCCTTCATTCATTTTTTTTCCTTTTTTTTTGGGTGCGCGACCCGGTACGCGTACCCTAAGGAAAAAAAATTGACAGAGATTCTTTAAAAATATAGGTTTATTTTTATAAATTAAAGGTAGGTCTAAAAAGAACTGTTTTTGTTCTTCTTTTTGTTGTTTTATATTTTTTTAATTGTTTTTTTGATCATTTTGTACTTTTTTTGGCTTTTCAAAACAGTTTTATATTTTTTTTGTATTTTTTATGGGGAGAAACAAAAAAAGGGAATTGAAAATGGCTCAACTGGAGCAAAAAACAAAAAACTGAAAAAATTAGGGTTTTTTGGGGCAATTGTGGTTGTCACCAGCAAAGACGATGAGCTTTACGCTCTTTTCACCATACAACATGAGCTTACCACAGTAAATACATGTTACTCTAAAATCTGCAAATCGTTGTTGTATGCAAGGCATCGTCTCTGTTGTTTCTGGTCCCGATGGAGTGGGTTGCTTTCTTTTGGAGGTGGTCCTTGAAGACTGGGGGAGGTTTCTGGCCAGTTCCCTCATCTCTGCACGAGAATAGTTGTTTGGATGCTTGCGGGTCATATGTCTAATCATGGTATTATTACCAAAGGAATATTTTTTGTTTGGGTTGCCCCTTGAGAGTTCTTCGCCACAGATTAGGCAAGTTACCTTGGCCGCATTCACTTTTTTTCTTGCCCTCTGGGATTGAAAAAAACTCCCATACAATGTGTGGCCTTGGCTGGTATGGGGTATTGTCTTTAGCCAGCCATCTTCTCCCCTCCTCCTCTTCCTCTTCCTCCTCCTCCTCTTCTTGACCACCAATGTACTGTTGTGGTGGTCCTCTTGGTGGTGGTGCAGATGCTCCAGCTGCTGCTGCTATAGCCATTTTAAAGTACAAAATTATTCTCTTTGTTGTTTTAACAGGTCTTCTTCAGTCAAAGGACAAAGTCAGAATAAGGAAAAAAGGTGGAGTCTTTCATCATTTGGAAAACAGAACTGTTCTTGACCAATGAAAAGTGTTATTTTCAAGTCACATGATCCGGGCTTACATCATTTGGAAACCAAAACTGATCTGCACCAATGAAAAGTGTTATTTTCAGATCACATGACCGGACGCGCTTACGCTACGCGCCCCGGGGCGTGCCCGTAGTCGCGCTCCGGGGCGCGCCCGGGGGTGCGTAGCGTAAGCGCGTCAGGACGTTGCATGATCGTATGCGCTCGCGTGCTTCCGGGTGCGCTTACGCAGTGCGTCATATGACGCATCACGCGGCTACGCCAAACGTCACGATGTTGTTTTCATTCGCGAGAATAGCGCTAACGGGACGCTCCCCGGTACGCGCCCCAGGGCGCGCCGTAAGATTGCGCTTACCCGTGTGTTCACCGGTACGCACCTCAAGGCAAAAAAAATAAATAAAAAAAATTTAAAATAAACATAATTATACAATATAAAATTCGTTATAACTTTTTTTACTTTTTATACCTATAGAAATTTGCTAATAAAAAACCATTGAAATTCACTGAAAAAACCATAGGTTTCACACCAGTTATAGTTAGGAATTAGCATTTAAAAAACCTATTAAATTCACTGAAAAAACCATAGGTTTCACTCCAGTTATAGTTAGCTGGAAATTTTACTCGCATAAAACCATTGAAATTCCCACGTTATAGTTAGTTGGACTCACTATAACTTGCGCGTGCAATGCACTGCTGATGACGTCACATATTACATCACTCATGACATGGTCAGTGACATCACTCATGACATCACTGATGACACCATCCTTGTGACAGAGTGACAGACCTCCTTTCACTGTAATGTAACCTTTGAAACACATATTCAAAAATAGAAACAAAAATTTTCAAAAAAATGGTTTTCTCATGAGTGGAGGAAAATGTGCGCAGTTTTATATGAGGTGTTTGTGGTATCGCCTCTTTCATCCACCACCGATGATTTGAATGCCCGTAAGCAAACTCACAAACTCAGGAGGAATTTGCTAAAAGCTTGCGAGCCCCCGAGTATCATATCGGAGCAACTGCAAATGGATGTGACAGAATCAGCAGCACATTGTTAGTGCTGGGAGCTGAAAGGCTACCATTGGCGGGGACGTGTGTTTTGCAAAAAGCCCCTGCATTTGAGTTTTTTGAAGTACTCGAAGTCGGGCACTGCTGAAGGCCATTTGGCTGAGAAGAGAGTTCAAAGAACCGGTTTATTGATCAGCAGTGCTTGCTTTAGGAAATATTCAAGCAGTTGTAATGGAGTCAAGCAAGGTGAGCGCCAATGATTTATTACTGCCCTTTTAAGAATACAAGAACTGCTGGCAGCAGTTGGAGTAAATGACAGATAAGGTAGCTATTATCACTACTTGGAGTTTTATAAAAGACAATGAGAGAGGCTGCCAGTTTTCTATTGCAACAGCATGTAAAAACATGAAAATGTTGTGGGGTTAAGCATGTCACTTGTCAATATGAACGGCTTACGTTATGAGCAAATTGAAAATAAGAACTTTTCCACATTGGAAATATAAACGGCAAGGACTGCTTTTTGTACTGATATAACTTTATTTGTTAATGAACAGCACTCGCGTTACAAACGCACTGAAAATATGAAGGGGCATATTATCAAGGGATTTATCTCCGCTTTTTTGGCTTTAAAAGCCAAGAAAGCGGAGATAAAATTATCTCCCTATTACCTAGCTGTCGCTAACACCAGTTAGCGACAGCTAGTAGGAGATAGCGACCATCTTGGGCCCCGCTTTGCATGTCAGAGATATTTATCACTAATGACATGCAAAGTGGGCGTGCCAAGATGTTAGCGACTGGAAACAGTCGCTAACATCGCTATCTCCTATTACCAACTTTTGGAGATATTCGCGCTAAGTGCGAATATTTCCAAAAGCTAAGGGGCATATTATCATGGTATTTATCTCCGCTTTTTTGGCTTTAAAAGCCAAGAAAGCAGAGATAAAATTATCTCCCTATTACCTAGCTGTAGCTAACACCAGTTAGCGACAGCTAGTAGGAGATAGCGACCATCTTGGGCCCCGCTTTGCATGTCAGAGATATTTATCACTAATGACATGCAAAGTGGGCGTGCCAAGATGTTAGCAACTGGAAACAGTCGCTAACATCGCTATCTCCTATTACCAACTTTTGGAGATATTCGCGCTTAACGCGAATATCTCCAAAAAGCTAACACCTGCCCTGAGCAGTTCTTTGCCATGTTATCAAATGGGGGTGGATAACATGGCTAAGAGCATTAGCTCGGTAATGCATGAATATCGCTGACTTTACAGCGATATTCATGCATTTCGGCCAATTTTTATCGCTTAGGAGATAAACTTTGATAATAGCAAGGCTCCTAAGCGATAAACATCGCCACAACACGGCGATAAAATTATTGCCGCTAAGCCAACATAGCGATAATTATCGCTAGTTGTTGGTAATATGCCCCTTACACCTGCCCTGAGCAGTTCTTTGCCATGTTATCCAATGGGGGTGGATAACATGGCTGAGAGCATTAGCTCGGTAATGCATGAATATCGCTGACTTTACAGCGATATTCATGCATTTCGGCTGATTTTTATCGCTTAGGAGATAAACCTTGATAATAGCAAGGCTCTTAAGCGATATAAATCTCCGCAACACGGCGATAAAATTATTGCCGCTAAGCCAACATGGCGATAATTATCGCTAGTTGTTGGTAATATGCCCCGAAGTTTTATTACTAATACACGGCCTGCAAGAACTCTTTTTTTGTGCAGAGAACAATTTTACTTATTTAAGCACAAGTGATGTTAATAAGAAGTATGATAAATGGGAAAAAAAGACTCTGATGAAAGTGATTTGTCTTTATTCTTTCATGCACCACCGAAGATTTGGATGCACGCAAGTATAACCCCAAACTCAGGAGAAACATATATATCAGTTGGGCAGTGGCGCCTGAGGAAGGCACAAGCTGAAATGCATCATGCCTTATCTGCATCTATTAAAGAACCTCGCTTGAAATCCCTGCCTGTGGCTCCTTCCTTCGGCGTTGTTGGAGGGTGTTTTGGATGTGTTTGTGTCAGCCAGAGACACGTTAAGGAGCCCCGTTTCATCAAGAAGGCTGCCTGCGTTCCTGATTGCTGCGCAAGCAGCTTTGTTCTCCGCCAAGGTATTGGCATGCTGCAGCCCACCTCCAGAGTGCAGGAAAAGCAAGGGATGCTGCCATCTGCCAGTCCGTGACTTCACGGAGGTAGCTGGTGCATTGTAACCAGCCCACGACCCAGCGGACCTGTACCCTGCAGGTTGAAACGTAGCGCGAGGACTCGAGGGGTTCTGAAGAGTTTAATTGGACTGGATAAAGTGCACCCAGCTCTGCATACGCCTACAAACACAAAGATTTAACTTTGGGTTCTCCACGTTCCAGCGGCCCAGGTTTGAAGCATTCTGGGAGTTGCATTGTCTCCATCGCGGCAACTCAGTGGACGATCACATGGTTGGGGGAGGCGTTACTCTGTAATTAGGGAGTGATACAGAAACTGTTATAAGCTGGGTGCTACGGACTTTCAGTTGGGCAGTGGCGTCTGAGTAAGACACAAGCCGAAATGCATCATGCCTTATCTGCCATCTATTAAATAATTTCGCTTGAAATCCCTGCCTGTGGCTCCTTCCTTCGGCATTGTTGGAGGGTGTTTTGGATGTGTTTGTGTCAGCCAGAGACATGTTAAGGAGCCCAGTTTAATCAAGTAGGCTGCCTGCTTTCCTGGTTCCTGCACAAGCTGCTTTGTTCTCCGCCAAGGTATTGGCATGCAGCAGCCCACCTCCAGAGTGCAGGAAAAGCAAGGGATGCTGCCATCTGGCAGTCTGTGACTTCACGGAGGTAGCTGTTGCATTGAAACCAGCCCACGAACCAGCGGACCTGTACCCTGCAGGTTAAAACGTAGTGCGGGGACTCGAGGTGTTCTGAAGATTCTAATTGGACTGGATAAAGTGCGCCCAGCTCTGCATACGCCTACAAACACAAAGATTTAACTTTGGTTTCTCCACGTTCCAGCGGCCCAGGTTTGAAGCATTCTGGGAGTTGCAGTGTCTCCATCATGGCAGCTCAGTGGAAGATCACATGGTTGGGGGAGGCGTGTACTCTGTAATTAGGGAGTGATGCAGAAACTGTAATAAGCTGGGTGCTACGGACTTTCAGTTGGGCAGTGGCGTCTGAGGAAGGCACAAGCCGAAATGCATCATGCCTTATCTGCCATCTATTATAGAACCTTGTTTGAAATCCCTGCCTGAGGCTCCTTCTTTCGGCGTTGTTGGAGGGGTTTTGGATGTGTTCGTGTCAGCCAGAGACACGTTAAGGAGCCCCGTTTCATCAAGAAGGCTGCCTGTGTTCCTGGTTCCTGCGCAAGCAGCTTTGTTCTCCGCCAAGGTATTGGCATGCTGCAGCCCACCTCCAGAGTGCAGGAAAAGCAAGGGATGCTGCCATCTGGCAGTCTGTGACTTCACGGAGGTAGCTGGTGCATTGTAACCAGCCCACGACCCAGCGGACCTGTACCCTGCAGGTTGAAACGTAGTGCGGGGACTCGAGGGGTTCTGAAGATTTTAATTGGACTGGATAAAGTGCACCCAGCTCTGCATACGCCTACAAACACAAAGAATTAACTTTGGTTTCTCCAAGTTCTACCGGCCCAAGTATGAAGCATTTTGGGAGTTGCAGTGTCTCTAACATGGCAACTCAGTGGAAAATCACATGGTTGGGGGAGGCGTGTACTCTGTAATTATGGAGTGATGCAGAAACTGTTATAAGCTGGGTGCTACAGACTTTCAGTTGGGCAGTGGCGTCAGAGGAAGGCACAAGCCGAAATGCATCATGCCTTATCTGCCATCTATTAAAGAACCTCGCTTGAAATCTCTGCCTGTGGCTCCTTCCTTCTGCGTTGTTGGAGGGTGTTTTGGATATATATATATATATATATATTCAATGAAAAAACCATAGGTTTCAGGCGTTATATAGTTAGGAATTAGCTTTTAAAAAACCTTTGAAATTCACTCAAAAAACGATAAGTTTTAGGGGTGTTATAGTTAACTGGACATTTTACTCATACAAAACCATTAAAATTGCTCCTATATAGTTAGTTGTACTAACTATATTTCGCGCACCCGCCATCCACTACTGATGATGTCACATATTAGATCATTCATGACATGGTCAGTTACATCACTGATGACATCTCAAATGACATCACTGATGACATCATCCAGTGAATGTGGTTTGCTTCGTTATTTAAATATGCATTATATATATAGCAATTTGCATTGAAGAATGAGTGGATATATATAAATAAATATTTGGATGGAGGATTTAGTAGCAGTGTAATTGACTGTTTACTTGACCAATTTATAATGTCTCACTAAATATAGTGGATAGTGACTAAACTGTGTGAATATCTGTATCACTTTGTCAGTTGTTGTGTAAACTGATTCTACAGTTGGTTACTAGCTATGGGAAAGTCTATATTAGTTATTGATTAGTTAACTGAGTATTTGTATGGGAGTGTGAAAGTGTGTGTGGTTCGGTGGGATGTGTGTGACTGTCCAAAGATATGTGAATAGTTGATTCAGTAGATATATGAAGTTAAAACTACATGTTCTAACAGTTTGGGTGAGTGAATCTCTTTATGGGTGTGGTGATGAGCAAATATATTTCTCAATGGTACACTTCCAATAAACTAGAAAAATAAAAGGCAGTGTATGTGTCAGTTGTTGTATATAAATAAGGATACATAAGACTCAATGATTGTGTGAGTGACTGTATGGATAACTGTATACTTGTAATAATGTTTTTATAATTCACTAAGTATGACTTACTATCTAAATGAATAGATGAAGTGGTGTTTGTATAAGTGTTTTGCTAAGTAAATATGTAAGTATGATCCATTGTTTGCATAAGTGAGTAGGATGACTTCATATGTGAATAGGATGTGTGCTGTTGTTTAATGTCGATATAGGTGTATAAGTATTTTTGATAGTGTTCTATTGTTCATTGACACAAAATCAAAAAGTCCCTGTTCAAGTGGTGGCAGACTAGGATCGCTGAGAAAAAGCTGACCATAGGTATTCAGATATTCTAATACTCAGTGAATTGTCCAATTGACACAACAGACAAGACTACAGGACTAAGTATGGGCAAATTCACACAATATGTAAAAGTAAAAAGAGATAAGTAAAAAACGATGGTGCTAAAAATTGTACAAGATTTATTTGAAACCTCCCAAATGGGTTACAATCTAACATATTACATCAAACAACATATAAAATACCATCTAAGATGGCAACCTTGTTAAAATTATACACAGTCAAAGTGTTGTAAAAAAGTCGACGCGGCGTTTCGGTGTTACTCAGTCTTGACACCTTCTTCAGGACCCAAACATTTGACTTCTTATCTACAAACAAATAACAGTATTTTAACATCATGGTATACTATATCTATTCGCGTTTTCTACATGCCCTGCACTGGTTTTACTTCTTGTCTGGTATTTTTATCATTATGCTAATCCCATTGACAGCCTCACATCCATTCCAGACTAATGGGTTGGGTCTTACAAGACACCAAGTTATATACAACATGCCCTATCTGGGTTAATCAATTGTGGTCAAAAAGTCATATGTACCTTTGTCTTATATTAGAGAAGCTTTTCAATTGCTGTCTCTCTTGATGGTTACTTATCACCAGGGTAACTTCACAGTGTTTCATACATAAGCGAAAAAGTCTAGATAGGGTAAAAAGACGGAAATTACCACTCCTTAGTATTATTGCTAATGCTCCACATGCCCTAACCACTTGGGGCGGTGGCAGGATTATTTACCTTATGAAATGGACTGAAGATTATCTGTTTGCACGGAGGAACCACCGTTGATGATAGAGGGGGCTCCTTTTTAGGACAGTTTAGTTCATTTATGGAGAATCCTTTTCTCTTTATTCTTATCCTGGATGTAAAAAAAATTTTAAGTCTCACGGGTCTGCTATTTTTCACGTTCTCATGAATATACCAGAAGGTGCCCCGTTTCATTACTCACCCATTAGATGTGGGTAGAAGTTCAGGTTATGGCTATGTAGATTATCCGCACCTGTCCCAATCCTTTCTTATATAAAACCAGGAAGTACAGAATCTATAAACATAAGTATATGATGGATTATAGTTCTAAATTTGTCATACTCACTAAATTACTGTTTATTCTTCACATTGCAAAAATTTGACTCCATTGTATGCGTCTATCTGAGTTATTAGAATAATTTAGAGCATCCCTTTTTCTTTGGGTCTGTTTGGAACTAATACAAAATTGTGGACCACAGTAATTAAAATTGTTGCCTGATGCCGTTTTTATATTCTAAATTGCATCTGAAGCAGTATATTGTGGGAGTCTAGTTGTACCACCACCCACTTACACGTTCTATAATACAATTCTGGAGCAGTTGTCACTCTCTCTCTAGCTTCCTAGTCGTGCATACTATAGCCTATTCTTGTTCTAAGGGATAATCTCCCGGGGGCCCGTCTGCACACATACCTTGTTAGTTCGAGTCGGCCTCCCTGTTCCTCCGTGTCGTCCCACTTCTCGCAATCCGAAGTGAGACGACAAGTAAATTGGAAGCATTTTTATTCTGTTTCTGCCCGGTCTGACCCGGAAGTGATGTCGCTGATCGTCATCCAAAACATCAACTATGCGCTTATTTTTTTGTGTATTTATATTTCACCTTGTATAATCTAATTGCAAATAAACAAGTTTTGGTTTTAAATCTAAATTGCCTGGTTATATCGTGTCAGCGGAAAGTAACCCGGGGCTATAGTTCTGGAAGAGTTTTGGCTATATTCGGTCCTCGCAGCCATAGGGATGTTATTTTAAAAATTGCTCTATTTGTCAAATGTTTTAACTGTTATTGAAAAATATTATCCACCAACTTATTATTATATTTGTTACTGATGGGTTACTAATTATAAAATTGCCGGTTCACCTTATAGTGAATAACCGAACGTGGCGGCCATCTTGGGTTGGGAAAGACGACTGGGAAACACGTTATGGGTCAAATTCATGCTACACTGCTCTGGACATTATTAACGTGTTGGCAGTAGTGATGTGGTTTGACAGGGGTGAAAAAACGGATAAATCACGTTGTTGGGCATGTAGATATCTCACAAGTTCAAACATTGTCGAGTAATTAATATCATAGGTAGCTATTCTTCCCCTTGTCATGTATACAACATGATGCAAAGCCCGAACTACAAACCACAGTTTATGAAATAACCATATTGGTACATCATCATTATTGCTGTTAAATTGAACATATGTACAGAAAATTATCGAACATACACCGTATTATATAGAGTCATTACATTGCTTGCATAGTACGAGTATTTAGACAATGTGGGACTACCATTTGTCCTCTTTTCAGCTAACTGTGGGCCAAGATTCAATTGCCAGTCCCAGGCCAGAGTACGGGCAGGTGCAAAAAAATGCAAAAAAATTTGCAAAGACATTTTTTTGCAAAAATATTTTTGTCCCATTTTCACTTCCAATTCTCACCCCATTTTGCTATTGTCCAATGTGTTTCTGTTTCCTATTCTGGCATATGGTGTCCCTCATAATTAACTATTCTGCCATATGGTGTCATGTCCCTCCTTGTAGGGCCCTATTTTAGTTTATACAGATTTCAGATGGTTAGTATGGAACACTGTTCATAAAATTAGTCTTTCCCACTCCTCTCTGTTATTGAGTCCTGTTCTGAAAGTGTTGAAAAGGGACATATAAAACTGTTCTCTTTTCTTTCTTTTAATATTTTCATTACCGCCTCTGAAGTTATGGGATATGGCTTCTACACCTCCCCATTTGAGATCTTCTATTTTATGATTGTGTGTAATCCAATGTTCGACCAGGGGAGCAGTCATTTTTTTGGTTCTGATTGCGGATTTGTGTTCTGTTATCCTAACTTTTACTTCTCTTGCTGTTTCACCTATGTAGGCCTTGTCACACGGGCATTTTATCATATAAATCAAATTTTTGGTTTTACAATTAATGAAACTTTTGATTTTATGATCGATTCCGTTATAGGTAATCGCCTTACCCTTCATAAGTGATGAGCAATTTGTGCACATATTACAACCAAAGTTCCCAGTGGGCAGTGGGTTGTTATCAATCGTTCCTTGGTTGTCCTTGCTTTTTTCTGTAAAGGTATGAACTAAGCAGTTTCTTATGGTCTTGTTTCTTCGGAAGCTGAACATGGGTTTTGGGATGTTAATTTCCTGTCTGTCGTTGAGCAATGACCAATTTCGGTTAATGATATTTTTAATCTTATTGCTAGCTGTACTGTAGTTTGTGACAAAAATTAATTTATCCTGATTCTTGTCATTTTTCTGTTTGTCTTTATCAAATAGTGCATCCCTGTCATAGTATTTCACCCGTTTATATATTATATATATATAGTTTCATTAATTGTAAAACCAAAAATTTGATTTATATGATAAAATGCCCGTGTGACAAGGCCTACATAGGTGAAACAGCAAGAGAAGTAAAAGTTAGGATAACAGAACACAAATCCGCAATCAGAACCAAAAAAATGACTGCTCCCCTGGTCGAACATTGGATTACACACAATCATAAAATAGAAGATCTCAAATGGGGAGGTGTAGAAGCCATATCCCATAACTTCAGAGGCGGTAATGAAAATATTAAAAGAAAGAAAAGAGAACAGTTTTATATGTCCCTTTTCAACACTTTCAGAACAGGACTCAATAACATAGAGGAGTGGGAAAGACTAATTTTATGAACAGTGTTCCATACTAACCATCTGAAATCTGTATAAACTAAAATAGGGCCCTACAAGGAGGGACATGACACCATATGGCAGAATAGTTAATTATGAGGGACACCATATGCCAGAATAGGAAACAGAAACACATTGGACAATAGCAAAATGGGGTGAGAATTGGAAGTGAAAATGGGACAAAAAATTTTGTGCAAAAAAATTTCTTTGCAAATTTTTTTGCATTTTTTTGCACCTGCCCGTACTCTGGCCTGGGACTGGCAATTGAATCTTGGCCCACAGTTAGCTGAAAAGAGGACAAATGGTAGTCCCACATTGTCTAAATACTCGTACTATGCAAGCAATGTAATGACTCTATATAATACGGTGTATGTTCGATAATTTTCTGTACATATGTTCAATTTAACAGCAATAATGATGATGTACCAATATGGTTATTTCATAAACTGTGGTTTGTAGTTCGGGCTTTGCATCATGTTGTATACATGACAAGGGGAAGAATAGCTACCTATGATATTAATTACTCGACAATGTTTGAACTTGTGAGATATCTACATGCCCAACAACGTGATTTATCCATTTTTTCACCCCTGTCAAACCACATCACTACTGCCAACACGTTAATAATGTCCAGAGCAGTGTAGCATGAATTTGACCCATAACGTGTTTCCCAGTCGTCTTTCCCAACCCAAGATGGCCGCCACGTTCGGTTATTCACTATAAGGTGAACCGGCAATTTTATAATTAGTAACCCATCAGTAACAAATATAATAATAAGTTGGTGGATAATATTTTTCAATAACAGTTAAAACATTTGACAAATAGAGCAATTTTTAAAATAACATCCCTATGGCTGCGAGGACCGAATATAGCCAAAACACTTCCGGAACTATAGCCCCGGGTTACTTTCCGCTGACACGATATAACCAGGCAATTTAGATTTAAAACCAAAACTTGTTTATTTGCAATTAGATTATACAAGGTGAAATATAAATACACAAAAAAATAAGCGCATAGTTGATGTTTTGGATGACGATCAGCGACATCACTTCCGGGTCAGACCGGGCAGAAACAGAATAAAAATGCTTCCAATTTACTTGTCGTCTCACTTCGGATTGCGAGAAGTGGGACGACACGGAGGAACAGGGAGGCCGACTCGAACTAACAAGGTATGTGTGCAGACGGGCCCCCGGGAGATTATCACTTAGAACAAGAATAGGCTATAGTATGCACGACTAGGAAGCTAGAGAGAGAGTGACAACTGCTCCAGAATTGTATTATAGAACGTGTAAGTGGGTGGTGGTGCAACTAGACTCCCACAATATACTGCTTCAGATGCAATTTAGAATATAAAAACGGCATCAGGCAACAATTTTAATTACTGTGGTCCACAATTTTGTATTAGTTCCAAACAGACCCAAAGAAAAAGGGATGCTCTAAATTATTCTAATAGCTCAGATAGACGCATACAATGGAGTCAAATTTTTGCAATGTGAAGAATAAACAGTAATTTAGTGAGTATGACAAATTTAGAACTATAATCCATCATATACTTATGTTTATAGATTCTGTACTTCCTGGTTTTATATAAGAAAGGATTGGGACAGATGCGGATAATCTACATAGCCATAACCTGAACTTCTACCCACATCTAATGGGTGAGTAATGAAACGGGGCACCTTCTGGTATATTCATGAGAACGTGAAAAATAGCAGACCCTTGAGACTTAAAACATTTTTTACATTCAGGATAAGAATAAAGAGAAAAGGATTCTCCATAAATGAACTAAACTGTCCTAAAAAGGAGCCCCCTCTATCATCAACGGTGGTTCCTCCGTGCAAACAGATAATCTTCAGTCCATTTCATAAGGTAAATAATCCTGCCACCGCCCCAAGTGGTTAGGGCATGTGGAGCATTAGCAATAATACTAAGGAATGGTAATTTCCGTCTTTTTACCCTATCTAGACTTTTTCGCTTATGTATGAAACACTGTGAAGTTACCCTGGTGATAAGTAACCATCAAGAGAGACAGCAATTGAAAAGCTTCTCTAATATAAGACAAAGGTACATATGACTTTTTGACCACAATTGATTAACCCAGATAGGGCATGTTGTATATAACTTGGTGTCTTGTAAGACCCAACCCATTAGTCTGGAATGGATGTGAGGCTGTCAATGGGATTAGCATAATGATAAAAATACCAGACAAGAAGTAAAACCAGTGCAGGGCATGTAGAAAACGCGAATAGATATAGTATACCATGATGTTAAAATACTGTTATTTGTTTGCAGATAAGAAGTCAAATGTTTGTGTCCTGAAGAAGGTGTCAAGACTGAGTAACACCGAAACGCCGCGTCGACTTTTTTACAACACTTTGACTGTGTATAATTTTAACAAGGTTGCCATCTTAGATGGTATTTTATATGTTGTTTGATGTAATATGTTAGATTGTAACCCATTTGGGAGGTTTCAAATAAATCTTGTACAATTTTTAGCACCATCGTTTTTTACTTATCTCTTTTTACTTTTACATATTGTGTGAATTTGCCCATACTTAGTCCTGTAGTCTTGTCTGTTGTGTCAATTGGACAATTCACTGAGTATTAGAATATCTGAATACCTATGGTCAGCTTTTTCTCAGCGATCCTAGTCTGCCACCACTTGAACAGGGACTTTTTGATTTTGTATGAATATTCCCCCTCCCTGAAAAACACAACAGGGGATCCTCCACTCTTTTTGAACTTCTATTGTTCATTGACAGCATGTAAGAGTGAATCCACAGGTGAGTGATTAGATGTGTGCATACATCTATGAATCACTGAGTGGATTTTTAGATACTTGTATTGCTGTGACAATGGATTCAAATATGATACTCTGTATTTTACAAAGAGTGATGAAAAATTGTAATAGTGTATGAAAAGGTGTATGTGATTGTCACGTGGATGATGTCATCAGTGATGTCATCAGTGATGTCATTTGAGATGTCATCAGTGATGTCACTGACCATGTCATGAATGATCTAATATGTGACATCATCAGCAGTGGATTGCGGGTGCGCGAAATATAGTTAGTACAACTAACTATATAGGAGCAATTTCAATGGTTTTGTATGAGTAAAATGTCCAGTTAACTATAACACCCCTAAAACTTATAGTTCTGAAGATTTTAATTGGACTGGATAAAGTGCACCCAGCTCTGCATACGCCTACAAACACAAAGAATTAACTTTGGTTTCTCCAAGTTCTACCGGCCCAAGTATGAAGCATTTTGGGAGTTGCAGTGTCTCCATCATCATCATGGAGTGATACAGAAACAAAGGTTTTTTCAGTGAATTTCAAAGGTTTTTTAAATGCTAATTCCTAACTATATAAGGCCTGAAGTCTATGGTTTTTTCAGTGAATTTGCAAGGTTTTTTAAATGTTGATTCCTAACTATATAAGGCCTGAAACCTATGGTTTTTTCATTGAATTTGAAGGTTTTTAAATCTATTAATTGTTATTTTTTTTATACTACATTTTTGCAGTTAGGTGTTCAGAGGGCACGCCCCCTTTTTACAACGTTCTGCAGCGCAACCCCTGGCGCGTTTGCAGAGGAGGAACTAATTCCCCTTGCATACTGGGGGTCCCTGGGGGGCAACTAGCCCACCAGGAGCCCCAGTATAAGCCAGGGAGCTGCATAACAGAGAGGTGTAATGAGGCCACACCCTTTTTTACACCTCTCTGCAACGCAGCCCCCGGGCGTGTTTGCAGAGGGGGAACTAAATCTCCTTGCATACTGCGGGTCCCTGGGGGCCAACTAGCCCACCTGGAACCTGCAGTATGCGCCAGGGGGCTGCATTGCAGAGAGGTGTAAAGAGGCCACACCCTTTTTTACACCTCTCTGCAGCGCAACCCCTGGCGTGTTTGCAGAATAGGAACTAATTCCCCTTGCATACTCGGGGTCCCCGGGGGCCAAGTAGCCCACCAGGAGCCTCCAGTATGCACCAAGGGGCTGTGTTGCTTTGCCCCGGGGCGGCGGTCCCCGGGGCAGTGTTGGGGGGATTGTGGACCCCCCACACTTCTTTATCACTATGCCGCCGCGATTTGGTCCCCCCGGGGGGGTAATTTAAAAAAAAACAGACCAGGTTTTTTTAAAAAGAAATGTGGGCCTTTTTGGTCCTTGTGGGACCACCTGGGCAGGCCTAGGGGATCAGGGTGTATCTACCCTGCCCCCTTTTTGTGTTCTTCACGTTTGTTTTTCTGCTTTCTTGTGCCTCGGTCTATCTACACGCACACATATACACATATATATATATGCGTTTATATATATGTATGTGTATATATATATATACACATACATATATAAACATATATAATCTGCATATCTATATAAATACAAATATAAATGCATGCATACATATGCATATATGCATACATATGCATGTTATTTACATGAAAGTTTGAAAAACACTATTAAAAGCAAAGCTAAAAAGCCACCTCATTACAAACAGAATGACTTTAACTTAAACGAGGGCGAGATCTATTGCATTTTCAATGCTTGTTTACTTTGGTTCCATCAAGAAGGCATTCAGATGTGTCACACATTTGCCATAAATTCTGAATGTTAGCACTCTAGTTGCTCATTATATCACTGTAGTAAAGCTACTGCTCACCAGGGAAGTCTGCTGCTGGTATTCAAAGTGCATGTTTCAGTCTGCATGTCAGAATTCTTTTAATGAAATAGAAGAGGATTTGAGAATTCACTCAAAATGTGCCCTAATTTTTCTTTCTGAAGCACTGATCATACTTTCTATGGCAAAATGAACCCCCTCATTTTGTTCCTTTTTAAAATAAATGTTTTCAGACTTACCACTTCATTCCAATCAAGATGGCTTCTGGTGTGCCATACTTGTGTCATAAGTAAGACTGTTAGCACTCTAGTTGTTCTTTAGAACTTTCTGGGACATTCTGTCATTGGGCTATTCTTGGGCTACATCTGGGTGCTATTTAGGCTACATTTGGGCTCTTTTGTCTCTGGTGGCTATCTTGGGAGACTGCATGTCAGAATTGTTTAATGATATAGAAGAGTATTTGAGAAGTCACTCAAAATGTGCCCTAATTTTTCTTTCTGAAGCACTAATCATACTTTCTATGGCAAAATGAACCCCCTCATTTTGTTCCTTTTTAAATTAAATGTTTTCAGACTTACCACTTCATTCCAATCAAGATGGCTTCTGGTGTGCCATACTTTTGTCATAAGTAAGACTGTTAGCGCTCTAGTTGTTCTTTAGAACACTCTGGGAAGCTGCAGTAGAACACAAAGGAATCAACTGACAGTCTTTGTCCTTGTTGGATGTACATGTTTTACTGAGAATGTCAGACTTCATTCTCACATGACTGAGAAAGATAATGTGAATTTACAGAAAATATGCTTTCAGTTTAGCTTATAGATCCCCTTCCAAACCACTGTGGGAAAAGCATGAGATAATAGTTTTTCTTTCAAACATGATTCATGATATCCCAGCAGAAGGCTTTTTCACATGGTAAAATCACCTTAGAACACACCAAAATTCCTAAAATGAGTATGGTACCATCAACAAATGTTTTATAATTTAACTAAAGTCCTAAAACCCTCTATTAACTACAATGCTTTTTAATGAGGTGCTATCATGTATATTGGTCCCAAGATGGCTGCCAACACTTCTTGGATGAAGAATTTGAATTTTGAAAACAATTTTATTTTTTTGCCTTGGGGGTCCTTGTGGGACCCCCTGAGCAGGTCTAGGGGGTCAGGTTGCTTCTACCCTGCCCCCTTTTTGAGTTCTACACGTTTGTTTTTCTGCTTTCCTGTACCTCAGTCTACTGAGGCACAAGATGACTGCCAACACTTTCTGGTTTGGAGTGTTGACAGACATTGGCAGCCAATCAGAAAGCAGCTCATGCTCGGAAAGGTAAGCTTCCAGTAAGCTTACACGTAAGCTGCTATAGATATATATATTTTTTCTCTTTTGATTTTCTCAGGAACTACTGGAGGGATTTTCACCAAATATAGCAAAGGCACATCTGTGTAGCAGTCCCTACAATTTTGCAAAGTTTGGCGTAATTCCGTTTAGCGGTTCGGGCTGTAGACTTGTCAGACCGTCCTATGGAAATTAACATGGGGAAAACACGTTTTGGGACCCCCCTTTTTTCTCATCCCCCACTTCACGAATCCCCCCGAAACTTTCAGAGAAGGAGCGTAGCAGAGCTGGCCAAAATTTTGGAAAATTACACACAAATTCCTCAACCGGCGCCAGAGTTATTCCCAATAGAATGTTGCGGATTTCCTATGGTAGCCAATCCTAACTATATATACCTACTGGCGACCGCCAGTAGGTAATATATATATATATATATATATATATATATATATATATATATATATATATATATATATATATATATTACCTACTGGCGGTCGCCAGTAGGTAGTTATAGTTAGGACCTAGCTACCAAAGGAAATCCGCAACATTCTATTGGGAATAACTTTGGCGCTGGTTGAGGAATTTGCGTGTAATTTTCCAAAATTTAGGCCAGCTCCGCTGCGCTCCTTCCCTGAAAGTTTCAGGGGGATTTGTGAAGTGGGGGCCGAGAAAAAAGGGGGGTCCCAAAACATGTTTTCCCCATGTTCATTTCCATAGGACGAATAGACAAGGCTACAGCCCGAACCGCTGAACGGAATTTCACCAAACTTTGCAAAATTGTAGGGACTGGTACGCAGAAGTGCCTTTTCTATATTTGGTGAAAATTGCTCCAGTGGTTTTTACAAAAATTAACTTTTAAAATATATATATATCTATAGGCGCGCTCCGAGCGCTTACTGGTACGTGTACCAGGGAGCGCACCAGGCGCGCTACGGGAGTGCGCGAGCGGAAAGCTACGGGGGAGATTAAGGGGAAGATTAAGAAGCATATTGTGCTTCTTTATTCTTGCATTGTGTGTCATGTTTTTTTTGTAATGCTGTTTAAAAATTGAATGGTGCATTTTGGAAATGTATATTGGAAATGTGTTAGGTTTCTGCTTTGTTTTGTTGTGGTCATTTAAATGGGCTGTGCTTTGTGTCAAAAACGATTTACTATGGAAAATGTATTGTGGTAAAATGTTTGGCTTTTAAATTTTGGTCAAGGATCACAGTGAGTATCTGTGTGAAATAAGGAATCACATTTTCACATTTTTCAATAATGTCACCTGTGCCTGCTAACAGTTTGCCTCTCTTAGCTTAAAGGGTACTCTGTGCTTCTGTCTCACCTTACTCTGTGCCTGTGTGTTATCTCATATATGATTAATTTAATAAAGATAGACTGCTGTATGCACTATGGGGAAGATTAAGAAGCATATTGTGCTTCTTTATTCTTGCATTGTGTGTCATGTTTTTTTGTAATACTGTTTAAAAATTGAATGGTGCATATTAGAAATGTATTTTGGAAATGAGTTAGGTTTCTGCTTTGTTTTGTTGTGGTCATTTAAATGGGCTGTGCTTTGTGTCAAAAACGATTTACTATGGAAAATGTTTTCTGGTAAAATGTCTGGCTTTTAAATTTTGGTCAAGGAACACAGTGAGTATCTGTGTGAAATAAGGAATTACATTTTCACATTTTTCAATAATGTCACCTGTGCCTGCTAACAGTTTGCCTCTCTTAGCCTGAAGGGTACTCTGTGCCTGTGTCTCATGTCACTTTGCACGTGTATAATCTCTCTTTTTCTGTGTGTCATTTCTCTCTTTGTGTGTGTGTCATGACATGTGTCTCATGTGCCTAAGATCACACTGTGAGTCAAGCTTGATTTTAAATGGATCTGGGTGAATAATTTGCTTAGTTGATGTGTTTAAAAATATGGAAATATCAAAAACACAGGGGGGAGGTAGAGCCAATCGTTGGATTTGTGCTCCAATGATATGCAAATAAACAAAAGAAATCCAACTTGTGATGGGGAGGATGAGTGATCAAATGGATAATGAAGCATTAATTGTTTGTGAAAATACCCCTCACACACCAACAGGCCCCTTGGTGTCATGCTTCATCATCGGGGTCTTCGCACCCCTCTATCGGGATGCGGCGTGCTGCGACCAACGGCTACGCGGGAGCACTACAGGTGTTGGCTATGTGTGGTGTACAGTGTGTGGGTTATGTTTATAAGTGAGTAGGGTGTGCGGTGAAAGTTAAAAAGTACCTGGCGCTAGAGTGAAAAAGAAAAAAAAAATGTATTCTGTGCTCTGGCTGGTACTGTTAAAAGAAAGTGCAGGGCGAGGTCAGACCTGTTATATTGATGAACAGGACCTCTAGTGTGCTTTTTGTGTCGACATGTTTCGGAGACAAGCTCCTTCTTCAGGACAGGGGCACAAACTCCCTTTGTTTGGGCCTGTTGGTGTGTGAGGGGTATTTTAACAAACAATGAGTGCTTCATTATCCATTTGATCACTCATCCTCCCCATCACAAGTTGGATTTCTTTTGTTTATTTGCATATCATTGGAGCACAAATCCAACGATTGGCTCTACCTCCCCCCTGTGTTTTTGATATAGTCTAGGCAGCGTGCAGCTGCGGGAGTTATACCCCTAACTCTCCCCACAACACATAATCACACATACTAGGTACCTGTAGACCGCAGCGGTCGCAAAATATGGAGGACGAACATGGTCTAACCTTTGGCGAAGACGAAATTGATAGAATCCTGGCAGCAGTTAACCCTTTTGAAGGACTGACTAACCCCGAACCCGGCCCGAACATTGACGACTGGAACGAACTGGTGAAATTAAGACGGAATCAGATAAAGGCAGCACTGCACGGTCTGATAATGACACAATATCTAAGGAATAAGATGGGACCTCCGGGTTTGATCGTAAAAAACGAACCCTTCATTTTCCAAACGGACATGCAGTTTAAGAAAGAATGGTCATTAATTTCTTGGCACTGTACCAGGGACTGGTTAGTTTTGATCATAAAGACAGCAACCAGGATCACACAGGAACTAAAAATTTACATTGGAAAGATTGAGGTCAAACTCAACACGTATATGTCAACCGACGAGCTCAAAAACAGACTAGACGAACTCAACCAGCAAATGACAGAGTTCGAGTTCACCCTGAAACAAAGCAAGCTCAATAAACTGGCCAAGGACAAAGATAAATTTACACCTGAAGGGACTTATCCATACACTAAAGCTGATTATGTCTCTACAAGAAATGACACAGATAGTGATGGGTCTGACAATAGCACCGCCAGTTCAAATTCCAGCGGTGGCAGAAGGAATCGCCAGAACCGAGGAGGTTGGAGACAGAGGAGACAACAATTTCCAAGACAACGTGGGTGGAGAGGTTACCCACCCCAGTACCCACAATACGTGGGACCACCACCATTCCAGCCATTCCAGTTCAATCACCCCACAGATGCCCAAGGTTTCCCACAATGGAACCAGGACTTCAATGGAGCCTTCTACGGTCAACAGCCTTTTTTAGGCTCCCGCCCGGGGACACGGGGGAGGAACCGGAAAGGCAACAATGTGACATGGGAAGAGGCAGACCAAGGAAACCCGCGACAAACCAGGAGCATGACAGGCTCCCTGCCCAACCAAGCATCAACCAGCAACCAGAGAGGGACCTAGTGGTGAATTTAACGTCCAAACCCCTAACAAATATCGAGCGACAGGTACTGAATAAAGGTTTGGGCTTTGTACCGACGCAAAGACCGGACATGTTTAAGGTGAACCTAGAAATGAAGGAATTTGTCAGAAAACTGAAACTACAAGCCTTCTTTATGGACAAACCGACACCAGCCAGGACAACCGATACAGGTTTGAGACCCAAGTCGATCTTTACCCCTCCCGATTCAGCACTCCCTATCGAGTTACTGGCTTTTGAAAAAGCGGTGTTAACCGATGTCAACAAACTGGATGTTTCATCCACACGCACCTTCCATAATACAACAAAGGAAGAACAACTTGCCTTGAGAACCCTAGCGGATGATGCCAGCATAGTTATTAAGCCAGCTGATAAGGGTGGTGCCATTGTGTTACAATCCACAGAGTATTATGACAACGAGTGTCTAAGACTACTATCGGACAGACGCAATTACATGGTACTGCAACAAGACCCCACGGAGAGCCTTCGGATCAAAATCGGTGGGATGATAGAGGAAGGCGTAACACATGATTGGTTGAGCAAAAAGGAAGGAGAATTCCTACAACAGAAAAGACCACGCATCCCTTATTTTTACAGCATTCCTAAAATCCACAAGGACCTTAACCGGCCTCCTGGTCGACCGATAGTCTCTGGCATCGGCTCGATTTTGGAACCTTTGTCGAAATTCGCTGACGCGTTTTTGAGACCCCTAGTACAATCAACCAGTACTTACTTAAAAGACACCAAGGCCGTTTTACAACTCCTACAGGATGCAACTTTTGATCCAAATACACAGCTACTGCTTTCACTCGACGTGGAGAGCCTTTACACCAGCCTCCCTCATGATGAAACACTACTAATAATTGAGGAGGTGCTTTTCTCCACACCGTGGAAGTATCAAACTCCTCGAGGATTGGTTTTGGAATGCATCTCCTTGGCATTGCAAAAAAACTTTTTTCAGTATAAGACCACCATATACCAACAATGCCATGGGACCAGCATGGGAAGCACATTTGCTCCTAGCCTGGCTGGTCTCTATGTGCACCACCTTGAGACAAGCAAAATCCTGCATGAACAGAATCCATACAGGTCAAAGATAAAGTGCTGGAAGAGGTATATTGACGACATTCTGGTCATATGGGAAGGTGACCATTTGTCCGCAATGACTTTTTTGGAATGGCTCAATAACCAGAACGCTTTCTTGAATTTCACAATCACCATTTCAAACCAGTCCTTGGTGTTTCTGGACCTCAACATTTATGCGGAAGCAGGGATGTTAAAAACCACGACTCACTTCAAGCCAACCTCTAGAAACTGTTTATTGAGGTACGATAGTTTTCACCCCCGACATCTGCGTGAAAACTTGCCATATGGACAGTTTTTATGCCTAAGGCGTAATTGTACAGATTTGTGCCAATTTAAAAAACAGGCGGAAGTTTTGAAAGAGAAACTCAAATCACGTGAATATCCAAACAGGATTATTAACAAAGCGTTCAAGAGGGCGAAAAACAATAACAGAGAGGCGTTATTGGAGGAACGAATCAAGGATCCTATTGAAAATAAACGACCCATCTGTATCACGACGTACAACACAGTGTCCAATGAGGTGTCCAAATTAGTTAACAGGCATTGGAGAATACTTACATGCGGCGAACTAAACCTGGAAAAACCGATGTTCGCACACCGTAGGGGGCGTAATCTCAAAGACATTTTGGTTAACACCCGACCGAAAACAACAATGGTACCCACACAACCAACAATGAGTATCCATGGACATTACCCATGCGGGAATTGCAGCAGCTGTCATCTCACCACGAAAAGTACCAGACTCAACTTCAGCAATGGCTCAACATGGGAACAAAGGAGGTTCACAAATTGTAATTCAAGAAACGTGATCTATCTTATAAAATGCCCATGTAATCTGGAATATGTGGGCATGACCACACGAGCCATGAAAACGCGAATGAATGAACATAAGAGTAATGTGCGTTGTAAAAAAAGTACTACTAAAATGGCTGCTCATTTCCTGACCTCCCAGCATTGCGTTAACGATCTAAAATGGACCATCATTGAACAGTTACCCTCTGATGTGGGCCTCTTTCAAAAGGAACAACGTTGGGTGTTCCGTCTGGGCACCCATCTACATGGGCTTAACGATGACGTCCCATGGAGTCAATTGTCGGTATAAGAGACCACTGAATAATGACTGTCCACTCTAAACAATGATGTTCGGTGGGTTAGATATAATAGGACCACGATTTTCCAAGTATCTGAGACTCTGAAATCATACATATGGTCCATTGTATAGGTATGTACTAATCTAACCGCTCGTCCAGCCTTGGACCACAACCATGCCACCATAATCCTAATCATAGCACGCACACTAGAAACATCAATGGTAGTCTGCTTATTAGGGCATTGCTTTTTCGACCCCAGAAACTAGGACTCTATCAATCAGTATAAATGCCAATAGTACGTCACACTAGTCTCTCCGTCCAGGCCGTGATTAGATCGGGACTCGGCAGATCTCACACGCGCACTGTAGCCACGGAGCTTGGCGTGCGCATACGAGCTGCGCATGCGCGAAGCATAGACAGCTTCTGAGTAAGCATGTACTTTAGATCAGTGGAAAGTGGTTGCGCATGCTCACAAACGACCAGCGGCATTCGCAGACACTGATCCTATGCTACCTCGCCTGTAACATACAGACGCCCTGTATGGCCACAGAGCGGAATACCCATACATGGGACGCTCTTTCCTTCCGCCTAATTAACGAAATGGGCTATAAATAAACGATCACCGCTACCTGTCTCCACATCAGCGGAGCAGCGTGCGGGGTAAGACGGTGACCAGAGCGTCCTGATTCTGTGAGTATCAATAGCGATGAAACACCATTAGGCCACGAGAACCTGAAACCATCTAAATAAGTAAGTGTAACAGAATGAATTGTAAAAGCCTCATTCTTCACTGCAGATAGCCATTGATGCAACACCCCGACGTCCCATTTGCTCATGAAGCCAACAAATCAAGCTTCAGAAGTATGAAAAAACTTACAGTAAAACCTAGTATCCTATGTGTTTTATGTTGTTTGTGTTGTGAGTCGTTTATGTTTCAAAGCTTAATATAAGCAAAATGGTGAGGTTCCAGGTGACTGCACCTGCACGAACTACCCGCTACATGGGTAACCATTAGGTGACATATTTTTGCCTTTTTGTCTTTCTACAGGTCATTGTGCCTCTAGCAGACCGCTGTAGGCACACTTAGCCGATTAAAATTTTCACTTTTTATGTAAATACACTTTTTATGTAAAAGAAGACGTGAGTAGGGAAGGGAGTTTGTGCCCCTGTCCTGAAGAAGGAGCTTGTCTCCGAAACATGTCGACACAAAAAGCACACTAGAGGTCCTGTTCATCAATATAACAGGTCTGACCTCGCCCTGCACTTTCTTTTAACAGTACCAGCCAGAGCACAGAATAAATTTTTTTTTTCTTTTTCACTCTAGCGCCAGGTACTTTTTAACTTTCACCGCACACCCTACTCACTTATAAACATAACCCACACACTGTACACCACACATAGCCAACACCTGTAGTGCTCCCGCGTAGCCGTTGGTCGCAGCACGCCGCATCCCGATAGAGGGGTGCGAAGACCCCGATGATGAAGCATGACACCAAGGGGCCTGTTGGTGTGTGAGGGGTATTTTCACAAACAATGAGTGCTTCATTATCCATTTGATCACTCATCCTCCCCATCACAAGTTGGATTTCTTTTGTTTATTTAAAAATATGGAAATACATGTATTCTTAAAGTCAGTTAGGCTTTAGCATATGTACTAGTATGGAATCTTATGCAGCATGTCTGTTAGGCCTCTTACTTCACAAATAGGCTCTAAGCTGTCCAATCAAGATCCAGGGTGTGCCGTTGAAATGAAAAAGCAATGTTATGTCTTGCTTATATATATTTGGTCTGTTTTTTGCCAGTATAGACAGTAAAATAGTATGAGCAGAGACACACGTATTACATACAGAGACAGACATGGTAGATTACATGAAACATCCTGGTCATGTGCCTAAGATCACACTGTGAGTCAAGCTTGATTTTAAATGGATCTGGATGAATAATTTGCTTAGTTGATGTGTTTAAAAATATGGAAATACATGTATTTTTAAAGTCAGTTAGGCTTTAGCATATGTACTAGTAGGGAATCTTAGGCAGCATGTCTGTTAAGCCTCTTACTTCACAAATAGGCTCTAAGCTGTGCAATCAAGATCCAGGGTGTGCCGTTGAAATGAAAAAGGAATGTTATGTCTTGCTTATATATATGTGGTCTTTTTTTTGCCAGTAGACACAGTGAAATAGTATGAGCACAAACACACATATTGCATGCAGAGACAGACATGGTAGATTACATGTAACATTCTGGTCATGTGCCTAACATCACACTGTGTGTCAAGCTTGATTTTAAATGAATATTTTGCTTAAAGGGTACTCTCTGCCTGTGTCTCACCTCACTCTGAGCCTGTGTGTCTGCTCACAGTTTACAACTCTAAGCTTAAAGGGTACTCTGTGCCTCTGTCTCACCTCACTCTGAGCCTGTGTGTCATCTCACTCTGTGCCTGCCCCATCTCTCTCTCTTTGTATGTGTCATTTGTCTGTTTGCTTGTGTATCATCTCACTCTGTGCCTACCCCATCTCCAGGGTGTGCAAAAAACAGACCACATATATATAAGCAAGATTGGTGAGATGGTATGACCACAGACACACATATTGCATGCAGAGACAGACATGATAGATTACATGTAACATCCTGGTCATGTGCCTAAGATCACACTGTGAGTCAAGCTTGATTTTAAATGGATCTGTGTGAATAATTTGCTTAGTTGATGTGTTTAAAAATATGGAAATACATGTATTTTTGAAGTCAGTTAGGCTTTAGCATATGTACTAGTAGGGAATCTTAGGCTGCATGTCTGTTAGGCCTCTTACTTCACAAATAGGCTCTAAGCTGTGAAATCAAGATCCAGGGTGTGCCGTTGAAATGAAAAAGGAATGTTATGTCTTGCTTATATATATGTGGTCTGTTTTTTGCCAGTAGAGACAGTGAAATAGTATGAGCAGAGACACACATATTGCATGCAGAGACAGACATGGTAGATTACATGTAACATTCTGGTCATGTGCCTAACATCACACTGTGTGTCAAGCTTGATTTTAAATGAATATTTTGCTTAAAGGGTACTCTGTGCCTGTGTCTCACCTCACTCTGAGCCTGTGTCTGCTCACAGTTTATAACTCTAAGCTTAAAGGGTACTCTGTGCCTCTGTCTCACCTCACTCTGAGCCTGTGTGTCATCTCACTCTGTGCCTGCCCCATCTCTCTCTCTTTGTATGTGTCATTTGTCTGTTTGCTTGTGTATCATCTCACTCTGTGCCTACCCCATCTCCAGGGTGTGCAAAAAACAGACCACATATATATAAGCAAGATTGGTGAGATGGTATGACCACAGACACACATATTGCATGCAGAGACAGACATGGTAGATTACATGTAACATCCTGGTCATGTGCCTAAGATCACACTGTGAGTCAAGCTTGATTTTAAATGGATCTGTGTGAATAATTTGCTTAGTTGATGTGTTTAAAAATATGGAAATACATGTATTTTTGAAGTCAGTTAGGCTTTAGCATATGTACTAGTAGGGAATCTTAGGCAGCATGTCTGTTAGGCCTCTTACTTCACAAATAGGCTCTAAGCTGTGAAATCAAGATCCAGGGTGTGCCGTTGAAATGAAAAAGGAATGTTATGTCTTGCTTATATATATGTGGTCTGTTTTTGCCAGTAGAGACAGTGAAATAGTATGAGCAGAGACACACATATTGCATGCAGAGACAGACATGGTAGATTACATGTAACATTCTGGTCATGTGCCTAACATCACACTGTGTGTCAAGCTTGATTTTAAATGAATATTTTGCTTAAAGGGTACTCTGTGCCTGTGTCTCACCTCACTCTGAGCCTGTGTGTCTGCTCACAGTTTACAACTCTAAGCTTAAAGGGTACTCTGTGCCTCTGTCTCACCTCACTCTGAGCCTGTGTGTCATCTCACTCTGTGCCTGCCCCATCTCTCTCTCTTTGTATGTGTCATTTGTCTGTTTGCTTGTGTATCATCTCACTCTGTGCCTACCCCATCTCCAGGGTGTGCAAAAAACAGACCACATATATATAAGCAAGATTGGTGAGATGGTATGACCACAGACACACATATTGCATGCAGAGACAGACATGGTAGATTACATGTAACATCCTGGTCATGTGCCTAAGATCACACTGTGAGTCAAGCTTGATTTTAAATGGATCTGTGTGAATAATTTGCTTAGTTGATGTGTTTAAAAATATGGAAATACATGTATTTTTGAAGTCAGTTAGGCTTTAGCATATGTACTAGTAGGGAATCTTAGGCAGCATGTCTGTTAGGCCTCTTACTTCACAAATAGGCTCTAAGCTGTGAAATCAAGATCCAGGGTGTGCCGTTGAAATGAAAAAGGAATGTTATGTCTTGCTTATATATATGTGGTCTGTTTTTTGCCAGTAGAGACAGTGAAATAGTATGAGCAGAGACACACATATTGCATGCAGAGACAGACATGGTAGATTACATGTAACATCCTGGTCATGTGCCTAAGATCACACTGTGAGGCAAGGTTGATTTTAAATGGATCTGGGTGAATAATTTGATGAGAGTTAGAGAGATGGAAACTGTGAGCAGACACAGGTGACATTATTGAAAAATGTGAAAATATAATTCCTTATTTCATACAGACACTCAGTGTGATCCTTGTCAAAAATGTTAAAGCCATACATTTTACCATGAAACATTTACCAGAGTGAGATGACACACACACAAACAGACAAATGACACATAAAAAAGAGAGAGAGATGGGGCAAGCACAGAGTGAGATGACACACAGGCACAGAGTGAGGTGAGACACAGGCAGAATGTACCCTTTAACCTGAGAAATGCAAACTGTGAGCAGACACAGGTGACATTATTGACAAATGTGAAAATATAATTCCTTATTTCATACAGAGACTCAGTGTGATCCTTGCGAAAAATGTTAAAGCCATGCTTTTTACCATAAAACATTTACCAGAATGAGATGAGACAGACGCAAACAGACAAATGACACACACAAAGAGAGAGAGAGAGAGATGGGGCACGCACAGAGTGAGATGACACACAGGCACAGAGTGAGGTCAGACACAGGCACAAAGTACCCTTTAACCTTAGAAATAGAAACTGTGAGCAGACACAGGTGACATTATTGACAAATGTGAAAATATAATTCCTTATTTCATTCAGACACTCAGTGTGATCCTCGTGAAGAATGTTAAAGCCATGCTTTTTACCATAAAACATTTACCAGAATGAGATGAGACAGACGCAAACAGACAAATGACACACACAAAGAGAGAGAGATGGGGCAGGCACAGAGTGAGATGACACACAGGCACAGAGTGAGGTCAGACACAGGCACAAAGTACCCTTTAACCTTAGAAATGCAAACTGTGAGCAGACACAGGTGATATTATTGACAAATGTGAAAATATAATTCCTTATTTCATACAGAGACTCAGTGTGATCCTTGTGAAAAATGTTAAAGCCATGCTTTTTATCATAAAACATTTACCAGAATGAGATGAGACAGATGCAAACAGACAAATGACACACAGAAAGAGACAGAGATGGGACAGGCACAGAGTGGGATGACACACAGGCACAGAGTGAGGTGAGACACAGGCACAGAGTACCCTTTAAGCTTAGAGATGCAAACTGTGAGCAGACACAGGTGACATTATTGACAAATGTGAAAATATAATTCCTTATTTCATACAGACACTCAGTGTGATCTTTGTCAAAAATGTTAAAGCTATGCTTTTTACCATAAAACATTTACCAGAATGAGATGAGACAGACGCAAACAGACAAATGACACACACAAAGAGAGAGAGATGGGGCAGGCACAGAGTGAGATGATACACAGGCACAGAGTTAGGTGAGACACAGGCTCAGAGTGAGATGAGACACAGGCACAGAGTGAGATGAGGTACAGGCATAGAGTGAGATGAGACACGCAAAGAGAGAAATGACACACACAAAGAGAGAGATGGGGCAGGCACAGACTAAGATGAAACACAGGCACAGAGTGACATAAGACACAGGCACAGAGTGAGATGGTGCAGGCAGAGAGTAAGATTAATAATGAGACTGTACTGCACTGTTACTGTGACACAGTTGCTGTGGTATAAAGTAACTTATGTTGTAAACTAGTGTTTATATCATTTACTTATTGTAATTGCTATGTAGTATGTTTGTAGTGGTCTATAATATGTTATTTTTTCTTTACCACAGATTGTAATCATCTATAGAAAGGCTAAAAGAATATGCCGTCAAAGGAAAGACGTCAAAAGAAATATAAACAGGATTTATGGTCCAAGAAAACAGAAAGACAAGACTCATCCAAAACACAATCTTCAGTGAAAAAAATAATGCTCCTGGTAAGCAAACTAAGGACTTTTTAAGGAAGTTATTGAAATGTAAAAAAAAAAGATGTTGTTTCAAAGAAGAATAACGCATCTCTAATTAGAAAAAAAAACTGTGCCCCTCAAAAAATGTTAGACCTGTAGAAGGAGATGATATCGTCTATAGCAATAGAAGGAGAAATCAATTTATTGAAATTCGTAGACGAATGTTTTATAACAGAATAGTTTCAAATTTATTAAAAAATGTAAAGATGTATCAAAAAAAAGACTGCTTTTTACAAGAAAAAAAGCATAGTGAAGATTGTGGATGAAGCATTTAAAGTGAAAAATAAATTATATTGTTTAGTAATCAATAGAATTCGTACACTAGATAAGGTAATCAATGTGTTCAAATCAAAATGTAAGTGGAAAAGAGTAATTAATCGGACTAATTTTTGTGATATTTTTTCTGGAGAATGGAAGCATAGTTCAAGTTGTGAGCCATTTTTTAATGAAGAAAGTTACTTTCAGGATAATGATTTGGTGCATGCAGTTGACACCAGTGGTCGAGCATATGAGGTGAAGGACGGTTGTCCGGTTGAAAAAGAAAAAATTGTGCCTAGAAATACAGAAGAGGTGTTAGCTGATGAAGTTTTAGGGAGATGTCCTAAGGCTCCAGTGTATACTTGGAATTGTAGTAGTATTTGTAGTGTGCGACAGGATTCAATTGATTTGTTTCTCAGTTTCTTATGGATATATACTAAGAAAAGTCTAAAACAAAAAATGAAAATTTTGCAAGAGTTAGATCCTTGTAGAGTGAGAGAAAAAACAGGTTTGCATGGGCATTCACTGGCTTGTCTTTCAAGAAAAGTATGTCAGAGTGTTTTTCACCATTTTAGGATGTTAGCAGTGCGTCATAATAAAGTGAGGAAATTAGTGAGAAGGTTGTATTATGCAAATAGTCCAGCACTTAAGCTAAAACAGTTAAACAGTGCTCTTTTGCATGGAACTGAATTAGATGTGGAGAACATTTGTGAAGAAATTGAGTTTTGTTACTTTGGTGAAAAAGAGGACAGTGCAGAAACTGATACAGTAATAGAAGGTAATGTGGAAGAGAATTTAGAGATTTCAAGTACAGAAAAATTTGACCATGAAATTACAAAGTTTAAGGTCAATTCAAGTGAAAGGCCTAATTTAACTTGTGTGTGTTGTCGACGAACTCATTATAAGAATCAGACTAGATTAGTTGATTTATATGTAAAAAGTGAAATGGAAAATAATAATGAGTGGAAGGATTTTGCAACTTATTTGTTGGTAGAAAATTGTTTTGATTTGGGTTCTGATCAACGTATTTGTAAATATTGTTATAATAAATTAAATGAAAACAGAATGCCTGCTAGAGCTGTTCATAATAATCTGGAGTTGGTAGACATTCCTTCTGAATTGATGGATTTAAATACCTATGAGTTTATTCTGATTCAATGTGTGCATCCTTTTCAGGCTATTGTTCGCATGGAGCCTAAGACAGGGAAATTGCCTCCTTCAGATTTACATAGAGGATTAAAGGGAAGAGTTGTTTATTTGCCTCTAGATTTTAAGAAAAATATTGATACAATTGGTGTAGAAAAAGTAGAAGAGGAACCTCTGGTATTCTAGTTAATGGTGTTCCTACAAAGAGTAAGAAAATCTGGCAAGAATTAGTGGATGTTAGGAAAGTCAAAAAGGCAACGTTGTATTTGGTAAAAAATAATCACTACTACAAAAATGTATATGTAGGAGAAGAGGAAACAACTGTAGAAGAGGACAGTGATTTCTCAGCTGGGCAAATTGAAAAAGTTGATGTTGTCTCTAGTAGTGAAGAAATTTATGAACATTATAGTGTTCATCCATTGCATTCCAAAGAAGTAATGGGGAATGCTATTGACTTGTTTCAAATGAAAGAAGCAAAAGGAAGTCCCATTAGTGTATGGGAAGAAAGTTTGGAAGCTCGTTGTTTTCCACAGTTATTTCCAACAGGTCAAAGTGGACGATATGACGACCGACCTGTTCAAATTCCTGCATCTGAATACCGGACTTTAAGATTATATGCAGAAGATCCAAGGTTTCGTCACTGCATTCCATATTTGTTCCATCTACTGTTTGAGAGTGACTTGTCTGGACTTTCTTATGCAGTGAACCATATACTGGAAAGTGGAGTTCATCTACAAAATGTTTCAGCAAGGGACTTTATGGATAAAGTGAAACTGCAAGACAGTGTTTTGGAATCTCAGCTAATTTATCTCATGGCATGTCAGCGTGGTACTAACGAGTATTGGTACCGTCGTCATGGGGAATTGAAATGTATGCTAAGAAACCTAGGAACTCCTACATGGTTCCTCACTCTTAGATGTGCAGAGTATGCTTGGGAAGACTTACTTGAATTTCTACGAGAGGCAATTAAAAACATTGAAAATATTGAATACAAGACACCAGGAGAACTGTGCTCTTTGGATCCAGTTAATGTATGCAGGTATTTCAATCATAGGTTTGAAGCTATGATGTCTTTTATTACAAACAAAAAAAATCCTCCGCTTGGAGAGGTTTTGGATTTCTTTTGGAGAAAGGAGTATCAAGCAAGAGGTGCTCCTCACATACATATGCTGCTATGGATTAAAGATGCACCAAAATTTGGAACAGATTCAGATGAGAAAGTGATGAGTTTCATTGAGCAGCATTCTACATGTGCTGTTCCGAAAAGTACAGAAGAAAACAATTTAAGACATCAAGTTTTACACTTTCAAACCCATCGTTGTGGAAAATACTGTCGTCGAAAATACAAATCCAAGGAAAAGTTCTACACAAAATGTCGTTTTGCATTTCCACGTCCAGTAACATCGAAAGGAAGAGTGAACAATTTTATGTCTTCTCTGCGACATACTGTGACAAGAAAATCACCGAAAAATACATACAACCTAAGAAGAAATGAGGAGTCCAAATACATAAATGACTACAACCCAGTCATTTTGTCCATGTGGAATGCTAACATGGATATTCAATATGTTGCTGACAACTCTATTGCTGTGGCTAGAGATGTGACATCTTACATCACAAAATCAGAAAAGACGGAACTGAAGGAAATGTGGGAGGAAATTTCACATGAAAAGAGTCTAAGCAAGAAATTATACAGTTACAGTCTGAAAATGTTGTTGCATCGAGAAATTGGAGCATATGAATGTTCTGATCGGTTATCATCAGCAAGTCTATATGCCAAATCTAGAACCATCATTTGGGTGAGTCTAGGTCTTGCTGCAACACGAAACCGAGTTTCGAAATCTGTACAAGAAATAGAGTATTTGGCGGAGAAAGAACCAAACAGTACAGATATTTTGAAGACAAACATGTTGGATACATACTATCCAAATAGAAGTAGTCATCTTGGGAACGTTTGTCTCTATGAAGTTCTGCAAACCTATACTTTTAAGAGGAACATCACAGAAGATATCAATAAAGGTGTATATGCTGTAATTGGATGTGAAGGCTGTCTGGTGAAACAAAGAAAAGGCCATTTGATTAATCATTGAAAATTGAGTTGCGAATCTCCTGACAAAAGGGAATTTTACTATTTAGCTCTTTTGCAACTCTTTAAGCCATGGCGTACAGAAGAGGAACTACTTGGAGATTTTCTCAGTTATGAAGATTTGTTCAATGCAACCAAGGATACCATAGAGTGTTCTGTTTTTTCAAATTATCTGCAAATGTTGAACGAGGAAATACAGCAAGAAGCTACAATTGCAGCAGAGATTGCTAGAGACAGTTCTCAGGACAGTCAGAGTTCTGCTTCATTGAGTCAGGATCCACTAGGAGGACCAATTATACAAAATGAAGCTGCCACTGCCATGAATGAAGTGGAAAGAGCCATGGAACAAACTCAGGAGGATGTAGTTAACTTAGAAGATTTGGAAAAAGAACTAAACGTTGAGCAGAGACAAATATATGACGAAGTCACAGAACAGATTAAGCATGGTTTATATCATGAGAAAAAAGAGTGCTCATGTACATCCTTTATACCTGTCCGACTGTACGTGAGTGGAGAAGCAGAAACTGGAAAAAGTTTTCTGATTAAAGCAATTGCAACCTATCTGGAGAAAAGAACGGAGTCATCGTTGTCTTGTGTTGTTACTGCTCCAACTGGGTTGGCAGCACATAACATTAAAGGGATTACTTTACATCGCTTATTGATGCTGCCAGTAGAGCATGATAATAAATTACAATACCACAAGCTATCTGGAGAAGCTTGTTGTGAAGTTTCAAGAGTCCTAAAGAAAATGAAACTTCTTATCATTGATGAGGTAAGCATGGTATCAAATGTAATGCTTGCTTCTGTGCATTTAAGAATGCAAGAAATTCTTAAAACAGAGTATGATGTGTTATTTGGAGGCAAACACATCATTGTTTTTGGAGATCTACTGCAGCTAACTCCAGTGAAAGGACAACCAGTGTTTAAAATGCTTACACATGAAGATACCAGGAAGTGCCTAGGAAGCATTGGAAATGTTAACATATGGTTAAATTTCAAATATGCAGAACTGCTTCAAAATATGCGACAGGCAAAGGATGAAGATTATAAAAATATTCTACAAGACGTAAGAATTGGAAAACTAACTGAGCATGGCAAAGAAGCTTTACATGGACGATTAATTTCAAATTTATTTCCAAATGAAAATATTCTCCCAGAGAATATTTTTAAGAAAATTCCTGAAAACAAATCTGTTATATGCTTGATGCCAACTCTGCAAGAATGTTCAATCTTCAACAACAAAATGTTACAGTTAGAAAATCAACAGATTGTGAAACTCGAAGTTATTGATAAAATAGAGCATGGAGGAGCAACTATTATTTTGTCAGAAAAGTTGAAATCAAAATTGGATTCTTTAGAGAAGACAATATCTAAAACTGCTGGTTTGGAAAAGACTCTGTATGTATCTTTAGATTGTCATATAATTTTACAACGGAATTTACATGTGGAAAGAGGTTTAGTAAATGGAGCAATGGGTCTTGTTGTTGATTTTGTGAATTACCGAAATAGATATGGAATTGAATTTCTAAAAATTAAATTAGATGGTATTGAAGAAGTACAACAAATCAGTCGTTGTTCTGCTCGATTTTTGCTTGTAAAAGATTTATATGTCCGCCGAAAACAGTTTCCTGTTTCTTTGGCATATGCAGTGACTATTCATAAATCTCAAGGTTTAAGTGTAGATAGTGCTTTGGTAAATATTGGAAGTTCTGTGTTCAAAGAGGGTATGGCATATGTTGCTTTATCTCGAGTCAGAACTTTATCTGGATTGTACTTGATTGATTTTGATGAGACAAAGATTAGTGCTGATCTAAATTGTGTAAGAGAATATAATAGATTATGAAGAGAGTATGCTCCAAATTTACCTCAATATCCTCTACTTGAAAAGCGTGTAGTAGGCCGAAAAAGAAGAAATTATAAAAATTGTAGTGAAGTTGTCGCAAAAAGAAAAAAAGTAGATGAACCAGTAACTGTAAGCAGAAAGGAAAAGGTTTCAGTTAAAGATGTTGTTGGATTTCAGTTTGAAAACAGTTCTGGTGTCAACTGCTATGCTAATGTAGTGGTTAATGTTGTTTTTTTCTCCAAACTGTACAAGAACAGATTGTTGAAAATCGGGATCAAAGATTTTGTTCTTTGTTAAATTCTGTGTTTGAGAAATGTAGCAGTGATAAAACAAAAATACAAACTGTTTCTGAAATTCGAAATGTTTTAGACATATGCTCTGGTCTAAATCAATTTACACAGACTATTCAGCAAGATTGTCAGGAATTTCTAATGTATATGCTTGTTGTATTGCAAGATGAAGGTGTAGATGTAGAAAATCTTTTTGGCCTTTCTTATAAATGGCAGCATAACTGCGACAATTGCTCCTTTTCAAGTAGTACTACAATAGACACTGAAAGATTTATATATTTGACTTTACCAGACTGCAAATCAGTGTCTTTTAATAATCTAGTTACAGAAGCAAATCAAAACATGGTCTGTACTCAATGTAAATCTGCAATGCTATCAACATTATTTATACAAAGATATGGACAGTATGTAATTTTAATGTTCCAACGATGTAGACCTGATGGAACTAAATTGACAACTTTAATTAAAAATGTTGTGGCTTCTCAATTATCAATTTCAGGAACAACCTTTGCAACTGCAGCAATTATTTTCCATGATGGTCCTTCAACAACATCAGGACATTACACAGCTTATTTAAAATGTCAAAAAAGCTGGACTATTTGTAATGATACTCAATTGGCTTTCACACAACGTTTGCCTTATCAGTTACCAAATTCTTACCTAGTATTCTTACAACTGAAATTTTAGGAAAGGTAATTGGCCTATGAAGATTGGAGCAGTTAATAAAACTTAGTCTGCTGTTCAAAATTACTTTGTGAGTGAGAATGATTAAGATATTAAAAAACTTGTAGTTGTCATAGAGGTAGTGTAAGTGTATCACATAGTGAGTGATATGACTATTATAGGAAATGTTAATGATGAGTAAGCCAGAGGTGAAAAGATAACTATTGTTTCATGATGTTAAAGATATTGGAGGTTTTCTTTCAGAAACTCGGGTAAATGGAAGAATAAGAATACTATTGAGTAATTTCCAAAGAAAAGGACTTTCCATATACTATTTGCCCTCGTGGAAAAGTACGTGGATCAAAAGTGAGTTAAGATATGTTTTTTCAAAATTTTACATTATTTATTGAATCGTTGTATGGGTTTTTTAAACACAATCATTTTGATTGTGTTTTTTTTGCCCGCTGTCATATGATGAGTAGTATTGAAGTCACTGTTTTAATTGAAATTCAATATATTCTGAGAACAGCAAAAATAAACCATATAACATGTTGTACAAGTTAAATTATATTTTGTATTATTAAATATATATTATTCTCCCCTTGTCTCACACTCACTCACCTTTTACCACCCTCTATCACTCCTCTTAAGTCACCCTCAGTGCCCTTCTCTCACCCTCCCTCACCTCCCTTTCCTTATTCCACTTCCCTCACTTATCCTCATTCACCATTTCTTTACTGCCCTTTCCCTCTCCCACCCACCACTTTCCAGCTGTCAGTCACTCTACTTCACTTACCTTCCCCTTCTTTCCTTTCTTTGCTCCCTCAATAATTCCCCTTCTTTCACTCACCTTACTCCACTTCACTCACTCCTTCTCTCACTCCCTCTGTCCTCTCACGTCCTCTCTCCCTCTCTCTTAGCCTCACTCTCTCGGTCCTCTCACTCTCTCACTCCTCTTCCATCACACTCACTCCCTATAACTCACCCACACTCCCTCACTTACCTTTCTTTGCTCCCTTACTCAGTCCTTTTCTCTCACTCTTTACTTCTCTACTTCTATGTCCTCACTCCTTCAGTCCCCTTGTCTTACAATCACTCGCCTTTATCCACCCTCTATCACTCATCTTTCCTCAACCTCACTGCCCTTCTCTCAGTCTACTTCACCCCTGTTCCTTTACTCCACTTCCGTCAGTTATTTTCATTCCCTATGTTTACTGCCCTTTCCCTAACTCCCCTCCCACACTCAACTTCTTTCAGTCTCCCTTCTTCACTTCCCTTCCCCTCTCTTTCTTTCCTTTGCTCCCTCACTCATTCTTCTTCCTTTACTCACCTTACTCAAATTCTCACACTCCTTAAGTCACCCCCTCTGTCCTCTCACTTCCTCAGCCCCCTTCCCTCAGTCCCTCTCTCTTAGCCTTACTTTATCCAACCCTTCAGTCTCTCACTTCTCTTCTGTCTCGCTCACTCCCTATAACTCACCCACACTCCCTCACTTACCTTTCTTTGCTCTCTCACTCAGTCCCTTTCTGTCACTCTTTCCTTCACTACCTCTATGTCCTCACTCCTTCACTCCCCTTGTCTCATGCTCACTTGCCTTTATCCTCCCTCTTTCCTCAACCTCACTGCCCTTCACTCACCCTCCCTCACCCTTGTTCCCTTACTCCGGTTCCCTCAGTTATCCTCATTCATCATCCTTAACTCCCCTTCCTCTTTCTCTCCTCACGCACTCACCTTTTCCCAGTCCCTTTGCTTCACTTCTCTTCCCCTTCTTTCCTTCCTTTGCTCCCTCAGTCATTCCCCTTTCCTCACTCACCTTACTCCCCTTTACTCACTCTTTCTCTCACTCCCTCTGTTCTCTCATATTCTCACTTGTCTTCCCTCACTCCCTCTCTGTTACCCTCACACCCATTGTCCCCTCACTGTCTTACGTCCCTACATTCACCCTCACTCACCTTCCATCCCTCATTGTCATGAATACACCGTCACTCACTCCTGCTACCCTGTCACTCACTCCCCTTTCTTTACTCCCCTTTCTTCCTTTACTTTTCCTAATGCACATTCCTTTAGTATCTTACTCACCTTCTCTTCATTTCTCTCTCCTTCTCTTCTTCTCTGTCACTGAATGTATCCATCTCATTATCCTCTTAGTAATTTAATCTCCCTCTATTTCTTTTTCACTCTCTCTGACCTTCACCATTCCTTTGTTTTCCTTTCTGAGTCCTTTACTCCTACTTTATCTCTAACTACCCTTTTATGACTTTTAATCTCCTGCTTTGTCTCTTGTATTGTGAAATATATATTATAAATATTATAACTTACTTTTTTTTCTCTTTCACAGATATTAAATTTACTGAAAATATGTAATTAAGTTTACATTACATATAAGGTAAGTTTGACATACAAAATTTACTTTCTCAACACCCTTTTCCTTAACCTCACTACTCTTCTCTCACCCACCCACACCCCCGTTCCCTTACTGTGCTTCCCTCACTTATTCTCAATCCCCATGTTTACTCCCCTTTTCCTCACTCCCCTCCCACACTCACCTTCTTTCAGACCTTCTCCTTTACTTTCCTTCCTCTCTCTTCCCTTCCTTTGCTCCTTCACTCTTTTCCCTTCCCTTACTCTCCTTACTCCACTTCACAAACTCCTTCGCTTACTGCCTCTGTCCTCTTACTTCCTCACTCCCCATCCCTCACTCTCTCTCTCTTACCCCCATTCTCTCTGTCCTCTTAGTCTCTCACTCCTCTTCTGTCACTCTCACTCCCTATAACTCAGCTACACTCCCTCACTTATCTTTCTTTGCTCCCTCACTCAGTCCCTTTCTGTCACTCTTTCCTTCAGTACCTCTATCCCCTCACTTCCTCACTCCCTTTGTTTTACCCTCACTCACTTTTATCCACCCTCTTTCATGCCTCTTTACTCATGCTCCCTGACGTTCTTTCACTCCCGTTCTCTTAGTCTGGTTCCCTCACTACCCCTCATTCCCTATCTTTCACTCCCTTTCTCTTTACTTTCATCCCCCACTCACCTTCTCTTAGTACCTATGCTTCAGTCCTCTTCCCCTCTATTCCCTTCCTTCGCTCACTCACTCATTCCCCTTACCTCACTCACCTTACTCCACTTCACTCACTCTTTCTCTCACTACCTCTGTCCTGTCACATCCTCATTCTCCTTCCCTCACTCCCTCTCTCTTAGCTACACTACCTCCGTCCCCTCACTCTCTCACTCCTCTTCCATCACACTTACTCCCTATAACTCACCTACACTCCCTCACTTATCTTTCTATGCTCCCTCACTCAGTCCTCTTCTCTCACTCTTTCCTTCACACCCACTGTCTCCTCACTCCCTCACTCCCTTTGTCTCACGCTCACTTGCCTTTATCCACCCTCTATCACCACTCTTTCCTCAACCTCACTGCTCTTCTCTTACCCTTCCTCACCCCGTTCCCTTACTCCGCTTTCTTCTCTTATCCTCATTCCCCATGTTCACTCCCCTTCCCTTCACTCTCCTCCCACACTCACCTTCTTTCAGTCCCCCTACTTCACTTCCCTTCCCCTCTTGTCCCTTCCTTTGCTCTCTCACTGTACTCCACTTCACTCACTCCTTTAGAATATATAAAGAATATAGCTCTTTTTGGAGAATTGGAGGTAGTTCTAAAAAGAACAGTTATTTTTCTTATTTTTGAGGTTGTTTTTTTTACTTTTTCCGAACGTTTTTAATTTTTTTTGGTATTGTTTTCAGAACAAAAACAAAACTAGGGAATGCCAAACTGCTCAACAGGAGCAAAAAAAAGGGGAAAAATTAGGCCTGAGGGGCGCAGCGGTGTTCTTCCCTTTTTCGAACAATTAGTAGGATGCTCTGTTCCCCATAACAAAGCAGTTTGTCACACTGCTTACACCTAATTATAATGTCAGAAAAAACAAGCTGAATATTTGGTATCAACTCGACTGATCTTCCTGTCACCGATGATGTTGGTCCTCCGGTGGAAGTCGAGGGGCCATCTCTCGGTGCATTCCGTGCCAGGTCCCTGACACTCTCCCGGGCATAGTTCTGGGGGTGCCTTCTTTGCACATGTCTAAACATGGTGGAGTTCCCAAAACTGTATTTTTTTCTGGGGTCACCACGTGAAAGAATTGTGTGGCATATCTTGCATTCCACCTTTGGAGCATTTACTTTCTTCTGACCTTCTGGAATGCTAAAAAACTTCCAGATAAAGTGCTCCTTAATTTTTGGCTGAGGAGGGTCCTTATTGAGAAACTCATCAGAGTCACTGCTGCTTGGTGCTCTTGCAGCCATTCTTTCCAAAGAATTGAAGAGGAGAAAAAGGGAACAGGTCTTGCTCTCTCCAAAGTGAAAGAGGTAGTGAAGGAAATGGGTGGGGTTTTCATTAGTTGTAAAAAAAAAACTGTTAACAACCGATGAAAAGTGTTATTTTAAGGTCACATGACTTGACGCGCTTACGCTACGCGCTCCGGAGCGCTTCCGGGAGCGCTTACGCGGCACGTACGTAGGTGCTTCCGGGGGCGCTTACGCGACGCGCCTGAATGACGTTTTGTTAGATTTTAGGAAATGCGTTTAAAGTTGAAATACGGTTATTTAAAATCAAAAATACTACTTTTATAAGTATGCCACTGAATGTCTTGCATTATTATTTACTTTAAATACATACATATATTTTTTTTCCGCACGCGGGAATAGCGCTCTCGCTATGTTTATGGGTGCGTTTACGGGTGCGCGTACCCTGAGCGCTCCGATGTAAAATTATTTTTTTTTAAAACACAGGAAAAATACATTGAAAAATTAATTTTATAAAAAATATCATAATTAATAGTTATACAAAACAGCTATTAAAAAAACTTAATATTTCACTTTAAAAATCGTAGGTTACAAACTCGTTATAGTAAGGAATTAGCTTTTAAAAAACCTTTGAAATTCACTGAAAAAACCATAGGTTACACACCAGTTATAGTTAGCTGTACATTTTACTCTTACAAAACCATTGAAATTCCCACGTTATAGTTAGTTGGACTCACTGTAACTCGCGCGCCCACAATCCACTGCTGATGATGTCACATATTACATCATTCATGACATGGCCAGTGACATCACTGATGACATCACTGATGACATCTCAACTGACATCACTGATGACATCACTGATGACATCTCAAATAACATCACTGATTACATCACTGATGACATCATCCATGTGATAATACGATGCACCTGCTCACACTCCAATCTTACCTTTGATACACCAAGTGTTAAATACAAACTCCCATTCCTGAAATTATTGACACACCAATACCAGTAACTACATACGCACTCACTAATTCCTAGGTCTACACACACATCCACTCATTCACACATACAATCACTCATACATACAGACACTCATCAATACAAAACTATCATATGCACTCATACACCTATACAGACACTTACACACTGCCACTCATCCATGAAGTTTCTCACACACCTAATCAGTCATGCAAAGAATCAATCACACTCCCATTTCCTCATCTATACAGTTATACAGACAACACCTGAAATATACAAATAATATACTAACACATACTTACTCTCTTATACAATCACTGATACAAGTACACATTGATCCATACAGCCACTCACACAATCACTGGCTCTCATGTATATTCATGCACTGTGTTTTACATATCTACTTACTTGGAAATGTAGCACTGAGATATCCATTCAGTCACCAAAACACCCATGCACACAGTCAACCGCCGATACAGCTGTTTCCACATGCACTCTTGAACCCATACACCAGGTGAATCAACTGCTCACACATCTATGCACAGAGTCACACACCTCCCAGCCACCCACACATACACTCAGACTCACATACAAATACTTGGGCAACCAATGAATAACCCATATAGCCACTCATATAACTACTGATCAACACATGCAGCAGCTTACACAACAACAGACATACTGATGCACACATTCAGACAGTTTAGTCACTAACCAATGCATTCAGTAAGACACATTTAATCACTCACTCATACAGTCAGTCACGCACCTACTAAATCCTTCATCCAGATACTTATACATCCACTCATTCTTCAATATGTAAAACATATTTAAACTTTACAGAAACACACAGACACTGGATGATGTCATCAGTGATGTCATTTGAGATGTCAGTGATGTCATTTGAGATGTCCTCAGTGATGTCATCAGTGATGTCACTGACCATGTCATGAATGATGTAATATGTGACATCATCAGCAGTGGATTGCGGGCGCGCGAGTTATAGTGAGTCCAACTAACTATAACGTGGGAATTTCAATGGTTTTGTAAGAGTAAAATGTACAGCTAACTATAACTGGTGTGTAACCTATGGTTTTTTCAGTGAAAAAAAATATATATATATATATATTTATATATATATGTATATATATACATACATATATATACATATATATATATATATATATTCACTGAAAAAACCATAGGTTATAGACCATATATAGTTAGGAATTAGCATTTACAAAACCTTGAAAATTCACTGAAAAAACCATAGGTTATAGACCATATATAGTTAGGAATTAGCATTTAGAAAACCTTATTTTACTCACACAAAACCATTGAAATTCCATATATAGTTAGTTGCACTAACTATATATCGCGCACCCGCAATCCACTGCTGATGATGTCACATATTACATCATTCATGACATGGTCAGTGACATTGAATTGAATTTCATTGGTTTTTTAACAGCTAATATCTGTAGCTGTAAAATGTATTCTTCTTTAAATCCAAAAATATATTTTATATGTTTATTAATAATTATTTTTTTTTATTTTTTTTTTCTTCGTTCCCGCTTCGCGAATCGGGAAGCTTCCCGTTAGCTGACCTTGATGCCGCGAAATAGACCGCGAGCCGGTAAACGTTTCTTTACCGCAACTGCCGCGTTAGAAAACAACATCGTGACGCCTCCCGTCCGCATGACGTTTCGCGTTGTCGCGTGATACGTCATATGACGTGCTACGTTAGCGAACTGGTACGCTTACCGAGTCGCAAAGCACAGGTTTATGGAAGCAAACCGGGAGGCCCTGCAAAGCGCTTAACGTAAACACAGCAGGTCATGTGACTTGGTAATAACACTTTTCATTGGTTCATTTCACTTTTGGTTTCCTAATGATGTAAGACTAGGTCATATAATCTAAAATGAACACTTTTGATTGGTTGAGAACTCTTGTTTTTCCCAAATGATGAAAATCCCTCCTTCTTTCCTCACTCTGACTTTCATCATTGTGAGAGAAAGACCCTTTGTTACCAGTGAGCAATGGCTTCTTTAGTAGCTTCAGCTGGTGCTTCCCCACCACCTCCACCACATCCAAGGAAGAGTGGACCACCTGCTCAAGTTATAATTCAGCAAGAAGAGGAAGAAGAGGAACAGGACGACGAGCACGAAGAGAGGCACTTTTTGCCTGAGGAGCCCAGGACGTCTCACCGGAAAGAAAACTTCATTTGGCAATTTTTTAAAATTCCCAAAGGTCAGAAAAAAGTAAATGCAAGATACGTAACTTGCCTTATATGTCAAGATAGACTGTCCAGAGGGACCGACAAAAAATACAGTTTCGGAAACTACACAATGCATCGCCATATGACTAGGTGGCATCCTAACAACTACAGTGCTGCACAGTTTCGTAACGACCTAGATAATCTCCCTATTATGGCCAGAAGATCTGTTGTACCGGAAGTAACGGGACCAGAGGGCAGGGAGATGGTGCCAAATATTCAAACGAGATTTCATGAAGTAAAACACGTCTGCGTACATTGCAATGGATTCATTTGCTACGGAGAAAGAAGCATCACTCTGATCAACAGAGCTATTGACTATCATATGCAAGTTTGTACGAAACGCCCCAAATAATAAATACTTTTTTTTTGTTTTGTTGCTCCTGTTGAGCCCTTTACAATGAATCGTTTTCATTGCCCCCTGCAAGAAAAACCCCAAAAAAATATAAAACTGTTCAGAAAAATTCAAAAAAAAGTAAAAAAATGTTCAGAAAAATAATAAAAAAAATATAAAACAACAAAAACAATTAAAAAAAAAGTTCTTTTCAGAACTACCTCCCCGTTATTAAAAAATTGGTACAATATTTGGAACTGTGCCAACCTCTATTTCTCGTAGTTCGCTTCCCAGTTCGCTCGCCGGTACGCGAACCGGAAGTGAACCAAAAATTAAAAAAAAAAAAAAGAACAGTAAGTATAAGGGAAGGAAACAGACACTTATGTTAAAAGAAAGACAGCTATAGGGGAGTAAACTAGAGATACTATTACCCGTAATCCACTGCTGATGATGTCACATATTACATCATTCATGACATGCTCAGTGACATCATCAGCAGAGGATTGCGGGTTTTTTGGCAACGTGCCTTATCCACGGTTTAATAACGCTGCCTTTTGCTTTATATAAGTTTTCAAATTGTATGAAATATATACCAATAGGTCGTTATGAACCTTTAGGTAGTGCTTTTCTTCATGAGGTCTGGTCGCTTCCATACACATACAGATGTTTCAAAGATGATCAAGAAGTTTATCTGAATGGAGAGGAATGCACTGAGACGCCAGATCATTCACTAATGTGTAGGCACATACAGTTACACGGTTCATGCAACAAACACCGACCAAATATGGCTTGCGTGTTGCAAGGCACGCCAGTTCCTGCTATCATCCCCACGTTCAAGTTGTTGGAAAATGGTAGTTATTTGATGCTCAATAATGAAGATTGTTCTGGGTTAATTAAAAGTATTCCTTTTATCGTAACAGTAAGTGAACGGGTTATTTGCTGCAGAAATGTTCTATTTCCTCCCACACATGAACATAGGGAGTTTTCAATCTGGCCACAAATACCAACCTTGGGAGCAGATTTCAACGGCATGGCAAGAATAAGAGCTCTTTTGTCTCAGAGAGAGGTGGCCTTGAGTTCGGCCCGTGAAACTTTCGTGCTTCACATAGCGAACACCCGTACAGAGGTGCAGACCCTTTTCAATACAGATTCGCCTTTCCATTTCAGCAAGATGGTTCGGACTATCTTTAACGCGTCCTCCACAAAGGGCCTGGCGCACTTTTTTAAAGTTGTTACCAGTGGTCTCGTGACTTCATTTGAGAAAATCTTTGGAGTCATCCCTGCTTTCTTTCATTCTATTTTTTTCCACTGTGCTTCGTGGATTCCCATTTTTACTTGCATTACCAGCGGACGCTCTTGTGCTTTTTTACATTTTTAAATATGGATGTCCCTCCTGTGCAAGCTCCCGCCCTGCAGCTGCTGACACTGTTCCGCAATCGCATGCTAGAATATTATGGCACAATGCCGTTGGCGATATTAAGCACGGCATATGGATTATCTTTTCGATTCTCCTACTTCACCTGTGTCCAGCCTGTATTTCACTGCCTGACCTGTGATTTCGATTGGGCCATTGATTTGTGTCTCTGCGGACCGGTTTCTCCTGACGTCGACTTTAATCAGCTGATGACTCCTATCATTACTCACGAGTTGGTTTGTCCTGGCGAAAGGATTATGGCTGTGGCATTGATGCATGGACTAATTGGTCCCTGGAATTTACTGGCGGCAACACAGTCTTTCTTGGAACAGAGCTTTCTTGAAAACCCACCGAGCTGTCCTCTGATGGTGATAGAGGATCCGGTGCTGGGAGAGCACGTATGTTCTTTTCCGCTTTTAAATTGGATGGCTGAACTCTTTTCGGATGAAGACGGTGACTTCCTATTGGAGGCTGTTGCAGCTTATTTTGCATACACAGTTATGTCATAGACCTTTTTCATGTTTGATATGCTGAGTACTAGCATTTCATTGACAATTCATTGACTTATTTGTCAAGTTTTTATTATTTAGCTTGCCTATTGACTTAAGACTCGATAAAGTACTTGGCTGTTTTATTTTTCTTTAGCATTAAATTTTCCTAGTTTTTAATGTTTTACCTTGCGGACCGTCCACATATATAGTTGCAATCTGCTCTCATGAGATGGCACTTCTATTATCTTATTCAGTTCGTTTCTGGATCATGGGGAGGTGTCATCTAGGTCCTGGATATCTTTACACCGTGTTAAGTTAGCATGGGCTCATTACCGGTTTAAACGCCATTTTTCCTTTTTTGCAACTTCTGCACACGACACTTAGTTGTTGCTTTAGCTTTCAACCTAGTAGTTCATCGTGGTTTACATGAGAATAATATGTTATTGCTCTACTATCTGCTTTGCTTGTTAAACTATATCTGTACAGCGAGTGCTGAAGTTTCAAGAACAACACGATACAGAATTGTTATGAGGTCTGATCTCCACGACTTCATACTCATAACATAAGTGCAGCTTCTGCCAATTCTGGGCATGAGGCGGGTTTTATATTGCTTTGCCGAACACACATACACAACAGTTGATGCGGTTCACATGAAGAGAGAGCTGGTGTATGCTGATGTGATTCCTTCAAATCTAAGACACTAAAGTATGGGCACGCCCTAAACCAACACAAACAGACCTTCTTAGCAAATAATATAATATGTGTATTAGGGAGGGTGAGATATAAGCAGCCGCGGGCCGTGGAGGGAGTTACGGTGGGGCAGGGAGGCGGGGAGGGGGAGGGGCAGGGTGGAGCCCTCTCCACCCTGCCCCTCCCCCTCCCCGCCTCCCTGCCCCACCGTAACTCCCTCCACGGCCCGTGGCTGCTTATAAGTGTTGCTAACTCTTATTCATTTACAGCATGTTAACATACTGTCACCATTCGCTTTTTATGTACTAGTAACTATGCTGGTAATTTTGCTACTGATAATATGTGTACTTGTATTATCTAAGATACTACGCCTGAGAAGACGGCATTAGTAAATAAACATTTCAAATACACATGTGTTCTTCTTAACTCCATGTTCTGGTTTCTAAGAAATATATAACGACCGACTGTTCATGAGTTCCACGTATCCTGAGGTACTATAAGTTCATATTCTGGATTGTCTAAACATTGAGAGTTTGTTATATCCAATGTGACACTGTACCTAGCTTGCTAAGGGGTTTTTGATTACTAAGGTGAGTTTTGGGGCACCCTAATTCTCCGAGGTTCCAATCCTCTGTCCACAGTTCTGTGTGAGAACAGAAACCCTGCGACAGGGGCACCCCCGACCCTTGCTGGAGCTTCATCACACTTGCGATACAACTCCAGCAATGCGCCACCTTTACGGCACAGATACATCACGCATCTGTGCTGTTTTTGCCCCATGATGCGCCGCATTGTAAATGCAGCACACCATAGGTGACGGAACAGCGGCACAGAATGACTAACACATCCCTGGTGATGCGCCAGTCATCATAAATCTATCCCTATGCTTCTTATCTTGTTAGAGATGAACCGCCATATGTATCATCAAAGTTTTTTGCATTTCCTAAATAGCGAACTTTAAGGAATAAATAGCGATTCTTTACCATTCCTAGTTTGCGATGAGCTATTTGCTAATTACAAATTACCCATTCATTTCCTTCATTTCCATAGGGCGGTTGGACTCACTTTTAGCTCGAACGGCTGAATGGATTTCCACGAAACTTGGCAAAATTGTAGGGACTGGTAGCCCGATGTGCCTTTGCTATGTCTCAAGATATATGCTCCAGTGGTTTTTACGAAAATTAACTTTGAAAAATATATATTGGGCTACATTGGCCTATATATATGTTGGAGCCCAAATGTAGCCCAATGTAGCCCAATGAAGCCCAATGAAGCCCAATGTAGCCCAATGTAGCCCAAAGATGGCCGCCAGAGACAAAAAAAACAAATGTAGCCCAAATATCAGCCAGATGTAGCCCAACTATAGCCCAGTGACAGAATGACCAATCAGCTTCGCAAACCTCCGTTACGCGAAGCGGAGCGCTGTTACAGATATATATCTTTTTTTGAACGTTAATTTCTCAAAATCCACTGGAGCACATATATTGAGACCTAGCAAAGGCACATCGGGCTACCAGTCCCTAATATTTTACCAAGTTTCGTGCAAATCCATTCAGCCGTTCGATTATTATTATTATTTTTTTTTTTTGCCCCGCGGGGCCCTTTTAAAACCTCCACATCAGACCTAGGGGGTCAGCGAGGATCTACTATGCCCCCTTATGGTCATTTGCCCCTTCGCTTTGGCCTCCTCTTGTCTCTCGATCCTACCGAGAGACAAGAAGGCGGCCGCTACGGACTGTTTGGAATGTTTACAGACGCCGGAGAACCAATCAGCTTCGCTTCACAAAGCTCCGTTGCGCGAAAAGTACGCGTACTGGAGCGCTGCCCGGTCCGCTGTTACAGATATATATCTTTTTTTAAACGTTAATTTCTCAAAATCCACTGTAGCACATATATTGAGACCTACAAAAGGCACATCGGGCTACCAGTCCCTACAATTTTGCCAAGTTTCGTGCAAATCCATTCAGCCGTTTGGGCTAAAAGTGAGGCCAACCGCCCTATGGAAAACTCAATGTTAAAAACACGTTTTGGGACCCCCCTTTTTTCTCGACCCCCCCTGGACGACCCCCCCCCAATTTTCAGGGGCTGCTCAGAAACAAAATGTGCCATTTTCCTGAAAATTTCAGCCAATTCCGTCCACAAACGCCAAAGTTATTTGACATAGAATTTTCAAAAATCCCATAGAGAAAAAATCCTAACTATATATACCTACTGGCGACCGCCAGTAGGTAATGTATATATGTATATATATATATAAAATAATTACACTAGCAGAAGAAAACGTTTCAGCGGGATCAACACATCCAGGACTACTGTGGTAGAGTGTAGCCCAGCGCCAAGAATTTGGGGACAATTTCGCTGTTCAGCGTTCCACATCACTGCATGAGGAACCTCATAGGGACTACAGTTACCATCATGCAGCGTGCCTGTGATTCCTAATGCAATTAATACACCTACCTGTGGGAGAGGAGCCAGGAGACTACTTCCCTGTGAGTGGTCTCTGAAGCCCACAAGAAATCAACAGCCTGTGGGACTAGCAACAGCCTGTGGGACTAGCACTGATGCCGGCCATTCCAGCCAGAAACGCGTCTGCCATAGCGTTTCACGGACTGCAGGACATCGTTTTAAATTATGCCTGAATAAATCCTTTTCTGTGCCCGGAGCATGTGTCCCGCTGACTTTGTTATTAAGGTCAGCAATAGGTGCGATATATATATTTATAAGTTCTGGCATACATTTTATGGACTACGATATCCAGCATGCCATGCGCCCACTTGGGTGGGACTTTGAATAAAAGGAGTGTTTCCGCTTTAACCGCTGTCTCCATGATTTTATTAAAGCCACTGAGGAAGAGCAAACAGACTGCTTGAAACGCGTATGGCGATTTGGAGGAGTGGGGGATGGCTACTTCTGTTGCTGCTGGCAGTGATGTGCGGTAACCCATTCGGGTGTGATGTCTACATTTGGGCACCCCTTGGCTTTGGAATAGTGCAGCTGGTCCGGCCGCGAAGATGTCCCGCCACGTGCAAGGCGGATCCTAGGTGCTCGCAATGGCGGGCAATGTGTGGAACGAAAGGGGCCTCACTGTCGGGACACTATGGGGAGCGGGACAGCTATTATGGGAGAGATATCATCAACATGTTCCCACTTGGGTTAAATTGTTCATGGAGCATGCGGTACCCACTGGGGTTTAACACCTTGCGTGCGGCGCCGATTCCGCCCCTGTGCTGGACATTCCAGAACAGGGCGCGGTCGTGACGGAACCGTTCCGTCATCAGCACAGCTCAGCCGTGACTGATGACGGAACGGTTCCATCACAAGCATCGAAGGGGTTAATATGGATTTATAAGTTCTGGCATACATTTTATGGACTACGATATCCAGCATGCCATGCACCCACATGGGCGGGACTTTGATTAAAAGGAGTGTTTCCGCTTTAACCACTGTCTCCATGATTTTATTAAAGACACTGAGGAAGAGCAAACAGACTGCTTGAAACGCGTATGGCGATTTGGAGGAGTGGGGGATGGCTGCTTCTGTTGCTGCTGGCAGTGATGTGCGGTAACCCATTTGGGTGTGATGTCTTTATTTGGGTACCCCTTGGTTTTGGAATAGTGCGGCTGGTCCGGCCGCGAAGATGTCCGGCCGCGTGCAAGGCCGATACTAGGTGCTCGCAATGGCGGGCACTGTGTGGAACGAAAGGGGCCTCACTGTCGGGACACTATGGGGAGCGGGACAGCTATTTCCCTACGTGCCTCCGCCCACATGGGAGAGATATCATCAACATGTTCCCACTTGGGTTAAATTGTTCATGGAGCATGCGGTACCCACTGGGGATAAAGATGGATTTATAAGTTCTGGCATACATTTTATGGACTACGATATCGAGCATGCCATGCGTCCACTTGGGCGGGACTTTGAATAAAAGAAGTGTTTCCGCTTTAACCGCTGTCTCCATGATTTTATTAAAGACACTGAGGAAGAGCAAACAGACTGCTTGAAACGCGTATGACGATTTGGAGGAGTGGGGGATGGCTGCTTCTGTTGCTGCTGGCAGTGATGTGCGGTAACCCATTTGGGTGTGATGTCTTCATTTGGGTACCCCTTGGTTTTGGAATAGTGCGGCTGGTCCGGCCGCGAAGATGTCCCGCCGCGTGCAAGGCGGATACTAGGTGCTCGCAATGGCGGGCACTGTGTGGAACGAAAGGGGCCTCACTGTCGGGACACTATGGGGAGCGGGACAGCTCTTTCCCTACGTGCCTCCACCCACATGGGAGAGATATCATCAACATGTTCCCACTTGGGTTAAATTGTTCATGGAGCATGCGGTACCCACTGGGGTTTAAGATGGATTTATAAGTTCTGGCATACATTTTATGGACTATGATATCCAGCATGCCATGCGCCCACTTGGGCGGGACTTTGAATAAAAGGAGTGCTTACGCTTTAACTGCTGCCTCCATGATTTTATTAAAGCCACTGAGGAAGAGCAAACAGACTGTTTGAAACGCGTATGGCGATTTGGAGGAGTGGGGGATGGCTGCTTCTGTTGCTGCTGGCAGTGATGCGCGGTAACCCATTCGGGTGTGATGTCTTCATTTGGGCACCCCTTGGTTTTGATATATATATATTGGCAAATTCTAAAGATTGAACTTTGGTTTTCCCACATTACGCTATACCAGGTCAACAGCATTCTGGGGGTTGGAGTTTCCTACTGGCTGCAACATAGCGGATGGTCACATGGTTGGGGCGGCGTTAGTAGTGAACTCTACAAAGGTTGCTGACATTCAATCTGGGCGCTACGGACATGAGGCGCAGCAGCAGGGGGCATCTGAAGAAGGAATAAATCCGAAATGCATTATGCCTCAGCTGTAAAGATTTCCAATAAAGAAACCCCACCCGAAGTCCCTGCTCATGGCTCCTTCCTTTAACATTGTTGGAGGGTTTTGTGGACATTTTCGTGTCAGCCAGAGACACGTTCAGGAGCCCCCGTTTCGACAAGTGGCTGCCTGCTTTACTGGTTCCTGTGTAAGCAGTCTTTGTTGTTGCCAAGGTATTGGCTATAGGCATCCCACCTACTGAGCGTTGGAATGCGATGGACTCTGCTAGATAGCAGACCGTGACTGCACGGAGGTGTTGGTGCAATATAGCCAACCCACAATCCAGCGGATCTACGCCCTGCAGGCGAAACGTATGCGGGGACCCGAGGGGTCAGGATAACAGTACAGTGACTTCACTACGTGTGCCCAGTTCTACTAACGCTGGCAAATTCTAAAGATTGAACTTTGGTTTTCCCACATCACGCTATACCAGGTCAACAGCATTCTGGGAGTTGGAGTTTCCTACTGGCTGCAACATAGCGGATGGTCACATGGTTGGGGCGGCGTTAGTAGTGAACTCTACAAAGGTTGCTGACATTCAATCTGGGCGCTACGGACATGAAGCGCAGCAGCAGGGGGCGTCTGAAGAAGGAGTAAATCCGAAATGCATTATGCCTCAGCTGTAAAGATTTCCAATAAAGAAACCCTACCCAAAGTCCCTGCTCGTGGCTCCTTCCTTTAACGTTGTTGGAGGGTTTTGTGGATATATATATATATATAAATATATATATATATATATATATATATATATATATATATATATATCCAAACCTTGCAGTGCAGCGCATTAATAAACATCACCTGCCTGTGGGGCGTGGCCAACAGCACAGCCTTATGGATGATGAAGTCCCCAGTGAGTGCGCTTCCTTGTCAGCAAATAAACCATAAAATAACATCCCAAGTGGGTTGGATTCACCCAACCTTCAGTCCGCTGCCCTGCTTTGTGGCTGTCATTGTGAGCAAAGCCACGCCCCACAGGCAGGTGATGTTTATTAATGCGTTTCACTGCAGTTTTACCACAAGCCACTGAGGAAGAGACCATATTGCTCTCGAAACGCGTTTGGCCAAAGAACTTGATGAATCATTTAGCCTTCAGAAAAATGCCAGCAGGCTGCCATTAAACAGCGTGATGAACTTACTACCAGTGGCAGTTCTTTAAATGGGTCTCTGCAAGGTTTGGATTTATGGCGGCTGTCCCGGTCGTAACAAGAACTGCCCATCGCTGCAATGCGGGTCCTGGCAGGTTCCACAAGGCGCCGAGCTTCAGGGATGGAAGGTGAGCCTGCGCCAAGGCAGAATGGCGTTCGCTTTGCTCACAATGACAGCCACAAAGCAGGGCAGCGGACTGAAGGTTGGGTGAATCCAACCCACTTAGGATGTTATTTTATGGTTTATTTGCTGACAAGGAAACACACTCACTGGGGACTTCATCATCCATAAGGCCGTGCTGTTGGCCACGCCCCACAGGCAGGTGATGTTTATTAATGCGCTTCACTGCAGTTTTACCACAAACCACTGAGGAAGAGAGCATGTTGCTCTCGAAATGCGTTTGGCCAAAGAACTTGATGAATCATTCAGCCTTCAGAAAAATGCCAGCAGGCTGCCATTAAACAGTGTGATGAACTTACTTCCAGTGGCAGTTCTTTAAATGGGTCTCTGCAAGGTTTGGATATATATATATATATATATATATATATATATGTATATATATATATATATATATATATATATATATATATATATATATATATATATATATATATATATATATATATATATATATATATATATATATCAAACAAGAAGGTTGTCCCCTCGAAAAAAGCCAGCACACTGGTAGGTATAATTCAGCATTTTAATGTTTGCAGGTTAGCAGCAAAGTCAAAGGACAGATCTCCCAAATTCTTTAGCCTGACGCGTTTCGTGCTTCCATCGCACTTTTTTGAAGGCTGTAGTGGAGATTCAACACCGAGCATGGGAGCACCTGATTTTAGCATTAATTTCCCAAGTGGGCATAGGCGCCATCACGCGCTGCCTGCTGCTATCAGTAGTGCTCAAAATTAAACTTCAGTGAGCTGCTCGGCGGGAATACAATGTCCCAAACAATAACACCTCAGTGGGTGGGCTGAAAAGTCACTTTACCCTTTGATGCACAGTGACCCCACAAACACGCACCTCCAGTCCAGGAAAATGCTGCCTGCCCAAACATGCAGCAACTGGTCCGCTTCGTTGCGGCGGGGCTTCTTCCACGGCAGGACTGGCCGTAAATACATCAAACAAGAAGGTTGTCCCCTCGAAAAAAGCCAGCACACTGGTAGGTATAATTCAGCGTTTTAATGTTTGCAGGTTAGCAGCAAAGTCAAAGGACAGATCTCCCAAATTCTTTAGCCTGACGCGTTTCGTGCTTCCATCGCACTTTTTCGAAGGCTGTAGTGGAGATTCAACACCGAGCATGGGAGCACCTGATTTTATCATTAATTTCCCAAGTGGGCGTAGGCGCCATCACGCGCTGCCTGCTGGTATCAGTAGTGCTCAAAATTAAACTTCAGTGAGCTGCTCGGCGTGAATACAATGTCCCAAACAATAACACCTCAGTGGGTGGGCTGAAAAGTCACTTTACCCTTTGATGCACAGTGACCCCACAAACACGCACCTCCAGTCCAGGAAAATATATATATATACCAACAAAGAGTTTTAGCCCTGGTAGAAGAAGCCACAAGATTGGTAAAATTTGGATCCATTTCTTTTAGGAGCAGCTGCAACAGGAGACGCAGGGAAAACAGTCACCATCTGTTCGAGTTCAGCCACACCGGTTTCGGGAGTCTATCCCTTCTTCAATGGCTACTGCTTGGCAATGATGATGTAGTATGCACTCGAAGTTAATAAAGCCTGCCTCCCAGGGCGTAGTCAAATGAAATGGCCTTCTGGGTCTTGTAGTGCATACACCATTTACCTCGTGTGAGTTCATCATTGTGGCAGTTAATAAATGAATGATTAAAACCCATGTGGGCTGGTGGGAATGTTGCTCTGGGTGTCTTCTTGTGTGTGGTCAGCTGCTTCTGGACACCAATCCCCCGTACACTGATCGCACCGTTGGGCGCCATCACGGGTCCGCAGCAAGCGGAAGGCTTTCTTCCGCGACTGGGCTCCAGCCGCAAAAATACCAACAAAGAGTTTTAGCCCTCGGTAGAAGAAGCCACAAGATTGGTAAAATTTGGATCCATTTCTTTTAGGAGCAGCTGCAACAGGAGACGCAGGGAAAACAGTCATCATCTGTTCGTGTTCAGCCAGACCGGTTTCGGGAGTCTATCCCTTCTTCAATGGCTACTGCTTGGCATTGATGATGTAGTATGCACTCGTAGTTAATAAAGCCTTCCTTCCAGGGCGTGGTCAAATGAAATGGCCTTCTGGGTCTTGTAGTGCATACACCATTTACCTTGTGTGAGTTCATCATTGTGGCAGTTAATAAATGAATGATTACAACCCATGTGGGCTGGTGGGAATGTTGCTCTGGGTGTCCTCTTGTGTGTGGTCAGCTGCTTCTGGACACCAATCCCCGGTACACTGATCGCACCGTTGGGCGCCATCAGGGGTCCGCAGCAAGTGGCAGGCTTTCTTCCGCGACAGGGTTCCAGCCGCAAAAATACCAACAAAGAGTTTTAGCCATCGGTAGAAGAAGCCACAAGATTGGTAAAATTTGGATCCATTTCTTTTAGGAGCAGCTGCAACAGGAGACGCAGGGAAAACAGTCACCATCTGTTCGAGTTCACCCAGACAGGTTTCGGGAGTCTATCCCTTCTTCAATGGCTACTGCTTGGCAATGATGATGTAGTATGCACTCGTAGTTAATAAAGCCTGCCTCCCAGGGCGTGGTCAAATGAAATGGCCTTCTGGGTCTTGTAGTGCATACACCATTTACCTCGTGTGAGTTCATCATTGTGGCAGTTAATAAATGAATGATTAAAACCCATGTGGGCTGGTGGGAATGTTGCTCTGGGTGTTCTCTTGTGTGTGGTCAGCTGCTTCTGGACACCAATCCCCCGTACACTGATCGCACCGTTGGGCGCCATCACGGGTCCACAGCAAGCGGCAGGCTTTCTTCCGCGACTGGGCTCCAGCCACGGTGTGGTGATCGTGGACGTTTGGATCCTATCCTGGAGACATTTGCATCACCTATCTGCAGAATAACAGCGAGCCTACACCGATGTGTTTTCCTTGCTTCCCATGCCGCCGACCTGGAGACATAGCCATGATGTATTCTGGGAGTTGCAGTTGGGACATTCATGCAACGAGCAACAGTTGTGCTAAAACATTTGGGGAGGGGCATTTTAGGCACGCTTACTTACAGCAGCAGTATTGGGCCAATAGGATGCAGGACTCCACGCAGTACAGGGCGCTGAGGAAGGCAAGATGCCGAAATGCATTCGCCGCTACTGTTTTGGTCCAAAAATAAACGTGTCTCCGTGCTGTGAAAACCCCTCTGGCCTCTGATTGCTTTCTTGGAGTTGATGTTTTGTTATACTTTGCCGCGCCAGCCAGTGACGCGGAAACAGATGGCCCTGCTGCACGAAGTGACCCGGACAGACCTGGCACCACGTTGCTTGTCGGCGTTTGTTACTCGGGGTACCGAGAAGTCCGGAGACCACCGACTGCGAAAAACAAGGACTGGAGATTGTAGGTACTTTACCTCTGGTAGGGGATTCTAATGTTGTAATGACGGCCCCGATACCACTTTGGCCCTACTTCGCAGTCGGTTGCAGCAGTACGAGGGGACACGGTGTGGTGATCGTGGACGTTTGGATCCTATCCTGGAGACATTTGCATCACCTATCTGCAGAATAACAGCGAGCCTACACCGATGTGTTTTCCTTGCTTCCCATGCCGCCGACCTGGAGACATAGCCATGATGTATTCTGGGAGTTGCAGTTGGGACATTCATGCAACGAGCAACAGGTGTGCTAAAACATTTGGGGAGGGGCATTTTAGGCACGCTTACTTACAGCAGCAGTATTGGGCCAATAGGATGCAGGACTCCACGCAGTACAGGGCGCTGAGGAAGGCAAGATGCCGAAATGCATTCGCCGCTACTGTTTTGGTCCAAAAATAAACGTGTCTCCGTGCTGTGAAAACCCCTCTGGCCTCTGATTGCTTTCTTGGAGGTGATGTTTTGTTATATATATATATATATATATATATATAACAAAAAGAGGTGGCCCACTGCGAGAACGTACACCTGGAGTGTAGTGTAGTTCCTATTTTCCCAATAGGCTCTGCGCATTGGAATAGTACCTACAGCAGTAAAGGCCTAGGCCAGACGTTAACTAGGTCTACTACTGTCGATACTAGACTTAATTTTTGGGTTTGCCAGCTAAGCTCAGAGTTCGCTAGAAACTTTCTCGAATGTTCAAGGAAGGATTAACTTCCCTGATTAGACAAGAAGGGATTTAGTTTCTGACAACCATAGAACATGACAACTTTGCTCTCCCCTAATCAAGAGTCAATCTCGAGAGTCGTGTGAGCACAAGGCAATTATTTTACTCAGTCAGTACGTGCATTCTTAGTCTCATCAGAATGTAGAGAAAAGGAAGAGACGGGCGTGTTCAATAAAAGGTGTTATTTATTGATCAGTCTCTTTTCTCGTACAAGAGAAATGGATCGATATTATTGCGATACTTATAGTTAAGTAAAGTGCATACATTAGAAGCAATAGTATAAAATAATACTGTAAAAACATTGATATGGTTTCTGAGCCATATAATGTTTAAAATGATTAAAATATATTTACATACACATATACATTTGACTAAACGTACTCAACTGGTGTTTCTAAATACGCCTACCCCGTGTACCTGACCTAAGTCTAATGCGTGGGCGGGAATAGAAAGTTACAGTTTAAGTTAAGTTTGTTTTTGCCAAGTGAATAACTAAAGAATTCTCTAGGAGGGGTTATTCAGTTCTGTACCTGGAATTTAGGATGAATGAGGAATGGTATCTCTTTCTCTGCTCTCGATATTCCAGGCTGCCTGCGAGGGCTACCCGGAAGCGCCGGTGCTGGGTCTCTCGGCTTGAGATAGCAGCGCGTCTCTCAGCGCGTCAGGAAGGCGGGGCTGCTGCCTGCGGGGTCTGCTTCTGCTCTCGGCTTCGGCAAGTATGGCTGCTCCGTCTTGTCACCACGCGTGTGTTTTGCATAGGGCAAGATCGGCAATATTTATACCTTAAAGGTGCCGGGATTGACGTAAGGATGGACATAGGTACGTCAATAAAGATGTCATACGACTTGCTCGTTAGCACATTCTTTACTAAAGTTCTCTGTGAAATCAAAACAATGGCCGCACGGATTATCCAGGTTGTCATAGGTTTGATTTGTTATGAGAACGTCGTATGCCTTATCAGGGGCTGGAGGAATATCGCTTGTCTAATTAGATCTCAAGCGTTATGACCTAATCAGATAACACGTTCCTGTGCCGTAGTGTGACTGCGTCAGATAACGGTATCTGCATCATGGGGAATTTCTTGCCTCATGGGCTGACTGTTAGTTAACTAGCTAGGTAGTTTAACCAGAATAGGGTCAGGAATAGGGGGATCGATTCAGAACCTATAGAAATACACGACACCCACTCCACGCTAACTATGGTCATATCTACTAATCTATGCATAGTATAACATAGTACAACATACTATAGAGTATAGTGTATACCTTACCACCCCAAAATACATAAATGCATTTTGAAATTTTCAAATATACTGAAAAATTGCAGTCATATATATCGTATGCACTTAAGCTATGAATCAAATGCAAAAGTAAACACGCATTGTTATGCATTATTGCTTGTTGGTATATGAGAAATACACATGAAATGGCTCTTAATATGGCTATACAGAAAAAAAGTCGAAACCATTTCATCACATAAAATATATTGTGAACATACCAGTGGGCAGCTAAAGTCTATATAAAGTCTATAAAGAATCTAAAAAAATAGAAATCTTAGTTCTCTAGGAATAGTTTCTTACTTTAAGCAGAAGATCAGTGTCCCGGGAAAAAATATATAGAAAAATATTTTAGGGGCTTGCTGAAAAAAGTTGCTGTCCGTGAACTGGATTGTAATTGTTCATGTGACTTTATTTTTAAAGTTGAAGGCCGAATTCAGGGAACGCCGTGTGCGAGTTTACTCAAAAGTCTCTATTTCTGTTCCGGAGAGAACATCATATCATTCAGGCTTTCGAAAAAACTGTCAACAGCTTCATGGGAAAGTTCCACTAAGTCGGAAATAGGGGTAACCATGCATTCATGCGCATGATTGTCTGCATTGACATTCTGATTTGCATTGCTGACAGAAGGTCGTACCTGTTCGATGTTGCTTTCATCTTGAACTTCACTACTCTTCAATCGCAGTGGTGAAGATTCCAGGAATGCCGTCATCAGAATTGGCAGCCTTTGAGGGCAGCACAGTGCGTGAACCTTGGTAGGAACCAACAGTGTATCTGCATCCACCGGCGCATCCGATTGTAGCGTCAGACAGGTGTCTAACACGCATTCTTCTCCGCATAGCAGACACCTTAGTACAGGTAAAACACACCTTTGCCACATTGGTCGAAATGATAGAAACCAAGTCATGTTCAGGTCTCTAAGCCGGGAGAGTCCCAGGATTTTTGATATCCGGTCCCGGTATCCAATGGCTAGGATCGTATCTTCCATTGTCGTGAGATTTTGTTCTGTGACATGGGTTGCCATAACGAAAAATAAGGACTAGGAATAGGATTCCTGCAATTAGTCCTAGTATTAGGGGAAGTCCGCCAAAAATCGAATGGACGAAATCTGGAAAAATACCCAGTATGGCTTTGAATGGTGTTAATGCCATCGAAAATACTGTCTTAAATACCTTTGAGACTCCTGTGGTATCAGAAATATTTAAGATTTCGCTCAGGATTTCCGCGAAATGTACGGGGGAATTGGTTGATAATAATGTATGTATCTCTGCAGTCGTCCTTGCGACTTGTAGATCATACGTTTCTTTTGATGACGTGAGCCTTGTAGGCGTCTGAAGAAGCACTGTTCTCATTCTGCTTAAAGTGTCTATTCGAATAGAAGTAATTTTCAAACTGGGCCATGCCCTCGCCTCCCTGTCTGGAAAGGAGCTGGGGAACAAAGAACGTCCACAGCACTTGACCTTCGCCGTCGTAGTGACGAGATAAGGAGTCCCGGGCATAAGACTACAGCATCTGCGGTCTACAATAAGAATGTAACTCCCATTATAGAGTCTTTGAAAGAATGGTTCTATTTCAGTTGCAGGTGCGCCTTGCTGGTGACATGAAAGGTTGTATGAATTCCCTTCACAGGCTCCGTGCAAACTAATACCGTTACACAGAAGCGTGCCGCTCAGTGACATAGCACAATTGTTGCCACTAAGAAACACTTTCTGTCCTTTGTTACTGACACATGCATGTGAATAGGGCAGGTTCCAAGTTGTTTTAAGGTACCCTTTTCCCAATTTCTCGTACATGCCAGCCTGTATATATTTTTGGCAGTATTGAAACCTGAAGGTTGAGATTGGAATATTTATGATTCCGTGTATTATCCATTCACTGACAGGTCGTTCTGACATTGTCATTGGTAATCTTTCTAGTTTTTCAATGCTCAAGATTGTATAATCAGCACCCTTCTGCGCCATACCGATTTGTCTATCAGTAAGGTTAAAGATTTGGAATAGTGACGTTGTGTTGATTAAACGCCAAGGCACATAGCCTGAACGCAGATTTTGTAACGTCCAACCAAGCTGTACAATAGAACGCAATTGTGACTGACCATGTTGTAATAATAGTAAGTCTTGCGATAATATATCGATTGCTGAAGACACAATGCTGTCCAATGAAAAAATTCTGGAGGACAGAGTCATTAACCCATTCTCCACTACAGAAAGTGATTTTTCCAAATTAATACGGTCAATTTCCCGTATTCTTTCTGCTGTCTCAATTTGAGTAACCTTCCAGGCCTCATTGTATGCTGCATATACAGAGGCTGCTATGAAACGCTTATGACGCTGTTTGCGTGGTCCCAGTATGAAATCACGCAAGTCAGCACCATTAGTAAGTAAAGTTAGGTGTTGCTTAATTTCAGGCAGTGTGGAAGTTTGTAGCCATTGAAGGCATAATTTGCCCACACTGTAGGTTGTTATTATCCCTGGGTGATGTCTTTGGGGATATCTAGGGTCTGGCCTGGTCATTTTGAAACCCTGTGTTTTATTCAGGAATCTATCTTGACAGTTATTTGTATCTGTGGGCCAGATCAACCATTGTTTCCAATCAGGATGTGTTCTGTTTTGGTTAAGTATATGGTTTATGTCTATTCCTTCATCTGTATCAGAGTTATTGCTAAACATTGTTGGCTTTGGAATAGATAGGTTATTTAAATCTTTGATTTTGGCTAAGCCAAGACAGGTGGTTTGTTGAACAGTGTCATTTAAAAATATCATTTGTTCTGGGATCATGCAGGCTCTAAACAAAGCTTCTATACCCTGTACTTGCCATTCTTTTGTACCCCAAACACTTTTCAAATCAACATGTTTGTCCCAATAATCAAATCCAAAAGTATTCATTTTTTCAAAGAAAGAATCCGAATATATCAATTTTGTGTTGGTTATCATGGTTTTCATCCCTGTCTTGTTTGACAATTTGTAATAAAATGTTTCAGCATTAGTTATGTTAAAACCTGAAAAATATGAATATTTGTCATATACGGTTCTAGAGCTCCCTTTTGGAGGTGTAGCACAATGTTCCCATTGATTATAATTTAAAACATTTCTAGGTTGTGCAGATTTATGCAAGAAATGGTTACCATAGTGGTTATAGCAATACATACTATCATAATTTGTAGAACCTTGCAAATAATCATGTTTTGTAAATTTAGCAGACATTACTAAGTCAGACATCATATTGTTAATACTTTCAAAGTCCCAATCATCAGCAAATGAGTTTGGTTTTGCAAAGTCACTCAAAGAGATCTTGATTTGGTGTGGATATTTCAGGATCTCGACCGGACCATAAATTTCATAGTCAGTGTTGTCCCAGGCTACTCCACCAGGTATTGGAATTGCTGTGAAGTTGGCTGAAGAAAGTTCTGAAGAAAGTTCTCGTTTCTCGACGTGTGAAGATGTGTGTGGTTTGAGGACCAAGTTGATGTTCTGACTTGCTGTGTCCATTTTAGCATATTTTCCCTCAATGAAGCGTCCCAAAGTAAATACCATGATGAGCCAAAGTATGAGGATAAATGCACCAAAACCCACCCAAAATTCAATCCATGGAGAAATCAGATATGTTTCTTTTAGTTGTTTCAAAAGTTCCTTCGCTTTGTCTTTAAAGGATTTTGATGATGGCTGTGTCTTTTGTTCGCTGAAACCGTCAGAGGAATCATCGAAGTTGATGAAGTAACCGGATGCAGTTCTGTCAATTGTTCCAATTGGTTCAGGATTTTTGTTTCTTGCATTTTCACTTGGTACTTCTGTATAGATTGGTGTGTCTCTACTAAATGTCTTTATTTGGGTTTTCAGAGGTCTAAGTTCTATTGCATTGTTGCATAGTCCTTGTTGTTCTTCTGTAGGCGTTTCGAATGTGATGAGCCTCTTTGATAGGACCTCTGTACTGGTAGCAAACCTTGGTGTTCTGCTACTTATTGGGAGTCCACTTGGCCTACTGTTTGTTATCGGCCACATGTTGTGGTTTTACCAGGTCGATGGATACAACTCGGTTCTCCTTTTTTCCAGCAAGTGGCGGTAGTACAACTGATCTTGTCCCGTTGACAGACAAGACAGGAACTGCTTTTCTGTAAGAAGGCCCAAATTCCTTCTTTACCGCGATCTTTTCCCTGACTAGATCCCCGACTTTTGGAATCCAGACAGGTCTTGCTGGGACAGGTGGTGATTCTTCAGTGGTTGTTGGCTGTTGTTTCAACTGTATGTTGCTCAGGTCTTTTCTTGTTTTGTTTAAGTCCTGCAAAATAGCCAAACGGTCTTTGACATCAAAGGTTTTTTCTATTACCACTGAAGTCTGACTATCAAGGTCAGAGATCAACATCCTAGTTCCGAATAATAATTCGTACGGACTGAATCCCTTCAGAGAATTTCTTGGCAAGTTATTTAGACTACGTTGGACACTTATTAGATGTTTGACCCACCAAGCTCCCGAACCTAATATCCTTTCTATTATAGATTGCTTTCTGTCTTGGTTTTTTCTTTACACCATCCCATACCCTCAGGAAGGAAGTGAGAAGATTCCCGCTGGGCTGTGCTCATTTGGCCATTCTTTCCCCCCCCCAGGCTGGATTGCCTGAGAAAAAGAAAAAAATGGTCGAACGTAGCATGCTCTTAGCGTATATGCCATTTAGACTCGCAAATCTTGTATAACAGTCCGGACGTCAGCCGAGTGCTGTGGATCTACATTATAAGTGGGAACTAGCCTGTATATGTTAATCGCAAGCCATTCTTTTTAGTGGAGATGTTATCTGCCTTGATACGACGAGGTATTAAACTGCTTCTCTCCCCACTGCGATCTCTGTTGCAGTTTGGGCAGTTTTTTACAAACATGGTGTAGTGCAGGCTCATGCCTGGCCACCAGTACCGTGATTGTAATTCTTCCAGAGAATCTTTTAATTTAAGGTGTCTGTGACCCTCGCCCATGTGTGCGTCTGCGATTAACAAGTTTCTCCTGTCCATGTTTGGAATCACTCTATCCCCCACTCCAGGGATTCGAGCAAAAGGGACGGAGTTTGCATCGATTATGTATGTATAATTGAGTGGATAGTTGATCGGTAACGCTGAGCAGTCGCCTTTTGATGACGTTTTCACCGCCAGCAATGTTTCGCCGTCAATGTATTTTAATGTACGCTTTTTTCGATCTACGGGAGCCGATTTAGTGGCTGCCGCTGCGGCTGTCTCAGCCAATGAATTCCCCACAACGTGAACGCCATCACGTTGATGACTCAGTGAGTGAGTCACGTGAGTCTTTGGTAGTTCTTTCTTCAAAAGAGCTATTTGTTCCCAGAGAAGTCTCTGCTTTATTGGTGCATCTGTGTCATCTTTGTAACCGTTCTGAATCCATGTCTGCAAATCCTTGTTATATGCTTTGACGCAGAAATATGAATCTGACACTATAAGCGTCGGGAATTCGCGATCCGCATTATCTAGTGCCATTTTCAAAGCTAATATTTCAGTTTGCAGTTCTGAATTAGTTTCTACTGAGTGTGATTTTGTTAATAGAGGTCTTAGTTTACCTCCGTGCCACACTTCTTTTGTAATCTCACATGTGGGATTGTATGCATGTTCTCCCCAAACGGAGGGTTGAGCATGTCCGTCTGTATAGATTACACAGGCGTAATGTCTTAGAGGCAGAATGTCGATTGGCAGAGGATACGTTTTTTCATATTTTAGATTTTTTTAATTCTTCTAGTTCTTAAAAGACTGTCAACCAGGCAATACTTGATAATTCATATCCTCCGTACTGAATTTTCAGATGGGCAATTCTGGACTTTTTGAAGTTGAATTTGTAACCCTCTGCAGCGAAACCAAGTATTATGGTGTTCACTCTTTTCAAGTGAGTTTCCAAGTCATCATCTGTTAAGTAAATGTCATCGACATAAGATAATGCTTCATCATCATATTGTTGTAGTAATTCTGTTACTCTCGCTGAGAATACCCCCGGGCTATTCTTGTACCCCTGGGCTAACCGACAGAATTGTTTTTGAGTGCCATTTACTGAGAATGCAGTTAAATATCTGCTCTCTGGTGCTATGTTTTGACAAAAGAATCCGTTGGAGATGTCCAAGGTTGTTTTGTATTTTTTGCGCACTATGTTATTCATTAGTGCAGCACTGTGTGAGTTTTGCACTGCAAAAGTTTTGCAACATGTGTTAAGGTGTCGGTAATCCAAAACTAGACGGTACGAATTGTCTGGTTTGGAGACCGGAAACAAAGGATTGTTCATTTGTGAGGTGCAAGTTTCAATCACCCCTTGGTATTCTAGCTGATCTAGTATTTCATTTACTTGTTTTTTAGCTTCTTGCTTAATTGGGTACTGCCTTTGTGCAGTTGGTTGTGATTTTAGCTGGACTTTGTGAGGAGGAGAATCCTCATCCCATCCTACGTGATTTTTATATAAAGCAGGTGCTAAGGCCACTGCCCACTTTCTAGCAAGTGTGTATTTTTTATGAATCGGTATTTGATTCGAGAAGGCAGGCATAATTACTTCTTCGCCATGAGGGCACTCCCTGACAAACTCCGGTGGCCAGTCTTTTTCAGCTAGAAGGATGTCATAGCCCTTGGATAGGTTATCCCAAAATAGTCCCCTTATTTTCCTAGTCTTATCTCCCTCTATACGTAATGTTATCTCGTATATTTTGTGGGGCTTGCTAACTCTGGTATCTGCAGTTTCCACTTGAAGGTATTCATTCGTGTCCACTGTCTCCAGATGATTCATAAGGACTTTGCGAGCTATGCTCACCTCTGCTGCGCTGTCTAGCATTGTCTGAGCCCACTCTCCGTTTTTCAATTGTGTCCTCAGTATTCTCGGCATTGTTAACTACCTTGATACTGGCTACCTTCTTTTTTGGAAATTGTGATTTCTTTTTCAGTTGAGCAGGTTCCTTGTCTTTGGACTTGGCGTGCTCTTCTGATCGTCCTCTTCTTTCCGATTTCTGCGAGGAATTCTGAAAAGATTGAGAGGGACGTGTATCAATGTCTTGATATCTATCAGGTTTTTTAATATTATCCCTATTTCTAAGGTTATATCTATTCCCAGAGGGTTCACTCTGAGGTGACCTTTGTCTCGGGTTTGGAGATTTCTCTCTTCGCCTAGGAGACCTTCCTCTGGACTGGAATTTCTTTTCTTTAGGATTGGATTGTTTGTTCCCATCCCAGTTCTTTTTTGGTGAATTATTATTATTATTAAAAAACATTTTTTCTGGACTTGTAGTCAGTTGCGGTTTTACTGGTATTCCACCTAGACTATCTCTGCCTAGTTCTTCATAGGATTTTTCTATGATTCTGGCAATTTCAGCTGGTTGGTCTGCTATATCTGTCTCTTTTAACCTCTGGCGGATCGCCACGTTTGCTGCTTCACCCTTTATGTTGGCTAGTAATATAGCCGAGACCTGCTTGAAGTCTTTCAGTAATTTCATACCAAGAGTTAAAGCAGGTTCTGGACCATATTCATCTTGAATTTGTTTTAGCACATCTGGTATTACCGAAATGGATGGAACACTGTGCGTTTTTGTGTAGATGGAAGCAAAGACTGTACCCCAAGTGTCACAGTCCTCAATGTGTGGTGCGATTCCCATTGGGAGACATATAGTCAGAATCCTGTGTTTCTCTAGCGGGGTGGTGTCAGGAAACACCGCCTCTATTTGGGTGATTTTCTGTGCCAACCAGAATGGTATCTGTTCCCTTTTAGCTGGAACCTTACCTAGGCAGGATTGGATGTTCTGTGGTGTAATTTTATTTGTGTTCCCCTGGTGAGAGGTCAGCTGTGGTAGTTTAATCGCTGGCTGAATTGTAGAAGTCCGCATTACATACTGAACTAATTGTCTGTGAATTTTTAGTAGTTGTTTTAGCTGTATTAATAGCTCTGGTGCAGTCATCTCGTCGATGTCTGGATGTGGTGTGTATCCGGCTAAGACCGGCCACGTTGCTCCTGGTCTTCCTAAAGGACCGAGCCTTGTAATGTGATTATTATGTTTTAGGGCGCCATCAAATAAGAGCAAATGCTCTTGGAATTTGAGTGGTACTTCCACCTCCTCGAAAGGAGTGTACGTTTCAGGAGGTTCCTCTACTTTGTAATAGTGGAAGTACTTTGTTACAGCATTTGCTGCTGGAAAATGTATCCATGTATAGTATACCTCTGTCTGCCGATATTCGTGTGCCTCAATTACGAATATGACTGTGCCACCTCTAGGTGTCAGTCCATTTTCTATAAGTTTTAAGGTTATAGATCTCCTTTTGGCGACCTGGATGAGTATTATATCCGGGTCTGCTGTTTGCATGGTAGCATCAGCATCTGCTATTTCAGTAGCTAATCTAATTGCCTCTCTTTCTCCATCACTGTCTCCCATTTTACTGACAGGATGGTATTATTTTTATTTGCAGATCAGGTTTCTTTATGGAAACAGAGATTAGATGCACAATATTCTGGAACTGTTTTATCCTTCAACATTGACTAGACCAAGAACCATACATAGGAGTTCCCTCCTGCGAGGTTTTGGAGGATATTATAACCTTTCACCCACTCCAGACGTCTTTGGAGTATTTGGGAAAAGGGGTCTGAGTGAGAAAGCACGACTGAGTTACTCTAAATGTCTTACGTTAGTTTTATCGCCCTTTCCAAACGCGTTGGGCGCCATGTAGTGTAGTTCCTATTTTCCCAATAGGCTCTGCGCATTGGAATAGTACCTACAGCAGTAAAGGCCTAGGCCAGACGTTAACTAGGTCTACTACTGTCGATACTAGACTTAATTTTTGGGTTTGCCAGCTAAGCTCAGAGTTCGCTAGAAACTTTCTCGAATGTTCAAGGAAGGATTAACTTCCCTGATTAGACAAGAAGGGATTTAGTTTCTGACAACCATAGAACATGACAACTTTGCTCTCCCCTAATCAAGAGTCAATCTCGAGAGTCGTGTGAGCACAAGGCAATTATTTTACTCAGTCAGTACGTGCATTCTTAGTCTCATCAGAATGTAGAGAAAAGGAATAGACGGGCGTGTTCAATAAAAGGTGTTATTTATTGATCAGTCTCTTTTCTCGTACAAGAGAAATGGATCGATATTATTGCGATACTTATAGTTAAGTAAAGTGCATACATTAGAAGCAATAGTATAAAATAATACTGTAAAAACATTGATATGGTTTCTGAGCCATATGATGTTTAAAATGATTAAAATATATTTACATACACATATACATTTGACTAAACGTACTCAACTGGTGTTTCTAAATACACCTACCCCGTGTACCTGACCTAAGTCTAATGCGTGGGCGGGAATAGAAAGTTACAGTTTAAGTTAAGTTTGTTTTTGCCAAGTGAATAACTAAAGAATTCTCTAGGAGGGGTTATTCAGTTCTGTACCTGGAATTTAGGATGAATGAGGAATGGTATCTCTTTCTCTGCTCTCGATATTCCAGGCTGCCTGCGAGGGCTACCCGGAAGCGCCGGTGCTGGGTCTCTCGGCTTGAGATAGCAGCGCGTCTCTCAGCGCGTCAGGAAGGCGGGGCTGCTGCCTGCGGGGTCTGCTTCTGCTCTCGGCTTCGGCAAGTATGGCTGCTCCGTCTTGTCACCACGCGTGTGTTTTGCATAGGGCAAGATCGGCAATATTTATACCTTAAAGGTGCCGGGATTGACGTAAGGATGGACATAGGTACGTCAATAAAGATGTCATACGACTTGCTCGTTAGCACATTCTTTACTAAAGTTCTCTGTGAAATCAAAACAATGGCCGCACGGATTATCCAGGTTGTCATAGGTTTGATTTGTTATGAGAACGTCGTATGCCTTATCAGGGACTGGAGGAATATCGCTTGTCTAATTAGATCTCAAGCGTTATGACCTAATCAGATAACACGTTCCTGTGCCGTAGTGTGACTGCGTCAGATAACGGTATCTGCATCATGGGGAATTTCTTGCCTCATGGGCTGACTGTTAGTTAACTAGCTAGGTAGTTTAACCAGAATAGGGTCAGGAATAGGGGGATCGATTCAGAACCTATAGAAATACACGACAGGAGATATAGCCTCTTGCAGCGAGGTCAGCAGCCTGCTCGGTGTGCAGCTATCAACCACCATTCACTGGCTCAACGCGTTTCGATATTGATTCCTTGTTCACAAGCCTCACTAAATTACACCTGCAGCAAAGTGAGTATATCTGCTTTTATTTATACAGAGTCACGCCCATCACAAGCCTGTTCTCCCGCCTTCAACGGCGTATGCTGCCCCAGCAGCATTCTGGTATTAGCAGTTCTTTTGTATTACCACTGTGGGTTATACTGTTGCTGGTCCATTCATATTTGCATAATTAAAATCCCTAGTGGGTTGGTGACAGTAAAACAAACAGAGGAGGCTGACTTATCATAGCACTAGCTTTTGAGAAAATCCATCCCAATACCGGCACCTGGGGTTCATAGTTGTATTAATTTTACCATCCTTCACTTTTAGCAGAATGTCCAAGAATGATATCTCACTAACCTCATCTGTGCCGTAAAATGTAGATTTAATGGGTTTTTGTTAAGAGTTATTATATATTCTTCGGCCTCCTGTCTGGACCCATTCCACAACAAAAATAAATTGTCGATGTATCGGGTCCAGATCAGGGCATGTTGTACATATTTGGCATTGTCATCAGCCCAGGCCACCTGCTTCTCCCACCAGCCCATCACCAAATTGGCAAAGCTGGGGGCGAAGCAGGTGCCCATAGCCGTCCCATGATCTGTCTGTACATCCTTCCATCTTATATAAAAATATTACCTTTCAGACAGATCCACATCATCTGCAGCAGCATTCGTGTATGTTCTAAAAAACAAGCTGTTTTAAAAAAAAAATGCTCGCATGCCAGCATCCCCAACTCATGGCTAATTGAAGTATGCAGGGCTGAAACATCCAGGGTGATCATAATATATATATATATATTCATAGCTCCACTTGCACCACTCGTCCTGCACTCGCGGGCAAGTGATTGGCCCAGAGGGGTGCTCCCATGCAAATTAATTACAGCTCCTTAGAAAAAAAGACTGGCACTCGTGGAGGTAGACTCCAACACTTTATTGGATTATGGGGTATGCGCACAGATGCATTTCGGCATAACTGCCTTTGTCAATAGCGGCAGAACGCTGTTGTTGCATTTTGTTTATATTTCAATTTCCACATTTCATTGCACTAGATGACGGACAAGTATAGCACCGACAAGCGCCAATAGATTTGAGCACCATTCCAAAACTTTCAAATTCATCACTGCAGTATGCAATGCAAAAATCTGTTCAATTCAACACAACTTCATACTGGTTTATCCTCACAATTTCTTATTCATTGGTTCTCAGAGGAATAAATATCAATGGGATTCATCACAAAATTAATGTTTACTTCCCATCGGGATTAATTCCTTCCTCCCTCCTACTCTTGCCTGGTATGGGCTATCAGTCTTCATCTACAATTTCGCCCTGGATGGGCATGCACTGCATAATTTCCTTTTTCCCACTCATCTTTTTAAAAATCAATATTCGGTGCAATACTTCCTATCCTAGAAACAATCTTCTTGTTTTCTTCATTTTTCCTCATAACTGTACTGCATTATAGATGAACGCCCAGTTCCTCACTACTATTAAGCCCCTTTGGGATTTTCGTTGGCAAACCAATGATGTATCTGGACTTGTCTCTTCATAATCGTAGTTCTCTGTCCCCACCTAGCAATTTGTGTGGTACATGATCCAAGCAAAGGAATTTTAGCAGATTCGATCCTATTGCTATTATGGTGTGACTCAAAATGTCTTGCCTCTGGATATGAGCTGTCTTTTTTGCTATCACTCACAAATTCTATAATATGCGAATCTTAGTTGGATGTATGGTGCTCCCTACATATCTCAGCTTGCAGGGGCAGATTAAGCAATACACAGTATATGTTGTATAGCAGTTAATGAATTTCATGACTTTCTTTGGATCACATAGGTCTGGAATTTCATATGCTAGAACCCTCTCACTGTTGGCACATGCCTTACATTTCTTGCACGGAAAGAACCCCCTTATAGGTGGCAGTATTGCTTCCGCTTGCTTTTCACTAGACTGTTCCTCAAAGATATCGCTTTCCTAAAAGGCATCAATGGAAAATTGGGAATATCATTTTCTAAGGTGTGATCAGATCTCAGAATTCCCCAATGTCTCTGTAGGATGGATCTAACTGTAAGCCCCTGATTGGAGAAGTCTTTGATCATTCTAAAGGAGTGAGATATACCCTGCTTGTCTTTTTGTATGTCCTCCGGAAGTATTTCCCTCCTGCTCATTTAATCTACTCTCTGTTTTGCATTCCCTAGCACTCCTTTTTCATAGCCTCTCACTCTGAATCTTTGCATATATTCTTATGCAGACTGCTGATAGTCCATTGCTCTCATGGTATTTCTCTTGATTCGTACCAGTTCCCCATATTGTATACTCCTCACTAATTTAGGCGGGTGACTGATGCCCGCATGTAGGACAGCATTCCCTGCTGTGGGCTTTCTATACAGTGAGGAACACCATTTATTCTCACTAACAAAGTCTTGCAGATCCAGGAAATTGACCTCAGTAGTGCTAATCTCATAGGTAAATTTGAGATTCACCTTGTTGTCATTCAGAGCAGCTATATACTATGTAGCTGACTCCTCTTTTACTTACCAAATGACAAAGAGGTCATCAATGTACCTGCGCCAACTTATAACACTCTCCATCCAGACATCACTCATGTCCACCCAGGTCACCGGCTTCTCCCACCAACCTACGAATACATTTGCATAGCTAGGGGCAAAGCAGGTGCCCATGGCTGTCAAATCTGCCTGTACAGTGAATCTTGAAAGAGAAAGACATTATTGTTCAGACAGAAGTCCACAAACTCGAGCAGCATTTCATTGTGTTCATAAAATTGGATGAATGGGCAGAGTATACAGTGAACTTGTCAAGAGTTATGTTTGGTATCCTTGTGAAGTTTGCCTGTAGTGACCGTGAGAAAATACTTAAAGACATTGGTGTACTGGAGAAGGAGATAGCGGACAACCCGGAGACGACCAGGCAGAAGGTTCTTAAAGGAAATATGACCAAAAGGCTCAAGAATTATGAGCAGAATATTAAGCAATGGAAACAGGAGAAGTTTGACCGCAATTCAAGGGACTACGAGCAAGGCAATTTACGTACTGTCCTCTTCTCTATACCTACAAAGCTTTATACCATTGCGCTGTGCTCACTATTAGTTTGTGGTGCGATCTTACGGTGCATTAGTATTTAACTTTTTTGTAAATGCATCAAACAGTTCATTCAGTTTTCATTCATTTAGCATTGAATGTGCATATTCTGTCACTCATGTTTCATTACCATGTTTAATTGTAATTACATTGTGATATACCTTAATATCATACTGATATTTCAATGTGACGGCCTCCAAAGAAACACTGTGCCAAAAGAAATGATGTGTCCTTTGTTTATGTTTAATATGTTTATTTACACCGCCACATTTGTGAATTGTTTCATGTGAGCAAGGCTGCTTGGCAGCCTAAATGTGTCACGGAGGTTTGTAGTAAATCCCCTTATTTCTTCATCGAATCCTGAGTGACAGTCTTGATTTTTTGTTTGCTGGTTGATTATTTTGCTGGTATGCTCTGCCAGTATCACACTCCACCCCTCGCAGGTCTGGGGTTCCTGGAGGAGCTGCATGGATCTATATATATTCACTGAAAAAACAAAGGTTACAGGGACATTATAGTTAGGCTCAGATTTCACTGGTACAAAATCAGTGAAATTCAGCAGTTATAGTTACCTGAGCTAGCGATAACTTACGCCCGCAATGCACTTCTTAGGACAGTGACATCACTGATGATATCTCAAATTGTATCACTGATGATATCTGTAGGTAAATGTAAGTGTTTTCTAAGAATTTATGAGTGTTAAACATATATACTAACGTACTACAAAAGTTAGATTAGTCTACTAGGTGTACTACTGATGAGTGATACTTTATCTAACATATGTGATCTGAGTGGCTATGTGACTGTATCAGTGTGTGAATAGATGCATGAGTGTCTTTATGGGTGAGTGAGTGGGTTACTGACAATCTTTGTGGGTGTGTGAGTGGTTTAATGGGTGTGTGAGTGGGTATCTAAGTGATTGCATGGGTGTTTGAGTGAGTCTGTGAGTGGTTTTGTGGGTGTGAATAGCTGTGTGTGTGGGTGAGTGAGTGGCTGTGTGAGTGGCTGTATGGGTGTGTGAGTTGGTATGTGAGTGGCTGTATGGGTATGTGAGTGGCTGTATGAGTGAGTGAGTGGGTATGTAAGTGGCGGTATGGGTGGGTGAGTGGGTGTTTGAGAGACTGTATGGATGAGTGAATGGGTGCCTGAATGGCTGTTTGAGTGATAGACTGGGTGTGTGAGTGGGTGTATGGGTAAGTGAGTGGCAGTTTGAGTGGGTGTTTGGTTAAGTGAGTTGGTGTGTGAGTGGCTGTATTGGAGAGGGAGTATCTGTGTGGATGGCTGCATGGGTGAGTGAGCGGATAGGGGTACCCATGCCCCCTAAACCCTTAAAATTCCCTTGCCACCTAAAAACCCATACCCATCCTAAACCCTAAAAATTCTCTTGCCATCCACAAACCCATATCTACCATAAACCCTAAAAAAATCCCATTGCCACCCACAAGTCCATACCCACCCTTAATCCTAAAAAATACCTTACCACCCCAAAACCCCAGCAGTTATAGTTACCTGAGCTAACTATAACTTATACCCACCAATGCACTGCTTCTGACCTCGCATATTACATCACTCATGACATGGTCAGGGAAATCACTGATGGCATCTCAAATTATATCACTGATGACTTCATCAATGACATCATCCACATAACTACTCATATACTTATTCCTACCCCATACAGTCTCCCATACACTCACTCACACACCAACAGAATCATTCACATACCTATTCACCTATCCATAAAACGTGTTACACACCCACTCACTCATCCATGTATCACTCACATACCAACTCACTCACCCATACAGCCACTCACACAACCACTCACTCACTCACTCACTCATACAGCTGCCCATACAACCACTTACTCACCCATACAACAACTTACACAGCCATACAATCACCCATACAGCTACTGACACACCCACCTAATCAACTATAAAATAACTCAGACAGCCAGTCACTCAACCATACAGCATCTCAACAGACCTATTGGCACACCTATACAACTTTTCACACACCCACTCACACACTGTCACAACCACTTGCATACCTATTCACTAATCCCTATAAGTACTCAGACAAGCACTCATTCACTCATACAGCCACTCATTCAGACACTCACTCTCTAATACAGCCACTCGTACACCCACTCAGTTAACCAAACACCCACTCAAACAGCCACTCAGTAACCCATACAACCACTTGTACAACCACTCACTCACCCATACAGCCACTCACATAGCCACATACCCACCCATAGAGCCACTCATACAGCCACTCACTCACCCATACAACCACTCACTCACACACCCAGTCACTCACCGATACAACCACTCACACAGCCACTCATTCACCAATACAGCTACTCACACAGCCACTCACTCACCCATACAGCTACTCACTCACCCACTTACTTACCCATACAGCCACTCACCCACTCCCACATCCATACAGCCACTCAGACACCCACTCACATAATATATGTTAGAAGTAGTATCACTCATTAATAGTACACCTAGTATACTAATTTGACTTTTGTAGTAGCTTAGTATATATGTTTAACAATCATAAACTCACATAATATATGTTAGAAGTAGTATCACTCATTAAGAGTACACCTAGTATCCTAATTTACCTTTTGTAGTATCTTGGTATATATGTTCAACAATCATAGGGCCAGATGTACAACCATGGCATTTTGCGACTCTCAAATTACACTCATTTGTGATTCACAATGTGCAAGTCGCAAAATGCCATGTACAACAGTGTCTGAGACTCTGTTTGAGATTCCCAATGGGGTCGCAAATTGCATACCACTTCAACATTCATGAGGCGCCATTGGGAATGGCTGGCCCTTCCAGGTATGGTGGCCTGCTGGGCTCAGCAGACCTCTATGTCTGGGACTGCTTTTAAATAACCCCTTCGCTGCGGGGGATATTCCCCCGCTGTGCTGGGGGGGAGGGGGGCGCGCACAGCACCCCCATGCTCATGACAAGCTCAGATCGTCATGAGCTACGGCGCTCCGGTGCTCATGACGAGCTGAGCTCGTCACAGGTGCATTGGCTCCCGTGGAACGCTCAGCACAGCGGGGGAATTCTCCCTGCACCTGAGCGTTCCACGGGCCAAGCACCGGAGCGCCATGGCTCATGATGAGCTCAGCTCGTCATGAGCGTCGAAGGTGTTAAAGCAGTTTGTTTTTTAAAAAAAATGCAGCCCGTTTTCCTTGAAGGAGATTTTTAAACAATTAAGAGGTGTAGCCATGGGAGCCTGTTTGTCCCCCTGCTATGCATGCTTGCATGTTGGCTGGTGGGAAGAACAGGTTCTTAAAAAAACCATCATAAAATGTTCACACAACTCACAATGTGCTGGCTTTGTTATATTGACAATGTTTTTTTTAGTATGGAAGGGGGATGAAGAAAGTGCTAGGCAGTTCATTAGGACCCTCAATATCAACTCTGCCAATCTCAACTTTACATTTCACCTGAGCAAAGAACGCATCGCATTTTTAGATGTAGTAGTTTATGTGAACAAAAGAAATTGGAAACAACAGTTTTTAGAAAGGCTACTGCAGGGAATGCGACATTACATGCTAGCAGTGCGCACCCTAAGCACCTCATACGGAGCATTCCATATGGGGAAACCTTAAGGCTCAAACGTATTTGCAGTACAGAGGAAGACTTTGATAAATGTACACAAGAGACTCTGGCTAGGCTTAGGAGGAGAGGCTACAGCTCTTGAATGTTGAGAGAGGTGGTCAACAAAGCTAAAGAGCGGCCAAGGGTGACATTATTACCACAACAGAAAGAAGTGATAGGACCCCCACACATAGATGAAGATCCTCAACTAATATCTACATTTAGCCATTAGAAAAGAAAAATAAGGTCTATAATTAAAAGGAATTGGACAATTGTTCTGACTACTAATGTTCTGGGAACTAGACTCCTCACATTTCCCAACATTACATTTATAAAAGAACTATCTATGGGGTCCAAACTAAATAGAAATAGTCAGGAACTGGGCCCCATAAGTACATGGCTAAAACCCAAACCAGGATTTGTCAAATGCTCATCGTGCCGAGCGTACAAATTTGGAGTAAACATGAATAACTTTACTACTCCATTCTGTCAGGAGGAAATGGCAATAAAAGGCAGCTACAACTGGAAGACAGAATATGCTATATATGTTCTGACGTGCACCCATGGCTTAAGGCATGTTGGGAGCACCAAGCTACGGGTGCACGTCAGAATCTTGCAGCATTTAAGAGCTATCATTAACAACAATCCCTCTTATCCTGTAGCACGACACTTTAAGAGCATGCACAATAATGATGTCAACTGTCTAACATACTATGTGGTCAATGCCATTCCCATCCTCCAGAGAGGAGGGAATAGGGAATGAATTTTAAGGCAGTTGGAAAACCGCATGATTTTAGAATTTGACAGTAAAATACCTAATGAACTAAATAACACTGAGGAATGCACAATTTCTTGTGATACTCATTTATTCTTTTCAAGAATAACCGTGGTTTACAGAATCTTAATTTTTTATTTGTATTGCCATGAAGACCAATAACACTGTTGTAACTGGAGCAGGATAATTTTTACATCTGAAACAGTAGTGAGACTGTACCCGCTGCCATCCCAATGTAAATAATGGTTCTTAAACATCCCTAATGTAACATTTTTTAGTCAATAGGTTTTTAGCATAGGCACTAGCACTTTTATATTTTAGACATGTATTTACACAGCACTAGGGACTCATGGACATAGCAATTTTTGCACAATCAGCAGGGACTGCTAAACACGGAAGCACTTTTTTCAATAAATGGAAAATTTGATATTCAGCTGTTATGAATATCACAAAAACATGGAAAATAAATCTTAAGCACCTTATATTTGAGTACATCAGTCAATGTGGTCATAACATTATTGAAAGAAAGCTATCAGTAACAGCATTTAAACTGATATGAGGTACCACAATATTTATAAGTGCAATATGGTGAAATATGAAATGGGAACTTATGGCGCAATATTTTATTGGACATACAATATTGTACCGATGTCATAATGTGTATATATTTATTTATTTATGAGTATTTTTTACATATATATTTATACATGTATTTTATTTGTGTATTTATATGCTTTTATTTACCATGACATTACTGAATTTTATAAATATTTTAGTAATGTTATAACAATACATTGTGTTTATAATGTAAAGTATATATACTCTTGTATAATTATAGGTGCTCAAATGAAATCCATAGTATTTTCTTTATGTCTATTATCACGTGACTGTAGGAGGGTGCACACAAAGCATTTATAAAAAAGTATGGCGTACTGAACTCTGTATGTGATCAAGGGCACTAGTTGCTCGAAACTCGTCATCAGAGGACGAGTGAGAAATAAATAACAACTTGTCATTCTAACCAGGTGTCTGTTGCTCTCTTTTCGCCGAGAGGAGGTCTAGGGAGCACTTTGGTTTTATATATATATATATATATATATATATATATATATATATATATATATTCACTGAAAAAACCATAGGTTTCACACCAGTTATAGTTAGCTGGAAATTTTACTGGCATAAAACCATTGAAATTCCCACGTTATAGTTAGTTGGACTCACTATAACTTGCGCGTGTAATGACCTGCTGATGACGTCACATATTACATCACTCATGACATGGTCAGTGACATCACTCATGACATCACTGATGACACCATCCAGTGAATGTGTGTCTTTCTGAAAAATAAATATTAGTGAGTAATGTTTAAATATTTACATATATGTATTATAGTTTCACTTTCTGTATAAGTGGCTGCATGGGTTGGTGAGTAGGTACATGTGTATGCATATGGGTTATTAGATGTTTTTCTTGGTATCAGTATGAGGGTTTGTATGGTTTAGTGGGGGTATTACTTAGCACATAGATCCATGAATGACTGACTCTCTCTTTGTATGTGTTTTGAAGACAGCATATGTGCAGGACTGTATGGGTGGATGAGTGTGTATATGTGTGTGTTAGTGAGTGAATGACTGTCTCACTAGTGTCTTTATCAGTAACTACATATGTTTTAATGTAGTATATGTGAATATTGATGTATATAAGTGAGTATATTTGAGAGTGAGGGATTGTAAGAGTTCCTGTTTATATTGGTATGTGTTTCTATAAGTGATTGTTTAAGAGAGTAAGTATGTGTAATTTTCCTTAAAAGTAAAGTGGTAGTGTGTGTATAACTGTATATTGAAATAAATGGATGTTTAATAGTTTATTTGCATGTGTGAGTATGTGTGAGAGTATCTTTTGGATGACTGTCGGTGTGTAACAGGATGTATAGGTGTATCACTACATATGATGAGTGAGTATATGTATGAGTGACTACATAGAACTGTTGGTGAATGAGTGGATGTGTATATAGATGGTGGAATTACTGAATTGGTTGTTGTAACTGGTATGGATATCTCCATTTTTTAGAAAATTTTTGTTTCTATTTTTGAATATGTGTTTCTAGGGTTACATTACAGTGAAAGGAGGTCTGTCACTCTGTCACAAGGATGGTGTCATCAGTGATGTCATGAGTGATGTCACTGACCATGTCATGAGTGATGTAATATGTGACGTCATCAGCAGTGCATTGCACGCGCAAGTTATAGTGAGTCCAACTAACTATAACGTGGGAATTTCAATGGTTTTATGCCAGTAAAATTACCAGCTAACTATAACTGGTGTGAAACCTATTTTTTTTCAGTGAATTTATTAGGTTTTTTAAATGCTAATTCCTAACTATAACTGATGAAAAAAACCTATGTTTTTTTCAGTGAATTTCAATGGTTTTTTAATAGCAAATCTCTATAGGTATGAAAAGTAATATGTTTTATAACAAATTTTATATTGTATAAATATGTAAAAAAAAAAAAATTGTTTATATATTTTGCCCGGAGCGCTCCCGGGGCGCGTACCGGTGAACGCACGGGTAAGCGCAATGTTACGGCGCGCCCCGGGGCGCGTACAGGGGAGCGTCCCGTTAGCGGTATTCCCGCGAACGAAAACAACATCGTGACGTTTCGCGCAGTCGCGTGATGCGTCATATGACGCACTGCGTAAGCGCACCCGGAAGCACGCGATCGCATACGATCGCGCAATGTCTCGACGCGCTTACGCCACGCGCCCCGGGGCGCGCCCCGGGGCACGTAGCGTAAGCGCGTCGGGTCATGTGATCTGAAAATAACACTTTTCATTGGTGCAAATCAGTTTTGGTTTCCAAATGATTAAAGCCTGGATCATGTGACTTGAAAATAACACTTTTCATTGGTTCAGAACAGTTTTGTTTTCCAAATACTGAAAGCCCCACCTTTTTTTCCTTATTCTGACTTTGTCCTTTGACTGAGGAAGACCTGTTTGGAGTTCTATCTGTACTCTTTACTTGTATAACATGGCTACAGTAGCAGCAACAGCTGGAGCATCTGCCCCACCACCACCACCACCATCTAAAAGACCACCAGATGATTACATTGGTGGTCAACAGGAAGAGGAGGAGGATGATGAAGAGGAGGCACAGACAAGGGAGTTCCTGCCTGAAGATCAACAGCCCTACAAACCAAAAGAACACTTTATATGGGAGTTCTATAAAATTCCAAGGGGTTTTAAGAAAGTCAACGCTGCAAAGGTGACTTGTTTAATTTGTGGTGCTGAACTGTCTAGGGGGAAGCCTAACAAAAAGTATTCCGTCGGGAATCATACCATGATTCGCCACATGATGCGTTGGCATCCAAACAATTATTCTAATGCAGAGTTAAGGGACCTCTGCAGTAAGCTACCCCCATCAAGGTCTAGACCCTCAACATCAAAACAACCCACTCCATCGGGTTCGGGGGCAAGAGACACATTGGCTACTATCCAACCTAAGTTTGCCGATTACAACATTTTATGCAAATTTTGTAACAAGACACTTTGCTATGGTGAGCAAAGCATCGAACTTATTATGGTTGCTGGTGATAACCATAAGTGTCCAAAAAAAACCTAATTTTTCCTGATTTTTTTTATGCTCCAGTTGAGCCATTTACAATTCCCTGTTTTTTGTTTCTCCCCATAAAAAATACAAAAAAAATAAAAGTGTTCAGAAAAGCCAAAAAAAGTACAAAATGTTCAACAAAACATAAAAAAAATATAAAACAACAAAAAGAAGAAAAAAACAGTTCTTTTTAGAACTACCTTTACTTTATAAAAATAAACCAATATTTTTAATGAATCTGTGTCAATCTTTTTTCTGCAGGGTACGCGTACCGGTACGTGCACCGGGGCGCGCACCGGGGAGCGCACCAGAAAAAAAAATTTATGAAGAAGTTAGCATGAGGGAAGAACACAAAGAGAGTAATGTTGAGAGAAAGAGAGCTAGAGGGAGAAACACAGAGGGATTGTTTATCACATAGTAAAAAACAGAAAAGGTGTAATAGGGGAAAAGTGAGAAAAGGAAAATGAATAAGGAAGCAAAAGAAGGGAAGAGAGAGGAAGAAGACTAAAGTAGACATAGTGAGAGAATGTGAATGGGTGTTAAAAGACAAAGAAAGAACAGTAAAAAATGGGGAATAAAGAGTAGTGACGGATCCAGGATAAATGAACAACAGTGAGAGAGGGTAAGGAAAGAGCAGTGAGTATAAGTAAAGAGGGGTGAAAGAGGGTGAAAAATTGAATTAGGATAACACATGGGGAGTGATAAAAAGAAAGGACAGAGACAGTAAAGGAAAGACTGTCAGAATGGGTCTGAGTGACACAGCAAAGAAAGGTAAGTAATGCAGTATGTGTGACTTATATGGAGTTAGTGGGTGTAGGTTGGGGTGTGGGTGTGTAAGGTGTGTATATGGGTGTGGGTGTGTGGGGTATTTCGGTGTGAGTGGAGGTGAGGGTGTGTGAGATATGTGTGAGGTGTATGGGTGTGGGGGGTATGTGTGTGGGATGTATGTGTCTGTATGGAATGTGTGTGTGTGTGTGAGAGTAGTATATGTGGGGGAGGTGTGTGTATGTATGAGGTATGTGTGGGGTGTGTGTGTGGGGTGTATATCAGAGGTGTGTGTATGTGTTGGGAGGGGGATGAGGTGTGTATGTAGGAGTGAAGTAAATAATTAAGAAAAACAGAATGAGTGAAGAAGCAAAGGAAGGGAACAGAGGGTAAGTGAAATAAAGAATAGGGACTGAAAGAAGTTGAATATGAGAGGGGAAATAGGGAAAGGGGAGTAAACATGGAGAATAGGAATAAGTGAGGGAAGCAGAGTAAAAAAACAGGAGTGAGGTTGGTTGAGAAAATATTAGTGAGCTAAAAGCAAAGGGCGATGACAAACTACATTTTTGTAGTGACACTTACCATATAATAAATGTAACAGTAATAACATTTTTTTACTACACTTTGTATCTGTGAAAGAGAGAAGAAAAAATAAGTTATAATTAGTAAAATGTGTATTTTAAATTAAAATATACAAATGAAGAGGTTAACAATTATAACAGTGTATTTAGAAATAAAGTAAGAGTGAAGGACATAGAAAGGGAAATAAAGTAAAGTAGAATGAAAAAAAGAGAGAAAAAGAAATAGAAGCAGAGCAAATTACTAAGAGTAAGGCATATAGATTCACCGACAGAGAGGAAGAGAAGAACAGAGAAATGAACTGAAGGTAAGAAAAATACTAAAACAATGTGAGTTAGTAAAACTAAGTCAAGAAACAGTAGTAAGTAAAAAGATAATGACAGAGATGGAAAAGAGTCTAATTAAGAATGCACGCTTTTTGCGTAACCATGCGCTCTACAAATTTCCCTTAATAATAATAATAATTTAGAAGAATGAGGAATAGAAGATAACTGAGAGTAAGTGAAGAACAGTCATAGAGTGAAGGGATGAAGAGAGAGATAATAATATACAATGATTGAGGGAAATGGAGTGAGGAAGTTAGTAAAGAGACACACTAAGAGAAATACTGAGTGAGGTGGAGTACAATGAGTGAGCAAAGGAAATGAGTAAGGGAGCAAAAAAAGAAAACAGAGGAGAAAACGACTAAAACAGTGGTAATGAGAGAAACTAATTTGGTGATGAAAGTAAAGAGAAGGACATTGAAAGAAAGGAAATGAGGGGTAGTAATGGAACCGGACTAAAAGAAATTGGTTGAAGAACGATGAGAGAGGAGCAGTGAAGTTGTTGTAAGAGAAATGATAGAAGGTAGATAAACACAAGTGAACATAACACAAGGAGAGTGAGGGACTGAGTACATAGAGGTAGTGAACGGAAAATAGTGAGAAGAGGTCAAAAGAAAGGAGGAAACAAAGATAAACGAGGGAGAGTGGATGATTTATAGTGATAGAGTGCGACAATACTGGTGAGTGAGTAAAGAGGAATTACTAAAAGAGCAAAGGAGGAAAACACGGAAAAAGAAAGTAAAGCAGACAGACTGAAAGCTGAATAGTTATGCAAGGGAAAGAGGGGATGCAGACAGTTGAAATGAGAATGAGGGGTTGTGAAAGAAGTGGAGAAAAACAACAGGGTTGAAAGAGAGTGAAAGAAAGACATTATAAGTGAGTAAAAAGAGCTGAAAGAGGGTGGAAAAAGAAAAGTGAGTGTGAGACAATGGGAATATAATTTAAATTACAGAATACAAACTATAGATTAACTTGTACAACATGTTACATAGTTTATTTTTGCTGTTCTCAGAATATATTGAATTTCACTTAAAAAAGTGAGTTCAAACTACTCATCATATTACAGCGGGGAAAAAAAAAACACAATCAAAAAGATTGTGTTTTAAAAAAACCCATCTAAAGTTATAAATAACAAACGTACACTAATCTTTGATTTACTTACTTTTCCTTTAGGCCAAATAGTATATCATGAAGTTCCTTTTCGTTGGAAAATACTCTGCTGTTCTATAAAAATTCAATTTCATCGACTTCCTAGAAGACAACCTTGAAGAACATCTGAAATATTTTCATTATTTTCATATACTCCTTCTTTTCATTCATAACTCTTTGCTCATTCCTTCACCATTCCCTAAGGCCAAATAGTGTCGGATGTATCATTATATTTACAAATGAATTAAAACAAACTCTCAAATTACCGTTTTTCCGACGTTCTGAAAAAAAGGCTCAAACAACATTTTCATAATATTTAAATTTAACTAATTCCATCTGTGACTTACTCATGTTCATCATTTCCAATAATACTAATATCACTTCCTATAAGATCCACTTACAGTACCTATATGACAAATCAATTATTTATATTATCTTGATCACTTTTACTCTGAATATAATTTTAAATAGCAAACTAACCTTTATTAACTGCTCCCGTCTTCATACGCCAATTACCTTTACTTAAATTTCGGTTCTAAAAACACTAGATATGAATTTTTTAAGTCAAAAGGCAAACGTTGTTTGAAAGTCAAATGAGTATCGTTACAAAGGGTCCAACCTTTGCAACTTTTTAAATAGCATGTGTAATGCCCTGATGTTGTTGAAGGACCGTCATGATAAATAATAGCTACAGTTCCAAATGTTCTTCCTGAAATGGATATCTGAGAAGCCACAAAATTTTTAATAGAAGTTGTCAATTTCGTTCCATCAGGTCTACATCGTTGGAACATTAAAATGACATAGTGACCGTAACTTTGTAGAAATAATGTGGACAGCATTGCAGACTTACATTGGGTACACACCATATTGTGATCAGCTGCTTTAACTAGATTATTGAAAGACACTGATTTGCAGTCTGGTAAAGTCAAATATATAAATCTTTCAGTGTCTATTCTTGTAGTAGTTGATGAAGTACAGTTATCACAGTCATGTTGCCATTGATAAGAAAGGTTAAAAAGATTTTTTATATCTACTCCTTCATCTTGTAATACATCAAACATATACATTAAAAATTCCTGACAATCCTGCTGAATAAACTGTGAAAATTGATTTTGACCAGAACATATGTCTAGAAGATTTCTAATTTCTGAAACACTTTCTATTTTTGCTCTATCACTGCTACATTTCTCTAACACAGAAATCAATAAACAGCACAATGTTTGATCCCGATTTTCAACAATCTGTTTTTGTAAATTTTGAAGAAAAACAACAACATTAAGCACTACATTAGCATAGCAGTTGACACCAGAACTGTTTTCAAACTGAAATCCAACAACATCTTCAACAGAATCCTTTTTCTTTCTCTTTACAATTACACTTTTATCTACTTTTTGCCTTTTTGCTAGTACCTCACTGCAATTAATCTCATTTCTTCTTTTTCTGCCTACCACATGTTTTTCAAACAGAGGATATTGAGGCAAATGTGGAGCATACTCTCTTCTTAACCTATTGTATTCTTTAACACAATCTAGATCAGCGGAAATCTTTGTTTCATCACACTCAATCAAGTACAATCCTGATAAAGTTCTGACTCGTGATAATGCCACATATGCCATACCCTCTTTAAACACAGAACTTCCAATGTTCACCAAAGCACTATCTACACTTAAACCTTGAGATTTATGAATTGTCACTGCATATGCCAAACAAACAGGAAACTGTTTTCGGCGAACATATAAGTCTTTCACAAGCAAAAATCTAGCTGAACAACGACAAATTTGTTCTATTTCGTCAATGCCATCAAATTAAATTTTTAAAATTTCAATTCCATCTCTATTTTTGTAATTCACAAAACCAGCAACATGACCCATTGCTCCATTTACCAGACCTCTTTCAACATTTAAATTCCTTCTCAAAATGATACGACAATTTAAACACACATTCAGAGTCTTTTCAAAACCAGCAGTTTTAGATATAGTCTTCTCTAATGAATCCAATTTTGATTTCAAATTTTCTGACAAAATAATTGTTGCTCCCATATGCTCTATTTTATCTATAGCTTCCAGTTTCACTATCTCTTCATTTTCTAACTTCAACATTTTGTTGTTGAACATGGAACATTCTTTCAGAGTAGGCATCAAACATATCCCAGATTTCTTCTCATTAATTTTCTTAAAAATATTCTCTGGAAGAATGTTTTCATTTGGGTACAAATTAAAAATTAATCGTCCATGTAAAGCTTCTTTCCCATGCTGACTTATTTTTCCAATACTTACATCTTGTAGAATATTTTTATAATCTTCATCCTTTGCCTGCCGCATATTTTGGAGTAGTTCTGCATATTTGAAATTTAACAATATATTAACGTTTCCAATGCTTCCTAGGCACTTCCTCGTATCTTCATGCGTGACCATTTTAAACACTGGTTGACCTTTCACTGGAGTCAACTGCAGTAGATCTCCAAAAACAATAATATGTTTTCCCCCAAATAATACATCATAGTCTGTTCTAAGAATGTGTTGCATTCTCAAATGTACAAAAGCAAGCATTATATTTGACACCATGCTTACTTCATCAATGATAAGAAGTTTCATTTTCTTCAGGACTCTCGAAACTTCGGAACACGCATCTCCAGATAGCTTGTGATATTGCAATTTGTTATCATGCTCCACTGGCAGCATCAGTAAACGATGTAAAGTAATCCCTTTAATATTATGTGCTGCCAGCCCAGTTGGAGCTGTAACAACACAAGACAGCGGTGATTCAGTCCTTTTCTGCAGATAAGTTGCAATTGCTTTAATCAGAAAACTTTTTCCAGTTCCCGCTTCTCAACTCACGTACAGTTGGACATGCTAAATGATGTACATGAGCACTCTTTCTTCTCATGACTGAATCCATGTTCAACCTGTTCTGTGACTTCGTCATATATCTGTTTCTGCTCAAGGTTTAGTTGTTTCACCAAATCTTCTAAGTTAACTACATCATCTTGAGCTTGTTCCATAGCTCTTTCCACCTCATCCATGGCAGTGGCAGCTTCATTTTGAATAATTGGTCCTCCAAGTGGATCCTGACTCAATGAAGCAGAACTCTGACTGTCTTGAGAACTGTCTCTAGCAATCTCTGCAGCAATTGTGGCTTCTTGCTCTATTTCTTCGTTCAACATTTGCAGATAATTTGGAAAAACAAGACATTCTATGGTATCTTTGGTTGCATTAAAAGAATCTTCGTAACAGAGAAAATCTCCAAGTAGTTCCTCTTCTGTACGCCATGGCTTAAAGAGTTGCAAAAGAGCTAAATAGTAAAATTCCCTTTTGTCTGGATTTTCACAACTCAATTTTCGATGATTAATCAAATGGCCTTTTTTCTGTTTCACTAGACATCCTTCACATCCAATGACAGCATATATTCCATTATTGATATCTTCTCTGATGTTCCTCTTATAAATATAGCTTTGAAGAACTTCATAGAGACAAGCGTTCTCAAGGTGAGGACTTCTATTTGGATAGTATGTATCCAACATGTTTGTCTTCAAAATATCTGTACTTTTTTGGTTCTTTCTCTGCCAAATACTCTATCTCTTGTACAGATTTCAAAACTCGATTTCGTGTTGCAGCAAGACCTAGACTCACCCAAATGATGGTTCTAGATTTGGCATAGAGACTTGCTGATGACAATCGATCAGAACATTCATATGCTCCAATTTCTCGATGCGACAACATCTTTAGACTGTAACTGTATAATTTCTTGCTTAGACTCTTTTCATGTGAAATGTCCTCCCACATTTCCTTCAGTTCTGTCTTTTCTTTTTTTGTGATGTAAGACGTCACATATCGAGCCACAGCAATAGAGTTGTCAGCAACGAATTGAATATCCATGTTAGCATTCCACATGGACAAAATCACTGTGTTGTAGTCATTGATGTACTTGGACTCTTCGTTTCTTTGTATGTCTTTTTTGGTGACTTCCTCGTCACAGTATGTCGCAGAGAAGACATCAAATTATTTACTCTTCCTTTAGAAATCACTGGTCGTGGAAAGCTGAAACGACATTTTGTGTAGAACTTGTCCTTGTTTCTGAATTTTCGACGACAGTACTTTCCACAACGATGGGATTGAATGCGTAAAACTTGTTGCCTTAAACTGTTTTCTTCGGTAGTTTTCGGAACAGCACATGTTGAATACTCTTCAATGAAGCTCATCACTGTGTCATCCGAATCTGTTCCAAATTTGGGTGCATCTTTGATCCATAACAACATATGTATGTGAGGAGCACCTCTCGCTTGATACTCCTTTCTCCAAAAGAAATCCAAAACCTCTCCAAGGGAGGATTTTTTTGGTTGGTAATAAAAGACATTAGAGCTTCAAATCTATGATTGAAATATCTGCATACATTCACTGGATCCAAAGAACACAGTTCTCCAGCTGTTTTGAATTCTATATTTTGTATATTTGCATTTGCCTCGCGTAGAAATTCAAGTAAGTCGTCCCATGCATACTCGGCACAGCTAAGAGTGAGGAACCATGTAGGTGTTCCTAAGTTTCTTAGCATACATTTCAATTCCCCATGACGACGGTACCAATACTCGTTTGTACCACGCTGACATGCCATGAGATTGATTAAATGAGATTCCAAAATATTATCTTGCAGATTCACTTTCTCCATAAAGTCCCTCGCCAAAACATTTTGCAGATGTGCTCCACTTTTCAGTATATGGTTTACTGCATAAGAAAGCCCAGACAAGTCACTTTCATACAGTAAATGAAACAAATAGGGAATGCATTGATGAAACCTTGGATCTTCAGCATATAATCTTACAGTTCGATATTCAGATGCAGGAATTTGAAGTGGTCGATCGTCATATCGTCCACCTCGACCTGTTGGAAATAGCTGTGGAAAACAACGAGCTTCCAAACTTTCCTCCCATACACTAATGGGACTTCCTTTTGCTGCTTTCATTTGAAACAATTCAATTGCATTCCCCATTACTTCTTTGGAATGCAAAGGATGAACAGTATAATGTTCATATATTTCTTCACTTCTAGACACATCAACTTTTTCAATTTGGCCGCCTGAACAATCACTGTCTTTATCTGCAGCTGTTTCCTCTGCTGCAACACATACATCTTTGTAATACTCATTGTTTTTCACTAAATACAACGTTGCCTTTTTGACTTTCCTAACATCCACTAAATTTTGCCAGATTTTCTTACTCTTTGTCGGAACCCCATTAACTAGAATAACTAAAGGTTCCTCTTCTACTTTTTCTATACCAATTGTATCAATATTTTTTTTCAAATCTAGAGGCAAATAAACAACTCTTCCATTTAATCCTCTCTTCAAATCTGTAGGAGGCAATTTCCCTATCTTAGGCTCCATGCGAACAATTGCCTGAAAAGGATGGACACATTGAATCAAAATAGACTCATATGTATTTAAATCCATCAATTCACGGGGAATGTCTACCAACTCCAGATTATTATGAACAGCTCTGGCAGGCATTCTGTTTTGATTTAATTTATCATAACAATATTTACAAATACGCTGATCACAACTCAAATCAAAACAATTCTCCACCCACAAATAGGTTGCAAAATCCTTCCACTCATAATTATTCATCTTTTCACTTTTTACGTATAAATCAACTAATCTAGTTTGATGTTTATAATGACTTCGTCGACAACACACACAAGTAAAATTCGGCCTTTCACTTGATTTCACCTTAAACCTGGTAATTTCCTGCTCAAACTTTTCTTTACTTGAAATCTGTACATTCTCTTCCACCTTACCTTGAATTGCTGTGTCAATTTCTACACTGTCCTCTTTTTCACCAAAATAACAAATCTCAATTTCTTCACAAATCTTCTTCACATCTAATTCAGTTCCATGCAAAAGAGCACTGTTTAATTGTTTAAGCTTAAGTGCTGGACTTTTTGCATAATACAACATTCTCACTAATTTCCTCATTTTGGTATGATGCACTGCTAACATCCTAAAATGATGAAAAACACTCTGACAGACTTTTCTAGAAAGACAAGCCAGTGAATGCCCTTGCAAACCTGTGTTTTCTCTCACTCTGCAAGGATCTAAGTCTTGCAACAACTTCACTTTCTGCTTTAGACTTTTCTTACTATATGTACGTAAGAAATTACAAAACAAATCAATTGATTCCTGTCGCACACTACAAATACGACTACACTTCCAAGTGTACACTGGACCCTTAGTACGTCTCCCTAAAACTTCATCAGTTAACACCTCTTCTGGTTCTCTAGGCACAAGTTTCTCTTTTTCAATCGGACAACCGTCTTTCACTTCATACGCTCGACCACTGGTGTCAACTGCATGCACTAAATCATTCTCCTGAAAGTAACTCTCCTCATTAAAAAATGGCTCACAACTTGAACTGTGCATCCATTCTCCTGAAAAAACTTTACAAAAATTAGTCCGATTAATTACTCTTTTCCATCTACTGTTTGATTTAAAAACATCAATTGTCTTGTTAAGTGTCCTAATTCTATTAATTATTAAAATAAATATTTTTTCTTAACTTCAAAAGCCTGATCAACAATCTTCTCTACATTTTTCTTTTTCTTATAAAAAGCAGCTCTCTGTTTGCCTTTCCTAATGTTTTTTAACAAATTTAAAACCACCCTATTGTGAAACATTCATTTACGAATGTCTCTAAACTGATTCTGCCTTCTATTCCGATACATATTATTCTCTCCTGCTCCAGTGTTAACATTTTTTGAGGGCCTCTCCTTCCTTTTCAAAATTACTCTCTCCTTCTCTTTTGTTACATGCTGTCCAACATTTATTTTTGTTCTACATACGTTCCGTAAAAAAGACTTAGTTATCTTACCAGGAACTTCTTTCCTGTTTTTTGAAGTCTTTGTTGTGGAGGACTGCTGTAATTTCGATGCTGTTTTTGTTTTAAACCGTATTTCAAATTTTCTTGATCTTTGCCTTGAGGGCATCTTTCCTTACTCTTGAAATCTTGTTTTCAATCTGTGTTAAACAAAAAAATAGCACATTATCGACCACTATTATCAAACAACAAAGCAATGACAAAAAGCAAACAATCTATTCAGGGTTACAGATCAACTGAAGATTCTCAAGGGGTGCAGAAGAGGTGAGACATGCATTGAAGAGTGTAGTGGAAGAGAGGTATGTCCACAGGTACAAAGAAAGTGAGACCTGTGTCTACGAGTGCAGTAAGAGATAAGCTTCATGAAGTCTAGTCCACTGCACTCTTACACACAGGCTTCACCATTTATGTTCTCCAGGAAAGGCCTGAACACAGGCCTCACCTTGTCTGTCCCTCTGGACATGCCTCACCTCATCTACACAATCTACTTCCTAATGTAAGGTAACACAGGTGACATTTTTATGAAAGGATGACATATATGTATTTAATCATGCAGACACTATGTAAAAGACATTAATTTGCCCCAAAAATGTTTCAGTAGTGTAATGAGAAGCTTATACATATAACCTTTTCTCTGTTTTTCAAATGTTATTCTAAAAAAAGATTATGAGGCCTAAGCAGGAGTGCAGATGTAATGAAGCCTGTCCAGTGAAGCACAAAAGATGAGGCTTGTGTCCAAGTGTGCAGTGGACAGGACTAAACTGGAGTAGTGTGCAAAAAAAAGATGAACCTCATTTATAAAGCCCTGCATCAGTTTTCCACTGCTGATGCGTCACTTTTTCTGACACATCGGCGTCATAAAACATATGCCTTGTTGCGCCATATTTAAAAAGTGACGCATGTAGGTAGATGCGTCACTTTTTCAACCTCTGCGCCACATTATACCTCTGTCAGGTGTAATGTACACAGAAGGGTTATTTCTCCGCAGAAAGCCTCGTAATAGTGACCCAGTGAAATCAATGAGATTTCACTGAGTCACTTTTAGGACACTGTTACGTCAAAATCTTGCACCTGCCTCACTGCACACATAAGACTGAGGAAAACGCTTTCACATGGAGCTTTCCCCATGTGAAAGGATGCATTGCTGGAGTACAAGCATTCCATTTCAATACTGAAAACTCACTATTTTACAAAATACATTTCCTCTCTCTTGCAAACAATCCTACCGCATGTCCAAGGCTGTAAATAACATGAGGCTTGTCTAAACATGCCAATTAGTTGAAGTCTATTCAGGGTTGCAGATGAGGTAAGGATTGTCTAGGGCTGCACAAGAGGTATGGCCTCGTTTGAAGAGTGTAGTAAAAGAGAGATCTGTCCACGGCTGCAAAGACCTTGACACCTCTTTCTAAGAGTGCAGTAGGGGATAGGCTTCATGAAGCCTAGTCCACTGCACTCTTAGACACAGGTCTCACCACCTAAGCTCTCCAAGAAAAACCTCTCTCCCACTACAGTCTTGAACACAGGCCTCACCTCCTCTGTCCCTCTGGACATGCCTCACCTCATCTGCACAATCTACTTCCTAATCTGAGGTAACACAGGTGACATGATTGTGAAAAGGTCAAATTTTTTTATATAATCATTCACACACTATTTATTCTGTCTCAAAAATGTAAAAGACATTAATTTGCCCCAAAAATGTTTCAGTAGTGTAATGAAAAGCTTATACATATAACCTTTTCTCTGTTTTTCAAATGTTATTCTAAAAAAAGATTATGAGGCCTAAGCAGCAGTGCAGAAGTAATGAAGCCTGTCCAGGGAAGCACAAAAGATGAGGCTTGTGTCCAAGAGTGCAGTGGACAGGACTAAACTGGAGTAGTGTGCAAAGAAAAGATGAACCTCATTTATAAATCCCTGCATCAGTTTTCCACTGCTGATGCGTCACTTTTTGTGACGCATCAGCGGCATAAAACATGTGCCTTGTTACGCCATATTTAAAAAGTGACGTATGTAGGTAGATGCTTCACTTTTTAAACCTCTGCGCCACATTATACCTCTGTCAGGTGTAATGTACACAGAGGGGTCATTTCTCCGCAGAAAGCCTCGTAATAGTGACGCTGTGAAATCAATGAGATTTCACTGCGTCACTTTTAAGACACTGTTACGTCAAACACTTGCGCCTGCCTCACAGCAGACATAAGACTGAGGCAAACGCTTTCACATGGAGATTTCCCCATGTGAAAGGATGAATAACTGGAGTACAAGCATTCCATTTCAATACTGAAAACTCACTATTTTACAAAATACATTTCCTCTCTCTTGCAAACAATCCTACCGCATGTCCAAGAGTGTAAATAACATGAGGCTTGTCTAAGCATACCAATTAGTTGAAGTCTATTCAGGGTTACATATAAGGTAAGGATTGTCTAGGGGTGCACAAGAGGTATGGCCTCTATTGAAGAGTGTAGTAGAAGAGAGATCTGTCCACGGGTGCAAATAATTTGAGACCTGTGTCTAAGAGTGCAGTGGGGGATAGGCTTCATGAAGCCTACTCCACTGCACTCTTAGACACAGGTCTCACCACCTACACTCTCCAAGAAAAGCCTCTCTCCCACTACAGTATTGAACACAGGCCTCACCTCCTCTGTCCCTCTGGACATTCCTCACCTCATCTGCACAATCTACTTCCTAACCTGACGTAACACAGGTGACATGATTGTGAAAAGGTCAAATTTTTTTATGTAATCATTCACACACTATTTATTCTTTCTCAAAAATTTAAAAGACATTAATTTGCCGCAAAAATGTTTCAGTAGTGTAATGAAAAGCTTATACATATAACCTTTTCTCTGTTTTTCAAATGTTTTTCTAAAAAAAGATTATGAGGCCTAAGCAGGAGTGCAGATGTAGTGAAGCCTGTCCAGGGGACCACAAAAGGTGAGGCTTGTGTCCAATAGTGCAGTGGACAGGACTAAACTGGAGTAGTGTGCAAAAAAAGATGAGCCTCATTTATGAGGCTCTGCGTCAGTTTTGCACTGCTGATGCGTCACTTTTTGTGACGCATCGGCGGCATAAAACATGTGCCTTGTTGCGCCATATTTAAAAAGTGACGCATGTAGGTAGATGTGTCACTTTTTAAACCTCTGCGCCACATTATACCTCTGTCAGGTGTAATGTACACAGAGGGGGCATTCCCCGCAAAAAGCCTCGTAATAGTGGCGCAGTGAAATCTTTCACATTTCACTGCGTCACTTTTAGGACACTGTTGCGTCAAAATCTTGCACCTGCCTAACAGCAGCCATAAGACTCAGGCAAACACTTTCACATGGGGCTTTCCCCATGTGAAAGTATGCATTGCAGGAGTTGCGTCATTTTTGTGACACACTCCAACAATTCGCCACTTTTGCGCTTACAGATCCATCACAAATACTGACTTATCTGTAAGTCCTAGAAACATGATGCGTCATACATTAAATATAATGCATCATTGGTGTCACAAGGAGTGCACAGTGAAAAGTGATGCATCGCTGTTTTCATAAATAAAACTCTCAGTGTGCTTCCTAATGTGAGGTAACACAGGTGACATGATTATGAAACCTTCAAATTATTTTACTTAATCATGCACTCATTTTTTATTTTTTATCAAAAATGTAAAAGCTATTAATTTGCCCCAAAATCGATTTTTCAATAACATTTTAGAAACACAGTACAAGTCCTATGTACAATCATTCCATTTCAGTACTGAAAAGTCACTATTTTACAAAATACATTTCCTATCTCTTGGAAACATTCCTACCAAGCATTACCCAAAAAATTAAACAAACGAACAGCAAAGAAACTCAATCTGCTTCCTTCCATTTTAGGAACATAACATAGGTCCTATGTACAAGCATTCATTTTCACTACTGAAAGCCATTAATTTGCCCTAAAACCGTTTTTTATTTAATATTTTATGAACAGAGCACAGATCCTATTTACAGGCATTCATTTTCACTACTAAAACCCATTGTTTTGCACTAAAATCCTTTTTCAATTAACATTTTAGAAACACTGCACAGATCCTATATACAAGCATTCATTTTTACTACTCAAACCCATTGATTTGCACTAAAATCGTTTTTCAATTACCATTTTAGGAACAGAACACAGATCCTATGTACAAGCATTCATTTTCACTACTGAAAGCCATTAATTTGCCCTAAAATCTCTTTTTTATTTAATATTTTATGAACAGAGGACAGATCCTATTTATAAGCATTCATTTTCACTACAAAAACCCATTGTTTTGCACTAAAATCATTTTAAAATTAACATTTTAGAAACACTGCACAGATCCTATATACAAGCATTCATTTTCACTACTCAAACCCATTGATTTGCACTAAAATCGTTTTTCAATTACCATTTTAGGACAACAACACAGGTCCTATGTACAAGCATTTATTTTCACTACTGAAACCCATTCATTTACCCTAAAATTGATTTTTAAAATAACATTTTAGATACAGAGTGCAAGTCCTATGTACAACCATTCAACTTCACTACTGAAACATCACTATTTCACAAAATACAAATCCTCTATTTTACAAAAATAGAAACCATGCATTTTCAAAAAGCATCACACAAACCAACATCAAAGAAAATCAATGTGCTTCTTAATCTGAACTCTCTATCTAAATGAATCATAATTCACCTTTACAAATGCTTTGGGAGATTCAGAACAGTGTCAGATACACACACCAATATTTCTTTAGCAGAGCAAAAGGTATGTTCTCCAGGCACTGCAACCATTAATGGTACAGAAAACCTCTAATTGTACACAGATATTCCTCATGGTAACCAATCAAAACTCTTCCCTCTCTATTTTCAAATCAACACCCTTCCCCCCCCCCCCAGCCCTTTCTACCTGTTACCATAGCAACTCCCTCCTCACTGAGCTCCCTGGGTTAAAAGTTTATTCTACAATGTTGCAAATCAAATGAGCAAGGATGTTTGACCTCTCAATACACCAGCTTATCCACTGCAATCTTTCTTTAAATGACTTTTTTACCCGTTCAAATTACTTCTTACACACAACAGAACCATGCACCCTAACTTTCAGTTTTCAACTATCTGAATCCACCAATCATTGCTTGTGATTCAAGAGCACTGAAACTCCACAGTTTTTTTTTGCAAACTCCTACTGTTCCAACTGCCATTTCATTCCTACACTTCATCTGACTGCAACCTCCTCTCACCATGTACTCTGTCTGGATTATTGGACAAAGCTACATTCACTGGGCTCAAAGGTATGCAGCTATCAGAAATTTTCACAACCTTGATTTACCAAATGTGCACATAAAATGGATTGGCCAAAGAGGATTGAGATGTCATCAATTGATACCATTGGTGAAAACCTTTTACCATCTGCCGCACCCTGACCTCATAATTTTGCACTGTGGTGGAAATGACCTAGGCACTTTGACTGGGGTAGGTCTGGAGATGGCTTTAAAGGACACCTTTGGACAATTGATAACACTTTTTCCACAAACTGCCTTGGTATATTCCAATATATGCCAAAGGCAGAAATGGAACTGGTCCAACCAATTTTGTCCACAATTTGAGAAAGCACGGAAACATGTGAATAAATCTGTTTCTGCGTACATGAGAGACTATGGAATGGGTTCAATATACAACAACAACTTGCGCTACAACATGCAAGATATCTACAGAGGAGATGGTGTGCACTTTTCAGATGAGGGGAATAGAATATTCCTCCTGAATTTAAGACTGTGCATTGGTACCTACTTGTAGGTACCTAAATCTGCCACAGAACCCAAAAGCCCTTTTCAGGGTTACCCTATCTCTGATCACTCCAAAAGATTATCTTTTTTCATTTTTTTTCACTAAAGTACGCTCCCCGGTACGCTCCCCGGTGCGCGTACCGGGCGCTCCCCCCGCGAAAAATATATATATATTTTTTTCACCTATATGGGCCTCCTAAGACCCCCTCAGAAAACCTAGAGGGTCAGGGAGTGCCTACGATGCCCCCTTTTACCCATTCCCAAAGTTGTTTGTCCTCCATTTTCTGTCACAAATCTACCGAAACACAAAATGGAGGACTCCCGTTGCGCTTACCGGAACGCGTACCGGGGCGCTCACCGGGAAGCGCTCCCAAACATTTTTAAAAGTTAATTTACATAAAAACCACTGGAGACACTTTCACCAAATATAGAATAGGCCGTACTACATACCAGTCCCTACCATTTTCCCAAATTTGGTGGAATTCCATTGAACCATTTAGCCTGTAGCCCTCTCTAAATATCCTGAGGTGAATTACTTGACAAAAACACATCTGAAATGTTAGAATTTACAACCAATTAAAATGTTACTTTCATTTTCTACTATTATTTCATGACATTTGATTGGTTATGTACATGAATATATATAAAGAAAGAGAGGGAAACACAGCCATTTTGACTACTACTTCCTGAAGTACATTTCAAAACCATTTCCACTGAGAACTTAAACTTCTTTTTGAAAGGTAAGATGTTATTTTGAAAACTGAAGTATGTTGTGCACTTTAAGTTAATTTGGAAAACATTTTCTGATAGTTATATACTATCCCTCTGTAATAGTTATAGATTGAGATACACTTCTCTGTTATAGTTATGGATGGAGTTAGGCTTGTCTTGTATAATTATAAATTTAATTATGCTTCATGATATACACTTTTTTATAATTCTACTTCCAGCCTGATACCATACACTGCCCAAAGATAACTTCACTGTTAAAAAATCAAAACTACCTGTCTGAACTTAAACCCAACAGTGCCCTATCTCTACTGATATATTTATTTTTTATGCAAATTACAGCAAGAAAATGGAAGGACAGCAAAATATTTCCTTCGAAATTATTCTGGAGAGCAACAATGAACAAGTTATTGAACCCAATGATGACTTAGAAATCATGGATACATCACGGGACTATGAATTAGTTCAATGTGTGGAAGCGGTAGATTCGCTAATTCAAAATGAGGACATTTCCGACAATCTGTTATTAGAAGTTCTATCAAATTTTGAAAAAGAATCTGAAAAATAAATGTATATTTAATCATTCTAAAATTGTTTGAGACATTATTCATTTTTATATGTAATTCATAAACTAGTACCAAATTGATTATAATGTAAAGTCAGATTTATAGTATACTGTGTAACTTTTTTATGTTACATAGTAATTTTGCTCATAGATACTTCCTTTCTCCCAATATATTATCTCCAATGTGTATTTGACATCTCTTTTTCATCTCCTGCCTCCATGTTGTTTCTGCTTTCCTGACAGACTATGATATGGATTCCATATACCACAATAACTTCTGTAACAACATGCAAGTTATCTACAGAGAAAACGGTGTACATTAAATTTAAGACTCAGCATTGGTACCTACCTGTTGGTACTTAAAACACCCAAACAACACAACAACTCTATTCAGAGCTACCCTACCTCTAAGCACTTTAAATTATTATTTTAGTGTTTCACTGAGTTTTCCCCATGTGTGGGGGGGGGACGTGTGTGTGGGGGATGTGTGGTGTGTGTCTGTGAGGTGTGTGTGTGTGTGTGTCTGAGGGGGGATGAGGTGTATAGGTGTGTGTAGGTGTGTGGGGTATGTGGGTGTGGGTGGGGATGTGGGTGTGTAAGGTGTGTGTGTGGGTGTGGGTGTGTGGGGTGTTTGGGTGTAAGTGGGGGTGTGGGGGTGTGAGGTGTGTGTGGGGTGTGTGTGGGGTGTGTGTGGGTGTGGGGGGTATGTGTGTAGGATGTGTGTGTATGTGTGGGGTGTGTGGATGTGTCTGTGAGGTGTGCGTGTGTGTGTGTGTGGGGGGGAGGTGTGTGTGTGGGATGTGTGAGATGTGTCTGTGAGGTATCTGTGTGTGCGTGTGTGTGTGTTGGGGGTGAGGTGTGTGTGTGTGGGATGTGTGGGTGTGGGTGTGGTTGTGGATGTGTAAGGTGTCGGTGTGGGGGTGTGGGGTGTTTGGGTGTGGGTGGAGGTGTGCATGTGTGAGGTGTGTGTGGGGAGTGTGTGGGGGTGGGGGTGTGGGGTTGTGTGGGTGTGTGTGGGACGTACTTGTAGGTACCTAAAAAAGCCACAGAACCAAAAGCTCTTTTCAGAGCTACCCTACCTGTAATCACTCAAAATGATTATTTTACACTATTATTTTCACAATTTTTCACCAAAGTACGCTCCCTGGTACGCTTCCCGGTACGCGTACCAGGCGCTCCCCCCGCGAAAATTCGTAAAAAAAATTAAAAAATGTTTTGCCCCGCGGAGCCTTTTCTGGCCCCCACATCAAACCTAGGGGGTCAGAGGGGGTCTACCCTGCCCCCTTTTGGTCATTTGCCCCTTTGTTTTTTGCACCTCTTGTGTCTCGGTCCTACCGAGACACAAGATGGCGGCTGCTCCGGACTGTTTGGAATGTTTACAGACACCCGAGAGCCAATCGGCTTTCCGTGCGCAAGTCGCGTGGCGCGCCCGGAGCGCTCCCCGGTGCGCATACCGGGGCGTGCCTATAAATATATATTTTTTTTTAAACCTAAATTACTCAAAATCCACTTGAGCACATATCTTGAGACATAGCAAAGGCACATCGGGCTAGCAGTCCCTACAATTTTGCCAAGTTTGGTGGAAATTCATTCAGCCATTCGAGCTAAAAATGAGTTTGACCGCACTATGGAAATTAACATGGGGAAAACACGTTTTGGGACCCCCCTTTTATCTCGGCCCCTGGTTGACGAATCCCCCCCAAACTTTCAGGGAAGGAGCGGAGAGCCGCGAGGCAAAGTTGAGGAAAAATTCAGGCAGATTCCTCAACCGGTGCCAAAGTTATTCCCAATAGAATGTTGCGTTTTCCTATGGAAATCAATCCTAACTATAGCTACCTACTGGCGACCGCCAGGAGGTAATAAAGAAATCCTGGCTCCGGGGCGGAAAGAACAAACCGCCGGATGCAGGGACCTCGGAAGCAGCAAAACAAGGAGGACAAGGAGGTCAGGCGGCGGCAGGAAGAGGAAGAGGCAGAGGCGGCACGGGGGTACCCCATTGGTCGAATCGCAGCCGCAACAACAAGCAATAACATCACCTATGTCCAGTGCTCCTGACAGTCAAGCCAGTCTTACAGTAGTTAATTTAACCAAAAGAGAACTTAGGACTGATGAAGAACAAGTCCTAAGCCTCGGATTAAGGTTCTGTCCAAATAATGAGTTGGAATACACACAGACTAAGATCGATTTGTTCCGCTTCACGCGGAAACTAAAACTTCACAAACATTTCAAATTGCGTCCACATCTACAAGATAAGGGTAAGAAAGGATCCAGGATAACTGGAACAGATATCCTAAGTAGCAGAGATCTACATATTGTAGAAACATTAGAAGACCTTGAAATGGAGAATACTCAGAATACTGAAGAACTGGATGTGGCGCAAAGAGCAGAACGGCAAGGAGTGGAACAGGACAGGGAGGATAGTGGATTTAAACCAGTCTCTGTCTTTGTTCCCCAGTCCCCTTGGGATGCAGTGGATGTATTCAGTGAAGCGATGAACACCGATCTTATGAAATACCGAAAAGCGGACCACCACAATCTTGTACATAATATCACCGAACCTCAGAAGAATGCATTAAAACTCTAATGGCAGATACAAGCATCATAGTGAAACCCTCGGACAAGGAGGGGAATGTGGTTTTAATGACAAGGGATTATTACAAACAGGAAGCTCTGAAACAACTCTCTGATGAGAAATTTTACAACAAATCTACCAGTGTAATTTATCCACAGAGCATCAATGAATATGATGAATTAATCAAAAAGTGGTGCGATTGTCAGATGCTTAGCAGGGATGAACATTTATTCCTGCGGACTAACTGCCCTATGACACCAACTTTTTACATCCTCCCCAAACTACATAAACACCGAGACTGTCCTCCTGGCCGTCCCATAATTTCCTCTATTGGGAGTCTAACAGAGAATATGTCCCGATTTGGTGACAACACCTTGTTTCCTTTGGTGTCCAATTTGGAATCAAACATCAGAGACACGAAGGACTTTCTGGTAAAAATTCAGGATCTGAAATGGGAAAAGGGGTACCTGTTGATGGTATTAGATATTACTAGCCTATATACTAGGATCGAACATCAACATGGCCTAGAAGCAGTCAAACATGCGTTAGAACAGCGTCAATTACGCTTTGCCAGACACAACATCATGATTCTGGAGTTTGTCAAATTTTGCTTGACCCATAATATCTTCCTATTTGAAGATCAACTGTATATACAAACATCAGGGACGGCGATGGGCACCTGCTTTGCCCCCAGCTACGCAAATTTATTCGTGGGCTGGTGGGAGAAGCAGGTGCCCAGGAGCTGTAAAGTTGAGGAGCAAGAAGGGAGGGTAATATGCTGGCATCGCTACATCGATGACTTGTTCATCATATGGGATGGTGGTAGCGATACAGCATATGAATATATAAAATTACTGAATAACAACAGTGTGAACCTTCACTTCTCGGGTTCGGTTAGTCCGGTGGCAGCAGAGTATCTGGATCTGAGAATTTTTATCGAAGAAGGACATCTCCATACCTCCCTATTTAGGAAAGAAACTGCTGGCAATTCTACACTCTTTGCCAGCAGCAGTCACCCTCCCCAATTAATCAACAGTATTCCCTACGGGGAATTACTTAGGCTCCGTAGGAACTGTTCCAGAGACTCTGACTTCGAGGCGGCTGCCTCTGAGTGTGTATCCCGTTTTAAGATAAGGGGATACGGCGCGAAACTGCTCAAAAAGACTCTGGACAGAGTGAGGAAAATTGAAAGAGGGACCCTCCTCACCTCGAACCCTATACGGGGAAGACGCGGAGAGAAGGAATCCAGCAATAAAGGGAAATTCAGTTTGATCACGCCATACTCATCAGGGGCGAAAGACCTACGGATGATGCTCATAAAAAACTGGCACATCCTGCTGACCGATAGTGTACTCAAGGAAGACCTACCTACACATCCACTTCTCACGTTCAGCAAAGCAAGATCAGTGGGCGACATGTTAGTAACTAGCCACCTTGAGAAAGTAGCCCCTAAAGTTAACACCTTAAGAGAACAAAAAGGCTTTTACCCCTGCGGCCGCTGCAAAGCGTGCGCAGGTAGTAAACGGGTCCTGTCGTACACAATAACAGAAACAGGGAGGAAAATGATAATCAACAAGTTCATCACCTGTAGTACGCAATACGCCGTCTACTGCTTACAGTGCCCATGTGGACTTCGCTACATTGGTAGCACCATTAAGGAGCTCAAGTTGAGAATACTTGAGCACCTTAGAGCTATAGAGAAGGCAGACCAGACTTATCCGGTGGCTCGCCACTTTGCTGAGGCCCATGGGCGGGACCGTAACAAACTGCAATATTTTGGTATTGACACTGTGCCCCCAAATGTGAGAGGGGGTGACCGCCTAAGACGATTAAGGAGGTTGGAATCAAGATATATTATAGACCTCTCTACCAAACAACCGAAAGGCCTCAATAGTGGGGAAGAGATGGCTTTCCATCTGGGGAAATAGGAGATACGGCCCATAACACTGAATATAGAACTTGAATATTGTTGAAATATAATACTGCAATATGACTTTGCTTGGGCAGCAATGTATCTTTATTACTCTTTATTACTTTTAGTTAGGTCTTCTTTTAAGGTACATTATTGTATACGTGACAGTTTTGTGCATATATTTCAAAGGTTTTTTAAATGCTAATTCCTAACTATATAAGGCCTGAAACCTATGGTTTTTTCAGTGAATTTGCAAGGTTTTTTAAATGCTAATTCCTAACTATATAAGGCCTGAAACCTATGGTTTTTTCAGTGAATTTCAAAGGTTTTTTAAATGCTAATTCCTAACTATATAAGGCCTGAAACCTATGGTTTGTTCAGTGAATTCCCAAGGTTTTTTTAAATGCTAATTCCTAACTATATAAGGCCTGAAACCTATGGTTTTTTCAGTGAATTCGCAAGGTTTTTTAAATGCTAATTCCTAACTATATAAGGCCTGAAACCTATGTTTTTTTCATTGAATTCGCAAGGTTTTTTAAATGCTAATTCTATTAGCGGATAACGTTTTTATATATTAAAACGTTTTTTAAATCTCAAATGCCTGCTTTGCTAACAGAGTTTTTAAGCACAGGCTCTTTTGTCTCTGGTGGCCATCTTGGGAGACTGCATATCAGAATGTTTTTAATGAAATATAAGAGGATTTGAGAAGTCACTCAAAATGTGCCCTAATTTTCCTTTCTTCAGCACTAATCATAATATCTATGGCAAAATGAACCCCCTCATTTTGTTCCTTTGCAAATTAAATGTTTTAAGTGTTAACACTTTATTCCAATCAAGATGACTTCAGGTGTGCCATACTTTTGTCATAAGTAAGACTGTTAGCGCTCTAGTTGTTCTTTAGAACACTGTGGGACATTCTGTCATTGGGCTATAGTTGGGCTACATCTGGCTGATATTTGGGCTACATTTGGTTTTTTTTGTCTCTGGTGGCCATCTTTGGGCTACATTGGGCTACATTGGGCTACATTGGGCTACATTTGGGCTCTAACATATATAGCCCAATGTAGCCCAATATATATTTTTCAAAGTTAATTTTCGTAATAACCACTGGAGCACATATCTTGAGACATAGCAAAGGCACATCGGGCTACCAGTCCCTACAATTTTGCCAAGTTTGGTGGAAAACCATTCAGCCGTTCGGGCTAAAAGTGAGTCCAACCGCCCTATGGAAATTAACATGGGGAAAACACGTTTTGGGACCCCCCTTTTATCTCAGCCCCCGCTTGATGAATCCCCCCCAAACTTTCAGAGAAGGACCGGAGCGCCACGAGGCAAAGTTAAGGAACATTTCAGGAAGATTCCTCAACCGGCGCCAAAGTTATTCCCAATAGAATGTTGCAATTTCCCTATGGAAAACAATCCTAACTATATATACCTACTGGCTATCGCCAGTAGGTAATATATATATATATATATATATATATATATATATATATATATATATATATATATATATATATATATATATATATATATATATATATATATATATATATATATATATATATTTATATATATATATTACCTACTGGCGTTCGCCAGTAGGTATATATAGTTAGGATTTTTTCTCTATGGGTCTTTTGAAAATTCTATGTCTAATAACTTTGGCGTTTGTGGACGGAATCGGCTGAAATTTTCAGGAAAATGGCACATTTTGTTTCTGAGCAGCCCTTGAAAATTTGGGGGGGGTTCGTCCAGTGGGGGCCGAGAAAAAAGGGGGGTCCCAAAACGTGTTTTTAACATTGAGTTTTCCATAGGGCGGTTGGCCTCACTTTTAGCCCGAACGGCTGAATGGATTTGCACGAAACTTGGCAAAATTGTAGGGACTGGTAGCCCGATGTGCCTTTTGTAGGTCTCAATATATGTGCTCCAGTGGATTTTGAGAAATTAACGTTTAAAAAAAGATATATATCTGTAACAGCGGACCGGTTAGCGCTCTGGTTCGCGGACTTTTCGCGCAACGGAGCTTTGTGAAGCGAAGCTGATTGGTTCTCCGGCGTCTGTCAACATTCCAAACAGTCCGTAGCGGCCGCCATCTTGTCTCTCGGTAGGATCGAGAGACAAGAGGAGGTCAAAACAAAGGGGGAAATAACTATAAGGGGGCATAGTAGATCCTCGCTGACCCCCTAGGTTTGATGTGGAGGTTTTAAAAGGGCCCCGCGGGGCAAAAAAAAATAATAAAAATAATAATTGAACGGCTGAATGGATTTGCACGAAACTTGGCAAAATATTAGGGACTGGTAGCCCGATGTGCCTTTGCTAGGTCTCAATATATGTGCTCCAGTGGATTTTGAGAAATTAACGTTCAAAAAAAGATATATATCTGTAACAGCGCTCCGCTTCGCGTAACGGAGGTTTGCGAAGCTGATTGGTCATTCTGTCACTGGGCTATAGTTGGGCTACATCTGGCTGATATTTGGGCTACATTTGTTTTTTTCTGTGTCTGGCGGCCATCTTTGGGCTACATTGGGCTACATTGGGCTTCATTGGGCTACATTCGGCTAATTAGCAAATAGCTCATCGCAAACTAGGAATGGTAAAGAATCGCTATTTATTCCTTAAAGTTCGCTATTTAGGAAATGCAAATAACTTTTATGATACATATGGCGGTTCATCTCTAACAAGATAAGAAGCATAGGGATAGATTTATGATGACTGGCGCATCACCAGGGATGTGTTAGTCATTCTGTGCCGCTGTTCCGTCACCTATGGTGTGCTGCATTTACAATGCGGCGCATCATGGGGCAAAAACAGCACAGATGCGTGATGTATCTGTGCCGTAAAGGTGGCGCATTGCTGGAGTTGTATCGCAAGTGTGATGAAGCTCCAGCAAGGGTCGGGGGTGCCCCTGTCGCAGGGTTTCTGTTCTCACACAGAACTGTGGACAGAGGATTGGAACCTCGGCAAATTAGGGTGTCCCAAAACTCACGTTAGTAATCAAAAACTATTTAGCAAGCTAGGTACAGTGTCACATTGGATATAACAAACTCTCAATGTTTAGACAATCCAGAATATGAACTTATAGTACCTCAGGATACGTGGAACTCATGAACAGTCGGTCGTTATATATTTCTTAGAAACCAGAACATGGAGTTAAGAAGAACACATGTGTATTTGAAATGTTTATTTACTAATGCCGTCTTCTCAGGCGTAGTACCTTAGATAATAAAAGTACACATATTATCAGTAGCAAAATTACCAGCATAGTTACTAGTACATAAAAAGTGAATGGTGATAGTATGTTAACATGCTGTAAATGAATAAGAGTTAGCAACACTTATAAGCAGCCGCGGGCCGTGGAGGGAGTTACGGTGAGGCAGGGAGGCGGGGAGGGGGAGAAGCAGGGTGGAGAATACAAGTACACATATTATCAGTAGCAAAATTACCAGCATAGTTACTAGTACATAAAAAGCGAATGGTGACAGTATGTTAACATGCTGTAAATGAATAAGAGTTAGCAACACTTATAAGCAGCCGCGGGCCGTGGAGGGAGTTACGGTGGGGCAGGGAGGCGGGGAGGGGGAGGGGCAAGGTAGAGAGGGCTCCACCCTGCTTCTCCCCCTCCCCGCCTCCCTGCCCCATCGTAACTCCCTCCACGGCCCGCGGCTGCTTATATCTCACCCTCCCTAATACACATATTATATTATTTGCTAAGAAGGTCTCTTTGTGTTGGTTTAGGGCGTGTCCATACTTTAGTGTCTTAGATTTGAAGGAATCACATCAGCATACACCAGCTCTCTCTTCATGTGAACCGCATCAACTGTTGTGTATGTGTGTTCGGCAAAGCAATATAAAACCCGCCTCATGCCCAGAATTGGCAGAAGTTGCACTTATGTTATGAGTATGAAGTCGTGGAGATCAGACCTCATAACAATTCTGTATCGTGTTGTTCTTGAAACTTTAGCACTCGCTGTACAGATATAGTTTAACAAGTAAAGCAGATAGTAGACCAATAACATATTATTCTCATGTAAACCACGATGAACTACTAGGTGGAAAGCTAAAGCAACAACTAAGTGTCGTGTGCAGAAGTTGCAAAAAAGGAAAAATGGCGTTTAAACCGGTAATGAGCCCATGCTAACTTAACACGGTGTAAAGATATCCAGGACCTAGATGACACCTCCTCATGATCCGGAAACGAACTGAATAAGATAATAGAAGTGCCATCTCATGAGAGCAGATTGCAAGTTTATATGTGGACGGTCCGCAAGGTAAAGCATTAAAAACTAGGAAAATTCAATGCTAAAGAAAAATAAAACAGCCAAGTACTTTATCGAGTCTTAAGCCAATAGGCAAGGTAAATAATAAAAACTTGACAAATAAGTCAATGAATTGTCAATGAAATGCTAGTACTCAGCATATCAAACATGAAAAAGGTCTATGACATAACTGTGTATGCAAAATAAGCTGCAACAGCCTCCAATAGGAAGTCACCGTCTTCATCCGAAAACAGTTCAGCCATCCAATTTAAAAGCGGAAAAGAACATACGTGCTCTCCCAGCACCGGATCCTCTATCACCATCAGAGGACAGCTCGGTGGGTTTTCAAGAAAGCTGTGTTCCAAGAAAGACTGTGCTGCCGCCAGTAAATTCCAGGGACCAAGTAGTCCATGCATCAATGCCACAGCCATAATCCTTTCGCCAGGACAAATCAACTCGTGAGTAATGATAGGAGTCATCAGCTGATTAAAGTCGACGTCAGGAGAAACCGGTCCGCAGAGACACAAATCAATGGCCCAATCGAAATCACAGGTCAGGCAGTGAAATACAGGCTGGACACAGGTGAAGTAGGAGAACCGAAAAGATAATCCATATGCCGTGCTTAATATCGCCAACGGCATTGTGCCATAATATTCTAGCATGCGATTGCGGAACAGTGTCAGCAGCTGCAGGGTCGGAGGTTGCATAGGAGGGACATCCATATTTAAAAATGTAAAAAAGCACAAGAGCGTCCGCTGGTAATGCAAGTAAAAATGCAATCCACGAACCAGAGTGGAGAAAATGGAATGAAAGGGAGCAGGGATGACTCCAAAGATTTTCTCAAATGAAGTCACGAGACCACTGGTAACAACTTTAAAAAAGTGTGCCAGGGATTTTGTGGAGGATGCGTTAAAGATAGTCGGAAACATGTTGCTGAAATTGAAAGGCAAACCTGTGTACGGGTGTTCGCTATGTGAAGTACGAAAGTTTCACGGGCCGAACTCAAGGCCACCTCTCTCTGAGACAAAAGAGCTCTTATTCTTGTCATGCCGTTGAAACGTGTCCCAAGGTTGGTATTTGTGGCCAGATTGAAAACTCCCTATGTTCATGTGTGGGAGGAAATAGAACATTTCTGCAGCAAATAACCCGTTCACTTACTGTTACGATAAAAGGAATACTTTTTAATTAACTCAGAACAATCTTCATTATTGAGCATCAAATAACTACCATTTTCCAACAACTTGAACGTGGGGATGATAGCAGGAACTGGCGTGCCTTGCAACACGCAAGCCATATTTGGTCGGTGTTTGTTGCATGAATCGTGTAACTGTATGTGCCTACACATTAGTGAATGATCTGGCGTCTCAGTGCATTCCTCTCCATTCAGATAAACTTCTTGATCATCTTTGAAACATCTGTATGTGTATGGAAGCGACCAGACCTCATGAACAAAAGCACTACCTAAAGGTTCATAAAGACCTATTGGTATATATTTCATACAATTTGAAAACTTATATAAAGCAAAAGGCAGCGTTATTAAACCGTGGATAAGGCATGTTGCCAAAAAACCCGCAATCCTCTGCTGATGATGTCACTGAGCATGTCATGAATGATGTAATATGTGACATCATCAGTAGTGGATTATGGGTAATAGTATCTCTAGTTTACTCCCCTATAGCTGTCTTTCTTTTAACATAAGTGTGTGTTTCCTTCCCTTATACTTACTGTTTTTGGTTCGCTTCCAGTTCGCGTACCAGCGAGCGAACTAGGAAGCGAACTAAGAGAAATAGAGGTTGGCACAGTTCCAAATATTGTACCAATTTTTTAATAACGGGGAGGTAGTTCTGAAAAGAACTTTTTTTTTTATTTTTCTGAACATTTTTTTACTGTTTTTGAATTTTTCGGAACAGTTTTATATTTTTTGGGGTTTTTCTTGGAGGGGGCAATGAAAACGATTCATTGTAAAGGGCTCAACAGGAGCAACAAAACAAAAAAAAGAAGTATTTATTATTTTGGGCGTTTCGGACAAACTTGCATATGATAGTCAATAGCTCTGTTGATCAGAGTGATGCTTCTTTCTCCGTAGGAAATGAATCCATCGCAAAATACGCAGGTGTGTTTTACTTCACCAAATCTCATTTGTATATTTGGCACCATCTCCCTGCCCTCTGGTCCCGTTACTTCCGGTACAACAGATCTTCTGGCCATAATAGGGAGATTATCTAGGTCGTTCCGAAACTGTGCAGCACTGTAGTTGTTAGGATGCCACCTAGTCATATGGCGATGCATTGTGTAGTTTCCGAAACTGTATTTTTTGTCGGTCCCTCTGGACAGTCTATCTTGACATATAAGGCAAGTTACGTATCTTGCATTTACTTTTTTCTGACCTTTGGGAATTTTAAAAAATTGCCAAATGAAGTTTTCTTTCCGGTGAGACGTCTTGGGCTGCTCAGGCAAAAACTGCCTCTCTTCGTGCTCGTCCTCCTGTTCCTCTTCTTCTTCTTCTTGTTGAATTACAACTTGAGCAGGTGGTCCACTCTTCCTTGGATGTGGTGGAGGTGGTGGGGAAGCACCAGCTGAAGCTACTAAAGAAGCCATTGCTCAGTGATCACAAAGGGTCTTTCTCTCACAATGATGAAAGTCAGAGTGAGGAAAGAAGGAGGGATTTTCATCATTTGGGAAAAACAAGAGTTCTCAACCAATCAAAAGTGTTCATTTTAGATTATATGACCTAGTCTTACATCATTAGGAAACCAAAAGTGAAATGAACCAATGAAAAGTGTTATTACCAAGTCACATGACTTGCTGTGTTTACGTTAAGCGCTTTGCAGGGCCTCCCGGTTTGCTTCCAGAAACCTGCGCTTTGGCACTCGCTTCGCGTACCAGTTTGCTAACGTAGCACGTCATATGACGTATCAAGCGACAACGTGGAACGTCATGCGGACGGGAGGCGTCACGATGTTGTTTTCTAACGCGGCACTTGCGGTAAAGAAACGTTTACCGGCTCGCGGTCTATTTCGCGGCATCAAGGTCAGCTAACGGGAAGCTTCCCGATTCGCGAAGCGGGAACGAAGAAAAAAAAATATTTTAAAAAAAAATTATTCATAAACATATAAAATATATTTTTGGATTTAAAGAAGAATACATTTTACAGCTACAGATATTAGCTGTTAAAAAACCAATGAAATTCACAGAAAAAACCATAGGTTATAGACCATATATAGTTAGGAATTAGCATTTACAAAACCTTGAAAATTCACTGAAAAAACCATAGGTTATAGACCATATATAGTTAGGAAATAGCATTTAGAAAACCTTATTTTACTCACACAAAACCATTGAAATTCCATATATAGTTAGTTGCACTAACTATATATCGCGCACCTGCAATCCACTGCTGATGATGTCACATATTACATCATTCATGACATGGTCAGTGACATCACTGATGACATCACTGATGACATCTCAAATGACATCACTGATGACATCACTGATGACAACATCCAGTGACTGTATGCTTCTGTAAAGTTAAAATATGTCTTACATATTGAAGAATGAGTGGATGTATAAGTGTCTGGATGAAGGATTTAGTAGGTGCATGACTGACTGTATAAGTGAGTGATTAAATGTGTCTCACTGAGTGCATGGGTTAGTGACTAAACTGTTTTAAATTGTGCATCATTGTGTCTGTTGTTTTGTAATCTGATGCATGTGTTGATCATTAGCTATATGACTAACTATATGGGTTATTGATTAGTTGCCCAAGTATTTGTATGGGAGACTGAGTGTGTGTGTGGGTGTCTGGGAGGTGTATGACTCTGTGCATAGATGTGTGAGCAGTTGATTCACTAGATGTATGGGTTGAAAAGTGCATGTGGAAACATCTGTATGGGCGGTTGACTGTGTGCATGAGTGTATTGGTGAGTGAATGGATATCTCAGTGCTACATGTCAAAGTAAGTACATATGTAAAACACAGTACATGTGATAGTTGACATATATAAATAACTGTGCATAAGAGCCAGTGAATGTGTGAGTGGCTGTATGGATTATTGTGAACTTGTATCAGGGATTGTATAACAGAGTAAATATGTGTTATTATATGTTCCAATAAGTAAGGTGTGTATAACTATATAGTTGAGGAAATCGAGGTGTGATTGATTGTTTGCAAGACTGACTAGGTGTGTGAGTAACTCCATGGATGAGTGACAGTCTGTGAGTGTCTGTTTACACTGAGTGTATCTAAGGTTATATTAGAGTCTGAAGAGGTTCATTGTATCATCACATGAATGATGTCATCAGTGATGTGATCAGTAATGTCAAATGAGATGTCATCAGTGATGTCATCAGTGATGTCATTTGAGATGTCATCAGTGATGTCATCAGTGATGTCACTGACCATGTCATGAATGATGTAATATGTGACATCATCAGCAGTGGATTGCAGGTGCGCGATATATAGTTAGTGCAACTAACTATATATGGAATTTCAATGGTTTTGTGTGAGTAAAATAAGGTTTTCTAAATGCTATTTCCTAACTATATATGGTCTATAACCTATGGTTTTTTCAGTGAATTTTCAAGGTTTTGTAAATGCTAATTCCTAACTATATATGGTCTATAACCTATGGTTTTTTCTGTGAATATATATATATATATATATATATATATATATATATATATATATATATATATATATATATATATATATATATATATATATATCTCCACAATTTTACTGCTCATAAAGACTAATTGGATGAAGATTATTATAGGTCACTCCCCATCATAAGAAATCCTTCTGAAGGGAAATTGCAAGACAAGTGTGGACCCGGGGGAGGGGGGGCGGGGGGGAGTCCTTAGACACCGCAGTCTCCATTGAAGTGGTAGGAAGGCCTGCATCGCTGGACCAAAATTACAGTAGAGGTTCAGCTTGGAACGTCTTCACTGGTGTACCCCCTTATTGGCTCGCATTTTGCTGCTGCCCTATCCCTTGCTTGATAGGGAGCTGAAGGTCAAAGGTCAGCAAGAAGGGGTAAGTATAATGTTATCTGTGTGGGCTGTTGTGTGACTACTATTATTTTTTCCAGAGCCGCTACTTAAGTAGGAGTAATTGTTGTCACATCACAACTGTGACAACATTTTTTGTTAAGGTGTAAGTATTTTCTATTCTGTTAGCGGAATGCTGTATAAAACTGTTGTGCATTTCGAACTGCATCAAAATGCCCCCTACTATTTTAATGGTTTGTGTGATGGAGCTAACCCAAATGTACATGTGAACAAGATGTGTAAGCCAACATATATTTGAAATGTGCAGATATATCTGTTATTTTGGTATAAGTTACAATGTATTTTTGCATTAATTTAAATAATTTTGCATTAAGGAGTTATTCTATGATAAAGGCATTAGACAAATGTGTTCAAAGACGGAAAGCAACAAAATGTCTGTAAGTTTCAGAAAGTTGTTTAGTTAATCTCCACTAAAAAGGTCCTTGCAAAAATAGATGTTGTCAGCCTAGGAAAAGTGGCCAACATCTAATATAAACTCACACTGGTTTTAGCAACCTAATTTCTGGGCATGACAGCTTATAAGATTTGTAGGGTCCTAAAACACTAGCGCCAAGTTTCTTTGTGATTGTACTGGAAACTACCATTTTAAAGGTAGTATGCCCAGAGAAATTCTCCAATACACCCATCCAGCCAAGGTGGTCAAATGTGCCAAATAAAACACGTTGACTATCTGTATGAGTTTAAAAACCAAAACCACATGACGAAATGATCACACTCCACTGACAGAGGACATAGTCTGCTGGCACCAAATGGTTAGGAAAAACTACAGTTTCATTTTTTGAGACACATTTCCAGATATTTTGAGTTAACATCCAAATACGCATTGACCTGGATGTTACAGGTCCAACTTTTTAATCAGACTGCATCCTAGACTATGGGATGTCAAAAAATCTTGCGATGAGGCCGATTGCAGTACAAAAAGCAGCGAAAACCAGCAACAGGCCTGCAAATCCCACGCGTCTGGTGGGAAAATGCACCATGAAAACTACAGAAACAACACACCAGAAACAATCCAAAGTGCGTAGCAACATGGATGCATCCTGACCAAGCGCAGAGGCCAACGCAAACCCTACAACCCCCAAAGACCACCAGCAAGGAACAACGGGGACGGCCAAGGAGAAGAGGGAGAGGAAGATGGGGTGCAGTCTGCAGGAAAACCAGATCAGTGTCACAGAGGTGACAAAACACTGCCCTCAACTGACCCACAAGTAGACTACCGTGAATGCAGTCGGAGTGTCGAGGAGGTCAATCGAGGAGGCCAAGAGGCGCCGGCATGATGTGACATCCTAAACCAGGCACAAACCCGCTGCCAACAGGAAGGCGGCAACGGCGACAGGAGGTGGGAGTCCAGTGCCACAGGAGGAGCTGGAGGAAATGGAGGCCACAGTCATCAGTGTGGAGACAGTGCAAGGAGGTGGGAGTACGGACACAGCTCGAGAGGACCTGACACAACATCAACAGGGTGAGTAATGACCAGGGACTGGGGGGACGGGAGAAGATGAGTACAATGGTGTAGCACACTGCACACCTACAATTACCCTGGATCGTGTCCCTGATCCCTGTGGCACACTCCAGCACACACACATAGCAAGAACAGCACACCCACATTGACGACAATGTGGTACAATGCGCAAAGCCAACACTGCAGAACAGAGAACACAACTGGCTCCGCAAATGGACAGAAACATACCTGCTAAATCTGACAGAGCTGGAAACTGTGAATTGGAAATGTTCGCGTACAACCTCACGTCCTTCATGTAGTCCAAATGCACATGTCCCGCATCCAAATCCTGCATCTCCCAAACAGTCACAATGTACATTTTCATACAGTCTGCATGTAAACAAGAATAATGCGACAACATACATGTCAACACAATGTCAACATGCATCTCCCCTTCACATTGCAGAGGGGCACAGAACACCTCCAGCAGAGCACAGAAGACAACACATCTATGATGCTGGAGACGACCACCACACCTTCGACACCGACGCCCTACAACAGCCCTTGGACATCTCATGCAACCCACCACCAGGAACCAGGCAGCCAAGCTACATAGAGGAAGACACAGACCCTGCAACAGACCACACAGCAGGAAACACCCACAAGCACAGCTGGCTCACAACACTTCACCCACCCACACATGGCATCTCAATGCCAGGTGTCATCATGCCAAAAGGAGGTGGCCGAACATGTGTGGGTGGGGTTGGAACCCATGGAAGGTGAACTAGATCGCATACGTTGGTGTCTATTATCCATCAGGGACCACCTACACCCCACAAAGGAGACCCACACTGCCACAGAGACACATGCAGATGCACATGCACAGTACAGAACCATGCCCCGAGGCATGCAAATGGCAGTCACACACCCACGTTGGCTCTGCATACGATGGCCCAGCCACTCCCCTTACAAATTGAGTGGGTGACGACAAAGCTACATGTCCAAGCTCCAATCCGCTGCCTGCAGTGACATATCTGCGCCCACTGTACAAAGCACAATGTAATGTCGTAGGACCCAGGGCCCTCATGTATACAACAAGACCACAGGGACACATGCAGATATTATGTTGAACTGGCTACGGGCATGGGTGCCCGCCCCCTTTATTGGCAGGACCACATGTACAGTGACACCTGTGCTGGATGTGTGCGGGGTGAGTGTAAGCCAGCCCGCACAGAGTTCTTGGGGCTGGCAACAACTTGAACAGTGGACACCAGTGCAACGGAAACAGAAAACACCTGCATAACTGCTGAGCAACATGGAGGGAGCCGGAACAAGTACAGAGGTCACCCAACATGCAAACAGAAGTGTCCATGAGTAGCAGTGCACTGAGTCAGTGGCACCTGGGGTGCTGAGCAGGGGATTAGGCAGAAGATGGCAACTCCGTCAGTCTGCCAGTGCCAGGTGGTCCTGGCAAGGGTGGTGTGTGACTCCTGTGGTGATGCCAAATCCGGGCCGGTCAGGACTTGATTGGATGTGTGAGCCCTGGTGGGCCACAGTTGAGGCCGGAGGCAGCAGAAAGCGCAGGGCCACAGACACATGGCGTTGAGGAACCTAAGGCCATCGCCTCAGAGACCATCCAATATCTCAGAAGAAAGGGTCCCGGACCTGACCAGCACAGAGTTAGTGGCCCCGGATGCACAGCGGCCGGCACAGGCACCCTGCCACGGGACGGTGACTTGCAGTGCATTGAGGTAGGGCCACGTGGACTGGGCGGGTCCTCACCGATGTCGAGGGTGAATGTGGTGGAGGGTTGCGGGGGACAGTGGAAGGTGTCCTCCAGGGCATGATGCGGGAGGTCTGATTTTATCCGGACGCAGCAAATGGTGGACTGGAAAGCGACAGCCTCATTGTCAGAACCAATTCGGTATCCGCTACATGAGTATGAAACTACCCCCTAGTCCATAGACTCAGACGCCACCAATGTACGACCAGTGAATGTCCATTAATGTCGACGAACAGACTTAGTGGCACCGGGGCTGAGAGGGGATGCAGTCTGTGATGATGCCGATACACTGATATGAACTATGCCATTGCTAAATCAAGACTGTGTGACCTACTGGACCACAGTGTAGGCTGGAGGTAGCGGTCAGCAGTGGCCCACAGCCACGTGTCATTTGCTTGCGATGCACAGAGTTAGTGACACCAGGGTAGTTGTCGGTAGTGTTCGATCACCTCCGTAATGATGATCTTTTTTGCTCCTGCCTGCAACGCGGCATCCTCTTATACCTCTCCTTGCATGCAATATGTACTCTGCCATTAAAATATCGATTCTCAGTTCCAATTGTGCAGCCAACTCGACCGCAGTGTAGGCGGTAGGCGTTTCCAGCAAGGGACCACAGAAACGTGTGGCTGTGATGCTATACATACACTTGGTGTCACCACATCAAAGGGAGTATAGTGATTTAAAGTCTGCATTGCCATGTGTACCCGGCCATTGCATGATCAAGACTCAGTTCCAAATGTGTGACCTACTCGAGCTTAGTGTTGCCTGGGAGCAGTAGTCCGCGTGGGCCCACAGACACATGTGGTTGTACTGCTATGCACAGACTTGGTGTCACCACATCGAAGGGAGTATAGTGACTTCAGCTCAGCCATACACATCGTCCTCAACCATAGTGTAATCAATACTCAGTTCCAAATGTGTGACCTACTTGTCCGCAGTGTACGCCGGTAGAGTATGTCAATGAGAAAGGAGTACTGCAGGCCTTGCTCGCGGAGGACCTGATGGTAATAGCAGGTTGCCAGAGACGCAGGCCTCAGGCCTGGAGCTTTCACCGGCATGTTGTGGGCCCTCTTTGACACAAGCTGGTGTCGACAGGTGGGCATTGAGGCCTGGGTGCACAGGTGCGGGTACGACTGGTTCGGGGACCCGTGTCCCTGGGTGCAGCAGGCACACAGAATTGCAAGCAACCCCGCTCACGGCATAAGGGGGGCCTCCCTGACCGATACGTTGGGCATTCCGGAAGAGAACCACGCCCAGAGCTACATGCCTTTTATTCACACCCCTACTCTGACCTGGCATACGCCCTCTAGCCCACTCCACTCACGCTTAGAGGGGGGACGTAACAAGCTAGATTTCCATGTTCCTCCCCACTGGCTGGGGTGACATGGTTGCGTCCACTATCCACTACACTCCATACACCAGCACGGTGTGTCAACATGGATATGTGTGTGGTCTGCATACTGCAGTCTGTTCAGCACATCCACGCCACACTTGCCGTTGTGTACATTCTCATTCATGGGTCACTTCCTCCTTCGCACATGCCTGGGCCCCACCTCTTCCCACATCCTGCTATTGTGTGGCTGAGGTGCCATGCCGTTGATGGCTCATGTACATGGCTGGCCCAGGTTCCCACAGTAAGTTGTTCTGTCATGTCTGGTGGGTGTGCATGTTGTATGTGGGCTTTACATTTCCTGTGTTGTGAGTTGCATGATTATGGAGTTGAGGTGTGTGGTGTGTTCATTTGGTATTGGCCAACGAGCAGTGCATTTCAGTCAGTGCCATCCCGGTAACGCAGGTTGATGATGGACTGTCGGAAGGTATAGAACTCATGCACACTGCCGAGGGGGTTGGCGGCGACGTTTGCGGGGATTTCTCAGTGGTCCAATATTGCCTGGACATTGGTGGGAAACGTGAGCCTTCTGTTGCGCTACTGTGTGAAGTGCCGCCAGGGGGCACAAGTAGGACATGTGTTCAGTCAATTGCCCCCTGACATGTGCGGGAAGACAGCTGTGGTGTAGACGCCTTGCTTGGTCTCCAGCTGTCCCTGCGCAGTGTGGGGGAAGTATAGAGAGTGGGGTACCAAGCTGATGGTGTCATCCATGACCGTTGTCAGGGACATGGGTTGGGCTGGCTGTGTGACTCCTCCGACCCGCGGATGTTGTTTGGAGGGTTCCAGTGGCCAACAGGTGCATCACGGCCAGCAGTTTGGTCTGTGGTGGTACCGTCAGCCTGTGTGCAATGGTGGTCAGGATGCGGAGGATGGTTGATCTTTCGTGCCTGTGGTGGGCTATGACATTCTCTGGTGTTGGGTCTGTGAGGTTGCTGCATTTTTGGAGGATCGCTGACTTTGTCCGCACTGCCTCAGTGTTGGTCGGGGGAGTGGTGGAAGTCCGGTGGGTGGGGGATGGTCCTGGGGGTTGTGGCGCTGGGTGTAGTGGCTCTCATGGGAGTCCGGGCCACATGTTCAGTGGCTCCATGGCATCTTTTGTTCTTCAGGTGTGGCTCAGGGCTGGCCTCCCTTATGTGGTACAGGTTGTGGTCCGACTTTACACCAGGTCAGAGCAGGTGTTAGTTTCCTGCTGGTAACGCGCCTTATCGCATGTTTTGTGATCTTATCACCAATCTGGCTGGTCGTTGAGAATGTTGGGGAGTGGTGTTGTTGCGGCTTTTTGCTCGGTAACGCCTACTCTGCATCTCATTAGCGATAGTTATGGAGGTCCTCTGTGGCGATGTTTTTTGTGGCTGCTATCCCAGGTAAACTGGTGCTATGGACTGCTAGCACCAGCTTGTGAATGGGGCGATAAATTTATAGCGACTTTGGCTGTGATAAAGTGCCGTTAACGCTGCATTAGCTACTTCATAATATGCCCCCATATCTTCAAATGCCTTTTATGCATATTCTTTGTGGATTACCGGTACAAAACTTTACAAGAGCAAAGAAGCATATTGCTCCATATTTTCTGAATAGGACTGCTGTAGAAGAATTATATATTATGTAGCACATATATATTAGGTATGGAGCAGAATTGTAACCTAAAATGTGTTACTTAACAATCTGAAGCAATAGAATGCCGCTAACATCATCAAAGCCTTTTCATACCAGGAGTCTACATCACTATGATGTATGGGGTAAGTGTATGATATAGGGGCATATTTACAAGTATTTAACGCTGCTGCAGCGTTACTTTTTTGACGCTTTAGAGTTTTTTTTTTAGTGCCATATTTACAAAGTGACACCAGAGCCCTTTAGAGCAACTTTTCTACTGCTATGGCCTATTTTTTCAATTCCAGTTCAGATAGCAGCATTTTCTGAAAATGATATGCAAGGTAGGCATTCCCTCATAAAAACACTCATAAAACAGATGCTGCCATATGTACAAGGATTTTCAAAAACTGGTGCTAGGTCACATGAGCAGCAGTTTTTTACCTCTAGGGAAAAGCTGGTCTTAAAAATGACTCTAGCACACTGGTACAAAAGCAGAACAGACTCAAATCACTTTGGAAAGCTCAACTACACGATGGATCTACTGCTATTGCAGCTTGGAGCACCAAGGAGACCACCACAGAGGCAGCTCAGGAGAAGGGAGAGGACATAGCACCAGAGGATAACCCTCAGTGACATCAGGGATGAAGAGGACATTGCCTATTACAGGCTCAAGATTGAATCCATTGTCCACCTCCTGCACCAGATTGCACCAAGGCTGCAGCCAACTTTGCAGTATTTATGGAACTTTTCAACCCACCACAGTCAGAGTGGCTGGAGTATCCTAGGCATCCTTCTCCAGGTTCCTTCCCACTGTCCTGGATGCCATCAAAAGCCTCACACCGCATTACCTCTACTTCCTCAACACAGTGCAGCAACAACAGGACAAAAAGCAAGGCTTTTAGTCATTGCTGGATTCCCACATGTGTTGAGTGCACTAGACTTCACACATGTGCAACTTTTGCCTCCTGTGGCTACAATAACAGGAAGCACGCCTATTCAATGAACATGCAGGCAATCATGGACCATCTGTGCCTTTTCATCAATGTCCTTGTCAAGTACCTGAGCAGTGAACATGACTCATTCATCTTCCACAATTCCACCATCAATGAGCATTTCCAGAATGGCCTGTGGGAATGGTCTGCTTGTTGGTAAGTACATCCCAAGCACATGACAGACCACAAGGCACTCAATCAAGTAGGAATACGTTCACATATCAGTCTTGGGTTGAATGACACAGTGCATACGTTGTTGGTGTGGCCCCATATACTTGTCCCATACTACATTACATATGTGCAATGCATTTCCTACAAGTCACTCATATTGACAGCGCCTACGTCACTGTGGCCCACATGTGCAAGTCAAATGGGCTGATGGAGTATCATCAATCATTATGTTCTGGTGGAGCCGCTACCCAAACTAGTAGCCACAACAAAGTGCATCTCTCATTCACCCTATGTCAAGGAGGTCTACCATGGGTGTTGCATTGGCCTTTCGGATCCAACACCAATGAAGATCATATACATTCACACACATCCTATGTACAGGGATACTGCAACAGTATGCAAGTTGTATGCCTCCCAAGGGGAGGTTAAAAGAGGATACATAATCAAATGTCTCATTCTCATGTCCAATTACAATGTGTTCAGCATTCCACATGACACATTGAAGGAGAGAACAGCACAAATTGTATGTTTTTGATGCTAGAATGTGTCCCTTAAACCATGACGTCATATCTGGACACTAAGCTGACACATGTGCACCATGGTGCAAAGGTGGGTGTTGCCAATAGTCACTATTATGTGAGTTTTTGAATGTGGACAAACCGTGGATGTGCTGAATGTCAACTGAAAGGCACATTCCATCACTACATGTTGCATGCCGGTCGGCTCAGCCTTTTCACGTCCATTGATGCCCAGTGGCTACAAATTCTACATGAGGCCCTAAGTGCAAACCTATTTGTGTAAAAAAAAACACATATGTGAATAATAGTTAAATAGGGCTTCCAAAAACATTGTTGAAGCAAGGCAATCCCTGTTTCAAGTCTGTGTATCACATTTCAATCCCATGGGCAGGAGACATGAAGATCTATCCTACACCTGTGAAACTGAGAAATATGGGCAAATAGTCACCTCACTGGATCAACTCATCTACGCTGCATTATATCACACATCATATACACACATCACATCCAAGGTGCACATGTATAGGTTTTTGGTGCAGAAGCCACCACAGCAGTTATTTAAGATGTCAGGTGCATGAGGAGCCAGTTTCTGCAGCAAAGCGCCCCCTCATGCACAAACTACATTCCCTATGACAGCCAACAATACAGTTTTCTGGAAAATAGTGTGACTCTTATGGAGATATGCTGCACTTCTTCGGCCTGCATGGACACACAACCATGGACACTGAATCATGTGGAAGATATAGCCTACACTCTCCCCCGAAGACGTGTGGCACTGTAGTGTATGCAGTCTACCTGTCACACTGTACAGTGCCACATTACCACATATCTAATAACACTTACGTTCTGTCACCATAGTAGACTCTGTGCACTGCCATGTGTATGCTACCATGTCCCATATTCACACACACCCACTAACCATCCCATGGCTGAACACATAAAAACATGTTTGCTAAGATTATCAAGACACAGCACCAGCTACTGTTTGTTGCTGTCCAATCAGACAGCTATCAGTTAAGGATTTGCTATAGTAGCTGAAAATTGACACAATTGATGATTGTGAGACGTGTGTCTACTCAATGGCAAATAGACTAACCTCATTTGTGACAAATCATTACCGGCATTGGCACTCAGGTGAATAATAAATACTAAGTGTATCTCAGAAGATAGCACACTTGTATGTATAGCTCTGTGTCAGCTATTGCCACTTTCAACTTGCCTGTATGCCACACAATGTGATACCATGTTCATGTCAGTTTGCAAGGTGTATTAGTCAAGCTGGACACAGACCAGAATGGAAATTAATGTTGGACTAACCCTCTTCATGAGTCTTGACTGATACAACTCCTCATTTTTTTGCGGCAAACCAAGGTTATGCTCAGATGTCATGGGCCATGACTCCTGTAAATATCCCGCAAACAGAAGCCCGGTAGACCTACAACCATGCCCTATGCTGTACGAGGTCCATCTGCTATGCACATGCAACACTGTCTTGATGCATAGTGTAGGTATGGAGTCATTTACTTAGCCTTACTGTCAGCAATATGTTGGAGGACACACCAAGGCATGAATGGTGACCTACTATACCACAATCACCATGAATGAAGATCATGGTGGCCACAAATGATGACAGTGTCACTGTCCTGTGTGGTATGGCCCTTGGATACAAATTACACTCATGCAAACAATTGAATAGCACCATGAATGAAGATCATGGTGGCCACAAATGGTGACAGTGTCACTGTCCTGTGTGGTATGGCACTTGGATACAAATTACACTCATGCAAACAATTGAATAGCACCATCCGTACATCCCCTTCTAGGTGAGTGCCGGCAAAAGCTGCACACCTTCACATTTTAACTTCAACCTGATGCCTCCACTGTCACAGCGCTAGTTGGCTATAGGCTGAGTAGTCGTAGTTGTAGTTTAACTGACCCAGAGGCAGTAGTAGTCTTTGGTATCCTTGTGGGAAGCTGATACAATATCAATGGGTGACATCAATAATTTAGCACACAGAGCACCTCTGGGAAGGTGGAGCACTGTGCTACCACAGTGCTTGCTCACTATGCATAGTATGATCCATGAACCGGATGATCCCACACATATGTACACTTAATTACACGCATATGCCACATGTACAAACAATGTAAATAGGTCAACTCTACCCATTACTGACAAAACAGCATGCACTGTCAATATTTACATGAACTGCACATCTCAATACGTAACAAAACATAATGTAGATCTCTTGTTTCAAAAAAGAAAATTACGCTACACCATTTAGCGTGAAATATTTCTGCTGTCGTGTTAGTAAAGAATTATGCTTCCTTGCAGATGGGCAATATTAACTTTTTTACATTGTTAGACCTTTAGTGAAATAGACGCATTGAGCGTTAGCGTAAAAAACCCGATGCATAGGCTGAAAGCGTACCACATCCACCCAGGAATTGAAGTAATGGATTAAGGGAAGTGATGTAATGGATCCTGCATGCTGCATACCAGGAATTGTTAAGTTACTTTCACTTCCACAATAAGTCACAGTATTACTATCTGTGCTTGGGAGTGGTGGTGTATTGATTGTGATTCAGAGTGGTTTCGCAGTTTTTCGGAGTTTGTGCATTGTGTCTGCTGTCCCTGTTGTGTCCCTTAATTCCTTTGTGTGTGTTTTAGTGGTATATTGTTGTTTATTGTCCTGTGTGCTGTCAGGTGTTTGTCTCTTTGGGTATATTTGCTATAGGGTATTAGGTTGTTTTTTGTTTTTCTTTGTAGAGGTAGGATTGTTGTTTGTGGGTGGAATAATGCTGGGGCATAGCCTTAGTAGCCATATTAACTCACAGAAGTTATGAGCATTCCTGTGGCTGGTCTGCCATTATCTTCCAAACATGATAGCTCATGGGGGTCGTATGATCAAGGCTACACTATCAAACTCAGGAAGCAAATATCGGAGAGCATATGGCAACAGATGCAGCGTATCCATGGAGTGGATCGTGACATACTGCAATTGAAACATTGTTGGGCAGATATGGTTGGCAGGGAGTCCAACCTACTACAGTTCGAGGGCATCAAATTTGGTGGACCAACATGTAAGTACACATAATGTGTTTGCTCGCATACGTTTCTCATTTACCCATTGATGCTTTTCTGAGCCATTAAATACGGCTCACAAGAATGTTTTGCTCTAATTAGTCATGCCCCCATGCAAAAGGAGCAAATGCCATGCCTATAGGCACAATATGTGAACCAGTGCCATCTGTGATACTGTGTGGCCCACACTATTGTCACTGTTACCATAGGTGACAGAGATGAGCCCCAGGGAAGCATGGAGCTGATGTACATTGCCATAGCCCATCCAGACAATTCATGTGATGACAGAGCAGGTAGTGCAAATGCGCTCCACTGCTGCTAATTTCTCAGCAGGCATTTGTCATGTGCAGCTGTGATGTCGCTTCACAGAAGATACTTCATACATAAAGGTGCTTATTTACAAGGCCCTTGTACTGCTGGCATTTCACTTCTGACAATGTCAAAAGAGATGCTGAGGCTGTGCTAGAGCATTTGTAAAGAAACCACATAGAGATGTGCCAACGATACTCCTTGGCATACCTCCCCTGAGTTGTCTGTTTAATGAGGCCTGCCATGGCTTGCACTGCTTAGCTCACCTCTGAATGTAATATGTGGTAATATGTTTAGGGATGTATGGAACATGTTCAATATCATGCACTCAGCAGCACTGCCAGGTACAGTACTCATGTGACTTAGTGGACCAGTACTCAAGAATCGAGATATATGCAGCTTACTCATTTACTGGTATCTGCTTTTCAGAGGGCCTCAGGATACCTTTACCTTATTGAGTATGTGTAACGGGGAGGACGGGGGACCACCAGGCTTACCTGTCTCACCTCTCTTTGACCAGCATACAGGGGACTGGAGAGACACCGACATCCAGGACGACCCGGACACAGAAGACCGAGGCGAGTCATGTTACTTTAATTGGGCGGAGCTGGAAACTGATGACGTCACAGGACACACCCCCTCATACCAGGTAAAGGCCGCCCAGGACTCCTCACAGGTGTGTTATGCACTCGGAGGACGCGGAGGTGAGAGAGACAGGAGACGAGGAGAAGAGGAGGACGAATACGTGAGGGAGCAGAGTTGGAGAGCTGAGACGGAGGAGAGGCGGGAGCTGAGAGGCGACGAAGGCAGAGTGGAACTGAAGCAGGAGACGGCGGAGACAGAACATCGGAGGACGGAGGCGGGGACGGAACCGGAGGAGAGACACCATCGGAGGGGAACCCAGGCGACCGTCACCGACGAGGAAGGAGAGAGGAGCAGAAGCGGGTCGACAGGAGGAGACATCAACCAGCCAGGAGGCCAACAGGAAGGCGCTTCGCCCAGCCACACTTCATCGAGGGAAGTGTGGCTACCAGAGGTACGGTCAAGGCTTTCGGGCTGGGCGGGTTTTAAGTGGCGGAAAACCCCCTAAAGTACTCCTGACCCCCATCCAGTGCACTACCCATCCCTCACTACCCTTGCACTTTGGACCCTAGACGAGTACTTGTACACGTGTGTACCCTCACTCCCTACCCTGTGCTGTTGGGCGGAACAGTTTTTACAACTACTTCTCTTTCCTCCCTGCACGGACGAGACGCCGCGCCACCGTGGAGGAGGACGGCCGGACTTCCAGTCCCAGAAGGCAACGGGACGAGAGACGGAAAGCGAGTGAGAAGCGCCAACAAAGACTGACGGAGGATACGGAGACCCCCCTTCCGTATTACAGGAAGACCCTACACCGAAAGAGAACTCTTAAGTCAATAAAACCTGCTCTACCCCGAATACCAGTGTCAGTAAGTCTATTGGAATTTACACCCCCCTCACTTGCACCTACTCCGGAACAACCGGGAGACCCCGGGGCGCCACAAGTGGTGGAGAATGCGGGCAGCGCTGTAGCCATCTGGGATCTAAAGATGGAGGAACTGCTACAAAGACTTGTCAAGGGGCAGGAGCAGTTGGGGTGGGCGGTAGAACAGCAGATAGCAACCGCTCAAGCAGACCGGGATATTCTCAGAGACACGGTAGTTAAACGGCTGGGAGAGCAGCAACCACTCACAATCGACCCGGCCGGCAACCCCGTTCGCGAAGTACGACAGCACGTGCCCACCCCATCGGGGATTTCCCTACAGAAGTACGTCGCCGGGGAAGATCCAGATGCCTTCCTCGTAAACTTCGAGAGGGTAGCCCTAGCCTGTGGATGGCCCCTAGAGAAATGGCCGTTCTTTCTCGCCCCGTTGCTTACAGGAGAAGCCAAAGCAGCCTACCAGGTGGCCAATGGTAGCGGCCAGACCCCCTATGGACAGATAAAAACAATCATATTGGATCATTTAGGGTTAGATGCGGAAGCATATCGTGTCCGCTTCCGAAAGGAGAGAGGGACCCCTGGGGAGAACCCGAAGACCCTGTTCTTCCGCCTGAAGGCAGCAGCAGATAAATGGCTGACCCCTGCACAGAGCACGAAAGAAGCTATAATGGACAAGATCTACCTGGAGCAGTATCTCGAGGCCCTACCCTTCGGGACCCAACGGTGGTTGAGACAACATTCCAATCTCACCACTGCTCAAGCTATGGAGATGGCCTCGACGTTTTCGAGGGCACAACCACGACTACACCCTATGGAGCCTGAAAGAAACATCAAAGCCCCGGTTTGGTTGGAACGCAAACCGCGTCCTCCACCAGGTCTTCCGGGACCCAGACCAACAAACACCGAGGTAACCCCTTTTAGGGGCCCTCAATGCTTTGACTGCGGCTCCTGGGGCCACATCGCTAGGTTTTGTCCACGGAAGAGGAATCAGGAAGAGCCCATGGAGGTGGGATACCTGCCCCGTGCAGTCATGTACACAGCCGAGCTGGGAGGGGCCTTTCACGTGAGTGTTCTGGTTAACGGACGAATGGTAAAAGCGCTGCTGGACTCAGGGTGCAAACAATCGGTGATGCAGGGTCGGTTTGTGTGTGTTCCCCAAGTAGTGCCAGAGATGCTTGTCCATATCAAGTGTGTGCATGGAGATATAAAAAGTTACCCGGTCTCTTACGTCCCCTTGGAGCTAGAAGGGGGGAGGTATGTGGTGGTAAAGGTTGGGGTTATGGATAGCCTCCCCGAAGAACTCATTATAGGGACAGACAACCCCCACTTCCTGGATCTTTTTTCTGAGTCGCTTAGAAAGGGGACGGCCGATCCCAAGAAAGTGCTCACCTCCCCTGAACCCTGGGAGGGCGACCGTAGTTTTCAGTTCGCCCAAGCCAATGACTCTACGCTTTTTAATGCCTGGGAACAGGCCCATGCCGACCAAGATAACCCAAGCCCCAGGTACCCACGGTTTCTGATTCAAGACGACCTCCTCTACCGACAGGGGAAACAAGGCGACCCCAAACAGCTTCTTGTACCGGTGTGCTTCCGGGACCAAGTGATGTTCTATGCCCCCACTCACCTCCTCGCAGGACACACGGGCAGCGAAAAAACCACCCAGAACCTCCTGAGGAACTTCTACTGGCCGGGAGTCTACCAGGACATAAAAAACATTGTCAGTCCTGTGATATATGTCAACGCAAAAACACCCACAGACCCCCGGCTGTACCTTTGCAGCCTCTACCCATCATCGGGACCCCGTTCGAGAGGGTAGCGATGGACCTCATAGGCCCACTCCCGAAGACCAAGAGGGGGAACCAGTACGCCTTAGTCATCGTGGATTATGCCACCAGATTCCCCGAAGCCTTTCCATTGAAGTCTCCCACATCGAAGAACATCGCCGAGAAGTTCCTGGAACTCTTCTCTCGCGTGGGGTTTCCGAAGGAGATACTCACGGACCAAGGCACCCCCTTCATGTCGAAAGTGATGAAAGAGGTGTGTTTGCTCTTGGACCTCCACCAAATCAAAACGTCCGTATATCACCCCCAGACCGATGGCCTCGTGGAACGATATAACGGGACATTGAAGAGCATCTTAAAGAAAATGCTCACCGCCAACAGAACGGACTGGGACATGTTGCTACCTCTTGCCCTCTATGTCATTAGAGGCCAGACCCAAAGCAGTCTTGGATGCTCCTCGTTTGAAATGTTGTATGGGAGACAACCCAGAAGCCTCCTAGAAATGACAAAAGAGTATTGGGAGGCCGAACCTACCAGAGACACCAGAACCCTACTTGAGTATAGCCAGAACCTCAAAAACCAGTTGGGGAAAATAAGGGAATTGGCATACTCCCAACTGGAGAAAAGTCAAACGAAACAAAGAATACAGTACGACAAGGGAAAGAAATGGAGAAAACTGGAGGTAAACGATTGGGCCTTGGTGTTGCTTCCATCAACCACGAAACGATTCCAGACGGAATGGCAAGGCCCTTACCAGGTCATCAAAACAATCGGTAAAACGACATACCGACTGAAAACAACCGGCAGAAAAACCCAGATCTTCCATATTAACATCCTGAAGAAGTGGTTGGGGGCTCCTCCCCTTTCTGCCTATACTACCCCAGCCAAGACAGAGAAAAAGGCGTCTACGGTGAGCCAACTCGTCATTAACGAAGACCTGTACCAGGGACAACAAGAAGGGCTACAGAATGTCCTAAGTCAGTGTGCGTCTATCTTCTCCGACCTCCCTGGGTCCACAACTCTGGCCGAACATCGGATTGATACACCAAATGGTACCATCGTGAAACAACGTCCCTATAGGATACCCGCCGCAAAAAGAGAAGCCATAAGTCGGGAGGTGAGAGAAATGCTCAACCTTGGTGTTATACGCCCGTCCAGAAGTGAATGGTCATTACCTATAGTGATGGTGCCGAAGCCGGACGGAAGCAGTAGGTTCTGTATGGACTTCAGGGCCCTAAATGCAGTCTCAACGTTCGATGCGTATCCCATCCCGAGAATCGATGAGTTGATCGAGAAGCTAGGCGAGGCCAGATACATCAGCACCCTCGACCTCACTAAGGGGTATTGGCAGGTGCCCCTGAGAGAAGAAGATCGCAAGAAAACCGCTTTTTCCACCCCTGACGGGCTGTACGAATTCACCGTGCTCCCGTTCGGGTTACACGGGGCACCCGCGACGTTCCAACGGTTGATGAATGAGGTACTCCGGGGACACCAGAAGTATAGCTCGGCATACCTTGATGATATAATAATCTTCAGCCCTGACTGGGAGACACACCTCAAACACTTGGAAACCATCCTGACCCTATTGACCGAAGCAGGACTCCACGTCAATGCCAAGAAATCGAGGATCGGCTACCAAAAGGTGAAGTACCTGGGGTATGTACTGGGGCATGGAGTCATCGAACCCCAAGAAGAAAAAGTCTGTGCCATCGCAGACACCCCTTTTCCCACCAACCTCAGGGACATGCGGGCCTTCTTGGGGTTAGTTGGGTATTACCGGAGGTTTATACCCTCCTTTTCCGACATAGCCGCCCCGCTCACCGACACCCTGAAGAAACAGACCCCAAAATCCGGGTTCCTGACACCAACACCAGAAATGAGAAAAGCCTTCATGTCCCTAAAAGAAATAATCACCACCCGCCCGGTGCTCACCTCCCCCGACTTCACGAAACCCTTCATTTTACACACGGACGCCTCCGATTTTGGGATAGGGGCAGTGTTATCACAGGTATCGGTGGAGGGAACTGAGCACCCCATTTTGTTTATAAGTCGTAAACTATTCCCTAGAGAGGTGAGGTACCCCACAATTGAAAAAGAGTGCCTGGCTATCAAGTGGGCGATAGACAAGCTACGGTACTACTTGGAGGGACGCACCTTCCAACTGTACACCGATCACGCCCCGCTCCAATGGATGAGCCGCAATGCTTCCAACAACCCAAGAGTCATGAGGTGGTTCCTATCCTTACAGCCGTTTTCCTTCCAAGTACATCACCGGAAAGGAAGGGACAATGCTAGCGCGGACTACCTGTCCCGATATCCTCTCCCCGATCGGGAGAATCCTAGGGGGGAGGGGTGTAACGGGGAGGATGGGGGACCACCAGGCTTACCTGTCTCACCTCTCTTTGACCAGCATACAGGGGACTGGAGAGACACCGACATCCAGGACGACCCGGACACAGAAGACCGAGGCGAGTCATGTTACTTTAATTGGGCGGAGCTGGAAACTGATGACGTCACAGGACACACCCCCTCATACCAGGTAAAGGCCGCCCAGGACTCCTCACAGGTGTGTTATGCACTCGGAGGACGCGGAGGTGAGAGAGACAGGAGACGAGGAGAAGAGGAGGACGAATACGTGAGGGAGCAGAGTTGGAGAGCTGAGACGGAGAAGAGGCGGGAGCTGAGAGGCGACGAAAGCACAGTGGAACTGAAGCAGGAGACGGCGGAGACAGAACATCGGAGGACGGAGGCGGGGACGGAACCGGAGGAGAGACACCATCGGAGGGGAACCCAGGCGACCGTCACCGACGAGGAAGGAGAGAGGAGCAGAAGCGGGTCGACAGGAGGAGACATCAACCAGCCAGGAGGCCAACAGGAAGGCGCTTCGCCCAGCCACACTTCATCGAGGGAAGTGTGGCTACCAGAAGTACGGTCAAGGCTTTCGGGCTGGGCGGGTTTTAAGTGGCGGAAAACCCCCTAAAGTACTCCTGACCCCCATCCAGTGCACTACCCATCCCTCACTACCCTTGCACTTTGGACCCTAGACGAGTACTTGTACACGTGTGTACCCTCACTCCCTACCCTGTGCTGTTGGGCGGAACAGTTTTTACAACTACTTCTCTTTCCTCCCTGCACGGACGAGACGCCGCGCCACCGTGGAGGAGGACGGCCGGACTTCCAGTCCCAGAAGGCAACGGGACGAGAGACGAAAAGCGAGTGAGAAGCGCCAACAAAGACTGATGGAGGATACGGAGACCCCCTTCCGTATTACAGGAAGACCCTACACTGAAAGAGAACTCTTAAGTCAATAAAACCTGCTCTACCCCGAATACCGGTGTCAGTAAGTCTATTGGAATTTACATCCCCCTCACTTGCACCTACTCCGGAACAACCGGGAGACCCCGGGGCGCCACAGTATGGTATGTCAATTCTGTAGGTGCCCAGCATCATCCAAGTCAGTTACCATTGTATAGTTAGGTAGTGATGCAGGTCAGCACATGGTTCTGCTATATGGCCAACAGGTGTATGTGTAAGGCGTTCACATGTATATTTGACTCTGCCAGCCTTAACAATGTGTATTATCCGGGCATGTCAACTGTGTCATCTGAACACTTACAAACTGAAGGGTTACATAGCCAATAGCCTTGCATATGGATTGTGCTGTTGTTGCTTATCAAATATGTGCAGTAGGTTAAATTATGTGCTTTATTTCATGTATCTCGTAGTTGGACACCCCGGATAAATGGAACCTGAGATGGACAACTTCAAGAACCCCAACTTACCGTTGAGTACCTTCATCTGTGCTATTTGCGTACTGCAAAGAGTGAATGTGATGTTAGATGATGAGGCAATCACCAGATTCAATTTGCATTCTCGTCATAAATAAACTTTTGGAAGGTGAAAAATAGGCCATGGAAAGTTGTGATGACATGTTGCATGTCTATCAGCGTCTGACTACTGCCAAGGAGAACTCTTTGCCCATCTAGGAAGAACAATTTGAAAGATGATTGAGAGGGGAGCCATGATCGCAGTGCCAGACAATGCTATTGTATGTGGTAGTAGATGGAAATTACAAATTGATGTGGCTGTGAATGCTACAGAATGCATGTCAGTTGCACATGCCATGATAGTGGGAGCCTGTACTGGGCAGTGGCTGGTCCAGTTTGGAGTTGCTACAGGTCAAATATGAGAAGGTTCATATTCCTCTGTATGATGTGGGGTACTTCTCCTGAATCCATCGTTACATGTCATTTCTATCAAGTTATCTGTATAGGTAGAAATGCATTCCGATATGGCTCCTTGCCTTATCATTTACAAAACTTAGGGGCACATGCATCATTGCAGGCAATTGCGATTCCATAATTACGATTATTGAGGAATCATAATTATGGAATCGCAAATGCCTATACATATAGGTTTCGCAAAAATATTTGCGATTCCTACATATTCCTTAGTTGCGAATTGCAAATTGCGATTCATCCTTAAGGAATAGCTTCTCATTTATTCCTATGGGCCAAAAGGCCCATACCACCAGTAACCTCGGACCCCGACGCAGCCGCCACCGACCTGCATCGCTAGTTAGTAGACTGCGCCAACACCCTTGCGCCACTCAAAAAGTCCTCAAACACCCAGCTGGTTCACCCCTGATCTACAGAACTCCAAACGAGAACGCGGCAAATGAGAGAAGGCCTGGCGCATGGATCCTACCGAACCTAACCACATCGCACTCAAAGAGTCCATCCGCAAGCATCACCAACTGATCTGCACCGCCAAAAGAACCCACTTCAAAAACCGCATAGACAACAACACCCACAACAGTAAAGAACTCTTTGGCATCGTCAGAGAACTCTCAAACCCCAGGACCTCCTCCAATGAACCCCCTCCGTCACAAAAGCTCTGCAACTCCCTCGCCACCCACTTCCGCCGCAAGATAGAAGAAATTCACAACAGCCTCAGCCCCAAACAGACCGCAGACACCCACGAACCCGACGCCCCGAGCAACACCAACCTCCTCCACACCTGGACCCTCGTCATCGAAGAGGACGTCACTCACACCATGGCCTCCATCCATTCCGGATCCCCATCGGACCCCTGCCCTCACCACATTTTCAATTAAGCTAGCAACATCATCACTCCCCACCTCTGCAACACCATCAACAGCTCCTTCGAGTCAGCCACCTTCCCGGAAATCTGGAAACATGCAGAAGTCAACACACTACTGAAGAAGCCCAAGGCGGACCCAGACGATCCGAAGAACTACCGGCCGATCTCCCTCCTCCCCTTCCCGGCCAAGGTCATCGAAAAAGTCGTCAACACCCAGCTCTCCCACTTCCTAGAAGACAGCAAGGCGCTCGACACCTCCCAATTCGGATTCCGAAAAAATCACAGCACCGAGACCGCACTCATCGCTGCCACAGACAACATAAGGATCATGCTCGACAAAGGAGAAACCGCAGCACTCATCCTCCTGGACCTCTCTGCCGCATTCGACATGGTATGCCACCACACCCTCCGCACACGACTCCGCAACGCGGGAATCCGCGACAAGGCTCTCAACTGGATCTCATCATTTCTCACCGGCAGAACCCAGAGAGCCCGCCTTCCGCCATTCCTGTCTGAGGCCTTCAAGATCATCTGTGGAGTCCCTCAAGGATCCTCCCTCAGCCCAACGCTCTTCAATGTCTACATGGCTCCTCTCGCCAACATCGCTGGGACACACCACATCAACATAGTATCATATGCAGAAGACACCCAGCTGATCCTCTCCCTTACGAAAGACCCCACTACTGCCAAAGACAACCTACACAACGGACTACAGGCCATCTCCAACTGGATGGAATCAAGCCGCCTCAAACTAAACATCGATAAAACAGAGATCGTCATCTTCGACTCCAACCCCTCAGCATGGAACGACTCCTGGTGGCCCAACTCCCTAGGCACCGCACCCTCACCCACCACCCATGCTCGCAACCTGGGCTTCATCTTGGACTCCACTCTCAGCATGACTCAGCAGGTCAACGCAATCTCCTCCTCCTGCTACAACATTCTCCGCATGCTCCGCAAGATCTTCAAGTGGATCCCCGTCGAGACCAGGAAAACCGTCACCCACGCCCTGGTCAGCAGCCGATTGGATTATGCCAATGCCCTATATGCAGGAACAACGGCCAAGCTACAAACCAAGCTACAACGTATCCAAAACGCATCCGCCCGTCTCATACTTGACGTCCCACGCCGCAACCACATTTCCCCTCATCTCTGAGACCTACTCTGGCTACCCGTACCGAAAAGGATCACCTTCAAGCTCCTGACCCACGCACACAAGGCTCTCTACAACACCGGTCCAGCCTACCTCAATGACAGACTTTCCTTCCACACTCCCACACGCCATCTCCGCTCCGCCAACCATGCTCTCGCCACCATCCCCCGCATCCGCCGCATCACCGCCGGAGGAAGATCGTTCTCACATCTCGCAGCCAAAACCTGGAACTCTCTACCACTCCAGCTACGCCAGACCCAGGACCTCCTAACTTTCAGGAAAAGCCTCAAAACATGGCTTTTCGACCAGTAGCATCCCCGCTCCCAGCGCCTTGAGACCCTAACGGGTGAATAGTGCGCTTTATAAGTATATTGATTGATTGATTGATTACATACACAATTTGCGAGTTACAAATAGGTACTCGCAAATTGGTAAGCATGCAATTTCATGGGTGTGAGGGGGCCAAAAGGCCACCCTAATGCACCCCTGGAATTTGCATGTGATCACATGTAGCGCTTAACGTGCAACATGGCACATTGAAAAATGCACTTTTGTGCATTTTTCAAAGTTTTCGCAAATTACCTTCAACTTTAAATTGATGGTAATTTGCGATCCCAAATTGTGAAATTGCAACTTTAAAGTGCATCATGCATTGCATTTAGGGAATGGCAATTTGCAATTCCCTAAATGCATGCGCAATTTAGATAATCGTAAAATGTGCGATTACCTAAATTGCGAGATTGCATTTGGGGTGATGCATCCCAAATGCAAAAATACTTATCGCAAAAGGGGCCGATTCTGCTATTCTGCCCTTTGCTACCGGGATTTACAATGATGCATGTGCCCCGTTGGTAGGTAAGATATGTGCTGTCAAGACATGACACTTCTGAATGTGTTAAATGCCCATGGCATGAATGTCATTGCAGGATGCCTGAGGTACAACAATGCACAGTGAAGGGGAAAATGTGTACCATTCCTTGGGTACCTAAAATGTATGTTTCCAAACATACTCTGTACTGAAATTATCAATATTAGATCTAAATGGTATTGCTATTGCACAGTTTAATAATTGGCCTTCCTTTGCAAATAGGACAGACTACATCTGATATGCTAGGTAAGCTGCAAGATGAATTTAGAGTGTAGGGGCTACTACCTGAGGTGTAATGTTAATAATGAGATTGCACGATGGTGATACCTGTTCCTATTCAGTCTTTGAGTGATCCATGATAAGCAGCACCAATTCAGCAAAGGTACGGTGCTCTTCCACCATATAAAGAGTGTTGCCAAAGCATACAGGGCCATGAAGCAGCGTTATCAGGCACAAAAGGCCCAGAGGTTGGGTCCTTCTTTCCGTTGGTCCCACCAACCACCACTAGTGAAGGTCGGCTGAGCCAAAGATAATCAGCATCAGGGGTCTCACAAACAGCCATCCCCAGTTCCTCCGCCAGCAAGCCTTCTCAACCACCGGCACCCACATCTCAGCCCACAGGAGGGCCCTCAAGAAACCCATGGGTATTTGTTGTGCTTAATAAATCTAAAAAAATAAATAAATAAAATGACGAAGGACATGTCTAACCTGAAGCTTCAAGTGGTAGTCCTTGAAAACAAGGTGGACCAGGCCATATCACTGCTCCAGGATATTATGCAGGCAGTTGGACAGGCCAAAAGATAACTGTCACAGGGACCCGCTCTGCCATTCCCTTTGCTTGACATGCAGACATACTTTTATAGGATTTTATATGTTAGTTTATGGAAGAATAGTTTTAGTGTAGTGATAGTGGTTTTAGGGCAATTTTAAGGGTGGGATGGTTTGTTAGTCGGTAGGGCTACTTTGGGTTAGTTGGGGTGGGGGTTGATGTGTTTTACATGTATAAAAAAAACAAAAGAAAGTAACAATTAAAACAAATTATAGACAAAAATATGTTTGTTTAGGTTTCTATGTGTAGGTAGTTGATATTTAGGTGAAGTTTCTGTTGTCCTGTGTGAAAATGTGACTTATGGGGGCTGAGGGTTGATGTTTAAAATGTTGTGCTAATTGTGTAGGATAAGCTAAATTAAGTTAAGGTCGTTTTAAATAGTAGATAGTGTAATCTAGGTTAGGATAGGTATTTAGCATTGGGTAGATAGTAATTCCTTTTTAAACTTTTATATTTCCATTAAATCTAATAGTTTGTTACATACAGGTGTACGTAATGACTTAATGTGTGTGAGTGAGAATCTGTGCTTTGGTGAAGTTTTGTATTTGCGTTTGTCTTTGCTTGCAGTATCTGGAAACATGTGTGTGTGGGTTTCTTAGCTATGGACAGGGATCTGTGAGATTGCCCATAACTTTACATGATCAGACATTGTTGGGCAGTGGATGTGACATTCATGGATGAATGATGACACAGTGCTTATCTTGTGTTCACATCCAAGATCAATGTGTGCGTTCCTAAAGCAACATGCCTTGGAGGGACGTTGTGCTCTATGACTTTGGCACATTTAGTAGGTATTTGGATTTATACACTGATGGCTGCCCCATAACCTCTCACATTTGCAGTGTGTACTTTTCAACCCAATGTTGTATACTTACCAGTAACCATGGATAGACTCAACACTTGTGGGGTGAACAATCTCACTATTCACAATGACTGCATGACACCAGTTGGGCTAAATACTTGCAACCTTTAGTAAGCACTTACCAGTCATCACACTAATGGTGCTTCCAATATATGTTACATTCTCACTGCCTAGCATTGTCCAGGACTTCGCAAATAAACTTATGTCCCTTTGGCTAGTAGTTGGTGTAGTTGCCTCACAGAATGGCCAATGGTGAACCATGTCCTGACTCATAGAAGACACACAATACACAGGTTGTACTTATTGCTGCATTTATTTACAAGTGCCAATGTTGTAGGAGATCACACCTTAAGTGGCATGTTGATCAGCACAGGGCTAAGGTTAAACTGGGTATATGACACAGATGAATGCTATAGGACACTTCTTGTCTGGAAAGAGGTGCTGTCCACATCTTCATCCTCTTATGTGTGTGGTGTCTCCCATGAGGGTGGTGTTATAGATGCAGCAGCCGAGGGAGGCACACACACATTAGGGGTGGAAGAAATGATACAGTGCCAGCAGCAGAATGTATCTGTACCCAGTGGTGGCCGGCATGGATCGTTGGTGGCGGGGCAGGTGCTAGGGAGGGCGTGCAGATAGGGTGAGGGGGATGGTGCAATGTAAAGAAAACACATTGCTGGTGGGTCCCGCGTTTCTGCTTCTGCTCTCCTCCGTCGAACTCCAGGAACAGGAAGCACAGACAGGCTCCCCTGACAAATCACAACGCTACAATATAGCATTGTGATTGGTAAGCTCCCAGGCTCCACTGACCAATAACAATGCTGCAATGCAGCCAGAGAATGGGTGACAGGGCATTTTCTCAATGTAGGCTGTAATGCAGCCTGCCTGGAGAAAAGGAAACGTGAGCATGACTCACAACTATGCAACTGGCAGTAATGGGCTAAGAACAAGGGAGCATGGTGTAATATCAAGATCCATCAATAGACAGACTTCACGCTCAACTTTATGTGGTCCTACTGCCCCTGGGCCACGTTAATGCAAAGTCCAACTTTAGAAAAAAAGGAGCATGTAAAAGTCCATCAATGCTTTGAATTTTGGAAAGAAAAAGCATTGATTGACTTTTACACAATCCTTTTTTCTTAAGTTGGAAAGTGAGCATGACTGTTTGGTTGGTCCCCGAGGGCCGGCCAAACAGTCATGTGCACTTAGGAGTGGGCAAACTACTCCTTCCCTGCCCTGCTCCAAGAGCACAGAAGCACCACCCACCTACCCACAAGGCAGCACGGAAACATAAAATGATAATAACTAAAGGTATGATCATTTTATATTTCCTTTAATTGCACTGCTTAAAAGCACTGGGGCGACGCTCCTCCACCATAGTGGAGAAGTCGCCACTGTCTGTGCCATTGCATGATGCAGCACAGCAGTGAGGAGGAATTGTTTGTTTTGCAACATAGGAGCAACGTTGTGGTGGTAGGCAGCCATTGCAGCCATGTGGGCATCCTGCTTCCACTCCTTGGTCTCCAAGATGGTGTGGATAGCTCTCAGCTCTCTGTCCACATCGCTGGTGCCACTTTGGCAGAGCAGTTGTTGATGCCTCTGCCTCATGACACCAACAATGTCAACCAGGGAATACTGGAGGCCCAGAAGCAGAGAGTAGGTGCCTTTGATGGTGGCATTGTAATCCCTATCTGGACTGAGGCACCACGGACCCCATCTAGGGTGGTCCCCTTCACTCCTGCCCGCACCTGATCTGCCAACTCCAGCTGAACTCCTACCGCAATTCAGTGGTGCTTAGTGGTGCTTGTTGGTTATTAGGCGGGGTACAAGGAGATGCTACAACACTGCTGACCCTCCCTGGGTCCAGAGATGGTGTCCAAATGGAGTCCAGGAGGTCTTGGAGGTGTCATGGTTGATGGTTGGTAGGTTGTCGCTGATGTCCGGGACAAGGTACTGGCCAGGAGATAAGGGTTCATCCTCTGCAATGAGATGGGAAAATGGTACCGTGAGGTTTCTACATGATGACATGGTTTAACGCAGTTGACAAACAAAGCGCATGACATGACACTTGCAGTTCCTCATTAATGAGTTGTACAGCTGTTACACTAGGGTATGGATTGCAGATAACACTGTATTTTGTTCAGATGACAGGACCTAAGCATTGTTATCAGTAGTACTGTGTCCCCACTCTGAGTGGATGAGCCCTGTCATAGTTGTCAGAATCTAATCACTGACATTCATGCCATTTCATCATGACCAGAGTTGGTCATCTGCAGGGTATCAGACATCTCTTTAATCCGATCCATTCACTCGGATGTGTCCCTTACCTCTCTGGCTATTTCAAAATAGGTCCTGGCAGGCAACTTACTCCCACACCGTGGTGAGACCCAGATCACACAATGACTCTCCACATGGCCACATCATGCGTGGCCATCTCAAATGGGCTGACATGGCAGGTTGTTATAGAGTGACATGTGTCAGACAGCACCGCAGATGGTAGGGTTGCTGGGAATGGTGACATGTACCTACCAAGGGGCATGTTCACATTGTAATGGCACAACACTGCACAGCAAGTACTTTATCTACCCAACTCTGCGTCATTCCACATGCACAAGACAGCACCATATTCACAAGGAGTGGGTGCGCCCCATGTGTTTTCCCTTGCGCTGGCACGATGACAGCCAAGAACCAACACAGACAACCTTGTGCCATGGTGCAAGGGTGCCTGAATTGGTGCACAGCTCTTAGTTTTGCAGCAGTGGAGGGGTGTGCAAAGGGATGGGACATAATCCAGTGAATAAAGCCCATCCACGCATTTGTGAAATGATGCATGTTGGCCCTGTCAATAAGTATGCATCAACACCCTGCGCCTTTTCACTTTAGCATATGCCCATGTTTCACTGGAGTAAATATGTTGAATTCACTCCCACACCCATTCATATATATGTAGAGGAGAGGAGTTCAGGTGGTCCCTACCATGGCAGCTAACACATGTGTGGTCTGAACCTGCATGCCAGGACAGCTGTTTGCAATGTAGTTTGCTTTAGACGAGTATGGAAGTGACAATATACACAGGGGAGGCTCCTCCGCTAATGTGGAGGAGAGCTGCCCCACTGCTTCTAGCAGTGTAAATAAAGGATTTTTTTTAAATAATAACTTGTTGTTATTTTCATTTTATTTGTTCCTGCTGCAGCATCTTTGCGGGTGACGCAGGGCTGCTCTGTTCTCAGAGCCGGGGGAGGAGTGGTGGGCACTCTATAAATGTGCAATAACTGTTTGCCCAGACTTCTTGTCTCAGCCAAACAGTCATGCACAATTTGCATGCATTCCACCCAGGCTGCATTACAGCCCGGGTGGAGAACATGCCCAGGCTCCCATTCCCTGGCTGAGCACCAAACCACGGCACTCAGACCAATCACAATGCTACATTGCAGCATTGTGATTGGTCAGGGGAGCCTGGGTGCTTCCTGTTCCGGCCGTGTGGAGGGACAACACGGAGTGAGGACAGAGGAGAGACGTGGTGAGGAGGATGTTTTCTTTTTTTTTCTCTACCCCCTCCTCCCTGCCCTCTGCCCTCACCATCCTGCCCTCTGACACACCCTGCCACCCTCGATCCGTGCCAGCTGCCACAGAATATACATGTCCCTATGTGTAGGTACTACCCATGGCCCACGGTTCCCCCATCCCCCAGGTGTGTTGTTCATTATGTGATATACCAAATGTGTTCTTGGAATTACCTGGCTATGTTAATGTGCAATGGCCCAGGTGTGACAGAGGGGCATCTTTCTTTTTTTTCCTGAGTTTTTATAGCGCAAACTTGACCCAAAGCTATCGGGTATCAGAGCGCTTTACATGAGCACCAGTTGTGTTACACAAGGACACATTCATTTTATTTAGGCACAGGGAGATTAAGTGATTTGCCCAGAATCACAGGATGTTGAGCGTTGTTGCCAAGACTCAAACCCGGTTCCTCAGGTTTGAAGTTGACTGCCCAAGCCATTAGGCTACATCCTCTTGCAAGAAACCACCTTGCTGCCCCAAAATGTGTGAATAGGAAAGTGCAGGGTTGCGCTGTGTTTAGGACAGTACAACACATCCCTGTGCTTTCCTTTCTGCTGGTGCGCATTCAACCGAGTAGAGCCAATGCAGGTACCCTTGAACTATGGTGCAGGGAGGCAGGCTTTGGTGTACATCTGTTGTATGTGCCCCAGCCCATGCAGTTAACACAGGCATTTTGAATAAACAGCAAATTGCTGCTCTTTCAATTTGAGTTAGACGCTGCCCTATGCCAACATGTGATCAAAATGCCCATGAGACTTCCATTGATGACATATCTAAGCATAGAGTAGCCAAGTGGATACCATTTGACCTGTAGGCAGAGCAGCAAAGTACTGGGACATAGCTGCCTGGAATGCATGACATTACATAGTCCCCCCGTTGTCCCTTAATTGGAACTTACCCTGTGGCAGATGTATTTGGTGATAATCAGCACTGTCCTGTCCTGCCACCTCAACCACTGACTCCTCAGAGATGACAGTGGACACCTGCTTATCCAAGCGATCCTGCTACTCCCGGGGTGCTGGACTACCACCTCCAGTCTGCAATGCTGCCTGTAGATTGGTTGCCAGTTTATCCTTAGTTTTGCGCTTGGCATCATGCCAGAGCTTCTTACTGTTCATCACTGTCCTCTTGACTTTAGTTACGCAATTCACCTTGTTCACTATGGACTGCCAAATGGTCTTTTTCTTCCCTAATGAACCTTTGGAGCTGACGAGCTGACGAGCTGATCAAGATCCCATTCTCATCCTGATTGAACTTGCAATTCCTCTTCCCCTGGCCATCATGGCTGGTACTGGGCTTGGGTGGTCATTGTCCTGTGCTGTGCTCATTTTTGGCTGCTCAGTTCTGCATTCAGGTAAGTTTAACGTTTTTCTTCTTCTTAGCGGTGTTTTTGTGTTTTTTTTCGCTGTTAGGTGCAGAAAAATGACGTTAGGCCGGCTAGCGTTCTTTTTTTTGCCGCTAATTGGCTGAATGTCACTTTTTGTACGGTAGCATGCCATCCTCAAAAACTTTATTTTGGTCATACAACCATAAAAGTACGGTGTACAGTACAGCTCATACATAAAATATAAAAAATTAAGATGAGACATGAGTTACATAGTGAGGCCATGAAAGTGCAATGTGCAATTCTGCTCATACATAAGACTTTAAGAATGAGTTAAAACGTAAATTTCATAGCGGGAGCATCGAGCCATGTGGGACTAGAGCCAGGTTTGTAGTTCGCGTACTAAACAACCCTCTATCTAGTACAGACAAAACAGTAACAACAAAAACCTCAAAGAAGCCATAATCTTTTAATAGAGTCCGCTATATTGCCGATGTTTGTCTGACCTGCGACCAATACAGACCTTGGATTCATCCAGAATAAAGTGCTATACTGCTGATGCTTTAGACAAGTTAAACAACAATTAAAATACAGAATTATCCTCATCCTACTTGCACCAGCTTCTTCCTAATGCCCCACATGTGACCCAAGAACTTTGCGACTGCACAGGCTACCACTTGTCTTGGGTCCGATCTCAGTATTCTCAGAGCTTCAGCATGACTGCGTGTCCCCCAGATGTAAACCACTTAGCTCTCAGACATAAATAGGCTGGGAAAGCAAATAGCACATGCACTGGTGTTTCTGTTATAGCAGAGCAAATGGAGCAGAACCAAGATGATGCTGGGGTATTGTGCCAGGAGCTAGTGAAGGCATTGAGGGGAAGTGTGCCAAACCTAAACTGCATATATAATTTCCTATCAGTGGGTGCCTGAATTATGTCTAAACAAGGTTCCAAGGAGCCAACGGATTTAAAACCCATGAATTCCGAAGTTAGCCTGCCCCCATTGGAGTTAACAACTTTAGACTGAGCTACCCAACCCCAGTACTACGCTTTGATGTGATTTTTGGTAGGGAGTGATGTTGGGTCCCCATTTTCCCAGTGGCCCTCAAGCCCTATGTTGATTGATAGACATTTTACATTCATTAGCCAACCTATCTTATTCTGTTTATCTAGGGAGATAACTTCCTAGAGGGCCTTGGCTTCTTAGGAGGATAACTCGGGCGTGGACCTGATGGTCTGCGAAAACAGCAGTGGTCATAGTCTAGCCTTGTCTGCAATCGATTCTCGCTCAAGTTGAGCTTTACGGGATGGAGGGGCATACTCTGACGTAACTAGACTAGTCTCCTCAAAAATGTATTCTTGGCTCTGGAAAGTTCGTCCATCCCTTCGAATCCCCACTTTTCTGCCCCATATAGGGCTGAGCTCACTGCTTTAGATTCATATATCTGCAGTGCCGCTGCCACTGCTGTGCTGTAGGAAGTACTATGCTCTTTACTCAAGCCGCTGCTATTTGCTTGAGCTTCAAAGTCGATTTAGCCACAAGGGGCTTCCAGACCCTATCTACGGCTAGGGTTATACCCAGGTAATCAAAGGTGCTAACTCTCTCAAGCGGGGTGTCTCCCTGAGTTGGTCTGCCCTTATAAGATTTGTGGGAATTGATCAACACAAATTAAGTTTTTGAAGTATTAATCTCTAGACCACGCAATCAAAAAAAATCATTGAATCGGTTATGCAATAGCTGTAGCCCCCCTGTAGTTTTTGACACTAGCAGGATGTCGTCCGTGAACAGGAGCATGACAATCCTTTCTCTCCTCAGCTGGCATCTGCTGGAGATACTGCACAATGTTGTTCATATAGAGCAAAAAGAGCGTGGGAGCCAAAACACACCCTAAAGGGACCCCCCTGCTAACGTCAATTGGATCAGTGACCTGGCCTTGGTCCCTCAGCGGACTTTGGCGAAATTTGCATTATGGAGACGGATAACTAAAGATAATATTTCCAGCAGCAGGCCCATATCTGTTAAGACTCGCCATGGTTTCTGTCTGGGGACGAGGTCAAAGGCAGTTTTTAGATCAATAAAAGCCATATATAAACTCCACCGGCCATTGACCACTGTCTTCCAGAAGAGGAGGAGAAAGCGGAACACCTGGTTTATTGCTCCCATCTAATCTCTAAAACTGGCTTGAAAGGTAGTTAAGATGTTGTTCTCACCAATCCAACCCTGTATCTTGACCAAGGGTGCTCAATAGACCACTTTTTGTATAGAGTTAATAAGGCTCATGGGTATTTAACCTGTCACCTTTTTTGTAGATGGGGATAACCTCTGCTCCCTTCCGTGACTGAGGTATTGGGGCACCCCTGCAATGGGACTGGCCAGGGACAAGATACAAGCCGACCAATTTTCACTGTCATATAAGGACAAATCACCAGGGATGCCATCAGGTCCTGGAGTCTTAGCTTGAGTGATTGAGTTGATGCAGAACTGTATTTCACTTCTCGCGAAGAGATCCTTAGAATAAATAAGAGGTGATTCTAACTGGGGTGTTACCATGTCAGGCAGGTATGGTCCTGCAAACAAAAGCTTAAATTGATTGTATTAAGCTCTAGTATGCATTTTTTATCAACTTGATGCTCGTGTTAGCGTAATTTTTTCACCACTAATCCAGCCTAATTCCATGTAGTGCTGTTTTGTAAATACAAACGTAACATGGCTTTAGTACTTGGCATATGGCAGCGGTAAATATTGTGACACTCCACTGCATGAAAACAGCAGAGCGCCATTTCTTGTAAATATACCCCTCAGTATGATTGGTGGATTGATGCATATACAAGCTATGTACACATAATAGGAGAGGAAGTATAGGAAGATGTCAACATATACTGTAATGTATTACATTTATGAAAACATGCTAAGTGGCCTCCTGTCTATATGTGCCTAGAAAATATGTTAGCTAAACATGCAATACATAAACAAAAGCACAATACAAGATATGTGCATAGTTAGGAAAGTGTATACAGTCAATCCTATTGTTGAAAAGTTGCTATAAACGTAAATGGAAGTCCTGATGCTGATGATGGTGGATGCCTTTATCCGTCAGTAAAGTTTCAGAAATTCCGTCAACCTTATTACAAGTAGTTTACATCCAGGGCCACTGGAAATATACGATTGTGCAGCTGTGGTGTTTTTAGCATAACTATAATTTTTTGGCATTTGCCACATAATCCATTGTCTTCTGCATAACCTGCAGATTGTAACAAAAAAAGATTTTGTTTCTAGCTTACATGGTTCAAAAGTTACAAACAATGCAGTGACATGTGTTGCCGTGAAGTGGAGGGCCCTTTGGAAAGCTTGACTAGTCACTTTTCCACTGTTTATTGTTATATTTGGGTGTTAAAATGGTATACTAATGAGTTGCAACCAATTGCAAGGCAGTGCGAACAAGTGTAAAGACGACAGAATAGTGAAGTAGTACTATCATAAAATGTGCTGCATTACGCCACATAATTTGTGTTTTCTTGCCACATAACTTACACAACCCTGCTAGATAACTTAATACTCCCCTGCCTCATAATTCCAGTGGCCTTGTTTATATCATATGATAGATGTTAAGTGAATGACACCTTATCAGACACATATGTGACCTGATCATACATCCACAAGTTAAACAGTCACTTGTGATTGTATTGTAATTTAAGTATTTGCATACGGAGTGATGATGAATTTTGTCTATGTACTGCTGCCGCATTGTTTATACTTAGAACATGTGCTTGATAAATACTTTATCTTATATAAATAATGCACAGATAGGTCCATACATTTCTCTTTCTCCTATAGGAATCCTCCCGAGCTCGCAAGGGAGCCATTGGCCAAGAAGGTTGGGAACTGTAAGTCCAGTGGGAGTTTGAAAGTGGTGCTACCAAAAACAAGGCACCAAGTGGGACAAAGGGTGAGGGAGCTGGAGAGGAGTCCACAAGTTCATCATATTCTGAGGCCTCCACATCAGACCAGTAGTGACGGACCCTAGACCATCTCATAGACTTCCGTCATTATCCAAAGGCAACAGCATGATCATGACCTACTCCCTCCAAGTTAGCCAACACCCAGTCCCTAAAAAGGCTGTGGTGTGTTTTGCCCCAGGCACCTCACTTCTGCCCCTGTCTTTCCACCAGTGATGTTTGAGGAGGCACTTGAAATTTTGCAAACCCTCTCTATACGCTACACTGTTGTGTGCCATCCAGGATTCAGTAACCAATTGACAAAATTACTGGCCTTCCAGGGTTGTATGCACAATGCAGTGTCTGCTATTTAGAGAGGAATGGCACGCATCAGATCCCACTCAGATATCACTGCCTTCCACCCACCACCACCTTCTCCTTTCTCTGGACCCTTCCTCTTCCCAAATCCATCCTCCCACTGCCAAACCCCCACCTACCACCTCTGTCATAACAACTCCAATCGCACACACACAATCACACCCACACCCAGACCGACAAAGATAGCCACCCAGGCACATACACAGACATTCTTACAAAGAAACACAAATATACGCACACAGACATGCAAAATAACACTACAACCTCACCACCGCAGACACATCAAACACACACAAAGACTCACATACACCCAAACATCCATCAATAATAACAAACATCAGGCTCACACGCTCATACCCTAGCACACCATCAATCACCATCCCACTCTCAACTACACAAACACCATTAACCACTATCACATCCTCAACCACCACCACACCCTCAACCACTACTGCATCCTCAAGCATTATCACTCCCTCAACCACAACCACCCCTCAACCACTACCACACCCTCAACTACTACCAAATCCTGAGCAAAACACCCCCACCAAAACACACACACTAAGCAAAACACACCCCATAACCTAAGCAATCTACATCGTAGAAACACACCCTTAGCAAAAGACACACCATCATTGAAACAAACTACACCACATAAATCACAGAAACACACATCCAAAGCCACTACATCACTATATCAACAAAATAACACCTCCAAACCACCCACATCCAATCCCTCACTCACAGCACATACAGTACAGCACACCCAAACACACATCCAAATCCATAACTACACATATTAAAAGACCTTAGACATGCACCCAGCCTCACAACAAAACAGACACACTTTCACAACCACATCAACCATCCCAGCACTCTCTACCTCCCACCCAAACACCCACCATATCTACTCCTCCTCCTCCCTCCCAATTCACCATAACTCCTTCCAAACCCCATAATAATTGCCCACCCCAATGATTATTTATTAGAGGTGCCTGGCTTCCATCTGCTCAACGAAGGAAACAACCCCCTTTAGGAGGAGGTTTTATTACGATGTACCATGGGGCTAGAAGGCAGGTTAAGTAGCTATGATGCTATTTCCCACAGCTGTGGACTGTGTTTTTGATTATTTAATTTTCTGTAAGAAACATACATTTCATTTACAAAATTTGTTTTGAGAGAGGTCTCTTAGTAATAAAATCATTGTTTTCACCATGTTAGGTTTTCTATTGAACGCATACACAAGGTACAAATGAATTTGTTTGAATTATAGTAACAATTTGTACATAAGTATTTTGGGTTATTAACATGTCATTTTATGATATAGTCCTCAACACCATTGAAATTTCATGGTGCAGAATTGGTTTTGTGCTGGAAGGTATTGCCAACCTACTCAAGCAACATGCACTAATCTTGTCAGGGTAAATCACAATAGTAACTAAATGGTTTAGGTTTGGCATCATTTTAATGCTGCCAATCCGATTTTTTAAAATGAAAGTGCACAGAGGCGGCAATGACAGGCCAAAGACCTTTTTAAAAGGCTTCTTACTTGGTTGGCACAATAAGTGCTGCAGGCCCACTAGTAGCATTTAATGTACAGGTCAAGGGTAAATTAAGTAACACTTTGCTGGGAACTTATCATTGAATGAAATGTAACAATTAGGTGTAAGCCAAAGGAGTGGTGTAAATCACTTTATCACTTGTTAGCATTGGTAAAGAGACCAGAGTCTTAAAATCAAACAAATATGTTCAGGTAACAGGAGAGGGCAAAGTTCAACAGTTTTATAAATATCATAAATACCAAAGTTACGAATGAGAAATGAGGATTGAATTAGTGAATGTTTTACATGCGAAATATGGAAAAACAACTGCAATATAAGATCACTCTGACGTACACATATAAATGTGAGTGTCTTTCAAACGTTTGATGTAGTTTCCTTTAGATTTGTAATTTAATAGTCATTTAGAGTTATAATGTTCATTAAATACTTGGTGTGTGTTTCCATCATGATGACAGAGGCTTACAACACATTTACTGTTGAGATTTATGCATTTATGTCAACAATGTGTATAAGGATGTATAAAAGTTATTATTTAACCTTAAGAGGATACAGGACACAAATACATATATATCGCACATTACATTTTGTAAGTGATGTTGATTCGTTTTATTGCAAGTTCATGTAAAATCAACAGACTATGTGACAAATTAGAATGGGTAAGTTAAGTGCAAACAAGCTACAAAAAAACAAACTAAGTACACACACCTCCTATTACGGTGGCATAGTGGTGCGTCATCATCCATAGTAAAAAGCAGGTAAGTGGCATCTTGCAACATAAGGTACATGGCAGAAGGTCTAGTTGGAAAGATAGGGAACGTGAGAGTAGCCCTTTTATAGGCTTGAATCCACCAGATCAGGTGTGGAGGTTTAACCACCATGGTTACACCAATGGTAGGCAGCATCATGATTGGTTGGGTGGAATTGTGGCTGTAATGTCTGCATCAGCCACTTTTAGGCTATTACTCTATCAAAGGAGAAGTCTACATGTGACGGAGGCAGCAGTGAGTTGATGGACTTTCATTTGTTATACCCCAAACATATAAATCAGGCGGGTGAACAGGTTTGAAGGCAGATGGATGGGACATCAATTTTTGACGGTCTGGATGCATCTGCCAAGACGTAAATTGGTCCTTTAGTCATAATTTTGGTTCTTGTAACAACTTAGAGAATTAGTTGAGTGAGTGAAAATCCATCTCAAATAATAATCACAATCCTTCTCAAGGTGAACCACCAAATGTCATAAAATAAACCTGTGTTTAGCCCGTGTTAGCTTGGTCAAAAAGCAGTCAGGCTTATCTTAGAAGCAATGTGTAAAGTATTTATACAGTACTCAAACAGTAATAGAGTGAAAACACAACAACAAAAACTCGAACAAATTTAGAAAAATAGAGAATATTCTAAAAAATAAAGTGACAAAAATTCAATAGGTAGAACTGGAGATATGATTTTTTAAAGCTTGAATTAAAAATAATGCCAGAATGCACACAGCACCAACCGTGGTTATCTGGTCACGCTCGACTGAGTAAAAATTAGAAGTCTTGGTGATCGTGAAGGAGCTATGGGGACCAGGTTTGCCACCGTGGAAAGTTTACCTTCAGACTTAAAAACCTTTATTGTGAAAAAGTGGGAGTCGAGAAGTGATCGGCCAAGGCAAGCTGCATCCAAAGCAGGACGTAACAATGACTGGTTGCTGACGAGTGGGGTTCTGATGCGGTCATTGACGAAGGCAAGAAATCTCAGAGCAGGCTAACTCTTAAGTCTGTGCAGGAAGGCATTGATGTTGACTGGTTGCTCCTCTGTGTCGGTTCGAGGAAATCCTCTACGTTCAGACTTAGAAGATGCTCTAGAAGTCAAATCTCCTTCAGTGAAACAATCCAGTGAGCTGAGGTCGACTGGCAATTCAACATCAATGTCTGCAGCTGATGGAGCAAGGATTCGCATGTAATGCAACTTGCTTGTAATCAGTCCTCTCGACATAACGTTAATGTACTAATCAACATGTTTGTATTATTAATATCGCATTAGACGACATCTGAGGGAAGCTTGCATATGTGCTTTTACTAATGTTAATCTGCTTGCAATAATATGGCTGCTGCTACGTGGGATTTCTTACTGCGCATGCGTCTGTCACACTCACATGACATGACATATCTTTCGCTTGGAGGGAAACTTTGTCTTCTGCGCATTAAAACTAAAATTGCTGCCCTGTGTTACAGCATGCATGAAGCTTGCACTGCTGCTTTTGGTAAGCTGTTCGTTCTGCTTAACACTAACGCAATAGTTAAATATAAAGTAATGGGAATAGAGTAGAGATAAGTGGTGTGCAGTGCATTCATTTATTCTGTGTTCTCAAATTGTTTCTTTTCTATTATTACATGTAAAACAATTTGAGCCTGACGCTTACCGGTGAACTCCATCTTGGAGAAATTGCGACAGCGCACGAATCACAAAGTCCATGAAGCAGAATGACCTTTGAAAGGCTGCCAAAGAGCCAACTTGCTAGAAGATGCTTGTGGGAACCTTACCTCTTGACCCTACGGAGGAAGTTAAAGTTCTCAAATGGACTAAAATGTAATCATTATTGGAACATTAATTGTCGGGTGGAATAAAATATACATGGGGAAATAAAATTTGATGGGCGGGATCATTATTATAATATTCATTGGCAAAAGTTTAAATTTTGATATGGTGTGATGACCTCTCCTCATCTCTTGTCCAATCAAATTTGGGGATCCTTACACTTGCAACATTTGGGGGTGGTACACTGACCTGGAAAATAGTATAACTAGGGTAGGCTTAGCTAGTTAGTTTGTCTGACTTGTCCGAATAGCTGACCTGTCCCTGACCCAACGCACTCAATAGGTAATCGGGAGCAGAGGTGCTGGCAGAGTACTCTGTCAGAAGGTTTGAAACCCAGATCGGGGTTTGAAAGCTGAAGTGCTGGCGAAGCCCTTTGTCGGAGAAATCGATAATTCTTACCGGGTTCTGGCGTTAGCTGCAGAGAGGGAGTAACGCAGGCGTTGCAACTTTAACTGAGGGTGCCGGTCTTAGCCTGTGGTGGCCCTGTCCTGATCAAATTTGGTTCTTCCTGTCCTGATTCTGATCTGCACCTGTCTGCCTATTTGGTGCCTGTACTTTCGGAGTTCTGTCCTTTATACTGACCCGTGGTCAGGGTTAGCTCTTCACACAATTCTAGGTAAATATTCTATGTGGGTATGTCATTGTTCTGACTTCTTCTCTCTTCCCATCCTAATGGTAAATGATAAAGGTTTTGCATATTGTCGTATGTCATTGCTCTGACTCCTTCTTTTCCCCTACCGTAAATGACAAATGCATAGAGACTGTCTTATAAAATCTATACATATTTTTATTCTAATCATTATTTTCTTAATTGAGAATTTTCTATTGCTTAATGCTTGGATTAAGACATTTAAAGAATTTAAGATAAAGAGTTTAAACACTTCCCGAGTCTGTGGTTATTATATGAGTGCACATGTTAATGTTACCTATTCTCTTGCTAACTCCCTGATCCAATAGGACTTTAGGTACTGGCGGCAAGGATTGGTAAGCCAATGGTATAGGTCCTAAATGAAATGTATAAATCACTGATTAGAAGAAAGTGCACAGGTTACCTGGTTTGACTCACATACAAGTTTATGTTTTGTTTTATGGGCCCAGGTGAGTATGGTAAACCGAGTCGGGTGACCTGCGCGTTCTATCACCGCTTTGAAGTTGACCTCGGTCTCTGTTAATTCTCCAGGCAGAAAGTTTGAAAAACGTTTCTAAGTGTCAATTCTTGTAGTTTTTGTGCAGGAGGAATACACTCTAATGCCAGTCAAGGGTCCAGCACCTGTGGGCACCACATGGGGGTTAGGACTCAATACAACAGAGCAAAATACCAAGGTCCAGGCAGGTCTAGTTGGTAGTGGTTAACTGTGTAGTTCTCTGCCTCTGGAAGCCTGTTTTGTTCCTGTTGTTCAAACAGGAGGTCAGCCAACTGACTCTTGGGATCCCTTTTGGGGTTCTGGGTTCAAGGCAAGCAGGTCCATTCTTCCGTCAGGTTCTCGAGACAGCAGGGTATTTCTACTTCTGATACTTCACAGGTCCAGAAGTGTTTTGAGGTGGGTACTGGGATTGCCACATTTATGCCCATTGCCAGGGTGTGGGTGAGGGAAACTCCTGGCCATTCCTTAACCAATGGGCTGAAAGTTCTGGGGCAACCTTGCCCACCTTTGCAGCATTTCCTCTGTGGTTTTCTGTAATCTATTCCTCAGTCCCCTTTTGTACCTAAATCCAACATGGCAGAGCCTTTCTTCTCCTGCTCAGAGCTCCTAATGCTCACCAGGAATTGTGTCTATGAAAGTGTGCTACCCCTCTCTTATGGTCATTCCAAACCTGTTCTGGGGTAGGTTCCCCTCCCACTGGGTTTGGAGCCAAGCTGAATAGCAAGACAAAAGGGAGGCATGCCTTGGTGTGAGCTACTTCTGCCAGTGACAGGATAGGCATTTTTGAATCTCAGGAGATGGCTGGGAACAGCCCCTAGGCCATACTGCTCATGGAAGAAAAAAACCTCTCCACACCCAACCCCTTGTCGACTGTCTGGGAGCAATCCACATCTGACCACAAGGGTGTCATCATCTGTCAGGAGAATAGCACTAAGGCCCCTTTTGGCCTTGGCAGGAAAATGACTATAAAATAATCCTTTTCAAAATAGTAATACAAAATCCAAACTTGACCAGTAAGTTGGCTTTTAAATTACTATTAAAATGTGTCCTTGAAACATTTTCTAGCTACTCCCAAACTGCAGTTAAGAATTATAAGCTGTTATAATGTAACCCAATGTTTTACTGTGGGGGGGAGCCAGCCTTGCCACAGCAAAAAAGACTTTGAAGGTTTTTCACTGCCAGGACATGTATACGTCTAAATATAAATGCCCTGCCATGCACCCTACCACATGGGCATTTTGGACATGAAAAAGGAAGGTTTAGGCCTAGCAAAAAGTTTATTTTGCAAGGATGAAATGACAGTTGAAAAATACCTCCTCAGACTGCATTGGCAGGACTGGAGACATGTTTTACAGGACTACTTTAGTAGGTGGCACAGAAAGTGATAAAGTCAACTGGTAACATTTAATTTACAGTCCTTGGGCACATATAGTAGCACATACCAGGGACTTATAAATAAATAAAGTTTGCCAATTAGGCCATTGCCAATATTACCAGGTTTAAAATGGAGAGTGTAAGGAAATGCCTCTTTTTCCATGTTCACATCCACATTTTTGGCCTGATGCTGCTGGTTTTTTGACTCTGAGAGAGCACTGAAGTCTGCTAACCAGACCTCAGTGCCAGTGTGCTAACCCTTCACCAAAGAGATATTGAATTGGATACACCCAATTGGCAAGTATTGACTTACTTATAAGTCCCTAGTATATCTTGCACAGGGCATGTAAGGCAGAGAGTTCACCCGGTAATGCAGCACTGTTTGTGCCACCCTGAATGTGACAAGGACAAAATGGACCAAGCCTACAACTAATGTCAGAGCCCCCACTTCCCTTAACATTATATTTAAGGCTCTCCTAAGGAAGGCGTATGGAGCCGTATGGCAGCAAGCTGTAAATTGTTAAGTAGGACGAATATTTTTCAAATGCTTTAACAGCAATACTTCCAAATTGTTGTTTTGCTGTGGAAAGTTGGTAGCCCCCTTGGCTAATACAGGATTACTGACTGGCTGGGCAGAACATACTCAGTACAGTACCATACCAATTGCAATACGAATGAAGTAATCTATGCCATAAAATGTCCATGCAACAAAATATATGTGGGACAGTAGAAACAAAATATCAAATCACGTATTCTTCAACACTGCAGGAGCTCCATTGGTGGAATATTTTCACCAACAAAGTCATCCTGCAGATAGTCTAATGTGGTGGATGCTTGAAAAAATACTACATAACCCCAGGGGCTTTGATATTGACCTGAAACTCAATGCAAGAGAGTGCAGATGGATACATGTCCTAAACTCAGTGAACGGTGGTCTGAATGAAATTGAGGAAATAAATAAACGGACTGGGCTGCTAACAAACATCTGATTTTCCACTCTAGTATGCACTCATGTTGCATGCTAAAGGTTGATGTATTGCTCGATTGAAATGGAGGTATGTGGTATCCCCTGTCTGTACCTGATATTTTATTTGTTGTATATCCATGTATTGTAATATGTATCTAATTGTACTTTTTTACTTATCTGTATTCTGTAAAGATGCATTATATGTACTGGGGTATAATTCAACTCTGCATGCTTCGCAACAATCCACTTTATAGGCCTTGTCTGTCACCCATTCAAAATGTCCCCTGTACTTACACATACCATATTGTGCTGGTGTTGAATGTGGGCCGATTTGTTGTGCTTGTTTTCATTGAATAAAACACTTGATTCATGCTGTTCTATATCACATCAATTGATTATGGTCTTAAAAATTCAGATACTTTTTCTGGCCATTTCACATCTAGATGAGTGTGGATATTATCACTGTTCTACATCTGCACCTTGACTTTCATGGATAGGACATATTCCAATATGTCCACCGTTTGGGAAAGGAGAAAAATGCACAACATGACGCTCATGTCGAGGATGGACCAAACCTGATTTGGTCTACAGGCATCAAGTGACTTGCGCCTTTATCATGTGACACACGTTATTCAGTTATGTGTCTTCCCCGGTGGGGCACTTTGGGAGTTCCTCGCGTTCTTCCACCATGGGCCCAAGTCAAATGGAGTCTATGAAGTTACCTTAGTAAGTGCCTTAGTACACGCACATTGACTTGGCATGTCTCTTCCTACAAGGGCGCTCCCTGAATCTTTGTAATTTTCTCCACCAGAAGGTTGCCATAGTTCTAGGCAATTTTAAGGAAAGAGGTTTAACTCTTCCATAAAATGCGATTGAAAAAGGAATTTTTTACCTGCGGATGTGCCACTGCGATTTGGTACGGGTGCATTGTAATTCCCAGTTTAACGAGATACATCACTCATTTGGATAAGCTCTTTTAATCTTCACACCATCCTCACCGAGCACTGATAAATGGCCATATCATGATTGTTGCACACATCATTTTTCAACAGATTGTCTATATTTCGGGCCATTGTTCTGCACAAACCTGGGAACACCCCATCGGAAACATATGGGTCCTATATGTAGGACCGAAGAAGGTAGGGACTTGACTGATGCCCTATTATTGAAACCATAGGGTGAGTGCTTGATCTATCTCTTAGACCTTTAAAGACAATATGTTTTATGGATCAGAATAAGTGATTTTTATCCACTGTTTATCCACAGACAATCGACCATATGTTGACGATTCTTGGTAGTTGATGTTAGCCTTCTGCCACTATGCTCTTTCCATAATTGGAGGAGTCAGCTCATCATTACTTTTGGAAAATTGGGGTGAGTTACTCTCCGGCCAACTAATCATGCCTTATACTATTACGTCATATTATACGCAGACACTTCTGTAATATTAGTTTTCCCTTCCCTTTCTTTGGTGATTTGGCTGTCACTAGGTTTTATCTTGTCCTGAGGAAGACTCTACTTGATGATTCTACAATCACACAGATACCAGGGTCGAAACGTCGATGTAGTGTTCTCTGATATCCTGAGTCACTGTAACCATACATTTATAGACATTGCGGGTTACTGCTGAAATTCAAAATAGGACAGAGACTTTTATATTCATGTTGTTGTCTTGTTTTGTATGAATTTGAAATAATTTTGGTCTCTTTCACCATTTGTCACACCAGTCACCAATTGCTGTGCTATTGTTAATATATGTTTAATTTTGTTTGACAGCCGATTTGAAAATTTGACATATAAAAAAAAAAAATTGACTAAAAAGCAATAAGGAATGTTGATTTGCTGTGAATTCTTGTTGTTTGTATACTACGGTAATTGATTTATCATTTTAATATTTCTCATGAATTATTAAGGTCACAAAAGAAATGTTTGGTTCTACTCAACAGAACCACTTGTAGTTTATATTATTATTACCCAGGTTCCAAGGGACACAGGGTCACCCCATTGACTTCAATTCAACTATAGAGTGGGCTACCGTGCTCCTAAGGACGAGTTGTGCCATTTTGAAGGAGGCAATAATGGAGCACTCTGGGATAGCTAGATGGCACATGTTGCAGGAAACATGTCACTAGGAAGGAGGGTTGCCAGAAGCCAATTGGCTAGTGACCACATGGTCCCTTTGTTTTTTTTTCTTTGAATAAATGTTGCACCCCTGGCATCCATCCCCTCAGATCACTCTGGGATCAGAGAGAGGGCCGAAGAACGGCTCCCCTGCTGCCCTTGAAAGAGCACAAAGAGAGACTGCTCTGCTGGGTGGACTGCTCCTGCTGCACTGTGGGCTAATGAAGTTTGGACTGTGCATGCGGCTCTTAGCGCAGGGAAAGTTGATTTTCAGCTCCAACTTACGGCAGTGACTGAAAGGATCAGTCAGCTGATCCTAACCAGCTTCAGGGACACAAGTGCTGAAGAAGTTTAAACTGACAAGTTGATAGCCTCTGCAGCAGTTTTGCCACTAGCAGTCGCCGGGGGCACAAAAGGACATATTTGAGATACCCAAAAGTTGCAACTTGGTCTGCCGGGCCCAGGAGTGCTATAAAATAATGGATTCATTATACACAAGGGACACTAGCCACCTACCTAAGGATTTTGCCCCAATTGAGGTGCAAGGAGTCCGATAGCCCATCATTAGCTGGCAGCTACTGCAAAGTGGAGGACTTTCAAGGACTCTGATCTCTGTGGTCAAAGTTGCTCCTCATCACTCATGGACCGAGAGACCACCACAAAGACATCTCCATCAACTGCACTTCAACCAGAACATCTATTAGCATCTTTTTCTGTATCCTCCACATCAGGACCACTCCATTGATGTCTATGACAGTCTATAAAGTTTGGAACTTGCCTTAAGAACACTCTGGTGGCCAGGTAAGTGTCTAAAGTATCCTCTCTGACCCCCTAGGACTTTTGCCTGCCAGATTTGGTCACTCAACCCATGCCGGAAAACTTTTGGAATTCTAGTCTTTTCCATCAGATCTGAAAATCCTCCAATGGGGCAAAGCTGGAAGCTGTGGCAGGGCAAGGTTCCACAAGGCAGATATCTTTACCGCAGGGTCCTTTTGAACTAATTTTTTGTGTGGCAAAAAGCTCCAAGCAGGACAAGACCGCTTTTCTAGCCAACCTTGGGTACAACTTCCCTGGAGAGGCACAACTGCCTTATGACTTCCTCCAGAAATAGAAAAAACTCAAGGCCACATTTAGCCCCTGGAAGACTGAGTACCATTTATCGGGTTGGCAAAGGACTTAACACCCATCACCCTGATGGATCATAGTCCATCCTAGAAATGAAAGCCAGCCCAGTTATCACCTTTGTACACATTGGTTGGAAATGTGGCCACGGCTGTTCCCATCAAGGTACAAAATGTTTGGTGGACAGTTGCTCTCAGATTTGACAGCCATTCACCAAACGTTTACCATTTTTTGGGGCATATTATCAAGGGGGTTTATCTCCGCTTTTTTGGCTTTAAAAGCCAAGAAAGCGGAGATAAAATTATCTCCCTATTACCTAGCTGTCGCTAACATCAGTTAGCAACAGCAAGTAGGAGATAGCGACCATCTTGGGCCCCACTTTGCATGTCAGTGATATTTATCACTAATGACATGCAAAGTGGGTGTGCCAAGATGTTAGCGACTGGAAACAGTCGCTAACATCGCTATCTCCTATGACCAACTTTTGGAGATATTCGCGCTAAGCGCGAATATCTCCAAAAGCTAACACCTGCCCTGAGCAGTTCTTAGCCATGTTATCCATTGAGAGGTGGATGACATGGCTAAGAGCATTAGCTCGGTAATGCATGAATATCGCTGACTTTTCAGCGATATTCATGCATTGCGGCCATTTTTTATCGCATTTGCGATAAACCTTGGTAATAACAAAGTTTATCTGCGATAAAAATCGCCGCAACTCAGCGGTAAATTTTTGTCTCTAACCAAGCAATTGCGATAATTATCGCTATTGCTTGGTAATATGCCCCTTTGTTTTTTTAAAACAAACTCTCAAAGAGGAAGTTACTTATTGAAGAATAAAATGAACAGAAAAAGTAATGACCTCCACACCCAAGGACATTCCTCCCAGGGTGTGAGGGTCGTAATTTATTTTTCTTTCCTTCACCGAAAGGTTTGCTCTGGTGCTGACAGAAAAATATATCATATGACTGCCCACTTTGAATAGGGTGGGTGCTGTGATGGTTTTACTGTGACGCCCCTACTCTGTTGGGCCATCAGATATAGGTCTCCATCAAAGAAGCCTATGAGGGCTGTGTGGACGGAAAGCCCCTATTCCTGCCAACCTTAAATAGGGCAGGTGGTCCATCAAACTGGTGGATAGGGTGCTCGTTTGTGACTCTAAATCGCCCTATAAGTCCTACTTTTCTCCAAATGCTGGGAAAGTTATTTCTGGCCAGTCCTACAGCACCCAGGACCTCAGGGAAGGATTCTACTCACTAGATATCTCTACAAGCAAGGCTCCCAGAGTGTCCAAATGGCTGTGGTCAGCTGGGCCATCTAGTAGTTAAGAGTTCTTCTGCTTTTAATGTCTTTAGAGTAGTCAAATAGGAGGTCAGCGATCTGACTGTTGGGGAGCAGTTTCAGTCCCTGGGTGCCAGCAAGAGTCAGGAGTACTTGAGTCCTCTTATTCCAGCAGGAGTCTTTGAGGCTTTTACTCAGCAGGAGTACGTGAGGTTTTTTTCTGCAGATGTCAGAAGTTTTTTTTTTCCATCAGGGCCTTTTTCAACAGTTGTACTGTTCTCGGGTCCAGGAATTTTCTAAGGAGGGGGCGATGCAGTGCAATTCTTGTACTGTGCACTAGCCAGTTATTATTATGCCTTTCTTTTTTCCTGCCCACCTCCCTTGACAATACTTACTCTTTAGTTTACTGTAAGCATTTCCCAAAGCCCTAAATACAAAATGGCAGAGCCTTTTTCCCTGTGGAAAAGCCCCAAGCAGACCCTTAGCCACAACCTATTTAGTTGAATTTTCCTCCAATCTATCATGGTCACAAATGATTCTCCTTGCTGTAAGGGTTTAAGCAAAAGGATCTGGGAAATGGATAGAAGCAGATCTTGGCAGTACCATTTGGGATCAGCAATTGAGAAGAAGAATTAAGGCAACCCTTTGTTCTGACAGCAGTCATGTACCCCTCCCAGATAGTTAATCCCTGCTAAGGGGCAAGTTGTTGACAACTGTTATTGTCCTCTCACAAGCAGGGTTGTCATCTAAATCATAGACTTTAGGTCTACAGTTAGACTTTAGGTCTAAACTAAGGGCCGGATTCACAAAGGTAACCTGAGTCGAAAGTCTAACTTTACTACTTTCAGTATTCACAAAGGGCATTTACAAGTAGTAAAGTTAGACTTTTGTCTCAGTTAAAGTTAAGTTTTAGTCTTAAGTTTAACTGAGACCAAAACTGAGACAAAAGTCTAACTTTACTACTCGTAAATGCCCTTTGTAGTCACCGAAAATCATTAAGTTAGACTTTCGGCTCAGTTTACCTTTGTGAATTGGGCCCTTAGACTTTAAGTCCAAACTAAGGGGCCCATTAGGATGGCGGGTGGATTGTCCCCGCCAGGCTGGCGGTAGCCACCGCCGGCCTGGCGGGGGCAATCTGCCCGCCATCCGCACCTAAATGACCCCCCACCATATTAGTATGGCGGGGGGGACCGTGGCGGTCCGCCGCTTGCGGAAAAGGTCTAATACGGTGGCGGTGTCTAAGAGACACCGCCATCCATATTAGGATGGGCTGTTGGAAAGGCATGCGGTCTTCACTTTGGGGGCCCCCTGCGTGCCCCCAGAGTGAAGGAGAGGTGGGGGGTGCACACGGGGGGTACATGTGGTACCCCCCAGCATTTGCATAAACAAAGCGGCAGGCACCGCACCTTGCCTGCCGCTTTGTTTATGCAATGCGTCACATGCATTTTTAGCATTGTGGCGGGCGGTGCTGAGAGCACCGCCCGCCACAATGCTAAAAATGCAGGATGCACCCGCCACTGTGGCGGGCGCATCCTAATACCCCCCACGGGACCCCAGCCCTTATGGCGGGCGGTCCCCATCAACGATAAGATGGTGGGTGGACTAAGTCCGCCCGCCATCCTAATGACCCCCTAAGACTTCAAAGCTAAATTTACTATAGTGATTCAGGCCCTGTGTTCTCACAGTCGCCTTCTTTGAATTGGCCACCATCTTGAGCTCTCTTCCCATTTTATTCCACAGGTCAGAAGCATAGGTATCATTTTCGATTCAGACCTTAGCCCCACACCACAAACCAATGCAGTGAGCAAGGAAATTGACTTTGCGCTCTCAACTCTAGTAAGTTCTAAAATACTTCTAAACCTTCTACTGCATAAAACATACATATTCTTTGGGAAAAGACCTAATTAATCACTTCAATGTCATTTACACTCGACTCCGAAAGAAACTTATTGACAGACTGGAAAGAGTGCCTGTTCTGGCCATTAGAATGTGCCTGCGTAAAAGGAAATACATATAGTATGCTAGGACTGAAAACTATTTGTTGGGTACTGGTTTACTTAAGGATCAAGTTCACATCCATCATGCTGGCTCAAATTTACTGGGCACCTTCAGAACCTTTTTCAAAGTTTGATAAAGTGTTTTACTTCTCCCAGATACTTTACCCTATGGAGATCTCCGACCTGACTTAGGAGATCTCCCCTTATAGTAAATTTAGGGGAACTTCCTGCTATACTTTACCATACAGAGATCTTTTCTCTGACTTTGAAGTTTCTGTATAGTAAAGTATAGGGGAAAGTAAAACAATGAATTAAACTTGGAAAAAGTTTGTAAAATATATTTATGTTAATTATAAATGTAAATTAATTGTATGTATTTATTTTGAATGTCGAACTGTGAAAAAAGGTACAGCAATATTAAGATTTTTCTATGAATCATTAAAGTGAATATATATTGCATTATATTTCAATTATTTTTCTCAAGTTGACATTGAAAAATAAATGACTATCTTAAGTAAAAATAATTATATTTTTTACTGAGCATTATTTATTATTGAAATCATTCTATAGAATTAATTAAAAGTAACATGATTATATTTAATAAAATGTGAAATGTAATTTGTTTTTATAATTAAATAGAAATATGTACTAATAAAAACATGTTTAACATTAAATTATATTTATTATTATTTTAACTATTTGAAAATATTTAATTTAAACTAACATTTTTTCCTATGGGGTTTTATTTTAAGTCCATACCTCCATTATTTTCTATGGGAGGGTGTTGCTGTATCAGTAGTTGGCCATGTGTTGGATTTACTACTGCTTTTTTGGTAGCAACTGGCTACGTTTTCAGGGGGTGGAGGAAAAGTGTAAGTCTACACTTTAGAGTAACTTTCAACTAACATTTTATGAAAAGCCAAAAGTAGTAAAGTTACTGGCAAGTGTAAGAGAAAAGTTAAACATATACATTTCACAAAAGTGTAACTTACCTTTGTGAATAGCCTCCTGTGATTCTACTTACTACTCAAAGAGAAGCTAGGAATGTGAAGTTTATTGAGAAATTATACCTTTCCTAGTTATGCCAGGAGAGTGTTTGTGTTTGCTTGGCAGATTTAACGTTTTAAGTATATTATTTGGTCTGGAGAGGATATTTGTAAAGATATCATCCCAACTCTCACCTGCCCATGCAGCCACTCGACTCCAATGGGCCATACCATTTGGGCCTTATCACATATGAGCACTTGAGTGCTAAGTTTAGACTTAGTATCTGCAACAGTTGCAATGGGAAATTTAAAGTAACATGCTACTTTTGGCTAGAAATGCAGCAACGTGTGTTGATATATCTAAAGTAATCAGTAGAACATACCACAATAACATACACAAAGCAATATAACAACACATTTAAACCATAACGAGGCACTACACAACAAATCAGTCAAAACATAAAGCAACTCAATAAATGATGTTCAACACAAAAAAATCACATTGCAAAAATGTTGCATCAAAACATAGCAGCCTAATAAACAACAGAACAGAACCCCACCACAACAAAATAGCACATGACATATATACACATATGTTCTTGTCCCACATTATCATCTCCAGGCTCCTGTTTTCATAATACAGTAATAAAAGATGATTGGACTAAGCCTTGCCTTAAATTAACACCAAGGGCATGACATAACACCAATCACAAATGATGTGTGCCCTGGCCCTCAGTGTTGTGCTGCCATCTCTTGCTCATTCTAAATTAGAATTGAAAAGTTACGAAGAAAAAGTGTCGTCCTTCCTCAGTTGGGAATTAATGGCGTGCTTTTAAGGCTGGCAAATACGTTGCAGCTGGGTATGGCTAATTTGCACTAATAAGAGTTTTTTCGTGGGTGGAGATATGCCGGCGTTTTTGAGTGGAGAGGCGCATTTGCTGGAGTGAAAGTAAATGGCAGAAACAGTATCGCTAATTTGTGCTAATTAGAAGTGTGGTGTGTGGAGCTTATCCAGTGACAGCCAGTCAGCCAGAAGCTCCTTGAGCCTGAGGCAATCTGCTTCTCTGGTCAGGAATCCAATCAAGGAGACTAAAGAATCGCATATGAAATATGCGCTCTGAGGATTGAGGTTTCTGTCCAATGCTGTGGACATTTTTTCTAAGTATTTTGAGTACAGATTCTTACACCCTCCTCACATTAACCTTGAACAAGGACACTGGGTACCCCATTTCTATTAGCAGATATAAAAACTGGAGTAGAGTGGAGATCAGTGCACAATCTAAGCCCCCCTTTCAACTAAACAATACTTTACTTTTCTTTTTGTTAGTTTTAATTTCTGCCCTCTCAGATTTCTCGTGTATCACCACAGTTAAGTGGCAGGCCTTCTGTCCCACAGGTAAAAGTCTATCACTAACTTCCTATTTTTGTTTGAGCCTTTCATTCATAGAGTACTTTACATTTGCCCACTAAGGTTGTTTTGTTCTTCTTCATCAACAATGTATATTAACTCTCTGTTTCAAAATCCATTCCTTGTAGAGTTTTCACTTTTTCTTCACTCTGGAGATCATATATCCCTGATGTAACAATGCATTCCTCGCAATCTCAGTCTTCGTCCAGCGAGAGCTCAAAATGCATATTGGTCATCACATTCACCCACCATCTTCCTTCTTTCAGTCTATCTGCTTATGAATGTTCTGAATATTTGGGGTCCGTTAGGATGTCGAGTGGTGGCACCACCGCGGTGCTGGCGGGGCAGAAAAACGCCTTTTTCCGCCCGCGAGCAGCGGTACTCACGTATGCCACATTAGTAGAGCAAAACATAGGTCATTTCCCGTCCGCCGCAGAGCAACGCTCACCACCATCAAAGAGCGCCCACCACCGCAGCGGTGGGAGCCAATCGAGACTCACCGCCGTGCGGAATGACGTCCGCCCCACTCCACAAATTAGGATGGCCCAAACAGGCAGACGCACTGCAGCGGAGACACCGCCCAACCAGAGACGGCGGAAACTCGACAGCGGAGCGTGATAGCAGAGACCTGGTCCTCTCCACCCGGCCATGAACACCATGGACCCAGACCTGCATATGCATCCGGTGATATACCTGCTACAGCACTATCATAAAATGGGCCACCACGGACGACGACGCAGGTATGCAAATACACAAATACAACACACAACACACGGGCTGACACAGGGTCCAAAACCATAACAGACACCCTGCTGGGGGTTACAATACATCCAAAAGGGCACCCACACATGACCCACCTACCAACAAGTCACCCCTCTGTATCCGGGACACACATCGACCGCGAACTAGCAGCAACGTCCCGTTCCCGGTCACGTCACCGCCGCGGTCAACACATGTGCACAATGCAGAAGGCAGTGCCACTCCAAGGCATGGGCAGGGCACAGAGACCACAGGGACACACCACCCCCAACCACACATCCACACACCCCATCAAGTCACAGGCCAGGTGGCCAACCTGTGCACCCCCATGCACACCAACAAGCAACAAGCAAGCACCATACACACCCTGCACCACACAACAAACAACCGGGGAGACAGCCACTGCAGGAGTGGCTGACAAGGAACACACAACACAAGTGCCTCACACACTGTGGGCTGCCAATACTTCCCAGCACATATACACACAAACAAACACACACCCTGGGTGTAGCCACAAACAGAACACACACACAGGGAAGCCTGAACAGATGGCTGACCAAAAACAACACACAAACACCACAGGAACAGACACAGAACCCCTACAGAAACAGACATACCCTGTCAGCCAAACTGTGGAAAGGCAATGGGAGCACAAGCACAACACGAGTGCACATCATCACTCAAGAACAAAACACACACAACATACCACAAATCACACAAGAACAGCACCAGCACAGAACCACATTGCCACATCAAACCAACCACACATGCACATGAAAGCCAAAATCAAGAAACACCACAGGACATCAGTGGATGCACATCAGTCAATAACAAGACCACATACACACAGCACTGTATGCACAACAAGCAGTCTGTGCACACCAAGCACAACAGCAACACACAGACATGACTGATACACATTCAACACACACACCACAAATCAGCACAGCACAAATACAACAGCACACACAGGAAGTGAAGCAATACCACATCCAACACACTTACATGCAACACAACAATAACAACAGGATGCACCACTCTGGGATAAAAGAGCAGAACCATCTTCACCACATCACTGGGCAGCACACACAGCTGAAGTGCACATGAGCAATCCTCACTGATAAATAGCACAAGAACATCACACCTAAACCATTGGGGCAATGTCCAGAGTGGAACATCACTCTTGGCCCAAGAACCACACCACAAGGCACAGTCTCACAAATGAAGTGATGGGTAGGCATATACGCATGTACACCAAGGGGACAGCCGACATCCAAGTCAACTGACTAGCATGTCAGTAGTAGACATGGAAGGGGTGTACCATACACAAATAGAGGGAGTGCAGACTCACAATGCGTAGGCACAGGTGGCACATATAAGTGATGGCATAACACCACACACCATGCCATACAGGAGGAGAAAAGGCACCATGTGCCTGCAATGCATGACAAACACAAACACAATGCCAGTGAGGAGCAGCAGGGCCACACAGTCTACACAAACACACTCAAGTCACATTGATGATCAAACAAAAACAAAACTGATGTGCAAGCCACACACATTGCACACTCATAAGTGACCAAATAAACAAGGAAGAGTCACACAGAACTGCATGGACACACCAACACACTGCACAGTGCACAACAGACAACTCACACAAGTGCATACCATCATTTACACAGGGCAGGACAATCCAAACAACAGGCACACGACTCCTGGGTGACACATGTGTGTCTATCACAATCCAGGGGCACACACACATCCACAACCACTACAAAGTCACACTCTTCACACTGCACACCTCTTCACCACCCAAGAGCATACATCTCATGTAGGCCAGGGGACCAGGACTAAGGGCCAACACAAAATGACCATACACAGACACAGCTGGGCACATATACAGGAATAACACACATACATCATACCAATGCCCAGCCTGCTGCAAACCTGTGCACAGTATCACATCCTGTGCTGGCAGTGTCCCCCAACCTGACATGGCAACAACGTAGCCAACAATAGCAAACCACTAAAAAGAGAACTGCATCACAGGTAAAATAGCCATCACCGATAACACTAGTATCAGTGTCTGAATGGACTGAAGACCCTGTTACCCCTGTTTACAAATGTTTTGTGGCCAAATAGTTTGGCAATGTTGAAGTAACACATAGAGCATGGGGCACAGGCAAACAAATGCACATACCAAAATAACTTTAATCAGCTAGGACACTGACAATACAGACAACAGTAGTAAGTGTCTTTGTTTACATATTGCACAGATGGGACAGTAGAACAACAGTACAGAAGAGCAAGGCACAACATGCTGATCCTATGCAAGATAATATGCACAGGCAAAGTACAAACAGGAAGGCCAGTGTCCATGGCAGGTGGCACAGCAACTACATGAGAGGCTGCACAGGTGAGAGCACAACACAGCGTAGCAATAGGGCCAGTGTCCATGGCAGGCGGCACAGCAACTACATGAGAGGCTGCACAGGTGAGGGTACAATACAGCAGAGCAACAGGGCCAGTGTCCATGGCAGGTGGCACAGCAACTACATGAGAGGCTGCACAGGTGAGAGTACAACACAGCAGAGCAACAGGGCCAGTGTCCATGGCACATGGGAGAGTACAACACAGCAGAGCAACAGGGCCAGTGTCCATGGTACAGGTGAGAGTACAACACAGCAGAGCAACAGGGCCAGTGTCCATGGCACAGGTGAGAGTACAACACAGCAGTGAATGACAATTTAAGTTGCCAGGGACAAATGCGGAGTCAGGACATGAGAAGTTGCACTGTGAGTGTGTTTGCCCATACCCTTCTATGACCAGCAACACACCCAGGTGGCAAGCAATGGGCAGGGCTAGCACACCTGTATAAGAGACAGGTGTATGAGGGGGACTGCCACTCACATTTTGCTGTCAGGCGGACTTGGAGCTGGCTGTGTGTCGGAACAGCAGGAACACTTGACTGGGGAGACCGAGGCCCAGGTGATGTAGGGCTAGCAGTGGATTGGCAAGCTGGAGGGCTGTTTGGACCAGGTGGTATAGTGGCATGTGGAGGTGGAGTCATGCAGACCTGTGGCACAGTGTGGGTGGGACAGGTTGGAGGGGTGCCCTTCCACTTTTTGGGAATACAAAATGGCTTCCCTGTCTTGGGGTTAATGGGAACTGGGGATGAGACAACAGGCACACACACCAACTGTCCCGCATCAGGTGCAGACACTGGCACTCCCTCTGGTGACGTGCTGGATCCTGCGGAACGCTTTGTCTGCCTACGCCTCTGGACCACCTTCCCCTGCTTGCCAGGTGTCACACTTACAGTACCCTCCTTTGCCTCTTTTACCAGGTGTCCCACTTACAGTGCCCTCCTTTGCCACTTTGCTAGCACTAGCCCCGACAGTGCCCTCCTCCATCTGCTTCACTAGGCTTGGAATTGGAGTTGATGTGGTGGTAGGATGTGGCCCTGTGCCATTCCTAGGTGTACCCTTGCCATACAACACCTCTTCAGTGGGCACAAACACTGCACGTCTAGCTCTGCGTGACGTTTTTGGGACAGTAGAGTCCTTTCCTGGTGATGCCTCCGAGGCATGTAAGCCTGATGTTGGCCTCATTGCTTTTTCGCCCTTGCTCTTCCCTGACGGGCTCTTGTCTTTGCATTCTGGGGTGGCTCAACTCTTCTGTGGGGATGGTGTCTGTGGCCGGGACCGCTTGGGTTGTGTCTGCTGTATGCTCCTCGTGCTGTATCATGTCTGTGACGCATGCGAACCGTGGACACTGTCATCTGATGTTGTCACTGACTGGGGGGTGGACAAAGGCACCTGAGCAGGAATGGGAGCATGTGCCTGTTAAGGGGCAGACGTCACTGCGGATGACAAAGCCTGGACTGTACGGTGCAGCCCACCCACATCAGAGTGTATGCCCTCCATGTATGCAACCACCTGGCCTAATTTCTTGTCATGGTCACTGAAGGCATTGAGCAGGGCTGTCCGGCCCACACAAAGCTGGTGTAGGAGCTCTACACACTCTGCACTGAGGGCAGCAGGGGGGACAGGTGCAGGCTCAGCGGTGCCAGGTGTGAATGTAACTCGTCCCCTCTTACTGACACGGACACGGGCAGAACCAGATTAAGTTGATGGGAGGCTGGGCACTGGCTGCTGTGTGGTAGATGATGTTGCAGACTCCCCATCCCCTGTGCCTGCCAACATGGAAACATCACCACTGGCATCAGATGATGTAGTACTCTGTGTCTTAGCCACGGATTCCTCCTGCATACTACGGTCCCCCTCAGATGCACTGGTGAGCTCTGTGTGACTGGCCTCCGGTGCAGCTGTGGTGCTACTCTCACCACCACTGGTTTCCGGCTCCCGTTCCTCCGTGTCCACTGGCGATTCTGCATGAGAGACAGATGCAGGGTTGTGTTAGTTTCATCATCAGGACAAAGCAATCAGGTCAATGCAGTACAGGAGATGCCCAAATCAACATGGGGACCACCACACCTTGCAATCACATTGCAGCAACACACTACATAGACCACAACAGTGCCTGTAACCCTGAATATCTGCCATGACTGAGCCATGCTGAGGTCACACAGCCTAACACCCTGCCCATGGATGAAGTGTAACAGACACACAACTTGCCCTGCACACACCTAGAGACATGATGTGGGGACAACACTCATTGCCACTAACAGACCTTCAGGGAACAGGAGGGGACAACACACACACCTATCAGGACATGACAGTCCACAATGCCAAGTTGGCCATAACAAGCACCACGTGCTACTCTGGGGCACCTTGTTGTCAGATGGGTGGGCCTCACCAATCATGGTGCATGCAAAGTAGGCATACATGATGTTAGTCAGATAGTGGACCCTGCTGTTCACCCCCTAATAGATTCCTCACACTATCCCAATGCTGAATGACCATGTAGATCCCAAAGCATCTGGCTATGAGAAAGCACAGCAGGGAGGATCAGCTTTTTAAGGGCAGTTTGGCGCAATGCCTGACACTGGCACACATCCCAGCAGCCACTCACATGACACAGCACAGCATCACCACACGAACATCACATGGGCCACCGCTGCCACAGGCCCTGTAGAACTACATCTGCACCCAGCCAAAGTCACCCTCCCCAAATACTCACCCCTGCCTTGCTGGCGATGCTCCTGCAGACGTGCATCCAGCTCCGGATGAGTCACTGCCAATATGCGGACCATCAGTGCTGTCATGTTGCGCCATGCCAAATGCCCAGTGCGCGGTAGCATCCCCAATGTCATCTCTGCCACGTTCTTTGCCAGCCGACTGATGTCGTCCCACCTCTTCTGGCAGTGTGTGCGTCGTCGGTTGGATACCCCCAGGGTTCGCACCTTTGCTGCAATGGCCCTCCACACGGCCTTACACTGGTGTACCTTGAGCTGCAGGTATGGGAGAAAAGAAGGGTAAATGACCAGTTACACAGTGTCATTTACAAACATCTATCAGTACAGTAGCAAGACACAGACTCAGGACCTATTGTAATCTCCATCCATCCAAAACTGGGGGACGCCTCACAAGGGCACTCTGCATGGGCCAAACAGATGTGATAGCATGCATACATGAGGGCGTAGAGGGTCCATCATAATGTCACACACATGCAGGATGACTGAACTGAACCCCCTCAGTGGCTTGCAGACATCACCAGTCCCATGCATGTCTGCCCACTAAATACATCACATATCTACCTGTGTCTGTGTGTAGAAGCATTGTGTGCATGACTGGGCAGCATCCAATGAGCATGTCCTGTGAACATATGTTTTGTAATGTGTATGGCCTCGGGGCACATGTACTCACCAATAACATAGCCATCTACAGAAGTGTGTTTGTGTGCAAATATAAAGGGCTGAGATGGTGCATATCTACTATTCAGTGTGAATGGACAGGAGCAGGGACCATGTAAGTTAGGTAATGTGTTCTCGTTTGGGTGGGAAGGTAGTGGGCCTAGTCTCTGGGTCCACACTGAGTTGGAGAACAGTGGCACACAGAAACATTCACCCGACCAATTACTATCCTGGCACCTACATGTCCAACATCCTGTGGCTCTTGATGGCTGATAATGTAACACACTCCACTCACACATACAACTGCAGGCAGTGAAAATAGTGACCTTGGGGGACACACCCTCCCTCGCCCTGGAGACAGCTTGTTTGTCAGTGTATGACACAACCTCACACTCTCAGGCATATAGTGCAGCAGCACAACTACATGTCTGACACCCCCCTGCCCTACAGCTTCCTTAATGCTGACTTACCACTACATTGGGGCCACCATACAGCCTTAGGTACTGTGCCAGCATCTCATCCACTAGGACCTCCAGTTCCTAGCTAGTGAATGGACTAGCACGGATCTTCTCTGTCGTTGCCATCCCTGTGGACATGGAACACCTGTGGTGGAAGTGAGTGGTGAGGGGTCCCAGGCAGCAGGCACTTGAGGCAGCAGTAGGAGAGGGTCCCAGGCAGCAGGCACTTGAGGCAGCAGCAGGAGAGGGTCCCAGGCAGCAGACACTTGAGGCAGCAGCAGGAGAGTGTCCCAGGCCGCAGGCTCTGTGAGCAGTGGAAATGTGAGGCTCACTCCCACAGATTTATAGCACCCTGGGGTCGTTTGTAAGGTGCAAAACTGCAACAATTGGTTTTCCAGGGCAGCCTCATTCAAAAGCATCCAATGACCGCCTCCGCGGTGCCGGAGCACGCCTTCTGCGATTTTCAAAACTGCATCATGCCACAGCAATCATCACTCCCATTGACTGTAGGCATTGCTCCATAGCGGTGATGCACCGCAGGGGCCCGGGGTGCGCTACGGCGATGGTGCAACATTCAAAAGTATCCAATGACCGCCTCCACATGGGGGAGCACACCTTCCGTGATTTTAAAAGCTGCATCATGCCACCGCAATCATCGCTCCCATTGACTGTAGGCATTGCTCCATGGTGGTGATGCACCGAAGGGCCCGGGGTGCACTAACGCGATGGTGCATCGTTCAAAAGCGTCCAATGACCACCTCCGCGGTGGCAGAGCACGCCTTCTGCAATTTTCAAAACTGCTTCATGCCACCCCAATCATCGCTCCCATGGGCTGTAGGCATATGATGCACCGCCATGGCCAGGCGGTAGCTTCCGCGATTTGGGTGGCGGAGCATGCCCACCGCCATCTTCCCATGTCTCCATGCCAATGACTACCACAGTTATGAAGGGGGAGGTGCTGGTGTCACTTTGCCCTGGCCAGGCGGTAGCTTCCGCGATTTGGGTGGCAGAGCATGCCCACCGCCATCTTCCTATGTCTCCATGCCAATGACTACCGCAGTTGTGAATGGGGTGGTGCTGGTGTCAAACCGCAGTGGCCAGGGTAGCTTCCGCGATTTGGGGCACATGCAATGGCAATGTCCATTGTGAACACTGCATCAGTAGACAGCAGCAATATGGTTAAGTCACATAATTGTGCACACAATGCCATTATTCCATATGATCCACAGGTGGACGCACGTCATGTGTGATGCACATTGGTCTGTGGTCCCTGCCATGTCACTTATGCATTGGATGGTTGATGATGCTTCACAGTGTTAAGCTGGTGTCAATAATGTGTAAGAAATCAATGTGTTGGGGGTCAGTGCAGATCTTGGCAAGGCTTGTCTCACTGTATGGTGTTGTCACTTACTTGTGCTTTCATATCAGCTCATGCACACAATCGACAGTTTTCCAGCTACTGTGAATATTGGGTTGTGGATGTGTGACAAGTTCACATGATGCATTGAGGGGTGACAGGTACAGCAGATGGGTATGTGTTAGTCATGGTCATTGTACACATGGTACGGTACAAGGCGTGCACATGTGAATTGTGGGGTTCAGTATGTGTGCATTCACATTGACCAATGTGTTTTTTGCGGCACTTGTGTATTGTAAATGGAGAGGTGTGCCCTCTGTGTGTCTCAAATGTCCACCCATGTAACCTGGTGTGCCACACATCCATCATGGCAGTCTTTGCTATTCCGTGACATCCTTAACAGTATGTGCTGTGGCCATCTCATGATGGTTGTGTGTTACATTTGTCTATTTACATCTCAACTAGGAGGAGGCCTAATCTCATACATCACCTGACAGTGCTGAAGGACATGGAGGATATAGCGATCCTTCACAAATTCTGCCTCGACAGACCGACACTGAAGACCCTTTGTGATCTGTTGAAAACCCCACCTGCAGCCTCATCGCCACTACCCAACAGCATTCACACCCACATACAAAGTGATGGCAGCCCTCCACTTCTTTCCTTCCAGGAGACCATGAACAGCGCTGCAGGGCAACCCATGTTCAGCCTGGTGCTGAGGGATGTTCTTGCAGTCATGATGTTATATAAGGATCGATATATACATTTCCCATGGGGAGCAGAGTTGGCCGTTGTGATGGGTGACTTCTATCCCCTTGGGCACATCCCCCATGTTGTTGGTGCCATTGATTGCACCCATGTAGGTCTGGTGCCACCACAGGCAAGTGAGCACATTTTTAGAAATCGTAAACATCATCATTCAATCAATGTGCAAGTGGTGTGCCTTGCGGACATGACCATATCACATGTGTGTGCAAGATTGCCCGGCTCAGCCCATGATGCATACATCCTGAGGTACAGCATGGTGCCCCGGATGACGGCAAATCTGCTTCCCGAGCGTGCTTGGATTGTGGGTGAGTATGCCTCGTGCTATGGTGTGCTGTGTGGGTGACCTGCTGCCCTCTGCCTGTGCAACATTGCAATGTGTGTTTGTCATTGTCATTCACAGGTGACTCTGCATATCCCAGCCGTCCATGGCTGCTGAGCCCTCTACGGAATCCCAGGACCCCGGATGACGTCAGGTACAGTGAGGCCCATGGCAGGAACCGACGTGTCATTGAACGGACTTTTGGCATGCTCAAGTCAAGATTCCGCTGCCTTGACAGGACTGGAGGTGCACTGTCATAATCGCCCGGGAGAGTCTGCAAGATCGTTGTGGCATGCTGTATGCTGCACAACATGGCCATTCACAAGGGGATTCCCCTGCTCCTGGATGATGGTGAGGACCCAAGGCCCCCGCCTGTTCAGGGCCCTGAGTCCAGTAATGAGGACAGTGGAGCGGAGGAAGGAGTTGACATGCGTCAACAGCTCATCACCCGCTACTTCACTTGAAGGTGGGTGATGAGGTACGACTTGTACATTTTCTGGTGTAATTGCAGTTGTTGTGAAGGGCTATGCGTGGATGTTACAGACTGGCACATGTTGAGTAACCTGTGTGTGGAAATGTGGGAGTGACATTTCACATGTGGACGTATACAGAACTCTGGTGACACTTGCTGCACATTGTGTTGTCTGCCTGTAGAATAATGTGGATGTTTTGTGTAGTGTTATGTCTGTGATGCCACACTTACACCAGCGACTATTGTTCTGTTGTGTCTCCCTAGGTGCATCTAAAATCTCCAGGCCTACCTACTGTACATCTTTTGGACACATCATGGACCATTTCAAAACTGTAGATATTGCCGTAAAAACCAAACTGCACAAATTGAAGTGTGTAAGGTATTTTATTTACAAACACCACTTGCTGGGCCATGAGTTCCACCATTTGTCCCATGCATGTGTCAATGGACCTCATCAACAGGATGAGCTCACGCAATAGTTATTCTTTACCTCAAATTTGTTCGCACTTAATTCTACCAGCATTTTTAAACATTTTAAAACAATCCTAATTGAAAACTATGTGGGAATTTGGGGGGTTTAATGTTCCTTGCTAGAGTGTGTGTTGGAGTGTGCTAAACTCTGTGTTTACTCGTACCTGCCACCATTGTAGGGACTCGTGTTTTGAGCGGGTAGCGCTCTAGTTGTTCTGACGCCTTTTTTGCACGCCGCCCGCCCATTAAGCTACTTAATGGAGTCGGGACGAACGCGCAGTGCCTGACAGGTTATTCTTTACCTCAAATTTGTTTGCACTTAATCCTACCAGCATTTTAAAATTTTTTAAAACAATCCTAATTGAAAACTGTGTGGGAATTTAGGGGGTTTAATGTTCCTTGCTAGAGTGTGTGTTGGAGTGTGCTAAACTCCGTATTTACTCGTGCCTGCCACCATTGTAGGGACTCGCGTTTTGAGCGGGTAGCGCTCTAGTTGTTCTGACTCCTTTTTTGCACGTCACCCGCCCATTAAGCTACTTAATGGAGTCGGGACGGAGGCGCAGCGGTCGCGCACAGCGGAGTCGCCGATTGAGCGCCAAAGAATAGCCCGTCTGCGCCCGTCTGCACCAGTACGGGCCCAGGGGCTATGCTTTCTGCTCAAACTCATATTGCCCCTCGCATATATTCTTCTAAACAACTGTGGGATTTACGGTCTGATTTTTTTAACTGACTGTTCCTTGCTGCATCCTGGCTCTCTGCACAAAGCATTAAAAAGTTGTCAGAAATGCGGCTTTACTTTACTTTCTCGACCTACTAAGGGTCAGTTTGACCTTAACTGTCATTCTTTTACTAACAACTATAAGGATAATTGCTTGCCAAATAACACTTTTATTAAGAATGGAGAATTTAAATTCCTTAGTTTAAACTGTCGCTCATTCCCTAAGCATACATTTGATATATTTGATCTTCTCAATAATGAGCATCCTGATGCTGTTTTTCTAACCGAAACATGGCTTCATGAAAGCTCTGGTCCGGATATAGCGGCCGCGCTTCCAGCTGGCTATTCTATTTTTCGCAGGGATCGTGATGGTAAATTAGGTGGCGGCTTAGCCATAATTTCTAAAAACGTTTACAATTGTAAATTTGAAAAACTTGACTGGAAATATAGTGAGGCTATGCTATTCAAGCTTGCTCTTAGTCCTCAGTTTACCTTTTCAGGAATCTTACTCTACCGTCCTCCTGGCCCTGCTGGTCCATGGGCTTTGAACTTTCCCAATTTGCTCTCCCCACATTTGCTTAGTGCTGCTAATTTTACTATTTTGGGGGATTTAAACATTCATTTTGATGATCCGTCGTGTCCTGCTAGTATATCCTTAACCTCTGACCTAGCGGCTATTAATTGTGTATTAATTAACTCTGAACCTACACATACTGCAGGTCATTTACTAGATCCAGTTTTGTCTAATTTATCTAACCTATGTTGTACTTCGACCCTCTCTATCATCTGGTCCGACTATTTTATAGTGACCTGTCGACTTATGGTAGAGCATCTGAACCAGTCCTTTTCAAATTTGGGGGAGAAACTTAAGTCTAGAAATTGGAACAAACTTGACATGGATCATCTTAAGCATCACCTAATGGAAACTATGCCCTCTATTAGTCACACCTCTATGGCTGACCGAGGTACTATTATGAATTGGATTTCTAACTCAGTGGATATCTGTATCCCAGTGTCTTCCCAGAAGGTGAGAAACCATCGCCCTCCGGCTCCTTGGTATTCACCGACTTTGCAAACTATGAAAGCAAATGCAAAGCAATGGAAAGACTCTGGAGGAAAGACTATGCTTCTGAAGCCAAAGTTATATATAAACAAACTATTAGAGAATATCATTCTCTATGTAATACTGCTAGTGCAGAGTATGTAAGTACCACTATTACGAATGCTCAAAACTGCCCTAAAGTTCTGTTCAATCTGGTCAAAAAACTGTCCGGAATGGCTTGTCAAGCTCCACAATTTACCTTATCAGATTCACAATGTGAGGAGCTTGCTATATTTTTTCTTGACAAAGTAGAACAGATTTTTCCAGATTAAAGCTTCTATTTCTCAACAATTTACGGCCACCACTGATTCATCCAAATTTGATACTCAGCTAGTGACTCAGGTTGGGAATAATGCGACTAAACTTGAACAATGGTCACTGTTTTATACTATTTCCTTCAACAGTGTCCTAAAAAGTGTTAAATCAGGCTCCCCCCGTGATTTGCTGCCTATTTCTATCCTACAAAAAATGCATCCGTCCATTCTAGCTCAGATTAAAGAAATTCTCAATGCTTCTCTACGTGAAGCTGTGATTCCTCCTGAATGGAAGCATGCTATGGTTCTTCCTCTGTTAAAAAAGCCTAATGCTGATCCTGCACAACTATGCAATTTTCGGCCTATTTCCCTGCTCCCGGTTTTTTCCAAGTTACTGGAGAAACATGTGAATCTACAACTAACCCACTATGTGGAATCCCATAAACTCTTACACCCATCTCAATCAGGGTTTAGAGAAGGCTACTCGACTGAAACCACACTCTTGAGAGTGAGTGAAATGCTGCGCAGCCACTTGGACGATGGCGACACCGTGGCGCTCATACTGTTAGATCTGAGCGCTGCTTTTGACACGGTGTCCCACACTGTGTTTTTGCAAACACTCGGATCCATTGGCGTGTCGGGTGCTGCCTTGGAGTGGTTTGCTAACTTTTTGTCTGGTCGCACTTTCCAGGTTTCATTTTCAGGGGCAGCCTCTAAAGTTCATGGTTCACCCTATGGAGTGCCTCAAGGCTCGATTATCAGCCCGTTGTTATTCAACATTTATGTGAAACCACTGGCCAAGATTGCAGAGGAGGCATGGCTGTCAATTTATTCTTATGCTGACAACACACAATTAATTTTCTCCCTTTCTGCTAAAGAAGTCTTCGGTCCTCATGTCTCCAGTTAGGCTTGAGTAATATCATGCAGTGGATGCTAAACAACTCTCTTAAGTTTAATGGAGAAAAGACCGAGGTGCTTATTTTAGGGAAAAATAAAGAACTCTGGGACCCCCAACATTGGCCTCCTGAGCTGGGTGTCACCCCTCGGCCTTCTAAACAAGCCCGCAATCTAGGTTTTATAATCGATGATCAGCATTCTATGAGGCCGCAAGCCATCAAAGTCTCTTCTACTTGTTTCGCCATCCTTAGATGGCTCCAAAAAAATGTATGGATGCTGCCTGAATCGACTAAAAGAACTGTCATCCAGGCTCTGATTACTTCGCGCCTGGATTATGGCAACATCCTGTTTCTTGGAGCTAACAAGGAAGTAATTCATAAACTTCAAGTTGTTCAAAATGCTGCTGCTCGGCTGCTCTGCCAAATTCCAAAGTTTTCTTCTGTGTCCAGCTCTCTATGTGACCTCCACTGGTTGAAAGTGGAGAATCGTATTAAATTCAAGACCTTAACCTATATGCATAAGATCAAAATGGGTAAAGCTCCTCAATATCTGAAATCTGTTGTCCAACTGTATGTTCCTCCTCGCTGTCTTCGGTCTGCTAGTCAGACTAAATTTGCGGTTCCTAGATACAGACTGTCTAGAATGGGCGGTCGTTCTTTTTCTTATTTAGGACCTATCTTGTGGAACTCTCTTCCTCTGACTTTAAGAAATGAGACCAATTTTGTGCACTTTCGTGGGATGCTGAAGACCTGGCTCTTTAATCAATAGATCCTTTCCCATATTTGTTTGACCTATGCAGGCGGCGCCAGGAAACCCTTGGGTTGCAAAAAAAATAATAAAAATAGTTCATCAGATCGTCCACTTTGTCCCTGGACCTGTTCATATGCCCCGATGACTCTGGTGAAGTGGTCCAGGGATGGTACGCAAACTTCCTGCAGTCTGGGGTTGACCCTGGCCCTCCCACCTGTCCTGCTGCCATGGACCTGTTGCCTCGCCACGGTGGGTCCACGCACCCTCTCCCTGCCATCCACAGTTGTTGTTGTGTCCTGGTCATCCCCTGGGACAGGGAGTGTGCTGCAGGTGGTACTAGTGGTGGTGGTGGCGGAGATGGCAGCGGTGGAGGCACAGGCCATGACTGCAGGGGTCTGCTGTGCTGGTGTTAGAGCAGCAGCCGTGGTGGTGGGGAGGATGGGGGCCTGGGACCTGTTGATCCCTGGCACACCGGATGGGCCGGCCTGGAGCTCATCGTCCAAACTATCCTGGGAGTCAACATCCGAGAGTCCATGTACCGGCGGTGGAGACTGGCTCTGCTGGTCGTTGTTGTCGTCAGCAGCAAGTTCTTCATCACCTGTGGATTAGATGGGGAATGTTCAGTGTTGGGCACTGTGCAAGCAATCTGTTTGGTGCATGTCATCGACTGTCTGTACACTACACAATTGAGATCGTCACTATTATCATTAAGTGCAATACTGGGCATAATTACATGGTGCAGAGGAACATAAATTACTGGTACATGTCATGTATCGAGGCATTACATGTAATAGGTGCTGTGTATAGTGATGCAGGTCTCCCACCCCCAAACAGGCCTCCCAGGCAAGATGGCTACCTACCTGTTAGATGAGGGTGAACAGTGCAATTGCTGACACATGCTCCTGGGTGGGGGAGTGCTCCATCTTGGTAGGCCTTAGGGACAGGGGGCATGGTGGGAGTCGTGGTACAGGCCTTCCTCCCCCAAACAGGCCTCCCAGGCAAGATGGCTATCTACCTGTTAGGTGAGGGTGAACATTGCAATGGCTGACACATGCTCCTGGGTGGGGGAGCACTCCATCTTGGTAGGCTGTGGGACAGGGTGCATGGTGGGAGTAGTGGTACAGGCCTCCCACCCCCAAACAGGCCTCCCAGGCGAGATGGCTACCTACCTGTTAGGTGAGGGTGAACAGTGCAATGGTGTTTGGGTTGTGCAAGAAAGTACATATCAGTGTGTTGGTTAACATTTCTTTGAACTTACCAGCCTCCATTCCCCCAGATACTCCTGTGAGACTCTCAAGATGAAGTATGGCAAGCACCTTCTCCACCCATGGTGTGGTTGGTTTTGGTGGAATGGGAGGGCCACCGCCAGTCCTCTCAGCCAGCTCCCATTTCTTGCTTCTCCTCTCTTTGACAACCCTCTTGAGATCATGCCACCGCTTCATGATCTCTTTCTTGGATCGCGGGGTGGTCCCTACTGCATTGACCCTTTGTACTATCCTTTCCCACATTTGTGTCCTTGTGGCTTATGGGGTCTGTTGGACCAGGCTACCAAACAGTTGTGGTTCCACTCTCACTATCTCGTTTACCATGACTGTCAACTCACTCTCTGTGAATTTGGGCATTTTCTGTACTGCCAGGGTGCGTGGTGTTTGGAGTGGGTGTGTGGTGGGTGTGGTATTGATGTGTGAGGTGTGTTGTGTGCTGGGGATAGTAAGTGCTGGTGGGATGGTGGTACTGATGGTGGTAGTGGTGGTGGTGGTGGTGGTGGTGTGTGTGCTGTGTTCTTTTGCCTCTCCTGTCAGATGTGGTGTACGGCCTTCTCTTCTGGAGTATTGCAAAGGAGTGTGGTCAGTAAAGGGGCTGGTTTTATACTCAGCTGTGTGGGTGTGTCCAAATGGGATTTTGATGTCAGTTGTGTTGTGGGTGTTGTCCATGGAATGGTATTTTTTGGGGGGCATTTGTTTTTTCATTGGTGTTTTGCGTAGTTGAAGGGCATGGCTACTTTGCTTTGTGCAAACTTTGGCATCGTTGCGGTGTTTTGGCATCTTCTGCCATGTTTTTCATTCACCATCCGCTGTGGTGGCTATGCTGCAGCTCTTCCGCTGTCTCTCCTATTCACTCCTGTGTGCGACCGCGGCTGTCGGTAACAGCGGATCGTACCCAGGACCATCAGGGATATCCTAATTTCCCGTGCAGTCTCTCCGCTTTGCTTGCTGCGGGTTATTGCTTTTCTGCAGGGTTACCGACCGCCGCGGTCGGTTTTTGGACGTCACCGCCCGCGTCGGGCGGTTTTGGTTTGCCCGCTACTACAGCGGTCGGTCTTTTTTGGCGGTTGATCCTAATTTGATCGCCGGTTTATCCCCGGTACTGGTGGGCGGTTGTTTCCCGCCTCCATGGCAGTCGGGGTGGTTTTCCGCCCGCTATCCTAAAGGGCCCCTTAGTGTCAGGCGATGATCATTAGTGAGAATAGCAAGTTGCACTCAATTTCATTGAAGGCACCATTTTCTTTGCTATCCCCAACCATACACAAGGAACAACAGGAATCTAAGTCGTTCATTTTCTTTCTACTACTATGTCTAAAGTTGGGGCCTTTCTATCAGCATGTGCACCAGAGTTCCTTATTGAGTACCACATCTGTTGCATGTCTCAGAGAATCTATATTCATTTTATGAGATTAAGGGCCCGATTTAATTCTTGGCGGAACAGAGTATACATACCGCCAAGATAAAGGTCCTCCATCCAAATTTATAAGTGGGAGGACCTAAATTTTCATCACAGCGAAGGCTACTCCGTCAACGCCATGTTTGAACACCCGCGACAGCCCTGTGGAGTGAGGGCCATCTGAGGCAGAGCCTTAATTCCGCCCACATAATTTAGATTGGTGGAATTGAAGGTCATTTTTCACTAACTATTACCGCCAGTAAGGTCTGGTGTTAAGGAGCATTGCAAATTGCTGAATGTTCTCTTGCCATGGGAGAAGCCTCCTATTGTGAGGGAACTATTTTGTTTCCAAAAACTACCAAACAAAATCCTGCTTTGGGATTTGTCTTATAAAAATAAAAAAAATAAACAGTTTGGTGCAGGGCCGTGTCATATAGATGGAGCCCTGGACCAAACTTTAAACAGCATTGATCGGAACCGAGGTGACAGCAGTTCCTGCTAATGCTTTAGAAATGACCACCAGCTTGGTGGGCTGAGTAGTCTTGGTCTGGCAGACGTTAACTCCTCCACCAGACCAATGGAAATTACAGTGTCCGCAAAGCTATAAATCAGGCTCTAAGTTTCACTGTGAAGGCCAATTAGTGCTTGATTTGTAAAAGAATAAGTGCTGGTGGCCAAAGCTCTAATTTGGCCACCAGCAGAATCCTCAGCTGGTGCAATTAAATGTCAGAGCAGCCGAATGCCAGTTCTATGTAGTATTCACCTCATGCCTCTTTAATCGACTACCAGACACTCTCCGTCCCTTTATCCCACTTCTGAAGGTTCCTTCTCTGTCCCTTTGTGACATTTTTTCCGTCTTTATCTTTCTCTGTCTTTCTGCCTTCCTCATATGCACTTCGTAAATGCCTAATGGAGACAAGTAAGTGCTGGTCTCCAAAAATGAGTGCGGGTGGCCCCCGCCGGCTCAGATTAAGCACCGAGGCCAATGATATTGAGGTGTTTTAGACAATTCCCCAGATGTGGCTTGACAGCTAGGGCAGTCGACCTCGAATCTGGGGAACTGGGTCGAGTCTCGGCAATGATGCTGAACATCCTGTGATTCTGGGCAAATCAATGAATCTCCGCGTGCCTAATAAAAATGAATGTGTCCTCATGTAATGCAACTAATGGTGCGATGTAAAGTGTTCTGATACCCGATTTGGGTCAAGTTCGCGCTATATAAAACTCTGTAAAAGAAAAATAGGTAGAACGGAAATTTTAACTGCTTACATAAGTGAATTGCCAATAGTTCCATGTAAGAGCATGAAGTCTTCTAAGTAGTGTATTGTATTTAATATATATTATCAAACCCAGAAATTCAACATTAAATTTGGAAATATTATGCATAGGTTTGATAATAAAGCTATTCTGAGTCAATTAGTCAGTGTAATTTGGAAGATGTTATGTAGGACCCTGCTACATTAAAATAATATTGTTAATATAATTGTTGTAATGAAGGGAAAAAAACATGAAGTTTGACCAAGCGAGTTAACACAATCAAAGAGAACAGCAACAATGTCATCTCAGTCTCTCACCAGTAAAATCCTGAGGTTCCTACATTCTAAAGGTCAATTCGAAGGGATATACCACTGATGGGGGTAACTAGGGGCGTGGGGGATAGAAGTGAATAAAGGATAGGGCATGGTAAAGCTGGACTAGAGAGGGGGAAAAGGAAGGTAGTCACAACAATACTATTGCTCATATAGATATGAAGAGTGCATACTGAGAATGAATCATCCAAGAATCATATTTTCTTGAAAATATCACATGAACAAACAAGTGCCTAGGGGAACATATTAAGTTCCTGTCCCTAATCCCTTGTATTTGGAGAAAATTCTCTTTGTAGAATGAAAAATAGTTTATATTGAGGCTAACTTATTAGAATTTCAAGGATTATGTTGTTTCACAATTGATAAACGTGGCGGACAATTAACATAGTAGATGTAATTGCATGTGTTCTTAGAATAGAGATGTACAGGCTGTGGTAGCCAAAAAATCCACCTGCCACTGCATGTACGCAGGTTTCTCAGAATGTCCTTTGTATCGTGTATGGAGTAGGTAAGCTTTTCATAAACAGCTGTAAAATTAACTACATTGTAGCAGAATGGGGTCTTCTAGATATTATCACAGGGCTGGATGGTGGAAAGACTTTCTTTTACATTTTCATGAGGTGCATGGTTGGATTGGTAGGACTCTCAATGAAAAGGAAGATTTTGTCTTCTGTAGTTAGTAAAACCAGGAAAGGTACAGAATCTGTTATATACAGATATCTAGTTTATGCTTCAGATGGTGCTTTACCTTAATAGCTGAGTCTGAATCAAATTCCGTACAACATGTTGGTTCCAATAGCTGTGTGTTGCTTTTGTATAATCATCGGGGAGCAGTATGAAATTATCTCCTCCCTTGCCCACTTCCTTACTTATTGTACTTGGGATTTCATGTAAAGTTGTTAGGTCTAGAAATTTAGTAGGATTCAGGTTTTTGAGCAGACGTCTCCTATTTTTACCATATTTTGAGGTTGATTACAGATACTCTGTAACATCAGTGTAGAATAGATCAATTTATGTTCCTGTACTAAATGATTTATACAAATGAGATCTTTTGTCCATGATACGGTGTATCTTTGCTCTTATACCTACTCTATTTGGAATACTCTTATGTCTCTATTCGGAGCATAACACATTCTGGAGATCTTGAAACATTGTTTGTTCTCCAAATTGGTATTCTTCACTGTTATATGCATTTCTTCCAAAAGCTAATTCTATTTTCTATGTCAATAGCTTCTCTTGCTGTAACACTCCCTTTCTCAGTTAAATCGAATTCGATGATGCTTAGTAGTTTTAACTCTACCCTAGAACCTCCGGAGCAATTGGAATCTTCTCCTATTATGTTTCTTGTTGCCTACAGGGAAGTTCCACAAAAGAGGGTAATTGGCAGCCCCTTTGAATTTTTGTTTGAGCCCTCAGTGTATGACCTACTCACATTGACCAGACAAGAGTGAGAAAGAACTTGCAGTTCATCACAGAATGGTGTGGTAGGCTATGTGATTGGCCTCAGGATGTTGATTACACAAGACATGATCCAGGCAAAGATCCAAAGGCAGATGAAAGGGTGATATGACCCTAAAGTGACACTGACTGGATACAATGAGAGTCAGGAAGTATTGGCGCTGAAGCCTATTTGTTCATACAAGTTAGAGCAGAAGCTTTCAACAATGAAGTACTTGATGAACACATGTACCACGCGGACGCCAAAGAGGCTGTTCCATGTGAACTGGTTTAAGCCTTACCTCTGGAGAGATTACACAGTGAAAATCACTTAGTTTTTAGGGCAACCCCCTGATATTGGTGGCCCAAGCAAGGTTCCACAGAACTGCGGTTTTGTGAGGACTACAGGGCCCTCAATGAAGTCAATAAGATAGATGCACACCCAATCCCCCATGACAGAGGAATTATTCCACTGTAGAGTAATGCTCTATAAGCTGATAAATGCTCCTATCACTGTCCAGTGCCTAGTAAACTAAGTTCTAACAGTGCAAGAAGAGGTCTCTGCAGCTTACTTGGATCAACACTGTGGTGGTTAGCTATTTATGGAAGGGCCCCTTGAAGTCTCTAGAACTGGTGTTGGTCAGGTTACAGGGGTAGAAATTGAATATTAAGGCCTCCAAGTTCTAGGTGGATAGAGTCTACTACCATGGTCATCAGGTGGGTAACTGGAAGATCACACCATTAAATGTCAAGACCAGCCTGTGCTGGAGCGGGTGGTGCCCAGCAACCAGGCACAGCTGAGAACCTTTTATGGACTAACCTGTTATTAAATATGCTAACCATGGGTATATCCTTGGCCCATTGAAAGCTATGAGATCCAAGAAGGAGCCCAAGAAGGTATGTGGAATGAGGAGTATTAAACTGTTTTTGAGGATCTGAAGAGAACACTATGCAATGCACCTGTATTGCACTCTCCTGACTACAGTCAACAGTTCATTGTACAGAATGATGCCCAATATAAAGGAATTAAAGCAGAACTGACTCAACTTGATTAAAAAAGGTAGAGAGCATTCGGTGGCCTTTATTAGTCATAGGTTACCTACCAGAGAACAAAATTGGGCAGCCAATGCGAAGGGAAGCCTTTCCATAATGTGGGCCTGAGGAAGGTCTTGGTCGTATCTATTTGCCACTAAGTTTGTGGTGCAAACAGATCCCAAACCACTCAAGTTGTTCATGGCAATGAAGGACGAGAATCCCAAATTACTGAGATGGTCTATCTTCTTACATGGCCTAGATTTCACAGTAGAGTGCAAAGCTGAAAAGAATCATGGGAATGCTCAGAGATTTATCCACAGGTTTTACCGATCAGACTTCTTCAATGGCGGAGTAAGGATCCAGGCAGTCTGACCTTGGAGTGGCATCTGTTCAGAAGAGAATATCCCCTCCATCCTATACAGTTGTGTTCCCTTGCCCAGAGTGCTCGATTGCGTTTATTTGGTATCTTTATTTCTTGTTGTAGCCCTGGAGTTATATGCACAGAGGCCTAGGCATAACCCTCGATATGAGTATGGTCTTGGACTTGTCCTGTGACTTGGAGGGGTGTATCAAATGTGCCCTTGTTGACACACAGTGCACTACACTTCTTGTGATGGTTTCAGCAGCACATAGAGCAGTGGTGGCAGTGCATTGTGTATTGTGAGTCCAGACCTTTTATCTGTGTCACTGGAGTGGTGGCCTACTAGCTCACTCATGCTTCACCTCTCTCAGGTCTCTTCTTACACTAAGGTATGAAGGGGCAGGCTTTACCTCTGTCCCTTTCAAGTTCATGCTCATAGGGAGCAGATTCCCCACCCCCAGCTCATACTGTCATCAGGCCTAAGCCTTTGTTCTGCTCTGGGAGCAGTTTTCACACCTCATTAAGGTCAAGCACTGGCTGGGCAGTCCCCTACCTCTCACCTGGACAGATCACTTTCTACTCCAAATCACCCTATCTGCCCCTCCTACCCACTCACTCTCCACAGCCAGACAACTAGAATGAAGCTGGTCTAAATTAAACATCAAGGATTTGTCAGCTGCCCTGAACACAGTCACCCTCGACCCCTCTAACCAAAATCAACTTATCCACCCGCAGGTTCACCGGCTGGATCAACAACTCCCTAGATACAGTCTGACCAGCAAGGCGGCACAAGAGTTTTCAATCAAGGCAACAAATCACCCTAGTTTAATCCTCGCCTAATTGCCTTAATAAAAGAATGCAAGCATTTAGAGAGGAGTTGGAGGAAATCCAATGATGAGGCTCGCAAATCTGAATTAAGGAAAGCTATTAGGAATTACCACACCGAAATAAAAACCTCCAAAGCCTCCTACTACTTGCCAAAGATTGAAAACTCTTTTAACTCCCCTAAAGAGATCTTACAGACCCTTAGAGCCATCACGGAGCCCAAACCAGCCAGTTCCACTCCAGAAGACTGCAATAACCTGGCACACTTCTTCCAAAAGAAGATAATGGATATATACTCCTCCTTCTCTAAATTACCAATCCTGGAGGATCCCCAACCCAGCAAATCCCCCCAGAGCAGACGGAGGCAGCCTCTCTGCCTTGCCTGACCTCACACTGAGCCTTTCTTACAGACCTTCCATGCCTAGTGAAGTCAGACTCCCCCTTAGACCCGGACCCCTCACATCCTCAGCCTAGAGTCTGAATGCATTTTCCCCGCCTTGCTGAACTTACTAAACCTGTCTCTTATCAGTGGGCCGATCGATCACAATGGAAGCACACAGTAGTTTAACCACTACAAAATAAGCCCAGACTCAAAGCCAAAGCCAAAGCCCAGCTAAAAGCAAAATGGCTGCCGGGTGGGAGCTCCTGTAAAGAGCTCCCGGCGCTAGGGATCCCAACTCGGCTTTATCCCTGCTAAGCACCCACCAGCCTCAAGGAACTGCAATACCAAAAGTAACTGGATGATGAACGTAACTGGATTAAAAAAGTAACTGTTTTTTTCACACTTACCTGCATGGCGGAGATCGAGATCCTGTGAAGACCTGGGACCTGCTCCTGGACGCTCGCTTGCATTCTGCCCCCAATCGTCCGCCGAGACTGGGCAGCTGGAGTTCCAGGACCGAGGATTGACTGGCGAGTCGGTGCGGAGGGTCGGAGGCAATTGGAGCCTGCGGAGCTCCGAGAGATCCACACACGACCGAGCGGTCGCAGCTGCATCTGCCCCGCCACACCTGCCTGCCGCGTCCCTTCACTGGTTCTGCGACGGTGGTCCGGAGCCCACAGTCTCCGGGGGATGCACACGGACTAAGGAGAAAGGGGTCAGAGGCGTAGATGAGGAGCTACAGCTGGCGCAGGCACCGTGAACAGCCGTGTGCGCCTTCAGGCACCTCCACCGCGCTGATGAGGGACTATGAGGCTCAAGACCCGGGAGCAGGCACCGTGAGCCGCCGTGTGTGCGCCCTCAGACACTCAAGCCAGCGACCGGATCACGCCTCAACAGAAGATCACCCTGCGTCGCCTGGAGCCTGACTGGAGCACCGGAGCACTTGTGAAATAGTGCTGGGCTGAGCGGTAGCGGGCGCCTGGAGCCTGACTGGAGCACCGGAGCGTAGCGGGCGCCTGGAGCCTGACTGGAGCACCGGAGCACTTGTGAAATAGTGCTGGGCTGAGCGGTAGCGGGCTGAGCTGAGCGGCTGAGCGGCAGGGGCAGTCCAAGAGCCGGCCTGCGGTGTTGCCGAGACGAGGCCACAACGTCGACGGCCCCCCCCCCGCCAGTTCCACAGCACCGGAGGGCTGAGAGAGGCCCCCCCCTCCCGCCCGCTTCAAGGCGCTGGCCACCGGTTGTTCTGCCTAGCAGGGGTGAGGCGACGACGACGGCCCGCCACCACGCCCACTCCACAGCACAGGAGGGCTGAGAGAGGCTACGTCTACAAGGTAATGCACGCCTGGAGCTCGGATTTGGGATCACGCACATAAAATTCAAAATTCAAGTCATTTTATTCAACCTGCATTTCACATATCTCAAGGATTTTGAAGGTATTGAGCCACTCTTGTTTTAAATCAGTGCCGAAAATCGCTGCTGGCAGACTCAACAATCATACAGAGACTTAAGGTATTTATCTCCCCCACCCGCCTGATCACTTTAAAAAATAACTACCTCCTTTGTTCAAAATGGCTGGGGCCATAAAACTGTAGCAATCAATTCCCCTCCGATATTCCTTTGATGCTCACGAGGCTCCTCTGCCTAACTCCCCCACACCGAGATAAGAATTCCTCCCAGCTATCCTGGAGCATTGCACTGCTATCTAAGCAACAGCAACAAACAGAGGACTACTGGCTCTATTACACCTATTTGGCGGCCATGTTAGATTAGACTAATCTCTCCCAGGGCGGCCATCCTGGACTAGTCATTTTCATCATTACCTGATTTCACACTAAGAACTTATGATCTTTGACTAAGCTCAGCTACCGGGTAATGCGCTCAGTTACGTATCTAGACCCTCTTGTGAAAGAATGTTGGCCTAGTATTGCAGTATTATTTTTCTATTTAAATTGTGAACATTTGCTACGCACAGATTTCTACCTCACATATGTAAGAATGTCTGCTTATTATCGCAGTTTTATGTTTATACCTGTATTTTGAACTTTGTACCTATACCTATTATTGCAGTATTATTCTGCTACCTGTATTTTGAATGATATTAGCAGTAAGTTGTATGCACATATAGTGGACTCTTTAACTCATTAGTAGTTTAGCCCGATTTTTATATTGCATTTTCATTTTTATACTGTACATGTGGTAGATGCACCTATCTCACCTTATCCCTATCCCTCTCTGTTCGCTACCTCATTTATTTGGTTCTTCGATGTAAGCTACCTCACGTTGTTGCATTGACTACTACTACCTCATTCACACCTTATCCCTGTCCCTCTCTGTTCGCTACCTCATTTATTTGGTCCTTCGATGTAAGCTACTTCACGTTGTTGCATTGACTACTACTACCTCATTCACTTCGTTTAGCCTTGTAAGCTAAGCGCTAAGTTACACCCTGCCACTTTCTACACCAAGACTACACAGCTGCTACCTTTTACATTCTGATTTGTAATCTGTTTCCACCTAACCGGTCCTACCTCTCATATTTTGTGCATGGTGTAAGCTATCTACTACCACACATATAGGATATAGGATACTTGATGTAAGCTGCACCTACGCACTGTTTGTTCCTGGATTGCACTGACTTCTACCTCTTACTCTTTTGGTCACACACTAGTGTCACCCCTCGCCCTGTAACTAACGGCGGACAGTCTTTACTGTCGTCCTATCTCCTACACCCAACATCACAGCCCTTCTAAAATGGAGCTCAACGGCAAGCACACTTTTAGAATCATCTACCCTTCCACCCTCACCAAAAAAGCCACTAAACGTTTTAAACATAACTTCTTGAGGTCGCACCCCGAAACACCCTTTGCCGACACCCACTTCTCACCAAGCAAGGGTGCCCTGATTACTGATATCATCTTCCACACCTCACGCAGAGCCCAATGGAGAAAAGCTTTCCTAACCCTACTCACCGTCTCCACCACCAGGAAAACAACTCACGGCCTAACTCTCTCTATCACACCTTCCCACCTCCTCCCTGGCAGGGCTACCATTACTATCTACAACAACAGGATGGTCCTAATTCAATCCACGGACAAGAACTTGGAACTACTAGACAACCTGTTCCCCAAGTTTAAAGAGCACCTTTCCAAGCTGCAGACCCACACCCAGAACTCCACCAGCACTATCACCCCTGACGCCTTAGCCCCCGCCTACAACACCTCTACCCCCAGCGCCCCAGTAAATGGCCCACCTGCTGTTAAAGCCCCACACTCCCCATGCACAGTCACAAACCTCTCCACCTCAAATACTAGCCGCTCCTCTATCATGACCCCTACTACACCCACTCATACCCCCCCATCCCTCTCCCCCTGACATAACAACACCCACCCACAACTCGCCACCACCCGAACACACCACCGCCCGGAATGTATCCACCCCCCGTCCCACCCCCCCACGGCAGACCCCCCTCACTCCCCAGCTCCCTCCCCACTCATACCCCCCCCATCCCTCTCCCCCCTGACATAACAACACCCACCCACAACTCGCCACCACCTGAACACACCACCACCCGGAATTTATCCACCCCCCCTTCCCACCCCCCCAACGGCAGACCCCTCTCACTCCCCAGCTCCCTCCCCACTCTTCTCACCCAACACGACACTCTCACACCTGACACAACAACTCTCACCCATAACACGCCACCATCTGAACACACCACCACTCGGAGTTTATCCACCCCCCCTCCCAGCCCCCCCACGGCTCTCTCCCACCCCCTATTCTCAGCCCCCACTTCCCTCCTATCTCCCCCACTGTATTCAGCCTCCAATCACTCTTCTACTCTCCGGCACCGTCTCCCACTGACGGCACTACCTATGCCTCCCACCCACCGCCTTCACCTTCCTCACCCACACCCTTCGCCCACAATAACTCCCATACTCTGAATGCCATCCCACTTACTAGCATCATAGAACCTTCCAACAACGCTAGTCTATCCCCCCCCTCGATACCCTGCCCGCTTTCCAGCTCACTACTCAACCATTCACCAATGGCTCTCACCACCATCCCCATCCCCAATACACCTCCTGACCTGACTATATCCACCCTCCAACAATTCAAAGAGGATATTCTTCAAATAAAAAAAGATGTCCACGCAATCAAAGACCTTCTCTCCTCACAGCCCAGTCTACCTCCCACCTTCCCTCTACCCTACAAACGACGCACCTTCCCTACATACCCTCGCCTCCAACGACACCCACGCTGGCCGACTATCCCCGCTCGCAACAACTCCCCCCGCCCCCATCGTGTCCTCAACACACTGTCGGACCGCGACCTATGCTCTCTCCTACGCACTTATGGCCCAGGTCCAGTAAAACACTTACCCAACACACACACCCCCATACCCACAATTCATACAAACCCTCTGAGGCTCCCAACGCTCAACAACAGAGGTTCCGTCCCTAACAACCTCAGAAAAATCACCCTCACACTAGAAAGCTCGACCACCCTTCTCGCTCCCAAACTTAAATGCATCCTACTCAATTGCAGATCGGCCCAGAGACACTCCACCGACATCGCTGATCTAGTCTCAGCTAAGGATCTCGACCTAGCCATTCAAACGGAAACGTGGCTTACTGAAGCCTCTACCCCGATTATGGACATACTAGTCCCCCCCCAATTATCACATCATCAGGCTGGACAGGTCTCCAGGCAAGACGGGCGGGGAAATTGCATGCATTTTTAGGAGCAACCTCTCCGTCACCAAAGTCAACTCCCCCTCCCTCTCCTCCTGTGAACTCCTCTGCCTCGACATCACCAGCGAGGGCAAACAAGTTTGTGCTTTACATCTCATCTACCACCCGCCTGGTGGGAACATCATATTCACCCAACAACTCATGGACTTGATCACCTCCAATGCCGGTCGGCAGACCACCCAAGTCTACCTGGGTGACTTCAATCTCCACTGGAACGACCAGAAAGACACAGTGGTGAATAGTCTCAAAACTTTCCTTAAAGCTCTTGACCTCACCCAAATATGCGAAAGACCAACACACGACAAAGGCGCGATACTCGATCTCATCATTGCCAAAGAGAACTCTACACAACTGGAAGCGATACAACCCTGCGACTGGTCAGATCACCACATTATCACCTTCTTTATCAATAAAAAAGTTAAACCTAACCCGGCTCAACCAACCAAATCCAAAACATGGAAAAGGGACATGAAGAATCTTAACCCCGCTACCCTGCCTCCCCACATAGGCAATCGCCTCCTTCCCCCTTCAGGTACCTCGGATGTTCACTCACTGATGGACCACTACCTTGACTCTATGAATACAATAGTCAATGAAGTCGCCCCACTGCAACTGAAGAGAGTCTCCACCAAAATTTCTAACCCCTGGTATGATGACAGACTCAATGACGACAGGCGTACTATGCGAATGGCAGAGCGCACATGGAGATCGGACCCCTCAGCATTGCACCTCAAAAGGCTTAAGAACAAGAGAAATGCCTACTTCAGGAAAATAAAGCGCGCAAAATCGAACTTCTTTAGCCGCCAGTTGGACCAAGCAAAAAACAGGCCAAGAAAGCTGTTCGAACTAATCAAGACCCAAACGAAGACACAACCCTTACAATCAAACAGTGCAACAAGCGACACCCCACACTGTGAAGCCTTCTCTGCTTTCTTTAAGCTAAAGACTGACAACATTAGAAATGACCTCATCATGGATGTAAACCGCTTCCCCATTCACACCAGAATGACTAACATTCAACCTAAAAACAAGGCATCATGGCTGTACTTCGATACCTACTCGGAAGAAGCAATACACAAACTGCTCAGCACCTTGAAGCCCTCTAATCACCTCACAGACCCTCTACCTGCTAATGCTGTAAAAGAGTTCATCCCCTTGCTCCTCCCTCTCTGGACCAAAATCATCAACAGCTCCCTTCAACAAGGCCTCATCCCAGACTCCCTTAAGGTGGGGCAAGTCACGCCTATACTCAAGAAACCTACAGCTGATCCTTCTGACCTAAACAATTATCGGCCCATCACCAATATCCCCACCCTGGCCAAACTGCTGGAGAAATGTGTCCAACTCCAACTAACAAAACACATTGATCAATTTGACCTCCTCAACCCTCATCAATCTGGGTTCCAAGCGAAACATAGCACTGAAACAGCTATGACACACATAATTGATGACGCCCTCCAAATTCTTGATCGCAATGAGTCCTGCCTCCTCATCCTTCTTGACCTCTCTTCAGCATTTGACACGGTCAAACATGAGAACTTGCTGGAACTGCTAAGCACTAGAATGGGTCTATCAGGAACTGTTCTCAAATGGTTTTCGTCCTTCCTTCACAACCGATCTCAGAAATTCAAGATCAACAATGTGCTATCTACACCCGTGCCTGCAGATCTAGGTGTTCCACAAGGATCCTCCCTCTCCCCCACACTGTTCAACCTCGTCATGGAACCGCTCGCCACCCTGCTCCAAGCCTCCAAGGTCCAGTTCCATATGTACGCCGACGACACACAACTTTATCTAAAGCTACAATCCCTGGAAGATATCAAACTTCTGAATTCCACGCTTATCAACACTCAATCCTGGCTGGCCGATAATCACCTCAAACTAAATGCTCTGAAAACTGAGTTCCTACTCATCTCACCCCCGGCGAAAATTTCCACCACCCAAACGTGGCTCAATAACCTAACAGCACTTAATGTCCAACCTACCATCGTGGACTCGGCGAAATCCCTAGGCATCACACTCGACGCCAACCTCAACATGCAGCAGCACGTTAGCAAAGCCACAAAAGGAGCTAACTTCCAAATCAACACACTGAGGAAAATTAAACCCTTCCTCCCTGCCGAAGACTTCCGAACGGCTGTGCAAGCTTTAGTCATCCCTCGAATAGACTACGGAATTGTGGCCCTCAGCGGACTCCCGCTATCCACAACAGCACCCTTAAGAGCCTCCCTGAACGCTGCCGCGAGACTCATTACTGGCTCAAGAAAACATTCGCATATATCCCCAGACTTAAAGTCCCTAAAATGGTTGCCTTTTGAAGCCAGAATACAGCTAAAAATTGCAGTCATGACACACGCGGCCGTGCACCACAATGCACCCAACTACCTCGCTCAAAAGTTGTCTATATCAGGAGGTTCGAGATCCAATAGAAGTGCTAAAAATCTACTCCTGAAGCCCCGTAGATTCCGGAAAGAGAAAACATACAAGCGCTCCTTCTCAGGAATGGCACCCAGGATCTGGAATGCGCTCCCTCCTGAAACCAGGCTTATCTCCTCCACCGCACTCTTCAAGAAAGAAGTGAAAACCATCCTTCTGGCCAAGATCTCCTGAACCTTACAGGTGCTGGATCAGAGACTCTGCATTGCTCTGTACCTCTGTTCACTTTGGCCTTTGGCACTATACTTCTACTTGGTGGGGATACCACTACATTACGCTCTCACTACCGACCAATATATGTTACACTTAGTTTACTGATTCACTCTCCCGATGCCCCCACTCAGTGTTCTCTCTTTACTAGGGTATTGGTATAAGCCTTCCACGCACCCAAGGTGTACCTGAACACCTAGGTAGTGGGGTCAATGACTTGTGCCGTCTTATATTATCCTATATTATTCTGTTTACCTGATTGTATTTTGATATGTTCTATGTATGTTAATATTATCCTACCATGTTTGTACTATTATACTGCCCCCACTATCTCTGTTCACCCCTTCTGCCCTCTCTCCGTTGTGAAGCGCTCTGATATCTGTAAGGATCTTGTTCGCGCTATATAAAACTTTGAATAAATAAATAAATAAATAATAAATAAGACTCAACCCCCTCTGTTCGGTTAACTATAGCCAATCTCCCTTTTAACAGGAATATCCAAGCTCCTGGAAAAACATGTCAATAAACACCTCTCTGCCTTCCTCGAATACAACATAGTCCTCCACCCAAATGGGATTCAGACCACAGCTCAGCACAGAAACAGCTTTGCTGGCTGTAGTATAAGAACTGAGATGGCTACTGGACCAAGTTGGCTCTGCAGTCATTATTCCCTCAGATCTCAGTGCAGCCTTCGACACGGCCGATCACACAACACTCATTCAGAAAATGTGTAGTGCTGGCATAGAAGGCAGGGCATTGAAATGGCTCACCTATTTTCTGAAGAATAGAACCTTCCAGCTGCTAGATCAGTCCTGCTACTCTAACAGCCTCTTGCTGAACTGTGGGGTGCTCCAAGGCTCTGCCCTGAGCCCCACCCTCTTTAACTTCTATATGTGACCCCTGGCTGAAATTGTGCGCTCCTATGGGCTGTTGTTGGTCTCCTATTCCGATGGCACCCAGTTAGTCATGCTAATCTCCCCAGACTCTAACTCAAATCACCTCCCATTGACCCCCTGTCTTCAGGAAGTGTCCATGTGGATGGAAAACTGCTGACTATGGTTATATGGAGACAAGACAGAGGTAAAGTTGCTGGGCAACAACATCAGTAACAAGGTCCCAACTTCCTGGTCGGGCTAGCTGGGGAATCTTACCAGCCCAAAAAGCCCAATAAAGAGTCCTGGGATGTATTTGGACTCCAACCTCACTATGGACCAAGAAGTGAAAAAGGATGCAGTCATCTGCTTCGGCGTTCTTTGAATGCTGAGGAAGGACTTTGGCCTCCTCCCTTTTCCAACCAGAAGAATGATTGTACAGGCCCTTGTGATTTCCCGCCTCGACTATGGCACGCCTTGTACGTGGCTCTCCCCGATATGTCCTAAAGAGATTACAGGTCATCCAAAATGCCACTGTCCACCTCCTTATGAACATCCAGAGGCACCAGCCCACCAAAAAAGCTTTGGTGGAACCACATTGGCTCCGGTATAGCACTGAGTACAGTTCAAGACCTTATGCCTTCTGCGTAGAGCACTTCAAGAAGAAAGCCTCTTACTGCTAAAAGTTCTAACTTCCTTATGGGGCTCTCCGATCATCCTCGGTACACCGGTTGAATGTCTCTAAGATTCTCAGATGTCGATGGGGAGGTCGTTCAATGGCGTACTTGATCTCCAAACTCTGGAACACCCTATCGATAAGAGTTACACCTAGGGGACCATGCTTTCTCGTTCTCTAAGGCCTTGAAAACATGTAGGTTTAGGAACTAATACCCTCTCCTGTGGTGGTAATGGTGAATGTTTTTTTTAGAGTTTTTTATATAGCGTGAACTAGACCCGAAGATATCGGGTATCAGAGCGCTTTACATAGCACCAGTTTCATTACATGATGACACATTAATTATTTTGTTAGGCACGGGGATATTTAGTGAAGAATCACAGGATGTTGAGCGTTGTTGCCGAGACTCGAATCCAGTTCCCCGGCTTGGACTTCGACCGTTCTAGCCGTAAGGCTACATACTCTCCCCAATGTTGTGTTGGTTCTAGCCTCCGGGTAGCTATGCGCTATATAAGAACTACAGACTTAAAATAGAATGGGCAGCTGCTGATAGGCTAATGCAAATTAGCTTCGAAGAGCACAGGAAAAGGAAACTTTTACTAAGTATTATGTTAAATAGACTTTGAATGAATATTCTATTTCCTGTCAAAAGTTAAAGATTCAAGTTTATAATATGTACTTTGACATTTCCTAGGATCCAGCTGCACTAGTTAAAATAGGTTCTTGGAGCTAGTCACTGAAGGAACATGCCAACTTTAGTTTCACACATATTCCACTTTTAAATATCCGGCACACTACTTTATGAATAACAAGGCCTGCTTCAGGGTGATTTGTTAACATTACATATAAAAGCAGGGTTGCCCAGCCATCAGAAAGGGTTGGTTTGACAGGTTTGACAGCAGGCGTTTATACTGCTGCATACATGGTAGACATGAAACTATGTTTTAATTTACATGCCCACTCTATGGATGGTCCAATAGGTGCTGCACTCCATAGGTTAAATACACAATTCAACATGTAATGAGCCAGTGTTTATTTCACAATTATTCTCATATTTTTGAAAAACAATATACACATTAATGTGGGCAGCCCTGGGACTTGAGATTGGAAATGTTCACGCTAGGAGAGTGGACTATGATTGTTTCTGGAGGTATGCGACGTTTACGACGCAACCAATACAACGCCGTTCCATTACGACGCAGTCATAACAACGAAAGTTGTTACAATGAATTGCGCTGGGGGGCGCTCAAGGATAGTAAATCATTTAATTTACTATCCCAACACCTTCCCTACTATCCACGGGGACTGGTGTTGGAATAGTAAATTAATTTTTTTTTAATTTGCGCACCCCCAACACAAGTCGTTGTAACGACTTGCGTTGTTACAACCGCGTTGTAATGGAACGCGTTGTAAAAGTGTGCGTCGTAATGACGTACATCCGTTTCTGGAATATGGTTCCACAATGCGTTTAGAAAGCAGAAAAAACAGGACGAAGACTTACCCCCGCATTAAAACAATTCACATCAACAACTGCTGCAGGCAACCGTGTGGCCCTTGCTTCACCATCTCCCCATCAAAGCCATAACGGAAGAGCAGTTGCTCCATAAAATACCACATACCTGACGAAATCCCCAAAATGAATGTGGGGTTGGAAAAACGTTCACCCTGGCATCTGGGACAAGATACTCTTACAAGTGTACAATGAGAAAAGTTTATAAATAATTACTCTCATAGTGTGAACACTTCCAATCTCAAGTCTCAGGGCTGCACACATAGGCAGGAGATTGTCGATATTTGATGCCTGTATACCTCAGACCACCTCAGCCCCAGTGTGTTTATCTATTAATATAGGACTGGTGATCTGTGTTTTTAGCAATTGTGTTCATTGGTTTTTTCGATGTTATGTAGTGTCAACAATTTGAATTGTCTATGTATGCAATGTTAAACCGTGAAATTGTGTTCTTTAACATAACATACTGTTAATGTGTATTTTGTTTTTCAAAAATATGAGATTAATTGTGAAATAAACCACAAGAGTTTGTGGATTAAAAACACTGGCTCGTTACATGTTGAATTGTGTATTTAACTTGTACCACTAGAAATCTTTTGTGTATAAAAAGTATTGTGGTCCTTTCTAGTGTGCATCTTGGACCCAAACGTTTCATAGATTTACAGCACTCCATAGGTGGCATTTAACTTTCAGACCCTAAGGTACATTTTCTACACTATGTGCTGGGGCTTGTATGCAAGTTAAATATTTCAATCAAAGATAAGCAAATGTAATCATGTTTAGAGGGGGGCACAGGTACTTTACTCCTATTAAGCAGGGGTAAAGCGTAGAGAGTTCTAATGGTAGGACAAATATAATATAGAAAATGGAAAAACTCCTGGGACACCATGCAACAAAAAACAGAATTTCTGCAGTGTTGTATGCTGTCAAATAATGAAAGATTATTTTTTTTTTATAAATGTGCATATTACACCACTTGCCACCCCATTTGCAATACTTCCTCGGGGTGGAGGTACCCAAATACTTTGCCCTCGCCCTATTAGGCCAGAACTACAGGCAGAATGTGATTTTGAAAGTAAGCTTTTTCACTGATTGTCGCAGAAACTAAGACCCAAATTCAACATACATGTCAGTTTTACTAGCATGATGTGTATTAAAATCCAGCATTTGCCATTGGTCTTATTATTAGTTGTCATTAACATAGCATAGAGACGGCCATTGGGGAAACATCCTTTACAACGACACTTTTACAACGCAGTGCTTTTACAACGCAGGTTTTACAACGAAAACCATTACAACGCATTGCGCTGGGGGGCGCTCTAGGATAGGGAATAGATTTAATTTACTATCCAACACCTTCCCTAGTGTCCACGGGGACTGGAGTTGGAATAGTAAATTAAACTATTCACTATCCAGCACCCCAAAGCGCTATGCGTTGTAAAGGTTTGCGTTGTAAAAACCGCATTGTAACAGCATGCTTGGTAAAAGCATGCATTGTAACGTCATACATCCGACCATTGGTATGGCTTCTTGGCACTTTGAGCAGTCTAGGGATGTGATTAGATATGGTTCTTGTTTCTTGCTAAAATTCTTTTTGGAGAACATGAGTTGAGTTGAGTTGAGTTGAGTTATAGGACTTGTAAAGCGCTACTTTGCCCGTAGGCGTCAAGGCGCTGAGGATGGAAAAGCTGTGTGATGAAAAAGTGGAGAGTGCCGATTACAGGTATGCCTCCCTGAAGAGCCAGGTCTACAGAGCCCTTCGGAAGAGAGAATGGGAGGTTTGTCCTTTAATCTCGGCCGGCAGGGTGTTCCAAATCCTGGGCGCAAGGGAACAGAAAGCCCTCTTGCCCCATCTGGCTTTGTTGATTTTGGGTACGGCAAGAAGATATTTGTTGGCTGAGCGAAGTGCCCTGCCGGGTACATAGAGGGTCACCAAGGATCTGACGTCTTCTGATTCAAGACCGTGTAAAGCACGGTGGGTGAAACAAAGGACCTGGAACTCTATTCTAGCCTGGATGGGGAGCCAGTGCAAATCCTTCCTGATTAAGGTGCCTGAGGCAGATCTAGGGGCATCTACGACAAAACGAGCTGCTGCGTTTTGTACTGTTTGAAGAACCTGCACATCAAGTGAAGATGATTAAGCCCTGCGACGCTCAGATTGTTGCTTTGGACAGGCATGTTTGCCATAAGCCATCCTGTACATATATCTAAAAGAAGGGTTCCCTGTATCACACAAAGGACCAGAACAGTGAAGAGAGGCCCAACATGTAACTTTCAGTCAAGCTTTGAAGGTGGCTGCTGTGGCCTGTGATTGCTGCTGTGTATCCTCTCCATAATGCTCAGCTCCCTGCTGAGGGTGATTGGTTGGTGTGAACATCAGCTGGAGAGAGTGAGCAGAACAGCAAGGATGCTGCTACTAATGGGCTGTTACCTAAAACCTGTAATCTGTAACTAAGGAAGTTCTACTTCAATAAAACGGCATCCAACAACCTAAGAGACTTGACTACTTGCCTACAAGAGTGTATCTTCATTTACACCCGTGGCTCTGTCCCCACTGTTCACAATTTCAGTTTCCCTCCCCCTTCCCCGACGTTTGAGTCAAATAGCGCCCTATGTTGTGAACGATGGTGAACTTTCTTCATTACACACAAATCTGTAATTACCTTTAAACGTAGCTGGGGAGATGTAAGGATAAATAAGGTGCGTGTCATATTTTGATGCAGCAAGGGGGTGCTTGCCTCTGCACCCTCCTGCCTGTCAGTCAGGCCCCCCTCCTGAACGTGCGCGAGCCTGTGCCCAGGGGTCTCCGCGTGCGCTGCCACAGAGTCAGATAAGGGCCTGTCATCTCCAAGGCATGGCCCGCATCCTCCCACACACTGCTTGCCGGCTACACCCCCAGCCCCCATTGGTGCAGCTCCACCTGCCAGTTGCAGGCAGAGCACCACCCAGCGACGTCAGGCCGCACACCCTCGCCCCCGGCAGGCCTACCTCCCCCCGCCCCCTGGCAGCTGAGGGGGGCCATGTCCCCTTTCTCTCATCTGCCTGCCTTTTTGCTGCAGCTCCGCGGGAGAAGGGGGAAACCCCCCGGGTTCACCGCTGCGGCTTCGTCTTCGGAGAGGAGCGGGCGCCCCGGCGGCTCAGAGGGAGTAGTGCAGGTACTCGCCATTGTCTCCGAGTCGGTCCCGGGGGAGCTGTCCACGGCTGCGGGAGGTGTGTGTAATCCGCAGCCGCTTCCTCGTCTCGCGGAGAGCGGGGGTGTGACTCGGGCAGATCGGTGGGGTTAGCTATGTGGAGGAGTCGTGCGGGCCGGGGTGGGGAGGGAAGAGGGGGGGGGGAGGCCTTCCTCTGCCTGCCAGGGCAGGATTATGTGGGATGCACTGATTTGAGCGGTGGCTCGGTTTGGAGAGGCCACCTCTGCACACGGAAACACTGGTGATAAAAAGGCTCTTAGGGAGCCCGGGACCTAGGCTGGTGGTGGTAGAATGTGAGTTTGGAGCACATTATCGATTTTCAATGAATGTGCATACAGGGCACCAGAAGACAGCTTGAATGGAACTGCAGACGTTAGGAAAATGCTATGGCCATATATTCTCTAAAAAGTTTCCTGGTGGAGATAAAGCGGTGTTATGACGTTTGCAGTCCATTAAAGTAGTGCAGTGCTGTAATGTAAACACCACTGAGTTCTAGCTATAACATACACTTCACAGGTTGCATTCATACTATGCCAGCGCAGTGGGTTAATTCTACTGCTGCTGCAGAAATCTGTGTGTGCAAGGCAGATGTGACACTGTGTGTCCAGTTCCATAAAGATAGCTCGCTGGTCTAATGCACCTGTTGCAGGTAAATGTGTGTAGTTGGCAGGCGAAAGGTTCCAGTGCCAATAAGATAGTTCTACGGAGTAATGCACATGCTGCAGTCACCTTTCTACGCTCATAACATAGCATGTGTATTTGTTAAAGGGCACCTTCACCCAGAAAGGTATCTTTGCACTAAAAAGCAGATGTTTATTGTTACCCAACTCAATGGTACTCATTTTCACGACCTCAGAAGGATGAAAGGCTGAGTGGACCCGTGGGTATTTGAACTTGTGACTATGAGGTCGAACACAGGACCCTAAAGTGGGTGCACCAGTCCATTAAGCCACCAGACCCAACATAAAAGGACAGTTTACATTCACCCTTCATAGGCAGATGAAATGAGATCCAAACGATTGGTTAATAATAATCATATGTATTAATTGGGCCACTGTCTGGTGAATGACTGAACATGCGTTGCAGGTACCATAGTCTGGCGACAGAGGGAGTTTTTATTTACACCTGTGATGAGGCCGGCAGTAGAGGTCTGGACAGACTGGAGTCTAATGAGTGTGTGCTCTTGAGTTGTCCAGCAAGGGCTGATTTAGAAAAATGCCACCTTGGTATCAATCAGCGTGTGTTCGTGTGAGACCAGCACAGAGGAAGTGCCAATGTCTTTAGCAGGAGATTGTAGGTGTGGAGGTGTGCACGGCTTTAAGTGGAATGAAAAAACTGGGGGTCTCTCCAAGGGGCGTGACCGATGTAATTAAGAGCGCGGTTTAAAAACAGATAAGCTAAAAGTCTGTGCTTAGCATAGTGTGCCAACCGACTGGTATTTTGCTGCTTCTGTCATTACATTCAGAAATATAATTCAAGTAACATTACACCTGTACTGTCGGAACCACCCGTACAACACCTTCACTAGCCAGGACTATTGGCTTTGCCAGTGGTTGTTAGTTGCATAAAATAAATAAGCAACAACTATGGTTTTGTGGTATATAATACTGAAAATGCTTTAGTTCTGAAATGATGAGAGTGAAAGAACTATAACTAGTCTCTGAAGTTACATCAAAGGCGTTGAGCAGTGGTACTGCTACAGAGTTAAGATTTGTTTTCACCCGGAGGGTGCGGGCAAAAATGACGAGCCTGATAGGGACCCGTCTCAGCACCTGCTTTTAAGAATTGCTGGTGCTAAGCACAGGCAGGCCCTTGCGGGAAACAGCCATTACATCGCATGTGTTACAAAGCATGAGATTACAACGTGGTCGTTACAATGACCGCGTTATTACATCGCAGTACATTATAAGGCAATGTAACGACTTCCTGTAGGGAGCGTGCTAACAAAAGGAATAGTATAATTTCCTTTTCCAACACCTTCCCTACTGTTGCGCACACTGGAGTTGAAATAGTAAATTATATTATTCCTAAGTCTAGAGCGCCCCCTACAGCAAGTCGATGTAACAACTTGCGTTGTAATGTACTGTAATGTAACAACGCAGTAGTTGTAACGACTATGTTGTAATGGCATGAGTTGTAAATGCATGCGATGTAAAGTGTCCTATTCGAACCAGCACACTTAAAGCTCTGGAGGTGTGTCCTAGAAGGATGGGTGGTAGCCTCAGTGGTTGGATCATGTGACGTCTGTGGCCCAGAAGAAGGCCTTTCACTTAAGTGAAGTTCATGTGCACCCATCAATTCTACTAGGCTATTGGTTGTTTGGGGGAAGCCCCCGTTGAGGAAATGGATGAAAATGCTGGCTGCATCAGAGCCAAACATCACACCATCTAGCTTCAGAAGATGCACAATAGGTTCTTTATAAATCTTGAGTAGGGCAGGGGAAGGAGGTAACCATGTGAGACACCCCAAGTGACTGGTACAGTGCTGAGGAACAAGCACAGCCAGCCCGCATTTCCATGGCTGTCCTTCAAAGTTCTCAGACATTGCTAGTACAATTAGTGGTAGAGATTTTGACTGTTTTTTTACGTGTCAGGTTCCTCGAGGTGGATGAGTTAGACCGGATAAACTGGTTGTCTGTGTCCTCAAACTACAGAGGGCTTTGGGTCAGCTGAAAAGAGTGCTTTGAACTAACTTCTGGAGCAGACATTCTCTCATGGTATGATGTGAGGAAGGGAGGCATGTTTCCTCACTGAGTGAAGAATTATTGTCCAGATAGCTTTGATAAGTTTTTCACAAGGTCTTTAAATTTCCATACTCTGAATTTCAAATGTGGGAAGAAAGCATGCCTATCCATTGAAGCTTCTTTTTTGCAAAACTCCATTGCCATTCTTGTGCTCCTGTTATCGACTATTCACAGATTTGATGTTTCACGTGTCTCCTAGGTTGCACCTATTAATGCTCACGTATCATTCGGTTCTACCCCAGGTTATCTGTCCTCTATGTCTGAATTTACCACTGTCCTCAGCCATACCCTTGTGTTCTTCCTGCATATCATAAGTTGATTGGAGCCTGACATCACCCCTCTCCCACTCTCGATGGTCCACTCTCTTGAATTTTCCTCCACTTGCAGGCATGGAGATCCTATGCCTTTGCTAAGGTTGAGAATATGTCTATTATGATTCCCTTTGTCTTTGTGCTTATTTCGCCTATGCCTGAGCCTTATTTGTTGGCCCCTAAACACGCATCTATTAATATGTGAGAAAGTTCTGAATTTCAGGTGAGTGACAGGGGCCCATTGCATTCCAGCCAAGCAGTAAGTCTTTGGACTTCCCCCGAGTTAATATTTTTGGAGTTAGAGTCTTTGGGTTTGAAGTAGTAAGTTCTGTGTCTTTGCCTTTTTTGTAGTCTACTGTAGCTCTTTCACAAACTTAAGCTGTATCTGCTGATACTGTTAATGGTAACACATTCATGTCCTGTAACAATTGTAAAGATGGCAAAGGGGTTTAATTCAGTCAAGTTCTTCACACAAATCTTATGACAACAGATTGAAAGGCCAGATTAGGCAACACTGGCATATAATTGGCTAGGTTGTTTGTGTTTAGCAGAGTTTGATTCAGTATTCAGATATCAGAGTCTATTGACTAGTACTCTAAACCTTTGTTTCTCAGATTACATACTGCACAGAGTTATTTCTGCTAAAGGCATTGTTTTGTGGATGAGACCAAGAAACCTTTTGGTCCCCTCCCCCAACAGTACACTAAGACTTTATAGATCACTACCAGTCTCGTAGACACTGCAAGAGCATGCAAAAGCTGATTAGCCCTTAACCACATAACCCTTTTTTCTTTTCCCACAGTAAGTATCCAGTTTCACCACCTTCCTACAGACACCTGTTTGCCAGGGGTATTTGATGCATGTCTGGTATACCTATCTTATTTTGAATAGACGAGGGTGACAGTTTTCCATAGCCACTTTGCTCCTAACACTTATCACTGTGTTAGGTTTCCAGTTCAAAATTACCTGAACAACTAGGAACCTGATAAATACTGACAAATTGTCCTTTTAGAATTGTAATTCTTTTATATCTGAGAAAGTTATATTTATGATGGGCTGTGAAATTATCTCCTGTTTATAAAATGTAGTGTTTAAATAGTAATTTGCAATAATGAAATCGATGTCTAGACAGAATATTTTTTTCTTTGCTTCTTACTTTTGTGAACTTGATATTGCAGAAACATATAAAAATACAGAATATTTTTTTACAGGATCCAAAAAGTCACAAATGATTAGCACATCATCAGTGTATGAGGTCCATGGCACTATGTACTAAGTGTATTTAAAAGCCTCAACGGGCCAGGCCTGCTTCTTATTAACCAACCCTTTAAAATATTGGCATAATACAGAGCAAATATGATGCCCATTGTTGTTCCACTGTGTTGGACATAAATTGCCTCTTAAAAATGCAGCACTCCAGGTTACACAATCGTTTGGATTTTGCCAGTGTAGCCAATATCTCACATGCATATACTGTGCCCCCTATTTCATGTACTGAATGTCCATCTAGGAGTTGAGGTAACGGGGGCAGAGGTGCCCAATGCTGATTGGTCATTGTCTGTGCAGGGTGCCCACCACAAAAAGTGTGTTAATTGTTTAATGCAGCCCATGGAATTTCATTGTTGAGGCCAATAGTGTGTGTGGAAAGCCAGAAAACCCAGTATTGTTCTTTTCTAAACATATTTTCTTTGCTCAAGTGTTGGTGGGCCGCTAATATAGTCCATCTAATGTCATCAGAAGAGTGGCCTACAGTTAAAAAGTGGGTACTCATTATAGTTCCGGATATTCTGCAGTGTATGTTGCTGCGATGTAACATAATCCGAAACTTTACTACTCTGGTTGTCATGCCTATGTATTCTATGTAGCACAGACAGGTGATCATGTATATGCAATTTTTGAGTTGCAATTTGTGTGCTTTTTTGTACCATAGTGTTATTCAACTGAATTTCTTTTGTAGCGTCAGTCTAGGTGCATACATTACAAGAGCTGCAAAGGAAATGTCCCACCACTGGGCGAAGATCCCACAAAAGCCTCTGACAGTTCTTATTGGTTTTCTTGATCTATTGTGGATCAACATATCCTTTAAGTTGGCAGACCATCTGTATGCAAGCTTAAGTGGTGGTAGCGAAACGTTGCCTGTGTGTAGGATGGCCCAGTTTTTCCTAACGATTCTTTGAAGGACATTGGACGCAGTTGTGAATGTAGTGACACAAGTTAGCACTTCTGTTCTAGGTTTAGTACGTGGTTCTAGTAGGGCACCCCTGTCATTGTTTTTTGCGCATGTCTGTAAAGTTCTTATGCATTGTTGGGGGTTTGTTGGGCCACTAGATTTACAGCTAGATGCTGTGCTTGGATAGCGAAACTATGCATTGTACTGCAGTGCAGCATAATCTGGAATAGCACCCTGAGTGATTGCCAGTGGTTACACGTATTCAAGCATCCTCCTGTGACCTTTTGTGTGCTTTATGTACCACCTTAAGTGGCCAAGGGCATGCCCAGAGCTGATTTCCTTGCACCTTGTGCCACTGCAACCAAGCTACACCTGACTGCAGAGCCCCAGTCAGGGCGAAACCGGTATTGGGTTGCTTGTTTTAGGGTTTAGTGAGGACCTGGTTTGGCTGTTCGGAGTGGACTGTTCCTATTGGAGCGGGGTCAAGATTGATTTGCATAAAACTGGGTGTAATTTAAAGTAGCAGGGTCAGCAAAAGAATGATGGGTTGGAATACTACCGCAAGGGTTTGCCAGTAGTTAAGTTTATTGCAAGCATCCTAGAGGTGGGAGAACCAACAAATTAACCAGGAGAGCCAGAAATTAGCCACGGATCTGGTTCAGATCTTAGAGCCCGTGCATAAGCCGAGCCCTGAACATATTTGTTGCGTAAATCATACTACAAACATTAAGTAAAATATTATAAAGTGCCTTCAAAATTCTGAAATATGTATTTCATTGACCTGTGAGAGATTAAATATTAATAGGCCTAATTATGGCACTGCATTGACAAGTACTTTATCATAAGTAATCATTTTTAAACATGAACCATCGGTGCACTAAGAAGCAAAACAATTGTCATGTAAACCCTGTCATTGGCTCAGATGATTCTAGAGCAACATTATGGCCTCTTAAATCAAACACAATGGGTTTTTGTACAACTGGTGTTCTGGACTCACGTGATAATGAGGAAAAAAGAGTTTGGTGAAATAAAATATTTGCCTTAGACCATACAATTTAAGCAGGGAAGCTGTGGTTTAGCTAGATTTTCTGTTTTCACTTTGTACAAATAAGCAATTAACTAGTTATCCATTGTCTTTCTTTATTTTAAGGCTTTATTTTTACCTCTTTGTGTATTTTTCTGCAGTTTTTATATAGCACAAGTTCGTCCCTTGCTCACTGTGCCACTGGAACCAAGCTACAGCCAAATTAAGACCCCCTGTCAGGGCGAAACCAGTCTTGAGTTGCTTGTGGTATGGTTCAGAGAGGACCTGGCTTGGCAGTTTGGGCTGGATTGTTCCTATTGGAGCAGGGTCAATACTGATTTGCACGTGGCTGTGTCTAATCTGAGGTGGCAAGGTGGGAAAAAGAATTATGGGTTGGAATACAAGCCCAAGCAATTGCAAGTGGTTGCACTTATTGCAAGCATTCTCCCATATCCTTTGAGCGCTTAATGTTATAATTGGCAATATCTCATGAACAGTTGGGTTTAGAAGTCTGAGACTACCAACATTGTAAAATTTTGGTATCCTATCAATTTAAGTGTCTTTAAATCTGGTGCAGCTATGCATTTTCCCAGGAACTAGATCAAGAAACATACACAAGAAGGATTTTTGGTCAGCTGCATTCAGCCATTGGTTGCTTTTGGTTTGCCTTTGCTTGAGAAAGTGTCATTCATACTGCCTAGAGGACTACTTGCCTTTCATTATCCTCCAGATTCTTCATTATTGAATTGGCTATTTCACTCTCCAAATGAGGCGAATCGCTTGCAGTTAAGACATAAGCCTTGGTGCATGTAAATAATACATAGAAAGTTTGGTGCTGCCCTCATTGACATTGTTGCCAGTGTCATTCACATTTTGGATCAGCCCACAGAATAGCCATTTGATGCTTGTACTGTAAGCCTTCATGTGAGTCTGCCTCAAAAAAGAGATAGGCAAGCTAGCTGGGTTATGGCCACTTCGCAGTCACAACCAGGGTGCACCTCACACCAGTTAGCTGTTGTGTCTGTCGCAATAGTGCTTCGGAAACTGTAGATTGGTCCCCATACATAGGGTGGGACTTAAAGTAGCATCTATAATGTACAGCACAAGAGCGGCAACTAAGGTGCTTTGTGGTGCTGAACACCACCTGAGATAGGCTTACATCATTGGGGCTAGGCTCGCCCTGATTCAAGGAGCTGCTCTTATCTGTTATTCTTATCTGTGTACCCTTTTCAGCATGGAGTGATGCATGCATGGACCAATGAGGCAAGCAGGAGCAGTAGGTAGGTGGCCTCGAGATCCACTGCTCATTATCAGTGCTGGGTGATTTAATTTGTATGTGCCTAGCCCTAGCCGGAGATGGTGGCAGTAGCCACTAGCAGATCTGCAAGAAGCTGTGCAGGATCCTGGTACACAGAATCCTCAGTGTTAAAACCACAGTGTTCCAGAGTGATGCAGGTCTGGGGAATTGAGAGCAATAGTTTCATGCAGTGATCCCTCCTCATGAGCACAGGTATCTCCTGTTCAGCTCAGGTGATTTGAAGTGTAGGCACTCCCCCTCTACTTGGAAGTGTAGGTGGGAGGTGGTAGCCAGGCTGTGAGTGGATGTGCTGGATTCTGGCACTTATAGTCCATAGTTTCAGCCCCAAGGCGATGATGAGCTATGCTGCCCTAGGGCAATGACCCTGCAAGCTTTGTGCTTCCTTCACTGCCTCATGCCCAGGACCACCGGAATTATGCGATTGAGCGGCCAGAACGTTTTTGCATAGAATGGATTTGCCTCATTGCTACATAATCCATCATCTGCTACATAATCTTCAGATATTAACAAAAAATTGTTTCTTGCTTAAACGGTTTAGCAGTTACTAGCAATGCATTTTTCTGTGCAGTGGAAGGCACTTTGCAAAGGTTGACTGGTGACCCTTCTATTGTTTATTGGTACTTTGCTGTTAAACTGGAACAAACGAGGCGCAACCTATGTCCAGACAGAGTTAACAATTGTAAAAATGACAAAATAATGGTATAATGCTACCACAAAATTTGTTGCATTCCAATACATAATTTCAGGGCCGGACTGGCTACCGGGCAGTTGTGTGTGCTGCCGAGCTGGGGGCTAATTTCTCTGTGGTGTGGGCTTATTTCGTTGATGGGGACCTGCGTGCGCTTTGAAATAAAAAAAGGAAAACAAATTTCGTTTTGCACACACAGGTCCCCATCAACGAAATCATCCCCCTCCTCAGCAGCACACACAACTGCCCGGTAGCCAGTCCGGCCCTTTATAATTTGCCCTTTTTACTGCATTATTTAGTCAACCATGCCGCTTAATTTGGCTTTCACCTGCCGCATGGTCCTGATCATGCCTGAGAAGATACAGCATTGCAAAGCACATACTGCAACAATGGTCTGTGATAATATAACCTAACAGGAATGGAGATACTTGTATGGGTGGTGAACTCCACTCCAGTCATGGAGTTTGTTGAGTTTTCCACACTCCGCTTTATGAGGAGCGCGTGTATTTCCTAAAAACTCCACTCCGCATATGAGAGCGGAGTTTTTTCCCTTGCTCGCGTTCATCAACGTCAAGTTGGTGAGTGTTAGCGAGGAAAATCCACCTCCCAGAGAGATTTTTCCTCATTCCCGATCATCAACATCAAGTTGGCGAGCATGGAAAATCAACCTTCCGGCGAGATTTCTCAATATGGCTGGTCAGATTTCTCATTGCGAGTGGTCGCGTATGCTCGTGACCCCTCACCTTGAGAAACCACCCGTTCGCGTTGAGAAAGCTGCCCCCCGAGTAAATATCTTCTTGAGCAGCAGAAAGGAAGCAGCGCCCACTTGCACTGTGCATGGTGCTGTTCGCGATGATTGCACAGTGTGGACAAGGACCCAGCACTGAAAACAACAGCGAACAGCATTTATCTAACACACTCTGCCAATTACGGAGCTCCGCGTAGCACAGTGGAGTTTTGTTTGCATTTTACGGAGTTCTGCGTATCGGAACTCTGCCCAGGCTTACTTGTATGTCAAGATTATATCTAAAAACTGAATCATGTTACATAAATGTAATGTAGCCCATATGTGAAGTGGGTTTGGTAAGAGGCTGTTTGCGCCCCAAACAGGGCCCCATAATGTAGCACAACATGATATCCACTTGGCAAGGACCCCCCTTAAATGTCACTGCTGGCTTTCTCCACAAAATTAAAAAGTTCTTGTGCCAAGCATTTAGAGGCGGAGCAACACACTGATTAGTTTGGGTGCACCACATAGACTCCTGGGGTCAATGATGGCAAACATCTTAGATAACCATGGACTTGCCGTGTGACAGGCATTGCATACAGGGGTCCCAAATGGAACCACAACACTGTCCATAAAATGGCCGCTTTGTCTCATTACAGTAGTACCAATTAAGAAAAGTTTACTCTAGAATGAAAATGTTATGGAAAAATAAAATGAGGTTGCCGTCTTGCAGGAGCTGTGGTTTCATTGGGAAACATACCTTAGTCGCCAGCTGCCAGGCCCACACAAGACCGTTTATCGGTGGCAAGAACTACTTGGCTAAGGGGTCTGGGTGCCGCTGAAAGCTAGACAGCAAACTATCTGTTTCCCCTACAAAGGTGTAAAGGTTTTAAGAACAGTGCTGATTGTATTCTTTGTCAAAACGAAAGCTGCATTTTTCACCTGTCTCCTGCATTCGCTTTCATTGTGCTCTGAAGAGGTGCGTGAAAAATACCTTGACTTTTAATCACCTAAAACCAGTTGTGTAGCTTATGTCGCCCCTCGTTCTCAGTAAAGGGGCGTTATTTCCACTTGTCACCAGGGGCATTAGTTCCACACACAGTGCATGGCTCAGATATGGACCATTTCCCTGGGCAGAAATCAATAAGTGTAAAACCACAGCCCACCCCTCCTATACAAACCAAAGCGCAGTCGAGGCTGCTGCCTGGTAGCAGCAGTGGGGCGGATGGGTGGTGGGATCACTATTGGAAAAAATTACTTACCTCCCGGCCGGCCACTCCCGCCTCTCCTGCGTCCTCTTCCTGGCTTGAGAAACAGGAAGTACCAGGGCTCCCACGCTCCCCGCAACTTATCACAATGCTGCAATGCAGCAGTGTGATTGGCCTGAGCGCTGTGACACTGCACTCAGCGAGGGGCTGTAGAGGTGGGCATGCTCTCAATGCAATCTGCATGGAGAAGGGGGAAAGTGCACATGACTGGTTTGGGTGGCCCAAGAGGGCCGATCAAACAGTCATTGTGCACTTGGAGGGTTGTAACACTCCACCCCTGCGCTTCAGGCCCGCCCTGTCATCATTTAAGCTGCTGCAGCAGGAGGACAACATAAAATGATAATACCATTATTAATATTAATAATAATAATAATAATAATAATAATAATAATAATATTAGCATTTTATTTATTAGCATTTTATTTATTCCTTTCTTTTGCTGCTCCGAGGCAGTGGGACGACACTCCTCCGCCTTAGCGGAGGAGCCGCCACTGCCAATGCGTGGGCTCAAGCTCTCCACTGGTGTCCAGCAGTTCAAAGGCAGGCCGCGACTGACTGCAAGATTATCTTTTACATTATATTTGTATACACTATCATAGTCTTACCGTTGTTAAATGCTCTAAATGACAACTGTTTCTGTTACACTGTAGTAACAACATGAACAGAATTCTGCAAGGAGTGCAAACTGTATAACACTGCCACCCTTGTATCTCACAAGCCTGCAGTGTGGGGTGAAGAGTTTGTTATGACTTTGTGCACATTGAAGTCTTGATGGAGACTGTTTACACGATTTTCACTTGCCTGCTGTTGTGGCTGCTTGTGGCTATCCTGTGAACCTTAACCCACTTACCCGCTCACATTTATCCACTTTAGTTATTCCTAATCACGTTCACCCACAAGTTCACATTGACACAGTCATTAATAATCATACCCATGCTCACCCACCGTCACCCACACGCATCCGCCCACGCTCCAGTCATGGCCTTGCTCCTAAGGTCAGGTAGTTGCTGATGTCCCTTGGTGAAACCCCCTCCCAAAAGCCCCCACCCACCTTTGCACCCCGTATAAGAGAGCATGAATACAAAAATCAAGTTCTTTGGGTTAGGGGTTGTGAAACCCACAGCCGTAGTTATAAAAACATATAAACAGGAAAAAACACATTGTCATTTTTATGCACAGTAACCCGTAATTTGACATTTTGCTTACAGAATTAAGTCCTAGCCTTAAAAGAGTCATTGATACATGGGAGTTACCTAACCATAACTAAGATTGTTCCTGTGCATTCATCACAAACATCTTCTGAGTGAGATCATGACTGGTTCCCGGACCCTTCCTCTTAGAAGCTCTAGTCCAATGCCAAATGGACACCCTTCTCCCATAGTGGGAGTGCCTGTGCAGGGTCCTGTCTTCCACTAGGATACCCCCCTCAGGCACCTCTGTATACCCATTTTACTCCCCCCAAAGGGCTGTGCTAGCTTGTGCCAACTGCACATGCACGAGTGGGTGTGACGTAAGGGGCGCGTGTAAACGACTGCCCGACCCCCCGTGCCACTGCAACCTTCTTTAACTTGCTGCCAGCACCCCTTGGAGGGTCCAGTGATACCGCTGTTACTTTTAACTAAAAGGGGGCCTAACATGGACCGGACTGTCCCACCAATCATGACCTCACCCGCCAACCAACAGAAATACGACGTCAATCTGACCTGCAAAAGAAATTAACATAAATACTACATACTACGATGACCCGCAAGAGAAAAGGTGTTACACATGACAAGCCATTACCACAACTTCCAATAAAGCACAGATGACTTCACTCAGCAAGATTGCCAAACTTTACATTTTACCCTTTCTGCTAAGCCACAAGACGGAGGGGGGGCGTCACAAGGTCCTGTTGTGTTCAAGGCAGTGAGCAGAAGAGACCTGCCAGATGCCTTGTGGCACCTTTTAAAGGGCAGGGATGACCAAATAGCAAGGTATGACCCCGGAAGCAAGCATTCTAATGCTTCTAGGTGCCACAGCCCAGTCAATCAATCCCACACCTGGTCCTGCCCTAAAGGTTGCTGTGACCTGCACTGCGACCCCCGGTTCGGGCCCTGGAATCACTGTCATAAGCCCGGCTCCTCCTAGACGGATGTGCCTCTGCATTCATCCAACCACACACACAAACTCTCATCCAGTAACCAGAACTTTAATAACAAACCCTTTACTTTTTGACTTTGCCAGTGCTTTTTTAAATACAGTAGTTTCCATTTTCTAATTATTGGTTCTGCATTTTGAGCACTCGCATTTTTTGCTCTACAATTTTACAGTAAACGTGGTGACTGCCTTGGGGAACTTCCAAAGAAAGTGTCTGGTGCAAAGTTATGGAAATCCCATGCTCGTGTGGTAAACATGAGCACTCTTTCTAGATTAAAGGGGTCATCTAGTGGAGAGAAAAGGTCAGTGGGTCTCACTTACAATGCCATTGCACTACTGGTGCGTCATTTTGTTTGACGCTCCGGGGGCGCAATGCGCCTTTCCATATTTATAAAACCATGTAAAGTCACCCTGCGTGACTTTTCAAGGCTTTGTAAATGTGGGCCCCTTTCATGCATTACACTGAGTGAAACGGACGGGTGTTGCTGTAGATGTTCCCACGCAACATCCATGGAACCTGACACACTTCCAGATTTATAAAGTTTTGTAAAGCTGAGAATGTGTCAGCATCCTACTCCTCCCCAGGGGATGCGTAGGCGTAGGAATGGCACAATGTGTAGAAATACTTTTATTTCGCCTAATTTTTTCCTCTTTATATCCGTGCTGCTTTCTACCACTCACTTAGAAAGAGGAAAATGCCATCAATAATTGTTGTTGTACAGGAAAGATCCCCTTCCTGCACAAAAACAATCATCCCCGAAATGCAGGCAACCTTATAACATGACACTATGGTGCCTGTGCTGGCGCATGGCAGCCAATTGTGCGACAGCACAGAGGAAAGCAGACGGATGCGTCGTATTGTTGTTAAAATGACGCATCCCTGGGCTTTTAAAATGACGCAGATCAGCGCAGCAAAATGGCTTGTGGCGCTGCAATGCATCATTTGTTAGTAAATGAGAACCAGTGTTCTTTCCCCTGTTCTGATTCACTAACAATCAACATCAATAGACCTTCTAGAATGTTCCTTTGGCAAGGTCTGATGGAGTTGTGAGACTTATTGTGACAGCATTCACTGAAGGGCCCCTGTAACACAATAGCTATTTGCAAACATTTGTGAATGCATTTACCACTCTCTACAGTTCACCAAGTTGCACCATGTACTTGCAGATGGCAGCACCACTTGCCCCATTCTTCAGGGGCGGGAGGGGCACCTTAGGAAAATGAAGATAATACTTGGAAGTGTGGGCGTTTCTTAAATGTCTTCAGGACCAGTGGAAGTATGTGGTTGTGCGGTTGTGGCTTTATTTGCACGATTGTGAATAGTCCGCTTTTGCCATATAATCCATCATCTGCTGCATAATCTGCAGATTTTAATTTAAAAAAATGTTCTAGCTCAAAATGATCGAAGGGTATTAAAAATGTAACTACATGGGTCTGCAGGGAGTGGAACCCCTTTTGCAAAAGTTAGCTGGTCATCTTTCAGTTGCTTATGTCTGTATTTGGTTGTTAAACTGTTGCTAATGAGGTAAAATGTTTCCCAGACACTCTTACCATGTGTAAAAATAATTTAATTCTATCAAAAAATGTGCCACATTATGCTACATATTTTGCCTTTTCTTGTCGCATAATTTAGTCAATCCTGCCGCATAATTTAAGTGGTCCTGAATATCATACACGAGCGCTTGTAATAAGCTAATAATGTTTGAGTTGGAACATTTCTTGGATGACCAGAGCAGGGCAATTTACGTCACGCCATAGTTCTAACTTACACAGGTCCTTATTTCGGACCCTATTAATCAGGTCCAGAGTTGCACGGGTTTCTATGCACCCCGAGCCCCGCCTCCCTGCAGCACGCAGCTCCCTGCTGCTGCAGCGCCCACCGCGCGCAGCCAGATGCGTGGGATGGGCTCTTCTAGAGAGGGGAAGCCGTTGCCGGGCCTGGCTTCCCCCTCAGCATCTCCCATTGATCACAGAGAGGAGCGGTTCGGCTGCTAAGCAACCCAACTGCAGGGCCTCCGGGAGGCAGAGGAACTTCGGCGCGCGCTGCAATTCACGCCGCAGCGTCAACAAAGGCGCGTCATCCGTCGCATTAGGTAACACCTCGGCTCTGTTTCTACCCAAACAACTGGCATTCCTGGAGGGAGGCGGAAGCGGCCAGAGATGGGTGTAACTGCGAAGCCGAATGAGTGCCTCTTCCACTGTTTTAGATCCTGTAGTCTGGGAACAGGGGCCTACTCTTTCTGGGGTGTTTGTTTTGGGTGCAATGTCAAAACTGTTAAGCGGAACAGAAATATACATCTTGAACATGTGCAAGCTATAAAATGCATCCCCTACCCAGAGCCATGACAATTATTCGCCTCCTCTCACACACTTACCACATATGAAAGCCTGCAAGCTCTATGAACTGCATGCCACTGCCCCACAACCCTACCGCGACGAAATGGCACAGCCCTTCTGCAGACCCGTCGCCTGGACACTTAACAGACACACAGCAGCCTTCACACAAACAACTGGCCGCCGTAGTATCCACTCAATAAACAGACCCCGCGCAGCGTTTCCATCTAGGCACAGACCTCAGGCAGTTCCATTATATGCAGTACACCATATCCCCGTGACACTATCGTTCGGGGCACCACACAGGCCACGTACAGCCCTCTCATCTGCATACCAAAGCCGATGTGGCCGTGTCATCCAATCACCACACCCCGTGAAACCCTATCCTCCAGGCGCCACGCAGAGCACTTACAGCCCTCTCATCTACTCACCTCAACCCCTGTGAGCCTGTCATCCAGGCACCACACGGGACACTTACAGCCCTCTCGTCTGCACACCGCAGGCCATGTAGCCCTATCATCCAGGAAACCACCCAGGCCTCCTGAAGCCTTAGTATATAGAACCACATCACGCCCAATACAGCCCACTCAGCCACACATTGCACAGACCTCTAACGAAACCAAGATCTCTACACCGCATTATCATCTCACCAAGACCCCCGCAGTCCTACCACACAGACACCACCTGCAGCATTGGCATCTAGACACTACACCACACCCACGGCAGCTGTCTCATCGAGACACCACAAGGACCACTACCATCAGATGATGCGACCACCATTCCCTCCAGCCCTGTCGTCGCCCGTGCACTGCACAGGCCCACACAGCCACACATCTCGCCCACTGCAGCCCTGCCACCCCGACCAACACACACACACCTTTAGACCTATTATCCACACGAAACCCACTGTCCACATATCTAACCACATTCCCCTAAGCCTATGCATCCAGTCGTTACACTGGCCCATACAACCCTCAAATCTACACACCACGCCCAAGTTACAGTGTCATTGATACAATATACAGACTTCCTGTGGTCCTGTCACCTGCAACAGCAAACATATATCTCCAACACACCACCCGACAGCCCTAAAGGCTGTTCATGACAGATCCCTGGCCCTTATATCACCTACACATCATCACACAGACCCCTTCCCAGTAACAAAATCCCCCCCACTCTATGATCCATAGACTGGCCAACTGCAGCCCTACCATACACATACCACACGCATGTAATACCTTACAGTCCTCACATTCACATACCAGGAAGATCTTCTGTATCTACACACCACGCTGGCTTCTGGCTAGGCATATTAAAAAATATGTTTTTTTCTCAGCGTTGTATCATTGAAAGTGTTTGTAAATAGCTAATAACTGAAGTTGGGATTATTGTCTGGATTCTGCGCTGGGAAACCCTCGGTGTGGTTTCTGGCACTTGACCTGAAGTACAGAAGACGAATACTGTGGTTTATTGGCTACGGTTCCCGCTTCCAGAGCGTCGCTTTTCAGCGCTTCCCGCCCACTCACAATCCACCCACTCGTACTGCCGCTCTTGGACACACGGGGGTGGACTGCGCGGCTCTGCGTGCTTGACGGGAAGCTCTTCCGAGTGCCCCTGGTACTCCAGACGCTGGCTTCAGTGCGCACGTGTGCTGTTTCACGAATGACCGCTCCAGGAAGCCCCGGTGCTCTCTGGAAGCGCTGGCTGGTGTGAGCGCGCGTGCCTGGGTATGTTTCTGCATCTCGGTGACCTGATCACCCCGCCCGACCTGTACAGGTGTGCTCGCCATCTGTGGCTTCGGCGAGCAGGACTGTAACGAGCTGTTTTGCTTCAATGGTTATTAAAGTGCTGTTCTTCTTTTGTGTCAATTATTCTCATGCATTGTATTATAGTGTTCTACAGCGTATGCACTTTCAGGTATATTTACCTTCAAAGGTGCATCGCTAGTGATGTCTGTTCTCGCTAGAAATTCCACTGCTGAAACGGGCATTCAGCAGTTGGACTTCTATTGGAACAGTCGTGCTCTTGTGATATGTTGTCTATTACCCAAGAATAAACCTTCCTGGCTTAAATACCCTTTCTGCTTCGTCTACTTCTTCAAGTCAATTTTGAGAAAGGATTACTTTACAAGGACTCATGCTCATATTTCCCGGCACGCCTTGAGTACAGTGTGGTCAATGTTTAAGGACTCTCGAGTCTGTGCTTCTCGTGGTGAACTCTAGATGCCCTGTGAACAAATGTTTCAGCACCATGGAGATCTCCCTTCTGTCTGCATTGTGTGTTTTTATATATATATATATATATATATATATATATATATATATATATATATATAGATATATCTATATATATATATATATATATATATATATATATATATATATATATATATATATCTATATATATATATATATATATATAGATATAGATATATATATATATATATATATATATATATATATATATATATATATATATATATATATATATATATATCTATATATATATATATATATATATATGTGTGCTGCAGGCGGCATCAGCACCCTGCACAGCTCCAGGTACGCCCTGGCGGCACGGGCTGGAGGTAAGGTCAGGACCCTGGACAGCTCCTGTTCTCTTCGGGAAGCACCAATTGTGTTCCTGTGCGCTGAAGTGTCAGCACGCGGACAGCTCCTAGAGTCTTTTGCAGGCCCCGATGCTGAGCTCAGCACTCTGGATAGCTCCCAGCCTCAGCCAGAGTGGAAATGCAGCCCTGTGCCATCCCGAGTGCCAGCAGTAGAGAAAGTATTTATCTGAAAATTCGAAATGCCCAGTGGGCAATGACGAGGGGAGCCGTTTCTTAGAGTGAATGAATGAATGAATCAATGTATTTGTTTCCGTATTTATTTGTGTGTTTTATTTATGCATTTGCGGTTTTGTATAGCTTGGACTACATGAATACGACGTCTGAACGCTTTACAGTGTAGTAATTGTATTAAGCAGCGTTAATATATTTATAAGAACAAAGTCAATCAGAAGTTTTGACCTTAAAGACCGTCGTGCAGACGTTAATGGTAGTACAAATATGTGCATGTTATGATGACTGGGCCCAGATCCTCAAATAGACAACAACATCAATTGAAGATGAAAGTTATGCGCGGACCTCCAAGGAGAGGGCGCGTCCAGGGAGTCCGCGGAGGAGCAAGGGACTCTGAGAGGGGTGACAGGACTTCTTTTATTCCTCGTTTAAACACAGTGGGGGGCAGGGCGCATTTCCTCGGGTTTTGTGGAATGTTATTCCAATTCTTGGCTGCAGCCCCTGGGAAATCACAGCTCTTGTACCAGGGCTCGCTTGACTTTAGGGGCAGTGTCACCCTACTGATTTGTACTTTGGTAAAATCATGTAATGTTGTGTTATTCAACTTTCTAGCACGCCTGCATCCTGCTGCTTTTATGGCTTTGCACCAAGGAGGAGTATGGTTCACTCCAACCTTGGTTTTGAGGTTTACATCACAAACCAAAAGTCTGATTTGACAACTGAAGTTTGCCATTAGTGTTTTATTGCTTCCAGGCGTGTCTTAATCTTATTAGCCAATGTTCATCTTCCCTACCCAAGAATGAGCACCTTTTATAAACGTAAAAACCCAAAACAGGTTACATCATATCTAAAAAAAAAAAGGGGTGACATAATTTCAAAAAGCAGAAAACTGTTGACATCATATCAAAATGTAGTTTATCAGAGGCTGAGGGTAGAAGGTTTTTCATCCCTGCCTTCTTCCCTTGTTACTGTGCTTTTGTCTTTCTCTTACTCCCCCTTTTCCCTTTTTGTGTGTTTATCTCACTTGTCCTGGATCAAACTCTGATGAAGAAAAATAACTACCATTCCCGAAAAATGAGAGATGGTGCTCAACCACAAGCTCAAGTTAAGCACTGGTGGACATGAGTAAAGGGACGAGTCCCGAGAGTTGGAGTCCCCGGGGGGCTGAATCATGATGAAAGGAAGTGTCATGAGCAAAAGAAGAGTCAATGAAGTCATTCTTTGGGTTGCCAGTTCATCTCCGTTATTTTTACAACGCTACCTCTAAAGAATTTAACAAAGAAATTGCTTAGCAAAGCTCTCTACCTTACTTCAGATGCTAAAACATTACTTTTAAGATAGCTTAGGGTCTTAAAGCGCTTGTTGTGAAGATGTATATGTATCCTGCAAATCTTAGGGGCTAAGAACAGTATTGCACACCCATGACTGTCCCACGGGCCAGGCACAGCACTGCGTATCTTGCATAGATGCAGTGATCGAAAGAATCAAAACAACTTTCAAATCACTTGTTTATTTCGTGTAATCTTGAGAAGTGGCATGCTCGGTTCATCTTTGTTTGCCCTGAAGTGGTGCCAACTTTGGTGGCAAGGTGTGAGTTTATGTAGGGGGAAAGGTATGACATCAACCATCTGCTCCTAGTGGGATAGCATTGAAACAAAAGGGATCCCTATTTACCCATTGAAGTAAGTTATTTGCAGTGGGGAGCAAGGTGCTTTTCCGCCTCCCCGGCTGCTAACCCAACAAGCACACTGGAAGTGTGCTGGCATTGGTGCAAGGGTTAGCTGCCGATATATTGTGCAGGAGTGATTCCTTGAGGCTGGCCTAGAATCAGCTCAATAATGCATATTGGAACCGGAATCGAGCCCCCCACATTCCAGCCTGTGTTTCCATGGCACAGCAGGGCCATCTCTGGGCAGTGCGGCTTCGACCCCCATACTGGGCGCCGACTTCAGTTGGGGTTTTATATTATGGTTTAATAAGCACCTGCTGCTGCGCTCCTTACTTCCAACAATTTCCCTGCAACAATAAAAATGTCAAGATAACTCCACTGATTAATGTTCTTCCTGGAGAGAGTTTAAGTTTTGTCTAGTGGAAGTTTTGACTAAACCCTAATGTAGAAGAGTGAGCAATTAACTGTCAACAAAGAGGTGCATGAAAACTGCAGAGTATATGTTAGAGCGATATGTCTTTCATTATCATAATGTTTCAAAAGGAGCACATTTGGATAGAAATACATTCTTAATATTAAAGAGAGCCCCCAACCATGGTGCCACATTTAAATTCTGAGTGTGTACTTCTCCAGACAATAACTCTTAAACTGTACTGCGTACCAGTGTGGATGCACCTTAGTCCTCTGGCTTGTGTAACACTTCCTATTCACTGGTTAAAACACGTATGATGAGTTGTCTCTGTGTGTTAAGTGTGTGATGTAAAGTGCTATGTCACCCTATACTGGTATGAGTGGCGCTATAAAACTCATCAAATGCATCTGACAGAAAGTGATTATGGAGACGTGAGAGGCTATGTTGAAGGGTGGCTGTGAGGGAATCCGTGGCGGAGGTGGTCATTGAGGGGTGCCAGCAAAAAAGCGGATCAGGGCTGCACCTGGGCTAAGACCGGCCCTGCAGGGCAGTCTGTATTATTGTGGTGTTGCATAGAGAGCACGGCTCCTGCAACGCATTACTGTGTGATCCTGGGTGTGCAGCAGAGCCATTCACAGTGCCCATGCCTGGAGAAGGAAGCATTGGGCAGGGCCTTGCATTTAAGAGTTGCTGTCCGCAGCCCTGCAGTCTTTAAAGACATAGCGCCGCGCACGCACCCGAGGGTCTGAGGATAAATCAAAGGCCGCCTCTGAAGCCTTCCTCTCGCGGGTCCTTGTGTGGAGCTCGTAAAGTAGGCAGGCCTCATTAACTGGCCTATTTGTAACGCCGAGATTTATCTCCGTATCCAGGGAGCCCTGATTCCAGCTCCGGTGTAATTAGAGGAAGTGACGCCGGCGTTATCTGTGTGTCCGTGCAGCGCTTCCTCTCCCGCTGGAGGGAATGGGGCATTACTGCCGTCTGACTCTCGCGCAAAACAGTGTCTTCCTGATCCAGCCGGAGGAAAGGAGAGGGCGAGGGGCTCCGGCGTGTTACCCGGGGCTGGAGCTCGCTCCTGTGCCTCCGCAGAAAGTATTTCATTCGCAAGCGCCAGTAAACTGGGTTTAAAAGGCTGCAGCAGCCACAGGCTATGACGAGTCGTGTTCAACATCTCACCACTGGCGGCACCGGAGCCACGGCCCGCTCCCTGCCCTGTGTGTAATGAATACAAGAAGAACGGGGGCAATAATTCCAAGGCGCGACCGGCCACCCCCACCCCAACATACACACTCGCCACAATCTGCGCACTGTGCCGTCTGGCAAATCTAAGTACACTCCAATGATCACCCCGCAAACGAGAAGCGCACCCGACGCCCTCTGCGAAGACAGCAACATATATGGATAGACTTACAGAAAACAGATACATTGTCAGCAAGAAAAATGGATGGATGGGTGGATGGCTGGCTGGATGGATGGATGGATGGATGGATGGATGTCTGTCTGTCTGTCTGTCTGGATGGATGAATTTATGGATGGATGGATGGACGAATGAATGAATGAATTGATGGATGGATGGCTGGATGGATAGATGGATGGATTGATGGATGGATGGATGGATGGATGTCTGGCTGGATGGATTTATGGATGAATGAATGAATGAATGAATGAATGAATGAATGAATGAATGAATGAATGAATGAATGAATGGATGGATGGATGGATGGATGGACTTTGCCAAGGTTGATTTTTGTAGCCAGTCTGCCCCTGCAGCCAGACAGCAATATAGATGACAATACAGTCAGAACGATGGATAGACAGAAAAGTAGATTGGTGGATGTATGGGTGGGAGTATGCATGGATGGATGAGTGGGAGCAGTAAGTGTGGATGGGTGGACTTTGGGTGGGTAGATTAAGACTGACAAACATGTAGAATGATGGAAAGATGAAAAGATGGATGGATCAGGTGCTAATGGAGTAGATAGATTGTAGAAATGGCTTATGGGTGGATGGATGGATTAATGAGTATAAAAGTTGCATGTTACTTAACAGCCGCCTTCAGATTAAGGAAGAAAAAACCATCTAGGAAAGCTTTATTTTAACCTACTTTTAAATTTGGTTTTATCTAAAATTTTAATCATTGCAATTATGTGGAATAATGAAATAACTCATGTCATAAATTTAGTAATCAAATTTATTGATGTTTAAAAAAAAAACATTGTACTGTACTGTATCTTGTCCTTTTATGATTTTAACAAAAATCGAATAAAGTGTATTTTGACTGACTGAGTATAAAAGTAATACATGTGGGCAGATCTAGAGTGACAGACATATAGACCGAGTGATTAACAGAATGATGGATGGATGGTTGGTTGGTTGGTGGGTTATGGTACGGTGGATGCATAAATTGGTGGGCAGCTGGATAAAAAGTGTGGCAGTAAAAACATGGGCAGATGTGGCTTGGCAGACACATACATAAACTCACATATGAGCGTACAGAGAGATGAATTGTTGTCTGAGTGAAAGAATAGATGGACAAATGGGTCTATGGAAAGATTAATGGATGGAGATTTTGCTAAGTGAGTGTTAGCCCATGGGTGGGTGGGAAGACAGAGAGAAAGACAGACAGACAGATAGACAGATAGATAGATAGATAGATAGATAGATAGATAGATAGATAGATAGATAGATAGATAGATAGATAGATAGATAGATAGATAGATATGCTTTGAGGAAAGGTAGATAGATTGGCAATTACAGTGTTTAATTCAGTCACAATTTTGATAGGAAAAAGTTCCTCAAGTGTGGTATCATATGTTCCTGTAAAATTAATTAGGGTGAATTCTTGGGGATTCTGGTAGATTAAAACAAGTTCAAGAAGAATAAAACGTGGAAACTATGAGAATGTGATATATCTACCAACCGTGTAGTGTATTGCATAGCTTTGCTTTATCACAGAGTAATGTGCTGCATTGTTTTGCTTTAGGCTGCTGTGGTGTGTTGCTTTAGTAATATATCTGTTGACTGATTTAATGGGTTGGTTTAACAGCATAGCTATATGCCGATGTAGTGGGGTGTTGTGTGCTGCTTTATCAGCTGGTAATGTGTGGTGTGGTGTGTTGCGTTGCCTTCTCAGCCGTTTTAGTGTGATGATGTGTGTTCCTTTAGTGATACATTTACAGATCTATGTAGTAAGATGCTGCGTGCTACTTTATCTGCCAGTGTAATATTGTGCTGTAAGTTGCCTTAGCTGATGTAGTGTGGTGTTTTCTGTCTGCTTCTTTAGTGATACATTTATAGGCTTTTGTTGCTTTATGAGTTGGAGTAGTGTGATGCTGTGCCCTGCTTTAGTGATATAGCTATAGGCTGAAGTAGTGTGGTGCTGTATGTTACTTTGGTGATGTATCCAAAGGCTGGTGTAGTGTGGTCTCCTCGTTGCTTTACTAATGTATCTATAGGCCAGGGTAGTCTGATGCTGTCTGTTGCTTTTGTGATATGGCTATATGCTGCTGTAGAGTAGTGCTGTTTGTTGCTTTACCAGGCCGGTGTAATATGGTGCTGTGGTTTGCTTTGGTGATAAGTTGGTGTAGTGTGGTGCTGTGGTTGCTTTAGTGATGCACCTATAGGCCACTTAATTTTGGAGCTGTTCGTTGCTTCATCAGCCGGTTTATTGTGATGTGTGTTGCTTTAGTGATGCATCCAGTACTTAATTTGAAACAGAGGTTTCAGGTGAGGTCCACCGTCTCTCATTGTTAGGGACTAGCACTTTTTTTTCCTCAAAAGACTTTGACTCAGAGCAAGAGAAAGAAAAACACAAAAAGGGGAAAGGGGGGAAGAGAAAATAATGACAAAGGGAGGAAGTAGGAAAAACCCCTGAAAGAGTGCGATAACGATTTAAGGCTTGTCTGGTGGTGGGTAAAAGAGGGTTGAGGTGGGATCAAAACTAACCAGGCTAGGTATACAGCAACCCTGGTATTTGACATCACTGGCCTCAGGCTTCTGAGAAATATTTGAGCACAGCACTTATTATTTTACTCATTAAGCAGTGGGTATAGCTATAGGCTGGTGTAAAGTCATGCTGTGTCTTGCTTTAGTAATGCTTGAGCTGGTGTAATGTGGTGGTGTGTGTTACTTTAGTAATATATGTATAGGGCAGTGTGATTTGGTGCTTTGTGTTGCTTTATCAGCCGGTGCAGTGTTGTGCTGTGGCTTGCTTTCGTGATATAACTATACGTCAGTGTAATGTGGTGTCGTGCGCTACTTTAGTAACACATCTATAGGTTGGCGTAGTATGGTGAAGTGCATTGCTTTTGTGATTTGGCTAAAAGCTTGTGTAGAGTGATGGTGTATATTGCTTTATCAGCCAGTCTGGTATGGTGCTGCGTGTTGCTTTAGTGATGTACCAATAGGCAGGTGTAGTGTGGCTTTATCAGTAGGTGTAGTATCAGGACACGAGTCGGGGGTACACGCAGGTACACAGCGTCCATCCACTATATTCACAGGGTGGACGCCGTCCCCCCTGCCAGGAAGTTGGGCCCCACACAAATGTGTTGCACTTGTCCCAGTGTAAGACACTGGGACAGGGTCAGCAGCGTCTGCACGTTGTCTGCTTTCCATTTCCAGCAGCAATGTGCAGGCAGCGAGGGGGCTTTTTTTTTCACCTCCAGCTGGGCCGAAGTTAAGGGACCATCAGGCCCCCTTTTATTTGAATATCCTGAGTGGAGGCGCCTGGAACCTCAGATTTAAATGTAAATGCACGGGAGGGGAAACAAAGGCACACAGCTTGCTATCACTTCACAGGTACTTAGGAGAAGCACACTTTTACCTTTGTTCCCTCCCTCTATAGAAGTGCAGACACTGTAAGACTGTCAGATGGAGTGGTCTGTCCCAGTATTTACCAAAATAATTGAAATAGCACATGGCACAAGTCTTAAAAAAAGAAGTGGGGGGACGCTGTCAGCAGAAGTGACGTCACAACAGGAAGTGACGTCATGAAAGGTGGCTCCGATCTCGTCCCAGAGAGGCCAGAAAGGTGAGGTCCAGCTGTTTGGCAGGGGGGGTGGCGTCCACCCTGTAAAATAAGTGGGGGGACTCTGTCCAACCGCGTGATACCCCGACTCGAGCCCTGAAATAGCATTATTTTTTTTATAGCACTACGTCGTGAGGTCATGGCACGCGTCATAATGTCACTTGCATAGTGTCTGACTTGGTCAGTCCCCCACTTCTTTTTATAGGACTTGCGCCCTGTGTAGAATGGTGCTGTCTGTTGGTTCATCAGCCGATGTAGTCTGGTGTGCTGTGATACTGTATCAGCAGGTGCAGCCTGGTGCTTTGAGTTGTTAGTGATATATCTACATGCCGGTGTGTATTTAGTGTTATGTGCGGTTTTAGGTGCCCCCACCCCCTTGCCGGTGTGCCCCTGCTTCCGAACCGGGGAGATGCGCGGAGCTCCCCTGCAGACTCTGAGGATTGCTCGATGCGGCTCATTTGAATGTTTTATAATAAAATGCGGATTAAGGTGAAAAAAAAAATGAGTGTTGTGCTCCTCCTGGATGTACGCGCTTCCGGAAACCGAGCGCTCGCACTGTCTAGGGATTCGGCGGGGGGAGGGGGGGGCTGGCAGGCTCTCGCAGCGCAGCGTGCAGTAATCGCCCTCCTTGGCACTCCAAGATCATTGCCATCCACTCGCAGCCGCCGCGCACCCCCTGGCCCCGCGCTCCCGCCAGCTGCAGCGCCCGGGTCCGGGCTCCAGTGTCCGCCCCGGGGGCTCCGCGGAGAGGCCAGCACCACGGGGCAGCGCTTCAGGGAGTCCGGGCACGCACCTTGGAAGAGCCCCCGCGCCCCCCGGACACATGCGTATGGAGGATGAGCAGCCCGTGCTGGGAGAGCCGCCCACCCTGGAGGCCGGGAAGGGTGCCGAGGGGCCCCCCGCCGCCGACAGCCAGGGGGTAAGTACACTGGTTGATGAGGGGTCGGGGGGTTTGGGGCTGAGTGCCAGGTGGTCTTTCCTGTGCACGGAGATAGGATTCACCTCTGGGGTCTGCTCCCGAGTGATTTCACGTGATGAAAGTGGCAGTCGGTTTGGAAGCGGGTGGGGTATTTTTTTCCCTTATACACCATCTCCTGAGCGTGCTGCCGATTAGTTCGTACACAAAGATGCGAATCTGAAAGCGGTTCTTTTAGTTTCAGAAGATAGTTGCCCCTACTAACAACAGATGGTTTTCGTCTCGGATTCTTTCACTCGTGTTGTTCTGTTAACTTTTTTCTCTAATATCAGACTGGGGGTTTCAGTTATGTCCTGACTGCATTGAAACTTTGCACCTGTAGACTCGTGCGAGGTTCACCGTTGTTGTGCTCAGAAGATGCCGGCCCCTCATCACCACAGAGCCCGCCAGTGAGTGAGAGTCCTGAGCGTTACTCTCACGTGAAGGCTCTGTGGGTCTGCTGTGGCGCAGCAGCGCGTCTTGAGCGTTACTCTCAGGTGAAGGCTCTGTGGGGCGGCTGTCGCGCTGCTGTGGCACTGCTGTCGTGCAGCAGCGCGTCCCGAGTGTTACTCTCACGTGAAGGCTCTGTGGGGCTGCTGTGGCACTGCAGCGCGTCCTAAGCATTGCTCTCATGTGAAGGCGCTGTGCGTCTGCTGTTGTGCTGCAGTCCGTCCAGAGAGTCGCTCTCATGTGAAGGCTCTGTGGGTATGCTGTATTGCTGCAGCGCGTCCTAAGCATTGCTCTCACATGAAGGCTCTGTGGGCTGCTGTGGTGCTGCAGCGCGTCCTAAGCATTGCTCTCACATGAAGGCTCTGTGGGGCTGCTGTGGTGCTGCAGCGTGTCCTAAGCATTGCTCTCATGTTAAGGCTCTCTGGGGCTGCTGTGGTGCTGCAGCGTGTCCTAAGCATTGCTCTCATGTTAAGGCTCTCTGGGGCTGCTGTGGTGCTGCAGCGTGTCCTAAGCATTGCTCTCACATGAAGGCTCTGTGGGGCTGCTGTGGTACTGCAGCGCGTCCTAAGCATTGCTCTCATGTAAAGGCTCTCTGGGGCTGCTGTGGTGCTGCAGCGTGTCCTAAGCATTGCTCTCATGTAAAGGCTCTCTGGGGCTGCTGTGGTGCTGCAGCGTGTCCTAAGCATTGCTCTCATGTAAAGGCTCTCTGGGGCTGCTGTGGTGCTGCAGCGTGTCCTAAGCATTGCTCTCATGTTAAGGCTCTCTGGGGCTGCTGTGGTGCTGCAGCGTGTCCTAAGCATTGCTCTCATGTAAAGGCTCTCTGGGGCTGCTGTGGTGCTGCAGCGCGTCCTAAGCATTGCTCTCACATGAAGGCTCTGTGGGGCTGCTGTGGTGCTGCAGCGTGTCCTAAGCATTGCTCTCATGTTAAGGCTCTCTGGGGCTGCTGTGGTGCTGCAGCGTGTCCTAAGCATTGCTCTCATGTTAAGGCTCTCTGGGGCTGCTGTGGTTCTGCAGCGTGTCCTAAGCATTGCTCTCACATGAAGGCTCTGTGGGGCTGCTGTGGTACTGCAGCGCGTCCTAAGCATTGCTCTCATGTAAAGGCTCTCTGGGGCTGCTGTGGTGCTGCAGCGTGTCCTAAGCATTGCTCTCATGTAAAGGCTCTCTGGGGCTGCTGTGGTGCTGCAGCGTGTCCTAAGCATTGCTCTCATGTAAAGGCTCTCTGGGGCTGCTGTGGTGCTGCAGCGTGTCCTAAGCATTGCTCTCACATGAAGGCTCTGTGGGCTGCTGTGGTACTGCAGCGCGTCCTAAGCATTGCTCTCACATGAAGGCTCTGTGGGGCTGCTGTGGTACTGCAGCGCGTCCTTAGCATTGCTCTCATGTAAAGGCTCTCTGGGGCTGCTGTGGTGCTGCAGCGTGTCCTAAGCATTGCTCTCATGTAAAGGCTCTCTGGGGCTGCTGTGTTGCTGCAGCGCGTCCTAAGCATTGCTCTCACATGAAGGCTCTGTGGGGCTGCTGTGGTACTGCAGCGCGTCCTAAGCATTGCTCTCATGTAAAGGCTCTCTGGGGCTGCTGTGGTGCTGCAGCGTGTCCTAAGCATTGCTCTCATGTAAAGGCTCTCTGGGGCTGCTGTGGTGCTGCAGCGTGTCCTAAGCATTGCTCTCATGTTAAGGCTCTCTGGGGCTGCTGTGGTGCTGCAGCGTGTCCTAAGCATTGCTCTCATGTAAAGGCTCTCTGGGGCTGCTGTCTTGCTGCAGCGCGTCCTAAGCATTGCTCTCACATGAAGGCTCTGTGGGGCTGCTGTGGTACTGCAGCGCGTCCTAAGCATTGCTCTCATGTAAAGGCTCTCTGGGGCTGCTGTGGTGCTGCAGCGTGTCCTAAGCATTGCTCTCATGTAAAGGCTCTCTGGGGCTGCTGTGTTGCTGCAGCGCGTCCTAAGCATTGCTCTCACATGAAGGCTCTGTGGGGCTGCTGTGGTACTGCAGCGCGTCCTAAGCATTGCTCTCACATGAAGGCTCTGTGGGGCTGCTGTGGTACTGCAGCGCGTCCTAAGCATTGCTCTCACATGAAGGCTCTGTGGGCTGCTGTGGTACTGCAGCGCGTCCTAAGCATTGCTCTCACATGAAGGCTCTGTGGGGCTGCTGTGGTACTGCAGCGCGTCCTTAGCATTGCTCTCATGTAAAGGCTCTCTGGGGCTGCTGTGGTGCTGCAGCGTGTCCTAAGCATTGCTCTCATGTAAAGGCTCTCTGGGGCTGCTGTGGTGCTGCAGCGTGTCCTAAGCATTGCTCTCATGTAAAGGCTCTCTGGGGCTGCTGTGGTGCTGCAGCGTGTCCTAAGCATTGCTCTCATGTAAAGGCTCTCTGGGGCTGCTGTGGTGCTGCAGCGTGTCCTAAGCATTGCTCTCATGTAAAGGCTCTCTGGGGCTGCTGTGGTGCTGCAGCGTGTCCTAAGCATTGCTCTCATGTAAAGGCTCTCTGCGGCTGCTGTGGCGAAGCAGAGCGTCCCGAGAGTCGCTCTCAAGTGATGCAGCAGCGCGTCCTGAGTAAAACTCTCACATGAAGGCTCTGTGGGTATGCTGTGGCGCAGCAGCGCGTCCTGAGTATTACTATCACATGAAGGCTCTGTGCGGCTGCTGTGGCACATGCATCAAGTGATGCAGCAGCGCGTCCTGAGTATTACTCTCTCACAAAGGCTCTGTGGGTATGCTGTGGCGCAGCAGCGCGTCCTAAGCATTGCTCTCACATGAAGGCTCTGTGGGTATGCTGTGGCGCAGCAGCGCGTCCTAAGCATTGGTCTCACGTGAAGGCTCTGTGGGTATGCTGTGGCACAGCAGCGCGTCCTAAGCATTGCTCTCATGTGAAGGCTCTGCGGGGCTGCTGTGGCGCAGCAGCACGTCCTGAGTATTACTCTCACATGAAGGCTCTGTAGGCCTGCTGTGGTGCAGCAAGGCGTCCTGAACGTTACTCTCAAGTGAAGGCTCTGTGGGGCTGCTGTGGTACTGCAGCGCGTCCTAAGCATTACTCTCATGTGAAGGCTCTGCGGGGCTGCTGTGGCGCAGCAGCGCATCCTGAGTATTACTCTCACATGAAGGCTCTGTGGGTATGCTGTGGTGCAGCAGGGCGTTCTGAACGTTACTCTCACGTGAAGGCTCTGTGGGGCTGCCGTGGTACTGCAGCGCGTCCTAAGCATTGCTCTCATGTGAAGGCTCTGTGGGGCTGCTGTGGCGCAGCAGCGCGTCCCGAGAGTCGCTCTCAAGTGATGCCTCTGTAGGCCTGCTGTGGTACTGCAGCGCGTCCTAAGCATTGCTCTCATGTGAAGGCTCTGTGGGGCTGCTGTGGTACTGCAGCGCGTCCTAAGCATTGCTCTCCTGTGAAGCCTCTGTCTGGGGCTGCTGTGGCTCCGCAGCGCGCCCTGAGCTGCTCTCACGTGAAGTCTCTGTGGGTCTGCTGGGGTGATGCATCAATTCGCGTGTCTGAATGGTCATTTGAAATTACCTCATAAACTGCAGACTCAGGGTCGGCTATCCAATACTCCCCCAATATTTAAATCCCTGGAGGGGACGCAATCCATGGAATGTGCTGGTGCTCTGGATTTTAAAACTGACCGAAGTCGTTGCACATTAGACGTTGTAGAATTGTGGAGGGCCCTAGGCCCGCATGGTGACAGCAGCAATAACATGCACACAGACACCAGTTAGGGGTAGTGGGAATGGCCACGAGCACGTGCGCTCGGCCCCTTTTATTGGCAGCGTCATGTGACACCATGACGTCTGTGGTGGGTGGGTGTAAAGTGTGTTACATCACTTCTGAACACTAGACCGTGTTCATGCTAGGACTCTACATCCCTCCCTTTTTTTTTAATCGCAAAAACCCACATACAGAAATCAACCTATGGGAAAAACAAACTGTATCAGGATGCAGTAAAGTGTTCAACTTCCGCTGAGTCCTTTTATCCGCCGCTGCTTGGAATCACAGATGATGTTCAATCTGCTGCGGGGAACGTCAGTTCACAGTCGCACCGGTTTGGGGGTGCTCGATGGAACCAGTCTATTGACGACTCTGTGACAAAATTGTCCTCACAGTCCTTCTTTTGCTCACTTCCATGGCGACGGGTGCAGTTAGAGTTCTTGTCGTTCGCTGGGGAGTGATGCACGATTTCCGGTCTCGGCCTTAGCTTCACTTGTAGTCTGTGTCCTACTTGGCAAAAGGCAGATCCGTTGCAAGGCATCCCTCTCACTAGGATGACCCCTCTCGTCGGTGTTCCCCTGCCACGGGATATCCTTGAGGTCCTCATTCTCGGATTTGCGCTGGGCTGGATGTGCCACATCAGTTGTTCCTACGCCGCCGTCAGTGGGGGTATGGAAGAGACGATGTGTCTCACCTCAGATTCCGCAGCCTCGTCCCGAGGTAGCTGTTGGTTTCTGTCTTTGCTTGCGATGTCTTCGCCCTCCCCGGACCTTTCGGATGGGCGTCGGAGGACCGTCTCTCGTCGCGGGGACTGCGTCCCGGAGGCCTCTGCCCCTGAGTCACCACGGCTGGCATTTGTCCAGTGTCCGTGTGACCCCAAAGGTGGATGTCACAAACGGTCTCGCTTGCTCCTCTCCGCAGATCCTGGGTGTGCGGAAACATCGTCTGTCAGCTGGTCTTCTTTGCCACTGGTGTTCTTCCGGCCTCGTGTTCCTCGCACCGTTGTCCTGGCACTTGTTGCCTTCCTTCTCTTCGGGAGTGTGAGTGGTCTTCCTGCACTCCTCTCTCTTTCCTAAGTTGGTTCACTGTGGGGACGTTGCTTCGCCCTGACTTCTCCTTCTACTCTTAACTGTGGCAACGGGCCACATGGATATACTTCCTTCCTTTTCACGGTGGCAGACGTGCCACTCGGATCTCTCCTTTTCTTCCTTCCTTTTCACAGTGGCAGACGTGCCACTCAGATCTCTCCTTTTCTTCCTTCCTTTTCGCGGTGGCAGACATGCCACTCGGATCTCTCCTTTTCTTCCTTCCTTTTCGCGGTGGCAGACGTGCCACTCGGATCTCTCCTTTTCTTCCTCCTGCATTGCGACATCACTTGGACCGATCTTGTGTCTTCTCTTCTGACCTGGGTCCTCCATGCAGTGCGCGTACCCTGCAGGTGTACCCCTGGTCTTGTCCCCGTCGGGGACACTTTCTCCTTCTTCCTCAGCAGCCAGAGTTGGTGTCGCGAACTTCCTTTTCTTGATGTTTTCTTTTCTTGATGCTTGTTGGTGACGTTCGGGGGTCCACGTCCGTAGACCTTTTCATGGTTGAACGTCCTGGACCAGTTGGCGGTCCACTTCTGCCGATGCCTGGCAGGTTGCTTTCGGTCGTCCTGTCGGACTTTGCGCTACAACAGTTACTGGGGGACCAGTTGTGGGTCAGCACTTGATGGGCGATCATTCTGCGGATCGGCTCCTGGGAGGCGCCACGTCGTGTGGTCGTGCGTGATAATTGTTCTGCGCTATGGCGCTGCCTGCGCTCTTCTTTCGCTTGCGGTGGCTGTGCGTCGCCACGTGGCGCGTTGATTGCGCACTTACTGTTCAGGGTTCTGGGACGCCTGTTGCATGACGTTGGGTACTTGCTGCTTTGGCTGTCGTCAGGTACTTGATGCTTTGGACCGTTGGCGGGAGTAGTTGATGCTGCGGTGAGCGCCTGTGGCCACAAGGCGTCGCTGCTCTCTCCGTCCTTTGATCGCGGCAGTCTTTTCCCTGGACGTTCTTCCAGTGCTTGGCAGTCGCTTCCTCCAGACGTCAGTGCTTGGATGTTAGTGAGGCGTTCGCGCCTCTTCCCACGTCGCGCTGGAAGTGGCAGCCGCCAACTCCTTGCTGGTGTGTGTGGGTGTCTTCTGCGCTGTTGCGCACTTACTTGCTGCGTGAGTTTAGATGCTTTCTTGCTGCGGGAGTTTAGATGCTTTCCCTGGGGGCGCTACTCAGTCTGTTGCCCCTTGCTGCTGTTGATTTCTCTTGCGTTGTGCAATGCTTGTTTTAGTTCTTGTGGATGTAGGTGCACTTTTGCTTTTGGCCACTGGGTGGCAGTGATTGCTGGATTTGGTAGCAGCCTGTTTTGTGGGTCTTGTCTTCCCTGATGTGCACTCTACTGTTTCTCTCAGTGCACAGGGGGCTGGGGCTGCTGCTGGGAACCTGCTTCAAACTGTCCTCCCGGTGAGTCTCTTTCCTTTTCACTTTTGGGGGCAGAAATGCAAATGTTCTGAAGCTTGCCGGGTGCACCGGCACTTTCACTTTCCCCTATTTGTGAGCGTGCTGGCAGCCCTTGTCCCTGGGGCACAGTTGCAGTTAATTTCAGCGGCGCTGGCCGCTTGTAGGCGCTTCGTTTGTCTGCCGGGGAACCGAGGAGGTGGTGGCATACTCCTGTTGCCGGCGCCCGCTGTGCCTTCCTTCTCTGAGCCCTCCCAGCCCGCGGCAGGCTTCTGCAGTCCTCGCGCGGGCGGGGGGGGGGCAAATGTTCTGAGCGCGTCGCTCCAGTCACTTTTCTCCCAAGGCGGGGGGGGCGCTTGAGGCAGGCCGCGGGTGAGCTCCGCCGGCACTGCCTTTTTAAATGCTGATGAGGCTCCACTCTCCGGTCTCCCGCCGCAGCAGCTTCACTTTGCACACGCTGCGCGGCGGGGACCTGCCATGCTTGTGTCTGCGTGTGAGTCCTTGTCGGGCCGGCAGGCCGCGGGTGGGCTCCGCTGGAACGGCTTGTACTTTCTTTGTTGGGGAGCCACCAGCGGGCCGCGGGTGGGCTCCGCAGGCGCTGCTGAGTCTTCCTTTTGGGGGAGGCGCTACCGGCGGGCCTCGGGTGGGCTCCGCTGGCCCGGATCACGTTGCGAGGGGGGTCGGGAGGCGGTTAGCTACTCCGCTCCCTCCCCCTCGTTGTTGACGGTTGTTGCGGGTCCGGCCGCACTTCCCCACGCCGCCATTAGTCTCTGTGCCCCACCGCTTCTAGGCACACACGCGGCGGGGGCAGGGGACGACTCGGGCAGGCCGCGGGTGGGCTCCGCTGGTCCTGCTTATGCATTTGCACAGTTCGTGGTGGGCACTTCGCCCCTGGAGCTCACCTTCGGCCGGCGGGCCAGATGCTTTGTCACGGTCGTGGCGGGTGGGCTCCGCCCGGCCCGTGCACCTCTCCGGTGGGGTTTTCAGCCTCGCGGCCGTCGCAGGTGGGCTCTGGGCGGTCCGCTGTTTCCAGGTGGCACTCGTTGGTGGCGGTCGACGCGGGTGGGCTCCGGTCGGCTTGCTGTGGGGCTCCCGGTCACTGCGGGGCTCCGACGTGCCCACCGGCTTCTCGGCGCGTTGCGCCTCGCTGCAGGGGATGCCCTCTAAGCGGGCAGCTCTCTTCCCCTTTTTCTTGTAAATGAGCAGTGGGTAGTGGCACGCATGGGCTGCACTACCGGCCTCGTCGCCAGTGTAGAATTGTGGAGGGCCCTAAGCCCGCATGGTGGACAGCAGCAATAACATGCACACAGACACCAGTTAGGGGTAGTGGGAATGGCCACGAGCACGTGCGCTCGGCCCCTGTTATTGGCAGCGTCATGTGACACCATGACGTCTGTGGTGGGTGGGTGTAAAGTGTGTTACATCACTTCTGAACACTAGACCGTGTTCATGCTAGGACTCTACAGACGTGTCTTAGCGTCCTTGCATAAGACTGCGCGCATGCACACATACTATAGAGAAAGGAGGCCCCATTAAAAGAAAAGGGCATTCACTCCAGACACCAGCTCATGCAATATCCTGGTTATCACTACTCACAATTAATGGAATTTTATATTAGCAATAAACTATTTTGTGGAATTCTATCCAGTGAGAGGCTGGAGCGACATGGATATTATACATGCTTTTAGTTCTTCTTTGTATCATCTCATTAGCAGTGGGAGGAAGTTCCATGGTGCATGCCCCACCACAGGGAAGCAACCCCCAGGGCAAGGTAGACTTTGGGCACCACTGGTGGCACACTGAAAGAAAACCAGCTTTGGGATTATGCACTCCATCTTTAAAACCCAGAAGGCTGGTGTGAAGCCGGGGTCACATCTGTGTAATTGACAGTGCGAGTGAAGTCAATGCAGGCCCGGATAGCCAATAGACACGTTTTGTGCCCACATACGTGCAACGAGGTGCTTTAAGTTCTGCACGCAAACTTTTTGTTGAGTTTATCAATCTTTGAAGTTCTGCAATTGATTTGGGGGTGAGAATACATCAGTACGAACTTAAGCAGACCCCCTGACTATTGGTCAAGAACCTCCTTTTCCACAATCCTTATTGCAGGGAGACTTTATTTGAGGGTCACCATGAGTTCGAATGTAACATCTAGAAAGAGACGCCCATCAAACGAAGCTCCCGAGTGACTTTCTCATTTTTTGAGTTCCTCGTGTTAGCCGTGATTGGAGGGAAAGGCAGAGGGGACTGATTCCCGAAGGTTAACACACATTTGTGTTTACGATTGTTTGCTACCCACAAAGGTATTCTATGAGTAATATCTTTATGACTGCGGCGTTTCCACACAAAATATAGGATTGTCCTATCTTTTTATGTGTGGAGACTCCGCCGTCGTAAATATACTACTGGTATAAAACCTGTGTAAATAGGAAACACTTGTAAAGTAGCACAAAAGTGTAAGTTTACGATCGCGAATCCACCCCAGAGGTGCTTTATCACAGAGTGTGGGCTTTTGGTAAGAGAACAGAACGTCTGTCTCTGCACCATTTACTCTTCGAAAAGTTGTCCCATCCAAATTCGAACAGGCTGAAAGACATATGATTAAAGCTATTTCAGCTGACTCATCAGGAGAGACTGAAGCCACCTGTGAAGGATTCTATGTTTATGGATTATTTTCTATAGAGGGAACATGTAGAAGACAGCACATGGTGTAGAAGGCACTCATTTCTCAGTGTAGACATTAAACCAAGATCAGGTAAATCAGGGAACCATAGCATGCTCTCCAGGGCAAGGGGCTTGAACAGACAGTATTGAGCTCACGTTACATGTTGAATTTAGGCTGCTCCCAACGCATCTGTGGTTGCTTGTGTTTCTGCGCGGACAGCCGCGGCCTAGCAAGGGCCTTCTTCAGGAGAATAAAAAGACCAAGACCAATTTTGATATGGTTAGTCCTCTTCTGTAGTGACACAGAGGAGCAGAAACCAACAGCCCTGCCTTTATGGCAAGTCAGTCAATACCACTTTATTTCGGCAAATTACAGCCATAAAAGTACATAGTACAATATAAAATTGACATATCAACTTCATCATAAAAATTACCATTAAGTAGTTACAAGGTTTAAAAAAATTGAACAAACATGGAGAGATACTGAAAAGTTTTGAAATTTCCATATCAAGTAATTTCCCCACTCCAGACAATGGGGCAGCAGCAAACACCCAGGAGAAGATGGTACATAGAGGCAGACGTTAAAATGGCCTGTGTTAAAAAAAATAATAATAATTTACGCTAAGAAACCTAGGAAGAATCGGGAAGTACGAAAGACATCTTAGATCTGTAAAGTAAACTTTGTCAACGTTAGAAAGCATCAAAGTTCTCCACTCAGCCTAACACATGCTGTCTACGTTTGCACCACATTGCAAATAAGAACTTGGCGATTGTGACCACAAAAACTGGGCAAGTATCATATTTAAATATCCTATAAACCACCATGTAGCTTCTTATGCCCAGATTTCTACAAAGTTGGAGGATCCATTTGGCCCTAGCCATCCTATATGCAGGACAAAAAAAGTTCACATGGATCTCAGTTTCTTCTGTGATTTTGCAACCGGGACATAACTTTTTTCCCTCCGCCTACCTGTTTGTGAACACATAGAGCGGGATCGTCCCGTGCCTAAATTGAAGAAACAATTTCTTGGCTGCTAGGGGCTGAATGAGGTCAAGAGCAGGTTCCAAACTATAGCACTGTTTAACATCCAGGAACCTAGATGTTAGACAGGAAGAGTCTAAAGACTGGATTAGGCGCTCCATTCTGTGTCCAGTCCAGGCCAAAGTTAGGGATTGTTTGGAAATAGCTAGACAAGCCTGTTCGGGTTCCAGCCATAGATCATTTCTCCCAATGTTACAAAGTGAGTCCCGGATGAAGATCAGCCAGGGGATCTTCCCCGCCCCCCTGATTGACATGACTGATTTCAACTCTTCTTTAAAGTTTTCCAGCTCTGGCGTGCTCCAGAGCCGTCGGCAGTACTGGAGTGGGCGAAGAGCAATCAAATCTGCTATCGGGACAACTCCCAAGTGGAGCCTTAATGGAGTTAGAGGGGTGCTCTGTGGGAGACCCAAAAGTTGCCTTAGGAAATTGTTTTCCGTCACTGTCAAGGATCTACTGGAGAAGTGACCCCAGAGTTCAGCTCCATACACTGCGGCCTCCCTTGCTTGGACCTTGTACATTTCTACAGGAGGGCCAATGACTTTTACAGCGGCAAGTACTTACAAAGCTTTTTCCTTAAGAATTTCTATCACCTTGTTATTTCTGTGAACTAAGCAAGTTTAACTTGGTATACGTTTTATCTGACTGATCAGAGATGGCCAAGTGGTAAACAGTGGTCTACAAATGCAGAGCAATACAACGTTCAGGCTTAGTTTTGTCCATTTATCCATTTAATTGCATTGTTTTTGGGACTGACTGACTGACTTGTATCAAAGTATATTCATCAGTATAAGTTAATATAATATTCATATATTTGAGAAGTTTCCCCTTTGTTCTCACACACATCTGTCTAGTAGGGACCCCTCGCATTATGATTAGCATTAAGACAATCCGAACCTTGGCTTGGGAAGCATCTAAGGGGACAGTTGAGAGACACCCAGAGGGGATGTTAATGCAAAAAATGGTTGCCAAGGTCTCCTACCAATAAACATATAACATAATTATTACTTTGTCGACCCAACATCTTGTTTACAGTAATGGCGACCAGGATGGGATGTAATGTAAACTATAAGTGCACACAACCCACTAGACTCCCATGCATCCATCTTTTAAAGCCTTTTATGCAAACACATCAAGCCTCAACCTATTCCTTAAGCTTATTAGTGAGGTGAAGTGATTTTGGCCAAATCGTATGTTTACTCCTTTTTACGGACATGATCAAACTTTTACATTTTAATGGGGGCGACATGTCTTATTGTCTTATAGCCGTCATCTAGTCTAGAAGTATTCCTGTATGGCTATTGAGCCTGCACAGTTAATCATTGCTGCTGTGTTGCATTTGCTAGAGTATGTGCTGCTCAGAGCCACAGAGGAATGTAGCGCCAGTGTGAGCCACTTGGCCACACTGGCCAAATGAGCTGTGGTGTCATATAGCCAAAAGAAAGCCAGTCATTTAATTTTTCAGATTTTTTTGTTCATTTGAAAAAAGTTTGTTGGGCATGTTTCTGAGTTCCCAAATTCTACTGACAAACTGAGGAACAATGATAGAAAAGTTTGCTTTCTTCCACAGAATACAAGGAAACCAATGGAGGTAGATGGGCTATATTCAAATATTTAGGGCCTGGTTACGATGGCGGTGAGACCAGTACCATCAGGCCATCGGTGGCGGTCCCACCACCATCCAGCCCATTGGATCCGACCACTGCAATAGGATGCAGGCGGTTGGGTCTAGACTGGCGGGGGGGAAAGACCGCCGCGTCCAACAGGATTAAGGATCCAATCATTGCGGTGGTTGGACTCCTATTCCCTACAATGGGGTGGTGCCTGCTCAGGGGCTAGGATGTCCCTTTCCGCCGGCCATTTCATGACAATTAGCCCGCCATGAAAAGGCAGACGGACAGTGATTTGGGGGTCCCTAGCAGGGCCTATTGCCCCCTGGCCCTCCACTACGGGTGCCCCCCTAAGCATCCCTGCACCATGTGGCAGGCACCGTATAGTGCCACATAGTGCCACATAGTGCAGGGAATTTGTGCTGCACCTCGCGGCATATGCAGCTGTGCAAAGAATACACATTGCGCCTGTCATGAAAATGCAGATGGACAGTGATTTTGGGGGACCCTAGTAGGGCCCCTTCCCCCCTGGCCCTCAGCTATAGGCCCCCTAAGCATGCCTGCATCACGTGGCAGGCCCCGCATGGTGCCTGCCATATAGTGCTGGAAAAATGTGTATATTTTGTTCTGCGGCATGTGCTGCAGCCCACAGCCCATGTCGCAATGCAAAGTATACACATTGCGACTTCTGTGAAGGTGTTCGCATCGTAATGCCATCAGCACAAACACTGACTGGCGGTCCTGTTTCCTCATCGGTACGTCCGTCCGACATCGTAATAAGGCCCTTCAACTCTGATTGGTGGAGGGAAGTGTACATTATTTAGATACAAGTTACATAGAAAATAAACTTCTCATTTGTATAGCCCACTAATTACACAGATGAAGGAGTAGGTATCACAGACCAGACACTCAAGATTGGTTGGAGTATCAGAGATCCATCTTATTGCTAGGGAAAAAAAGCATCATTTTTGTGCTCTGAGGGTTAGTCTTGTGTGTCGTGCCCAGTTTGCTGAGCGGGATGTGTACTGAGTAGCGCAGCAGAAAGAATCAAAACACCTACAGGGTTACAACTAGGATGCCCCCCCATGTTATTTTCTCTCTATATGCACAATGTTCTTTCAATCTTTGAAACTGAATGGAGATTTCCTCCTCCATTGGGTTATAAATCAATCCATACACTCTTGTATACTGCAAAAAGATTGGTATTGACTTTATATCAGCCAACCTCCAAGGAGGACTAGGTGCTCTAATGTGAAGCAGAAACATTCACCAAGGACAAGAAGACCTTATAAAAAGGGCCCATTTATGTATATTTGAGTATGTTTCTTTCTTATGAGTTTGTCTGATTCTTCACACGTAGATAATTAATCTGCAAAATTACTAGCTCTTCAGGTAGTATTAAGGTTGCCTTTAAATCCTTAGAGAAAATACATAATTTATGTGTAAGCTTATAGCTCAAATATCTCACCAACTCTGTCTTATGCAACTGAATATGTAGACGTTGAGAAATGTTCTTTCCTTAATAAAACAGAGGGTAAGGTGCTGAAAAAACTTTGAGGCTTATTTACAATCCATTTACGCCGCCAGTACGTCATATTATCCCATAATAAAAGTGACACAGCAGGGGCGCAACGAGCTTGTACATATGTCCCTTTGTTTATTAAAGAAAACCTTGCTGCTTTAAGCAGTTTCTTTTGAATCAGGATTAACTAGTTGTTCTTTTAATGTACATGGGCAATTATATTTCGGGCTCTTTTATTTTATCATGCTCCAAGTAAGACATTGTGAGCAATAGCGAGCCAGCAATTATCACGGAATATTTTTTCTAAATTTCGGTACAACTTTGGGCCTCATTACGATGTTGGTTTGAAAGGCTCCGAATGGTATTCAGATTTTCTTAACCCTTGTTGGAACCCATGTTTCCGACCAACTCCAAAACATTTCCGACCAAGCGAATACTATAGAAGGAAACCTTTCGGTCATTCTGACTCGGTTCCAACCGGCATTTGGAGAATCCGAGTCTGTCGGAGCCGATTCGTACAGCTCAATGGACAGCGTTTCCGACCGACTGATTACAATGTTGGATGCCGACAGCCTGTCCAACTCAGTTGGCCGGACACGAAAAGGCTGTCATAAACTAACTTTGGGGGCCCCTAGCAGGCCCTCCTTCACCCAGAGGCCTCCGGTTGGGGCCCGTGGGGTACCCATTAGACCCCTCTTTCAAAACATGTCCAGTGTGGCAGGCACCTTGGTTTGCCTGCCCCAGGACGCATGGTTTTCCACAACCATCCCTTTTTGCAATGAAAGCCTGTGTTGTCAGTCTGAATACAGGCTTACATTGAAGTCAAAGGAAGTCCAACCGAACGGTGCTCGGAACCATCATAATCAGTCGGTCATACTCCCCGAACCCAAGTCGGTCGGAAACAATTCCGACAAGGAGTCGGTCGGAAGGCTTTCTCACCGACATCGTAATGTGGCCCTTAGTGGTTGGTAGTGAAACCGGCCGGTCATTCCGGCTGGATTCCAATGGGCTCAAGGAGCCAATCGGTCAGTCAGAAACTGGCCCACAATCCATATGGACAGCGTTTTACTCTGTCCGGATTCCGATGCTTGTTTTCCGGCAGGGTTTCCATGCCGGGCCTTCCGACATGGAAAGCCTGTCGGAAAGTGAGTTTGGGTGCCCCTAGCAGAGTCCCCTTCTGTTTGGGGCCTCCAGTTGGGGCCTGAGGGGGCACCTTGTACCGTGTGTGCCATGCGATGCAGGGATGAACACAACCTCCCATTTCCCTATGGGAACTTGTGCTACGGTTGATTTACGGCTGTAGGACATGCTCCCATAAGGAAATGTGAGCATGCAACCACAGCATGTGCGGTTGCATCGTAATTAGGCAGTCAGGATCGATGACCGGAGGTCGGTCGGACCCGTATCTACGACGGTGTCAGGCAGACGCAAGTCCGCCCAACATCATAAACCCTTAAGTCTGTAGTACTGTTTTTAAGTTTTAATATTTATTAAAACACTGTTTTGATTTGTGTATGGTTACATTTAATCATGTAATTATTAATGTATTTATTTTAATTATGTTGTATTTCATTTCCAGGGCATACATTGAAATATTTTGTCATACACAATAACGAGATACATTTTTTATTTTTCATATTTTTTTATCAAACAAAATTATATATTTTTGAAGAATAGAACATAATGTGTAAGCTTTTATTATTAGTAGTTTTATTTACATTTTGTTGAACATTTTGAAGGGAAAAAATGGTGTTTCCAAGCTTTATCACAAATATTAGTAGTAACAAAAATAATAAACATTTGTGCATGTTTATTTTTATGTAAAATTTTCACTGTTTTCTTTAGATATTTTGACACAGTTATGTATTTCCAATATATTTGTTCTTTTTCAATTTTTTGTAAGCTGTTTATATTTTAACAGATATACAATCATATTCATTTTGTAATTTTTACCAGTACATATATTTAAAAAAAATATAGTTACATATATTTTGAAAAAAAACCCAGATACATTTGTAATACAAAAGCTTTTACAAAAAAAGTCAATACATGTTACAATTTTTTATTGAAATTATACAACTATTTAATATGTTTTTTATAATGTAACATATTTTTAAACTGTTAGGAACCTATTTCGATGTCAGCCGGCAAGCCTCCAACATCTACGGTTTCTCTTCCAACCACCTAATTACAATCTAGGCGGTCAAAAGTGAAACCGGCCGGTCATATCTGCTGGATTCTGATGGGCTCAAGGAGCCCGTTGGCCGGTCGGAATTGGCACGTAATCCTAATAGGGCGGCGTTTCTGCCATCGGGATTACGATGCCAGTTTCCCACAGGTTTTTTATGTTGGCTTTCCTCCATGGAAAGCCTGTCAGAAAACGACTTTGGTTACTTTTTCAGAGGGAAGCTCGTGGTTGGGAGCTGTGATTGTTTTTGGTTCAGGTAAGTTTGTTTTAAATTATTTTTAAACTAATTTTAGGGTAGAGGAATTAGTATATGTGTAGGTAGTATGGGTGGTGTGTTAAATTTAGTTTTGTTTTGTAGTGTAATGTAGTTTTATTAGTGTAGTGTTCAGTGTTTTTGTTGTGCTTTGGAAGTGTTAGATAGTGTATTAGATTGTTAGTGTTATTGCTTTATTGATTGTTGGTTTTTGTGGGAGTGTGTTGTGTGTTTTTTTGTAGTTTTCCGTTCCCGATTTTTTTGCAGAGGTGAAATTGCGTTTTAAAAACAAAGGAAATGTTATATAGTTTAATTGAAACAATTAATTTTATATACATTTTCTTTTATTTTTCGGTTTTCATGGAGCGTTTCTTTTTGAAAAAAATATTTTGGGGGTTTTTGAGGGTTCGGTTATAGACAGCGTTGCGTTGTTGGATCCTTATTTTTACAGTTGCATTTTTTCATTTTTTAGGGAGTATATTTTTTATATGGAATTGGATTTGGATCGACTTTGTTTGGGAAATCTACTTGTTTGAGGATGAACTACTGCAACAAAAGTGTAAGTTATTTTTAATTATGTTATTATGGGTAGGAAATATTTAATTTTGTGATTTGTTTTGCTGTTTTATTTTTTAATTGTAATACTTTTATGCCATATGTTATTGTTTGGAAAGAAAAAAATATGACATAGTAATATTTAAATTTTAAATGAAGTAATAGTTTTTGGTCAGTGTATTTAGATTATTGTAGTAGTTGGTATTTGGATAGGTATTATTTTTAGAGTATAGATTTTGCAATTTTATCTAGGTATTCTAGTACTTGGGTGTTTGGATATAATCTAGTTTTGTATTTTAGATGCTCGTACATTGTTTTGGTTTGATTGCTTAGTTTATGACCTATTTTAGTTACAGATGGGTCTAGTATCAGGGCATAGCCATGAAAAAGCTGGCAGTGCAAAAACAAAGGGGGCCCCCATGTACCCACGCCACGGGATACATTCAGGGGGCCATTCTCATTTCGGTGCCTTTTTTCAAGGCACTGCCCTGGGAAAGGCCAAAGAACCGCCGACCATATTACGAGTTGCACATTTGCAACTCGTAATATGGTCGGCTGTACATAGGCGCTTTGGTTTAGCTGAGGCAGCATTGTGCCATTGCTGCTGTGCCAAAGTCGTAATCAGGCCCTTAGTTCTTTGTCGCTCTGTTCTTTTTTATAATAGATTCTAGTAGCTTGTGTAGACTTAGGGCCCAATTCCGATAAGGTTAAGAAGGCCTCCTAACAGGATTTGTTTCGTCTGAATCAGATCGGGAATGTGTCTTTCCGACCAACTTGGAAAGGTTTCCAACCGATGACTACGATGCGAGTTAGGCATTAGAAATATCCCAATCTGAACCCGATGGCATTTGTAATGACCGAGCCGTACGGAGCAGAATTGCACGTCTCAACGGGTTGCGTTTCTGAACGACCGACTACGATGCTGGATTCGGACACCCTTTCAGAACCGTTCCTTCTGACTCAAATCAGCAGTTGGAATCAGACTTTGGGATCCCGTAGCAGGCCCCCCTGCCCTCAGATCCTTCCCAATCGGGCTCATGGGGGTACCCATGGGCCCCCATTACCAGCCATGCACAGTGTGGCAGGCACCAGGGGGTGCCCCCCACAGTGTGCCCAATTTTCCCCAGCCACCCCTTTCTTCAATGGGAGCCTATCCATTTGGTCAGAACATAGGCACCCACTCAAGTCAATGGGAGTCCGACCGAATCGTATCTGGAAGCATCCCGATGCTTGGTACTCGGTCGGTTGGACTCTCCCAATCCAAGTCAGTCGGATACAAATTCCCAAACCCATTCGGTCGGGAAGCTTTCCAAACCGCATCGGAATCGGTCCCTTGGTGGTGTTCTTCCTAATGTGGCTTTGAAGGCATTATGCCATCTTTCCACCGCATTGTTGGTTTTAGCTTTTTAGGCTAGAGTACTGTTGTACACTTTCCATCAGGTAATGTGGAATTTGGGTTGTCCTCGATGTCCTGATCTGTGTAGTCTTCCTACCCGTGTGTCTTCGAAATAGTCTAGTAAAGTAGTTCCTTTTGTTTCATTCGATTGGTAGGACAGACTTTCTATAAGTATGTTGTAGTAGTTTGCCTCATCAATTATGGGGACAAAAGCTAGGGATATCAATTTTTTAAATTTGATATCCAAAGTTACTGTTTGTTGCATATTCTACACTAAGGGGCTGACGATCACAATGCAGCGTGTAAAGGCTCTGACATATCTTCGGAGCCTTTACAGCCATATCGTAATGGACCGTTCGGTTTCCTTTTCGACTGCCTCATTACGATGGAAGCGGTCAGAATGGAAACATGACTGTCATTCCGACTTGCTTCCGACAGGCTCATAGAGCCCCTCCGTAAGTTGGAATGCAGCCTGTAATCTCAAGGTGGTTCTTACAGCTGTTGAGATTACAATGCACGCATCTGTCTGACATGGAAACCCTGTTGGAAAGCATGTTAGGGGGACCCCAGCAGGGCCACCTTTGGTGCATGGCCTCAGGTTGAAGACCTCGGGGGCACCTTTGGTGTCCCTGTTGATCTCTGCACCTTGTGGCCGGCAATTTCTGGTGCCTGCCACGAGGATGAACTGCACATCCCATTTTACTATGGGAGCATCCATTACGGCCAGTTTACGGGCGAAATGCATGCTCCCATAGTAAAATATATGAATGCGACCGAACAGTGTTTGGTCACATCCTAATGAGGCAGTCGGGATCGCTGACCTGGTGTCACTCGGTCCCATGACCGATGCAGTGTCTGACGGAAGTGATTCCGCCCGAAATCGTAATGACTCCCTTGGGATAGATTTTTGTATATGCCTCCATATGCTCTGATTGAAGTTGAAATAGCATCCTTGTATTACTGTATGTAGGTACTTTTTTAAAAGTGCTTGTATAATTGCTTGTTCGAAGTCAATGATTATTTTTGGGGGAAGACATTTTGTGTCCGTTTTTTTTATCTCTGGTGGGAGTTCTGTGTAGGTTGTAGAATGTTTATTGGGTAGTAGTGCATATATGAAAGTGTTGTTTGTTTCTTGGTATTTTCCATGGATAGTGTATAATTGGTAGAATGGCCTGGGGCATATTTTGAATGTCCCATCCATCATCCAGGTTTCACATTGTTTTAGTTTTTGGATATTAGAAGTGGTGGCAAAGATGATAATTCCTTTTTCATGACTTTTATTGTCATGAAGAAGGAATTGTTCCTCTTTGTGTGTTATTGTGTATTGGTATTCTCCATGGGTACTGTATAATTTGTAGAATGGCTTGGGACATATTTTGTATGTCCCATCCATCATCCAGGTTTTGCATTGTTTTAATTTTTGGATATTAGTAGGGGTGGCAAAGATGGTACTTCCAAATTCTCAAAGAAGATATCCAGCACTCGCGGGGTGATTAAAAAAACGGCTTTATTCAGCAAAATCGACAAACGCGTTTCGGAGAATACTCCTTCGTCAGTGTCAATGCATTAATTTACATGGCGCCATTTTAAACAAACTTTTGCTCACTTGCTGGAAACTACTGATGGTTGCTAACCACCGATCCACGGCAAAATCATACAATGTTAAGCCATATATATTAACCACTGACAACAAATGGTGTTGTGTCGACTAATGATTTGCCTAACTAAAAAATAATCATGAAACTGAACAAATATCATATTTGTACCTTTCCAAGATGGCGCGCGCTAAGAATTTGGCACGCCAGTCCCCTCTTTGTTTCCAGCAAGTGAGCAAAAGTTTGTTTAAAATGGTGCCATTTAAATTAATGCATTGACACTGACGAAGAAGTGGTCTCCGAAACGCGTTTGTCGATTTTGCTGAATAAAGCAGTGTTTTTTAATCACCCCGCGAGTGCTGGATATCTTCTTTGAGAATTTGGAAGTTTCGTGAGTATGAATATTGGCGTGAGGCACCTTCGCGCAAACAGCACCCGCCTTTTGAGTGACTCGTAATTGGTGCAAGAGGAGCGTTTATATATACATAGAAGAAGGTTACGACCGAAGCGCATCTGTTTGTTTGCTGTGTTTGTTTCTGAATAAATTGATACAAACAGCCCCCGTGAGTGCTTTTTCCTGTGGATGGCTATCTACATGAGGAAAGTGGAGCGGTAACGGTTATGAGAGTGCACCCTCGCATTGTCAGCACCCGCCTGGGAGTGCCTCGCACTGGTGTTTATTGAGCGGCAAATATATATATATATATATATATATATATATATATATATATATATATATATATTGACACACCTTGGCTCGCATTCGTAGACCCCTGGCAATTCTCTTATTGGTGCAGTACTTCTCGGCAGAGCCCCGCCGAATTCAATTCGCTACAACTCCCTTTCGGAAAAAGAATACGCATTTACAGGATCATCATATCTTCTCCATTTCTTTATTTCCAATCAGCAAACTTCAGCATTAGAAAATACCGACGCGTTTCGTTACACACTGTAACTTGCTCACGGTAGATACTTTGTAACGTTTGAACCATCCTATAAGAAATGGTATCCCCAAACGTGTGACTAACATATCACTTCCTCTCTCGTCACTAAGGATTCTGGAGTGTGTAGTCAATAGGGCATTTCCTTTTATCTCCACTATTTACACATTTTTAGATAAGTTTTTCACAAACAAGTACTTTGTAAATTGGTGCTGTTATTAGAGCAGCGGCAATTTTTGTATCTATTCAGTTCCCTGCGCATTCATGACATTGTCATTGCGGGATTCAAAACTTTATTAAACTGATGTTATCGTCCACGATTTTAACAAACTGCAACCTCCAATTTTTCTTGAATAGTTGAATTTTGTAGTAGGGTGGTTTTGCCCGTAAAACTCCATTCATTTCAAAGGGCCTGGTCATTTTTTACCCACAGTTTATCGGTAATATAACCATTATATCCTATTTATACGGAGCTCCGTTTTTTTATTATTACTTCTGTTATTGCTTGGCCGACATCGCGATCCTAAGCATTGCCTGCTATTTAAACTATTTCGACCTCGGTTGAAGCCCTCCGGTGCGCCCATATAATACTGCCCACTGGAGGGCCTGATTGGGGATAAATAGGTATAATTGAATGTCCCAACAGATCGTAACGTCCAAAACAAACCAAGACCTGTAACACATAAATAGGGGCTTAAAACCTAACCACAAAAAAAGGGGAGGGTCTCATAAGTCCTATAATATAGTCGGGCCCACCGGAGGGCTTCAACCGAGGTCGAAATAGTTTAAATAGCAGGCAATGCGATGTCGGCCAAGCAATAACAGAAGTAATAAAAAAACTGAGCTCCGTATAAATAGGATATAATGGTTATATTACCGATAAACTGTGGGTAAAAAATGACCAGCCCCTTTGAAATGAAAGGGAACTGAATAGGTGCGAAAATTGCTGCTGCTCTAATAACAGCACCAATTTACAAAGTACTTGTTTGTGAAAAACTTATCTAAAAATGTGTAAATAGTGGAGATAAAAGGAAATGCCCTATTGACTACATACTCCAGAATTCTTAGTGATGAGAGAGGAAGTGACATGTTAGTCATGCGTTTGGGGAACCATTTCTTATAGGATATATATATATCGTTGCAAATTCTGTTTCTTCGGCGATTCCACACCAAGCAGAAAGAAGGACCCCCAGCAGCAGGTAAGTTTTCAGTGGGAAGATTTATTTGCTCTCACAAAATGGTATTCCAGGGATGACGCGTTTCGGTTATCCAGTAACCTTGATCACATAGCTACACTGCAGTTTGTTATAATCTTAAATACTCATTTTGTCAAACATTTCAGTCATGTGATGACAAACAGTGAAGAAATACTTCTGTTGACGCTCTGTCTTCATATATCAATGGCGACCAGTTAAAGCATTGGATAGGTTCTTACTAATAACGTTGTGTACAAATTTCTGCCTAAATGCATTATCTCACGATTCTCAATCTTGCGCAATAAATAATTTAAACATACATATATGCATATATAGAGACTCAATTCTCATTATTATTATCTTTGCATCATTGCGTCTAGATGATAATAACAGCATAAATGCCTAAAGTTATTATGTGCATTCTGATGCATAGATTATGTAAACATCTCATATTAAAAACTTTGTAGAAATATTCAATATGGAGTTAAAACATTTCGGCATAAATGCCTATAAAATTAATATGTGCAAAATTACGCTTTTTAGTGCAAATCGTGTTTCTGTGCAAATACTGCAACTAATTGAATTCGTACCAAACAAATCATTTCAATCAGAACCGTTATCTCCATGTGAACTGTGATAATTATTTTCTGTGAGCTGACACTGGGTTACATGGTATTGAAAATCCAAGCCTGGATATCCAAAAATCACCCCCCCCTAACAGCTCATAAGATATTAAAACTCATTGAGTCAACAGAAAGTGCATAGTGCTGTACAAATGAAAAAAACAAGTGAATTAAAAAAATATATATTTTTTTGAACGTAGATGCTAATCAATGACATTCTTTTACACAAAATTTTTACGACCTTCTCAGATTAAGTTGTATTTCCTATTTTCATCAAGATTTACTACAGAAACGTATGCATGTCCTCCGTGGTGTTTAAACCATTAGGAGACTTACTGTTAAGATTAAGTATATACTTAGTCTCCAGCTGTCTTAACAAGTTCTCTCTGTCCCCACCTCTTCTCGGGGTTGGTACTGCATCAATGACATAATATGATAGACACTTAAAATTCTTATCATGTCTCGCCTTAAAGTGTCTAGCCACCGGGTAGGTGGAGTCACTGTTGATGATTGCTCTGATGTGCTGCAATATTCTCACGTGCACCGGCTTAATCGTGCTGCCCACGTACCTTAGGCCTCAGGTGCACGTGAGAATATATACAGCAAATTCTGTACGGCAGTCATAATTCCCCTTTATTTTTAACTCATTCTTACTGAAGGGTGTGCTGTATTTGCTGGTATTAACACCAATGGTACATGCTCGACATGTGGAGCATTTGAAAAATCCTTGTTTAACTGGCATCCATGTGGGAGCAGCTGCCCCTGCCCCCAGTGGTTGTGTCAGTTGAACAGCCATGTTCTTGCATCTCCTGAATGTTACCTGTGGCTTATTAGGGAGGTCTTCCTTCAGGATGCTGTCTGTCAGAACAATTGGCCAATTTTTGTTCAATATGGCTCTTATTCTGCGCTCCTGCCTGCTAAATGTAGTTATCAATCTTGGCGCATCTGTATCTTTACCTGATTCTACTCCCCCTGCAGATTTTCTATGTGTAGGCAATAATTCAGCTCTTGATTTCATGTCAGCTCTGCTAATGGCTCTGCTAAGTGTGTCTTCTGTGTATCCCCTGGCACGTAGTCTTACTATGCTCTCATCTCTGCACTTTTCATATTCTTCAGGAGAACTACAGATTCGCTTGAGTCGCAGTTCCTCGCCATAGGTTAAGCTCGCTATTAAATGCTTGGGATGTGCACTAGACGCATGGAGAATTGCATTTCCTGCTGTGGGTTTCCTATATGCTGTTGTCGTCAGTTTGTTGTTAGTTGCTACTACCTGAACATCAAGAAACTCAATTTTACTAGTACTCTGATATGAGGTAAAAAATAGATTGTAGTCATTCACATTAATTTTTTCTACAAAATCCATGGCACTTAGGGTATCTCCTCTCCAGATAACAAAAACGTCGTCTATAAAATGCAGCCACAAACAAATCCTATTTTCCATCTCATATTGATGTTGGCCCATGAGGACCTGCCTCTCCCAGAACCCTACGTGCAAGCACGCAAAGCTCGGGGAAAAGCAGGCCCCCATGGCCACTCCTCTCTTCTGTCTGTAGTATTCCTTACCAAAGGCAAAGTAATTATTTTCAAGACACCATTTGATTAGTGACATTATCATTTCATTATGTGACACATATTCAGCTGGACGAGTTTTAAGAAAATATTCTACTCCTTTCCAACCTTGTTCGTGATTAATGCTAGTATATAAGGACTCTATATCTAGAGTCAACAACAACATGTCCTCTGTCCACTCAAAATCATCAATCTATATATATATATATATATATATATATATATATATATATATATATATATATATATATATAGACATACATACATATATACATATATATCTTGGCTCCCACCAGGGTCCCCAATTTGAGGGCCGGCCCGGGGGGATGGGGTCCCCGGGGCCAGTATGGGTTAGGGAGGGGGGCCACTCGGCCCCCCTGCCCTTTATTATTATTATTTTTTATTTAAAATGGAAGGCTGGCCCTGGGCGTGGCTGGCACAGGTAACGGGGTGAGATGGTCGGGCGGGGTAGGTGGGGAAGTCGACTGACAACGGTATATGTAAAATAAAAAAAATTAAAATAAAAACACTTATTTTGCGCTCGCCGACGCTGCGATACGTCTAGCGCAAGGTAAGTGTTTTTTTTAAATCTTATTTTCCCTATCCCGTCGTCAGTCGACTTCCCCTCTCCCCCGCCCCACTACTGTTACCTATGCCGGCTGTGCCTGCTTTTCTACCATTGAAGTCATAACTTGCAAAAGGCACTCCTCTGCACCCTTACACCCTGTAATTCAAGCAAACTACTGCTTGCTTTATTTACCAATGATCTCGCCTCACATATCATTTTTTTATTTTGTTTAAGAAATTTTTATTGAAGATTTCCAAATGCAAAACAAATGCCATAACAAAACATATGTTTAGCCTAGGGAAGAAAAAACAAACAGGCATATAATATAAGATACATTTAAAGTTAAAAGAAGGAAAAGGGAAAGAAAAGTAGGAAAGAGAAAGAGAAAGAAGGAAGAAAAGGAGAGAAGAAGAAAGAAAGGAAGGGAAGGAAGAATGAAAATGATAGAAAGGATGATAAAGTGTAGAAAGAAAGAAAAAGAGTTAACGTAAAGGAGCGTTAGAAGAAAGATAAGTAGTAAAGGGAAGCTAAAGGAGATCAGACTTGATTTTTTGAGAAATAGAAGAAGAAGAAACAGTAGCAATTCTGTGTTCAACACAAATAAAATTCCACCAAGTGATTAATGATAATTTTGAATTGTCTTTCCAGGATGATAAAATAACCTTAAAAGCTAAAGCAATAAAAACATCAAACATTCTTGAAACAGAGGATACATTATCGACATCAGGTGATAAAGATCCTAGAAAAACATTCAGAAATGATAAAGTAGCCTTAAAGTTAAACATTGACATGCAAACATTCCAAACTGAATTCCATAAAGATAAAAAAAGAAGAACACTCATATAATTGATGTTTTAACGTGCCTGTTTCAATAGAACAAGACCAACAAAGTAGAGAAGAGGTTGGTGAAAATTTACAAATGCTAACAGGAGTAATAATAGCTCTATGATAAATAAAAAACAAAGATTGAGGTATACGCGCAGAAGCAGAAACTTTAAACAGCTTGGACCACAGTTTCTCCCAAGTTATAACAGGGAGAGAAACTGATAAATCATTTCCCCAAGCAATCTCAATATTTGACTTAGAACGAGCATTAACATTGGATAACAATAATTTATATACAAGGGCGGCTTTAGGTCTGTGGGTTGAAAATATAGGATATAGAGGCGAGGGGGGAGTTAAAGATGGTAGAGCTGGTGGGAGGGAAAAAGTAGTCAAATGAGATTGTATGGCATTGACAATGATATTGTATTCAGCAATAAATGAATTAGGTAACTGATAGTGTATTTGTAGCTCATGTAAGGGAATATGAAGAAAATTATAGGGAAATTGATAAACAAAAGATATATCCTTTTCTTTCCAGTATTTGTAGTAAAAAGATTTGCCTTTATATTTAAGAAATGTATTATACCATACAATGGAGGATAAAAAACATTGGAGAGGAGTCAAATCCTCAGAAAATGTATTATAGAGTAACGTTTGGGAGTATTTCAAAACAGGGTTTTTGGTCAAGAAGGAGCAATTAGACATAAAAATAATATGTTGAAAAGAAAGATCTTTTAATAATGAACGTTCAAACAGAATCCATCTGGGGATAGGAATATCAAAAAAATCAAAAGCTAATGAAAAAGATTGTTTAATCAAAAAAGCTGAGTGGTAAGCTTTAAAGTTAGGAAAACGAACACTTCCATCATTTTTAGGTCAAATACGTTTTTGAAGAGCAAAACGAGGGTGTTTATTATTCCATAAAAATTCTATACAAATAGAGTTTATTCGAGAAAAGTATACATTAGGGATTTTAATAGGAAGCATAGATACTGTGTACAATACGTGAGGGGCAATCATCATTTTGATAGAGTCTAGTCTACCTCACCATGAAAGATATAAGGGAGACCATATAAGGAGGAGGGATTGAAGTTTCTTCAACAGTGCATTAAATGTGAATTTAAGAGTGTCAGTGAGGGTGGATGAAAACCAAATGCCAAGATATTTAATTTTGGAGGGACACCAAGCAAAATTAGTACCATTAAACATAAATTGGTAACAAATAGAATTCAAAGGTAAAACTTCTGTTTTTGATAAATTAAGCTTATAACTAGAAATAGAGGAATACAGTCGGACTTCATTCATAAAATGTGGGAGGAAATCAACAGGATTAGACATATAAATAAGGATATCATCTGCATAAGCAGATATTTTAGTTTTAACAGAGGTGAGCTTAAAGCCAGTAATCTGGGAATTAGATCGAATACGCTCTAAAAATGGTTCAAGGTATAGGATAAATAATAAAGGAGAAAGAGGGCAACCCTGTCTTGTACCTCTAGACAACAGAAAAACCTTGAAAAATGGTTATTAACAAAAATACTGGCTCGGGGACAGGAGTACAAGAGTTTAATACAGGAAATAAAAGAGGGACCAAAACCAAACCATTGGAGAGTTTGAAACATACATTGCCAATTGATACGGTCAAATGCTTTTTCAGCATCTAAAGATAGGGCTGCAAGGGGAACCTTGGATTTTTTGCCATGGGAAATAATATTAGAAAACATTCAAGCATTGTCAGAAGCTAGTCTACCTTTCACAAATCCAACCTGGTCAGTTTTAATCAAAAGAGGAATGATGCTATCAAGGCGGGATGCAAGAATCTTGGCAAACATTTTATAATCGTAATTAATTAATGATATAGGACGGAAATTTTTACAATAAGAATGGTCCTTATCAGGTTTGGGAATTATAACAATTAAAGCATCCATAAAAGACCCAGAAGCTCTAGCATCAGCAAGAAAAGAGTTAAAAAGTTGTAGCAATTTGGGAGCAAAAATTTAATTAAAGGTAGAATAAAACTCAACAGGTAACCCATCAGGGCCCGGTGCCTTCGATTTTTTTAAAGAGTGGATGGCATTGATTACTTCCTGAAGAGTAATATCTTTCTCTAGTGCATCAAATTCATCCGGGAGAGATGGTGGTGAGGGGAGACCAGAAAAAAAGGTTTTTACATTTTGAGTAGAGGGGAATGTATCATCAGATTAAAGAGACTGATAATATTCATGAAAGACCTCAGCAATATCTTCGTTTGATGAGACTAGTTTATTAGTAGATTCATTGACGATAGGGCCAATAGTTTTACGTTCAGACTTAACTTTTAAGTAGTTTGCTAGCATCTTCCCCACCTTATTTTGACCTCCATGATATTTAGACTTAATCTTAAGCAGGATGTTACATGCCTCAGTAGTCGCTAATTTATTAAGTTCAGTTTTAGCTACAATTAAATCCTGAAGGTTATCAGGAGATTTGGAAGTAAAATATTTATGTTCTAATTCTTTAATTTTTTGCAATTGATCTTTATATTTATTTCTGGTGACCTTCTTCTTCTTAGATACATAAGAGATGGTGAAGGCACGGAGTGCATCTTTAAAAGCATCACATATCATTTTTGACTACAAGGGAGCTGTTCTTTCACCATTGGGGAGAGGATGTGGTCTGCCGGCTAGATTGCTGAGTTTGGAGCTGAGAAACCAAGGTTTGAGCCTCCGGGTCGCGTCTAAATCCTGTGATTCTGGGAAAATCACTTAATCTCTTCGTGCCTACCAAAACAATGAATGTGTCCTTGTGTAACGTAACCGGTGCTCATGTAAAGCGCTCCAATACCTTCGGGTCGAGTTTGTGTGATATAAATCTGCAACAAAAAAATTGACAGAAGCTCTTTCTTTCAAGTAACTTTTTTGCCAACGTGGTTTCCCTAACGAGCCTCGTGTTACCGATCTGGTTGACAAAAATGTTTGCTTTGGCAGTGTTGGCAGGGATGTAGCCTCAGGTCAACAAAACCTTAAACTCTATTCACACATTTGCTTAATGCTTTCACACCTTCTACTTTCTTATATATCACAGACCTTTGCTTATGGTCGAAATTTCCTGGTCCTGATGACAACCTGGAACTAACTGCGGGTCAAACTACCATCAAAGTAGTTGGCAATTGAACATTTTGGTTTGATTACAAAGTGTTTTGTTTAGCTATTGTACAAACAACAACAAATGATTTGTTTGTTCATAGATTCGCCTTTTGCTGTACACACTTGTCTGTTTCCTTTACTTCCCTATGCAGCATGTCATCACGTGATCATTGAGCACGATTATATAAAAATGTAAAATATTGTTTTTTTTGTTAAGTGGCTATTGCCCTTGATTGTTTTGCTCTTCTGAACTATGCTTGATAATTTGTACCATTTGCTGATTATCTGATTTAGGTGAATGACTTTACTCATCGATAATTGTTGGTTGTGTTATCATTCCACTAGGAGCTTTGTTCTTTTGCTTTTTAACCTTGGAAAAAGGCACTTGCACTGAGTGTGACTTTTGGTGAAAACAATAGTGTTCTTACTGTGAGTGGGAAATCTGTTCAGAGCATCCTTCAAAGAGAGCTTTGAATGTTTTTTCTCTGAAGAGCCTGCCTGGAAGCGATCTAGCATCAGCACTTTATTTAATGGGTTGACCAGTGAAGTATCACGCTCTGTGGCTGTTTGAATGTTGCTGTGTGTATACCAATATTTATTTTTTGATAATCGTGTTTACCAAATTGAATAATAACAATAATAATTGATGCACTGAAAATTATTTCGCTGAAAATCTGGGTGTAGAGTTTTCGACAATTTTTAAAGTGCAAATTTTGCTTTACTAAAAAAAGGTCAGAACATATGTATTTGTAAAGCGCAGGTTCCCCCAAAAGAGTATCTTGGTGCTGAATAACAGATTTCTATTGTTTCCCATCGGGTACTCCTTTTATCAACCTCAGAAGGATGAAAGGCTGAGTGGACCTGTCAAGATTTGAACCTAGAGGGCCAGCCAAGCAGTTATGCGCACTTAGGGAGTGCACACCACTCCTCCCCCTGCTCTGACCAGCCCCTCCCCACGAGCCACTGGCTGCAATCAGAAAACGAAAATGATAGTAACTATACGTTATTATCATTTTATTTTTATTTCTGAGCAGTGGGGCAACGCTTCTCCACCTTAGCGGAGGAGCCGCCACTGGTTAAAAGAGATTATCCAATGAAGTGTCACACGCCCAGCGCTTTTATCTAGAGGATCTGTCCGGTTAAGGGTCGCACATATTAACCTATTGAAAACATAAAAGTACAGGCACAGATTTGCATCTCCACTTGAACGTACTTTTATGTTCTTTTCTATTGACAAAGATCCCGGAAGAAAATCTGGAACGCTGCGTCAGGTGCAGGTTTCGAGGTGTACCACAAGGACTGTCCTGTGACATCTGTGCAAAATCTTACATATCCTATAAGGTGGGGGGGGGGAATAGAACCCTCTGTGCAAACGCACACTTGGTTTTCGTTTTCCATGCAGGGAAAACATGTTTCCCCTTGGAGAAAGCTCTTCCTGTAGACACCCACCGAAGTTCCAATGAGCCGTTCCCGCTTTCCATCCCGGAAGTAACTGTTCGACCGTTTCCAGGGAGGAAGAGCGCGGGATCGGAGTTTCCGATTGCCCAGTGCCCATAAACCTACTTTGAGATAATTTCAGCTTTAAATCTATGGGGCTTATTTACAAGCCCCTTGTGCCACAAGGGGCATATTAGCAAGAACCTCATTAAAATTATCACTGTTTTAGCGGCAGGAAACTGCCGCTAAAACAGCGATAATGGGCTTGCTAATATATGTTATAGAATTCCAATAGAAGCCCAGGTTAGATGTGCAGAACATCTAACCTGGGCTTCTATTGGAATTCTATAACGCATATTAGCAAGCCCATTATCGCCGTTTTATCAGCAGTTTCCTGCCGCCAAAACGGCGATAATTTTAACAAGGTTCTTGCTAATATGCCCCCAAGTGCGTCACGTTTTCCCATATTAAAAGTGACGACATTTGTGGCACAAGGGGCTTGTAAATAAGCCCCTATGTTTATTGTCGAAATGTCTTCATGAGATAGGGCATGGTACGTTTCTTAAAAGACCTGGCCAAAGTAGTGACAAATATATATTCGTTACTATATGTTTGTTGCCTTGAAGTCTCTGTCCATCAAAGTCCCAAAGAGTATGCTTTTATTTCAAAGATAATGTGCAGTCATTTAACGTCAATTGAATTTTTCTTTAAGGGGCCTAAACAGTGAAGTGCCCTTAATTGTACTTTAAAATTCGGTAAGAGCGGCAAGTTACACCTGTCCAGAGAAAAATTCATGCAGCTTACAATAACTTTGAGATGTCTTCCTAAAAGCATTTATTACCCAAATGAAGAAGTGTGATTTGAGACACTTTGGGTTGGTACAATTGGTCAGATACACTTACGATTTAAATACACTCTGCAGAACGGATTGAATGTGTGCCTTTGAAAACTTTGCTAAATGTTATGCATTTAACACACATTATGCACCGATTTCCATTTGCACAATGTACAAAGCACACATATTTGCCAGTCTGCACAATGGTTCATGTACACTTCTGCTCTGATTCACAAAGAAACTTGGACATTTGCTGACAAAGGGTTCATACTACATTTAAAGGGGTTTCGGCTATCTTGGAATCTGAGGTGTACTCCTGTGAATCTGATACTGTCACAGCTTTCAAGGAGTACTCACAAGCTGAAACAGTTACTCACTTTGAAATGCAGTAAGTGCATATTTGCATGGTTAAATGTATCCAACCAAGCAGTAAATTTGTGCGGAATCATGTTTTAGTTTCTGCACAGGGAAAATATTTTACCCTTAAACCTTCACAGCTTTTTGGTGTGCCCCATTCCCTTTCCCATGCTTATGCCATTGAAAAGAGTAAGTATGCTGCTGGTTTCATGGTGGAAAACCACCTGTAAAAGCTTTTCGAATACCCACAAACTTGCATGTCTGTAGATGCTCAACGCGCTTTGCATGTGTGCCCACCCCGAAACACCTGCAGTGTGAAGGGATTAACTAACAAGTAAAATGGCACCTCACTGGTGTTTTTGACGTGTGCGTAAATCCACTTAGAAGCGTAAATTCGCCTTTTCTGAATCACAATGTTGAATTTGTACATATAATACTGATATTTGTGAAACCTACACTTCACCTAGGTGTGCGAAGACTTTGTGAATCGAGTCAGTACTGCCTAGTGTATCACAATGTCACCAGCTCCCCTGTGAGCGGGAAAAGTGATATCTCGACACCTCTTGTTGATGATTACCTCACCTGTGAGTGTTCTGTGCCCTGTAATTCTGCTGGATGTGTTCAATGTCTCACACGTCATCAGCGCTCAGGTGCTACTGGTTTAAGTGGTTTGTTGATAAGTGTTTTTTCTTGTAAGTGCGCTTTGGATTGCTGCTTTCTGAACATGTGCTGACTGAAGTTTACATTTCTCATGAAAACACCTGGAACACTGCATTCCACACCTTAAGTGAACATTTCCCAATTAATGTACGTAGGCGTGCACTATCTCTGCCCAACCACTGTCGGTCTGAGCATTTTCTGCTACCTTTCTTGTGAGTTTTCTTTGTAGGGGTGGTGTGTCAGTGAGCAGGAGCGGCCTGTGCAGGTAAGAGCGGTTGAGAGGTGGGGCAGGGTTGGGGAGGGGGGAACTCAACAGACGACGACGAGGGAAAATTAAATAAATAATTCATTTTCCCTCGTCGTCGTTTGTTGCCTACCCCCCACCCGCCCCACGTACTGCTGCTGTTTCAGCATGCCCTACCTGGCTGCACGTCCGGCCGTCCCCTGCAAGAATGAACAGTCGTGCTAATTTCTGCACCTGTACAGTGTCTCCCCTGTCAGCGCGCTCTGTGTGTTGCCGTCTCAACATGGCGGCTGACCCCTGTCTACCTTGTGAGTGTGCTCTAGTCATGCTGTTTGAGCACGTTCTGGGATAAGTACATATCCCTGTGAGCATGCTGCCTGGGGTCCTGCCTGAGCATGTCCGATTAAGCACTGTGTCTCCAGTGTCTCAGTCAGTGGTTAATTTGTAAAAAAAAAAAAAAAAGTGCTGGGGCTCTCGTCAGGAGGCAGCTTGCACAAGACCATTTCTCCTGTTAGCGCCGCCTGAAACAGAACCAACTACTAGCCATGAAAGTGGGGGAGGATGTGATGTAATATCCGGAACTGTTGACTTCGGAGCTGGGGAACCAGGTTCGAGTCTTGGCGTCGGCTCAACATCCAATGATTCTGGGCAACTCCCCTGTGCCTCCCATAAATGAATGTGTCCTAAACGTGTGCCCATGAAAAGCGCTGGTGTTGATGATTAAGTGACTGACTGTGAAACCATGCCTCAAATTAAGCACTGATCTCAGTGTGTTCTTCTGATCAGTGTCCCACAGGAAGTTTATTTTTTATTGTGCTACAGAGTTTGACTTATAATTACCTCTCTCAAGAGCTTGTCCTACTGGCTCCTGTCTTGTGTTTTCAGCATGTCCATATGTAAAATAATACATAAAGTAACATCAACTGAAACACCCTACTCAATGGATGTCCAATATTAAATGGTAAAATCCTTAATGGACCTAAATAATGGCTTACATATCAGTACCTCATCAGCCAGAACCCCAACAACCATGCCAGCGGTTAAGTGAATTCACTCACTCTTTTGTTCCAACAGTTTCATTAGTTCTGTTTGTCTAAGAACAACATCTCTTTAAAGCCAGACCGACAAGCCAACCTCTGTATTAATACATGGAACAAAGTTTGCTCTATTTACAGAGGAAAAATATCCAGACCGGGCCAAACTAGTTGACTTTTTCAATTAAAAATGGATTTAGCACACGCCTCACATTAATTATATGTAACTGCAGCATAGTGCAGAATGGTTTCCAAGTCTCTTATTAATGCAATCATATTATTCTCCATCCTGGCACACAGTGTACCAAGACTGAAAGATAAGGCGAACATGTCAAAAGTTATATGAAATTAAAATCAAGTGTGCATCACTGAAGATGTACAAAGCTATTTGATAATCATATGCAGAGTGTAAAGGAGAATGGATTTTATGCTGCAAGGTATTTTTAATAAGGTTTGGTATGAAGTGAAATATGTATGTGTTTGCCGCAGAAACAGAACACAAACGTTTAAGAAAATATAAGAAATGGTTTTGAAAAGAGATAGTAGCCAGTGTGATCCCCTTCTTCATCTTTCCCCCAAAAGTATCCCTTTTTTTACGAATACATTCATGACAGTTTCTCTGTAAATTTGGCTCTAGGATTCCTCCAATTCACCATTCAGATGTCATAACCACATATCCATAAGGCCTGTCCGCCCATTTATATTCTGTTAGCTTTTGTGTAGAGCACATATAATACCCTGGCATTGTAATCCTATATCTGAGAAGTTTGGAAATTACTTTGGGTATCTTTTGTACGATGATGCCCATTGCTGGTATATTGCTGTCCCTGGCATAATGGCAGTATCTATTGGCTTATTGTGGGCATCCATGGCATAATTGTGCCCACCCCTGATATAATGCCAATTCTGGCAGAATTGTGATACATTTCTTGTTTTTTTGTGGGACTCTATGTCATGACACTGACCTAAACCTGTACAACACTGGCAATAGCATGAATGGTGGTAACCTCTGATGTATTATAAACATCCGTAGCATGATTTTCCCCACAACTTATATAATGCTTCTTCTCACATAATGATAGTAATGCCTGGCATATTGAGTGCATTCATTTCATGATGATGTCCGCCTCTGGGATAATGCTGGCTCTGGCATAATGGTGATGGTAACTCTTGTGGGCATATTGTTTATGTATTTTGGGCATCTGTAGACATGTAGATGCTGGTAGAGGGGGGTGACACCTTACTCAAGCAGGAACCACAATTCTTGTCAGGGTAAACTAAGCCAATCCCAAATTAAGCTGGGCTCAACTCTCTGGTAGCTTGGCACAAAAGCAGTCAGGCTTAACGTAGAGGCAGTGCGTTAAGAATATATATGCAACACATAAACAGTAATTAAGTGGAAGCACAACACAAGAAAAATCCAACACCAATTTCGAAATACAGAGAAAAACTTAATAACGTATTTAACACCAATATGAGAAAAACCTAATTAGTGGAACTGGAGATATGAAATGCAGGTCAGCAGGGCAGACTTCATAGCTGGGCAATCATTCTTCCTGGCAGGGTCCACATGTCTAGAAGTGATCAGAAGTGTTGTGTCTGAGGGTCCATTATTTATACCTAGTGCCCACTTGGAAGTGGGAAATGTTTCTAGAGTCCTCCCCCTAAAGAGGTGTCAGGAATTTCCTGCGTCTCTCTGCCCTGGCCCCAGCTTTTCTGCGGATACAAAAGACTAGTGTGAAACACTATGTGAGTGTGCTGGGAAAGAGCCTTTGTGATGTGCAAATGTGGTAGCTGACAGCTCTGCCTCATCAAGTCAGAAGTGACCCATCCTGCCAACACCTATTCCCCTGTGTCTCACTGTCTGGGAGTAATACACAAATACCAAATGCCAGGTACATCTGGTCATGTGACCCAGGATATAGGCTGTTGGCACCAAATAGTTGGGACAAGAAAATGCCAACTTTCTAAAAGTGGCATTATCAGAATTGTGACGTAAAATGCAACTTTACCATTAAAGAGATTTTTAAATTACAATTCTTTAGAGACCAAACAAAATTTCCCAACCTGCTCCCAATTGAAAGGTATCACTTATTAAATGTAATAAGGTAACCAAATGATATCCTATGGAAGAGGAAGGCATTACAGTAGTGAAAAAACATTTAAGAGCTCTTCAATACCAGGACATGTAAAATTTAGAAGTACATGTAAAACCTTTTAAATACACTGAACCCCTGCCCTATGGGCTGTTTAGGGCCTACCCGAGGGATAAGTTATGTATATTACAAAGAAAGGCCTAGCAAAAGTTTATTTTGTCAGGTTGAAATGGTAGTTTAAACTGACCACACATCCTGCAATGGCAGGCCTGAGATGTGTTTAAAGAGCTACTTAAGTGGGTGGGACAATCAGTGCTGCCAACCCACTAGTAGCATTTCATTTACAGGCCTGAGTACATGCAGTGCCACTTTACTAGGGACTTACAAGTAAATTAAATGTGCCAATTGGATGTAAGCTAATGTCACCGTGTTCAAATGAGAGTTCACAAGCACTTTAGCACTAGTTCACAAAAAAGGAGCAAGGAAAAATTGTGGGGGAAGACCACTCTAAGGCTGGCAGGTCCAATAATATCTATAAAAGATGTTACCTACTTTTGGTGTTCCATTTATTAGTATTTGTATCCAGCTTTACCACCAAATTGGCACCCAATCACTCATGCAGCTTACACATATGTTACAGCTGCTCATTCCCCTAGAAAAAAAGCAGAATAAAGCAGTCTTATGTGGTCCACTCAATTGGCAAAGATGTTCCAATCACCTTTGGTTCTCTAGAAGCTTGTTACTCAGAATCCTAGTCTATACCTCAAATGAGCTTCCTTCAACCATCTGTAATCCTGTTGGTTAACACTGTAATCAACAAATTGATATCACTCAACCTGAATTGTCTCAACTAAGAGAGAAATCTGGAGACCCCTTTCCTGGCCTGCAAGAAAAAATCATAAATAAGCTGCCATCAGAACCTTACATTTTACTCTGTCTTCAACTGGAAGTCAATGTACTTTGCTGAAAGTTGATGAAAGATGCGATCTGCGTGAAATAAAGAAAAAGGTATGAGCTTCCGAATTTGAAGTGCCAGCAGTTTATCAATATTACCCTTACCAGTGCCTGTTAAGAGGGAATTGCAGTAATTTATTTTTGTAATTATACTAGTCCTTAAAATTGTGATACGGTCATGTTCTACCAAGAGGTTCAGCTCTTTAACACAAAGTAAGATAACAATTTAACAAGAATGCCTTGGCAATACCTTGACTAGTCACTTGGAATCTGGAAAACAAAACTGCCCCTTAGAGTTAAAATTTTACCTTTAAAAGTGATTAAAGAAAGCCCTATATTGATTGTCGTATATTTCTTTCTTTTTTTTAATAACTCACCACTGCCTGCCTCATGGAATAAAGTCTTTGTCTCACTGAGATAGTCAATTATTAATATTCTTGATAGCTTCTTCAGCCAATCTCAGATTAGTTTCTGGGTTCTGGTAAACAGTATGTTTATATCACCCAGAATTTAATGCGACAGATAAACATATTAAAAGCAGAGGCGACGAGCAGGACTTCTGAGAAACTCCATAGCAAACTAATTCTGATTGGTATTCTGATGTTGCCCCTCCAAAGACCATTGCTTTTTTATTTGTTACAAATGATATTTAATCACACTTCGACACCCATCCACATAGGTCCATGCATTATGATTGGCACTCATTAGTGTAGAATGAGAAGGCAAGTAGCTTCAGCAACGCTTGGGCACATTTGTTCACTATGTTTAATAGTATGTTTAATACTATGAACCTGATTTAGAGTTTGGCAGATGGGATATTCTATCACAAACGTGACAGATAACCCTTCTGCTGTTTTACAAGTGCAATAGGATAATGCCCCGGTAATGAGGCAGACAGGATATCTGACACATTTGTGATGGAGTAACCCGTCGCCAAAGTCTATACCAGGCCCTATATCTTTACCTCTGTTTGGATAGACGCCTGACTGCCAAGTCCCCCTGTATGTTGTTAGGTCTGAGGTTAGTTTGGACAGCATTGTTGCTGTCTTTTGTAATGCACTTAGAAGAAATTGTGCATTATTTATTTGGTGGTTGTTCTGGAACCAGTCACATACTGTGTTTGCTTTGCAATTTAAGAAGTGCCCCCCACCTGTGTAATCTCATTTGGGTATAACATTTGTTCAAAGTGATGTAGTCATGAAAATCATTAGCAGGGGACCCAGCTCCACATAGCATATTTTTATAATCCTTGATAGACAGGTTTCTTCCTGCAAGTTATAGAATTCGTGCTTATGGGATATGTGCACCTTCGTTCTCTCATCTCTTTAATACATGTATGTTTGATTGTTTTATTAGGGATCTTCTATTTCTTTCTCTCTATTGTCTTTCATCCTTATGTATCATGACTAGGAGCCTGCTATGACTTGGACATTTTACACTATGCTCTTTATGGTTCCACTCCTCTAATTTATTAATCCATGTCTGCAAAATATCAGCAGTGCTTTTCAGGGTTCTAAAGGGAGTTCCCTACTTGTCAGATCGGGCTACAAATTGTGCTTTTTAACCACTAATAACCATTCTGTATCTCCTTCTATATATCCCTTCATATCACAGTCAGTGGAATCTTTCTGCAATCATCCCTGTAGTTTCCATAGATCAACTTTCATGCCCCTCAGTTCCTTGTCACCCCATCAACTTAATTTGGAGCATTAGTCTTACCATTTTCCAGGTACACAGATGTTAACTAATTAACTGAGAGCCTTATTAAAGTATGAAGTCAGTTCCTCGGGGACGGTCTCGATTGATTGTGTACTAGCGATTGTTCCAGGACGTCTTGGGTAATATTTTAAAGATTGTGTGTTCATTCTGCTTCTTGATAGCAACTTTCGTCTTTTGTAAGTCTCTCCTAATGTCAAAATGTAGAGGGTTATGATAAATCAATTCCAAGTGTTTTGTTAGCACATTGTCAGTTAGATATTATCCTGAAGTGTGCCAACAAGGAGAGAACCGCAATGCTGCATATCTTAGTAGTTTTCTGCTCTCTTGGTTTCACGCACCATTGCGCAGTAACTTTGCTTATTGCCCTGCTTAGCGTGAAATGCTAGTAAATATGACCCTGCTTTTATAGAGAACCTTTGCAAGAACCAGTTTCCTTTCATCGGATTTTAGACAGCATACATGGCTGTGTGAACTATTGCCCAATCTTGACATCTGATGCAACATGCAATTCACAGATCTCAGCAATGCACAACTCAGCTTTGTTTTCTTTACAAGTCAGTACAATGAGTACACATTTATTGGGTGATAGTTTCACCTGTTGTGTAAAGCACTTAGAGCCAGATGTACCAAGCATTTTCCCGTTCGCAAAAGGGCCGATTAGCAGAATCTGCACGTTTGCGAATGGGTGAAAGCCTTTTGGGATGCATTAGCAAAACAAGGAATCACAATTTTCGCGATTACCTATTTTGCAAATGCATTTAAGGAATCACAATTTGCGATTCCTTAAATGCAATGCAGGAAGCAAAAAAAAATTGCGACCTGGCTTTAAGGAATCGCAAATTACCCTCAACTTCGAGTTGGTGGTAATTTGCGAATTCCATGAAAAACTCACTTTTTTTCTCATCCCAAGCGTCCTCCAGTCTTTCCTCTCTGTTTCTTTGCTTGTTACCCTCTCATATCCTCTTTCCTATTGACTTTCCTACTTATGGAAACACTTTGGGGAAAGGTGGGTGTTCTTTGTAACTGGGCCCTGCCTAGATGTGCTCATTCCTGGTGACTCTTGTCTTTTGTGGCACGTTCAAACAGCGGTTACTCTTTTGTAACCTGCAGCTTTATTGCTCGAATTTATAAACCAAGAGCCTCATTTACAAAAAAATGATGCAGCACAGCGCTGCAAGCCATTTTGCTGCGCCGAGTTGCGTCATTTTAAAAGCAGAGGGATGCATCATATTTACAATAATATTACGCATCCCTATGCTTTCTCCAGCGCTGACACACAAATGGTTGCCATGCGCCAACACAGGCACCCTCTTGGTGCAAGGGTGCCTGCGTTGCGGGGATGATTCCACAAAAACAATCATTGATGGTGTTTTCCTCTTTCTATATGTCCTATAGAGTGCAGCATGCATAGAAAGAGGAAAAACAAGGAGAACAAATATTTCTCATTGCGTCCCCTTATGCCTTTCCCTGGGGAGGTGTAGGATTCCGATGCATTAGAAGGTTTTCAAAATGTTGTAAATCTGGGACTGCCGCAGAATCTGTGGATGTTGCATGGGAACTCCCACAGCAACACCCATGGCAAGCCACCTTCACACAAAGTGAAGCGTGAAAAGGGGCCATATTTACAAGGCTATAAAAAGCCATGCAGGGTGGCTTTGCGTGGCCTTGCAAATATGGGCCAACACACTGTGCCACCGGTGCATCACAAAGAGGGACGCACGGGCGGCGCATGGGGTTTTACAAATAAGCCCACAATGCTCTTATTGGTAAATGGAGAGATATAAGATCCTTGGGGCTTGTCCTTTCAGCTAAAAAGCCGAAAATGAATGAACGTTTCACAAATGACCCCGGGCACCTTGGGAACTATGTAACAACATGCACATACATGTCTCAGCAGTGGTAAATTTTTTTGTAAAACTAAAATCTAATGGGTAATTTTGCTTTCTGTATGAGACAAGCTGAAACAGCATCTGAAAGTCGACACGTAGGCCCAGATGTACTCATTTTTCATGCAACGCAGCCATCAATAACAATCCCTGTGCTGCAATAAAGAGCCATATCTACTAAGGTTGGCCAACTGCTGCTGGCACTCTAGAAAGACTGCACTGCACGCCGCACAGCACGCCGCACAGCCCCGCACCATGGTCCACAGGTGGGTGTGCGCTATCCAGCAGAGGGTGAATTGACCGCATACCCTACTAGTTGAAATTCTTATGTCTAGACATACAACGCTTCAGATGCATGCTGTGCAGTATCAGCATACATGCAATGTTTAGTTGTTTTTAGAAATAAACAGATAGTTAACTGCTTCATGTAAACAATTGTTTTTGATGGAAATCCCCATCTGGCTATCTTAGTTGATCGGGCTTCGTGTCAAAACATGTGTCCATTTGTGCTGATCCACTTCAGCAACACCCAATTGAGGCAAAGAGACTGAAAGCAGCTCAAAGCATTATTTGTGCTCCAAAAGTGCACCTTTCCAGTGCAAAATACGTTTTTGCCGCATAATAAATGCAACCTGTCGCTTTGCTTTGTTTTACAACACTTTCCATTATGCAAAACCTTAGTAAACCTGGCCCATAGTTTCCAAAGAATATATAGAGCGTGGAGATCCCCAGACCTTTTTACCTGTTTACAACAACAGTCAGCAAGTTGCAATGGTCGCACATTTCTGTGCCTGCACCACTAAGGCATTCAAGAAGTTCGGGGGTGCACAAAATGACTGCCACTGGCGCCCTGTTCCTAAAAGGACCCAGTTCAAGGTCCTATGCGTAGTCCATCGGGTCTTGCACAGTAGGGGCCCTTTGCTATTACAATACCTGGTCCATCCCTACCTTCCCAAGAGAACAGTGCGTTCTCTGCTGTCTCTCTACTGACAAATTCTAAGGTCAACAAGTTAAGAAGTGGAGGAAGATCTTTTGTTTACCTGCGTCCTAACTTATGGAACTCACTGACTACAGAGCTGCAGAAGACTAAAGATGGATGGAGTTTTAGGAAGCAGTTGAAGACACTGCTGCTTATTTAACTCTGTTAATATATGGGTACTGGTATGGTATGTTAGAGCTGGTTAAGGCCCTTTGGGTAGCAATGTGCTTATAAATGTAAAGAATAGAATAGAATAATGATCTGGGACTTATAAATGACCTTTTTTTCGTGAGTGTGCCTTTGATCTCACTGCTGGCCTGTTTCATTTACCTTTAGAATGATGTACACCATGTCCTGCACGGCATCTCACCATGAGCTTAGCAAACACACCCATAAACACTGCAGGGCATAGTTAAGACCCCCTTGCGCCGCCGGTGCATCACTTTTGGTGATGCACCGGCGGGGCAGTGTTGTGCTCCATATTTACAAGAACACGTAAAGCCACACGGCGTGGCTTTTCGTATCCTTGTAAATATAGCCCCTTTTAATACAGCATCTTTGCATGAAAGGGGCGTTCCATGGGTGTTGCTGTCGGTGTTCCCACGCAACACCCATAGATTCTGCCTCATTCCCAGATTTACGAAACGTTGTAAATCTGCAGCATTCTGCAGCACGCATAGAAAGAGGAAAGCACCTCTCGTGATTGGTTTTGTGCAAGAAGGTGTCCCTTCCTTCACAAAAACAATCATCCCCACAACGCAGGCACCCTCACAGCATGGTGCAAGGGTGCCTGCGTTGGCGCATGGCCTCCAATTGTGCGCCAGCACAGGGGAGAATTCCACGATACGTCATATTGTTATAAATATGACGTATCCGTTTGCTTCGGAAGTAACGCAGAGTGGCGCTGCTAAATAGCTTGCGGCACCGCGCTGTGTTACTTCCTTGTAAATATGGGCCTCCATTTACTGTTCTCTTTATTCCTCACAGGTTTTACTTCAGCTTTTAAGAACCATGCCACAAAAGTTTGTCCAGTCCTGATTTGGGCTGAATAAGGTTATGCCAGGCTTCATACCCACTATGGCAATTTCAGGATACACCCCTCCTCATACATATTTATAGAGAGAGCACAGATTGAATTTCTCAGAGTTACAGTGTAAGCTGGCTCAAATGTAAGCAACACCATGGCAGCTGCTGCCTGAGTGTTCACGACTGTAGCTTAGTCTTCTTATAGGATTGTGGATGTGGGTGTGATTTTAGTTACAGTTTTTCAATCCATGATTGGATTTTAAACTCGCAAGATGCTTCAGTCATGCAATTGTGAAAAACAATTATACCCTACCTACAAACCTCTTCACTGTGCATCCCTGATAAATACAGTGCATACAATTCTCATTAGCAAAATAAAAATGCAAAAAAATGTAGTGGCAATAGTGCGTTAATTTTCTGGCTTCATGTGTGCCCCAAAGGGAAAACAATTGCACCTTGCCCGGGGCTGTTCTTAAATTAAAGCTTCTTTAAGGAATAATGCTGCTCGAGCGACTAGTTTTAAAACTTTCAAAGGAGAAAGAGACAGCATGCTGCACAGTATTTTCCAACACACCCCACACTCCGTACAGTGGGGCTGGAAGCCGATTGCAAGATGTGCAATCCAGGAAAGAAACAGGAATATGCACCTTCTTGCACAGGGAGGCATGCTCAGGCCAGACCGGACGAGCTATTTGTGGTTGTCAGGGTGAGGAGCACAGAGGCCTGAGTTTTATTTTCCTGCGAGCTCGAGAATCAACAGCGCAGATGGGAAATAAATCCCAGAGCAGATTAAAAACATACCCAACTCTCCTCCCACGGGCACAGGGGAGAGAAAGTGTGCACATCAAAGCTTTTTCATCACGCTTAAGCCGACTGTGGCCGTACTCGGGTTTTTTTCCACCCTTTTTTGTACTGGAGAATTTGAAGAGCTAACGTTAGCATGACAGGAGGCGGAAACAGCTGGAGTTACCACTCTATGACACTCTCCGCCATCTTCTGTCCTGCATCTTGCAGCAAAGGTCCGCCATGTCACAGCTGTGGGGAGCTCAGAACACCGTTAATAGGGTTCCTCTCCTGCCATTCGTGCAATAATTATCAGAAAAAGCATAAGACACCAACATTATTTGTTTATCATGCAATGTTACTTAACTTCCATCTTTTTGTACTCTGCGGCACATAAATAACAATACTTAAAAATGCAGAAGTAAAATGTTTGCCCGAAATATCTGAAGTGTTTACAAGGTGAACTCTCAAAGGATAACTTTATTAATAAGATATTGTTGGTGGTTCTTTGTGTGCGCCAATAGCTCAGGTCAGTTTAATTCGGAATTGCAGGATGCCCCCAAATATAATGCACCCTTTCACACCTAATTCTCACACTCCCTTCTGCTTTTTACGCTTTGGTTGCGCAGTCACTAGTCATCCTGATATAGCGCAATGGGGTACGGTTAAGGAGGCATAGAAATGACCTGCTGTGTTACTGTATCCTTCCTCAACACTTCAGGGCATCCAGTCATCCTCTCATTGCTGTGATGCATACATAACCCTCGCACTCTGCCCCACTCCCATGACATGCAACACCCTTTTTCCTTTCCGGTATTCCATCTCCCGCAAGAAAGGCCAACTACACACTCGTCTCTTTTTGTGGTCATTTGTTGGCCGCAGTTTATTAGGAATACAAGAAAACATGTATGTATTTTGCATTTTGCATGTTACGTCATCACACAGTTCTTTGGTATTGTCTTTTGGGCCCTTCAGGGCCATTTCTTTGCGAAGGTTGGATTTTTTGCGCCCCTTTTGCGTGGGGAGGGGGTATCTTCTCTCCCGGGGTTAGGCCGAATCGCTACCTTGTCCGTCTTTGTTGTGCCCTGCCATCCGGCAGGGGCTGGGCTGCGAGGGCCGTCTCCGTTGGCTACCCCCCCCTTAGGTAGGCCAAGCTAACCAGCCACGAGGCATCCCATAGTAGCTGTCCTTAGGTCAACTCACCCAGCCGTGCAGTATCTGAAGGTGAGTGGACCTATTCTGGCGCACCGCACTCCGGTGTGCCTCCGTACCAACCGATATCGGCGTAGTTCTATGCCACGCTCGTGTCTCTCTCAGCACTGCGACATTTCTGCTCCTTAGGTGTGGGTGGGACAAGATTGTAAGCTCCCGCCGTGCTGCTCCCCCGCTCCTTGTCGATAGGAGCCTGTCTGGGGGAGCAGCTCTTATATGCCCCCCGTGCCATCCTTCTCGCGCCGTTCACCCCCATTGGGGGGTTCGAATCCCGCCCTGGCCCCCATTGGCCGGGGGGAGATGTTTGGTGCAAACCTTAGTCTTCCCTTGGGGGGGGGGGGTTGGCTGGTTTTCGCGTACAAACATTTGCTCTTCCGCCCCATCCTGTCCGGGGCCCGACGCTGGGTTATGGCGCCGGCTCACGATCCCCCTTTGGGGGAAGCCTCTGCGATAACCCTCGCACTCTGCCCCACTCCCATGACATGCAACACCCTCTTTCCTTTCTGGTATCCCATCTCCCGCAAGAAAGGCCAACTACACACTCGTCTCTTTTCGTGGTCGTTTGTTGGCCGCAGTTTATTAGGAATACAAGAAAACGTATGTATTTTTCATTTTGCATGTTACGTCATCACACAGTTCTTTGGTATTGTCTTTTGGGCCCTTCAGGGCCATTTCTTAGCGCAGGTTGGATTTTTTGCGCCCCTTTTGTGCGGGGAGGGGGTAGCTTCTCTCCTGGGGTTAGGCCGACTCGCTACCTTGTCCGTCTTTGTTGTGCCCTGCCATCCGGCGGGGGCTGGGCTGTGAGGGCCGTCTCCGTTTGCTACCCCCCCCCTTAGGTAGGCCAAGCTACCCAGCCGTGAGGCATCCCAGTGTCACTGTCCTTAGTTAACTCACCCAGCCGTGCGGCATCTGAAGGTGAGTGGACCACCACCATTTTGGAATGGGGTATGCGTCTGGTACAGCGGGCTTAGTACTTCCTAAGCAACCCCTCCCAGTAACAACAGAAAGAGTATGCAGAAATGACACCCGCTTTGCATGGGACATTCCGGCTTGAGCAAGGGGTGGAAGACACCAAACACAAAAGATATACCATCTCCCTTCCAATGTGAGATATAAAAAGATGGCAACAAATTCTCGCACTATGAGGTGCATACCTCAGTCTTGGTTGTACTGCTTGCCACAGTCAAAAAACGTACCAGCCCTTAGAAGAAATGATTGGAAGGGGTTGCAGATCACATCTGAAGGTCAGCTTTAGACACTGTACAAGGGAGGATGAGAAATACGGGCTATGGCATTATACAACGGATGGCAATGGAGTCGGGTTTAAAAATACAGGGGAGGGTCAATGTAAAAAATTACAAATGCGATGAATAATTTGTGCCGAACCTTCATGGAGTCAGAGAGATGCAGTGCTCTCGATCTGTGTCGTTTCTTCCTTCTATATGGCTTCATGAGAAAGTGCCCAGGTATCCCTCGTGAGGCATGTGCATGTTATACTCACACACACTCACCTGGCTGACAGAAAAGCTTCACACATATGCTGAAAGAGTCACGCCAGGGACTTGCAAGTCACGCTTGCTAAGCCGAACTCCTCTGTATATTTTTGGGGGTTTATTTACAAGCCCCTTGCACCGCCGGTGCGCCATTTTTACCATGGAAAAAGTGGGGCAACGGCGGCGCAAGGAGCTTGTAAATAAGCCCCTGTGGTGCGTTTAATGCAAGGGAAAGTGAAAGCAACTATATCAGAATCAAGAAATAACTCTTTTCGAATGAATTCGAATTCCTAGAAGAAAAAGAAACACCAACGCAGTACATGGGCAGTAGCACCAAATTAGCAGAATGTGCTCGAAGGGCAGACGCTCCTCACCAGTATGTGCGATCAGAGAAAACACTCAGCGGCCCTTATTTATGAAGGCCTTGCGCCGCCGCTGCGTCACTTCTAAAATGGGGAAAAGTGACATAGCGGCGGCCCAAGGCCTTCATAAATAAGCACATCTGTTGCTTGTTGGCTTATTTGTTTGGCATGGTAGAAATTAGGCTGCTGAATAGTGGCCTTCGGCTTGCGCGTCTCTAGAGCCTTGTGGGCTTCTCGTAGGGTGACCTTATTTTAAGACTTAATACATGAAGAGGTAACATATAAGGACCGCTCCTTATCCAGTAGGCTAGGGTTCTCCAACGAGTACCGTGTGAGCGTGCCAAGTTCCAGCAGCACATCTGCTGATTGTAAGCAGCTGGTGGGCAGGGCATGGATCCTAGTATGCCATATTGAGGTTTGGAGTGGAGCTGAGTGGCACACTGGCCTCTCCATCCACACACGCACACACACATGCAGGCACTGTGGCTGACAGCACAGTGACTTACATCACGAAGAAAACTGCATGGAGAGCGCTCAACTTTCAGCCCTGTGCCGCATTCGTTATTTACAAGCCCCTTGCACCGCCGGTGCGTCACTTTTAATATAGGAAAACATGATGGGCGGCGCTAGTTCTTCATTTTAGGAATTTAACTAAACATTTTAAACTTTCTGCGTGTTTGTGCCTCACCCAGCACTGATTTATTGATTCTATTCCAGAACTTGGGAAGGGCAACCCTACAAGCTCTTAAATTGCTACTGCCAGATTGCGCCATAGCATGCCTAACACCTACTCCCTGTCCTGACATTTCACCTAAAGCGTTTTGCATCCGGAGAGAAACAATTTGTTTTGTCCCATCAGAATTGCACGTTTATAGCTTTGAGCATGCAATAGCTTGTTGGCTAAAATATGACATTGGGTAAATTGGGTGCTAAGAATATCTGTCTTCCAAGTAGATGCTCACATGAGCTTCTGTGTACCGCCCTCTCCCTCCTCTCACTACCTACCTCTCCTCGTCACACCTCCCTCTCTCTCCCTCAGTTGTGTTTCACTACCACAACCTCTTCTTAATCCTCCTGTCCCTTTCTCCTCCCTTCTTTGTCTGGGTCTACATTCCTAGAAACTCTTGTGTTCTCACTTCCCACCCTTGCAATCTCTCTGTCTCTCTCTCTCTCTCTCTCTCTCTCTAGCTCTCACCCTTTCTTTCTTTACTAATTCCCTTCCTCTGCAGTTCTGGGAGCACTCTCTGACTTATGTCCAGAGCTCGACAGAGGGAAAAGAGGGGTTAGTGAGTTGGGAATAGTAGAAAATTGACTGATTCTGGGAGATGGAATTGTCAACATCCTGGGTGATGCGCTTGGGTTGTTCCTGCTGCAGCAATATAGTAATATTGCTTCTAGTGGCATCAGTGAAGGCACATTGTGGGGCATGAGTAGGTCAGCAGTGTGTGCAGCACTCAGAAGGGTCAGTAAACTGTTCTTAGTACCCCAGCCTGTCGGTGTAGAGTTATTTGTGTTTTGAGACAAGAGAGGAAACATCACTACTTGAAAACCAAGTGCAGTTAGAAGTATATGGAGAGAATGGACATTGGGTCACCCCTGACAATCCATTGGATTTCTTATGTATTTCATGCTTCACCATTGTTTAGATGAGCTGTCTGTCAAGCCTGCTGTCTTATGGGTGAGAGAGGCCCTCTCTGCAGTTGGCAGAAGGAGAGCACTATGTGCTTTTAAAATACCCCTCACACACTATGAATCCCATAGTGTCGTGCTTCATCATAGGGGTCTTCCCGTCCCTCTGCGGGGCGGGGCGTGCTACGACCTACAAACTACGTGGGAGCACTTGCGTTTTTGACGATAGACTATGTGTAGTGTAAGGACACTGATAAGTGATAGGGGTGTAGGGACCTAAATACGTGAAAAAGTGGTGTAGAAACATTTAAAATTTGGCTAGTCGAAAAAATTAATTTAATGGCTTCGCTGGCTGGAAAAATTAAAAGGGGGTGGATAGGTAGAACAAAACGTATTGTCTTCTTGGTCGACATGACATGTTTCGTAGGCAGACCCCTCCTGCCTACTCCTCAGGACCTCTGTTGGTCCCTACTAAGAATACTCAATTTGTAAGTATATGTTGTATGCCTATAGTCCTAAGACCTGGTAGCAAAAATCGGCTGCCTGGTCTATTCCTCGGGACTTGAGTGGGCCCTGTTGAGGCGTGAAAAAAGCAACAATATGACCTCTTGTGGTCCCTGTGGAAATAAAATACAAGGAAAAAGAAACAAAGAAAAATAATTCTTAAATGAGAAATTGTTGTTTACATAGTTCTCAAGACCCATTCGTTGCGTGAATTACATTGTGTTATGGTATCTGAAAGCATTTCACAATTGGTATGCATTAGAGAGTTGTATTTATCAACATAGAACCAGTAGTATCTAATCCATAGTTCTGGTCCGTGGGCAGAGTCGCCCTCCAAACTTTCACACTGACAGAAGACACACACCTCGACACACGTCACGCATACACCTTGCGACCGACCAGTGCTAGGTCGATGTGCTTTAAGAAAAGTTAAAGGGAATGATGTTGGTTACCCTATGAAGTTCCATAAAAATACTTGATCAATAAGTTCACCAAAGAGCCCTTCAATTGATTATGTGGCCCGTTTTTTCAAAATCGGAATAGAGAATAAAAGCATATATTCATTACGTAAATGCCCTCGATAATACATACAGTTTATTCAATAGTTGCGTGCCCCATGAGCTTGCGTCTAAGGAATTAAGTCTGCGGGGTACTGTAAAGAAAAGACAAGATGGAATCACTCGCGATGTTTCTGAACGAGTGTTCAGTGTGCCCCAAGGTTGCGTGTGACCTGGTTTTTTAAAGACCCATGGTCTGGGTCTAACTTACGTGACCGCCAGATCTATATTGTTTTAGTCCATTCCCTGCCGCAGCTCCGTGGGTTCCCGGTGGTCTGCCGAGCCCTTAGTATTTGTACCGGAAGTAGTCTGGGAGGCTGGGTCGGCGTTGCTTCAGAGATCTCATGGACAATAATCGAACAAGTAGAAAGAGAACAACTCCTCCTAGAGAAGGAACAAAGGTGGGTTTTTCGTCTGGACACCAACAATACCGGCCTCAATGATGCCATCCCGTGGGGACAACTGTGAGATAAACTAACATAAATTCCCGTATTGACTTGGATGTATAAGACAACCGCCGCAAAATTGATAATGACTACCGGTCTAATGCCAAGAAAGAGGGGCCACCACTAAACTATTTCTTCCAGAATAGTGCAAGGGTATCGACTAAGTTGACCTGTAACATCCACTCTGGTCACTCCTCCATATAACACCGAAAATGTAAATATGTTTAAAAATTCCTATCTCACGGAGGTCTAAGCTAGATATCGTGTAGTCACAGGATCTGATGATGGATGTGGAGTGGCAAGATCTGATTATGGATGCTCAGTCCTGGCAACAATGAACATGTATAACCGGTGATACCAAGCACAGTTTTTTAATAGAACCTTCATTATCGCCTACATTTTATCACATATTTTGAATTTTCAGGCATAAACATTTCCACTATACAGATATTTATTTCATTTATTTTATTTTTTTAATAATGTGATCACAGTAGAAAAAACTTCCTTCTACTTCATAAGCATAAAAACAGTAGACAGACTTCCCGTTCTTCCTCACAAACGTCCGCCAGAACACAGCCATTTTTGTCAGCATTCTAGCGTCTCTGAAGCAACGCCGACCCAGCCTCCCAGACTACTTCCGGTACAAATACCAAGGGCTCGGCAGACCACCGGGAACCCACGGAGCTGCGGCAGGGAATGGACTAAAACAATATAGATCTGGCGGTCACGTAAGTTAGACCCAGACCATGGGTCTTAAAAAAACCAGGTCACACGCAACCTTGGGGCACAATGAACACTCGTTCAGAAACATCGCGAGTGATTCCATCTTGTCTTTTCTTTACAGTACCCCGCAGACTTAATCCCTTAGATGCAAGCTCATGGGGCATGCAACTATTGAATAAACTGTATGTATTATCGAGGGCATTTACGTAATGAATATATGCTTTTATTCTCTATTCCGATTTCGAAAAAACGGGCCACATAATCAATTGAAGGGCTCTTTGGTGAACTTATTGATCAAGTATTTTTATGCAACTTCATAGGGTAACCAACATCATTCCCTTTAACTTTTCTTAAAGCACACCGACCTAGTACTGGTCGGTTGCAAGGTGTATGTGTGACGTGTGTCGAGGTGTGTGTCTTCTGTCAGTGTGAAAGTTTGGAGGGCGACTCTGCCCACGGACCAGAACTATGGATTAGATACTACTGGTTCTATGTTGATAAATACAACTATCTAATGCATACCAATTGTGAAATGCTTTCAGATACCATAACACAATGTGATTCACGCAACAAATGGGTCTTGAGAACTATGTAAACAACAATTTCTCGTTTAAGAATTATTTTTCTTTGTTTCTTTTTCCTTCTATTTTATTTCCACAGGGACCACAAGAGGTCATATTGTTGCTTTTTTCACGCCTCAACAGGGCCCACTCAAGCCCCGAGGAATAGACCAGGCAGCCGATTTTTGCTACCAGGTCTTAGGACTATAGGCATACAACATATACCTACAAATTGAGTATTCTTAGTAGGGACCAACAGAGGTCCTGAGGAGTAGGCAGGAGGGGTCTGCCTACGAAACATGTCATGTCGACCAAGTAGACAATACGTTTTGTTCTACTTATCCACCCCCTTTTAATTTTTCCAGCCAGCGAAACCATTAAATTAATTTTTTCGACTAGCCAGGGAAATTTTAATTTTTCTACACCACTTTTTCACGTATTTAGGTCCCTACACCCCTATCACTTATCACTGTCCTTACACTACACATAGCCTATCGTCAAAAACGCAAGTGCTCCCACGTAGTTCGTAGGTCGTAGCACGCCCCGCCCCGTAGAGGGACGGGAAGACCCTTATGGTGAAGCATGACACTATGAGATTCATAGTGTGTGAGGGGTATTTTAAAAGCACATAGTGCTCTCCTTCTGCCAACTGCAGAGAGGGCCTCTCTCACCCATAAGACAGTAGGTCTTCACAAAAAATTAAAATACCAATAAAATAATCATTTCCATCACATTGATAGAATCTCATTGTTTATATACAGCGTTCAGGAGGGTGATTCTATCACTACTGCCTCTATACTTCCTCTATTGTATTTTGGATCTGTCTGTCAAGCCAACAGCATTTCATAGATGGTTACTAGTAAGAAATTGGGTCACTGATGGGGAGGTGAAACCCAGGGCCGGCCTGGCCGTAGCGGCCCCCGGGCAATTCCCCGGTGCGCCTCAAGGGTGGGGGGGGGGGGCGGTTTGGGGACCCTGGGGGCCGTTTTTGTTACAGGGCCGTTTTTGCAGCATAGCTGCAAAATCGACCCTGTAACACAATCGGCCGAAAATCGGCCCTGGCAAAGAGCTCGGCGGCACCCAAAACCCCCCAGGGAGGGGGCGGGGGTGGCCAAGCACTTTGCCAGGGCCGGTTTTTGTTCCCAGTCCGGCACTGGTGAAACCCTACTCAAGCAGCAACTTCATTCCTTGTCAGGGTGTGGTGACAAGCCAACCCTAAATTAGCCTTTGTTGAGCCCTCTGGTAGTTTGGCACACAGCAGTCAGGCTTAACTTAGAGGCATGGTGTAAAGTACTCATGCAGCAATTCAAACAGTAATAAAGTGAAACAACCCAAAAAAAAGCCATATCAGTTTAGTAAAATGTGATAAATTATTTGTAGATCAAAACAACAAAAATCCAATCAGTAGACCTGGAGATATGACATTCTAGATATTGAATTGAAAATTGTGTCTAAAAGCACAAAGCGTCAACTGTGGTTATCTGGTTGCACTGGACCAAGGCAAAGTCACAAGTTCAGGCTGACTGTGATGGAGCACACGCCAGCTACAGGGACCAAGTTAGGTATGCTGAACAACAGTACGTTGAGTCCTGGTTGCGGAGTGTTGTGAGATCTTGTGTTGAGTTTGCATCACGCAGCTTAGGCAATGCGAGGTCCTGGTGTGGAGATATGTCGCACAGCGACAATTCCAGGAGGCTGTGATGCACGGTCCTGTATCGTGGTTGAGGATGTCATCAATGAGGGGCTTGTGATGCGAAGACTTGCGTCGAGGATGTGTTGCGCAGTGGCGGTTCAGAGGAGGCTGCAGGCTGTGATGCGAAGTCCTGTATTTGGGGTGCATTGCACATCATTAGCGATGCATAGTTTTGTGAGGCAATGTGCTGCAGTTCCGATGCAGATTTTTGGAAGGTAATGCATTGTGCTGCATTGGTTCACCACACCTGGGCTGGCAGAGCATCATCAGTCCCACAAGTTCCAGTCTGTCTTTCAGCAAAGCAGCACAGCAGTCCTTCTTTTGAGGCTTCCACAGGTCCAGATATTGTGTTATGTTATAAAGACTTATAAAGCGCATAGTTTCCCCAGAAACTGGGTTTCCAAGCTCTAACATACTAGCAAGGCGATATATTAGAGAGCCAACACAGAAATAACCTAGCAGATTTTGGCTTGTGAGGAGACCGAACACCCTCAGCTACCAGTGGTCATCCCAGTCGTGAGAGTGCTTCCCCAGAAGGAGAATTTCCTTTTCATTGGCATTTAAATTCAGAAAGTTAGAATGCATCCAATTAGCAGTAGCGGTCATACAATTCTGGAAGTTGACAACAACCGCCATAGACCCCGCTGACATTGAGACAATAAGCTGAGTATCATCTAAGTAGGATACCAATGATATCCCAAAGGATTTCACCACAACTGCTAGTGGTCTAAAGTAGATGTTAAAGGGGGTTGGGCTTAGGGCCGAGCCTTGAAGGACATCATGTTCTAAAGTTCTTTGCAAAGATGAGAAACTAGGGGATATTACTTGAAAATAATGATCACTTAAGAAAGAGGCGAACCAAGCTCAGGCCTTGCCTTGCATTCCAATCTCATGAAGTCGCCATAGCAGCACCTCATGAGACACTGTATCAAAAGCTGCACTTAAATCTAAAAGAATAAGTGCAGTCGAGCCACCATCATCCACAGCAAGACGCAAAGCCTCAGCCACCATAAAGAGAGCGTATTCGGTACTGTAGGAGGGTCAAAACCCATTCTGTGAGGAGTCTAACAATGGTTTCTTCTCTAATAAGGCAGTCAAAACATTGTCAGGAACTGTAGGAGAGAGACTGATAGTTTTCTGTCTGGGATGGGTCAAGCAAGGGTTTTTTCAAGAGAGGAATAACTTTCGCATGTTTCCATGCATGTGGTACCACCACCATAGGCAAAGAGAAATTGGCTAGCCTTAAAATGTATACATAACAAACTCCTGCATTTTAAATATCCGCTCAGGTTTAATCAGGTTGTTGGGAGAGCCTGCCTTAAGTTTGCTCATCAGGAAGATGAAGAAGGTATTGTCCAGCAGGTCTAGCTCCCTCGGCTCATCCCCCTGTGGCATGCTGCCCATCCTTAGTGCGGAGCCATCAGCCTCTGCACTATGAACATTTGTAGAGAAATCCATATAAATATGTTAACCTTTAAAAAAAATAGTCTGCAAGTCTGTCACAACTTTCATGGGGGGTTGCTACGTTTTTTAAATTGTATTCAGCTAAGAAATCCGCGAGGGCCTGTTTAATCATCTTGTGGTAACTTTGATGGCTCTCATATGTAAATGTAAATGTAAATGTGGGATACTTGTAAAGCGCACTGCCACTCCATGGAGTATCCTGGCGCTGAAGACCGCTGGGGAACCCGTCCTGGTTTTCCCTGTGAGATGGTCCCTTTCTGGGTATCTCCAAGGTGAAACCAGGCATCCCCAGCGTCTGTGGGGGGCCGTTGTAGAGATGAGGCAAGCTTAATGCCCAGAGTTGCCAAGTGTGTTCCCTGGTTAGAGTAGGCACCGAGGCGAGAATTATCGAGTCCGTTTTGACCCTGGTCCACGACCCTGCCGCGTCGGGAATTGAACTCTGGTCCCGGGCTGTTCTCTGCTTACGGGTCTGCCGCCTCTAACCAGTGAGCCACACCACTCCACCAATATACTATATAATATAGTTTTTTTTGGCTAAAGCATCATATCATTTCCTCCAAGTGTGTTCATGCACTTTACAGTGCTTTTTTTGGCAGTCAAATTTTCATTAAACCAAGAAGCATAAGGTCTCTTTTTCAGCTGGCCCGAACATATAGGTATAAGGGCATCCAAAGCTGAAGTTAACTAAAGCTTTGTCTTCAGCACAGTTGCTTCAATGTTCGGATACAATTGGGGAGTGTGAGCCTGAATATGGTTGCCGAATTTCCTGATGTCAAGTTTGTGTCATTGCCTTCCAATAACAGGATTGGCAGCAGCAATACTCAGGGCACTTGGGATGTTCAGGCCAATTGGAACCAAGAAGTGATCTGGCTGCATCACCTGAATAAAGGTGGATACAAATAAGTTGGGTAAATTGGAAAAGATGAAATCCAAATGATGTCCCACAACATGCATGTGGACTGCCACTAGTTGTATCAGTTTAATGGCTTCCAAGTCATTAGTAAGATTGTGCACACACCCACCATCACTCTGCTCAAAGTGCAAGTTAACGTCACCTATGATATTTAAATTGGTCACTTTCAACACAAGAGGACAGAAATAATCTACTAGTGTCTCCTTAAATTGTTTCACTGGTCCCCAGTGTCTATAAATCAGGACGCCTGAGAAGGTAAAGTTTTTATCAAATGAACCTGAAACAGCATTCTCACAGTCCTGTATATTGCAAGGGGTAAGACTACATACAAAAGAATTACTATAAATGATTGCAATACCAACCCACCCCACTATGAGATCTGTCGCAGCTTAGCTTTCAATGCAATAGCCAGAAGGAAGAGCTAATACTGACTCAGCATGAGTCGATTGGCTGAGCCACGTTTCCGAAAGGAACAAAACATCCGGTGACTGTTCCATAATAAAGTCTGAAATTTCTGCATGATGGCAAACCACAGAATGGCATTTAATGCTAAACATCTTAACTCTGGAGGTACTATGTCTCACCCCCCCCCCTCCAACCCGGAGACCTACAAGCGGGTCTGGTGGGTCTGGGGTGCTTATAGAAAAACCACAGTGTTTACAAATAGCACCCTCCTCCCCCGGATCCAGAGAATAAGTGCACTCACTGCTCAGTACAGGGTGGCACGACTTCAACTGGGAGGCAGAATAAAGAACAGTCTTTGTATTCAAAGGATCTGGCCCCTGGCACCATCCAGGCCCAAACTGGCGCAGACTGGCTTGCCTTTGGTGTGCCAGCAGTGCACCAGCAGTGTGTCTGTGCATCGGCCCCCCTTTTTTTAGTTAGTAGGTGTTGGAACTGGCACATTCTGGTTGGCTGAGGTGAGGCCCTGGCCAGGCAGATGTTACCACTCCCATCAGATAGGGTGATTACACTCACTGACCTGCACTCATCCATGGGTCGCTTGGCACTGAGCATTCATGCTTCTCACAGAGGCAATGTGTAAAGCATTGGCACAGCACTCTCACACATTAAATACACTGACTGTCACAAAAGAGACTTCACACATGGTGTATGTAAATAATGTTCGTAATGAACACACACATTCATTAATGCAACATGAACAATATGCAATTCTGGTCATAAATCACATTTGGAAATATCACTAGCATTACTAGCCCAAACCATGTTAAAATGACATCAGTACTATGCACACTTGGGAACGATCCTATTTTACTCCCCCCTGCACCCTTATACAGTGTGACACGTCAGAATGAGGCCCACCCTTGCTATTATTATAATTCAAAACCACGCAGTTATAGGGTAAATAACAGATCACAACGATTTCAGAAATGTGTACACACAGATAATTACAATACTTTTAAGAAGCCCCGTGGGCCAAGGCCGCACAGGGAGTTCTTTTGGCAAGGAATCAATGTGTAAATCAACATCGCCGTGCAATGTAATTTTAATCACAGCACAATCTCTCTCAGCACCGATACGCGGTGCCTTGGATATCAGGCAGGTCCATATGGAGCGCACTTGCACACATATGCACACAGCACTGTAATGCGGTGCAACTGATATCCGGCAGGTCAGTTGATAATGCACATGCAGACCCCGTGGCCCCAAACCCTCCTCCACCCTCCACCCTTCAGCTAACCCCGACTACCCTATACCCAAGGGCTAGAGATAAACCTTTCCCTTGATACTAGGCCGATCGCGGCCAGAGTCACACACCGTCAGGGTCCCAGGGAAGAAGGTGGGGCTAGGCAGCAGGACTAATTAGGCGGCCGTCGACAAATGGGGGTTTGGCTACTACTCAAGAACTTCACCCATGGTATGTGGGGCAGAAGCAGGCTGAGGGCAATAATCATTCAATCAAAGGCTTCCACACTGTGCCCAGTTCTGCAAAGCACTGGTGAGGGTTACGCAGTCTCTTGACCCACTTCCGATTGCTCTTGAAAGCGTTCCTTCACTCTGTCAATTACTCTCACCACCCAAGCCCTATCCAGACAGCACTACCTGACAACAAAAAGTAGTCGGGCTGGGTGAGGAGAGAGCAGTTGGTCCGCCACACTGAGGGCACAGAAAGGAACAATCGATGAATGGGGGATGTGGCATGGGAGCCTCTTGGAAGGAGCCACCCTGTAAAACGCACACCAATCAAAGTAGTGCACAGGCAATCCAAGCGCCCTAGAACAACAATCCGGGCCTCCGCGCCTCCCTGGAAAGGAGGCACAATATCTGATGCACGTTGATAAAAGTTGCACCAGATAGTTTCGGTAGTGAGTGAAAACGCACATGAGCATTCTTCACTACTTGGGCAGGGAGCACACATGTGTACCTGTCCTGCCTTTCACCCTACAACTTGTTTCATCCAATGGGTGCCCTAGTGGTAGTGAAATCAGAATTTGCCAGTAGTTTAGAAAGTTTAACCTGAGCATAAGTGCAATTGTGCACACACAGGCCTGCAATGGCAGACTGGAGATATGTTTAAAAACATCAGGTAAGCACCACTTTCCGACATGTGTAGGAAGGGCGTGCACACTTTCACACTGCATTTAAAGTGGGAAAGTGTCCAGAGTCCTAAGGCTGCTACAAGAGAATCAGAAAACCCCCTGAGTTGTCCCATTGGAAGAGCCGACCTCCTAGAGAGGGAAACCCCACATGGGGGCTCTTCACTACCTGTGCAGGAAACACCAAGGCATACTTACCCTGCCTTTCGCCTACCACTTGCTCCACCCCTCAGGATTTACCCTATGGGTGCTCTAGTGGTAGTGGAAGGCCCACTCAGGGTTGGCTGAGTTAGAAATGTTAACGTGAGTAAAGGCACAACTGTGCACCATAAGGCCTCTAGTGGCAGGCATGATACATGTTTGAAAAGCTATTCTGGTGGGTGGCACAATCAGTGCTGCGTCCCACCATTAGCCAGTGCAGTACCTGCCCTAGGTATGTGGTTTACCCTCTAACAGGGCACTTACAGGTACAGCACCTAAACCTATCAACTAAGCACCACTTCCTAGCATCAGTAGGAATGGTGCACACACTTTCTCTTTGCATTTAAGTGGGAAAGTGCCCAGAGACCTAAAGCCACGAAAAAAAATTCAGCAAAAACCAGGAGGAGAAAAAGCTAAAAGTTTTAGGGAAATCCCCTAAGAGGGACCATGTCCAACAGTAGGGTACTTAAGTTCAGGCATAAGATGGAATAAGACAGATGTGTACTGAAGAGTTGGGTCTGAGGATCCAATGCTTATATCTGGCGGCCACTTTGAAATAGGCGTAATGCCTCCCCTGCCCTACCTCCAAACTATCTGCATGAACAGTGCAGTGGTGACAAGTCCTTTGTGTGAAGGCAAGGCACAGCCTATTCAGTTGCAAGGTAGGCTGTGCCCAGGTCCGCACCCCATCCTACCAGTTGATAGCTCATCTAGGCATACCTAATCCCTCTATTGCGTGGTTTTCTGGTAGGGATAAACAAAGTCAAACTGCTAAATACACCCAGTCATGTGATTCAAGTACAGACTGCAGGCACCAAATCGGGAAGGAAATTGTCAACTTTCTAAAAGAGACATTTTCAAAATTGTAACTTACATGTAGTACCACTTTACGAGGGACTTTAAAGTAAATTAAATGTGCCAATTAGATGGCAGCTAATTTCACCATGTTTAAAAAAGAGAACACAAACACTTTTGCACTGGTGAGCAGTGGTAGAGTGGTCAGAGTCCCCCAAACTAACAAAAATTGGTTAAGAAAACAGGAGGGCTGAAAGCAAAAGGTATTGGGATGACCCTGCAGAAAATGCCAGGTTCAACAGTTTCAGTGTTCATTTTAGGTTTTGGTCATGGGTATCAAGTAGTCCTTTTGTTAGACTGATAATGGGGTACGAAGAGTATCCTTTAACCCCTTAACTACTGAGGCCTTTTGACCCCAATGCTGAGCCCTTTTTGGCTATTTGGTGTACTTCGTGCTTAGGCCTTCATAATTTTTTCCACATTAACACACCTTCGGCCACATGCATCATTGTTGGTATTTGCGATTCCTAAATTGCGAAAATTAAGGAATCGCAATTTAGAAATCGCAAATACCTATGCATTACAAATTCGCATTTCTTTTTGCGATTCCTTATTTTTCCTTATTTGTGATTCCCAATTTTGCGAATCGCAAATAAGGAATCCCTTTACATTGATTCCTATGGGCCTAGAGGCCCATAGGAATCAATTGGAAGGCATTTTCATTTTGCGATTCGCAATTAAGGAATCACAAAATGAGAATGCAATTTCAAGGGTGCAGGGGTGGTCCAAAGGACCCCCCCTGCACCCCTGAAATGTACCTGAAAGTGCTTTTTTCACACACACATGCCCAAAGGGCATGTGTGTGTTTAAAATGAAACTTTCAAAAATGCACTATTATGCATTTTTGAAAGTTTTCTAAAATGACCATGAAAATTAACTTCATGGTAATTTACCGCTTCTAATTTGCGAATTCGAATTTTTTTAAAATCATGCATTGCATTTAAGAAATCGCAAAATTGCGATTTCTTAAATTGCGAAAATGGCAAAAAGCTTCATGCATCCCAAAAACGGAATTTGCATTCGCAAACGGCCGAATTATGCAATTCGCACCGTTTGCGAATGCAAAAACCCTTGATGCATGTGCATCCTTGTGTTCTGTGATAAGGTATGTAAAACTTGTGATTACAATTATAATGCCCACTCAATAGCTAACAAATATTATTTTTCAAATGTAGATTTCATCATTTAGTACTTTTAGACTAAGGAAAGGTGTATGATGATAAATATTTTGGCAACAGACATGTATATTGTCAATTTGGTTAGACATTTACATTTTTCCCAATGAACGTTGTATTATTGGCACTGTTCCAGTGGTAAAAAAACAAATAGTTCACTCTACGTGGCTGTTTGTAATAGTTAGAAATGAATTGACAATTAGATTTAAAATTCAAATATACTTTCAGTCGTTCGTTTTCACTGGTACCAGCCATGAGTGAGCATTTTATATGTAAAAAGTTAGATGGCAAAGTTAAGTAACAAATAGTCTTGACACGGAATACATTTTTTTGCCCAACATTACCTTAGCTGTAGATTCATGAATAACTGATTAGGAAGGCTTCCACTGGGAGGCATATTTACAAACATTTAGCGCAGGGAAGCAAGCTAAGTTGCTACACTGAGTTGAGTGAAACGGAGCTAGCAGAAATCCGCCATATCTACTAAGATATGGTGGACTTCTGCTCTCTTCTGCTGTCGCACATGAGAGTGTCTAGCACCAACGCAGACCCCCTTGAACTTTGCTGCAAGGGTGCCTCAGATACGAGCAGTATTGTTATTGTACAAGAAGGGATACCTTCCAGCACAAAAGCCCCTTAAGGGCATTTCCCTTGTTCTATGTGTGATTCAGAATGCATCACATTTAGAAAAAGGAAGTCTCCTCGTTACACCTGGGTGTGTGAGGTGCCCCATTTTGGCCCAATCCCAGTTCTACTAACCTTAGTAAATCTGGGATTGTGCCGAAATCCACGGGTGGTTGCATTAGAACGCTCATGCTCTGCCCATGGAGCGCCTCCCTGATGCAAAGTAATGCTATGCGCTGTGTTGCATTACTTTGTATTTACTAAACCATGCTAAGTGGCTTTGCGTGGCTGAGAAAATCCCAGATAATGACTTGCATTGCCATATGACTCCGTCAGTCATGCAAAGACAACACAAGTCCTTAGTAAATCTGGGCCCACCTATCTTTTTATATGACGCTTAAGCCTAGTTCTAGATCACTCCAATGATTTGTATCACAGTGGCCTAGTTTAGAGGATCAAGCTGGACAGATTTCTCTCCTGCCCTACTGCTCTTTCTTGCAAGCGATGACACTGGCCACCTATTCCCTATTAATGAGCAATATCTACTTTGGACTACATCTGGAATATGAGTTGCAATTACATTTCAATTGCAGACAGGTGTATTTCCATGCCTAGTAGGTATTAGACTACAATATGGCCATAAAAATACTGACCCACAGGTACATCAAGACCATCATATTTATCGCTGAAATAGCCTCACAATCTCCTCACAGTTAATAAGAGTATACGTACACTACCCTTGATCCTATTTCGGGAGTCATTATTATGGTCATGATATAACGGTAGGTTGATATTTCGAGGGTCAATATTGTGATGTATATCTGTCCAGTATTATGTGTACTAGGACTCTGTACTATCCTCCTCTGACACAGCGACCCCGGCTTCCACATAACACACCAGTATTGGGCCACAGTTCCTAGGGGAGCCCTGCAAACCACATTTACCTCTTCTGAAGATAGATAAATCGTCGGCCTCTGTCGTTGGTTGGTGGCTCCCTTTAGATGGACAGTTGGCCACCTTCTGTACATGAATGAAATGTATTCTGCCAAATTTTCCTGAGTAAACACTCATCGTGTTGCTTACTGTTTCTAACGCCTTATGGACTAGCACAGCGCAGCTTTATCCCATTCTCAGGCCCCACTCATCACTAGGTCCTGCTGTCAATTGGTGCTGTCGGACTCCTGAAGAAAACTCGCAGCAGCCCCCAGGTTGTGTGTTCCATAGTGGAACACTCTCAGGTAACAACTTCCTGGATGCCACGGCTCCACGAATGCCAAAAAGAAGGCTAGGACCAATCCCTTAACAGGGGGAGGAGCCTTAAGAAACCATTGACCAATCCTTAGGGGTGAATAGAAATAAGGAACTGGTCTAGCCAAATGCATACCAATCAGGATGATGGAAGGCAAAGTCAGATCGCCCTAGTCATGGTGGGCACGTATTGCTATGCAGGGCTCCTACACTAGCTTCCTCCATTCTTCTTTACAGATAACTGAACAACCTATAGAATTGGAAAGGAACAGAGGAGAGATTCTGGATAAGTTACGAATGGGAAAAGGAGGGTATGCACTGAAATACAGGGTCCTTCTTTGATATCCTCTACTCTTCCTTGTAGGTCACTGGCCAACCCCTGTGAATCTTGAAACTAAAGAAAACAGGACCATCGGTGATGTTAGAAACTGGAATATTTCGCTGATTCTCTTGTTCTAGCAATGAGATAGGCATATTTTAATAGCAAGAGATATCAAGGATTGTCTCCTACACTGCACCTTTTTAAAGTGCTTATTAGTAATGAAGTGACTCTTGCTTCCTTGTGCTATCCTTCATTATCACAAAAAGGCAAAAGTAGTTTTGCTTGTTAAGTAGTCACTTTGTCATTCATTAATTATTTTAATTTGCCTCTTTTGGCTTTTATGTGTTCTCCTTCCCACTTTCGAAAGTAACAGACATGTCTCAATAATCTGCAAATGTATTATTCCCAAAACCAAGGGTTTAATTTGAAAACGAAAGTGGTACAAAGGACTCGGTATTAATTTTAGCAACACTTACTGTCCCTATTGTTTGTACAGCTTTGAAGCTTCCATGATTTATTTATTATGGGTACCACATAGGTAAATCTAATTATATCTCTAGAAAATCATTTTTTGTTCCATGTTTGGCATCATTTTATGGGCCATGGTATCTGACATTTTCTTTTTTTTGGAATTGCGTAAGGTTAAGCATTATAAAGACAACTGTTTTACTCTGAAGTTGTTTTAGTGCTACAGCTCAAATGTAATAGTGTGCAGAAGGTTTATGCATTTGTACCATGTTCCATTATGGGATTACAGGAGCAAATGAAAAGCGTTTCCATTTGCACCTCAAAAGTTAACTTTAGACAGAAGATGTTTAACTTGAATAAAACCCTGTTTTTCCAAATTCTGGTAAGAAAATGTATGCCTTGCCTGGAATGCCTTCAAGTTGCCTCCTGGAAAGTGACAAGCAGCAGAGGGAGAAATTGGAGGGAAAGAGTGCTTAAATACTAGCCCAGCAATTACCCTTTAGTAGAATCCAAGGTTCCTGGTTCTAGCAAAGCAGCTGAGTCTTCGTTATGCACAAAATGGCCTGGTGTGTAGAGGTGTACTGTGGAAGAAAAATGTACTCACCTTTTATTGTGTTCTCCTTCAAGGGTATTTTCTTAAAATTCATAGGCATCAGAAAATCCCCCCCAAGTAGCATAAGGACAGGTCGTATTTTCCCTTAGTGGGCAACACTATTGTTTTCTCAACACAGTCAATTAGAATTCAAATGTAAGATTATAAAACATATCTGGTTGAAAAATGCACTTGAATTGTCCCCTTAAAGAAGAAAAGAAGAAAATAGCTCATCTAGGCATCACCTTTCACATGAGAAAATGTAGACGCTGTTCCTTAAGGAACTTATCAGATTTCTGGTCTCAGAATAGAGTGCAAAATCAATGCAGTTAATTTTGACAGGAAAACAAGTCTAGCAATGATTCTACTCCTAGGCTAGTGAGGAGGAGGAGGAGGGGGGTGGGCTGTTCAAGAATTCAAGAAGATGCCTGTGACAGAGCACTAAGATGATAATGGAGTAATGTTTGCGCCTCCATCGTGGGATTTATTTACATATTGATACACAATAGAAGAGAGAATCAACCTTATCCCTCAACTGCAGAGAGAAGTAAAGAGAAATAGCGAGAAGCTAAACTTGTAGAATGATCTACAAGTGGCCTGTCTGCCAAGCACCTTGAGCAGCACATATCTCATGAGGGCTGGCGTTGCTGCTTTTCTTATAGAAAGAACACTGGACTCATCCTAAGGAGCTATGTTAGCCTTGCGATAACAAGTAATGATGCAGGACAACATCTCTCTAACTATGGACAGCATACAAGATGCTAAACCTGCTTAGATTTGCAGATGCTTTTAGTTTGTCAAAATAACACCTCAAGGTACTTTTCATATCTAGGGTATGAAACTATCTGGGGAAATTAGATTTCGTTTGAATTGTGAATGTCCTTGTTGATGTTTGGAAGGAATTTATGTAATTATACATTATAGTGATAACATATTGTGTAATGCTGAGGAGCAAATATGGCGTGAATTGTACTCATCCTGTTAGCTGAAGTTGTGATGTTTGGATGGTTTCATCATTTTAGACTTGACTATGTATAACTACGAAGGGGAGAGGTCTTGATTGCAATTCGAAAAGTATATGGTCTTTGAGGGGGTCTTTAAACACTGATAGTAACAAATAATTCCTTGGAATAGCAATTGTGATGAGCTACAACAGCCATCTTTTATAGAGAAAAATTGAAGGGCAGACTTAGCCAAATTTAGAAGCTCAATCTGCGTCACTGTAGGCCAAGTGCAATGAACCCAAAATGCCTCTATCAGAAAGTCCATACAGTCAAGGGAGCGGTTAAAATCCACCTGTAAAAGGCTTAAGGATGGAAGGCTGTGGTGTTGGATCATGCCTCACATTTCCTATAGATGATTTTACCAACAAGAAAACCTCCATTACTTATAATGGGGCAACCTTGTATTCCTCAGAACCTGGGCAAAGTAGATAAGTGCTATAATAAGTTCTCTGTGTATAATTCCATCTGGAAGGTTAATTCCAGCAAGGACGACCTGAAGTGGAATAATGATGTGCAATGATTCCAGGAGGAAACTGGTCCAGTGCTAAATGAATTGGCATGGACGTGGCCCTCTGGTGGTCTGGCACTGAATGAGGTAAATGAACCGGAGAACAATTAAAAAAGCGCATGCACTCGTACTGACCAAGGACCCAATCTGATTAATTATCTTTTGGCTCTATCCAAGATCCGGATGAGTCCCTCATTTTCTGTGGCTTTCTATATGCCGATCAGATCATTTTCACCTGCAGAAGACCAGGTTCAAGCAGAAAATGTCTTGCAGCAACTATGAATCTGAATGTGTGCTGTGGCCTCAAGCACTGTACTAGCAATGTTCACAATACATTGAGCTTATATCTTGCATGCCTTTTGTATGTGAGTATTATAAATTGGGTTTACGGTTGACAGAGATATGCACCCTGTCCAAGCAGGAAAAACAATTCTAGCCAGGGTAAGTCAGATACATACCCTAAATTAATCTGTACTCACCCTCTGGTAACTTGGCACAGAGCAGTCAGGCTTAATTTAAGAGGCAATGTGTAAAGTACTTGTGAAACACTTCAAACAGTAAAATAGTGAGAAATCCACACAAAAAGATACCACACCTAGTTAGAGAAATAGAGATTTATTTAATGAACAAAGCAAGACCAAAGCGATAAAAATCCAATAAGTACAACCAGAGTGTAACGGCCTGGGACTGTCACAAAAGCAGGGATACATACAGAGATCACAGAGACAGAAGTCAGGTACCACCTCTCATTCCTTATACTCTCCACAGAACTTCAACACCGAGTTGGAACTACAAGAGAACGAGACAGGTCAATGGCCCTTTAATTTGGACTGGAATCAAGAGTGGGAGGAGTCACGTCAGGACGTAGAGGCATCTTATACTGAGAAAGACGAATCAACAGTGTGTTTATTCACCCGGAGGGAGCGAGTAGGAGACCGGAGCGGAGAGGAGAGAGAAGGCGACCCGGAGAAGAGCTGCGCGGAGTTCGAGAAGACGGAGACGAGACGCCGAGAAGAGGACGAGAGACGGGAGAAGTCAGGAGGCCAACGACTCCGTGATTCGCCCAGCCATACACCCGCGGGAGGTGTATGGCTCACCCAGGTACGAGACAAGATCAGGGGCTGGGTCAGTTATAAGGGAAAGTTCTCCGAATAACCTGCGCACTCCCACATCCCTGGTATTGTGTCCCTACCCTGAGCACTTACCCCTCACGTCGAGATTATCCATAGATGTGTTGCACGGGTTGTTAGCTCCTCACACCCTTTCCTTTAAACGTAGTATATAAATTGGACCTTCGACTCATACCCTGTATTCTCCTTCTGTTTGCTTCGAGCAACAAGACGGAACCGGACGAGACTCTTCGTCGACGGACACCCGAGAGAGGCCGTCGAACAGAACCCACAGAGTTCGGCCGTAGAAGAACCGCGAGAAGCCGGTCTCCACGTGGGACGATAACAAGGGGAAAGAAAAGTTCGGATTTATTGTTTCACAAAATAAAACATAAGAAGACTAAAATTCACTTGTTGCCTATTCATCCCGCACCCTTAACACAGAGTTATGAATGAATTTTTAAAGATTAAACTGAAATGTTGCACTTAAAAGCATAAACCGCCAAACCAGGCTTTCTGGTTGCGCTAGACCGGGTCAAATCCAAATGTTTAGGCCGAGCACAACGGAGAGCAGGTCAGATACACGACGCAACCTTGACCGGCTGCAAAGTACCTTGTTTGTGTCATTGACGAAGAGCCGATGAGAGGAGCAGTTGATGCAATGCATCTTCTTCGATCCTTATGGTGTAGGCGATGCATCGGTTCCAAGCCGCGCAGAGTCAGATGTGTGTCAGAAAAAAAAGGTAATGCGTTGTGCCAATGGCAAAGTGCTGTACTCATTCCTCGCAGCAGCTGCGATGCATCGCCGTAAAAAGACATGCACCAGTTCTGAGTGGCGATGTGTGGATTTTGGGAGTTCCAGCACTTTGTACCCAATTCTAAGGGCCCAGGACTGGATTGGCACCACTTGGAATGGCAAGACTCTCAGATGGCAGAGTACAGGTGCTGTAGGTGTGTGGTTGGAAGTCTTTGATGTCCCTGCGACTTGAAACAGGAGTAAAGCCAGCAAGCCCTTTGAGTAATTTTGGTTCTGGGTTGGAGAGATGCAGGTCCAGTCCTTCTCACTCCGAGGCAAGGAGAGCAGCAGGCAGCAGGTCAGCACAGCAGAGCAGGAGTCCAGCAGAGTGACAGTCCTTTCAGCAGCACATCAGTCCTTCTTCCTGGCAGAGTATTCACAAGTCCAGACGTATACTGAGTTGCTGGTGCCAGGGGTCCAGTACTTATACCCAGGTGTGCTTTTGAAGTGGGGGATACTTCAAATCGAGGGCCTTGAAGTGCACAGAGTCCCTGTCTTCCCTGCCCTGGCTCCAGACTAATTTCAGGGAGGTATGCAGCCATTTGTGTGGGAAAGGACACAGCCAATTCAGTTGTGTCAGCTCCTCCCTCCCATCCTACCTGGATGGCCCATCAGGACGTGGATGCCCATCAGTCATACCTAAACTCCTTTTGTGTCTTGCTCTTTAGAGGGAATGCACAAAGCCCAGCTGTCACCCACTTTAGACATGTATTCAGAGACAGGCAGAAGGCACCAAATGGTTAAAGTGAGAAAATGCCAACTTTCTAAAAGTGAAAAACAGAACAAAATGGCTGATCAGGGTAATTGGAAACAAAGTATATAACCACACAACCAATGAGTTTCGTGCAGCCAAGGGTTTAGATATTCCCAACAACTTGAGTATTTTTAGAAAAAACTTTTATATTACTCCACAACAAATGGCATCAAATAGACACTCCGTCACAACAGTTAGTGCAAAAACATGGAAGAATATATACAAATATATACAACAAATATATATACATCACATTAAAGGCAACATATACTTGAAGAAATGATGAATAACAATATAATACAATTATTGTGATAACACCAACTATAATATACAATGTGAATTCAAAAGCACATGTTTGCAAATTGAACACTTTTTTTTAACAATTCATTAAAGAAATGAACCAGTCCTTTGGTAACAAAACATGTGAACAGGGCGGACACTGAGGTGGAATGGCCTGCCTGTCACACAACACCTGTGAATAGTAATTTATAAGAAATTGCAGGTAGGGCCCACAAAAGTGGTATGAATTTGTCCCTAGCTGCACCCTCCGTTCTTGACACAGGCTGGGGGTCAACGCGTTTCGAACCTTGTTTGTTCTAGGTTCTCCTCAGGACGAGGACTGGGTAAGGAATTACCTGAACGGGAATATGGGGAAGGTGTCAGCAACTGTATAAAGTGTATATATCTAACAAGATAGTGCTCTGACTAGCTACCTATGAGTAAGATTACCTTCTCAGCCAACACGTTGACTGCGTGGAGAGAAGGGGAAACACCGGAATAATTCTGAAAGAATAAAAGGAGGCTTTCAATAAAAGCGTTACATAAGGTTTACCACACATGGGTTAAGCAGATTGGCAGGTGCCTCGGTATGGTGAAGTATCAAAATACCTGGTTGTGGTGTCAAAGGTGCCGCAGTCTGGGGCGCCCTAGGCGAGCTGTATTTATCAGCGCGGACTCACATCCTCCCTTAATGGTGTGTTATTCAGATGAAGAGGGCTGGGGAGTGAAAATATAGAGTTGACAGGTTCAAACTCTAGGGCGGAAAAGTTCGTGCTTTACTAATCAGGCGAGCTTTGAAATGAATAGAGGAAGCGTTTCCTACCTGCACACGTAGTGCGCTGTTTAAGGGAAACGGGCCGCAGTGTATTTTCAAGCTTGCGCGGGGGAATCAATCTCTCGCTGTCTACTATAAACAAACAAAGTCCGTCAGACAGTTGGTATGAGGCACTCGTTGTTCCGTATTTCGAGTAAACGTAAAAGACGGCTTGAATTAACTTACTTCAAGCCTTGCTTGGATGAGTCCGCGATGTTTGTCTGCCGGTAGGGTCAGGTTAGTGAAGCGGCGCCGCCCTGCTGCGGGTTACTTAAAGGCACGGCAGCATAAACGAGTATGGAAGACTGCAAGGGCTCATGGTCCTTGTAGTCCACAGTGGGAGGGCAATTGTAAACGGTGAGAAGTGTGGGGAACCAAATGTTATTTAAATATTGGAATGACTGGGGTCTTCTTGGTATGATGTTGTTAACCCACCCATGATTATTAGACCGTTGGAAGAATGCATTACGCATACAAAAAACCAACAGAATGAAACCATCATAAGCAAAATACACTTTTTATGCGTCATTTCCCCTGATATGACATGGCATACACATTTCAAAATATCAAACCAAAAATGGATGTGAGCCCCTGTACATTGTGGGACTTTGTCATTCTACAAGCGGATATTACTATGCCCATCTGGCCCCATGATCATTTCAGTTTGAAGGGTTAAAACCCAAGAATAACAGCCAGACATATGGAAGCCTTGGTGCAAATGTGAAATGAAAGTCAACTTAAAAACAGAAACTGCAGCCACAATATCACAGCTCAATATAGGTTCATTGCGGTTGCGCATGCAGAACAGGAGCAGTTGAAGGAAAGTTTAGGGTCACAGATTGGAAAGTTCGGACATTTCATTTAATCCTGTGTTAGAAGTGTCAAATTTTAGGATGAGGTACGCTTCTTTTTGTGACAGACGTACATCTGGGTCACCACTGCCTCCTCGGATCACTGCCAGAACGGTCCATCGCATGTCATTCACTGTGTTTTTCTGTTGTAGGAAATGGGCCACCAAGGGTGCCGTGAGAGTCTTGTTATTTATACGGGACCTGTGTTGTATAATTCTCTGGCGCACCTCCTGCGTGGTCTTGCCAATATACAACTTTTTGCAAGGACACTGGATTGCATAGACTGTATACTTGGTCTTGCAGTTGGTGTGTTCCTCGTGGCGCCAACATTTGTTCCCATCGGTGAACAGTGATCCTTCCATTGTTATATGGCAGACAGTACACGTGCCGCATTTGCGATGTCCCTTAACTGGTGTTGACCCGAAGATGGTACTCTGGGTGTCTTTTTTTGTAGGCGGCCTGGTGGACGTGATCATCTGACCTATACTCCGGTTCTTCTCTAGGGCAAAGAGTGGAGTGCCAGCGTCCGGTAAGATTTCCTCAACCAGGTGCCAGCTCTTTCTGATGATTTTTTGTAATTCACTAGTATGGGGTCCAAAGGTAGAGACGCACACCATCCTCTGAGTGGTGGTTTTCGATCTTTTTTCTAGGAGATGCTCCCTCGGAGTCCATCTTGCTCTCTTCATCGAGTGTTTTAGCAACTTGCGAGGATAACCTCTGTCCTGTAACTTGGCCGTGAGCGCTTGTCCATGGAGCTCAAATTGTTGTACTGAGGAGCAATTCCTCCTTACCCGAAGGTATTGCCCATACGGGAGATTGTCCCGAAGGCTCCTCGGGTGGTAGCTCCTGTAGTGGAGGGCGTTGTTCTTGTCCGTTTTCTTTTGATACAATGAGCACGTAAGTTCTTCATTCCTGACCGTGATCTCCACATCTAAGAAGGGCAAGGACTTGGTACTGTGGCTCAGACTGAATTTGATATCCGGGCTCCTGTTATTCAGCCATGTATGAAACTCCTCCAGGAGCGCTTGAGAACCATTCCAAATGCACCAGACGTCATCTATAAATCTGAGCCATTGCTCAATATGATCGATGTAGGGATTGTCATTGTACACAAATTTCTCCTCATATTGGCCCATATACAGAATGGCCATTTCAGGAGCGAATGGACAGCCCATGGCAGAGCCCTTCACCTGTAGGAACATCTCTTCCTCAAACGTGAAGAAGTTCTTTTTGAGAGCTAGTGTGGCAAAAGAGACAATCAATTCAGTGGGGACTCTGTGGGGACGGGGTCTGCTTTCTAGATAGAGTTCAATGACATCTAAACCGTCTTGTTGGGGTATCTGTGTATAAAGCGAACAGACGTCCATGGTCACAAGTAATTGGGAAGATGAGTCAAATTTCCGTCCCTCCACCTTGTTAATGAAGTCCATGGTATCCCTGAGATATGATGGAACTTGGACCACCAAGGGTTTCAAGTAAATGTCAACGAATTGTGCAATGGGCTCCAACACAGAATCGCACCCAGATACGATGGGGCGTCCTGGAGGTGTTTTCGGGTCCTTATGTACTTTCGGCAGAAAATACAAGTGGGGAGTTCTGGGGTGTTTTTTTACAAGATATTCAGATTCTTTGGGTCCTAATATTCCAGACTCCCTGGCCTCGTTGACAAGTTTCGTAACTTCATCCTGTATTTGTGCAGTGGGATCTTGATTGATACGGCGATACCATTCCTGGTTGTATACATGATTTCTTCCCTCAGACCTGTAGAGATCCTTGGACCACAAAACTACTGCTCCTCCCTTGTCCGCTGGACGTATAATCGCTTCCTGTTGGTCCTTAAGTTGATGTATGGCCTCTTTCTGTTTTTTTGTGATATTAGCCCGTACAAAAGGACGTTTTTTTTCAAGATTGTTCAGTGATGACATGACCGAACGTTCAAAAGCAAGGATATTCTTAGACATGTTGTGATTGGAGGGGCAGAATGTGGATTTATTCCTCAATCCAGATGCTTCACATGATACCTGGTCGGGCGAGTCTCGAAAGAACCATCTTAGGCGAATTTTACGAAAAAATTCCATTACTTCCATTTTAATTCTTGTGAAGTCCATGGCGACTCCGGGAACGAAAGAAAGACCTAGTTCCAACACTTCTTTCTCGGCTGATGATAAGACTTTGTCAGATATGTTAATGATGGATGAAGGTTCTATGACTTGTAGTGTTGTTTCCGGGTGGTCATCTCCCACTCCGGCTTGATTCCTGTTGTGTTGGTTCCTATTGGACGGGCCCTCGCCTGCATCCGAGTCTTCCATTGATTCTGAGGATGATGTCTCAGAGAAGGTAGTGAACCTTTTCTTTGACCTTCCTTGGTTGGAATTCAAATATCTCGTGGATTCTGGTTTGGAATAGAAATCATCCTTGAGATATGGGTACACTGTCTCAATGTTAAAGTTCTTTTGATCCTTCTCGAATTTGAGAGTTTTGAAATTGATGGTGTTGTCTCTGAAAGTGACTATCTCCTTTTCGATCTTATCTAGGAGAGCTTTCGCCTCACTTTCCGTATGATTGTCTTTTATTGCTCGTAGTTGTTCCTCAATTTCCTCCTCCTCCTTTTTCAAAATTCGTTGTGCAGTTTCTACGGTGTGGACCATCAGATCTCTACTGCATTTGGTGCTGATGAAACTGAATCCTTTGCGATAGACTGGGTCATCCGTGAATATAACTGGCACATTTTTTATTTGAAGCCCCCACGGGATGGTCCCGGCTCGGAGATTGGCCAGTAGGAAATGTCCATGAAGCTCGGTTCTGACATGCTTTTTTTGAAGTCTGGTAAGTTTGTCACTGTAATTGAGCTGTTTTGCTGTGCTACTAAGTTTGACAGAGGAAAAAAGGGTAGCGTCAGAGAGGAGTTTTTGGATGTGATCCTCACTGAAAGATAGAGTGTCCTTTTCAGCCATATTGAGATTAACAGGAAAACCTGAGAGCACTTAATGCAAGCAATCGACCACGCTTTATAGTCGAAAAAGCATAAACACCTTGCGAGCCGAGGCCCGCCCAACCAAACAGTACACAAATAAAGGTGTAGGGTCCTGCAACTGACCAACCTGGACCTCAGTAATTGAAAAACAGAACAAAATGGCTGATCAGGGTAATTGGAAACAAAGTATATAACCACACAACCAATGAGTTTCGTGCAGCCAAGGGTTTAGATATTCCCAACAACTTGAGTATTTTTAGAAAAAACTTTTATATTACTCCACAACAAATGGCATCAAATAGACACTCCGTCACAACAGTTAGTGCAAAAACATGGAAGAATATATACAAATATATACAACAAATATATATACATCACATTAAAGGCAACATATACTTGAAGAAATGATGAATAACAATATAATACAATTATTGTGATAACACCAACTATAATATACAATGTGAATTCAAAAGCACATGTTTGCAAATTGAACACTTTTTTTACAATTCATTTAAGAAATGAACCAGTCCTTTGGTAACAAAACATGTGAACAGGGCGGACACTGAGGTGGAATGGCCTGCCTGTCACACAACACCTGTGAATAGTAATTTATAAGAAATTGCAGGTAGGGCCCACAAAAGTGGTATGAATTTGTCCCTAGCTGCACCCTCCGTTCTTGACACAGGCTGGGGGTCAACGCGTTTCAAACCTTGTTTGTTCTAGGTTCTCCTCAGGACGAGGACTGGGTAAGGAATTACCTGAAAGGGAATATGGGGAAGGTGTCAGCAACTGTATAAAGTGTATATATCTAACAAGATAGTGCTCTGACTAGCTACCCATGAGTAAGATTACCTTCTCAGCCAACACGTTGACTGCGTCCAATAGGAACCAACACAACAGGAATCAAGCCGGAGTGGGAGATGACCACCCGGAAACAACACTACAAGTCATAGAACCTTCATCCATCATTAACATCTCTGACAAAGTCTTATCATCAGCCGAGAAAGAAGTGTTGGAACTAGGTCTTTCTTTCGTTCCCGGAGTCGCCATGGACTTCACAAGAATTAAAATGGAAGTAATGGAATTTTTTCGTAAAATTCGCCTAAGATGGTTCTTTCGAGACTCGCCCGACCAGGTATCATGTGAAGCATCTGGATTGAGGAATAAATCCACATTCTGCCCCTCCAATCACAACATGTCTAAGAATATCCTTGCTTTTGAACGTTCGGTCATGTCATCACTGAACAATCTTGAAAAAAAACGTCCTTTTGTACGGGCTAATATCACAAAAAAACAGAAAGAGGCCATACATCAACTTAAGGACCAACAGGAAGCGATTATACGTCCAGCGGACAAGGGAGGAGCAGTAGTTTTGTGGTCCAAGGATCTCTACAGGTCTGAGGGAAGAAATCATGTATACAACCAGGAATGGTATCGCCGTATCAATCAAGATCCCACTGCACAAATACAGGATGAAGTTACAAAACTTGTCAACGAGGCCAGGGAGTCTGGAATATTAGGACCCAAAGAATCTGAATATCTTGTAAAAAAACACCCCAGAACTCCCCACTTGTATTTTCTGCCAAAAGTACATAAGGACCCGAAAACACCTCTAGGACGCCCTATCGTATCTGGGTGCGATTCTGTGTTGGAGCCCATTGCACAATTCGTTGACATTTACTTGAAACCCTTGGTGGTCCAAGTTCCATCATATCTTAGGGATACCATGGACTTCATTAACAAGGTGGAGGGACGGAAATTTGACTCATCTTCCCAATTACTTGTGACCATGGACGTCTGTTCGCTTTATACACAGATACCCCAACAAGACGGTTTAGATGTCATTGAACTCTATCTAGAAAGCAGACCCCGTCCCCACAGAGTCCCCACTGAATTGATTGTCTCTTTTGCCACACTAGCTCTCAAAAAGAACTTCTTCACGTTTGAGGAAGAGATGTTCCTACAGGTGAAGGGCTCTGCCATGGGCTGTCCATTCGCTCCTGAAATGGCCATTCTGTATATGGGCCAATATGAGGAGAAATTTGTGTACAATGACAATCCCTACATCGATCATATTGAGCAATGGCTCAGATTTATAGATGACGTCTGGTGCATTTGGAATGGTTCTCAAGCGCTCCTGGAGGAGTTTCATACATGGCTGAATAACAGGAGCCCGGATATCAAATTCAGTCTGAGCCACAGTACCAAGTCCTTGCCCTTCTTAGATGTGGAGATCACGGTCAGGAATGAAGAACTTACGTGCTCATTGTATCAAAAGAAAACGGACAAGAACAACGCCCTCCACTACAGGAGCTACCACCCGAGGAGCCTTCGGGACAATCTCCCATATGGGCAATACCTTCGGGTAAGGAGGAATTGCTCCTCAGTACAACAATTTGAGCTCCATGGACAAGCGCTCACGGCCAAGTTACAGGACAGAGGTTATCCTCGCAAGTTGCTAAAACACTCGATGAAGAGAGCAAGATGGACTTCGAGGGAGCATCTCCTAGAAAAAAGATCGAAAACCACCACTCAGAGGATGGTGTGCGTCTCTACCTTTGGACCCCATACTAGTGAATTACAAAAAATCATCAGAAAGAGCTGGCACCTGGTTGAGGAAATCTTACCGGACGCTGGCACTCCACTCTTTGCCTTAAAGAAGAACCGGAGTATAGGTCAGATGATCACGTCCACCAGGCCGCCTACAAAAAAAGACACCCAGAGTACCATCTTCGGGTCAACACCAGTTAAGGGACATCGCAAATGCGGCACGTGTACTGTCTGCCATATAACAATGGAAGGATCACTGTTCACCGATGGGAACAAATTTTGGCGCCACGAGGAACACACCAACTGCAAGACCAAGTATACAGTCTATGCAATCCAGTGTCCTTGCAAAAAGTTGTATATTGGCAAGACCACGCAGGAGGTGCGCCAGAGAATTATACAACACAGGTCCCGTATAAATAACAAGACTCTCACGGCACCCTTGGTGGCCCATTTCCTACAACAGAAACACACAGTGAATGACATGCGATGGACCGTTCTGGCAGTGATCCGAGGAGGCAGTGGTGACCCAGATGTACGTCTGTCACAAAAAGAAGCGTACCTCATCCTAAAATTTGACACTTCTAACACAGGATTAAATGAAATGTCCGAACTTTCCAATCTGTGACCCTAAACTTTCCTTCAACTGCTCCTGTTCTGCATGCGCAACCGCAATGAACCTATATTGAGCTGTGATATTGTGGCTGCAGTTTCTGTTTTTAAGTTGACTTTCATTTCACATTTGCACCAAGGCTTCCATATGTCTGGCTGTTATTCTTGGGTTTTAACCCTTCAAACTGAAATGATCATGGGGCCAGATGGGCATAGTAATATCCGCTTGTAGAATGACAAAGTCCCACAATGTACAGGGGCTCACATCCATTTTTGGTTTGATATTTTGAAATGTGTATGCCATGTCATATCAGGGGAAATGACGCATAAAAAGTGTATTTTGCTTATGATGGTTTCATTCTGTTGGTTTTTTGTATGCGTAATGCATTCTTCCAACGGTCTAATAATCATGGGTGGGTTAACAACATCATACCAAGAAGACCCCAGTCATTCCAATATTTAAATAACATTTGGTTCCCCACACTTCTCACCGTTTACAATTGCCCTCCCACTGTGGACTACAAGGACCATGAGCCCTTGCAGTCTTCCATACTCGTTTATGCTGCCGTGCCTTTAAGTAACCCGCAGCAGGGCGGCGCCGCTTCACTAACCTGACCCTACCGGCAGACAAACATCGCGACTCATCCAAGCAAGGCTTGAAGTAAGTTAATTCAAGCCGTCTTTTACGTTTACTCGAAATACGGAACAACGAGTGCCTCATACCAACTGTCTGACGGACTTTGTTTGTTTATAGTAGACAGCGAGAGATTGATTCCCCCGCGCAAGCTTGAAAATACACTGCGGCCCGTTTCCCTTGAACAGCGCACTACGTGTGCAGGTAGGAAACGCTTCCTCTATTCATTTCAAAGCTCGCCTGATTAGTAAAGCACAAACTTTTCCGCCCCAGAGTTTGAACCTGTCAACTCTATATTTTCACTCCCCAGCCCTCTTCATCTGAATAACACACCATTAAGGGAGGATGTGAGTCCGCGCTGATAAATACAGCTCGCCTAGGGCGCCCCAGACTGCGGCACCTTTGACACCACAACCAGGTATTTTGATACTTCACCATACCGAGGCACCTGCCAATCTGCTTAACCCATGTGTGGTAAACCTTATGTAACGCTTTTATTGAAAGCCTCCTTTTATTCTTTCAGAATTATTCCGGTGTTTCCCCTTCTCTCCACGCAGTCAACGTGTTGGCTGAGAAGGTAATCTTACTCATGGGTAGCTAGTCAGAGCACTATCTTGTTAGATATATACACTTTATACAGTTGCTGACACCTTCCCCATATTCCCTTTCAGGTAATTCCTTACCCAGTCCTCGTCCTGAGGAGAACCTAGAACAAACAAGGTTCGAAACGCGTTGACCCCCAGCCTGTGTCAAGAACGGAGGGTGCAGCTAGGGACAAATTCATACCACTTTTGTGGGCCCTACCTGCAATTTCTTATAAATTACTATTCACAGGTGTTGTGTGACAGGCAGGCCATTCCACCTCAGTGTCCGCCCTGTTCACATGTTTTGTTACCAAAGGACTGGTTCATTTCTTTAATGAATTGTAAAAAAGTGTTCAATTTGCAAACATGTGCTTTTGAATTCACATTGTATATTATAGTTGGTGTTATCACAATAATTGTATTATATTGTTATTCATCATTTCTTCAAGTATATGTTGCCTTTAATGTGATGTATATATATTTGTTGTATATATTTGTATATATTCTTCCATGTTTTTGCACTAACTGTTGTGACGGAGTGTCTATTTGATGCCATTTGTTGTGGAGTAATATAAAAGTTTTTTCTAAAAATACTCAAGTTGTTGGGAATATCTAAACCCTTGGCTGCACGAAACTCATTGGTTGTGTGGTTATATACTTTGTTTCCAATTACCCTGATCAGCCATTTTGTTCTGTTTTTCAATTACTGAGGTCCAGGTTGGTCAGTTGCAGGACCCTACACCTTTATTTGTGAACTTTCTAAAAGTGGCATTTTCAGAATCATAATTCAAAATCTAACTTCACCATAAATTGGGATTTTAAATTGTGACTCCAGATACACCAAACCTGGGGGCCCCTTCTCTTCCCAATTGGAAGTGACACTTATAAGATGTAATAAGGTTATCCCAATATTAACCTATGGGAGAGCTAGGTCTTGTAGTTATCAAAAACCTATATAGGAGTATTTCACTACTAGCACATGTAAAACTTAAAAGTACATGTCCTACTTTTCTAACTGCACTGCCCCATGTCCTTGATCTGCCCAGGGCTAACTAAGGGATACAGTATATGTATTAAAAAGGAAGGTTTGGGTCTGGCAAGAAGGTTAACTTACCAGGTCAACATGGCAGTATAAAAACTGCACACACAGGCTCTGCAATTGCTGCCATGAGAAATGTGGAAAGGGCGACTGAAGTGGGTGGCACGATCAGTGCTACAGGCCCACTAGTAACATTTAATTGGCAGACAGGAACTCTGTTTTGGGGATGTTAAACTTCATGTAGATGCTGGACCTGCCCTGGGTGCAGTGCAGGCAGTGTTTGAGGTCTTTGATGTCTAGAGTAGAGGTGATTCTCAAATATAGTCATCTGCCAGTGGCATACTGGAGAATTCTGATGTTGTTATCTGCCAGCAGAACCCCTAGGTGATCCATGTATGAACTTAAGAGACAAGATGTAACCCTGAGGAAATCCACAGGTTATAGGGAACTTTTGAGACATGGGGGTGCCATTTTGAATGAACTCGTGTTGGTTGGGAAGGTATGAAGAGAACTAGTGAAAGATGTTTCCAGTTAAGCCCATTCAATATTTCCAGGTGTGCATCATGGTGGAGTGGTCAATGGTGTTGAAGGCAGCAGAGAGGGCGAGTAGTACATAGAGGCATCATTCATCTTTTTCTGTCGTCAGCATGCCTCATCTATTATTTATAAGGTCACTGTATCCATGGTATAGCATGATCTGAAGTCGGATCGATAGTCATGCAGGAGATGCTTGACATTTATGTGATTTTTCAGTTGCGAGTGTAGGAAGTTGGCTCTTTATATAGTAGAACAAAAAGAGTTACACCATGTAAAGAGTCCAAGCAAACTCCAAAGGAAATAAAGAGGTACAAATTACACCACAAATGCTTTCTTTTGTGGTAGTGTGGGAAAGCAGTTAGGCATATCAGAGGGTAGTGCTAAGCATTTATTGCATGCACAAAGGCAGTAAATGAGACACTCACTCAATAAAGAAATCTCACGCCAATTTATAAAAATAACACATACTTTTATATGAATTTCGATACCAAGATCATTGGAATCAGGTAAATACTTGTCGAGTTTGTGAATTTTGACAGTTTGCAAAAGTTGGCACACTGCAATTTTTGGGTGCGGAAATGTTATCGTATGGGGAAAAACATGTACTGCATTCGGGCACTTAACAACAATTTATAGGGCCAATCTTCCCGACTTAAGGTGAGTATGGAACAACGTCCAATTCAGCACCAACAGGTCACCTCGGGTGGCACTGGGGAGGCCGGGTGCAGAGGTGCTTTACAGCATCGGGTGCCCATTGTTATCCTAAGAGGGAAAAACATGTACTGCATTCGGGCACTTCACAGCGACTTATGGGGCCAATCTCCTGGACTTAAGGTAAGTATGGGGCAAGGTCCAAGGCCACACCAACAGGTCACCTTGGGAGGCTTTGGGGCATCCGGGTGCAAAGGTGAGTTATGGCATTGGGAGTCCTATTTACTTTAATAGGAAATAGTCTGGTTGCAAAGAGGATGCAAGCTGGGACTGGGACACAAGTCATGCTGAACTAACAAGGGGGGACAGGTCTCATGATGCTCGGGGATGTGGGGACACCTTTGGTCCTCTTCTCCTCAGGCCAGTGCAACCAGGTGCAGAGGTGTTCTGAGGCTTCAGATTTTTGTCACCGGAGACGACCGCAGTAGAGGGAGCCTACACAAAGAGGCTTCAGGCTGCTTGGGTGAGTCCACTGTGGGCAAAACCGAAGGTGAGCTTTGTCTGTGGAGGGTCCGGGGACCACGCTGGCACCATTGGCCCACTTCAACTTGTACTATGCAGCACAAGTGCAGTGGTGCTTTCTAGTGTCAGGTTTGCAGATGTCTGGGGTCGTCACAGTTCTTTTGACGTGCCTGAAGGATGCAGGGAAGCTGGTCTGCTATCCCCTGGGAGTTCCTGGTTCTTTGTTGAAGGCAGGCAGTCCTATAGGCTTATAGAGGCACAACAGCTACAGGACAAGATGACTTTAGCTCAATCTGGCGGAAACAGCAGACAGGCTGGCAGAGTTGGCGCCAAGATCGGTTGCTTCTCCACAGTCCTTGCTTTTTGCGGGTCTTCAGTGTCCTTATTCATCTTAGGTCAGCGGGACTCTGATTTCCTGGTGCTAGGAAATTCCCTAAATATTAGATTTAGGGACATTAGGGGAGTGTAAAGTAGTTGCCAATGGGCTATTACCCCTGGGGTCATTGCTCCCTTTCCCAGCAAAGGTCATCAAGAAGACCGTCAACGGACAACTGACCCGCTACCTCTAGGAGAACAGCATCCTGGACCCGTCCCTGTCCAGGTTCCGCAGCACCCATAGCACCGAAACTGCCCTCATCGCTGCCACCGATGGCATCAGGGCCCTGTTCGACAACGGCAAAACCGCGGCCCTCATTCTCCTGGACCTGTAAGAAACCTTCAACACTGTCTGCCACCGCACCATACAGACACGCCTCCACAAAGCTGGGATCCGAGACAAGGCTCTGGACTGGACCACCTCCTTCCTCTCTGGCAGAACCCAGAGCGTCCGCCTCCCCCCTTTCCGCTCCGAAGCCACCAAGATCATCTGCAGCGTACCCCAAGGCTCATCCCTAAGTCCGACATTGTTCAACATCTACATGGAACCGCTCGCCCACGTCGCCCGACTGCACGACCTCAACATCATCTCTTATGCCGATGAAACCCAGCTGATCCTCTCCCTCACCAAGGACCCCCTTACTGCCAAAACCAACCTCCATGAAGTAATGAAAGCTGTCGCCGAGTGGATGAAGAACAGCCATCTGAAGCTAAACTCGGACAAGACAGAAGTCGTCTCGGCTCCACCACCTCGGCCTGGGATGACTCCTGGTGACCGACCGCACTAGGAACAGCACCTACACCCACCGACCACGCACAAAACCTAGGGTTCATCCTGGACTCCACTCTCTCCATGACAAAGCAGGTCAACGCCGTCTCATCCTCCTGCTTCAACACCCTCTGTATGCTCTGCAAGATCTACAGGTATAGCCCCACCGAAACAAGAAGAACGGTCACCCAGGCCCTCGTCAGCAGCTGGTTGTACTATGGAAACGCCCTCTATGCAGGAGCCTCGGCCAAACTCCTGAAATGACTACAACACATTCAGAACGCCTCTTCATGCCTAATTCGACATGCCTCGCTGCAGCCACATCACACCCCACCTGAGAGACCTGCACTGGCTTCCCGTCAACAAGAGGATCACCTTCAAGCTCCTCACACACGCACACAAGGCACTCCACAACACCGGACCAGCATACCTCAACAAACGACTCCCCTCTACACACCCAACCTCCCGCTTTGCCGACCTCACCCTCGCCACCGTCCCCCGCATCCGAAGTGCGACCTCCGGCAGCAGATCATTCTCCCACCTCGCCGCCAAGACATGGAACACCCTCCCCATCCTCCTACGGCAGACCCAGGACCTACTAACCTTCAGAAGACTACTCAAGACCTGGCTATTCGAGCAGTAGCAGCACACCCCCCCTCCCCAGCGCCTTGAGACCCTCACGGGTGAGTAGTGATCTTTACAAATGTTCTGATTGATTGAGTGATTGATTGTGACTTCTAATTTTCCCACCTGACCTGGTGCCAAATGGGCCCTGTTCAAGGGGTTGGCATCCCTTCACCTCTGAGGGAAGACAGATTTGCATACTATAGGCAGTGGGCTCTTTGAAACACCTCCCTCCAGAATAGGCATTGTTTCTGAACTCCCGAGAGTGTGACCTCTCACCCCTGGGGGTCAGAAACATCTGTTTGGTGGCAGGCAGGACTGAACCAGTCAGCCAGCACAGAGGGCTGGTAAGTTTCAGGGTATACCTCTAAGGTACCCTGTGATGCATGTATTAATACAGATAGAATCAGTGTGGGTTTATTAATGCAAGATGTTTGATACCAAGCCCCATATGTTTCAGTGAAGCTGTTATGTAGCTGGTGAACTTGTTTTGACCAGTGACCAGTACATACCTTAAGACGGCTTCCCTGCTCCCTTGCAATATCCAGTAATAGAACTAGACATCACAGGGGCATGTCTGCTAAGACAGCGATGTCCTCACTAGAAATATAATACATCTTGTCATGGGGCTCGAAAGCCTACTGTAGAGGTGACTTACATATATTAGATGCAGTGAGTTTGGCATGACACACAGGAGTGTGCCATGTCATGTTTTCACTCATGGTTTGCACCATGTCACATAGTCTTCAATGGGAGTCTGTGTGGAATTTGTGTGGGGGTCCCATTGGGTAGCATACGTTATGCTGCAGCCCTGTGGGACCCTCTTTAGCATTCATGCCCTAGATACCTGGGGTACCATTTACTAGGGACTTACAGGGGTGCTAAAGTCCTTAGCAAATTGTAGCACAATTAGACAATACCTTGTTTGGGGGAAGAAGCCCTGGCACAGAGGTCTGGTCAGCAGACACTAGTGCACTATCTGAGTCAAAAATCGGCATCTAGTAGCTAAAAAGGGGGCAAAAAAGTGGGTGGATAACTGCCAACAAAAGCCCAGTTTGCTACAGTGTATAGACTATATTTTCGCTGATCTTGCTGATGAAGGGTGGAGGAGTGATGGGCCAGTAGTTGGCAAGGTTGTCAGGGTCTATTGTGGGTTCTTTATGAATGGGAGGATCTGGCCTGTTTTGAGAGCTTCAGAAAAGATGCCTTGCCGAGGCATTCACATGGTGAGTAGGAGTGACAGAGCTTCTCCATAAGGACTGTAATGAATGATACGGGTAAGTTACAATCCTTAAAGGGGATGCCATAGGGGGACTGGAGGAGGATGGCAAGGTCTTGGAGAAATAGGGATTTGAAGGATCACTATTGTGGGAGTCAGAAGAGAAGAATGTTTGGTGTTGTTGATGTCCTCTTGTAGCTGTTGTATTTGGTCAGTAAAGAAATGGTTGATGACATGGTGCTTGTCAATGGAGTATTGGCTAGGAGGGTCAGACATGTGGTCGATGTAGTACTTGATCATTTTGTAAAGTAGTCTGCTTCTATTAACAGCTTTGTTGAAGGTGTTGGTATAGTACTTGAATTTGGCTGTGTGTTGGGTGGAGGGACTTCAGTAGCACAAGGTAATTGTGGGGGGTCTGTTTTTCTCACATTTTCTTTCTTGTCTGCAGGTGGAGCATTTGTTATTGATGAGGTCTTTGGTGTAACCTGTTGATGAAGGGGTTGGCTTAAATTTTTATGTTTTAATTCAAGCAGGGGGGTTGAGCTGGATTTCCACAAATTTGCTGGCATCATTTCGAAAGGGGTTGACATCAGACATGGAGATGGCAGGGTGAAAGACTAGTTTGATCTTTAGATTGTCTATCGAAAAGTTCTTGAAGCATCTGAAAGTTTGTTGGTCTCTTACCAAGTTGACCTTGATGTGTGTCCTGGATCCTGAGCAAGGTGATATGGATGTCAAGGTGATCGATCCAGTCTAAGGGTATGTTATGTGATGTTATGTTAATCCAACTTGTGTAGCGCACAGCTGCCTCAGCAAAGAGGCGTCCCGGCGCTGACTGCAGCAAGACATATAAGCTAGAACCTAAATGGGAGGTTTGCTTTGAATGATTAGCGATAACAAGAATACAAGGTCCGAGATGTGCAGTCTTCTGATTGGGTGACATACCATAAAACATTGAGTTTGTAACTGAAGTTCAGGATAGTGTGATCTCATTATGCTTGAGTTTTCTGCGTGGTTAAAGTTGCAGAGGATGGAGGTATGGGCTTATTGGTTGGATGATGTGTTGAGTAGTTCAGATAATTTGTCTATGAAGTCCTTGTTCTATTCATGAGTCCTGTAGATGAGGAATGTGGCGGATTTTGTTGCAGAGAGTCGGCAGTGGCATGTGAGGTACTATATGGTGGTTGAATGTTGCTTTCTTGCCTATGGTGCAGGACCATGAGGACTTATGCATAACGAAGAGACCACCTCCCTTCTTATGAGCACTGTCCATATGCTGAATGCTGTAGCCTATGGAAAGACTGATATCTAGGATATGCAGATATAGGGAACTTACCCATGTTTCTTTGATGGAAAGTGCATCAAGGTTGTGAATGGTAATGAGTTCATCACTGAATCCAGAAGTAGGAGTTCCACTTTTTGCATGCTCAACATTACAGACCGGTGATTTGGCCAAATTGGTCTAAAATTAGAGAAATTCACAGAAGAAATGACTGACAGCGCATTACATATGAAACTCGAAGAGCAAAACGTCAAAGTCAAGATATAGAATAAACTTTCTCCATGAGAATCTTCAGATCACTCTGCTCCTAGAACCAGACGGGCAGTGTCTTTCTGTTAGTGCGAGGTAATGAAAGCTGCTGGCAGCATTCATTTAATAAAAAGCTTTCGAGACAGAACAGCCTTGTGTGTATTTCAGTATCTGCACAGCAGCGGCTGAACACTAACAAGCATTCCTCATGTCCAATTACAAACGTTTTCTGATGTCGAAATCTGAAAAACACGTGCTTCTGGAAAGTTTTATAGCTCAGTGTACCGAAGGGTTCAAAACATTTTGTCTCATTTTCTTTTTTTTTTAGCAAAATGCCAAAGCACATTTATTCCTTTGAAAGATGAAGAACAAAAACAAGCTGTGTTTACCGAAGGTGGTGCACGATATTAGAACAAGTGGCTTGCTTTTTCTTCAAGTGTGCAAATGCCCCCTTATTATGTGGGTGTTCGTATGCTTGCAGTAGTAAAGGCTTGCTTTGTTTTCACGTGTGCATGTGCCCCCTCGATTGTGGGTGCTGGTGTTCTTGCAGTAGTAAAGGCTTGCGTTGTCTTCACGTGTGCATGTGCCTCATCATATTGTGGGTGTTCTTGTGTTTGCAGTAGTAATTGTTTGCTTTGTTTTCACGTGTGCATATGCCCCCTCATATTGTGGGTGTTCTTGTGCTTGCAGTAGTAATTGTTTGCTTTGTTTTCACGTGTGCATATGCCCCCTCATATTGTGGGTGTTTGAGGGCTTGCAGTAATTAATTTGTGCCGGTGGGCTGCCCGGTACTTATTTATGGGGCGCAGAAATCTTAGGTCCCATCACACGGACACAGTCCCAACTTTCCAAAATGCTATGGTGCTTTCCTGTCTTTCCATAGCCCGGCCACATGCCTTTTCATAGAGAGCCGCAGCGCTGTGCTCTGGATGACGTCACATCACCTTGGCGTCATCCGCACGCCGATAGGTCCTGCATGTTAGGGTGCTCGACCAATGACCACCTGCCTGACCTGTCTGCCCGTCCTTCTCGTTAGGCAGAATCAGAGGACAGAGCATGTCTTTCCACTCAGTAATTGCAGGTCAGGAGTGGCTAGAGAGGCCATTATTTTACAATGTACTGGATTTAAACAATCAGTGCAGCGCGCTTTGTAAATGAAATGGCAGCAATCTGGTGTTGGAACTGGCCTTTTTTTCAGGGTCTCCCCCCGATTTTTTGCCTTTTGTCGATGAACATGTGTTTTCAGCTTTAGGACTTGTACACTTTTCCACTGCTAACCAGTGCTAAATTGCTTTTGCTCTCTAATTTAAATATGGTAAAATTGCCCTTCATTTAATTAGCACATGTAATGTACTCATAAGTCCCTAGTAAATGGAACTACTTGTGCATATGGCCTGTAAATTAAAAACTACCAATAGGCCAGCAGCACTCACTGTGCTGCCCCCTAAAGTAGCCTATTAAAAGATAGCTCAGGCCTACTACTGCAGCCTGTACTGCAACTTTAAACTGCAATTTCGACCTGGAAAAATAAAAGTTTTGCCAGGCCTTAACCTACCACTTTTAGCACTTATACGTCACCCCCAATGCAGAGTGCATTGTATTATAAAAGTAGGACATGTGTACTTAAGTTTTACATGTCCTAGCAGTGAAAACCCCTCGAAGTCATTTGTCATTGTCGTAAGGCATCTTTTCCCATTGACTAACACTGGGTTGCCTTGTTACATTTATCAAGTGATAACTTTAGATTGGGAGCGGATAAAAATACACTGTGTAGACTTATTGTAATTTAAAATCCTTTTGTGAGAAATTGGATTGCTAGTTGAGATGGGGTTAAATCCCACACAAGCCACAACCACAATCTTTGTCAGGGTGAAACACAAACAAACCCCAAATGAACCTTTGCTAAACACTGTGGTAGCTAGGCACACACGCAGTCAGGCTTAACTTAGAGGCAATGTGTAAAGTATTTATACAGAACTTCAAACAGTAATAAAATGAAAACACAACGCAGGAAAATGCCACAACAATTTAGAAAAATAGATTATACTGTATTCATTATTTGACACCAAAGGACAAAAATCCAGTTAGTAAAACTGGAGATATGCAATTCGAAATGTTTAGATAAAAATAGTGCTTAAGAGCACAAATTACCAGCTGTGGTTATCTGGTCCCTCAGGAGTAAGACAAGGCCACACGTTCAGGACAACCACCATGGAGCGCGGGCCAGATACAGGGACCAGGTTAGGCCCTCTCATTAAAGTACCTTAACTCTTGGTTGTTGAGCATTGCAAGGTCCTGCCTTGAATGCATCAGGCAACAGCAGTTTTGGAAACTGATGGGCTGCAATGTGAGGTTCTGCGTCGAGGATGCATTGCATGGCAGCAGTTCCAAGAGCTGTGATGCAAGGTTCTGCATCATGCAGCAGCAGCTACCAGGAACAGAAGGGCTGTTATGCGAGGGCCTGCATCAAAGATGCGTCACACACCGGCTGTTTTGAAGAGTTGCGGGACTGCAATTCAAAGGTCCTGCAGCAAATATGTGTTGTGCAACAGCAGTTTCCAAAAAGCTGTGGGTCCTGCATTGGGAAGGCGTTGCACAGCAGCAGCTCCGATGTGGAGCTGCAAGGTGATACGTTGTGCTGCGTTGGTTCTGCTAGCGCCACAGCTGGGTTGGCAGGGCACCTTCAGGCCCAGTTTCCAGGGTCCAGGACTGGGGTGTCACCACTTGGGGGGCAGGGCCCACAACAGGCAGAGTCCAGGTGCAGGGTTCAAGGTGGTTGGAACCTTTTCTGTCCCTGAGGCTCTGATCAGGAGAACAGCCAACTAGCCCTTGGAGTCACTCTGGGGGTCCTGGGTTTAAGATGCAGGACCAGTTATTCTCAGTCAGGGAGAAGGGCAGCAGGGTAGTAAAGTAGCAGGGCAGCTGGGTATCATTCCTTCTTGCAGCAGAGCAGGACAGCAGTCCTTCTTCTGAGTCTACCCGAGGTCAAGATGTTTACTGAAGAGTTAGGTCTGAGGGTACACTACTTATACCTGGTGCTCACTTTTAAGTGGGGGAAGCTCCTACAGTCCTCGCCTGCAAAGGTATGTGCAATTTCCTTCCTCCCTGCCCTGGCAACAGCTTGTCTGAGGGCAGAAAAGATTAGTGTGAAACCATTTTAGTGTGTGCTGAGGCAGAGTTTTTGTGATGTGTAAGTGTGGTAGTTGACAGCTCATCCCCTCATCCTGACAGAGATGGCCCAAGCTGTCAACACCTATTCTACCTTTGTCTCACTATCTGAGAGCAATACACAAAGAACAACTGCCAGCTACACCTAGTCATGTGACTAAGGATACAGGCTGCTGACATCAAATTGTTGGGATAAGAAAATGTCAACTTCTCGAAAGTGGCATTTTAGAAATTGTAATTTAAAATCCAACGTTACCAGTAGAGGGTTTAAAATTACAATTCTTTAGACACCAAACGTAATATTTGTACCTGCTCCCAGTTGAAAGATATCACTTATTAACATAAGGGAACCTAATGTTATTTTATGGGAGAGCAAGGCCTTGCAGTAGTGAAAAATGAATGTAGGAGCGTATCACTGCCAGGACTTGTAATAGATAAAAGCACTTGTTCAACTTTCTACTCTGCACAAGGCACTATGGGCTCTTTAGGGCCTTACACCGGAGAGACATACGTATTAGAAAGGAAAAAGGTTTCTTTTGCCAGGTCGAAATTGCAGTTAAAACCTGCACACACAGGCTGCAATGGCAGGCCTGAGACATGTTGAAAAGCTACTTGAGTCTGCGGTACAATCAATGCTGCCGGCCCACTTGTGGCATTTCATTTACAGGCCCTGAGTACAAGCAGTACTACTTTACTAGAGATTTATAACAAAATGAAATGTACTAATTGGGTGGAAGCCTGTCCAAATGTGGGGAGGGGGGTCACGGGGGAGTTACATAGAGGAGTGGTCAAAAGATAGATATATCTGCGTTATTAATCTATGTTTACTTCTTACATAAACACATGCTGAATATTTTCGACTTACTAACTAAGCAGCTTTGAACTGAATATGCTATTTATGACTAAGACTTAGCTGAATGATTCATCAGTTCCTGATATCATTTTAGTAATTCCAGAATGTTTTTATCAGATACATCTGGATAGAACCCACAAAAAGGGTGGGGAGGTGTTGATTGTCTTTTAATGCTTATTTAAGTGTACCACCTTTGAGCTACCTAAACTGTTATAAGCAGAGAGCTTGAGCTTTTGCCTCACAATATCGGCGCAATTGACTTTTAATTTGGTGTTGGTCTTTTCTTCTTTGAATTTTGCCTACTTTAACCTGCTAGGGGATTCCAGTCTACATTTTGATGATCTTTCAGAGAAGATGGTAGCTACTCTAGTTGAAACCATGGCACCTCTTAATGTGTCACAGTTTGTAACTTCCCATACTTACTCTGCAGGCTCTATTGTTTATTTGGTCTTCTTGAATTGTTCTCTTATTATCAGTCCCCCGCAGAAAATTCCCTGGTCTGATCGCTTTCAAATTCCATTAAGGTGGATGTCTGATAACCTCATCCAAAAGGCTAGCCCTGCTGCACGTACATTAGTGCCTGGAATAAAGTTCAGGCCACTGTTTGGTCGGAGTTCCTAGCTAGAACTGTTCCTGCCCCTACTAATGACATACATTTAAGTGTGGAGGCTATCACTTCTTGGTTGAGCAGGGCCGCTGATGCTCTGGACCGGCGGCCATTGAAGAAGGAGACGTGGTTCTCCTCTTTTCCGGCAGCGGAAAGGTGAGGATGTTAGAAATGAGAGAGAACCTGGCATAAGGACTACTCCCTGGACATTAAAATTAGATGTATATCTGTCCTTAGGACTTATCACACCTCAATCAAATGGGCACAGATTTCATATTTTGAGGAAAGAATTAGTGTCGCTGCCAGTAGCTTTTGTGCCATTTTTCAGGTCGCTAAGTCCTTTTTTTCCCCAAAGGCTTGTAATAGGGTGACTGTTCCTTCTCAGTAATTGTGTAATGGGCTTGCAGATTTTTTTTGAGGTTAAGATTGCTGATATTCAAAGGACTCTTCGTATTTCTAAGACTGCTCTGCTTCTTGTGAGGCCGGATTATATTGACCGTAGTTTTTCTCAGTTCAGGGTAATATTTCCTGGAGGAATCTGCTGAGGCAATTATGAACTACAGATCTGGCTCCCCACTTGACTTCTGCCCTCCTGCAATGTTAGAAGCTGCAGTTGAGGTGATCAATCCAGTAATCAACAGAGTCTTCAATGTCTTTCTGTCTTTTGGCAGGATGCCAGCTGCTTGGAATCTTGCTAAGGTGATCCCTCTTCTTAAGAAGCCCTCTTTAGATCCAAGCATTTCAGCAACTACGGGCCCATCTTTTTGTTGCTAGCTTTTGCTAAAATGCTGGTAAAACTGGTTAATATTCAACTCTCAGACTAGTTAGAGCAGGTTGCTGCATCCTAGTCAATCCAGGTTTGTCCCCGTCACAGTACAGAGACTGCTGTACTAGAAATTTTGAACCATATTGAGATGTCCCTGGATCAATGCAAAGATGTTGTGCTGATTTTACTTGTTCTATTGGCAGCATTTGATATCGTCCCTCACACAATCCTTTAACAAAGTTGACCTAACCTGGGGCTCTGTGGACAGTCCAGAGGACAGTCTGTATGGGTAGTGCCTTTTACTTCCACCATTACAGCAGTGAGCCAGGGAGTGCCTCGGGTTTCTTCTCTGAGCCCAACCCTATTTAATATCTGTGTGTCCCCGCTAGCTACACTAGCGGAGCAATGCAGCTCTAAAATGAATTCTTACGTGGACAATACCTAGTTGCTCTTTACCTTTAAGGGGTCTTACCGCTCGGTAAAAAAGTCTTTTTTAATAATTGTTGGTTGGCAGTCTTTGATTGGATGCAAAGCAGTCGGCTAAAATGTAATTCGGCGAAAGCTGAAATTCTTCTCTTTGGCTCCCATTTGGCTCCCTGGTGGGGAGCTGCATGGCATTCTGCTTTGTCAGCTCCCTCCAATTCTGCTTTAGTGGCAAAACACGTGGGAGTTAAATTGGATAACCAACTCTGTATGCAACCACAGATTTCCTCTGTAGTTGGTACGTGTTTTAGGCTACTTCGTAAACCTAGGAGATTCTTGTGTTTCCTTCCTATGCATTGCAGGAGACATTGCCGTTGATCACTTTTCTATTGTACTATTCTAACACTCTCGGGCAGATTTACAAGCCCCTTGCACCACGTTTGCGTAATTTTTAACATGGGAAAAGTGACGCTAAAGAGGCGCAAGGGGCTTGTAAATCTGCCCCTCTATATCTAGTGGCATCCAATGCTCTGCTAGAACAGGTCCAATTGGTGTAAAATATTGCTGCCCAGCTCATTCTGATACCGTCCTAGACAGGCATTGCTCTCCCCCTTTATAAAATCTATACATTGGCTACCTATCAAGAAGTAGATCCTCTTCAAATATGTAGCTCCGGTCCATAAGGCATTGATTCAATCCAGCCCAGGGTATCTCACTGGCAGATTCCTCCCTTACTGTCTCACCCGAGCTTTGTGATTGGCATCCACTGCCTTGTTGGCTGTGACTAGTATTAGGCATGCAAGGAGGGATGGTAATGCATTTTCATACTTAGTGGTCAAAGTTTGGAATCAGATTCCTTTGCACCTTTGGATGCTTCCTTCAGAGGAGGTCTTTCATAGAAGACAAAAAACTTGCCTTTTTTCTTCTGCTTACTAATGGGTTTTTCTGTGTATTGCTGTGTACCATAGCCGTAGCCCGGGACACTCTGAATAACTGTGTGCTCTCCAAAACCTCTCCCATCATTCAAAATATCTTCAATCAAGCCAATGTTACCAATGTTACTTTGTTTAAAGGGGAGAGGACAAGCATTTTGGCACTAATTAGCAGAGGTAAACTCCATAGAGTCCTAAAAGCCAGCAAAAATGGGTTCAGAAAACAGTAGGGGGAAGACAAAAAGTTTAGGCATGACTCTGTAGAAAGGGCCAAGTCCAACACCTTCTTAATGGTAAAAATGGATTTTAAATCACAATTCCGACAATGCCACTTTTAAACATTTGCAAAAAGAACAATTGATGGGCAGAATGCAGAACAATGTCATACATTCACCCCAGTACAGAGATCTGTGCCTAAACCAATCGTTTTTTTGCTCACCATGCCATTCCAGTTTGGACCCAGCCATATGCAAATCAGTCTTGACCCTGCGCCCAATGGTAACAGTCCAGACAGGCCGGGTGCTCCCTGGACTGGAAACCAGCGTCCTAGGATCGGTTTCGTGCTTTAAGCTATTTTTTAGAAAGTTGGAATTTTCTTGTCCCTGCCATTTGTGCCTCCTGCCTGTGTCCTGGGTCACATGACTGTGAATGGCTCCGCTGTTGGGCTGGTATATTCATTCAAGACAGTGACACAAAGGAGGCTTTTGTGTGGACAGGATGGGCCATTCAGCAGGATTACTGGGAGAAGCTACACCCAGCCCCACTTTCACTTCAAAGGACTCTGCCTCACACCAGACTTCTTGGAGCCTTGACAGAGGAAGGTAAGAACTTTCCAGAACCAGATGTGGGGGTAGGATAGGAAATCACCCCACTTCAAAGACTGGCACCAGATATAAATATGGGACCTCCAGAACCTTTCTTCATAACTTTCCTGGACCTGTGGTCATTATAAAAGGAGTATTCCCCTGCTGCCAGAGGAAAGTCCTGCTGCTGGTGGACTGCCTTGCTGTCTGAGAAGGAAGGCTGGATCTGCTTATCTTCATCATAGGCTAACCTGAGTAACTCCAAGGGTCAGTTAGCTTACCTCCTCTTTGAGATACAGGGAGAGAATACGCTCTGGAGGTCTCCCTGCAATTGCACAGCTGACCTGCTGCAACTGGACCTTCCCGAGCCCTGCTGTCCTCTGCTGGAGTGAATTTCTGATCCCCAAGAGATACTCCGCACTCCCCAGATGCTGGACCCTTGGCTGCCATCAGTCTGAACTCCTCTCAAACAGAAAAGATGTAATCCGGAAGTTTGCACTCTTTACAACCACAAACGGCCCCCTTTGGGCCAAGACTCTTCCACCTGTGACTGCCACGAATACAAAGCTCAGGTGAATATCTGTTCTTTGTGCTACAGCGACTGCCAGTGACATCCAGCAAAGTGAGATCTATACTTCGCGCTACAACAACAGCCGCCCAAGTTGACTGCAAATTTGCAGCTCCAGCAACAATAATCAGCGCCACTCGACCTGCTCTTCGCACTACAGCGATGACCACCTGTAACACTTTCCCTTCTCTTTGAGTCCTTTTCTACCATGAAAGGAACGTTTCGGGCTGGACTTTGAGAAGGGAATTCTTTCAGAGGGACTACCCTGGTCCCTGTACATGACCTGCGCTCCATTGCGATCAGCCTAAACATGTGGCTTTCTCCCAGTCTAGCACGACCAGATGACAGTGAGTGGCACTTTTTAATTTTAGGCACTATAGCTACTTAAAACTTTTAAATTGAATATTTTGAGTTCTGCTGACTGGAATTTTATTGTTCTGGTATAATTGTTTTTTATCAAAATGTACTCTATTTTTCTAAATTTGTCTGTTATTTTTCTTGAAGGGTGTTTTACCTTTATTATTGTTTGTGTGCTGCATTACAACTTTACACTTTGCCTCTAATTAAGCTTGACTGCTTTGTGCAAAGCTACCAGAGGTTAAGCACAGGTTAATTTAGTGACATTTGTGCTAAATCTTGACAAATGGTTTTTGCCTGAGTGGTACTGGAATTCAACACAAGGATCTTATTTGCATCTCCGAATTTACAATCATGTACATTCTAAATGAATGCAGATTTCCATAACACATTGTGCCTTTCTCTTTAGGTATTTTTTGTTTCTTTGTTTTGTTTTACTTCCACTCCCTTTGTGTTAAGTTTTGAGCAGTTAGGACTCCGTTTCGAAAATGACTGTTGTAATCTGAGGAACCTTTAATTGAATATTTTGGACTTAGAGCCTTTTTGGGTGGTGCTCATTGAGCTGCTAATAATTTCAAAACTGACAACATACCGTTATTTTGAGAATTTATCTTTTTCAACTCTGTAATAAATTGCAAAAATGTAGACATTTAGGAATATAACTAGATAGGATAGTCTGGCTTTGAGGTCGCAAACTAAACTGAATGAAAGATTGGTGTGTCTTTTAGATCTCAGAGCCGCTTTCGATACGGTCAACCACCATATCCTGGTCCAAAGACTCAGAAATCTGGGGGTGTCCGGAGTAGCTCTAACTTGGCTGCAATCTTTCCTGAAGGAAAGATCTTTCTAGATATTTGAGGGTGTGGCTATCTCAAAATCTTTGCCTCTCCACTGTGAGGTAACCCAGGGATCGTCCCTGAGCCCTACTATTTTTAATGTTTCTATGGCTCCTCTCGCAGACATTCTTCTTCCCTGTGGGGTACATATTGTGACTTATGCCGACAATACCCAACTGGTCGTCGCACTGAATCACTCAGATAAGGCTTCCATCTGCCTTTGCCCTTTCCTTGAAGAAGTAGCCAACTGGATGATACACTCACATCTAAAACTGAATGGTGACAAGACTGAGCTCATGCTCCTTGGCAATCCTTCTCTTTTTATAACAGACACCTTGTGGCCAGCCTGTATGGGCCCGCTCCTGCCCCTAAGTCAGAGATAAAGAGCTTGGGGTTTTGGCTGGACCAAGACCTTAGGTTTAAAGTCCAGGCCACAAAGGTTGTGGCCTCCTGCTTCGGCATCATAAGGATGCTTCGTAAAGTGCTCCCTCTGCTTCCCTTCCAGACAAGAAAGCTTATCGTCCAGGCTCTTATTCTTTCACGCCTGGACTACGGGAATGCCCTAAACCTTGGGGCTCCAAACTCGGTCCTTGTCAAGCTCCAAACAGTGCAGAATTGTGCCGCAAGGATTCTTGTGGGGACTCCGAACAGGCAGTCTGCAAAAACTGCCATGAAATCTCTTCATTGGCTCCCAGTCCGGGAGAGAGTTTACTTAAAGGCCTTGTGTATTTCCCATAAGATGATAGGAGGAAATGGTCCTGCGATTATTTCCTAGATGGTCCAGCCCTATCGAGCAAATAGGACGCGGTGCTCTGACGGGCTACACCTGGCCGTTGTCCCCAGAATTAAAAGGGTCATAAGCGGTGGCCGGCTATTCTCGTACAACGCCGCCAAATTATGGAACTTCCTCCCTCTCTATTTACGAAAGGAACACAATCACATGGCCTTTCGTAAGCTGCTGAAAACTTGGCTCTTTCCTAAGTGACACTTGAGGCTTTAGCTTTACCGCTTCAGCGCTGGAATGCCTCCAGGTAGCTTCTCGCTCTATACGTGCTGTTTCATTTATTCATTCACAGCAAATTCCCTTACTGCATCACGTTGAGTAAAATAACAATAAATGAGCCCCTTGTGTTAACCGGGCGTATTTTTTACCTTTTACTTCCTGGATCATTGCCCTTAGTTTTGTCTTTTCCCAGAAAATTGAAGATAGGTATCTGTTCTGTGATCTACCTAATTAAACAAAGAGTCTGATTACGATGTAGGTCGGAAGGCCTCCAACCGCTTGTCAGAGGCTTTCTGACCAAAATGGTAGGTTTACATTCCGACCGCGGAATTATAACGTCGGCGGTTGGAGTGTTAACTAGCCGGGGAAACTGACTCGGTTCTGATGGGCTCAATAGCCCACCAGCCAGTTGCAAAGGCCACATAATCCCTTTAGGAAGGCGTTTTCCCATTCAGGATTATTATAGTACTTTCCGACAGCAATTCCATGTCAGCCTTTCCGACATGGAACTACTATCGGATAGTGTCTTTAGCGGCCCCTAGCAGGGCCCCCTTCTCCCTTGGCCCTCGGTTGAGGCCCTGGGGGGCACCTATGGTGCCCTCCTTCACATCCCTGCACTGTGTGGCCACACGGTGCATGGATATGTAAAAACACCCATTTCTCAATGGGAGCTTGTGCTCCGGGCAGCTTCCACTCACAGCACAAGCTCTCATTGAGAAGTGGGAGTTTGTGGTCGCATCATGATAAGGTGTGCGGAACCGCTGACCTATGGTCGGTCGGTTCTCACACCAAGACGATTTTGAAATAGGCCCCTTTGTGTTAGCCACTGGACTTTGGTGCCACTGTTCCTCTGTTCTGTAAAGTCCAACGAGGCCTCTATCAGGAATCTTGTATAAAGCATTTCGTCCCATTTTCCATGCTAATTGGTACTTGATTTGTTAAAGAATAAGTACCAGAACCCAAAGTTTTGCTCTGAAGAGAGTGACTGGTGCTATTGATGGTCGGGTATCGAAAACCAATGCTGTGTAGTGTTGATTCCACCTCTTGCCTCTTTGATCCACAACCAGACACTCCTTGCACCTTTATCTCACTCCTGCATGTTCCTGTTTTCTTCCATTTTCATGTTTTTCCTGCTTTGTCCCATCCTTCTTCCCCACCCTGTGTATTTTCCTCTCTCTTGCTCAGGGTCACTATGAGTCAAAGTTTGATGAGGAAAAATAAGTACTGGTTCCCAAAACCTAGTGCTAGGGAACTACACTCCAACCACCAGCCCAAATTAAGCTTATGTATATTTTCCTAATACACAGAACTTGGGGACAGCAGTGTGGGCACAAGGTATGGAGATACACCTATCCCTACATTCTGAAGTAGTTTTCCATTGATCTGTAGAATTGTTCGAATGTGGGTTTTTGTGGTTCACGTTGTGTGAGTAGGGGTGTAGCTTCCATTGGTGCAGTAGGTGCACTACCACCGGAGCCCAGAGGCCTAAGGGGCCCACTGAACCCTGATGTGTGATGTATTTCTCCGTTCAAACAGCGGCTAGGGGGCCCATTAGCTTCCTTGCACTAGGGTCCATAATACACTTGCTCTGCTATTTCTTTAACTAGGAAACGAGTTGTAAGAAAAAGAGTTGTGCGGACATAGTATTGACTAAGTGAGTGATTAAGGCTTCAGTAAAGTGTTGAGCTGTACATCTGTAAGAACCAGAGTCTAAACTGCATCACTCTACACCAGTAAAGATCCCTACTGGAGCTAGAATCAATTTCTAAGAAACTCCTCCTCGGATCCGCGGACTCGCATATGAAGGGCCACTGGATGGGTCACATAGGCGGGTTTTATACAAGATGTTCAGGTGAAGCATTCTGCACCATCTACAAATTCAAGAGGTATTTGGCATGTCCTGCTCTTCTGCTTAGCTGTGCTCATGAAGGGGTTCTCACGCCCAGATGTTTGCACGACTCGCTAGGCTTTGGGATTTAAGTTGCGAAGCCTGTTGAGTGGACCAGTACTGCCAGGTCCTGAGTTTATTGCTAGTTTTCTGGGAATTATCTTTTTTTTTTGTCGAGGTGGAATGAGTGAAATATAGTGATTGGTGACAGGTATCCTATAAGAGTTTGTTTTGCGGCGACTGTTGTAGCTGAGTAACAAATCTGTTCTGGCCACTCATGGAGAGTCATTGAAGGCCAGCCATGTATTCGGATTACAAGCAGATACGCACAACTAGTACATATAAATTCGTATATTTTCTTGTCAGCTAAAAACCTGCTTGAAGGATGCACATATGCCCTTGACCATCAATGCAACCATAACAATATTATACATCATTTGGCCAGAAGGGAGATTCATTCCATTTAAGTGAATGCAGCTGTCAAAAACGAAATTTTCCTTCTGGCAGTCAGCAGTCTCAGCAGCCATCTTTGTTGAGGGAGGAGTACCTGTAATCATGTGCTTAATGTCATACCCTCCACCTCCTATATACTATTTCCACATTATATCTCCTGGCCCTTATTTATCTTTGCCAAGGAGCTCACAAGCTGCATGCAAATTGACAGGTAAGTGAGGTGCCGGACTCTCCTGCTTGTCCCTAAGGGCCAGATGTATGTATCAAAGGGTTTTACCCATTCTGTGTCTATGGGAAAAAGTGTTCATACATATGGTCCTTAGATTCTTATATTGTGGACTAGTTTTCGTGAAATTATGAATTTCACGAGCCTCTGACTTTAGTGACATATCAGTTGTGACATATCAGTAAAAAAGAAACAAGTCCCAAAACAAGGCTACATTTCAAAGATACCATAGCCGGTTACTATGTACCGCCTGAAACTATAAAATACACAAAACAGCATTTACTTTAATGTAAGTTACACTTTCCGATCCATGTAAGGTACTAGGTTGCCATAACATACATGGTTTATTCAGTTAACTGCATGCTCGGTCCATATATTTTTGTAATCTATCAGAAAGACCATACCCAAATATGAAGTGGCAGTGTGCACTTGTCACAACACATAACAATCAATGTCATGCTGGAGATTCGCCTGAGTTTCAGAGAAGAGGCTGATCTGTAAATGCTGGAGTCTCCACTGAGATGTAGGGGTAGTGGCCGCTGTCAGTTTCTGAGCTAATAACTGGAGCTCTCTTTACTGCTCAGATTGCCCATGTATTACTTTCCATTTTCATATTTTATTTATTTGCATTTATTACAACATGATATTTCTTAAATTACACATGCTTCAATCCAGCTCACTGTGGACATGACAAAAATTAGCAATTTCTATAATATGTATTATTTTTCAGGGACATTCTATGTGAATACATAATTTATGGACAATTAACCCCTTCCATGCTCATGATGTCCAATTGGTTACTGTACATGGTTCAAGCTGAATCTACAGTGGCATGTGCACACTGAGACAGCACGGCCTTGGAATGCGTATAGCGATCTTGGAGTAGTGAGTGAGTATGTAAACCAAACCTCTGGTGGAGCGGTAGGGCAACCATAACCATTCTAGCTTCTTCTTGAGCATTGTGGTGCTTCGACTTTCAATAACTCGGAGATAAATGCAGAACTGGGAACACTCCTGTAGATCCATAAGAGAGCTAAATAGTCAGAGCCAACTTAAACTACCCCGAACCATTCGTCTTAACGTCCTTACCACCCAAGGTAGGAAGCAAGCACTAACACAAAACAAATCCGATTTTATTCTATTTATTAAACAGTTTATTGACTTAAACTGAACCCGTGAATATTTATTACTTAACATATGCTTGACTTATTTAAAATAACGTAGTTATTTTGACTGCAATCAATAAAAGGACCAAGAAAGACCTCACAATATTTTATATATTTTCATGAAAAGTATGTGTTGCGAAAAAAAAAGAATATATTACAATGGCTTTTTTGCCCACATAAATCTGGACGTAAGAAATACAAAATTATTTTGTTCAGTTAAATTAGATTGGCTACCTCAAAATACAATATTATGCTCAACAGCAAGAATATAGTATTATTGAACAGTTTCCTAATTACAATGTCAGGTAAAAGCAGAAATGCAACATAAATTTGTGCAGAGTTTGGATTGGCAGTGGCCAGGCAATATATGTTGATGGGAACGTGATTTTTACGTGAAATCCAATGATCTGTAAAATACGGTTGCAAATGTCACAGCTACATATATATTTGTAATTAGGTCCCTTTAGGTTCGGAATCCCCGAAGGCATATTTGTAGACCCGAATCCACAAGGTAGTTAGGGATGCATTCAGTGCTTTGCATGGGGTATAATCCGGGCTGCAAAGTGGCTGCATGGGTACAAGTGTCTTAAATATAAAGGTGCAGTGGCCTTGCAAGCTTGCACTCTGTCTTAATACAAACAAAGGAAATGGGCTCTTTTACCTCCACTTAGGTAGTAGAATACATTCATAATTGGGCTAAGAGGGCCCCTCAACTCGTGGACCCCGGTGCCACTGCACCAGCCGCACTATCGACAGCTACACCGCTGCTTGGGAGGGATGGTCTGCACCTGTTTGATAAAGGACCCCGGCTGTCTCATTATTGTTAGAAGGTCTTCTGAGTTGTACACTGTTGGAGAGTTGGTAACATTCGAACCTGCATGTTAACAAAAGCAAAGTCACAAATTCGCAAGTAAATATTTTTTTAGATAGCTTCGATATTCTGTATGGAAGAGGCACATTTCTATGTATGTTTTCGGCGTTGCATATATATATATATATATATTTTTTTTTTTAACTACACTCACTACCAGATATTTGTTTATAAAATGTCATGGTTACAGTTTAATTGTGTTCTCATAGAGTTTATTCGTGGACACATATTCAGACTTACAGTCCTAAAGATTTTTATTTAGTGGCACAACTGTTACCTTTAGTTTGTTATATATGTATGATTACTTTGGTAACCTTTGCTTATTAATAGCGTTGGCCAAAATACTTGGGAAAATTTCAAAGCATGCAAAATACGTATGTTTTTTCCTGCCTGCTCTGGACGTTTTGCATGCTTTTCTCCTTCTAAATAATTCGAGGCAAGTGGATGTGAAACCTGTGGACAAAGGCAGAATTTCTCGAATTTTCGCATCCTCTTAAAGCAGATTATTAACAAAGGAATGTGGCCACCCCTACTTGTTAGCGGTCGCCAGATTGGGAAAGGGGGGGGCGCGAGAGCTAAGCATGCAGTGTTATTTTTTTTTCTTCTTCTAAACATTGTCTATACTGTCAGGGTCGGACTGGGGACAGAATATAGGCGTAGGCGTCATTCACCATAATAAAAGTGGCCCCCATTAGTGAATTGGATAGCTAACAAAGTGGCGGATGTGAACTTGTAAAGACACACTGTATAATTGTTTTGCAAGATATGAAAGATTGCATGGATTTGAGCTTGCTGCAGGCAATATTTGTTTTAATAGGGAAATTAAAAATAAAAACCGACCCAATAGACCATAAAACAGGTCCACAAAGACCCAAAAATGCAGCTCATATTTACCAGTCAGACTAGTCTATCGGGCACTGCCTGATTGCCCTATAGGTCAGCCCAACCCTGTATACTGCATTTTTACTCAGCGGTTCCCCTCCTGCCAGTTTTTGGCCCATTTCTACCTCTTGTACACTTATTTGTGCTTGTCAGGACAATGAGGTTGTTGTGAGAAAGTCATTCTATTGGCCCTGTTCACCTCCATTGTTTTTGACTGATACTGGTGGTAACTGACTCTGACTGTAACCTGGGCTCTGCTTTCCAGGCCCAGGGCCAATGCTCTGATGAAAACGGTATATGGTAATTAGTTATATTTTATTTTTTATCAAAAAAGAGGGAACGAATGGGATTTTTGAAAGGTCCAACGTACATGCCCTAGACATTCATAAAAGAGGGTACGTAGTTCCTTATAAGGGTCTTGAGCAAGGTGAGGGAGCTAGAGAAACTATTATTACGAGGGTAGTCCAAACAATGTAATAAGAGGGAGGGGAATTCCTCCCTTTGGAACTAGGGTCTTCATACACCCAACCAGCGAGGTGTATTGATTCATCATTGGGCCTGCTCCTCGTCGGGTCAGCACTGCAATACCCGATGGGCACCCAATGAGGGGCTCTTTGGCGGAGATCTTTTGTTCCATGCCGTATGGTGTCGTGGGGGTGAGGGGCCAATAGGTGTAGATGTGGTGAATAAGTGCGTGCACTGATTTAAACAGGTAAGGGAATACTTTCTATAATTTACAGTCAGTGTACTTATAGCTTTTAGGTATAAACACAGAAACTGTGGATGGGCTATTGTTGGGCAAAGATGTAGACCCTCTCAAGTCAATGGGTCCAAGGAAGTGGGGTTCTCATGTCTGCTACCCCAGACAATTTGATTAATCATTGTCAAGCACAAAAGAGTGCAATAAAATACCCAGGTGTTTAAAATAGTCAATGCATGAATGTGAGTTTTGGTAATGGGTTGATGAATTGGAATGTCAAGGTTATCGTGAAAGCTGTTTGCCAAGACCTGATTATAAGTCCCAGACTTCACCCTACTAAAATGATGCTTTTTGAAAGTGATACTCTTCTGGGACCCAACGTAACTCATACTCAACCTTGTGTTTCATAATGTCATGTGATATGATGATGATGAAAGCAATGAGAAGACAGAGGAAGGACTCCAGGTTGAGATTAGTTTAGGGTCCCAAGCAATATTTGGATAATTTTAGAATACACAAATATTTCTGCTTAATAAAGTTCCACAAAACCCTTTTATCTGAAACCTTACAGAGTCTTAAAGTTAGATAAATTAGCGAGATGTTTATTTGAGAGATGTGACTGCTTCCACAAAGTTTTAATCAGGCTTGAAGTAAATGGAGGAGAAGAGGAACAGAAAAAATGGCAGATGGGTACAATGACAGGAAGGGGTCTTATCTTAGCACAGTTCATGGTCTTCAGGGTCTGTCTGCTATATTACCAAAAGAAAGAGAGAAGAAGGGGGAGTGGTAAGCTTCTACCGATATAAACACACACCCCTGGGAGTGCCCAGGGTATGGAACTAGAGGCTATGGGGACTCAAGGGTGAGCTGGCTTCCAACCTAGTATATGCACACAAAATGAGCTACTCAAGTAATATTTCCAAATACGTTAATATATCCCTCTCAGCACTACTCAGAAGGAGTGCTGGACATACACAAAAATGTAACAGGTTGTCCTCACACACCACCAGGTGTCATGCTTCATTATAGAACATCTCACGCTCTCCAGAAACCCGGTTGATGGAGAGCGGGCCTACACCTGGAGACATGGAGGCACTTCTAATTTAGAATGGACTTGTGTTGAAAGAGAATTAAAAACAATGTAACATCCTAAATCCTATTTATTCAGTAGCCATGTTACTTGGTATAAAAAGAGAATGTGGGGATAAGGGGAAGTAGTACCCCATCACCTCTATTACTATCAACATGACACACCAAAATCCAAGGGAGGATGCATGGGACCACCAATGCTCCGCCCATGGAACACCTTTCCAGGGCAGAGAAATGCAAGGTAGCTACTTGCACTGCCTAGCGTTATTCCAGATTTCTCAAGCAACGCGGGGCCATGCAAGTGGGCCTTGCATTGCTTGGTAAATGTTACCGAAGGATTGATTTGCCCTTGCGACAACATGCATGACACAAGGGCACTGCAACCCAATGATAAATCTGGCACAATGCATTTAGGACTCATTGCCTTGAAGGTGAGGAAATAGCCCAGAGGGACGACCGGTGCACCAACGGATAGAGCGGTGCACCCAGTACCTGAGCTGGTGCCAGGTGAGGTGGGGCTGTTCCCTTCCATTTAATGGGAGGATGAGTACATATCGCACTGTTCAGGTGATATTTTTTAATTTTTGTATATAGCAGTAGCACTAATGGTCCTAAAGAAGCAGCTGTTTAGCTCCGAGTGACTGCAGAAACATGTCGACCTAACAATCTTGTTGGTAGTCATTTGTTATACTATTACTTGCACTGTTTTTATTGATTTAGGAGTGAAAGGGTGCATATTAAAGTTTGTTTCCCCTATCACTATCCAATTTTAGAACAATTCCTTTTTGTTTCACTTTATCACTTTCACTTTATTGAGCACTGCTTTCCAGTTCCCTGCAAGACACACTTTGTTCACATCTGAGTTTTTGTTTCTGGTACACCCTAGAATTGGTTTGTAACATCTGCCGGTTTATTGTGGGTACCATTACTCTTGGTGTGTAAGAGATCCCAGATGATGAAGGGCGGTCTCGAAGGTGGACTGATGGGAACTCGTTCACGGTGAGTGGTTTCCTGTCACAAGATTCCTTACTTGTTTGCCAACACATTGTTGTTTATGGTTAGATACATAATTTAGATAGTCCTTTGACTTACTGCTATTTTTTGTTGGTGTAATTGTTCAGTTAGGGGGCATAGCAGTCGTGGTCGTTAAACCTCCCCTGGGACCTCTTTTTTGTGTTATAGAGGAAATAGTCATACAATTTTGCAAAAATCACCGCACCTTCTATTTTCATTATGAAAGTAACACAACGTGTCAAATTTAGAAGTGCAGGATAATGAATTGGCCAACATACGATGCATGTACAAAGAGATGGAAAACATATCCTACTATTTTTTTATTTATTGATTTGCACTGGCTTTTACTCAAAAGTGGGTGCTTTGCTGAGTTTCAGAGCTCAGATGTACCCATCAGGTAACCATGCACAAGGAGTTTGCCTTGAATCCGACATATTTGTGCAAGCGAGTCCAAAATAGGTGGACACAAAATGAATCTAGGGCCTCATTCCAGAATGGGCATACAGCCCCAGTTTTTATCCTTGCAAACTTCTTCTGGGTCACACAGTCTGGTCCAGTGTGCCTGACGATCAGCAAACTGCTGATGGACACGACCGGCCTTGGGGGTCAGGGACTCATGCCGCCCTCCCAAAGGGCACCCTTGGTGGACCACATGCCTGTGTGCTGCTTCCTAGGTGGTGCACAGTAAATGTATTTTGCCTCTGCACCTGCATCTGGAATGTGATGTAGACGTGTGGGCAAAGGTATTTTTTTCATTTGCGTGTAGCCATGCTCTGAACCAATTAGGAACACTTTTTGTCACATTAGGGCGTGTGTACTATGCGCCACTGCAATGGGAATTACTGAAGGTGCCATGAGATAATATGTAGCTCATTCAGTGCTTCAGAAGAGCCGTATGAGTGCAATATGTTTGGACAAACACGCAGTGTGTTGCCGGCCATTTTTTATAACTTGCCCCTCCCCCCCTTTGTCACCATCGGCAGTTCCTCATTCACAGAATTAGGACTTCAGAATTGAATTTAACACCAGACACTGCCTACCAGTGCAGTGGGCTTTCAACAGAGCTATGTTTTGGTTGGGGAAGGAAACGCAGGTGGTCTCGAGGGAGGGTCAAATGGCTTGATCAGTGGTAAGGTAAGAAAAGCATACAAAGGCATAATTCTGTAAATACTCTTTTATCTACGCATGTGCAGAGTAATCTACACATTATTTTGAGGCTGGTGTATTTTGCAACCAAAACGACTCTCCTCCTTCCTGTTCCACTGAATTAATTTAGTCAAAAGCTTTTTTACTTGCAGAACTTACTGTCGTGGTTTCGTGGCTTCGTATCATTCAGCTGCGGGGTAATCAATTTATTATTTTCGGGTTCAAACCTATCATGTCCTTTAAGTAAAATCTGAATTTCAGCAGCAGGTGCTTTAAGCTAGTGAGTTATCACAAAAGTCTAGAAAGTTAAAAATCCACCATGAACTGAAATTAGGGGCAAGGTTTTCTGGTATGTAACATAGCAATTCTGAAAAAGGCACAGGCGCAGAGAATGTAGTGTACTTAGATATTCACCTTTTGCTCCCTCTTTTTCTTCAAGCTCGTCTTGTCTCAGCTATTTCTGTGGTAGGAATTATTAAGCACAATTTAGTGAATCCTTGATATATTTGTAAAGCACATACCTCAGAATAACTTATCTTTCAGTGAAGCCTGTATGTGCCTGTAGTGACGTCGGATGTATGACGTTACAACGCATGCTTTTACAACACATGCCATTACGACGCAGGTTTTACAACGCAAGTCGTTACAACGACTTGCGTTGGGGGGCGCTGGATAGTGAATAGTTTAATTTACTATTCCAACTCCAGTCCCCGTGAATAGTAGGGAAGGTGTTGGATAGTAATTAAACTATTCCCTATCCTAGAGCGCCCTCCAGCGCAATTCGTTGTAATGACTTGCGTTGTAAAAGTTGCATCGTAATGGTAGTGCGTTGTAAAAGTTGCGTTGTAAAGGATGTTTCCCAGTGACGTCGAAGTCAGCATGCGCGCCCTATACGTATTTACATGTGAATTTGAAATGTCAGCATGCATGCCTATATGTATTCTTGTCTGGTTGCTTTTCAATGCGGAAGCACCGTGGCCTGCCACGAAGTACACTAAAGTGTTTTAAAAGGGACAGTGCAATGGACACGATCAGGAGCACAGGAACAGCTGCTGTGGCTTAATGCTGATGGGGGGAAAGTGCAACTGCATTCTGAAGTGGCAGCCTCCCAAAGACTGCCTTGTTATGGGTGCAGGAAGGACTACATCCTCACTCAGCGAGTGCGCGCTGAAAAGAACCTTGAGGACAAAGGCTGCCAGGGCTGGTGAGGAGATTTGCGGTGATGCCTACTGGCGATGGGTGGTCACTGCAAGACTAAGGACACAAGTGATTAATGCACCCGGGATGGCATGTGGTGTACAGAACCACAGCCCCAGGCAGCAAGTCCTTGAAGGACTGAAGAATGTGCGTTGCATGCATGCCCAGTGGCGAAGGATGCCACCGCAAGTGTAAGAAGTGAGAGCGCAATCTGCCGGAAGCAGGTGCACCCCCAGATGAAGGAAGGAGAGCGCAAGGACAGACGTGCGTTGAAGATTGTACCCTGGACACTGACAGTACGTGCTGAAGCCAGAGAGCGAGAGGTCAGGGAGGATGACCAGCGAGGTTAGAGAAGATGACCTGCCAGTGGTCAGAGGAGAGATGACCTGCCAGCAGCCAGAGAAGAGAAGACCGGTCAGAGGTCAGAGAAGTGATGACCTGTGAGAGGTCAGAGCAGCGATGACCTGTCAAAGTTCAGAGAAGAGATGACCTGCCAGCGGCCAAAGAAGAGATAACCTGCCAGAGGTCGAAGAACGGATGACCTTCCAGAGGTCAGAGAAGAGAAGACCATGAAGAGGTCAGAGAAGAGGTGACCAGTAAGAGGTCAGATAAGATAACCCGTGAGAATTCTGACAATCTTGACCTGAAGTCAAAGTATGTGGGCCTAGGAGAGGTTGAGAATGGAAGAAGGTTGTGACCACAGGTCTGGTCACCAGAGGAGGAGAATGGATTGTCCTAGGGGTAGGACATGGCCAGGGAGACTAGTGTGAAGTGCTCATCACATGGAGAGGCCTGGTCAGAGAAGAAGAGTAAGACAAGATGGGACCAGACAGTGTTGCAAAGAGAAAAGAATAAGGAAAAAGAAATTGTGTGGTATTAGGTCACCGCAGAAGAAAAGAAAAGAAAAGAAAAGAAAGAAGAGAGGAGTGTTTGTTCAGACACCGGGAGCACCGCAAGATACAGAGGATAACTGAGTGCAAGAACATCCAGAGTGGAGCACAGTACCTAGGTAACATTGGTGGCACCATGAGAGACTGTCTGTCCAGAAATCTCCGTTTACACGAAGCAGACCTGGCGCCTGCAGTTGTGAGCAAGTTGGACCATTTGTAACATCCACCTTTGGGATCACATGTGAGACTGGATGATTGTGGTCCTGCTCGGACGTCCTGAGTGACTTCAGATATGAGGTCTAGAAGAGGCTCCGACCACGCCACACCAGACCGTGGTGATCCAGGGACAAGGGCCTCAGGGATTACCGGTGACAGCGGGTCCTGCACGAGAGATGAGTCTACAGCAGCTCCCCCACAGGTCCCACGAAGATGAAGATCTTGTGTCGTAAGCTGGTTTTTCCAAAGACCAGCCTATGAATGCCGGTGCACCAGAGTCTGGATGGCAGGAGTAACCCTATCCAAGAAACAACTACCCTCCAGATGGAGCGAGGGACTTGAAGGTAGGACTCGTAGCGCTTCCTCCACAAACCTAAAAGTGGCATTGGAGGGACACGGGGAAGTACACCCATTCCAGTGGAAGCCTGGGGAAGAGGGCCTCCGGGACATCCTGTGAGCGCGGAACACCCGGGAGAGGGGCATCTTGGTGAGAAAAGGATGCCTGTAACTATTCCACCACTCACCAGCTTGAAGCACTGTTGCCTCGGCGATGATTAGACAAAACCAAGATGTCATCCGTCGTCGGAGGCTCGATGTTCGTGGAGCCATGACGTATTTTGTGAAGATGTAACATCTGCCAGATTTATGATCACTCCACCTGCACTGTCACAGAGAACTGTATATATAGAGACTTTGGGTGTCAACTTCCACGCCTTGAGCCCAGGGAGAACTGGATCCGCAGTGCGACCTTCAATTGTGCCAAGTAGAACTGGTGATCCTAGCTGCAGTTGTACCATCGTCTTTGTTCTGCAGGCAGCTGAATAGACTCAGGGGAAGTTTTCTGTCATTGTTTTACTCTCTTCTACAGGTAGGACTTGTTCCAGTTTAAATAAAGTTTGGGAGGGATGTAGTGACCTGCTGGTCACTGGTCTAGTGTTTGCTGTGCCAGCCACTCCCCAAGGGCTGGCTTACACCCCACCACACACCCTTCCAACACAGGCATCACAGGACATGTGACCCAGATCATAAAAGGGGCCAGGTGCACGTGCCCTGTCCTTACTAATACTGCACGGGGGTCTAGGGCCCCACAACATTACAGTTTCTTCCCCTTATTTATCCTGCTCTGTGTTTGATCCACGTTCCTTCTGTTTCAAGGGCGGCTAATGAGGATCTTGCGGAATCATGATGAAACAGCGCCTCGTGCCACCAGCGCTCATTTGCATAAGCGCGGGGCAGGACATTGCAGCTGGGAGAGACATTGGAAAGTAACAGCTATAATTATGAAGTGCGACTGCGGCACATGAAGCCACTTGGCGTCAAGATTGGACATCTGGATTGTGGGCATTGTGCTGAAGCTGTCACACCATTTCAGTAGCAATTAATGCCAATGTGTGGAGCTAAATACACTGCAAGTGTAAAGAAATGGCGGGTCGCAGGAATGCTGTGCTTTTAAAGGCTGCCACTGTGATGAGCGTGGTTCACAGAGAGCTGTGGCCATTAAAAAAGCTCGGATCTCCAACTGAGGTTCGTGGTGGCGCACGTGTAAGCAAGTCGCCCTACCCAAAGCCCCTGGGGAGGTTGCGAATTTTCCTTCATGTGTCACTAACAAGCGCGTGCACCGCTTTTCCTCACGTGAGTAATTCATTTTAATTGGTAGTCAGCTCTACTCATTTATTTTCAAGCAATGATTTATGAACCATTAATCTGACGATTTCCTATATGTGACTTGATGTTATTGCCTTTTATTTATCAAGCAAGATCTGCCAAAGCACTTTTACATACAGGATCATTATTTTTCCTGGGCGGTGTTCTGAACATGAAAGCAATCAGATGGCCTGGGGGTTCAGAGTCGGGACTCGTGCTACTGTACAGCACGTCTCACAGATGTGAGGAGAGCTGCAGCATTGAATGCACACATTGCGTGCATTGAGGGAATGCCTCTGTTTAGCAAAACTCCAGTCCATGCAGATATTATGGTCCCTCTTCACTCCCTCCTACGTGCACCAATTGATAGAAACTTCACATAGAGATGGCTAAGCTAGTGATGAAAGTAACTGACAGGGAGATTCTCACAAAATGTACAAAGCACCTTGAAACATGCTTAGTGTGCACAGATTATTTATTAGATACATACAGGGACAATGCTTCAAAAGCAAAAGACCATTTGGTCTGTATACGGCTATGGGGTAAGGATGGGTGGTATTGTTGTCGGACGAGGGAGAAAAACAAATGATAGAGAAGTCCTCATAGCCAGGGCTTAATTTGTATACAAATAAGTGCCAGGACCCATGTCAGGAGGCCACTCCAGCTTTTACAAACCATTGCCACTGGTAGTGCTGCCAATTACAGTACCATCACAACTTCTAACTGGCACACTCCTAAAGTGTGAAAATTCACACTGTTAGAGGCCCCCACCGCTCTAAGAAGGGCAACATCCTTTACAACTCGGATGTTACCCCGCGCTACCATTACGACGCGTCTCTTACAACGCAAGTCGTAACCACGACTTGCGCTGGAGGGCGCTCAAGGACAAGGAATAGTTAATTTACTATTCCAACACCTTCTCTACTATCCACCGGGACTGGTGATGGAATAGTAAATTAAACTATTCCTAAGTCCGCACCCTACAGCGCAAGTCGTGGTAACGACTTGCGTTGTAAAACACGCGTTGTAACGGTACGCGTGGCCTGCGTCGTACCATCATACATCCCTCTAAGAATGGTCTGGGAGCAGGAAATTAGTTGTTTTTAATGTCTATTGAATTAATAAACAACTGTTGTTCTGCTTATCTTTAAATTAGGCAAACAGCGCCACCATGTGATAACAGTCATACGTGCAGGTGTTGGTAATTAAATGCTGGTGCCGAGCTCCGGAAACCACTGGCTCAAATTAAGCACTGCTTATAGTGTACATATAACTTGACCTGCAGTATACGGTGCTGTCCCAGTATGGGGATGCCAAGATTCTGTTTTGGCCTGCACAGTGCACAGATATCCCTGCGTTTGAGACACACATGGCTTCACCAGCACCAAGCACTGATGTGCCAGTGCTTGGATACTTACAAGCCTCTCATCTTGTACCACTATTTTGACCCAAACATGCACCACTTTTTAAGCCAGCCGCCTAGTTTATAAAGTAGTCACATTATTTTCCTGTAACTCTATCTTCTTTCCAATCACTGACATAGCTGTAGACGAAAACAGTGCAAAAGCAACATTAAGTTTACTGACAGAGAATAACCACTGAAGGAGAAAGGCAGAAGCACTGACATGAGCATGTATTTACTCATTCACCTATGTACTCCGCCTCCCAGTGGGTTAAGCACTTACTGCAGAGATCTGTGTGTAACCTACATGTCATATTCTGTGAGAAATGGAAACTACCGTTAACATAATTACCTGTTTTGGGAGGAAGGGAAGGTGAAACTAATGGTATGCTATGTGTATCTTTTTGGTAAATTAGGGACACTTGCAATGCTGTTGCTGCCCTGCGTGCACTGCTTCTGCCTGACCTATGCCTGTTTTGTGAAGGAGAGAAGCTTTCACTGTTGTTCCACAACCTGTATACCTATTCTGTGAAGGGGAGGCGTACACTGCACTGTTGTTACTTATATTCTACCTGGAGGAGGCAACAGACATTGAAAGACAACACCAATTTGAATGGGTGATGTGAATCAAAGTGTAGACTCCCATTAATTATATGCACAGGATTTAGTCAACCCCCAGTGGCTCCCTGCCATGTGAAGCCTTCAGCCAACATCACTTTAGTATGCAGGGATTTTTAAACAAATCCATATATTAGAAACAACAAACCTACACATCACACAATGTTGATAACGTTTAGCTAAACATCTAGAAATGTCTAGAAGTGTAACATATGCCATAGAGACAATTATGTGAGCATCATTACTAGAAGGGACTTTGGCTATGCCAACAGGTTGGGAACCAAGCATAGATATTTTGTTTGTACAGACTTTGTGTGCTTCCACAAAAAGAGTGCTTGGCCTCCACATAGCTGTAATCATTTTGTTTATTTATTCATTTGCCTCATCTTAAACTTTTGGAGGCACACACTTGACATTGGAATGCTATTAAAGTGTCCTAGATGTTAAGTGTTAAATGTTGTATACTTGTAAAGCGCACAGCTGCCCCAGCAAAGGGGCGTCCCGGCGCTGTATACCGCTGGGGAACCCGTCCTGGCTTTCCCTGTGGGATGGTCCCTACTGGGAATCCCCAAGGTGGAGCCAGGCATCCCCGGCGTTGATGGGGCCGTTGTGGAGATTAGGCAAGCTAATGCCCAGAGTTGCCGAGTGGGACACCAGGTTAGAGTAGGCACCGAGGCGAGAATTGTCGAGTCTGCTGACCCTGGTAACTAGATCATTTATGTTGTTTTTCTGTGATAGCAGCATAGATGGGTGTAGGGCAGTCATTAACCTACATGGATCTTTAGGTCTGCCTTAATGTAACAATTAATTAATTAACTAATTAATTAATTAATTAAATTCCTTAATTAACAGTGCACCTGTCACCTGACCTTTTAACCTACACCAATATTACTCTACATTTCTTTGTTTATGCACATATATCAATGTTCATGATATTTACTTGTATTCTTCACCTTACAATATAACTTTCCTTTAAAGCCAGGTCTATTGGCATTGACAATGCTTTTTTAACATGTTCAGGTTTCGTTTTTCTGCTTGGAGGCAACGAAAGGTCAAGACCGAGAGTGCAAATATTCTACAAAACATTTGTACAAGATTGACACCTAAGCTTACAAAATGATTTCTCTAGTTTGGAGATATAAACATGGTGATGCTTTCAGTGTTGGATGCTGATATTATAGTCATATCTAAGCTGTGGGAGAAAGCTTAAATGTGCCTCAAACAGGCCCATTGCCCTACGTAATCTAGATGTAAAATGTGCACAAATATCCTGCTCAATAGGCTTTCCCTGTTACTTCATTCCCTGTTACGCGAGGATCAGGTAGGATGCCTCAAAGGGCGTTAGATGTTTCAGATCTGCAATCTTACTGACTATGCTGAAAAGTCAAATAGGAAAATACCAGTCTGGCATGGATAGCTGTGGATGCAGAAAGGGTTTTTGACAGGCGAAGTTGGTTCTTCATAACTTTCTTTTTTGTGATGGTTTGACCTGGACAAAGATTTCATAGAGATGGCCACGGAGGAGTACTGAATACTCACTGTCAGGATATTCCTAAATGGAGTATTCTGTGACCCCTAAATGTCCAAAAGAGGACACAGACAAGAGCGGCTGTTGTCCCGCTCCACCCTTTGATTCCCTTATTCAAGCTATTATCCATGGAGATTCCAACCTCTCTCTCAAGTAAAGGGATCAGGTTTGGCAGCTCCAATCACAGAGCTTTTTGTGTACAATGTCATATTTCCACCTCTGCTCTCCGGGGAGGTGTTGAGATAAATGGAGACAAATCAGTATTGCTGCTCTTGGAACCAACTGGCTTGAAGATCCAATGTCTGAGGAACAAGGTACATTTCACATGTATGAAGACTCAGTGAAGTAACTAGGTATCCCATTGAGCCCACTGATTGCCAATCTGGACACTGGTTAAAAGATACCTACCCGGATCCAAGACGTCTAAAAATATTTCTGTAGATGATGAAATGTCTATATTTGTTATGGTTGGGCTGAGTGACAATAATGAAAATTTAAAAATGTCTGAGGCTGCTTTACATCTTCCAGGTTCTTCCATCTTAAATAGAAAAGAAGGCCTTTGTCATTCTTCAAAGGGACCGTTTGAACTTTATATGGCACAACAAGCCCCAGACATTTTACAAGGAAGGGAACATTGAAATTGCGAAAATGTAGGGACTGATACAAGCAAGCACAAGTGCACATCCTAAAAGGAATGGTCTGAAAGGAAATGGAGCAAGCACTGGGCAGACATGGAACCAGATGTAGAAGGCAAGTCACTTTGGGATGTTATGCAGCTTCCTTAAAGGTATTACAGCTCAATTAGAAATACATACCTAGATGACTGGGAACCTCTAGTCATAGCAAGGGGATGGTCACTGCCTCCCTCTCCACAAACCACCATGTGCTTAAAGCTGGATTTTTCTTCAACGAGCACTGGAGTTGCCTTCAGAAAAAGGAGTGGTTGACTGCTAGTCAATAACCAACATGTTTAATGACACACAGAGGAGAGTCAATTGAGGATTTTAAGAATTAATTTGAGCTGCCACAAGGGGAGATATTTCATTACCAACAGATTTGCCACTTAGAAAAGCTGTCATGGTGCAACTGACACTACTTGAAAGGATGATCACAACTTTCACTGGTACGCAGGGTTTAAAGTGAGAACTATACAGATTGGTTTATGTTCCCCTGAAGTTGGAAACATTTACATATATTGAGTAGTGGGACAGATCTTTGATGAAGGAGATCCCAATGAACAGCTTGGGGTACATGACTCCCAAAAGGCTGAGTAAAATGTTTATTATGTCAATGGATGCCTGCCGGAGACAATGCGGTGGAGTGGGTACATCAACACACATTTGGTGGCCAAGCTGCCAAATGCAGGCATGCTGGAAAATGCAGCACCATCGAAACCTGGTTTGATTCTTCCTTGTCCCACCTTTTTGACTACCAGTGATGTTTGCTTTCAACACAGAAAGACCTATACAAATTCCTCGTTGTTGTCACTGACTCAGTCAACTGATTAGACCCCGCCTAGCTGTCTAGAATCATCTCTCTCTACACCCATAAACATCTCTCTGCTTCCAAAGTCAACCCAGATTCACCAACCAAAACACATACGCCACTAACCAGTTTCTGTTCGTTTGACTCTCAACTTGTTGGGAGGACTTCTATCTCTCTACCTATCTTCATGGTACTCCACAGTAGACTCTCTGCGCCAAGGTCCTGCCACCACCACCAACCACTAATTCCAAAGCACTGTCAAGAAGATGATGGTGTAATGTCAACCAGATATTGTTTCCCTACAACGGCAACCCACCTAATGGTGCTGCAACAGAATGAGGGGGCGCATTCTCCTGCTGAATCCAACTGCAAAGCTTGGGTTGAGAGAGAGGGGCTCAAAAAGCAGAACGTTTCAATAGTTTGGCTTCTGATTTACATAGAAATGGCCATAAATCATGCAATTTATACTCTACTGCATAGTAATTTCGAAGGAATTTTGATCATATAAACATGTATTAGCTGCATAAACAACTTTCAGCCAATGGACTTTTAGAAGCAACACAGGCACCCTCATGGGTCAGAGTCTTGGTATCTTGCTAATTTTAAGATGCTTATATCTCACATTTTAGGAAACACGCTTCCTAAAATTTATAGGCTTTTATGCATTAGCCGGGTCTGGTGGCTCAGTGGACTAAGCCAGCCACTGCAGGGGCCTGTGTTCAACCTCATGGTCACAGTTTCAAATCCCGGCTGGTCCACTCAGCCTTTCATCCATTTGAGGTTGATAAAATGAGTACCATTGAGTTGGGTAACAATAAACATCTGTTATTCAGCGCCAGGACACCTTCGGGTAATCGTGCGCTTTACAAATACACCTGTTATGTTATGTTGTTATTCCATTCTTTCATGACCCAACATTCATTTGAATTCAATGAACTTCCTCAACCTTACTTTTTGAGACATAATTCCTCAAAAAATATTTAGTAGCTCAACAATAAATTTTATTCAGACCACATTGAAGATCTATAGGAGTACGATCAAAATGGATCACACCGTCTTCGTACATCCGAATGAGGAGTAACTGTGACCTTAGGAGTGTGGAAAAAATGTGCAAACGGACACTTAAAAAACATAAAAAACAGAGGGAGTTAGAGGATAAGAGCTGGGGCCGCCCTCCAAACATGATTCATAACACAGAAAAAAGGCACCAAACAAATTTAGGAAAGTCTAGTTTGTGCCCAGGAGAAAGCATAACGTTTTCTGTGAAACCATCACCCACCAGGGTTACCCCTTGGTGGCATGCTTCATCATAGGGTCCTTCCCGTTCCGCTGTGGAACGGGGTGTGCGGCGACCACGAGTTACGCATGAGGACTTTTGTTGACTGTGAGAGTCAAGATGGTCTGTGAGGGAGGAGTTGGGAAAAGAGGATCTTCAAAAATACCTGGCTAGTACCAGGCCATCTTTGTTGTTTTGAGAATGTGTCCTTGAGGATCAGGTTAGTGTCTAGGGTCTATCCAAGTGATCCACCCCATTGAACCAGAATGCTTAGCTCCCAAAATAAATTGAGCTACCTGTTTTGCTGTGCGATAAGTGAACCGAGTTAGAAGAGAATCCAATTCCTGAAACTGGGAGAACGTTTCTTCTGACATATTTACAGCATAAAGCTGCAAAACATAACAGAGCAATTTACCTTCACCCTACTCAACGAAGCTATAATCTTCAAAAATGTCTTGAGCTATTTTCCTGTGCAGCACGACTCAAATAATTGCAGGCTAAATCAGCCTGTTTCTTTCTCATGGAAGATTCTATATCTAGATCTTCCTCAAGTCTTATTACCTTTGTTCAACTGACTAAATAGATTTTAAAGTGCCTGTGGGTCAGCCCGTTTATTTAGAAAGATATTCAAATCTTTTATTTCTCCATATGGAGCCCTTTTCCCTTTCAAGATGTTACTTTGTTGATCAAAAATAGTCACACATTTGGACATTTATAATTCAGATATAAAGATATCACTCTCACTATTGGTAGGGAAGTCTACACATGGAATCAGCATTTTATATAGAAAGGTTATATTTTTCAGACTCCAATTCATACAAATACATGAATTCTGGACCACTTTGCTTCTCTTGTCTCTTTCTGCACCTCTCTTGCCTCTTTCTGCGCACACAGGGATACTTATAAACGGACCTCAGGCTCAGCAGTGAACACATGCAAGTGCAGAAAAGGGCTGCTGGCCTCGAAACTGCCATGCCCTATTATATGTATGGGACTTAGAGGTATTTTTAATCCGCCTGCTCTATTATGTGCTAGGGCCTTACAGGGGAGATCATGGCAATCACAGGGGTACCCCAACCCATACTGTACCTTAGTGTATGTAAGTGTTTTCACTGTTTTCTAAATGTCTTTCAGTATAGCACTGGCTCCGGGCCTGGTTAGGCAGAACCCTGGGTCAGTCAGAGTCAGTTACTACCAGTACCAGCCAGCAAAAAGTTGGGGGTTGACCAGGGCACAGGATGACTTTGCAACAAGGCCTCTTTCTTCACATCTGTTGGTTCTTTCTGCATACCTATTGGTTCTTTCTGCACCTTGCTTCCTCTTCCTGGACTTCTGTTGCCTCTTTCTGCATTCCTCTTGCTTCTTTCTGTGCATTTCTTCCACTTTCTGCACATGTTCTATCTCTGTAGGCATAGTTAGAAATTAGCATTTAAAAAACCTTTGAAATTCACTGAAAAAGTTTCAGGGACATTATAGTTAGAAATTTTCCTTTTAAAAAACCTTCGAAATTCACTGAAAAAACACAGGTTTCAGGGACGTTATAGTTACTTGGGCATTTCACTCGTACAAAACCAGAGAAATTCGGCCATTATAGTTAGTTGAGCTAACTATAAATCGCGACCACGCAATGCACTACTGATGGCGTCACATATTACATCATTCATGATATGGTCAGTGGTTTTTTCAGTGAAAAAAAATAATATATATGTATATATATATTCACAAACTGCTCCCTGCAATTCTTCCGATGTCCTCCAAACAGGGTTGGTTTGGGCTGTACAGGCGTAGGACCAAAATTTTGTGCTACTGCGCAAGAAAGAACTCGCACTCGGAGTCTTGGAATATGAATTTAATAGACTGGCTGACACATTTCGACCTGTCCGGTCTTTGTCAGAGCCACTGTCCCGCCATGAAAGTGCTTTACTTTCTTTAAATAAAGTTGGAAAACAATAATAGACAAGGAAAACAGACTCATGGGTATTTTCTCTACCATACTAGTAAATACTCCAGTACAAAGTCCTATGTCCTTGAAAGCATAGAAGAATCCCACGCTCTAGATTTGTTCTGTGAACTTCAGCATATGTAATGCATGAGTTGGTTTGGGAAATGAAAGCATTTCTCCTTGTTAGTGCCTGCGTCCAAGAAAGGTTTTTGACATAATGTCCTATCTGCCTGTCTTGGTAGAGCGGGCTTTGCAACAAAAACTATGGGTGTTTACATTGTAATCCTTTTGGAGCGGAAAAAATGGGAAATTTGCAGCGCAATATACCTTTTACGCTGAAAGTAAATACCAATGTGTTACTTTCGGGTGCTTTACGTGACTGTATGACTCTGCAACGGTGCAAAATATTAGTAAAACTGGGCCTTGGATTTAAAGTGTACTGTGGAGTAACACAATAGTTTACCCAAACAAGATGCTTTCCTTCAAAGACAAGGAAATTAGTGAATAATGTAGTCATCTGAAAGTAAAGTCAATATTTCTAATGTTGCTCATGTAAGTGCAAAGACCCGAGGTACCCCTATATATTTTCAACATATGAATGGGCTGATCATTAATGCCCTGCCACTAAAGAAAAGAATGTTACTAATGCTAATAACACAGGGTTTCACTGCGCATTGGCCCTCTTGTGAAAGAAGGCAACTGTGCAGTGTGTTATACCATTCACATCATGCCTATCTGATTCAGAGCCAACGGGAAGCAGTATGAGTCACTCTTCAAAGCCCCAGGAGGCGCGTTCACTTGTGAATGGAATTTCAAAGCTCAATGCATTTAGGTGCCAGCTACCACTTTTTTTCTCTGGCATGAGTCATTTCTCAATGCCAGTATGCGAACATACCTTAACATTTGGTGTGAGTCACAAGCAAATATGCCATCTCACTACCACTTTTCAAATGCAAAACAGTAAAAGTCAGCTTCTAGTACAGCAGAACTGGCGCATGGAACCCATTCACAATAAAGTGGGCTGTGACTGAGTAATCAGTGTGGCATGAGGCAAATACACAGTACAAGCTGGAGAGAAGCAGCAATATCTGAAAATACAGGCTTGCAAATAGTCTCACATGTGAAAGACTGCACAATCTTTCAGAGGGAAGCCACAGTAAGTCAGCAGATAGACAACCGAAATATTGGACCTTCTGAGCAGCGACAAAGAAGACATTCTCTTCATCACAGAGAGCTGGCTCAACCCCTAATTGGCTTCTGATATCACTACAGCAATCCCAGCTGGCTACAAGATCGCTTTACAGGACCTCACACACAAGTCAGGAAGAGGACTCACTATTATCTACAAAGAATCCATCAAATGCACAACATTGACAGAGAATGCCACCTCATTCCTGAAACACCGGAAATTTTCTGGAAAATTCACACTTAACTGAACCCTCGCCTTCCAACCACCAGGACCACAAGCCACCTTTACCCACCTCATCATCGACGTTGTTGCTTCGCTCACCATCGACTCCAGAGCCTATATTCACTGTGGTGACCCCAACTTTCACCCAGAAGACCAAAATGGCCAATTCAAACTTCTCATTCACACATACGAAGCCCTACATACCACAGGAACAGAATATCTGCATTTTCACCATCCCACCAAACACCTACGCTCTGCCTCATTCTCACTCTCACACACTTTCCGCATCTGCAAAAGCAAAACTGGAGGTCGCTCTTCTCCTAAATAGCACCCAATACATGGAATGACCTCCCTCAACACATCAGATCCTTCTCCTCATTTCTTGAGTTCTGCAAGAATTTGAAGGCCTGGCTCTCCGTACAAGCACACTGGGACCACACACCTTGCCCAAGCACCTGGATACCCTCTCCTGTGATAGTGTGATACACAAATCAACATAACATAACATAACACAGTGTCACAATGTGCAGGCAACCACATACTTGCATCACAGTGCATTGTCTTGGATGTGTAATTACATACATGGTGTCTTGTTTCTTACATCTGCACTAGGATGAGTTGTCAGAAACTTGAGCACACTATCACTTAGGCAATCTGCATGATAGTGGTACCTAATTGTGGGGTTGGGGATGGTGCTGGCTTAAAAAAAAAATGAAGTAATGTGTCCCTAGAGTCAGATTCAAAACATCATTTCAAATACAGCCATCGAGAAAGGAGTGACCCAAAAAGAGAGTGTTAGATCAATAACTAGTAAAAAAAAACAGGGTTTTCTCAAATGTTAATTGATACACTCATGATATAAAGAAATCAATTGCCAAGAAGGCTATCAGTTACAAAAAAATAATGTACCAGTGAGCAAAAACCAGGTTAATACACTGAGTCTCTAATGTACAGTAAATCAATAGAAAATCAGGCAGCCTCCCTAAGTCATGGCTTACTCCCAATTCAGGGTGTTTTCTAACCATTTTCCACATTGGAAATCATGTAAACTGCAAAATCAGCATGTTATAAGCATTATTACAGCAAATCATATATGCCACACTTTGGAGGAAGCTGTCATGCTTTTGGGTGGCACCCTGCACCCCATTGGATAGGGGTGCCCTGTCACTTGTCTCCCCAGAACATTGGGTAAATATGTGGAGCTGCCTAGCAACTCAGATCTGGTGCCTGAAACTACACGGAGAAGAAGGCTTGCTCTGCTGGATCCCTGGTTTGCAGCACAAAACATTGCTCTCTGAAGGACTTCTCCTGCTGCACTTTTGGAAATACAGCCCTGAGGAGTTTGTCTTGCTTCAAAAAGGATTAGGAAGTGGACTCCCTGAAAGCAACAGGTTAACAGAGCTCACCTGCACCATCTCCACCAAGAAGTCCCCAGCCTGGAGTTCGTCCAGTGGACTTTAAGGATTTGGCCATGTGCATTGTGGGAATTGTAGTCTCTAATGTCCAGTGACCATCTCGGAGCTTCAAGACCCTTTGGTTTGTGTTCTTGACATTTTGTACCCAAGAGAGGAACTCAAGGAAGAAGTTCCAGAAATTTGGAGATGTTTGGAGCAACTTTTGGAAAAAGCTCTATAATTTGACCGACCCGTCGACGAGAGTCAGGGCGCTGATGTCGAACCGTGACCCAACCTAGATTTCAGGTTTATCCCGCTGAACGGGCCAGAGCTTAACACTTCCAGGATTTCACCAAGGTCACCCACTGGGCATAGCCGCTGTCGTCGACTCGAGTCCTGGCCTTAACCCCTTTGATGCGCCCGTCGGCCAACGGCCGTCGCTAGCAGTACCTCCGTACTGCTACACGCGTCTGTTGGGCGAAGCGGCCCCGCCCACTCAATAAAACTGCCGCACCATGGCAGAATTGCCGCCGCGGTTAAACAGTTAAGAGGAGCCTCACTCTACGATGAGAGAAAATCCTCCAGAAAAGTTTCTAAGTGCGAAGGACCAGATGTTCCAACTTGATGCTATATGTTCTTAGGCACTAGAAAGTGTTTATTCTTTAAAAATGCATATCTCTTGTTTTACTCATTGGAGTTTTGTTGTTTTGGTGCCATTTAAATCATAAAAATATATTCTATTTTTATAAATTGGTTGTGGATTTTTATTCTGTGTTGTGTCTTACTTATTAAATGTATTGGTATTTTGAAGTGCTTCGTACACCTGTCTCCTAAGTTAAGCATGCCTGCTCATTGCCAGCTACCGAGGGTTGAGCAAAGGAATAATTTATTGAGATCTTGTCTGGACCTTATATTGCGTTGGTGACCTTATTGCTAGTGGTTGGTGCATACTTACCTCTACTAATGATCCACCTTCCAGCAATATCAAATCATTTATTCTCTCTATGCCTAACAAAAACAAATGAATGTGTCAGTCTGTAATGAAACTGGTGCTCATATAAAGCACTGTGATACCTGATACTTTTGGGTCGAGTTAGCGCTATATAAAATTCTAAAAAGAAAAAAAGTCATACAAAATAAAAAGTGCCCATCTTGATGCATGTGATGTCAAGTGAGAAATGTAAACACAGATTGTGATACGGCAGCCCTTTTAACAAAGATGGCATTGAAGCCTAACTGAATCCTAGTTTAGTCTAAGCCAGAAAAACACATCAAAACACATCATAAGGATTTAACTTCAATTGCAATAGCTCTATTCTCATTCACATATACGAATTCAATGTGGAATGACAAATGATAATGCACATATACAATGTTAATGTGGAAAACTTCCACAGTGCATTGTCTGAGATGGGAGCTCTTATTTCTTACATCTGCACTAGGATGAGAGGTTATCATGAAATGCAATATTCTGATGAGAGGAGTCAAATGTCTTTCAGAAAGAGAGAAAGAACCAAATACTTTTGGGAGAAAGTGGAGGAAATTTGGGGGCAGAGAGGTGATGTGCCCATTAAGAATTTAAAAAATGATCAGTGAACTTTGTCTTTATTCTGGGTTGCTCTGGGTTGTTATTCGGTCACTGATGGTAATCAGAACAGCTGCTTAGATAGTAACTGTAATCATGCATCCCACACATATTGGTTGATGCTCTTTTGAGGTGTCTCCCAGATCTGGGAACTTTTCTCAAGATCCTGCAAGAAAGACAGAGGAAGACCTGTCTCTACCACCTATGGATGGGCGTGGAAAGGAAGATGAAGCTTCTGAACATGAAGCTTCAGACACAGACAGGTAAGTGCGCTGGGGACAGGTCTGAGGGGGTCGTTTTTGGGAATGGGGGTCAGGTTTTAGAGCTCAGGGGGGGTGAAGTAGCACTTGGAAAGGGACAGGGTTTGAGCGCTTAGGGTGGGGGTGTCGGGGTAGATTTAAGGGCTGGGGACAGGTTGTGGGGGGGTAGTTTTTAGGGGTAGGGGCTGGTTTTAGGGTTCAGGACAGGGAGGGTCAGGCAGTCTTTTTAAAAGGGGCAGGGTTTAGTCTTTTTAAAAGGGGCAGGGTTTTAGGGCTCAGAACGGGAGAGGTGGTTGGGGTAGTTTGAAGGATGGGCTGGGTTTTGGGGGGGGGGTTTAGGGGTGGAAGTCGGTTTTAGGGCTCAGGGCCAGGGGCTGGTGTAGTTTTTTTAAAGGGGGTCAGAATTTAGGCCTCAGAATGGTGAAAGGGACAGGGGTCGTTTTAGGGGCAGCGCAGAAATACATGTTAGGGCTCATTGCGTGGGGCTTGGGATGGGGTAGTGGAAGGGTTTTAGACCTCAAGGCGAGGGGAGGTGAAGGGGATAGTTTTAAGGTCAGGGCTGGGTAGCCTCAAGGTGGAGGGGACGAGGTAGGGGGATAAGATTTTAGGCCTGAGGGCGGGGAGGGATGGTTGGGGGTAGTGGTGATCTTTACCACTTACATCCCTTTACAATTCATACCTTTACCACAAAATTGCGTGGTAAAGGCATGGGTGGTAAAAGGAATGCATGGTTAAGACACATTTGTGGTTGGTCTGCGTTGTAGAGGCAAGCATGGTTAAGCCATGCCTCTGTCATACAACCAGTGTGAAAACACCCCATGACATTGGCAGCAGCCTCAGCAACCTTTTGTTTTTACTATTTATTTGCGGGGAAGGAGGTTGATGGGCCCAGGGGAAGGAGGCAGATGTTCTTCTCAGTTGGTTCTTAGCATAAAGCCCATCCTGTCCGAGCCGCGCCCTCTCACACATGACAAATTTATTTTTCAATGTGCCAGGTCTGTAACAACAAAGCCTATTGTCTGGTATAGTTGTGTCTTGGGCACTCAACTGTTGTCAGTGTGTGTGTGTTCTCAGAAGTAGTCTTACATAGTACAACTTTCCGGAGACAAACTGATTTCCCTATGAGTTTTCGTGGTCGGTGTGTCTTTAAACAACTCTCCCCAAAGCACTCCCTTTATTTCAGATGTGTGCCTAATGAGTAGCCACAGATTTAACAGGGTACGGCTATTCTTTCAAAGGTGCATCTTTATGGAATAGGCAACAGCGTCTTGCATTTAATCATTGTGATTTAGACAGGGCCACTGGAATTTTGTGATTGTGTGGCCACTCCTATCTTTGCATATTTATAGATTTGCCGCATTTGCCACATAATCCATTGTCTGCTGCATAATCTGCAGATTTTGACAAAAAAAATATGTTTTTAGCTCAAACGGTTCAAAGCTACTAAATATGCAGTGGCATGTGTTGCCTAGCAGTGGATGGTCATTTGCCTGGTTAGCTTTCTGTTGCTTATTGCTGTATTTGGGTATTAAACTGGTACTAATGAGGTGCACCCAATGCCCAGACAGTGTTAACAAGAGCAAAAAGTACAAAATAATTAAGTAATACTATTAAAAAATGTCCTGCATTAGTCCTCATAATTTACCTTTTCTTTTCCCATATTTTACTCAATCCTGCCACATAATTTGGCACTCCTCTGCCACATAATTCCAATGGCCTTGAATATACATCCTTGGCAACATATTTATGAAGTGAGGCTGCAAGTCCTACTTAATCAAATACTTTCATATTACAATGCCAGAAATATAATACATGAGTTTTTAGAGTGAACATGGGTGAGAGGATCTTGTACGTCAGGTGGCTAAATACTTTTAGGATCTGTTTTTCATTTCTTTTGAAAGAGAGCAAGGAATGGTGCAAGACATAGTACGAGTACTAGAAGTTTACATTTTAAGAAGTTTTGCCGCCTTGTCTGATATTTTCTGAATATTGCTCATTGGTGAATTTTTAAGCCAGGCTACTGGTAGATTAGCTACATACTTTAGGCTGGATGAAGATTAAGTTAATGAGGTTAGTGTAAGGAATACCTATGAGTAGGTTAGATGAGAGCTAAATAAATACGTTTTTATCAGGTAGAGGAGAAACAAAAGTAGATTGTGCCATAAATGGGAATTAGTTTTGGAACAGGAATTATACTATTCACAAAGATTTCCATTTGATCAAATTATAGAATGCTCACGATTCCCACATTTTCCATCAGTGGTCTAATACCCTATTAAGCAAGCATTGGCAACTCATTGGCTTTAATTATGAGTCCCTACTAAAATATTTCAAAAAAGCATGCTGCAGTCAAAAACAAAACATAGCAATCTGATGAAGGTGCATTGCCACTGGGTCAACGATTCAGGTTTCTCCTGCTCTTAGCTTTCCATAGAAGCAAATCTGTTTCAGACGGATATCGTGGAGAGGGTATTTAGCATCATGTAGCACTGTTAAGCTATTGCTTACAGCCTCGCTTCTCTGCATCTGAATCCAAGCTCCAAAAAGTGAGTAGGTCTGAATATGGAAATCTTCACCGGGTGAATGTGGCAAAAGTATCCGGCCACCAAGAGACCCTATAGGGGTGCAAATTTTGATTTTGTAAATGCTTAACACATTTCCTTAAGTTGAGCTAGCTGCTCTGTGCCTCAGCTACTAGGTGTTATGCTCAGGTTTAAATGATTGAAACTTTTACTGGACCTAACAAAAAAAAGTGACATTAATACTTGTGGTGGATTGCCATCCACCCCAACTATTAATCCACTTTCTCACCTCTGCTCATCGAGATTCTGCACATACCTCACTGCTGGGAGAAAGATTTCACTAAGAATGGCACAGATGAATTATTTGTTTCAGCCAGCTATCTGCAGTGGGTGCATTAACGCACAAAGTATTTGCAGTAGGATTGGAGCCTATGCCCGAGTTTAATACAAATATCCACAGCATATGAGTTAACCCAACAAGCTTTCTCCCTGGACTTCGATCCCTAGAGCAACATGTTATAGACATACTGCTGCTGATCCCGGATGAAAAGTATTGAGCAAATGTATGTCGAGATTGCAGGAAGCTTGAATTTGTGATACCAGATGGAATCTCGGCATACAATTCCTGCAATTGAGTCACATCCCTATTCCGTAGGGTTTAACACAGACATTTACTTACCCCCTGCTCTGAAGAGGTGGTACATGTCTGCAGAAGTCCTGTGTGGTACTTTGGGGGAGGAAGGAGACGAGGAGTGTCCAGGAGCACAGGGGGACATATCTGTGATTGGAGGAGCTTTACATGCCCCCTTGGCAGAGGCCGGTGATAGTAGCTGTACTTTACTGCAGCCCATCCCTAAGAAGAATTTACTAGTTAAAATGTCCAAAATTTCTCATCATTGCCTGTAGCGAAATTCCACATGGGAATTCTGTTTCACACAATTCCTAACCAGGGCCTTAATTGTTGGATTTACCTATTAACCACTGTGTAGGTGCTTAAAACATGTGAATTGCAAATTAAACACAGATCCTGTTGTAGGTATGTAACCTCAGTGGTATATTTAACTAAGATCGGAAACATTAGCATACAGAATACTTAGAAAGCTTCCTGTAGGTGCATTAACTCACTGAGGCTTCTCTCAGTAAACTGTAACTTACAGCAATTTTTTGGGATGTATGACATTACAACGCATGCTTTTACATTGCATGCCTTTACAACGCTGTTTTTACAACGCATGCCTTTACAACGCATAGTGCTTTGGGGCGCTGGATAGTGAATAGTTTAATTTACTATTCCAACTCCAGTCCCCGTGGATAGTAGGGAAGGTGTTGGATAGTAAATTAAACCTATTCCCTATCCTAGATCGCCCCCCAGCGCAATGCGTTGTAATGGTTTGCGTTGTAAAAGTTGCGTCGTAAAGGCCCACCGTGGTAAAAGTTGCGTTGTAAAGGATGTTTCCCATTTTTTATGGTGCTGTTTTCATTCTCTTTTAATCCTTTTCCATTCTCTCATCTGTTACCGTTTTCAAGCCCTGGCCGTGTCTTGCATAAAGCTGGTGCTATCATTGTTGTTCTGTTTTAAAATAAAATCCAATTATGTCTTTATTTTGATTATTGCAGCTCATTTTCTTTTTTACTTTGGATATCTCTCTTCCCCTATGCTTTATATTTTTGGCTATTTCTGTACCTTGGGTGTCCCTTGAGGTACCAAAACTACCCCCCAGAACTTGGCTATGTCCCAGGTTCTCAGCTTGGCCATGCCAGTGGTGCTTGGATGATTCATGGTTCTTGTTTCTATAAAATTATCATGTAGTGCTGCACCCCTTTGGTTACCTGAGTGCACTAGAAAAGAACATAACTCTGGATGCTATGTTGGCAGGGACGTTAGAGTCTGCCCGGCACGTGGTGGCCCCAAGTCAGATATTCTTCAGCCACTAACCCTATTTATGTTGAGCTCAGTTGAAGGCGATCTGAGACAATTAATTTTGCAGGCCATGCTTTTAAACCTATACCGTTTGCCCCTACCCTCCATCTTGTCTCCAGTACCTCCCATAGCCCAGGAACCTGGACTCACAGTCGCAGAAAGGGAATTCTCTTTCATGTTAGCGGAAGCAAAATTTAAAAAAACTAACCATGTGCGTGCTTTGTTATGTTTCTCATTTGAATGATGGCTTCCTAGCTGCAGAGATTATGCACTGCCGTAGATGGGCCCTTAATACCTCAGACCATCAAACAACACTAAGCTGCTTTTCAACTGGACAATGCATTTTAGCCCTGATGTGTTCGCTCATTTATGTCGGTCAGAGCTTGAATACGCATCCTAATCCGCTGGAGAGTAAATGGAGGAGGTATTCAGAGCTTTGCAGGTTTGCGGCATTGGGGTCATGGCTCAGATTTAGCAAAGGAGTGACTGTAAATCGCCCATTCTCTTTAATACACAAATGAAAAAGCCGGCCCTCCACATGTGTGTACTGTTGGTGCAATGAGAAGGAATGCAAACAGTGCGATGAAGTGGACTGCAGAGAGGTCAAGTGTTAAGTGGAGTTAGGTCACGATAAAGTGTTCTTTAAATACAAATAAATACATATAGATGAGCAAAACATCTGACCTGAGCGGAGTTTTGAAAACTTTAGTAAAAAGTTATGTAAATCTGAGGGTTTGAGAAGTATATGGTTTAGGCCTCTAGACCCCTGAGTTCTGGCACGTCTTTGATTTTGGTCCTCAACTTCTGGAGCAGAGATGCACTACAGTGTAGGTCTTGAAATCATATGGGACATCGTTTCAATAAGACTAAGGGCCCGATAACAAATTCTGGCAGATCCCCTGTGACAGGTAGTCGTCAGAGATCCGCCCAACATTGGACTCAGCAATCCGATCTCAGCATTACGCAGTTGTTCAGACCGCTATGGCCTTGGGGAAAGACTAACACCTTGACAGGATCAGAGACCCCGTCGGGCGGTTGGGCCGTCGGTCGGACACATAATTCCCAAATGCCGGCAGTGGCTGCTCAGATACTGTTGTCGTGATTATGATGTCCCTTACCCACAGCCTTCCCATGTTGGCATTTCCGACATGGAATGGTTGTCAGAAAGTGACTGCTAGCGGCCCCATTCCCCCCTGGCCCTCCGCTATGCGACCTGAGGGCACCTAAGGTGACCTCCTAAGTACAAACATCCATTTTTGAATTGCAGCTTGTGCTGATGGTGTTTTCCACCTGCTGCACAGCTGCATTGAAAAATTTACGTTTTTGACCGCCCATAGAGCGGTTGCATCCAAATTATGCGGGTGGAATCAAAACCTATGGTCAGGCTGTTCCATTCCGTAATGGTGTTGATATCGTAATAAGGTCCTATGTATGGTTATTTCTCTGAAACTATGATCATTTGTTATATTTGGATCACTGACAGAACATTGAAAACAGAAATATTGTGTGGGCATAAAATCAGGTCAATATTATCAAAGACCAAAATATTGAGCAGTTAAGTGTAAATTGGCAAGTATAGATTTACTATTCTTAACTCATATATAATGTCAAGGTACACTTATGTGGAGTTATACATAGTAAAACTTTGCTTACCTATAGAAACTTACCTTCACAATATGTGTGTCCTCAATATTCTTGACACGATCATTTGGACCATGATATTTCTGTTTCAGATATTCTGTCTAAGTACCATTGCATTTCTGTTCATTAAAGCAGTTTGAATATGTTGATATTCATTCTCATGTATTTAAGATGTTGCAGTCCCTCTCTTTGTTTATGCTGGACATCCTATGCAATGTAATGTTTTTTAAAAACTTACTCTAAATATAGGCATCTAAGAGTTGACTTAAGATTTATTCCTATTGATGGTTTAGCATAAAAACACTTTGTAGCAACTCACCCTCTTTATTGCTCAATTATTGGTGATGGTTATACATTAAAGTACTATTGTCCCTTTTATCTTACTAATGATCATGTGTATATTTGTTTCTTACATAACTAAACCTTTGTAACTGTTCTCTTGTAAAAAGCCTCTACGAGTAGTAAGTGCTCTCATGTGAAGCACTCAGATACTATCTTGAGTCTGGTTTGCGATATATACATTTGCAAAAATAAATAAATAAGCATGAATTTGTGTTAATAGTGAAACATATAAAATAAAAAATAAAAATAGGGAATGATTCTATCCTTCACGTCTGAATTTCATTTGAGTATATTTGTTTCCTGCTGGAGAAAAAATTATTTCCCTGAGTATGAGCACATGGAGATATTTATGCCTGTATGTGGTATTTGTATAGCAGAAACCTAGCAAAAAAGCAGCGGAGTCCAGTACATGGTCAAAGACAAACAAAGTCGGGAGAAATAGGAGACGAAGCGGAGTTTTGAACAGTTAATCCATTGTGATGTAGTGCTCTTTACAGAGGTGAATCTTGAAATTTTTCTAAATTCCTGCAGTGTTGGGGTGGTCTTTACGGACACTAGGATCTTGTTCCAGGTCCTTGTTGCATAACAGGAATAGGCCAAAACCTGGGTAATATTGTTCACTCTTTAAATGGCTGAATTCAGCTTATGGTGAGCAGTTTACTCTTGCCAGTCACAACATTGCACTCAATAAGTCGTAATTTAATAACTTTTGATTCATTTGTGCTCGAAACTAAATATTTTTGTTATATTCACCAAATTATTCAGCAGATGATAGATTATGCAGCTAGCATAGCATAAAATTACTATTTAAGTGGCCCTATTTAACCGTTGTAAAAAGCATAAACAGTGGTGTACAATATTTCACGTCAAAACCCTGGGGTCGGACTGGCCTACAGGACAATCTGGCAGCGCCTAAAGGCATGGTCTGAGTGTGTGGGACCAGCTGTTTCTGGTCACTTTTTAATTCTGATGGTCTGGATTTTACTGTTGATTTTTATAATATTACCACAAACCTTGACTGCAGCAATCACAAATACAAGCAGTTTCCCATGCCTTGAGAAAACCCCTGTACAGCGTGTACTTACAAACACCCCTGATTTGCAAATGTGGCTCATTTGTTAGCTATCTGGTTCAGTAGGGAACACTTTTATTTTGGTGCCTGTGCATATTTACCATTCAAAGAAATTCTCCTCTTCCAGCCATTGAATGGAGTGTCTGCTGACCTGAGCAGACCCCAGGTCCTCATCTCATGTGGCTCCTGAGAGCCACTGGTTACTGAAGCAGTCGAGGAATGAATGCCCACTGTTTGTATCATGGAATATGAAAAATACACTTGCTCAAATGTGATGACCAAGCTGGTAATCACAAATGTTCAAATACAGTTCTAATAAAAAGAACTGTTACATTAAATGATATTGAAAAAAGCTGGAGTAGTAAAGGCCCTGATTCTTAAAGTATTTTTCAGATCCAAGTTCAACTTAAAATGAAACAAAGCATAAACATTTGCTGGGGTAAATTCCCAATTCGAAAAATCAGTTTGTATGGTAGATTTTGCATTATACAACCAGGGTTTGGGGCAAATGTATGAATGTTCCTGGGTTGGTCCACCAACAAGTTGTTGAACACACCTTCACACTTCTAAATTGTACAAATTTGTTGCAGTTAGGTTACGCCCATTCAGTACGGCCAGATTTTTTGCTTTTTGGATCACCCGGTTTTTGACTTTTCACTGTGGGTTAGTCTTACTACTTGTGTCTCACCCACAGTAATCACATTGCCACATGTGGCATTTTCCACCTTAAAGAAATCCTGCAACCATTAGTGTTGCGCATATGAATACTCAAGGAAATCTGTGACCATCATAGATTTTGTGAAGTATGCCTCGAATCAAATCAAAGTTTGTCATTTGTCCACGCACAGGTGTATAAAGAGCAAAGTTCAGTCAATTTCACAGATCTTTTTGGAACTTAGGATAGGCATATACCCCACCTCCTGACCACATGAGCAGAAGTGACATCAGATATTTTTCTTTGCCAAGGAAATATCCAAGGACACAATGTCAAAGTTACTTTGGCCGAGACAGCATCACAGGAAGTAACATCACTGAAGTAAAAATATACATAAAAAAAGAATAGAAATATATTAGAATAGAAATATTTATCAATTTTTAGCTGCCAGCCTTACTAGTAAGGGTGTAGCATGCTGTTCCAGGATACATCAATAATAAGTAAATGTCATTGATCATACACCCAGTTACAAACTCAAATGTTGCAGTTATAGCAATAACTGTCCCATTATAACTGTAAATACATAACTGCAGACCTATGGCCTTATTACTTAAAGTGCATACATTTCCTGTTTGCACTTGGCCCACATGTTTTAAAAAAAGAAAAGTGCAACTTGTTACAACTAATGCGCTGCCCCCAGGACAGGCACGAACTGGAGCAGCGCATTCGTGTGAAAAACGGAGCGACTTCTTTAAACCCAATCTGTGTTTTCACAGTGCAGGTGGCACCCGCCTGTAATTTTAAAGGTGATTGGAGGTCAGTGACTGCACCTACCTGCAAGGGGATGTCTGGGGGATTCATGGGACCCCCTTTTCCCCACCAGAGGGATGCAATCGGGGGGGGGGCACTGACAGTGCACCACCTTTTAGGTGACACACTATTAGTGCGCCTCCTGAGAGCTTCTTTGCCTCTGTGCCCTCATCTGTAATAGGGCGTGGGCGCTAAGGCAAGGGATCCCCTCATTTGCATGGGGCCACGTCCCATTCAAATGAGGGAACGCCCTCTTGAGGAAACGCTGGTGCTGTATGTGCGCCAGTGCTTTTAGTATTACAGAAGGGGACACATAAGCATTTGCAGCCCCTTCTGTAATACCAAAGTATCCCAGGCGCACATAGCGGGCGCAAACGCCCGTAGCGCCCCGGGGCGATTCTATAATACGGCCCCTATGTGCCAACACTTTTTCAGGCACAGCCACAGATACAATAGCACATCCATCATAATTCCAGGTATACCTTGTAATATATAGGAAGCACTCTAACTGCCCAAATGAAGTCTCAATTGTCCAATTAAAACCAAGGACGCTAAGTACATATGCTAGCCCCACATGCTCAGTTTTGTATGTGCATCTAAGTGCAAGTTTGACATCATATGACTAATAAAGCTTAATTTCCTTAGTTATAACCATCCCATCTATTCAGATATGGTGCTTTATGTGAAAGAATAGCCTAATGTTAACTGCAAGTCTTAGAAGTGCAGGTACAACTGCATTGTGATCAGTAGCGGTCGGCAGTAGGTGTTTCTGTAGGGCGGTGACGTGGGCAGGGGGAGGGGCAGGGTGGGGCGTAGTAATGTATGGATTACGGAGTTTTACAGGTAAGTAAACATTTAAATAAATAAAATGAATTTCGTTGTGCGCACTGCATTACATTTGGTGATGCAGTGCGCGCAACGAAATTCGTTTTATTTATTTAAATGTTTACCTCCCTGTAAAACTCCGTAATCCATGCATTACTACCCCCCCGCCCTGCCCCTCCCCCTGCCCACGTCACCGCCCTACAGAAACACCTACTGCCGACCGCTACTGCATATCTCTGTGAAATGTGCGGTACAAACAAAGCGTAGCCGTAGAAGCAACTCATCTGAGTCAACCACGCTTCATATCTTGGATATTGTGGGGGGGGGCTTTGCCTGTTTATAAGGGGTTGTATGTGGAGCTGGCCTGGGTATAGCGATCTGTATAAAAACTTAAGGGGCTGCCCCTGAGCATATTTAACTCTAGATGAACAAATTAGGCTGTAATTGGCCATATAAAAGTATGACTGGCCATATGAAGCTACATACATCATAAGATACCCAGGCCAGCTCCACATACAACCCCTTATAAACAGGCAAAGACCCCCCCCCCCCCCAATATCCATGTAGCCCAGTACACCTGGGTTGAGTATCTCTACGTTTAGGCCTCAGAGAAGATTTAAAATTAAAGATCAGGTAGAATGAGGGAATGGAAGAGACAAATGTCAAATACATAGCAGATAAGTATCTGGCACTGCTAAAGTGCATTGTTATAAATCTCAAGTTGGTAAATAACTCATAAGATATGAAGCGTGGTTGACTCAGATGAGTTGCTTCCACGCTTTGTTTGTACCGCACATTTCACAGAGATATGTTATATCGTTTGACACATTCCAAATATGAAGGCACGCAGGTTAAAGATCGTTGTACCTTAGGTTTTCCAATCAAGAAAACGGTAACCCTGTAACCCTGATATTTACAGCAGAGCAGGCTGTCGGCAGAAATGATAGATGACTGCATCAGTGGGTCAGGCTGCAGTGTTTGTTTTCGTTTTTTGAAATACATTTGCCCTTGGTTTCATGTAGGTATGTATTTATTTATGGTACATGTTTGTTGAGAGTGAAGGCAATAGAGCAATTTTCATAAGTTGTGATAACGTGGCAGAACATTTGCACAGTATATACTATTTTAAGACAAATTATAAAACAATGAAGAAGTCAGTAGGCCTTGACAACTCCCATGTAGAGGGCAAGGTGGGAAAGATAGGAACAATGCCATTGGCAGATGTTGGGGCATGAATCAGGTTAAATTAAGTACTATGGTTTACAAATCATTCCGGCTAATTCTCACTTGGTCCTTAGCCATTGTGGCTAGAAGAGAAATCAAATCATTAATCGCTTCTATATTTTATCATGACTAGTCAGTATTTGGTGTGACTTAATGAAGAGAGTTTTTAAAAAGTTTTAGAGGTTTTATTTATTTCAATCTTTAGTAGTTTATCTTTTTTTTGTCAGTTTTATTCATCAATCAATAATTCAAATCAGCTCATTCAATACAATTCATAAATCATTAATAAGCGTGTTCCATAAAGGAAAGAATTTCTATTATAAAACCAAAAGAAAGGAGTCAATTTGAACTAATTAAAAGCTCTATATCAAGAGAGTATAAACAACCATAAAGCTTTGATAAATCTGGTTAAATATTATGAGAAAAATCAAAGCAGAACAGCTCATAAAGAGAAGTTCAAGAAACTCAGTAAAGTCTCAGTACAATATAGCACAGAGTCTGGGGCAAATGGGAAAAAGATCTTAACCAAATCCCTGCAGACAAGAATGTCTGTGTATGCAAGCCAGCGTGAGGTTGGCAAGGGAAGTAAGGCGAGAAGTCTGAGAAGTCAGTCTCGCGAAACCGCGAGAAGAAGGCAGAACGAATCTAGTAACACACACATATATAAACAACACAGTTTGTTAGAATCTGCAGCAGTTGAATCTGCTGTCTTCTTCCATCCAATCATCATCGGAGATTCTGCTATGAACTGGATTACTCCTCATTATATCTTTGAGAGAACAATGAACTATCAAACATGTTAGTCAACTTTGTTGCAACTAATGTCGAACAGGGTTCAGTTCCACTTATGGCTGAGTTTTCCCACATACACATGTACCAATTTATCCTTCAAACTAAAGTAAGTTATGTAGAAGTTGAAACATCTTTTAATGGAAAAGGAAATACAAATTAGTTTAAGAGATCAAAATGTAAATTATTCGCTGATGCTTCATAGATGGTTGCACAAATCGCATTTAACAGACTACATCCTAATCAAATATAACAATAAGCTCTATTGAAAAAGCAGCATTTCTACAAGAAGAATGTTAATCAGTTTATAAAATGTTAATCTTATTATGAAATAGCATCTTCTAGCGAAGGTCAAGAGAAACACATTTTTGGAATATTAAAATTTTATATGATCCCATTCTTAACAAAAAAATTAATTCAATTTGTGTGTGAGCATTTCTAAATGAACAACCGTTGACTGTGCAAATGAATTGTTGGAGGCCTAGTATGTGTAAATGTGGCAGGTGTGTTCATTTTTCATGATTTTATAACTTTTTCTTTTATTTAAGCTTGCATATTAAATACTGCACATTTATTATTATAACCTATATTATTGCATTCTATTTAAACGCACTACCAAAGGGCATTTCCAAGAGTAGGGAGACTGAGAAAGACTATCAATGTTTTTCAGAATCTTTATTTATAAGGTGAATGGTGTCCCACTGCGAATCATACACGTTCAATCAGAAATATGATGCATTTTTAGATGCGTAACCGAGAGACTTTTTTATGATAGCGTTTGGCTCTAGAAGTTGTTACTGAAGTGTTATCATTGTTAAAGGGATAGTTGTCTTAGGATACCAAGACCAAGGTCACATTCTCCTTGAGGCAAGCTCCTCTGGATAGTCATACTTCTGCATGCTACACTGATTTAACTGATGCAGTGGTGGCCTTTGGAGGCTCCTCAATGAACCATTGTAGTTGGTTTCAGGTAGGATTAAAGTTTGTGCCACTGTAGAGAGAATTGGGTTATAAGAGGGCCTGCAGGACACACTCTGCAAGACACACTGGCACCCTGCAAGTGGCTGAATTTTGTCGCAGTCATCCCCCGCCTTTCATAATGCACATGAAATCTTAAAAAAAATTCTCCATCCCTAGTGTTGGGGTGCTTCACAAATTGTTTGTGATTCTGAAACTTAGATACAGCAGTAAGCATTTGGTTTCACTAGGCTCAGTTTTAAAGAATATGTTGCTTTCAACATTGTAGATTGATGAGGGTAGATTTCCATTCTTTCCATTCGGCAGCACCAGTAGTAGACGGCACCCTCTAGTTGAGCTCTGTGTCATAGATATACTGGTCAAAGGCTGTATCACATTCCGGCATTAAATATTGTAGAGGTATCACAATGGTAAATGACAAACAGGTGGGAGAACATGTACTAGGAACAGAAATAGTCTATGTAAAGAGGATTACAAGTATGTAAGCATACCTTGGCTTACTGTCCGTCTTCCTTGTCACAGTCCTTACATTGTAAAATACCAGGGAGTGGCAAGTCTTGAAGCAATAGCCATCCCTGCCACACATGAGTCATGCACCACTCATAATCATTTGGATGTACAGTTTACAAAACACTGCTCAAGAATGTAAGCAACCACTCAGTTAACCATCAAACTACTAGTTGCAGAAAGTGTCCCATCACAATACCGCATTCGAAGCATTGTGCTACAATAATGTTGCAGGCACTACATCAAAAGGACAAAGACATTGCAAGTCATATTATCACAGTCAGGTAAGTCTTAAGCAAGAATTAGATTTAGGATTGGAAGTAGGGTTGGCATTAGGGCTACATTTTTTCCATTGTTAGGATTAAGGCTAGATGTGCAATTATATTTTTAGTATAACTATGTGTTTTACCTTTATATTGACTATACAGTCAAGTTTGAATCCTTTGAGATCTGTTTTTCCTATTGCCCTCGAAATAACCCTCCTACAAGTAGAGCATGCTTTGTTAGCCAGTAAAGGCGGAAAGGCTCCCAGTCCTGAAGGGGTCCCAGTAGACCTTTTTAAGTACAACATGGAACTGTGGACCCCAATACTGACCAGAGTCCTCGAGGCATCTTGTGCCGTGGGCCTCGTAGAATCATGGTCGGACTCAATCCTGGTTCCGATTTTTAAAAAGGGGGATCGTCACTGTCCTTCGTGCTATCATCCCATATCCCTGTTAGATTCTCTAGGGAAAGTAGCGGGACGTATTATACTCAATCGTCTACAGCAATGGGCAGAAGACAATAAGAAACTTTCAGACCTCCAATTCAGGTTCAGAGAAGGACTGGGTACCACGGAGCAAGTGCTCAACTTGACCATCCTTTTTGGCAAATATGTTAATGCAAAAGGCTGGAACCTGTATATGGCGTACGTTGACTTTACTGCAGTCTTTGACTGCGTAAGCCATTCCAAATTATGGTCCATATTATTGGATCTGGGGGTTGTTCTCCCGCTGGTAAATTTCCTTCGGGAATTATATTCTAATGCCATGGCGAGGGTGAGGTTTGGAAAAAAGGGGGAATTCACAGCCTCATTCGGCGTGGAGAGGGGGGTTAGGCAGGGATGTGTCCTGGCACCCTTTTCACCCTTTACACAAATGGTTTGGAACGTGCTATGTTAGAGGGGTGCCAGGACCTACCCCTTATAGAAAAACACCCAATAGCTGCCCGACTCAACGCCGACGACGCTGTGATATTAGCTCGAACCCCCCTAGAACTTCAACGCGCTATTAAGAGATATCATAGCTATATGGCTGACTTAGATCTCAGAATAAACATCAAAAAAACATTTGTAATGTCCATAGTAACTAGATGTAAGAAAATAAAGGATATCTCCATTGAAAATATTAAACTTGAGAATACAAAGACCTATCCCTACTTAGGCATTTTAATGGATGATAAATGTACATGGAGACAGGCAATTGAGGCAAGAAAACTGCTTTTTATGAGGGCTACAATAGCATTAGTTAGTTTTGCACAAAGACTAGGAAAAAGGCCACCGGCGGAACTGATACAAATTTATCAGGCAAAATGTATGTGTAGCGACCTACGGAACGGGGGTGTGGGGTTATGGTAAAGCAGAAGCCCTACAAAAAGTAGAGAATAGTTTTCTGAGATTTCTTCTCGCTGTGCCCCGAAGCTCTTCTACTTATAACTGCCATTTGGAACTTGGCCTGTCGTATGTTTCTGACATAGTCAAGCTCCAACCAATCCTTCTAGGACACCGCCTCTGGTCAGCGACTAATGCTACTTTTAGCCAAGAACTTTTACAGGATTGCCTTTCCCTTGAAAATGGGCACAACATTGATTGGCTTGTATATATTAAAAATGTTCTGTATGATCTAGGTTTGGCAAAGTATTATCATTCACCCACAACAATCTCTGAAATATCCAGGAAAGGGTTTAAAAAAATATGTTTGGCCCATCTGGAGCAACTCAGGTTGGCCACCGAGGCAAGCAAATCTTCCGTCCAACATATGTTAACAATACAATATATATATTGGTATACTAGCTACATGAAGTTCAAAAAAGCCTTAAAGACCTGGCTGTTTAACATCTAAATTATGTCCAGTAATAGCATACCATCTATTCAGAAAAGCGCCGGGAAACCCTTTGTTGGTTAGCTGTTGCGCTCTACATATATAAATAAATTTTAAAAAAAACAATCAATCAATCAATCAATCATTTGTAGAGCACTCCATACCCGTGAGGGTCTCAAGGCGCTGGGGGAAGGGGCTGCTACTGATCGAAGAGCCAGGTCTTGAGAAGTTTTCTGAAGGTCAGCAAGTCCTGGGTCTGAGAGTGTTCCAGGTCTTGGCTGCGAGGTAGGAGAAGGATCGGCTGCCGGCAACCATATTTAATCTTTGATCTGAGTAGTTACGAAAGATTTTTGCTGATTCGATTTAGGTGGAATATATTCCATCGCCTGGTGTCCTTCCCAAAAACCAATGATTAGTTTACGAACCTAATAATTTGCCCCTGTGACGAAGTATCCACCTAATCTACGATCCACGTGGTCCTATTTTGTAAATTTTATAAAGAGCCGAGGATCCGTTGGCTGATTCCGATACTAAAAGCCCTTGGTTAAAGGAGATGTCGCCCAGCGTACCTTGTTTTACAATTGCTGGAGGAACCATCTATTTCAAAAAACATTGCCCAATTCTTAAAGTTTTGTGTAAAACATAGGCCAAACCTAGGGTAGGACATGAATTGTTCAGAATTGATACAAACTAAGTTATTCATTATCTTTTCATGCTTATAACTACCTTTAGAGTACTCTCTAACAATTAGCCTTTACTGTAGCACTTTACTCGCTGGACTGGTCGTCAAAATTTTTAATTATCGATATCCTTATAATCTATCGTTTTTAACCATTGTTTTAATGTAAACCTTTTTAAAAGAAATGTTCTTTTATGGTTTTTCGAAAATTGAATAACGAATAAAGGACTTTTGATTTGATTTGATTTGATTTTACTATACAGTGAGTATATACTAAAGACAATATAATGTAATATAATAAAAATGGAGATGATAAAACAGTAAAATAAAACAGTAAAATATATAGTGAAAAAAATACATAGTAAATACATATTAAATAGATAGTCAGTATTGTGTCAAAGACCTCTACGGAAAACTGTCACTGGAAGTCCATATACCAAACCACAGAAAGTCAACAAAATAGGACAGAACACCACAGTACTAAACCACCAACTGCAGGGACACACAGTACACTACCAGACACCAAGGCAATCGGCCTCAAACAGTGAGAATGGCTGAATTACATCCAAGAGGAAAGCTCTCAACAAAGGGCACACCATCTTCAAGTGGTCAGGAAGCTGGCCAATGACCACATGGATTAGAGAGAAGAAGAGAAAAGTCTCAGAAACAGGAATTTTTCCTGCAAAACACCAGCACAGTGCATTAGAAAATACAAGTATGCACAAAATAAGCAATAATTAGCAGGCTAACACATTATGATCCTTTTGCTCCATACAGAGTAACACAGACTGAAACCACAATTTAGGAAGTGCTGCATCTCACAGTGTAGCAAACTGAACAAAGCAGTGGAAAATCCAAAAGATCTCAGCAATGTCCGAGCTATTGGCCTTGTCAATGTGAATGTCTTTGAGCCATGTTATCTAGCAACACATCTGCTGCCTGCATGACTAAACGTCATTGAATATAGTGATTTGATGAGCACGTTATAGCGCTTTTTTATGTGAGATGGGGCAGGACAATGAAGTGAACATGGGGGCAAAAAAGACTCACATTGTGTGATTCTTAGCAAACCTCTTACTCTTTCCCTTGCCTACGACAATGAATGTGTTATTGTATAATGTAGCTGTTGAACAAAAAACAAAAGAGAATGAAATAAGGTAAGCCCGAATCTAGTAAATGTGACTTTTTGAAATTAAGTAAATGCACACAAGCTAAAGGACAAATTCATAATAGAGATTTATAGTATCATCAGAAAAGCGAAAAAATCTATTGACTTTAAAATCCCAATTACAATAAAGTTCCAAACGGTGCAGTGTAAGTAGTGAGACGATGCAGAGAATAATTAGTGAAACAAAAATACAATACAAAAATACTAAAAACTGAATAAATCGTAATAATAGGCTTCAATTAAAAGACACAGAGTATGAAAAATAGGTAGTCAGCTGAAATTTTTTTAATCTAGAGAAATATAATACAATCAATTTAGGCAGTCCATATTACAGTATTTTGTCACGGTTTCAGCCCTCATGGTAAACTTGGCCAGGGTCATCATCAGGACCAGTTGTCCATAAGACATTTAAATAGAAGCAACCAGAAATCTTCCTCTAACGAAACGCCAAGGGTGATTCTCAGTCTAGAGAAGTTCAGCTTCACATGAAAAAGGTAAGCAAAGAATTCCCGCATAAGGCCACCCGTCGAGGACAGGGAATCTCAAATAAAATCGGGTTGCAACAACTGGCAGGCCTAGCCTCACTGTAGCGTGCCAGCACAGGACCCACACGTGTGCGACCGCAAAACTCCAAAGTTAGGAACTATAGAAAATCCCAGATAGGGACGATTAAGGTGGGAGCGTGCCAGGAGAGAAGTCTACTCTGGGTGACACGAAGGTTGGAGACCAACACAGTGAAATATCAACTTGTAAACAGGGACGCTGCAGCACAAAGACGCAAGTGTCGGCCATGACTTGAGACCCAAAGGCGTACCGACATTCCAGGAGAAAAACAGTATCATAACTTAATAGATACAGTGCCATTTCCATTCTAGCTTTCAATAAACACAGTGCATCCTCTTCATTTGCTGTGCTGCATGATGTCAAATTTTAGTAAATTTCCCTCTAATTTTTCCATTGTATGCGATTGCTATGTTTTTAGTTAACTATGTCATCCGGCTTTGCCTATCCCACTGTACTGAATACATGATACCAACGGAGCGAAATATGTGTAAATGTACTCCTTCTCTTAAAAGACACATTTTAATTTTATATTTTTATATGTAAAACTCAATAAAATGCACTTACAAAACAGCTCATACATCTCCCCAAAAGTATATCCATAAAACCTCTGGTCAACTTTCCCCCAGAACAAGGGGAACTGATAAGTTATGTCAATGAATACCATTATAACTACACATTAAGAGCAATAATTCTTTTCTTAATGTATATGATTTCGGCAACCTGATGACATTCTTCGGGATAGCCTCCTGATCCAGAGCATTTGGCAATATACCTCTACCACAACCATGAAATTCAAAGAAACGAACAGGGCACATTTATCAATCATGAAAGGAAGAAAAGTGTATTAATATGTTTACATAGGACCCTCAATAGTCTGGTGAACAACTGGCTTCAAACAACTTGTGTGGGATTGGCATATTGACTAAAACAGGAGGTATATCTCCCCAAAAGTCGTGCAAGTAAAGACTGCAGCCTTGAAGATAAAATGGTTAGATGCCACAATGGTGGTACAGCCAGTGTAAGGTGTCTTGAAATAAAGAAGGTTCTAAAAGAGTGCAGAGCAAATTACAATTTTAAAAAACTGTCGATGTTTCATCTTTTTGCTTTTTTCCCTCACTAGCAGTAGAAACAAACAGCAATCTTTTGGACCAAGAGTAATCCAAGCGCACATCAAAGTAAGGTACCACTTGGTTGTCAAAGTGGTTTAAATTGCAGATACTACAGTTGTTCAATGTCCGGTCGGTGGGTGTGAGCAGAATGGTGGTAATGTAGTCTCGCAAATGGTCAGCAACTAATAATTCAATTTTCATTCTCAACATTTTGGTTTTTTAATTGATGGGAGTACCAAGTTCTGGAGAGTTCAGGTTTTTTTGGTTTACATTCGCTCAGAGCTCTTACCTGTAAAAAAACCGATTAATTTTTCTATGTTTCTCTGTCGATGGATATCAGACCGATTTTTTGATGTTTTTTGATGATCTGGTCATTTTCTCAAAGTGTGAAGTTAGCACTTTCATACTAATGAAGGTAAACAGATAGTTTATTTTTTCACTCTTCCGTTGATTGCAAACAAGATTTGTCAGGTGGTATTATTTCAAATGTCACAAGTAATCTATTGATTTCAATGACTGCACTACAGTTTCTAAAAATGCCCATAAATATACTACTACAGCAAAAAAACAGGAAGGATAGTAAGGTGAACCAGCTAGTCTACTTTAAAGTAGATTGCACATAGAAATTACATTTCTATGCCTAAATAAGATTTTTTAGGTTTACTTCGTAATTAGTAGGAACTTAGGGCCTGATTTAGAGTTTGGCAGACAGGTACTCAGACACAAATGTGGCATATATTCAGTCAGTCATATTACAAACCCATTATCCTCCAATGCATTTGTAATAAGATGTTTCTTTTAGATTTCTTTATCCATTTCTAAGGTATCGTCCATAGGTAAATTACGTTTGTTAGAACTGGGGGTCTCTAGTTCGCAGAGGTAGGTACCACTGTCAAAATAGGGACCCTTGCTTCTAGTCCGGGTAAGGAGGATATACTCTTTAGATAACCCCTGCTCACCCCCTTTGTAGCTTGGCACGAGCAGTCAAGGCTTATCAAAGGCAATGTGTAAAGTATTTGTACCAACACTCACTGTAACGCAGTGAAAACACCACAAACTGACTCCACAACAGTTTAGAAAAATAAAGGTATTTAATCTAAACTACACAAGACCAAAACAACAAAAATCCAACATACACAGTTCAAGAATATGGTTTCAAAAGTGTTCTTAAGGTTACAATAAAATAATCCCCAGTTGCGTGAAAAGTTCACAGTTGCGTCACGTTTAGCCAACAGTACCTTTAAATGCGACAAAGTTCCAAAAAAGAAACTGGTGCGGTGGAAAACAAGCGATGCGTCACTCCTGAGACCCTGGGAAGGCGATGTGACAGCCCCGCTGGATGTAGCGGGCGTGGTGCGGTGACTCCGGTCTGTATGGGGAGGGATACGATACCTTGTATGGATTCCAGTGCGGAGGTACCGTAGTGAAAAAGCTTGCAAAGGCATGATGCGATGATCTTTGGGGCTGGGACGATCTCCGGGGTGACGATGCGCGGACCAGCGGTGATCTTCCTCTTGCAGCTCCTCGATGTGATGGCTCCGCGATGACACTCGCAGCAACGTAATGCGGTCTGCAAGCAAGCGGTGCGACGATCTCACCCAGCGACGACAGGCTCTGCGACGACGCTCACAGCGATGGTAATTTTCCCGCACAGGTCAGGTGCGCCCCACAAATGAAGGACGCGTCGACTCTGGCAGCGGCAACAGGCGCTTCGACAATCTCGGCCTTCGTAGCGGCAGGAATTTTCTCGCACTGACGGGAATGCGCTCCGCAAGCGAGCGATGAGACAAAACTTGCAGAAAGTCTTTAAAAGCTTAGTTTCCAGCTTCCCAACACAGGTACAACTTCCAGAGGCACCACAACTGGCCCAAGCACTCTTGGAAGGACAGAACTCTCTCAGCAAAGTTCAGGGAAGCTGGGGGTGAAGTCCTTTTGTTCCTGGGACTTCTTAACAGGGCACATCTGAACTTCTGAACACATCTAACCTGGGCTTCGATTGGAATTCATAGAGCATATTATCAAGGCCATTATCGCCGCTTTATCGGCAGTTTCCTGCCAATAAAAGCGGCGATAATGTATCGCCTGTCCTTGATAATATGCCCCTTTGTTTTCCTGGCCTCTCCTTTCCTTTCAGAGAGAGGGGCAGGGTCGTCAGCCGCTCAGCAGGAGGTGGAGCCAGCATTGTGGAAGGAAGGCACAGCCCTATTCAGGCCCAGGTGCTACCCCCTCCCACCACTCTAGGTGCAGATGAAGCTATTCAGCCCAGGGATGGCCCACGCAACCTGTGGGAGCCACCCAGCCCCTGTCACTCACAAACCAGACAGTCAATTCACAAACAGGCCAAGGCACAAAGAAAGGTCAGACAAGAGAACAGCAACTTTCTAAAAGTGCTGTTCTCAAACACAGGATTTAAAAACAACCTTTCCTAAAATATGTTATTAGATTCTGAGTTCAGGGATACCAGACTTTTATGTCCTATCTTGCTCCTATGGGAAGATATGCTGGTAGCCACTGTAGCCAGCCTTCCCCACGATAGCCTATCGGGCAAGATAGCCTTACAATAGTGAAAAATGAAAATGGCTGTAATTCACTACTAGAGCATGTCACCTGCACTAGTACATGCTCTACCTTTCACATACACTGCACCCTGCCCAGGGGGGTACATTGGACCTTCCATAGGGGTGCCCAATGTGTACAGAAAGGGAAGGGTTAGGCCTGGTCAGTGGGGACACGTGCCAGAAGGACATGGCAGTTCACAGACTGCACACAGGCACTGCGGTGGCAGGCCTGAGACACCATTTTAGGGCTACTCATGTGTGTGGCACAATCAGTGCTGCAGGCCCACTAGTAGCATTTGAATCACCAGCCCTGGCACACTCAGTGCACTTTACTAGGGACTTCTTGGTAATACAAATATGCGAATCATGGATAACCAATCACAATAACAATTTATACAGAGAGCATATGCACTTTAGCACCGATCAGCAGTGGTAAAGTGCCCAGAGTCCTACTGCCAACAACCACGAGTCAGGAAAAATAAGGGAGGAAGAAGCAAAAAGTTTGGGGATAACCCTGCAAAAAGGGCCATTTCCAACAGCGTTGATGCTGCAAATGAGAGGAAACCCAATTGTGAAGAAACTTGTGTTTTCTTTTTGACAATAGTATATATACTACTGCAGTGGTTCCCAAACTTTTGACTCCTGAGGACCCCCATTGAGTCACCACTGGAAGCCGGGGACCCCCAAGCAATTTGTATGAGTTAAATTTCAAATATTAAAACAGTAATTAAAAAAAAAACACACGTGTTCACACAAAACAAATACTCAAAGTACTAAGGATTTTGGGGCCAGATGTACGACCATTTAATTTAGCGCCTTCCAATCGGGGACACAATGCAAGTGGCAAATTGCGGGTCGCTAAATGAAATGTACAACAGTGTGTTAACACTGTTTGGGATTCCCAATGGGGTTGCAAATTGCAGGGCTCATTAATATTAATGAGCCTCTCGCAATTTGCGTGCCCATTGGAAATGCCCGCCCTCCCAGGGATGATGGCCTGCTTTTAAATAAAGCAGTTTTTTAAAAAATGCAGCCCGTTTACCATGCATTTAAAAAAAAAAAAGAAAATGAAACGTTTTAGTTTCATTTTTTAAGGGCAGGCAGAGGTCCCTGGGACCTCTGCCTGCCCTTAAAAATAATTTTGCATGCATTTGCAAAGGGGAAGGGGTCCCTTGGGGACCCCATCCTATTTGCAAATGCATTACCATCTACTTGAAGTAGGTGGTAATTGCAAGTGTTTTGCGACCGAAAAACATTTGTACATGGTTTTGAGACAAGCTATTTGGAAGGGAATGCCCCTTCCAAATAGCAAGTTGCAAAACCTATTTAGTGAGTCACAAACAAATTGCGACTTACGAAATAGGCTATGTACATGGCCCAATAGGTTTTGTGCATATAAAAACGTACATCTGGCCCTTAGTATTTTATATTGAAGGAACAGCCCCTCTGTCACATGGATTTCATTTGTTTTATAGCATCTCTCATACCATTGTAGGATGTCAGAGCACTTTACATCACACACATATAGAGACATTGAATCATACATGTAAATCAGTGTGTATATAAAATGTTACATAAGGTAAAGGGGACTACAAAGATTACATGTCATTCATACTGGTAGGCATTTTTAAAGAGTGCTTGGTCTGGAAAAGCACAAACTCAGGATTCAGAACATAACACATTGGCTAGTAACATTAAAAATGTATTTCCGCCTAAATAAATCTTTTTAGCAGCATCCAGATAATGAATAACTGGGAAAAAACATAAGTTACTAACTGGTAACATGCAGTTTGCAAGCAGCTCTTTGATGATAGTTTATAGGCCCCTCTGCTAGATTACGATTGCCACTTATGAAGTGCACAGTAACAAAATAATCTCTGTGACAAAAGCAGTAACCACGAACCTATGCACATAAAATACTGCTCTTCTAAAATGCATGTTACACGTTCTTTGCAGTAGGCACATTAACCCTCTGTGCTACATTAGTTAAATCAAAGCTGCCACTGAACAAAACTCGCCTCGCTCTCCCGCAGGTACATTAATCACTGGAATTATCTTGACACTTTTATTGTTGCTGGAATGCTGCCTACGGACCCCCTGGGAATGTGTCACGGACCCCTGGGGGTCCGCGGACCACAGTTTGGGAAACACTGTACTACTGGATTGTGAAAAAGAAGAGCTAAGAATCCCTCCCTCCCTACACCTTCACATTCCAATGCATGCTAACACGGTGAGTTAAGGATAGCAATATAATTGTTGTTCCCATGGAATTACAGGGCATGCCACTTTGCAGTGCGGGATAAAATATATAGAATTATAGAAGGTGATGCTAGCGTAGAAAAATGTTCTTTATGTCAATCAGTTTAACACATAACTTACAATAAGGGTCTCCAGCTCCGCACTGAAATTCTTTTTCTCTGCAAAGGATCTTTGCCACCATTTTAGAATGGGGTATCAAAGAAAACTATCTCAATAGACATCATAAATTTAGTCATTTAGTTCAGTCAATGAAGAGGCTTTTGGATTAGCTCAAAAACCTTTATTTATCAATAAAAGTTTAGTATATTATTTCGGTCTCTTTATTCAAATTAGTAACTTGATAAATCAGTTTACTGAAATATCAATACAATCAAGGTTAGAGTCAATCATGAAAATTGCAGCATGTTCCGTAAAGGAATTTAATCCCTACTCTACTCTAAGTGGATTCTAACCTACCAGAACCCATAAAAAGTTATTTTGGGAAAAGAGCTAGATTTAAAGGAGCATTGAAATAGAATCAGATTGAAGCTGAACTCATCATGCAGAGTAGTTCCAGAAACGTATCTGACGGCCACATGCATCATTGTAGGATTTTGCACTTCCTAAATTGCGAAAATTAAGGAATCGCAATTTAGGAATTGCAAAATCCTATGCATCAAGAAATCCTAAAAGTTTTTAAGATTTCTTAATTTTTGGAAATTGCGATTCCTTAATTGCGAATCGCAATTAAGGAATGGCATTACATTGATTTCTATGGGCCTAGAGGCCCATAGGAATCAATGACGTTTTGCATTTCTTTTTTTTTGAACTCGCAATTTGTTGATGCATTGCAAGGGTGCAGAGGGGGATCCAAAGGACCCCCCCCTGCACCCCTGAAATGTATTTTAAAGTGCATGTTTCACACACACATGTCCTAAGGACATGTGTGTCTGTAACATGAAAGTTTAAAAAATGCATTTTTTTGCTTTTTTAAAGATTTTCGCAAATTAACACGAGGGTCAACCTCGTGTTAATTTGCACTTCCTATTTCAAAATTCGCATTTTTTTAAAAATTGATGCATTGCATTTAAGGAATCGCACAAATGCGATTCCTTAAATGCATTCGCATTTTTAGGAAATGCAAAAAAAGCGAATTTTGAAAACATTGTTTCATGCATCCCAAAAACGTATTTAGGAAGTGCAAACGGTCGAATTTACCGATTCGCACCGTTTGCACTTCCTAAATAGGTTGATGCATGTGCCCGTATGTCTCTTCTCTGAACTCAAACAGTCGCAGCAACAACTGTTCAAAGTTAGGCTAAGAAAATAGTCTCAGAAGCATGTTTAAGAAAGGGCACATTTTCCTACGTTTCATTCTATTAAGAAATTTTGTGTTAATCTCTAGTTTAGATTATGGCATTTGTTTAATTACATTATTCTACTCTATCAAGTAACAATGAATTCCATGGATGTTTTTAGCAGAGGGGCTCAGAGTGACACCAAATAGACAAGAGCAACGATTGAGTTGCTTATGATGTCACTCAGAACCCTAGGGTGAAAAACATCTTTGTAATTCACTTTTTACCCATCTGTAAGTTTATGTTATGCATGTTCCCCATAATCTTCTGTCCATTTTCAACTGCTACAGAGTGGCAGAGGAGTTATGAGGGAGCTATACATAACATGGCCTCTGTTATGTATCCCTGTCCCAAACATTGGAGAAAAAAAGCTTACCTGTCAACCAAGTCCAGCTACTTTCCCTGCCTTCCTTTCCCCTCCTGCAGCTATGCTTTCTGCTTTCAGTCCAAGCAGGCATGCAGCAATCTGCTGACAGGCTCTCAGAGAGTCCTGTCAGCCTGGCCTGGAAGGCCTTTACAATATCACAACAGTGGGTAATCAGTTTTGTAATCAACTGCTGCTATGTCACAGCAGTGGGTTATGGGATACAGAAACTGAAATAAACAATTGAGGCTCTCTATGAGAGGCATACATAACATTGGTATTCATTTTAGAAGTCTTATTGCATCCACGGGTATATTTACTAACTCTCAAGTAGCGCAACACAATTGTGAGCTGAACTTTCTTGATTTTTTCATATATAATAAAGAGATGCTATGTTTAGCAGTCCATTGTGCCATAAAAGCTTCAATGTAAAAGTATAGTAAATATACCCCGGTCTCTTAAGCAATTACTGCACACCTGTATGATGCACAACCACAATCAAAGCACATTAATAGTTGATATCCATCCATTAAAGTCTTTCTACAACACAATCCTATAAGAAACATACTTCACAAGAAATTACTTTATGAAACATGAAAAATATGTATTAATACCAGCAAAAGATGAGGCCCACAGTAGGCTCCTTGTGCTAAATTTTTAAGCAAGCCAATATGGAGACAGACATGTGTTCATTTGCTAAGCAGCAGTTAGTGATAGACGGGAAGAAATCAGATCCAGGATTCAACTGGTTGTTGGTTTATTTTTATTTGCGAAACCATCTTTTCAGATTTTAAAGAACTGTTTTTTCATTAGGAGCACAACATGATATGAATCCAAGAGTTAAGAAGAGTGGATAATGACAGAACTAAAGAATCATTCAAGAGTGTGACCTACAAACTGACAACTGAAGAGTTGACCTTTAAAAAAATCTAGGATAAATATCTGGGGCCTCATGTACAAGAAAATGGTGTTGCGCTGCAAGCCATTTAGCTGCGCCATGCTGCGTCATTTTCAAAGCACACAGATAAGTCCTATTAACAACAATTCAACAATACCACGCACCCCTGTGCTTTTCCCTGTGCTGGTGCATAATTGGCTGCCTTGAGCCAGTTCTGGCACCCATGCGTCAATTTGCAAGGGTGCCTGTACTGCAGGGATGATTGTTTTTGTGCAGTAAGGGACGCCTTCCAGCAAAAAGACAATACATTATGGCATTTTCCTCTTTCTATGAATGCTGCAGAATGCACCACATATAGAAAGAGGAACAAACTTGGAGAAATAGAAGTATTTCTCATTGTTGAGCCATTCCTACACCTCCCCGGGGAGGGGGAGGGGGGAGTAGAATTCTGACGCATTCCCAGTTTTACAAAATGTTGTAAATCTGGGAATGTGTCAAGTTCAATTGATGTTGCGTAGAAACACCCACAGCAACACCCATGGGACGCCACTTACACGCAGAGTAATGCGCGAAAGTGACCGATATTTACAAGGCCATGAAGAGTCACGCAGGGAGACTTTACGTGGCCTTGTAAATATGGGCAAGCTCATTGCGCTGCCAGTACATCGAAAAAAGTGGCTCACCAGCGATGCAATGGGCTTGTAAATAAGCCTCCTGAATGGGAAACTTCCATTACAACACAGTCATTACAGCAACCTAGCTTTACAACGCAATTGTTAAAGCGCAACTGCCTTTACATTGCATGCCATTACAATGCATGCCATTACAAAGCATGTCACTACAATACATGCCATTACAATGCATACCATTACAATGCATGCCATTGCAATGCATTATGAGGTAAGTAGTGGAGATTTTTTTAGTATTAGAGTGGGAATGGGTTTTGGGGTACATGGGAATATTAATTTTTACCCCTACACTATCCAACACTTACCATAATGTTGCCCTAAAAGTATTATGCGTTGTAATGGTATGCGTTGTGATGGAATGCGTTGTAATGGTAGTTTTAAAACTTGCGTAGTAATGGCATGTGTTGTAATGGTAGTTGCGATGTAAAGCCTGTGTTGTTAAAGCATGCGTTGTAATTGCCTGTGTTGTAATGTCATATATTCCCCTGGGCTATATGATGAATGTGTCTAACAGAAGGTAGTAACATCTATGGTAGGCTGGGGTGGCCGCTTAAGTGTCATGCTGTTTCTGCAGTTGCGCCCTACTGCTATATAAAATGTTTACTCAGCTTCTAGAAGGACACTGATTGCAGCTGTTTGCTGCTTGGTTGCACAATGGATACAATTACCCAGCATATCTGACAGTGTTATCGTTTCCTTGACACTGTATAGGCACTTAAATCATATGTTGTAGTGGGAGGGCTGAGCCTTCACAGAAGGGTCTGGAGTCATTCAGGCAAGATGTAAGTTCTTTATTTTCCTTAGGTTACAGCCACAGCATGATTGCCCCTGGTAGAGCGTCAACTTCCCTCCAAATGTCATCAGCTCTCTGGCTTCATCCAGCACACATATCACTCCATTCTATGCATCACCACATTCTCCAAGCATACACATTCAACATTCTACACCATTCCTACTCAGCCCATGCCCACACAGACACTTCACATCACTATATCATCCTCTTTCCATACACAGAGGACAACCCAGCCATGCCATGTCACTCCATCATCCTCTTTCCATTTTAATAATCGCCCAAAAACAAGGCATACTATGACACTGTCTCAATCTTCAACAAATAACAAAGACATGCATCACAAGGACAACACAGTTCATCACACTCTTACAACTACACACAAACGTTCAACCTAGTACCCAGTCACACTTGCTGGCCCAACCAACATTACCAGTTGCCAGACCATAGAAAGCACCTAAATCTGCCCTCAGCATTAGGCCCTCTTGAAGCTTCACAGACATCAGACAGAACTTCTCCCATCTAAAACATTCAAACACTCGTGTTGTCCCATACTACCACCTCTACACCACTCCAAGTCCGTACGTTGGATCAAAGGCTCAAGGTGCCAGGATAGTGAAGCACCTGCATACCACACCCTACACATACACCTACTGAAGCCAAATGATACGCTCCCATCCATAAGCAACAAAACATAACTCCAGTACACATAATCATGAACACAAGCAAGACAATCTCCAATATATTCTGCTTCAACTATCATGCACCTGTCCAATCCTCCCATTTGTAAAACACATATGGTTCAAACAAAAACACAATAAGAAATAAAAGCTAAACACCTTGCACTGATGTACTCTGCTACCAGTACCATGCACCTGTTGAAACTTCCTATTTGTGCACAGTGTTGACTAGTCCCAGACTAGTCCCGGAGCACAATCAAGAAGACTTGTGGATTCCACTCACAACACATGGGGTACTATACTTCTCCATGTTTCCTCTCATGACAGGGTACTACCCTTCTCCATTTTTGCAAACCCTGGTGTACCTCCCCATGCTTTCTCATGCTACAGATTACTACTCTTCCCCAATTTTATTATCATCATAAACAAGTGTACTACACTTTTGTCTTTTGTGACATGGTGGCTATTCCTATTCCCCTCCTTCATAATATAGGTGGGCGAGTAACTGAAAGCTTGAGCCGTTCTCGAGTGAGATTCTGGGCTCTTCCTCAGCTCAAGGTCTTCTTGGATCCTCGACCCCACAAAGAGCAGAGCTTTCATGGGAACTGATGTGGCCAGGTGGCTACAGCTGCCAACAATGTAACATGGGGAACTAGGTTCAAATCCCGGACTCAGCTCAAATCCCATTGATCCCAACAAATCACCCTGTGCTGACAAAAATACATGTGTAACGAGATCTGTGTCTGCTGTGAAGTACTCTTAAGTCACTGGGCAAAGCTAGCATTATGTAGGACTAATAAAAATAAAATGCGGATTCCTGCTGTCACCCACGCTCTAATCTCATCCTCCAAGAATTAAGGACAACCATTATCCTTTGATGTCAGAAAGAGATACCCATCTAGTGGCTGAATTACACAGTATGAAAATGGAAAATATAGGATCAATCCCAGCTTCCCTGCTTGACCAAATTGTGTGAACCTAGGCAAATACTTTATTTATTCGAGCATCCTTATTGTTCATTATCACACATAATAATACGTTCAAATATGTACAAAAACATCTCTTGTGCTTAGTAGCCTATAATGTAGCTCCATCTATAATAAAAATCTAGGCCACATATGGGGTACACATGAACCCAAACTTTCCTCTTAGTTTACTAATAGCATTGTCATCACATCGGGGACAGGAATATTTCTCAGTTCATATTTTAAGACCTCTACTGTAAAGAATAATTATCAAATAATCTGATGTATGGAGGTGGAACTTTTTCAAGTTAAAGAAATACTTGTTTATGAAGACACCGTGTCATGTTTTGACATGATAATTGTTGCATGATTTAGATAACAAATATGTTCAGGGCTCAGCTCGAGCACAGGCTCTTAGAGCCAGAGCCAACCCTTAGCTCTCCTCTTGCCTTAGCCCTCCCTGTCAATCGCCCACTTCTATTTCGTATCACCAAATCTGATGTACTTTTTTCCTATCTGTTTGCAACAAGGCACCCCTCACTCATCTCATAACAATAGAGCCTCCTTTGAATCATACACATGAATTTGCACCTGTAAGCATTTCTTAAATACTGTCTCATCACATCTATTACAGCATTCATATATCTGTGCACCGGGCTGTAGAGTCTTCCCCAGTCTGGGTACATGCAAATGATCATGCCACACACAGAGCTTGGTATTATACTTCTTTATCCTCAACGTGTAACCTTGTAACCTTTAACTGAACATTCTATATCATGAATTCTATCGCCTACACACACACACACACTTATGTCACTGTTTTATGGAGTCTGTCAGGAACCAAAAGGGTCCGGTCATCTCTAACTCACAAGACACTACATCTCCTCCTTTGTTAAATAAAAAGTACAAATAACACATATATACATCACAACTCTTCAATAAGTCATTTCGGTGCTCCAACCAATCACCCAGATCTAGTCATGTGAGGTTGAGATTGAGGAGATACAGGAGAAGTGTCCATGGCTGGCACTGGTGGCAGAGACACTGGTACAGTCATTGGGCTCTCCAGATTCTTGGGTGGATAAGTCTCACTTCTGACATCTGGTGCTGGCAAAGGTTGAGGCAGGTGCTTGAAATGCGAAGAATCTCGTGAAATGGACTTTCTAGGATGATGAGCAGTCACTATGTGACTTTTACTGGTCACAACCCTTAGTGGGTCAGCATCAAACAGAGCATCAGACTTGTGTTTTCATTTTTACTTGATGATAACTTAGTCTCCTCTTTTGTACTTAGTGCTCCGAGCATAGCGACAACTATCCGCATAGGTATTTATTTTGCATTTATGAGACTAGTCAGTAGTGCGAAGTTTATCAATGTTAAGAGATCACTCATTGGTCCATTGTGGTAGTTTGGTTCCTGTGGCTCTCCCAAACATTAGGGTAGTAGTGCTTTTTCCCATGGTGGAATGGGGAGTTACCTGCATGCACAAAGCATAGACTCAAGAGCATATTTGAGTTCAAGCTTTTCCAGCGCTGCGTGCTAAATAGTCATTTGGAGGGTGCTCATAAATCTCTCGACCACACCAGAGTTGTGGTTTTCTGATGCTTGACATTTAGATGAGTAAGAAAATAAATCTTTACATTCTCGATTATTGAAAAGGAGGGCCATTGTCAGATTTCAAAATCAAAGGAACACCCCATGCTACAAAAATTATTTCTAATCTCTCAATGACTCTGTCATGAGTAGTTGATGACAGATCTTCCACAAGGGGAAAATAGGAATATTCATCAACATTTGTTAGTAGATGATGTCCATTGTCAAGGGGTCCAAAGAAAACAATTATAATCTTCTCCCATGCACGCTTTGGAAAACCAGATATGTTTAGTGGATGCAGGGTTGTTTTGGATGACAAGCAGTTGCACAAATGGCATGCCTTTAACTCTTTTTCAACTCTTTCATCAAGACGAGCGAACCACACTCGGTCAAGTAGAGCTCTTTTAGTAGCAACAACTCCACGATGTCCCTCATGAGCCAGTTCAATAACATGTTGTCTCAGACTCTTGGGTATGACAATTTTATACCCTTGTAACTTGATGCCTTCTGGGGTAACTGAAAGTCTTTCCTGCACATTTTTTAATTCCTGGCATTCAAGGTTATCATGAAGTGGTCAAGTATGTTTTTGCCATGATTGATGTATGATAATGTCTCTGAGTATATCAGCATATCTCTGTCAGTGTTTGTTGCAGCAATGATTTGTTCCACCGATATGGCAGCTGGGGTACTGGATTTCACATTAAAGTTAACATAAACATTTGCCGCTTTATAAGTAGTGCCATGACACTGTATTGGCACACCTGAGAAGTAGTCAGCAGGTTTTTGTTTTTTTCCTGGATGATGCACAATCGTATAATCATACTCCTTCAATTGCAAACCTCATCTCTCAATGCAAGGGGACATTTTGGCTTTATGAATACCGAAAATGGTGAGCAATGCTGAGTGGTTTGTGGCTACTGTGAAATGCTTTCCATACAAGAACACATGAAAATGCTCACAAGCCCACATCACAACAAGGCTTTCTTTTTCAGGTTGTAACTATGCAAGTTCCATTTATGACAAACTTTGGCTGGCATACCCACAATGTGCCTTGGGGCATTGGGATGTCCAGCATGCTGGGCAAAGATGGTACCAACCCTAATGGACTTGGACCAAGAACAACCTCCATCTGTAATTTCAGATCAAAGTATGACATTTCAGTGGTGTTCTCCATTGCATGCTTGATTTTCTTGAAGCTTTGCTCACATTCACTTGACCATCAAAATGGGACATTTTGTTTTGTTAAGTCTCTCAATGGAGCACTTACATTGACCAAGTCACGTATATACCTTGAACAGTAAGTGTCCATACCAAGGAAGGATCGCAGCATAGTTACATCTTGTGGGGGGAAGTGGATTGCAAGGCTTGTACTTTATCGGGATCTGGAGACATTCCCCCATCAGAAAAGATATGACCAAAGAACTTGAGCTTGGTTTAATGAAACTCACACTTTGTCACATTTAAAGTGAGACCTGCATCTGAAAGCACATGACACACTTGTGTAAGAGCATATCATGTTCCTTTCATGTGGCCCCAAAAACTAGTATGCCATTATTGCAATTGAAAGCATTTGTGACTGGCTGTATTATGCAATGAATAACATCCTAAAAGAAGTTCTGCAGCTGATGACACTCAGAAACTTAGCCTTTTATATCTAAATAAACCAACATGAGTCAAAAAGGTAATAATGTACCTGCAATTCTCGTCCAGTTTGTGCTGGTGATACCCTTTGTTCAAATCAGGCGGAAAAAGACTTTAGCTCCATTCAGCTGCGTAATCATATCAGCAAAGTGGGGGTCCTAGATGTCATTCTCTTTTAATCACCTTGTTCGCATGGCGCTGATCAGCACAGATGTGCACACCTCCTCCACTATCCTTTTTCACCTCTACCACTATGGGTGATACCCATGGTATCGGACCAGTGAATCACTCAATGATGTCATGCTTTATGAGTATCTCAATTTCTTTTCTCAACATTCTCTAGTAAATGAAATGCAAATTGAAGATGTCACTGAGCAAACGGACGAATAGCCTCATTTATGTGAAGTGGTACTTTCATGGCTTAAGTCTTCCCAGGCCATGAAATAATAACGGAAACTGATTCACTATCTCATGATAGGCATTGACATTGTAGTTTACAGAAATCAGCCCCATGTCAGCAGCAGTACCAAAACTGAGTAAACATGCACTTGATGAAGTACCTGGCAAGACATGAATCATGTACTTTAGTCTTTTTATGCTTCACAGTCGCTATGAATGAACCTTGTATTTCCAGTGACGCCGAAGTAGCCCACGTATACACTTTAGTTTGCGGCGGGGTTAAACATGAGTATGGAGACACTTAATTATACTTTTCCACTGACATAATTTTTATTAACGCACCATTGTCTATGATAAAAGGTATGGTGCACCCATTCACTTTCAGTGTGATCTTGGGGCATTGTCCAAATGAATTTTGCACTTTAACTTGTCAACCTAGCTTGGACCAGCATTTCTCTTTGCAAAAAATGAATCCTACATGCACATTTTGTCCAGCAGTCAACATTGACATTGCACACCCATCTTCCTCACTGTCACTCGACAGTGACGGGTGACAAACTTTTAGATGAGGAATTTCATGACACTCAACTTTGTTCAGTTTTTACTTGCTGACCTGGTGTGTTCGCTTAGCCATGTGTGCGCGAATAGAGTGTCGCATTTGGAATGGTCTGCCATCCTCTTTGTTTTCTCAATGTGACACACTTGATCTTTCTCTAGCTTTGCAAACCATTACATCCTTTGCATATCTGTCCAATGGCTGGACCTTTACCTTCATGTGGAAAGGAAAATCCACATCGAAAACACCACTTCTTTTTCTTTGGATACATTACTTTATGGCCTTCTACCTTGCATTTCAACGTAATTTTCACACTCATCGCTGATTCATTTTGGGCCATTCCGGCCTCCATGTTAGCCGCTTGTCTGTCAGCTCTTTCTTCTGTTCTGGCAGCCATGAGTACTCGCTCCAAGCTTAGTGTCTCTTTCAATATTCGTCATCTGAAGAATTGGAGAGACAACCATCTATTACTCTGAGACGATTGGCCTCTTCATCATTGAACTTGCAATGCTTGATTAGCGGATCAAGTCTTTCTACAAACTCATCCATTGTTTTCACCAGCTCTCTGCCTTTCCTGACTGAAAATGTACCTTTCATAGTCGACATTCTGCATTGGATTTAACTTGATGTTTAACGCTTCTTTGATTTGACAGTACGTCACTTCATCACCTTGCGGTGTTTTCGTTATCATATCTTTTACTCCTTTGCCCTCTTAATTTTTTAGATACCTAATGGTCTTATTGTCAATTGCTTCTTCTAGCGCATCAATGAAATCATCAAAGGATTTGATCCAGCCTGTTCATGTGTCACCAATATTTTGCTTTTTGGTGGTATCAAAAGGAGGTGGGGGTTTTAGGAATACGGCAGCATCATAACCTGTGGAACTTTCTGCTATAAGGAGCAGAGCTTGCTTCAGCAGTGTCTGCTGCCCTCTTGTACCAGCATTTTCATCAAGCACTTGCTGTGTGCTGACATTTAGGTCGTCGCACCCGCTCTCTGGCCTTGCGGCACTGTCTTCTTCCTTGGTGGTGAGTAGCGGCTTTGTTTCTTGCACAGGTTCTTTATCCTTCTCACCTCTTTGCATTGTACCTAGTTTCTACTGCCTTTAGCGTTGTCATCCTGTAGGAACGAAAGCTATGAGTTAGGCTGTGGCCTGGTACCTCTTGTCTTGACTTTGCCAGCAAATTTCTAGCTGATGACAACAAACTTTTGGTAATGGCTGCACTTTCTTCAGAGGCCATGTACTGGAGAGGTCCTTTGACTCCACATACACCAACTGACAATTTCCACTTCAACTGAGGCACACGTGGCGTGCATGAGCAGTTTGCTGGAACACGGCACACTCTCCGAGAGAGCACTCTCAGTTCTTTGGGTTGGGGGGTTAACATAATCCTCTAACTTGTCATCGGATATAGCACCCTCCCTAGCCTGGGTTCATGCAAATGAGCACATCACACCAGGCGGGCAACTAGAGCCAAATTTGGGGGGGGGGGCTAATTCTTCCAAACTTAGACAGAGTGGCTGTAAGAAGGGGTGAACACACAACAAAAGCCTCATTTACAACTAAAGGGTCTTTTAAAGACCTGTTAAGTACTCGGGTGTGGCTGCAATTAGATGCTCGCCAGCCCGCGAAGCTGTCTTCGCCCGGGCTGACACACACGACGGGGGGGGCTGTAGCCCCGTGAGCCCAATGGGTGTTACACGCCTGTACCACACACAGAGCGTGGTATAAAACGTCTTTATTACTCAGCGTGTAACCATTAACTGAACATTCTATATTATGAATTCTATCCCCCATGCACCTATGTAAGTGTTCTGTGGGGACCACCAGGAAACAAAAAGGTCCTGCCATTTTTAACTCACAAGACACTACACAGGCCATCCAGCTCTGAGACAACTGAGCGCAATAAAACAAACTTCTAACTATACCAACTGCATCAATACTATTTCACAATTAAGGAACTAAAATCACAAGCACCATATCACCACTTTATACAGTTTATCCAAAATGCAATCAAAATACAGTATGTACTCAATTTTTTGTCTCACGGATACCCATTCCCTTTATTTACACACAGGACAAACGAGGCATGCCACGTCACTACAGATTACTTGCATAATGTTTGCAGAAGTGCTAAATTTGTCCTGTGACAAACCTACTCAGAGCGCTACCTTGCTATTCAGGGCAGCCCTGGGAGGATGCCAGCATTCACGTGTCAAGTAAAAATAGAAATGGAGGAAAGAGCACCGGCTATTTTTACTCCACACTGACACTCACTACAGTGCCATAACATAGAAGGGATTGAAAGTGCACGACAGGTCAGCAACACTGGGAAGGGATTTGTCAGGCAAGAGTTACAGCGAGAGATTAGCTGTCCTGGACATGTTCAGACGGGGCTGAGGGAGCGGAAGTGACATTCTAGCAGACGACAGGAGGGACGGGAACTAGGAGGATGGCCGTGAGTTGCCTCGTACTGGGAATCGTCCCATGTATATACAGCGTGAGGCGGGTAAGTCCCAATCTGAAGAGAGGAGTATAAAAGTATCCCTTGAAAGTCTCTGAATGCAAATATTAGAGGTAATCGTTAGATAAACTGTATGTGCGCATGCTTTATTTTAGTTACAGCACCCCACCACACACTGGTCCGAACTGCGTACACGTCTCAGGCATGAATGCTACCAGGGCCTGATTGTGACCCCCCCCCAGTAAAAATGGCGGTAATGTCTGTGGCAGAAATAGTACTGAAAGCAGTCATTACCGCTATATTTAGAGAATGGCCATTAATTCGGGTTTAAACTCATTTCTGCATGCTCCATCCACAGCCATTAGCTGCTGGAAATAATTGTGGGCATTATAGGAAAGTTTGAAGCACCAAAGTGCCTCGTGTGCGTTAATATTGCTGCAGGTCACCATCAGTTTTTTAATGGCGGCCCAATTATGTTTTAAAGTGACATATCACACAACAAAGCAGTGCCTGATAAAATCTTTAATTTTATTCAAAAACCACAGTTATAGGTTTAAACATCATTACCAATTCAATGGGCTATTCCAACTGATGGCAAAAAAATATATATTAATAGTGACAGCTTCCTGTTATTTTCATAGGTGTGATGCAGCGAAGCGGGAATAATGCACTGTGACTGTTACATTGTGGGTAGGTTTTATTGATTCTCTGGGTCGGTTCAGCATTTCATTCTTCTAAGGTCAATAAAATGAGCTCAAGTGATTGTAAGGTGCTTCAGTGAAAGTGCTGGGTAGCAATAAGACCTCAAGGCGATCTGGTGCCCTCTTGCCGTTCAATGAAATGACGGTTGGCAGAGTGGCTGATGGGAGCCGCTGAGGTGTATCACACTGTAAAGGCCAAAGCAGAACTTCTTATCTTTAGAGCGAATATTAGCACATATTTATAACTGGCATACATACCGTAAAAATGCACTTTCAGATTTTCCTGTAAACATTGAGAGGATTGTTAAACAAATTCTATCTAGCCTTTTCCGAATTCCACTAGAACAGGATTAAGTTATCGGTTTAGTTCACTCCCTGGTGTCCCGGCGCAGGAAAAGCGCAATTCCCAAGGCCCTCTGGGACGGCTTTGCGTTTTTAGCGTCTGGCAGAGCCAATGAGTTCCATCCTGCCAAAGTCGTGGCATATGATACCACAGGTGTTTGAAAACAACATAATGTGGGTGAAGCGGCTGCAGCCTCTCTCTGCTTCACATACCAAATGCATGGAGGAATGGCACCATTAAGTGCCTATTTTATGTGGTAGAGGTAAGCGAGATTGGTTGGCATTGGCAAAGGTGTATGTTGGTTGCAGCAGAGCTCTTGAGCCACTAGGACTCAGTTATAACTGTAGTGAGGCCGAATAATTATTTTGCCAATCTTGGCAACCGGAGAAACAAACACCTAGTCCAATGGACGTCTGTAATTGAGATCCTGTACACCAGATTGTACTTGTCTTAAATGTTACCTTGTTTAAAACAAATTGGTCAGTTGGAAGGTAAAAGTTATCTGCCCACTGGCATACAATGGCTCAACGTATCTATACAATGGCAGCTGCCCACAGGTGTGTGTCCTGGCGGCTGTCCACAGTCATGTTTCCAGTAGGGTGCACCACTATTAATAATAATTAAGGGCCCGATTACGACCTTATTTGTCCCACCGCCAACCTGCAGCAGCGGTGATCGGGAGAACGCTGACAAGCTGGTGGCATCCCGACTGCTGCATTACGTAAATGACCGACAGGCTGGCAGTGACACTGCGGCGATTCCACGACGGCGGCGGCATGCTTCAGCTCATAGAGAGAGCCAGAAGCAAATGCTGCTACATTGCAGCGCCTCTTGCACGTCGGGTGCACTGTGTACCATGCACCATGTTGTGGATAGCACACTGCTCGCATCACAGTGCAAACAGAGGGGAGCACAACCTGTGCCCCCATGCTCAGTCCCCAATGGGCAAAATCGCTCTGGGGCCCCTTCCCAGCCTTTCCGCCAACATTTTCATGGCGGGGCTCCCACCATGAAAAGGTCAGCAGAAAAGCAGGTTGTGATCAGAATGTAGGTGCTGCTGACATCAGCACCGACTCAATGGCCCGCAGCTTTTCCCACTGCTGAGGATATCTAAGATCATGGCAGTGGTGGTGGTCTCTTGGCGGTCCAACTGCCATGCTCATAATTGGGCAGTCGGACAGCTGAGGAGATGGTGGTTGGACCGACAATACGGCGGTCCCAAAACCACCGTACTCGTAATCAGCCCCTTAATCACAGTTAATGCAGACAGGCACAGTATCTCAATGCAAGAGGACTGCAGACCAGGAGGTTATTTCCCTGGCTACAAACGTTTTGGACGTGGATTCATACGTCTATTTTGTGAGGTTAATTTTGCACCCAATTATCTTCGCCCTGCCTTGGATGTCACAGAGCATCTCCCTTTTGACCCAAGTCTGTGTTCTGTCAGAATGGAGTAAGACTCTACCTCTAAGTGCACTAGTCGGATGGTGTTGCCGAGTTGATTACATAGGATCGGTGTCTCTGTTATGAAGTATAAAAGATTATAGGAGTGAGGGAATCAAGCTCCCTGTACCTTCACTGCTTTCCCATTGGAAGCTGCAATTAATTCATTTTCAGGAATTACATGATATTAATGTTCTTTAAAACATTAGCATAGCAAGAATGCCATGGGTCCTGATGCAAGCAAGAAAATAGCTCCTTTGACTGTTGATGATGTAATGAAATACAACAATTATCATGGTTCAATGGGCCCCTGAGAGCTCCGGGCCCTGGGGCACTGCGCCTGATGCACCAATGCTAGCTACGCCTCTACCTTAAAATACAAATGTGAGACATACAGTATTTCACAGTAATCTAAAGAATTGCAATGGAGATGATTACCCAATTATTACTTATTCTAGCTTACTACGTATCATAGCAGACATATAGAAACAATGAGCCCTCCAGAATACGTGGGATGATTGCCATTTCCCAAGTGATTGACAGTATTTGTTTGTCCAGTGTTGTGCTGCGTGAGCCACAATTCCGGCTGCTGAAGCCAGAGTATCCCAGGCTCTTCTAGTAGGGTTAGCGTGCGGCAGAAGTGTTTGAAGTGTGGTATGTGAAAAGAACATAATATTTAGAATGGATGGATGGATGGATGGCCAGGCAGGCAGGTGGGCAGCGGACGGACGGCTGGATGGATAAAGGAGTGAACGAAGGATAGAGAGAAGGAAGGAAATATAAGAATTTCAGAATGCCCTCAGGAGGAGCAATCTCCCTAGTGACAGCTGACTTTGCCTACCTCATCCATTTGCTAAGACCTGTATGGGACGTGGTTCAATGTGGGGTATTTTAATTTTGGGGTATTTTATGTTTTTTGACCATTTTCTTTGAAGTAACTGTTCAGAATAAAGAGGTCAGCTTTGATCATTGCTTTGTCATGACAACCAACTTAGGCTTCTTGTCTTGTCTGGAGCATAAACTTTCTCACACAAAAAAGTGTAATACAAACTCACTTTTCAGTGGAAGCACACACCTTCTGCCCAATCAAAACTGCTAGAGAGGAAGAGCAACATATGGGCAGAGCTTAAGACCCTCTCTTAATACTGCTTCTTTTCTTTTGATTGCATACAGTAAACTGAAATTGCACAGTTAGCCCAGATCTAAAAAGTGACAAAATGCCTGAAGCAGGAAAGCTTTGGAAAAAGTGCATGGTCGTCACTGGTGACTTCAATGTGCATACACAGAGGGTTGGATATAGTGAATTCAGTTCAGAATGTATTAATTGGATCCATTGATGTCCATTAAAGCATCAAGGATGCAAACTAAGACAAACAGTCTTGAGCTAGGACTTAATGGGAAGATGCTCAGGAGCAGCATAAAGGCTCAATAAACAAAAAGAATAAGGGCCATATTTTTGGCGAAGTAATGCAATGCAGGGCAGCAATTCACCCTGCTGCGCAGCATTACAGGGAAAGGGAAGGAATGCACCATATTTAACTCCTTCCCCGCTGCACAGATTTTCGCGCTGTGCGGAGGTTTATTGAGTGGGCGGGATTCGGACGGCCCCTGCTGTCGTCAGCACACTCCCACCGTGACGTCGGATGGCCGAGGGCCGTCCGAAGCACACAAGGAGTTAAAAGAATGCAATGCATTCCTTTCCTTGTCCCTGCGCTGGTGCCGTTTTGGGCGGTCTAGCACCAATGCAGGCCCCCTTGCACCATGGTGCATGCATTGTAGGCAGGATTGTTTTTGTGCAGGAAAGGACACCTTGCTGCACAAAATTCCTGTTTCAATGTATGCTGCATAATGCAGCACACATAGAAAGAGGAAGTAACGAGGAGTAATAAAGATATTTCTCCTTGTTAAGCCTCACCTGGGTATGCATTTCTTTTTGGTCATTTCCCAGGTTCTGGTAAAGCTGGGAATGCGTCAGAAATCATGGGAGTTGCGTGGGAGCACTCGTGCAATGGCCAGGAGACACCTCACCGGTGCAGAGTAAAGAAACACAGTGATTTCCACTGTTTTGCTTTCCTCGAGATTTATGAAGCCACTCAGGGTCACGCAAGGTGGCTTCATGTGGCTTCATAAATCTCTTCTTTGGGTTGCGTCGTGAGTTTGAGCTCGTAAATATGCCCTTAATTGTTGCAATGGCAGAAAGATTTTGAAATGCCATCTAAAGAGTTATGCGTGCTTTCGAGCAGTGTAAAATTAGATTTCTGTTTTATTTGTATATTATTATTGTACTACACGAGTTGTTTCCTTTTAACATAATTAATTGTAAAAAGTATGGAAATGTGTTGAACATCCTTCAAATATGAGTGCATGGTACAAAAAAGGGCTTCAAAAGATTTTGAGGGATTTGCGGTATTATTAACATAGAAGAGCGAATACGCAGTTGGAGAAAATGTAGATTTCTGTTATTACAGTTGCCAGGAAATGAACAGACTAGATGGTTTTGTAGTCCTTATCTGCCATCAATTCGGACAAAGGAATTTTGTTGGTTTCATAAGTCTGTTTCTATCATGTATTCCAGTCAGATTTTATGGCAGAGCTTCAGAAGCTTGAAAATGTGATGTGTATTGTTTGGGAAACGGCGCATTCTAGAACAATTTGGTTGACTTCGGGCTGCATTATAAACTGCTCAGCAAAAAGAGTGTGGGAATGTCCATTATTATTCCGATTGTTGTTATTGCTAATATTATCAGTCATTATCAGTTTGAGACTCGGAATCAGATTTAATATGTGGGTGCCCGGTAACAACGGGCCCTTTGCCATATGTGTTTTCCAAATTCTGATCCCTTTTCTGCTCACATATTCCCCTTGTAATTTGTGACTGGAAAAGCAGATGATTTTACCAAGTACATTATTACCACCTAGTATTACATCACCTGGAATGAGAAATTGGGTTGTTGGTTGAGGAGGGTGAATTCCTCCTCAAACAAATGCCTAAATCATTGTTACAGTGAACCACAAAAACTCACTGAATTAACCTGTGCTTACCCCTCTGGTAGCTTGGCACAAAAAACAGTCAAGCTTAACTTAAAGGCAGTGTGTAAAATATTTATGTGGCACACAAACAGCAATAGAGTGAGAACACCACACAAGAAAAAAATCCCACACCAATTTAGAACAATTGAGTAGAATTTAATAAATATTTTAACACCAAAACGGCAAAAATCCAAACTGTAGAACTGGAGAAAGCACAATGCTGGACTAGGACAAAGCCACACGTCAGGCTGACAGCGATGGATCTCAGGCCGGGCACAGGACCAAGTTTGGCCAGCTGAGGATTACACCTTATGTCCTTGGTCTGTGTAGCATTGCTTTGTGAGGATTTGCATCATCTGATATTGGTTATGATGTGGAGCTACGAGGGCTGTGATGCAAGGTCCCATACTGCGTTGATTCCTATGAAGAACTGCAAGGTTCTGCGATGCAAGGTCCTGAGTTGAGTTGTGTTGCGCTGCCTCAATTCTAATGAAACTGGTAGCAGTATAGCAAGCCTTTGCAGGACTTTGCATCACTCTGCATCGATTCGGATGAGGTTGGCAGCTATGCGGTAAGGCTTTGCATCGCTTGTTGCCAGTTCTGATTACGTTTTCAGCTGTGCAGCAGGATTTGTGTCACTTCGCGCTGGAATTTCGTGGACTATTCAGTTACGCCACAAGAAGCTCTCTCTGAAATCAGCCAAGGGCCCAGGACCTGGGGAGGCACCAGTTGGTGAGCAAGAACTCAGCCGAGGAGAGCATGGCTCAGGCAGGACCAGATGCAGGTCCAGGCAGATCCTGTGCAGTAGGTCAGCTGGGCACTTACAGGGAGGCCTCTGGAGCTTGTTATGTCCCTATTGCTCATAAGAGGAGGTAAGACAGCTGAGCTGACCCTTGAAGTCACTGAGCCTGGGATGAAGGATGCTAGTGTTTCTTCTAGGAAGCAGGGCAGCCTCAAGCAGCAACAAGGAAGCAGGGTGTCCTTCTTCTGCAGTATCCACAGCTGCAGGAGTGTACTGATAAGTGAGTGTGAGGGTCCTCTTTTTTTACCTGGTACCCACATTGTAGAGGGAATAAATTCTGGAGGCTTTCCCCCCTCAGACGTGTCTGAAATGTTTTGCCTCCCTGCCCTGGCTCCAGTGTGGCTATGGTCACAAAAGGCTAGTGTGAAGTCCTTTACATTTATATTGAGGCAGCCCAAATGAATTGCAAGTGGGGTAGGTGACATCTCCGCCCCCTCATCCTTCCAAAGATGGCCCATCCTGCCAAGACCCAGACTCTGTATTGTGTGACTGTCTAGGAGGAAAACACAAAGACCAACTGCCAATTACTTCTAGTCATGTGATTCATGAACATGCTGCAGAAAACAAACGTCTAGGACAAGAAAATGACTATTTTCCAAAAGTGGCATTTTCAGAATTGTGCCTTAAAATCTGACTTTACCATTAAAGAGAATTTTAAATTACAATTCCTCAGACAACAACCACTACTTTTTTTTAACCTGCTCCCAATTAAAAGTTATCACCTATTAAATGTTAAAAGGTGACCCAATGCAATATTATCCTATGGGAGAGGTAAGCCTTGCAGTAGGGAAAAATGAACTTAAGAGTTTTTTACTACCAGGGCATGTAAAACTTAAAAGTGCAGGTCTATCTTTTTTTTATATAATGCACCCTGCCCTGAAGGCTGTTTATGGCCTACCCTAGCATTGACATATGGACTTAAAAAAAGGTTTGGGCCTGGATAAAAGGTTCATTTTGCTAGGTCGAAATGCCAGCTAAAACTGCATATACAAGCTGCAATGACAAACCTAAAACATGTTTAAAAGGGTTACTTAAGTGGGTGGCACAATAAGTGCTGCAGGACAACTAGTAGCATTTAATTTACAGGTGCTGGGTACAAGTAGTACCACTTTGCTAGGGACGTACAAGTAAATTAAATGTGTCAATTGGGTGTCAGCCAAATATTCCATGTTTAAAGGAGAGAAAACAAGCCCTTTAGCACTGGTTATCAGTGGTAAAGTGTGCAGAGTCCTAAGGCCAACAGGAAAAAATTCATCAGAATAGGAGGGGTGTGGCAAATGGTTTAGGGGAAGATTACCCTAAGGCTGATAGGTCTAACACCCTGGTAAAATGAGTAATCATGTGAAGTGGTATTCCCACAAGAAAAGTGTGGAATCACTACTTTACACAACTTGTAATGAGGCCATGAGTTGCTGTCACATAGTCAGATCGGCACATGATTCACTTACAGAACTATAGATTAATAAGTAAATGTGAGTAGGGAAAACAAAGGGACTGAGGTAGCTTAGAGGTTGTATAAAGTATGTCACTGAAATATATAGTACTTCGGAGAAAAATAGCACATTTAGTAGAAGGAAGTGAAATAAAGGCAAAATGCTTGCAAACGCAGAGGTAAATGCCTGTAAAAAAAAGTACAAACATTTAACCAAATTCTGAACCATAAATGCCATGAAAGAAGCACAAAACGTTATTAACAAGCACCAGAATGGATATCAGTTCTATAAACACATGCAAAAAGGAAGCACATCATGAAGAAAAGTAAGCAGAAATATCCCGTCCCCATTCATGGGGTAGGAGGATTTACCAACAGCATGGATGATGCACTCGAAACAATGGCTTCTCGAAACTCAAGAACCTCTAGCCTGAGTGCAAAGTTTGAGTCAGGGAGAAGATTTGCACTGTCAATTCTTGTGCATCACAACTGGAAAAATGTATGTATAGTTGCAAGTTCCAAATTTGCTGCACACGTCCAACTCCCAAACAACAGTTCATGGGGTACATGAGCTTTGTAAAAACAATTGTCCAGGACCTTGTTACTCAAACCCTTTCCGCAGACCACAGACCAGGCAAAGTTACCAGGTATGCTCCTGCAAGTCACAAAAGAGGCATCACATATAGAGACTGGAATCCTTGTGTACCACATTCACTTATCTGACTTGACTTGCTAATAACATATTTTGTACTGCACTGTACTGCAAACCTAGACTTTCCCAGTACTTTAATACAGTCAGCTAGTTATGAGGCCTTGTTTCTACAGATGTTTCACACTGATTCCCGGAATTCCTGGACAGAGGCAGGCGTGGTTCTGCTCCCTTTGTCACTCCCCTAAATCCCTAACCAGACCAACTACAATCCAAAGTATTATAAAACTAATCCGAGCACTCAAAAGGTAAGAAAAGTAAATTATTCAATCCCTAAATTGATACTGTAAAGTCCACTTCAATCCAATTCATCTGTTCGAGCTAAAGGAGGTGTTATCCATAAATCTTCACATGAAATCAGTTGAAGTTCACACAGCCAATGAAAAAATAAATTCCAACTAAAGTAGAATTACACAGCCAGCATAAGACAGTTTAACCAACATGTGTTTCGTCGATAGGCATGTGATACCTCAACTTCTTCAGGGCTGATGCATAAAGAGAGTTAATTTAATCACATAAAGTTCCAAAGTAGCAGGCCCAATAGTGCCGGGCCATAAAACAGTAGTTGTATAAGCTGCGGTATAGCGTCAAAGTAGCGAGGTCAGGAGAATACTCCTCGTGTTTGTTGCAGAATGGACCTCAGTTTATACAACTACCATGTTATGGCCCCAACACCATTGGGTCTGTTACTTTGGAACTTTATGTGATTAAATTGACTCTCTCTACGCATCAGCCCGAAGAAGTCATCGACAAAACACGTCCGGTCTAGCTATGCTAGGTGGGTGCTGGAAGTAAGCCCTGAGCACCCTCTTCTTGAACCCTGATACCTTTGTTATACAGATAGATGATTACCCAAGGAAAGGGTTCAGCCCTTTGGCTGTCCCTCTCTCCACCAGGCTCTTCTTCTCTGAAACAACAAGTAAATATACCAGGGCGACTCCTCCTCAGGAGCGGGGGAGCGGCGCCCCACCAGCTGCGAGTACAGCAGGCAAACACAAATAAATAAAATGGCATTTCAATGCCATTTTATTTATTTGCCACTGCAACGGCTCGTGCTGTCTACAACGCAAGGATGGGGATGGGGCTGAATCCTGTAAATGCAGGATGTCAGCACTAGTCTACAGTGCGCATGTCGGATTGAGCGGCCGACTTTGGATGGCATGCCCGACATGCGCACTGCAGACTCAGTAGTGAAACAGTCTTGGGATTATTGTCACAGGCCCCAGTCTCAAAATGAGCTCTGAGTGAGTCTGCTCCCACCAATCCTGGAGCTGCATTCACAGAATGAAAGCAGCTCCAGGATTGGTTACAGTTCCATTCCACAAGCAGGAAGAAGGAAGTCCTTCCTTTTCCTGCTAGGGGAAAGCAGAAGTGCTACAGCGATTGTGCTCTTGCTCCGCTTTTATAGTGAGTAACTTCTTCGCTCCCTAGCTGCCACTGAAATATACCTATTTGGGTTAAACTGCATGAGAGGCTCACTATTGACATTGTAAAAAGGTTGGAGGACGAAATCTCCTGCCTCCTAACAAACTGCACAATTAGGCCACCGGCCACCCGTGACACACCACAACAGACACTGCTCCCACAGAAGGCCAGAGCTGTTGGTTGGATGTAACAGGCTGCAGTTTATTAAAGTTAATTTCATCACACACTGACACCATAAATCAATCACTTTCACTACTTGCAAACAGTTGTTTCTTTTACTGTTTCTCGCCGCTCTTCTGCTCAGGAGTTGAGAGTTGCAGATTCTCAGTTTCCCTTGCTATCATTAGACTTTTCTGTCATGGTCTCATTGGCCATGTTTGGGCTGCAAGTGGTGTATATGCTTTGTGGCTTCCACCCAACCTCCAGCAGGCTTCCTTGCGCAGTTCACCCTTCACTCATGTGGCTCCCCCTTCGCCCTAGTGTCTGACCCCTGCCTTTGAAGAGTGTGGGTGGGCTAAGAGATTATCCAGTGCCCCACCCTTATCAACCTGTTCCCTGTGTACCACTTGCCCATGGCTGTGCCCTCAGGTTAGTTAGACTCGGCCTCTTAAGGATGGCTCATCAATAACTCCTCTGACTACTTTCTTACTCTCCAATCCCTTTCCACCCTGTCATGCCCCGTGTACACTTCGTGTTCCTTTCTTCCTCACTACCAGCCAGTCAGATGTGGCAGGTAAGCAACCCACAGCACAATATAGTGCCATCTAGTGACATAGTAAAATTTGGGGGAAGATCACTCTGTCCACAAAACCTCCTTCTTATCCCCCGAATCCGCCCCTCAACCTCCAATTTTTTCTCTTTTTGCATGTCTACTGCTCCCTCTTAGATCCTTGTTACAAGTGCCCCCGATTTGTAGCCTGTAATTCCACTCCCCTTCCAGAGTTAACAACATGAGGGTTACAAATAACTCTGAGGGTGCAGTATCACCTAAAATGTCAAAAGGCACTGTAAGGTTTCTCTGTGAAATTGGGAATTACAAGGGGAATCAAAAATATTTTACCTGATTCCACTGGTAATTTCTCATTCTCCCCTGACGTTTCACCTGGAGAGTCCAACTCATATTAGTAGTTTCTAATGTGACTAATAGGAATTACCGGACCAACAGGAAACTTACAATAGGGACCTTAGTGGCGGGAAGTGGCTTTGGAGTTGTCTAAAGTGTGATTCAACATAACAAAAAAATTAGGTGCATAGGACAGCACACTTCCTTGTTCTGTTTTCGGGATTGTTTTATTGAATACTTCGGCAGGTGATCAAATAAACTGTTGCCGCCGACCACGTGGGAGGACACGGCCGTAGTGTTTACCCGGCGCCGCACACCTGGAGCCGAGCACACACAACCCTCGGCTGATGGCATTCCGTTGTTGCACCTGCAGCGTTTGACGTGCTCACGTACTTCCTCCTTCCGCGTGTCGCAGCGTTTGACCAAGCGCTGGAGTTTGACTCTGCAATGACGTCCTGTGGTCGTCTTAGTTTTTACGTGCTGCTGGCATCTTATGTTTCCATCATTCAGCACACCTGTCTTCGAACTAGAGCCTCCCGCCGTAGGATTGGCACATTACACGGATATCAGACCACGAACTGGAATGTTTGGGATTGCATATAAGATTAAAATGCCGCGGTAGGAGGGCATGTAGAGTAAACACCGGTAATCTGGTCATAACCGCACCCTCTTGAAGGTACCAGGTCAGCAGACGGTATGTTTCCGATCAAAGGCCAATCTCCAAGGCTGTATCACAAGTGCGGCTGCTCTTACTGCAACACTGCATGAGTGGCATTACGAAACTTGAGGGGGGCAAAGTACACTGAGGTGGAGGGGATTTCCTGGCCCACCACCAGCACTTTTGCTGAGGCCCCCCCTGGAGCTCGGTGACTAAACCCCCCTCCCCTCCACCACCCGCTGGGGCTTATATTACGCCATTGCACTGGACGTTCAGCCACTGTTCCAGCGGCCAGAGGGTGTTCTCTTATTAGCATAAGTGTGCTTCCATGCAAGTGCATGCTGGGCTTGTGAGAACACGCTCAGGTGCAAAGAGGCCCACGCGGAACTGCTCAATGTCCGCATCCCACGAGGTGGAAGGAAGGCATTAAGTGCTCATTTATTCATGTTTCCGAGATGGAATGAAGAACCCAGACTCTCCGATGTGTCTTGATGGTCCCTGTTCGGAGGGCAAGTGTTTCTTGTCACAAATGGTGTGAACTTGCTATTCAGCATTTTGTGGTGATGTTGACCTGATGTATTAACACGAGTTTGTTGTCAAGTTCGAAGCCCAAGGAATTTGCTTTACTTACAAGCATTGGTCTGGTTCCTAAAGAGTTTGACTTTAGTGTACATTCGGGAGCAGGTGTCAGTTTGTCGTTTGGTGCAATGAGGAAGAGCCCAGTTTTGTCCGGATTCAGTTTAGGATTTAAGATTTAAGATTTTAAACTTTAGGGGGGTTTAAATGACTTTTGAATCAGCCCAAAGATCCCGCTGCATAGAATTGGATTTTCGATGAATTAGGTAATGTCTTTTCAGAGAACTAGCTATTCAAAAAGCAAAAGAAAAACACTGAACAAGAAAATGCAGTCACGTGGATTTCTTCTACAAAGCTTTCATAAATCAAGTAAAATCTGTTTAAGACAATCAGTTACAGTGTTTTCATTCTTTCCTTGAATCCTGTGTATCCACATCCACTTCACAACTTTATTTAATTAATTTGTAGATATGTTTGGCACAAGGTGCAGTCCAACAAAATGCAATACAAATAGTCATAAAACATTACAACTGCCTCTGAAGAGAGTTGAGAATTCCTTCTTCTTGCATTTGGACTCATTGCCAAGTTCATCCGAAGGACTGATGGCTGTCATAGTCGGGTCAAAATAACCTCCAGCAGATAGTGAGACAGGATGGTTTCAAGAACAGATAAACCCACAAGGGTTTGAAGATCCTAAACACTGTTGCGAATTGGATAAGCAAATTCTACAGGCGTCTGGTACAGGGCCGGGTCTAGGGCGATGCAACCGGTGCCGCCGCACCGGGTGCTGACTTCAGAGAGCGCTGAGTTTGCAATTATACTTTGGTTTTAAAAGCACCTGCTGCCACGTTTCTTACCTCCAGTAATTTCCAGAATACAATAAAAATGTCAAGATAACCCAATTTTCTTCCTGGAAAGAGATCGAAGTTTTGTCCAGTTGACGTTTTGACTATCATAAAATAGCACAGATGGCGAATATGCCTGCTGCAATGAACGTGTACCATGCAGATCACAAAGTGCATACAATGTAAATAGGTCAGCGGGTTACTGCTTTTCTAAGAGACATCTTTTTGTTACTTGCAGTTTATAAGTTGTTTATAAGGTAAAATCCTAATATAGAACAGTGAATTATTAACAGTCATCAAAGAACTGCATGCACACAGCAAAGTATAGATTAGAGCAGGGTACTCGCAAACATTTGCCCAGGGGCCACAAAGTATGGTCTGTGGTGTGACCGAGGGCCACACTGATGCCAGCAGGGTGGCGGTAGGGTCCTGGATGGGTCAGGAAATGGGTAAGGAGGTCTAAAAAATGTTAAATAAACAGGCAAGCATTTATTTGCAGGTTAATAAATGCTTGCCTGTTTATTTAACATGTTTTTAGGAATGTTATTGCTCAGTAACTAAACAGCAGCTCGTGCTGCTGTTCACCAGGGGGGCCGCATGTAAAGGTGAAGAGAGCCGTAAGCGGCCCCCGGGATGTACTTTGAGCATCAATGGATTAGAGCATAGAAATTGATTCTTATTATTATAGAGAACCCCTCAACTATGGTGTTCCGTTTTCAACTCTGACTTTGTGCTTCTTCAGACCAAGCACACTTAAACTATACTGCCTACCAGTATGGATGACATGTCACTCCTGTACCTTGACATTCCCTGGCTTAAGAAACATTTCCTATACACTGATTTACACACATATGGTTGATTGTCTCTGAGTACTGTGTGTGTGCTGCAAAGTGCTATGACACCCTACGCTGGTATAAGAGGCGCCATACAACTACTTAAATGCATATGAAAGAGAGTGGTTATGGAAACTTGAGGGGCAATGTTAAAAGTTGGTGGTGAGGGAATCTGTGGTGGAGGTGGTCACCACCGCCACCACGGATGGGGGGCACCTACAAACATTATCGCACCAGGCGTCATCAGCACTAAAGCCGGCCCTGATCCATTACATATCATAGCACATAGCTGTAACACATGCATTGTTGTTAACGCATCACTAATGTGTTCCTACAACGGCAACACTCACACCCATTGTGAAGCACAAATGAAAGATTTGTCATTATGCTGAATAAGGAAGAACCCAGTTGTGTCCGGGTTGAGCTATAAGATTAGGCATTATGGCTGATTTAAATTATTATTGAATCAGATCCTAGTGAGAACGTCAATAGGATTATGGGAGGCAAATTGAAAGGGATCGTTTAACTGCGTATGTTATTTGGGAAACTGTCCCACATGCAATACAAGAGTAAAATTTCTAGACTACGATCAGGTATCTTGTAAAACATAGGATCCTGAGTCCTCCTAAAGAGAGACAAAAGATGAGTTTTATGCTTACATTCACAGTTCATGTCACAATATGACACAGTGAATGTATACCCCAATATAGTAGCTGTGCTTAGTATTCTGTTTCTCAATTGAATTTTTATCATCTCATTTGTGTCTGAATCAATTAATAAACGTGAATGTGGAGTAATTATTATTTCACAGACTCATTTTAAAGTGTTTTGGCATCTTCTGAAAATATATGTTAAAGTATATTGGTAATTATCTATGTATTGGTGGATTACTTTCACATTTTGATTTCCCTCTTGAGTCTGGTACAAGAATACCATAGATTTATTATCCTGCAAAAATGATGTAGCCAGAATATTGACTACCGCAATATGATCAAATTAAATATATGTACATAGGTAAAGCTAGGTTTACTATACTTAACTCCACATACATGTACCTCTCAAGAAATATTGCTATTGAGTTAAGAATAGTAAATCTGTACTTACCGATATATATTAATCTTTACATTATTTTTTATAGTCATTGTTTTATCTACGTGATCCTTTTAGGATGATATTAACATCAATAGTATTCCAACACACAACCGCAATTGACTAAACAGAGATTGAACTAGCATTCTCTATCTCTGGCAATTTATTTCTCACACTTTCTTCTGCTATTTCTACTTGTTTTGTAATTCCTGCTTTCGTGTTGACGCCTTTCTATGATTCTGGGAGCAAACTTTATCCTCCATTTTTATTTCTAAGTGGAACAAATTTAATTAGCGATGCTCACGGCGAAGGCTTTGGAACTCTGTGGTCCTTCCTGTGTCCTTCCTTTAGCAAATTACCCCATGAGACATTTTGCTCAGGTGTTCTTGATTTAGCTGCTTTGTCTCTTGTGAATTCAGGTACCTTGTGTGCATTTTCCACTAGCCTCGTACCCCAGGATATGCAACATTTAATTAGCAAATAATCAACAACTTTAGGTTCCCAATTACTTCTAAAGACATTACTGTTTCTGTTTTTTTCTGGTAAGATCTATTGTAGCGTCTCCTGCTAATGCACTTTCTGCAATTTGATTGGAGGAGATTGGCTTATAAATGTAAATATTTGATGGCACACAGGCGGCATGTTGGTTTTTCAGCTAATATCTGGGTCCTTGAAGTTGACCGCTGCAAGAATATACATTTTTTGCTAGGGTGCATTTTTGTTATGGAATCCTCATAAGCCAGTTGGTGGTCTCAGAAGTCGACTCTGTAGTACCAAAAAACCACCAGCACCGTAGTTCATTAACACTGTCACGCGCAGGAGGCTTATTAAATTGATCATGATATGGAAGCATAACTGTTGTCTTACCTTTGGGAGTAGTCATCAAAGAGCCACGCAAAGCAAGCATTAAATAGTAGCATTGCAAAGATTTAAAAAAGTCCTGCAACATGAAATTGGGTTTTATGATGAATAAGGACATCTAAAGTCAGTGCCTTTTCAGAGAACTAGCTATTCAACACCGGAGCAAAGAAGAGCAAGAAAATACTGTGTCTCGTGGATTTCTTGTACAAAGCTTTCATAGATTAGGCAAAATCTTTTTAAGACAATTGCTTACAGTGTTTCCATTCTTTCCTTCACCCTGTGTGGTTTTACATGCTCTTGGGTGCTAACAAGGTAAGCGTTTATATCCACTTCACATCTTTATTTCATTTACTTGTAGACATTTTGACATCAGTATTAAGGCGCTGTCCAACTAAATTAAATACAATTAGTCATAAAAAATTATTATGGGGAAATACTTCCGGAAAGCCTCCCCCTCCCCAAATTGTTAAAGATTGAGTAAAAGTTGATCCAAAGGACTGATGGATGCCATACCTGGCTCAAAATAAACTCAAGCTTAAAATAACCCATGGGCGACTGAGAGACACACAATTTTTCCATTTCCTCCAACTGCGCCATGCTCTACAGGCTCTCCTCCCACTAGATGACAAAATCCCTGAATACAATCCGCTCAAAGCTAAAATCTTCATGGACGCCTTGGTAAGGGAGCTATATCTGCGATTTACCACTTATTGATTATCAACACCCCAGTTTCCCCTCTCTTCAGCGGAAATAGGTGTGGTGGGTGGGCGAAATGGATGATGACAATTGGAGGGAGGCATGTCTAGCTCCCAGAGAACTGGTGATGAAATAGCAGATGCATATGATCCAGACAAACTACCTTTATGCAACCTTTCTGTCCCCACACTGCATACAACAGATGAGTCGATCCATTCAGGCTGCTACCGACTTTTATCATGTGGCATGGCATTGCTCAGCTTTACATTACTTTTGGGACGGGTTGGTTTGTGAAATCTCTGTGGTTTTGAATCGCTTGATTGATCTGGGACCCAGGATGGAACAGCTTGGCCTCAAGGAGGAGCTGGGGGACTTCGTTGCCTGAGGATTTTCATAGGGAATGGCTTGTCTGGTGATGAAAAGAGACATTTCTTGCCTGAGGAAACAACCATCACCCCCCTCGCTACAACTATGGCGAAGGGGAGTTGATTGGTGGGCCCACCAGGAGAAACTGATTAATGAGGCACCAGGATGTCCAAAAAACATGACAAAGGGCCTCATTATGATAGTGGTGGGACTGCCACAGACATGACATCGGTGGAGGCCCCACCACCAACAGCCCTTCGGTCTGACCACCGCATTACAATGCTGGCAGTCGGACCCTATTCTGTCGGGGGACTGACCGTTGCCTCCGTCAGGATCTCAGATCTCGACTGGGCGGCGGTCAGAATCATAGTCCCAAATGGAAGCAGTGCTGTGTCAGGCACCACCTTCTGGATTACGATATCCCTTTCAGACAGCCTTTTCATGGTGGAAACACCTCCTGTACAGTCTGTCGGAACCGGACTTTGGGGGCACAAAACAGGGCCCCCATTCCTTGTTGGCCACTACAAAGTGGCCGTGGGGGAACATGTAGTGCCCCCACTCAAATCCATGTGCCATGCAGCACATGGTACATGGATGTGAAGGAAGTGCTCCTGTACAAGGAGGCTTGTTCTGCGTCTCTTTTCCTGGGCTGCAGCACAAGCGGCCGTGAAAATTAGCACTTTGCAACCGGCAGCCTGGTGGTTGCATCATAATTGGGTGTCAGACTGCCGCTATGATAGCGAGCTGGGGGAAGTGGTGGGCATACAATGGGATACAACCATAAGAGAAGTATTGTTTGAGAGTGCCGTTCTACATAATATTGTAATCCAGAGATGTTTTTATTTTTTATGTTTTTTTAAGTAAGTAAATTCTTTATTGTATAGGTAATAAAAACCATTACAAAAGGTAAAATGCCGAAGTATTAAAAAAAAAGAGAAGAGAAAAAAACAACAACAAAAAAAACCACTGATCTGGTGATACATACATAATTAGAAGTTAAAAATCAGGAATAAAAATGTCCTTCGAACTTCAAAGAAGCCAGAGTCTGTTACAGATGAAACGGTTACACAAGTTATGTAAATTCAGGATATAAATTGGATCTTTGCCAAAGTTCCTCTCTTTCTCTCAAAGTTCGTGATAAATTTGACTGCTCTACAAATGAGTTGAGGGTCCACTGTGCACAGGACTTCTTTAATCGCGGAACGACAGGTACGAATTCCATATTCCTTGAACTTCGCTTTTAACCTGTTCTGACGTTCCTGGGCCAGTGCGGGACAAATGCAGATCAGATGAATGAAATCCTGTTTTTCTGCACCACATAGGTCGCACTCCTTGATGTCTTGGGTCCTCCATTTGGGTTGATCAGCATTGGTTGGCAGGTTGCCCAACCTTAGGCTAAGGTATTTCTGTTTAACATGCGATGAAAATGCGAGTTCTTGGTAGGCTGCCGGCGTAGACTTTTTATATGATTGTATTGTCGTCCACGCATGTGACCGATGGCTCAGGATTGATTTGTCATTGAGCAGTGAGTGCCTGTTGGCAGCCTTCTTTCCCGCCTGTTTGAACGTTGGTACCGGAAGCTTAGTTCCCCAAAGCGCTACTAGTTCGGTGGTTTCAAGGGATTGTTGTAGGTATTTGGCGTACTGGGAATTCGAACTGTTATAAATTGCTTCCCACATGGCGCGATAGACCTCGTTTTCTTGATTCATCCAGATGTCGTACCAGAATCTGACTGTCCCATATTTTCTCAACAATACTTGAGACTGCAGGCCGAATTCGAGGCGCACTTGCGCAGGTGATGCGTTGTGTGGTAACCCAAATACACGCTTGTAGACTTTTGTTTGAATTTTGTCTATTAGCTGTGCACTCTTGCCATGATGTAACACGCTCCCGTAAGCTATGGTTGGAAGTAGCTTGGCTTTCATTATTGTTAATAGTGGGTTGAACAGAGGGCCTTTAAGTTTGATGGCTAAACTGCTAAATGCGTGTAACAGGGCGATGCCCTTCTTTTCGATGGCATTGAAATGCGTGATAAAGTTAAGACGCTTGTCCAGTGGAATCCCCAAATACTTATAGCTTTCCACTACTTCCAATTTGTTGCTATCTATTACAAAGATTGGTGGTACTTTGCAGCGTCGTGTTATGACCATAATCTTTGTTTTCTTGCTATTTATTTCCAGCAGGTTCTGTTTTGTATATCCGGTCAGTTTTTGCAGGAGACGCTGTAGGCCTATTTTCGTCTGACTGAGTAGGACCACATCGTCGGCATAGGATAAATGTGTTAAACGAAGGTTTCCTAGCCGCGGTGGATGAGCATTGATCCTGTCTAGCCTCGGTGTTCAGGTCAGCCATAAATAAATTGAAGAGGTGTGGGGCCAAGACGCAGCCTTGTTTGAGTCCATCAAAGGTGCTGATCTTCCGGGTTAGCCACTGTCCGTTGTCAATCTTTACCTGCATCCAGGTGTTGGTGTACAGGTCCATTATCGGGGTTAAGATTGAATCCGGCAGGCCTTGCTGCTTCAGTTTGGACCAGAGTAGACTGTGATTTAATGGACAATTGTATTGCAGTGGATAATGCGTGTACTTTTAAATGTAATAAAAAGTTGTCTGTAAAAAAAACCACAAAAGTACATGTCCAACTTTTTTAATACACTGCACCCTGCCCAAAAGGCCATTTAGGGCCTACCTTAGGGGTGACGTATATGTATTACAAAGGGAGTATTAGGCTAGGAAATGGGGTTATTTTGCCAAGTACAGTTGGCAGGTTAAAACTGCTGTCAGGCTGCAATGGCAGGCCTGAAACGTATTTTAAAAGGCTTCTTGAGTAATGGGCTCAATAAGTGCTGTATGCATCCACTAACTGCATTTAATTTACAGGCTCTGGGTATATAGTATACCACTTTACTAGGGACTTATGAGCAAATCAAATATGCCAATCAGGTCTAATCCAAGTTTACCATGTTTTAGGAAGTGAGCACAACCACTTTAGCACTGGTCAGCAGCCAGAAAGTGCACAGAATCAAAAAGACAGCAAAACCAAATTCAGAAAAATAGGAGGGGGGAAGGTAAAAAGTTTGGGGCAAGACCACCCTAAGGCTGACAGGTCTAACACTGCTTGTGTAGAGTAAGTGCATTAGCCACATATTTGGCCACCATTCAGACCCAAAAGACATTAACTCAGTTCAGACTCAAAGAAGTTACTGGGTTTGCATTGCATCTATCTGACCACTTCAAGCAAACTCTCAAATAGGATAGAAACTGCAACCACAGGATAGGAAAAGAAGGAGATAATGACATAACTCGTCAGCATATATTGATGACTCTGCATTCCATACCCCCTCAGGATACTTCTTAGAAGGTTTACAAATATATTTAACATCAAAGGGACTCCATTCAGCTTCAAGGTGCGTCATACGGACAGCACAAACAACAGAAACCAAAGGGATTCATTCCCACCCAATGATTACTGTTGTCCATCAACAAGAGGGCATTTCAACACTCTTAGTCCTTTTACCTGCAAAGGTCATCAGACACTGCAGCAACAGAGAATGGGTAATCACATCAAAAGTAGCTAAAAATATCATCATGTCTAGGATGGTGGTTGATGTGAAGATCAGCATGTATTCGGACTTACCCCTCTGCTCAGGATATCCCTCCTGACCATTTACCCACCTATTCTCTATGTTGTTTGCACTCCTTTTTGTTTCCCCTCTCCAAGTTGAAATTCCCTGTCAATATATACCTGGTGTGTAATCAGCAACATTTGGGAGGCTAGGGGCCAGATCTACGACCCACCAATTTGCGACTCTCAAATTGCATCGCATTTGCGACTTGCAATTTTCGATTCGCAAATTGGGATGTACAACAGTGTCTCAGACACTGTTTACGATTCCTAATAAAGTCGCAAATTGCATGCCTCATTAATATTAATGAGTCAGGTGCAATTTGTTACCCCATTAGGAATGTCTAGCACTCACAGGGATGGTGGCCTGCTGGGGTCAGCGGACCACCATATCTGTGACTGCTTTTAAATAAAGCATTTTTTTTTAATGCAGCCCGTTTTCCTTAAATGAAATCGGGCTGCATTTAAAAAAAAAAAGAAAAATGAAACTTTTCAGTTTCATTTAACGACAGGCAGTGGTCCCTGGGACCACTGCCTGACCTTAAAAAATATTTTTTGACCAAGTCACAAAGGAGAAGGGGTCCCAAGGGAACCCTTTCCAGTTTGCGAATGGTTTACCACCTACTTGAAGTAGGTGGTAAATTGGAAGTGTTTTGCGAGTTGCTATTTGGATAGGTCGCCTTTGGCACAACCCTTCCTAATAGCGAGTCGCAAATCTCTTTTTGCGAATCGGTAACATTTACTGATTCGCGAAATGAGCTTTGTACATGACCATGCCCTAAATTGCGGTCTAAAACGGGCCGATTGCCCATTTGCGAACGCAATTTAGGGTCATACATCTGGCCATAGATGCTTTAGGATAATTAAGACTTGCCTTTAGTGGGACATAGTTCGCGCGATAACAAGAGAATGCAACTTTACATTTATTAACATGTTTGCCTCTTGAAAGAATGTTCACTGTGGAGTGATGGTTATTGAATTGACTTACAGTGTATAACAGCATTAATTAATTGTAAAACCCTCTAAAAAATATTTGAAACATAACTAGAATGGCAAAGAACTACTGTTTCCAGCACGATGTTCTTGGGCATGCATCTTCGAGGGATATCTGTTCGACATCCAGCACGAAATCCAAATGGGATAATGCACCGACTTCAGACAACAATGTAGGGAAGCTGGGCAGTGACAACCTTTCCCGACCTTTGTTTATGCTGATGGCCTGTGGTATGCTTTCCTGAGTCTTTGAGAGCTCTACCTGAGCCTGGCCCTACTTTTCTGTCCTCGAGTGTGAACTCCAATCAATGAAAGTGAAGCATGGAGCAAAGGTCAGAACTGGGCAGATTTTTCGTTAAATAATATAAAGAAATCCTGATGCACTTCCTTGTACCAGCTCTCAGCTATTAAGTTTTATTTTCATGTTTCCCCTTTAATCTGCGAGGTATGAATGGAATGCCCAATAACCCGGGGTCATTTTATGCCCACATTTCCAAGACTGTAAAAATTGCACCACTGCAATGCCTGGCAGTGCTCCAGCATCTACACACACAGTAAGGGAGCATCGCACAAGTGCACTGAGGGAAACAAAAAAGGTGATGGATGAATGCTTGAATTAATCTAATGGATGAATGCTTGAATTAATCTAAGTCAGTGCCAGCCACTTTGAGACACAATCTAGTCCCCTGCGTTCCATTTCGGGCTGGATTCTTCCTATTGGAGCAGGGCTAAGGCTGATTTGCATGTGGCCGGTTTCTGTCTGAGGTGGCATTGTTGGCAAAAAAACAATGGGCTAGAATGCACCCCACAGTAATTTGCAAGTGGCTCAGATTTTAATTCAAGTAATCCTCCCTTTGCAGGTTCCCTCAGTGAACTGCCCTGGCAGAAGACGGACATTGTCTCTTAATTTGGTGGACGCCTGAATGCCCAGTTGTACCAAATGGTGTTCATGATTTCACATTCTAACTTTGGAAGAAGAAAGAACATGGGCGTAGCTTCAGCGGGGTGTTTGTGGTGTTGCACCCCGCTGCAGTGGTATGTTTTTGTTATCCGTCCTGGTTTTGGGTCTGAATTCTGCGTTTCTTCTAGTTGCCAGGGCCTCGCTCACCTTTCACATTTTGCATGCAGTTTTGTGGCGACAGGAAAACAGCAGATTTGTACATGACACAACTCCATACAAAGGAGCTTCGCCTATCACGCTTGAGAGGACAGGCAGTATTGCAAGAGGGGCCAGGAGGTCTCTCGATAATAAAAATACAATCTACACCAGCTACATGATCATAGAATACTGCAAGCCCAAACCTTCCCAAAAAATCTGAATTCCCGATTGAGAATTTGTTTTTTAAATGAGATGATTTCCTTCCTTCCTCGATGGGCCTGTGACACTGTCTGCCTGTCAGCTGCAGCCTCAGTCAGTGCGGGTGATTATGAGGCCTTACAGGCAGGGGGTTAGAAACCTCTCCGAACCACTCCGTGTCAAACTACAAAATGATTAATGCGGCAGTGTCACGCCTGTCTGACCCATGACTTCCAGGGCGCACTGCGCAACGTGCCAATTAAAATCACGTCACTGCGCACTAGCGGCGATCACCCGATCCCATCGCCTGGAGTCACGCCGGGGCGCGTGCACTTAAAAGAAATGTCTTATTTTAGAGGTTTAAACGTAGATTTTATGTAAAAAGAAACTGTGCATAATATCTAGTTATTGATGTTCCTCTTGTGTGCTATAGAAACCCCTGGGGCACTTCTTTACACCTAGATAGTGTTTAGGAGCCTATTACATGCTGAAGCGGTATGCTGTCTTACTTCTTTAGTTTCATTCCTTCTTGTGGTTGACAGTGCTGCATTGCCACAAAAAAAAGATTTTCGTATTTTTACTACATAAATATGCATCGGGCACCGATTTGTGCTGCCACAGGACTGCACTGACATACGACAACCCATTTAAAGTTCTAAATCCAAGCGCACTGCAAAATTTATATACCTGCAGAGAACCATGACGAGCAACCCACAGTAGCGGATCGTCACTAGAAATTTTATTCTTGGTCTTCCAATAATTCTCCAAAGAGACGTTCGATGAACGACCCCTACAGGAGGATTGTCACCATAATCTTTCTAAATAGAACCGTCTGAATTTTAACTTTATCCACAACTACGTCGCAATTCTGGGATTAATAAGACTCCCAAGGATCTTATCAATAGGAACATTGTACAGACCCTTCAATTCGACAGACAACCAAAGAATGTCTTGATAAAGGTGGACTACATTTACTCAAAACCACCGAAACGCGTCGACGCTCCTGTATAGTACAATTAAAACCTGCACCATCAATGTTTATATCTAAAAAATTATACTGATAAAACAGTGGTGTATACAATTGGGATTTCTTTTAATGTACAATTTGTATTTTACCATTTGTGTGTTTTACAAACCTTTGTCTGTCCTTTGTTTTGTGCAGGTCGCAATACAAGTGTTATTGTTGTTTCATAATTTTTTATGTACCATAATTTGTATAGAATGTGTTTATGAATTGTTTTAATCATACTTTGAGTATAATAAATTTGTTAATCTTTTCACTTCTGTGCTTATATGAGTTCTTAGAGACAGAATGTTTTTTGAGGCTAAGTTTTAGCTTGTGTTGTAATAATTTTCAAGGGAATAATTTCTTTTTCACTGGTTAGATAACCTCAATTCCCTTGAAAGTTCCAAGGGGTTCCTCTCTCTTTTCAAACTTTATAAATCTTGGGTAAAGCAATGCAGCGAAATCGCTGTGTTGTTTACTCTGCACCAGGGAGGTGTTCCATGGATGTGGCGTGGGTGTTCCCACGCAACTCCAATGGTTTTTTACTCATTCCAAGATTTACCAGAACTGGTAAACCTGGGAATGCACCAAAAAGATATGCCATCCCAGGAGAGGCGTAACGAGGGGAAATATCTTTATTACTCCTCATTACTTCTTCTTTCTATGTGTGCTGCATTCAGCAGCACACAGAGAAAGAGGAATTTGCCTCTCAGGATTGTTTTTGTGAAGGAGGATGTTCCTTCCTGCACAAAAACAATCCTGCCTACAAAGCAGGGACCCTTGCATCGTGCTGCAAGGGTGCCTGCATTGGTGCAAGGCAGCCAAAACGGTACCAGTGCAGGAAAATAATGCATTGTATTCTTTGCAAAACAGCGCATTCCCTCCTTTTCCCTGTAACACAGCGCAGCATGTCTGCTGCGCTGCATTGCTTTACTTTGCCATAATTATGCCACTCAGTTTCAGTTGTAAACGTAGTTTGCCCTGTGCAGGAGGCAAACCTGCTCCTGAACTTCCATAATTAATGGCTGGCCATTCATGTTACCCATTTGCAGTGCAGTGTTCCACCTCTGGTACTCTGGTATCTGCTTGGGTGGTGGAAATCTGGAAGAATGTAGTCTTTCAGTAACTACCTCTGGCAAAGTTTAGTGCTGATGGTAATACCATATTTACAGTAGCTCTTTACCACCTACAGAGCTCTGTGCTTCAGTGAGCAGTAATTTCCTGCTAATATTATTTATTATATAAGAAGGCCTCTGAATTCAGCTATTATAATTAGCTGAACCTAAATACAACTCATGGTCCTCTCTCTTAGGTGGAAACCCATCAACGCAATAAGTTCTGGATGCCTATCAGATCTATTCAAGGTCCAGCAAATATCAACTGTCTACACTATACAGCCAAATGCAAACTGATCATCCCAAATTGGCGACTAACAAGATTTAGAGGCAAAACCCCAAAAGTGGCTGGAAAAAACTCTGGAACAACCTTCCTGTAGAAATAATGTCATTGAGCGACTTTAAAGCCACCAAAAACTCCCTAAAATAACTGCTAGACTCAAGACAATAGCTATCCATTAATGCTACTTCCCCCCCAAAAAACTCTTAAGTAGGCCTCCTGCATTTCTTGTCTGCTGTCACACCCTTGAGTTCAATAATGCATGACCCTAGTGACTCTCCAGCTTTCTACAGAAATAATAACGTCCACCTACTGATCGAGAATATATTTCAGTCCCCTCTCTACTCTGTCTGATGTCCCGACATCCACGCTTCCCATGTATGACCTCTATGAACGTTTTCCCCTCCATTAGGCAGATTTGCAACTATGACAGGTTTACCTCTCTATCAAGGCTTTTCCCTCCTTTAAACGCTTTAATGCATAGGATGTCATGTTTATGTCCTCCACTTTAGCTATGGAACGCGAAGGACTTGAATGACTCATCCTCCACATTTCCAGGGAAAATCTCATTTTATTTTCAATCACTGTGATGCACACTGCAGTGCACCTATGTGACAGTGACTGAAAGTGAAACTAGGCAACACCAAAACCAGGGACCAGGATAAGATCACATTGACTTTTTTATGGTCACAGTTCTTACCCGTTCCAGTCACAGGCATCAGAGCCAGCCACAGAAGTGGGGTAACATTTTTATCGAGAGGAGTGGGGGAACACTGGGTAGTAGGAATTTTGTTGATCACTGTGATTCAGGAACTTTCCCTCAAGAAATATGAGGAAAGTGTGTTATTTTAGCAAAAGTTTGAGGTTTGTAGGGCATTGTGGGTAAAAAAAAATAGTGGAACCCATGCAAGTGTCTCTCCTGGGTGTCTAGTTTTCAGAAATTTCCGGGTTTGGTAGGTTTCCCAGGGCAGTTGCAAGCCTGTCCCCAAATTCCACAGCTACCCACGTCGCCAAACTGGGTCATTTCACATTACAAAATCTGATGTCTTCAGATCGTGTTTTAGGGCTTTCCCGTTGTTGGTTCCAGGCCCAGACACACAAGTGGGTCATCATATTTATTGAGAGAAGTGGAAGAACACACAGTAGTCGAACATTTCTTATTATCAATTGGATTTCTCTCCATTTTTGTTTCCAAAAGTAAGCCAGTGTGCAAGAACGAACAAGTTTTGTAAAATGACCTCTGATTCTCATGATCGTATGGGTAACCCCAAAAACAAAATTGTAAAAAAAACGCAATTTCTAAACTTAGTATTTTGTACACATTTAAAAAAGACATAGGTTTCACCTTCATATTCATTTTGTCATTAATTAGGAATAATTTGCTGCATGGTTGGTAGACAAGAAAAAAATTATAAGCTTCAGCTCAGTTGCTGCCTCTGTATCATGTGCTTTTGGGCAACCAACAAACACTATATAACCCTGTCACAGGCATACCAGTATATTGCTTTGTACAGAGCAAGAAATTACAGCTGAAAACGTTACTATTTTTTACAACATATTTTCATTTTGTTTTGTTTATTTCTTTGAGAAAACTATAAGAGATTCACATAAGTGACCCCATGCTAAATTCAGAATTGTATCTACATTTCAAAAATGTATAGTTTGTAGGTTCACCCATGGGGTTCCCACCTATTTCCGTTACAAACTGCAAGTATGATGAAACCATAAAAAACGGAAAAATAGCCTACCACTTAAAAAAAAATGCTAAAGCTTGTGGCTAAAACATTTTTGGGGTAACTCTGCTTGTTTTGGGAAGCTGAGATGATAGTGATTTCCCTTGCCAAACCTTTTATTGATGCCATATTTAGGGGAAAAAATGCTTTCTTTCATAGTTCTTTTTCACATTTGTCCCCCAAAAAACAATTGTTATTTTTTGGCAATTTTTTCAGTTTCCTCTAAAGCATGGGTACTCACAAACTTGTTCTCGGGGGGCCAAATTTACAGTGTGGTTTGTGTCCGAGGGCCGCACCGGTGTGGGCGGGGTCAGTGGGGGAGGGGGCGTGGCTAGAGCAACAAAAAAAACTGTGACCATGAGGTTGAACACAGGTCCCTGCAGCAGTCGTCTTCGTCCACTGAGCCACCAGACCCGGCATACACACATCTCTCTCTCTCTCTCTCTCTCTCTCTCTCTCTCTCTCTCTCTCTATCTATCTATCTATCTCTCTCCCTCTCGCTTCTTCTCTCTCCCTCTCTCTCCCTCTTTCTCCCTCTCTCTCCCTCTCTCTCCCTCTCTCCCTCTCTCCCTGACTCCCTCTGTCTCACTCACTCTGACTGTCTCACTCCCTCTCTCTCTCTCTGTCTCCCTCTCTCCCTCTCTCTCTCTCTGTCTCCCTCTCTCTGTCTGTCTCTCTCTCTCTCTCTGTCTCCTTCCCTCTCCCTGTCTTCCTCACTCTGTCGCCCTCCTCACTCTGTCGGCCTCCCCACTCTGTCGCCCTCCTCACTCTGTTGCCCTCCTCCCTCTGTTGCCCTCCCTCCTCCCTCCCTCTGTCTGTCACCCTCCTCCCTCCCTCTGTCTGTCACCCTCCTCCCTCTGTCTGTCTTCCTCTCCCTCCCTCTGTATGTCTCCCTCTGTCTGTATCCCTCCCTCTGTCTGTCTCCCTCTGTCACCCTCTCCCTCCCTCTGTCTGTATCCCTCCCTCTGTCTGTATCCCTCCCTAAGTCTGTCTCCGTCTGTCCCCCTCCCTCTCCCTTTTTCTGTCTCCCTCTCTGTCTCCCTTTCCCTCCCTCCCTCGTTCTCCCTCGGTCTGCCTCCATTACACTCCCTCCCTCGCTCTCCCTCTGTCTGCCTTCCTTTCACTCCCTCCCTCGCTCTCCCTCCCTCTCCCTCCCATTCCCTCCCTCCCTCGCTCTCCCTCTGTTTGCCTCCCTTTCCCTCCGTCGCTCTCCCTCCCTCTCCCTCCAGTTCCCTCCCTCGCTCTCCCTACCCCCCCTGTCTGCCTCCCTGTACCTCCCTCCCTCGCTCACCTCTGTCTGCCTCCCTTTCCCTCCCTCCCTTTCACTCCCTTTCCCTCCCTTTCCTTCCCTCCCTTGCTCTCCCTCTGTCTTCCTCCCATTCCCTCCGTCCCTCGCTCTCCCTCCCTCTCCCTCCCTTGCTCTCCCTTCCCCTCCCTTTCCCTCCCTCTGTGTCTCCCTCCCTCTACCTCCCTCCCTCGCTCTCCCTCTGTCTGCCTCCCTTGCTCTCCCTCCCTTGCTCTCCCTCTGTCTGCCTCCCTTTCTCTCCCTCCCTTGCTCTCCCTCTGTCTGCCTCCCTTTCTCTCCCTCCCTCGCTCTCCCTCTGTCTGCCTCCCTTTCCCTCCCTCCCTCCGTCTCCCTCCCTTTCCTTCCCTCCCTCTGCCACCCTGCCTGTGTGTGCCCGGCTGAGACAGCTTCCCAGGCACACACACAGCCGCACCCGAGCACTTCACGGGTCGTTATTAGACCATTTGTATGTTAATGAGGCTTTTGTATTTCACCTCTTAGCACCCCTGCAGCCCCACTCTGACTATCACTGGAATGCCGGCCGCCTCAGAGCAGCAGAGTCTGTCAGAGTCGCGTGTAGTGTTTGCAGAGTTTAATTTTTATTTTTTTTAAACCCGGGTAAGATGTCTCAAGGTCCGCGGGCCGCCAGGGAAGGCTTGCCGGGCCGCTGGCGGCCCCGGGTTATACTATAGGTACCCGTGCTCAAAATGAATCTACAAACCCTATGTACCTTTAGAATCATCACAATGTGGGAAAAAGACACATATTTGGCCGGGATACCTTTTATGTAAATAAAAGTTATAAAGGCTTGATGTGCCCAAACATCAAAAGAGGGCTGAGCACAGGGTGGAAAAGCCTCAGCAGACAAACTGTTACTATGTTACTGGTATTGTTTACTATTGTCAATTTTCAACCTACGGTCATAAGAAACTGATTTGTCTGTCAAATAATGTGATGCACCTAAAAGCTGGACCCCTGGCATTTGCTTTGCCTTACAAATGTTAATAATTAAATGAATCGCCCTATCCTGCACCTGTGCCATCACTGGCAAACAGCACAAAGTTATTAAGGAAGCAGATATGTACTCTCTTTCCCTGCATCCAGATAACTCTAGGTTGGCAAAATTAAATGATCTGATGCCATATGAGCACACCCCTTCACAGCTACCAAGTACTGCTCTTCTCAACATGCACAGTTACTGATTACAATCAATAATTTGTGCAGCATGAGATCCATGGGCCCAAAAGAGGCTCATTAGTGACCGCCAAGTTCTCCCACCCCCATGTACTTTTTGCATCATGTCAATGAGGCACTGAAGTTGTACAACCAGAATAAAATAATGTTTGAGGTCTGACCTTTTACCTGCCTCTAATAAGTACTTCACTATGACTTACAAGTGCCACTCAAAGCCATGCTTGGACAAGATCCTAAACATTGGGAAGCCCATTCCCTGCACAATGCCAAGAAAGTTGGTGGTTTTTTTTATTTTTGTTTTCTGCAAAACAGATGAAGCTCTATCTCTGCTATTTTCTCATGATTGTCTCCAGGGTCATATGTAACCAGCCGGGAAACTGCTGTTAAATCAATAACAGGATGCACAGAGCCCATTAGAACTGCAGAGTTTGTGGTGGTGAATTGACTTAATTAAAAGCCTTTTTATGAAAACTCCCTGATCTCCTAAAGAAGATCCCGCACAGCTACTAGTCTGCAGTTCATCACACAACAGCGCTTCTCCAGAAAATGGAGCAGCTCTCTGCCATGCCAGGAAGTGAGTAGTGGGCGCTCTAAGCAAGCCAGGAGCAAGCCAATGAGTGCTTGCTTCAGCCTGTCTTTGGTTATCGCTTCCTTTCATTGGTTCCTCTGTAGAATAGCAAGGTGTTAAAAAACAATATTCATATTCCGTCTCTTAATTTACTAAAACTAAAATTGCTCACAATTAAGATATGTGTCTTTTGTTTCGCAAGTACGTGATCTTTAAAAGATAAGTTAAAAACCTTCTTTAGTAAGCAGCATGTGAAGCTTCGACCTCCCTGGGATTTTTTTTCTCCTTGTTTGATGTCTGAGAGGATGAAAAACTTGTATTGGATGTCCGTTCATTCATGTTTTTGGAGCTGAAATAGCTCAACGCAAAACTCCCTGTATATTACCAAAGTGTCTTCAAGCTAAAGACCCACTCTTCCCCTTCATATGTAATCAGATGGGAGCAGGACAATGGTCCCACACAAAGCATGATATCCCTATTGGACATATTGATGACAGAGATCCAAGGGGTGTCCATTATATATGGAATAAAGGATCCTCTGCCGTACATGATAATGATATTGCAAGTAACTGAAAAGTTTCATGATCATATGGCACAACGTGGCCAAGGGTTGAGTTCCTTTATAAGGTTATTGAACTTCGAGGTGACTTGCAATATCCTTATCATGTATGGCAGGGGGTACTTTATTCAGTATAGTACATGGCAACACCATCACTTTTCCCACACCATCACCTTTCTCACAAACCACTTAAATCCTTGGTGCATACCTTTGTCATATGAAAGAGAGAGCATGTTTGCAAATCTGAAGAATACAAAATAAAATCTCTAATGCAAAATTAAACACATCAAAAAAACTGTTAGAAATTTGATACAAAAATATATTAGAAGCAGTTTAATATACAAGTTAATTAAAAAACAAATTCTGCGGAAGAGCACCTTTTCTATACTGACCCACAAGTGAAAAAAAATAAACATGTCATAAATATCAGCTTTTTCTGTCAATATAAAGCAGGAAAACAAAGCAGAAGAAAGAAAGGCAACATTGTGTTTTCCTTCTTTAAACAGCTGCTTTTATTATGCTCTGTGACCTGACCTGCCTTTCCCCTCAGCTGCTGCCAGAAGCCATTGTGACATCAGAACTCAACTGTAATAAGCTATTATAGTTGAGTTCTGATGTCAGTTCCTTATAATCGGAGAATGGGTTTATCACAAGTTGCCTGTTATAAAGAAATCATAGAAGAGTTTGTATAAGGGGATTGCAGAATCACATGTATTATATTAAACTTCTGTAGGGCACAACAAATAATCAAAAGAGTGGGCTCATGCTCAGGACAAACTCATGATCCCCCTCCAGCAATTAAATCCTGGTTTATGTAAATTATTTCAAGGGAGTGTTATGTGGACTGGCCAAATAAGAAGTCCTTTGTAGATGCTAAAGCTTTGTTGTTTGGTTAATAAGACACATCACTGAGATTATGAGGAAAACATTTAAAAAAACTGGTATTCTGAAGACACCAATGCATGAGAAGTGGGATTACATTTTGGTTCTAAAGTGGCATAATCTTTAATAAACCCTAACTTTTGTACTCTTCTGAAATATCAGAATTTTGTCATCGTGAGGTGCCATAGATCACTAAGGGGTCGATTACGATGTCGCTCGGAAAGGCTCCCAATCAGTTTTAGGTCTGCCGTATCCGATTCGGAATATGCATTTCCTACCGATTCAGAAAGCTTTCTGAAGACCAATTTCGATGTTCGTAAAGCATTCGGATTTTCCGACTCGGTTCCGCATGGTTTTCGGAAGAACCAAGTTGTTAGGTCTATGAACCATGTTTCTGACCAAGCGATTACGATGTTGGATTTGGACAGCCTTTCATAATTGGTTTGTCCAAAATGGATCAGCTGTTGGAAACTAACTATGAGGGCCAGTAGCAGGCCCCCCTTCACCTGGGGCCTTCCAAAGAGGTCCAGTGGGGGTACACATGCCCCCCCCCCTTTTAGACCATGCACAGTGTGGCAGGCACAAAGGGGTGCCCACCACAGGGTGCACGATTTTCCCCACCCACCCCTTTCTTCAATGGGAATACAGGCTCCGTAATCGTAATCGATCGGTCAGACTCCCAGAATCCAATTCGGTCGGAAACCATTCCGAGACTGATTCGTCGGAATGCTTTCCGACCAACATTATAATCAAGCCCAAAGTGTTTCATTCAGAAGATCTAGTGCTGCAAACAACTGGTCACCAGAAAGTTCCCTCTCAGATGGCATAATCCTGGGATTTTCTGAAAAAAACATGCCAGGATTCAATTGGAGCCGGTGAATAGTTAGCAGAGGCTAGTGCATGAATAATGGGACCCTCTAGGATAACTTAGCACCTAATATTGGGCCAGCTTGAAGATTAGCCTAGCACAGTAATAATGAGCCAGCCTGAAAGATAGCTTTAATTTCAAAAAGGGGGTGGTGATGGACAGAGTATCTGAGTTTATCAGAACACTCCTACCCAGTCAACAGATCAGGGCTTGATCCATCACCGTTTTTTAGCTCACTGCACCATCCCAGTTCAGAACCTGGCTATATGCAAATTAGTCTGTCCCTGGCCCAGTGCATCATGGGAACAGGGCAGACCAAACTACCAAGCCAATTCTTCACTGGAAAGGAAACAAGCTTCCGGGGACCGGTTTCTGGCATTACAGCCGTCTTCGGCCCGGCTTGCTTGAATCCTGATGGTGCAGTGAGCAAGGGACTCATGTCTGAGCATACCCTTCCACACTTATGGTGGCCAAAATAATTTCAAAAAGGGGGTGGTGATGGACAGAGTATCTGAGTTAATCAGAACACTCCTACCCAGTCAACAGATCAGGGCTTGATCCATCACCGTTTTTTAGCTCACTGCACCATCCCAGTTCAGAACCAAGACTTATGGTGGCCAAAATAATTTCAAAAAGGGGGTGGTGATGGACAGAGTATCTGAGTTAATCAGAACACTCCTACCCAGTCAACAGATCAGGGCTTGATCCTGATCTTTTGACTGGGTACGAGTGTTCTGTTTAATTCAGATACTCTGTCCATCACCACCCCCACTTTTTGAATCGTTTTAGCCACCACAAGTGTGGCAGGGAATACTCAGATGTGAGTCCCTTGCTCATTGCACCATCAGGATTCAAGCAAGCCGGGCCGAAGACGGCTGCAATGCCAGAAACCGGTCCCCGGAAGGTTGTTTCCTTTCCAGTAAAGAATTGGCTTGGTAGTTTGGTCTGCCCTGTTCCCATGATGCACTGGGCCAGGGACAGACTAATTTGCATATAGCCAGGTTCTGAGCTGGGATGGTGCAGAGAGCTAAAAAACGGTGATGGATCAAGCCCTGATCTTTTGACTGGGTACGAGTGTTCTGTTTAATTCAGATACTCTGTCCATCACCACCCCCACTTTTTGAATCGTTTTAGCCACCACAAGTGTGGCAGGGAATACTCAGGTGTGAGTCCCTTGCTCATTGCACCATCAGGATTCAAGCAAGCCGGGCCGAAGACGGCTGCAATGCCAGAAACCGGCCCCCGGAAGCTTGTTTCCTTTCCAGTAAAGAATTGGCTTGGTAGTTTGGTCTGCCCTGTTCCCATGATGCACTGGGCCAGGGACAGACTAATTTGCATATAGCCAGGTTCTGAGCTAGGATGGTGCAGTGAGCTAAAAAACGGTGATGGATCAAGCCCTGATCTTTTGACTGGGTTCGAGTGTTCTGTTTAATTCAGATACTCTGTCCATCACCACCCCCACTTTTTGAAAGATAGCTTAGCAAATGAATAATGGGCCAGCCTAAAGGATAGCTTAGCACATGAATAATGGACTACCCTAAAGGATAGCTTAGCACATGAATAATGGTCCAGTCTGAAGCATTGCTTAGCACGTGAATAATTGGCCAGCCTGAAAGATAGCTTAATACAGTGTATTAGCATCAGCGCTGTTATATGCTGATGATGCAGTTCTGCTTTCCTGCGGACCTACTGGGCTTCGAGCCCTAATTGACAATTTTGTATCCTTCATGGATAATCTGGATTTAGATACCAACTTCTCTGAAACACACTATATGGTGTGCAGCCCACAGCGCACCAGGTTAAGACCAATATATATTAAGGGGAGTTAATATCACCAAGGTCAGTGAATTTCCCTATTTGGGAGTGTTTTTTAATACCAACAACTGTTTTTTGCCCTGCCTTTTCAACCGCTGTTTATGATTTAACAGCGCAGTGGGGGCTCGCTTTAATGTATTCATCAGAGTAGGCAGCAAATGTATTATTCCGTTGTTGGAAATCTATAGATTGAAATGCCTACCTGTTCCCACTTACGAGGCTGGAATAGGGGGGCGCAGAGACTATAGCATCCTGCAGAGGGAGGAAAATTGCTTCTGCAGGCGGCTTCTTGGCCTTAGACCAGGCAGCTTACGACACTTCTTCATGAGGAACTGGGCTTGGCTTGAGTCACAGATTCGATGGGAGTTGCCCCCCTCCTTCTATGGATCTCCATCTGGAGCAACCCAGAGGCCTCCTTTACCGTGAAATTATAGTGGACTGCTTGTTTTATGAATATGCCCTAAGAATCCCATCGCTGAAAAACATACAAAAACAGATGAAGCCATATAAAGACCAGAATTGTTCTCTAACCTAAGGTGGAGTCTTCAAAAATTAAAGACCTGTTTTTAAACTAGGCAGTGTCTAATAGAGAAGACATGAGGCCTAACATGAGAGAACTGTTGAATATAGAAACAACAGAAGGGATCGAGCCATATTTGCTGTATGTCAACAACATAAGGGAAAGGGCATTACTTTTGAAGTTTCGCCTAGGTACCATCAGATGCCATTTGAATTTCCCATCTGGCCAATTCGACCCAATAACCATTCTGCTATGTCCTTGTGACGAGTCATCCCCCCAAACCCTGGCACATTTTAGATTGTTTTGTACGTTTTTTGATGTACCTAGAAAAAAAATTCTATTACCGATAGTTAAAAAACAGGGTTTTAACCAGTATAGACCAGCCCTTCACTATTCACAGATGCTCCCGAATTACCAAGTGACTAACTCTGTGGGAGCTTTTCTGAAAAATGCTCTTTATTGGCGAAATTCTGCAGCTTTTTAGGATTTATATATTGATGACGAGATTGCACTGAATTGTTTATGATAACTTGAATTACGTTTGATTGTTTATTCTCTTTCTATTTTTTTTTTTTTTTAAATCATTCTTTATGTGTTCTATATCAACATTTAAGATGCAATTACTGTTGCTTGTAATATTGTATTATATAATATCTGTTTGAACTTTTATGATTAAATTTCGCAATCAAATAAAGAACCTATGATAATGATTAATGGGTAAGTGCGAAGAATAGCTAAGCACAGGAACAATGGTCCAGCATGAAACATAGCTTAGCGTATGAATAATGGGCAAGCCTGAAGGATAGCCTAGCACATGAATAATGGGCCAGCCTGAAAGTTAGCCTAGCACACAAATAATGGTCCAGTCTAAATGATAGCTTAGCACATGAATAGTGGACCAACCTGTACGATGTTCTTATAGCTCAATGCCACCCTAACCAATGATACTGGAATTGGTATAGGGTTGGCTGTGTGTGGATGATGGTGTTTTCTGGTATTGACATAGTATTTCTACAGAAAGTCAGTAGTGCAAAACTCCTCAACCCTAGTCAACTGAGGTACTGTATGAGCAGAGCTCTGTCAGGATTTCTTACTGCTACGTCATTCATAATCCTTAAATCTGGTATACAATCACTTATGAAAGGGAAAGGGAAGAATATTTGGCATGGTTCTCAATCCAATTAATAATCTTGTTTTGTTTCTCTTTGGTTTAACACTAGTTTCAATGTTAAGCCCACCGCTGCTGCAAGCAATGAATTACTGCAGCTTCTATATGCAGTCCAGAATGGCTACCATCATTTTATTTTCTACGCGTCATTAACTGTGTTGCTTTTGTTATTCATCGCAATTCTGATTGGTGCTTGGTCTTCCACCGTCAACCTGGGCAGTTTGTTATCTTCAAAGGCACTACTCCCAGGGGTGGCTCCTCTGTAATGGATGAGGAGTGTCGCCCCACTCGTCAGAGTCAGTCACAGAAAAATAAAATGATAATGAAACAATATCATTTTATTTTTCCTTGACTTATTCTGACATGCATGCAGGGCGGGGCCGGGGCAGGCCATGACAGGCAGGTGGTGGCCCTAGAAGTGCGCATGTGTTTTTAGCCGGCCGTCCTAGGTCAGCCAAACATACCATGTGCACTTCCGCAGTCTCACAGGCAGTGTCTGAGTGGCAGAGCCTTCCCAGAGACTGCTGGGAGAGCTCTGAAGCTGCCACGGCCGTCACTGCTGGAGGAAGCGGGGAAAAGGAAAGTTAAAAAAAAAAGTATTATTATTCGTTCCCCACCCCTGTCCACCCGTCCGTCCCGCCCTTCCCCGCCCCCCCAACTTTGTGTTTTGATGCCCGCCACTGACTACTTCTGCGCAACCCACGTGTGCTCTATCTAGGGCAATATGGGCTCTGGCTCTCAGTTTAGGAAATGTAAGCTCCCTACTCCCAATTCTTTGGCCCTTTGATGACGAAGCCAAATCACCACAGTCAGTTTGACTAAAGTCATTGGAAAATGCATGAAGTGTACTGTGGAAATGACAAGCCGCTTGGCCCAGGGCAGCCAACAGTTTTCCCGGCAAATAGTTTCAGGTGTTCTGTCCGTATGCAATGATATCTTTAAATGGCTCATGCTTTCATAAAATAAACATGCCACCAATAAAACAACATTGCTGTAGATAAAACATGCACCACAATACAAGCACTATTTAATCTCCAATGTGCCTTGTATAACCAACAATTTCTGTGTTTATAGCAAAACACACTGCAGGTGAGCAGACGGATCAACTCCCTGCACTACCCAAAGCAGAATTGTTGGCCTTAAGTGTTTCTGAATCAGGATGTGGATACAGAAAACTGCTTAAAGCAGAAATGCAGAATTACTTATTGATGGGAAATAACTCCTCATTGCCTAAGAGAATGCTTTTCAGAAGAAAGATATGTCTGTTCTAAAAACTGTATACCAGTTGGTTTTCCATTCATGGTATGATGAGTCTGTGTGAGGAATATTGCTTGAAATGGTTGAAATGACTTGAAGCACAGTGATTAAAAGTAAGACGTAGGTTTATTCAATAATACAACCCCAGAGGCGTTCAAGGTCCTTCTTCCTTCAGGAACTGTACACCTCTGATCTGCTCCCTGGATTTCACACTCTAGAATCCAGTGAACATGACATAGTCATTATAGAACATTAAGATAATACCAAGATACAACATATCTCCCTTTCTATAAAAACAACAAAACAAAATAAAAAATGAACAAGAAACATATGTAAAAATAAGGTGTAGCATTAGACTAGATTCCCAATTTAAGTACACTCTAGCTCACGAGCATTTATAATCTTTCATCCAGATTGGTTTAAACTTAGGTCGAATAGATTTCTCCTTCATATCCACACTTGATGCTTTGGCACCAGATTTGAGAGGAACAGATACATCATTCCTAATCTCAACAGATGTTTTTGGATCCTTACTCATCAATTTATGACTCGAAATGTGTTTGCATTCTAAATCATTACATCTCGCTATGCTTCTCACATTCCATCGCTTACCATCATCCAATTTCACAAAATTTCCTGCAACATCAATGATTTGTTTTGGTCTAGACCACTTGGAAAAGCCAGGTTTTTGATTCCCTGTCTGATGTGTGCGTACCCACTCTCCAACTCTAAATAACCTTAAAGAACTCTTGACCTTAACATTATGATTATGAACATATTTATTCTGATACACCTGTACCTTACTCAATACATCCCTAACATCATGTGTTTTTGTGCTTTTCTTTGACATCCAAGTTGGTTTTACTTTAGACCCAGCCATTCGCCCCTTTAATAAAGAAAAAGGAGGCACTCCCGTAGCTGTATGAGGAGTATTCCTATAGCACCATAACATTTCCTTGACAGCATCTTTACAATTATCATCATTGTTACTGGCTAGCTGTATGCATTCTTTTAACACCCGGTTAAATCTCTCCACTAAACCATTTTCTCTTGGATTATACACAGAAGTGGTGATGTGTTTCACACCCACCATATTAAGGTATGCAGCAAATTCTTCCGCCACAAACTGTGGACCATTGTCTGACAAGATGGTACTCGGGTATCCCTCCCTGCGAAAAATTCCTTCACAAAACTCAATCATGTTGGAAGCCTTGATATCCTTAACAAATGCAACTTCTGGCCACTTGGTGTGAAAATCCATCAAAACTATAGCATATTTGTTCTCAATTCCTCTTACATGAAAAGGACCACATATATCAATAGCGACTTTGTCCCAGGGTTTATCAGGAAAAGAAGTTGCAGATATAGTAGTTTCCTGAGACTTGTGTGATTTATCACTGCACATGCATGCCAAACAACTCCGAACACATCTATCTATGTCCTTGTCCATACCAACCCACCAAAAGTCATTCCTAGCCCTCCTTTTCATGCTGGTCATACCGCTGTGTCCTTCATGTAATAGGCTCAACATCCTGTCCCGTAAAGTTAAAGGTACAACTAATCTGTCGCCTCTTCTAAGGATACCATCAGAAAAGGATAACTCTGACCAAACCATTTTATAATCAGCAAGAATGGTTTTGTCCAAAGATGACAAATTCACACCAACATGCAAATTATTGACTATTTGCTGTAACACACCATCATTGGCTACAGCTTGAATCCATTCTTGCTTACTTATTGCATTGTTGCACGATTCTTCAATACTAGCAACTAACCATTCATCACCATCTTCTAGTATATCATCCATATCACAGGGCAAGGGAAGACGAGACAAACAGTCTGCATTGATGTTTTTGTGACCTGGAACATAGTTTATCTGAAAATTGTATTCTTGTAATCTGTACAACCATTTTGCTATTCTAGGTGTGGCCCTAGAAGCACCTTTTGTAGTGAAAATGTCGATGAGAGGTCTATGGTCTGTCCTTAATTCAAATGCTGTTCCCCAAATAAATGTTTTAAAGTGGTCCTCACACCACCAACACGCTAAAGCCTCCTTTTCAATTACGGAATAAGAAGGTTCAGCACCTTTGAGCGTGCGATAAGCAAAAGCTATAATTCGTTCAGCTCCATTGTGTCTTTGCATAAGAACAGCACCTAAACCATATGCGCTGGAATCCACAACAATTATAGAGGTATGACTGGGATCATAAGGCTTTAGAGCAACAGCTTTTACAATGTCTAATTTAATATTTTCAAATGCCTGTTGACACAAAATGGACCAAACAAAAGAAGTGCCCTTTTTCATCAATAATCTTAATTCATGTACCTTGTCAGCAAAATTTGGGACAAATTTAGAATAATATTCTGCGAGCCCTAAAAATGATTGTAATTGATCCTTATTGATTGGATGAGGTGCCTTTTCAATTGCATCCAACAATTTCATTTTTGGTTTAACATCCTCATTGGAAATGGTATGCACAAGATAATCAATCTGTTTTACACCAAATTTGCATTTCTCAGCACACACAGTCAATCCAGCATTTTGTAGTTTATAAAGAACTTGATGCAATACTTTATCATGAGTAGATAAGTCTTTACCCCAAATTAGAACATCATCTTGAAATACTCTCACGTTCACCTCCTCTTTCAAAATACTGCACATCACTCTCTGAAAAACCGAAGATGCAGATGCTAATCCGAATGGCATTCTGAGATATTGAAAGGCACCCTCAGGTGTTATGAACGATGTCAAATGCTTAGATTCTGCATGTAATTTGATCTAATGATATGCATTGGATAAGTCAATCGATGAAAAGTACATGGCATCCTTGATACTAGATATCATTTCATTGATGTGAGGTAGTGGATAGCGGTCAACCCATATATTCCGATTTAGATCTCTCAGGTCCACACACATCCTAATATTTCCATTGGGTTTCCGAGCTAAAACAATGGGACTAAGCCATTCAGAGGCTTCAATAGTTTCAATTACTTTGGCATCGCACAACCTGTTCAACTCCTCCTTTAATAAATCCTGCAACGCAAATGGCACATTTCTTACTTTGTGAACAGTCGGTATACTGTTAGCCTTAAGAATAATCTTGTGTTCAAACTTAACTAAACATCCAAGATGTTTGCTGAATAACTTGGGAAATACAGATTCCCACTTAGATGGAGAATTGTCATTAGTTAACAAAACCTGATCTGGATAATCGTTAGATAACAGCACCTGATCAGGATGATTAGGATTTAATATTATCCCCATTTTCTTTTGATCCTTCCACCCTAGTAAGGCACGTCCTTGTTCAACAACATAAACTTTGCTCACACAAGATCTGCCTTTAAAGGTTAACTGAGCATCAAAATAACCCAACATGGGTAATTTTATACCACAATACCCTTCGGGTCGTACATCAGAAGATATCAACGTTGTTTTGCTACTATTCTCCCACATACTTTTATCAATGATGGTATACGGTGAGCATGAGTCTGCCCAAAGTGCCATGATGTCACGATTTATTAGCACATTACATTTAGGAGGTTGGTAATCTTCAGAAATATCATTCACAGTATCATCATACACAACCATCACTTCGATATCAATCTCATTTTCATCATCCTCACTATCAAATTGAGGTTCAACAACATTGACAGAACGTTTCCAATTGCTATTGTCACCAGTCCTGCACCATTTAGCAAAATGACCTATCTTCTTTCATTTCATGCATGTAACTTTAGTAGCAGGACATTTGTTGAAATTTTTGGTATGTTTTTGACTTCCACACCTGAAACATATTCGTTTATTTAAAATGCCTTTACCCTTGTTAACATTAAATTTCACATCTTTGTTCTCACTCCTAAATTCTGTTTTTTTATTACTATTATTTATCACATTAATACTACTAAACTCATCTTTATCTTTCTGTTGCACAGAACTCAATTCTTTAACGTAATGGGACGTGTTTTCCATTTTCCTAGCTGTGTCAACCGTATTTTGCAGAGTAGGATTTTTAAGTTCAAGCAAACGTTCTTGAATTTTGATGTTCTTAATTCTATTAATAAATTGATCCCTAATTATTTCCTCATGCAAATCCTTGAATTTACAAGTAATGGCCAAGGTTCTTAGACAGGCTACATACTGTTTCACATTTTCCCCTTGCAACTGTGCCCTAGAGAAAAAGTTGTGTCTTTCTACGACTATGCTGGTTTTCTTCCCATAATTTTCTTCTAAAGCTTTTAAAGCTTCAGAATATACGTCCACTGATGTGTCGTTCGAACTAGTTTCACTTGTTTCACTACCCTCATCAACGGTGTCAAGAACTGTAGACACAACACGATTAACTTTAGGTAAAGTTTTTAAGACTTTCCTACCTTCAACCCCTAAATTGTGTTTTAACAGAGCTAATTTCCTAGAGGGTAAAAATACATCACCGCCAATAGCTTCTAGGTAAGTTTCGAATGATTCTGACCAATCCTCCCAATTCATTGAAGGAGGACCAGGGCTTTGCAAAAATTTAGGAGGAGCTGCAACAGAAGATGAAACATCCATACTGACTTTATAATTGAATATCAACAATTTAGTGAATTCACTATATATATATATATGAGAAAAAAAATAAACTAATATAATTAATGTAGTCACCGTTGTCTGAATATGTTGAATAGACTAATTAAAATAAAAAAAAGTTGTCACCGAAGTCTATGTTCTTCTTGAGATGGTTATAAATAGATACTTTCTATAATATATTATTTGCGCTGCCGTGCGCATCGGCGAAATCCATCTTCGTAATACAATTTTATTGAAGGTACTCCTTCGCGTACACGATAGTTGTTTGCGTTACCATGGAGATTAAAGATGGCCGCTGTGCGTCTTAAATGTAGAGACACAATGATGTCATACGCGCTACTCCCTTACGTCCACGCTGACGCTGACGCTGTAACAGCAGGACGCAGAACAAAACAAGTCTTGCAGCGCGTGAAGGAAGTAAAGGCAGATGATTTTGAAGATCAACACTGCGCGTGATGACAAACTCCAGATCGCATTTCGAAGATCAACAAGGTAACAATTATTCAAAAACAATAGAAAAAGTGAAAATTTTCAGGCAAAAAAACGTTGCTTCAAGCAGCAGATCACGATTACGATCACAAAAGGAAACTGTCTTCCATGAAATTGATAGTTAACGAGGTGCAGAAGAAGTTTTCTCATTACTTTTGATACCCCTTAAGCTGATCTGAAGAAAAATCTTCAGAACAACGAGAAAAAATATTTCACGGGGTTTAAACGAATAAAGTTTATAAAACTTTCATCAAATACATTGTAAGTCCAACGCTTCAATTGAGAATGTGGTCGTTTGCCTTAGGGGTTGTAAATATATCTCCATCAAGTCAAATTCTTCATGAAATCGATCCCATCAATTTCTTCTTAAATGGATCCCATCCTCGTGGCCACTGAAATGACTTGAGGCACAGTGGTTAGAAGTAGGTTTATTCAATAATACAACCCCAGAGGCATTCAAGGTCCTTCTTCCTTCAGGAACTGTTCACCTCTGATCTGCTCCCTGGATTCCACACTCTAGAATCCAGTGAACATGACATAGTCATTATAGAACATTAAGATAATACCAAGATACAGCAATGGTGACATGACATTCAAGTCAACACTATAGCACTGCTTCCATAGAGGTAATTTTCAAGTATTATAGTTGGGCTGCACAAATCATTAGACTCTTTGGGGCCTATTCAGAAACTGCTTTTTGTAGGCGGTAAAGTGGCACTACAGTACTACTCACTTACTACAAAATGTGATTCACACACCTACAGGCTGGGAGCTCCACTTTTCCTATCTTTTCTGTGGGAAGACCTCTGCACACAGAGGTATACGTTTAAGACAAGTTGGAGTGGCTGCAAATTGAGAATACTTACTACTAAATGGGAGTTATTTAAATACATTTAAAGAGCGGTTTATAGAGGGATTTGTAAATACAAACATGCACCCACGAAAGAGTAAGACCACTGCTCTTCACAAAGTACACTTCTCAAGATACTACACTACCAAAGGTGTCAAAACAGGTGTATATGTACTCCAGTCTAGGTATGGAGTATGTCTAGAATCATACATGGCAACTCACAGCAACCAATAGGGCAAGGAATTGAAATAAATGTGTGTGTGTGTGTGTAAAAGCGTGTTTTGTGTTGCTAGTAACTCTGGCCACGTTTGACTAGGCTCCACAAAACGTTCCAAAAAGGAGCTACTGTTTGACTAGTTTGTGTATCGAATGTTTTGGGGTGATCCGTCAATTGGGGTGAGAAAAAAGGGGGCTCCCAAAATGCAAAATCCCCATGCATTTTCCATAGACTTCTATAAGAAGGGCTACAGCAAAAACTACTGAACAGAACTACACAAAATATATGAGGAACCTAGATCTGTGTCTTCAGATTTGCTTGTTGTGCTTGTTGTGATTTGGTGTAAATCCGTTCAGTAGTTTTTGAGAAATTAAGGTTTAAAAATAGTTGTATATCTAGATGGTTGGGTACGAGAGAGGCTCGAGAGAGGCTTGCAGGAGTGCCAGTTTAAAATGATAGCGCTCATTGCCCATGGAGCTTTTTTCCCGTAGGCCATCTCGCTCTCACAGGAGTCAGACTCCCTTGTGAGTGAGTGCTCTGACTAGCTGCCTGCAACATGAGAAAAATGTTTCTGGCAGCCATTACAGGACTCAGGGACTTAGGGGCATATGTACAAGGAAGTGATGAGCTTGACGTTAGCCTTCTTGGCTTAACGCTGCAGTCCCCCACTCAGGAAATGCAGAGCTGCACCATATTTAGAACAATACTGTGCAGCCCTGCGTTTTCCCCTGCAGGCACCCTTGCACCATAGTATAAGGGTGCCGGTGTTGTGGGAAATTAATGTTTATGTGCAGGAAGGTCTCCCTTCCTGCACATAAACAATCTTAAATGGTGATTTGTCGCTTCTATTTCTGTTCTTTGTGTTGCACAAATAAAGATTGCAACTCTTAATTTTTAAAATGATTTTTTATGTGCAGGAAGGGACACCTTCCTGCACATAAACAATCATGCTTGGCACTTCGCTGTTTTTATGTGTGCTGCACAATGCAGCACACATAAAAACAGCAAAAGCGAGGAGACATAATGCATATCTCCTCATTGCGCCCTGTTAAGACCAGGTTTACCCTGGTCTTAATTTTGGTGCTGCTCCAAATTTATTCCTACCTTGTAAATATGGGGCAGCATCAAAATCAATGGGTGTTGAGGCGAAACCTCCACCACAACACCAATTGCCCACCTCTATCACGCTAAGAATAGCAGGAAAGGGAAGCTTATTTATAAGGCAGTGTTAAGCTACGTTAAGTGGCTTAACTCTGCCTTGTAAATAAGGTGAAGCCCGTATCGCCATCACAACGTCAAAAAAAGTGACGTTATGTTGGCGATAGCGGCTAGTGAATATGCCCCTTAGTCCCCTGTCCTGAAGTTAAAAAAAAATAACACAAGGGGGCAGGGTAGGGATATCCTGCACCCCTAGGCCCTATGAGGGGGTACCTGGAGGGACCTCCGCACCGGGCCAAAATGAGAAAAAACATCAAACTGTGCCGCATCCCGTGGGACTCACACTGGATCGCAGACTAATAAATTTTTTTTTAAAAGGTGGCCGGGGAGTCGTTCTTTAATTATAGGCCAGAGAAGCTCACTCTCTGGACCACATTTCATAAGGGGAGGAACACGCATGGACCCCCTCTCCGAGCCATTATAGGCCCTGGGAGCCCACCCCGGGATCAAAATGTGAACACAAAGGGAGGGGGGCCATGCAGTCCCCCTCCCAGACCCTTCAAATGCCTTTGGGAGCCCACCATGGGATTTAAAGGGGAGGAGGCCGCCAGGTCCCCCTGCCTGAGCGAGCCTTCAAAGGCCCCAGGGAGCACACCCCTGGGGGCAGTTTATTTAAGTAAAGGGAAGGGATGCCCTTCCCTGAGCTAGTATACGCCCTATGGAGTCCACCTGTTATAGGCCACCTGGAGTCGACCTATTATAGGCCCCATGTAGTCCACCCCCGGGCTCAAACTTCTAATAAAGAGGAGGGCGACTGCACCACCCTCCTCCCACGCCTTTAAAAGGCCCTTGGGAACCCATCCCCCTGGGACGGTATTTATACTAAAAGGGAGGGAGGCAAGCCCAGGGATACAGCAGTTTCGCTGTCCGCACCTGTGCAGGCAGGGAAACGTGTGAAAGCTCCCACCAGTTGGGAGCAGACCTTTGATAGGATTCCCTGCCCGTGCTAATGTGAGGAGGGAAACAGATCAGCAGATTTTTTCCCACCTGGAGGTAGCAGCATAAATACCTGCAACTGCGGACAGGAGCAATGCCAGCTCCCGCAGCACGCGGGAAGCCGGCTGGTGCTGTGGTGTCCCTGGGGCTTCCCCTGTGGCCTGAACATTGTGTATGGTGGGATCCCTGGGTGGGCACGAGGGCACCCACCTATATTAAACATAGGCCCGGCGATGGGGTTTTTGAGGCCAGAATAGGCTCGGGGAGGAGGACCGAGCGAACCCCGCCCCTTTAACAAAAAGTGCCAAATCGCCCACAAACTCTGCCCATTTGTCCCCACCCCTTCCAAGTTATTAGTATGTCACAGTGTTTCCCAAAATTTTCAAGGCTGATGGACAGTGTGTTTTCTCTATAATTGCAAGATGAAAAACAATCCGAAATTCTTGATGAAGGTGACTGGATCGTTGCTTTATTGGAGCACACTTTTTTTTACCGTGACTGTCCAAGACAAGTGAGTTACTTCTTGCTGTCTCCTGGTCTGAGGGCAGAGTCCAGGGTTCTCCCGTTTAATTGCTGCTGAGTATGCAAAGGTACCCAATCACCTACAAGCTATGCCCATTAGGCCCCGCCCCTTCCACGTTACCAGAATGCAACCGCATTCCTGTAATTTTCCAGACTGATGGACAGTGTGTTTTCATTACAATTACACGTTGAAAAGAGATCTGAAATCCATGATGGAGGTAAAAGCATCATTGATTTATTGGAGCGCAATCTCTTCTGTAGTGAATGTCCAAGACAAGTGGGTTCATTCTTGATGTTTCCTGGTCTGAGGGCAGAATCCACGGTTCTCCATTTTAATTGATTCTGAGTATGCATAGGCACCAAATCACCTACAAGCTCCCCCTTTTGGCCCCACCCCATCCACGTTAGTAGTATGCAACAGCATTCCCACCATTTTTCAGGCTGATGAACAGTGTGTTTTCTCTACAGTTGCATGTTGAAAAACTCTCAAATCCTTAATGAAAGTGAATGCATCGTTGAATTAACAGTATGTTTTAATTGACATTTTCACCTCACTATAACGTCCCTTAAACTTAGTTTTTTTCAGTGAATTTCTAAGGTTTTTTTTTTATAATAAAATAAGATTCTTCACTTTGACCTTTGTTTTTTTCAGTGACTTTCTATGTTTTTTTAACGTAAACTAAGATGTTCATCACCGTGCATTGCTTGGGACTAGGTGCCCCACCTCCACTGCGCATGGACTACCACTCCAGGGGTGTTGTACTGGGCATGAGGTGAATCTTCAGATTAATGGAAAGCCCCCCAAAACTTTTTTTTTTTTAATGCAACACAGAGGACACCACCCCCCAGCACAAGGCCCTTATAACTTATTGTGTACCCAAGTCTTAAGATGGCATCTACAACTTGTCCTTCAGGTGGCGGCCAGCCAATCACAGCACATGGGTGAGCTCAGGTATCCACATATCCGAGGCCAATCCTCAATGGTGGAAAATATACAATTTTTTTGCACCTTAATATCTCAAAAACTGCTAAGCTGATTTTCACCAAAACACAAAAAGCACACTTTCTGGATCATGATAGATGTTTGGGCTGTAGCTGTGTCTAGATTTCGTATGGAAAAATTAATGTGGAATATACATTTTGGGACACCCTCTTTTTCTCTGCCCATGCTTGACGGATCACCTGAAAACTTTCCAGGAAGGAGCTGAGGTGAATCAGTCTTCTTTTAGAAAAATTTGTGAAGATTCGCCAAATAGCACCAAAGTTCTAAGCAGACCAAAAATGCTTTTTCTGTGAAATATGATCCTAACTATAACTACTCAGTAGTAACTGCCTCTGTTGCAATTAACTACCACGAGACCTACATAAAGAAAGGAAAATAATCCCAATGACTGGGTTAGAGAAATAGGTAAGATTTTGTTTAAAGTATACTTCATAAACGGCAAAATATTTTAGTTTTGTGGTTTTACAGAAGTAGAAACCTTGAGTTTGAGTATTTCTTTTCACCAGATTGTTTATGTAATGCAGCAGCTTTAACATAACTGGCCTGCCTTGCAGCCCCAACAACATAAGGAAAAGTAAAATATCTGACACTTAGCAAAACAACTTATTGCAGTATAGCGAGGCATGTTCTCAACTAATTAATAATTCTTCCCTTGGAGACAGACCGCACAGGGAACTCACCTGCTACTCAGTTCTCTCCAAGGAAGGTAACTGCCGCAGAGGGAAGGCACCTGCTGTTGAGTTTCCTCTCAGCCTGTCCACCTGGGTGTAGGGCACTTTTGTAGTTCTTATATAATTCTCCAACACTAATTAATGCAGCTGTAGGAAATGCAAAAAACATTCCCTACCCGCCAACAAGGTTGAAAACACTTCCACATATTACAACAGATGCTCTAAAAGAAAAAGAGCTAAAAAGGAGGGGAGCGAGATCTACACAAGAAACAAGAAATTATAGGGTGAGGTACTGCAAATGCAGTGTAAGAGAAGAGGCGGGGAAACACTGAGCAGTACAAGATGTGAGAAAAAGTAATAGGGGTGCATAAGGCAGAGAATAGCAGCACAAGGACCACTGCAGCCAGAATGGGTGCCTGGGATTGTTGGCAGACCCTGCCTTCTCCTGTATACATGATCCACTGCAGCTAATTCTGATGTTGTTCTGAGTGACACAGGGTTGAGCAAAAGTGGTTGCAGATGTTGGGTGTCGGTGAGGGTGGCCTCAGTGTTCCTGATTTAAAAACAAACACAAGCTCAAATGATAATTTATTGCTGTGTCCAGAGGGGCATGTTATTTATAGCTACATGTAAAAGGTGGGATTCCTAGAAGATCTTAAGCCTGAGGCTTCCCCACCTGAGTGCTGCACTACTAAGGTCTGTGTTACCCGGACATAGCTCTGTAAATTTACCATGTACCCTTTGGAAAGCATAGGATTCCAGTTAACATGTACTGGGTGATGCCCTTAGTTACACATGGTAAGGGGGTCCTACTTACCAGTGGCGGCCAGCACAGGTAAGCGCGGTAAGACGGGGCAGGGGAGGGGGAAGCTGACAGACTATGGAATAGGTGTTATTTATTTATTTTATTATACATATTCCATCTTCTTTCGACTTCACCCCCTCCCACCCCGCCTCACCCCACCGCGTTTACCTGTGCCCGCCAAAACTGCTAGTTACCCTTCATAGGCTACATCACATTTAGAGACATTCCCCTTTTTCATCCCACTTATAGGTCTAGATTAAGGGTAATGACAAAAGAAAGCAGTATGCTCCCCCTTATTACTTCAGAGCAAGTAAGGGCAAAACCCTACTGATGCCATACTGTGACACGTTATCATCATTACCAATATTGATATACGGAAACAACACTAAAGGAGAAACCTTTATCTATTATGTCTCCAGTTTTAAACGTTGCACAGTGCAGCATATGGAAAAACCTTTTTTCTACAAACTGGCAACTCTGGTTCACAAAAAGTAACATTGGTCTATAATAGTCCTGCTTTGACTGGAGTTTAAACTGGTACTAACATTAACCAACTAGTCTCTGCTTAATACAATTACACTTGATCATGCATTTCATACTGTCTATCAATGGTTTAATGATAATAACTTGTTAGGTCTCGCCTACAGACAGTGTTAGTTCACAAGCAGACTTATTGTATTGAATATAGACGTAGAGTGGGCTTTGTGAATGCCCCTGGCTCTTGATTTGACTGTGTTCTTTCTAGCTCACTTCTCTGCTCATGATTCAATGATTTTCCATCATATTCAAGTGTTTGTTGAGGTTGTCTCACCCAAGGGGAATTTTGATCCCACTGTGTTTTCATTGGATGGTATACATCCTTACACTTCTGACGCCAGACCTTGCATTGGACTGCATTCGGGACTATTTTCTCTAACTCTGTCTCTTACTGTTCCTCCACTCTTTTCTCACCCGCACATTCTTTATTAAAAAACAAGCCCCAGTGGCTGCTTGCCCACTGACCACCTAATGCTGGCAGCATCTCTATCATCATATGGCACCCTACATTTTTTGTAAACCACTCCAAGATGGCTTCTTATGCAAGTGCATGTCTGCATGTGTGACAGCCACCATAGAATGCATTTTCTTATGCTTTAAAAAAAACATTCTAAGATGGTGACCATGCATGTGCACACAGGTGTGGCATCCTTATTTTGAATGGTTTTCCTTTATACCATACAGTGGCAATTTTTAAATGACCTTTTATTGAAGCACAGGAAAAACATTTCAAGATAAACACCTGAGGCCCTATTACACAAGCGCGCAGGGGCGTAATGTGTGTGTGTGCCTTCTTTATGCGCTACTGAACACCTTTGTATTAAAAAAGGGTCTGCAGGTGCTTATGTGGCCCCTTTTGTAATACAGATTGCTTTGGCGCAAATAAATAGCCACTGCTATCATTAGAGGCGTTCCCTCATTTGCATAGTGGTGTGGCCCCAGGCAAATGAGGGAATCGCTTTGCTCTGTGCTCGTGCCGTATTACGGATGTGGGAGCAGAGGCAAACATGCCTTTAAAAGGCGCACTGAAAGTGCGCCACAAAAAGGTGCCACACTTTTAGTTTCCCTTCTAAATTCAGCCCTCTGAAGGGGGTGCCATGAACCCCCCCAGACATCCTGTTGCAGGTGGGTGCAGTAACTCACAGCACCCACCTGCAAGTGGATCTCTAATCCCTTTTAACAGTGCAGGCGGGTTGCCACCTGCCCAGAGAAAACCGAAGCCGCTTTTAAACAGCTGTTCCGTATTTATTTTGAACGCACTGCCCCGAGGGCAGCGCATTCTTCCTAATAGTGTGCACTTTCCATGTTTGCATCGGGCACATCTTCTTCAAGGTGCTTCGTGGTGCAAACATGGAAAGTTCGGGGTATCTGTGGTGTCCATCTGGTTAAAAAAACAAGTATTATCAGAGCCATAGCTGTCACAGATGAGACCTATTGGCTTTGATAATGCATGTTTTCATATAGTGCTTACTACAGCCATTTCTTGCATTTCTATTTTAAACAAATATCCAGTGTTACTGCTTCCAAATGTAAGGTCAGTTTGTCAATCTTGGACGCAGGGAAGGTGCTGGCAGAGTTTTACCTCATGAACAGCAGGCCACACCTGATGCCAGCAAGAAGAGTGTCACCATCTAGTCTGTATTAAGCATGATATTAACCATGCGTTTAATGTAAAAAGTATTTTCATTTTATATTGTATGCTATATGTGTATAATGAGTGAAAGTGCAAGGAGGGACTCTCCGTGCTGGTGGGAGCACTAGTCTCGTATACCTTATGGTATTAATCCATATATATATCAATAAATGAGTTCCTTTTAAACCACAAGATCATTCATTCATGAATTCTGTGTTTTATTCATATAGTCCATTAAACTTTATGCATAATCTATGTGTAGATATTCCACTGATTAAACCTTCCTTGTTAAAACCCAATGCATTTCGGGACATGCAATTGACCCTTCATCAGGGGTCGTGTCACAACTAAAAGAAAATGGAAACAGGAGGCTCTTCACAGGGGCGGCCTTAGGCATGTGCAAGCTGTGCACCTGCATAGAGCCACCAAACCCCAGGGGCCACCACGCCAATATATATCCTTAATATAATAATCCTCTGAGGATGGATACATATTTGCGTGGCGGCCCCTAGCAGGGATTTGGCGGCCTCTGGCTCTGTTCCACTTCCAAACACCCTGACTCCCCCCTCTTCACTGGCCTCTGGGATGTTCCGGGGCCCCCTACCTACGCTCCCTGCCCAGGGCCGCCATGAGCCTAGAGCCGCCCCTGCTCTTCAGTTAAAATGTCCTGATTCTTTTTTTTAAAAAATACAAAAAAGTCAGCGTGAGGGTATTTAGTGTATCAGTAAACGACTATGTTAGGGAGCCGAAGCAGTTAACAAAATTGTGAAGAAAATGGGAGCAAAGTGAAGGCACAATGACGCGGCACTTTGAAATGCATTTTTACGATTATTGCACATAGCGGCCTCCGGCGTCACCACCTAAACTGATAAAATCACTTGAATGCTCACAAACCTTTTTGGTCATGTCGGCTTAAACTTCCTTCACAGCAAGCACTATAAAAATGGGCTTTATAACTTCAGTTTGCACTTATAACGATTACAGGCATGAGCCCACGAATTTTCATGTAGTAACTGCTTCACTTTGCTCCCATTTTCTTCACAATTTTGTTAACTGCTTCGGCACCCTAACATAGTCGTTTACTGATACACTAAATACCCTCACGCTGACTTTTTCATATCACCATTTTTTTCAAAAGAATCAGCAATTTTAACTGAAGAGCCTCTGGTTTCCGTTTTCTTTTAGTTGTGACGCGACCCCTGATGAAGGGTCAATTGCATGACCCGAAATGCATTGGGTTTTAACAAGGAACGTTTAATCAGTGGAATATCTACACATGGATTATGCATAAAGTTTAATGCACTATATGAATAAAACACAGAATTCATGAATGAATGAACTTGTGGTTTAAAAGGAACTCATTTATTGATATGTATGGATTAATACCTTCCTTGCACTTTCACTCGATATTGCTTTTCAGCGCCGATGGAAATGGCGCAGGTGGTTGATGGACTCCCATAAATTAAAGGAACATTGAATACAAGAGTGCACGAGGGAACAATTGTTTTTCCGTATATGTCTAATGCACAAAGTTCAGATAAGCAGTTCTACCCAGGTCATTCAGAACATGACATATGGGCCATTTGTACTATTTAACCTGTTTTCCTTAAAGAAGACAGTACTGCATTTAAAAAGAAACAAGGTGATGTCACTAAGTGTACTCCATCCCGTAGTGTATCCCCACAGGCACTCCACAAACAAACACCTACAGCAGTTAGTCGTTTTACTCACCTAATGACTCACATCAGCACTGTTTCTTTGAAGCCGAAACATAGCAGAAGACCACAGAGAAAAAAACTGGCAAGATAGGGGACTCAATGACGAGGGACCTGATGGGCCCATGTGTTGGCACATACTAGCATAATATTTTTTAACTTGAGCTTCACAATAGACAATAACAGTTCTGGTAACAATTTATGACAACGAAACCACAGGACACGTTCCTTCGCTGAACCTTTGTTTACCAACGGCATTTGACAATTGTTGAGTGGCATAAGGGAATTAAATGATCTGTTATTAGAAAGGCAGCAAGACATACCATCGTCATAATGTTGTTAGTTAGTTATTTAAACATAAGCTATGCACTACAGCTGTAAAAATCAAATAACAGTCAGAAAAAAAAATCAAATGCAGTCTTTTTTCTTAATTGTTACGGAAATATAATGCACCTTAACAAGGTTGAATCAAAAGAAAGGTGTTTCCTGAAATTCTCATTTACATACATGGAAAAGAACAAACTTTAACCTAATTCGTCCTAAATCTGTTGGGGGAATAACTATTTTCATCATAAAGAATCATCTTTCCATCATATTCCTTTTGTACGAGCATGACTTCTTTCCACTGACACGTAGTGAATTAACTTTTGAATAATTTCGTTTACTGATGGATCAACAGATTGTGCATTACGCTGCCAGCATTTTAGCGTTTCGAACATTTCCACAAACGTGTTAGAGCCACGTACTATCTCCATGCACATGTTATTTTTCTGCACAATGCAGTTTATATATATTTTTTCATTCGTTGTGGACATTTGTTCCTTCTGCAATTAGTGTCCTTTTGAAGATTTGTGTTCTACTGTCATGACAACAACTTTGTAACATCTTTTTCATTGCGGTTGTTTTCTTCTTCTCAATACTGGTTCCTGAGTGTCATTCATCAAATCATGCTCTACCTCTACCTGATGTTTGAAGATTTGGGGCAGATTTACAACAAAGTAACGCACACAAGTCATTTTGCTGTGCTGTGCTGCGTTAGTTTGGAAAGCACGGAGATGCAACATATTTACAAGAATGTGTTGCATCTCTGTGCTTCCCCTGCGCTGGCGCACAAACTACAGCCATGCGCAGACACCCTTGCACCATGGTGCAAGGATACTTGCATCGTGGGGAGATTGTTTTTGTGCCGGAAGGGACACCTTCCTGCAAAAAAAAAATCACAAGAGGCTTTTTCCTCTTTCAGTGCGTGCTGTAGAATGCAGCACGCATTGAAAGAGGAAAAAACGAGAAGAAATGAAAACATTTCTCCTTGTTGCGCCTCGCTACTCCACCTCTAGGGTGGCGTAGCATTCACACGCATCTCCAGATTTACGATTTCTCGTAAATCTGGAGATGTGTCCTGTTCCATGGGTGTTGCGTGGGAACGCCCACAGCAACACCCACGGCACGCCCCTTCCATACACAGTGCTGCGTTTGAAGGGGCCATATTTACGAGGAGAGGAAAAGTCACGCAGGGTGGCTTTTCCTCTGCATGTAAATATGGAGGAGCCCCCTGCGCCACCAGTACGTCACGAAAAGTGACATAGTGGTAGCGCAGGGGGCTTGTAAATCTTCCCCTTGGTGTTTCACAACGTTCAGATGATTGTGCTCTGAATTTTCCCGATATTTTTACACAACAAGGAAACACAAGATTCGCCAGTGACCTTGGTTAAATCCTGCTGTTTAAAACAATGGCCCCTGGACATATGACTGCAACAATTCTACCAACCAAATGGCTATTAATTCCTAACAATAACCAAGAAAATGTTTTTTTATAAGAGCATTGTATAGCGGCGCAGTGGGTGGGAATGAAAAATGTCATTGATCTCTCATCGGTGATACACACATGTGACAATAGTAATCAAAACTGCATATCTAAAAACAAGAATTGCATGGCCACTCTTGGCTAATCAACAATATAGATAAGGGTCCACGATTTCAGTCTATGTTTTGATCCCTAAGGAAATAACAAAATCTTCATCAGGACTCTAGATATAACCGAGCCCGAGAATCATGTGTGAAAATTGGACTTGTTCTGAATAAATAACCATTTAGTTAGTAGTATTGTTGCCTTCATTAGTCTAGGGACTATTATTTTGTATTACTCAATTTGTCTGAAGCAATTTGACATTCGGAGGTACAACAACACAGCCAGTTCTTCAATCTCTTCTCCAGACAGGCTTTCAGCAAAATGTACCGTGGGTATCACTGGTTCTGCTTCAGGTGATGGAGCTGCTGGATAAACACTTCAATTCGTTTTGGCTCATTCATTTCTCTATTTGTAAGTAGAATTCAAGGCATGCAGCTTGGGTGTTGACAACACACAAGAACCACACCCAAACAACTGCAAAATATCTTCAGTCACAATAAGCCTTCCTTAGATTTCAATGTCCATGCACTAGATAATATTGGCATAGTGCATAGGCATGCATTGTTCTCTTAAGCAAATGTGGTTCTACAAAACATCAATAACACCATAATAGTCAATTTGCAGCTGAAGTTTCTTATTGGATTAAGAAGGAAAGCCTCACTTTGGCAAACGATTTCAAATGTTCAAGCAAAACTGCTATCCTTTTTACAATTAGCTTTTCTTAAATACGTAACACAAGTCACTCTTCAGCAAAAACATAAGACATTGTGGGCCTCATTACGATGTTGGGCGGAATCACTTCTGCCTGACACCGCATTGGTCATTGGACTGACCGCCACTAGGTCGGCGGTCCCGATCTCCATATTAGTTTGCGATCGAACACTGTTTGGTTTGCATTCCTACTTTTTACTATGGCAGCATGCATTCCAGCCATAAACCGGCCATAATGCATACTCCCATAGTAAAATGGGAGGAGTGGCTCATCCCTGTATCCCATGGCCGGCACCTCAAGGTGCCTGCAACGGGGTGCAGGGATCAACAGGGGGGCACCATAGGAGGCCGTACATCCAAGGGGGCCCTGCTGGCAATGTAAAAATGGCACTGTGGTGCGGTGCCTGCCACATGGTGCAGGGCAATGTAGGTGCCCCCAACCCCCAAACGAAAGTGCCCAGGATGAAGGGGGGCCCGCTACAGGCCTCCAAAGTCCATCCCCGCCAGCTTTTCTATGGCGGGTGAACTGCCACGGAAAGGCTGTTGGGGATGGACCATCGTAATCACAATGGCGGTGCCTACCAGGGGAATACGAGGGCGTCCGTGCACCGGTGGGCTCAAGGAGCCCGTCGGAGGGGTGGTGGTCAGAGTTTCCAACCGCCATAGAACCGTTCACCATTATAATATGGCAGGCGGAAAATGGCTTCAGGATGGCGGCGAACTCGCCATCGACAGCCTGTCCCTGGCGGGTTCACAACCATCATAATCAGCCCCTATGTAATTTCATTATGAGTTGTGGCATTTGTGGGAAATGCATGTTCAATTGCATGTTAATACCCAATGCATTAAGAGAGAGAATGTGTTCGCCACATGTATATAGGAATTCCACTATTATACATATCACTGAGAAAGGCCACTACAGCAAAGACTATAAACAAGCATTGTTAAAGCCAATTTTTCTCACCTATATAAGCGAGTATCAAGCTATTTGCTTTGACAATGCTTCTTTGTAAAGCACTGATGAAAAAAAGTACTATGAAAAAAAACATTTCAAAGTACTGGACAAAAAGAAAACACAGGCCATAAAGGTATCTCAAATCTTTATCATTGAATTCAATCTTTATAAATAGCATAGGTCAATGTTCACATACTTTTCACTCAGAAAACTCTGAGCAGAATTTTATAAGAATAAGGAGGTATCAGAATTTAAGGTAATTGTAAAGGCTTGTCAAGGCCTAATTTGCATGGAAACAAATGCTCTAGCCATTTGGTCTTCTGCAGTAGCCCAGGTAGTAGTTTTATGGGCCTCCAGGAGAAGAGAGATCTCCTTTTCAGTCTCAGTAATGTGCAGCATCAGCTGAGTGAGTGCAGCAGCCGGCGCTCTCCAGCTCCCTAAAAGTCATTGGGGCCTAATCTCAAGCTACATTTTGTTTAAAAACAAATTGCATTTTAAATGTAAAATTAAGTTAATAAAGTTGTATTTTTTACATCATTCTACTTTAAGAACAGATATATAAAATGAATTAACATTAATGTTTAACACAAAAATATTCTTTCTATTTTTTTAACTTTAATATACTTTTTAATATTTCCCTATACTTTACTACAAGGAGATCACCACCTCAGTGGCAGAGATATTTGTCTGTGTGTGAAAAGTTACAAGTAGCACCTTGAGAATGACATTAAAACCAACCAATAGTAACCATTACGCTTGTACAAAGCCCATGCTAAGTTTTTGCTATTGTTCACGAGAATTCATTCAGCAACCAACAGCTAAAAGCTGTCTGTAGGAAAGACATAAAAAACTGCATGCAAATAATATATGCATAAGTAAGTACATTACCTATGCATGTACTTGTGCCTTTGTGAATCATCTACAAATATACACATCCACAAGTGATATATTTATCAAAGCGTGTCATTTATAGCTTGGAAACTCATTTGTGAATCATGCTGTTTGTACAGATGTTTTGATACACTCTTATAACTCAGGCAACTGGAGCATCACACTCCGGTCGTTATAACCGTCTTTGGGAAACTTCCCCTGTGAGTGTATTGGTAGAAACCAGTAGATGGAACTTTCTATTGGTTTAAACTGAAAGATACCATCACTATAGCTTCAACCACACTGCAATGTCAGCATGTAAGATCCGAGCTCTCTTGTTTTACCCATACACGTCACGACTATGAAATGTGCTTAATTTTATTACATCTAAGTTACATGATCGTGTTAAACCATAGATATGATTTCAACAAGGTAAAAATAGACTCAACAACTCACTATAAATATCTGGGAATATTTCTTGACTCAGGAAGTTCGTTTGTCAAACAGAAAGAAGCACTGAGGACCAAAGCTCTGACTTTAGAGGTTGTCGCCACAAAACTTTCCAAAAAACTACTTGGCCCCAGCTTAATCCCATTGTTGAAGGTGATGAACGCCAAGATAACCAAGTCATTAACGTATGGTCAAGAGATCATGATGGGCACCACAAATACCCTCTTAAATAAATTAATAACATACATTTTTAAACGTGCATTTCATCTGCCAAAGTCAGCATCGCCTGCACAAGTTCGCCTTGAATTAGGTCTACTCGACCGCCACGGCACAGAGGCCGATGCCTTCATAAAGTTTTGTAATGGACTGCGTCATGCCCGGGAGGGCTCTTTGGAGGCCAGACTCTGGCAAGAAATTCAGAAAAGTCAAGCCAGTAACAAATATCGGCTCCACTTGGACCATAGTTTACAACAACTCGGTGTCGAGGAATTCTGGGGAACAAATCCCTCCCAGTCGGCATTAAAAGTAGTCATTAACCCCTTCCATGCTCATGACGAGCTGAGCTCGTCATGAGTTGCGCCGCTCGCATGCTCATGACGAGCTCAGCTCGTCATGTAACGCGGTTATTTTAAAAATGCCGCACAGCGCGAAAATCGCGGCCGCACGCATGCAGTTAAGAAGAGCGTCAGGCTGTGGTCCTTCCATTCAGACAGGGCAATACTGTCAAAAAAGAAACATGCCTGGGCAGTGATCACAAATTTTAAACCTGGGGTTGTAACCCCCCATTTATCAAGCACATTTGCACTTTTTTTTAAAAGAAAGTTTTTGGCCCTAAGGATGGGTAAATGGCCTTTTTTAATGAATCTGCCAGAAAGGCGCCGACCAGATAACTACACTCACTGTGTGGCTACCACAGCGAAGAACTGGGACACATAGTTTGTCTATGTCCCGCATTGCTCGACGTCAGACGTTTTTTACTGCATGAAGAACGGAACAGGCTCGGAATTCGATCATGCTGCCAAGCCATAATAGCAGCTTTAAACCCGAGCAATACGAAGCTGAACATCGGATTAACAAAACTTGTAATGAAGGCGCTAAAACAGTTGGAAGCCATTAATGTTTCCAACCACTTCCCTTTACGGCAGAGTGGCACTCCATCTCTGGGGTCAGCATCTGTTCTCTAACTACCAAAAACCTGCCAACCCTAAGCTGGCCCTCGGTTTGGAACATTAACCGCCAAGAAGGTCTCCAAGGTTCCAAAGTACAATGCAAATTTTGGACTTCTGTGTAATTTTATATACTGTTTTTTCTTTTAAAGAATATGCTGCAACTGTTTTTATATTGTAAGGGTTTTTAACCACATAACAATAATGCCTTTCTACATAGACCTGATTGGATGGTGTGAGGATTGAAACTACTTGATCTAGTATTGTGTCCCCGATTCTATTTAAAATAGATTATAGACACAAATAAACAAAATGAGTTTCCAATGTGTTTTTAAAGTGAAATTAGCATTTAAACAAGAAATACATGTAACCTAAGAGAAACTCCATTGGTTGTCCTTGTTGACAGTGGACTAAACGGTACTCAGACATTTTTCTGATGTATTGTTTAGCTGGTAAGATAGCTCAGTGATTTGAACACGTGCTCCTGGTATGTGATGCTATTGCAGGTTATGGGCACACATGTACTTAGAAAGCTCAGTGTGGTATAAAACAGTGTATACAAATAAGTTAATGTTGCTATCAATCTTTTGGGATTACGTACACTTTTTTAATTAATTATGTTGCTGTTAATGTGATGTTTATTATGATTAACTTTTTCACAAGGTATTTTAGACGTTTTGAACGAGGTTCACAAATGTTGTTTTTTTAGATCGCATATCTGTGAAATCTTAATTTACAGCTTAGATTTGGGTGGATTCTAGCAATTTACCTTTTAATAGAGATCCCCAGAATATACAAGGAGATGTAATTTAAGTCATAGATTTCCATAATCCCATTACTCCATTATTACTCATGGGAATTGCCCTTATGGTGGCTCATTCACTGGAGAACACTTATGGCCATATTGTACATAGTGTCCTGGGGTGCAGTGGGCATTTGCACCGTTTGTTTGGCACTCCAGGGCACTTTGGTTTTACAGCAGGGACTGCGGATGCTTAAGAGATCCCTTCTCTAACAAGAATCACGTTACTGCAAAAATGTGAACCAGCATGGCGACAAAGAGGCATTCCCTTATTTCCACTGAGGCATGGCTCCATGGAATAGGCAACATTTTGAATGTGCTCCCACACCTGTTCAAAAACGTGGGTGCAGAAGTATGAAAGCTGGCGCCCTTATTCTGGGGCACACCAGGCATCCCTCCTGCAGGTGGGTGCAGTCACATACCGCTATCTCCTTGAAAGTGAGGCCAGATCTTCTACCTATGGTGAAAGGTGGGCAGGTGCGTTGAAATAGTCGGTCGCTCTTTTACTTATGTACTATAGCCAGTGGAGGAGGGGGTTTGGTAATCGACCGGGAACAGAACATTTGTTGTGATAGGGGCAAGCTTTGCCCATCATCATTCGGCTCATCCAGTTAAAGGTGGACCGTGGAGCAGACCAGCACAGTGCACCTAATGTGTAACACTGCTCCTAGAAAAAATGTGCATTAAACCATCTCTTACATTTTACTCTTTTCTTCAAACCAAAAATGTTTTTCTTGTGGAGAAGGCTCCTATCCTACACCTCAGTGGAATGTGAGGGTGGTTTTTGTTTTTTCCACCCTGGAGATGCATTTACTCATCCCTTTTTCTGAGTAGTTTTTTGTGACAAATAACCAGCAAAACGTTCTTCTTCATTAGATGTACAGGGCAATCCACTTTTAAAGTGTTTGTAAATATTCATAAACCTATTCGTTTGTGGGTGTTCATTGCAGTTAGCTTGTCCACTCCCCACCCACCATGATGCCCTCTTTTCCATCCCATCAGTAGACTTACTTATCCCAACAGGTCACCATGCTGGCGGATTAAATGCAGGGATATCCACATGCAGGCACAAATGCTCATTTTTACAATGATTTTCTTAGATTGCTACATGCTGTGATTTCTCCATAAGCCTAGATTTTCAAGATGCCCTCCTTATCGAAAAACATAAAAACCATCTAAAACGTAGAAAATAAATTTATTTGGTACCACTTTCCAATAAATAATTACTCAACCTGCTGAGCAGGAAATAATAGTGGTCCTACATTATAAAAGGATAACAATGGGAAAAGAGCAGATGCTGTTCAAGGACCCTGAACAAAAACGAATATTCTCTTTATCCCTTTGTAAAACCTCCATGGAAGTCACTTAATTGGCTATCCTGTCTCTTCAGGTTTCTTCTCCCGCTGGTGTTGTCGGTAGAGCTTGTATTATTTTGCCCAATTCACTGGAAAACATGTATCCCTGATGCGTAGACTAGCATCTATACATTACTGATACGTATAGAATTTTCCCAAGTCATAAAAGGCCATGAAGGCCTACAATCATATGCATAACCATGTTCCAATAAGGCTAATAATAGTGCGGATTCTCCGTATGGAACACAGTATGCACAGAAAGTTATATAAAGGTTCCTTTGCACAATTTTGCTTTCTATTTTTTTCCCTCACAATCCGGGCGTTAGCCGTACTTTGTCACATTTACTAGACAACGTGCGCATAGTCATTATGTGTAACTTTAATCATGCAATAAGCATGGGAAGGTTATTTAAAATTTCCACAAAGTTACTATTTTGTGTAAGTTCACCCATTTGCTTCGGCCACTCCTAAGGCACTGCCACCGGAAACCCCATTTCCTTGATTCCCACTTATGACTGCTAATATGTAGATGTTTTGTATGTTTCTTTTAAAATATTTATGATGTCAGTTGTATTATGGAGCTTTTAAAAAAAAATGAAATAAATTGTTAAAAAAAGGGGGTGCTGATTAATATTGATTAATCAATGTTACTAAAGATGATGGTTTTTACCTTGCTGTGGTTTATATATTTTGCACTTTTATAGTTTTAAATTACCGAATGTAGTATTTTTGACTGACTGACTGACTGCTAATAACCCTGCACGCCCTGTAAACCTTTTACAAACGTAAATTCAGTGTACACATATTCAGATTTTGTGAGTCAGGATCTGGGATTTGCTAGCAGAGATGCCATTGTCTTTGCATGTAACTTCTCTTCTGTACACAGATTAAGTGCGGCGTAGATGTAGGTTAGGCACTTAAAGCTAAAGCTAGATACCTGGCTTTGGCTTAGCTCGAGGTCCCCTTCGAGCTTAAAAAGATTGAGCTTTCATGTAGTTTTTGGCAGCCATCCACACACTATCCTCGTTCACAAAGAATCAGAAACAAAGCATTGATATTTGATGTAAAAAAAGAAGCGAGACAGACATAGCTCACCTAGTATTTGAATTGGACAATGCAAAACTAGACAATGTGGGCTGAATTCATTAAACCTATTACATCACTGTCAATAAATGCCTCTCAATCCAGTGATACAATCTGATGTACTAAATTGGAAGAATTCAGTGTGTTAACGAAATAAAAAAAATGTAATTTGAAGAGACTTTATCATCATTTTTTACGATATTTGCTGCTTGATTTGCATGCCAAATATGTTCAAGTCTCGACTAGTGCACGGCCTCTTAGAGCCACGCCAGACTCTTGACTCGGCGCTGACTCAGCTCTCCCTTTAAATTTGTTGGCTCGCCCACCCCTTGTGTAGAGGGAACATTACGTTTATGTGGTTTACTTGGTTTGTACATTTACATACTTTTTCACGGTCCCAACTAATCCTTGTGTCCAAATCCATTGTTGATTGCTCACAAAGGTCTTTATTTTACTGAAAACACACTAAGGGCCTCGTTATGACGGGCTTCTTAACACAGCTTTTTAAGAAAGTTTCTGCACAAACTAGTATGACGACTCACACTATATTACCACATCGAATGAAGCTGCACTATTTTCTGTGGACGAATCCTTTAGGTCAAATCTAGCTCACCTTGGGCCTTCTTGCTGACCTGTCATACACCAACGTGAAAGGGCAGGAATGCACCGTATTTATAAAATACAGTGCACTTCTGTCCTTGCCCTCTGCGCTGCCGCACAATTTGCAGCCTAGCTCCAATGTAGGCAATCTTGCACATGGTGCAAGGGTGCCTCAGTTGCAAGCAGGATTTTTTTGTGCAGGAAGGTGCGCCTTCCAGCACAAAAACAATCCAGAGAGGTGATGTCTTCTTTCTGTGTGTGCTGCAGAATGCCGCACACATGAAAAGTGGAAAAAAGTGAGGAAAAAGGAAAATATTTCTTCTCGTTACGCCTGCTCTGGGGAGGCGGTAGGTTTTGGCGCTGCCCCCGGATTATGTAATTAAGTAAATCTGGTGTAGCGTCAAAATCCAAGGGTGTTTCGTTTGGGAAAACCCACCGCAACGCTCATGCTTTCTTTTACTCCATATCTATGAGGCCATGGAAAGCCAGGCAGAGTGGCTTTGCATCGCCTCATAGAAATGATTGAGAGGTTTTCGCCAAAAAAGCGTTAAAAAAGTGACGCTCTGGCGGCACAAGCCTCTCATAAATAGGTCCCCAAAAAAGGGCTTAGAATTACAGATGCATACTAGAAGTCATTGTGGTAGCACTGATTTCCATGTTATTTCCCATTGTTAGGATCCAATAGGAGATTTAATTGTAATCGCCTTGAAATACTGCAGCACTGTATTACCAATCACTTGTATTAGTCATTAGACATGCAGTTTTACGTCATGTGTAATATCTTGGTACCGATCCCACTTGCAACAAGGCCTAAGTTCACAAAAGTATACAATGTATACTACCCCAACACCATTAACATCCTATGACCGATTCCTGTGTAACACTATTTCTTTACCAAGGACTTGCCTTGACCTCCTTCTGATTGTACAATGCCTGCAAAGTTTTTGTGATTTTGTTTCAGATGTGTATATTGCTACAGTATTCAGTCCACATACTGCACTTATTCACTCATTACAGTTTTCCTGTGATTCTTGTTTGCAGCCCATGGGAACAGAACGCATGGAGATGCGCAAGCGGCAGATGTCAGCCTACCAAGAGACAGGCGGCTCTGCACAGGCACAGCAAGGACTGAACCGTGGATCCAATGCCTGCTGCTTCTGCTGGTGCTGCTGCTGTAGTTGTTCGTGGTAAGTGTTGAAATCTCTTTTCTGCTGTATCAAGTGTGATCACCCTTTTGTGGGACAACAAAAAGTAGCCAAAGTATCATGCAAGAAGTCCTAAAAAACTGTCTTTATCCAACTTCAACGATACTACCCCGACGCAAGACATACAGGAGATCAGGCACCTTCATAATGCCCTTGCGAAGAATGAGAATGACCAGGTGAGAATTCAAGAATGGCCCTTTCTACCAAAAGTGGGGTATAAAACAGTTTTTTTTAAAGAGATTTAACCAAGCATTTTTTAAAAAAAACAGAAATTGAACATTACGATATTAAGGACCTGATTAGAAATTGGATGGTTAAGAAAAACCCACAGATGTAGGAAGGAAATATTAAATTGGGATGGAATTCGCATGGGGAGTTTTCTTCCAGAAATAGATTTAATGGTTGTGAAATTTCCACACATGAAGTTTCCCAAAATTTAGCCCGGTATCCTAAAGCAGGAGGAGTTTCCGTCATCACACAACTATAAACCAAGCCATAAGTACTAAAGTTTTTACTATATGTAAAAGAAATACACATTCCCACATTCTATCTAACACAGAGGTGCAACTGGAGTGAAATATTCGGGAGGGGGGGGCTAATAAAAATTTCAGTTGGGAGGGGGCTAATTCTTCCAGCAATCGGCAGAGTGGAGATGCAGGGGCTCTAAGAAGGGGTTAAAGGACAACAAAGCCTCATTACCAAGTAAATGGTCTTTTAAAGACCTGCTAAGTCCTCGGGTACGGCTGTGTGTGTGCCCGGGAAGCTGTCTCAGCCCGGGCTGACACACAAGACGGTGGGCGGGGCTGAAGCACTTGGAGCCCAATGGCCGTTGCACACCTGATCGTACATCACTACTGTGCTTAATTTGCAAAACAATAAGTGCCAGGGCCAAACCTTTTCTTCAGAACCCGTGCAGAGCACTACCGAATTTCCAGGGTACTGAATGCTAAGGCAGTTATTCCTGAGGACAGTGTTGAACATTTAATACACTAGGACCCAAAATTCCATTATTTCTTCGTAAATCAAGCTATACAGGAATATATTCTACATCATAGGGATACGTTCCCTGGATTGTTCCTCAATGTAGAGAGGAGGTCACACACATCTGTCTTACAAGTGTTCTATGAAATATTATGGACAAACGGCACACTGGATAGATATGTGTTTAATTTATTATATGTATTTTGGTGTTCTTGTACCCCGAATAATTCTGTGTTTGTAATATAATATACACAAAATGAATGTCACATCATGACTTTTGTACGCCTGTTCTTTTGTTTTTGTTTTGATACATTGTTGATAAAAGTTTACCTTGATTAACTCATGATTTAGTTCAATGCGGCACATTCAACAGATGCTTAAATAGTGATCATTAACTCTAATTAGACTTGTAAAGGATCCCCTCGTAGGCCATCTACTTTAGTTGGATACCAAGGCTGTAAAAAGTTGCACCAGGACAAGTGAAATTACGTATGAATGTGTTGTTTGTTCAAATTAAATTGCTTTTTCGTGTATCTAAGATGTTCCTTATCCGCGTCATGGAAGACAGCTAAGTAGAATGCATCAATTCTATTACAAGCTTGTAGTTGGAGACAAAAGGTTGATTTCAAAGATAAGCGTGTGTTTTCTATTGCATCAGTGCTGATCCCCAAATCACTCACTGTTCTTACTATAGAATTAGAGTCATGATCTGTTCTGGCCTGGTTTTCTAGTAGATCGATATCTGAAGGATCTTGGATGGAGAGTTCTGATAGTGTTGCATTAGGTTGAGTCCTCCACTATTGTGAGTTGATTTCTCCACTGTTTACTGGATGTTTTTCTCCTGATTAATATTGGCAGGTTTGACCTGCTAAAATGTATACACAGGATGCGTTTTTTATGTGTGTACCAGGTATGATGATAGCCCCAATATTCATAATTCTGATCTGTGGCAACATGAGTTGCAGCATATTTCGGAAGTTATTGGGCTACTAGTAAGGAGAGCCTGAATGAACTAGGTATGCTGGAAGCCTACAAACAGTGTAATATTTATGTTTCAGCAGACTACTGGGAAAAGGTTTTTATCTTTGGCAACTGGATATTCATTGGCTACATCAAAGAATCACAATAGATAGTGAAAGCCAAAACATGGTTTTAGTTTTAACTTTGAAAATCTTTGAACCAACATAACTATTTTACCGTGGTGTTTTTTTTGGAACATCCACTGAGTACATGTCTATTTATATGTATTATTTCAAGGTTTCCTATTTCCAGGTTAGATTAAATATTTTGGTAACCACATTATATATTGGTAACAGGAGCATTATATGGTTGTACTAATAGCTTCTGCAAAGTCATGTTGAGATTCACTAAACTCAACTGGATTTAAAAAGGGCTTGCACATACTTCATTTAAAGTTACAACATTCATAATATTTTGGGGGTACACCTATATCTCCCCTATGAACATGGATACAAATTCCCTCAACTAAGTAAAATCCTGCAAAATTTAAGATCCAGGGCCTTATGTACAAAGCCATGTTCCAGTTCTGAAGTCTGTGATTCACAAAATCATTTGGTTTGTGTCCACAAAATGGCTTTTCGAATGTACTAAACCAAGTATGTAATTTAGTAATAGGTTATCAATTAGCAAAATGGGTTTAAAAAGACATAATCAATCGATATTTGGAAGGGCGTGTTTGTGGTGACCCGTCTTATTAGAATTATGGCATTTATCAATTCTTTGCAATAGAAATCCAGCCACAAAGCATTGAAAAGTTGCTGAGTTCCGAGTTTAGATGGGAGCACATTTGCAAAAGGGAAGGGGTATCTTTAGCCCCACTTTGGGTTTGCGGATGTAAAAAAGTCTGTTGGGGCGTAGGCAGTAGTCCATTGGACCACTGCCAAATCGTAAACATAGAAAAACAAAATTTCTTTTTAAACGCAACCTTGCTTTCTTTAAGGAAAACAGCAGCTTGTGGTCTGATGACCCCAACATCCAGTCATAGTGAGTCAAAATTTGCAAACTTCTTCATGAATAATGATAAGATAGGTCAGATTGCGACCCACTAATATTTGGATTTCTATGACACTGCCTTTTAGTACATAAGTCAGTTTGAAACATTATTTTCCATTCACATATAGTCGAGGCATTTGTTTGCGACCGATTTTTGCAAATGAAAATTTCATACACCAGGCAATTTTATCAAATTGTTGTTTGTTATTTTGCTTGGCTCTGAGGTGCCTGGTAAATCCGAAGTAATGCAAGGCAGTGCAAATAACTGGTTTGTTTATTCTGCCTCAAGAAGGCTTTCCATCGATGGGGTGTGGGTATTCCCACACATGCACCAATGGATTTTGACACATTTCTAGATTTACCAAGAGTGGTAGACCGGGGAATGCGGCAAAATGCTACCCCTTCCCACATGAGATGTAACAAAGCTAAATATCTTTATTTCTCCGAGTTCTTTCCTCTTTCTATGTGTGCTGCATTCTGCAGCACACATAGAAAGAGGAAAAAGACTCAGAGGATTGTTTTGTGCAGGAAGGTGTACCTCCCTGCACAAAAATCACCCTGCCAGTAACTGGGCACCTTTGACCCATTTACTTTCTTTAATTTTCACGCAGCTCGTTGAGTGAAATATTGATACATCTGCCCCTTAGTTTCGTGACTTTTTTTTCTTTTTTCATAGATTTGTTGCCAAACCCCAGTTGTTTAACAGCAAAATAGAGATTTGACTTTATACAATTTCCAAAAGATGCCTGATTCTAAACATTTGGATGAAAAGTACTTAGGGGAGGGAGGCTGTTATTTACTCACTGTATTAGTTGTGTTACGTAGAAGACACAGATACGGAAAATAAGCACCTAACTCTCATTCTCAATATATACTGGCACCTTTGACATGTACTATAAATGTATAGGGATCTGCAGAGAATTCCTACAAAAGGCTTTATTACACTGAGCTTCCTGGAAGTGCAGCAGGCATGTTCTACATTCGTCTGATTCTGTACCCCTGGGGCATTTGAGAAGAGGCTGCAGATGTGTGCCCTTTCTGTTGTACAGATTGCAAGGTGCTCAAGTACCAGCCCTAATTCCAGGAAGGGGGGTCCCCTCAGTTGCATAGGGTAATGGCCCCATGCAAATAGTGCTCCGTGCATGTATCTAATTAGAGATGCAGTCACAGATGCCAAGGAGATGTCAAGAGGTCAGTGCAACCATGGACCACAAGGAGGTGGTGTACAGTCAGTGCGTCACTGAGGGTGACACTTAAAAATGGAGGATCCTTGGTCCCCCCAGAGATCCTCCTGCAGGTGGGTGGAATTACTCATTGTACCTGCCTCCAATGGGATGTCTGCCTCCCTTTGAAATGCAGGCTGAATTACCACCTTTAAAGTGAAAGGTGGACCTGCTACTTCAAACACAGAGTTTTCATTTGTGGCTGCACTAGGAGCATTAACTGTGATAGGGCCTACTAATCAAGTATGCTCCCGGGCACTCATTCAACAGTGCACCACTACGTCGAAAAGTGCTGTGCGTCCCAAAGATAATATGGCCCTAGGTGTCTTGTTATCATGTCCAACAACTTCTTGGAAACACAAGATCATTTTACAGAAAAGAGTTTATTGAAATTGTTTCTTATGGCTTGTTTAACAGTACATAAAAACAAGGCAGCACACAGGAAGGGGTACACCTAATTTAAAATGTACAAATCCAAAAAGACAACACACAGCTATTCAAAGGAAGCCTAGGACAAAATAGTTATTCAGTCATCCAAGCCAGTGGGTAGTGCAATAATAGAAAAAGTGATTAAAAACGTAGGTACTTTTTGTTTGGCATAATATAATTTGTATGAGTTCCATCTTATTGCCATGTTTCAGATTTTTTTTATATATTGTAATGTTGAAATGTAAGTATTTGTCTGCTGACCAGACCCCAACCATTCAGTCTTCTCCCTGAAAAAGAAAACATTTTTGGTAATAAGTTGCAGTAGCACCCTTTGATAAGTCAACTCCAATTGTACAGCCGCGGCCCAAGGAGGGAGTTCCGTGGGGGAGGCAGGCGGGGCGGGGGAGGGGCAGGGTGGGGGGTGGTAAACACCGGAATATGGATGATTGCAGGTAAGTAAACAATGAAATTAATAAAACGAATTTTGTTGCGCGCCCTGCATTACAAAATGCGATGAAGGGCGCGCAATATATAGCTAAAATAGGAACCTTGTCACTTTTTTTAAAGTCTTTGAGGCATACGGTGTAAGAACGTTTAGTATGATTCGCTTAGGGCTCTTAACCCACCAGATACATGCTTAAAAATGTATGCTCCCTTGATCAATGCATTATGAGGTGAAACTTCCGGGAAACGGCCACTACAACACGGCCGTTTCAACGAAAAGCTTAACCAAGCATGCATTACAACGCATGCATGGTTACAACGAAAACCTTTACCACGCATACGTTTACTACGAGGTACGTAGTAAAGGCATGTGTGGTAAAGGGTAGAATAAAAAAATGGGGGGTGGGGGGGGGTTCCCCCCCCCTCAAAAAAAAACCACTAACCTTAATTAGAGAAGTGCAGGGAATCGGCATCGTAGAGGAAGGAAACAGCCGGTTTTTTTTTATTACGTAACACGTCACCACGGAAAAAACGTGGAGAAGGTTATGCGTGAAAATAGTATTCCGTTGTAACGCATGCGTGGTACAACGGAGTTCGTTGTAATAACATATAACCGAAACTTCTTAGTACCGGTTTAAAGAATGTCCTGCTTTTTGCAATGACGTCTGAGTATTTGAAAGTGGAGTCTGCAGCTATGGACTTGAAACTTCTCTGAATACAGAATATTTCTCCAGATCTAGCCATACTAAATATTTGCAGATCTCCAAGAACAAAGAGCTCCAGGTCTTTTTCACAAACCTTATTTGCCCTGTGGAACATCTGTTCTGAAGCTGAATAGTGGGAAAGGTCCTATTGCCAGAAAAAGGTATGATTGCCTGGGAGGAAATTATTAAACCAGTTGTAACTGGACATACCACCTGACTGTGAAAATTCTCAGCTGCGTCTGGAAAGTAAACAAGATCCTGTGGACACAGAGAGTTCAAGCTACTGCAGAGGAATTCGGAGAACCAGCTGTAAAAGGACAGTGAAGTGTGGACCAAAACTGAAGTTGTGGCAACCCTCCATAAAACCTACATTTAAGAAGTCTTTATTAAACATTTTGGAAACAATTAGACCACCCAAAAAAAAGTTACAGAAACTTTAGTAAATGTTGGGACCTTAGGGATTTAGATCTTGTAAAGCCAAGGAAAACATGCAGAAAATGTATTTCTTATATTTTTTTACCACTACTGCCAGACCATGAAAAAAGATGATCAGACCTCATGCACCACTGTCTTTCTATAGCTGCTAGGCCTTCCCCGCTTAAGATATTTGGCCTCCAAAAAGTCAGACAGAAAGTGCAGATTTTAAACTAGATGAACCCCCACTCATCTGTGGTCCAGCAAGCATTACCCACAAACGTTTCTTGCGTCTCATTCGACCACACCCTGTAGACAAATATTATTTTTTGACTTCCCATTGTTTTGTATGAAGTGTTTTAGCGTTTGCAATAACTCCTGACCCTCACATTCGATTTGGTTTTATTTTGTGTCACTTTATTCAGTTTTTAAACCGTACGTTATTTGTTTTTCACAGTATTGTTGTTTTGGTGCTGTTGCACATGTACCAAATGAGCTCTTCTCTGGGAAAATGCCTGCTTCTTCTGAAAGGCTCCCAAGGAATAGTCAGTTACCCCTCATAGAAACCACCTTACTTAACAGCAGTCAAAATGTTTTGTCTTTGTGAGTCCTCAGCCATGAGCTTTGGCCCATGCTTTTTGACCTGTGTCAATCTGCTTTATATCTGACTACTGGCAAGGTTCCAGTTCAATGGAGTCCTTTCTCAACCCTTTGCCCTGTCACCCCTGCTCTATGCCAATTGAACCACTGGCAGTGTCTTTATTCTGATGCTACAATTCATTGTTCTCTTGGGGTGTCTGGATTGGAAGACAGGGTCTCACTTTATGCTGATTATTTGTTATTTTTCCTTAGTCACCCTAGAATATTAATCCTACAATCAATGGCACTGCTGAATTAGTCTGGACAGTTTTCCAGTTTGCCAATTAATTGGTCTAAATCAGTGATACTCAAAGTACGGCCTGGGGCCGCATGTGACCCTCCTAACCTTTACATTCAGCTTCCTGGTTCAAAGAAGCACTGAGATGCTGTTCACTCGACTCAACTAAACTTAACAAAGATGTTAAGTAAACGGGCAAGAATTTCTTTAAATGTTAGTTGAATCTTGCAGCAAACTATGAACTGCCAAATCAATGCAGTATCCTTATCTTGCTTCCACACGCTGCACCTGCTTTGAAAGACATTCATATGGATCCCCACAAAATCCAGGAAAACGGTCACCGAGGCACTCATCACCAGCAGACTTCACTACGGCAATGCACTTTACGCCGGCTTCACCCAGAAACAGCTCAGGAAACTACAGAACGTCCTAAATGCTGCAGCCAGACTGATCTTCGACATCCCAATCAACAACTGAATCACCTTCAAGCTCCTCACACATGCCTACAAAGCTAACAACAATGCAGGACCAGAATACCTGAACCCCTGCCTCACATTCCAAGTACCAACCAGAACATCTTCACTCTGCCCAACTTGCCCTGGCCTCCATCTTACAGATCCACAAGACCAGGACAGGAGAAGATTCTTCTCCTACCTCGCCACCAAGACCTGGAACACCCTGCCCCTCCACCTCAGGCAATCTCCGTCAATGACCCAACTCAGTAAGGACCTCTAGACCTGGCCCTTCGACTGAACCTCCACGCCCAGACGCAGCACAGCCCCCCCCCCTCCCAGCGCCTTGAGACCCTCATGGGTGAGTAGCCATGCTATATAAACTCCTGATTGAAAGTTTGAACTATGATAAGTAAATTCAAAAAGTGCATTTCATTAACTTGCTAAACCATTTCACCTTCATACATCAGGTTACATCAGTGCATTGAGAAGTATTTCTTAAAAGTGATAGTTTTCAGACATGAATTTAGAAATATTCATGCCGCCACCCACACTGAAAACAATGCCAGTACTGAACTAAGAGGCAAGTTAGTTGTTATGTGTATCCTTAGGGCAGCCCGGGTTGTTAATAAACAGAAACAACATTATGGGTTATTAAATCAAATTCAGAAGGTTTTGTACAGTGCAAATCCCAAAGTCTTGTATTTTGGAGGTCCTCTTATATGTGATAATGAAGTAAAAGGAGACAACAATGAAATTGATCAGGTGGGGAAGCCAGGATTGATCTAGATTTTCTGGTTTCAAACAGTGCAATTCAGCCAATAGATCTACATGCTTTGCCTCCCCTACACCAACCTTCCTTCCACCTATCCTGTTGACATCCACTGTGCTGGCTTCAATGCAGCCATCTGTCACATTACAGACCAAACTTTTTGGCCACTGGGAAAATGTTTGCGAGTACCCATGGTCTAAATCTTTCAATACATGGATTACAACTGGATATCAGCTGGGCCTCTGAGCTGTATGTGAAGACTCAGGGTTTTAGATACTGAGGCTTTTTGTGGCATAGGAAATCTCAAGAAGTTGGACAGGGAAAATAGTCTCAATGTTGAATTCACTCACGCAGGATGTTGACCATTGGACCCCCATTCTCCTACCCATCACGGAACGCATGGCCATTGAAAAAAAAATGGGATCTTAGCCATAACTTCTGTATGCATTGAAAAATTACCCACATCACATATCTCATTTCTTTTTCTCTAACATTGTTGCATAACTTACAACTTTTCTATGGGGATACGGGCAGAGAGTCCCGTGGGTCTCTTTGACCAAATTTTGTAAACCTCCCTATGACAGAGGTCGCTTTATGATTGACATCTAGATGTATTGCCATGTGTCTCTCCTTTTCATTAATAATAAGTGGCTCTTTGGCTATCAATAACATCCTACTAAAAGATTTGAGAAATGGATTCTATGCAAGAGTTGCCCTCTAAATTACTTGTATGTTGGGAAACTTCCTGGAAACATGTCTCCAGCCACCGAACCATGTTTAGGTTACGGGGGTACAGTGTTCATGGAAGTCATTGGATCCCATGCTGACAAGTGAAACTACACTTTGGGTTGGAACTTATCTTAAGGTTTTTATGGGTGTGACACTATTGGTGCCACACAAATAAACAATGGTATTCCAGACTTCTACAAGCACCTTCTCAGATGTACAGCAGCAGTTTGAACTCCATATGTTGAAATACTTTAGATATTTGAGCTGGCGGAAAAGATATTTCCCATTTATAGATCAATCTCTCATCATAAACACACCAGATACATTTCCTGCCATGCAGGTGGCGTAGGAAGCAGATGTGGTGACTCTCACAGAGGAGGCATAGAAGATTGAACACATTCTCTAATATCACTGAAGGAGACAGGGCCAAATTGGAAACTTAAGTTAGCCCTTGCAAAACTAATCAAACTACCATCACACTGCAGGAGGCTTCAACCAGAAAATGATTATGGGGCATGGTTGGATCACAGCATTCTTTCCTCCACTGAAAGCAGTACCCTGGGCCTTTAGTCTATTGGAAAAAATGCCATTATGACCAGTGTGGCCCTGGCAGGAGATAACTATTAACAAGTTATTAATGGGTTATTCAATGTAATCATCTTAATAGAATTTATTACACCTTTATGAGGCCTTGGCAGTTAAGGAGAAACTCCTCCCCAAGCTGATACTATGATGAGAGGAGTTTCTTACACACAACTTTGATATATTTGTGTGAGATCTCACAGATCCATGTGTGAGTTGCCAGCTAGTCCCTTATCCCCAAACGTGCAACTTCTTTACATAGTTGATGAGGTGGACACCAACTCATTTGTGAAATCTCTCATTAATCTGGGCGAGGTACTTGCACCATGATATATTATGCAAAACTGGTGGGTACAAAACCTCCTTTCCTAGAGGAATACACCAGATGAGAAGGTGAATGGTTCTGGATAGATAAGTTTATAAAGTCCAGGGATTTGCAGGTACAAACAAAAGGCTCTGGGGCTTCTTGGCATTGAGAATGTAATCCAACTAATAGAGACAATTGTGCTAGATATGTAATGTCAATGAACCTAATAGACAAAAATAGACACAAAAATATGGACTGAGACTTACTCCTCCTCTCAAACATATTTTACATTCATTTCTTATCCAGAAACAAGCACAGATTTACAGGTGCACTAGTAGGAATGTCAGGTAACATGTCCAATAGTGTCCTATTCCAACTATGCAGAACTCTCCATAGTGGAGAAGTCGAAACAGGAGAAACAAACACAACTGTGCAAATACAGATTTTTTTTTCTCTACAGGGAAAACATTTCTCTCATGGAGAAAACACTTTCCCTAAACCCTCATCAAATGTGGAGGTGATCCTCTCCCATTTTGGTGATGAAATGTGTGACCATTTCTAGGATGAAAAGAGGAAGGTTCGCAATCTGTGGATGCTTACAAATTACCACGTTGTGGGCATTCCTAAACTTACAAAGCAAACCAAACCTTGGAATTCGCATGACCCACGCTTGAGTGGCATTTGCAACAGCACATTTCTCTGCCCACATGGTAGAGAAATCTGCAGTACTGAATGCATCTGCACCTGCTAGGAATTCCTTTGTGAATTCCTGCTGGCGTAAACAAGGTATGTTTGGTCATAACGTTTAGCATACTACCAAATGTTTCTTTGTGAGTGGGGCCCAATATTTATAATCAAAGGTTGAACAGGGTAAAAGTGTAAATATTTGTATATTATCTAGTGTCACTCACTTTCTTTGAAGCTTTGAAGGGTGTGTAAGGGTTTGGCTCTTTGTGCCAGACATTATACTTGCTCTTCATTTGTCACTTAATAACACATCCATACTATTTTTGTTTGCTTATGATACATGCTAGAAATTGGGTTGGTGGTTGAGTAAGGTATTTGCCCAAGTCAAGCAGCAACCTCAATCCTAGTCAAGGTGAGACACAGGCAAACCCTAATTTAACCTGTGCTCACTCTCTGGTAGCTTGGGACAGACGAAGACAGGCTTAACTTAGAGGCATTGTGTAAAGTAGATGGGCAACACTTGAAACAGTGAAACAATGAAAACATCACACAAAAAGATTCCACACCACGTTAGGAAAAGAGAGCTTAATTTAATTATTAAAATAAGTGCAAAACGACAAACATCCAATAAGTAGAACTTGAGTTATGAATTTTCAAAGAATAAACTGTAAATTAGCATTAAGAAGGAAAAATTGGTATTTGGGATATCTGGTCATGCCGGTCCAGGACAAAGTCAAAAGTTCATGCCAACCGCGATGGAGTTCAAGCCAGATACATGGATTCAGTTGAGTGCTTGCATGAATCCACATCAAAATATATTGTGCAGGCGAGGTGAGGAGTTGGTTCTGTGGTGCGGCGAGGCCATAGTGCGAGGTCCTGATGCGTCATCATCGAGGATCCTGTAGATGGGACTTGCGATGGGAAGTCCTGTGTTGAAGATGCGAGGCACAGCAGAGGCAATGTATCTTTTCCAATGAATACTGAAGCTGCACTGTATAGATCCGGCATCATCGTCGAGGCTGCCGTCGACGAGGAATGCAAGGAGCTTGCGCCGGGAAACGTGATGCGCAGCTGTGGTTTCCGAAGGCAATCCCTCAATCCCAGATGCAGGAGGCTGTGGCGATGCACGCCTGTTGCAATGGGTTCAATTAACGCAACAGCAGTGATATGTCAGTTCTGCTTCAAGATGCATCACTCAGCCATGAAAATGCCTCAGTTCTGCTCCAGAATGCATTGCTCAGCAGAGGATGTGTTGGTTCTGCTGAAGATACACCTTAGGTCCACTTCCAAAGGACCAGGACTGGGGTCGCACCACTTGGCAGGGTAGGCTCACAGATGGGAGAGTCTAGATGCAAAGGCTGGATGGTTGGAAGTCTTTTATGTCCCTAATACGTCAGATCAGGAGGCCAGCCAGCTAGCCCTTGGAGTCACTCTGGATTCAAGTGGTGCAAGTCCATTCCTTCTCACCCAGGCAGGAAGGCAGCAGACCAGCAGGTCAGCACAACAAAGCAGCAGTCCAGCAAAGCAGCAGTCCAGCAGAGTGGCAGTCCTTTCAGCAGCACAGCAGTCCTTTATCCATGCAGAATCTTCACAGGTCCAGAAGTGTACTGACTTGATGGTGTCTGCGGTTCAGTACGTATACCCAGTGGTGCCTGTGAAGTGAGGAAGACTTCAAAGGCAGGATTTTGAAGAGAACAGAGGTCCTCCCTACCTGCCCGGGTTCCAGACTCACTAAAGTGGGGTTTGCAGCACTTTGTGTGGGGACAGGATACTGTTTCTTCAGGTGTAATTAAGGCTGGGTCAAGCTCCTACCTCCCTTCCTTGCAGTATGGCCCATCAAGCCACACCTAAGCTCCCATTGTGTGTGGCTGTCTAGGGGAATACAAAAACCACAACTGTCACCTCACAGACATGTATCAGACATAGGCAGCAGGCACCAAATGGCTAAAGTAACAAAATGCACCCTTTCTTAAAGTGCTGCAGCAATAATTGATGGGCGCAATGCTGAATAAATCAAATATCCACCTACAGTCAAGAGATCTGGGTTAAATCCATTGTTCTTTTGTATTGACCCTGGTCTTCATGGGAGCAGTCAGGCCCAAACTGCCAAGATTTAATCCAGATCGCTTGAATGAGGGTGAATTTTTTGTTTATTCAGCATTCTGTCCATTAATTGTTCCTGCAGCATTTTTTGCCCTAAGTGGGTGGGTAAGCCCAGACGTGGGACCCTTGCTTACTGTGCCACTGGATTCAAGCTAGCCTGGTTGATCAGGGGTGATACCCCAAAACCAATCCCAGTATGCTTGCTTCCGGCCCATGGATGGAAAGCTGAATAAATCAAACATTCACCCCCAGTCAAGAGATCCATCCATCCATCATTCTTTTGCTCACTACACCACCCTAGTTTGGACCCAGTCATATGCAAATCAGTCTTGACCCTGTGCCTCATGGGAACAGTCCAGCCCGTACTGCGAACGGCTTGGCGGTTCGGGCTGGACTCTTCCCATGAGCAGCAGGGTCAAGACTGATTTGCGTATGGCTGGGTCCAAACAGGGGAGGTGTAGTGAGTAAATAAATTATTCAGCATTCCATCTATCATTTGTTGCTGCAGCATGCAACTTTCTAAAAGTGGCATTTTATGAAATCGCAGTTTAAAATCTGACTTTATCATAAGTTTGGATTTTAAATTGTGATTCCAGAGACACCAGACTTGAAGGGTGTATCTCTTCCCAAATGGGACTTACACTAAACTGTAATAAGGTGATCCCAATGTTATACTATGGGTGAGATAAGCCTTGTAGTAGTAAAAAACTAATTTGAGGGTTTTTCACTGCCAGGACTTGTAAAACATAAAGGTATATGTCATGTCTACGTAGGTCCAGATTCACCAACAACTTTTGTGCACCTACCTTTTAGTCATGGATACAGCTGCTTTAGCAAACTGAAATTCTTATAGACACTTCATTCATTCATACTTTGATATGGCACGTATTACCTCAAAAGAATATGACATAGTGGTTGATTTTCCACAGCCATGACATTAGGGTTAGAAAAAGGAACGTGGATAGTGGCAGGTACGTGGCCTTTGGGAATGTAGTGAAAACCTACAGCATAGATACTTTCTAGGTATTTTCAACATTCTCAATGATTTATCACATTTGCCTACATAATTGTTGTACTACAGCAAGTGTGCAAATTAGATATGAAAAAAATTCAACACTCTTTGTTCTGTGGGGTATTGTGATAGAACGTTTCCATATTCTTTCTGATTCACAAAGTTTACAATTGTTTACTAGTCACAAAGATATTTTACTAGTAGTATCTTTACGAATGTGGCATCTCCGCCCATAAAAAGATAGGACAGTCCTAACTTTTTATGTTGGGAGACTCTGTAGTCTTAAAGATACTACTAGAAAAACATCTTTGTGAATAGTAAACAATCGTAAACTTGCAAAAAAGTATATGTTTACCTTTGTGAATCAGGTCCACAAAGTGCAAAGTTTAATGAAAAAGCTTTTTTGCGGTATTTAACTTAACACATGTTACCACTTGCTGATGTGTGTTCCGTGAAACATAAAGAGGACTAATGTGTGGTAACAATATTGCCAGAGGTTTGGGGATTATATTTTGCATGGCTTTAACACCAGCCTTTTTCTGGTGGTTACAGGGCATGGTGTGGTCAATCACACATTGCAGATTTATTGCATACATTAAAATGCACAAAAATGGCAAGTATGCACCATTATTGTGTTGCCACACAATTGTAACACTTACACTATCCTCATATGTGGGCTTGGTGTCATTTGTAGGTCTGGCATGACCGCACAGCTGTATCCTACAAGTATATTTTGCAATTCTTTAAAAAATGCATAGAATTCTTTAACAAATGTATTGAAATGGACTTTCGCTACACGTATAGTGTGATCTCACCTAAATGAATATACTGCTCCTTGGCCCTTGGGACTTTCTGAAATGTCTTCAAACTCATCGAACAACAACTAACATTCCTTAGACACAATAGGGCAGAGTCGCAAAAGCATTTATAACTACAGAAGGTAGTGTACAAGAGTACTCTTTTACGTACTTTTACACTCATTTTTGAATTGTTCCCAAAACATCCAACTTCTTATTAGTAAAAGTGCAAAGAGGGCACCCTCTGTTCTATTTGTACTGATTGTATATGAATATTTCCATTGTATTCCTATTTTAAATGTTTTGGAGTCAATACACAAAAGCATGTAAGAGTACATAAAATAGTGTTACAGAATTGATATATGAACTCCAAAATGCTTTTTTGAATAGGACCCCAAATAACCTACTCAGAACCAGCACCTTCTTCATGACAATTTACATTAATATTTTCGTATATCTCCTTCACTACCCACATCTTGTACTTTTTCTGATGCCCATCAATGGCACATATAAATATGCCATTCTGCGCTAAGCTCTTCCTGAGTGCCCGCTAGCCCGACTAAAAATGGAAAGAAAGACAGCTGGTGGATGGATCGTCGACATGTAAACAACTGAACTTAGTAAATCTGCTTTTTACAAAGTGGCAGCGGTGTTCAATCACAGCTATACTTAAGTTTAAAGTTATATGCTTTAAATATAAATGACAGCTTGATAAATATTATAATGATTTATATGCTTGGCCACTCTCAAAGTCCTCATACTCAGAAACAAATCTCCTCCTGATATAAAGACTAGCTCTTATCCAATAGATAAGTTCTAAAAAATATATATTTGAACTCACACTCATCCCTCATAGTGTCATCTATTTGTCTCCATTCACGAAGCAGTCATCAGCCCTAAAGGGCATTCACTTAGTGGGGTACACTATAAGCAGCATAACACAACATGACACAAGTATCCTATTTCCTGCGATGTTTACACTTTCCAAACGGTACCTTTTTCTGAGCTCTACCCAAATGCTCAATGCTGTATCTTCTTCCTTTTAAATAACTTCTCTAGGCTTCACTACTTTATCCGATGATCTGTCATTGTCCTGTGTTTCATCTCATAAATCATGCATGTTCGCTCACAACATCTTATTCTGTTGAAAAAATTTTTTTTTACAACAATCTCTAAAATCTCTCACCTTTATCCCTCTTCCTCTTTCCCTTCTTAATAGTTCTGCACTACAGAAATATGTCAAATAAATAATTCAAAATAAATACATCTGCTCATACGAGCTGATTCAATCGAATATCAAACACAGACAGATTGTTGTGTTATCTGGGCACTCATCTCTTGAATCTTTTATGCCCAAGGTCTGAGGAACAAACCAAGGCCTGATTACGATCTTGGTGGATAGGATACTCCATCACAAACGTGATGGATATCCCGTCCGGTGTACAGTCATAATATCGAGTCTTTTATTTCGACTGGACAGAATATCGAGTAAAAAATATAGAATGGACATAATATCGACTAGACATAATATAGACAACAAAAATATCGACTAGAGAAAATTAATATCGAATAGAATGGACATAATATCGAATCAAAAATATAGAATGGACATAATATCGACTAGACATAATATAGACAACAAAAATATCGAATTTAAGGTAAGTTAATAATAATTTTTATTTTTTGTGTAATATAAGTCTGTAGCGGGTTGTGGGTTTATAGGGGAATAGGGTGGGAAGTAATTTAATTCTAATTAATTAAATATGTTAATTTATTTATTAATATCTATTTAGAATTAATTGTTAATTAATTATTAATTGGTAATTAATTAAAATATAATTGGTAATTAATTATAATTGATTAATTGATAAATATTTTAATTTTAGTAATTTATTTTCTGTAGCGGGTTGTGGGTTTATAGGGGAATAGGGTGGGAAGTAATTTTATTATAATTAATTAAATATGTTAATTTATGTATTGATATTTATTTAGAATTAATTGTTAATTAATTATTAATTGGTAATTAATTAAAATATAATTGGTAATTAATTATAATTGATTAATTGATATATATTTTAATTTTAGTAATTTATTTTCTGTAGCGGGTTGTGGGTTTATAGGGGAATAGGGTGGGAAGTAATTTAATTATAATTAATTAAATATGTTAATTTATTTATTGATATTTACTTAGAATTATTTGTTAATTAATTATTAATTGGTAATTAATTAAAATATAATTGGTAATTAATTATAATTGATTAATTGATAAATATTTTAATTTTAGTAATTTATTTTCTGTAGCGGGTGTTGTGTTTATAGGGGAATAGGGTGGGAAGTAATTTAATTATAATTTATTAAATATGTTAATTTATTTATTGATATTTATTTTGAATTTATTGTTAATTAATTATTAATTGGTAATTAATTAAAATATAATTGGTAATTGAAAATAATTTATTATTTTTTAAATTGTAAATTAATTTATTGTTAATAGGTAATTAATTAGTATGAGTAGGCAATTTTTATAATTAAATATTTTTTTTTTGTATTTATAAATAAATATTTAATATTTTTATACACTTTTTTAATATTTTAATTATTTGTAATTGGTATTACTATTTATGTTATTTATATATATTTGTGAAGTATTTACTTTCACTACTATTGCACTCTCTGAAGTTGGAATAGTAATTTTAACCCCTACGCTATCCAACACTTTCCCTACTGTTGCACCCACTGGAGTGGGTATGCAACGTTTACAACGCTACTTTTACTATGCACTACCATTACAACAAAACTTTTAAATTGCACAAACTTTTACAACGCATACATTTACAAAGCATGTTTTTAAAACGCAGATACCGTTACAACGCATACTATTACAATGTAAGTATTAGTAAGTATATAATTATTTTAAAAAGGTTATATGTTTGGGATTTTGGGTAAAGGGGTATTTTTAGGGTTCAGGGTCAGTTTTCAGTTTTTGGGTAAAGGGGTATTTTTAGGGTTCAGGGTCAGTTTTCAGTTTTTGGGTAAAGGGGTATTTTGAGGGTTCAGGGTCAGTTTTCAGTTTTTGGGTAAAGGGGTATTTTTAGGGTTCAGGGTCACTTTTTAGTTTTTGGGTAAAGGGGTATTTTTAGGGTTCAGGGTCAGTTTTCAGTTTATGGGTAAAGGGGTATTTTTAGGGTTCAGGGTCAGTTTTCAGTTTTTGGGTAAAGGGGTATTTTTAGGGTTCAGGGTCAGTTTTCAGTTTTTGGGTAAAGGGGTATTTTTAGAGTTCAGGGTCAGTTTTCAGTTTTTGGGTAAAGGGGTATTTTAAGGGTTCAGGGTCAGTTTTCAGTTTTTGGGTAATGGGGTATTTTTAGGGTTCAGGGTCAGTTTTCAGTTTATGGGTAAAGGGGTATTTTTAGGGTTCAGGGTCAGTTTTCAGTTTTTGGGTAAAGGGGTATTTTTAGGGTTCAGGGTCAGTTTTCAGTTTTTGGGTAAAGGGGTATTTTTAGAGTTCAGGGTCAGTTTTCAGTTTTTGGGTAAAGGGGTATTTTTAGGGTTCAGGGTCAGTTTTCAGTTTTTGGGGTAAAGGGGTATTTTAAGGGTTCAGGGTCAGTTTTCAGTTTTTGGGTAATGGGGTATTTTTAGGGTTCAGGGTCAGTTTTCAGTTTTTGGGGTAAAGGGGTATTTTTAGGGTTCAGGGTCAGTTTTCAGTTTTTGGGGTAAAGGGGTATTTTTAGGGTTCAGGGTCAGTTTTCAGTTTTTGGGTAAAGGGGTATTTTTAGTGTTCAGGGTCAGTTTTCAGTTTTTGGGGTAAAGGGGTATTTTTAGGGTTCAGGGTCAGTTTTCGGGTAAAGGGGTATTTTTAGTGTTCAGGGTCAGTTTTCAGTTTATGGGTAAAGGGGTATTTTTAGGGTTCAGGGTCAGTTTTGGGTTTTTGGGGTACAGGGGTACTTTGTAAAAATAAAGTAAAATTACATTTAAATTAAATTTATTTAATAAAATTAAATTATATTAAATTATATTATAATATTTTTTATTAATTTATATTCAAAAAATTATTATATACTTACCAATACTTACGTTGTAATGGTATGCGTTGTAAAGGTATATGCGTTGTAAAATCTTGCTTTGTAAATGTATGCGTTGTAAAAGTTTTTGCGTTGTAAAAGTTTTGTTGTAATGGTAGGCATTGTAAAAGTATGCGTTGTAACGTCATACATCCCTGGAGTGGGAATAGTAATTTTAACCTCTACGCTATCCAGCGCTTTCCCTACTGTTGCACCCACTGGAGTGGGAGTAGTAAATTTGACCTCTACGCTATCCAACACTTTTGCTAATGTTGAAATCACTATAGTTGTAACAATAAATTTTAAACATTTTCTAAAATGTTATATATGTTTATTTAATAATATGTTTATATATATATATATATATATATATATATATATATATATATATATATATGTGTGTGTGTAATTTTTGGTGATATAATTTTTTTAATTATATAAATTATTTATTAAAATTACATTTTTTTATTAATTATTTCTAAGTTTATATTAAATATATTTATTACTATATTAGTTTTAACTTAATTTTAAGACTTTTAAAAAAATCGATATTTTGACAGTCTATATTTTTGTAAGTCGATATTTTGGAGTCGATATTTTGGTACTTACCTGTTTGAAGATAGGGAGTCGATATTTTGTCAATCGATATTTTTGACTCGATATTTGTGTATCTCGATATTTGTGTCGTCGATATTATGTCAGTGATCCATCCCGTCCACCGTATAACAAGTTCCATAGGACGTAATGGAATTGTAATTTGGCGGACGTGATATAGGTCACATTCGCCAAGATTGTAATCAGGTCCTAAATCTGGCAGCATTCTAAAGAAACATGAATATGAGACTCTTCAGGCGGCCTCATTAAAAAAAATGTATGGGATTTATACATTCAACAAATTACAGATCATAAAATACAATTAGCTTGTCCATGTCTATGGGGAGACAGGATTCTTAGACAAACAGACCTCAGACACTGCCAAAATACAGTTTCACATCATGGCTACAGTATGAGGTTCTTTAACATGCCATATTTACACTTTTGATACCCTGAGGACTGTGCGCTGTTCAAGGTGGGCGTTCATCTGGTGGAAATAGTAACTTTTTAGTAAGCAATTGCCTCAGTTCTAAATCTTCTTCCAACTTCTCATCTCACCGTGTAATTTTCATTCGGATCTTTTCTACTATACACCATTCTTCAATGTCTTTTCTCCGGTTATAGGTTTGGTGGCTTGAGGGTTCAGCCAGTGGATAGCCAAATGCCTCCATGCTAACATAAGCATGAAATGGATAAATGTATGCTTCATTTAGCGCTGAGGTTTGCTGCCACTCTGCCCCAACAGGCCAATCTGTGGGCTATTGTGTAGGTCCAGTTGGAATCCTTCTTTTGCAACAGTCAACTACTTGCACTCAGTATGGTTGTACTAAAGGACAGTCCCACATCAAATGTCTGTTGACACTGGCGGAAGTTCTGGGGCTTTGTTGGGACTATCTTGTGCTGCATCGCAAGGGTGACATATATCTTGTGAATTAAATTGAACTCTTTTAACCGGAACCTAGCATTGCTGGTAGCTCTGTGAATCAATGCTAGCATTTTGTTCCACTGATTATCAGTTAAGGTATTACAGCAATCTGCTTCCCATTTTGTTCTGGTTTTCAGCTGAGGTTTTTGAATATCTGCCAGCAATGCTAAGTATGCCTGTAGTATAATTCCCCTGCCACAGTTTGTCTGAAGTAGCAGTTCTAGTGCACATGATTTACAAGTGGTGTCAGTAACTGTTCCCATACTTTTAATGCTTTGGGGGGTAGTGCATAATATTGTAAAAACTACCCCATTACCAGGTGAAACTTCACAGTGGCGTACCGCAAGGTGATCCATTGGCCATTCTCATACAGAACCCTCCACAATCCCAACATCCATCCTCTTTCCAACTGGACATGCCTAGGTTCTCGTCTTTGTGTCAGAATGCTGTATATCCCACAGGAGTTTGTTTCGGGAGTAGGGAACCCTTCTGCTCGAACTGGATAGGGACATCTGCCAAGCATATAACGTGCTTCGGATTGTACGTAGGACATCTACCTTAGTATAACTACCTTCATAGAGGTGCCTTGTAGGCTATAAACCTAAATATGAGTGAGGGGATGTAATTAAGTAAATATAAGTGAGGAGATGTAATGAAGGAAGGACACAATCTTAACACCTATCACTTTCTGTGACTACACTTCAGTATTTATTCTAACAACAGGGGGCAAAATGAGCCTTTCATTTAATATGTACCAGATACAGTGATTAAAAATGCATTCTGACCTAAATGTGATGAAAATATGACTTTCATCATGAGAGAATGTTAATAATTTATACTAATTTGCTAGCAAATGTAGAAAAAGAATTGCCTTTAGCTGTGCACGCACCATGCATTTAAAACATAATTAAGATAGGTCAGTGTGATCAAATCTATAGTAAAGTAAAAAAATAAACATAAAGTATCTCTTTATTTCAGTTTTTTCATTTGAGTCATAATAAAATTAATTAATTTTTTTTCAATGCATCCAGTCGAAACAATGAAGGAAGTGAGTTGAAAAGATATTAGATGTGATGGAGAAAGCTGAAAATATGCTTCAGAGGTGACCCAGAAATCATGATGATGAAGTTTGCCAATTTGACTCCGTAGAGCCAAGGCCTGTTTTCAAAACTGTGCAACAGTTCAGAAGACAAAGACCATGAAAAGCACACTCGGATATCACCAAAAAGGGCTGGTGACTACAGATCCAATAAACACCAAAAAATGCATCATATATACACACACACACACACAGACACACACTGGTGGTCGCCAGTATGTAGTTATAGTTAGGAGCTAGTTTCTATAGACTAAGCATTTCTTTGTTTTGCCAATAACTTTGGCGCTGGTTGATGAATCTTCACAAAGTTTTAAAAACTAATGCACAACTCACTTTTGCTGCAGTGTGGAAAGTTTCAGGGTGATTTGTCAAGAGGGGGAGCAAGAAAAAGGGGGGTCCCAAAATGTATTTTCCCCATGCAATTTTCCATAGGGATTTTAGTCATGACTACATTCCAAATCACTGGACGGAATTCACCAAATTTGGCAGAAAACGATCTCTTGGTCCAGAAAGTGTGTTGTTTGTAATTTGGGGCAAATCCATCCAATAGTTGTGGAGTTAACCAGCCAGGAAGTGTTTGCAGCCGTTTTGGGATTTGGACTCGACAGACTTCCAAGAAACACTTAAAAAGAGACAAGGGGGCAGGGGAGAAATACCCTGACCCCCTTGGCCTTGTGGTGGGGTCCCACAGGATTCCCGCCTGGGGCCCAAAATGTTTTTTACATTTTTTTATTTTACAGTCAATCCACAGAGGATCCTTGAATCCATGACAAGTTTTTTTTTTAAACATGTGTGGGCTTCTGCGTTTGTTTGTTATATGTCCCCGGGGTGGGCCAGATCGTGGAGAGTAGATCATTAAATTATAAAGGGGCAGTGTAAGTGCCCCCTCCTCAGGCTAATTTCAACCCTGGAGACCCCATTGCCCATGGCCCAGCCAAATAAAAGAAGGTGGGATACTCCATGGGTCGGGCCATGCCATGAAAAGGGAAGGGGTCCACATGGCCCCCTTCCATGAGCCATTTATGGCCCTGGTGGCCCCATCCCCCAGGGCCGGGCTCCTGCTATGTCCCAGGGTGCCCACCCCCGAGACAAAGTTTCCCTGCCAGCATGAGTGTGGGAAGGGAAACCTCTGTTTGCTATTGCATCATAGGAGCAATTTAAATCTGCGTGCAGGAACAGAAACAGATGATGAAATTGCTCCTGGATGCAGGGAGCATAATCTTTTGCTGCACCATGCATGCAGAGGTGGGGAGTCGGCTGATGATGTGCTACGACCTCCTACAAAGAGGTAATGGGTAACATGGGTGGGGCCAGGGCACCCAGCATTAACTGGCAGGGCCCCAGGTGATGGGATCTCCTAGCCAATATTGGCCTAGGGTGGGGGGATGCGTGCCCCTTCCCCCTTTATGCTGGATAGGCCCTGGCGGGTTTGGGGTCCCCAGATCCAATATTTGAACAGGGAGGGGCTACATGCCCCCTTCCCCTTAACAATAAGGTCAGGCCTGGGAGATGCGGTCCCCGGGCCAAAATTGGCTCGGGGAGGGGGCCTGCGTGCCCCCCTCCCCCTTTTATATATGAAGTGGGTACCCTTTGTGGGCTCTAAGGCTCCCACCATTTATTGTGTGAGCCCCAGAAGTTGGGGTCCCCTGGCCCAAAATGTACCTGAGAACGGGGTCTGCTTGCTCTCCTCCCCCATAATGTAAGTGATGGGTCCCGGGGATGGGGGCTTTGGGGTCAAATATGGGTTGGGGAGGGGGCCACATACAACCTCCCCTTACAGCGGTGGCAGGCCATGGGGGATGGGGCCCCCGGGGCAGAAATTGGACCGGGGAGGGGGGCTGCATGCCTCCCACCCGTGTTGATTGCTCCTGGGAGGTTGGTCAGAGGGCCTAGCTGCAGGTCAGGGCCTGTGGCCAATCACTTCATCTGTGCATGGCATGGAGTTGGCTGCATGCAGAGGGTTGACTACCAGGCCTGCCACGCATGGGTCAAGGCCGTGCACGGTGTCCAGTTGACTGTATGTGGGGGGTTGGCTGTAGGTCAAGTCCTGCATGCAACCTGCCCACAGAGTATATAGCAAAAGACCATGCCGGCAAGGGGTTGGCTGCATGCGGGGGGGATTGGATGCTCATATTTTATACGCACAAAACCATAATAATTCAGCAGTTATAGTTATGGCTATCTCCAGTAACTATAACTCCTGCCCTAAGGTAACTAATACTAGCCTCCCCACCATGCAATGCTTATTCCCCACATATTGCATCACTCATGGCATCTTCCATGACATCATTGATAATATCAGTGCAACATTTGCTGTAAAATTATTGATGAGAAAAGTGTGCATAGCGGGGGTGCACGTTATAGTTACTTGACATAACTTTAACCATAACTACTGAATTTCTATGGTTTTGTGCATGTAAAATGTGAATCTAACTATAATGTCCCTGCAACCTTTTTTTTTTAGTGAAAGTTTAAGTTTTTTTAAATTTCATTTTCCAACTATAACGTCCTTGTAACCTTTGTTTTTTTCAGGGAATATATATCAATATCTATATACATAGGTATAGATGTAGATATGGTTGTGTGTGTGTATACATAAAGGTTAAAGTTATGTTATATATAGGAGAAAATGTCAGTTTAAACGTAATGTTTTAAACTAAAAACAAACAGTGAAATTTAACAGTTATAGTTATTTAAAGTAACTATAACTCACTCCCTTGCCATGCACAGTGTTGTTGTCAATAATATCAGTTCAGTTCTTATCAGTAATGTTATCAATGAGGCCACAGATCATGTCATGTGTGTTGTAATATGTATGGTCATAAGCACTGAATGGCGAGGGAGCAAGTTAATTAAAGAACTTCATCTTCTCAACTCACAGAATTTGTCACTCCCAATGAAAGGGCTAGAAGTTACAAGCAAATTGCAATGAAGCACTTAACAACCAAAACAACCAATCTCAGCATTACTCCAAAGAACCAACCAATTGTGGAGCAACACCAATCAACGTAACAACCAATCCCAGTGCTGCACACAAAGCTGAACAACCAATCTAAAGGTGAAACCCAATGATGTAACTCACAATACAGCGGTTCACACTGTACTCTGACTTACTTCACATTATAAAAATTGCAAAAATTCACAACAAATCTTGTCTGCTTTACCTGCTTTACTGGTACAAGACTTGTATAAGAATAGAATTTAATAAATGTATGGTTCTGGTGCAGCTGTGGTGCTTCTCAGTCCGAAACCTAACTCTTAACAGAAAAGTCAAATACTAGTCAAATATATCTATCCCTGGAAATCCAATGACCTAAAGTTTAACTCTGAAAATTAGGCACATTAATCACAATAAGTGATAAACATGAAAGGACACTCAAATCTTCAAATTCAACAAAAAGTCCTCTTTTACACAGTTGGACGCCATAACTGAAAAAATTAGACAACTCATTAAAATCCCAAAAACCCAGACTCTCAAGAAACCATAATCAAACTTACAAAAGCAAAACACAATGCCCTACTTATACTCACACTTCTAGGATACTGCAGCCTTTTTCAGGCTTGCTGGAACTCTGTCAATTATCCAAATGGGACGACAGGAGATCGGGAAATCAGGATGAATCGGGGCAAGGTTTTAAGTATGGGAGTAAATTCTAAATTAACCAGGCCCAGTTGGGAACCATCCCCTGCTAGTGGATTTGTTAGCTCATTTGTTAATAACAAATTGAGAGGCTATAAAGTGCTTCTCTGGATGGACTGGGAACAATTTTATTCCCTTATGGATTTTCGTGATCCATACCTGAGCCTGGTCAACAAATTCAATACATTCAATAATATGTGACGCACTCTGCAAAAATGATAGAAAATACAGTTGTAAAGTTAATGGTTTACAGAAAGCAAAATAAGGCTAGTAGCAAATTATAATCAGAATGTGCATGCGTCAGTGAATATGCTAATTAAATTAAATCAAAGTCTTATAAATCAGAGGACTATTCAGCATGGTGTCGCCTAAAAGGGAGGGACAAGAGAAAATGTAGTCCTCTCTCTGACAGAGTACTCTAAAATCTCATGCTCAATTCTGTTTTGCTTTAAAGACACACAAACGCTAACATTTTGTGCAGTTAGACACAGTTCTCAAAAGACTATGCAATCAAGTTTTAGCCATTAATTCATTAATCTGAACATGAATGAACAACATTTCTCTTTACAAATAATATTAGCAGGATTATGGATCAATGTTGTATTAAAGTAACATTTATTATATAGAAAAACTTCCCTAGTGGTAACATGCCTGGGAGGGATGGGTGGACTTGTCTTTTTTTATCAGTATGGTAACAGGCCCACAGTCTAGCCGAACAGATCACTTAGAACTCCACCTTTCACACAAACCCAACACATCTCAGAAATGCTCCAAAGCCAGCAATGAGGACCCAAAGACACAACTCCTGGCACTCTCATGTACACAGCATGGCTTCGAACCCTTTAGATTGCTAACGAATTCCATCTCAAAGCTACATCCATTCCCCTATATCTTACCAAAATACACATAGAATGATATCAAAGACACATAATGGAGAAATTAACTCAAAACATAACAACCACCTGAAGCCACACAATGGTCAACAGTACAGATACGGCAAGTAAAACAAAAGGAAATGTCCTTCGGCACAGTATCCATGCACACAATGTCCTACACAGAGCCAAAACTGAATCTAGTCAGACACTATCCAATGTATGCCATCACCAAACAATAATTTTCTACTACAACTTTGCTGGCCAATTGACTGCCATCTGAACGAAAGGAAACCCTATTATTACCACTTTGACTGCAGTCAACGAAAATCCCAATACAATAAAGAGAACGCATATTCCAAAAACACTTCAGGACGATACAAGTGCTGGCACTGTGCTATATAAATACTCATAACAAAAGGATTTGATGGCAAAGTTTTGCATTGGGCTGCTACTAATGCATTCGCTAAGTGCCTCCATTTTGTGGAGTGACCACATCAGCTCTTTCATACTCTTTTCTGGAAGCGAGAGGTCAACAGTGATCAAGGGCTTTTCAGAGACATTGCATCTTCAAGTGATCACATTCCTAATATTGTAGGGGTGCTAAATGCATAGCCTGAGTGGAGGTGGAAAGATTCCTGATAGTATAGGAAAAAAGAAAAAATCTCCGTCTTTAAAAACAAGTGTTGATAAGTGGGAGAACCTCTTTTAGCTTGCTTTTTCATCGGGAGAAAGCTGTTGCTGTCAAAACTACCAAATTCACCTTCATAATCTTGCTGTGGGCTTGCATAGAAATGACTGACTGCAAATTAAATGAGAGCTCATAAATGGAGCATTCCCCTGAGGCAGCCAACGTTGACGTGATTCCTAGCTAGTTTTCAACACAAAGACTGGAATTCACATTCAGCACTTCTTTCAAATAAAATATTAGTCCCCCACCCCCTGTGGAGTTAGTCTGCTTCGGAATTTGACTCCTCTATAATATCTTTTTCACAGCTTTGAAGAGTAGCTGGCATTCTGTGAGAACAAGTTGGTGGTGGATCGAGATCCATGCGTTGGCATGTTCACAGCTCCATATTTAAGAGTTTAGGGACAGATGTTTGTGTTTGCTAATGGGATGATTCTGCGAATCAGCCCGTTTGCAAATTCAAAAAGGCTTTTTGTAATGTACAAATCCCTAATTGCAATTCGGTAACCTATTACCGAATTAGAGTGTCCTCTCGTAATACCGAATTGCATTGGTATGTGTGAATGTTTTGCGACTGAAATGCGATTGCAAAACATTCACATTTTACTGCCTATTCAAGTAGGTGTTAACCCATTCGCAAATGGGAAGGGGTCCTTAAGGGACCCCTTCCCCTTTATGAATATTTGTTTAAAAAAAGTGTAAGAGCAAGGCAGTCATCCCATAGACCACTGTCTACTGTTAAAAAATGAAAAGAAACCTTTCCATTTTTCATTTTGAAATGTATCCCGTTTTCCTTTAAGGATAGACTTGACTTTTTTTATCAGTGTGGTTACAGGCCCACAGTCTAGCCGAACAGATCACTTAGAACTCCACCTTTCACACAAACCCAACACAGCTCAGAAATGCTCCAAAGCCAGCAATGAGGACCCAAAGACACAACTCCTGGCACTCTCATGTACATAGCATGGCTTCAAGCCCTTTAGATTGCTAACGATTTCCATCTCAAAGCTACATCCATTCCCCTATACCTTACCAAAATACACATAGAATGATATCAAAGACACATAATGGAGAAATTAACTCAAAACATAACAACCACCTGAAGCCACACAATGGTCAACAGTACAGATATGGCAAGTAAAACAAAAGGAAATGTCCTTCGGCACAGTATCCATGCACACAATGTCCTACACAGAGCCAAAACTGAATCTAGTCAGACACTATCCAATATATGCAATCACCAAACAATAATTTTCTACTACAACTTTGCTGGCCAATTGACTGCCATCTTAACGAAAGGAAACCCTATTATTACCACTTTGACTGCAGTCAACGAAAATCCCAATACAATAAAGAGAACGCATATTCCAAAAACACTTCAGGACGATACAAGTGCTGGCACTGTGCTATATAAATACTCATAACAAAAGGATTTGATGGCAAAGTTTTGCATTGGGCTGCTACTAATGCATTCGCTAAGTGCCTCCATTTTGTGGAATGACCACTTCAGCTCTTTCATACTCTTTTCTGGAAGCGAGAGGTCAACAGTGATCAAGGGCTTTTCAGAGACATTGCATCTTCAAGTGATCACATTCCTAATATTGTAGGGGTGCTAAATGCATATCCTGAGTGGAGGTGGAAAGATTCCTGATAGTATAGGAAAAAAGAAAAAATCTCCGTCTTTAAAAACAAGTGTTGATAACTGGGAGAACCTCTTTTAGCTTGCTTTTTCCTTTAAGGAAAACAGTCTGCATTTTTAAAAAAAGATTGCTTTACTTAAAAGCAATCACAGACATGGTGGTCTGCTGATCCTAGCAGGATATCAGCCCTGTGATTTTTGCAATTCCCAACGGGTCGCAAGCCAAGACCTACCTCTTTAATGTTCATGAGGTAGGTCTATCCCCAATTTCAATGAACTGATTTTTAGTTTTGAATGTTTATTTATTAGAGCCACATTTTCATGGACATTCACTACCTCTTATGCCCATTTTAGATCCCTTCTGAAAACTCACCTATTCTGTATAGCTTATGATTAATCCCTTTTTGCTCCGCTGCCTTAATTGCTGAACGTTCATCCTCTTTTGCTCACAGCGCCATGAAACCGTTGGGTGTAAGTGCGCTTTACAAGCTTTTTAACATAACATAACATAACATCCAAGAAATTGTGGCATTTGTGAAGTAGTCCAAATTTTTCCAATGTCACCTGACTATAAAAGGCATACAAAGAACCTACTGCTCTGCCAACTATGACAATTTCCTGCTCAGGATGTCCCCAAGCAGCACGCATTTCAGCAGCAAATGGTGTATCTTCAGACTGCACCCTGCTGCGATCATTAGTAGATGCTTGGTAAGGTGGCAGATGTGGACAGTGCATGGGGGCAGACCGATGTAGGGTATGCATGGGAAGGCCAGTCTGGGCTTATGCAGGTTGCAGGCGGCTTGAGAGTGGATCTTTGCTCTTAGGTGAGATGGGGCTCAGTTCAGGCAGCCATTTGGTTAGTAAATGGCGCAGTCCCCTATGGGTTTAAGTAGCCCCTCATCGCAGCAGGAACAGTTTCCCACTGCTACAAAGGGATGTTAATGCTGCTCTCTATGGTTTTTATTAACTATAGAAGGTAAGAAGTTTGTGAAGGTCCTCTCAATACAGATTTGGGAGTTCCCACCTCGATCTTATACCCCTATTTTTTCACTCATTTTTATATTTCCTTGACTTTTTTGTGTTGAATAACACTATCTCTTTTCTTAATACTTTGTCAAGCATATGCTTAATCACTTGTAGCTTTGTTGAATGAAAACAATGTCATAAATAGTGGTATCCTGTGCTTGATCTGAGCCATAGGTTCGTTTTCTTCTATCAAATGGATAATTGACCGCCAACTCTATATGCATTGCATTAAAATATATTTCAAAGAGTATCTACGCTTAGCTCTATGCCATTACTTCTCATTTCAGCTCTGGTTATGCCAGCCCATACTTTTCTGAAATAATAATATCTATTCAGGACTGGGTGGTATGAACAGAACAAAGAAAGAATATTACATGGCTTCAGGGTGGTGGTCATTCAAAACATCTTTAAACTGGCATTGTTTTTATACTATATTTTTCCAGATTGTGGTTTGATCATCCTAGACTTAAATAACCCTTTCCATCCATCTTAACATCTTAGGCAACACTGAAGTCTACTCCCGTTGTTGCATTTAATTTAACAATGTCTCCAGATAAACTCATTAAAATCTTGTGTGTTTTTTGGCTACAATTCTGCCAGGTCATGTTTATCCGCCCTGTACTTTCCTATTTTACCTATACTGTACCTTATGCCGTGAAAAATAATTATTTCCCCCTTGGATTTTGTTAACGAAACAGTTAGATGCAAATGTTAAATTTGTATTAAACTAGGCACCCCCACCGTTTTTGTTTTGCATTAAGTTTGTGTGTATTATTTTTTGCCACTACAGTTATGTCTTTTTTCCTTCTTTTAGTTGGGCTTTCCCCCTTCAATTTTTGAGGCAAGTAACACTGGAAACCTAAACAGTAATTTTCAAGAAACATTGCAGTTCTTATAAACCGTAGATTAAATATATGCTTTTCATGTGCTAAAACATGGTATACAAATAATATATAAAATCACATAGAACTACAGCTTACCCTCTACAGTTGTATCGAAGAATGCACTTTACTATTATTATTGTTAGACTGGGGACGTATCAATGTGTTCACACACCTGCACAGGCAATATTTCCACAAGAGTGGGCATGTCAGGGAGAAATGAGTAAAAGCTGAATGATGACCTTAAAGCAAATACATAGCCACCGCCTGGACCTTGCTTTGAATGATGGACATATGCATAGCAACAATAACCACGTGCTTAGCACATTAGGAGGAAAGACACTACTTGAACAACTTGTGTTTTCGCACAGCCCACAATGAGCATTCCAAAACCTAAAGAAAGAGAGAAAAACAGCATAAAGCGTGCAACAAAGAAAAGTTGTTCCTGGTGGTTCGCGTTGTTTAATAAAGTAAAAGAGGTTTAAGGGCAAGTGGCGGTGCTCCTGAAACGGGATGTTTGTCTATGTGGAATAAGGTGAAGAAAATGAAGAACTATTTCTTGATTTGTACCTTCCATCTCAAGATCCTAGAATGTATTCGCTGTCGTTTGTATCAAATGTGAACACCATTCCTTTTATGGAGCTCTTCTCCGTCTAGTCATGCAGTGCTTGTCGCAAGTTGACGCAAACACATTTTTTTCAAAGAAAAAGGCTGAGCTGCTGTTGGTTGAGGGTAGATCTTTAGTAGAAGGAAGGACTAAATTGAGGGAGTCTACACAAATGTGAACCGCCTCAGCTAACCAACATTGAAGTGTGGGTTGCACATGTTATTTTTATCTCAATTTATTTTTTCCTGAAACCCAATGATACCTCGAAGGTAGGCATTGCCTGGCTTTTTAGCAATCATATCTACACACCGAAATACCAGTGGCCATGCTACATAATGTATGCACCACATTTAGGATAATACAAATCACAAATCGCAGACCTGATTTATCCAGTGCAGCTCTTCAGCGAAAATCACAAGTTAACATGTTTTTCCATGTGGCAAAGTTCCTATGCAGCCAACACGTGTTTTGACATCTAAAGCCACTTTTTAGAGCTCCTTAAAAAATCTTCTGTTCTATCTAAGCACTTCATCTATACAGTGTGTACCATAAACAGACTACATGATCATACACAATGGTGAGGTAAATGTAGCATTTAACAATTGTGGTTCCATATATTAAATTGGTATTCACCTTTAAAAACGTCCAGCACTTGGCTCTAGGGTTTACGGCCAGATGTATCATATCTATATGTATTTGCAAATGTACTTACTTATAAGTCCCTGGTAAAGTGTGCCAAATGTGCTGGGCTCTGTAAATTAAATGCTACTATTGGGCCTGAAGCACTTATTTGCCACCCACTTAAGTAGCCCCCCTAACCATTTCTTAGGCTGTTATTACAAAGCCTGTGTGTGCAGCTTACACTGCCATTTTGACCTGGCAAGAAAAACCTTTTGCCAGGCCCAAACTTTTTATTTTTTTAATTTATTTTTTATTTCTTATAAAGCGCTAACAATCATCCAAGTAGGATATCACGGCGCTGTAATTGCTAAAGAGCGTGGACAGTTGGCATGGGTCGAGTTAGATTAGTCTGGATAAGGGAAGAGGAAGGTTTTCAGATGTTTCCTAAATGCCAAATGGCATTCTGTGAGTCGGAGGGCCACAGGCAGTTCATTCCACTTGGATGCAGCAATGTGGGAGAAGGCTCGCTCACCCATCCTGGCTCTCTTTACCCGAAGGGTTCTGGCACGTGCCGAGAATTGAGAGCGGAGGTTCCTGGTTGGAGGATAGAACTGAATGCTGTTTCTAAGAATAAGTGGGCCTGTATTGTGCAGCGCTCTGTGTGTTATACACATCATTTTAAAAGTTGCTCTTTGCTTCATTGGCAACCAATGGAGATCACGTAGACAGCTCTTGGCTGAGTCAAACTTTCTTTTCATGCAAATGGCCTTGGCCGCTGCGTTCTGCACCATTTGAAGCTTGGTGAAGAGATAATCTGCCATGCCTGCGAACAGGGAGTTTCCGTAGTCCAGCCTACTCATCAGTAGAGACTGGACCAGGATCTTTCTGCACTCTATGGGAATCCAGGGAAAAACTCTTCTAAGCATTTTTAATATTGCAAAGCCTTTGCCGCATATGGTAGCTACGTGGGCTTTCATGGATAGAGAGGTGTCAATTGTTATTCCAAGATTTCTTGCTGTTGGTGTCGGAGCTGGTGGAGTACCCAGGGCTTCTGGCCACCAGCTGTTGTTCCACAATTGAGTGTGACCTCCGAACAGCAGTATCTCTGATTTGTCTGCGTTTAATTTAAGGCAGTGATTGTGCATCCAGTCAGCCAATGCAGAGAGACAGTTTAGTAGCCTATCTTTGGGGTCGTTCCTCTCGTCCAAGATTACAGTTAGTTGAGTGTCGTCTGCATAAGAACAGATTTCGACACCCCACTTTCTGCCTATTACCGCCAGTGAAGACACAAATACGTTGAACAATGTTGGACTTAGTGAGGCCCCCTGTGGGACCCCGTATTTGATGTTCCGGCGTGGAGATGAAAAATTGCCCATGTGCACTGATTGCGTTCTATCCGATAGGAAGGACCGCAGCCATCCCAGTGCTCTGTCCCTAATGCCCTTAGATGCTAAAGTTTCTAGGAGCAGATTGTGTGGGACGGTGTCGAATGCCGCCGAGAGATCCAATAATATTAGGGCAACTGTTTTCCCTTGATCTACATGCATTCTGATGTTATCCAGCACGGCCAGGAGTGTTGTTTCCGTGCTGTTGTTGGCCCTAAAACCCATTTGTGAGATATCCAGCAGGTTGTTTGTTTCAAGAAAACTGGCCAGTTGCCTGTTGACCAGTTTTTCTAGTACTTTCGATAAATAGGGAAGTTGAGATATGGGTCTGTAGTTGGCCGGGTTGTTGACATCTAGACCTGCTTTTTTTAGAAGGGGGGTGACTGTGGCGTTCTTCCAGCTGGTTGGGAATTCAGCAGCTTCTAGCGAATGATTCAGCACTTGAGTCACTGCTGGGCAGATTAATGGGATGAGTTGCCGAAAAATATGGTGGGGGCAAGGGTCCAAAGGGGAGCCAGATTTGATTTCTAGCATAGCTTTGCCCACTTCCTCTTCAGAGAATGGGCCAAAGCTAGAACAACAAGCTTGGGCTGTGATGGCTCGTGGTCCACCGAGCCACCCGATTTGGGGTTGGAAAATGATGAGTAGATCTTGTCTATTTTTTCACAAAAAAAGTTATTCATTTTGTCGCAGCCTACTTGTGAGGGAGTCAAATTAGATGAGAGACTGGTAGGACTGCATAGCTCTTTTACTATTTTAAAGAGCTCTTTGGAAGAGTCTTTATTTTCTGTAATTCTACGAGAAAAATAGTCCTTTTTTGCCTTCCTGATGGCTTTGGTGTATTGTGAAAGTTCTTTCTTATATGCCATTCTAGTCTCTTGAGTTCTTGTTAACCTCCATTTGTGTTCGAGCATTGTGCATTTCCTTTTTAACGTCTTTAGTTCTTGCCCGTACCAATTTTCTGACATGGTACGCCTGGGTTTGGCATCGCGGCGACGCTGTGAGCAATGCTCAAGTGCCATCATGATATGGTTCTGAAGCCTGTCTGTTGCTTCGTTAATACTTGTTTTTTCTGCAAAGGAATGGACAAAATGTTGCTGAAAAGTTTCAACATTAAAGTTAGTATAACTTCTCCTATGGGTTGCTGCTTGATAGGAGGGCCTGGAGTTTTTAACAGGTAGGTGAATATTGAACTCGACCATAGAGTGGTCCATCCACAGTAATGGTTTTATCCCTTTAATGGAGATGGGGTTTATATTGGAGAACATCAAGTCTAGGGTATGCCCGGCCCTATGTGTTGGTTGTTTAATTCTCTGGGACAACTGCAGGATCTCCATATTCTCTGTTAGCTGTTTGGCAAGGGGGTTATTACTGTCGTCATAGTGAATATTAAAGTCCCCTAGGAGCAATATATTTTTGCTATGAAGGCAGATTGGCATAACTTGTGCCAGAAGTTGAGCATTGAAATCAGACGTGCGACCAGTTGGGTTGTAAATAATAACACCACTGAATAAACCACTGAATAAAATGTTGGTGTTGGTGGATACTGAGAATGCCATGGCTTCATGGCTGCTGGCCTGAATAATCGCCTCCTGTCTGCAAGTGAGGGAGTCTTTAAACAGCATTGCTACCCCACCTCCCTTTTTTTTCTCCCTGTTCAAATTGAGAATTTTATAGTTGTCTGGGAGGGCCGTAGCAATGTCCGGGGTGCTATGATTGTCAAGCCACATCTCAGTGATAAAGGCTAGGTCTGGTTTATCAGTTTCCAAAATGTCCCAGATTTCAATTGCATGTTTGGGGAGGGACCTTGCGTTTAGATGGATACATCTCAAGACCAGGTCGGAGGTGGTGGAGTTAGTAGGGCAGTGCCAGGGGTCACTCACCCAGTTGCAGTTCAGACAGCTAACTGGCCCCATAGTATTCAGGGGTCCCAGTTGTGCACATGACGCTTGGTGTAATGCGCCTGAGGTGTTGAACTTTCTTAGTTCGAGTATGTGATGACACTTGTGCTCATTGGTCGTGGGTGGCTGGTGGGTAGGACAGGGGCTGTGGCCCCTGGTCCCGGACTGTCGCGGACGGCGCAGACGGGCTTGACTTTGGCGCGCCTTCGGCGCGCTGACGGCGCGCCCGCTGCGCCCGTCCGCTGCACTTCCGGGGTGGTGGCTCCATTTTGTAGTGGCGAGGGCGGGAGGGTGGGAGGGGCCGAGCACTAGTCTGCTCGCCCTGCTCCTGCCCTCACCCAAGATGGCGGGGGCCCCAGCAGCGCCTACTCGGCTGCAGAAGGGGTGATCAGGGGAGCATCAAGACACAGCACACCAGAAAGATTTAAGTGGCGGCGGTGAGTAAAAACACAGTATTTGTTAACTCGTAAAATCAGTGAACAAACTTTTAAAAGCAGTAAAAACAATTTGCTATATTTTAAAAAGCGCTAACGAATGTATGAAATGATCGGCTTACAGGTCCCGGCTTTCTGCCTCAGGACGCTTCACACAACACTCCACACTCAGTAGCAATCAAAGGGGGAGTGCGTGATAGGGCTTTTTGTAGTGGCGAGGGCGGGAGGGTCGGGGCACTAGTCTGCTCGCCCTGCTCCTGCCCTCACCCAAGATGGCGGGGGCCCCAGCAGCGCCTACTCGGCTGCAGAGGGGGTGATCAGGGGAGCATCAAGACACAGCACACCAAAAAGATTTAAGTGGCGGCGGTGAGTAAAAACACAGTATTTGTTAACTCGTAAAAAATCAGTGAACAAACTTTTAAAAGCAGTAAAAACAATTTGCTATATTTTAAAAAGCGCTAACGAATGTATGAAATGATCGGCTTACAGGTCCCGGCTTTCCGCCTCAGGACGCTTCATACAACACTCCACACTTAGTAGCAATCAAAGGGGGAGTGCGTGATAGGGCTTTTTGTAGTGGCGAGGGCGGGAGGGTGGGAGGGGCCGAGCACTAGTCTGCTCGCCCTGCTCCTGCCCTCACCCAAGATGGCGGGGGCCCCAGCAGCGCCTACTCGGCTGCAGAGGGGGTGATCAGGGGAGCATCAAGACACAGCACACCAGAAAGATTTAAGTGGCGGCGGTGAGTAAAAACACAGGATTTGTTAACTCGTAAAATCAGTGAACAAACTTTTAAAAGCAGTAAAAACAATTTGCTATATTTTAAAAAGCGCTAACGAATGTATGAAATGATCGTCTTACAGGTCCCGGCTTTCCGCCTCAGAACGCTTCACACAACACTCCACACTCAGTAGCAATCAAAGGGGGAGTGCGTGATAGGGCTTTTTGTAGTGGCGAGGGCGGGAGGGTGGGAGGGGCCGAGCACTAGTCTGCTCGCCCTGCTCCTGCCCTCACCCAAGATGGCGGGGGCCCCAGCAGCGCCTACTCGGCTGCAGAGGGGGTGATCAGGGGAGCATCAAGACACAGCACACCAGAAAGATTTAAGTGGCGGCGGTGAGTAAAAAAAAAAGTAAAGTCCACATTTGTAAAGCGCACAATCACCCGTAAGGGTCTCTAGGCGCTGGGGGCCGTCGGGAAGATTAAGCGAGCTATTGCCCAGAGTCACATGGTGCTGGGCTAACCTGCCGCCGGAGCCGGGGTTCGAACCGTGGTCCCCAGATTCCAGCGTCAGTCGCCCTGGCCGCGGCGCCACACCTCTCCCACACACAGTATTTGTTAACTCGTAAAATCAGTGAACAAACTTTTAAAAGCAGTAAAAACAATTTGCTATATTTTAAAAAGCGCTAACGAATGTATGAAATGATCGGCTTACAGGTCCCGGCTTTCCGCCTCAGGACGCTTCACACAACACTCCACACTCAGTAGCAATCCCTTTTAATACATTTAAGTCACCCCTAGGCTAGGCCCGGGACTACCCAGAGGTTAGGGTGCAATGTATTAGAACAGCAGGACATGGAATTTTAAGTTTTACATGTCCTGGTAGTGAAACACTCTCAAATTTGTTTTTCACTACTGCAAGTCCTATCTCTCCCATTGGATAACATTTAGATTACCTTATTACATTTTATAACATATTTCCCAATTGGGAAGAGATAAACCCTTCGAGTCTGCTGTCTCTGGAATTACAATTTAAAACCCAACCTTATGGTGAAGTCGTTTAAATTGCAATGCAGAAAATGCCACTTTTAGAAAGTTGACATGTTCTTACTTTAGAAAATTTGGTGCCTGCTGCCTGTCTCTGATCCAATGTCTGGGGTGGGTGACAGCTGAGTGTTGTATTCCCCTAGACAGCCACACACAATGGGAGCGTAGATGTGACTTGATGGGCCATCCTGGAAGGAAGAGAGGGAGGAGCTGAACTCAGCCTCACTTACACCTGAATAGGCTGTGTTCTGTCCCCACACAATGGGCTGCATACCCCTGTAGTCAGTCTGGAGCCATTGCAGGAAGGGAGGACCTCTGTACAATTCAAATGCCTGTCTTTGGAGACACCACTGGGTATAAGTACTGGACCTTAGACACCACCACTTCAATACCTTTCTGGACCTGTGAAGACCCGGACAGGAAGAAGGACTGCTGTGTTGCTGAACTCTTGACTTGCTGTGCTGACCTGCTGCCCTCTTGCCTGGGTGAGGGGACTGGACCTTCATCACTTGAACCCAGGCTCCACAGCCAAGCAGGCTGGCCTCCTGATCTGAAGTCTCAGGGACATAATAGGCTTCCAATCAGCATGCCTCTGCACCTAGACTCTGCCATCTGTGAGTCTGCTCTTCCAAGTGGTGCCACCACAGTCCTGGACCCTTGGAAGTGGGCCGACAGTATTTCTCCAGCAAAACAGATGCATCTTCTGCAGAGCAACCCATCCCCGAGCAGAACCAACGCATCTCCCCTGCTGAGCAGCGCATCTTTGAGCAGAACTGATGCATCGCCAATGTTGCATGGATTGGACCCATCACAAAAGATTTGCATCACCACAGCATCTCGCATCTGGGACTGATGCATTGCCTTCGGAACCACCGCTACGCAATTCTTTACCCGACAGAAGCTCCACGCATACCTCATAAGCATCGGCCTCGATGACGGATCTCCGCATCGCAGCTTCACCGATCATCCGAAGCGATGCATCGCCTCATATCCTCAACACCAGACTGCGCATCGCAAGTCCCGTCGACATGATCCTCGACGCATCAGGCCCTCACACTGCAGCCTCATCGCATCTCAGAACCAGCGCATCGCCTCAACTGTGCAAACCATCTTCGACATGGATCCACGTAAGAGCTCCGTAACCAGGATTATGGTACTTTGGTTCAGCTGGCCTATTTATTTAATATTTATTTATTTGTAGTATTTGTAAAGCGCACTATGGCCAGACTGGTATCCTGGCACTGAAGCATAAAGTTGGTTAGAAGGTGGACAAAGAATGCCTCATGCCACAGTGAAATAATCACTTTCCACCGGGATTTTGACTTAATTAATAATGAATTATTTTATCAATTAATTGCATAAGTTGTTTAGAGGGGGGAGCAAAGAATACCTCATACCACAATGAAATAATAACTTTCCACTGGGAATTTGAGTTAATTAATCATGAATTCTTTTATCAGTTTATTGCATAAGACTATCTGTATATCTGTTTCATTGTGACATGAGAGGGTGTTAGACCTAACAGCCTCAGGGTTGTCTTCCCCCAAACTTTTTGCCTTCCTCCTCCACATTTTCTAACCATGTTCTTGCTGGCCCTACGACACTGAGCACTTTACCACATTTCAGGCATTTATTGATTTGAGAATAACCAAGCCTTTAAGGCTTTCCTGAATCTCAACTGGTATGTGTGTGCTCTCAGATTGGGCGGAAGCTTGTTCCACAACTAAGCAGCGTGAAAAGGCTTGTCCACCTTGTCAGACCATACAGAATCTGTGTATCTGAATGTGATTTGCGGTGGCAGAACGTAATGACTTCCTGGCAACATATCTTATCAGTCTACGTTGCAACAGCACTGGACCCTTGTTCTGAAGGGTCCTGAACACGTTGCACATAGACTTTGAGAAGATCCTCTGTTCCATAGGAAGCTAGTGGAGTTCTCTAAGGGCAGTCGATGCAGAGGATCATCAGGGTCTATTTAATGTTAGTTTAGCAGCAGCAGACCGAACTCTTTGCAATCTCCTAACCAGATACTCAGGGGTTCCAGGGAGAAGAGCATTACAATAGTCAAGTTGAATCAGTATAATGCTCCATGCTAATAGAATTTTTGCCTGTACAGATTGCACCGGGAACAGATTTCTGAGGCCACAGAGCAGTGCAAAACAAACCCCAGCCAAATTATTAATTTACCTCTCAAGAGAGATATGGTAATCAAAGATGACTTCCAAATTACGAACAGCCACAGAGTGGTGCAACTGTGTCTCTGTGGGTAGAGACCAGAAGCTAGTGGATAGTGGCATTGGGACTTTATTTGCTGAACAGCAGAGGAATTCTGTTTTATCCCCATTTAATTCAGGGGAATTCCCCTTCATCCACTGTACAATGTCTGCTTGACAGGTCTGAAATAAATGTGCTGCATCCTGCTGACTAATATTAAGAGACAGGATCAACTGTGTATCATCAGCATAGTTAATCAAGGTAATATTATGCATTTTTATTAAATAAATTAGAGGCTTCATAAAAATGTTAAACAATACTGGATTGAGTGCTGATCCTCGTTAAACACCTCTAAAGTCAGATCGATAGTTTGGTAATGCAACAGCCTGACATTGTTCCTATTGGTAGGACTTTATCCACTCTAAGAAAGTACCACAGAAACCAAAAGATGTTAGCCTTGATAGCAGGGTGTGGTGGTAAACTGTGTCAAAGGCTATTGACAAATCAAGCAAAATTAACATTGTGGACTGGCCACAGTCAACCCTCAGACGCATCTCATCCATGTCAGACAGCAGGTTGTCTCAGTACCGTGGCCAGTCCTGAATTTAAATTGTTCTTCCTCCAACAAGGAATAAGACTCTAGTTAAAGAGAAAGGGTCCTACTCATATGGCGTTCCAGTATATTTACTGGGAATGGAAGAAGGGAGCTAGACCTATATTTACTCAAAACTGCCGATTTACTGCGGGCTTTTTCAACAAAGGTGTAATTATAGCTTTTTTCCCTACTACGTGGTACCACCCCTGACTCCAGGGATTGGTTACAGGGTAGTCTCAATGATGGCATAAGCTCATCTGCCCGATTCTTCCACTGTCTAGGATGTAGAGGGTCTAGAGGGGAACCTGGCATAGTGGTTATGGCTAAACGGAGGTCATTTTCTTCAGATATAGCATCAAAACATTTCCATCTGGCAAGTGATGCTCCCAGAGAGATCCTGGGGCATATTTACAAAAGAATTGACAGAGCGCTTCGTTAGCCTTATTGGCTTAATGTCGCACTCCGCCACTTCTGAAACGCAGGGCTGCAGCATATTTACAAGAATTCAGTGAAGTCCTGCATTTCTCCCTGCGCTGGCACTAAGTTTAGCAGCCTAGCTCTAATGCAGGCACCCTTGCACCATAGAGTAGCGTTGTCTGTGTTGAGGGGAAGGATTGTTTATGTGCAGGAAGGTGTCCCTTCCTGCACATAAACAATCCGAAATGGCATTTTGTAACTTCCTTGCGTGGTGCTTTGTACAGCACAGATAGAAGTTGCAACTTGTAATCTTTTTTTAATAATTATTTATGTGCAGGAAGGGACACCTTCCTGTAAATAACCAATCAATGGTGTTTTGTTGTTTCTATGTGTGCTGCACAACGCAGCACACATAGAAACAGCAAAATCAAGGAGAAATAAAGCATTTCTTCTTGTTTCGCCAGGGTAACACTAGGTTTTCCCTAGTCTTAATTTTGGTGTTGCCCCATATTTACGCCACACTTGTAAATATGGGGCAGTGTCAAAATCAATAGGTGTTGCGGTGGAACGCCCACCGCGACACCCATTGGCCACCCCTTTCACACTAAGTATAGTGTGAATGGGTGCCTTATTTACAAGGCAATGTTAAGCCACGTTAAGTGGCTTAACGCTGCCTTGTAAATAAGGCAAAGCCCATATCGCCACAGTAATGTCACTAAAAGAGACATTCCTATGGCAATATGGGCTTGTAAATTTGCCCTCTGTCTCACACCATTCTTGAGAACTAGCATCTCAGTGTCCTCATTATTAAGTTGAGAAACCACAGCTATACTGATTCTTTTAAAGGGGAGAAACTGGTCCCCATCTGAAGAATCATCAATGTCCTCTAGGATCTTAATGATCTTCTTCTCAATGAAGATCGCTAGGTCAACTAGCTGGGTCCCTGTAGCTGGTCTGTGCTCTATCACGATTGGCCTGATATTTTACTATGTGCCGGTCGTGCACGACCAAATATGCCAAATAGCAATTTTTGCTTCCTGACGTTATTTTACATAAAACTTTGAAATTCAATGTCTCAAGTTCTACAAATTGAATTTTTGTTGTTTTGGTCTTGTTTAATTTATTAAATTAAGCTCTATGTTCTAACCTGGAGTGGAATCTTTTTGGGTGGTGTTTCCATTGTTTACTATTTGAAGTGTTGCACAAATATTTTACACATTGCCTATAAAAATGAAGCCGGACTGCTCCTTGCCAAGCTACCTGAGGGTGGGCACAGGTTAATGTAGGGGTTGCCTGCTTCTTACCCTGACTAGGAATGTGGTTGCCGTCAAACTAGGGCTCCTACTCCAGTCAACCAACAACTCAGTTTCTAACAATGAGTTTCTGTTGAATGTATCCCTACAGTATATATGGTCAGTGTTTTCTTGTCTGGCCAGTTGCCGAAGAGCAGGTGTTCTTTTCTCTATGGCCTAAATGGATGTTCACCTGAAAAGTAAGGGCACAGCTCACCAGTCCCTACATTGCCATATGTTGCCCTTTCCATTTAGTGGTAGGTATGCTGAAGAACCAAGGACTTAGACACAGCCTGCCTATTCCTGTGCAAATGTTGATAGGCAGTGCCTGTATGATGCCACCTCAGCCATGCCTGCCTCGGTGCCGCTTTTAGGAGCGGGGAAGTGGAGCAAATATGGTAGGACACAGCCAGGCAACGTTCAACTAGAAGAGAATGACTGTGGCCTTCCCCAACCCAGACTGGCTGAGACTTACGGGCTGTCCTGGTAGCGATGGGGCAAGTAAAGGAGACCTGCATTCCTTTGATGTCAATAGAAGAGAAAGGAGGGGGGCAACAGGAAGTAGTGGGTATTGGGGCTCCCCTTCCTCTCCTTCACATCAGTAGAACTGTTTTTTTTTCTTTTTTTCTTATTTTTTTTATTTTGTGTCCTCATTTTCGCCCTTGGTATATCGCATCAGGCTCTGGGAGAGAGGAATATACTGTCGCAGATATACTGGTAGTGCTTTCACCGATAATTCAATGTTGACACTCAGTATAATCACGTCTCTCCATAAAGCACCACAATATAACCGTAGCAGGGAGATGTTGCTGCAATTCGATACCCACTGCCGTTGGGGGAAACCATTAGATATATCGAAAAGAAAAATAGGGATAGACCAAGCAGCTTAATCATAGGACAGTGGGGGAAGAAGAAAAAAAAAAAAAAAAAAACACAGTCAAAAGCCAACTAATTCAAATTTAGGAGAAACCAGAATTTACGTTTTTCGGGATTGCCAGATCTTGCAAGGTCAACTTTGGATGTTTGCAGGACTGAGATACGCCAGTCTAACAACGTAGGAGGTGCTGAGTCTTTCCATTTCCTGCAGATTTCTCTTCTGGCCAATAACATGCAATAAAAAAGAAGGTTCTTAGCAGGGCCTCGAACTCCCGAGAATATTCCAAAAATTGCAGTCATTGCATTGATTGAGATTTCTACCTCCAAAGATGTAGTCAATAGTTTACTAATTGAATCCCAGTAGGAAAGCAAGAGTGGGCATTCAAAAAACATATGTATATCAGAAGCTGCCAGAAGCCCACATTTAGGGCAGGCTACAGGGGAGTTTATTGAAAATTTCGTCAGCCGCTGTGGTGAATGGTATGCCCTGTGTAGGGTAAAAAGATGGTTCCTACGCAGCCAGGCTGGTTTCACTATGTCCCACAAGATTTTAAAAGAGGCGTGCCAGATGTTATAAATGTCCTGATCAATAAAGGAAGCGCTCCACAATGTCTCCGGTAGAGTGAAATCACCGTCAACCTCTTCCAATAATAAGTTATACCAGACTGAAATCTCCTTACTCACAGGGGGTTTGTCCAGCATCAGGGCCACTAAGCTGCTATCTCCTCCCAGTTGGTATCTCCCCCTAGCTGAACGCTGTGAATAACCCCAACTCGCAATCTGTAAATACTTGAATCTGGAGAGACCCGGCCCTACTCTAGCTAGTAAAGCTTCCCAAGGGAGGAGAGAACCATTTATAAACAGATCCCCCCAAACCTCCAAGCCGGCCTCCCTCAATGGTGTTGCCAAGCTATCGAGAAGCCATCCTGGACAACCCGGGGAATCCCACATTGGAGACCTGCCTGCAAAATAGCCCAGTTTTATGGAGCCTCTTAGCTTAACCCACGTTTTTGTCACTCCCAATAATACCTTCAGCTTCACCTTTTTTTAAAACTTAGGATCCCCAAATTTAATTCAATTCAATTCAAATAATCTTTATTTCGATCATTACAGATCATAAAAGATATACAAAAGGTCACACCATAAAATTTATAAAAGTAAATTCGGTATTTGAAAATTAAAAAAATTCATGATTACAGTCTGAAAAAATAAGTGCATTTTAGATTAGGAATTAGTAGATCGTGCCTCATTAGAGTCCTTTATAATTCTTGCGCGTACTCTCCACATTGCCGTCAAAAATTTCGCCATGATAAACACAGTTGGAGCTGCTAAGTCTGTTTTAAGCACTCTGTAGGCTGGGGCGTAAGATCGAAAACCCAGATTCCTTAAATAGGGGACCAGCCAGTTGCTCCTGATCTTACTGTAGGCTCTGCAAAACAGGACCACGTGTAGGTCACTTTCCAGCTTGTAGTTGCATGCTGGACAGTTAGCCAACTCCAAGTTGCCGTCCCAGGATTTAGTAAAGGACCTCAACGGTAGCGAGCCGTATCTCCATTGCAGGAAAATCTTTCTTACATACACGGGGGACATGGCATCTAAGACATACTCAGGGCTATAGGAGTCTTTTGATTTGGTAAATATGTCAGTCAAAGAACCTTCCCGGATTGAGCTCAGAGATCTTTGAGACATAAAGCTATAAAACAGTCTGGAAAGTTCTTTCCTCGGAAGGCTTGTGGACGTTCCTTCCGGGTTACACCATAGCTCTGGGACTCCGAGGGTCGTACACATGTCCCTAATGTACTTCAGCCAAGGGATTTTAGACACATGTATTGCCCTAAGAAGCTCCTGTAGTTCGCTTCTATAGTGGCCCAGGTCCTGACTGCTCCAGAGACGTCTCCAATATGTCAAAGGTTTGAGGCCCAGTTCGTCAGTGATTGGACGAAGTGCCAAGTCCATTCTTAGGGGGAGAAGGGGGCTACTCGGTGGAAGAGCCGCTAATTGTCTGATAAAGTTATTTTCTGCGACCTGTATAGTCTGGAGTGGTGTATGTCCCCATAACTCGGCCCCATAGGTAATGCCTCCTCGAGCTTGGGCTTTGTAAATGTGTATTGCAGGTGTCAGTGGGCAAAGATAGGATTTATTGGCAATTCTCGTAATAGCACCAGCCCTCTGAATTAGTTTTGTGGTTGCCTTTGTTTTGTGTGACAGCCAAGTTAGATTCTGGTTAAGAGTTATACCCAGGTACTCAATTACAAAAACTCTTTCGAGGGATGCAGATCCCAGGCGGGGAATTGGGCAGCTTTTGGGTTTTTTGCTGAGAATCATGAATTTGGTCTTGGAGGGGTTTATTTCTAATCCCCTTTCGTTACAGAACTCCAAGAACCCATTCAAGACCCTCTGTAGCCCCATTGGTGTTTTTGACAACAGCAGGGTGTCGTCCGCGAACATGATCGCAGGCACCCTGCTGTTGTTTAATTGTGGCGCATCGACATTAGGGATCCTGCTTAAATACTCTATCACCCCGTTCGTAAATAGACAGAACAGGGTCGGGGCCAACACACATCCCTGCCTTACCCCTCGTTGGACAGGGAACCTATCTGTCAGCCTACCGCCCTTTCCATATCTTACACGGGCGTAGTTATCTGTATGTAGCCTGATTAAAATCTGGAGTATATCCCCAGGGACACCCAGGTCCGCCAGTACCGCCCACAACTTGGCCCGAGGGACCAAGTCGAAGGCGGCACGGAGGTCTACAAAGACCGCATACAGGGATCCGCCTTCTAGGTGTGTCGTCTTCCAATACAGGATGTTTAATCTAAGTATTTGATCGACTGTTGAGACACCCTTCCTAAATCCCACCTGAAGAGGGCTTAAAATATCAGTCTCCTCCATCCAGTTTTGAAGCCTATCCAGGATTAATCTACCAAACAACTTTTGGGTTACATCAATGAGGCTGATTGGGCGATAGTTGACTGGGAGCAGGGGCGACCCCTTTTTAAATATCGGGACCACCTCCGCTCCCAGCCAAGTATCCGGTATTTTCATCCCCCCCAGCACTGCATTGAATAAAACCATCAGGTAGGGTGCCCAAATCCCAGGTTCCTGTTTGAAGAGGTCACCCGGCACCCCGTCCAGGCCCGGGGCCTTTCCAGAGGAAAGCCCTGCTATTGCCACCCTGGTGTCTTTTATGGTAAAAGGGGCAGAAGTATATGTGTTGTGAGTAATAGGTGTAGTTATTGCTAACTCCTCATTTTCGGAGGAATATAGCTGCTGGAAGTGATCCTGCCAAACGTTTGCCGCAATGTTTGGTTCGACAGCCGAGGGGAGATCCCCGCTTCCCTGGTTAATTATTCTCCAGAATCTACGGGAGTCCATTTTGGCTAGGGACTCCGATAGGTTCTCCCAGTGCCGTACGTCCCACTCTATTTTAGCGTTGGCTATAAGTGATTTGTAAGCACTCCTTTTAGAGCGGATCTCCTCCCTGGAGCCTCCTTCTTTTATGGTAGATAGAAGGTCTCGCTTTGCCAGTCTACAAGTACTATTATACCAGGTGTTTTTGGTTAAACCCTGAGTTCTTGGTCGCCCTGTGCTGAAAAGATCAGCTTCAAGCTTCTTGATTAGGTTTAGATGTAGCTGAGCTAAATCCTCTCTAATATCTTTTATGGAGTCAAGGCTCCATAGGTCAAAAGCCTTCTCGAGGATAGGAATAATCCCAGCATAAAGGGCAGCTAGCTTCTCTCCACTGGATGCGAGCCTTTCCCATCTTATCCGCCTCCTGTTATTCTCCAAGAGGTGTCCTCCTATCAATTCCTGGACACATAACACCGTCTCCCCCGGAGAAGGGATGGCGTAGTCTAATTCCAAGGCGTTATGGTCACTATCATACCTATCTATTATTTTAAAATCCAATACCCTTTTCCATGCCTGCATTTGTACCAGGAAGTAATCTAATCTGGATTGCCTCCCTACTTTATTAAATGTACATTTGGACGGGATGTCAGACCTAGTGCGGCCGTTACAAGCTCTCAAACCATAGGTGAGATTTGGGGTGTTTATTTGGACGGCCAAAGGTGTCCAAGCTCTAGGAGGGGGTGCTTCAGTCTGAGGGACCTGCCAACTTGAATCCTCCTCTAGGGAGGGTCCATCAAGTAGACCAGGTAATGGCTCAAAATGTGAATTGAAGTCCCCCCCTATTAGGTAAGACATGTCCCCAGGGATGGTTTCTAGAATGGACGACAGTGACTCTATAGTTTTGGAAATGGCCGCTGTTTGAACTGGCCTGGAATAGATGTTTATAACTAATAATTTAAAGGGACCTGGCCATTCAAGTAGGACGGCCAGTATATCTTCTGAGTCTACTGGATATCTTGAGGCTACACATCCTAGGTCTGAGGCAACCCAGGTTGCTATACCCCCAGATGGTCGGCCTCTCCCCCCCCCCCCATAAAGCGGGGATTGAAAAGGTCTGGAATCCCCTAAAGGCAGTCTCATCCCTTGTCCAGGTCTCTTGGAAGAGACAAACACTTTTTGGATGTATTAACTCAGCCCATGAATCCGAATCTATTTTGTTGGTGAGGCCGGCTACATTCCACGAAAGCAATTTTAAGATTTGAGGGGCGGGCTGAGTGCCAAATTGACTAGCCCTTGTGCTAGTATGGTCTGGACGTAGGGCACTGTCTATTTGCCCTTCATCCATTAATGGGGCTTCTAGGATAATTTCCCTTTTATTTAGCTCATGGGGTAGGTCTGGGGCCCTATTAGTGGATTTCTCCTCTCTAAAATTAAGGGAGACATGGTTACCTTGGTTAAACCCTGATGGAGTCTCTTTTGCCCCCACTACAGAAGCCAGCTGTCAGTCCACCATTTCTAGACAGTCATAACGGTTAGACAGTGGTAGAAATGGTGGCTGACAGAATCTTGGGGGCCATGGCTCCTCTCTATCAAATACACCCCTTCCCATTCCTCTTCTCTGTACAGTTTCCCATCCCTGGAAGTCGCTATATGTAGATGGATGGATAGGGGGTATTCGTAATTGATTAAAGGGGATTCTCCTCCTTCCCTGGTTACCCTCCCAATTTCCCGGTGAGTCCTGGTGATATCCTCTCCTCTGTACATTATTTACATGGTCGTTAGATGGATAAAAAAACGAAAGAGGGACTGGGTGACTGGTACTTCCTTCATCCTCCAGAAAAGAACTGCAGATGAATGAAACTGTTCCTGATTCTTTAAAACTCACTAGTATACAGTCACCACAAATTGTTTTAGGTCTCTTACCTACCCACGAGACTCTTCTTACCATGCGAATATCGCTGGTCTTACCTCTAGTAAGCGGTCTATGTATTGAGAGCCAATTGATTACTTTGTTTTTTAGTGACTCCCCTGTCTCATGTGAGTCTGATTTTAATTCGGGGACCCCAACTAAAATAACAGTATATTGAGCTACCTCAGGTGGGAGATTGACAGTGACTGATCTTAGTGGTTTTACCATTGGATTGTTCAAATCAGGTGCGTTTTGATTGGTGTTCAACAGGGGTTTGGGGGGACTTTTACGTTGTAAATTAGGCTGCGTATTATCGTTAGCTATCGGTGGTTGTTGTTGCGTGATAGGGGGTTGTTTGTTGGGGACACCTCCAGAAGTCACTGGGATTGCCGATTTAGCTTTTGATTTTAATAGTTGGTTGCTATTTAATTTGATATTTTTAGCACCCGCAACAGTTGTTGTTCCTGTCTCATTGACTTTTGCAGGTTTAGGGGGAACCAAGTTGTTGTTATGTTTTGGATCAATGAAGGAGGATGTAGGTCGAGGGGCCCCCGATTTCCAACCCTGGATAACTTGTAAGGCAGTCTTCTCAATTTTAATTAATCTCGCCTCCATTTTTATCAGGCGAGCTTCCAGAGGGCTTATTATTGATTTAAGGAGGTGGCCTATGTCAGCTAGTGTTATGTCCTCTTCAGCTGCCTCAGAATTGTGTACAATGGAGGGGGGTGGCGGATCAGTGAGGGTGTCATTGGGCGGTTCCTGGGAAGGGTCAATTAATAGCGCAGGTGGTGTTTTATCCTGGGAATTATGATCTATGCTAGTTGTATTGTGTATTGACCCTACGTTTAACTTCGTTTTTTTAACCTTTCTTTCCTTAGTGCTCTGTTTCCCAGTTTTCCTCTTTTGTATGGCACCCTCCCTTGGCCCTCGATCTACACTAGATGACCCTAGTAATTTTGGGGTATCAGCTGTAGTTTGGGTAAGTTCTTCCCTCAGAGAGATAGGGCTTTGGATGATTATATCAGTATCCTCCCCCATTTCTATAGTATCTGGTGGTTGGGTGATTTGTGTTAGAGGGAGTGAAAGAAGGCTCATATCATCTAGATCGCTTAGTGTTCCTTCGGAGAGATCTACACTAGTTGTTCGCTGTACCCCACCACAAGCACCAAGCTGTGAGCTATCTATGACCCGTCTGTCCTCGGGAGTTTTCGCCATTGCTATGACCCCCATCGATGATCTCCTGACCCATTCTATTTCCTGCGAGATTCGTCTTTCCAGGAGGGTAATATCATCTATCAAAAGGCAACCTGCCTTCAAAAAATAGTTGTCAATTTTACCTTGATTTGGGGCAGTTGTAATGGGGCCATTAGCTGCCAGGCTAGCTTTGCTCCTTGTCTCCATTTTGCTCATAGTGAGCAATGTGACTCAAGGGCACCCAAGAGTGTGACAGTAAATTAATATGTCCAGTGGTAGGTATAAGGGAGGTACCTGATGTATATAGAATGGCCCAGTCCAGTCTCTCACGTTCTCTAACGGCCTCAAACGGCCCGCTCTTTGCCCGGTCTTCGCCCCGGTCGCTACCGCGCAGCGGTAACTTCTGTCTTTGAAATAGGGCTGGGGCAGGGCAGGGGGCGTGGCCGGCAGGGAGAGCGGCCACAGGTGTGACACGCAGGGACTCCTGGGCAATGGAGTCCCTGCTAGGCTGCTCGCGGCCCTGCCGGTGTGCAAGAGGTCCAGGAAGTTTTCAGCTCCCCACACGAGCCCCTCAGTGGGTGCAGGCGCAGCGGGACCCGCGCAGCGGGTCCTGCAAGGCGTAGAGTTTTCCCTCGTGGTAATCCAACGGCGACAGTCAGGAAAGGTAAGAGCCTCCACACAGTGCTCCGGTCATCCACAAGGCAAGGTTTCCCGCTTGCTAGTAAATCTTGTGCACTTTTAAGCAGACGGGGGCGTGGCCGGCAGGGAGAGCGGCCACAGGTGTGACACGCAGGGACTCCTGGGCAATGGGGTCCCTGCTAGGCTGCTCGCAGCCCTGCCGGTGTGCAAGAGGTCCAGGAAGTTTTCAGCTTCCCACACGAGCCCCTCAGTGGGTGCAGGCGCAGCGGGATCCGCGCAGCGGGTCCTGCAAGGCGTAGAGTTTTCCCTCGCGGTAATCCAACGGCGACAGTCAGGAAAGGTAAGAGCCTCCACACAGTGCTCCGGTCATCCACAAGGCAAGGTTTCCCGCTTGCTAGTAAATCTTGTGCACTTTTAAGCAGACGGGGGGCGTGGCCGGCAGGGAGAGCGGCCACAGGTGTGACACGCAGGGACTCCTGGGCAATGGAGTCCCTGCTAGGCTGCTCGCAGCCCTGCCGGTGTGCAAGAGGTCCAGGAAGTTTTCAGCTCCCCACACGAGCCCCTCAGTGGGTGCAGGCGCAGCGGGACCCGCGCAGCGGGTCCTGCAAGGCGTAGAGTTTTCCCTCGCGGTAATCCAACGGCGACAGTCAGGAAAGGTAAGAGCCTCCACACAGTGCTCCGGTCATCCACAAGGCAAGGTTTCCCGCTTGCTAGTAAATCTTGTGCACTTTTAAGCAGACGGGGGGCGTGGCCGGCAGGGAGAGCGGCCACAGGTGTGACACGCAGGGACTCCTGGGCAATGGAGTCCCTGCTAGGCTGCTCGCAGCCCTGCCGGTGTGCAAGAGGTCCAGGAAGTTTTCAGCTCCCCACACGAGCCCTTCAGTGGGTGCAGGCGCAGCGGGACCCGCGCAGCGGGTCCTGCAAGGCGTAGAGTTTTCCCTCGCGGTAATCCAACGGCGACAGTCAGGAAAGGTAAGAGCCTCCACACAGTGCTCCGGTCATCCACAAGGCAAGGTTTCCCCGGGGAATCCCACATTGGAGACCTGCCTGCAAAATAGCCTAGTTTTATGGAGCCTCTTAGCTTAACCCACGTTTTTGTCACTCCCAATAATACCTTCAGCTTCACCTTTTTTAAAAACTTAGGATCCCCAAATTTAAACAAGAAACCCTATTGGCCAACTCCCTCTCCTCTAAGTAGTGCGGAGAACATAGTGCCTATTCCCACATTCGTGGGCATCTTAAGCAGCATCCTGGCATGGGAGAATTGAAAAGCCCACGCATATAGTTGTAAATCCGGAGCTGCAAGACCACCCTTTTCTCTCCTACGCCTGATTTTTTTCCATGATATCCGAGCTATGCGATCATTCCAAATAAAAGAATTAATATCGCTTTGCAATTTTGCTATGATAGAAGGCTCAAAATAAAGCGGAACAGTATTAAACAAAAAGGAAATTTTGGGCGAAATAGACATTTTAACAAGGTTAACCCTACCCTGAATAGAAAGCGGGAGTGTAGACCAAGACCTCATAAGTTTTCTACATTCTCTTGCAACCAATGAAAAATTCAGCGTTGCAATTTTGTCTATGTTTTTAACAATAGTGAGGCCAAGATAACGCATGGAAAGACTCAACTGAGCCCCTGCCACTGGCTCGGGGTCGTTCCACTGTATCATCTCAGTTTTAGATGCATTGATTTGGTATCCAGATACCTCACCATAGTCATGGGCCAGAGCAATTATAGAGGGAAGAGCGGTACGGAGATCTGAAGAGAAGATGAGAATATCATCGGCATACAGGGCCACTTTCCTCTCCCAACCCATATATGAAAAAGACTTGATGTTACAGTCATCTCTTAATCGTTGGGCGAAAGGCTCTATATATAGGTCGAATATGAGAGGGGAGAGGGGGCAGCCCTGCCGCGAACCCCGAGTAATGTTAAATGGGGTTGACAATTCACCATTAACTAGTAAAGAGGCCATAGTCTTCTGATATAGTAGGCTCACCGCTCTGCGGAAAGCCTCCCCAATGTTGAATTTGCCCAAGACCCCCGACAGGAACATCCAATTGACCCTGTCGAAGGCCTTGGTGGCGTCCAACGTGATGACAGCAAGGGGAAGAGAGTCCGCCGTCGCCATGTCTATGGCCCCAATAAGATCATAGGTTAATTCAAAAAGTTGGCGACCCCTCACAAAGCCCCGCTGGTCCTGATGTAATATAGAAGGTGCCACTACACCTAGTCTATTGGCAAGAACAGATATGAAAAACTTATAATCCGCGTTTAAAATCGAGATAGGTCTATAAGACCCACAACTTGAGGCTGATTTACCTGGTTTCAAAATCAAAGTAATAGAAGCATCATTCCACGAATTAGGGAGAGACAGCCCTGCCTGAAAGATCTGATTAAACAGCGAAGTTAAAGGAGGAACTATTATTGTCAACAAGGTCAGATAGAGCTCTGAAGGAAGGCCATCGGGACCCGATGCCTTACCCTTCTTGCTGTCTAAGATGGCACGGCTAACCTCTTCCTGCGTTATAGATCTATCTAGGGTGGCCCTTTGTTCAGGTGAAAGAGAGGGGAGAGACACCCTGTTTAACCAGTCATCAACATGACAAGCCTCAACATGTTTGTCCTCGTGGTAGATGTTCTTAAAAAAATCACAAAAGGCGCTTCTAATGTCAGCGTCTGCTGAGTGAGTCACCTGATCAATGCTGATTTGAGCTATGTTATTTCTAACTCGATCAGTTTTGGCTTTCCAGGCCAGAAGCTTGCCGGCCCCCTCTCCATATTGAAAATGTGCTAGCTTACTGGCCTCCCATCTCTGAAGGACTCGAGTATTTATAATTGAGCCCAATTCTCCTTTTAGGGTAGATAACTCGTCTTGCCAACGTTTCATAGTTACCGGGGAAACGGCCGGATGTAGCAAGATTTTCTTTTGCACCCTAGCCATATCAGCTTCCAATAAGGTGACAGATTCTCTATAGATTTTGTTTTTATGTGAGACCTTGTTTGTTATTATGCCTCGCAAGAAGGCTTTAAATGCGTCCCAGACACACCCGGGGGAAGCGGACCCAATGTTGTTATCAAAGAAACTTTGTGCTTCAATTTTTAAAGCGGTAACTTCATCGGGAGCAGTAAGTAATGAACGGTCAAATGACCAAACTCTAGGTGTGTTTTTCAACAGCCCGCCCAATTCTAGAGAGATGGCCGCGTGATCGGAAAGATGGAATGGGAGATGAGAGATGTTTTGTACCTGTTTAACTAGTTGTTGACTGATTAAGATATAATCTATTCTCGACTGGTGATGGTATTTATAGTTGTGAAATGAGACACCTTGTTGAAGCCCAGATCTTAATCTCCAAATATCTACATAGCCTAATTCCTTCATTTTGTCAAGTAAAAAGGCCCTTGTTTTTGAGGGGGTTACCGATCTATTGGTAGGTGATTTATCCAGCATAGGGTCCAAAACGATATTAAAGTCTCCAGGCAGTATCGTGGGCTCCGGATACGAAAGCAGGTGGGAAAATACAGTATTCAATACTGAGGGGTCGTCGTGGTTGGGCCCATAGTAACCTACTATCGTAATCGGAGCCCCCGCCACCATCACAGAGACAGTTACCCATCTACCTCCTGGATCTGCGAGCTTATCAATTAACCTTGCCTTTAAAGATTTTTTAAAGTGGATCGCCAGCCCTCTGGAATTTAGAGTTTGTGTAGTAGATACGCAAAAATCTACCCATCTATTTTTTTTAACAACAGAGGTGATCTCAGTCTCTGTAAGATGGGTCTCTTGGAGTACAAGAATTTGAGCGTCTGAATCTCGCAAATACTGCAATATTTTCCATTTTCTGGGGCTAGTGCGTAGGCCATTTATATTCCAGGAGAGAATTCCTATCTTCTCCATAGGAACATCCTCCCCATCACCCCATGACCGATACCCAGAGTAAAAGAACCCTTAATATTAGAGCTAATATTTGCCATAAAATATATGGCTCTCCCCAATGAGGACCTAAAAAATAGAACTGAGCAAAAAATGAGGACTTTTTTAAAGAAATATTCCCAGCTGTCCCCCTCCCCTAAGCACCCCAAAACCCTCCCCCACCCGTGGGAAACCCCTACTCTATCTATCTGGATATACCAGAAGATAGCACCCCTTCTGTGTTCCTGTCCTGTCTGTATATAACCCCTTAACCCCTTCCATGCGTCGGACGGCCGGCGGCCGTCCGACGTCACGGTGGGCGTGTGCGGAGGACGGCCGGGGGCCGTCCGAACCACGCCCACGCCATAAATCACCCGCACCGCGGCGGAATTTTCGCCGCGGTCAAGGGGTTAATCGTGGCAAAAAGGAGAAGAGGAAACAAAGAGAAAATAAATAAATAGAGAGCTATTTCAGGTAGAAGGGAAGCAAAATTATACATGTTAAGTTTTATATTAAATGTGTTAATTATTATATTAACATAACCAATGATGCAAAAGTTTTTTTTTCTTTTTTTTTTTTCCTTTTTTTTATCTCTTTTTCCCCTTATTTTTTTTTTTAATTATTCATTTATTCATTTATTTATTTATTTATTCATTTTATATTCCCTTCTCTTTTCCCCTTCTTACCCTTTTAAAAAAAAAAATTTAATTCTTTTTCTTTATCCTTTCTGTTAATCCTTTCCTCTTCCCTTTTTTTTTGTTTCCTTTCCTGGACCTCCTTCATCAACTCATGGTTTAAGCGATCTTTCCTTTCCCAAATATACTAATCTCCTGGGGATTAATAGATTAACTTGAAGAACCCTTGTTTTTATCTTTATCTTTTTCTCTCCCTAGGGACAGCAGGAGTTCATCAGCTGCCTGGACTGACCTGACGTTATGCATTGTGTTATTATGCATGACTTTCAAGGCCGCCGGAAAGACCAGATGGGCTACTGCCCCTAGGTTCCTAAAAGCTTCAAGCCTTCTACCAAACTCCCATTGTTTGTCTAGCGTGGCCCTCGAAAGGTCAGACCTAATTTGAAAGTTGAATCCCTTCCCGCTTAAGGATTTCTGCTTTAATGCCAGACCTAATATAGATTCTTTGAGAGTATAGGTGTGGAAATTTATTAATATCTTCCTTGGCTTTGTTCTTTGAGGGTTCCTCCTGAAGGGATCTCTGTGGATACGTTGAATATCCACAGACAGTTCTTCCACAGATTGATCTAATTTCAGACAGTCTTTTAGCAGATGAATGATATATTGCTTTATGTCGGACCCCTCACTGCCCTCTGGTACATTAAGAATACGGAGGTTACTTCGACGTGCGTTGTTCTCCAATGATTCCAATCTTTCTGACAAAATCTGATCCTCCTTATTCAGCTTTACAATATCTGTCTTGGCTTCATCCAGATGCAATGAGAGACCCGACACTGTGTCTTCCAGACCTTCTGTTCTTGATGCAAGAGTGCCTACTTTCCTATCCAAGGACTCGCAAAAATTCCGAATATCCGATTGAATGGAAGCGGAGTCCTCAAAGCCTTTCCTAATGTCTACTGACAAAGATGAAAACATTGATTGCAAGTAAGAGGTCAAAGCTGGATTTACTCCGCTACCGATGTTGAAATCTGGAGGGGCTGTTGCCCCCCGCAGCCCGTCTTCTTCTATAGGCACATTGTTATTGAGGAGCCCAAGTTGCTGTGTGGCTGGGTGAAATTCCAAATGAGATTCAAGCGGTGGCGTAGCTGAATATAATGCAGGGGAAGGTGAAAGAGGTAAAAGAGTCGATGGCCCAGAGGGATGCGAGTCCTCCATCATCTGAATAGTAATGGAATTAGGGGAGGCAATCAACATCTCCACTGGACTCTCTCTTGGGGCTAAGGAGCCAACCTTAATGTTGTCAGACCCCCCTCGGTTTCAGCCATAATCGCCATAATCGCTGCTCCATCTCCATCTTCAGCCCCATTGTTACTAAGGGCACCTCACTCTGCATTAACAATTTTATCCTGCATCTCGTTTTCTGTAGAGGAAGCTGTTTCTTCAGTTTCAGGAGTAGTTTCGGGAGTAGTTGGTACAATAAGCCCCACAGGCTCCGGTGAAGCCATTAGAAGAGGAGTGTCCTCGGAAAGCTGTTGGTCAGGGAGGCGCAAAATCTGTGGGACTGCCTTAAAATAGGCCCGCAACGACGGTGTTATTTTTTGATCCAGAGTTGGCTGCTAATTTGGTTTCATTAGCACTCTTTTTGGCACTTTTTGCTAGTTTGGAGGTGAAGGCTCGCTTAGCTTTAACTTCTCTAGATAAGTATGAGGACAGCTTCTTCTTTGAGAGAGCGCCCAATGCTGTCTGGCATGAAGCTTGAAACTGGTAACCACTGTTGTTACTACAGGGGTCAGGGCTTATGCTAGTCTCAAAGCCTGTTCTCCCCGTGTTTTTAACCTCCTCTCTACTGGGACCCGCTGCCCCCTTACTGTCTACCTGCTTTAGGTTAGATTTGGGAGAGTTTTCTGAAACTAGCAACGGACCGGAGTCCTCCAACTCTCTGCATGATGACTCACAGCCCTTATCAACTTGACCCTCCTGCTGAGTCTGAACCTCAATTAGTGCTGGTAGTGCAGCTCTAGTCGTGCCAGCCACCTTCTCAGGAAATGCCTCAATATCCTCCTCTTCCTCCACCCTCCTCAGCCGCCCCTTACCGGTATGTGAAAAGAAAATGGAACTGGAGCTGGAACCAGAACCGGACCCCCCTGAGCCGCCTCGGGGTCCCGGAAGGAGACTGCGGGTCCTTCTCCCACGACGGAGCTCCAGCGCTGCCAAGTGCCAAAGCTGCAAGCCAGAAGCAGCCTGCCGGGTGCTTTGCGGAAATATCGGCGCTTGCAATACCAGTGAAGTCGGCAACAGGCTCCGCGTTGTAGACGGCTTGAATCCGGTCTGGAACTGGAACCGCTGTTCGGGCTGAGGAAGCGGGAGAGGCGTGGCTTAGGCGCCGTAAGACTCCGAGCAGGACCGGCACGCCCCATCAACGCACATGAACTCTGCAATCAGGAGCTCCGCCGTGCAATTACACGCAATTACACGAAACAAAGAAACCCCCCTGAAAAAGCCTGATAAGTTCAAAATTTGGGGGAGAACTTGATTCCATGGGGGCTCGCGGTCAGATCTGCTGCATATCGGGACGGTGTGAGAGCGTACTAATGCCGGTAAGCAAAGACGAACGGGAACACAGATCGGAGCGCCGCAGCAGCTCAACTAGCTGCCGCCATGTTCCCCCGATCATCAGTAGAACTGTTGATGGCATTGTTATAATTGTAGTTATTTACCTTCCAATCTCTGCATCACAAATGCTGTGTTTCAGTATATTGCTCAGGAGCTGGCTAAGGTATAGACACACATTTCATTAATAGCTGTCAAGTTTTCAGATTCCTTATGTATGACATTTCCATGGTTTCAGTCTACTTATGAGTGAAATTCACTGACCAATGTGTGACACTTAGAGTGACCCTTTCTCACAAGTAAAACCAAGCAATGAAGTGCATGGAAAGATATAAATGTCAGAAATCACACCCTTTTGAGCTACTACAATCTACACAAAGATCTTGAAACTGCTAAAAATAAAAACTTGAAATGGAAGGACACTAAACTACTGCCCCTTTCTAAGAGGATAGTACTGTAAAACAATTTTGTCACCAGCCTTCGTCAACTTTCAGCCATGCAGATACTCCTTCAAAACGCTCCTGTATATGTGCACAGTCTTCTAACATCCTACAATTTACAGCTGCTCTACTGCAGCACCTGCGTGTAATCGAAGAAAGGCAACACCTAGGCAATTACATATAGTTGTCCACACAATGGTATATGGGAAAAATTAACAAACAAAAGAAAATTCTGTCTCAATAACATCATTTTAATCAATCATAAAGAGGTACAATTTGGTTAAAAATTGTGTGAAAACATAGTATATTTAATATTTTCATACAAAAAAATCAGAACATTTCATTTTGGAATAGTTAAAAAAAAAAGAAATTTAAAACACAGGTAAAAATGTAATACCATGGACCTATCATACACTTACCACAAGGTCAGTAGTGCAATCTCAACTGGTACGTGTGTGCTCTTAGATTGGGCAGAAGCTTGTTCCACAACTGAGCAGCTTTTATTGAAAAGGCTTGTCCACCTTGTCAGACCTTACAGAACCTGTGTATCTGAATTAGATTTGCGGTGGCAGAATGTAATGACTTCCTGGGAACATATCTTATCAGTCTACGTTGCAACAGCACCGGGCCCTTGTTCTGAAGGGTCCTGAACACGTTGCACATAGACTTTGAGAAGATCCTCTGTTCCATAGGAAGCTAGTAGAGTTCTCTAAGGGCAGTCGATGCAGAGGACCATCGGGGACTATTTAATGTTAGTTTAGCAGCAGCAGACTGAACTCTTTGCAATTTCCTAACCAGATACTCAGGTGTTCCAGGGAGAAGAGCATTACAATAGTCAAGTTGAATCAGTATAATGCTCCATGCTAATAGAAATTTTGCCTGTACAGATTGCACCGGGAACAGATTTCTGAGGCCACAGAGCAGTGCAAAACAAACCCCAGCCAAATTATTAATTTACCTCTCAAGAGAGATATGATCATCAAAGGTGACTCCCAAATTACGAACAGCCACAGAGTGGTGCAACTGTGTCTCTGTGGGTAGAGACCAGAAGCTAGTGGATAGTGGCATTGGGACTTTATTTGCTGAACAGCAGAGGAATTCTGTTTTATCCCCATTTAATTCAGGGGAATTCCCCTTCCTCCACTGTACAATGTCTGCTTGACAGGTCTGAAATAAATGTGCTGCATCCTGCTGACTAATATTAAGAGACAGGATCAACTGTGTATCATCAGCATAGTAATTCAAGGTAATATTATGCATTTTTATTAAATAAATTAGAGGCTTCATATCAATGTTAAACAATACAGTGCTGATCCTCGTTAAACACCTCTAAAGTCAGATCGATAGTTTGATAATGCAACAGCCTGACATTGTTCCTACTGGTAGGACTTTATCCACTCTAACAAAGTACCACAGAAACCAAAAGATGTTAGCCTTGATAGCAGGGTGTGGTGGTAAACTGTGTCAAAGGCTATTGACAAATCAAGCAAAATTAACATTGTGGACTGGATTTAAATTGTTCTTCCTCCAACAAGGAATACGATTCCAGTTAAAGAGAAAGGGTCCTACTCACATGGCGTTCCAGTATCTTTACTGGGAATCTAAGAAGGGAGCTAGACCTATATTTACTCAAAACTGCCGATTTACTGCGGGCTTTTTCAACAAAGGTGTAATTATAGATTTTTTCCCTACTACGTGGTACCACCCCTGACTCCAGTGATTGGTTACAGGATAGTCTCTATGATGGCATAAGCTCATCTGCCCAATTCTTCCACTGTCTAGGATGTAGAGGGTCTAGAGGGGAACCTGGCATAGTGGTTATGGCTAAACTGAGGACATTTCTACAGAGATAGGATCAAAACATTTCCATCTGGCAAGTGATGCTCCCAGAGAGATCCTGGGGCATATTTACAAAAGAATTGACAGAGCGCTTCGGTAGCCTTATTGGCTTAATGCCGCACTCCGCCACTTCTGAAACGCAGGGCTGCAGCATATTTACAAGAATACAGTGAAGTCCTGCATTTCTCCCTGCGCTGGCACTAAATTTAGCAGCCTAGCTCCAATGCAGGCACCCTTGCACCATAGAGTAGCGCTGTCTGTGTTGAGGGGAAGGATTGTTTTTGTGCAGGAAGGTGTCCCTTCCTGCACATAAACAATCCGAAATGGCATTTTGTAACTTCCTTGTGTGGTGCTTTGTACAGCACAGATAGAAGTTGCAGCTTGTCATCTTTTTTTAATGAATATGTATGTGCAGGAAGGGACACCTTCCTGTAAATAACCAATCAATGGTGTTTTGTAGTTTCTATGTGTGCTGCACAACGCAGCACACATAGAAACAGCAAAATCAAGGAGAAATAAAGCATTTCTTCTTGTTTCGCCAGGGTAACACTAGGTTTTCCCTAGTCTTAATTTTGGTGTTGCCCCATATTTACGCCACACTTGTAAATATGGGGCAGCGTCAAAATCAATAGGTGTTGCGGTGGAACGCCCACCGCGACACCCATTGGCCACCCCTTTCACACTAAGTATAGTGTGAATGGGTGCCTTATTTACAAGGCAATGTTAAGCCACGTTAAGTGGCTTAACGCTGCCTTGTAAATAAGGCAAAGCCCATATCGCCACAGTAATGTCACTAAAAGAGACATTCCTATGGCAATATGGGCTTGTAAATTTGCCCCCTGTCTCACACCATTCTTGAGATTTAGCATCTCTGTGTCCTTATTATTAAGTTGAAAAACCACAGTGATACTGATTCTTTTAAAGGGGAGAAACTGTTCCCCATCTGAAAAGTCATCAATGTCCTCTAGGATCTTAATGATCTTCTTCTCAATGAAGATCGCTAGGTCAACTAACTGGGTCCCTGTAGCTGGTCTGCGCTCTATCACGATTGGCCTGATATTTTACTATGTGCCGGTCGTGCACGACCAAATATCCCAAATAGCAATTTTTGCTTCCTGCCGTTATTTTACATAAAACTTTGAAATTCAATGTCTCAAGTTCTACAAATTGAATTTTTGTTGTTTTGGTCTTGTTTAATTTATTAAATTAAGCTCTATGTTCTAACCTGGAGTGGAATCTTTTTGGGTGGTGTTTTCATTGTTTACTATTTGAAGTGTTGCACAAATATTTTACACATTGCCTATAAAAATAAAGCCGGACTGCTCCTTGCCAAGCTACCTGAGGGTAGGCACAGGTTAATGTAGGGGTTGCCCGCTTCTTACCCTGACTAGGAATGTGTTTGCCGTTAAACTAGGGCTCCTACTCCAGTCAACCAACAACTCAGTTTCTAACAATAAGTTTCTGTTGAATGTATCCCTACAGTATATATGGTCAGTGTTTTCTTGTGTGGTCAGTTGCCGAAGAGCAGGTGTTCTTTTCTCTAGCAGGTGTTCTTTTCTCTATGGCCTAAATGGATGTTCACCTGAAAAGTAAGGGCACACATCACAAGTCCCTACATTGCCATCTGTTGCACTTTCCATCCAGTGGTAGGTATGCTGAAGAACCAAGGAGTTAGATACAGCCTGCCTATTCCTGTGCAAATGTTGATAGGCAGTGCCTGTATGATGCCACCTCACCCATGCCAGCCTTGGTGTCGCTTTTAGGAGCGGGGAAGTGGAGCGGTAGGGTACGATACACCCCGGCCACGTTCAACTAGAAGAGAATGCCTGTGGCCTTCCCCATCCCAGACTGGCTGAGACTTACAGAGCTGTCCTGGTAGCGATGAGGCAAGTAAAGTGGGCCTGCATTCCTTTGATGTCAATAGAAGAGAAAGGAGGGGGCAACAGGAAGTAACGGTATTGGGGCTCCTCTTCCTCTCCTTCACATCAGTAAAACTGTTGATGGCATTTTTATAATTGTAGTTTTTTACCTTCCAATCTCTGCAGCACAAATGCTGTATTTCAGCATATTTCTCAGGAGCTGGCTAAGGTATAGACACACATGTCATTCATAGCTGTCAAGTTTTCAGATTCATTATGTATGACATTTCCATGGTTTCAGTCTACTTATGAGTGAAATTCACTGACCAATGTGTGACACTTAGAGTGACCCTTTCTCGCAAGTAAAACCAAGCAATGAAGTGCATGGAAAGATATAAATATCAGAAATCACACCCTTTTGAGCTACTAGAATCTACATAAAGATCTTGAAACTGCCAAAAATAAAAACTTGAAATGGAAGGACACTAAACTACTGCCCCTTTCTAAGAGGATAGTACTGTAAAACAATTTTGTCACCAGCCTCCATCAACTTTCAGCAATGCAGATACTCCTTCAAAACGCTCCTGTATATGTGCACAGACTTCTAACATCCTACATTTTACAGCTGCTCTACTGCAGCACCTGGGTGTAGTACTATGGACCTATCATACACTTACCACAAGGTCAGTAGTGCAAATACTGGGTATCTGGCCCTCGTGCAAGCAAAGTAATGAGTCATCTGGCTGCAGTTTGTTTTATGAAATGTAGCAATCATCAGGGTTCAGTCATGGGCACCTCAGGCCTCTTGTCCCTGGTACCACTGCACAAATGGTAGCTACGACCCTGCATCAGACCAATCATTAAATCCAAACTCGTATGTATAAGCACAATGTTACAGTCTCCTGTTAGACAGCATGATCACTCTCTAGCCAGTGCTTCCCCTTCTGAATTAGTAGCAATTTACCACTGCTGGGAAATGCTGAAACTCAACAGTGTTGTTTGCCTAATTATGGTTTTGCATGGGTGGATTGATCTGCTCTAATTACCTCAATGTTGCTTAGAATGCTCGACTCTGTTCATGCTGGTGTCATGCTGGTAGTCAGTCCACTGTGCACCTCAGTCAGTCTCTCTTGACTCTGGGTTCGGGTGACTCAGACAGTGCTGCGGTGCAGTCCGGTGACTGTTAGCGACACGCTGGTCAGTAATGCCTTTTAAAGACACTTGACACCAACACCTGTGGCTCACACCGCCCCAACACGTGGAGGGCAGGTGTTGTTTATCATCTGGGCCCCACCCGTGCAGTGTACCTTGTGGTGGGGCTTCCTGAGGCTGTGGTGGTGGGCTCAGAATTTGTAAAGCATTTTTCCATGATGTGCCATCCCTACACACGTACTTCCTCCACAGAGCAGCACTGAGGGCTCGCCCCGCGTGGACCGAGGAGACACCACTCTGGTAGCGGGCACAGAAATTAACAATTAAAGCTGCTGCAAGCTACTTGAGGTGTCAAAGTGGGGAAATAAATGCACTGTGTGGTAATAGTGGGGTGGCTTCTTTCAGGAAAAGAACAGTGTGCAAGGTGCCCCCACCTCCACCCCCGCCAGAATCAGAAATGCAATGCTGGGTCCTGCTTCCGAGTGTGTATTTATTTTAACCACACGCTGACAGACCACTAGGTATGCTGGCTTAGGCAGCTGGGCACAGCTTGATTTAAGCTGTGGCTGTACAGTGCCAATAATGTGTGTAGTTGTTAGTTTGTAACTTGTCCATGTCGAATAAAGAGGCCACAGTGCCTATCTAGACGCTGATAATAGGCTCTTAGGCAGCCTAGGGAGCACATGCACACTGCCAGCACACTTGTTGTTATATAGCTCCTCATTCAGCCGCATCCTCATGGGGTAGTCAGGGCCGAGCTATAATGCATTACTAATGTATTTTAGTGCAGTGATGTTGACACCACACTAAAATGTGCTAGTCTAACCCCTGATGAGTGGTACTTGGCAGGGCTGGTCATTTAGAAAAACCTGTTTGTGCCCATGCTGTAACATCATCTGCAGTGCCACCTTCCATCTCTCACAACCACTCAGGCATCATTGATTGTGCCTCTTTATGGGTATATACATGTCTCTATCATACTTTGTACTAAAATAAATATCCAGAGCAGTGCGATTCATGAATGGAATCCCTTTAAAACCCATGTGAAAACGTATACCTTGTTCTTGATCAGGGGTGTAACCCTTCCGCGAGCCCCAACGTAGTCCAAGACCAATGAAAATCTGTGAGATGTGGAAGATTCAGAGCCCTTCATCACATTCTGCAGGAGGAACCCATCATGTTACGTGATGTCACTGTTTTTGATGTTGCTGATTTTGCGGGTATGGAAAAGAAAGAATGCTTCATTCAGAGTCCGCCCAATCAGGCCTGTTTCCATCTATCATTCGATAAAGTTTTCCTGCCCTGTCAGTCAGAATCTAGAATCTACCCCAGGGAATAATTACTTCATCATGGAACTTCTGCTGGAGAGCCTTGGGATTACAAAAGACAACACCACAGTCAATTGATTCTATGCATGCAACAAATACACGAGTCATGCCGTTTCTGCAAATCTTATAAAGCCCAGCGGGGAGTGAGTGAGTTCCTAGGGGAGCACAATCAGTGTATCCTCTCCTCTGGGAGAAATAAGAGCACTTCAGCCTGTTCTAGCCATATCCGGCAGCAAGCACTTTCAACATCAACATTACCTACAATCTCAGAGGTAAAAAGTTTCACCCTTATTGATTTATAACATGTTTTAATGTGAGATGGTTATAGCCCAGTCCCTGTGCATCTCAGAACAGTAGAAATAAATGCCATAGATAGTTGAACCGTATTTGTAAAGAAACACATCTCATTTGTAAAGTCAAACACACTTTATTAATCTTATATAGCTAAGGACACTGCAATTGACTAATAAAGTGAAGACAATATTTTGTGATTACATTTATATTGTTGCAGCTTGGTAGGTACATTATATATATATATATATATATATTTACTGAAAAACCACCTATTAGGTAATTCCAACATCTACATACACATCCACTCATTCACCAACATCCTGTTACACACCGATACTCATCCATAGAGTTACTCACACACATACTCAAACATGCAAATAAACTATCAAACATCCATTTACTTGCATATACAGCTATACACACACCACTACACTTACTTCTACAGAAACGTACACATACTTACTCTCTTAAACAATCACTTATAGAAACACATACTTATTTATAAAGGCACTCTTCCAATCTCTCACTCTCACATATACTCACTTATATACATCAATACTCACATATACTAGTTTAAAACATATGTAGTTACTCATAAAGATACTATTGAGACAGTCACTCACTCACTAACACACCCATACACACACACATCCACCCATACAGTCCTGCACACATTCTGTCTTCAAAACACATACAAACAGTGAGTCAGTCATTCATGCATCGGTGCGCTAAGTAATACCCCCCACCAAAACATACAGACACTCATTCTGATACTAAAAAAACAACTAATAACCCATATAGACACTCATGTAGCTACTCACCAACCCATGCAGCCACTTATACACAAAGTGAGACACTGATACAGATATTTACATATTTAAACATTACTCGCTAATACATGTATTCACTAAGATATACTTAATAAGACAGTTATACAATCAATTTTACAAAAAAAAAACCATCTATTTGGACACTTATTTACCCATTTATTCTTCCATCAACCTTTAGATATACATATATAAAAAATATTTCTTTTTCAGAAAGACACACATTCACTGGATGATGTCATCAGTGATGTTATCAGTGATGTCATTTGAGATATCATCAGTGATGTCATGAGTGATGTCACTGACCATGTCATGAGTGATGTAATATGTGAAGTCATCAGCAGTTCATCGCGAGCGCGCGAGTTATAGTTAGCTGAACTAACTATAACGGGGGAATTTCAATGGTTCTGTATGAGTGAAATGTCCAGCTAACTATAACATGTGTGAAACCTATGTTTTTTTCAATCAATTTCTAAGGTTTTTTAAATGCTAATTCCTAACAATAACGTGGCTGAAACCTATGGTTTTTTCAGTGAATTTCAAAGGTTTTTTAAATGCTAATTTCTAAATATAACGTGGCTGAAACCTATGATTTTTTCAGTGAATTTCAAAGGTTTTGTAAATGATAATTTTCAAATGTATTAACTGTTATATTTTTTTATACTAATTTACTACATTGTTTTAAAGTATTTATTTTTAGATATTTTATTTTTTAAATTACATTACATATTTTTAATATAAATGGAAAAAAATATTGAAATTGTAATATATATTTTTTTATTTAATATTTTTTTTATTTATATATATTTTATATAGCAGGCAATGATATCCTATATAAGGAAATTCAAGTTACTGGTAAGTACAGTTACATTTACTTTTCAGGAATAGTAGTGAGCTGAAAGATGCAGCACTGAGGTCTCTCCTGATAACAGGTGAGTAAATCGGAATTCGTAGTTCGGCTGATTTTAGAGGAATATTTTAAAGTTCCAAAACCCCACACTTAGAAGAATTTCCAAGTGAAACCAGTCGATGATATCCTACAGAAGGAAATTCAAGTTACTGTAAGTATGGTTAGAATTACTTTTCAGCATCAGTAGTGGGCTGAAAGATGCAGCACTGAGGTCTCTCCTGATAACAGGTGAGTAAATCGGAATTCGTAGTTCGGCTGATTTTACAGGAATTGTTTAAAGTTCCAAAACTCCACACTTAGGAAAATTTCCAAATGAAACCAGTCAATGTTAGCCTACGAAAGGACATTCAAGTTACTGTTAGTATGGTTAGAATTACTTTTCAGGATCAGTAGTGGGTTGAAAGATGCAGCACTGAGGTCTCTCCTGATGACAGGTGAGTAAATCGGAATTCGTAGTTCGTCTGATTTTAAAGGAATTTTTTAAAGTTCCAAAACTCCACACTTAGAAAAATTTCCAAGTGAAACCAGTCAATGTTAGCCTATAAAAGGAAATTCACGTTACTGTAAGTATGGTTAGAATTACTTTTCAGGATCAGTAGTGGGCTGAAAGATGCAGCACTGACGTCTCTCCTGATAACAGGTGAGTAAATCAAATTCGTAGTTCGGCTGATTTTACAGGAATATTTTGCTCAATAGTGAAGGAAGGGGGCGGGGCCTGAGGTAAAATGTGTGCAAACACGCCCTGTGGCGCGTTTTAGGTTGAGGAATTAATTCCTTTTCAATCCGGAGGTCCCCTGTGAGCCAACTAGCCCACCAGATACCTCCAGTATGGGCCAGGGAGCTGTGTTGCAGAGAGGTGTTCAGAGGGCACGCCCCCTTTTTACGACACACTTCAACACAGCTCCGTGGCGCTTACTGGAGATACCTGTTGGACTAGTTGCCCCCTAGGTGACCTCTGGATTGAAGAGGAATTAATTTCCCAATTTAAAACGCGCCACAGGGCATGTTTGCACTCACATCACCTCAAACCCCGCCCCCCACCTTCACCACTGTGCAAACGCGCCCTGTAGCGTGTTCTAAGTTGGGGAATTAAGTCCCCTTGCATACTGGGGGTCCCTGGGGGCCAACTAGCCCACCAGGAACCTCCAGTATGCGCCAGGGGGCTGTGTTGCAGAGAGGTGTAAAAAGGGGCGTGGCCTCATTACACCTCTCTGCAACGCAGCCCCCTGGTGAGTTTGCAGAGGGGGAAATTATTCCCCTTGCATACTGGAGGTCTCTGAGGCCAACTAGCCCACCAGGAACCTCCAGTATGCGCCAGGGGGCTGCCTTGCAGAGAGGTGTAATGAGGCCCCGCCCCTTTTTACACCTCTCTGCAACGCAGCCCCCTGGCGCGTTTGCAGAGGGGGAACTAATTCCCCTTGAACACTGGGGGTCCCTGGGGGCCAACTAGCCCACCAGGAACCTCCAGTATGCGCCAGGGGGCTGCGTTGCAGACAGGTGTAATGAGGCCACGCCCCTTTTTACACCTCTCTGCAACGCAGCCCCCTGGCGCGTTTGCAGAGGGGGAACTAATTCCCATTGCATACTGGGGGTCCCAACTAGCCCACCAGGAACCCCCAGTATGCGCCAGGGGGCTGCGTTGCAGAGAGGTGTAAAAAGGGGCATGGCCTCATTACACCTCTCTGCAAGGTAGCCCCCTGACCCATACTAGAGGCTCCTGGTGGGCTAGTTGGCCCCCAGTGACCCCCAGTATGCAAGTGGAATTAGTTTCACCTCTGCAAACGTGCTAGGGGGCGCGTTTGCAGAGAGGTGCAGGGAGGGGGCGTGGCCTCCACCCGATCCCGTTTTTTTTTTAAACTACTTTCTTTTTTTGGGGGGGCCCTGGGGACCCCATCCCCCAGGGCCTGCCCCCAATTATTATTATTTTTTTTTACGGGAAGGGGGCCGCGTGGCCCCCCTCCCGTGGCCAATTCCGGTGCCCCGGGGCATGGCCAACTTTTCTATTATTTTTTTTGTGAAGGTAGGCTGCATAGCCTGCCCTCTCCGTTGGGGACCGTGGGGGGGTCCCCAAGCCCCCCACGGTCCCTGCCGGCTACCTGCATCCTGCGGGAGCCGGCATTGCTTTTCTGCTTGAAGCAAAACGCTTTGATTTTTGAAAGAGAGAGCAGGTTTCCTGCTCTCTCTTTCAAAAATCAAAGCAGTTTGCTGTGGTAGGGTGGGAGCCGCGAGGCTCCCGCCCTACCATAGCAAACAGCAGTGACCCGGGGGTAGGCACCCCGGGACACTGCAGGAGCCGGCCCTGGGAGGTGGCGGTCCCCAAGGCCATCGAGGGCTCCAGGATGGGGGCCGCGCGCCCCCCTCCCACCTGTTAAAAGCCCCGGGGGGTGGTGGTCCCCGGGGCTGGGGGGTCCATCACGGACCTCCCTATTTTACATATTAGAGCCCCGGGGAGGTGGCGGTCACCGGGGCTTGTGGGGGGGTTTGAGCCCCCCCACACAGGTTTTTTTTATTTAAAAAAATGAAGCCCCGGGGGGTGGCGGTCCCCGGGGCTCGTGGAGCCTTAGAGACCCCCCATCATACATATACAAGCCCCAGGGGTGGCGGTCCCCGGGGCTGCGGGGGGCCTGTGTGTGCCCCGCTATTATAATTACTTTGCCCCAGGGGTGGCAGTCCCCGGGGCAGTGTGGGGGGGATTGGGGCCCCCCCACACTTTTTTTTATTATGCCCCCGGGATTTGGCCCCCCGGGGGCTAATTTGACAAAAAATCTGACCGGGTTTTTTTTTCACGGGTACGCGTTCCTACGCGTACCCCGTGATTTAAAAAAAATATATGTATATTTTTTGGCCTTGGGGGTCCTTGTGGGACCCCCTGAGCAAGCCTAGGGGGTCAGGGTGTTTCTACCCTGTCCCCTATGCGTGTTTTGCACATTTGTTTCACTGCTTTCTTGTGCCTCGGTTCTACCGAGGCACAAGATGGCTGCCAACACTTCCTGGTTTGGAGTGTTGACAGACAGTTGACAGCCAATGACCATGCAGCTCGTGCTGGGGAAGGTACAGAGTACAGTACTTAGTACAGTACAGAGTACGGTACTTCATCTATAGATATATCTATGATTTTACTTTTGATTTTCTCAGGAACATACTGAACAGATTTACACCATTTAACAAAAGGGTAATCTGCGAACCGAACTCTACATTTTTGCCAAATTTGGTGCAATTCCGTTCAGCCGTTCGGGCTGTAGTCCTGGTTAAAGTTCCCTATGGAAAATTGCATGGGGAAAACACGTTTTGGGACCCCCCTATTTTCTCAGTCCCCGCTTCATGAATCACCCCCAAACTTTCAGGGAAGGAGCAGAGCGGAGCAGGGCATTTTCTTGGAGAATTTCGCGTTTATTCGTCGACCAAATAGAATGTTGCGGATTTCCTATGGAAACTAGGTCCTAACTATATCTATCTACTGGCGACCGCCAGTAGGTAATATATATATATATATATATATATATATATATATATATATATATATGTTTCGTTGACATTCAGATTAGGAGTTTAGAGGCCATAGTTTTTCTTATAGAGTATGGGGGGATGGGGATAGTGCTTCAAAGTGATATTTCAACTATTAAAAACACGTTTTATATTATGATAACAAGGGTATGGATAAGGGTAACAAGAGTAAATACTTTTTTGTTGTGGCCATAGCCAACACGTTTCATCCTCCCTCGGACTTATTCTGTGCTTCTTCCTATCCCATTTTGTCAAGTGTTATATTTGATTCCCCAATTAAATGAGTTATTGATCAAACGTGTCCCTCGAAATTGGCTGTCCATGTATGGCATCTTGCCCAGTGTTGGCTATGGCTACAATCAAAAATTATTTTTTATAAGAAGATGATTAATAAAGAAGCAAATAACAAAAACCCATAGGACTCTTCTATTATGTTCAATCAAAACATGGATAATTGACTCATATTATATATAGAGTTGTACTGGCTTTGTGACTTGATTGGAGTGCTGAGTAAAACATTTTGTATATTATATTTATGTAAATATTTATAATTTGTGGGGTATGATTTTTTTTGTCAATTCTGAACAAACTAAACAATGAGAATGCTTGGCTCCCCATTACAAAAAAAGGGGGGGTCCAGGTAAAGTAAGTAACCAGTAATGGTCCCACAAGAGAACCTGATTCAGTGCATCACAGAGCGCATTAGGGAGGCAGCTAGACACATTATGGAATTATTGGTTCAAATAACTCAAAAGACCCAAAAGGTGCTTGTAAAAGCGAAGATGGATAACAGTGAAGGGTACAATGCAAAAGGGTTGCAATGTAAATGTTAAACACTTATCTATATAAGGGCCTGGATTACAAGCGTCGTCTCCATTTGGGGGAGTAGAGACCCTGGATCCTGCCAGGGGCAGCCTGAGTGTCTCCAGGGCAAGGTTAAACAAGGACGAGGCAAGTGCAGAACCCTGGCGTTCACATTTGCTCAGCAATCTTTTCCCTCTTCAAACCATTTCCCACCAACCTAAAAGTATTTCCTTAATCGATTAGACTTGCAGTCATACACTGCCCCTGCACTGGCTACTTTGCATTCATGCATTGGAAGACTTGAAGCTACTGCTCAAGGGAAGTGCCTGTTTCGCTTCTCAGTTAGATCACTTTAACCACGAGATGGTCAGCAAGATCCGCCAGTCTTGTTTTCTGACTGACATCATATGGGGTATGGAAGAGGGAAAGCCTGGGCAGTCTCCTGTGAATGCTATATCAAAGAAAAACATTGGAATGGAGATGTTTTTAAGTTTTCCTGTGTAATATTGATGTACTTTTCTTTGAATTGAGGGTGTGGGTGTGTGTTTTTTCCTACTGCAAGACAGAAGCGTTTGCTGTCTGTGTGAACTGCAGGGGTATGTGTCAAAACTCTACTCCAGAGGTGATTTCTATAGTTTTAATTTGAAGAAATATGATTTAAAGAGTATGGGCTCTGCTAACCACGAAGACGACTTGAAATGTTCTCTTGTGTCCCTAGACAGGGGATGTTGTTGGTTTGATAGAACTGCTTTCTGTTGTAGATGACTGTTCTTCACTCCCCTACAGGAACGATGGAGGAAGGGACCACAAACCAAGTGGCTAGCTTCTTATTCTGTTACAAAAATAAATATAACATTATAGTCATACTACTTACGATTTTTACTGTACATCATTTTTGAAAAGCTGCTCTCGAAATTAAATGATGGTCCTCATTATATGATGTTCTTATCAGTAAGGACGCTGATTCACTGTACCACGGGATGTAGCTGCAATTTCTGTAGAAACATGCTGTACAAAAGAGTTCAAATAACTCAAAAGACCATCAAGAAACCAAAGTGTGATGCAAGGAATGACAAACAAATACTAAGGGTTTTCAATTTAAATATAACATTTGATAAATAGCAAGGGGCATATTTACAATAACTGGCGCATCCCTGCATAAATAAATAAAACTAATTTCGTTGTGTGCACTGCATCACCAAATGCGATGCAGTGCGCGCAACGAAATTCGTTTTATTTATTTATATGTTTACTTACCTGTTACAGTCTGTAATCCATACATTACAACCCCCCACCCTGCCCCTCCCCCTCCCCACGTCACCGCCCTGCAGGAAAACCTACTACCCGCCGTGGCTGGTTTCTTGATCTAGACCCGTTTCACAGAAGCAAGACTTATTAATGCAGTCTGAGAACTCTGACGATGTGTATCTCAGGTAAAAACACAGGATAAAAGCAAACTACATACATGCAGCAGCAGCAAGCTTAAGAGGATGCGATTGATTATTCAGCATATGACTGTTATTAATTAGGGTTTCAGATTTCTTTTAGTTTCAACCCTCAAAACTGTTTTCTTAGCTACATATTAATGCCTATAGGACCACTAGAATCATCCCTAATAATAAATTGGTAATCCCACGTTTGATGAGTACCGAAACGTATCAAAGATCTTAAGAAGATCAATAAAGAATCATAAGTTCAAGTGTACAGAGATACAAGCTTGTGTGGTGTCAAAACATGGCAAAAACTCTTCAACTTGTGAGTAAATGTTTGTTACTGCATCCACCATAATGCATCTAGGTGAACTGGTACTCTTACACCAAGCAGTTTGATCACCTTTGACAATGTTGAGTTTGACCCACCTTCCTCTTTCCCACCTCCATCTACAAACAACTCATTCAAAGCCACATTCCAGTATAACTACTGGTGCCATACTTCAGCACAGGGTGAGATACGCTTGTAGGGATGTGGGACCGGAGAAGCTGGTACTACGTGGTGCACATTACCAGAGGACTCTGTTATGCACAAGGAGGGTTACTGCCATTGAAAGGGAACGCTTGCCCTTCCTGAATAGGGGCTGGCCTGGGCCGACTACCTACTGCTGTGTGGCATCCTGAAGTTGGTTCTCCAAGGGCTTGCCCCTTTTCCTTTCGTAGGTCCCAGGGACATCAAAGCTATCCGAAGAGGGACCCTTACCTTCTACCTGGGACACCTGAAGTGCTGCGTTCTCTCAAGTGCCCTCATTGTCTGCTGGATTCCAACTGACAGCGCGGCATGGGCGTGGCCTAAAAATGGTGCCTTGAGTCAGGATTGTCTGGTGCAGAGCACTGAACTCGGGCCCGCATCTAAGGTGTGTGGCCCCCGGATTGTGGGGACCTTGGCCCTCATAAGCATCTTGTTGGTGGCCAGGGGATTCACCAGTTGCGGGACCCAGCATAGCCCACTTTGTCGATTGGGCCGCATCTCTCTCATGTGACATGCTGACTCCATGCTCACTGCGTGCGGTGTATGAATCACAGGTTGCAACCCTCAGAGGTGGGGCGTAACAATAGTAGTGCCTCTTTCTACCTCGTGAAGCACTGCTGAACTTGCGCATGTGTGTACAAACGGAGCTGTCTGGTGCAACCAATATCAACATGCACCAGACATTGTGCCTCATTTCCAGGGAGGCACGGAATTTGCGAATCTTCACTGTGTGTGTGACTAGAGCTGTTTGGTGCGGCCAAAATCGATGTGCACTAGACATTGTGCTTCATTTCCAAAGAGGTATGGATTTTGAAACTATTCATTGTGTGTGACCTGAACGGTCTGGTGCGCCCCGTATAATCGCGCACCCAGCGTTGTGCCCGGATTGCCTTGGAGCAACTCTGATCAATGTGTCCCTGATCGGGAGCCTCATCCTTGAGAGAGTCCCCACACTTCAGTCCCCATTCATCTACTCTTCCCTTACTTGGCCTGCAGAGTGGTGGACTAACTGCCCTTGCTTCACCCGGCCTTTCCCGATGACACCATGTTGCCTGGTAGTATTGCCTGGCTTGGGCCTAGGTGGTGAGAGTGATTGACTGGGCTGGAGGAATACTTCTGCAAACGATCGGTAGCGAGACAAGACCCAAGTGACCCACCCTGTGCTTCGCAGAACTTGGCCGGTGCTAGAAGGCCCTTGGTGACCCCTTTAGTGTGACAATCTATTGCCCTTGGTCTGTGTTTGCTCTGCATCTTGTAGCTGAACCTCTCGAGTGGCTGCCAAACCCCTTTTGCTGACTGCCTCCTAATTTCCTTGCTGTCTACCCTCCACTTGCTTCCTGGGACCCTGCAAAATTGTGACTTCAGCCCTGTGCAGCCTAGTTTCCAGGGGGGGTCTCCAATCCAAGGGTGGAGGACAATCGGGTGAGTTAGAGGACGGAGGGAGGCTTAGGGCCATGGGGTCTGCAGTGTGTAACCAATTGACCTACTGGGTATCAGTGGCACCTATTAGGGTGCTGAGTACGTATGTGTGCAAGCTCTTCTGTACAAACTTGTCTGCTATCCGTGGCACAGAGTAGCGGTGCAGAGTGAGTGTGTGTGTTGGAGTGACAGCGGGAAAGTGTCCGTGATTCAAGACACTAGACGACGGTTTGCCTGATATGTTGATTTCTTGCCAGATTAGCATTATGTTTGACATTGGTTTTTCAAGTGCGACCTCAGGCTTAGGCTCTTATATGTTGATTCCTCATAATACAGCATTTGATTGGGCAGCAATAAGCTTCAGCTAAAAAAAGTGCTTGTATGACACTTTTTGCCTCATTGGAAAAATTATCCTAATGGCAGTTAGTATGAATTGGTTATAGTGACAAGCTAATGATGTCATTTGTCTGTTCTTGTATTATGAAAAGTTACACCAAAGGCAGTAGGCCAGACTTATTTATTGTGAAAAACATATGTTGAAGGCAATAGGTCAGTAAGGTTGGATTGCTATTACACCAATGCAAAACCATTACACAGTGTTATTGTTTCACGGAATCTCAGATTAATGCAGTAGTCAAGAATTGCGGTGCTAGTTACCACCTCTGACAATCCATTGGGATACAAGACTTGCTCACTTAAGAAATGTTGTAGATTGTCTTACTAACTGACATTTGTTTACATATCTATAACTGTAAGCAAGTGGTTGCTCTTGGGGAATCCCTATGTTCAATACAATCGGCCTATGATGGCTTTGGTGGCAAACCAGTGATTAATTATGTAGGCTTCATTGGTTCATTAAAAAAAAAATCAAGTCCGAATGGAAAGGAATTTGGCTTATTCATTCCTGCAGGACAATTTTGGTGTGAGCCATTCCACATATCCACCACTTTGGGAGGTATGTCTGTGGTATTTATCCCCTAAAGGCGACAAATCTTCGGTTAGAAGTATCCATCAGAAGAATGAGTCACTTACCAGTGTTTAAGATAAATATAATTAATTAAGGACTGCACTTATATAGCACACACCATGGGTGCATCTCTTCATGTGTTGATATAAGGACCTGACTGCCTAAATATGTGCTATTTTTAATAAAACAATAGGGAATGAAGAACATATTTTACTCGTTTTATTTTTATTCATGTAAGGTCATACAAATTAAACAATATTGTTCTTAATGTATATAATATTACTGTCTACTGCTACTGATAGTGTACATCACTAGCATACCTTTGCGCTTTACAAATGTTGGTATTATTATTATTATTTTAAATGTTGTAGATTGTTGTATGTACATCTGCTGTGTGTGAGGGGTCAACAGTGCAGCCCAAGATGTAAACCTCCAAAAACTACCTATGGTATTAGTGTTAGAATGTTAGAATGCATGTAACTAACAATCCGTTCATTGGCATCATATCTGTCTCAGTCTGCAGCATCTTCACCTCTGATGTCCCAGAATTCTTTGGTGGATTAAAACAACCATATACCATTCTGTTACAGGAAATGCGATGCATACGTTTCTGGGAGAGGTGTGGCGCCGCGGCCAGGGCGACTGACGCTGGAATCTGGGGATCACGGTTCGATTCCCGGCTCCGGCGGCAGGTTAGCCCAGCACCATGCGACTCTGGGCAATAGCTTGCTTAATCTTCCCGACGGCCCCCCAGCGCCTAGAGACCCTAACGGGTGATTGTGCGCTATACAAATGTGGATTATTATTATTATTATATGTGCACAATATCGCCTACAGTAGCTTGCCGTTTTAGCGATACTGTGCAGAATGGCCCATCTGCCTGCTGAAGCTCCTATGCAGTCCTGTGGAGGCCCGTATGCTCTTCCCCGGGCCCAGCATTTGAAAGGAGCTGAGCAGCTCTTTCTCCAAACGCTGCATCCCCGAGGGGACCAGCTCCATCTCAACCCCCTGTGCGCAGCAGCTGCATTCAGTGCGAGGGCTGTGTGCGGTCTCTGCAGAGTAGTATGCTGAACCCAAATAGGGTATTCTGTCATGTGTGCTCAGACCCCTTGAATTAATGAAAGAGGCAATGCAACCAAAAGAAGATACGCATCTATTTGTCTCGAAGGGAGTGAGCAATAAAATTACAACAAAGACGCTGCTGGAGAGTCAGTCCCTCATTATGAGTGGGCAGTTATTCCTATTTTGGCCAAAAATGGGAATTTCTGCCAAAAACGATATTCCTCTGTAAATGCTGGGAGCTGGTTTACATAATCCCCAGTAATGGTAATTATGGGTGCAGTATTACTGTCTGTTAATGTGGGAATCTCATAATTAGGCCCTACAGAGTGCCGACAATGGGGTTAAGGACAAACTTGTAACTGGTGGTCCCAAAGTTCCGCCAATATCTTAGTTGGTTTCTGTGGGCCTCATTTAGGAGGTTTTGCCATAGGACAACGCCGTAGGCCTTCCTGCTGCACTGTCCTACGGCAAAAGAAAAGGGCAGGAATGTGCTGTATCTTATCAGATACAGCGCATTCCTGTCCTTTTCCCCTGCACCATCTCACAATGGGATGCCGTACGCCAACGCAGGCCTCTTTGCACCATGGTGCAAGGGTTCCTGCATTGCGGACATGATTATTTTTGTGCAAGAAGGGAAACCTTCCTGCACAAAAACAATCACGAGAGGCTTTTTCCTCCTTCTATGTGTGCTGCACAATGCATTGTTGGCGCATGCCTCAGATTTACGATTTCTCTGTGTTAAAGGGAACAATATTTACGAGGCAGCATTAAGCCACAAAAAAGTGGCTTAGTGCTGCCTCGTAAAGATTGAGCAGTCTCCTGTGCCAAGGAACATCACAAAAAGTGATGTTCCGGCAGCGCAGGGGCCTCATAAATGAGGCGTGTGTCTTTAACAGGAATGAATATACAATAACTGTGCCTAATGTAAAAGTCCTGTTGGTCCTGGGATAACATGCTGTAGAAATGTCTCAAAGGAAGAAATATATTAACACTGATTTTAAAATAGGGTCTGTCAGCTGTTGCATGCTGGTATTTTTATCACTCATTTGTTTGTGCCAGTTTTATAAATGTTTAATTGCCTTGAAAAATAGCTCTATAAAGTAAGAACTTTTTTCTGTCTAACTTACGGTATACATTAAACATCAAGGTACCCCTCCGTTAGAAGAGACACTATTAAGAAGCGGTTGTTACGTTCCACACCTATACACCACTTCAAAGGGAGGTGGGAAAAAGGGAAAAAATCCTTTATATAAATAACCCTCACCCACTCTGCTAGTGGCATGCCTCACATCAAGATGTTACCTACTTGTAAAACCCCCCACCCCCCAGTTAACAATATAGAACGAGCTCCCTGGAACATGGTCGAGCCCACCCTGACTTTTAGGGGTCAGAGTGAACCCGATGTGAGGCATGCCACTTTTAGAATGGGTGAGGGTTATTTATAAAAAATATGTTTTCCCCTTTTTCCTACCTCATTTTGCAGTGGAGTAAAGGTGTGGCACGTAACAACCCCCTTCTTAATAGTGTCTCTTCTAACAGGGGTACCTTGATGTTGATTGGGTAATTTTACAGGGAGGACGTATCCCTTTATCCTCAACAAAGGGTCTACCAACCTCCCTTACCGTAGTTTTGAGAATAACTTACAGTATACGCAGCCGCGGTCGGTAGGGGAGTACCTGCCGGGGCGGTGACGTGGGGGGGGGAGGGGGAGGGTGGGGGTTAGTAATGTATGGATAATGGAGGTTTGCAGGTAAGTAAACATTTAAATAAATCAAACGAATTTCGTTGCGTGCACTGCATTGCAGTTGGGGATGCAGTGCGCACAACGAAATTAGTTTGATTTATTTAAATGTTTACTTACCAACAAACCTCCATTATCCATACATTACTAACCCCCACCCTGCCCCTCCCCCTCCCCACATCACCGCCCCGGCAGGTACTCCCCTACCGACAGCGGCTGAGTATACGCATAGTATCAGAATTTACCATATGGTTCTGAAAAGGTATATAACAGACCAACCAAGGATGGCTGGCTGTGGAAGCTCAGTAATGTTCTCTACTTGTCTTTTGCAGCCTCACAGTAAGGAATCAAGAAGAGGAGCGTGCGCGGAGGACGTCGCGTGAAGGTAGAAGCGAGGGCATCCCAGAATTCGAAGAAAGGTATGTAGGTCTATTGATGTAGTCAGCTGAAGAGGCCGAAGTTGAACTTCCAAGTTTGGGCGTGTGGGCGTGTGGACTGTGAAAAGTTTTGTAAGCTCAAATGTGTTAGCCTGGAACAACCTCCCACAACATATCATGGCCTCCTCTCTTGACTTTCGCACGAAGCTGAAGACCTGGCTTTTCGAGTAAGCCCCAGGGCTGGCCTCACACACCTGCTACAGAGCGCCTGACATAACCAATAACATAACATAACAAACGTATCTTCAACACATGTCCAATCTTGGAATGAGTTGAAAACATATGTCCTAAAAACGCACTTCATCATATCAATGTAGTAACAGTACACTTCTGCTCCCTGAATACAGCTATCTCTCTAATAACTCATCCAATGTATCTTTACCTTTGACCCTGTGTACCTCTCTGCCGACTTTTGGTTAGGCTCGCACTGTACAAATATTATGTACATACATACACACATACTTCTTCACCGAACTGCACTCCAAGTCTGCTTTTGTTCTACCAATCAAGCTACTTCTATTCAAATGGTTTGTCCTCGTTCTTGTCCTTCTTCGGTTTTCACACTGACTTATCTAAAGCAAACGGTCTCGGGTGGCACTCAGAAAAAAACACCTGAGCCACAACAATATGATGTGACAAGAGCCAATGGAAATAAAAGCACACATATACCCAAGTGTGTCTTGGCTTTTGGAACTTAAAAGAGGGACCATGATAAAACCAGAAAAAGTTAGCAGAATAAATAGGTTTTTCCAGCATGTTTAAACCGAGCAAAATTGGATTGTTAACAACGTTATCTTAACCAGGAGGGTCTTCCAAAGCTGGGGGTCAAGTACCTGAAAGGCTCTGCCTCCACAGTGAAATATTTAAAACATGAGCCTTTCAGTAAAGGTGTTGCACCCTGTCACAGAGGCCTCTTAGGAACATGGGGCAGGGATGCCCCAACATGTGGCAAAGACACAGGACGAGACATATATGTCAAACACAATTCTGAGTTTACTATTTCATCAGAAACTAATGCAACAAGCGCTTCACTAAAATACCATAATCAAATTTCCAAAGATCAGACTAGTCTCTCATCCATACATTGTGATTCTGACGCCTTTCAAAAAGCCCTAGGTACCGGGTATTGCAATAATCCAGGTGTGTGACCACGTACCCTCACTCTCATATTTGTGACATGTTTACAGTCAGATATCAAAGGAAGGATTTTCCTCAACATTTTCAATTTAATAAAACAGTGAACCAGACTGTTGTCATTTGGGTGTTGAACAAGAGCTCTTGATTGAACAGGATTCCCAGATTATTAGTATTTACTGACCAGGGCAGATAAGGAAAGGCCCAAGCTCACCTGACCACAACCTGAAAGACCAGCGTCAGTCATCTTCCTGCATGGAGGATTACTGTCTTGTCGCTATTTAGCTTAACAAAATGAGCACTCTCCATCTTGGATTTTAGACATTAACACTGGTAGGTGGAACAATTGGTTGAAATTTAAGCAAAAGCTGGTTGTCATCGATGTAGTGGAAAACCTGAAAGCCAAACAATTTGGCCAGCTCCCTAGTGACTAAACATAAACATTAAACAGAATAGAAGAGAGAGAGAGAGAGAGAGAGAGAGAGAGATAACCTCTAAAATACTCCATTGGTGACTGGACCCTCAATTTAGCAGGATATGAATAATCTCAACACAGGAAAAGTTCAACCCATTATGCATAGGCACTCAATCAAAATAGAGTGGTCAACTTTGTTGTATTCCTCAGAAAAGTCTAGGAATGGTAACTTGTTTGCTCTCCTTGATTCCTGGTGGCCCAGAGCTCATCTAAGACTGCACTAATACTGATTCTGTGTCTAGGTGTGTGTGAAGGAAAGCCTTTAACCAGCCTTGAAGCTATGAGGAGTCAAGATAGATGGAGAGCCACTTGGCTATATGTTTCTCCAAAATTTGCGAAGCAGTTTGAGAATAGATTAATGGTGCAAAAATTCTTCATATCATTTGAATCAAGTCCAAATTTTTTAATCAAAGATTAGAACACTTCCTTCTTACACACAATTGTAACACTGCCAAAGGCAAGAAAGGCATTGAAATAGTATGCATGGCTGCAAAAAGCTTCCTTCGGTCCTTGTAAGGAAGCAACGTGGTATGGGACATTCAGGAAGTACTGAAGGTGCTTCAGTACATGACTATCTCCACTTCACTCAATGATAAGAAAGCAAAAATAGACCCCAAATTCCTTTGTGTACTTGCCCGTGAGGCAATATTGGGTACGCTGGATATAAAGAACTTGGGGACATATTATCAAGCACGGAGTTAAAATTATGGCCGCTTTAGCAGCAGAAAACTGCCGCTAAAACGGCGACAATGGGCTTCATAATATGCCCTTGAGAATTCCAATAGAAGCCCATGTTGACACCAGAACATGGGCTTCTATTGGAATTCTCAATGGCCGCTTCAGCAGCAGTTTTCTGCCGCTAAAGCGGCGATCATTTTAACTCTGTTTCTTGATAATAAGCCCCTTGATATTCTCAAAATTATCGATGATTATCGTTGAAAAACAATGCACCAGGTTAAAGCAGAAGATACAGCCCTCCAGAGAGTGAAATGATTTGGCAATAGCAAAATACAATATATCGCAAATAAGGGAAAAGAGGTCCTAAATACCCATTCTTCCATTCTCCCTATCAAAATATTTCACAGAAAGGAAAAGAAGAACAGGGCTAATCATATCTGAAAATAGGAATTAGGGACACATATACCACTGGGAATACTAAGGCCCTCGCTCACATATTCGTGGCATGCTTCATCATTGGTAATTCCCACACTTGAACTCAAGAGAGTTCAAGTTGGCTACTACCACCTTTTGTGGGAGCAAAGGTTTTTTGTTATTACGTAGAGAGAGAAGAGTCTTCCTGTGCCAGAGAAAAAAGAGAAAAGTTAAAACAGTCTTCATTGCTCCTATTCCAATAGGCATGAGAAATTAATCTACTTATGGATACAACAGTCATTCTGATTTTAATTTAAGTGCATTAGTACCTTGCTCTTTCTATTTTTCTGATAGTAGTGTCTTGAGTAGTAATAACAAGGACAGTCTGATGAAGTCATTTGGAAAATAAGTATCCAGCAACAAAGCATGTTGACTAGTGTTATAAAGAAGCTCTACATCAATGATAAGATGGTTGTGTTTTGAGAATAAAGTATACAGAAGATTCTTCATCACAGAATAAAATGTTCAACTGGTACAGCTTTGCTTGATCACAGCTAAGAAATTGAGTGAAATCATTGCAGAGCAGGTCCTGCCCTCAAAACGTAAATAAAAAAGAAAACATTTAGTGTCACTGGATCCAAAAGATAAAAAGTGGAGGCTCTGGATCCAACGACTTCAAAAAACATAAACAAACATAGTTCCTACTGTGTTGAATCCAATGCACTCATATGTAAACTGCAGATTTTAAAAAGTAGGAAGCCCAGAGAGGGCATGGAAATTAGGTTCAGGGCATGAGTGAAGACTATGTCCTGTGCCCAGAGTTTGCTGCCTGTAACCAAATGCTGTACACAGCGGGGTCAGAGGACACAAAGGATTGGTGCAAGAGGTGATCAAATGACATGTCTTGTACCCAGATCCTGCTGACCATGGTCTTCTGTAAAAGATTGTGTACAGCTTGTTGTGGGGGCTCAGGGGAAGAGGTCATGACACAACTGAGTGGTGTCATTTATGATACTGTATCCATAACATTTTTTCAAGTAATACGTTTTAGAGATAGTTTGGACCATCTCTCAAATGCCCCATTCACTATTTGACACTTGGCAAGGGTTTGGTGAAGAAGGTGAAGTAGAATGGTCCTCCAGTTCCATAGCTGGTGAAAGAAAACACAGTACTGGGGTGCCAATTTTAGGATACAAGTTGCCCGCTGAAGGACCAATTATCACATATGATATTGATGTCAAGATTAGAATGTTTCAGCAAATTAGTGACTAAATCTTTTTTCAAAGTGGGTTTAAACATTGTCAAAAAGGGGGGACTGTGTGCATTGCCTCTAAGTATATCTAATTTATTATAGGAATGGCATAAGTCTAATTGATGACTAGTTTAAGAAATAGGAACACAATTGATCATGAAGAATATATTTATGGACTGTCCTAACAAATCGTTAACACTGGTTCACTTGAGCTGATTTTGTAAACCATTTGCAAACCCTTGACAAATAGGCCCTAAGGACATTTGCAGAGGGCAATTATTACTGAATGCGATTAAAGAGTATTACATTTACATGTGATTTAGCTTTATATTGTGGTTAATAAAATGACTGCAACATGTTATGCCTAAACTGTTGTTGTTATTTCTCTTAGAAGCAGCTGTTTTGTCATCTAATCAGTGCAATCCCCAAATCCCTCTAGAAGGCATCTCTGTACAAATGCTTAGCATGAAACATTTAAGAAAAGCTTTACTGGTCATTTACACAGATAAAGAATTCATCTGAGGTTTCAACACCAACCAATTAATACAGAAATAATCCCCATTTAGAAACATAACGTAGGATGATCTCATTGACTGTAATATTGGATTGCATGCAAATCTGCCTAGATACAGCCCTTCGGGACAAGAGCAGTGGATGCCCGGCAAAAAGCTTTTAAAAGCACCCTAAAGACCTTTAAACATAGCAACAATACATAGAAACACCACCTGCTGCATTGTCATGTGTGGAGGTACATATCCAAATACACATAGTTCGCGATTGCATCTTTTGATAGTGCTAGTGTCGTTTTCTAACTCAAAGAATTGAACAACTTCATGAAAATCCATTCTGGTTATCATAAACAATGTGCCAGAATCTTGACATGGCAAGTATTGCCAGTCATTTACTGATTTGTTTTGTTCATAGCAGAGAATTTATTGTGATTGAATCAATGTATATGTCTAGTCTGCTCTGGTTGATCAAGAGAATCGTCAAGGGATCAGCAGAACAGACAGAATAATGCTTAAAGAAGACGCTACCTCTGTACGGTCTTGTGTGAATAACTGCAATGTTATCATGGCAGAGCAATCATTATGTGTCCATGATGACACATAGAATATCGGATGCCCATGCTCACCCTGAGCGAGAACTAGGCAGTGCCCTCTGCAGTGCCTTCAGGTCACGGAGCCAGCAGCGGCGTCGGGGACGGCGTTGTTTTGCTTTTTTTTCCTCTGTGGCAACTGAAGCATCCAGTTCCAGAAGCTGGTACTCAGAGGATCTTGAAGTCTTTGTTGTTCTTGAACAGAGGGCAAGCTCTACGTCAAGCCCTTGGAGACACTAAGAAAGAAATTGCATAAAGTTTAATGCAGTCCTTTTTTTTCCCAAGACAGAAGCAACTACTGGAGGCCAACAAAGCAAAGCACACAGAAAAGTTCTAGTCTATCCTCACAGCTTCTCCAGCTCTTCTTGTTTGCAGGTTCCTTGATCAGAAAGAGTTCTAAAGTCCTGGAGTCTGAGCCCCAATATTTATAACACATTTCCCTTTGAAGTTCTGTGGTGTTGGCACAAACAAAGTTCTCCTGGCACATAAAATCCAGTTCTGTCTTTCTGAGGTCAGGTTCATCACAGGTGGTGGAGACAGCATTGCGGAAGGCAGACAAAGTCCATTCAGGTGCATGTGGCAACTGCTCCCACCACTCTAGATGCAGGACAGACCCATCAGCCAGGCTATGAGTCACCCAGGAAAGGCAGGACGTACCTTAGCCTCTTTTGTATCCCTGTCTAGTGTGAATGCACAAACCAGCGCCTGTCAGTCTAAAACCCAAACAGCGCGTACACAAACCGGCAGAGGCACATAGATGTTTAGACAAGAAAATACCCACTTTCTAAAAGTGGTATTTTCAAACACAGAATAGAAATATTACCTTTACTAAAAGGTGTATTTTTAAACCCCGAGTTCTAAACTCCATTTTCCATCTGGTCCCCATGGAAAGTTAGGCTTGTAAGATGTTACCAAGCAGCTCCTATGTTAACCTATGAGACATATTGCATAGTATTTCACTATCAGGACTTGTGATACACATCAGTACATGTCCTACCTTTCCCTCACAATGGAACATGCCCACAGGGGTACCTTGGGTCAACCTTAGGGGTGGCTTACATGGGAGAAAAGGGAAGGTTAGGGCCTGGCAAGTGGGTGCACTTGCCAGGTCGACATGCCAGCAGAAACTACACACAGACACTGCAGTGGCAGGTTTCACACCCCTATGAAAGGCTGCTTGTGTGGGTGGCACAACTAGTGCTGCAGGCCCACTAGCAGCATTTGAGTTACAGGCCTTGGGCACACACAGTGCAGTGTACTAGGGACTTAGAAATAAGCCAATCACGGAAAAACCACTTACAGTGAGAGCACTTGCACTTTAGTACTGATCAGCAGTATTAAAATGCACAAAAACACGAAAACCAGTAAAATCAATATCCAGCATACCACAAAAGCCAGGAGGTCAGAAGCAAAAGACAGGGGAAACACACCAAAAGAAGCCAGGTCTAACAGGGTGAGAACAATTATGAACAAATACCATTATGAAGAAAGCTCTATCACGAAGAATAGTTGGACACATGATATACTTAGTGAAAACAAAAATACTGTTGAAGAATTGCACCTTGTTCTCAGTAAAAATCAACTATTTATAATAAATAAAGAGGCATGGGTGATACAAGAGTAGAAGTTACAATAAAGAATAGTTTTAAGTTAGGATAGGTGCAAGGGCCAGAGATAGGGATAGGTAAAGGATTGCATGATCGAGAATGAAGTTGAAAATCTGGAACTGGGTTAAAGTTACGGTTCAAGTTACGGTTAAGATGAGGCTGAGGATTAGGGTTAGTATGACTGAAGGTTTAAATTCATTTCCTCATAAAGGAACTGATTATAATAGTTTCATCTTCGCAATCCATACAATAATAATTGGCATTTCGTTTTTGAGAATTCTTCATAATGGGTTCTTCATTAAGTTCCAGGTAATGCTCGCATATCCCTCACTTCACCACCACCCAACATACACTACACTCACTCACGTTTAAGCATTTTATTTTCTCTTACTTTTTCCTTGTAAATATTTTGACATCTGTTTACACCTTCACACACATTTACACAGAATTTCAATTGCAACTGGAATACATGACCATTGTTCTGTGTGAGCTCTGCAGAGAGGCCAATCCACCGACAGGCACTTTGTTTTGCCTTCAGCTTCAGCGCCAGCACACTCATTCAAAGCCCCCCATAAACACCTGGCACGACTCAATGTATGTACTATACGAGAGTAATAAGAGGCACAACAACAAATAAACACAATATGATGAAATAGCTAACACTCTTGGAGAATGCAAGATTAATAAAACATGTGAAATAAAAGAGGAACTAAATCGCTGACATGCATTACCTTAACATTTTAACATTTATTGTTTGTAAATCAGTCCATGTTTTTGGCATTAATGTTAAGGGGTTGAGATAGGGCTAGTTTTAACACCATACAGCATGTAACTTTCTTTATTATAAGCACATATTATTCCCTTCCTCTTGACTGAGATACTGGGATCAACTTTGCAAGCGAACAAAAAGACTGGTAGTCCTTTGGATCAATTTCACAGGGGAAAAAACAGCTGCTCCACTTCTAAAGGGGCAGGCGACCTGCAGTCAGGCACTTGGTGTCATAGTGGGGGAGGTGAGCATAACCAGGGATCTCAGCACAATATACATAACACATTAGCATGATAACACTTACAGTTACCAAGGACAAGGATCCAAATCATATGCTTGCAATCAGCCCTACTGTGTGACATTGGGAAAGGGTGGGATCTATGACTGTGAATGAGGGACGTCTGGCCTCACACAGGGATGCTGACTCCGGTGCCTTAAACTATGACTCTGAGGCATCACTGGCCTACAGTGGATACCACCATAGACCACAATGGCAATGAAGACCTTTAGAAAAGTAAGCCCTGCGTCGTGCGTCACATTGCAGAAAGTTGATTTACTGCCTGGCTTTGTCTCCTGCTTCAAAGCAAGGCAGGGAAGGCAGGCTTGGACAGACAGCCAAGACTTAAATACAATGATTTGTTTAAAAATACAATTGTATCCCTAAATAAATAGCTCTATTTAATATTCTTTGTGGCAAAAGTGTAGAAATTTCAGAGGTGCACAGCCCCAGAGAGCTAAAGGAGAAACTACCACTGCGGTGCCCAAACTTTTGCTTAAAATCCTGCGGCCCATGCCTAATGTTATAGAAAGTCAGAGTGCCAAACAACAAGGATGCCACCATATACCTCTTTAATTTACCATCAGGCACTCCTTCGCTCCTAATCTCACTCTTTTTAGTTTTTTTGCATATGTGCTTTCTGCTTTTTTTTTTTTTGCAACCAATTTTTATTTTCATTTATCAACACCTCCTTCAGTTACATCTGATCAGTGGAAACACATATACATATAATCTGCGTTCCCATAACATTACTGGGATTAACAGGATATCACTTAAATATCTACAGGAGTTCCTGGTTCACTCTACAAACTTGGAAAACAATGGAACAAATAAAAGAGGTCATGCGGAGGCATTAGCCCAATTATTGGTATTACAAACATCACCGTGGGTCGTTTACATGTCTCATCCCTGTAATCTCCACAGGAGGTCATTAAAATATATTAAAGTGTCTACACATAGCAGTGTAGCATCGTATATGGCCCTCGGCATGCATTCAGGGATCATTGTTTTATGTGTAAAAGAGAACAGATGGTAATGTCAGCACCAGAGCACAGTGGAGCCTATACAAGCCGAGAGCAACTATAAGTAAAGTAGGGAGGTCACAAATCTGGTAAGAGTCACACAATAGCGCAAACAGAAGCGGCATTGCTAGTTAACAAGACTCTCACTATGAGTATTCAAATCAGCCAACAGCATTTCCCAATCTGCTGTCTTTGGGCATTTGCGTAGTCTATGAGCTTTCTCTTGTCGAAGCGCCATTGCTTCAGCCCGCCCCCACTTAAACGTCACCTTGCACCAATGTGCATCACCTGGCGGTGTCTGAGTCTTCCTGTGCATGGCTATAAGTCAACGGGTAATAAACAGGGCTAAATCAATGAATCTATTGGTGGCGTTTATATTTCTGGGGTACTGAAACAGTCCCTGCAGAGCGCCCTCCAATGTGTATACATCCGTGCAACCAGTCACCTCCATCAACGTGCTTGACACCTCCTTCCACCGTGATTTGACTCCCGGAAAGCTCTAAAACATGTGTAAATGTTAATGTTAAGAGGCATTTATTGAGCGCGCTGTCACCATGAGTTTCCTGGCGCTGATAGGATACTGAGATTGGACAGAAGGAATTTAGTGGGGATGGGAGAAGAGCAAAGTTTTTAAAGATTTCCTAAAAGAAAGAAGGGAACAAGAAGTCTTGAGTGAAAGTGGGAGAGAGTTCCACAGCTTAGGGGCCAGGTGAGAGAAACTGCGACCACCAGATTTAGTAAGTTTGAAACGGGGAACGACTAGGAGCTGGAGGTGGGTGGACCTCAGGGTGCGAGAGGGACAATAAGGAGTAATCAGGGACTTCAGGAAAGCAGGGGAGGGACCAGTGAGAGCCTTGAAGACCAGGCAGTGGACCTTAAAAGCTATTCTTTCACTGACTGGTAGCCAGTGGAGTTGATGTAATAAAGGTTGGGCCGACTGCCATCTGGGGATTTTGAATGCAAGTCTGGCAGCCTGGTTCTGAACAATCTGTAGCCTGGACAGCTGGGATTTGGGAAGGCCGTGATATATCGAATTAGAGAAGTCCAGACGGGACATCACCAAGGCTATTAAGACTTGTAGCAAGGCTTCGGGAGTCAGGAGGTGGGCAACTTTCCGTATCCTGTAGAGCTGGAACATACAGGAGGATGTTACTGCACTCACCTGGGCCTTGAGAGTGAGCCCAGAGTCAATAATGACCCCGAGGCTCTTTACGCAGCCAGCAGGAGAGGGAGGTGTACCAAGCTCAATGGGCCAGTACTGGGGGCCCCAATAAGGGGCACTTCTCCCAGGGAGGAGAAGCTCAGTCTTGCCAGGGTTGAGCTTTAATTGATTTTGGTTCATCCAGTGCTGGATGTGTGTCATGGCCGCCTGAAAGTTGGTGACAGCGTCAGGGGAGGTGAGGGGGAAAATAATTTGCAAATCATCCGCGTAATTAATCACGGTGATGTCCCACCTACCTAAAGAGTGGAGGAGGGGTTGAAGGTACAAATTAAAAAGAAGAGGGGACAAAGAAGATCCCTGAGGGACCCCGCAAGATGACGAGACGCTGGTGGCGCTGAAAGGACCCAAACTGACTGCCTGAGATCTCCCCTCTAAGAAAGATTTAACCCAGGACAAAGCAGGCCCACAGACTCCGGCGGACTCGACACAGTGGAGTAAGATGTTATGGTCCACCGTGTCGAATGCCGCCGATAAGTCAAGTAGGACTAATGCCTGGGGTAGTCCTCTGTCGGCGTTGCTTCTGAGGTTGTCCAACACGGCAAGAATCACAGCCTCTGTAGAATGGGCTGGTCTGAAACTGGCCTGGTTGATTGCCAGGAAGTTGGACTCCTCAATGAATTGCGAGAGGCAAGTAGTGACATGTGCCTCCAAGATTTTAGACAGGAAGGGCAAGAGGGAGATGGGCCGATAGTTAGCGAGGACCGCTGGGTCCGCGCCGGGTTTCTTTAACAGGGGCACCAGTACGGCCTCCTTAAATGACCTGGGGACTATGCCAGAGTTGAGGGAAAGATTAAGTAAGGGTAAGATGCAATGTGGAAGGGTGTGACAGATGTCGCGAAGCACAGAGGGGGGACACCCCCTCTGTACCGTGTCTTCTCCCACGTGCTGTCACCTAGGGCAACTAGGGAAAGATCCAAACATTTGATGTAGTCTAGCTGGGGTAAGCTAGGCTCTATGGAGGATATTATATTGGATGTATTCGAAGTTAGTGTTCCGGGTTACTTTCCGAGGTATATAAGCACCGTTTCCCATTCTTTATGTGTTAGCACTCTTCCTACATCCCCTTCCCAGCATCTATGAGTTGCAGCCAGTGGGTCCTGTGTGGTTTATGCTAGAGCTCGGATGAGCCACAAAATGAGCCTGTAGCTACTGCCCATTATATAAAGCATGTGAATCAGAGGGTGTTGGGGAGGTTTAGTGTCTGTAATGCACCAGTGCCTCTCTAATATGGCCACCAGACTGTCGTAAGCTAGGATATGCCCCACTGGGAACTCATACTCCTTTCGTAATTGATCATAGGGTACGAGTACTCCATCACGGAATAGTGCCCCTTGGTTGCCTACTCCTGCTGTCTCCCAGGCCTCCACTTCTGTCCTGGCCAGCAGATCATCAAAGGGGGCAAGGGAACCCAAGAGGATCTCAAGCGAGCATCGAGGGATGTTCCGCATGATTCGCAAACTGCGATGTAAGCTCTAATATGCTACCATTCGCATTTGTCAGGAGTCGGGCACTGGGTAAGAAGTTATGTTGGACTACTTGTTGTGCACGGGTGATGTCGGGAAGACCCAGTTCTTCTGTAAAGCGCCCTGCTAGCCAAGGCGTAGGCCACTGCAGCAGTGCTGCCAAATATTAATGCGCAAAATGTGTGGCTCCCAACCCTCGTTTGTCTACTGGAAATTGTAGTTTACAAATCGCTACTCGCCTTCTCCCCTTGTTCCATTGGAAACTCCCGAGTGCTGAGTGTAACATGTGAAGATTGGATTTGGAAAAGTGGACTGGGAGCTTATGAAAAAGAACAATAAGTGGGGTATCATCATCATCTTGGCCAGTGATTCCAGGTCCTGTACAGTGAGTGACAATGTACTCCAAAACGCCATCGGTGGCAACAGTGATGCCATGGCTCTTGTTAGATTGCCATCTATTAAGCCCTGCGCCTCATGGTGTATGTTTTTCCCCAAGTAGCGAAGTGTGCGGGACTCCCCTCGTAGCGGATGTGAATCCACAGTGTAATGCTATTGGGGGCGGCCCAAGCACAATGGAAATAAGTAGGATTTAGCCGATGTTCAGTGCCAGTTCAGAATTCCTGCAACGGTCTGTATTCCAGTTATCCTGTGCTTTCTTATTTTAGCTGCGTTTTCCATGTTTCTCTTCCTCCTTCTTTTCCCCTTGTGTGTTTTTCCCCTCACTTGCTCTGAGTGAAAGTCTGATGAGGAAAAATAAGTGTGGATCCCCCAAAATAAATGAAGGTGGGACACACCCGCAACCACCATTTAAATTAAGCACTGATCCTCATCCTGCCTTCATGTGATGAACAAATGGGCGGTTACAGAACTACGCTGGCTCAGTGCGTGGACGGTCTCTTAAATTCATTCACATAACTCGGAAGAACTCCTAGCCTGTGCATGAAATGCAGGCAGTACAAGTCGGAAATAGTGAGCAGAGATAGCCTCGCTTTGTTTCCGATTGGTTCTGTCTACAATTCATGCAGTAACTCGGGGATATTCCGAGTTACATACAGCCACCGTCCGTGCAGGTAACAGCTGTGGGCGTTGGGGCCAAGTAAGGGGGGATTTCGAGGAACGATGCTGAGGAAAAATATTTATTTAATCTTCACTCTGCATTATCCCTCGGAATCCCCCTTTACCCGGCCTCACCGCTGTTAGCTGCACGAACCGCGGCTGGTTACATGCATGAACTTTAAACACTACGGGGCAGATTTAACATGGGAAAAGTGATGCAAACGTGGAGCAAGGGGCTTGTAAATCTGCCCCTTCAAACTCAACAAACGGGCGCTCAGCTCTGCGCCGAACCAGAGCAGCTATTCATGATATGGCCCAGTCCCGGCAAGGTCAGTGCATTGATGTATTAGCCAAATTATTGATCCGTATTCAGAATTCCAGAAATTGCATAAGTATAGAACAACACTCGAAAACAACATACACTTTACTGAAGTTTGGTCAAACATTTTTTGTTAATGCTGTAATCCTATAATTATTGTTGATACACCCGGGACAGATTTAATTGTGATTAATGCATAGCCTTCTGCTTCTCATTAAAATAAAAGAAGGGTAATCAAATAACTGAGATGAATACCTGTACTTTATTGACAACCTTAAAACACTTAACCCCTTCGACGCTGATGACGAGCTCAGCTCGTCATGAGGTACACCTCTCGTACGCTCATGACGAGCTGAGCTCGTCATGAACCGCGGGTTTTTTTAAAAGTCAGCACACAGCGGGAAAATGCGCCGCACGCATGCGGTTAAAAAGCTCATCATTGGGGAGCTTGTATATTTTATTTTAAAATAAACTTTTTCACCATGTTGCAGCCCAAACTGTTAACAATAGTAATGCCTAAAATAAGTTAAGCCTGTGATCTGTACATAGGTAAGCCCTTTTTCTTATTCGAGTGGTACTTCTTTTGCTTTTCTCTGAGGCTTGCTAGGGCCTATTAGGACACTTAAATGTCTCGAGTATAATGTGTCTGGTACCCTCTGAATTCAATTAATATGTATAATCACGTTTCCCAGGTGGTTGAATCTATAATCGCTGAATCCTAAATTCAGTGTAATTTTATAAGAAATTTGTGAATTTCTCAGAGAGACAATGTCACACCACTTGTCCCTGCCTAGTTGGAGAGACCCCATTCCTCCACTCCTGCACTGCACAAAGAGGATAGAGAGCTCCATACAGAAAGTGAGGGATTGTGGTTTTTGGAATGAGAAAAGGTATGGTGGGTTACTTCGGCTGCCCAACCTAAACTCTCTTAAGATTTGATTGCCACACTGTGGTAAATCAGAGTCAGCCTTGGTACGGCTAGGATTGGTACCCCAAAGGCTTGACAAGTGCACCAATAGGGTTAAGTTATTTTGTTTATAAATTCCAAACTAGGTTCACAAGCCTAGTAACTACAGTATTTGATTCACGAAAACTTCTTGACTCCCCGAATAAAGAAGCAAAACGTGTTCTTCTCCCATTCACTATAGTCCTCCCCTGAACTTATCTTGACTAACACAGCTGGAAAAGGCAGCCCACTGATCTGCCCAAATAACATAACATAACATCTGTCCTGAGATATAGAGGTGTACTCCGCCTGATGTGATTCTCCTGTCTGTCTTCTGTTGGAGTCCAAAGTACCAAGACAAAGACAATCTGCTGGATCTTTGGCGCTGGGAGAACAGTGGGTTTAGGGACCTGTACATTGGGAGATCGTCAGGGAATATACCTTGAAGCTAAGAGCCAACCTGCCATAAATCCTATCCCTGGCTGTACAGGTGAAGCGAAAGAGATATTGGTACCCACTTGACAAGTGGTGTCCTGCTGATTAGTTATGTCAGTCACTAAGATTTCACTGACAAGGACAAACAGGGGCATCCTGTCCAACCCTGTTGCCAGATCATAGCTTTATCAATCTAGGAGTCAACATCCGGTACTGAGTAAAAGGATTATGGTAGAAAACACCAAGTACAAGATCCTGTGAGGAGACATGGATGCTATATTTCTCCTATGTTGTAACTACATCAAATTCCTAAAGAAACTGAATCTCCAACTACCTACTAGATTAGAAAGAAAACAAATAAATCCACCTGGGGGTAAGGGTGAATGATGTAATTAATTTATGAACACAATGTATGCATGATAAGAAGCAAAGTTGTGCATCAGTCCTACCACAAACACTATGGCTTCACCAGAACAAACAGGTGATAATTATATTGGTCTCTCAATTCCCGGTGGTAAGGGGGTTTGTTTGTAAAGAAGTTAGAGGATGAATATTAGTAATATAAAGTGGCAATGTTGTCTTATGTGTACCCAGGTCTTTCTCTGCCAGTAATGAGAATCGAGTTTTATTAGACTCTTAACTAGACTAAAAGAGAGTTACTACATTCATAATATAGAAATTACAGCGACCTAATATGATTCTGCTTGTTATTTTGTACAACACACATTACAGAGGTGTTTAGCAGGACAAAACATAATTTGCTTTTCTTAACCCTATTTCTGTAGTACATGTGCCACCATCAACATTGTGGAGTAAAGAATAAGTACCAAACTCTATTTTTGTACATTAAGACGTACTTTTGTGTTAGTACAAACATATTACTAAACACCAAAAGAGATTCCTTGAATCCTGCAAGAGAAACACAAGAATTTGTAGAAGTCGTCTAAAGAGATACGTAAGTTCTTACAAAAAACTTGTTTGCATATGAAATTAGATAAGAACTTGAAGGCCTGCTGAAACCTGTGGGACATGCCACAGCAGCGATGATGAATAGGCAGGCATTCATTCTGGGTATATTCTGAGTGAGGGTAGAGAAAAATGTGGAAAAACAAAGAAGTGCAGATTCTAACACACTGAACAAGATGAAAATACTATCAAGAAATGTATTAGGATAAAAATCACACATTTCCCCTTATTAAACTCCTTGAAAATAACCACAGGACTCAAGAAACAAGCCCGTCTCACTAACCTGCACTGCAGTCTGAGGAACCAGATTGAAACGTGAAAATGAATGTGAATATTGTCTGTAAGACAACTTATAGCTGTTTCTAAAGAGTTGATCCATGTAGGTTTTCAAAGAGTGGAAATTACTTAATATTAAATAATTGGTCAGAAAGGTTGGGTACGGGACGCTTCGGTAATAGTCTTGTTAAGACCTATTTAAGTATGTTAGGCTCATAACTTCATGGAAGGAGTAGTTGAAGCTTTCTATTGGTCAGGTTTTAAAGTATATCAGCTATCTTTGGATACTGCTGAAGGATAAGAACCCCATCCCTCAGGTCTGTGCAGACTAAGGCAAGCAGGATATTTTTCTCCTTGGTGGCAATGGCTCTGACAGAGTTACTGCCAGCCCAATGCCCGGGGTAGGGGGTGATTACAGAGGGAAGTAGGCGACAGTGTAAGAATAAAAGATATTTTAGACGACTTTACAGGATGAAGGGAGGAAAAGCCAGCAGACAATGTGAGAAGAGGACAAGATGCCATTTCATCTTATTATATGAGATACAAGAAAGGCTTGAAGAAGGAGCAGGAAGAACCTTTTGTGTGTGGCTGCTACAAAGCCCTCTTCCTCTGCACAGTTTATCTAGGGGATCTGTTTACAGGGTTGATGGTGTTCACGGAGACCTATACACAAAATAAACATTGGACTATCAATAACTTGTGAATTTTCCATTTTGGGTATCCAGGTGATATTAAAAATAGCTCAAACTTCAATTACTCATTTGCGAAAAACAAAACCATTATTGATAGCTTCTCTTCTACAATTCTACATGTATTATTTGAGCATCCCAAAGAAATTCTAGGAAGGTAGATTATGAGTTTGGCCTGGTGTAAGCACTAAAGGAATGTGACTATCACAGAAATGAGTTGCTTTATCCAAAACGATTGTGAGATTAGTTAATATGATGTTTAGCGAGGTCTCACATGCCTCCACACCTCCATGCAAACAAATGTTCTTATTTGCAAATTGTAACATAAAATCATCACTTTCCTTGTTCTGATCTAAGACTTTAATTATTGAATTTGAATGGAGTCCTCAAAAGTGGACTTCGATTAATAACTAGCTTGCTCAATGTCATAGAGAGGAGAATTGCTGAATTGTTTTCGTTGTTCATAAATATAAATGTTGACCTCCATGTCTGGTGATATGTTTGTATTTCTATCTTTCAAAATAAAAAAATGGTATATAACATGCAGGTAAATACATTTCAGCATAAGAATTATCTTTCTCTAATATTTTTGCAATATCACAAACATTTCTTTGAGGGAAACTGGAATTTCTGTACGAGAAATGTATTCTTTTATATTTGTTTCTCATTTTAAGCCCGCCTCCTACACTTGAAGATGTTAACAACTGGGGACAGTCATTTGATATGGTGATGACCACGCCAGCAGGAAGAAATGCCTTTCGGGAATTTCTAAGGACAGAATTCAGTGAGGAGAACATGCTATTCTGGATGGCCTGTGAGGATTTAAAGAAGGAAACCAACAAAAATGTCATTGAAGAGAAAGCTAGATTAATATATGAAGATTACATCTCTATGCTTTCACCTAAAGAGGTTTGTCACCATTTTCTGAATCAAAGATCATGATGATTTTGTTACACTGTTTGACAACTGTATGATGATTGGTTCCAGGAATGGACTCGTAGTACAAGGTGGTGTTCACCTCGCCTTGAGCACTTAATCCATATGATGGGTATAGGACTGATATCCAATACTAAAGGCAAACATAGTGGTACCTCAACACAGCTCGAATGTCTCATCTTATCTGAAAGTGTCTGGAAGTCCTGTATACGTCTGGGTGGGGAAACCTGGTCCAATACATGTTAGTAGCTAGAATATCCACTTGTACAATAAAGGAACTGAACAAAGAGCAAAATTCATGAACATGAACATATATTAACAATAAACCCATTAAAGAACTCAATGAAATGTGCAAAGGCAATTATTTGCAGTTTTAAAAGTCGGAAGCCTAATATAGATATAAAATACAGATAGAGATTATCAGTCTAAAATTGTTCTTCTTACATCTAAGAATCGGCCTTCATCAAAATCTTAGAAGCATGTGTCCCAGGTACTTTCTGCCTGTGAAGTTTTGCATTTATTTACTAAAAGGCGAGGCGTATTTTTCAAGGTAAAGTAGAACATTTTTATATGCTTCAGAAAAGGCATGATCATTAACCTCTCCACTTAGGCTTTCGAATTTACTGTGGTTTCATGAAAGATACAAGTAGTCATTGATGCATTCCTTTCAACACCTAGATCATTGTAGTCTTCTGTGGTAGAGTACACTAACTCACTTTGAAGCCCTTCAAAATGTCTCCATGAATCTACTAGCAATTTGCATGGAACTCTTTGCACCATGCAGCACAACTGACACCAGGAACTAGATATACCTAAGCTCACTGTATATTAAAAGGAATGTACCTACCTCAATTTAGGCCACCTCACACATCTTAACATTCCCGAATATGCTCAGAAATCTAACAAGTTCATCAGTTGGGAGGCAAAATTTTGACAAAATCATGAGTGGGCCATCAGTCACAGTTTCCACACTGCCATATATGTTAATTCTCTATTGGGGACACACAAATTATTAATTTTAGGCACACACAGCCTCTATAAAAAAACATAAGATCAGGAACATGTAGCAAATACTACAAAGCAAACTCTGTTCATTTTATTCGAGGTAAAAATCGTTTTATCTCAATATTTTAATAGTTGTTATTTAATTGGTATTAAAATATTAAGTGCCCTCCAAATTAAACATACACCAAGCTTCCCTAAGGAATACGGTAGAGAGTTTTCACGGTATCTACCAAACATAGACGCACATCATAAACAATACTGCATCTTGCATGCCAAGTTATTTGAGATGTATTTTCAGTAACTCCTGTCTAATAGCCTGACTGACAAGGCCTTTTGTGCAAATGTAAGCGATCTGCCCTTGTTAAGGTTGCTCCTACATTTGGAGTGGAATTTTAATTTTTAAAGGGATTCTCAGGAGTACTTCTGAAAATCTAAGAGTATGTCAATGCCACAAATTTATATAAGCAGAATTTTCACAGGGTGTGAAATTCTGCAAGCATAAATGAGGAACAGGGCCAAGACTGATTTGCACATGGCTGGTCTAAACTGGGGTGGAAGGGAGAGCAAAAGAATGATGGATTTAACCCAGTTCTCTTGACTGTGGTGAATGTTTGATTTGCTCTGCATTCCGTCCATCATCTGTGTGTCTTTTGCTTTCTCGCCCTAAGAGCACCGGGTATGCCCAGATGTGGTTCCTGGCTACTGTGCCATTGGATTCAAGCTAGCATGGCTGATGAGGGGTGATGCCCCGAAATCGGTCCCAGGAAGCTTGTTTCCGGTCCAAGGAGGACCTGGCTTGGCAGTTCGGGCTGGACTGTTCCCATGAAGAACAGGGTCAAGACTGATTTGGGTCTAAACTGGGGTGGCATAGTGAGCAAAAGAACGATCGATTTAGACCAAATCTCTTAACTGGGGGTGAATGTTTGATTTGCTCTGCATTCCATCTATCATCTGTCCGTCTTTTACAAATTTATGTATGCAGAATTTTTACCAGGTGGGAAATGCTGCAAGCATAAATAATGAGCAAATGTGCATTTGCACAGTTAAGTGTCTTTGCTACACAGGGAAAAAAGCTTCACTGTGGAGAAGCCCAGTAGCTTGTGCCCTCATAAAATACGGGGGTGCCACATAACCTTTCGTACCATGGAAATTCACTTTCCATTCCTTCCGCAGGAGTAAATCCGCATTTGTTTCCAGGGTAAGAACGTACATGCAGGTTGAAGGTCGATATTCACAAATGTAAAAGTCTAGGTGTTTACTTCAGTTGGCAAGATCACGTTCACTCACTACTGGAATACTTACATTTGCTCTCCCTTTCTTTATCTTGCAAATGTAACTATTCTCTGCCATGCTGATGGATTTTCTTCATTACTTAGTGCAATTCAGTAGAATAAAATTCAGATAGCATGATTTTGTAACTTAATATGTGGGGTTTTATTCCTAATTAGTAGAATTGAAATTCTTGTTACAATGACTGGACTAAATGAAAACGTTTACAAGTGAAACAATCAGTACTCTTTCATCTTTCCACGGAAAACGAATTTACAAGAGGTGAAAAAAGCGGGTGAAAAAGTAATAAAGAACAAATTACATAACAATGTGTCCAAAATAACACGAATATAAGTGTGTCCTGAGTTGAATGGATGCCAAATCAACCCATTGGATGAAGAGGGGAGGGGATCAGTGGATTAGATGCTACCAGAAAGACAGATAAGTCCATCAATTTATAAGGACCCACTAAGTAATCGTCCAAGAGTTCAAATGCTGACAGAGCACTAAACTTTTAAACACCTTGGCTGCCATTGGGTGTTTCCAGGATGCCCTTCAGAGCGATATATACATTATGGTTGCCAATGGATTCCTCTAGGCTTGCATCTATTGTTTATATGTTTTCTCCCACCGATGGGAGGTCAAACTCCTTGGGGGAGCTGTGAGACAGTTTGCCATTGCCCAATCCTTTCTGAGCATTATTAAGCTCCTAATGAGATGGCCTGTGCTCACTTGCAGGCCACCTCATACATATATGTATGTGACATCATTAGTGAAATCACACATTAATGGTCCTGAATAGGTTCCCTAGCCCATCCCAGGTAAATCCAAGGATCATCATTTTGGTGGGTTAAGCTATAGGAGGGACCATTTGTACTGATGCCCCCGCACTGCCCTAGCCAGATCCACCATCTCAGGCCATTTTTTTTCTGTTGGTGGGAGGTAGGGAAGTGGGAGAAAGTGCAAGAGGAGCAGCCAAGTCCATTTCAACTCCCTCCTACCAGCACCCTACCCCACCAACAGGCAAAACGAACTTGGCAGTGGGGGATTTATGAGAACGACTAGAATTATTACATGTCCCGCCTCTGCCAATTCTCGTTTCCTGGTTCAATTGCAGATAGCTCCTTCATGTCATAATGCTATTTGTCCAATGGAAGCTTTGGCAAGCAAAGAGTTGTATGTCTGTATCCCAGAAAAGAGTCAGTCACTGTTTGGCTATTTATTGCACAGATTCCCCAGTGAGAAGCCAGCTTATAATACTCTGAACATTCATTATAGTGAAAGCACAATGTTTTCCAATGGCCTTGAATACTGTCAATAAATGTGCCTTCTGAAGCAGACTTTTCCTCCTCAAGTACATCCTCATCGGTAGGCAATAGCTGGCACTCCATGCTAGTATCCATGATGGTCATATCTGCTGCACCACTCTGCTACAATTATACTACCCTTCATATACCACAGTGGTGTGTAAAGAATAGCACTACGTTGTGCGACCCATAGACAAGTATGCAGTGCCACATTTACAAAGAATCATCTACTAATGATGTCAATGGCAGCGCGCGTGCAAAAAAATGCTGTTTAACGAATGTAAAGCCTTGTGGCATGGCGCAAACGTGAGCAGCAGTGTTATGCATAGGATACACTTCCCTGCATCAAATGGCAGCAGGTGGCCAAGTTGTGTTAGATGGGTGCTTTCCCCTAAACCACACATGTAACATGTAGCTAGCACACATGAACTGGTAGCCCTCCTCATTTGCACCTGGTTTCAATTAGAATTAGGGTTTGAAACAATTTGATGTTAGGCCATTTAGATATTTATCAAAGCATCAAAAAACAAAATACATAAAATATAACATTTAACACTGCCTGCACCCACTATACCACACTATTTTAAAGCTGGATTCACACAAAATGGATGTCTTGATGGTAGGTGGGTCCTGTCCCCCGTGGTCCAATGAATAGTGCCATAGCTCTCATGAGAATGTGCCTATTCCAGTATTCTCTGAGAGAAATTTCAGTTTTCTTTGATAATCAACGTTTCTGTTCTACTCAGATTGTAAAATTTTAATTAGGCATAATTAGGCAAAATACAAAATTGGCATTTGGTGCTGTATCCTAGGTAGAAATGCATCATCGCTTCTACTTTTGACGCATTCATGCTAAAAAAGCATAATGTAAAAAATAAAAGCGCCGCAAACAACCTGTCATTCATGGGGTTCCCGTGCATTCACAGTAAACATTTACTGCCAACACAGCATAACTATGCAACATGGCGAGGTAGCAACATTGCAGTAATTTCGCATGAAGAGTAATGCAAAATTACGCACATGATTCCAGCTTAAATACAATCCTGCCTGAGCCTACAATAGTGATACTTGTTCTGTTTTGAAGAAAGATGAAAACATAGGTGGAGGTGTTGTTGATGGCCATGTTGAGGTGATTTATTCCCATCAACTGACTATTTGACAGGTAGAGTGAGAGAAAAATGGCTCACTAATGAAATCGAATGTTTTTGTTGCGCGTGGCACTGACAGCATCTGTGGGAAAAAATAATACGTAGACAAATGAGGATTACGCCAAGATTACATTTGTCTAATAGATCTCATTTAGTGTGATAAATAATTTGTGATTTATGTTATAAAATACGTGTCTATATTGGAATTTCGATCTACCCATTAAATAACACTAACAGTCACATGTGAGTGTAATACAAACAGCTCAGTATACACAGTAAAAGGACATTTTAAACAGTACACGAGCTACCCCCTCCAGGAGTTAACAGAAACAAGTGTTTGTGGTAACAAAAATCAAAGTAAATTTTGAAGTTGAACTCCACATCCCTGCTGAGCTTAAAACTGATTGGGTGATTTTAACCCGACAACCCATCTCTGAATATGTTTAGATACTGTTACAATGTTGAATTATGGAACCTATATCCCAGATGGAAAATCACACTGACTTCATTTGTCACTGGATTATTACTTGTTTTGGAAATTGGTCATCACTTTGCACTGTTGTTGTTCTTTTGTAGTCTGACAGACAATTGGTCTGACTTTAATATGCTAAACAGCATGTGTGAATGAAACACAGCAAATCAGCATTTGTGAATGTGTGTCACATGCATTATCACGTTAAAACCGGACCCTCTGGCTTTGTCAGTTCTTGTTTATCTCTCAACAGAGATATATTGTATTTTCGAAAGAAAACAACAAGTTATTATTTTGCAAAATCATTATTCCATTTTAAAAGGATTCTGTCCATTGTTTTTAAAACATATTGGTGGAAAATGTTGATTGTGATTTTATGGATTTTGGAAGCATTTCGCAGCAGATTAAAATTCCACAATATGTTTTGTGTAAAAGTTAGTAATTCTGCAAATGCTCATGATATCAAGTCTGTGCAAGGGGGAAATGAAGCACTCTTCATATGGAGTTCTAGTCGAGTAGCCAACAATATCTGTAAAATACAGTGGTTGGTGCCCCTAGGTTAAAGTGTACATATGTGTGAACTTCCAAGTTTTAAATAATTCATTTTTTGTTTTTAAATTGCATCTGATTCCACTTGAAATTCAGCACATGAAACTCCACAGAGTACATTACTTGCTAATGCATCACTGCAAATGTTGCTTCTTGTTAATTCGGTAGTTAAATAGGTCACAAAGCAATGCTGAATTCCAATGGAATTTGCTTTCTACAACCCACAGTAATTCTGTCCTGCATGCCTGTGTACCACAAGTGGCTGCTGCTATCTCAGATTATGACATTGAGCTTCAATCTCTTCTTGATTGCATGACTCTGCTCAATTTTATTTTCTCACTAGATTTAGGGAAAACGCCTTTTACATTTTATAGTTCAAGTGCATTCTGTCGGCCAGCTTCTCTAACTCTCATAATGAACTCGGGTGTGATTGATTTATTTTCAATAACTGATCTCCGCTTATATAATTAGATAAAAAAGAATCCACACTCAGTCTTAGGGCAATATACTGCTTCATCAGGATATCTCAGCCACTGAAATCTCTTGGTCTAAAACAAGTGGGGGAATAAAGATTTGCCATAGGTTAATTCTCAAACACCCATATTCTGGATTATTTCCACAATCCCCCACCTCACAAAAGTTACCCATTCCCTGATACGGGTAACTCGGTGGAGAGAGGGGGTGCTTGGACAAATTCATAAATGGACCACTAATAAATCCATCCCTTGCTTCAAAGGTTTGCCCACCAGTACCATAAATATACCGATTCAAAAGCCATGCCCCACAAGAACTTGGAATCAAGCCTTCTCCATTGCTGCCCCAAGACAAAAGAACAACCTGGACAAAATGTGAGACTAATCTTCTGCATACAACCTGTACACACCTATTTCTGCCCTGACCAGCCATCAGTGACAATCTGTCATTGCATCTGATTGAGACAATTAAGAAGAATTGATTCCAACACACCAATGAGATTGTGACATAGTAAACACTCATACAAAGAAATTCAACTAGGCAGTATCTGCATGGAGGCCTCATCGTATAGACCACTTTCACTGTTAAATGTGGATCTTAAAAATCCTCATCGGACTGTTGCCCCACCTTTCAACTTTAATACACGCTGATCAGTGTGGATTTATTCCAAAGAGAAGCACCCTATAAAATTTGCGGCGGCTATCACATGGTTATTATGTGCCACATCTACAGGGAGATGCTTATGTCCTGGCATTTCTTGACATCAAACAAGCATTTGACTCAGTGGCCTAGGGCTAGCTCCGGCAGGTACTGGAGAAGACAGGCTCCGTCCCAAGTATTTACAATGGGTTAAACTACTCTACACTGACCCAGGTGCCAGAGTGAGGATGGGTAGTGTGGTCTCTGGTAGATTCCAGTTGCATAGGGGCACTAGACAGGGGTGTCCTCTGTCACTGCTACTGTTCGTTCTGGCGGTGGAGCTGATGGCAGTGATGCTGTCCCGAGCACTTGGCCCCTGGGGATCACGGTGGGGAAGACCACCAATGTAGTTTGCTTATACGCTGATGATGCCCTTGTCTAAGCTGAGCCTTACCTGAATGCCTTTGCTATTTCTGCCATCCTGAGACACAGTTTTTGAAAAGTAAAAGTAGGGGAACGGAATCTTTTTAATAAAAGAAGTAGGAGCACGCCGTGCCCTTCCGTTCCCGCCCACTTCGACCACTGGCTACAATATGTAGCACAACTATAGTGCGTGTTATAACAAGAGCCTTGCACCCCCGCCCAGGGATCCGGGCTCCTATCCGTGCCCCTAGAGAAGCCATCATGGCAACACCGCCTAGGTCCCTACACTGCCAAACAAACCCCCACGTCCTGTGGTGTCCCCCAGGGCTCTTCCCTTTCCCCGCTCCTTTTCAATCTCTATCTTCGGCCACTCATTCAGTCACTTTCGAAATGGGATATTGTCACTTATAACTACGCTGACGACCTACAAATCATCTTTTCTCTCAATTCACCACATGCCATCAAAACCTTCCACGGAGCCATGATTCACATCCAACTCTGGATGAACCAGAACCAATTGAAGTTGAACCCCGGCAAAACCGAGCTCCTCCTCCCTGGACTCAGTCACACCTACTGGGGTCCACAGTTCTGGCCCCCAGAGTTTGGCTCCCCCCCACCCCAGTAAAAACAGTAAAGAGTCTGGGCGTCATCATTGACACCGAGCTCTCCCTCAGAGCTCAAGTTGGAGCGGTGGTCTCCTCTTGCATGTATCAACTTCGGAGGATCCGCAAAGTTCGTTCCCTTCTTCCCCCGGCGGCACTTACCCAAACCGTTATTTCGCTGGTACTTTCCCATCTGGATTTTTCTAATGCCATCTACCACGGCCTGCCGCAATTCCTGATACAACGTCTCCAAGTTGTCCAGAATCAAGCGGCCCGCTTGATTCATGGAACCCCCAGATGGCAATCAGCTAAGCCTCTACTCACGAGCCTCCACTGGCTCCCAGTCGATCGAAGGGTCGCCTTCAAGGTGGCATGCCTCACCTTCAAAGCACTTCACTGCCCTGGTCCCGCCTTCCTAAAATCCCTCATTCGCCCTCACTGTCCCACACGCAATCTCCGATCAGCCCACCGCGATCTGCTGATCACGCCCAAGAGTAAAACTAAGAGATTCGGCGGCCGCCGTTTCTCCTACCTAGCTCCTGTGCTTTGGAATCTCCTCCCTCTCCCAATCAAATCCTCCCCTTCCCTCCTGACCTTCAGAAAAATGTTAAAACCCACCTTTTCCCCATCTTTGGCTAGAACTTGTTATCTATGCTCCCCCCTCATCTGTTCTGTCTGTCAGCGCCAGGAAGCTTCGGTGTCAGTGCGCTTTATAAATTACACTTAACATAACATAACACAGCACAGGAAAGCTGTATTTCAATGTATGGCCAAAGAGGACGTGTTAAGAACATGCATTCCTCTCTGTACCTCTAGATTCTGTCCCAGAGCAGGAAGCGGGGTGGTCTCTTCCTAGAAATCACAGGTAGTTGTGAAAGGTTGTAAAAGTTACATCTTGAGTGAACACTGAGTCAACAAGAGGTCTGGCAGCCTCGGGCGCTATGAATCAGTACAGAGTCACCGTGGAGGGGCACGCCACATGGCCAGTTCGGACTGACTGCTTCACGCTCTTAATCGAACCTCCATGGACTATCACTGATTGAACTGGAATTATAGAAGTGCACCTACTCACCCAGAGTGCGTGTGTGCTATTGAGAAGTGTGGAAGCTTGCTGTCCCAGAGTACCTGTGTGCTACTGAGAAGTGCAGGTGCTCTCCCTTTCACAATATAGAAGCACAGGTATGAAGCACCTGCTCATTTAAAGCACTATGCATTTTACTGTATTAGCCGAGTAGTCCTGATTTGCACAGTCTGAAACGGAGGCCCACAATGCGCTGCGGTCCCCGTCAGCTTTAAGGCAAGGACGCTTTCATGCATTGCTGGCAGAAAGTGTGCTTACGAACCTACATGTTGGGTAGAGGTGCATGAGCCAACAAATTACAAGGAAGAGTCGAGCCCTGGAAGCAGCTGGCAGCTAAATAAAGCAACACAATTCAAGTAAAGATAGGACAGGCTCTTTACATTTTGTGATTTTTTTTTAAAGGTATTACTTTAACATGCAGAAGTGTTTCACCTTGATACTTCAGAATATTTTTGTATAGCGCCCACCGTGCGTTCATATTTTGGAAGGTACTCACATGTAATAAAGAAAAAAGAGACTATAAAATCTGATAATTGGCAAGAATCACTAGAATTATTCATTGCGGGAAAGCCAGGATTGATCCCGGCTATCTCAAGCTCATTTTCAACACCAATTCTTGGTGCTTTTTTTCTCTTTTTTTAAAAAAAATTGTTGGTTGGTGATGGCAGCGTGGGTGGCAGGCAGAGCCACATTAAACCTTAGACAGTTTTGGGCTGGATGTTCCAAGAGGACTTCGAGCTGAGCTCGACCTCTGGCTCCAGATTTAAGCGGGTCACCCACCTCTAGTGTGTGGGATGAAAGAACCAAAGGGATGCTCCGGTCTTGTGCGCCAATGACTGGGAGCAAGCCTCGAGAGATATATTTGCCCACTCGCTATGGTGAGTCCGATTTTCAGGGCGAGCTACATTTAGGATCAACTCTCCCGTTCTGGCTTGCTGACAAAAAACAAGTGTTCTGTTCACTAATAGCGAAGGAGCAATAGAGATGCCATTACTTTTTTTTAATTTTTTTTATCTTGTCACATTTGCTATGTGTATAGAGACTGGTCAGAAGTCAGTTAACATCTTGTTACTATTACTTTTCTTTCTCTGACTGCAGAATTCCAGGATTTTGTAAATCCAACTGTCTGACATGCTCTACAAAGTGTGAAATGAAAGGCTGTATGTAAGGTGTCAGGTTTTTTTTTTTAAAACACATTTAAATAGCTATTACACAAACTGTACAAACATTTCAAAATATATATTTCAGTAGTTATGAAAGCCCATTTTTAGGTCGAGCCTAGCGGCAGCACGCATGCACTGCTCGCTCTGCGAGGCATGCTGTATTAGGGGATGCACTAGAAGCCCCACCCACTCTCCACCCATATTTTTAATTGGCCTGTGCCTTTGTCCTTTGTAAACGCTGGCGTCTGATTCATTATGAGGCCTGTTAATTCCTCCTTGGTACCGCCTTGTCTACATTTGTTACGGCCCATTAGACCTGGACCTTTTACTCGTGTTGTTATATGCTCTGCTCTATAAGTTGGTGAGCACTATTTTCCATAATGCTTTTCCCCTATTCCACCCACGAAAACGCTGCACGCCACACGCTTACTACTGTATTTTTTATTTAACTTACTATGAGGTCAACTTTAACTATAGCGGCTGCACTTATTCAATTTTTTAATTTACGGCGCTGTCCGCTTTCAGTTTAGCAGCCGCACTTTTTTAATAATTTATTTTACAGGCATCCTCTTTCACATTAGTGGGCGCGCTTATTTATTTTATTAATTAATAGCTCGTGCCACTTTCACTTCAGTGGCTTTCTGTGAACGCTTTCACTTTAATATTGTCAGTGCTTCTTTGTTCAGGCGCTGGTCACTGTTACCTGAATACCATGATCAGAGTCGAAAGAAAGGGGAGCGTCCAACATTAAAGTGCTCTCGCATTTGCGAGAGTTTGAGCTATTGGCATTTTATATATGTGTTGGGTTTAGAACACATAAATAAAAGGCCTTGTTATTTACAATGCCAATCGCTTAAAGGCTTGCAAAAGCGAGACCTATTGCATTGCAAATGCTTGTTCATTATGTTTTTCCGATCATTTTGGGTAATGGTGGTGCCAACAGAAATGTTTCTGTGATGGCCCGCCAATCTAGTGTGGCACCAAAAAAAGGCTGCACAGGCTAAAGGGCCCATTAGGATGTCTGGCGGATCGCCACTGCCATGCGGGCGGGGCGGAAAAGGTTTAATATGGTGGCGGTGTCTATCAGACACCGCCAGCCATATTTGCATGGGCCAAAACAGATGCCTTTCCGTGGCGGCATTAAAGGCAGGTGGTCTTCACTTTTGGGGCCCACTGCGGGCCCCCATGGTGAAGGCGAGGTGGGGGGTGCACATGGGGGATACCGGTGGTACCCCCCTGCATTTGCATACGCAATGCGGCAGGCACCGCGCGGTGCCTGCCGCTTTGTGTATGCAAATGCATACATGCATTTTTAGCATTGTGGTGGGCGGTGCTGAGAGCACCGTCCACCACAATGTTGAAAATGCAGTATGCGCCCGCAACTGTGGCGGGTGCATCCTAATACCCCCCACGGGACCCCGCCCTTATGGCGGGCGGTCCCATTATCCGATAGGATAATGACCCCCTAAGTCTCTGCCAAGTGGCATGCAGATCAATCAAATGTTGTCAAAATTATTAGTAAATCACAAATATTTTGAATGCCCCTAAACCTTTGGCCCACCCCCCCCCGCCCTTCCCACACACACATACACACACACACACCGCCACGGCTGCCCTATTTTAACTTCACTAAATTTGAAATGCCTGCACTGGGTTTAACTTGCGAATTGCCTGCCACTCCGGATTGGACCATTAGTAATGTTTCTGTCACCCATATGCTGTAGGTGTTAAAGTGGTGTCATATTGTAGTGTCACACTATGGATACGTTTACATTTTTAGGGAGAGTAGGCTGCCAGTAGCATGTTGGCGTATTTTTCTTTTGTTACATTGTTAACATAAATAACTAAACAATACTGCAAATTCTGATATCCTAAATATTTTCAGAGCTGCCAATTTTATAAAATGATCTTGAATGTCATTCGGGAGGAGGTGGGGAAATGAAATTGTTTTACAAGAGGTTGGCGTGGCTTTAAAAAGATTGAAGATCATTGCTCTGTAGCAATGTTCGTATGTGCAAAGCACGTGCCCCTTATTGTAACATTCATTCACTCAAACGTTATGCATAGCACACACTGGAACTTAACAATGCCTGCACCGGGTGTATGCAAATGAACGTTTTGTTCGGTCTCCGGGGTAATGCGATGTCCTTTAATTCCAGTAGAATTCAGGCAGAGACGTGGAGGGATGAAGTCTCCAGGCAGCGGTTTCACTTCAAAGAGGCTTGCACGGATGAGGTAGAGTCAAGAGGCATATATCTCGGAGGCGATCTGAAGGGCTGCAGAGTCTGTTTCAGTGATAAAATACAGTCAGATGTCATGGCTGCCTCTAAGGCCTGCGTACAAGGCCTGCAGGATTGGGTCGAACCTGTCAAAATAGATCAGTAGCCCTTGGATTGACTCTGTTACATTCTAGGTGCACCTCTGAGCACCCCATATTAGGAGCTTCTGTATGTGACGTTCAGATAAAAGCACCGGAAAGATAAGTAGTACAAATGTGTGGTTAGTCCCATGGTGACTCAGTGTTTGTGGGCAGGCAGTGCGGGCTAGCAAGAGTCTGTCACATTGTATGGCTCTGGCACAGTCAATTATATGGTCGATGAGTGCCTTTGTACGATTTGGGAGGCAGTCGGTCACAAACTCTGCTGGTGTCACAAAAAGAATGCTAGGGCAGGGTCAGGCTCAGCAACATGTTAGGTTGATGACTCAAAGGGGCTGGCACACCTAGGCAGAGTTAGTCATTTCTCATGGCTTTGATTATTGAATGTTGATGGGGCCAGTGGCGGCCGGCACAGGTAAGAGCGGTGAGCTGGTAGGGATTAGACAGACGACGGAAGAGGTCAATTTTTTTTTTTAAATAAAACCACTTACCTTACGCTCGCCGAGTCTAACTGCGGATTAATCTGATGACAAATGTAACCCTATTTTCGACCATCTTCCCTTTGTATCCTAAGAGGTTTCTCCGAGTGATCCTGGTTGCTCTGTGGATAGATATCCACAATTCTGTGGAGGTACCCGTGGTTTATAAAGTCAGATCATCTCAAGCCATTTATATTTCTAACCCAATCAAATGTGTCTTAGCATAGCGTGTTGTATCGTAGAGCCTGGTCGACCACAAAGCACCCTGGAGGATCCATGAAGTAACCTCTTGGAAAGCAAAGCAATAGAAGCCATGCATGCACTTGTGCAGAAAGCTTGCAGAGCACCATGGCTACGGCAAGCTTTGATGGTGGTCTGCCCTACTTACGAAGAGAAGCATAAAGGTTTGACAAGTGCAACTGCAATCCCACAAAGCCTCCACCCATGTAAGCCATTAAAGATAATGGGGTAACCCAGTAACCCTCAGAACCTGGGTATGTATGCAAAACAATAACAGTGGTTCTGTCGGGAGTCAGGTATACTCAGGGGCAGATTTATGAGTTCTGGCGCATCTCTGCAAATCAGCAGGGATGCGCCAGAACTGATGCGTCACACAATTCCCTCCTTGCGGCACCACAGATGTGCCGCATTTACAATGCGGCGCACCATGGTGCAATGAAGGGCAGATGCGTGACGCATCTTGTGGTGTACGGGCGGCGCATTGCTGGAGTAGCGTCGCAAGTGCGACGCAACTCCTGCAATGTACAGAGGCCACCCATACATAACGTGGTGCGTCACTCCTTACGCCTGCTTTAAGCAGGCGTAAGGATTTGACCCAGCAGCGTCGTAAAACTGACTCAGTGAAATCTTGTAGATTTCACTGCGTCAGTTTTACGGGGCTTTCCTATGAGGGAACGCCCACCCTGCGACAGAACGCCCACATGAAACCTGACGCAGGTTTCATGTGGCGCAGGGCTTTACAACGTGACGCATCTGCCTAGATGCGTCACGTTGTAAATAGGTCGCAGGGATGCACCACGTTTCCGCGCCGTTGCGTGACGCAACGGCGGCGTAAACGTGGCACAAGTCCGACATAAATCTGCCCCTTAGTTTCAAATGTACTGGTCTGTGTCGTAAAAATAACATTTAATCATTAATGAAGGAAACACACAAACACATGGATGGTATACAGAGTTCAGGGAAATTAGTTCCTTTTTACTCTTGTGATGAATCAGTCAAATTATACATGGCTGTCCAACAAAATAAAGCATGTAGGACTGTGAAACACTTAGTGACTGATCGAGCTTAGTGACATGGTGCTGTACACAAATAATAACATAAGGAACATATATTCACACGAGACGAGACGAGATATTTTACACAAATGTCCAACATTAGATGCATAAACCACAGCAGGATAATGTATTCCTTAATCTAGTTGTGGGGTAGCGTGGACAAGCTAAACTAACAACGTCGACGTTTCGACCCTAAGATGTAGTGCAGATTCATAAGCATCTATGGCGGGTCTTCATCAGGACAGGAAAAGATAAGACAGCCTGGTGGACCGGAAGTGAAGTGATTTACTTTCTGAAATATTATTCGTGGAGGTGTCAGTCGACACCATTCATGGTCGTCTGTTCTATGCAGGTGTGATTTTAATTCCTCACCATCCGGTGGAAATAAGGATGCGTGCCGCCGTAGCAATCATCCAGAATAGAGAGAGTCAGGAGAAAGACGCCCTTGTCCATCTTGGGCTCGCAATAAGCACAAGATGGTTGAGGACGTCTTTCTCCTGACTCTCTCTATTCTGGGTGATCGCTACGGCGGCACGCATCCCTATTTCCACCGGATGGTGATGAATTAAAATCACGCCTGCATAGAACAGACGACCATGAATGGTGTCGGCTGGCACCTCCACGAATATTATACCAGGAAGTAAATCACTACACTTCCGGTCCACCAGGCTGTTTTATCTTTTCTCGTCCTGATGAAGACCCGCCATAGATGCTTATGAATCTGCACTACATCTTAGGGTCGAAACATCGACGTTATTAGTTCAACTTGTCCACGCTACCCCACAACAAGAATAAGGAATACATTATCCTGCTGTGGTTAATGCATCTAATGTTGGACATTTGTGTAAAATATCTCGTCCATTTGTGTGATTATATGTCCCTTATGTTATTATTTGTGTACAGCACCATGTCACTAAGCACGATCAGCCACTAAGTGTTTTACAGTCCTACATTCTTTATTTTGTTGGACAGCCGTGTATAATTTGACTGATTCATCTCAAGAGTAAAAAGGAACTGATTTCCCTGAACTCTGTATACCGTCCATGTGTTTGTATGTTTCCTTCATTAATGATTAAATGTTACTTTTACGACACGGATCCAGTACATTTATAACTTCCACCCGTGTAAGGGCAGTACTAAGCATCTTAACGGACAGTGTCTGTGCAGTACAACACTGCCACCGACACACTCTGCGACTGTACAATCCTGACCTCCGGAATGGTGATCGGGCCGGGACCAACCTCCTCCACTGAGGTGGTAAGTAAAGAAAGCCTTGAGACCACCCATGCTCCTCTCTGCGGGTGTTGGGGCAGGGCGCTAGATGTCTCATGAGCAGACATGCCAACCCTCCCGATTCAGGCGTGAGACTACCGATTTGAAGGCTAGCCTCCCGCCTCCCGATTCCTGCAAACAAAAACCCGATTCCTCAGGGGTTTCAGCTGACAGGGTTTGGTATTGTGTAACGTGCTAATTCTTGCAGCAAAAGTCAGAGTGGCGATGCAGGGGCTAGAAGGGATGAAAAAACAATTAAGCCTCATTAACAAGCGCATGCTCTTTTAAAGACCTGTGAAGTACTCGGGCGGCTGTGTGGTGTACCCAGGAAGCTGTTTCAGGGGCGGGCGGCGGTAGGGTGAATGCACTGCCAGCAACCTGCCAGGCCAAGCAGTGTTCAACACTTGCATCACCCTTTCTCTGCCTACCATTGTGCTACATGCTTCTGAAAGGTAAGAAAAAGAACGTGCATTTGCGTTTCAAATGTCCGATCCTGCAGCAGCACACTTCCAAAGCCCATACATGACAGTAACCCGATTAAAGGCCCCATTCTCCCGATTTTTTTTACAAAATCTCCCACTTTGCTCTTCTGAAATGTTGGCATGTATGCAAGAGTGGTGGATTTTCAGCGCAGCCCTCTTTTTTGCCTCTGACTTAGTTTAGTTAACATTAGCACGCAATCTGACATTCAGTATTAGTGAAGGGGCTACAGGCTTGCATGAGAAACTGCAGCCCCTGCGCCTTTTGTGCAGAGGCTACAAAGCACAAATAAACATAGCTCAGGGTTGCACTTTTTGCTATGCACATTCAAACTGTAACATGGCGGCTGAGTTAAATCAACAAACGCTCTGACATACATTTAATGAGCGCAGGCGAATGGAGGTGGCTCCAGGCAGTGTATGTCATTAACATTCTGCTGACCTTTAAATACCAATGTTATACTCAGCAACAAAACAGCAGCAGGTTACTCTGCAACAATACTCAGGAGCTACCGGCAGCCAGCAGGTCGGGAGGTTCCTTGCTGTTTGTTCGCTTGTTAGTCGGTCCCCAGAAGGGAGCTGCCCAGTGTGAGGGACCTCGGGGTGGGCAGGTGGGCAGTGGGGGGTCCGGCTAGGAGTATTAATTAGGGAAAGGCGTCCTCCTTGCGGCCTTTTCATGGCGGGCTGGGAGATAGAAGAGGAGGTGGGGTTGTTTTCTTATCTATCGACCCGAAAGGATGTGGTCTAACGGCCAGAACTGCCAACCTTGGAGATGGGGAACCAGGTTCGAGTCTCGTCGTTGGCTCAACATCCTCTGATTCTGGGCAAATCACTTAATCTACCCGTGTCTACCAAAAATGAACGCCTCCTTTTGTAATGTAACTGTAATGTAATGTAAACCATTTTGTTTGTAACTGGTGCTGCGCCCCAATACCTTCGGGTTCAGCTCGCGCTATAAATAAAAAAGAAACCTGTTTTATATTGAGGTAATTGTGTTATTAGATAAGTGTTTGTATGTTATCTTTTGAACTGCGTACATTTGGTGCTCTCATTAATTAAGAAGTTTGGAAATTACAGCTCGGATTGAGCATTCTTCTGCACTTAGCAGTCAGTTGTTGATAGACCTCATTCTGCATCAATACATCTGTCCCTGATCACCTCTCCATGACCGCACCCGACATGCATAAAGCTCTGTCTTTCTCTTTCCGCCCACAGGTCAGCCTGGACTCCCGGGTGCGAGAGGTCATCAACCGCAATATGCTGGAGCCGACGCAGCGCACGTTCGACGACGCCCAGCTCCAGATCTACACCCTCATGCACAGAGACTCCTACCCCCGGTTCATGAACTCGAGCTTCTACAAGGATCTGTTGCAGTCGCTCTCCGAGCCGCCCCCCGAGCCCTAGGCCCCTCCCCCTTCCACTGTGATTAGTATTTATTTATTTAAAACGCATTTAAAGAAAAAAAAGGTACTAGCTGTGGTGGCACGACCTTTAGAGTCGAGTCGGTAGGATCCTCACCCGGAAGTTATACTCAGGCGTACTTTACCACGGACATAACAGCCTTTACTTCTGCTGAGGGCTTCGAGGCGCACGCCACTTGCGGCTGCTGGTGATTAACTGTCCATATGTGACTTTCCTAAGGAAGACGGATAGCAATGGTTAGTCCGCGCATTAATAATAATATAGTAGTTGTATTTTTACAACAGTGATACAGCATGTACTCAAAGACAAGCGTTGCCCGCATGGAAGTGCCTTTACTTTCGATGATTTTTACCTGGGCTACCTTTAACCTCGCCGGTGTTACCGTGTTATGACAGTGCATTTGTACTTTAGGAACCCGTTGTGAAGTAGGGAATGGTACTTCCACTTGTCTTAGAGTATGTCCTATCGATAATCAATCGCAGGGTGCTGCTGATTCAATCCAGTACGGATCAACCTCAAAAACCTGTGTACTGAAGCAGATGGAGCGCAATATTCTGCCTGCAAGGGGATTTTATGATGGAATGAAACTTCTATTATTTTAATATCAAAGTTTGCTTAAAAAGCAATTTTTATGTTGATAACTTGTGAATGTTTATAAAAGTTAGTTTTAAATAATATTCTTCCAGTTTTATTTTGCAAGGGGACTTTGGGGGGGAATTGATGTACTAAATGGGTTGGGAAATACATTATTCCCCCAAAAAATAAAGCACAAGGATTTCACCTACTTTGTTGATTGCTTAGACTCGTTTGGATACTCTTCACATTTCTACTTGTACTGTAAAAAAAAGTATGTTTAGAAATAATATCAAATACTGCTTTTAAGATCCAAATTTAGAAATGTCAGATTGAATAATTTTGTAAGTCTTCATCTTCTCCCTGTGCAAGAGAACCTGGAAAATGTTTGTTGCAATTGTGGAATGCATGCGGGCCACACAGGGAGAAACAACTGTACTTTCTTATGTATTTGTCTATTTTTGCATCAGTATAAAAAAATATTGATTGTCAAGCGACCAAAATGGGAGTACGCATTTCAGTGTGAGCGGTGTTGTTACTTAAATTGAGCTTAGATTGTCTTCTCGTTCTTCTTTTCTTCATTCTACTCACACAGTAACTAACTTGTATCCCTACTCTGCCGAAGACGGCGCTTTCTCATTCTGTTTTAGATTATCCCCTACCTTGCTTTTCTCAATCTTTGAGACTCCTTACGGAAGAATACAATTCTCCCATTGCCTACTTCCATCGGTCAGGTTGTAATTGAAAGATGTCCAGGGTAGGGTGAGACGTCCGGAGCAGGAATTGCGAAAGGCTCGTGGGTCTTGTTCGTTAATGTACTGACCAAATGTCCTGGCCTTGGTAAAGAGTGCACAGTCGCCAAAAGTGCTGACAACGGGGGAACCGTGAGAGTAGGGTGGTGCACTGTATGCTCTTTATGTAAAAAGTTTCATAGGATACAGTTAAAGTGGGTGCTGTAGGCCAAAAGCACAGAGTAATGTCCCAACATAAGCAAATGGGTTCCTGTCCATCTCTTTCACCTCAAGAAAATCAGAGTAGGGAGTTCTCTTTTGGATCTGAAACTGGAGAGAGGTTGTCTTCTCGTCTGAGGTCCTGTCAGGAGCTGAAGACTATACAGATATCATTCTTCCAGACACAGGGCAGACCAAGAAGACTCACCAGCTGTCTTCAAACAGGGAGCGGTTATAGGTCCTTTCCATAGGCACAGAAATCCTCCAGAAATTTGTTTCCTACATTATGGTCCAGTATTAATGAAAATCTCTATATTTCTCCAGGTAAGAGCCTGATTGATACTAAAAGTCAGTACCAAGCATGAAAGCTTCCAATGTTGGGGTCGGTGCAGGAGTCCTTAAAGCAGGAATAAAATGAACTGGGAAAGTCCTCCATGCCGTGTTCTATGGCACAGCTGTCTTAACTGAGGGATTTCTCAGAAGACCCGCAGGTTGATTTTTTGATATGCACGCAACACCAAAGAAGTTTGGGGCATTATAGTGTCAAATAATGGTTATTGTGTAGAATACACAAGGGGTCCAGACAAACACAAGCCATACAGGGCGGCTTCATAGAAAACAGACAATCGAACCTTCAAGAGCGAGCGGGCGCAGGTTTTTAATCCATAACGTTTATAGTGTTGACATCAAGAAATCCAACAAGTGAGACAGAGATATCATATACAAATTGGTCACTCGCATACAGCAAAGTATTCCTGATTGAACCAGAGGACTCATTGATATCAATGAATATTCATGATGGTTAGCACCATGTCCGATTTCAACGAAACTTTCAAAAGTATCGCCGGTTCACCATGCCAGTTGAGCATTACTAATTTTGCATCCTTTCATATGGACTCTGGTCTGTTTTCCAGGTTGTTCACAATTATGTCTCTTGAGGTCTGAATGCTTCATCCAGACGGAATAAGCATCTGCCTCAGTTTGGATAATAGGTCCATAAATACCTCATCTCAAACTTTAGCAGTGCAGCAGAAGCATTACTTCCACTTAGAACAACAATTTCTTATTCTGGTCTGTTACTAACTTGAAGTTAAAGTTTTACAAGGGAGTACGTCCAGATGGATGTTTGGCAGAGTTCCTTCTATCTCCGAAAATTAATCCAGCAGACATTCTTGGCCTTCCTCAGGCCATGGCAATGTCTTGATCATGTGACCAGAGAGTAATGGTGACCACACTATTTCTATTCCCACCACCATACCTCTAAACAGATTTAATTCTTCAGTGCACTTTATATCACTGGAAACCAGTTAACAATGATTTTGAGTTTAAGATACCAATATCAAGTGCCATCAGGTTCTGACAGAAGTAGGGGGTGAATCAGAGGAACCTAGAGAGATGTGGAAGGGTCGTCTGAATCCACCCACACCTCAAGTGGTAACCACTGAAACTACTGTGCTTGAATGTGGACATTCTTTGGATTGCGGAAAGTGAAGCAGGAATGGTCCACTACCAATCACCATGAGTCTTCCAATGCGAAGGGGTTTAAAATACTAAAACGGGCTCTTGAGGCACTCATTAACTACCTGAGGAAGAAAGCTATATTTTGCCACGCTCACAATGCAGTCAAAGACCCACCTGAGATTTCAAGGTGGAAATACTTGAGTTAGTCCTTCAAGGCCCACAAAAAGCTTATATAGAAAAGGATATGTTGCCAATCATAGGCGTACACATCAAGGACTTGAAGGTGGTAGAACAGTGAACAGATTCATCATGATGTTACCCACCTCCATGGGAAAAAGTCTCTGGGGATACATTTTTAGAACTGGACAGTAAATTGGGGCCTCAAGTCTGGATCTCTTTGCATTAAGGAAGATAGTTCAGCTTCCTCTACACTGCTCAGAACCTCAAGATTCAACAGCCTATGTCTCTTGAGGAACATCATCTAGTACATCCCGTCATGTGTTCCACAAACTGTCCTGGGCTGCATAACTTCTATACCACTGGTGAACATCGTGTGCTCCCCTGGTCAAGAAACACCCTGCACATACTAGCATGCTGTAATCCTTCCTGCACATCATCCTGTGCTGCATCGGTATACATTGCCTTGTAAGCCCTACTGTTTATGGTTATACATGACTGTTGGACTTTATGCTGTGATGCCCCACTGTTAGTTCTGCTTTTTATAAATTAGTATCTCTGGATGTGTTGGTCTGTGTACATACATTCCCATATGTTTTTTTATCTCAGTTTGCATGCATTATACTTGCTTGTTTTTAAAAGGAGTCGAGGGTGAAGTCAATCAGATATATTTGTAGGTACTGGTAATGTGAGACCTATAATTCTAAAAGGATTTTTATTAAAGCAAATAGGTATGAAATGTCCCAACAACAATCAATCATTAATGAAAACAAGGTACAGTGACAGTGGATCTGTGAGACAAATCTATAAAGATATTTTTCGGAATGATGGCCTATCTGTTTCAAGTGGGTTGGGAAATAGATTCAAAATTAAAAGATTCAAGTGGCATTGGCAGTGGTATATACAGAGGTAGAAATGACATTCGGAACATTTCTCTTTAAAACAAGCATTGGCAAAGCTAATCGGATTTGCTTTGCCAATGCTCTGTGGTTTCCGCTGTTGGCTTTCCCAATGACGGGTGCTTTTAAAATGAGCCAGCACTGGCAAAGAAGTAGCTGTGATCTGCCATCTCAAGCATATAGTAAATTGTGGAACATCAGAGCGTGACAGCCATCTTGAAAATGTAGAAAAACAATGTTTGCATACTATCAAAACGGCTGCCACATTACCTTAAATAAATGAAGGAAAGAAGGAACAAAGTTCACCAATTCTATGATAGGCACTCAACCCATGGCATTTATTTGAGTCTCCCGATAAACAACTGGTGTCGTACTATTGTTCCTGATAGCACTCTGTGTAATATAGCCCCTAGAAACGTAGTACAGATTGGTTGCACATACTATATCTGTGATGTAATGCACCCTCTTTACTTTATGCTCAGCTCAGACAGGGACAGTGCACCCATTCATGGAAGAAAATGCAAGTCCACGCATGTGCTGAAGAGAGCACATCAGTGAAAGGCAGAATCATGGTTTCAACCACAGCTCCACCTTTCAATTCCAGCTGCTCCAGTCTCATGCTTAGGTCTCACCTAGGCAGCACTTGCGCTGTCTCTTTGAGACATGCTGTATCTAAGATATGTCACTCAGTTATGGGATATGTCTCTCAGATCAACCCTGTACATTCAATGTAATGTAGCGCATACAAAATCCAAAGGGAGAAACAGCCTCCAATACAAATTCAAGGGCAATTTTTATTCATTGCATTCAACATTATCTCTATACAGGTGAGTTTTCAGGTTGCCCAAAGCGAGCGTGCATAAGATGAAGTTAAAGTGCTTAATAGAAGTGAAGGAAAAAAGAAGAAGAAATATACAAGTCTATTTACAATTAACAATACAGTGTTTATTGTATAACCTGACCTGTGATATAAGTTCTATACACAATTTTCAATAGATGGAGACATTGCTTCCAAAGTTATCTTGCACAAGAAAATGTGTTACACAATCCAGGTACTTTAACTTCATCTTATGCACGCTCGCTTTGGGCAACCTGAAAACTCACCTGTATAGAGATAATGTTGAAAGCAATGAATAAAAATTGCCCTTGAATTTGTATTGGAGGCTGTTGCTCCCTTTGGATTTTGTATGCGCTACATTACATTGAATGTACAGGGTTGATCTGAGAGACATATCCCATAACTGAGTGAATTGTGAGAAAGTACTGTTTGACTCTAAAGAAAGTAGGGGTTGAAGACCTTTGTTTTTTTATAGCGATAAATGCCCAGGTCTTTGACTTGTTGGGCCACCCCATTTTTGATAATGGGTATCTAAGATATGGGCTTGAAAAAAGGCCATCTTTTTCACTGGTTCCTGTTGCTGTTCTTTAGAAATGCTGGCTATTCATTGGTGAATACACTTAGTAGTCCTTCCTTTTGGAATTTTGTATCTTCACATGAGAACTGGCCCTCTTATATGTGTTCTTACCATTCAGGTTATTTATCCTTCGAGAGAACTCTTTTTTTTTTTAGTTGGCCTTTCTCTTTGCTTGTTAACTGTTCTGTTTACTTGTGCAGTGAAATGGCTGTCGCATCATTTGTTTGCAGTTGCCATCGCTTTATTTCCAGTGTTTCCCGCTCACCCCTCTCATTACACTGCTTCTTGCTTCATATCCCTTAATCTCCCTGTGCCTCTCCCTCACCCCCTCGCACAACACTCCTCGCAGGCTCCCATTACCCTCCGAGGCCACTGCTCAATTTTTTGTTACTTTAAAAACTCTTTAATTTATTTAACACCACTCAGGGAAATTAAACAATCAGCCCATTATCACAGGATGATGAACCTGACAGCAGACTCGGACCAGGATCCCCAGCTCCCCAGTCGGCAGTTCTCACCGCGGTGCCGTATCCTTTGTCTAGACATGTTGCAGGGTGCAGTACCATATGTGGCCAGAAGATTCCAAGGGACACCTGGTGACTGTGATACTGCACCCTCACAACACTGCTTGTTTTAACGTGGAGTCGGAACTTCCATTTTCATTCCTAGAGCTACGGCACCATTGTAGATTTAATAAATTCAAAAAAAGCACACCGGAGTACTTTATTTTATTGAGGTGGGGAGAGCATATCTATTAGATAGGTAAAAAACATTGGCATTTATAATTCCAAAAGCTCCAACTCCAGCAAATGCGTGACCTGTTGCATTTCCAACGCTTGATAAGAAGGGGAGGGATCCTTTCAATAGGCAAATGCAATGTGTGACTGCACCCACCTGCTGAGACATGGCTGGGAAGTCCCTAGGATACCTATGCATCCCCCCTAAGTGTCTAAGGCGTGTATACGTAGTGCATAGTTGTTGCTATTGCAGACACTTTGCCATTGCTCCACCTCTTTAATACTGTGCAGGCAGTGGCAAAATCTACCCTTTATTTGCATTATTTCCGGCAACAATATCTCAATGGGAGTCAATGGGAAAAAGGTACAGATTATAGCAGTAAATTAATTGCAACAAGAACACGTAATCGCACTTTCTTATATTCAAAAGTTCATATTTTATCAAAAGGAATTATTGCTTAAATACTTTTTATACACAAGACTGATGGCAGCATCAATTCATTTTCTAACGCGTGTTTAAAGTGCAGACGTGAACACATAGTGCTTGTGAAAGAAGTGATTAAACAGTGCAGGTGTCTGTAAAGTTTCAGCGCTCCGTCCATCATCTCTTTGTGTTTGCTTTGTTTCACCCTAAGTTGGCAGGGTGTGCCCAGGTGTGGGTCCCTTGTTCACTTTGCCACTGGATTCATGCTAGCCCGGCTTATGAGGGATGTTACTTTGAAACCAGTCCTAGAAAGCTTGTTTCCATTCCAGGGAATACCTGGCTTGGCAGTTCGGGCTGGACTGTTCCCACGAGGAACAGGGTCAAGATTGATTTTCATATGGCTGGGTCTGAACTGGGGTGGCGCAGTGAGCTTATGAAAGATGTTGGATTCAACCCAGATCTGTGACTCAGGGTGAGTGTCTGAAAAGTGTGAGCTCTCCGTCCATTCATTATATCCCTGTGTTTACTTTGTTCATCTAAGTTGGCAGGGTATGCCAAGACGTCGATCCCTTGCTCACTTTGCCACTGGATTCAAACTAGCCTGGCTGATGAGGGGTATTACCCTGAAACCGGTCCCAGGATGCTTGTGTCCATTCCATGGAAGACCTGACTTGGCAGTTCGGGCTGGATTGTTCCCATGAGTAACAGTGTCAAGACTGATTTGCACATGTCTGGGTCTCAACTGGGGTGGCGAAGAGAGCTAAAGAATCATTTTGGATTCAACCCAGATCTGTGACTGGGGGTGAGTGTCTGAATAGTTTCAGTGCCCCGTCCAGCATCTCTTTGTGTTTGCTTTGTTTGCCCTAAGTTGGCAGAGTATGTCCAGACGTGGGTCCCTTGCTCACTTTGCTACTGGATTCCAGCTAGCCTGGCTGATGAGGGGTGTTACCCCGAGACTGGTCCCAGGATACCTTTTCCAGTGCTGGGAAGATCTGGATTGGAAGTTCGGGCTAGACTGTTCCCATGAGGGCCAGCGTTAAGACTAATTTGCATATAGCTGGGTCTGGACTAAGGTGGCAAAGTAAGATAAAGAACAATGATGGATTCAGTCCAGATCTGTGACTGGGGGTGAGTGTCTGAAAAGTTTCAGCGCTGCTTCCATTAATTTCTTGTGCTTGCTTTGTTCGCCCTAAGTTGAAAGGGTATACGTGAAGGAAGTGACTCTATTAGGGCCACCAGGGTCACTTACGACCACCTCCTAACCTTCCAAACAAATAAAGAGTCGGTCAGACAGCAGAGAATATAAACAATCATTTATTAGTAAAATACACTGCAGCGGAGCCCAATCTGATCAGCACCCGAAGATGGCTGTCGAGGGGACCAGTTCCACAACCCTTGCTAATGCATATTAATTTTTCTGACAATCCCCAACCACGCCTCCAGTGGAAAGTTACCGGCTTGAGAAGTACATGAACAAAGAAGGCACAGAAGGATGGGCTTCACCTGCATGGTGGGTACACACTAGTACTATCTCAAGGTTGCCTTGCAGATCCTGGCTCCTCCGAACGTAGGAGCAGGGCTATGAGGAAGAATATGCATGCAAAGGTAGAATGGCCTATTCATTAGTGAGTCGAAATCCAACCTTGAACACAAGAGAAAAAAAAAGTAGTTGAACACAGTATTTCGCTGAAGTAAGAAATACAGATAGCAGAGCTTGAATCAGTCACCACCTAACATGGCCTACAAACTACAAAATGGAGCCGCAAATGCTAACCTAAGTTTGTATTATAAAGGTAGCTCGGTGGGGTACATTTTATGTTTAGCAGTTACTGCAAATCATAGCCTTCTAAATGCTAACATAACATAATATATAACCAGTCCATGTAAGTACATAAATTGCCAAATTCTAACATTCCCAGACATGGGTCCCTTGCTCACTTTGCCACTGGATTCAAGCTAGGCTGGCTGATGAGGGGTGGTACCTTGAAACCGGTCCCAGGATGCTTGGTTCCATTCCAGGTAAGACCTGGCTCGGCAGTTAGGGCTGAGTTGTTCCCATGAGGGACAGGGTCAAGAGTGATTTGCATATGGCTGGGTCTGAACTGGGGTCGCAAAGTGCTCTAAACAACGTTGATGGATTCAACCCAGATCTGTGACTGGGGTGAGTGCCTGAAAATGTTCAGTGTTCCATCCATTATCTCCTTGAGTTTGCTTTGTTCACCTTAAATTGGCAGGGTATGCCCAGACATGGGGCTCTTGCTCACTTTGCCACTGGATTCAAGCTATCCTGGCTGATGAGGGGTGTTACCCCAATGGCGGACCCAGGATACCTGTTTTCTGTTCAGTGAAGACCTGGCTTGGCAGTTCGGGATGGTTTGTTCCCTTGAGGGACAGGGTCAAAACTGATTTGCATATGGTCGGGTCTGGGGTGGTAAAGTGAGTTCAAGCTTGATAATGCTTCATCCCAGATCTGTGACAGGGGATGAGTGTCTGAAAAGTTTCAGCTCTCTGTCCATTATCTACTTGTGTTTGCTTTGTTCGCCCTAAGTTGGCAGGGTATGCCCAGACATGGGTCCTTTGCTTACTTTGTCACTGGATTCAAGCTAGCTTGGCTGATGAGGGGTGTTACCCCGAAACCAGTCCCAGGATGCTTGTTTCCATTCCAGGGAAGATCTGCTTGGGAATTTGGGATGGATTGTTCCCATGAGGGTCAGGATCAAAACTGATCTGCATATGGTTGGGTCTGAGCTGGGGTGGGGAAGTGAGTTAAAGATCGATAATGGATTCATACCAATTCTGTGACTGGGGGCGAGTGTCTGAAACGTTTCAGCACTCTGTCCATTATCTCCTTGTATTTGCTTTGTTTGCCCTAAATTGGCATGGCATGCCCAGACGTGGGTCCCTTGTTCACTTTGTCACTGGATTCATGCTAGCCAGGCTGATGAGGGGAGGTAGGCTAAAACTGGTCCCAGTATGATTGTTTCCATTCCAGGGAAGACCTGGCTTGGCAGTTCGGGCTGGACTGTTCCCATGAGGAACAGGATCAAGACTGATTTGTATATGGCTGGGTCTGAACTGGGCTGGCATATTGAGTTAAGAACAATGTTGGATTAAACCCAGATCTGTGGCTCGGTGTGAGTGTCTGAAAAGTTTCAGCTCTCCATCCATTATCTTCTTGCGTTTGCTTTGTTTGCCAAAGTTGGCAGGGTATGTCCAGATGTGCGTCCCTTGCTCACTTTGCACTGGATTCAAGGTAGCCTGGCTGATGAGGGGTGTTACCCCGAAACCGGTCCCAGGATGCTTGTGTCCGTTCCAGGGAAGACCTGGCTTGGGAGTTCGGGGTGGACTGTTCCCATGAGTAACAGGGACAAGACTGACTTGCATATGGTTGGGTCTCAACTGGGGTGGCGAAAAGAGTTAAAGAACAATGTTAGATTCAACCCAGATCTGTGAGTGGGGATGAGTGTCTGAATAGTTTCACCGCTTCGTCCATCATCTCTTCGTGTTTGCTTTGTTGGCGCTAAGTTTGCAGGGTAAGTCCAGACGTGGGTCCCATCCTCACTTTGCTACTGGATTTAAGCTAGCCTAGCTGATGGGGGGTGTTACCCTGAAACTGGTCCCAGGATGCTTTTTCTGGTCCAGGGAAGACCTGGCTTGGCAGTTCGGGTTGGACTGTTCCCATGAGGAACAGGGTCAAAAATGATTTGCATATGGCTGGGTCTGGACTGGGGTGGCGAAGTGAGCTAAAGAACAATGATGGATTCAACCCAGATCTGTGACTGGGTGTGAGTGTCTGAAAAGTTTCAGTGTTCTGTCCATGATCTCCTTGTGTTTGCTTTGTTTGCCTTAAGTTGTCAGGGTATGCTCAGACATGGAGCCCTTGCTCACTTTGCCACTGGATTCAAGCTAGCCTGGCTGATGAGGGGTGTTACCCTTAGACCTAGCTTGGCAATTCAGGCTCGACTGTTCCCGTGAAGGACATGGTCAAGACTGATTTGCATATGATTGGGTCTGAACTGGAGTGGCATAGTAAGCTATAGAACGATGATGGATTCAACCCAGATCTGTGACTGGTGGCGAGTGTCTGAAAAGTTTCAGCGCTCTGTCCATCATATCCTTGTGTTTGCTTCATTTGCATGAGGTCATGCTCCCTTGTGATCCATGTTTCAAAAGGGACCTCCCAAGTGTCTGCTGACTCTTCTGTAATGCTAATGTGACACGCGGAGCTCAAATAGTGGCCATAAATGTCTGTTGTGCCCCGTGGGGCATTTCATGTAATAAAGATGTAAAAAAGTGATGCCAGATTCAGAAGCAAAGAGATATCTGACAGCTTATTATCCAGCCTGCAACATTACCTGCATGCAGAAAAGCCTTTTTTTGTCAGTGCCTAATACTGACAATACATTCTCTAGGACTTCAACGCAACGCAAACAGGGGAGAATCACAGGCCCCTGCAGCGTTTGGGGCACAGGGGGGTCCCCAGTTATTCTGGGATACCCAAACCCTACAGAAAGGCCAACTCTGCCAAGGCCAATGAATATTTGGGAGCCATGGGAGACTCCGAGGTCCATTTCTTTCTATTCTGCAGGGGACCCCATCATTTTAGGTACACCACTAATCTCAGATTGTCAGACAGTGACCTCTATTTCGATGATTTTACTGAAGACAGGCAGATTTCAAATGGGTGTGTTTTTCTGTAGTTGCTCGAGGGTCGGAAGAAGTGGATTCAAGACAAGCATATTTATGGGAGCTAGACCCGTCTCCCTGCCATAGACAAAGCACTTGGACAAAACAATGTGCTTTTATAAATGAGGCAAGGCCAGGATCTAGACAAGGCAAGGATTTAGGCAAGGATCTGGCCTAACACCTAGGGCAGTCGACCTCGAATCTGAGGAACTGGGTTCGAGTCTCGGCAATGACGCTGAATATCCTGTGATTCTGGGCAAATCACTTAATCTCCCCGTGCCTAACAAAATTGAATGCGTGTTCTCATGTAACATGACTGGTGCTATGTAAAGCGCTCTGATACCCGATTCATGTCAAGTTTACTCTATAAAAAACTCTGCAAAAAAAACCAATGACAAATAATTCACTGTTCTTTACATTAAGTGGTCTAGTATCAAATCGTCTACTTGGAGAAAAAATATGTGGCTATCATTTGTGCAGAAGAGAGAGAGAGAGAGTCTAAAGAGAGGCCGAATCACTAAAGAAACTAACCACACCGCCTCTGATACATGAAGGCAAGATAGTCAACGTGTTGCTGCCTTTTCAATGATGCTTCCAGGTGGAGCTATTCACCATTTTCTGTTGGCTTCCCCCTTCCGTGCCCTGCCACACCGCACTTACCTGAGGTGGCCGCCACTGATGTATAACCTCATTTTACTGTTGTGATAATTCTAGTTCAGATGTACTAAACTTTTATTGTGGCCGCAAACACTCCGATTCAGAGTTTATGACTGCAAAAAAAGTTATTTCCCATGTACAAAACCTATTTTAATAATCAGTATAATTTTAACAACTACTAAAACGTAATTGCAACTGGATATCATATCATACTTTTGTAAAGACTAGGAGTACAGTGGTTGAAGTAGGAAAGTAGTTTATTCAGTACATAACAACCCCAGATGCATCCATGGACAACTTCCTCAGCAACTGTCTATTCTTGGACTGCTCCCTGGATTCCACACTCTGGAATCCAGTGAGCACAGAGTGACATTTGGAACATTACAGCGTCATTAAGAATATATCAAGATACAACATATCTCCCTTCCTATAAAAATACAAAATAACAATATATTAACATGTGATTAAAAATTAAAAGAAAAATAAAATTAGTGTGATACAAACTTACATTTCCCTTGTATGCACTTATGGTGCACCTAAATTACGAACATATGTAATCCTTCATCCACAATGGTCTGCACTTGGGCCTAGCTGAAAGAGATGCAGAAATAGATGCAGAAATAGGCACATCTTCTTTCTTTGTAGCAAATGTTTTCGAAGGACCATTTTTTTTTACCATTAATTTGTTTGCATTCCAGATCATTACATTTCGTTATACTTCTTATATTCCATTGCTTCCCATCATCCAATTTCACTATGTTTCCACATACATATATGATTTGTTTGGGTTTAGACCACTTGGAAGATCCAGGTTTTCGATTCCCCATTAGCTGTGAGCGTACCCAATCACCCACTTTAAATGCTCTGATATTACGATTAATTTTGACATTGTGATCTTGTACATATTTGTTTTGATATTGTCGCACTTTATTCACTAATTTTTTACTATCAATTCTTTCTGTAAGATCTCTTGACATCCATTTTGGTTTGACCTTAGATCCAGCCACGCACCCTTTTAATAGGGAAAAGGGAGACTTTCCTGTAGCCGTATGAGGAGTATTTCTATAACACATAACATTTCTTTAACAGCATTTTTGCAATTTTCATCATTATTGTTGGCGAGTTGAATGCATTCTTTCAACACACGGTTGAACCTTTCTACTAAACCATTTTCTCTTGGATTATATACAGAGGTGGTAATGTGTTTTACACCAACTTGGTTTAAATAAACAGAGAATTCTTCAGCTATAAACTGTGGACCATTATCCGATAAGATCATGCTCGGATAACCCTCTCTACGAAAAATTTCCTCACAAAATTCAATTACATTGGAAGCCTTAATATCCTTTACAAAAGCTACTTCAGGCCACTTGGAGTGAAAATCCATTAAAACAACTGCAAACTTATTTTCAATACCTTTAACATGAAATGGACCACAAATATCGATGGCGACTTTGTCCCAAGGTCCATCCGGAAAAACAGTTGCAGAAATAGTGGTTTCTTGAGATTTGTGAGATTTATCACTGCACATGCAGGCAAAACAATTCCGAACACATCTATCTATGTCTTTATCCATACCGACCCACCAAAAATCATTCCTAGCTCTCCTTTTCATGCTAGTCATTCCACTATGACCTTCATGTAACAAACTCAACATTTTGTCTCGTAGTGTTAAAGGTACTACCAATCTGTTGCCTCTCCTAAGTATGCCATCATCAAAAGATAACTCATGCCAAATCATTTTATAATCAGCTAGAATGGACCTATCCAAAGTTGATAAATCAACACCAAGATGAAGATTATTGACAATTTGTTGCAACACAGTGTCATCAGCCACAGCTTGAACCCATTTTTGTTTATTAAATGCATTGTTGCACGATTCTTCAATATTGGCTACTAACCATTCATCATTATCTTCCACTGCATGATCCTTGTCACTGGGTAAAGGAAGACGTGATAAACAGTCTGCATTGATATTCTTGTGACCAGGAACATAGTTAATTTGAAAATTGTATCCCTGTAACCTGTATAACCACTTAGCTATTCTAGGCGTAGCCCTTGAGGCACCCTTTGTGGTAAAAATGTCAATAAGAGGTCTGTGATCTGTTCTCAATTCAAATGCAGTTCCCCAAATGAAAGTTTTAAAATGGTCTACACCCCACCAACATGCCAGCGCTTCTTTTTCAATTACAGAATACGAGGGTTCAGCACCTCTCAGTGTACGAGATGCAAAAGCTATTATGCGTTCAACTCCACTATGCTTTTGCATCAGAACAGCGCCTAAACCGTATGCACTAGAATCCACAACAATTATGGAAGTGTGATTTGGATCATACGGCTTAAGAGCGACTGCTTTAGTGATGTCTTTTTTGATATTGTCAAATGCTTGTTGACATGATGTGGACCATACAAAAGAAGCACCTTTTTTCATCAACACCCTTAAATTATATACCTTATCAGCAAAATTTGGGACAAATTTAGAATAGTATTCTGCAAGTCCCAAAAATGACCGTAATTGGTCCTTATTGATAGGATGAGGTGCTTTTTCAATGGCATCTAATAATTTTATCTTAGGTTTAACACGTTCATTGGAAATTGTATGTCCTAGATAATCTATTTCTTTCACTCCAAACTTGCATTTTTCACCACATACAGTCAAACCGGCATGTTGTAGTTTCTGCAGAACACTGTGTACTGCTTTGTCATGAGAACATGCATCTTTGCCCCAAATAAGAACATCATCCTGAAATATTCTTACATTCGGTTCATCCTTCAAAATACTACACATGACTCTCTGAAATACAGAAGATGCAGATGCCAACCCAAATGGCATTCTGAGATATTGAAAGGCACCTTCAGGCGTAATGAAAGACGTTAAATGCCTGGATTCTGCATGTAATTTGATTTGGTGATATGCATTTGATAAGTCAATTGATGAGAAGTACATAGCATCTTTAATACTGGATATCATCTCATTGATATGTGGTAGAGGATGTCGATCAACCCAAATATTTTTATTTAAATCTCTCAGGTCCACACACATCCTAATTTTGCCATTGGGTTTGCGGGCCAAAACAACGGGACTAAGCCAATCTGAGGCCTCAATAGGTTCTATGATTTTAGCATCACACAATCTATTCAATTCTTCTCTTAAAGGATCTCTTAAGGCAAATGGTACATTTCTTACCTTATGTACTGCAGGTACGCTGTCCTTTTTTAATATTATCTTATGCTCAAATTTGACTAAGCACCCTAAATCTTTGCTAAACAATTGGGGAAAAACAGATTCCCATTTGGAAGAAGATTCTCCATTAGTTAATAATACCTGTTCAGAATAATCTTCATATAACACCACTTGATCAGGATGATTGGGATTTAATAACAATCCCATTTTTTTAAGATCTTTCCAACTCAATAATGGTCGACCTTGTTCGACAACATATACTTTGGTTGAACAAGATCTACCCTTAAAGGTCAATTGTGCTTCAAAATAACCTATCACAGGTAACTTTATTCCACAATATCCTTTAGGTCGTACGTCTGATGATATTAAAGTGTACTTGTTACCATTTTCCCACATGTTTTTGTCAATGATAGTATATGGCGAACAGGAGTCTGCCCAAAGCGACATATACACTTGGTTTATCAACACTTCACATTTGGGAGGACAGTAATCTTCAGAAATATCATTTACAGAATCATCATACAGTACCATTACTTCAATATCATTTTCATTGCTATCATTTTCATCATCATCACTGTCTAACTGAGATTCTACAAGATTAACAGATCGTTTCCAATTGCTATTATCACCCGTTCTGCACCATTTGGCAAAATGACCTATCTTCTTGCATTTAATGCATGTGACTTTACTAGCAGGACATTTAATGAATTCCGCAGTGTGTTTTTGACTTCCACACCTAAAACATATTCGTTTATTAAAACTGCTTTTGTTTTTGTAAGCATTAGTTTTCATATTTTTGTTATCATTTTTGAACTCTGTTTTTTTGTAACCACTACTCAAAGCATTAATACTACTAGATTCGTCTTTGTCTTTTTGTGGTAAAGAGCTCAATTCTTTAACATAATGGGAAGTGTTTTCCATTTTTCTAGCAGTATCAAGTGTTTTCTGCAAGGATGGATTTTTGAGCTCAAGCAAGCGTTCTTGGATTTTTATATTTTTAACTCTATTTATAAATTGATCTCTGATAATCTCTTCATGTAAATCTTTAAATTTACAAGTGATAGCTAAGGTTCTTAAACAAGCTACATACTGCTGTACATTTTCACCTTGCAATTGTGCTCTAGAGAAAAATTTGTGTCTTTCAACTACAATACTAGTTTTCTTTCCATAGTTTTCCTCTAAAGCTTTTAAAGCTTCAGAATATATATCAATAGTCTGATAATTGTCAGCAACTGTTGAAACAACACGATTGTTTACAGGTAAAGTTTTTAAAACTTTGCTGCCTTCAACTCCTAAATTGTGTTTCAATAGGGCTAATTTTCTAGATGGTAGAAATACGTCACCACCGATTGCTTCTAAATAGGTCTCAAAAGATTCTGACCAATCTTCCCAATTCATAGCAGGAGGACCAGGACATTGTAAAAACTTAGGAGGAGCAACCACAGAAGAAGAAACATCCATGTTCATACAAGAATTGAAATATATCACAAGTTATGAAAGAAATTAAAATGAATTAAAATAAATAATGTAGCCACCGTTGTCAGCGTATCATCAATAAAGCTTACTGTTCAATTGTTGCTGAAGATATATTATTTCATCCATAGTTCCATTGATGTTAGATGTTAAAATGTTTTTGTTTTCATTTGTATGTATGAATTTTGCCTTCGTTTTTGATGCATGTATAATTTGTCTTTAATTATCTTTTAATGCATGTAGATTTGGCCTTTTATTAGTTTTCTGTAATCGCTGCCGCTTTTATTTGTTTTCTGTAATCGTCGTTGTGTTTACATCCAATTCATGCTGAAAAGGAGAGAACAGCCGACGATAAAATGTTTTGGATAGTCACCATGGAGATTCAAGATGGCCGCCGTAGTGCGTGGATAGCGTATCCAACGTGATGACGTGATGCCTCAAGGCGTCGCAGCACAAAGAAGAGAGCCGTGACGGGCGATGTGGTCCCGTTATGATGCGGAGATGTCCGGAGATCAACACGGCATTTTTTAAAAGGTAGGAGCAAAAGTTCAGTTACGATGCTTTGCCTTAGCACGAGATGAGTACAGATAAGTGAATGCCAAGATGTAATTTCCCACGAAATGGCATATATTCATCAAGCGAAGGTTACATGTATCAGATCAAAATTTCCCTTAAAGCGCAACAAAGCATATTTAAAGTTTTAAAGCTTTGAAGGCGACATTAACGCATCGGCGCTATTTCAAAATGATGTAGAAAGGAAAAAAATTTTGTATATATATATTTATCAGTAATTTTAAAAGTTCATACCATGTTCAGTCTCAATCTGGGGTTGTTGCAGAAAGTCTTCAAAAGAGAAACTCCACTTCTTTAGTCTTCAGAAGAGAAATTCCACATCAATTTGATTCTCTTCCTTGGATACTTTAAATGGATCCCGTCCTCGTGGCCACTGTAAAGACTAGGAGTACAGTGGTTGAAGTAGGAAAGTAGTTTATTCAGTACATAACAACCCCAGATGCATCCATGGACAACTTCCTCAGCAACTGTCTATTCTTGGACTGCTCCCTGGATTCCACACTCTGGAATCCAGTGAGCACAGAGTGACATTTGGAACATTACAGCGTCATTAAGAATATATCAAGATACAACAAATTTCATAGGAGATGTGCTGTGGGCATCCCTTGGAAATGGTGATTTGGTCCCAGATGTATAAATGGTTTTAGACTGTAATTCCGGTTGCAAACGTTTGAAAAGTTATAGTCTCCCAAGTTGGTGTGGTAACTTTTTTGCAAAAGGGAAGAGGTCCCATTTGGACTCCTTCCGCTTTGTGACGGGTTGCAAGTTTCAGTGGGAGTAAGCAATGGTCCAGGGGACCCCTGCAAACTTTCAATGAAACTTTTGAGAAAAGTATTTTTGAAAACCATAAGAGGGAAGGTGGTTTGCTGACCCTTGCAGGCCACCACCCCTGCGATTGAGGCCAAACGGAAAGAGTCACAATTTGCAACCTGCCTAATGAGTATTTCAGACTGTGGGCCACCCTGTATCAAAATTTTGAGAAAAGATCTGTTAGCGTGGGATTCCGTTTGCAAAATTAAACACTGTCCTCAAAAAGACTTTTCATAAATTGCTCCTATCCACCATATTAGTAAAAAATGTATGTCTTTGTATATTGCAATTTGTTTTAGTTAATGCTGACAAGATCCCCTTTGCACAATTTTAAACCAAAACCTGACCTAAAAAATAACTCGCCATCCACAGATTATCACAACAGTACTCTTCTATTTATTTTGCTTCATAAATGCATCAAACTACATCATTCTGCCTATCTTAACTTCCATACTCTTTCATCGTCACCATGGTCTACTGCCATTCTACCCTCCTTGGGAGCCATCCTGAGTTTGTACTCATTTTCAACATTTACCTCATTGTATAGGTTGAAGCAACTAGGAGGTTAGTGATGGTGCTTCAAAGTAGCTGCCCCTGGCATGGCACTATATGTGTGACGGTATGTGTATTGCCTATATGTGCGAGCCTCTGTGCATGTATACCTATACTAGTTGTTGTGGGTGCACGGGTGACTCAAAGTCTAGTGGGCCGTGTTCATGGGTGCAGGTATTTTTGTATTTAAATATTTCTATATCTTGTGGCCTATGCATGTGGGTGTCTGTAATTATGTTGGCTTATATGTGCACACGTAGTTGCACATGTGATCTAAGTCATTGCATGGTGCCTGCGTGTCTGTGTCTATATGCCTGTACTACACAAAAGCCAAAGCAATTGATTTCATCTGACAGTTTGGTAGTGGCACTAATACTGAATTTGTTGGTAATTTTTCATTTTTATCATAACCAAACAGAATTTGTTGGTTGTAAGCAGGCCGGAAGTTCATCACAGTCTGGCACAGGTCTACTTCTACAGTAGCTATCAAGGTGGAGAAGCACTTTAGTAAATGTGCATGTGTTCAGGTTTGATGAGGCACAACACAAGCAAGAAACAGTGCACTCATTCTGGGACAGTGTGGAAAACTTGAGGATGAGCATAACTAAAATGAACATGTTTATTCACTTGGGACAGGGCTACAGGCCTTCCATGAAATTATGGATACCAAACCCACATACAGGGAGTAGGAAAGAGTAAATAAAGAATTGCTGGTAGCAGCACTCACCACAGTACATGAAAACAAATGTATTGTTAATTTGTGCACGAAAAGGTTGCTTTGACTCCTAAGAGCTTCTCAAATCAATCAATCTAACAGCATTTGTAGAGTGCAACAGTCACCTGTAGTGCGCAAAAGTCACCCCTAGGGGTATCTGGGCGCTGTGTCTCTGTCGAAGAGCCAGGTCTTGAGTCTTTTTCTGAAGTCTGCCAGCGAGGGGGCTATACAGAGCTGGAGGGGAAGGTCATTTCAGGTCCTGGCAGTGATGTAGGAGAAGGAGCAGCCACCGCTGGGGCTGTGACAGATGCGCGGGGTGTGTGTGAGGGTGACTGAAGAGGAACCCGGGTATCTAGAGGGTTGGTGGAAGTTCAGTCGGTGGTTGATGTAGGCAGGTCCTAGGTTGCGGAGGGCTCTGTGGGTGTGAATGAGGAATTTGAACTGGCATCTCTTCTGGATGGAGAACCAGTGGAGGTCTCTCAGGTTGGGGGGGCAATGTGGGTTCATTTGGGAACGTCACGGATGAGTCTACCTGTAATATTCTGTATGGTCTGGAGCCTTCTGAGATGCCGGCATAAAGGGAGTTGCCTTAGTCAAGGTGGCTAGTGACAAGGGCCTAAGTAACAGTCTTTCTGGTGTTGGTTGGGATCCATCTGAGGATTCTGCGGCGCATGCAAAGAGTGTGGAAGCAGGAGGAGGCAAATGCATTGACTTGCCATTTCAAGGTCAGTTGGCTGTTGAGGATGATGCCGAGATTAGGTGCATGGTTATTTGGTGTGGGTGTAGGTCTTAGTTCAGCGGTACACAAGCTGTGGTCTCTTTTGGAGGTGTTCTTCCTGAAGATCAGTACTTCAGTTTTGTCAGAGGTGAGTTGGAGGCAGTTGTCTCTCAGCCATTTGGCTACTTTGTTTACGGCGTTGCAGGAGTTGGTTTTGGCATTGAAGGGGACCTCAGGGAGCAAGAGGATCAGTTGTGTCATCTGCGTAGGATAATATGTTGAGCCTGTGGGATCTGATGACATCTGGAAGGGGTGTCATGTAGATGTTGATGGGGTTGGGCTGAACGATGATCCTTGTGGTACTCTGCATATGATGTCTTTGGGTGCGGAGGTGAAGGGAGGAAGTGAGATGCTATGTGTGTGTCCTGTAAGGATGGAGGCAATCCACTTAAGGGTGTCTTGCTGTATGACATTGTTGTAGAGTCTGTTAATGACGGTGTTGTGTGAGACATTGCCCAATGCCGCTGAGAGGTAAAGGAGGATCAGGGCCACAGTTTCTTCGCGGTCGAGAAGTGTTATGAAGTAATTTGTGGCTGTAATCAGTGAGGTCTCAGTGCTGTGGTTGGCACAGAATCCTTGTTTTGTTCCAGGAATTTGGTGAGCTGCTGGTTGATGGCTTTCTCAAGTACTTCGAGTGGGTAGGGGAGCAGGGAGATCGGACAATCATTTTTTAGATCGCTGGAGTCGGTGGAGGAGGCATCTGACATCTGCGTGTTTCCATCTGTCCAGGAAGGTTGCTGTGGAGATGGAGTTACTGGTGAGTTGCGTGCTGATTGGGTTTGTTGCGATGTTGTAGAGGTGGTGGGGGCAGGGGTCAGTGGGCGCCCTGGAGTGGATGGAAGATATGATGGCTGAGGTGATCCAGGTGGTGAGCGAAGACTAGGTGGTGATGGTTTGGCTGATATTTACTGGTTGGTTGAGGTTGTTGGGGTGGAGGGTGGTGGATTGGAGGTTGAAATTGTTGTAGATCTTGCTGTGGTAGTAGTCTGAGAGCAAGTTGCAAAGTTCTTGGGAGGGGTGTATGGTGTTCTAGGGCTGTCAAGTTGGAGAATTCTTTGACTATTTTGAAGAGTTCCTTTGTGTGGGGGGGCCGCAGAGTTGATGCAGGTGGTGATAGCTGCTTTCTTGGCTTTTTTAGTTGCGGAGGGCTGTTTTGTGAGCTGCTCTGTCGGCGGGGTTCTTGGTGGCTTGCCATCATTTCGCGAGTTGGTAGTAGTAAATTCCAACTATTATTATTGCAATGCACAACATTTCTGTGTACCATAAGTTGCCACACCACGAGTCGACGTCACTATTCACCTAATAAAGTTCCACATTGTATGCAGTGAACAATCTTTGTGAGAGGTGCAACCAGTGTCAAGTATGCATCAACAATTCTGGAAGAGCATCAGGGAAGGCTTTCTTGACACCAACAGCTGACAAACAATATCTGTATTGTGCTTTAGACATATGAGGAGGCCATCAACCGTGAGAGCCAGCATGCTGTGGAAATTTGAAAGGTGAAGCTATTTCTGTACATGCTAGACTTCAATCTATCAAAAATGGAGGGGACTCAAGGAGATCAGCGCCCTCCTGAAGAAACCTACAGCGGACCCCACCGATCTCAAAAACTTCCGCCCCATCTCGCTCCTCCCTTTTCCTGCTAAAGTCATCGAGAAGATCGTCAACAGACAGCTGACCGCCTTCCTCGAGACGAACGGATCCCTCGACCCCTCGCAGTCCGGCTTCAGAGCCAACCACAGCACCGAGACCGCCCTCATCGCAGCCACCGACGACATCCGGACCCTGCTCGACAAGGGGGAAAAAGTGGCCCTCATCCTCCTGGACCTCTCCGCTGCGTTCGACACGGTCTGCCACCGCACCCTAGTCCAGCGCCTCAGCAACATCGGTATCCAAGAGAAGGCACTGGAGTGGATCATCTCGTTCCTCGCCGGAAGAACACAAAGAGTCCGCCTCCCCCCGTTTCGCTCCGAGGCCACCGAAGTCATCTGCGGCGTCCCGCAAGGATCTTCACTCAGCCCCACCCTCTTCAACATCTAAATGAAACCTCTCGCAGCCATCGCACGCCAGCACAACCTCAACATCATCTCTTACGCCGACGACACCCAGCTGATCCTCTCCCTCACCAGAGACCCCGACAGAACCTGCCTACACGAAGGGATGAAAGACGTCGCCGAGTGGATGAAGGACAGCCGCCTGAAACTGAACTCGGACAAGACGGAAGTCCTCATCCTGGGATCTTCGCCCTCCGCCTGGGACGACTCCTGGTGGCCCCCAGCCCTGGGCACCGCACCCAAGCCAACCGACCACGCACGCAACCTGGGCTTCATCCTGGACCCCTCCCTCTCGATGACCAGACAAGTCAAAGCCGTCTCCTCATCGTGCTTCAACACCCTGCGTATGCTTCGCAAGATCTTCCGCTGGATCCCGACCGAGACCAGGAAGACTGTCACCCAGGCACTCGTCACCAGCCGACTGGACTACGGAAATGCCCTCTACGCCGGAACCACAGCCAAGCTACAGAAAAGACTCCAGCGCATCCAGAACGCCTCCGCCCGACTCATCCTGGATGTCCCCCGACGCAGCCACATCTCCAGCCACCTGAGGAACCTGCACTGGCTCCCCGTCGACAAGAGGATCACGTTCCGGCTCCTCACCCACGCACACAAGTCTCTCCACGACCTGGGCCCAAGTACCTCAACGACCGCCTGACCTTCTACACGCCCACCCGCCAGCTACAGTCCACCAGCCTCGCCCTCGCAGCCGTACCACGCATCCGAAGAGCCACCGCCAGAGGAAGATCCTTCTCTTACCTGGCTGCCAAGACTTGGAACTCCCTCCCCATCCACCTTCGGCTGACCCAGGACCATCTCGCCTTCAGGAAACAACTCAAGACCTGGCTGTTCGAGCAGTAGCATACCCCTCCCCCCAAGCGCCTTGAGACCCTCCCGGGTGAGTAGTGCGCTATACAAATGGCATGATTGATTGATTGATTCCTAACAGTCTTGATATTACATGGAAATAATATCAGTTTTTCATATATTCTTACTATTCCAATGTTTGCCATTGCATACTACAGTTGTTACAGGTCTAGCAAGCACGTTAAGGGCATCTGCCTGCAGCTCTGTGTATGACCTTTGTGAGTTACATCACAGAGGGTACAGCTGAAAATGGACAAGCCTAAATTGGTGGCCAGTTTATCACCTTTTGTGAAGGCATCTGAACCACAAACAAAGCATTCTCAATGATGGAGCCAGTACTAGCCTTCCTGTAGCTTCTCATTGGGTAGGTGAATGGAGGTGAGGGTGAACAGTATGTCTGTAATGTCTTCTTGGTTACTGTACTCTTCCTCTAAACTGGGTCCTAAATGATGATGCTGCTGTAGAGGGGATCCAAACATCCCTGGTAAAGTATTATTTGCCAGTAAGTTCCCTCTGATAAAAGGCCCATTACAACTTTAGCGGTGTTGGAGCGGAGCAGCCACCCCACTCCCACACCACCAAAGCCATGTGTGCACGCCTGCCAGACTACGAGTTTTCTCCTGTCTGGTGGGCGTTTCTTTGTTGGTCCCACGGCGGTGCCTCTGAAAAATAAGCGCCAAAGGCAGTTTCTGCACTGGATGGACTCTGCAGTTCATACCATGCAGGAACTGGGGTGCATGTAGACAGAGGGGCACACTATGTGCCCCCCTGCCTGTACCCTATGGGCCTGAGGCAACAGGGGTCCTGTAGGGCCCCTTTTGTTTAATCTCAGCCACAGTTTTAATGGCAGGCTCACTGCCATGAAAACTGTGGCAGAGAGGAAACTTGTAGTATGCTTGGCGTTGCTGCAGCAGCACTGCCAAGCATATGGTGGCCTCAAGACTGCTGCAACAATCTGGGATCTCTGATCACTCGCAGTTGCGGCAATCCCATGGCGATCCGACTGCCCAACTTGTAATAGAGCGGTCGGAAAACCAGTGTGGCCGAGCGCCACACCGCCACCATTGCTACGACTGTCCATCAGTGGCTCAGTGGACTAATGCATCTACTGCAGGGGCCTGTGTTCGACCTCATGGTCACAGGTTCACTCAGCCTTTCCTCCATCTGAGGTCGATAAAAATGAGTACCATTGAGTTGGGTAACAACAAACACCCGTAGTGGTGAACGTGCGCTTTACAAATATACATTTTATGTTATGTTATGAGACCACTATAGTCCTAATTAGGCCAATTGTTAGTACAGGTGACCCCACAAAGTAGTGCCTTTTCTACAATGTATATCATCTCCTTCAGAGAGAAGAGCCACAGCTGAATTTTGTAATGACTCTGCCACAAAAGTGAGACACGTCTGCAGTTTGGCTGACTTCCCACAGAGGAGGATTAAGCATAAAATACAAACCCTCCCTCCACAGAAAAGAGCTTTTCTAAAGGAAGTTACTCGAAATGAAAAATGACCTACATAATGCACCCACTTTCATTTAGTACCAAGGACCGTGACATTGAGCAAATTGTTTTAAAGCATTCATACCAAATTTTAGTCCGGCTTTACATAATACACACGTGCATAACATACAATAAAAAGTACTTACATCATCAACCATGGCGTCGTGTAAACATGATGTGTGTGGTGCACAGCAGCGGTCGAAATCCATTTGTACTTGTTTCATCGTAAAAGCTTTTGAGATGAGTCAATTTCAAATACAATTATATGAGCTATTGAAGGTGGCATCAGGCTTCATTAGTGCAATTTCACTTGTAAAAAGGTAGTGCCATGTTTGCATTTATAAAAGAGGTATTATTTCTCTCAATTGCAGGCTAAAATGCAAAGGCCTCTCGTGACAAGCCTTTCTATCGCTCTCTTTAAAAATCATTGTGAGTAATGGTATGGGACCACCTGCCATGCAGAGCAGACAATTCCTCTTTAACTTCACATGAACACACACTCCTGGGTAACCTAGCTGATAATGTTGCATACGGGTACGATACAGAAGAATTCCACTAAAAAAGTCTTCATAGCTCCACTAATGATATATGTATCACACACACTATACTATATTGTATCTTTATTGCTGCTTGCTTATTCCTTTTTTGCATTTTTTCCTGTATGTATGACTTGACTGCTATTTGTACAGCGCTCTGATACCCTGACGGGTCATGTTCGTACTCTACAAAACTTCTCAAATAGATAAATATCTAATGCAAGGCCAAATGTAGCCTGCCCCCTTAATACTAAGGCCTCCCCAGCATCATATGCAACAGGTATCTCATTCAACATGCTGCACCCTTCATACATGGAATTGATCAATAGAAGGATTCCTAAGGATCTGATGCATATGTTTAAAAAGTGTGTGTTTTGTTAAATATGGTTTTAATCAGCAGTTCTCAACCTTTTGACATAAGTGGACCACCCCTGAATAACTGTGGGGACCCCGGTTTACTGACCTAAGCAATTTCTATGATTTGAATCTCACAACAATAAACAAAAATACAGACACATAACGCCAAAAGTGGCCCTTCTGGGTCTTATGGATGAGTTTGGGGCCGCATGAGGTTGCCAAGAGAGACCTAGTACGCAAATGAAAATCGCAACAGCCCCCCAGGTTGGCGGAGTGGGGCAAATGGTGGGAAAATTATGGTTTGGCAACTGCGCCTGAGGCTGTCTCCTCAAGGGGCACAATCCTCCATGATTGGCTTGGTACTAGGGACTTGGGGGAGGGCAGGGATGTGTGTTACTAATTGGGATGGAATTCTCCTTTTCATCTTGCTATTGTATTTCATCCAAAAAATCAATAAAATCTGTTTAGAAAAAGAAGTACAGAAACAAGTATACGCCAAGCTACACATATTATGAAATAATATATTTAATTTACAAACAAAAATATTGAAAAAAATGAAAATATAAATTTAATGGAAAGATGGACCTTTAAAAAATGTGGTCCTGTTTCTAAAGGATGAAGCAATATGCCAAAGACTTGCATATCACTTTATCTGCTTTGCTTTGAATGTACGCTTTGTTGGCGCATACAATTGAGGCCACGGGTCTGTTTACTATACTTATCCTACTTCCGTGATTTAAGCTGTGGATACCAACTTAATTTTTAGCCTTTAATTTCAAATCTTTCAATTGTACAGTGCTTTACCATTTTCAATTTTACATTTTGCTTTTTTCAAGTATATACACTTTAATATTCTGCATCTGCTAGTATTATTTAATTGTCTAAACACGAAACAGTCTCTGAGTAGCCATCAAAGGCACCCAGGGATCACCGGTCTGAGTATGTATGTTAACATGTTCGGACCTTTTCCAATCATTCATCGCCTTTTAAATCAGAGGATGTATTTCCGCCTCACTTCATAAAAGTAAGGATATTATTGCACTTTGGGGTGACTTCTTACAGTCCTGTAGCATAGAATTACTCTTCATAGCAAGAAAGAAAAGCAATGTCTTTTATTTTTCTACCTGTAAACATTTTATATAGAAATTGACGTCTGCCACTGGCATTCGTAAATACATTGGTGTATTTCTGTGAACTGCGTCATGATGAAAGTGATATTGAAAAATATGAAAAGAGTCAGAAACGTACAGATGATTTTAGGTAGATGACTGTTGCTTTAAAATATACAGTTGGTATAAAAAGTTTCATGTGGAGTTGTGCAAGATGAATGAAAGTTTATATTGTGTGAGTGATAGATGAATATAAATGGACAGTCTCTAAAAATAATGTTATAAATAATGTATTTATTAGATATGCAACTAGTGGGGCTTCCAATACACTTTGCATTGTATGTTTGCTGTTGGGTGCCTATATGTAAAGTTAACAGCTTGTGACGGGGTGGGTTCAGGGGGGACCCTGGAAGGGGGCCTGACCACCGACTGGTGGTCCGGCCCCGCGTTTTCACCCACCTCCGTTTCTTCTCCCCAGCCTCAGGAACCGGAAGCCAAAGCCGACTGGCAAGCAGGAGACCCGGGTTATTGGTGGCCGACCGCGGACGAAGAGGACGTCTACACCTTTAAGGATCCGGACCCGAGAAGAGAGACCACGCCCCCAGGGACTGACGCGTCGAGGTCAAAAGGGACCCGGAACCAGGAAGCGTCGGACGGCGTTTCCCGAGCTGCTAGCCCAGGAGAGGAGAGGAGAGCGAGACGTAGTAAAGAGGAGGAAGAGGACGTTCAACCCCGGAGAACAGAGGTGCCGGAGAAGCCAGGAGGCCACCGGTTCTGTGACCCGCCCCGCCACGGTCCCACGGGAGGAACGTGGCTACAGCAGGTACGGGGGCGTATGGCAGGGTGGATGGGAGGTCAAGTCCCTACCAACACCAAGTGAAGTGCACAGGAGTAATCAAGCTACCCCGACCCCTCCCTCTCACGAGCACTTACCTACTCCTAAGAGTGTGTGATAATCACCTACCTCTGGTTTCCCTCACTCCCGGTCCCTTACAAAACAGCAGTGTCTCAAGCACTGATACTCTCCTGTCTTCTTTCCTCCTATGCGGAGCCCGAGTGGTCGACGTGGGGAACTGAAGCAAGAGCCATCCTGGACCCTCATCGCCAGCCTGCTTACGACCCTGCAGCGTTCGCCAGAGAACGTATCACCAGTAGGAGCCGGAAGACTTACACTCAAATAAAGCCATCCTTAAGAACTTTATTCACGGTCTCCGCCTCTCCTTCCGCTACCGCACAGGTTCCCCCTGAGGAGGGCAGCCCACCCCTCGTGTCCCCGGTCACCCCGGGACACAGCTCTAGATTGATGATTAGAGTGGTCTACAGTGCAGAGCCCACCAGATGCCAGTAAGTAGCTTGTGGACATGGAGCAAGTACATCACGTCAGTCACGGGGTCTTATGCTGAGAACCATCCCCTTCTGTAAAGTACAAAAGTCAGCAATGGTGAGCTTCAGTCCTGCAGAGTTGCAGCCAGCCAAACCAATGGGAGCCTACCAAGCACACACACAGTGTAACTGATGGTGAAGTCCTGCAGCATAATCTGTAGGAGGCAATGCTGCATTGTAATTGGTCATGTTCCAGACCCCCATCACTCATATTGTTTATGTGAGCGAAGAATGCCAATAATAGTGAATGCACAGCAAGTGCAGGCCTGCAGAGTGGGAACAGACCTTACTGAGCCAGATGTGAGATAAACTAATGAGCAGAGGAACCTGGGGGCCAAAGGTAGGAGACAGAGAGAGGGCAGGGCCTCAATATGCCTTCTAGCGGCCCCTTAGCTGTGGGACCACCAGTGGCCCTTGACACATGGGGGTAATTGTTGCCACAATGATGGTTAGATATCACCTGATGGTGGCTACAGCTGAGATCCTGGTGGCAATCCTTTGCATATTCTTAGCATTCTTGGCATTATGGTGTTAAACATTGGCACACTATAGGTCATCAAAAATGATTAATATCTCTGGCACATTGTGGGCACTTTTGGCATTAATGGTAGTCATCGCTAACGGGATGGTAATGCATAGGCATATGAGAAAAAATATGCCAGGGAGTTGTACTTGGGAATACTTGATGAAAATGAAATGGCAGTGTTTAGGGAAGTGTTTGAGGACAAACCATTTAGGTTCCAAAAATAAAAACAGCTGTTTTAAAGTGAACAAATAAAAAATTACAAGTTTCTGTTTGGGTGAAATGACTTTGTGATCAAGAAAATTGTGTTTTGATAGCACAATGAGTATATTTTCAGAAACTGATAAAATGATGCTTGAAAATATAAATATTTCATTTCAGAAATATATTTACAGCTAATAGTTGTATTACAACTCATGCTGATTCGAGAAGTCTTACTGTTGATGTTATTTCCTTGGTGTCAGAGAACATTTGCTGCAGTGTTATTTTGTTACTCATATATAGGTATTTTATGGATAACATTGTTTATATAATTACTGTTGGTAAACCACCTGCTAGTGTGGGGTGTTTGCTATCGTGCATAGGGTGGTCAATATTGTAATCTCATCTTATGTAGCCACTATGAAACAATGATAATATTTGATAGTAGTTCATTACAACTTGTATTGATCAGATGTAGCATTTATTACAGAAAAGGTTGAAGAGAGTGTGAAGGGAATTATGTAAGTGGATACCTCAATAAGAACAACCTTAAACTCAGAAGACATGATAAATTGATTCTGATGCTTTCCCTACTTTAGAAAGTAGCATCTTTATCATCGAAATAACTGGGAGTATGTTGAACAGGGTTCAGTGGTCTCTCTCACGAATAGTAATCAGATCACTGTTTTCCATCACACAAATTCTTGAGCCCAAGGTATTGAGTTTGTCAACCCCAGAGGAAGTAGAGTATAACCTATACTCCTATTAAAAAATACCTACAGTGCCTTGTTGGTTGTTTATAAAAACAGTATTGGGGTGGTACAAAAGAAACTTACTACCCTGCTCGGATTAATAAAGCCCCAGTCTTTATAAGGAGCTATATAGAATAATGTTAGAGATGCAAACTCTTGCCCACACTCACTCCATCGTCTCCTCCTCAATCCTTTTACATGAGTACCTGGAAATAGAGTTCATGCAGTAGGTCTAAAACTAGTTTTGGAGCATTGATTCCATCTCTGAGGTGTAGGTACTGATGGTTCTCTCTAGTAGATGGCCTTCTGGATCACCCGATAATAATTGTGCAGTCAAGTATAAGAAGCAGTCTATCCCATGGTTGGATCAAGAACTATTACACTGTTCAATAACTTCCTAAGGACAGGGACGTGCCAAATGTCTTACAAACCTTCATATTTATGCCTTATATTGAAGATGCTGTCTCTGAGCGTGGATGATCCAAGTAATTTGTACTCCATCTCTTTAGTCCCTTATGTAAGCAAAAAGCTTGGAAAATTCCTTTTTGAGCAGTCCCAGAAATCTGCAGAAGGAACCCGGCTTTTGGATCCTAGCCAGACTTGATGTTGTCTGCATAGAAGAGCAGACTTGGCCATGCTCTCTGTGTTGGATTTCCTGAGGAAGTTACAGATGGGGGTGATGTCGAGGGTTAGTTTTGTTAGATCTGTCTGTGGCTATCAACATCTCTAACCATGCCACCCTTGATACAAGACTGATACAAGCTGGCATCTCGGGATGTGTTCTAAGTTTGCTGAAACCATCTCTGGCGGAAGGGACACAGTTTGTCACTGTATCACTAGTTAGTTCTGAGCCAATAGAAATCACCCTGCAATATTTTGCCCCATTTTTATATTTAATATCGTCATATAGCCCTAGATATGTTTCTCCGTCAGGCAGGGGACCACTTTTTAAAGTATGGTGTAAATCGCAAATCTTTAGGTCATTGTTTCATCTCTGCTCGGAAAGGGAAGTTGATGGTCCATCTACCTAAATCAACTTTTTCTCCCTATTCAAAGATGGATGTCCAGCAACTTCCCGAGACATAAACCTGTTAGCTAAGGCATAGCTCCTTCTCACTTCTTCTGATGCTTCATATTGGAACCCCACTATCAGGTTCCTGGTGATAGGCCCTTTGCCCACATCTTCTAAGGCTGTTTGCTATCTTGGGAACTGCTACGGCTCCACTCTCTCTCTTGATAGCTAAGTAGCCAAGGTAGCCATTGTGTGTATTCTATGCAGAAAAACTCTCAAAGTCCTGCTATTTATTGAACTGTGGTTTACCATTCCAGTCGTTATTGACTTGTCCAGTCTCACTTGGAGAGTGGCAGGTCCATCTCCTTAGCTCCCCAATGAAACTCTTACACAGACCTCCCATTTTCCCGCCCATTAAAGTTTACTGCCATTGAACTGAGGGAAGATGGTCCAACTTCTTTGACCACGTGGGCACTAGTGGCTGAAACGAAGGTTACTAAACCACCTTGAAGATGACCATATTTCGCCCTCCTTGTGGCACCTATAAATGTATTTATTTATTTAAAGAGTTTTATATAGCACTGGCTAGACCCAGAGGTATCAGAGCGCTTTACATGAGAAACAACAATGTAGCAGAAAAAGTTCAACAATAACACAATAAATCCTCAAAATTAGGCAATACAATTAGGAGAGGAGAGAAAGGAGAGAGAAAAGTAGTGGAGGGGGCAGGAGAGGTGAGAGAGGGAGGATAAGGGAAGAGACAATATGGAGAGACGAAAAGAAGTCTGTCTAAAGACCGACTAGGTAGGTGAAGACCAAGGAGGGAATCCACGGCCCATCTTACCTATAGCTAAACCAGGTAGCTCCATCAGGCATCAGACAACAAAGTTCAGTCTCAATACATTGAGAGAGGGGAGAAAGAGAGACATAAATAGAGGGAGGGAGGATGTGGTTGGGGACGACAGGAGGGACGAAAGGAAGTGCAAAATGTGGTTTAACAGTATAACGGAAAAAGATCACCAATTACACATTACATTAAACCATTAGCAATACATTTAGGAGAGAAGAGGAAGGAGAGAGAAAAGAAGTGGGGGATAGGTGAGGTGAGAACGTGAGAATAAGGGAAGAGACAACCGTAGAGACGAGAGGAAGTCTGTCTAAAGATCGACTGGGTAGGTGATGACCAAGGAGGAAATCCACGATCCATCTCCCCTATAGCTAAACCAGGTAGCTCCATCGGGCATCAGACAAAGTAGTTCGGTCTCAAGTGTCGAGGGAAGAGGTTCGCAGAAAAACAGGATGGGAGGGAGAAACGGCAGAAAGACGAAGGAAAATCTGCCCAAAGACCGGATGGGTAGGTGACGGTCGATGGGGAAGTCCCAAAACCCATCTCCTCTATAGCTATCAGGTAGCTCCACCGGGCTATGGCCAAATAGCTAGGTCTCAGTGGGAAACATTTAAATAACATGGAGGGCAAAATAAATGGAGCGTAGAGGGGAGGGAACAGGGAAGGTGAGAAAGGGAGGATAGGGGAAGAGACAAAAAGGAGAGAAAAAATGAAATCTATCTAAAGGCCGACTGGGTAGGTGACAACCAAGGAGGGAATCCCCGGCCCATCTGCTCTATAGCTAAACCAAATAGCTCCATCGGGCATCAGACAAAATAGTTCAGTCTCAATACATTGAGAGAGAGAAGTAGAGGTATAAATAGAGGGAGGAAGCGGGAAGAGACAACAGGAGAGACGAAAGGAAGTCTGGCTAAAGACCGACTGGGTAGGTGACATCCAAGGAGGGAATCCCTGACCTGTCTCCCCTATAGCCAAACCAGGTAGCTCCATCGGGCATCAGACAAAATAGCTAGCTCTCAAATGACACGGGAAATTCACAGGTAAACAGGGTGGGGACTAGGGCAAGGACAGGTGAAGGCAAAGGTTAGTAGCAGGAAGGAGGAGAGGAGTAGAGCAGGGAGGGGTAGGGGGTAGGTAGTTCGGTAAAAAGTTCCCATGGATCTGCTGCGAGGCATTCAGAAAGCAGGTCCGTTTCTTCACAGGCGCCACAGTGGAGTTCTCCATGCGGTGCCGCTGAGCGGGGTCTGGAGCAGACACTTCCAGGCTCTCCTCCTCCTCGGGCCGGTTCGGTGTATGAGGCGTTGCCCGGGGGCATGGGGGGGTAGGTTTGGTGTCTGAGGGGGTGTGGGAGGGGTTATTTTGGTGTCTGGGGGGGTCTGTTCGGCATTGCCCCCCCGAGGGTCTGAAGATTCCTGCACGAGATGAGGACCTTCCTCTTGAGCCTCAGGCAGGACAGAGAGTGAAGACCGTGGTTGCAGGTTCGTGGGGGGTTCTCTATAATTCATTGGGGGTGAATTTTCTTGTCAGCTTAGGTCGGGCGTCTGAGGTTGGCGGCCATTCCAGGGTCAGGCAGCCGGGGCTCCATGCATGTTGCACCCCAGGGCCCCCATTCTGAGTCAGGGCCCCCATCTCAATGAAGTAGGTCACAGACGACCCACCGTGGAGGCTGCATGTACTTGGGGGGGGCCAAATCCAGTCGGTCGGAGTGCTTCAAGTGGAGTGTCCTTCGGGTGGCGGCCATTATGGGATCAGGCAGCCTGGGCTTCATGAGCGGCGTGGCTCAGCTCCTTCTACGAGACACCTCTGTGGCGTCTCGTAGAAGGAGCAGAGCAAAAAACCATGAAGGTGCGGTGGGTCTGCGTGCCATGTTTCTTGCAGTACCAAAATGTCAAACGACCTTATATAGCCGATGAAATCCGGGTCCACCATTTTAGAGAAACAAGAATGTGTCCAAACCAAAACAACAGAAATGTGAAAAGTGCACAGTAGCAGAAACTTTCACTCTGCTCGTGACAAAAAGTGATTAAAATCAACAGGCACACCTCTTTGCAACTTTATTCCTAATTATCATGCGTGATCTGTTGAATTAAAAAGGCTGGTAGCTACCATCGCATACCATTACCTATCGCCAACATGTTTCTCTGCCTCAAAAGTTTTGACAAATTCATCAGGGCTACACACCTTGTCACCGCACCACTGTTGGACACTTCGTTCTATTTTGACTGTCAAGTAGAGGAAAGCACAATAATTACAAAATTAAAAACACCCAATGCACCACTTTCCAAGTCCGTATTTGAGTTGCCATATTCATAATATTTACCCTCTAACAGCTCCCTTCACTCGTACCAGCTGTAGAGGGAAATAACCATATCATAGGACTCCTGAAATGATGAGAAAAGGGGCCCAATCTGGTGAGTACCTACCAGTTACCCCGAGGGTGGTGTTCCCGTGAGGTGTCATCCTGTTCGCCACACTTTTTTGCAAATCTTCCTTTTCATTTTGTGTACGGATGCACTGTGTAGATTGATGTTTCAGACATCCTGTGTTGTTCTATGTGACTGTCAAGAGACGTTGGCCAATATATATATTTTTAAAGATTTTTTTAAGATATTAGACGTATTGTAGTAATACACCCCCGAAAAAACAATTTCGGATAGGGAAGTACAACAGTAATTATTGATATGAGACTTATCTGTTGCAAGGAATACTGACATACTTTACGTTCATAAGACAGGGTTTAGTGGTTTTTGATGACTTATGAGTGGAGGGCGACCCTGGTCTTTTTCTTCCCTCTTGGCTCCTCTTTGAGATATACCACCATTTTAGAGGCCAGTCCATTAACATTTCATGAGTATATTCTTAAGTGGTTTTCCTCAATCGATCTAAAGTTTGTCTTTTGTCAATTTGCATGGATGTTTATTGTTCTGGCGATCCATCTTTGATCACTTAATCCTGTTGGAGATGATGTCCTGTCCTTGGTACTTCTAGTAATACTGTTATGTTTCATGTTTCTTGCTCCATTTGACCTCACTGTTCTAAGTACCGATATTCCGTGCCTAATTACAGAATCTTGTGCTCCCTCTGTAACAGCAGGAATTAGTAATTCCGGATATCTTGGTTTTATGTACGGAGTTGTTGTTATCCCCCAGTTTTTGAATGTTTGAGCCTCTGCAAGTATTTTGTATGCAATTGACGATGTCGAACATGTTGCTTTTGTTTTTTCTCCGCATGATCCATCCTCGGCTATGATTAATTATGCTCCATGACTTGACCTCCCTTCCCCTCGTTTGCTGACTTTGGAAGCAGGCATTGTGATGTTAGAACTCCGCTGTAGAAATATATTGCCATTGGTGTTGGACTTGGCCCTCTCCACAGGGTCACCCCCAAACGTTTTGCCTTCACCAAGCCTGTTTTTATGAAATCGTTTTTCATGGCCTTAGGACTCTGTGTACTTTACCACTGCTAAAGTGCCTATGCTCTCTTCTTGAAATATGGTAAAATATCCTTATACACATTTAATTTAATCATAAGTCCTTAGTACCATGGTACTACATGTACACAGGGTCTGTAAATTAAATGCTACTAGTGGTCCTGCAGCACTTATTGTGGAACCCACCTAAGTAGCCTTTTTAAACATGTCTCAGGTCTGCCAGTGAATCCTGTTGGCAGTGCCAATTCGACTTGGCAAATAATTCCCTTGCCAACCACAACCTCCCTCTTTACCTCTAATGTAGGTACTATTTAGCCCATATGGCTGGGTGCATTGTAGTTAAAAAGTGAGACATGTGCTTTTAATTTTACATGTCCTGAAAGTGAAAAACTCACAAATTTGTTTTACACTAGTGTGAGGCCTACCTCTCCCACAAGAATAACATTAGGTTACCTTATCATATTTAATAAGTGCTAACTTTTGATTGGAAGTGCATAGGAAAGTCATGTTTGGTGTCTGACGAATTGAAATATAAAATCCTCTTTAATGGTAAAGTTGGATTTTAATCTCAATTCTAAAAATGCCACATTTAGAATGTTAACATCAACATACAAATTGACCCTCACACCTTTGTTGTAAAACAAAGGTGTGAGGGTCAATTTGTATGTTGATGTTGATATATATGGTCCAGCCCCTCCCACGACCCAGGACCTAACTCCTTAAACTCTAGCACATTTAGAATGTTAGCATTTTCTTGTCCTAAACATTTGGTGACTGCCGCCTGTTCTTGGGTCACATGGCTAGGTGTAGTTGGCAGTTGGCTTTTATATATTTCTCTCAAACAACCACACAAAAGAGTGACTAGGTGTACCTGGGTGGGCCATCTGAAGCAGGGTGAGGGAGCTGTGCACAGCCCTACTTGCACTTCAAAAGACTGTGCTTCAGCACTCACACTAGCCTTTTGTGCCTACATACTGACTGGAACCAGGGCGGGAAGGCAGGAAATTACAGACATTTCTGTGAGGGGCGCCTCTAGAAGTTTCTTCCACTTCAAAGTGGGTGCCCGGTATAAAAATAGGACCCACTCTTGAGTTCACTTCTGGATTAGGGGAATGATTCTCAGCGGACTGCCTGCTGCTGTGGCCAGCTGTGTACGTCAGAGGACTGCCTTGCTAGACCAAGAAAGAATGCTCTCCTGCCTGAAGCCTGTTCTGTGCCCTCAGAATTCCACCCTGCTGCTTGAGACCTGCATTTCTACTTGAACCCAAAACTTCCAGAGCGACTCCAAGGACTAGTTGGCTGGCAACCTGATCAGACCCTTAGGGTCGAAAAAGGCTCCAACCATCTTTAACTTGTAGCTGGACCCATCCTGAGAGAGTCCTGACCTTCCAAGTTGTGCCCCTTCAGTCCTGGACCATTGAAAGTGGTGCTAAAGGTGCCCAGATAGTCCATATCCAAAACTTGGGACTTGGTAAATGTTCGGCCAAAAATTGTTACAAGAACCAGGAGGAGACTGTTACGTAAGTGCTATGGGAACGGTGACCTACCTGCTCGCCGAACCACCCAAGGTGCATTGACGGTCAACCTGACTTCACTGCAGCTTCGCTATGATAATTGCAGCAGCAAATCCAGTTCAGCAGCACCTCGCAGAAGGGTTATTTGGCCTTATGGAGCCCTTGTCAGCTGCAGCCCACAGCTTCATCCTGCTGGAGATTTTCGACTTTCAGAAAAGAAACTAAGTCCAAACGTAGGAATCTTTACCACAACTCCGTCAAATGGCTCCCCGATGACCCCATCTCCTCCTGTGACAAGCGCTTTCATTGAGAAGTGTAAAAATCACAATGTAATTCTCAGCCAATCTGGAAACCAGCTATTATCTGCTTCTCCCAACTTTGAGGAGAAGCAGCACATTTAAAAGTAAGTCTGTCAGAACCTTGTTCAGAGGGCCACAGGGCAAGCAGAAGCTGCTGGGCCTAACTGTTGGGATCTGAGGCCTTTTACTCCTGATGTCCCAGGGCCTGGACATACTATGGATCCTGAACAACTGGGCCTAGTATCCCTCCAGCACTTGACTCTCAGGACTTGTGAGGTCTGAGCAGTCCAAGCCTCCCTCGGGAGGGAGGTAAATCCAGGGGTGAACACAGGTTCACCACTCAGAATAAGAGCAGAAATAAATTATTGTCCAACCAAGGGCTGTTGGCTCTTCACTACGCAAGGGCAGCAACCCACTCCACACAGTAATCCATCCACAGCAGCCCCTTCTGGTATATGGGGTCACCTTTCCTTCAGTGCTCATGGGCTCTGGCCCAATCGGCACAGCGATGATTACAATTCAATTTGTGGTGGCCCCTCCTGGCATACGGGTTCACCAATGTCTCACTGCGCACAGGCTCCGACCCGACCGAGTCAAGGATATCCATGGCTCAGTTTATGGCGGCGAACCTTTGGCAAAGGGTGGTAGCCAAATTTCTTGTGCACACAGGCAACAACCCAATTTGTGCAGCAGCCGTTTACTCACACCTCACTCAGGGAATCCATTCAACTGAATTCCCCACTGCACCTTGCTCCATTAATCACCCTCCTCTTCCTCACAGGGCACACTGGTTTTGGCAAGAAGGCAGGTGCTTTTGCTCCAGGCTCCATGGCAGGTGGTCTTGGATTCCCTGGATGATGTCCCCTCAGCCAGACTATCAGACCTTGGCCCCCTCTCCTGGTCTCAGGCAGAAGTCTTGCAGAGCTTCTCTTCTTTGCACACCCCAACTGCTGCTTGGCAGTTGACAATTTATGGAGTCTCAACCGCCCCGTCTTATAGTCCATTTCCTGACACCAAATGTGATTTAGGATCTGAAGCTTTGAAGTTTATGTTTGGGGGGCTGCTTCCTTTTGAAGTGCCCTCTCCTTTGCCCTGGCCTTCCTACAGAAAGCAGCCAGTCACAGCAGTAGTGACTCCAAGGCTGATAGCCCCACAACACAGGCCATGGGATTGACTAGAGTCCACATCTGGATATTTGCCACAGTGATATGTGTATCAAAAGCTTAAGTCAAGGCCCCGCCCTACTCTTTATGATTCTTTTATCAACTCCATCTCCTTCCCGTGATGTGCCCAGGCTCCTGCCTTGTGACTTATCTCTGAATCAAAGAACACCCTTTGAAGTGTACATGGAAAGCCTGGCTCTCTCTACACCAGTGTGTCCTGGTCAGTGTACAGGAATGCAGCATTACACAAATCTGTCTGGGGGAGTCCTCTGCCTCCTCTCCTCATGTTTTACAATGCAGCCATGGGTCTCCCAAAATGGAACACATAGTCTGCCATGTATTTTACCACTCACAGGCACACATACACCCAGCACATGCATTCAACATGCACGTACTGCATAGTACTGCAAAGTCGCTGTATTGTCCTCTTCCCAGGAACACATACACCCAGTGCAGATATACCACTCATGCACTATGCGTTACAGCAAACAAATGATGGACGGAATGCTGACAATGCAAACATTCTCACCCAGTCAAAAGATCTGGGTTAAATCCATCATTCTTTTGCCCACTACGCCACCCCAGTTTGGACCCAGCCATATGCAAATGAGTCTTGACTCTGTGCCCCATGGGAACAGTCCAGACCGAGCTGCCAGGCCAGGTCCTCCCTGTACCGAAAATAAGCATACTGGGACCGGTTCAGGGTATGTCATCCTTCTTTAGCCAGGCTAGCTTGAATCCAGTGGCACAGTGAGCAAGGGACCCACGTCTGGGCATACCCATCCCACTTAGGGCGAAAAGTGTTACAGCAAACAAATGACGGACGGAATGCTTACAATCCAAACATTCTCCCCCAGTCAATAGATCTGGGTTAAATCCATCGTTCTTTTGCCCACTACGCCACCCCAGTTTGGACCCAGCCATATGCAACTCAGTCTTGACCCTGTACCCCACGGGAACAGTCCAGACTGAACTGCCAGGCCAGGTCCTCCCTGGACCGGAAACACACGGACCACAGAAAAGGATGGGGAGGGCATATGAGTGTTCAGGAATAGAAAAAGTTTGATTCTTAGCAGCCATACTCAGTACTGAAACACAACATGCTCCTCTGACAGTTCCATCACTACAGTCTTCCCTCTCCGTTCCCTCCTTTGCTGGTGGCAGCCCATCTGAGGAATCCAGACTGGGGTCATCATCCTGTAGAACAGGTGGTCAGACTCACAGCAGAAACTAACCAGAGCAGGCATATATCCATCTTTAACATAGAGACTCTTTTTGTGTGCAGACTAATCTGCTTCAGAAGACAAATGCCATACAAATCCATTTAATCCTATGAAACTTATAATACGGGGCACGAGATATCTGTAATGTAGTATCCCATCTTCGTAACCAGGCCCTAAATGTTTCAATTTGATGTAAGCCTCAGTGGGGGCTGGTGACATTTGAAAGTGGTGGGGCATAAAATGATAATCATACTGCACCGTAGCGAGTGAGCGTAGGGAGCGAGCCCGAACCCCCTAAGGAGGGTTTCGGGGGGATTTCCCCCCGAGAAAATTTTGAAAAAAGAGTGGACACATGGTGCATTTTCAAGCAAATTAGAGAAAGCAGGAAGGTTAATAAAGCAACTGTGAAAGCTTGTCCAGCATCAAAAAGTACACTTGAGTAGGTGGCATTAAGCCTTGGTTTCCAATTTTTGCAGGTAGTGGCAACTGCAGGGACTAGCACTAATTTTGGAGGAGTGGGACCAATTTTCATTATCAGACTTTCCCCCAGAGCAAGAGAGGCAGAAAAGAGAGGAAGAGAAAGATAGGTAAATAAAAAAGCTTTAATGATGAAGAACCTACAAGTGAGATAGCGAAAGATTAAGGGTAGGGTGGTCAGAGGAAGAGGCATTAGGTGGAATCACTATGGGCAGCCCTGGTATTTAACTGTGGCAATAAGCAATGGCAATTTGAATTCCTAACAAACACTTTGAAACCCTGCACAATATATATAAATAGTATACACTTTAAATGTATTTCTTTTTAATTAAGTACTGATGACTTTGTACCGATTGCAAACAGTTTCCATCGATTTCTTTCTGGTACAAAGCATTGCTTGCATTGGCGACTACACATACTGCAGGTCTGGTACCTGGTCTTTTATGCATTCAGCAACATCAACAATAATGCAGACGTTGCAGATAAATTACTAAAGGTATGCTCAGGTTTTAACCATGCCATTGTTTGACAATATTAACTATAGATGTTAACAGTAGGGTCAAAGGAATAAGTAACTTGGAAGGGGGGGGTCTCTTAAATGTTTGTCCGCTCTTTTGTTTCAACTTTCCAGAACTTTCTCTTCTGACCCAACAATCTTTGAGGCTGCGAAGAGGCAAATGCAAGGAATCATGCCTTTTTCAGAATTAGTGAGTTAGGAAGTTTACATTGAAATATTCCTTTGTGCTCCCTCTTATTGGTACCCCCAACTACTACTGTTCTCCCTAAGACACCTCAGTCCACAAAAACGATACACCTATTTGTTAACTCGGTTGCTTATTCATTCACTTGTTTAAGCTTTAAAATACTTCTATTTGCCTCCATGTGGTATCACTAAAGAATTGTTCTTCCCCACACAGACTGAACTCATTAATTCACTCACTCAACCTCCCACTCCTTGAAGTAGAACCCTAGTGCAAAATGAGGTAGGGATCTATGGGCGGGCATCCTTCCACAGGTCCTAAATTCACCCACATGCAAGTCTCAGCCCTCATCAGGGCAAAAGTATACCGGCTTTATTTCAAAAGTTATGTTGGGAGCATAGCGTGAGGTCTTAAACCCAGACAACCTAGCTGGAGTTTAATCTGTGCAAATGTTGCAGGCAAATGGCACCTGCAGTCATTTCTGGAACTTGTGACTTAGGTTTTACCATCAGACTTTGACCCGGAACAAGAGAAAGAGAGAGATAAGCAGAAAAAGCGGAAAGGAGGAGAAAGTGAAAGATAAACAGTGAATAGGGAGAAAGCAGGAACTAAAAAAATCTGCAAGAGTGAAACAAAGAGTCAGGAAGCAGGAAGGAGGAAGGGTAGATTTGTGGACATGTGGCTTTATGCTGCAAGGTGTTGGAGCAGCCCCAGCTGGAATGTGCCCCTGCTAGCATTTTGCATACTGTAGCACCCTTAAGGTTTGTAACAAAGACAATGAAAGGCAGCATGGTGGACAATCGGTGGAACTCTTGAAGTAAATAAAGGGAAGCTACTTCTTTACCCTAAAACGCCCAACTCATTGGTGGTGGGATCAGCAAGTGCTTCGTGCAAGGTATTGGAAAATTAGGCCTGTCTGGATGATTTATAGCCCTCCAAGTAAAATTAAATGTTACCAGTTGTAACACTCCCCATACACCAAAGAAAAGCTATTTTTGTTTTTTCCCCAGCATCTAGCTCGCTCACTACAGGTGGCACTGTAAGGACGGCAAGTTAATGTTCCTTCTAGAAGTGCTGATTTTGGTTGTGCCCACATACACAGTTGTGATTGCCACGTTTGTCAGGGAAACACACCGCCATTCAAGCTTGGTTTGGTGTCCCGGAAGGGCCAAAAGCCAGCACTTGCATAACAGTCACTGCTGGGTTTAAAATGAGTGGTGTTCGGTTTCTTTTAACACTGCAATTCTGTCTCTTTTTGCTTCAAAACGTTTAAGAGTCTGTACAGCTTTCGCATTCTTTCCGACATATTTCTATCTTGCATTTGCTGTTTTACTTTTATTATGAGCTCACACTGCCCACACTGACACGCACGGTACCACACAGTCACTCACTGGATGTCAGATGATCTTCTCCAAGTTCCAACGATCTCCACAACGAGTCGACTGCAGTGCTGCACGTGCTCTTGTGCTGTAGTAGAGAGGAGGAGGAAGGGTGACTGGCTGTGGGCCGGCCCGATTTTCCCAGCAACTGCAGAATGTTGTCCAATCACTGAATGGCTTAACACTAAGCCATTACAGTGATTGGGCATTGCCATTGCCCCACGTTGGATGCTCCCACCCCCGCGGTGCGAGACTAGACTGCAACAATGACAACCCAGTAGCCAATCCTGACGCTGCTCTCTTCAGAGGAGAGCTGCTCTCTAAAGAGAGCAGCATCAGGATTGGAGTGAGCATCAAAAAAACGCTGCTCATGTTGGGACCACTGGGGTCTGTGGCATTAGGCAAACCCCGTACTCAGCGGTGCTTGCTTTTCAAAGCCCACTGGATACTTTGCTGAAGAAAGGCAGCCGGGCAAACACCACATGCGCAGTGCGCACTTGCAGCAGCAGCGACACGACAGACTCAGTCAATGGGCCAGCCATGTCACGTACGTCACGTGATTTATTTAAAGACATGATGCCACAGTTTTAATAATTATCAGTCAATTTATTCGAGCAGCGCGTTAATTAATAAAAGTTTTTATTAACGCGCCGCTCGAATAAATTGCCCGATAATTATTAGTGGGGCAACGCCCCATCGCCCAAATGGTAAAAACGCCACCTATTTCACCATGTTTAAATGATAGAGCACAAGCAGTTTAGCACTGGTTAGCAGTGGTAAAGTGCATGGAGTCCTAAAAGTACAAATAAAAACCGGTTCAGAAAACAGGAGGGTTTAGGCAAAATGTTTGGGGATGACCCTGCAGAGAGGACAAGTCCAACAAAGAGTAACGTAAAATGATGGTAGAGTTCAAAGAAGACCGAACAGCTTCTAGAGTAGAGTCTGCAGTTCTGGCAGGATAGGTAACACAGCTACAGAATCGAGTTAGAGGCTGAGTCAGGTGACAGTTTGATTTGAAGGCAGGACCTGGATCAGCTGTGGCAGGTCCATAGTAATACGCCACCAGCTGTGTCAGTAACTATTCCTGTGCCGGTTTCATTGGAATCTCCAGAACGTTTTTCGGGGGATTGAACCAGGGGGAAGATATGCATGACACAAGTGCAATTACACTTTATGGTTAGGCCAATTGTGTTTCCCCATTGTCAATCAAGAACACCTATCTTTATATCTTATTTGAATAAAGGTGCAGCAGCATTGTTGATTCCACTATTGGGATACATTTAGGGACGTATTTGAAAAGGTTTTTGAGTGCAAAATTGTAGCCAAAACTGCGGATCTTGAATTACTGCAATTAAGTTACAGAGTAATGTATTTGACACAGTTTAACAGACTAGGCACGGAAACAGGGTGTCCTGAAGAGAAGAAGGCTGAGTTGTTCCACGTTTTGAAAGAGAAGTTGAAGGTTGCATTAGCTCAGGTCGACCCACAACCCACTAATTGTACCAATCTCATTAATTTAACCTTGAAATTGCATCATAGATCATCAAGGAGAAAAAGGGATATACGTAAAAAGGGCTCCATTAAAATTTTCACGAAACCTCGAATTTCGCCCTACCCCCAACTGTAGTAAAATTTGTAAAGCTCTTGAACATAATCTCGCTAATACCTTACAAAGTGCAGCTGCCATCGGAGAAGCTCACAGGGTGAGATGGTCATTATGTTAGATGTAGGGGCTACTGGACACTTCATGGATTCATCCTATTATTATTATTATTTAATATTATTAACATCATTTGTTAAGCACATTGCTACCCGATTCGGGCTTTCCCGCAATTGCCCTCCCTGCGGAGGACCATCTCAGTTAAGTAAACAGGTGAGTTTTCAGTTGTTTAGACAGATTGACATTCAATCTAAGATTAATAGGCAGAGAGTTCCCCAGTAAAGAGGCCAAACAGGCAAAAGAATGTCCGCCACTTGCAGCCCTCTTGATTCTAGGAACGTTGGATCATATTGTCAAATTATAAAAATACCTATTTAAAGTAAGCCCAAATCATACGTTTTTTTGTTTTTTTTGCAGATTTATCTAGGGCGAATTCCACCCGAAGGTATTGGAGCGCTGTACATGAGCACTAGTTACGTTACACAAGGACACATTTATAATTATTTTTATTTTTTTTGGTAGGCACAGGGAGATTAAGTGATTTGCCCAGAATGACAAGATGTGGAGTCGAACCTGAGGCTGGAACCTTAGTTTCCCAGCTCCAAAGTCTGCAGCTCTAGCTGTGAGACCACATCCTCGCCCCAAGTTCAAGCTGTTGGTGGCACTTTGTTAAGCTTGGGACCCATTACAAAGAAAACTACCCCAATAAAGCTTAGGAGTGGTCCTGGGAATGGACAACAATGAGGAATGTGTGTCTTAATTTGATCAATGCTCGAAAATGTTTGCATAATCTTGGATATGCCTGCTTACTTTCCAAAATCCAAGAATCACTTGAGCCATGAGAGCTAGTACCCCTGACTGAATTTTGTCACAAAATTGTTGTATTGAATAGTTAGATGACAAAAGAAGCATTCTCATTATACACTCTGCAGCACAGAAAGAAAATTACCCAAGATTTATGAAGACTTGCAGGCAGGGCCGGATTGGCAAACAAAAAGCAGCCCTGGCAAACATGCTCAAACCAGAAATGCTACCTACCTCTCTTTACGCAATCTCTTTCCATGTATTCTCTATCTCTTTCTCTTCTCTCTCTTCTCCTCTCTGATTGCTTTTTCTCTACCTTCCCATTCCCTCCTTCACTCTTTAAACCCTCTGGTTGCTGCAGGTAACCTCGGAGAGCTGGGAAAAGTGACAGTGGCATCGTCCAAGGACTCTTCCCTACCGGGGAAATGCTTGGCGGAATAAAAGGCCTGTCTACCTTGTGCTAGAGGACCTATATTAGAAAGACACTGAACATTACCTTCTGGTACTGTAAAAAGTGTTTAATGAAAACCCTATTATCCTGGCAACCTGCTGCTATGGTTCCACCGAACACAAATGGCATAAAAAATAATCCGGCCTAGCTTGGTCACGTGACATTTATGGATGGGTACTGTTCAATCATCCACAGACTTGGGTGGATATAGGGTGATGAACCGGCCATAAATGTCACAGACCGTCCGTTAATTGTGTCATATGCGTTGCGCGCGTGCATTAGATTAGCGCTGCGGCCGCAATTAAATGAGTGACACGGCTTTAGTTGCTAACCGCGTGGTCCTGACTGCTTGAGCAGGGCCACGCCCCTTTATTTTATAGCCGGCGCGTGACGACATACAGCAGCGCTAGAGGGAGGCCTACGAGTGCGAGTAGACTGCACCGCTACCCGCCGGAGGACACTACATTCCTTCCAACCTTTAATAAACATCAAACAAAATACTGACAGCGTAGACCTGTTACCAGTTCTTAGGAGAGTCCAGTCCTTGGTTCATCACACCATGAACCCGGCCAGGCGGGAGGACGGAGCCTGTTTGCATCTCAGGTCGTATCTGGAGTGTTCTCCCCAGGAAGATGGCAATGATGGGGTAATTTCTTGTGAGACTTTACCCTCTGGAGATCTTGGCGGGGTTCTGTCTGGCGTTCCAAACATCAAAGGGGTACCATGGCCAGACATGTCTGGATGCTCTGCAGGGATCATGGTTACCATCCGGTCCTTCCTCTTCTGGTTAATGACGTGGTCTGGCATCCAAGTTGTCCGCTAGCGGATGTTCCGGAGTTCAAGCGTGTACCCTTTTGAAGAAAGAGATGTTGCGTATGATTTCCTTGGTCCCTCTTCTGGCTGTTATCATGGTGCCGGTGCGGCGGATGACTGTCCATGGCTGGTGTTCGAATGGAAGCCGGAACTTGCTTCCTGGGTACCTGTCCTTGACGTAGACTCTGTCCTCTCTTGAATGACCGACATTCTGGCTCGTCGGTTGGCGCTGGCCTGGTCATTGGAACTGGTCCTGTTGGCTAGGACCTTTCCGGCATCAATCTGAGACGGGGTCCAGCTCAGGTGATGTGGGATGGTGTCACGCACTACTCGGCCCATGCTTGCCGGCCCCGGAGCTGCTTCCATCGTGAGATATGGTGTCGGATGGAATTCCCTAAGAAAGCTATATATGGCTCTCTGAAGTGGTGCTTCGTCGGCATGCGCAATGCGTATTACTTTGTTGAGAGGGCGCATGAACCTTTCTACTTCCCCATTTGCTTGAGCCCAGTGTGGGGTCACTTTCCGGTGTTGAATTCCCCATGCCTTGAGATAGTCTGCAAAGTCCTGTCCATGGAAAGGTGGGCCGTTGTCTGTCTTTACCACTTCGAATATGCCATGGGTCGCAATGATCTTCTCAAGTTTACTAATCACTTCCGTGGGTGTCTGGCTTCCTACAATCTCGACCTCGGGATATTTCGTGTAGTCATCAATGATCCCCAGGGCATAGCGTCCGCCTGAGAGGTGTCCGAAGTCCACGCTCATGCACTCCCATGGCCGTTGGAGGTTTTCTTCAGGGATGACGGCGTGAGGGCGATCTGGTTGGCCCGATGCCTGGCACCAGGAGCATGTTATGACCGTTAGTTCAACCAGGGGGTCCATTCCTGGGAACCACACCTTTGCCCTCAGCCGGCTCTTCGTTTTCACCATGCCTTGGTGTCCCCTGTGTGCAAGGTCCATGGCTTTTTGAGCAAGGCTTTAGGGTATCATAAGTCATGGGCATCTGAGTAGACAACCACTGCTGTCTACCGAAAGTTCATCTTTGACCTTCATAATGGACTCCAGGACGGCTTTTGCTTGTGGCGTCCATCTAGTCATGGTGGACTGAATGGGGCGCCAGTCATTCAATTGGACCGCTCTTATGGTCAGCTGCAGGCATTCATCAGTCCGGGTGGCTTCTACAATTGTTTCAAGGCTCATGGGGAGTGGCCGGGATCTTTCCGATACAAGCCGGACATATTCTTCAGTGTCCTCGCCATCTTCTTCCACTCTGGTGGCGGTCCTAGGATGTCGCAATAGGTAGTCCGCCGTATTGGAGGAGCCTGGCTTGTATTCGACTCTATTGCCATACCCCTGCAGCTGAAGGATCTATTTTTCGATCGTCGGGGGAGGCTTGGATGTCGATCCTTGAAACAGGGGGATGAGGGGTTTGTGGTTGGTAGACACGGGGAATGGATGACCGTATACAAAGACGTGAAAGTGCCGACAGGCCCAGTGGATGGCAATCGCTTCTCACTCAATTTGCGAGTATCTCTGTTCCGTGTCCGTCACGGAGCAGCTTACGTATGCGATCGGGGCCCATTCTCCGTTGCCTTGTAACTGAGTGAGCACAACTCCTAGCCCGTAAGCGCTGGCGTCTCCAGCAATGTTGGTGGACCGGGCCGGGTCTAAGTATGATAGTGTTGTGTCTGCCGACAGGGCTGCTTTGATATCTTTGAAGGCTTGTTTCTGTTCGGGCCCCATTGCCATGTGGTGGTGGATTTCGTCAGTTCCCTGAGGGGCTTCGTGAGGTTGGATAAGTCAAACCACCCACAGAAGTTCACCATCCCCAGGAGGCTTCTGATATCCGAGATGTTGGAGGGTGCTGGGGCTTCCTGGACGTCTTTCACCTTGTCGGGGTCCGGGGCTACTCCTTTGTCAGAGAACGTGTAGCCAAAGAAGCTGATCTTATTCCTCAAGAACTGGCACTTTTCTTTGTGAAGTGTCAGCCCGGATTCTTTGATCTTCTGGAGAACCCCGCGAAGTCTGCGGTGGTGCTCTTCCATCGACACTGCATATATGAGCAGGTCGTCGCTCACATTCAAGACTCCCAGGAGTCCGCTGAGAACTTTACGGATGGTGTTTTGGAATACCTCCGTGGCACTCGAGATCCCGAAGTTGAGGAGTCGGTATCTTCGGAGACCGACGTGCGTCAAAAAGGTGGTGATGTATCAAGAGTCTGGGTGTAGTGGCAGTTGGTGATAGCCAGACCCTAGGTCCATTTTCGAGAACCATTTTGCGCCGTTCAACTCTTCCAAGATGTCATCGATGGTGGGGGTTAGGTGAAGTTCTCTTTTCACCGTGGCGTTTGGAAGGCGCATGTCAATGCAGATGCGGACCTGGCCTGGCTGTTTCGGTTTCTATGCCACTACGATCAGGGACACTCATGGGGTGGGTTCACTGACTTTCTCGATAATCCCTTGTTTCTCTAGTGCCTCTAGCTCTTCTTTGACCTTCTTCCGCAGGTGGAATTGTTGGGATGTGCTATCTCTTTAACTGCCACGAGCTTTATCCACGAGCTATGTTGTACTCGTGCCTTTCTTGTACGATGTGTTTGTAGAATTCCCGGGACGGCAGTTGCTGCCGGGAGAGCTGAACGCTGGATGCAATTAAAGGAAGATCTTCACCACTACTGCCTTTGTCACTTCCTTTCACTGGCGATGTACGATGTGTTTGTAGAATTCCCGGGACGGCAGTTGCTGCCGGGAGAGCTGAACACTGGATGCAATTAAAGGAAGATCTTCACCACTACTGCCTTTGTCACTTCCTTTCAGGAATGCGATCCGCCTGTGCTTCAGCGCCACTGGTTGGACTGACGGGTCGATGTGGAGAGAGACTTCCTTCCCTTTCAGGCATTCAATGCCTTTGAAGATGTCTTCGAATTCCTCCATGATGACCTCCAGTTCCTCCCCTTGTACTGCCATGGCGAATGGGAAAAGCTTCAGCTCCTCTGCTGATTGTCCGCTTAGCAGCATTCCACTTCCCTCCTTGGTCACGTACACTGTGGTGGGGATCTTGAGGTCCCGGTGCTTCAGCTCAGTGTTGAGGCATCCCTGGAGCAGGATGGGTGTCTTTTGTCCGTACGCAAACCCCCTGATCCTTGCTTCCTGCAACGGCGGGCGTGGACTTAGTTGGTTGTACCCATTAGTTCGATCGAGGCCCCTGTGTCTATGTGGGCTCTCACATCCTGCTGCTGGATTTTGATTCTGCACTTGGGAAGTCGTCGTCTCTTCCGTCGTGGTTGGTCTACTGCAAACACATAGTGGACCGGATAGTCTCCCGCATCATCGTCCATGTCCTCACTGTCGTGTGCTTCAGATACTGCTTGCGCTGCTTCTTTCCGTGGTTTCGTGGACCGGCATACCGCCGCGAAGTGGTTCATCCACCCGCAAGCACTGCACTTCTTCCCTCTCACTGGGCAGTCTTGCATGCGGTGGGGCGTGCCTCCGCAGTAGCCACATTCCTTTTTCTTATCTTGCCGTCTTCTCCCTGAGTTTTGGTGCGCTTCTGGCCTCACCGCGTTTGCCATTTCCACTGCATTGACCGTTTTGATAGGTTGGTGGAGAGCCGCCTCCATGTGGGATGTTCTGGCTTGCGATAGCTCTTTTGACCGGCCCAGGGTGAGGACATCCGCTAGAGACTTGCCGTCCTCCTGAAGGATGTTCACTCTGAGTTTGGACGAGTAGCAACCTTGTATTATCTGACCTCGGATTTCTTCCTGTTCATCTCTATATCCGCACGTACTGGTCAGTTCCTTCAACCACCCGTGGAATGCGTCTAACGACTCCTCCGCTTCCTGTTTGGCCTGGCGAAAGAAAAATATTTCATAGTCTCTGTTTGCCATCGGCTCAAAGTGTGCGTTTAGGGCATGGAGCAGCGTCATATATGTTTTGGGTGTGGCCGCTACTGTGGTACTGAAAATTCTGGACCAGTGTCATGAAACATCGTCGTATCATGACGAATTTGGTATCAGCAGACTGGAAATGACGAGTATACTATGCACAATCATTTTCGTCGCATTCGGTGAAGAAAGCACCCTGAAATCAGAGTTTCCATCTTGAACCCTCGGGTTCCATTTTGTGAATAGCAGCCATTTTGTGGATTGCCCTTACAGTAGGCCTTCACTGTGGCAGAACAAGTATTTAAGGACATAACCTTAGCATGGGTTTCTCTGTCTCTGAATGAACTACAGAGAGTAACCCTTTTCACCTGGAACTGACCTTTTGTAAAACTAGTTTCGCTAGCTGATCGTTGTGTGAGTTTTTCAATTACTGATTAGGACCTTGTTAACCATTAAGTTTCCTTGTGCATGTGTTATCTTAAACAATATCTAAATGGTTTCTTTCCTTAAAGACTTTCTTTTCTGAAACTTGGGTTTTTGTTATGTGTCGTGACTGCCATCTAGTGTTACTTTTATATAGGTTTTCAGAAGTTAGTTTGTGAGCAAAGCAGTCTGACCTGTTGTGAATCATATATACACATTAACCAGGGATTTCTTCGTGCGCTGGAGTTAATTTTAGAAGCTGGCCTTTCCTTGCCAAACCAGTTCCTGCCCTTTAGCTGATCAAGATTATAGATTAGAGCACAGGACATTGTTAAGATTTACTACACACAAACGTGCCTATCTTACTTCCATCTGTTCCTGTTCCTACCTCCACGAGCTATTTATGACATGGGCTGTGTTTTGAGTTTATCCGGCCTTGTCAGCCAGAGAATGTACGCATTATGTGGACATTGATTATGGCCTGGACTTATCTTGAAAGTGGGGTTTGCATCTGTGTGCACGTTCTGGGAATGTACTTCAAATGTGTGACTAGGGCATAATAATTGGTATAAAGGGTCTGTGCTCAGACCATTCAGCAGGCTGCCTCCTTCAGTTGCTTTAGGTGTGACTGGGTGACGTAGCCTCACAATTAATTGTAATAAAGATGTCTTTTCATATTTCAGATTCTCTGTTGATTTCTTTGCTGCTTTTGAATGGACGACTTATTGGTAAGACCCCTGAGAAGGAGTTTGTGGATTTCTGGAACCACACTACCAGAGTTTTGTAAATAAGGTAGATGTCTTTGCCTCCCAGATGGAGGAGTAGGGCCCTGTGCCTTTCCCGGGCTATGTCGCCCCTTCGAAGTAAATCTGGAGATGGTCAGTCCAGTCCCTCCATCGCGGGGCGAGGGAAAAGGGGGCGCCATCGACTACAAAGGGCTCAATGGCCGGGATTGACACCATCCTAGCGCAGTCACAGTCACTCTTCGCGGCACGTCCTCGGCCTACCTCCTGGGCCTAGTAGCAGTCGCCTGGCCGAGGGTGACGAAAGCGCAGCTGGGTCTTCCCTCTGTAACCTGGGGAGCAGGCCTCACTGCAACGTCCTCCTTCCATGGAAAGTGGGGCACCCACGAGGTTGAGCTCTGGCCGGGCATGCAGGGAAAATTCCTCTCCTCTCCAGGCACTCTCCGGGGCTGGGGGGTCTTCAACAAACAGGAGCACACCTGCCAGGAGCACACAGCAGGTCTCGGCAGAGGAAGCAGCTCCCCTGTGGTTATATGGCCCAGATCAAAGGCTCTAAACCACTTCTGGGGACAAAGCACACTACTTAATGCACTCAGGCTCTTTACCGCCTCGTCTCCAGTGTCATATGCGGTGTGCGCGTGCATTAGATTAGCGCTGCGGCCGCATTTAAATGAGAGACACGGCTTTAGTTGCTAACCGCGTGGTCCCGACTGCTTGAGCTGGGCCACGCCCCTTTATTTTATAGCCGGCGCGTGACGACACATGCCGGCACTGGAGGGAGGCCTCGTAGCGCGGTAGACTGCACCACTACCCGGCCGGAGGACACTACAAATTGGATCTCACATGCGTTTTTCATGATGATCCCTTTAACGCACGCCTTTTGTCCGTAATTTGGGGGGGATTACTGTCACCTTTAAGAAGCCTCCCTGTTATGAGAACTCCCTTCTGGGTCCGCCTCACACTCCTCTGTGCTCAAGAGCAGCCCCTCCCCAGCCTCTCACAGACTGATGGAACCATTGTCATTCTATATGCCGGCTGATTGCCACATACAAAATGTCAATGTTCCAGTCTGGGCAGTTAAGGCATGTAGTGGGCCTGGAGGCAAGGAAGAAAAAAGTAACACATTGGATAAAAGTAACATTGCCAGTTACTTTTAAAAAACAAGCATATGCAATCAGTCCAGCATTTGTAAAAGGTAGAGCTTTTAGCCTTGACAATAACAATGATTTTTTGCGTTATTTTTTTAATTTGCAATGGAGTGATTATATTGTCATTTATATGACCTTGCAGCGCTGAAAGACAGAAAATATGAAATAGCTTATAAGGGAGGGTAGGCAAGAGTAACAAGCATTGGAAATGCAATAGGTCTCGCATTAGAAAAGTTGTAGTTATTGGTCTTGTAAATGACATATTTTATTTATTTGTTGGTTTTTAAAATTGCTAAATTGATGGCTTTGTCATTTACAATGCCAATAGTTATAACTTTCGCGAATGTGACACCTATAGCATTTGAAATGCCAGGGCCCAGGAAGAGACTACAGGGAACAGCATGCACAAAACAATAGCTACTCATGCTGATTACGAGAAGTGAGTGTGACACGAACAACAAGTGAGATGAAAAGTGTGCAACGCTTTACACAAGGTTAAAACGTTTGCAGCAGAATAAGTGGTCACGGGCCATATGGACCTGCTAACAAACATTATCATCAGCAGAAAAACTGTGGCTAAATTACTTTACTTTATTTGAAACTTTAAATGAAACATAGTAGACAAGTGAGGCGTCAATTCTAGCTGTACCCTGGGTGTGCTTCTTGGCCTTGCATCTCAATGCCGGCTCTGTACTCTAAAACAGGCTCACCCGATAAAGGCGCTGAAACCTCATTTCCACCCATTAATATTTGTGCGCTATATAGTTTTATCAGTAGAACTGCATGTTGGCATTGTGCTTCCATTTCAAAATTAAATGTTCTGTATCTGGTCTGTAACACACTTCTGTGCATCTGACACAAATGAAATAGGCCAGTCAGCATTCTGATTGGACTGATTTATCATATAAAGGTAAAATAAGGAGGGCTGCTATATGGCTTACCATGGCATGATATAGTAATGTCAACTCCTATCTTACTGTTCTGGCCCACAATAATACCATAACACTCAGTTGTGTATTGCCAATTATAGCTCATGCAGGTTAGTTAATAACTAGTTTCCTGTCCTCACACAAGACCTGTCCTCTGGTTCTTATCCATCACTAAGTACTGTACCAGCCCCTAAACCAGTCATTACCAGCTGAATAGACATGGATTACCGAAGCGATCTGACACAAAGCTGGCTACTCAGAGTATTTAACTCTAGTCCAGCACTGCAAGTCCCAATTAGCTACATTCTATGCATGCTGCTTTAAATCTCAAAATGGCACTCAGATGTGAGATGCTGGTAACAAAGTCCATCTGAGCAGATCTTCCCGACCACTTCTCTCACCAAATATGCCTGCTCAAGACCCTGAACTGTAAACCAAATATCAGACTAGACAACCCAGTGCAGTAACCATATAAATAGATCATAAGCATATGAAATACCACAAAAAGACTTTCACAGTTGCTCAAAGCTGCGCGAAAAACGGTAAAGTGCACTTTTGTCTCAACCTAATATAAACGTACTTATGTTGGTTGTCTATTTACTTATATATTATTGCACAACCTCCTCTGATGTGTCTGGAAAACGTACGTACCTTTTGTCCCAAAGTTTGGTCCTGAATTGTGACCTTTTGTCTGGAATTTTTGTCCTGAATTTTGACTCTTTGCCCTGAATTTTTACACTCATCCTCCTGAATTTTCACCCATGCCAGTTGGTCACTCTGGGTGGATATTGGCACAGTACTTATAGATACGCAGGGCTGGGCACTGTAGACCAGACCATGTGCCTTTGCATGATTTACATGAGGTGTAGTGACAGTACAAATAATGCATATGACCTTGATTGACCTTAAATCATGGTTTGACTTGGATAATAGACATAAATTGTGGTCAACGCTAGAAGAAGGCGATCCAAGGGGGTTTTGGGGGCAGCCGAGCCTCGAGATCTGCCGCCCGGACAGATTGGGAGGGGGAGGGGGGTTTTAGGTTATTGGGCTGCTTGGGGATAGCCCAAAAGCAGCCCAAAGTGAGAAAGGAAGCCCAAAGGGATAAAAGGGTTAACGGCGCCTGACCAGCCACCATTTTAGGTTGTGTAACCTGGTGGCTGGGAGCGCTTAAGGAGAGGTTTTTGTCTAGGTTTTTGGGCGGTAGTTGCGAGTAGCACGGGCGTTTTAGAGGCGTATTCGCTTACCTGTCTTGTAGTTGCTGCGATATGTCAACGGAGGATTTTCGTGTCCTGGAGGCCATTTGCCGGCTCAGTGAGGCTGGGCGAATGGACCTCCTTATGGGCCCCCAAGGTGGGGGGCGGCCGGTGAGGAGCGCGTCGGCTGCGGTGGCGGCGGCTGTTCTGGCCTGCTCGCCGCCCAGGAAGATGACCAGGAGTCAGGTGAGGCCCCCTGGGCATGTGGAGGGGCCGGGAGGGTCTCTGGTGGTGGGGGCGGGGGATGTTTGTGGGGCGGGGGGTCAGGGTAGGCCGTTGAGGTGAGGGCGCTCCGGGGGTATGCTGGCAGGGAAGGCGGTTGTCGTCTGTGACCGCCCCACTGCTTCGGGGGCGGTCACAGAAGTGCGGGGGGGGGTCCGGAGCAGAGGTCGCGCCTCCGCCCGGGACCTCTGGTGCGGGCGCTGGCGGGCTGGTGCGTGCTTCTGGGCACAAACGCCGGGGAGGTGCGCGGAGCGCCTCCCCCGTGGTGGTGCCAGCAGGGGAGCTGGGAACATGTGAGAGTGCACCGCAGAGGGGCAGCGCGAAGAGGGCCCCCCCCGCGGTGCGCGGGGAGCTGCTGGTGCGTGCAGGAGGGGCAGGCGGCAAAGCAAAGGCTAAACGGGTTCCCTGGGAGCAGAGCGGTCCCCAGGGATGCGGCGATAATCGCTCGGGGGAGGGTGGTGGCAGCCCCCTCCCTCGAGTGCAGGCAGAGCGAGGGGAGGGAAAAGGGGGGTAAAGCCCAGGAGTGGTGGGAGGGGGGGCCAAGGGGGGCCGCGGGGGTGTCAGCAAGTTGGGAGGGTGAGGGGGGGGCGGCGACAGGAGGTTCAGGCGGGCTAAGGGTTCAAGGCGGGGGGGCTGGGGGACACCAGTGGATGGGTGGTGCTTTGGGCGAGGTGGTCCTGGAGAAGGCGGGGGGCTCCCCAGGCGGAGTGAGGGGGAGGGGTCTGGGGCCCAGTTGGAGCGGGGTGAGAGGGGGGTGGTTCCGCTGTTGTTCTCGGAGGGGACTGGGAGGGCTTGGACGTTTGAGTCTTGGGAGGAAGGGGTCAGGGAAGCGCGGGGGGCCTGGGGGGTCGGAGGCCTTGTGGTTGGGAGGGAGGGGGGCTGGAGGGGAGGTTTCGGTGGGGCGGGGGGGAGGTTTCGGTGGGGCAGGGGGAAGGCGCGGGTGGCTGGCAGGGGGGAAACGGGGTCCGATGATGGAGGGGCAGGGGTTGGGGGGCTGTCGTGGAGCAACGACGAGGAGGAGGTGGTAGGTCGGACGGGGGAGGAGGGGGGGCGTGGGGTAGGGGGGGGGAGGCAGGGTGGGTCAGGTGGAGTGAGGGACCCAGCACACCACTCTGGCTATTTTTATTGCAGGAGGAAGAGCGCCGAGGAGTTCCCGAATTGGCAGGGCTGGGGGCGGCCCAGCGGTGCCAAGGAGAAGGGAGGGTGGAGCCTCCCGTGGCGAACCTGGTACCGGCGGGGGATCCCGTCGCGGCCGGCATAAGAAGGCCCGACCCCAGCACCTACGGGGCACCAGCGGTCTGGGGAGTCTCAACGATGGAGGAGCGGAGCGCGTTTTTCGCTTGATGTGGCTGGAAGGGGGCAGTCGGCTCCGCCGACGGGTCGGGGGTGTGGAGCAGGTTTTGTGCAAGTGGTTGAGGATGATGATAGCCTGGAGGAAGGCGAGTTGAGGGATGGCGAGGGTGGAGGGGGGTGTAATAATGTTGTCAATAGTGTTTTGCAGAGGTCACGAGGCCAGCGGGAGCGGACGGCCCGGACATCTCGTTGGGAGCCGAGAGCGGCGTAGAAGGAACATCATAGTGGAGGACGGACGGTGGATGCCTTGGTGACAGGTACGGGAGAGGCAGCGGCAGCGCGTTTGGTGTCCGTGGGGGTGGGGGGCGTTGGGGGTGTGTGGCTGCACAAAGGAAAGTATGTGACAGACAAGGGAGTAGGGCCGGATGCAGCGCTCCAGGAGCCGGCAGGCGTAGGTGCACTGGAGGAGGCAAAAGGGGCGACCGGGGCTTCGGGCGCGGCGGCATCGGGCGACGCGGGCGCGGCCGGGGAGGACATCACTAAGCCGGAGAGTAAAGAGCTAAAAATCAAGAAGCTCCCATATATGGGGGTCACCAAGCCACTGGGGGCGCACTTGATGCTGGCTACGAAGGAACAGATTTGGAAGGTGGAGTACATGGAGATTCTCAAGTTACTCCATCGGGAAGTGCGGGCAAAGGAGGGTTCGAAAGAGGAGGAGTATGAACTCCAGAAGAGGCCAAAAGTGACCCTCACAATAGAGAATTGGACGCGGCCTTTTTAATTTTTGCGAGTGTGTACTGCGAGAAATTTCCGGAGCGGTCGGTGTCCTTGTTTAAATACATGGTCAGGAAGGCCCAGATCACGGGGGGGGGGGGGCGGTTTCGCCTGGGCGCAGTATGATGAAGAGTTCAGAGCGAGGATGGCCTGGGACCCAGAGGCAAAATAGGGCGAGCTGGATACTGATCTTTGGCAACACACGATGGGGTTGGCGGGGTCCGGGAAGACCAGTTTTACAGCGAGCGGCCTGCCTATAATTTTACCAGCCCTTTCAGGGCCGCCCCACCCGGGGAGGGGTGGGGGCTGGGGCGAAAAGCCAGTCCGGCACTGCGGGCCCTTGTTAGGACTACTACGGGAGCATTGCCGGTTCCGGCATGAGTGTTCCGGCTGCGGGAAGTACGGACACCCCTGGTCAGGTGCTGGGCGTGGTGGGCACATCCAAAGGGGGGCAGCGAGGGGCAGCAGGTGGTCAGCGAGCATATCCCCAGCCAATGGCAGGGACGGGCAGAGGTGAAGATGGTCCTGGGTCCAAGGGCTCTTACGCCGGTTAGGGTAGATCGGCTAGTGGCGGCGCTACGCGATTACCCTGATGCGGGGGCCGCCGATCGTTTGCGGGCAGGTTTTCCAGGACCTGGTTTCGCTTGGGGTACGAGGTCCCCAGGCGACGAAGGTGGGCAGACAACTTGAAGTCCGCCAGGGAACATCCGGAAGTGGTGCGGAGCAAGCTGGAGAAGGAGGTTTGCGAGGGCCACATGGCGGGTCCTTTTGAGGATTGGCCTTTAGAGGAGCTCATTGTCTCCCCGATAGGGGTCTTGTCAAAGAAAGAGAGAGGACAGTTTCGGCTGATACAGCACTTGTCCTGGCCCGAGGGGGCCTCAGTGAACGATTTCATCGACGAGCGGAAGACTACGGTCTCATATTCCTCCGTTGAAGCGGCCATGGCCTTGGTAGTGGCGGCGGGCGCAATGGCAAGGATGGCAAAGTGCGACATCAAGTCGGCTTTCCGGCTGCTCCAAGTCCATCCAGACGATTGGGCCTTACTGGGAATTCATTTTGACGGCCGCTGGTACGTTGACAAAGCATTGCCGATGGGCTGCTCGATGTCATGTGCACTTTTCGAATGCTTCAGTACGTTCCTGCAGTGGCTGTTTACGGAACGGACGGGTCACCAAGGTGTTACACACTACTTGGATGACTTTTTCCTGGTCGGCTCCCCCGGTTCTGTGGACTGTCAGGAGGCGCTGGACAGGTTCCAAGAGCTCATGGGGGAGCTGGGGGTGCCGCTGGCACCGGTGAAAACAGTGGGGCCAAACACGGCGCTGTCCTTTTTAGGGATCGAACTGGACTCGGTGGCAATGGAGGCCCGGTTACCAGTGGATAAAAAGCAACACATGCTGGAGCTGCTGGAAGGAATGGTGGCACGACCCAAGGTGACGGTTCTGGAAATTCAGGTGTTGCTGGGCCACCTCAATTTCGCGTGCAGAGTGGTGCGCGTGGGGAGGACTTTTTGTAGAAGGCTGGCCAGGGCCTTGGCGGGCCAGCACCCGCCGCATCACCACGTCCGGCTCCCTGTGGGAGTCAAAGAGGATTTACGGATGTGGCGTTTTTTCTTGCAGCATTTCAATGGAATTCCCATGCAGTTGGAGGAGACACTGGTGTGGGACGTGACGATCTTCTCGGACGCGGCGGGGAGTGACGGATTCAGGCTGTACTGGCAGGGGCGGTGGTGCGCGGAGAAGTGGCCCCCAGAGTGGGCGGAGGGGGGGAGGGGGCAGGAGTATCGCTTTCCTCGAGTTTTTTCCCTTGGTGGTGGAGGTAGTGTTGTGGGGGGGAAGTGCTGGCTCACAGGAGGGTAACTTTTCTCGTGGACAACATGGCGGTGGTGGAGGTGGTTAATCTGCAGTCGAGAGATGTACAGGTGTTAAAGCTGCTGCGTGTGTTTGTGTTGGGATGCTTGCGCTTTGACATTGCTTTCCGCGCGGTGCATGTGCCCGGGGTCGACAATGACATTGCGGATGCTTTGTCTCGTTCGCAGTGGGGGAGATTCCGTGGCTTAGCCAAGGATGCAGACCGGGAGTCGACCAGCATTCCCCCTCAGATGTGGTACGTAGGCAGCACCGGATGTTGCAGCTGGTTCTAGGGTCCTTGTCGGTGTCGACGAAGGTGACGTACTTGACTGCTTGGGGTGATTTCTTGGCATCCGGGGCGCGGAGGCGGGACGTGACAGGGGAAAGGCAGGAGGATGTGGTTCAATTCATTTTGGATTTGATTGAGAAGGGTCTCTCGTGGGTCACGATTGCAGGCAAACTGGCGGGAATAGCCTTCATGGGCAAGTTGCTGTGGGGGTATGCGCCATCGGCAGGGGAACTAGGGTCCCGCATGTTGGAGGAGTGGGCCAGAGAATGAGGGAGGGGGTGCAGGGTCCGCCAGCCGTAGTCGCCGGGTTTGCTGGTTCAGGTCATCGAGGCTTTGCCGGGTGTGTGTTTCTCCGCGTGTTTGTTTGCGACCCTGATGGCATCGATGTTTGCGGGAGCCTTTAGGGTTTCTGAGTTGCTGGGTGTGAGGAAGGACGCGGGGTTGCAATGGTCGGATGTGTCATTCGGGATGAGAGAGGTACGCGTGTGGTTGAGGGTTGCGAAGACGGATCAGAGGGGTGTGGGCCGTTGGGTTTCCTTGTCGGCGAATGCGTCGGAAGGGGGGGGGGGGCGGTGAGGTGGGGCTTGCGCCTGAGAGAATCAGGAGGGGCAGCTGGGGCGTTTTTTCGACACGCGGACGGTCGGCGGGTGTTGGCGGCACAGCTCCTGGTGGTTCTGCGTAAGGCATTGAGGAGGCTGGGGCTGGATGGGAGGTGTTTTGGCACCCATTCTTTCAGAATCGGAGCGGCATCGGAGGCTCATTGGCAGGGGCAGGGGCGAGGGGACATCATGCGGCTGGGCAGGTGGTCATCGGACTGCTATCTGCGGTACATTCGGGAAGCGCACAGCGTTTGAAGAGCGCGGTGAATATGGGGGACACGGCATTTACGGTTTGTTTCTTTCTTAGGTTCTGTTGCGGGTCCCCTCGCCAGGGGCATGGGGGTCTGGATCGTGGGGCATTCTTTTGTTAGGAGGGCCATGGTGCAGGCGCAATCCAGTTATTTCGGCGACAATTTGGGATTCAACCAAATGTGTTTTCTATTGTTTGGAAAGGAAAAGGGGGCATGTTGTGGCGGGAACTGGTATCCACTCTCAATTCCATGGTAGTGGCGGGTAGGTGTCCGGATGTCCTTGTGTTGCACTTGGGAGAAAACTACATGGTGAGGGAGACTGGTCTCGTGCTTATGAGGACCATGAGGAGGGATCTGGGGGAGATCAAAAGGAGGTGGTCAGGATGTATGGTGGTGTGGACAGAGTTTGTGCCGCGTCTGGTGTGGAGGGGGGCGGTGCATCCCCAGGCGATAAAGACATAAGGTTCAACGTCCCGGAACTGTTTAAGGGGGACGGGCTACATTTGTCCCATATGGCATGGATCTGTACCTGCTGGAGCTTCGCGAGGTGTTGGCACGGTTGTTGGGGGTTCGTTAGAGTTTCGGGATGGTTCTGTGCAGGTTGGGGGGAGCGGGGTGGGGTGAGGGGGGGGGCAGGATAAGTAGGGAGGCGGTGTAGACACCTATCCTCCCAACATTTCCTGGGTGGCGGTGTTGGTGTTGGAAGTTGGCCAAGTTTGGCTGGAGTTTTTTGGTAGTTAGCGTAAAGTTGGGGAGTTGGTTTCAGGATCGGGGAAAGGTTTAAACAGGTTGGAGGTTTTACATTGGGGCTCATTAGTTACAGTTGCAGGAAGAAGGGTAGGAGGTTAGGTTTGGGAGTCAAGAAGGTCAAAGGTTATGGGATAGGATTGGGTATTATGGGATTTATGTAATGTATTTGCATTTAATGTATTGTGTTTTGCAGGGTGGGGGATGTTTTATCATGTGGGGATCGTAGGGGCGGGGGGGAAGAAACCCAAGGGGTCAGGTAACTCGATGTTTAGAGAGGTTTTAGTATTGTAAGGCAAGGAGCCAGTAAATGAAGTTTGTGATGTGCACCTGTTTCAATAAAGCGGCCTTTTACACACACAATACAGTTGTCAGTCTGGTTTGCCCCCCTCCTCCCTCCCAAAGCATGTACTATGAAATATCAGCTAGAGTACGCTAGGACAGTAGTGCGGCATGCACGAACACTTCACCAAATTCACCTGGTGTCTGTTAGGGATGGCTGTTGTCCCAGTTACTTGTTAGCCTATTTTCAAAGATAAAGTTGTCTCTCTTAGGAATTTGAGATTGCTCTGTCTAAACTGCAATAAGACGACAACTATATTTTTTTTGCAGATGTTGCTCTCCTATTTTCATTAGCAAATTCTATGCAGAAATTAATGGATTTGTGGAATTCTCGAACTGCTGCTGCTGGGCAGATTACCTTAACCCGAGGGTGATGAGACTGCTCTTGTACCTGCTTTGCCACCTGCTATCCTCGGGCGTAATCCTCTTCTTGCTCTGCCCTGGTAACGACGCTCACATCCACTCTGGTGGGACTCAAAGTCCCGGAGTGCAACGGCTGGCTGTAATCCCTAGCAGCTGAGTGGGAGGTGTCATCTGAGCCCACTTAAGCATCGCTCACATCCCGCAGCGCGAGACGCTCGAACTGCTGCTGCTGGGCAGATTAACTTAACCGGAGGGTGACGAGACTGCTTTTGAACCTGCTCTGCCACCTGCTATCCCTGATATCCTCGGGGTGCAATCCTCTTCTTGCTCTGCACTGGTAACGACGCTCACTACCACTCTGGTTGGACTCCAAGTCCCAGAGTGCAACGGCTGGCTGTAATCCCTCGCAGCTGAGTGGGAGGTGTCATCTGACTCACTTATGCGTCTCTCACATCCCGCGTTGCGGGGCGTGCGCGACACGTGCCCAGGCCAGGGACGGGCCCGTCCTGTGCCCGTCATCGCCCAGAAGAGGCAGGGCAGGGCTACTCTCCTGATATTTGGGGCCAGGGTGTAGAACTGTTTTAAGGGGCGAATGTAAGGTACTGTGACACCGTTGATCCCAATGTAGCTTTAAGTGTGAACAGCTTACTATTGTCTTATTTGATGGTTATTTTTTTTATTTTAAGTCATTTCGATTGACAACATTTGTTGTCCACACCTCTTTGTGCCTGACTGGTAAAGTAGACCTTGAAGTTAAGCACATCTCTTATATTTGAATAGAAAGGCACAGTGTGGATCAGGGCCTTGGAATATCCTATTAATGGGAAAAAAGAAAGCAATTGGACGAGTGTGGGGAGGGGGAGGAGGTTGGAGGGGCAAGAATAACCCGGGGCAATAGGGGAAAGAAGGCTAAGAAATTTTAAAAAACAGCAGGCAGGAATTGTGTGATGGACCGCATTGATAGTTGAATTAGTGAGTGCAAGGACACACTAGAACCTATATCGAGGACATCTATAATCAGTAAGGGAAAAAATCCACAGCAGAGTCAATCTTCTAAACTGGCAATTCCGGATATGTTCCTCAAACCAAAAAAAAAAGAAAGGAGGTAAAATAAATAGCAATGATGGGGAAAGGAATAATGTGGGAGCAAAGGATCTAAATACCAGCCCGAAGGAATCACCGTCTAACACTGATCATGTCCACCTCCGAGTTATCTGTACTAACATATTCCAGCCCTTGATGGCTATTGATAATGAAGATTCTGATGGGGGTGAAAGGCCAGTGAAGGATCAGTCTTTATTGACAGAAGCTACACAAAGCCAAGCTATAGCGCCAGGGTCAGATGCAGGATGTCGGGATTTGTTCTAACTAGTTAATACATTAAAAGCAGAAGAGGGCACCATAAGAGGTATGATAGAGCAGTTATCCTTAATGGTTAAATCACTAGTATTAGATTCAACTCGAGGTGGGAAATGGAGTGTAAATAATAATAACCATACAGTATGTCTGCAAAGTGCCACTCCACATATTGAAATAGGCACACGGCCCATCCTAACCTCAGCTAGTAGAGCTAATTCAAGCACGGCATTACCCTCTCCAGATAAGGCCAATTCAAACATGAAAATAGGACCTCCGTTGATGTCAAAACATACATCTCACACTGTATTAAGTATTAAGTAACTGCATTAGTGATATCAAGGCAGCCAAAAGGAGGGTTCAATCATCTCTCCGTAGAAGAACCTCTGGTTTTGAGGAGCAGCCACAGAGTGGCATTCAGCCTGGACTCTGCCAGTCTGGACCTGGGGCAAAGATCTTACCTAATATTCCATATATACATAATCCTCATAGAATTATTATGACAAATGTACCAAAATATGATGCACGCAGAGGCATAGAGACCTGGGACTCCCTAACCAATAAGGCTATCCATTTGATAAGGCATGTTAGGGGTTGTCGTTCAGTGATAAGGGAAGACATAGTAGCAGCCCGAAGGTTATCTTCACCTAACCATCATTTTGATTGTATTGAGCTTATTATGAAAAGCACAGAATAAGTGGAAAATCTTTTCACACTGGAGTTCCGTACCTCTCCACCTGGGCACTCAGCAATCCAATTTAGACGCTTCCTTCCGAGCAGTAGTAGCGATTATTTGCCCAGATATAGGCCACACTGCATGGTCGGGAGCTCTATCTTGGACAACAACGATTAACTGTGTAAAGTTCAACCCCTAAATAATCGAGAATGAATAATTTCCAATTTTACAATTAGGAATAGGCATGTGTGCTTTAAGGATTCTACTGTAGAAGTGGCCCAATCTACTTTTACTAACATGGTCCCTAGGCAGTTTTCTGTGTCCTAAGGATCTTATTGTAGTAACGGCACAAACCATTATGACTAATGTGGCCTTTTTCAGCACGGATAGTGGGCGTGCAGGAGGGGGGGAAGTTCTTCTCCCCTTCTATCTGTTGGGTCATCGCCCTCGTGCACAACACTATCCAAGAACGCTATATTGTCGTGGAATATCGCAAGGTTAAGTAAGAAGATGGTTTCTCCAGAATGGCACACACATATAAAGGGATATGACATCTGTCTTTTTCAAGAGACTTGAGCAGAGGCTCCTCTATTTTGTGAAGGGTACTTAAACTATTACATCCCAGCCTGTAGAGGAGACCATCGGGGGATTTGACCATTTGGGTACGGCAAAATTTACATCTAAATATACAGGAACTCTTAACCCAGAGTAAAGATATCCAGGCAGTTAGATTGAATACGCGTGCACGTCAAAACATATACATATATAATGTCTATGTGAGGGGTACTAGAGGGAAGAAGTCTGCAGTCTTGGCGGCTCTCGACGTTCTCCTTGATTCCCATCAGGAAGCCCCGAATGTACGGTTCTGTGCTCTAGCGTGTATTCTCTACTCTGCACCGTAACAGAGGTCACCTCGTCGCCAGACCTGATAGGTTGTATAAACAAGGATTTGGATAGTGCTGTTAATGAGCTTGAAGATAAGTTGGCAAATCACAAGGCATTAGATCAAATAACAAACACCCATAATCATTTTTTTGCTCATCTGCGTACGTATTTTTATAAGCAGGGTAGAAATAAAAAGGTTTTATGTCAGAAAGTTGAGCATTGGTTTCATAAAGATTGTCGAGAGGCACGGTCTGCCCTAGGGGAAACTATCAAAGCAGTAGATCCTATAATAGTTTGAAATGCACAATGTACTTAATAAGAGCACCCAGAAACTGCAAAGAGAAAATGGGATGATAAAAGATGCAGGATTTAAGGGAGGCTTGTGCCTCGAAAAATCCCAAAGCATTTTGGAATGTGTACAAATGGGGTAGAGGAGGTCAGGCCCAGCAGCCGCAAAATCATGTATCTCAAAGGGACTGGGTGACTCATTTTAAAGCACAATATGCTCTAAAAATAGTTGCAGAGGAGGAGGATTTTATTAGAATACCCTACCGAGATGCGGCCTTTTGCCGGGCTGAGGTGGAAATGGCACTTAGATCTATCATGGTCGGAAATGCACCAGGGCCGCATGGTATACCCGGGGATGTCTTAATTTTTGATAAAGAAAAATTGTGCTGATATATCCTTTTGCTGACTAATGCCAATGCCCATGGAGCCCCAATACCAGACCCTGGAAAGGGGCAGAAATTATACCTGTTATTAAGAAAGGGCACAAGTCATGCCGAAGGAACTACAGGCCAATCAGTCAGATTGACTGTATGCAAAAGGTAATGGGGAGATTGTTATTGAATAAAGTTCAGGATTGGATTGACAAATCCAATGTTTTATCTCCCCTGCAAGCAGGATTCCGGGCTTTTACCAGCACCATAGACCAGGTGTTTAGGTTTGTCCTGCTCTACTGGAAGACAGTCATTTTGGGTAACAGCAGTTTGCATGCCGCATTTGTTGATCTTAAGTCGGCATTTGACCTTGTCCCTTGTGCTAAACTCTGGAATGTTTTACATGATCTAGGGATGCCACCAGAACTACTGACACTCATTATCAGGTTACATGAGGATAACAATGCTAAAATAAGATGGGGGAGCCATGGTGAAGTCACTGAATCATTCCCTGTAGAAAGAGGGGTGAGACAAGGGTGTGTGATGGCCCCAACGCTATTCTCATTATACATTAATGGAATAGTGAACAGTAGGACTTCTACCCAAACGGATGCTCTAAAACTAGCAGGAGAAAAAACCCCTATACTGTTGTTTGCGGACGACACATTAATTATCTCCAAGACCCCAGGCGGTGCACAAGGAGGAAGGTTATAGCGAAATTATTGAAGTACATTGACACATGCAAGTTGCCAGGGTGAATGGCAAGGGATGCCAGAAAATAAATAAATAAATATATATATATATATATATATATATATATATATATGCTATTTATTATATTCAGGACCTCAGTTATGGTACTTTGGAGTAGGGCAGCGCAGTAAGACACCTTTCTGCACTGCCCTATACCAAAGGACCAAAGGGAAATGGTAGGAATGCACCGTATTTAAGCAATACTGTGCATTCCTGTCCTTTCAGCCTGCTCCGGCCCCGTTTTGGCAGTCTAGCACCAACGTGCAAAGGTGCCTCCATGGCAGGCAGAATTGTTTTTGTGCAGGAAGAGGCACCTTCATGCACAATAGCATTCATAAGATTCATTTTCCTCTTTCTTTGTGTAGCACACATGGCCGGGCGTACAGATTTAGCACTTCCCCAGGTTTACATTGCTTTGTAAATCTTTGACAGAGTCAAATTCCATGGGTGTTTGCGTGGGAAAACCCACCGCATTTAACGCCTCCAGGGCACAGAGTAAGAAGACACAGCGATTTGCGCTGTGCCGCCTTACTCATGATTTATGAGGCCACTCAACGACACACAGAATGGCTTTGCAAGGCTTCTTTAATCAAAATGAGAGCCCTGCATCATGCAGGTGCCATTTTACATGGTGCAAATGTGACGCAAGCCCCTGAATGTATTGGATTTTATTGCCATTTTCTGCATATAGGGAAAGACTGCTCTTCAAGCTTTGATTTAAAACTGATTTTATTATTATATTTATAATTTTGGGATATTTTTCGAATGCTTTGGGAATAAACAATTGGAAGCTTTGTAAACATTTTATGTTGTTATGGCACATCCTGAAACAATAACATTTTAGATTAAAAGTCACATGTACATGTCGTAAATCGCAATGTTTCGACTGTAGAGTTATCAAAGTATCAAACTGAACTGTAACTTCAGTGACATGAAGCAGTTCTCATTCAGATTGTAAAATAACTTCAGCCATATTACAAAAACTTTGCAGTGTTGGAAAAAAAAATGCAGATGCCTGTTTGCGCTATTTTGCTGCTGGCCGACATACCACGCAAAGACATGTTCTACTAAGGCCAAGAAAAGGTTCAAAACGTTATTTGATTAACGGTGGTGCGTCATTTTTGTCAGAAAACGGATATGACGCAGAAGCCACCAAAGAGCGGAGGTGGAGTTTCTGTAATTCTGCCGGGGCCTATCCTCAGAGGTCCCACAGGGCCGGTGTGACGCACACACATGCAGCACGAAGAGTCAGTCCCTTGCGTCTGGGGAAATGCTTGCACCTGCTAATTTACCTGACGGCTCTGTGCAGTGAAAAAAGAGATGTTTTCCACTGGCGTCGCCTTAACCCCATTAGTTCAATTAAGAAACAACTAATTGGTTAGTACGGCAAACTAACTACGTCAGGAGGCAGGAGCTGTTACCAAGCAAGATGATGACATGACAGCAGCTGTGTCCAAATACTTTGCAAAGCGATCGTTTACAAACAAGTTCTCAAGTACAGCAATGCGCCATGCTTCTTTTCCTGTTAAAAGCTTGTTGATATGTAATAGGCACCATGCCTTGTGCTAAAGCTTGAACGCTACCAAAAGTTGCAACCTAAACGGGCATCATCAGAAAAGGCGCCGTGCGGGGCAATTTTAGCCAGACCCCGTTCTTTGAAAAGTTCCATGCAGTCCACCATGGGAGTGCATGTGGCATATTGCACAGTGCCAGTTGCTGCAGTCAGAGCCCACATTACGAGACAGGCAGGGCCTGTGCTGACAAGTTGAGCCCATGGTTTGTGGCAGGAATGTGTGGCAGAGGTGGAGGGGGTGCTTTCTTCCAGAACAAGTCTATTGCCATGTTTGCTGTTCCCAGACACTGGAGTGCAACATATCACTCCGATTTAGAACTATGCTTGCACTTGTCGTGCCTTACCACAACAGTGGTGGAGAGGCGCGGCGGGTGGAGCGACCGGTGGGTGGAGCCGGTCGCTCCACCCGCCGCGTGGCTCCTCCAGAGTGCGCCGGTGCCCCCGCTGCTGACTCCTGACCGCCGCTGCCCCCAGGGCTCAGGTGCCCCTGATTGTGTTCTGTGCTCATCCCGTTTTTTGTACCTTTTCTGCCGCCTGTGCGCTGTGTTTTCACTGCTATTGTGCCCATTATTGTCGTGCCCCTGTATTTTCCGCTACTTTGTGCCTTCTGCCGCCTGTTTTCCCGCTGTTTTCCCCGCTCCCTGCCGCTGCTCACCCGCGGCCCCGCCCCCTTCTTCTTTCTGTACCATCGACCCTCCTCGCCGCCACCCCGCTCCCGCCTCCCAGCTGCTCCTCCCTTCCACTGACTACTTAGGCAGTGGCACACGCGACGGGGAGCTGTGACCCGACCTGACCTCGTCAGAGCCGGTCGCTCCACCCGCCGCGTGGCTCCTCCAGAGTCGCCGGTGCCCCCGCTGCTGACTCCTGAGCGCCACTGCCCCCAGGGCTCAGGTGCCCCTGATTGTGTTCTGTGCTCATCCCGTTTTTGTACTTTTGCTGCCGCCTGTGCGCTGTGTTTTCACTGCTATTGTGCCCATTATTGTCGGGCCCCTGTATTTTCTGCTACTTTGTGCCTTCTGCCGCCTGTTTTCCCGCTGTTTTCCCCGCTCCCTGACGCTGCTCCCCCGCGGCCCCGCCCCCTTCTTCTTTCTGTACCATCGACCCTCCTCGCCGCCACCCCGCTCCCGCCTCCCAGCTGCTCCTCCCTCCTCCCGCACCCCCCCCACTCTCCATTTATGGCAGAGTCCGCGCATGTGCGCTGCGTTCACGCGCAGCGGGCGCGCCGATTGCGCGCCAAAGGCAAGCCTGTCTGTGCCCGTCCGCGCCTGGACCGCGCACAGCGCCAGACCCCCTGACCCCCGCAGATACCAGCCAACCCGCCGGACTTAAGATGCCGCCACCCTCAACGCACTCAACACCGGCCGGATCCCTGGTTGCTACCAAGCCACCCCAAGACGCACCCACGGACACTTCACCTGCCAATCCTGCAAGTTCTCCTGCTCCCGGACCTGTACTGCCCCCGCCAAGCCAAGCACCAGCAGCAACCACCTGAAGTGCAACCTGCTCAACACCCGCCTGCTCGACACCACATCTCCAGACGTCGCCTTCCTCACGGAAACATGGATGAACGCCTCCTCAGCGCCCGACATCGCCACCGCCATCCCGGACGGATACAAGATCACCCGGAGGGACCGCGTCAACCAGACAGGAGGAGGCATCGCCATCGTCCACAAGAACACCATCCGCATCACGACCAACTCCGACGACACCCTCACAGCCGACGAATATCTTCACTTCCAGATACACACCGACCCCAGGACCACACTCAGAGGCACCCTCATCTACAGACCCCCAGGACCCCGCACAAAATTCAGCGAAGACATCGCAGACTTCCTCAGCCCACACGCCCTCCCCTCCGCTGACTACATCCTCCTAGGGGACCTCAACTTCCACCTGGAGAACAACAACGACAACACCACCACCACCACCCTGCTGGACAACCTCGCCAACCTCGGACTCAAGCAACTGGTAAACACCCCCACCCACTACGCCGGACACACGCTTGACCCAGTCTTCTCCTCCAGAAAGTACATCTCCTTCAGCCACTCCACCGGACTCCACTGGACAGACCACAGCTGCGTCCACTTCAGCTTCAGAAGGACCACGACTCACCACCACCCGCAACAAGTTCCCCGCAGGAGCTGGAACAAGATCACCACCGACCAGCTCACCACATCACCCTCCCGTCAGCTCAACGGACCCCAACCAAGCAGCCAACAACCTCACACAATGGATCACCAACTACGCTGACCACCTCGCACCGCTGAAAAACCATCCCAGCAGGCCCGGCAGCAAGAAAGCCTCCTGGTTCAACGACGACCTCAAGAACTCCAAGAAGAACTGCCATACCCTCGAGAAAGCCTGGCGAAAAAACCCGACTACAGACAACATGACCGCCCTCAAGCACGCCTCCCGCAAACACCACCAGCTGATCCACACCACCAAGAAGACAGCATTCAAGGAACGACTTGACAACAACGCACACAACAGCAAGGAACTCTTCAGCATCGTCAAAGAGCTCTCCAACCCCAGCGCCGGAAACAACAACATCACTCCCTCACAAGACCTCTGCGACTCTCTCGCCTTGTTCTTCCACAGCAAGATCGCCGACATACACAACAGCTTCGGCGCACAGACCACGCACCCAACCACCGAACCGACGCCCCCCACCACCACCCTCCGTGCCCGGACCCCAGTCAGCACCAAAGACACCATCCACACGATGAACACCATCCACTGCGGATCACCAACCGACCCATGCCCCCACCAAGTCTTCACAAGGCCGACTCCGTCATCGCACCCCAACTCCGGGACATCATCAACTGCTCCTTCAACACCGCCACCTTCCCGGAGAGCTGGAAGCATGCCGAACTCAGCGCTCTCCTGAAGAAACCATCAGCAGACCCCACCGACCTCAAGAACTACCGCCCCATCTCGCTCCTCCCTTTTCCTGCCAAAGTCATCGAGAAGACCGTCAACAGTCAGCTTGCCGCCTTCCTCGAGACGAACGGATCCCTCAACCACTCGCAGTCCGGCTTCCGAGCCAACCACAGCACCGAGACCGCCCTCATCGCAGCCACTGACGACATACGAGCCCTGCTCGACAACGGGGAAACAGCGGCCCTCATCCTCCTGGACCTCTCCGCAGCGTTCGACACTGTCTGCCACCGCACCCTAGTGCAGCGCCTCAGCAACATCGGAATCCAAGAGAAGGCACTAGAGTGGATCATCTCGTTCCTCGCCGGAAGAACCCTGAGAGTCCGCCTCCCCCCGTTCAGATCCGAGGCCACCGAAGTCATCTGCGGCGTACCACAAGGATCATCACTCAGCCCCACCCTCTTCAACGTCTACATGAGCCCCCTCGCAGCCATCGCACGCCAACACAACCTCAACATCATCTCCTACGCCGACGACACCCAGCTGAACCTCTCCCTCACCAACGACCCAGCCACCGCCAGAAACAACCTACACGAAGGGATGAAAGACGTAGCCAAGTGGATGATGAACAGCCGCCTGAAACTGAACTCAGACAAGACGGAAGTCCTCATCCTTGGATCATCACCCTCTGCCTGGGACGATTCCTGGTGGCCCCCTGCCCTGGGCAGCGCACCCAAACCAACGGACCACGCACGCACGCAACCTGGGCTTCATCCTGGAATCCTCTCTCTCGATGACAAGACAAGTCAACGCTGTCTCATCATCATGCTTCAACATCTCACGCATGCTCCGAAAGATCTTCCGATGGATCCCCACCGAAACCAGGAAGACGGTCACCCAGGCACTCGTCACCAGCCGACTGGACTACGGAAACACCCTCTACACCGGAACCACAGCCAAACTACAGAAAAGACTCCAACGCATCCAGAACGCCCCTGCACGACTCATCCTGGACATCCCCCGACACAGCCACATCTCCGGACACCTGAGAGACCTGCACTGGCTCCCCGTCAGCAAGAGAATCACGTTCCGACTCCTCACCCACGCACACATGGCCCTCCACGACCTGGGCCCCAGGTACCTCAACAACCGCCTGACCTTCTAAACTCCCACCCGCCAGCTACGATCAACCAGCCACGCCCTCGCCGCCGTTCCACGCATTCGAAGAGCCACCATGGGAGGAAGATCCTTCTCCTACCTGGCAGCCAAGACTTGGAACTCCCTCCCCATCCACCTCCGTCTGACCCAAGACCACCTCTCCTTCAGGAAGCAACTCAAGACCTGGCTGTTCGAGTAGTAGCGGACCCCCCTCCCCCAAGCGCCTTGAGACCCCCGGGTGAGTAGCGCGCTATATAAATATCTTGATTGATTGATTTCCAAAGGAAGTGGGACACCCAAAAACTTCCTTAATTAGTTTGCCAAGTCCTTCCAAAAAGGGTGGGTTTCGGGGCAAGCCTACATTATAAGAAGAGCATCTCCACAACCCCTCCAGCAGCCCCTGTTTGGAATTCAGGTACATTAATTGAATTTTGACAGGACAGTAATACAAATCATCTATACGTTTGAAGCGTATTTCATTGTTTTTCATACTTGCTGAGCTTTTGATGCACATCCCTTCGTAAAAGTGATCCCATGTATTCTTATATTCCCATCCCTAAGCTTAAGCTGTGCATATTGCAGTGTCTCTACGTCCCTCATGTTAAAATTGCTCTTAGCTTGAATTAAAGATATTATGATCGTATTATAGAAAAGATCTGGGATTATCCAACAGGTTTGCTCTCTCCATTGGCTAAATGCATTCAGCCAATGGAGAAATAGTAGTGTGCGGGGAGGGGAAGATAGTGAGGTTAAGTCTTTTGGGTTTGGCACCTCAAATTGTAAAAGTTGTCTATTTTTGTGAATTGAGAGATAAGCATTCTGGGGTCTGTCCTGTTTTCAGAGCCAAATCAGATGGCAAAATAGGCCACCCTCTCTATTCGTGGATGGCTGCCTCCGTACAGGGGTAGAGGGGCAGGGAGGAGGGGGCCAGGAGGTGGGCATGGACATTATTTTTAAAATAAACATACCTTCTTCGCGGCCGCACGTCTCTCCTCCGTCCTCGCTCTCTGCCACTGGATGCACCCAGGCACCTGGACTCTCCCAGCCAATCACAAGGCTGCGGGAGCAGTGTCGTGATTGGTCTGAGTGTCCTGTTTTGCCGCTCAGGCAGTACCTGGGAGGCTGGGCATGTTCTCCACTGGGCTGTGCAATACAGACCAGTGAAAAAACATGCCAAGTGCGCATGACTGTTTGGCCAGCCCAGAGTGCCGGGGAAGCCATCATGCGCACTTAGGGAGGGAGTGCAAACCACCCCTGCTACCTCTGACGTCCACAAGCCCAGCCCTGGCTGAAGTTCCGCAAAGAAAAATAAAATGATAATAATTTTTTGTTATTATCATTTTCTTTTGCGCTGCTCAACGAGCAATGGGGCAACGCTCATCTGCCTTAGTGTAGGAGCTGCCTCTGAGCGCAAGTACATAGTCTTTTTCAATCTTAGACCACTGCGGGTACTGCCTGTAACTAGGGTGCCCAATAATATGGTTTGAAGTCTGGTAGTGCTAAACATCTGCTATTTTTGGATTATTTTAACAGCCTAAGATGAACCCTATCTTCGTTCCGGAAGAACTGATCAAAAAAAGGTTTTTCTACTTTAATAGGCAGAACTGTTATAAAGTACTAGGGGAGTGCAACATTATAATTGTGTGTTAAACTACACATGTGAGGCATTTGCCATTCCCACATGGGTGGTGCAAAATGTTCCACACCAATGTCATTGGTGATATTTTGTATTTAAAATAAATAAACCAAGCATGTCGCTTCTTAGCGTGACTCAGTGTTCAGAATTTCGAGTTTCGTGGTGCCCTGAAAGTCCCAACGAGGGCTCATTTGAAGCTTCAACCCTGGTCAGTGATCCAGGTCAGATTATTTTGCTTGAATGCCCCAGTCTGTCACTTGGTGTGCACAGATTACAAGAAACGCTAGTGGCCATGCTCTGGTTTAGTTGGTGAGTTTGTGGGTGACCTGCTGTTCATCTGTTTGCTCTCTCGAGATGGCGCAAGAGACCTGGAAGCCCATACAAATGACATGGACTGTTTTAGCTCTTGTTGCGGTGGAAAGCTCTGCTAGGGCCCTCAGAGTGCAATCCGCAAGCAAGGATTCACCCCACTACACACCGGGGGTTACTTTTTGGAAAGGCAAAGCCCCCTTGATATGCCATTCCCTAGCCTAACAATCTCTCTGTCTCCCCTGGGTCGGAAGAGAGTGAGGGTGTTTATATAATGGAGCAAAAAGTCCATAGACACCAGAGAATGTTTCTTAAAAGAAATAAAAAAATAAAGACTGGTTTAAGGTGACTCACCCAGGCACTGGGCCAAGCCCTCATCCCAAAATGGCTTCAACAGTCTTTATACTCCCTGGAGTGTAAAAGGGGGTGTTTATACCTAATTTACCTCAAGAAGCAGAAACCCAGCTAGACACCAGGACATTATTTCCTTTCTTAAAAAATTAACTGGTGGGGTTGACCCACCCAAGCTTTGGGCTGTGTCTCCACAACAGAACAGGTGCAATAGTCTTTCTACCCTCCTCGGGAAGGTGGGGGGGGAAGCTTACCAGCCTCCAGGAATCCAGCCGATTCCCAACCCCTAAAGCCCCAACAGTCTGTCTATTCACCTGAGGCCTACAGTATCTGTATTGCAAGTAAGAGGAAATTTGGATTATTTTGGAATATTTTTGACATATGGGTCAGGAGAGTGGGGGTGAATCTGGGGATATCCACATATTTCATACCACCAAGCATTTCCACACTTCTCCCTAGATAGTACCTCACTGTGTGGCTGGGACTAGAATGGATAATATGAGTAACCCCAAATTCAGAGTTGTACAAATAACAAGTTGGTCTAAACTGCACATATTTTAATAAATGCATAGGTTTCCTTCATACCCATTTTTTGTTCATTAAATTTTACAAAACGAATTTGTGGTCGCCGAACAATGAAAAATCATAAAAAAAACTGCAGCTCAGTTGTAGGCTCTAGGTATTGTGTGTTTTGATAGTATTTATCCCTGCAACCGGAAGGGCCTGATGGATGTAATGGTATAATATTTTTGTCAATTGTTCATCAAGGCAAATAGTTACAGATTAAACCACTGTGAGCTATTTCTATATTTTTCCTGTGTTTCTTACATCGTTTATTGTTTCAACAATTAGTTTCTTTGAGAAAACATGAGCAATTTGCACAAATGATCCGTTGCTGAATTCAGAATTTCGTTTACTTTTCAGAAATGTATATCTTTTTAGGTTTGCCCATGGGCGAGAGTCATATCTTTTTCCACCACAAACTGCAATTAAGTTAAAACCTCAAAATAGAGAAAATTTGACTACCACTTGAAAAAATGCAAAAGCTTGTAAAAAAATGTAATCAAGAGACCTTTGTAATGTTGCTCCGAGGTTGCTGCATTCCTTTTTTTATTTTTTTTAATTCGCTCCAGAGAAGATATTTTCCCAAAAGAATCAGATATAATACATGATTTCACAGTATGAGGATTAACCATGCAAATATATAATACACAATTTCATAATAAGAGAATTCGCAACAAAGAAAAAGCAAGTATACACATGATCTACTACATATGGTATACGGTGTTCAGAATGGACCCGAAAAGATAGACATTGCTTATATCTCTCATATCAAAATACAAAAAATTTTCATCTCAGAAAAAAAATGAACATTTCCTTTGGATGTATAGCTTAGGGGCAAACAAATGATTACAAAATTCATACAGAGGACTTATTTTTCTCATTGTTATACTTTTTATCATTATTGCGCACCCCCAGCCTCCCCACTCCGCTTTGCAATGCAGGCATCATTTTTATCCCACGACTTCTAGCTTTCCTGCCTCTACATGCATATAGGGCGGCCTCCTGTTTCCAGACTCCCAAAAGTCTGGCTAACCACATCTGAAAGGTGCGGTTGTTCTTTATCCTTCCATCGTGCTGCCAGCATTATCCAATATATAGCTGTGCCTAGAAACAAGCAATAATCTTGTTCCTTGTTACAACTGAGAGAGCTGTCATACCCCAAGACTGCCAGTGTAGCAGTTAACTCCAGATTACTACCAAATAAGGATCTCCAAAAGACCAGGTTCCCAGATTTTAAGAGGGTCGATTAGTCACAACAAAAACATATGTATCAATGTGGCTGGGCCCACCCCGCACCTAGGACACCGATCATCCTCCCTTTTCCCCCCATGAAAAAAGCTTTGCAGGAGTAAAATACAAGTTAAATATAGTCTTATATAACTGTGCTTTTAAAGGCTAACAAGATTTACGCAGATAACTCTAGACTCCTGTAGATGTCTACATCTGGATTATTCAGTTTTACTACCCATGATGCCTCGTTTGTTTCTAGATCATCCGGCATCGCTGCCAATAAAAGATTGTATAAGCCCCTGATTCTACAAGACTTAGTTCTAATTAGACCCATCAGGGGAATCTTCTCAATCATCACCCTGGGTCTATATGCCATTAGGATACTCTTGACCTGTGCGAATTTAAAAAACTGATTAGGGTGTATCCCAAACTCCTGTTGTAGATCCAAGAATTGCGGCTGCTGTTTCCCACCATAAAACTCTCCAATGGTAGTTATACCATTATTCTCCTACTCCTGTCTCAAAATATCACAAGTGTCCTTCGAAAAGAGTGACCCATGCCATAAGGGGGTATATTGTGTGACTCTCGGGATTCCCATACATTTTGATATCTGTTTCCAGATACGCAATGCACTCTATGATTTTAAACCAGACTTTGGTATAATAGCTGTGCTCCACTGGTTTTAAAAGAAGCCCCGCTGCTTCTTTTCCTATTGTTAATTCGAAACCTGTGGGAATTTTTTCACTCAAGCTCATACAATCTGTTCTATCCAACTTCAATAAAAATGATATTTGATGTAGCAAAGCTGCCCAATAATATAATGTAATGTTTGGGATTGCCTACCCCCCTCGATCTTATGTCAGTGTCAGCGATTTCATAGACCTCCTTATCTTCCTGTACTGCCACACAAAATTGGAAAGCATAGAATTGATGTTGTTAAGTAGGATATCATCCAGAGCTAATGGAACTGACCTGAACAGGTATAAACATTTCGGCAAGATGCTCTTTTTCAGGAAATTTCCCCTCCATGAAGCAGATGGACCTTCTTTAATTCCAAAGCTATAGTTTTAATTAGTGTGTCAAAATTTGCTTTTATTATCTTGTTCACTTTTGCCGTGACATGCACCCCTAGATAGACTGCTGATTCTGCTCACCTTGCGTCCTCGAATTCCACGTTCTGTGTGCAGACTACAATAGTTTTTTCCCCTATTCAGGCAATACCCTGATAGCCTGCCGAACCTCCCTGTTATAAAAGTAATCAAAATCAAATCAAATCAAAAAGCTTTATTCGATTTGTAACACAAATCATACAAGCAGAACATAAAAGTAATCTCGTCTAGGGCCTCCTCGGGATCTGTTGTCACAATTGCCACGTCATCAGCGTAAGCCAGAATTTTTGTCTGATACCCCCTGGTGCAAATAGGTTTAATTTGAACTGCCTGGAGCATCTTCACCAAGAGCGGGTTAATATATAGAGCGCATAAAATGGGTGAGCAGGGGTTCCCCTGCGTATTGAGTCCTCCCCTGACTCTTTGCCCATTACGTGTATCCGAGATTTTGGGTCACAATACATTGCTGTAATCACTCTTATAAATCCCTGACCAAACCCTTTAGCTCCAGATTCCCCACAAAAATTCCCATGTTACACGATCAAACGCCTTCTTGGCGTCCAGAAGGATCATGGCCATCTGACCCCCCCCGTTTCTGACATAATATCAAACAATGAGATTACTCTTCGGATATGGTAAGTTGTTTGCCTTCCTGGTATGAAACCATGTTGCCACGGGGAGACCAGACGGCCATTGACCCTTCTTAACCGAGTCGCCAAGATCTTAGAGTATATTTTTATATCCGTATTGATTAGAGAGATTGGTCTATATGACCCTGGGTTGTCTGGAGGTTTCCCCTTTTTTTGGAAAGACGACAATTCTGGTTTCCATTATATGGAATCCCCTTAAACAGATCTAGCCAGAGGGGTATTATGGTCATACCCAAGATTTTGTGTAGCTCAAGGGGTATTTGGTCGGGGCCTGTGGCCTTTCCTGCAGCCAGGCTCTGCACTGCTATTTCAATCTCCTCTTGTGAGATCTCTAATTCCAATTCGTCTTTTAAATCTTCATTCAAAACATCCCCCAAGTCCTCTTTTGTCACCAGCTGTCTGATATCATCTAATGTAATACTTTCCTCCCAACCACCTTCTTTAGAGTATAACACTTGATAGTAGTCTTGGAAAGTTTTAACTATGTCATCCGGATCAGTATATTCCACTCCCCCCCCCCTATTGATAGCTAAGATTTGATTCTGCACTGACTTTTGCCTAGTGAGAAGAGCTTGTCTCTTCCCAACTAACTCTCCAATTTCATATGAGTTATTACGGCAGGACTGAAACTCCTCTGCTGATTTTTGTGCAGCCCACCCATTAATCTCTGCCTTAAGAGTCTGAATCTGTACCTGACTCTGCGTTGTCTCTCTTCCCTGCCTAATTAAAAGTGCGTGCTCATCCTCTGCTACTTTCAACCTTCGCATTAGTTCCTGATTTGTCACCCTACGTATATATCGTATTTTGGACACATAGGTGATAGTTTGGGACACTTTTTAGGCAGGTGTGAGGGGAGAAACTATTATTCTCGAAGCACTATACCTGTTAATATCAAAATATTGATTAACCATTTTCTTATCTGCTCGATATATTCCCTGTTGACTAATAGTCCATTTTCCCCTATTTTTAATACCATCTAAAACTTCCACCGCCAGAACTAGCGGATTGTGATCCTATATGACCTTAGGTAGGATTGTTATATTAGCCTTATTAAGGAGGTCTGTTGTACAAAAGAAGTAATCTATCCTAACATATTTCCTATGTGGGAACGAGTAATAAGTGCTACCCGAACTCTGAGGTGTATTTTTTTGGCCTGCCACATATCCACTAATCCATGGCTCTTTATACGTGATTTAAGTGCCCTATATACCCTTGGTTTTCACCCTAGGTAATTTCCTTGGTTATTAACACCAGGTAATGGATCTAGAGCAACATTCAGATCCCCACATACGATAAGGGGTGTAGACCACGCTGCCAATTCTACCTCAAGATCCTCGAAGATTTGGGGATCATCATAATTTGAACCATAGATCGAACATATAGTAAAGCCTAGTCTTAGCTCGACTATGGCCCACCTCCCAAGCTTATCTGCTACCTTACGCTTGACTGGGCCCAATGAAGTTTTGGCCAGAATGGCAACCCCTCTAATATTCGATGTTTGTGTTGTGGCTACCAATAGAATATAACCCTGAATCACCATCAGATGCCTTTTGTCGCAAGGGAGATGGGTCTCTGGAAGACAGATGACGTCTAATGCATTTAATTTTACCAGCTCCCCCAGTTTGCCCCTTTTAGTTACATCATTGAGTCCTGCCACATGTATTGAACAGATATTTATTCTCCCCATCTTAATTTAATTCTAACAGTTCCAACCATTTCTAGTACTCGTACTAGTCCTCTTTTCCCAATGATTTTCTGCAACATTTTTCCATTTAAACAACTGCTTTTGTGAGTTATGTATCTGTCTTTCAACTGTCTCCTTTTACCTACTTCTTCTCTGTGTGTTTTTCCCAAAATGTGCCCCCTGCCCCCTCCATCTCCCCCGCTCCACACCCCCCATCCCCTCCCAGAGACACTCAGACATATGTCTGTGTGTGATGAGTGCATCGCACCAACTCGAGTGCCCGTGAATAAACCGTCATTTTATTCAATATATGCTGAGCAGCTGCAGTAACTGGCCTCCCTCGATATCTTAAATGTATTGCCTTCGAGAAAAAAAGAGAGGGAGAACAAGGATCAAAGGAAGAGAAAAATAAAAGAGAAAGAGCCCAGAGAACAAAGTGCTAAAGAAGGCATCTATTTCATTTTTAAACCTTATCCGGCTCTTCTCCCGGTATTAGGCTGTCCAGGTATTCCTTGGCTTGTATCTCGGACAGAAAAAAGCGTGTTTGCCCATTCCAGATAACCTTTAGCTTTGCAGGCAGGTTCAAAAAAGCCTGAGCCCTTTTATCTTGGAATGGTTTGATCATCTGCCTCAGCCTCCACCGTTGGCAGAAGTCAGGGCGGACAAAATATGAGAGCCTATTCCTAGTACGTTTTGCCTCGGGCCTTGGCTTCTCAAACACTGCTTCCACAAGCTGCCGAAGTAAACCAATATAGCTTTTGGCAATGACCCTGCTCTGGCTGGATGCTTTTGCACAAAGGGTACCCTATGCGCCCGCTGAATTGCTAAGGACCAATTCCAGCCCGTGAGTTCAGAGAGCGATTCTCTAAATAAATCAATGACATATCTGCGGGCATCCTCCCCCTCAGGAACACCCAGAACGCGTAAGTTATTACACCGTTGGCAGTTCTCGTGACCTTCCAGTTTCCACTGGATATAAGATATCTGTGCTTCCTGTGATTTAGCCATTTCCTGGGTACTTGCCAAATCTGTCTATGCGGTACAGATCTGTGTTTCCAGATCTGTCATCTGCTCCCCGAATGTGCTACATGTCTTGGAAAGGTTTCGCACCACTCCCTGTAGTTTCCTCATTGCCGCCTGAGCAAGGCGGCCGTCCTGTTGGGTCTCCTTGCGGTGAGCGGATATCGCCTGCATGATAGTCTCTAGTGTCAGCGCAGTAGTAGTCTCGCCTCCCTTCACTCCCATCTCTGGTGTACCTGTAAGTTGGACCGTGGGAGTATAGTCCCATGAGAGCTCGTTTTCCCGTGTTTTCCTTCTCCTCTGGACATTCCGGGTTTTCCACCCTCTGAGAGCTCTAGTTCTAAATCACTGTCACTTGCCTCTGGGTTGCTGCTGTCTGTAACTTCATCTGACCACTCTCCTCCATCCGAGACAGAATAGAAATCCAGCTCCTTTTCGGAGTCCTTCTCGGGTTTTCTTCCAGCACATAAGCCTTCCTCCTCTATCTCTGCCTCGGCTTGCGATATTATCTGAAGTGGGGCTTCAATAATTGTGTTGGCAGCATTGTCTGCTTTTTCCGCATTGTCCACTCTCACATTGGTGTTATTTTCGATGGTACTAGCATCCTTGGGGAGAGCCCTAGTCTCATCATCGCTCAGCCTAATTTCTGGTCCACCCCCACCTTTTTTAACAAAGAATGCTCATTTTGTAAGTCAGACTCAGAGGCCCTTCTGCATACCTGTGTGTCCAGTACCTCCTTTGTATTCTTTGCCCCTCTGGTTTCTGCTGCTGCCATTGCCTCTCAAGAGGTCCACTACTGTGGGACCAGTCGGTCTTGTCATTTCTCCTCCCTTCTTCTCTGATAATGATTTGATTCCTGCACCGGTAGCGGTACCGGTATCTTCTCTGTGCGCCAGTGTTGGTGTAGTCACCAAGTAATTTACTTCTGCAGCAGGCGATCTTGCCACAGCAGGGGTTTTCAGGGCGAGTCTTGCTTTCGCCTTCGCCGATACTGCCCCTGATTTTGGGGCCATTTCCGCTCTCACAGTGCTCTCTGTACTCTCCACAAGCACCCCCTAATCCGCTGCTGAACAGGTAGCCGCTTCTCCCACCGCTGCTAGCTCTGCCCGCACTGCTGCTTGATCCGCAGAATCCGTTGCCGAGCAGAAAGCGGTCTCACCGCCACCTCCTATAACACTGCCGGTAAGCTGATCCGGGATCGCTGAAGCGGAGGTCACTAAACGACATGAAAACGCAAGGAATATATTTCGAAGATTACGGGTACTAAGCAGCGTCAGTCCAATGCAAGCCGCCACCAGCTGCAGATACCACCCCTGCGGAGTCAGGACACTACAGGTGAACTCCGGTTGCATCGTTCTCTCCCAGTGCCGCCTTTGCCTTTGCTACTCGATTGGCATATTCAGATATAGTCAAATCCGTATATTCACGTATTCACCCACAGCATAAGCAGAAGCATAAATTTAATCCGCCATCGGGCTCTCGGCACGGTGCGAGCTACGGCCTCATCTGACCACCATCTTGCCTCTCACGTGGTGAGTGAGGGCTGAGTTTGCTGCATTCCAATTATTGACAAATGGCTCTGCACCCAATTTAAACAGTTTGGTTAATTGTGCCTCTATTTCCTTGGCCATTCCTGCATTCTCAAAAATGGTTGTTATTGGGCTAATGAAATCAACAACTTTTTTATGACACGAGACCCAAGCCCTATCAACAAAGTAGCAGGAGTATTCAACATAACATTACTGAGGGATAGTCTCGGACATTCTGAGTTTAATCTATTCCTTACAAATGTTTTAAGAGGGGATCTCAATATGATTCCGATGTGATCAGAAATCTAGTCCATAAGAGACTATTTAATTGGAAGGGTGTTGTAAGACATTTGGTTTTTAGTTGCAAGGCATGCAAGTCCTTAACAAGTAATAAGTTCACTCCTTCACTGGGAACAACGCACCCCATTGTAGTGCTTCACTCTCTCTGGGAAGGGAAGCAGAGGAATCCAAGGCCTATTGAGGAGAGGTGATGTGTGCTAATAACACCAGCTCACTGTTACACAACTGAAGGAAGGTATGATCTGCTTTCATGGTACCCCCACTTTCTGCTGGTGTCATTCTGTTTTCTGACTAGTCTGACTGGGATTTTGCTAATAAGAACCCTAGTCACTGTGTTCTCTGCCTAAATTGGACTATGGTAAGTACTTTGGTACCTTCCTAATTGGCTACTGATGTACCGTTCAAAGTCCCTAGTATATGGTACTGACGTACCCAGGGTATATGTACAATAGGGGTCTCCCATGGGCTTCAGCATATATTAAGCCACTCATGAGAGACCACTCAAACTGACTACAAACCTGCCTTTGCAGCCTGTGTGAGCTGGTGCTAGCACCACTCAACAGATGTTTCCTTATATCTGAGGTCACGTCACTGCACTTCAAACCTATATTTCACCCCTAAGGTAGGCCTTTCAATCCTGAAGGCAGGGTGTTTGGTTACAAGTGTGAGGGTGCGCTGCATGAGCAGGACTCCCCCTACGAATCCAGGAGTCCATTCTCCAGGCTTTGTAAATACAGTCAACCATTTTATACATACAGTGGACATCAAGTTAATTACGAGATTTCTAACTATATATTGGCTGCACCGAAACCGGCAATGTTTGGTATCAAACATGTTCGAATCCTACCCCAACTCAGATTCCAGTGTTTGATGTAGGATCCCGTATACTGTATTTCCTGTACCAGCCTTTCAGGATCTAACAGCAAGCTAGTACTGCACCGACCACAGACACAATTCCGCCCTCCTGCTGCTGAGCCAGGCTCGAGCAGGGGAAGGTGGAATAGGTTTCTGGTCACAGGGAGGCGTGACTACCTCCTAGACAGGACTTAGTGTATTGGGATGGGATGGGAGCGCTTGCCAGCGCCACCAGGCTGCTTTGAAGGGCACATTTGGTGGCCTACTTGCATACTCCAGTTGAAACCAGTTCAGGGAGCCGTTGGCTCCCTCTCTGGCATGAAACTGGAAAAAGGACATTAGAGCATCCTCCCCTCTGTCCAGCCCCTCCTCTGGGGGGACCCCTAATCATCCCAATCCTTTCCTTTGGGTACTAAAGGGCTAACCTGTGGTGGCTCTTCAGATTTGTTGTGGGACAGGATTCAGCTCCAAAACCACTTCTCCTTTTACCGTCTGGGCTCTTTGGACTTTGCTTTGGGAACAGAGACTGCATCTGGAAAAACTCCTGCTTCTCCTGGTCTCGTCGTCCTGCCAGTCTTCTGTATTGTCTGTGCTTCATCCTGGTTCTTCTCCAGGCCTGTGGGCATCTAAGACATCCAAAGGAATCCGCCTTTGAGTGAAGGAGTCACTCTCTTGCATATCCAGGCACCGCAACTAAGCTGACTGGTCTGCGGCTCCTGACGTTCTCCAGACTTTGAAAAGCCCAGCAGCACAGGTGGTTGTTCTGCAACTCTCGCGAGACCTGCACGGTCTTCTCACCAAGTTTGAAGCCATTATCTCTTGGCAGAATCACTGAAATAGCACCCTTGCTCGCCGCGTTGACTTGCTTTTGCCAAGGCTCATTGACTCTTTTCCAGAGATCTTTGGACACCAAGAAGGTCTAGTCTCCAGCATTTCTTTCTGCCAAGATCTTTGCCCTCACCACATCATCTGCACCATGGGCCTGCAACTTTGGTGAGCTACTTGAGGTCCTCTAGCGACTCCTGTGCCTTCAGCCTGTGGGTCCTCTTGAGGGTCTTCTGTGGCTCCAGTGGGCTCCCCACTTGCTCAGGGCCTGCTCTGACGTTCCTGCACTTGGTGAGCCCTTCGTACCTTGCTGGTCCTGACACTGCACCTTGTTTGTTTTCCACGTCTGTTGCTGCTGCCAAGGCTTGTTGGTGCTCCTGCCTGAAACAGACTCCCTGGTTCTCGACTTCTGCCATGGAACAGCTCGTGAACAGCTCCTGGTCTTTCACAGCATCGTCTGGTCCTCACAGCTGCAGAGACAGGGTCACTGTCATCTCTCCTGCATCTTACGTCATCGATGGTCATTGGTCTACCGTGCCTCCTGGTCACTCCTGAGTGGCATAGACTCTGTCCCCTTTGCTTGCAGGTACTCCTCTTCTAGAATCCCCCCTTGGATTCCACCGGACTCTTTTACCTTCTTCGTCAGCTGCATCTTTACTGAATTCATCCATTGTGGTCTATGTCGGTTCCCAGCATCACTTTACACCTAGGCACCAGGTTCCCTCATGTAGGTATCCTGGTTCCTGCGGTATCCACGGATGGGGTGACTCTCTAACCTTCCATATCCCATGGGGTTTCTTCAGGGACCTCTGGGAAGGGTCCTTCTTCTGCAAAACTACAACCGCAACTTCCCTCTTGACTTGCATTGAGTGTGTGGCTGTATTTTCGCTCTGCACGCGGCCTCAGTGGGATTCCTGGGTACTTACCTTGGGTGGTTCCCCAGCTCTTTTAAGTTTTCTGGGTCAAGTCTCAACTTTGTTCGAAACTTGCATTCCTCCTGGAGACCACTGTGTCTTTGTGATATTTACCGAGTCTCATATTTGAAATAATGTGTGTATTGTGTTTATATCTTCGGGTAGGAGATATACCAATGTGTTGGTAAATGTGTATAATATATATTATAACTAGACTGTGTGTTTTATTTTGTTTAACCTACATTACACAATTAGTACTTGTAAAACAAGCTGCTTAACACTCCTTCTGGACTAAGGCTGCTCTCCACAGCTACCACTTAGAGAGCTTTCTAAGGTTATCCACGGCCCCTAAAATCATCGTAAGAGTTGTCTGGATTCACTCATTCGGTGCTCATGACGAGCTCAGCTCGTCATGAGTCACAGTGGAGCTGAGCTCGTCATAACGGCCACGCGCGGTTAATTCCCACCTGTGGGGGAGAATTAATCAGTGGGCGGAGTTGTGACGAGCCCAGCTCGTCATGAGCACAGCTCCATTGTGAGTCAGGACAAGCTGGGCTCGTCACGGGCACAGGTGCACGCGGACTCCCCCCCCCCCCCCCGCACCGTGGGGAAATTACCCCTGCAGCAAAGGAGTTAAATAAATGTGCACCATATACTAAGCTAGCTTCCTACAACACCAATAACATTTTATATAAATTACTGCCCAGTCAGAGCTTTTATTACACACATTCTATTAAATACTGCACATTAATTTACAAATATGTATAATTAGGTAGATGGAATAGATTTGGTGACAGTCATCACGTTAAAACCCTAGTGGTTTGTGAACCCTATAGTCAAAATACCCTCCCCCTATATTAGATGTAATGTCATAATATAAGGGGGCATTATCAATACGGCAGGCCTGCTGGTTTTGTATAGGTGTCACCACATCAGTAAAAGCAGCCACATGTTAGAATTCATCAATGCAACACCACTGAAGTCATTGGGGACAGTACCATTACATGTTATGTTATGATCCACCATTGAAGTGAATGGGGGAAATACCAACATGTATTATCATTCATTATACTATAATATCTAGTATTGTTTACCATCACATTATCAAGAAAACATTGAATAAATGGATCTCAGAGTCTTTCTTCTAGTTTTACTATGCTACCATTGCAACGATAGGATCAGCCAACCGAGACCTTCAAACTCTAGAGCCCAAGAGCTCTAGAGCTGAGCTGAAATCGGAGTAAGCCTCTTCTGGATACAGGGATTCAATCCCGAGAGTTAAAAAAAAAAAAAACATTCTGGTTGAGCTTCTGCACTCCAGCAGCCCCCTCATACATGTTATACAAATGTTGGTGACGTCTCTTTCCATTCTTGGGGTACCCCTGAAACAAATATGTAAATTTGGATCCCTTTACAAGGGAATATGGGGTATTCTATTCTCCTTGGGTATTCATCTGTAATGAGTGGCTTCCCACACTTCAGCAGCCTTGAGCTGCACTTTTCGATTTGTTTGTAGGTCGGGTGGCCCTGACACTTTTAGGGGGGTGGCACAGACTTTTGTGAAGGTTGGGGAGTCACACCTGCACTGCCTGGCCAACAACACCACCGAGTGACACACTCTATGACGGTGCTGGGGCCATCATGTTGCTTCCTCTGCCCGCAGGTGGGAATTCTGCTGCTGGTGGTTGGGGGTAGAGATGTGCACACCACTTCCCCAGACAAAATCCCCACTGTCCCAGGGTAGACTGTTTCTTGTGCAGTTGCAGAAGATAGGGCCAAAACTTGGTTCTGGGATAGGGACCTCCCTCCTGAGAAGAAGAAAATTATGCAGAGTGTCGACCCTCTGGCTTAGCTCTCTTGGGGGTAGGGGAAGGGGCATTGTAGAGAAATATGGAAACTTTTAATGATTAAATGGTAATAGCTTCCGTCCGGGCTCCTTACTCTCCTGGTGGCCATCCCTACTTACCAGTAGCACTTTATTCAAGTCTCCAAAGGGAACCTTTCCTTGAGAACTATGTTTACTGGCTCCCTGTGTCAGACCTGTCCTCTTCCTGGCGCCTTATAATGAAAAGTACCCCGGGGGAGAGGGGCGCATTGGGCATTTGCACCCGCTTTGCATGCCCCAGAGCACTTTGGTATTACAGAAGAGGCCGCAGGCACTTGTGCGGACTCTTCTGTAATATAGATTGCGGTGGCACACAAAGCGCCAGTGCTATAATTAGTGGGCGTTCCCTCATTTGCATGGTAGCGGGCCCATGCAAATGAGGGAATCGCTTTGCTTCAGTGCCCGAGCTGTATTATAGATACGGGAGCAAAGGTAAAGACGCGGTCAGGAGGTGCGCTGACATTGCACCACCTAACAGGTTGCGCCCTATCAGTGCGTCCCCTGATGGCAGCCCTCTGGAAGTTTTGAATGAGGTCCTATAGACTCCTAGACATCCCTTTGCAGGCAGGTGCAGTTAGTTCACTGCACCCACCTACAAGGGGATCTCCCACCCCTCTTAAAAGTGTAGGCAGGTTAACGCCTGCACAGTGAAACAAAGAGCGGCTGCTTCAAAATTGCTCCATATTTCTCTTGAATGAGCTGCCCCCAGGGAGCTCACGGCTGCCCTGGGGGTAGTGCATTCAATTTAATATGGAGCACTCTCCTTGTTATTGCTGTGCACACCTTTTGAAAGGTGCACCTGGGGCGGACAAGGAAAATGCACTGCATTGTATAATATGGCCCCATGTGCTTTCTCAGGCTTTGATGGGCAACTTCGAGTTCCCTTCCACAGCCATCCAACAGAACACCCTTTCACTTTTCACATTTCAATAAAGCAATTTTAAGTTGTCTGACACAGCTGCCTTATCCCTTCCTACTGAAACTTCAAAGTCAAGCCCCACCTGTGTTGCGCTAAAGAGTCTCGCCTTCTTACTCTCTTTCTGTGGGCCTAGGCTGCCCTTGCCCATATGTAGCGACAAGCTAATTTACAACAAGCATTTGCAATGCAATAGGTCTCGCATTATGAAAGTTTGAGCTATTGGTCTTGTAAATGACAATTTTTTTATTTATGTGTTGGCTTTGAAAATATCTAAATTAATAGCTTTGTCATTTACAATGCCAATAGTTATAACTTTCGCAAATGTGACACCTATAGCATTTGTAATGCAACATGTTTTGTATTTACGTAACTTAGATGTATTGATATTACAAATAACAACGGCTTTTAATTTTTTTAAATAATTAATACTTAAATAAAAGGGATTGTAATTTATAATGGCAATAGCTTAAACTTTTGTAAATAACTTTTGTGAAGATTATGTTCAGTGTATTTTATTGTGAATGAAATCCAAGAACAGATGTGAAATATTAACATCTTTTTGTGACATCTGTAATAAAGCTTGAAACATTGAGAGAACATATTTGAACCAGTTGTTGTTGAATGGTTGCACATGTAGTGTAGTTCCTATATTCCCAATAGGCTCTGCGCATTGGAATAATATAAACAGCAGTGTAGACGTAGGACTGAGGTCATCTAGGTCTCTACTGACTATATTAGACTTAAGGTTTGCCAGCTAGCTCAGAGGTCACTAGAAACTTTCTCGAATAAACGAGGAGTTTAACCTCCCTGGATAGACAAGAAGGGATTAGCTTCTGACAACCATAAAACATGACAACTTTGCTCCCTCAGAATAAGAGTGTATCTCTAGAGTCATGTGAAAACAATAGACAGCTATTTCACTCTGTCAATCGTGCATACTTAGTTTCACCAGAGTGCAAAGAATAGAGAGACGGGTGTTTTCAATAAAAGGTGTTATTTATTGAGCAGTCTTCTTTCTCATGCAAGAGAAATGAATTGCCACAATTGCAATACTCATAGTAAAGTAAAGTGCGTACAGTAAAAGGAGTATTATGAAATAATACTGTAAAAGCATTGATATGGTTTCTTAGCCATATGATACTTTAAAATAGATAAAATATATACATACATATATACATTGACTAACAAACTCAACTGGTGCTTCTAAATACGCCTACCCCGGTGTACCTGACCTAAGCCGAATACGTGGGAAGGAGTAAGTAAGTAGCAGTTTAAGTTAAGTTGGTTTTGCCAAGAATCTGAATCAAGAATTCTCTTTAAGGGTTTAGTCAGCTCCGTACCTGGGTAATAGAAAGCAGGAGGTCTGGTATCTCTCTCTCAGGACTCGATATCCCAGCAACCCGCGAGGGTGGCTGAGAAAACCGGAGCTGGATTTCTCGGCAGGAAAAAAGACAGCGTCTCTCTCAGTGCGTCAAAAAGGAGGGGCGGCGTCCATGGGCTCTCGCATCAGCTGGGCTCTCGGGCAAGTAGATAGCCGCTCTGCTCCAAAACCACCACCGTGTGTTTGCTTAAGGCAACGTTGGTATATTTATACCTGAAAGGTGCCGGGTTTGACGTAAGGTTGGACATAAGACGTCAATAAAGATGTCACTAAGAACTGGCCGTTCTTACAGTGCTCACAGGAGTTCTAGGACGAATCAAAACAAAAGCTGTGGGGATTTCCCAGGTTGCTGGAGGTTTGGTTTGTTTAGAGAACTCGTACTTTCTAGGAGTCCGGGGAGGTAGCCTTGCTTTATGTGGACTGCATGGGCTACGGCTAAATATGGATATGATTCTTATGCCTTTATAAGGATATTATGTATTATAACCATATAAGGGCATAAATTAGGAATATCGAATTAGGGTCCTAGATAGAAATACAATACCAACTCCACGATCTAATGTCCATCATTACTAAAACTAAGCAATAGTAAACATATAAAGGTGCATGTGTTTTCCAAGTTGGTAAGAAAGACGATATAAACAACTCTACACTTATAGCGCTTCGAGCATACTGTGCATCCAATCATAGGTTCTCTTGCACCGTTTCCGTATCTCAAAGTACTCCTGCATCACTTTTCTCAGCTAACTAAGCCTGCCCCTACATATGCATTCACAACTGTAAGAAGCGCCGTGAAGCAACCTAGCGCTTTAAAAACTTCGCAAAGGAACGTAAAGCAGCAGAGCATATGACTGCTGTTTAAAGCCTGCATGAGACACTTGCTTATAGACCCGGAGAGGCGCGTGGCTGCACGTGCCCTTTAATGAAGTGCAGCCTCCCAGTGGATTAGTGCAGCTTCGGTCGAGTACAGCTGAAGGCCAAGAACACCCGGCATCCCGGGAGGGGCACACCCCCACCCTCGCCATTTCAGGGCGCTTCTTTATGTACAGAGAGCTGGGTCACGGGCAGCATTCCTCGCATTAAAGCTTCAGGGTGCGGGGACAACTGTGAGTTATACAAGTAAGTAATCTTGGAGTCGATTCACATTCAGCTCCACGCGATATGAATGTGTGCTGTGAGCCGCCTATCTGGAAATGTAACAAGTGAAAGCCCAGGGGAGGGAGGTGCACGGGGGGCGGGGCTTACGTGTAGGGCGGGGAGGACAAGAAACGCGAGAGCAGAAACTGAAAATAAGCTGCGGTGGGGGCAGGAGGAGCGCGTCACCAGGTACGAGACTCCTCCTGGCTCGTTATTACAGCGTTGGGTGGCGGCAGCGGCGGGGAGCGGAGACACCTTGCTCTGTGTGTGGCCAGGGAGCGGGCAGCAGCGTGGGGCGCGATTGAAAGGCATGAAGTGAAGCTGCGGTCGGGAGTCGGATTAAAGCAGAGGACCGGCAGCAGCAGAGGGCAAGCTCGCGGTCTACTGTAGTGGTGAGGAGGGGGGAGGGGGGTGTGTGCGTGCGTGGCTGTGTGTGTGCGCGTGAGCGGGGTGGTGGGGGGGCGTGTATGTGTGTGTGTGCGCGTGTGTGTGTGCGCATGCACGCGATTGAGAGCGGCGAGAGCCTGTCTTGCTGTGAATATGACACAGGGGATGGGCACGGCGCCGGGCTGGGCGTGCGCGCCCACGAGGTGAAGTCGACGCTCGTGCCCGACCCCTGTCTCAGATTCCCAGGAGACGGACGGCTATAGTTGTTGAGCTAGATGCATGCTTCGCATGCGTATTCTAGCTCGACCTAAAAAAGCAACATTCCTCACCACCACTTCTTTTCCCAGAAACTTGGTCAAACACTATTAACGGCTCTATTTTGTGAGGAGGCCTTCAATACGCCAGCTGAGTAATAGCTTGACCTATTTAGGGGGGACAAAAGCCTGGAATCTATCAATTCAATCAGGGAATTATGTCTGTTCTTAAAAAGAAGTGTAGATATGTTGTAAAGGCCTGAGGATCTATAATCGGAGTGCAGGTTTTCCTCTAGATTGATATACCTCGCTGGACCCTGCAGGCCTAAGTACAGGGTGGTACCTCCATAATAGTGGAGGAGGGTCCCCCCACTCAGTCACAGAAAAATAAAATTATATAACATAATTTTATTTTTCTCTGACTGCCTTACACGTACATGTAGTGAGGAGGTCAGTGCAGCGAGGAGTGTCGGGCACTTAGAAGTGCTCATGAATGTTTGGCCGGGAGTCCTAGGCTGGCCAAACATACATACATTTGCATTTCTGTTTCTCCAACCTGGCTGTGTTCACAGCCAGGTTGGAGAAACACCACAGGCTCCTAGGGACTGTCTGAGTGGCAGAGCAGGCCACTCAGACCAAACCTGGTGCTGCTCTCATAGTGAGAGCAGCTTCTGGATTGGGTAGGGAGCCTGCTTTCCCAGAGGCCGCTGGGAAAGCCCCGAGGCGGACGTCAGAGGCAGCGGCTGCGTAAGCAGAAGAAAAGGTACGTTTTAAAAATTAATTCACCCTCTTGCCCCCCACTTTCGATTTATGGCGGCCGCTACTGCCTAAGTAGGGTTAAAACTGTACTTTAGTGCAGATTTCAGATATAATGTGTAATACAGTTTAAAGACCCCAGACCTTTCGACTGCAGATCTACACTGTGAATGTTCACTTATATTATAAGGCCTACCTCAGGCCAGTAACAGTCCCTGATGGTCACTTCTGCAACAGGCTACCTGTCAATAGATAGCAGGCAGCACAAGACTGTAATCTCACACACGCAGCCAGCACACAGATATGCTTATATGTTCACGTGTAACCTGCCTTGGGCCTTTTACCCTAGGTTCATAGCAGTGTCCTCATCTTAAAAGACGGGCAATGGACGTTAGCACTCTCTGTCCATTTACTGTAAATTCACAGTAAAAGTCCAAACACCATGTAATCAAAAGTGAAAAATCCAAGGGGATTAAATGGGCTGAACCCATTTGCAAAACACATGTCCCTAATACATCTATGCTTCATCCCTTTCGTGCACAGTTTAGGGAAGGATCTGTTCTCAGAGGACTGGCAGACAATCTAAAATAACGCAGGCCCAAGCAATTCTTAAAACCTCACTGGTGACGCAATTAAACGGATTAGCTCCGCACACATGATATGGTGCAGGGGTGTCTTTAAGTGTCGGGTTTTCTTACCAACTCCAGTCATAGTTGGGGGATCCTCCAAAAAGGGACTGCTGATGTCGATTGGAGATTTGAGGCCGGTCAGAGATCACCAGATCTCCAGTCAGGATCGCCGTGGGTGTCAGTTGCAGAGTGGTGCAGGCTCATGGATCTGGCCGGAGCCAGAGTCTGTGAGTAAGCAAATCCGGTGCTCACGGGAGACAAAGTCTTAGTTTTGGAATGCAGGGCAGGTTATTCGGGTTCTTGAGGGCTGCTGTCTGCAAGATACACCGGGATTTCGCTGGACCACGTGTGAGGTGTGGCCAGGACTGGGGCAAGTCAGTCTTCTTTGTTCAGCACAGCTTCTTTGGTCCTTCACTTCTTCTGGTCGGTTCATGTCTGAGGAGGCAAGGTTCGGTGTTGCCCTTAAGTACTAGATTTAGGGGCATTACAGGTAGGTAATGGATGGGACCAATGGGTCCCTTCCTTGGGGTGGGTACACCCCCTATTATGCCACCCTCCAGTGGGAGGGGGCATATGCCTCTCTCTAGTTGGCTGGGTCCTTCCCATCTGCAAGATGGCGGGACAAAGTTGTGCTTCACCTCGCCTCCCCCAGCTGAGGAGTGGGGTTGGCAAAGGGGGGCACACCTCCCTTCCTCACTTGGTTTTCCTGCGAATTCTCCTGCCCAAAGTGGGGGGTCAGAACCGGTGGGGAGCAGTTGCAAAAAATTGCTGTGGTAGCTCACAAAGGTGGCAAGCCTTTGAATCTTCCCTTTCGTGGACCCTGCCAATCCTGGGGGAGAAGGCTTGGAACCTCGTCCCAGGGTGTGCATTGTTTCAGACTCCCAAGAGCAGCAGGCTCTCGACCCAGGGGTCCGGAAACATGTCTGGTGGTGGCAGCTGGCGAGCAGCCACTCAGCCAGGACACTGGAGTTAAGTGGTTTTTCCTGAGGCATCTCCAAGACACCCTCCAAGTGCATTTTTCAATAAATCCCACACGGGCATTAGTGTGGGTTTAATGTGCTGATAAGTTTTATTCCAAACTTTCCAGTTTTCAGTAAAGCCATTATGGTGCTGTGAAGTTCATAATGACAAACTCCCAGCACCATATACTCTTAATGGCATTACAGCACTTCCAAGAATTGGTTTAGACACTGTAGGGGTAAAGGGCTCATACACCTGTACCCTAAACACTGGCATAGTGCACCCCACTAGAGGGATGGCTGACCTATGCCAGGGCAGTGGGTTGTAAGCATGGCACAAAGGGATGTGCGCCATGTCGACTCTTTACTTTGTTCTGCACTAAAACACAAAGCCTGCAATTGCACTGTGTGTGTAAATGTTCAGGGCCTCTAATGGTGGCACAATAAGTACTACAGCCTTTGAGGCCTTCCCAGGCCACAGTCCCTTGGTACCTATGGTACCATTTACAATAGACTGACATGTGGGCAAAGAGTGCCAACTGGGTTTTGTATTAGGGAAAGAACATATGTCCTGGGTACCTGGTTGGCAGGAACCCAGGGCACACTCCGTCAAAGTACATCAACAGTTTGGCAAAAAGTGGGGCACCATGCAAAAATGGAAAATGCTACTTACCAGGATGCATCTGTTCTTAGCATGTAGAGCTGCAGATTACTACACTTTGCATTAGATCACCACCTGGTGTTGGGCTCGGATGATTGCATGTTGTTGTCGTCTTGGAAGAAGTCTTTTGTAGTCACGAGATAGTCCCTTGGAAGATAGTGCGCATGGGCATCGGCTCCATCCTTAGATTGTTTTTTGCCATGATGGGAAATGGTGGAGTTAGTAGAAGTAAAGAAAAGGATGTCCATGCGTGTGCATCTAAGTAAGATAAAACTGGAACAGATACAGGTCTCAGGGAGGCGGGAGGGCGTGTAGTAATCTGCAGCTCTACATGCCAAGAACAGATGCATACTGGTAAGTAGCATTTTCCGTTCGAGGCATATGAGCTGCAGATACTATGCTTTGCATCGATTGTGCAGCAGTGTCTCCCCTAGCGGTGGTCACCTGTATCTGTTGCAGTAGTTTGAAAGAGTTTTAAGGACAGCTTGGCCTACTGCAGCTTGCAGTAGTGTTTAGTGAAGGTGTGTGTTGTAGACCATGTTGCTGCCTTGCATATGTCTTCTAGGGGGATGTTCCCTAAGAAAGCCATAGAGACTCCTAGTTTGCGTGTGGAGTGCGCTCTAGGAGGAACTGTTAATGTACGTTTTGCTTTTTGATAGCATATTTCTATACATTTTACAATCCACCTTGCAATTTCACCCTTAGAGATGGGGTTGCCTTTATGAGGTGGAGAGAAAGATACAAACAATTGTTTTGTTTTTTCGAAAAGATTTAGGGACAGATGTAGGTCGGTCGTTAACGGCCGAAAATCGGTATTTTCGGCCGTTACCGACCGGTATTACAGATTTGGCATGTAGGAGCACAATTTTACAGAATCGGTAAATTTACCGATTCGGTAAATTTATCGATTCTGTAAAATACCGAATCGGTATTTTTTACCGATTCGGTAAATCTCAGATGTAGGTGGGACTCTTCAGAGTCCCAAAGGCCCTACAAATTCGGTATTTTAACACCCAATCCAATTGGGTGTTAAAATACCGAATTCAGGTGTGCATGCACATGTGTGCATGCACATGTGTGCATGCACACCTAGCCATGTGACAGACAGACATGCCCTTAGGGCATGTCTGTGTGCCACATGGCGCACATGCCTAATTTTGGGGTGCCAGAGGGTGTCAAAGTGACACCCCCTGCACCCTTGCTAAAATCGGTATTTACCGATTCTGTAATTACAGAATCGGTATTGCCCATTGATTCCTATGGGCTTCACAGCCCATAGGAATCAATAGGAAATACCGATTCTGTAATTACAGAATCGGTAAATACCGAATCTTAACGATTCGGTATTTCCACATCTGGAAATACCTACATCTCCCCCCTTCATATTTACCACTTCTTAAATACCGAATCGGTAAAATTCGGTATTTAAGAAGTGGTAAATAAGAATTACCTACATCGGGCCCTTAGTCCTATCTATATAGTAGCGAAGAGCTCTTTTAACATCTAGTGTGTGTAGAGCTCTTTCTGCTACAGAGTCAGGGTTTTGGAAAAACACAGGTAACTCTACAGAATGGTTTAAATGAAAAGGAGTAATGACTTTTGGAAGGAATTTAGGATTAGTTCTTAGAACCACTTTGTTACGATGTAGTTGTAAAAATGGTTCTTGTATTGTGAAAGCTTGCATCTCACTTACTCTTCTAAGAGAGGTAATAGCAATAAGGAAAGATGTTTTCCATGTGAGGAATTGCAGTTCACATTTGTGTAAAGGTTCAAAAGGTGGTCCCATGAGTCTTGTAAGAACAACGTTTAGGTTCCACACTGGAGAAGGTGGTAACCTGGGGGGAATGATTCTTTTTAATCCTTCCATAAATGCTTTAATAGCAGGTACTCTAAAAAGAGACAGATGTCTGTTTTGTAAATATGCTGCAATTGCTGCAAGCTTATGGGTGAATATGCCAAGATTACATCTTTGTTAAATGTAAAAGGTAGCAAATTATATTCTGGATTGAAGCATCCAGGGGATCAATTTGGTTATTGTTGCAATAAATGGCAAATCTTTTCCATTTAGCAGCATAACAAGATCTGGTAGTAGGTCTCCTGGCCTCTTTAATTATGTTCATACAGTCTGGTGGTAGATTAAGATAACCAAACTCTCAGACTTCAGGAGCCAGATCGCCAGATTCAGTTGATTGGGGTCTGGATGTCCGATGTCTCCATGGTTCTGCGTTAGCAGGGATGGTGTCAGGCGTTACTTTTGGTGTGGAACTAGGGAGAGTTCTAGCAGTGTGAACCACGGTTGGGGTGCCCATGTGGGAGCTACCAGGATTAATTTGAGAGACTGTTGTCTGAGCTTGCGTACTAATGGTATTAGTGGTAGTGGCGGAAAAGCGTACGCAAATATGCCTGACCAGTTCATCCATATCGCATTGCCCTTGGACAGCGGGTGTGGAAACCTGGCGGCGAAGGTTGGGCATTTTGCATTTTAATGTATGGCAAACAGATCTATGTCTGGATGACCCCACTTGTGGAAAAATGGTTGAAGAACTTGCGGATGTAGTTCCCATTCATAAATGTATTGTTTCTGCCGACTCAACAGATCTGCTATCTGATTGTGAACTCCTGGATTGTGCTCTGCTAGCAGATATATATTGTGTGGAATGGCCCATCTCCAAAGGCTCTGTGCAAGCTGGGACAGTTGTAGATAGTATGCCCCCCCCTTTTGTATATAATACATAAGTGGCATGTTGTCCATCCAGATTAAGACAGCTTTGTTTTGTACTTGGAATGTTTTGAGTGCTAAGAACATTGCTAGCAGCTCCAGAAGGTTGATATGAAACAATCTTTGTTGAATGGTCCATTGTCCTTGAGTCGTATGATGTAGGAGATGGGCTCCCCTTCCTGTGAGAGATGTGTCTGTTGTGAGTACTATTTGTGGAACAGGTTCGAGGAACGGCCGCACCTTTGTCAAGTTTTTGGTGTTCCACCACTGCAGAGAGCGATGTGTGCGGCTGTCTACCAACACCAGGTCTGTTAGTTGCCCTTGAGCCTGGTTCCACTGTCGTGCTAGACATTCCTGTAACGGACGCATCTGCAGTCTTGCATATGGTACTAAGAAGATGCAAGATGCCATCATGCCTATTAGGTTCATGAACACTCTGACTTGCAGAGATTGTTGGTGTTGGAAGACTGTGACTAAGGCTTGAATGCTCTGTATCCTTGCTGGACTGGGATACGCTAGAGCTGTAGACGCGTTTATTGTAGCCCCTACATACTGATGTATATGAGAGGGTTGCAGGTGCGACTTGGTGTATTTGATTGTGAACCCTAAGTCGTGCAATGTTTGATTTGTCTGATGTGTGTGTTGAACACACTGATTGAATGAATTGGCTTTTATGAGCCAATTGTCTAGATAAGGGAAGACATGTATTTGCGGTCTCCTGAGATGTGCTGCTACTACTGCTAGGCACTTTGTGAATACTCTTGGTGCCGTTATAACCCCGAATGGAAGGACTTTGAATTGATAATGTTGTCCTTCCAGTACAAACCTTAGATACTTCATGTGAGCAGGATGTATAGGAATGTTTAAGTTGGCGTCCTTTAGAGCTAGTGTTGTAAGGAAATCGCCTTGTTGCAGCAGTGGGAGCGCTTGTTGTAAAGTGATCATATGAAAATGATATGATTGTATGTAATGATTGAGGGGCCTGAGGTCGAGAATTGGTCTTAGTGTCCCGTCCTTCTTGGGTATTAGAAAATACAGCGAGTAGGGGGGCGTGGCTTGGACGGCGGTGGTAATGGCCGCCTAATCTGTCTCCGCTCCACACAGGGACAGAACCGCAACTGATGCAGTGTGTCTCAGGGCTCGAGAGGTACTCGTGACGGCGGAATTGAGGAACGCAGGACTCGGCTCGCTTGGAGAGCCGACTTGCTATTACTTCGGTGCTGTAGGTAGGGACTTATACCCACTCTGTCTGACAGACGGGAGTCCCGATGCCCAGCCGCCATCTTAGGATCGCAATCTCCGATCCCGCGTCGGCGGAGCTTCGCTGATCACGGGACCCTTCCAACGTGAGATTCTCTGCACCAGAGGTGAGCGCTCCTCTTCCTCATCATTTGCGGTGCACGGATGGTGCCTACAACATGCTAATGCAGCGGGAGGCAAGACAGCATAATTCACGCCAATAAGCCTGACCTTAAAATGGCGCAGTGACTAGAGCCAGATTCAAACGCAGGCTGCCTCCTCGCAATGCTGTCCTGCTCAGGGGTTTTTCTGGACTGTTCATGTGCCCCTATGCCAAATCATGGCTGCTGCCTTGTTTGAACCCTCCAAGCATGTACAAGAGAATTGATCCCCTATCCACCACCCAGCTCGCCGCGCCTGACTTCAAAATGGCGGATTAAGCAAGTTTAAAAATAGCGACTAACCTGTTCCTCATGTCCTGATCCCACTTCTGCTGCTCCTGCATCTCTCAGCCATTACTCAGCCACTATTTAATACTACCAGCCATTACTCAGCCACTATTTAATAGTACCAGGATCAAGCTGTTGAGGAAGGATGGCAGGCTGATCTCAAGCGCTGGAGGTTGGCGCTCTCTCCTTCTCGGGGGAGGGGGGGGGTCTGGCACCGACTAACCTGACAGGCGCACAACTGCTATAACTGCTATGACTGCGCTACTTCTAACTTGCCCTACAATTGCTCCACAATTGGTTTGTTCCCAACGTGAAGCTCTTAGAAGCCAGCTTTAGTCAGTAGAGTCAGTCAGTAGCAACAAGCGGAAGCATCTGTCAAGACCCCAAGGCAGTGAATCAGTGGCCCAGTTGCTGAACGGTTCCCTTAACAGTAGTCAGCTGAACCAGGACACCTGCTCTACACCTGCTTGACATCTGCTCTTAGCTCTGAGCTCTGACAGAGACCAGCAATAGAGACAATCAACAACAGTCAACGTCAGTCAGCGACTGTCAGCAACTGCGACAGTCTACACCCAGTCAGGGGCAGGCAGTAAACCGATACAAACCAGCAATACTGTCATAGTCCATCAGCTACTAGAAGGAACTGCGATTCTTCAGCAATCTTCAGCGTTCAGCGGCAATCCAGGCTCCCATCTCTAACCACTGGTGCCTTCATACACATTTAAAATTTCCCAGTGTTCTGGTCATACTTAATACCAAGTATGGCGGAAAGAGAAATCAAGAATAAAAAGGTCCGGCCTGAATCATCTCTCTCAGACTCACCCATCAAAACAAAGGGTGATATCTCTGGCACATTGGACGTGATATTAAAAAAGTTGGCAGACGTGCATGACCTTGCGAAATCGACTAAATGCAACACCAATTCGATGCAACTCAAGCTCACTGCTATCAGAGCGGATATGAACACCATGAGCATAAGGATGAGCGAAGCTGAGCAAAGAATAAGCGACAATGAAGATAAAGCCAAGAGCAGCGAAAAGATTATCCAACAACTACACTCTACTACCAAGGACCTCAGACGCCAGACAGCCGAATTAGAGGACCGCAATAGGAGAGGCAACGTTTGCCTAGTTGGGGTGCCGGAAGAATCAGAAAAAGATGCGGACTCCTGCGTAGCCTTCCTTGAGTCATGGATCCCAACAGTTACCCCGTCCTCTCATCTGCAAGCCACTTGGGTATCAACATACAGAAGCCATACTACAGTACGCAAGGAAAAATCACCATATTGTCTGGGAGGGGCACCGTATTATCTTTACCCAGGATTACTCCAAGGAAACAGTGGAGCTAAGAAAAGGATTCCTTTCCTTGCGAGAAAAGCTGCGAGCTAGAAGCATCCAATTCTCCTTTGCAGGACCAGCCAAATTCAAGATCATGGACCACGGGAGACCACGCTTTTTCTCCAACCCACATGACTTGGCGTGTTACCTGGATGACTCACAACAGCTTGCAATGGACTTCTCTGGCAGACCCTCCAACAAAAGGAAACCAGAATCCCATATAACGGATAACCACGATCAGTAAATAAGGTTCTAAGAGGTTGTCAGGAACGGTATGAGCCAGCGCTGCCATGCCACTCAAAGAGAGAGTGAGAAGGGACTGCACCTTACAAGTTACATGCTTATTCTAAGACAGTCATACCGTGTCATACTTAAGTACCTATTGCCTCGTCACATGTTTATCCTAAGACAGTCATACTTAAAGTGCCTATTACGTCACTAATGGACAGGCTAATAGCTCTAGCTTATGCGGTAGAGTAATCCTAATTTGATTAACAGGAACTAATCCAGTAAATCGAGTTAATTATCGCTTACCTTTAGTTTAAGGAAAAATGTCGGTTGTAGAACTGAGTTGACCAAGAGTTATGTTATGTCTAGTTACAGATGTGTTTGTACTCACACTGCATCAGATAGTTGACCATATGTTTTCCTGTGTTGAGCTCGACAGTACTGCCGTCGCAGCTCATAAGGTCGAACTTCAGGGGGCGTGGGGCGGGATGTGAGGGGGGAGGGGAAGGGTGTTCGACAAAAGGATTGTAAAAATGGTTGTCTCATTGGCTATGCTCTGTTCTTACTTCTATTTCTCCTTTTCTTCTTTCCCCTTCTGTCATCCTCTTCTGACACCACAGTCACTCCACTCACATGGTGCCCACTCCACACACAATATCAGTGGAAATGGAGGAAAAAACCATCTCTTCAGGTTAATCTGAATGACCACGCTAGGGCAAAGTCACACTTTGCCACCACATGCCCACAATGGGGTTTCTACCCTGCGGCCACCCTTTGCCTAAACATATCTTGCCACCACATCCACAGAGTTTATGTCTCACGACGCCAACACACGCCCTCAATGGGGTTCTACCCTGCGGCCACCCCTTACCTAAACATGACTTGCCACCACATCCACAGAGATTATGACTCCAGATAAAAACTTGACAGATAGTCTCAACATAGTCTTGCTAAATAAAAAGGGGCTTAATCACCCAGTCAAACGCAAAAAGATCTTGGACTATCTTGCTAAAACGAAAGGCGATATAATTTTACTACAAGAGACCAAACTTAACAAAGAGGATGCAGAAATATTTAAACACTGGACCTCCCACACGCTGTGTTCTCCAGCTGTTCAAAAAGAGAGGAGTAATCACCCTTATCGCAAAAAAATCAAACCTAGCATTGTTATCCCACACCACCGACAGTGATGGTAGGCTAAGCATAGCTCACCTACAAAGAGATGAGGACCATATACACATAGTAAATATCTATGGGCCGCATACTGACATCCCAGAATTCTGGGACTTTACTTCGAAACAAATGGAGAACATCCCCAGGATGAGTTATTAGTTGTGGGCGGGGACTTCAACCTCCCCCTTGACCCACTACTAGACAGACAATCAAAGTGCGCATATCACTCCTCACGTTCCCACGAAGCACTACTTCGACTATGCTCTAAGTTCCACTTACATGACTCATGGCGACTGCAAAACCCGGACGGACGCGACTACACCTTCTATTCGCCACCGCATAATTCTTACTCAAGAATTAACTATTTATTACTCTCAAACCCCTATACACACCTCATTGACGAAACAGGAATAGCCCCAAAATTGGTTTCGGACCATTCATGTATTCACATGAAGCTAGCTGGCTCACACACCCTTATTCCTCCAAAACGCTGGCAGCTTAACGAGGAACTTTTACTGGTCCCCGAAAATAGGAGCCAGATATAGACGGCCATAAGTGAATACTTTGAACTAAACACAACGAAAGAGTCTGATATTGCAACAGTTTGGGACGCCTTCAAGGCCACAATAAGGGGCACTATCATAGGGATCAGGGCGAGAATGAACAAGGAGCTTAATTCAGAATTAGACACTCTAGAAAAAGAGATCAAAAGGCTGGAAATCTTGCACTCTTCTAACTTAAATGACAATCTCATGGTAGATCGCTTGACTAACCTGAAATACAAATATAATGCCATACTAAGCAAGCGGGCAGGAGTATGGGTCAACAAATTCAAAGCACAAAAACTCTGCGAAGGCAACAAAGCCGGGAAGCTACTGGCGTCCTACCTTAAACACAAGAGGAAACAATTCCACATTAACTCTATTAAAGACCAATATTACACACACTAAACAGAAGGACATCCTACGCACCTTCCAATCATTTTACGAGGACCTTTATTAAAATAAACTACAATTCAATGCGGAGGAATGCTCAATATATTTAAAGTCTATCCATTTACCTCAAGCCTCAGAGGAGGACAAAGCGAAACTAGGGGCCCCGCTCACATCCAAAGAAATCTCAACCGCGGTCAAATCGTTGAAAAATAATAAGGCACCAGGGCCGGACGGATTTACAGCTAATTTTTATAAGGCATTTGAAACCCCCCTTAACCCCGTCCTTCTAAACCTGTTCCAATCCTTCCTGTCGGAAGGCAGTGTCACCCCCACGATGAGTGAAGCAACCATCATAGTTATACCCAAAGAAGGGAAGGACCCATTACTAACGAAAAATTATAGACCTATCTCACTCATCAACCTAGACTGTAAAATTTATGCGAAAATATTAGCTTACAGACTAAATTGCATCTTGCCAACCTTGATCAGTTGCTCCCAGGTGGGGTTCCTAAAGAACCGTCTATCCAACGACAACACGAGACTCTTATGTCACGTATTAGAGAAATCCAAAATCTCAGACTCACCCGCGGTGGCAATCATCCTTGACGCAGAGAAGGCGTTTGATAGAGTGTCGTGGCCTTTTCTGCGCCGATACATGCAAATACTTAACTTAGGGGATGAATTCATTAACATGGTCATGGCCTTCTACTCCCGTCCATCCGCAAGAATCGCCATTAATAGTTCCCTATCAGAACCCTTTCAATTAGAGCAGGGGACTAGACAGGGCTGCCCACTTTCGCCTGCTCTTTTCCTACTGGCTCTGGAACCACTCCTTCGGGAGATTAAACAAAATCAAAACATTACTGGTATATCTTTCGGCGCCACAAATGTGAAACTTGCGGCCTATGCAGATGATATCTTGAAAGTCACAGAACGACCAGATATCTCTATTAAGGCACTGATGTCATCTATTGAAACTTACTCCTCATATTTAGGCTACAAGCTAAACAGGGATAAATCCGAAGTTAAACCTCTGAACATCTTTACCAACAGAGAGGTGTTAGGCACATCCAGACTCTGCTGGCAGAGCAGCTGCATCAAGTACCTAGGAATAGAATTTGGTAGCTCCACACTAGAGACCCTCCAACAGAACGAAAACGCGACCCTAAAGAAGGTCAAAAAACAACTAGACGGTTGGTCACCCCGTTTTATCACATGGTGGGGTAGAATCGAGACCATTAAAATGATGACCGCGCCTCTGATTAATTATTTAATATCTATGCTACCCCTAACACTATCCCATGAGTTCCACCACAAACTTCATAAGATGCTCTCAAATTTCATTTGGAAAGGCAAAAGAGCTAGGATCAGTCTTCAGAAACTAAGGTTAGACAAGTCACTTGGCGGTGTCAACCTTCCAGACTTTAAAAGATTCCAAATGGCCTTCTTAGCCAAACAAGGCTCATACTGGTTCTCTCCGCCAGACGGATACTCACCTGCGTGGCTAGATATAGAAAGGGCCCTCCTGGGGGATATCCCTCCACTATCAGTAATGTCAATAAAAACAAATCAAATCCCATGCTCTAAATCCATATTTATTAACACTAAGCTGGCCTTATTTAAGATTGACAAACTGCTGGATGCGTCAATACGTCGGTCTAGATGGGAACAAATTTGGAATAACCCTAGGATTTCCCATAAAGGCAAGTCTTTACACAACCACTCCTGGATTGAGAAAGGTATCCACTTTCCGCACCAACTCTATGAAGGTGCGTACTCTATCCCTTTTTCAGAAGTCCAATCGAAATTCGGGTTCAAACCCTCCAACTTCTACACCTTCCTGAATATAAAATCAGCCATTACAAAAGCGAACCTGTCCTCCGCTCCACCATCTCGGCCATCATATTTCCCCAGACTAAATAGAATAGGCCACCAAGTCTCGAAGATCTATAAATTGCTAGGTCCACAGCCTTCCAGACTGATCGAACACACTACACAGTTTTGGTCCTCCCTCGCCTCCTTTAATATTTCTGAACAAGATTGGGCCGCGGCGTGGAAGTCCTGCATGTGTCACAAAATAAGCCCTACGCTTTCACAAACCAAATTCTGGCTCATGCACAGAGTCTTCTGGACGCCAGTTCGCCTTTATGCACACAAAATCAGCCCTGATGCCTTTTGCTGGAATTGCAAGCGGGCGGAAGGGGATTTGGACCATCTCATCCTCCAATGTGAGTGCGTCTCTGCCTACTGGAAGAGTATCTTCGATTTCATACACAAATTATTCGCCATTTCAACTCCCAAGGAACTTCCCTTTCTAGTGTTTGGCTTCATCAAAGCTGAGCACCTAAATGAATCCGACAGGGCCCTCTTAGACCTCCTACTCATAGTGGCTATTAAAGTTGTACTCAACAACTGGAAAGATACAAAGAAGGCCAACTTCGCATGCTGGTTGAACTGGGTGATTAACCTCCGGGGGGCAGACAATATTACCCTACAGCAGTCACCTTGGTGCCCGGCACGAAGAAAGATTTGGATTACACTGGATAACTACTTCAGCGTTTATAAACCTCCGTGAATGACCCAGGTTCCTCACCATACACACTCGGCGCAGAGTTCCCAAGACGAGTGGAGATAGTATGTGTTCTAGTATGTGTTCTAGTCAATAGGACGTGGTGCACTCTCTGCTCCTTCTCACTATTCTTCCTCTTACTCCTATTCTTCCTCATACCCCTGTCTCTTCTCCGTATCTTCTACTTCTCCCTCTTCTTGACCCTCCTCCTCTTCTCATAGCCTTCTTAACCCTTTAAGTGCTGCCGTCGGCCAACGGTCGTCACGGGCACTACCTCCCCAGTGCTGCGTGCGACCGCTGGACGTCCAGTTCAGCACTGGATAATGGACAGCGCAGCACTGGGGAGGTTTATTTACGAAGCTCCTAAGGTGTTAATAATTAGGGTGCTTGTATAATAATCCGACACATCTGGAAGTGCTAATGCCTAATCTGACCGCCAAATTACTCATCGATTGTTTTGCCATGTTATCTACATATCGATTCCAGACTTGTCCAGATGTACGTACACCTGTCCACTGATTGTACCCTCATTGCATTCCTTTGTCGTGTATCCTTGATACAATTCAATAAAAACATTTGAGATAAAAAAAAATAAAAAAATACAGCGAGTAAACATTTGAGATAAAAAAAAAAAAAAAAATACAGCGAGTAAAGCCCTGTTCCTTGGTGTTGTAAAGGAACTATTTCTATTGCGTCTTTTTGAAGAAGTGACAGGACTTCTTGTTTGAGCAGTGTAAGGAGTTCTGCAGACATTGGACGCTGCCTGGGTGGTATGTGTGGAGGGGTTGCAGTAAGTTCCATGCAGTAGCCATACTGGATAATTTGTCTTACACACTTGTCTGTTGTGATGGAATTCAAGACAGGTAGGAACTGTGTTAGTCTGCCCCCAAAAGGAGTGGAATGCTTTAGGGGGAGCACAGGAAAGTCACTGTTTTGTGGTGGAAGAGGTTTGATTATTGTTGTTATCCCAACCTCTTCCTTTGTTGTTGTTTCCTCTATATCCTTCTGTAAAATATCCCTTGTTAGAGGATGCTTGTGTGTTAGATTTCAAGGATGTTGTATTGTCTGCTCTAGTCTGTTTAGAGAACCTCTGTAGAAGGAGCGACAAAAGGAACTTTTAGCTTGTGTGGACTATAAAGCTCCCATAGATTTGGCAGTATCTGTATCCTTCTTCATCTTTTCAAGTGCTGTGTCGACCTCTGGTCCAAACAATTCATTTTGATTAAATGGTTGATTTAAAATGGTAGTTTGCACTTCTTGTTTAAATCCTGAAATGCGTAGCCACGCATGTCTTTAAGTAGAACACTAGAGTTTACAGCTCTAGATGCAGTGTCTGCCACATCAGGTGCACACTTGATTTAGGCATTGGAAATTAGCTTGCCTTCTTGTATAAGGTCGTTTGCCTGCGCCTTATATTGGTCAGGTAGATGTTCTAGTAGTTTCTCTAACTGATCATAATGAGCCCGATCATATCTTGAAAGGAGGGCTTGTGTGTTAGCTATACGCCATATGTTGGTAGCTTGTGCAGCTATTCTTTTGCCTGAAGCATCTATTACCTTAGATTCTTTGTCAGGTGGAGGTGCCTCGCCTGACGTTTGTGAATTTGCCCTTTTCCTAGCATTTGATACAACTAGTGAATCTAAGGGTAGTTGTCCTTTAATGTAGGCTGGATCCGCAGGTGCAGGCCTATATTTTTTCTCAATTCTAGGGTTTAGGATCCTAGTACGTACAGGGTCTTTAAATATCTCTGTAGCATGTTTGATGACCCCTTTAATCATAGGAAGAATTTAAACAGACCTTTGCGATTGTTCAAATGTGTCTAACAGAAAATCTTTCTCTGCCTCATCGGAATGCATAGTGACCCCATGGTAAATGGCAGCTCTGTTCAGCAGGTGTCCAAAACTAATGTTATCTTCTGGGGGAAGAGGTTTTGATGGGTATGACTGTGGGTCAAGAATATCTGGTACATCCTGTGGGTTTGGGTACTCCCAGTCTGTGTCATCTATAGGGTATGGGAAAGGCTCATCTGGGTCTATCCCTCTCCCTAAACTATACTCATCACCATTTTGAGGTGAGTGTGAAGACAGAAGAGGAGAATGTGCAAGAGAAAACTGTGGTGAATTGTTAAGAGGAGCAGGGGATGAAGGAGAAGGAAGTATAGGAGAAGAAGGGTGCATAGGAGATGAGGCAGAGTCCTTCTTGGCAGGTACTACAGGCGTGGGTGTTGTATCTGTCTTCCTCTTCCTGTATGGTATAGTGGATACAGCACCTGTTTTTGGGTCAATGTAGATCTTTTGCAGAGGATCAGGTTGGAAAAGTCTTCTCCTTGTGGAACCTTTTTCGGCGCCGATTTTTTCGGTTCCGGACGAGGTTGCTGCTGTCTTTAGCCTTAGGAGGTGTTACAGTGTCCTTTGGCGTAGTTTTCAGCACCGAAGGTGTTGTTTTCGGTGTCGTAGGCTGTTTCGAGGGCTTGGGCGCATCGGAATAAGGCCTTGTCGGTTTCAGTACCGAAGACGATGGCTTTGGAGTGGAAGCTGGTCTCGTCTGGTTTGAGGCGTCGGACGCTGGCTTCATACCTTTGTCTTTAGAAGTTGACGGTTTCGGAGCCGAGACGTCTTTCGGTTTCAGTGCCGAGGGAGCTTGTGGGATCGGCACGTGCGGCTTGCTCTGTAAGGAGCTCCCGGAAGGCTTAATTACTTTCTTCAGAGCCGAGCTTGATGGCAGGGCTTTCGAAGTGGTTTTTCGGTCGCGACTGGGCCCCGGAGGGGGAGTGTTGACCATTGCCTTCGATCTGGGTGCTGTGTGTGGTGCAGGGGCAGTAGTACTCACGCGTTGACCCGATGCTATGTCGTCATCTGAGTCGTCTGCCTCTGATACGATTTGGAGATCATCGGAATCTTCTTCGGGAACGAGCGGAACCTCCTCGTCGAAGATATCCACCGGTTCCGGAGCGGATCTCTGCATGTCGTGTCGACGGACCCTCCGATCTCGGATGGTTTTCTTGGATCGAAAGGACGCGCAGGCTGTACAGCTGGATTAGTCGTGTTTTGGCGATAAGCACAGGTTGCCGACCTCGTGGTCGTCACTGCGTGGAAACTTTGCTCTACGTACGGGGCATTTTTTGAATGGCGTCCTTTCCATGAGGTGTAGGCCTCACGGCGTGGATAGGCCCAACAGCCCGCGTTGACTGGAATCAAGCTGAAGTCGAAACGATGTTAGTCGACGTTAAGTTAGTTAGGTAAAGTTTTAATACGTTTTTGCGCTTCGAAGTACTTGAAAAGTAGATTTCGAGCCAGAGCGGAAAAAGTTCATCCAAACCCAGTGGCGGAAAAAACAATCTAAGGATGGAGCCGATGCCCATGCGCACTATCGTCCAAGGGAGGAGTCACCTATCTCGTGACTACAAAAGACTTCTTCCAAGACGACAACATGCAATCATCCGAGCCCAACACCAGGTGGCGATCTAATGCAAAGTGTAGTATCTGTAGCTCATATGCCTCGAACACACATATTCCTTACCTTAGTATATTTCCCAGGCTTCAGACTAGATCCAGAAATTTTTCATGAGCAGTTCCCATGCGCACCAGTAGGTGGCGTCGCTAAGCTCCGCATGGCATCATCGCCATGGTGCCTATATAGGCGCCACCCTACCGTGCTGACATCAGCTTCTTTTAGCAGCTTTAAACACCCTGAGCATGGACCCACGAAGAACATAGACCACTGATGCGCAACACTAGGTCCCTAAGCCCTAACCCTAGAAATCTGTTTGCAGAGCAGAGAGGATGGGTTGGTCGGTAAAGGAGCAGCAGCTAGAGTCTCTTACCAGATAAGGTGTCACCAAAGGTAAGTAATTTGTAACAACCTCAGGATGGAGCTGCCATACATGATCCGCTAAGCATAATCTCTCTGGGGTTCAGAGAGCCTGCCAGGTGTTGAACCACAGGGGATATGCCCTGATGCTCGACATGGTAAAAATTAGAATGCAACTTGACAGAGGGCCCACAACTGCACCCTGCCTGGTTTGTTGCAGTACGACATGTCATCAGTGTGTGTTACAGTACCACATGGCAGCTGTGTGGTCTGAACACTTGCACTATCCTTACCTTGATGGAAGGTAGAAATGCTTTCAATGTCAGTCAGATTGCTTGCAGCTCCAATAGGTTGATGTTGAGCCAGTATTCTGCCAGAGATTATAGACCTCTGAGCTCTACCTCCCCCAGATAGCCACCCTATCTAGGGAGTAATGCATCCGTCACTACTGTCAGATCTGGTTGGGGAAGAGAGAGGGATCTTCCGCTGACCCAATTGTGGTTTGTTAGCCACCCCTGCAGATCTTTCGCAGTGCCCTCCGAAGATCTGGACCATGTCAGAATTCCCGGATACTGCTCCCACTGGAACTTCAGGTCCCACTGTAGAGCTTGCATATGCCAACCAGCATGAGTCACAAGCAGGATGCCATGAGGCCCAGAAGCCTCACCGAAATCTAGGACAGAGGCTGAAACATTGATATCATAACCTGAATATCCAAAACGGTTATGTGTCCAGAACAGCTCTGATGAAAGGCAGCATCTGAGAAGGGGTCAGGTGCGACAGCCTGTGGATAGTGAACCTCAGTGAGTGCCGGAGGTCTGCCATAGTCTTGAGGTGGGTAACGACTGCCTGGGACAAGCCCACTTTCAATAGCCAGTCGTCTAGACAGTGGAAGACAGGAACCCCTGATCTCTACAGGAGAGCTGCAACCGCCATCACCTTGGTGAACACCTGAGGCGTCCTTGTAAGGCCAAAGGGTAGCACAGTGAACTGAAATTGCTCATGGCCTGCTGTGAACTGCAGCTAACGTCTGTGGCAGGCAGGACAGGGTGGTGTGGAAATAAGCATCCTGAAATCCAACGCTACCATCCAGTCTCACCGGGCCCCAGGAATACCAGACTTGCGCGAGCATTTTGAATTTTAGGTCTCCTTTTTCGGGATGAAAGTGATAGGATGCAAGTCTAGGACAGGACGAAGGACAAAGGACTCTGTCCTTCTTACGCACCCAAAAGCAGAGGGAGTAGCAACCACAACCTACTTCTGGCGCTGGCACCCTCTCCTGTCAGCCTGTTGTAAGGGGGTGGAATGAGTGGAGGGGTGGTCACGAAGGGGCAGGAGTAGCCCTTTCAGACAATCTGGATAAACCAGTGGTCTGATGCTATTGACCTCCAGTTGGTGCAGGTGATGGCATATCCTGCCGCTCACTAGTTGCTCATGATGGTTGGTGATCAAACTAAAGCGCCTTGGAGGCTGCAGCTGCCAGGGGTGGTGGTGGACTTGGACGAACCCTGGCTGACAAACCAACGGGCTCTGTGGGTGTTGCATCCTCAGCCACACAGGGGCTAGGAAGCTTGAGGACCATAGTGGCTGGGCAAGTAGAGGCACGACTAGAAGAGGGATGGGGTTGGAGAAGGGGTGCATGGAAAGGCCCAAGGACCTGGCCATACCTCTGCTGTCCTTGAAGCTCTACGGCATGGAGTTCGCTTTGTCTCTAAAGAGCAGAGAGGCATCAAAAGGCATGGCCCTGGGGGGCGTGGCTTGCAGCCGAGAGGAATGGCCGCACTCTAAGGCAGCTCCTCTGCCCTCGCTGCTATTCCAGGCATTGATCCTGCGCCTGTGCTTCTGTTTTGCCCCTGTACTTGGGGGTGTTGCTCCACTGACCACCTGGGCTCCCCCATCCTCTCCCCGTTGGCCTCCGGACCCTCAAACATCGAAGCTCGCTCCCAAGGCCCGGCTCTCCATCGGCCCAAAATGGCAGCCGCGACCAGTGGCCGATACACGGCAGACTCCAGGGCCGCTGTGAGAGCCTCGCTGCCTCCGATGCGACTATCCGGCCCAGTCAGGGCTTAAGGGGGCGAGCGCCCCTCAATCCAGGCTGGTCCCATCCTGCTGGGCCCCACGTGCGACGGCTAAAGTGACCGTACCCGAGCCCTCCCTGACGCCCACGGCCTTAGCTACGCGAGTCCCCGGCTTTAGGCCTGCTGCCGAGGACCGCTTACAAGCTGCCCAGAACGCCCAGTCCTGCCTGCGTGAACCGCGGCCTACTGGCCTACTGTACCGCCCAGATGGACTGTCTCTCGCCACCTGGACCGGCTGCTGGTGCCACGAGGGACATTTGGGCACTCAATTGAGGCCACGCTACGTGCACGGACCCGGAGCGAGCTGGGCCCTGGTTCAGAGACGTGGAGAGCAGTGCTCACCCCTCCACCTCCACAGCCTAACACGAGATACCTGTGCCCACCCCAGCTTCTGGAGCCTGCTGGAACTTTAGTGGCTCACACTGCGAGAGATCCTGCCCTCCCTATATTGGGAGTGCCATCTGGACGCTGTACCCTGGTGCCGGCTGGACGCTGCCTTGGGCCTGGCATTGGAGTCCAAAAGGGGCCCACCTTAACTCCACACGAACCGGCGCATCAGCGATACGACCTCTCCCGCGGATCCTGGTGCTCTGCGAAGAGGGCTGGCCCCGGTGTGTCCCCTCTCATTCCTCCTGGACAGACAAGCTGAGCCCCCCCAGTGTGCTGAGAGCCGAGGAGTGTGGCCTGCACGCTATACAACCCTGAGTAGAGCACCTGCTCCCCCCTGCACTCGACTGCCACTTTGCCTCATCTCTCCCAGCTCCCACATGATCCCGAGACATTCTATAGTTACTATCTTAACAGGTGTGGGGTGTACTTACTTATCCGAGGCTGCCGGGGGCCCCCTCCTGATCACGCGCTCTTTGGCCCTGCACCACTGGGACATACTGTACGTATTGGACTTCATGATGGCCTCTAACAAAGGAAGTAAGCCCTCCAGCCAGCGACAGATTAATAAACTATCGTGGAGTTCTAAAGGGGAGCCTAAAGATGCTAGCCCCGATATTGTATCTAAAACTGCGACTCCTCTTCCTGCAACGAGACCCCCCACTCTGGAGGACGTGATGGAGGCGATCGCTGGGGTCCGTTCCTCGCTAGAGACTCGTATAGACTATGTGAACATTGAAGTGACGCCGCTGGGTGCGGACCTCCGCAAAATGGACACTAAAGTAAAGGACATAGAAATCAAAACCACAGCGCTTATTGACGACACCTCCACCCTCCAGCAGCAAGTGGCCAAACTCCAAAAACAACAGTTGCAAATGGGGGAGCTCCTTGATGACTATAAAGGGCGCGCGAGGCGCAACAACCTCAGCATCCTAGGGGTCCCGGAGCGACTAGAGGAGCCGGCTACTGATCTCTTTGTGGAGAACTTGGTACTGCAACATCTCCAACCAAAGCAGCTGTCCAACTATTTCTCCATTGAGCGGGCACATAGGCCCCCAGGGCAGGCCGAAGCCGGGCGCCCCCCCCCGCCCCATCATAGCCCGAGTGTTTAACTTCCGTGACCGCGATATCATCCTTCAGACGGCACCGCCCCTGCGCCTGGACAATGCCCAGATCACGATCTTCCCTGACTACACGATGAAAGTTCAGGCTCGTCGGCGCAGATTTCTTGAAGTAAAAAAGGCACTCCGTGCTCAAACCATCAAATATTCCATGCTGTTTCCCGCTAAACTACGCGTTGAATCGGAGGGCAAGACTTGTTTCTTTGAGTCCCCTGCTGAGGTATGGGACTGGCTTGAGGGGTGGCGTCAGCCGTCTGCCACTCAGAATCGTCGCAGACGATCGGCAGACCACTCCGGCCCGGAAACGCTACCAGGGAGCCATGATTTATTCACGGATACTGCTCACGGAGGCCAATGATGCTTTCAATCGTCTGGACCGACTCCACGGGTCGGTCAGAGGGGAGTATCTTTTGCTCTATGACCTGCCACATAACGTAGAGCGCTTTTACCCCAGACCGGCCACATATTGACTGATTGGTACTTACTCCTGTTCTCCATGCACTTTCCTCTATGGTCTTGATACTAGGATCCGTCCAGTCCTTGTTTCAATGTGATACTATGGGATTGTCATGGCTGTCATCATTGACTTAAGTTGCACTGGACTCCTTCCTTTTGTACTCTCTGGGCGTGACCTTTTCAGCTGCTCGCTCCTTTTCAGCTGTCAATCCGGGTCACTGTCCAGGGACCAGCCTCAGGAGATTGAGACCTCCCACTTCTGATCGGACTAAGTTCTCTGGCTGATGCCCACCCCTGGTCTACTCATATCCTTTTTTGCTGGTCCAGATACTATGGAGCGTCCTGCTCGTTTCAATGTTTCCTATACGATGAGAATGCTATTGTTGATGTAATTTGTTCTAAGATGCACTAGGCTAGACAATCCTGTTCACTTACAGCGAGGGCACCTTTGGCTCTCCACACACCCCATCAATGTTCGGGAGGGCGACAGGCACTCTGCCTAGTTGGGGAGTGGATAGTTTCGAGTCCGCGGGCAGGGAGGGGGGTTGGGTTGGGTGGGAAGGGGGTTCTAGGGTGTTCCGTTCTGATTTCTTTCCATCTCCGATGGCCTTTCTTATTTTTCTTTTATTTTCTTCGTTGTTTGTAGACTTTTCAGAGTCCTCCTTGCATATGGGCATAAGAGACACAGCCGTCCAGCCTCGATTGCTATCCTATCCTTTACGGATATCTGTCCTTGTTCCCGACTGACACAGCTTTGGGCTATAATCCTGCCCCCACATGTTTTACTATACAACCCATCATGATGCACTCCCATGCTAGGTCGCTCACTCTCAAGCTAAAGAGAGGAGTGACGATGCAATACCTTAAACGCCACGCTCCTGATGTGGTATTACTCCAAGAGACACACCTGATGGGCAATACGTGTCGAGCACTTCACCGAGGGGGGGACAAACTACTGATACATACTGGTTTCACCTCCGGCTCCCGGGGCACCGGTATCCTGGTCAAAAAAAGCCTTCCACTTACATGTAATAAAACGTGGGCTAACCCCTTGGGCCGCTTCGCCGTGGCCGAGACCACATGGGAGGGACGACATCTAAACATTCTCAGCCTACATCCCACCAGCATTGAGCAAAGACGCCCTGATGACTTTAGAACTGTTGTTAGACCTCCCCCAGGGTACACTGGTTATGGGTGGGGACTTTAATAGGACTATGGACGACGCTATAGACAGACACCCCCCAACGTAGCTCCCATAAACAGTGCTCAGACCTTTTGGACTTCGCGCACCCAATGGGCTTGGAGGACCTCACACCCTGATACCCCATATTATACACATTATTCCAATGCTCACAACAGTATGTCCCGCATTGACTATATCCTTTGCCACTCGGCAGATGTCGGCCCCTTTCGCAATCCAAAGAGGCTCCCCCGAGGTATCTCAGATCACTCTCCCCTCACTGTCAAACTCACCTACCATCGACAGGTGACCAGGGGTCCTATAACTATCAACCCATGGCTCCTGAAAATTCCTGACATCAGAGACAGCCTGCTCGAACATACTGAATATTATTTCGCCGAGAACCTTGGTTCAGTCCAATCGGCCGTTACAATCTGGGAAGCATATAAAGCAGTCATTAAAGGGAGGGCGATTGCACTTAAATCTGGATACCAACTCAAACAGGCCAACTGTTGCTTCAAACCGAGTCGGAGTTGCTCAACTTAGAATCTGACCTTAACACTACCCCATCTGATGACACTGCTGCCCGTCTCCAACTGAAACAAATGGAATACGGAATGCTGGCCCAAGAAAAAGCTCAAGCAAAACTGTTGCAAACCCGCCTCCGAGGGTACGAGCTGGGAGACAGGGCAGGTAAAATGCTCGCTTGGCTAGAACGCCGCGAACAGGGATCTAGATGGGTTCCGCTACTGATTCGTCCTGATGCCTCGCGCATCACAGACCCACTGGACATAGCTGAGGCATTTGCAGACCACCTGGAAGAGGTCTACTACTCAGCGGACGAATCTCGCCTCCTTTTGGAGGAAATGCGCTTACCCACTCTCTCCGACTCGGATAGGGAGGAATTGGACGCTGCTCTCACAACCGAGGAGCTTACGAGCACCCTCTTTACCATCAACTTGGGCAAGGCTATCTGGCCTAATGGTATCCCCGTTAAATTCCTCAAGGGGATGGCTCAAGAAGTGATTCCTCACCTAAAGGCTATGTTTGAGGAAAGTCTTGAACGTGGCAGACTGCCACTGCACCAACGCCTGGCCTCCATAGCAGTCATCCATAAGCCCAATAAGCCACCCACTGACTGTGGCTCTTATAGGCTGATTTCTCTCATCAACGCTGAGGTTAAGATTCTGGCCAAACTTCTGGCCACCAGACTCCTCACAGTCCTCCCCTCCCTTGTACATGATGATCAATCAGGATTCCTTCAGGGCCGGTGTCGTAATTTGGCAGCACCTGAGTTAGCATTTAGCTCAGCTACACAAGCTTTTACTGTTAACTTGACCAAACGTGCGGGGGCCATTTTGTAAACTAAATAAAAATGCTATAACTGTTTCAGAGGTTGATGGTTTTATGAGTTCGTGGTCTGAAAGGGAACGATTGTATTTTTTAAATCATTTTGCAGATGAAGTTGTCGAACGGTTTAGACGGAGTTCATCCGAGTTGGAACCTAAAGATATATCAGTTGGTCGTGAGAATTTTCGTAAAGGTCTTTTTGCTCTTGCGGATGAATTTTTCCGCCGTTTGGTTCAGCTACGGGATGAGGCGATACGACTGCGAGCGGCGGAAAAGGCATCGGGTCCGCCAGCATCTGGATCGACGGAAATTTCCAAAGAGTGCCCAATCTTTGGAACAGATAAGAGCGTTGCAGTTAATGCTATGCCTATGCGAGAAGCTGCGCCTTTGTATGTCCCTCCTAAAGGGGCAGGCACGGACGATGATAAGATGTCTAAAGATGCGAAGGGTTATTTTATATATAATTGGGTTTATACGCCATGGAATAGAGCAGATGTTATGGCACTCAAGAATGCTTTGCCTGACCCCCGTAAAAATCCAGCAGCTTTCTATGAAGGAGTGGAAGGCGCTATTTCTTCGTGCGTTATGACATTAGTTGATATTGATCTTTTTTTTGGGTTGATATTGCCTCCTGATATGTGGAGGGCGATTCGTAAGTTAGATGATCGAACAATCCTAGGTGCAGATTGGAAGGACATAGCTCGAGCTGATCTGGATAGGGAAACCGCGTGTAAACCATGTCGGTTAATTTTAGACCTCCCGGAGGCTATATTGAATAAATTAAAAACGCTTGTTCCCCCTAAGAAAATTGATTGGACAATGTTGGAGTCTTGTAAACAGAAGTCGGACGAATCGGCCTCTGATTTCTTTTCACGTTTTGAGGAAGCATTCCATGATTACAGTGGTCAATTATTAACAGAGGATACGGGCAGGCATTTGTTCGTTGACAAGTATGTGGCTAATCTCCTACCGGAGATTGCAAAACGGTTAAAGGCTAGCGAAAGTTCATGGACCACTGCAACCCCCGCTTCTTTATTAACCATGCTCAGTATTATGCACGACAGGAATTGGAGGCTAAAGAAAGTAGTGATAAGAAAGCGAAGGACTTAAAGACGAAGGTGATGTTGGCTTAGGTTTATGCTACGCAATCGAGAGGGAATGATAGGGGTAGACGAGGATCGTATGTTACGTCTCCCCCTCGTTCTGATATTTCTGAGGATCAGTGTGCATACTGTAAGCAGTTTGGACATTGGGTTTCAGATTGTCCGGTACTTCGTGAACAGCGTAATCAGCGGGGTCGAGGAAGTGGAAGGTCGCGGAATAGTTATTCAGGACCGAGGGGTGGAGCGAATGATCGTGGTAGGTTTGAAGCATGAGGTCGTGGTCAAGCGGATCACAATACTTTTGATCGACGGAATAAATATCAGATAGCTGAAGGAGAGAATACTGAGTCTCAGGATAATAATTATGCATAGAATTGCGTAGGATGGGGTGTGGAATCGGTTGAAGTAACAGTCGATCAAAGGGGTCCATATATATCAGCACATGTTTTGGGTTCTACTGATCAGTTTCTGGTTGATACGGGAGCTACTCGTAGCGCTCTGTCCAAACACTTGGTTCCAAGGGCTCCCCTGTCTGGCGAAACAATTACTGCAATAGGGTTCGATGGAACACCTTCTCTAAGCCCATTGTCTCAACCCCTTCTATTTCACATTGATAAATTCACTGCCCCATGTCAGTTTCTATTATCTCCAAATACACCAGATAATATTGTGGGACTTGATATGCTAAAACATTTTCGTGCAACAATACGCTGTGCCCCTGAAGGGGTGCGGGTTATTTTGAATGAGAACTACCCAGAGGTTGAGAGATCGTGCCTCATGCAGGAGGCCAATGCGTTAGCATCTCTTCCCAGCACTTTATGGGCCACTTCCGATACTGATGTGGGTCAAATGATTATTCCTCCTGTACGTATTACTGTAAAGGAGGGAGCGACTTTGCCTCGTGTCCCTCAGTACAAGATCTCCAGAGAAGGCGAAATAGCTTTGACACACATTGTGAATGATTTGATAATGGCAGGGGTGGTGGAGGAAGTTCTCTATAATGTTTGCAACAGCCCAATTCTTCCGATCCTAAAGAAAGATACAGACACCAAGATCTATCGTTTCATTATTGATTTGAGGGAAATTAATAAGATAGTTGTACCCCAGTACCCGGTGGTGTCTGATATTACCACCTTACTCACTTTGATTCCATCCACATCTACTACATTTACGGTAATCGACTTGAAAAATGCTTTCTTTTCGATTCCCATTCATCCAGACAGCCGATATTTGTTCGGTTTTACATTAAATAATAAATCGTATAGATTTTGTCGAGTTCCTCAAGGTTACACAGAAAGCCCTAGCATTTACAGCCAGGCTTTAAAAAGACAGCTTGATTCTTTTGACTTACAGTCTGGGGTGGCTCTTATCCAATATGTTGACGACATTTTGCTTGCAGCAGACACGCAGGAGCAATGTGAGGAGAGTACTCTCTCCCTACTTTCTTTCCTTGCTAAAAACAATCACAAGGTTTCACGAAAGAAGTTGCAATATTGTAGACCAAAGGTGACCTACCTCGGTCATCTTTTGTCTAAGGAGGGACGTGCATTGACATCAGATCGAATTCAAGCAATTTTAAATACACCAGTCCCTTGCACTCAGAAGGATGTTCGTGCCTTCATAGGTTTGACGTCCTTTTGTAGGCAATGGATATTAGGATTTTCGTACATTATAAAACCTTTGTTAGCATTGTTGTCCAAAACTGCACCAATCCCCCTTGAATGGACGGATGAATGTCAGAATGCTTTTGAACAATTGAGGCAAGCTCTTTGTTCTGAACCAGTGTTAGGTACACCAGATTATACAAAGCTCTTTACATTGTATGTACATGAGAAGGATGGGTGCGCATTGTCAGTCTTAGTGCAGTTACACGGAGACAAACAGAGGCCTTGTGCATACTTTTCAGCAGTACTCGATCATGTGGCTCGAGGACTGCCTGGATGCTTTCGAGCAGTTGCAGCAACAGCAGTAGCTATACGACAGAGTGAGGGAATAGTTTTGTCACACAAATTGTTGGTATTAGTTCCCCATGCGGTAGATGCTTTATTGAACCAAACGAAAACGCAGCATCTAACCAGTGCCCGTTTAACAGGATACGAGTTAACTCTGTTGGCGCCACATATTACATTGAAGAGGTGCGCCACTCTGAACCCTGCTACTTTATTGCCATATCCTGTTACTGAGACCCAGAAGGAAGAACAACAGGATTGTGTTTTTCTGACTGAAGAACAAACAAAGGGTCGTATCGATTTACAGGATACGCCACTTCCAGATGTAGATGGGGAACTGTGGGTTGATGGATCGTGTGTGAAGCTGCCAGATGGCACGACTTCCGCAGCCTATGCGATCACGACACTTAAAACAGTGGTGGAAACAGCACGAATACTGCAAAAATCGGCCCAAGCGGCTGAATTGATAGCCTTAACGAAAGCATGTGAGTTAAGTGCTGGTTTATGTGTGAATATCTACACTGATAGCCGTTACGCTTTTGGAGTAGTGCACGATTTTGGCCTACTCTGGAAGGAACAAGGGTTTCTGACCTCACATGAGGCACACATCATGCATGGAGAGCTGGTACGTGATCTCCTGAATGCACTATTATGTCCAAAGAAGGTAGCGATAATTAGATGTAGTGCACACAAGAAGGTGACAGACAAAATAGGGCAAGAAAATGCTTTTGCTGACCGCATAGCGAGAGAGACTGCCATGTTACAAAATGTCTCTCCTATGTATGTGGTGAGATCATAAGCTGAGCGATGGCATGATGCTAGAGAAGAAATTTTAGACATACAGAAATCAGCATCTGAAGCAGAACTTGCAACCTGGGCAACAGAGGGAGTGTTGGATGATGAGGGTTGTTGGCGTAGCAAAGATATGGAGAGATGGAAATTGCCTGCCGCTTATTTGCAGACAATGGTTCAAATGACACATGGGCTGGCACATGTTGGAGCTCTTGCAATTACTAAATTGCTTACTCGAGTTTGGGAGCATCCTGAGATTGCCAGCACGGCTAAAAGAGTAGTGCAGACCTGTCTGATATGCCTACAGTACAATCCTGCTAAAGGGACCTATACTCCTAAAGGAGGGTTCGTTCCACCTACTGCACCATTCGAAGTACTGCAAATGGACTACATCCAGCTTGAGCGTTGTAATAATCTAAAGTATGTCCTAGTGGAGGTGTGCGCCTTCAGTAAATGGATTGAGGCCTACCCCACGAAGGATAATACAGCATTGACAACAGCTAAGGTGTTACTTAAAGAGTACTTCCCGCGCTACGGTGTTTGTAAATTTTTGTGGAATGATAATGGTCCTCATTTCGTTGGGAAAGTAGTGGAGTATGTCCTGAAAGGATTGGGAATTAAGCAAAAGTTCCAAGCTGTATTCCACCCGCAGTCAGCAGGTCTAGTAGAGAGGTACAATGCGACTCTGAAGCTGAAGCTAGCAAAGATCGTGGCATCCACGTCTTTGAAATGGCCAGACGCTTTGCCTTTGGCATTGCTGTCTATTAGATCAGTGCCACATTCCCGATCTGGCCTCACACCCTATGAAGTGGTGTTCGGAAGGCCCATGAATATTTGGGGAGTTCCAAAGCCTCGTTTGATACATGATGTGCCTTGTATAATGATGAACGATTATTTGGCATGATTAATAAATGATTTACTTTCTATTCATCAACAGGTTCGAGAAGCGCTCCCCGACAACTCTATTGGAGAAGCTCATGATCTCCGTCCTGGTGACTACGTGATGATTCGCGTTTGAGAGAACCAGCAGTTTGGAGCCGAGGTGGCGTGGCCCTGAACAAGTGTTGCTGGCAACGCGGACGGCTGTGCGTGTCACGAATAAGAAGCGGTGGATACATTCAACTCACTGCCGACGTGTCTCTCCGGATCTGGTGAACCCTGCGGTGTTGTCTGATTATCGAGACATCTTGGATGCGGAGAAGAGCCCAGCTGTTACGCCTCACGAGTCGGAGGGAGCCTTCCCGGACCACACTGTTTCTGGTGGAGCGAAGTATAACCTACGGCCAAGGAAATAATATTTTTTATATTTTTCGAGACTGGTTAGTAACCGTTCCGAGGTTTGTGAAAACGGAAGCCGGGAATATCAAAGGGGGGGGGGGGGGATCAGTTCTGGCCAGTGTAGCGACACCAGTCTTGAATCTCGGAGAAGAAACCAGCGGCAGCCTCGGTTCTCAGCACTACATTTTTATTTTTTTGTTTGGTTGTTGAGACTTTGTTCTTTGTACTATGGCACCTACGATACTGAGAAATAGAAGAATTTTGGGTGCAGTTCTTTTTGCTACAACTATAGTGGTAATAGCAGTAATAGCTTGGACTATAGAACGACTGTTTCCTGCACGAGAATATTTACTGCCTACCACTCCAATTCCATGTGAACATTTCCATTTTACTTTGCCCTATCATGAAGAGAGACATAGACAGACTTACTTGAATAACAGTTTCATTCAAATTCTGCATCATACCCACAATATGACAAACACCTCAAATTGTTGGGTGTGTGGAATGTTGCCTGGACATCAAAAGAGAAGAGGAACTCCTCTTATTCCTCTTCCATTTTCTCACAATGGTTCTTGTAATGCTTGGTACACTCTTCTTTTTACCTTAAGATGGCCAACAAAAGGTGGACTACTTTTCCGATTGAACAAAGTCTGTTACAACGATAGAGATGGCTATCCACAAGCAGAAGGAACTAAATTTGAGTGGGAAGAATATCGACCGGACAATGTATCTACACCTCGTTTTTTCACCAATCAAAGGCTTATAAATATGTCTAGTTTGCATGTGATTACGGTTATTGATACAAAAGCAGATCTTTGCATAACAAACAAGGGAACAATTCCGGTAGGAAGGAGTGAATGTAACACTACTCTCACATTTGATACACCAAATGGTATTACTTTTGTGGCCTCACGAAACACTTATTTTATCTGTGGTAATAAAGGATATCATCGTCTTCCTCTTGGATGGTTAGGAACCTGCTATATATCTTTTGTACTACCCCCTGTGTTTATTGCCCCGCCTATGTACCATAATGATTTTGTATTGTATCACGATTTTATATTGAATAGGGTTAAGAGAACATTAGAACTTGACAATGTTGACCAAACTGACACCTCACTACAACAATATGTAGATTTTAATTTAGGCCTGTTCTCTTTTGTTGGTGCTGCTTTAAACAGCAGGAAAATAAGACGGCTAACAGGTGTTGTGGAAGCTGTTGCTAATGAAACTGCCTCTGCTTTAGGGAACATAACTGAGGAACTCCAGATTACGAGAATTGTTACGCTTCAGAACCGAATGGTTCTGGACGTAGTATTAGCTGATCGTGGGGGTGCATGCCGCATTATCGGGAGTAGTTGTTGTGTTTATGTCCCCGATAATTCACCTTCTTTGTATGATGCCATTTCCAAATTGCACAAAATTGCTGCTGAAATTCGCCCCGAAAACGGTACATGGACTTTTTCTGGTTGGTTTTGGACTTTGCTCAGTACATGGGGTTGGAAGCTGTTAACAGTTCTATGTGTGATTATTGGGATATTCTTCTTCTTTTGTTTATGTATCCAATGTGGCCCTACTTTATGCTCTGTATGTATTACAGCCTGTATCCCATCCAAACGAGCTATTGCTAAAAATGTACAGATGAGTAATGTCGAAGTGATGAAAATAATGATGATTGACATTGACGATGAACATCCGGATTACTTCCACTATGAGGTAGCTTCAGCTAAATGCTAAAAGGGCCGTCTGTCGTAATTTGGCAGCACCTGAGTTAGCATTTAGCTCAGCTACACGAGCTTTTACTGTTAACTTGACCAAACGTGCGGGGCCATTTTGTATTTGGTGGCTTCCATTTTGTATGAACATGCGGCCTCGTGGTCAGCGTGCCCTTTCGTCCTTCCTCCATGCCAATGAACCATTACCCTGCCCAGCAACAGGCTATTTTTAGCATTGGTCAATCTCGCACATGCGTACACACGATCTTTGGACTAACGAGTGGTCACTTCTTAGGAATGTTCCCTAAACTGACCAGAGGCATCAAACTCCTCCCACATGTTGGCTGTGTTCCAAAAATGCCCTTATAGGTACCTAAAACTGTTCGAATGTATACCGCCTACCTTTTTATTACTGTTAAACTTGTATCAAAGAGGTCGCGCACCGATGTTCGGGGTGATACTTCTTGCATTGCCGAAGGGTGCTGTAGGAATGTACCACCACCCCATGGGGTACTAATAAACTTGTCTTTTGCATTTTCCAGTTTCCGTGCCAACTTCTATTTTATGGTGTTCGAGAGTTTTTGCAGAGTATGTAGACCTGACGAAACCCAATACCACACCGGAACACAGCTTTAAACCTCCGCAGGCTCCATAACGTACTGGGCAGGCAACCCTACATACAGGAGGACGCCGCAATTCTGTCCCTAGACGCCACTCTAGCGTTTGACCCCATAAAATGGTCCTACCGTTTTGAGGTCTTTAAACGTTTTGGCTTTGGCCCGGTTTTTATCCAGTGGGTCCGATTGCTCTACACCGACTTGTTAGGCCAGGTGCGAGTCAACGCCCATACATCCAGGCAATTCCAATTGCATAGAGGAACCAGGCAGGGAAGTCCCCTCTCCCCCCTTCTATTTGCGCTCACACTGGAACCTCTAGCCCATTGGATACGTACAGATGCCTCAATTAAAGGGCTGAGATGGAACAACGATACGATTGACAAAATATCCCTATATGCGGATGACATTCTTGTATATGTCTCCTCTCCCAGATCCTCCATTAACAGTCTCTTTCATGTCATTAGGAATTTTGGGAAATACTCTGGTTTCTCAATCAACTGGTCCAAGTCAGCCCTGTCTACACGGCCCTCCACCCATGCTTCCAAGAGGGTTCTCCATTGCAGTGGCCAAAGACGGCTTCAAGTACCTGGGTATTTTTGTTTCTCCTGATCCCAAGCTCTTCTACGAGCACAACCTAAAGGGCCCGCTCCAAAGGCTCCACAATGACATTTCTCACTGGCGTACACTACCCCTGTCCCTCCCTCCTCTCTTTAAAATGTTGGCACTCCCGTGTTTTTTGTATGTCCTTCAAAATTGTCCTTACCCAATTGCTGACTCCTTTTTCCATGCATTGGAGGGTGATTTGCGGCTCTTCCTATAGGACGGTAAGGCGCCTCGAATTGCTCTGAATAAATTAACTCAGGGATGGTACGATGGGGGTATCGCCTTGCCAAACATGCGCCTCTACTACTGGGCTTCCCAACTGGTGGCCACCAACTCCTGGATCCACGAGTCACCTACCAACCCGGCTTTCCATTTAGAGCGCTATCAGACGGGACGGGAGGGTTACTTAGGTGCCTTATACGGCAAATTCCCCCGAAACCGATATGTGGGACCCATGACACAAACTATTGCTATCTGGCACTGGGCTACTAAAAGCATGGGTTGGTCTGACATATTTACTCGAGCCACCCTGCTCTGGGCGTCCCAAAAGCTAGGTTCCCTTTGTCACCTTAAGGGCTTTGACAGGTGGGACACGATAGGCATCTCCACTCTAGGTGACTTGATTCACAAGGGGAAACTATTGACTTTTGCCGAACTTCAACAGAAGCACGATCTTGCCCAATCCGAGGCATTCAGGTACCTCCAGATTACACACGCTATCACAGCCACTGTACCAGGCCTCTCCCCTAGAAGATAGGCTACTTTCAGAGCCACTCCAGACAAAGGCAATATCGTGTACGAATCGTAAACTGTGCAACAATATGCCCGACTCCTTCCAGGCCCTGCGTGACAAGTGGCAGGAGGATGTGGGAGACCTAGACTATGAAGACTGGAGATCGGCACTCATGTCCCCTAGGGAAACGGCGATAAATCACAGCTTCAGATTGATCCAATTGAAAATTCTACACAGAACGTATATGTCTGCCCCTCTCCTGGCCAAACTGGGAAGACGCCCGGATAAGTTGTGTCTCCGCAGCTGTGGCCGCCCTGGCACCTTTTACCATGTCCTCTGGGAATGTCCAGCTATCCAACAATTTTGGGACAGGGCGGTTCGTAAAATGGCAGAGGCGGTGGGAAAACCCATTCCTCTTTCCCCTAGGAAGGACTTCTTAATATATGGGGTGCTACGGACCTCGCTGAGATGGAGCTTTAGTGGGTGGCCCTGGGTTTCCTGTTAGTGAAGCGAGCAGTGGCAATGCACTGGAGTGTCCCCCAGAGGCCTCTCCTGGTGGGTTGGGTGGCAGAAATGGATAAATGCATGCTGGCTGAAAAATCTGTATTTAAGGTCAGAGGATGCCCCAAGAAGTGGGATAAACAAGCATTGGAAATGCAATAGGTCTCGCATTAGAAAAGTTGGAGCTATTGGTCTTGTAAATGACAAATATTTTATTTATTTGTTGGTTTTTAAAATAGCTAAATTGATAGCTTTGTCATTTACAATGCCAATAGTTATAACTTTCGCGAATGTGACACCTATAGCATTTGGAATGCAACATGTTTTGTATTTACGTGACTTAGATGGCAGCTCTGGTCGTTAGGCCACATCTCTAGAGAGCAGGAGAGTGCAGCAGGGGAGAGAAGCACAGCAATGCAATAGGTCTCGCATTAGGAAAGTTCGAGCTATTGGTATTGTAAAGGACACATTTTTTATTTATGTGCTTGTTTTGAAAATAGCGAAATAGCTTTGTTATTTACAATGCCAAGTTTTATCTTTCGCAAATGTGACACCTATTGTAACACAATATGTGTTGTAGCACTGAGTGGTGTGAGGGTGAGGGGGGTGAGGGGTGTGAGGGTGAGGGGGTGTGAGGGTGAGTGGGTGTGTGAGGGTGAGTGAGGTGGTGTGAGGGGGTGAGGGTGTGTGAGGGTGTGTGAGGGTGTGTGAGGGAGGGTGAGTGAGGGAGTGAGGGTGAGGGTGTGAGGGTGACTGAGGGTGTGTGAGGGTGAGGGGATGAGGGTAAGGGTGTGTGAGGGTGAGGGGGAGTGATGGTGAGAGGGTGAGGGTGTGTGAGGGTGAGGCTGAGTGAGCCTGTGAGGGTGAGTGAGGGTGTGTGAGGATGAGGGGGTGAGGATGTGTGAGGGTGAGGATGTGTGAGGGTGTGTGAGGGTGTGAGGGTGGGTGTATGAGGGTGAGTGGGTGTGTGAGGGTGTGAGGGGGTGTGAGGGTGAGTGAGGGGGTGTGAGGGGGTGTGAGGGTGAGTGAGGGGGTGTGAGGGTGAGGGGGTGTGAGGGTGAGGGGGTGTGAGGGTGAGGGGTTGAGGGTGAGGGGTTGAGGGTGAGGGGTTGAGGGTGAGGGGTTGAGGGTGAGGGGTTGAGGGTGAGGGGTTGAGGGTGAGGGGTTGAGGGTGAGGGGTTGAGGGTGAGGGGTTGAGGGTGAGAGGGTGAGGGGGTGAGGGGGTGAGGGTGAGGGTGAGGGGGTGTGAGGGTGGGTGGGTGAGGGTGAGAGGATGTGAGGGTGTATGAGGGTGAGTGGGTGTGTGAGGGTGTGTGAGGGTGAGTGAGGGTGAGTGAGGGGGTGTGAGGGTGAGTGAGGGGGTGTGAGGGTGAGTGAGGGGGTGAGGGGGTGTGAGGGTGAGGGGGTGTGAGGGTGAGGGGTTGAGGGTGAGGGGGTGAGGGGGTGAGGGTGAGGGGTCTGACTTGTTTAATGCCACAGATGCAACAATTATTAGCAGGGACTCCATATACATTCTCAGTAGGACTGCTGCATTTTTAAAAGCCCAGGAGCAGCTCATAGCACAGGAACGGATGTACAAGTAAGAGCACAATACCAGCTACACAGAATAGTGCTCAGCTTTCCTTTTAACAGCCGAATGCATTCTGGGAGTTGTCGTCCTGTTTCATTTCAACTATAACAGATGTACTAATGCACCCTAAAAGGTAAAGGCAAGCCCAGGGCAAAGCTCTGGAATCGCTGATGATATGGTGTCATCTGGAGAGCATAGTATGGAAGACAACACTTCTTGCAGGAGAACTGATATACATTTAAATGTACAGCAGCAGATACACGTGGAAGAAGGAACTGTAATTGATCTCAATACGACTGCAACTTTCTGTTGAAGGAGCGAAATAACTCAGAAACACATGTCCAGGAATGCATCAAGCATTGGCTGTGCAAACACATATGTTAAAACCCATCTAACAGGAACTGCATCTGCCATAATGATTTGCGGTATGTAATGCTGACCTGCAGTGTGCTCCCGCACCCCCTACCCTTTTGAAAATTGGACCAATTTGCCCGAAAACAATGACGTGCAAAAGAAAGGCCTGAACTGGGACCCGGAGTGGCAGGGACACGGAATAGCTGCTGACGTAATGCCATCTAAGAAGGAAAGCAGCTCCCAGGGTTGCCAGGTTCACAGATGGGTGCCATTTTTCCCATTTGTGCGAGGAAAAAAAAACAAGGGGGCAGGGAGAGAACAGACGAGTGGAGGGAGGGAAGGGGTGTGCAGAGGTAAGGGACAGAGAGAAGTAGAGAACGGAAAAAATATATAAAGGGGAGAAAGAAAGGAGTGAGACATATAGTGAAGAGAGTGAGGCGGGGGAAAGGAGGAAACACGGGGAATCGAGAGGGAAAGAAGAGATGGCGAAGCAGAGGGAAGGGGAGAGAAAAAGGTGAAGTAAGAGGGATAGGGAGAGACAAAAGGAAGACAGACTGCAACAAACAAGACGGAGGGCATTAATGTGGGGAGGGGGGAGGAGAATGATAACAGTAGAACCTGTGATTGATAGAACTTAGAAACGGCAAAACTATGATAAGAAGTGTTATAAAGCAAAGCAAGCAGATATCGTTATTATCAACATGCAGCGGATAAAAAAAAAAAAAAAAAAAAAAAAAAAGAAAAAAGAAAAGGAGACACGGCCGGCCAGCCGTGAAACTGAAAGCACGGCCGGCCGGCCGTGAAAAAGCCTTTGATGCAGCAGGGGGTAATTAGGGGAGGAGAATGGCTGGGCTGAGGCAGAGCGCCAAGCCTTTGATGCAGCAGGGGGCGGAGCGGGAAGAGCTGCTGGCGGCACTAAGCTGGCGATTTGATGCTGTGCACGCGCATTTTAACTAATTGCGCTTGTGCATTGAGTTAAAAGTGCACATGCACTTCATCAAATCGCCAGTGAATCGCCAGTGTAGGTAAGCTCTGTTTAAGCCCCCATAGTCTCGCTCTGCTCAATGCGCATGCGCATTGACAGGCGAGACCTAAAAATGGGGACACTGGAATGTCTATAGAGGCGAAATCTATACCTCCCCCTCGGTAGAAATGGCAATGGATAAGGCTGGATCGAGAAGATGTAATGATCTTTAAAGTGATATCTTTCTGTACATGCCTGATTTATTTGATTCTGTATTGTATTGCTTAATTACTGGATGCTGACTCTGCTTTTGTTTTTTTTTTCTTCAATAAAAAAAAAAAAAAAAAAAAAAGGCATGGCCCTAAGCGGAAGCTTGGACATCTCCTGCACAGCCAGTCATCCTCAGTCAGGCATGGAGCCAGAAGGCAGGAGATGAAAAAAAAACTCTGCCTAGTGAGTCAGTCCTGTTAAGGCCACATCGGATTGTGAACTTAGCTGCGTCTCTCCCATCAGCCATAGCTTCGGAAGCGTATGGCCCAGGCCTCCTCCAGGACCGTTTCCAGCACCTGAGCAACCGAGTCCCTAAGAGAATGGAGTAACGGCCCAAAAGACATGCAGTCTACATTAGACTGCAATCCAAGGATGGCAGAAGAAAACATTTCCTTACCCAGTGTGTCCAGCCTTTTGGATTCTCTATCCAGTAGGGAATGTGCCAGGATTTACTTCGGAAGTGGAAGCTTGGACTACCAAGTTCTCTGGTGTAGGATGTGGGTGAGGTAAGAGAGGCCACCTGGGGCAGGGCAATGGCGGCAGGCAATTGTCCTGTCCACAAGAACCCTTATGCAGGGCCTGGGTCAGGCCCAGAGCAGGACGTCAGTAAGGGCTCCATTAAATGGGAGAAGCAGGTCTGAAGGTTTGAATCCAGGTAGAAACACTTCAGTGAAGACGCTAGTCTCGACAGCCACAGAGAGCAACTAAAGGTCGAGGACATCAGCTGCCCTCCTCACCACCATACCAAATGTGGCACCCTGCTCCATAGTAATGGTAGAAGGAGTAAACAAGCCAGTACCTGGGGAGGTGTCAAGTCCACTGGCATCCACCAATTCCTCACACCAGTACATAATTGTCTCTAGTGGCTGGTATTCTTCAGGGTCCAGTGGTCCCTCCCAATCTCCTAAAAGTCCTAGTCCATAGGAAGAGAGCCCAGGATCTGGCCTAGAGGAAATTATTCTGTGTTGGAGTCAGGGATCAGAATGGGGACGGTGGTGCCAGGGGCATCAGCAGAGCGACCGGCATCAGGGAAGGTCGAGGTGGTACAACACATGCCTATCTGAATCCATCTGTGGTTCCAAAGGGCCCAATTGGTGTGAGGGCAGACTCACCAGCGGTGAACCAGTAGGGAACCCTCCCAAACCCACGGACCCCAAAGGCACTCCAGCGGGGGGACCACCCAAGTATGAGGTGAATGTCCTCAAAGAACTCTCAGGGTTGGGCGAGGATCTCTCCAGCAAACTCTAGGAGGAGCGGAGACTGCAGGCTCATCCAGGGAGCTAGGCCTTGAGTGACAATGCTCCTGCGTTTCGTCAGATGACTTCGACAGACCGGGTGAAGTCAAAAACCTCTTCGACTTCTTGCTCTTTTTCGTTGTGTGAGACTTTCCAGAGTGGGACTACTTTGATGAAGATCTATGGTTCCGCGACTGATCCCTTCCTCTCGACCGGTATGGAAATATTCTAATGGCCAGGAGCTTGTGGGATAACTCCCACAAAGCCTTGGGTGTGGATAGCACAACAATCAATGCAGGTCTTGGCATTGTGGTCATGCTCAAGGCACCAGAGACAGACAAGGTGCTGGTCCAGTCACCGACATTTGTCAGTGACAGGCAACGCAGGGCTTGAATCTAGCATTCCTCGTGGACATTCCTGTCACACCAAAGCACAAGTCTCAAAAAACTTGACAAAAGTTGAAAAAGGAGTCAGTCAAAAAGTGAATGGAGGTTAGCTCTTACTGGATCTGCGCGGACTGGCCTGAAACTAACAGATGTCAGCAGGGTGGGGTGACACTGATCAAGGCACCACACACACCACTTCTGGCACGGATGACGACACAGAGCAGAATGCTGCCACCTACCAACATGCAGGGTTGCTGCTCACAAAAGTCGTGATATTGTGCCTGTTGTAAGTTAAAGAAATAGTTTGGTCTCTTTTAGCATGTTTGGAGAAGTTCTAAGGATCGTAGCATCGAGAGCTAATTGCTTTTTTGATTTTCCACTTTTGACATTACAATATTTGAGCTCCTATCTCACACGCACACCCATCCACTCACTAATTTGTAAGCATACTTCTGCCTAATGTATAGGACATAATATTTCAGGAGGAAAGTTTTAGACAGTTTACGGTAATGCATCTCATTGGATGACTGTGCCCAGGCCCCAATTCAAATAGTTGAGGACAGGTCTGAGGCAGGACTTGATATTGAGGCAGCATCAGGATGCAATTTTTCACTGGGCAATGGTGAGGAGGATCATGGATGGACACGCAAGTCTGTATAAGATCGCCTCTGGCACAACACGGTGTAGTTCCCACTCATGGTCCTCCAACAAAACAAGTCTGACTAACCACGACGGACACACTACCACCATGAAAATTCTCAATCACCTCAGCCATTGCCACAGTTACCTTCCAGCCGAGTCCACAATGCAACACTGCCCTGTCTGTTAATATTATGAAGGGTGCTGGTTTTGTCCGACTGATTATGTATGATCAGACGTCCCTGGTGAAGAGAGATGTGTCTCGATTGTAAGGCAAATTAATCACACCTATAACACATTTATGTGCAGATCGGTGCAAAGTCACAGACCACAGGCCTCGGGACAGCGTGCATCCCAGATGGGCTCTCCAGCCCAGCTAGGAGGCATTTGTGAGGCTAGAGCCAGGACTGGCATCAACACTCAGTACTCCTCGAGGACCAAAAACCAAGGCAGTGGAATCATACACTTTCCTTCTAGAAATCTCACCACTTTGTCTGGAAAATTGTGACTTGGATAGGGGAAAGGAGGAGGGGCGGGAGAGGCTTGAGGAGGTAAATAGAGAACATAGAATTGTATCGGTTGCTAGTGATCCCTGATATTTGCTAGATGTGTAGACTGTCTCTGCTGAGATTGCATAGCTCTGGTACAACACCCAAATTTTCTGTTCAGTATTGCTGATGCACCTCTCCAGTGCCGGCAGGTCCAGTGAGGAAGCCTTAGCCCTGCTATTCTTGATGCATTCCAGGAAGAAGCCTACCTTTTCACTGAAAAGCTGTATTCCATCAAAGGGCATGTCCATCACGGTGGCCTGGACATTTCGCAAAAGGCCTTTAGACAAAGTGGTACAATTTACAATGGTGCCCATTAACCAGGTTAATGTAGCTGCAGAAACCAAGCAGAAAGATATGCTTGAAGCATCCAATCTAAAAATGTTAGAATCTGAAAATTGCAATGTGACTCAGTAGGCTTGCAACAACTAGTTTGGTCAATTCCCATAAAAAAATTGACATAGCGGTCGACTTGCATGTTGCATTTGCTGTGTGGAAAGTGAGGCTGCCAGCAGTGGCGGATCGCTCGGAACTGGGTGGGGGATTTAAACTAAAATGCAAAATATAAAAACTTAGCTTCTCTGCCGCACACCTCTTCTCCTCTGCTGGAAGCACCAGAAGCAATCAGGCTTCTGGTCTCTCCCAGCCAATCACGATGCTGCATCGTGATTGGCTGAGTGTCCTGTTTGGATGCTCAGGCAGAGCCGGGGAGGCTAGGCATGTTCTCCACGGGGTTGTGCAACATCACTTAGAGGAGTGCAAACCAATCCCTCCTTGGCATCAGGGAGCCAGCCCCGCCAGACTCCCGAAAGAAAAAGAAACTAATAATAACAGTGTAATTATCGTTTTCTTTCACTGCTGCAATAGCAGTGAGACGGCGCTCCTACGCGTTAGCGGAGCCACCACTGAATGACAGATGCAAACATCTTCCAGCCCATGACATCCACATATGACTACTGTGTGAAGAGACAATGGGAAAGCCATTCAGGCTCAGCTTGGCGGAGGAAGCCAGTATATAAGCCGCTTAAATGGCAACGCATGAAATGTCAAGAATATGAGATTACCAGGAGCAGGTATAGGTTTCCCATGTACTGCTGGGCCCAAAATGTTGGACAGGAAAACAGAACTGGTTCCAGCATAGCCACATTAAATGGACGCCACAACTTGGCAACAGAAGACGGCGGTTGTAAGATGTCAAAATTTAAGACTTGGGTGTTTCGAAAGGCACAGTCGGCTCTGCAGTAGCTTTACACACCACAGTACTTAAGAAAAAGAAAAAGATCTCATCTGTCTGAGCCCCGAAAGGGTAAGGAATGTATCTTTCCTAAGGTTTCCTGGTCACTAGCACTTTGTAAAGTAAGCTAAAAGACAGCATCAAGTAAAACAGAGGAGTAGACTGTGTAAGGAACCACGAGTTGTTTCCGCAGGAGTGCCAGGAACCAAAGATAGGCCCAGCCCCTCCCTCCTACACCACTGCGTCTATCAAACCATAGAACACAATGGTGATAAAGAGGGAAAGGAGGGAACAAAACAAGGAAAGGAAGGGAAAAGACTCCGTGGACAGGATGCTTCAGCAGGTCGAACACAGGTGCTGTAAGAAAGGGTTCTTGAAGTCTTCTATCTTTCTGGTTACACAATGTACTCCCAGGTGAAATTTAAAGACTGGATCTCAACAATAGCGACCTTTGGCAACCTAAATGGCAAAGACAAGAATATATACAAGGTGTGCCTAACCAAATCCTTGTGAATTGGCCTTAGTATTAGAGGACTTACCCCAACGTGAACTATTATGGCAGGGAAGGTGGTCACATTCTTAAATAGGCGCTTATCTGCTGGTAGAGTCTGAGACATATAAACACTACTCACACTACTGTTATGTATAAGTAAAATGAATAGAAAAGTAGCGCCAGGCGCCTTTGCCAGCTCTTCAATCACTCCAGACTGTGACGCTTGCCAGATTCCAAATACCCACTGGACGTCCGAAAAGATGGAGTATCATAAATAAAATAGGGGAATAACAACAAAAAGGGGAAGATTACAGGCGGACCACCACTACCTAAAGCCCCTCGAGAGTCTCCCCGCCCGTCCTACCCAAGTCGGCCGGCCGACGGAACCTAGAGTCCAGCCGACGGGCGGAATCGTGAGAAACAGACGGGACACTCCCCCCAGGGAGCAAAGGAGAGGATAGCTGGCGCTGCGCTGAGGAACAACACAGGACTACTACGAATCCGCCGAACAGGCAAGAAGGCGGAGACGTTTGGCAGGAGTATCCGGGATCAGGTGGCTGAGCGGGGATACCAACGAACAGCAACAAGGAAACAATAACGAAGGCTCTGTAAAAGTAGAGCCGGTCTTAATCCCGCGAAGAACAATACCGGCACGGAGAGATCTCTGTTGAGACAGAGAGTGAAAGTGGCTTGGCGGAAGTGACGCGACGCAAAAGGTCCACACACTAGAGCGCGAAGCACCGCTCACAGGGGAAGTCAGGCTTTTGACTGCTGCCGGACTTCCTTGCTCATGCGCGGTACGGGGCGGCCATCTTCAGTGGGGCACGCGATCTGGCAGGCATGACAGAGTGATCTTAGAGTAATCATCCTCCGTACAACTATCCTTTCTATCAGGCATAGTAACAGCCTTAAACTCTGATCTGAATAACTCCTATCCAGGCAGCTTTCTGTGCCTTCTGGAGAAGCAGTGCTGAAAACAGCTAAGTGGCAGATATCATGGATGGTGCCTCAGACAGGGTATAGCACAAAGGTACGAGACATTCTAGACAAAGGCTAGAGACAGGAGGTGCAGTGTTGGGGGTGTCATAGTTGCCAATAGTTGCCAAGGCCGAATGCGCTTTCCACTTTAAGACAGTGAGACAGAGGGTATGAAAGCAGCTCTAAAGATGCCCGACATGGACTAGTGCTAGGCCTCGACCAGCGCAGAGTTGGGGGAAAAAAGGGTTGCAGTAAGTTTTAGTTTGATATTCTGCAGCTTTGCAATTAGCTCTGCTTTTATGGGGGACAAGCAGGTTGGCAGTGGACCGGGCCATGAATCAGAATTGCCCTGAGAATGGCATGAGTTCCTCTAGCATGAAAATTTCCAACTTCCCATGGGACTTTTTATGATGAGTGGGAAGACCATTTCAGAGATTGTTACCTCACACAAGACTTACCTGCAGCAAGAGTGTATACTTTTTTATCCCCCTAGATTAAAAATAAAATGGCCTGTTCCAAGGTCTTTAGTTAAAACAGGGAGCACAATTGGCAGCCACGGCGTGGCGCAGCGTCAGATCCAAGACAGATGAAAGATGCATCCAATTAAGACATTCACTTGCTGCACTTCAGGCAAGGCTTGAACAAGAATCTTTCAGAAGAGACACTGGAAATATTGGCTGTTGAAGCAGAGTACTTTTACTGGTGAAACGGAGTGCTTTTAGAATAGAAGTGATGTCAGCATGCAGGTAGGTATCAATTATGCACCAATGTCACACCAAGCGGGCAGAGTTGCAGCTTGAACTGCAAGGCACCACCTGGAGAGCTACTGCTGGGGGAGAACAAATTCTGGATCAGTCTGATGCCTGGGAACTAGTCTTAAGGTAAGAAATTTGCTGGAAGATACTTTCAACATAAAGGATTAGCTACGGATAAAAGGCTCATTTGAATAGCTTTACCTCCAATGTCATTTCAAACAAGGCAGGTCTCTGAGGGGAGAATCAATTGAACTTCCCAGATAGGCTCACTGAAATCTGTTGAATCTCAGAGTTTGTTTTTCCTAAATTTGGAAATGCATTTAAAACTAATGTGCTAAATTCAAGATTTTGTCCTGGTATGTAGTGAGGAGTGCATTTACAGAAACAGAGTGGGATCTTTGTTCACTATAAATATGGTACATAGAACGGAAGTTTAAAATGTAATTATTTGATGCTCCATTGCAGTAGTCTGGCTGTGACTAAAGTAGGGCTATTGAGTGTCTTATCTTGCTATTCTGCATGAGTAACTTGGATAGCCATTTCAATCTAATTAGTTGGACTCTAACCTCTTTAGTTCGAGTTTGGCATACTTTGCTACGGAATGGATCTGCTCTTTAAATCAAAGTTCAAAGTCAACCAAGACCTACGTTTTTATGTACCTTATTGGTAGACGTGCATTCTATGTTATGTTATGTTGTAGGGGGTGCTTCTATAGCGCACGGCTACTCCGAGGAGTGTCCCGGCGCTGTCGGAGCCTCACAGGTCCAGAGTGGAGACAAGGAAAAAAGAAAAAAAGGGCGAGTTAACAGAGCGTGGCTAAGAGGGGGCGGTCTTATTGCGTGAAAAGCAGGGTCTTCAGATCTTTCCTGAAGGCCAGCGGATTAGGGCTAGATCTGAGAAAGAGAGGAAGGTCGTTCCACAGCCGGGGGGCAAGATGTTTGAAAGAGCACCCCCCACAGCGTGCCCGATGGACCAAAGTCGTGACTGCCCTGGCCTGGGTTGAAGAGCGCAGGGATCTAGAGGGAAGATAGAAACTGATCCATTTCTGGAGATAGCGGGCATCTATGCCATGCAGGGCTTTGAAGGCAATGGTCAGGGCCTTGAAAGTGATCCGCTTCTTTATGGGCAGCCAGTGAAGGGTTCAGAGGAGCTCACTGGCCCTGGCTCTCCTAGTGAGGCCAAAGATGGCACGGGCCGCAGAGTTCTGTACCACCTGGAGACGCGATAAAAGAAATTCCGGCAGTCCTAGGTACAGAACATTGGAGTAGTCCAGGCGCGAGCCGATCAGGGCCTGCACTGTGGTCTTTCTATGCTCCAAAGATAGGAGCGGCAAGAACTTCCTCAGCATCTTCAGGATCGCAAAGCATCTGCCGGCCAGGCCCAAAACCTGGGCCCTGAAGGAGAGGCAGTTGTCGATCTGAATGCCCAGGTTTTTTGCAGCCCCAGAGTCGCTGTCAGGAGGGAACATGGCGGAAGGCCACCACTCTTTCCATCTGGGATCTGCGGGGCAGCCAAAGAAAAACACTTCGGACTTTTCGGAGTTACATTTGAGGCTGTGACGACTGAACCAGTCGAACACAGCCCCAAGGCAGCCCCGAATAGACGCGCCGTCAAAGTCCTGGCCCCTGTCGCAGGTGAACAGGAGTTGCGTGTCGTCGGCATACGACACTATCTGGGCCTCGAAATCCTCCGCGAGTGCCGCCAAAGGGGTCATATAAATGTTGAAGAGCGAAGGGCTCAAAATTGAGCCCTGCGGCACTCCGACCTCCAAAGGCGGCATTGCGGCAGAGAAAGGTGGGGCCCAGATAGTTTGCTGGCGGTTGGAGAGAAATGACCTAAACCAACTAAACACCGTCCCCCTTAGACCCACCTCCCAGAGTCTAGATAGGAGGCGGTCGTGGGGGACGGTGTCGAAGGCAGCAGAGAGGTCAAGCATCACCAGCATAGCTTTTCCACCCCTGTCCAAGGTTTCTTTGATCACTTCGGTGACCTCAAGCAGAGCTGTTTCGGTGCTCAGATTAGAGCGGAAACCAGACTGAGATTTATGTAAGATGTTGTTTGCCTCTAGAAAGTGGGACAGGGTGGTATGAACGTGTCTCTCAACCGCTTTCGCCAGAGCTGGTAAAAGGGAGATGGGTCTGTAATTGCCATGGGATACAGGGTTCAGGTTGGCTTTCTTCAGCAGAGGCAAAATGAGGGCCTGTTTCCAGGACTGAGGGACTACACCTGTATTGAGCGAAAGGTTAAGAATGGGGTTGATGAGGTGGTTAAGGGTAGGGGCCATTTGAGCGAGAAATTTAGCAGGACACTGGTCGAGAGGTGAGCCAGATTTTAATTTGGAGAGAAGGTCTAAAGAGGACTGGAGGGACAGTAAAGTAAAATTGCACAAGGAGGGAGCTGTCGAGGTCTGGGAGGAATCGAGAGACCAAGAAATGGGAGGGTTACTCATGTTAAAGGTCCCAAAGGAGGTCTGGATAGTCCTAATTTTGCTGGCAAGAAAGTCAGCAAGTTCGGAGATCCAGGACTCTGAATGCGAGATTTTGGGAGTGGACCAGGGAGGGGAGATAAAATCCTTGACTATCTTGAAGATTTCTTTGAAGGAGTTGGAAGCGTCATCTATTCTGCTAGCCAAATAGGCCTTTTTGCTGGCGGTGATGTTGTGACGATAGTCTCTTGTGATGGCCCTGTAGGTTTCCTTGGAGCTGGCGTCGTAGTGTTTGCGCCAAATCCTTTTGGCTTTTTTGCATTGCCGTCGTTTGATGGCAAGTGCCAAGGAGAAACAAGGGGCAGAGGATTTCACCGAAGGTGTCCTCGGAGGTAGGGGGAGAGCAAGGTCGGCGAGTCGTTGGGTCAGCCAGCCCTGCAGTAGATCAAGGTCTGTTTCCAGAGAGCCTAATAGCAGGCAGGGGTGGGTCCCTAAAGCCTTCGACAACATGGCTGGGGAGACTCGATGGAATGCTCTGGAGGGAAGCGCTTCGTGCCAACGTCCGCCATCAATGCTCTTTTTCCTAAGAGGAATCTCAAATTCCGCTAAGAAATGGTTTGACCACAGGACAGGAGCAAGGGAGGTCAGGGCAACAGGAACAGTAGAAAAGATTTGAGCTAGTATATGTCCTTTACAGTGAGTAGGGGACCGAAGGTGTGGAAGAAACCGTAAAGATGAAATGATGTCGTTGAGCTTAATACTGTCTGAGTCATCCACCTTGTCCATATGAATATTAAAGTCGCCAAGGAGCAGACAGTGGTTGGACCTAAGGCATAGTGTAGAAATCAGGGAGTGGAGTTCTTCAAAAAAAGGTGCCCGTGGGGCCAGGGGGCCTATATACCAACAACCCTATGCATGCTTGCTGAGGTGATCGGGAGAGGGAAAAGGCAGTTGTAGTTTTGCAGCTTGAAGATCTTTCTGGATTCACTATGCTGTGCATTATTCCTATTCCGCGGTCTTGTGGTTGGGTCCGGATTCGTAGTCTTTTGGTTTTTTTTTTCTTAGCCCAGGTGGGCGTCGGCGTCACGCCCCCTGGGGTGTATTTCCGGTGACGTCGGCATGCTTCCTGCGGAAGCTCCCACTCTTGGGCGCCATCTTCGGGTTCTTTTTTTCCGTGTTTCTTTCGTTTCCGAAGTAATGGCAATGTTCTATTTAGTTTGTATTTACCGCTTTGTACTTTCAACGTCCTTTCTTTAGTTAACCACCTCTTCTCTCTCCAGCCTCATCTTTCTGGCGGAGGTGGGTGGGTTCGCTAGTGAATCCAGAAAGATCTTCAAGCTGCAAAACTACACCGACAGGTAAGAAAACTATTCGTTTTGCAGCGTGAATCTTTCTGGATTCACTATGCTGTGCATAGATTTTGTAGCGGTTTCTCATCTCTGTGGCGGCTGGGTGGAAGATGAGCGTTGGGTGTTGAATATGTGCTGTAGCACCTTCTGTCCCACTTGAGCTTCCTTGTTCATTTGTATGTCCACACAGTAGTGCTTCGTGAACGTGTGCACCGAAGCCCATGTTGCCGCCAGGCATATGTCCTCTATGGGTGTGTTAGCCAGGAAGGCTATTGTAGCGCCCTTCTTCCTGGTGGAGTGGGCACGTGTCCCCTCAGCCAGTTCTTGTCCTGCACGTTTGTGGCAGAGTTGAATTGTCTGTGCGATCCATCGTGCAATGGTCTTTTTGGTTACTGCTTTCCCCATGAAGCTGTTTGCGAATGACACAAAAAACTGTTTTGTTTTCCTGTGTCCCTTTGTCCTTTCAATGTAGTGCATGACTGCCCTTCTGGCGTCCAGGGTGTGCAGAGCTCGCTCTGCGCTAGTTGTTGGTTTTTGGAAAAAACTCGGTATCTGTATAGACTGGTTCATGTGAAATTTGGATACCACCTTCGGCATGAAGTGTGGGTCAGTCCTCATCACAACTATCGTTGTGTATTTGTATGTAGGGTTCTTGTAGCGTCAGCGCTTGAAGCTCGCTTACTCTGCGTAAGGACGTTATTGCAACCAGGAAGGCTGTTTTCATAGTTAGCATCTTTAGGGAGACCTTGTGAAGTGGTTCAAAGGGCTCTTTCATGAGTTCCGTTAGGACTGTGTTCAAGTTCCATGCAGGTGGCGGCACCCGCTTGGGTGGTGCGATCCTTTTCGCTCCTTCTAGGAATCTCTTTACCACTTGTGATGTGAAGAAGCTCCTGCACGTTTCTCCCCTTGTGTAGGCGACTATCGCTGCCAAGTGAACTCTTAAAGAGGATGAGCTAAGGTTCTTCTCCAGCAAGTGCGTCAGGTACCTTAGCACTGTGGAGTCCCTCTTCATTCTATTGTGGAGTCTTTCCTGTCTGCACCATACTGTGAATCTTTTCCATTTCGCAACGTAGCACTTTCGAGTGCTGGGCCTTCGTGCCTCCCGAAGTACCCTCAGGGTGCTTTCTGGTAGTCCCAAATGTGCGAACTCTATGTCCTCAGGAGCCATGCCACTAGGCTCATGCTCTCTGGATGTAGTACCTCTCCGTTCTGCATGGAGAGTAGGTCTTTCCTCCTGCTGAATCTGTGGGGTGCACACTGTGTCATCTCCATGATCTGCGAGTACCATGTCTGCCTCGCCCACTGTGGTGCGACCAGTATCAGTGTCATGTTGCTCGCTCTGCACTTGCTCAGCACTCTGTGCATCAGTGGTATCGGGGGAAAGGCGTAAGCAAATGTCCTTGACCAATCTATCCATAGGGCATTCCCCAGTGACCCCTCCTCGGGCTGCCTGGATGCGAAGTTTTGGCATTTTGCATTCTGGCGTGTGGCAAACAGGTCCACCGATGGTGTCCCCCACCTGTCGAACAGGTACCTTGTCTCCTGAGCATTGAGCTCCCACTCGTGGGATGCCGATGTCTGCCTGCTGAGCCAATCGGCTTGTATGTTGTCCTTCCCTGGTAGGTGTATGGCTAGCAGGTCTATCTTGAGAGGGATGGCCCATCTCCATATCTCCTGCGCCAGCGTTGAAAGCGGTGCTGACTGTGTGCCCCCCTGCTTGTTGATGTAGAACATCGCAGTGGTGTTGTCTGTTTGTATCAATACCTTGTGTTTGTACAGCCTTGTTTGAAAGGCTTTCAGTGCAAGGAAGATTGTCTTCAGTTCTAGGTAATTGATGTGCTTTGCCGCATCTGTTGTCGTCCACAGTCCCCTCACCTTGAGCTCCTCCATGTGAGCGCCCCATCCCTTCAGGGATGCGTCTGTGGTGATGGTCACTGTTGGCGTTGGGGGCGTTAGAGGCTTTCCCCTTGTTATGTTTTCCATGGTCCACCATGACATCTCCTTCTGCACTGCGTGCGTTACAACCACTAGATCCTCCCAACCGCCTGTAGCTTGTGACCATTGCTCCTGCAACCATTCTTGAATGGGTCTCATGTGGAGTCGTACATTTGGTACCAGGTGGATGCATGATGCCATCATGCCCATGATCTTGCTCGCAGTCCTCACTGTCCGAGCTTGTCCCTTCCGGTAGAGGAGAGTTTCCTTCACCAGCGCCCTCGCCCTCTTCTCGCTGGGGAACACCTTGCCCTGTAAGGTGTTGATCTGTGCTCCCAGGAAGATTTTGACCTGTTCCGGCTCCATTGATGATTTTTTCCAATGGATGGAGAACCCCAGGTTTATGAGCGGGCTCGTCACTGTATGTGCGTGCTGCTTGCATTTCTGGTATGAGTTTGCTTTCACCAGACAGTCGTCCAGGTAAGGGTATACGTGTATACCTTGCCTTCGTAGGTGCGCTGCGACTGCTGCGAGGCACTTTGTGAAAACTCTTGGTGCTGATTTTAGTCCGAAGGCCAGTGTCGTGAACTGGTAGCGGCTTTCTCCAATGGTGAACCTGAGCATGTGTTTGTGCTTTCTGTTCATTGGGATGTGCAGGTAGGCGTCTTTGAGGTCTATTGTGACCATGAAGTCCCCGGTCTGCAACTGTGGGAGCACCTCTTGCAGGGAGGTCATTTTGAATTTTTGCGTTCTTATGAATTTGTTCAGGAACCGCAAGTCTAGAATGGGTCTCATGGTCTCGTCTACCTTTGGTACCAGGAAGTACGTTGAGTATATTCCTGTGTTTCTTTCCTTGAAGGGTACCCGTTCTATGGCCTGCTTCCGCAGGAGTTCCTTTGCCTCCTCCTGAAGACACTGCAGCTGCTTGCTCGCTAGTGTTTTTCTTTTTGGTTTTCTGCTTGTTGGTCTCCCCTCCAATTCAATGCAGTATCCGAATTGGATAATGTTGAGGATCCATTGGTCTGATGTGATTTCTCTCCACTCTCGGAGGTAAAATCTTAATCTTCCTCCCACTGGTGTCATGTGGTCGTAGGTGTCTAGTTTGTCTTGACCCATCTGTACGTGCTGCCCCCTGGGATCTTTTTTGTGGGCGGGCACACGGAGTTTTTTGAAGTCACTTAGAGGTGGGCTGCTGCCCTCCTCTCCTATTTTGTCCCCGTCCATTTCTCCCTCGAAAGGACTGGCCTCTTTGTTGGTACTGCCAGGACTGCTTCTGCTGACCATGCTGAGCTTGCGAGTCTGCCTGGTGCGTTTGCTGGAAAGCCTGGTGTGATGCACCTGGCTGGTTTCCGCCTCTCCCGCCGGGCCTCCGTGACGGGGTGCCCCTCTTGTTCCCTCTGAACTGCAATGCTCCCATGTATCTTGCTGTTTCGTTATCTTTTTTCAGTTGGCTGAGCGTTTCATCAACTGTTGTCCCCAAAAGCGTGTTGCCGTTGAACGGTGTGTTCAGGATGCTGTGTTGCACCTCCGGTTTGAAACCTGAAATCCTGAGCCAGGCGTGCCTCCTTTCCGTGACACCCATTCATGAGCCTGCTGGCTGTGTCTGCCCCATCCAGGGCCGTCTTAAGGCAAGAATTAGCTGCGTTCTTTCCCTCTTCAACCAGCTTTTCGGCCTTCTGCCTGGCATCCTGGGGCAGGTCCTTCACCAACTGCCCCAGCCCCTCCATGATCTGATACATGTGCCTATTTATCAGGGCGTTGGAATTAGCCATGCGCCAGTGGGTCGCGGCATTCCGTTCGATCCTTCTGCCCACCAGATCCATCCTTTTGCTCTCCTTATCCGGTGGCGGGCCCAAGGTAGTGGGTACGTTAGCCCTCCTCCTTGCTGTGGCCGTGATAATGGAGTCTGCAGAGACCGTGCCCTGAATGTAGGCCGGGTCCTTTGCGGCATGTTTGTACTTTTTCTCCGTTCTGGGAGTTACTGCTTTGCATGTTGCGGGCTCCCTGAATGCTTCCTTCCCCTGAGCCAAGACGCTTTCGAGCATTGGAAGGAATTGGCTCCTCGTTTGTGTTGGGAGCAATGTTTCTAGAAGGAAGTCTGCTTTCTGCTTCTCTTCGTCGAGCTTGAGCTTGAAAGCTGCTGCGGCAGATTGTATCACCGAGTTGTAGGCCCCGATGTCGTCCGGCGGCGAGGGGTAAGTGTCGACCACCTCCTCCGGGCTGTCGGTGTCGACATCGATGTAATCTACCTCCTGAAGGTCAGAGGGTGCCGACTCTGTGTCCGTCCTGCCATCCTCTTCCTCCCCATAGTTGTAACTATCGTAGGGATTCTCGTACTCCTCCTGGTCGTCGATCACCTCGACGTCCTGGTCTTGTTCCTCGGCGACTTCGGCGATCTCCTCTTCCTCCTCGACCGCCTCCACCACCGGTGGCTTGGTCTTGGTGAGGGATCGTGAAGGCTTTCATCTTTGCGTCAAAATCTTTCTTCCGCTGCATGATGTTCTCCATTTCTGCCTCGAGGCGCCTTCTCTTCTTCTCCATCTCGGCCGCGTGTTCCGCGTCGGATGGGTCGGCCGCTCTTTTCGGCGGATGGCTCGTCGCCGTGCCTTTCGGTGTCTAAGTTTACGACGTCGAACCGGATTTTGGGTCTCTGGTCGTCGTCGTCAGTTTTGGGTCTTTCTCCCTCGGCGTCGATCGGTCCTTTTCGGGGACGATTTTCGACGTTTTCTGCTGATCAGCAGCTCTCGGCGCCGGGGACTCCTTCTCGGAGGATCCGCTGGGCCTGGGAGTATTCGCGGACGCCGCCTTTTTTGGCGTCGGCGCTTTCGGGGTCTTGCCCTCGATTTTTCTAGACTCAGAGTCTCTCGGGTTCTTGGGGGCTGAAGAGTCTCCTACCTTGCCAGAAGTCTTCGTGTAATCGGTCTCTACGACCGTGTAGCTGTCGTCTTCGGCGGCAGCGTTGTCTTGTTCCTCGGAGGACATCCCCAGCTCGTAGAGTGACGGAGTCGGGGCCTTCCCCTGCAGGGCGGCGTGTGCTACCCTCTGCCTCTCTCTCACACGAAGGGTCTTCGGGGCGAAGGCGGAACAGGCGTTGCAGTCTCCGCTTTCGTGGTCCACCGGTAGGCAAAGGTTGCATACCGGGTGCTGGTCCTTCTGCGCGTACTTGTGGTGGCAGTTACGGCAGAACTTGAACGGGTGTTGTCCATCATCGAGCGTCCAGGGCCTCTCTGGTCGCGTGTTCGTCGACGGTCATCGAGGATCTCGATGGAAAACGCCTTATCCTTGCTGACTTTGTCGATGAAGTCCCCTGGAGTCTTCAGATGACTTCTCCTCGTATTTTCTGTATTTTCTTTCTTTTTTCTCCAAAAATGTCTGGAGCCCCAACGGGAACGATCCAGACCCGACCGCGGAAAAAAAGAATCTGAAGATGGCGCCCAAGAGTGGGAGCTTCCGCAGGAAGCATGCCGACGTCACCGGAAATACACCCAAGGGGGTGTGACGCCGACGCCCACCTGGGCTAAGAAAAAAAAACAAAAACAAAGAAAAGATTACGAATCCGGACCCAACCACAAGACCGCGGAATAGGAATAATGCACAGCATAGTGAATCCAGAAAGATTCACGCTGCAAAACTTCACATCCCGTGATGTTATCAGAGGGAAGAATAGAGCATGTGATGCGCCTGTCGATGACCAGGGCAACACCACCTCCTTTCCCACTGGCTCTGTCTTTCCTATAGATAACATGGCTAGGGGGGGATGGCAGTAGCAATATCAGGTCCTGCTCCCTCGCCCAGCCACGTTTCTGTCAGAAACAGACAGTCGGCTCTGGAGTCTATCAATAAATTGTAGACGTCAAGTGCATGCTTGCTTAAGGATCTAGTATTGAGAAGAAGGCAGGTTGTGCTATTGGAGGGAGGATTAAGAGAGGTGATACGACCCTGGCCTGGTTGCCAGCCACAGGCCGAGCACCTATTAATCGACCAAGACGGTTTGGGGAAGACCTTAGAACAGGGACCGTTAGTATATCTAAGTGAGAGGAGGTCATCCCGTGAATATTTTATCATCCTGGAAGCTCGCCCTACCAGCCGGGCCCGCGCCCGGCAGCCTCCGGGACGCTGACGAGCTTTCCTTTGGCGCTCCTTAGGCACCTCCGCAGCGCGCGTCCGCTGCGCGGAGGGGAGGGCACTTAGTTTTAAGGCGTCGCTGGCCGTCCGGCGCGAGTCTGCACCACTAGACTGCCGCCCGTTAAACTGCCTACCCGCAAGATGGCCGCCACCGAAATGCGCGCCTGCAGGTCCCAGAGAATCCCAGGCACCTCGATGTGCCGTCCGGAAGACTGGGGAGACTGCAGGCAGGGCAGCGCGGCGCGGGCAAGGAAGAAATACGAGGTAGGGGAAGAGTGCTTGTTATGCTGAGAAGTCTAAGGTCACCCGGCTTTCCACCTCAGGTGCCTGCAAGGAGACTGAAAGTGCGAGGTGCAGTGATAGCAGCAGAAAGGACAGAGAAGCTAGTAGTCAGCTTATTTAAAATAAAGTGCAAATAGGACACAACACAACAGGTTAAAAACGAGTAATTCAGAAAGTTAAAAACCGCTTGTATTTCAGCGCTATGCTTGTCACTCGCCCACACCCGGCTTCCGCCTCAGGTGAATGGGACAAGTGAGGATTCACAGGTGTGCCGCAACTGTTGCTAGGCACTTGGTAAATACCCGTGGTGCTGATTTTATTCCGAAAGGCAGAACTTTGAACTGGTAGTGTGTTCCCTTGTGTTGAAACCGGAGATATTTTCGGTGGTTCTTGTTCATAGGTATGTGTAAACAGGCATCCCTGAGGTCTATTGTTGCTATGTAATCGCCTTTGAATTTGTAGGATTATCTCCTGGAGAGTAGTCATTTTGAAATGTGTTAAAATGAATTAGTTTATGAACCTTAGATCCAAGATTTGTCTTAGTGATAAGGCCTGTTTGGGAACCAGGAAATACGGTGAGTAGTTTCCTTTGAAAAAGTCTGGTCTTGGTAACAATTCTATTGCTTGCTTTTGGAGAAGGTCTTTGATGTCTGAATTTAGCTGTATGAGTTCTGATTTGAGGAACTTCCTGATTTTTGGTGGATTTGCAGGTGGTGTTTTGGTTAGTTCTATGCAATATCTGTATTTTACCAAATTTAATATCAAATTGTCTGTCACTGTTGTAGCTATCATGACATTCTGCCCCCCACTGGCGTTGAGGGTGGGTCTTTGTCTGTCTAGGAGTCAATTAGATCCATTTCCTCTCCCCCTAGAGGGCTGCCCTCTGTCTCTTCCTTGAAAGGACTGCTTCGGATGTTGCCGCCAACCTTGGTATCCTGTTTGTTGGCCATTCCATTGGCCTTGTTGTTGGTGTGACATTTGCTGGCCTTGAACAAATGTTCCTCTCCCTGTGGGATTTCTGCTGTTAACCCCACCTCTTTTGAAGGTACCTCTTTGCTGTAGGGCTCTCAGTCTTCTCTTTTTTGATTTGTTGTAGAGGTTCGTCCACCTCCTTTCCCAATAGTGCCTCCCCTGTGAAAGACCCGTCAATGATGGAGATTTGAACTTCCTGCTTAAACACTGAAATTCTAAGCCAGACATTCATTCTTAGGGTGATGCATGTGCACATTTGTCTGCTGCATCTAGTGCAGATTTAAGGCATGGACAATATATAGCTCTTTTCTTGTCCTCCTCTGGGAGCTTGTTGAGGAGCTCCTCGATGTTATTCCTTTGCTGGGGTCCGTAACCGTTAGCAGGGCATTAGAGTTTGAGCTGCGATGCTGCCTCCTTTTCCATTTAACTGCCCGACATACCCATTTGTTTGCTTTCTTTCTCTGGGGGTAGTCCACTGTTAGAGAGGGCGTTTGCTCTTCTCCTGGCCGTGGTGAAGATGATGGAGTCAGGGACAGTGTTCGCCTAAATATACTTAGGGTCCTTGGAGGAGGCTTGGTACTTCTCGACCCATGGTGTTACCATTTGCTTGAGGCTGGTTCTTTAAAGGCTCCATTGCCTTGGTCTAGGATGCTTGGCAGCATTGACGGGTATTGTGTCCCCTTGTTGGCTGGGACTAATGTTTCTAAAAGGAAACGTGTCTCCCTTCTCTTCGAGGGGGACTCTGAAAGTGTCTGCTACCCTTTTAACTAGGCCGTTGTAGAAGACTGTATCATCTGGTGGGGGTGCCTTCGAGGGATAGCAACAAATCTCCTCTTCTGGACTTTCAAAGTCACGGTCATTCCATGTGCCCTCGAAATTTTCAGAGGCTCCCTCTTCTTCAGGAGCGTCTATGTACTCCAAGATCTTCCTCGCGAGGTTCTGGGGTTAGGGGCGATTCGAGAATCCCTTCGGCGTCGACGTTGTCCACTTCGGTGGCTGGGGCCTTTGGAATTCGGAAGTCCTTTAGCAAAGCGTCCAACTCCTTTTTCTTTTGGAGGAGTGTCACCATTTCAGCTTCGAGGGCTCTCGGCGTCGGAGACTTTCTTTTCTTGCTCGCACTTGCCTCTGGTTTCAACAGCATCGCTCTTCCCTTTGGGGGTTCGTGTTCGACCCTAGACTTCAGCATTTTGTGAGATTTTCCCTCATCTGTGTCCCTTGGTAGGGTTCCGTGGGGTTCTTTGGATTGCGGCTAGCCTTTGATTGCCTTGTCCTTCAGCGCTGCCTTCAGCTGCGTCTTGCTATCGTGGCCCTTCGGTTCCAACTGATGTGTATGGTGTCTTATCTTATCCATCTTCTTCCATAAATCGCCCGACTTCTTGTGGGTGTGTGGTTTTTCGGAGTCTCCTTCAAGAATTTCAACGTCAGATCCTTCGTGCGTCAATTCTGCCAGAACTCCCTGGTCCTTTTCATCACTGGAAAGGCCTAGGTCCTTCAGGGAAGTTTTCTTGGAAGTCTGTGACATCATTGCATAGTGGGCATTTCTGCTTTCGGCATGTCCTGAGTGTTTTCGGCTGGAACACCGCGCAGGCCTCACATTCCTTGTCCTTATGGTCTTTGGGCAGGCAGAGGCTGCACATAGTGTGGGTTGCGTTGGGCGAACTTTTAGTGGCCTTCGGGGCAGAATTTGGAAGTGATTTTTTCCATGGCCCCTACCTCACCATAGTCAACCCTTGATGTCTTTGATGTCAATCTCGGAGTTCTCTTCTGCTCTCCAGTTGCGATGTTGATGGACGGTGGAGTCCACTCGAATTGGACTTTTTCTGTTCTTTTAGAGAATTTTTTCGGAGCGTCCCGTCTTGCTTCCAGACTCAGAGGCGGAAAAAAAGTATCTGAAGATTGCTACCAAGCACAACGACCTCCAGGACACCGTCGGACTTCACACAGGGGACGTACCCGGCACCAAATAACGGCCAAAAAAAGAAAAAAGAAAAAAGACTATTCCGAACCCAACCACTAGATGGCGGAATAATGCACAGCATGTGAATCCAGAAAACGATTCACGCTGCAAAACATGCATTTGGAATGGAGGTTGATGTTGGGAAATTACTTTTATGAGAGGCTATATATAGAGGAGTAGAAGTAGAGAGAGCACAGCCTTGGTAACTGCATATGTCATTGGACTGAAGTGGCATTAAAAATTCTTAAATGCAGCCTGCTGCTTATTAAGCAAGAATGAATAGAACAAACGGCAGAGCATGTAATACTGGACAACAGTTCCAGTCCATGAGCTATGTTGTAGTTATGTGTGTTGTACCCTGCCAAGTCTAGGGTAATGAGCACTTCGATATGATCTGATGAGAATACTCATCCTACTATATGGTACTAATATGGTTTGTGTGCCAGCACCTAGTATGAACAGAGATTGCGTGCTTATACTTACTTGCAGAGCTTCACTATTTCTGCTTCTAGAACTCTGCTAAGTGGAGACTGGTTAGGACTGAACCATAGTTAGCAGTTGTCTAGGTAAGCGGTGTGCGTTTTTTTTAATAGGCTGTCTAACTTGTTGAAATGCTTCGGTGACCAGTATATTCAACTGATGAATTAAAACTGTAGGTGATGTTATAAGCTAGTGTGCCCATTGACTCCAAGTTAGGCTGACAGGCAGGGACTGACAGCAAAATTGAAAGCCTTTACTTTTGCTGTCGTTAGAAATACTTCTTGTTCACTCAAAGGGGAGAACGTTCAGGGAAGCACTGATTATAGGTATACCGATTACGTAGAAAGGAGATTTACAGACGTCAAGTAGATCTGTGCAGAACTCAGAGTTTGCGGTACATTATTTATTCACTAAAGCCATTCTTGGTAACATCACCTACACTCTGATTTCAATTGAATGTTAGGAATTTATTTTACTATGTGACAAAAATAAATGAAATTTGACAAAAATCCTACCTTATAGTATGCCTTATTAGAAATTTGGTTTTGATGGAAATTTGATCAAATTATCTACGGAACATTCAAGAGAATAAGAACAAAAATGGTAAGAAAAGGTAGACTTTAATGATATCCTCTGATCTTGATGGGTCAATCAAATGGCAAGATCAAACAGTCTTTCACTAAACCACAAAATTAAATACTTCATTTGTGAAAGTACACTAATTACAATAATAAGACTCATGGACAACAGAGTGATCTAGTCAAAAGAATTAAGTTATTAACTGAACAATTATTAAGTAATATAAAAGGGTACTGGAAAAGACTACAATAGAACATGAAAGCCTGGCAATACCCATGTCAATTACTTGAAACCATATGAAACTTTTTCCATTTTGTGAGTTGGATTTCAGTAACTACTTATGCACCAGAGAAAGAAATAAAATAAACAAAAAATTGGTACAAGTTAATTGATAAAAGTTTAATGTTAATACACTTATAAAAAAAAAAAAAAGAAAAAAATATTCTTACACGTACATCACAAAATTGGGCACACTTCCTACTTACTACCCATTACAGGAAGGTCATTTATGAAAGTGATGATTGCTTTAAAAACACGTTTATTGGGGTATGAATGTTGCTTCAAAATACTCTTGTTCCATTCTCAAAACTAGGTGTTCAGCCTAATTTTTAAAGCTAATTACAAAACTGCATCTCCGAGACTGGTCCAGATGTCTTTTCATCTCGTTTTAGCAGAACTGTAGAGAGAGAAAATACATTTCATTGATAACTGCACACATTTAATAATGGAAGATTGCTTTGAGGGGCACATATAATGTGAGCAGTAGCTCCAGTAAGGGTAATTGTACATACACATAGCCAGGTTTAACAATTGGCACACTGATAATACTGCGTCCTCATGAAAATTACATTATGATGAACAAACTTTCCAATAGGTAACACACGTTACCCATTTCGCAGCTTGGCCTTTGCCCACTAGAATGCTAAGCCTTTTAATTTTTTTAATTTTTTTTTTTTAATTGTGGTTGTTTGGGCTTACGCCTGCATACATTTTTTTGCACATAAGGTATGCAGGCCAATTTTACATCTCACCCCCCACCAAACATCCTAGGGATTCTAAATATATGCAAGATTTGAGGACTCCACTGGAGGGGACTAAGGAAATGGGCAAAATATAGCTACATTTTGTTTTTGGGGAGGAAAATAGGGCTTTGGGTTTCTTTCTCTTAAAAATGGCATCAACAAAAGGTTTGCTAAGCGAGTCACCATCTTTCAGGACCATTAACAGCATCATTTCCAAACCTATTTTTTTTACCACAGTTTGGGCATTTTTCTAACAGGTAACCCATTTTACCAAATTTTTGTTCTTTCAGCCTACTTTCAGTTTGTAGTGGAAACAGCTGTGAAGCCCATGGGTGATCCCGAAAAAGGAAAATGCTACTTACCCAGTATGCATCTGTTCTTGGCATGTAGAGCTGTGTTGTCACATGCTGTGCATAGCCTGCCATCAAGTGTTGGGTCCGGATGTTAGCACTTCATTTTTGTTCGAAGAAGTCTTTTCCAGTCACGAGGTAGGGGACTCCTCCTTTCATTGATAGTGTGCATGGGCATCAACTCTATTGTTAGTTTGTTTGCCACAGAGGGTGATAATGGAGTTAGTGAGAGTAGTAAGAGATGGCCATGTATATATGTATCTAAGTAACATGTCACTGCAGCAGCTATAGGTACCCGGGGAGGCGGGTGGGCTCATGTGACTCTACAGCTCTACATGCCAAGAACAGATGCATACTGGGTAAGTAGCATTTTCCGTTCAAGGCATGTGAGCTGTAGATCACATGCTGTGCATCGACTAAAAAGCAGTTATCTCCCGAAGCAGTAGTTAACTTCTAGTTGTTGAAGTGGTCTGACATAGTGTACGTAAAACTGCTTGGTCCACACTAGCTTGCTGTCTTGCTAACACATCTACATACTAGTGAATTGGGAAAGTGTGAGGTGTAGACCATGTTGCTGCTTTGCAGATATCATCTACGGGTATATTTCCTAAGAATGCAATAGAAGCCCCTAGTTTGCGTGTGGAGTGCGCCCTAGGAGGAATTGCTACATTTCTTTTTGCGTTGGCATAGCATATTTGAATGCATTTGACTATCTACCTTGAAATTCCTGACTTAGATATAGGATAGCCTTTATGTGATGGAGCAAAAGCGACAAGTAGTTGTTTTGTGGAAAGGTTTTGTCCTTTCTATATTGTAAAGAATAGCTCTTTTTACATCTAAAGTGTGTAAAACACGTTCTGCCAGAGAATCTGGTTGAGGGAAAAACACATGCAACTCAAAAGATTGATTGATATGAAAGGCAGAAATTACCTTTAGTAGAAATTTAGGGTTGGTCCACAGAACCACTTTATTTTGGTTTATTTGTAAGAATGGTTCTTCTATGGTTAGTGCCTGAAGCTCACCCACTCTCCTCAGAGATGTGATAGCTATGAGGAAAGCTGCCTTCCAAGTAAAAAATTGTATTCCACATCTATGCAATGGTTCAAAGGGTGGCCCCATTAGGCTGGTGAGGACAATGTTGAGATTCCACACTGGAGCAGGTGGAAGTCTTGGAGGAATGATTCTTTTAAGTCCCCCCATAAATGAATAGAGTCAGTTCCATCGACTGCTAGCGAGCCCGGCGCGGTTAGGCCCAACAACCTCCACAACTTTTCCGATCAAAGATTCTGGATTCAAGACAATACGCAGAGAATGGGAAAAGCGAAAGAAAAACAATGCCGTCGAGGGTAGTGGATTGCGCGTGAACGGGAACCTGAGAAACTGTGCCGAACCGGAGCGCAGCAATTCACATCCGAAACAGATAGCGGGAAAATCAATCTAACAATAGAGTTGATGCCCATGCGCACCATCCCCGAAAGGAGGAGTCACCTACCTCGTGACTGGAAAAGACTTCTTCGAACAAAAACTAAGTGCAAACATCCAGACCCAACACTAGATGGTAGGCTATGCACAGCATGTGATCTACAGCTCACATGCCTCAAACCTATAGATTTCTGAAAAGTAGACAACCTTCTCAATTCAGCAAGGGGTCCTTTATGTAGATCCCTCAAGCGATAAAAAAACTTGTAATAAAATAATATTTAAAATGAGTAGATAAAAAGCCCTTTTGCAGCAACGTTTTAATTTGTAACTTCTTGACAGAAGGGCCTATTTACAAAAGTAATATAGCATTAGGTCTTCTAGACCATTCTGGCTGTGGGGATACATAGGGTTTGTAGATTTTCCAAGAACCCGAGGTACCCAGAGCCAATAACTGCGCTGCACCTTACAATGACTTAAATGGGTATGGAGCAATTCATATGGTAAAATATAAAGCAACACACACACACACAAAGACAATAACAATGAATACACCACAAAAAGACTCCACATAGGTTTAGAAAAATAGATTGCTATATTCTGAACGAAACAAGACCAAAATGAAAAATCCAATGTATAGAAGTTGAAATATTGATTTTTAAAGCAATAAATGTAGTAAAGTGCTTAGAAGTAAGCAGTCCTAAAAATGTTACTTTAGCTCGCGCTGGACTGAGGCAAAGTCAAAGTTCGGGCTGACCTTGTAGAAGCCCAGGCCGGCAACATGACCTTACGCAGGCCGTAGTGAACAGTACCTTTCCTGGTTGCAAGCAATGAGATGTGTCGATCTTCTCCATGCAGTGAAGGCGATGCGTTTGTTTCAAAGATGGATGTCCGAGTCTAGAGGTATTGTGTGATGTGGGGGATTCTGCCACACAGTCGAGTTATGTGTCGATATCACCAACCTGGAGCAGCTGTGATATGCGGTTCGATGTGTGGATCTATGGAGGTAAAACGTTTGTTCCGATGGATGCACTAATTTTACTCCAGCAACTGGATCGCTGCGTCGGTTCGGTTACATACTAACAGGAGATGCATCGAAATCCGTATTGCAAGTATATATGGCCTACTTCTAGCTAGAAAGGCACAGGAGTAGAGACTTTAATACCCTGAGTCTCAAGCAACAGGACGCAAGCCAAGAAGCCCTTGGAGATCACTTGGAGGGATTGCAGAGTCCTTACAGCAGAGTCAGGGAGTAGCAGGGCAACAAGTAGAAAAGCAGTCCTTTCAGATAAGCAGTCCAATTGAGTCCTCGATGCAGGACAGCAGTCCTTCTGACGGTTTCAGTTTAAGATCCAGAAGTGTCGGATATTAGGGGGTCAGAGACCCTGTACTTGTACCCAAAACGTGCCTTTGATGAGGGGGGTTACTTCAAAGCAGCCCTCTGAAGAACACAAGGATGCCTTTCAAACCAGTCCTGTCTGCCAGGCTAGCTGGGGGTACTCAGACACACCTATCTTTACTGCGTTCCGGCTGTCTAGAACAAATGCTCAAAGTGTAGCTGTCACCCACCCCAGATGTGTCTTGGAGACAGGCTGTCAGGCACACAGAACAATAAGTTCAAAGAAAAGTGTCATTTCTAAAAACAGTAATGTTAAATTCAACTTCACCAGTAATGAGGATTTACCATTACTATTCCTAACATACGAAACATGAAAAAGCTAGTCTTCTCTGATCAAGAATTACAGCTTAAAATTGTATTAAGCAATTCCCAATGCTAGCCTATGAGAGAAGTAGGCCTCACAGATGTGAAAAACAAAATAGGTTGTGTGTCACTACCATAACATGAAAAACATACATGTCCTACCTTTGACTTACATAGCACTCGGCCCTTAGGGCTACCTGGGGCCTACCTTAGGGGTGACATATGTAATAATAGGGGAATTTAAGGCTTGACAAGTAGTTTTAAATGTCAAGTCGAAGTAGCATTAACTGCACACACAGGCACTGCATTGGCAGGCCTGAGACCGGTTTGAAAGGCTGCTTCTGTGGGTGGCACAATCAGTGCTGCAGCCCGCTAGTAACATTTAATTCACAGGCCCTGGGTATATTGTAAACCACCTTACAAGTAAATTAAATAGGTCAATCAAGTACACAACAATTAAACACATTTAGGGAAGAATCACATGTACTTTAGCACTGGTTAGCAGTGGTAAAGTGTTCAAAGTCCTAAGGCCAACAAAACAATTCAGCAAAACGTGGAGGGGGCAGGAAAATTTGTTTTGGGGGACCCTTCAGAAAGCCATTTTGCAAAACTATGTTTTTCTGAAATGGGCACAAGATATGGAGTTTAGGAGCAGTGGTTATTTGCACGTATCTGAATTTGTGGGCAATCATTCTAGCACGTAATTCAGAGGGCATTTCTCAAAACACACTGGCTTACATTTGGAAGGCACAAATGCAGAGAAATACAATTAGTTATAACATGTTCTACTGTTCTGTGTTGCCCTAAGTCTACTGATGAAAATGGTATACCAAATATGTAGGTAGGCCCAGTGCCTGTAAAAGGAAAGGCCTCAAAACGCAACATGGACACCACCTTTTTCCACACAAAACTGACCCTTTTATTGCAATGTGGGTAGCTGTGAATTTTGGCACCTAGCTCAGCAGGGACTAGGGAAACGTAACAAACCTGCATATTTTTGAAAACTAGATACATGGAGGAATCCAGGGTGGAGTGACTTATGTGATTTGCACTAGGTTGTCTTACCCAGAAGCCTTTCAAACCTCAAACTGACTAAAAATAAATTTCTCGCATTTCTGTGATGCTAAGTTCCGAAATCTATAGAGAGACACACATTTCCTATCACCTAGCATTCCCTTAAGTCTCTTGATAAAAATGGCACCTAACTTGTGTGGGTAGGTCTGGTGCACTCAACAGTTGGTAATAAGGGAGTCTAAGACTGGCCATGCTCTCAGAGTGTGAAGAACCCCTAGCTGCGTGCTGTTGCGACTCCAAAGTTAACACAGGAGGAGGAGGAAGGTGATGGATGAGGAGGAAGTAGTAGAGAGGTAGCCATGTTGTACCTTTTAGGCCTCTTGGGAGGGATAGGCGTTGGTGTCTTGAAGACCTCCTCAAAAGTCAACTTCTCCTTATGAGGAGTAGGGTTCTTCGACACCATCACAAGATCCTTCCAGTGCCCGGCTGAATGTGTGTCCTCTGATGTCGAGCGTCTAGGTGTTCTTGAAGCCGCTCTAGAATCGGCTCCCCAAAGTCTATGGAGGCTACAGAGGAGGCAGCAGTGGAGGAGGGTTTTGATGGGAAGAATGGTCATCTACCGAAAGGAGTAAAGCTAGATATTGGTGCTGAATCCTTGGTGAGCCTTGTCGGTGAACTCAACTTTGCTCAACTGTTTCGATTTAAGATATGTACGCTCTGAAATCTTCAGCTCAGCCCCTTTCAGCTCAGACGGTGGTCGATGGAGCCCCTTCAGATCCAGCGCTGAGTTGGCAGATGAGGCTCTAGGTTTCGAAGAGGACTTGGTACCAAATGCTGAACGGGCGTTGGGTCTGAATCAGAATGCCTGCTGACCATGGCCGAAAGGTGATGGCGCACCAGATACCTTATAGGCATGGAAGGGAGAGGCGGATGTCTCTTGGTGGCAAGTAGTGGGGAGCATCAATACTCACTGCAATATTGTTTTGCTGCTGGACAGGCAGAGATTGCTTAGCCTCTATCTCCCTCGGAGTCCGCGCTTTCCAGCGAGATGATAGGTTCCATTTAGACTCCCAAAGCACCTAATTCAGCTATATAGGACTCCTCACACTCTCTAAAGACGTCTGGAGTGTCTTCAGGTTCTCGTCTGTGTGCGATGGTAGCCAAGGCGACGAGTGCATCAGATCCGTAGAGTGTTTTTTTTCGTGCAACGCAAACATGCCAAACAGGAGTCTTCTCGGTGATTGGGAGACAAACAGATTGCAACGTTTGTAAGGGTCGGACCTTGGGTAGTTGGCAAGGCAAGTAGGACAGAATCAAAATGAGTCCATCATGAAGACATTCTCAACCCAGACAGTAGGAGTCGAGAGGTATGCAGCCGACACGGAGTCGAACGAAACAAGATGGTTGAAAACTGGCAAAAGCAGTATTGTTTTGTATAACTGACAAGGGAACGGATCCAAGGGCCTGGTGAGAACACCGCATTGCGCCAAATCGGAGCTCATGACGACACATCTAAACCAGAAGCCAGAAAAAAAACAATATAACAATGGAGTTGAAGCCCATGCGCAATAAAGTTTATAAATAAATAAATAGCTGGAGTCACCAGCTCCTGTGACTCGAAAACACTTAATTCAAAGAAAAACAAGTTGTAAACGTTGTTGCCCAACACTAGATGGTGGAAGAAGGCACAGCATGTGTATCTATAGCCACACATTCCAAGAAAAACTCCTTTCTTGATACGTGCAGCTGATGGTTTGGTGCACCAATTAGTGGAATTTGGGAGGAGGTGATCTAAATTGGATCGCAGCAAACACAACAAGATGGACAGCGTGCAAGCATTAGTAGTTACCAAATAACATTTATCTGCATCAGAGCACTCCGCATCCTGCCCTGAATGTTTAACTACTACATTCCAGCACCCTAATCAAAATCTCCTATAGTGATCTTGAATTGGGGGGCGGGGGTGAAAAGGAGCCTGCAAAAGGAACTGGGGCAAATCCCTTCAAATTGGCTCCCAAACGCCTTATACATGGAAATTTCACATCTGTGGCTGAAACTTTTCAACCACTCACCCCCAGTCAAGAGATCTGGATTTAATTCATTCTTCTTTTGCTCAATATGCCACCCCAGTTTGGACACAGCCATATGCAAATCAGTCTTGATCATGCTCGTCATGGGAAAAGTCCAGTCCGAACTACCAGACCAGGTCCTCTCTAGACCGGAAACAAGTAACCAGGGACAGGTTTCATGTATCAACCCATATTAGCCACGTTAGCTTGAATCCAATGGCACAGCGAGCAAAGAACCCACATCTGGGCATACCCATCCTACTGCAGTAAGCAAAAGATTGATGGATTTAACCTAGATCTTTTGACTGGGAGTCGCTGCTTGTTTCAGGTCCAGGGAGGATGAAAAAGTTACTGCTGACGAAGGTCCAGTCATGAAGGTCTTGATGCGGTCTACAAGTGTCCCTTTGCCAGTGAAGATTTTGACAGCAAGCACGTCAGTACAGAGGCTTGTTGTCTCGATATCGAATGGGTGACCATCAAATGTGTCTGGAGTGGTGTTGCTGTTTGTGATGCTTTTTATTCCTGGATCTTCCTTCCCTGCAGCCCTTTTTGGGAGAGTGAAAAGGTACAGTAGCGAGAGCCCGCTCTCTGCCTTGCTGTTGTCTCGTCTCATTTTTTCGTGATGGGCTAGAAGGTTTTCTAACTGCCTTCTCAAGAGAATCTCCTCTCTGTCCTCTGATGCTTTTTTGAACATCTGTTCTGACAAAATGTATAGTATGACTCGGTAGGTAGTAAACAGACCAAACACTAAAAGAGGATTTGTAGCAGCCTTCTTCCTACAACAGCAAGAACACTTCGCAAATTGTGAAGGCATTGGAAAAAAGCAATTAACCTAAAGAAATGAGGAGAAAAATCTCCTCAAAGTGTTTCAGAGTACAGTCAGCACAACCTGGAAAAGTACTACAAGGCATCCTGGGAGCTGAAAGCTGCTGTCTTCTTATAGGGGGTCCTATGGTGTTTGACCTTATGCACTCTTAACCTAGCAGGTACCTTTTACTTTAATGTTTTCTACTGAAATATGGAAAGTATAAAGCTCCTCAGTTTTTTTTTTGGGGGGGGGCTGCACTTTTCAGCTGGGGGGGGGGGGGGGGGGGGGGACAGTAAATGCTACTTAGATTTTTAATAAATGAAGGGGACATTTTTTTGGGCCCACACTGATAGAAATTATTCTAAGTCTATGACTTTAGTAATGATTCCTACTATGCAGAATCTCAATTACCTTGAAGAGATTTAACGGTGACCTGTTCCAAGATATCTGGTACTAATGATTTTACACGGTTTGTATATTCAGTAATAGCCTAAACCAAAATATTGACTTATGCACATCTGTGTATAAACAAGCAAGTAGACCAAATTGTGTTTGGCTCTGCAGGTGGAGGGGCACAGACTGAGTTCCTACAAACAGATTAAGATGTCATCTGAGTAATTGGACACATTGAGCCTACTGTACCCATATCTAATACCCCCGTCTGCCACAGTACACATAACTGCTAAAATAGACCTAAGAAATTGTTTGAAACCATCAGAAGTTATTTTCCATGCAGAAGCGATCTTCTTCCTCAAATAACATAGCACACCCTTACTGTGAAACCTTAGTCTTCTTTTTCGTTGACAAGACATCATTAATCAAAGACATCCAGACAACCTCCTACCACCCCAGCCGCTCCCACTGCCCCACACTTTGGACACTGAAACTCGCCTGTATACCAACCTCTACTCGCCCACAAATGATGCCTCCTTGTCTGACTTCAAAACCTTTGGTGAGATCGGCACTCAATCTTCTGTCCTCCTTGAAATAATTCTAACCACTTCATTGATCCCCTCCAAACTCCTAAATTACTCCAATCCCCTCCTACTCCCACTGTGCAACAACATAATAAATGCCTCCCAATCCCAGGGCTACCAACCTGACTGCCTTAAAACTGACCAGGTTAACTATCTAAAAAAAAACACAGACCTGTCTGACCCCCAACAACTACCGCCCCATCTCCAATATCACTACTCTGGCCAAGCTCCTTGAAAAATGGGTTTATTTCTAGCTCCTCAATCACATTGAACACTTCCAATTTCTCGACCATAGCCAATCTGGCTTCCGTTTGTGGCACAGCACTGAAACGGCCATGGTCCATATTGTCGATGATGCCCTACGCTCACTTGACAAGAATGAATCTTGTCTCTTGATCCTTTTGGATCTGTCAGCAGCCTTTGACACCATCAACCATGCTCCCTTGTTCGACATCCTAGAACAGAGGCTGGGCCTCTTCAGCACTGTGCTAAAATGGTTTGCCTGCTTTCTACACAACAGGAAGCAACACTTCCTAATTAATTTCCTCTGACCTACTCCCCGCTAGCCATCCACCAAAATCGAGAGCTAGGTACTCCTCCAAAGACCCTGGAGTCTACTCAAACCCATCTATCTCCCCTTCCACCTTTACATGCACCCTGGACTGCTCCTGACCCGTTGACCCCCCCCCAGCCCTCTAGCACCCCCAGCTTATATTGATCTTGAAACTCTGCACTCCAGAGTGGCTAAACTCACCCAGAGCATTCATAGCTCCATTCTGGACCTTATGAACCTCAGTCACCTTGCAGAGCTCTTCCTTGCTAACCTCAAACCACCTCATACCTCCCCCCCACCAAACACCGAGCCTCCCAAGCACCCACTCCCGCTACTTCTGAGACATCTTCGCCCGCGCAAACAACCTTGCCAATTCTCATCGGAGGAATCCCGAGCTCTCGCACTCTTACAACTCTACCACCGCCAACCTCTAATCCACTAGACCTCATTGGAAACTAAATCCGAGCCATCCTCCAAGACCACAACTCTGTCCAAGCCATCCCCTGTCCACTAGATAAGAGTCCTGAACACCCCATCAGCACGGTCACCATCAACCCCAACAGGCCAGCTACCCTTCATAACAGAAGTGTGGTAAAAAGCAACCTCGCGCCTGTATTTCTGTCCGTCCAGACTCCGGACACTCCCCCTGACTCCCCCCTATCTGCCGTTCAGCAGTCCAGCATGCCGCTGATATTACTGACCTCACCCTGAACAAAAACCTAGACCTAGCTATACTAACAGAATCTTGGCTCAATGAATACTCTTCCCCTGCCTGACTTATTAGTGCCTCCCAATTACAACCTCGCCAGACTGGACAGAAATTCCAACAGGAAAGGAGGCGGCTTTGCCTGCACCTACCGATCCTCCCTTCTTGTCACAGAACTCTTGGCGGACTCCACCGACTCCTGCGAATACCTCACACACTCCATTTGCAGCAACTAATTACTCCTTTGCAACTTGCGCACTTTTTACCACCCTCCAGGTTCTAACGATTTTTTTCACCAATCACCTCTTGGAAATCATCACAACTAAGATTCCCTCCAATGCCACAGATTTTGCTGGGTGATTTCAACCTGCACTGGAATGACACTTAAGATCCCTACGTCAATGCCATCTCAGACCTCCTAACCGACCAAGCCCTGACTCAAGCATGCTCTCTGCCAACCCACTCAAAAGGGGCCATCCTTGACAGCATCATTTCTAAGGAATCCTCAGTCAAGCTTATCTCCATAGACCCATGTGACTGGTCTGACCACCACTCCATCTCTTTCATTTTACCCTGGACCCGCAAGACAGACGCCATAACCATTGATTCCCAAACGCTGGACCAGAGACACTAAGAACCTCGACCGTACGAAACTGGAGGCTCGCTGCAAATCTGACCTCCCCCCCTCGCATATAACCATGGTCAGCGACCTCAATGAATATTACTAGTCGTCCATTTCCAGCATTCTGGATGACATTGCCCCTCTAAAACTAAAAAGAACACAAATTAAAGACAGAAACCCCTGGTTCACCGATTCCTTCAACATGGAGAGGAGATCCCTACGGCAATCTGAAAGAATCTGGAGACAACACCCCTCTGCTACGCATCTGAAACTTTTCCGCCAGGCGAGAAACTCCTACAACAAGCACATCCTCAATTCCCCAAAATAATATTTCAGATCGGAATTGGGGGAACGCCAAGAATAGACCCGCACTCTTTGAACTGGTCAAACACCAATCTAATAAATTGGCTAAAACACAGAAAGAATCCCCCAAATCTCTAATATCGTCAGAGGAATTTTTCTCTTTCTTTGCTGATAAAATCACGGCATTAGGAATTTAACTCAGCACCGCCACCTACTCTCAACCCCTTCCTGACCTGCCCCCTTTTTTCGCACCACCCACTCTGGCCTCACCTAAAAACCAAGCCAGCTGGATTGACTTTGAATACTATAACGAAGACTCCCTCTCCAAAATCCTCTCTACCGTAGACCCAAATAACCACTTTAATGACCCGCTCCCTTCCAACTGCCTCGCTGCTGCCTCCCAATCCATCGTTCTTTGCTGGACTACAATAATCAATGCCTCTCTCCAGCAGGGTTCGAATCCGGACCTTTGAAAGCCGGCCAAGTCCTCCCTATTTTAAAAAAAACATCACTGGATCCAGCATCCCCTGACAATTTCAGACCTATCTCCAATATCCCGCTATTCGCAAAAGTATTGGAGAAGTGTGTACAACAGTAACTAAGTCGGCACATCAACAACTTCCACCTACTTGATGACTTCCAATCTGGATTCAGACCAGGGCACAGCACTGAAACTACTATGCTCCACATCATGGACAACGCCCTCCAAGCCCTAGACCAAGGAAAAACTTGCCTTCTAATCCTCCTTGATCTATCCTCCGCCTTCGATACGGTCAACCATGAAAAACTACGTGAACGCCTCAAATTCAGGATGTGTCTGGATGGCGTGGTCCTAGATTGGTTCAGGTCCTTCCTCCACAACGGCTCTCAGAGATTCCTCATCAACGGCAACCTATCAGCTCCCACCCCGGTCACGGTTGGAGTGTCCCAAGGTTCAACCCTGTCCCCCACCCTCTTTAATCTCCCCTTCAAAAGCCAATCCGGAGATTCAGATGCGGATCAAGGCCATCACAGCCCTGAACTACCCGCCGACCATTGTGGACTCTGTCAAGTCCATGGGCATAATCCTCGACTGTAACCTGAACATGCGAGACCACATCAACTTGATGGTTAAAGCAGCCAGATTCCACCTGAGCTACTTATGGAAGCTGAAACCTTTCATCGATGCTCCAGACTTAATAATGGCAGTTCAAGCACTAGTCATCTCTAGATTGGAATATGGTTGTTCCACCCTTACAGGATTACCCAAGATCTCCTTAGCACCTCTAAAAGCCTGCCTCAACACAGCCGCCTGCCTACTCACAGGCACCAGGAAATTCAACCACATCTCCCCACATATGAAAGCGCTGAACTGGCTCCCTCTAGAGGCCAGAATTCAGTTGAAAATGGCATGCATTACACACAAGGCTCTATACACAAACTCCCCTGCTTACCTGGCACAGAAACTAGTGATATCTGGAGGAAGCACGAACTCCCGGTCCGTAAGAAACCTCTTACTCCAACCTGCCTTCTTTCAGAAAAAAAGAACCTACAATAGGACTTTAGCCGGAGCAGCACCAAGAATGTGGAACTGTTTCCCACCCGCCATCAGAAGAATCCCTTCTCTAGCACGTTTAAAAAAAATAGAGGCCAAAACCTTCCTCCTGGGTAAATTCCTTGTCTAAAGCCTGCCCTCAACCACCATATTGTGCCAGATGAATCTTAGACTATGGCTTCTTCCACAAATCACCAATTCTCCCCACAGAGAATATGTGGGACCTTTTTTTTACTGACTGTGATTGTAACCATACACCTGTATCCCCTTTTTCCCTATGTCTCAGCACCCCGGCCATTCCTTTTTTTGTTGATTTTGTATATTTCTACACTTTAAACTTTGTTTGTTCACCACTGTATATCGTGTAAAGCGCTCCGATACCCTCACGGGTCAAAGTTCGCGCTCTATAAAACACAAAAATAAATAAAATAATAAATCACACTCTATCGGAGCAGGCCCACTTTCGCTAAGAGTCCTCCAAGGCTCTATCCTCTCTCCGACATTGTTCAATCCCTACATGGAGCTCCTAACTGATAACCTCAAATGCTCCCACATCTCCTACCACATGTATGCTGACGACACCCAACTCTATATAACAAAAACCTCTCCGAAGGACATTCACACTCTCAATTACACCCTAACATTAAACCAGCAATGCCACCTCAAACTCAATGCACTTAAACAGTTCTTACCGATCGCTCCACTCACCTCCACCACTAACATTAAAGAATGGCTCACTCTTCTCTCTGCCTTAAACTGCATCAGACACATAGTTGAATGCAGACTTTTTTTCCTAGGACGATACCTAGGCATTTGCCTAGGTATTAGCCTAGAGAAAAACGTCTGCATGAAAAACCACATAAGTGCCAGTACTAGATAGTCAACCTCCAGTTGCATATTTTTAGGAAACAAACCTTTCCTTCCTGTGGCTGACCTCTAAATTGCGACTTAGGCATTTCTGCTTATGAAGCTGGACCATGGTAGTGCTAGCGTTGTGGGCCTCCCGAAAATCTCACCTGCTCCTCTTAAGGCCACTCTTAATGCAGCAGCCAGCCTCACCACGGGATCTAAAAAATGGGGTCACATCACACCTGACCTACGATTTCTAAATTGGTTACCACTCGAGGCCAAGATGGATCTTAACACTGCTTGCATGACTCAAAGTGCTGCACCACAACACACGCTTTCCTACCTCTCTCAGAAACTGGCCCTTTCGAGTGGGAACAGATCCTCCAGAAGCCACAGAAATTTAAGAAAAAGAAAACCTACTGCTTTCTCTACTCTGGAATGGCACGAACATCTGGAACACTCTCCCCACTGAGATCAGATGTAATCCTTTCAAGAAAGTAGTAAAACAATTCCAGTCCAACAAACTCCTTTCTCATTGAGGACCTGGCAATCTCCCTCCCCCACGCCCCAACTTGACCTTGCCATCCTTTTCTTTGCTGCCTTCTGTCACTCTGTAAAATGAGGTTATTCTTGGCCGTATGTTTCACTTCACCCCCCTCGCTACTCTACTCATTGCTACCTCGGCTATCTCGCCACCCAGCAATCCACTTCCATAACTACTTCAGCACTGTTATGTACACTGTTAATCGAACTCTTCTGTGATTTACTGTCGATTTTTGAGGCTATTTACACTTTTCATATAACTTTAATACCGCTACTATTCTATACATCCCACTACGCATTGTAAACTATAAATTTTTATTTTGCTCTAAATGTACCTCGTATGACCAGCTGGTATTGTCCTACTTTGTAAAGCGCCAAGCTGTCTTGCTCGTTAGTGCAGAGATGCCATACGCATTCACCTCCTCGAGTGAACCTATGCAGCTACTCTTCCTACCCTGGCGACTCCCTATAGTATCTTCCTCAGAACTTTATGCGTTTGTGTATTCCTATTGGCTTTTGGACATTTTTTTAATATAAAATTGTGTATTTTTAATTTCTTTTTTAGTGATACTTTATGTAATGTGCCGCTATTTTGTTATGTTATATATATATATATATATATATATATATATATATATATATATATATATATATATATATATATATATATATATATATATATATATATATATATATCTCTGTGCCAAATTCTTATTTGCTTTACTAAAGGCCTTTTCAATATACAGAAACAACATGGCGTAGTCTCCAAGGAATCCCTAAATCTAGTTCATAGCATGGGCCAGTGTACTCTGAGTGGCACATTTCTGTGTGGAACAAAACCAGGGAGGCCCGAGTGATCAAGCCAGGGGCAACTCCTACCAGCCAGCATTTTGCTGAGAATTTTTATATCTACACTGAATACAGACCGTGGTCAATAAGATATTTAGTCTGAATATGTTCATGCTTGCACAGAATAGTTCTACTGTTTCCCCTCATGGACTGTGGCAAGTGGCAAGTTTCTTGGAAAATCTCTAAGATACCATCCAGAAGAATATCAGCAGTGCACATATTGCATACCACTGGGAGGCCATCAATGGCATATTTGCTCTCATTCTGTCTCTCAGTACTGCCATTTACTACTTTTTGGCAAGTCAGGGCGGTATCCCTTCTTTCCTCAGACATTTTAGGTAGTTCTGCAGTTCGGACATCTTTGTACACCTGAGTATTATCCAACTTATGTGACTCTGAATATAAACTCCTCAGATACCTATACAGTGTCTCGCAGATGGATCCCCAGTATACTCATGTTATCCCTTTTCGCTTAAAATAGGTAGTAGAGTTATCTGGAGGCACAGTCTTGCCTCATTGCCTCACCTGTGTAGTTCCCATCTAAAGGTTGTGTAGGTTGTGTAGGTAAATCTAGCATGTGCAGGTCTTCAAACTAGGGGGTGGGTCTCCTGGGGATGGGGGCTTAACTGATTCCAATAGGGGGCGCCAGGCACTGACCAAGAGAAGCATCATGCTGATAGCAGTGTTTGTTTTTAATGAAAAGAGAGGCAGTCAGCCACTCTGTAATGGGCAATCGCTAACATTCTGTCATTCATATCCTGGCTGGGAGTAGGTGTCAAATGGAGATGGCCTCAAAATCAGTGTGTAAAGAATCCCACTGTGGATACTTTTACAACTTTCCTTTAGTCGGCCGATCAGAATAGTATGTCTGGCAATCATGTATTTGATTGCATTTTTAAAAAGGATAATTGAACATCATTGCAATGTTTAATTATGTTTAGACATATAAAAAAAGTTTCCAATTTTATATAATACAATAATGTGAAAAAATAGGTTCTCATTTTGGTGGCCTGATGAACTTTATAAGTATTTACATTTTTTTTACAAGGGGTCGCACAGCATTGAAACGTTTAAAGACCGTTGATACTGAGCCACACTTAAGTCAAATGTCTACTTTCAATTTGTCCTAGTTTATCCAGGTGTGCTTTTTAATTTTACTTCAGTTGTGATACTATTTTGTTCTAAATTGACCCTGAACTTACCGATACCCATCCCCCTCATCACCACCTACAATATCATCGCACACATTGGTCATAGTAGCACTCATCTCACATTTAGTGCTCCAGCATTGTTACACAATACAACGATGCAGAGAGCCACTCAAGGAAGGACAATCAGAGCTTTACGGGGTTTACTAAGAGCAGAGAGGCACTTCACCAATATTCTTGAAATAATGGATAGTACAAGGGTTAAAGTTGATGGGGATATCTGTTTTCTTCTCAACCAGGCAAAGCATTTTGAAAGGTTCAGTAGAAATTCGAACGCAATGGGCCTGAAATACATGTTACTTTACCCAGTGAGGCTTCGCATGATCCAGGCAATGATATGGGACTGGCTCAAAATATAAGACAGGTGTCTGCCTCCAACAGAGAGGCCCTGACACCCATAAAGCAATGAAGACGCAACCACAAAGGAGGACAGTGTTGATTAACAACTTCGTAAGGATCACAAGCAACTGTTTAGCAGGTGATCTAAATTGTACTACAAGAAGATAGCAAGTTTGTTGAAGAGGCGCAAAATAGTTGCATAATGCACGTACAAGCATTTTACTTACAGCAGTGCAGTAAAATAATGAAGATGATACCATATCATTTCGGGGGGGGGGGGGGGTCAGATTTACTGAGTTGCTTAATTAGAACTGGGAGTTGGTGATAGAAATGCTAGGTAAGGGTTAAGAACAGTAACTGGGTGGGTACAAAGGTTAATGGCTAAGATATGTCCAAAAGTTAGGTGCGTATCAGAGGAGAGGGTGGGTGAAGATTCAGTTCAAAGTTTTATATTAGTGGTGGATCTGAGGTGACTGGTATAATGGGCCATGAAGATTTGACGACATGACTGAAAATTAAAAAGGAAAAGGGGGCACAATATCACTATGATGTAGAATAATAGAAAGATTGTAACTTGGAATTCGGGTTCCCTAAAACCCTAACCTAAGCACTAAGAAAACATGCACACTTTAAGAGGTAGGGTATAAGAATGTTGCAGGAGATCCACTTACTCATGAAGAAAGAATAAGTCAAAATGGCGTGGCCAAATCAACTCCGCATCATATGCTAATTTTGCAGGAGGTCTTGGTTGGGTAGGCACTGGTGTCCTATGTCAGATGCATGATGGAAAGCAAACCTTAAGGGGAGGTATGTAGCAGTATATGGTCTACTGGACAGAGTGAAAGTGTCTGTTGAATGTGAAAGCCACAAATGTAGATGAACAGTTTCTCAGATACTGCAGACTTAATCACCATACCTAGAAGTGACATTTATATTGGCAGGGAATCTAAACAGGCCAAACCAGGCATTGAAGAGACCCCTGGGGAGATCATGGAAACAGTAGAGCATGTGGTCCTTTGACTACAACAACCAGGAAATAAAGTGATCTGTTGTTAGTTCGCCACATATAATACCTAATTAGAGTATGTGCTATTTAAACGGTAAGACTGGGAAATGCATGGTACTCCAGTATACCACAGCGGATTTATAAGATCAATCCATATTACAGGGGTTCACTACACATATGCAGACCAGAGTGAAAAAACTCACCAAAGAGTGCCCCGATCCACCCGACTGCCACTGGGTCACATAAGACTGCTCCAGGCTGAGAGGCCTAGTGGGGACTTCACAACCCTTGCATCTAAATGCTTCTAGCATTAGCTGTTTAGGTGAGACCTACTTTGTTGCGTGGGGACGGGTGTGGGCTGAATCTGGGCGTCAATCCCAGTATAGAATGGGGAACAATTAACTCAACCTCACTAGACGGGCAAAGACTTGGGTTCTGCCCAGGACAGCACTAGCACACCAAACTGGAGAGGCCGTGGGGATACTTTAGTGTGTAGAGAATATGCTTTGTGTTATCACATTAAAATACTCTGTGTACGCCTCACACCTACCTCACCCTCTAAGAGCCTTTGACTGCTAGACCTATGCTACCAATGAGAGTGCTGAAAGGGGTAGTACTTGGCCCAGTTACTCAAGACCCATAGAAGGTGAGCCTAGGGACATCAGTAGCAAAAGGCCTCAACACCCATGGTTGGGACCAGTAACTCCCACTTGCCCAAAGGCCCTCTGAAAAGGGTTCTGACATATATGTATGAATCAGGGTAACAGTGTCCATATTATGATTAGCACCCTTTAGAGGCCTATCAAAGGTGGATTGTTTTTCCTGATTAGTCTGTATTGTTGAAAAAACACCCATTTCAAGACACTGCAGCATTTTAGTTGCAATACAGCTTGAAAGTATTCATGAAAACATGTAACCTGGTGGGCAAGCACAGAAAGCTGTGAAAAAGTAACCTGTGCCTTTAAGATTCCCGTACCTAAGATGCACTGTATTGCCAGTTGACTGTCAGTTAATTTTTAGGAAAAATGTGCCATGACTAGTTCCTAAAGCACAAGTTACTACTTGTGTAACGATATATCTGTAAGAGACATTAGTTAGTGATAGATTCCTTACCTTAGAATATCCCCAGGCGTCGGACTGGATCCGGAAATTTTTGCGTAGCAGTACCCTTGCGCGTCGGTAGGCGTCGTCTGAGGCTCCGCGTCCGTCGGCGGCGCCGTTATGACGTCGCCGGAGTACTTAGACGCCGCCTCCGCGTGCTGACGTCAGTTCTTAGACACAGCTTTTCCACGCCAGAAGCGCTGAGCCATGTTAAAAACCAACACTGGTGCCATTGAAACTAGGGCCCTGAAAGGGGGTAACCCTAACCCTAGATATCGGTTCGCGGAACGGGGAGGATGGGTGGGTCGGTAAGGAATCTATCACTAACTAATGTCTCTTACAGATATATTGTTACACAAGTAGTAACTTGTGCATCTGAAAGAGAACCGTTAGTGATAGATTCCATACCTTAGAATAGATACCCCAGCAATACCAACCCCGGTGGTGGGTCTGCGAACCAATAATCACACTAGAAAGTCCTAGAGGACAGAACGGCCAAAGAAGCTTTTAGGGCCGGATGCCCTAAAAGCCCTCCATTGGCTTCCAATCCATAAAAGGATCATGTTTAAGATCCTAACCATCCCCCATAAAGCCACCATTGGAAATGGGCCACAATACCTGAGAAATCATCTTAGACCCTACAAAACTAATCGAACTCTGCGGTCTTCCAACCAGAACTTGCTCATCAGTCCCCATTTCAAAATGAAAACCCGAGGGGGGAAAACCCTGGCTACACTGGGAGCCAAAGCTTGGAATCTCCTGCCCACCCAACTAAGACACACCAACAACGAGCCCATGTTTAGAAAGTTATTAAAAACTTAGATCTTTAGCACGCCAGACCAGGAAATCCTAGCACTCATCTGATCTCTCGTAACCATCCTTTCTTTCTGTACTCTTCCCCTCCTATCTTCCCCTCAGCCCTCTGTCATCTAGCGCCAAGATGCTCCTTGGAGTGAACGTTGCGCTTTACAAAAAACAGTTTTCATTCATTCATTCATTCATTCAAGCCATCCCTCTGGACTTGGCTGTCCAGGCAGTAGTGTCTTGCAAACGTGTGCAGTGATGCCCACGTAGCTGCCTGACAGATGTCTTGTAAGGGCACTCCCCGGCCCAGGGCAGTTGTAGTCGCCGTGGCTCGGGTGGAATGAGCCTGCAATCCAACAGAGGGCTCCTTCTTAGCCAAGGAGTAACATGCCTGGATACACAAGATGATCCACCGCGAGATGGTCCTCTTGTGAACCGCTTTCCCCTTCTTAGCGCCCACGTAACCAACAAAGAGTTGTTCATCCATCCGGAACTGGCGTGTGCGATCCAAGTAGAATGAGCGCACGTTTTGGGTCCAGACGGTGGAGCCGCTCTTCCTCTTTAGAGGGATGCGGTGGCGGAAAGAAGGTTGGCAAGGTGATAGACTGCCCAATGTGGAAGGCTGTGACAACCTTGGGCAGGAAAGATGGCTTAGTACGTAACACAACCTTGTCCGGATGGACAGAAAGGAAAGGAGGAGTACAAGAAAGGGCCTGGAGCTCACTCACTCTCCTGGCAGAGGTGATGGCAACCAGGAAGACAGTCTTCAAGGTAAGAAGACGGAGAGGACAGTTGTGAAGTGGCTCAAAGGGAGCGCACATCAGAAACGTAAGAACAAGGTTCAAGTCCCACTGAGGCATCACAAACGGAACAGGAGGGAATGTGTGTGTGATGCCCTTCAGAAATCGATTTACAATAGGGGACTTGAACAAAGAAGGCTGATCAGGCAGCCTTAGAAAGGCTGAAAGGGCAGAAAGGTAGCCCTTGATAGTGCCCAGAGCAGAGCCCTGCTGGGCAAGAGAAAGAAGGAAGAGAAGAACCTCAGAAAGAGGGGCAGCAAGAGGATCCACAGCCTTTGCTGTGCACCATGCCACAAATCTGTTCCACCTGCAGGCGTATACAGACTTAGTGGAGGGACGCCTGGCTGCCAGAATGACATTACAGACTTCAGGAGGCAAGTCAAATGACCTCAACTGTCGCCGCTCAATCTCCAAGCATGGAGGTGGAGACTGGACAGGTTCGGGTGGAGGACCGTCTCCTGCTGCTGTGACAGAAGGTCCTCCTGAAGAGGCAGACGAACCAGGGGATCGACTGATATACTGAGTAGCTCTGGATACCAGTACCTTCGTGCCCAGTCCGGAGCCACAAGGATGACTTGTGCCCGGTCGCGCTTTATCTTCTTCAGCACTCTGGGCAGAAGTGGTATAGGCGGAAAGGCGTATAACAGACCGCAACTCCACACGCGACGAAAAGCGTCGCCGAGCGAGTGCCGCCTTGGAAATTCCAACGCGCAGAACTGATGACATTGCACGTTCTCTTCGGTGGCGAATAGATCTAACCAAGGCTCTCCCCATTGCTGAAAGAGGCCTTGTGCGACGTCCGAGTTCAGACGCCATTCGTGATCCATCATGCACCGACGGCTGAGTTGGTCCGCCCTGGCGTTCAGAGAACCTGCCAGGTGTTGAACCACCAGGGTCACGCCCTGCTGTTCCAGCCACTGCCAGAGGCGCAGAGCCTCCTGGCAAAGGGTCCACGACCCCACCCCGCCCTGTTTGTTGCAGTACCACATGGCGGTGGTGTTGTCCGTGAACACCTGCACTACACTCCCCCGGACAGAGGGGAGGAATGCCTTCAGTGCTAGACTAATCGCCCGCAGCTCCAAAAGGTTGATATGGAGCTCGGACTTCGCCGGAGACCAGAGGCCTCTGATCTCCGCCTCTCCCATGTGGCCTCCCCAGCCCTGGAGGGACGCGTCCGTCACAACTACGTGCTCCGGCTGGGGAAGGGAGAGGGATCTGCCACTGACCCAATCGCGGTCCGTGAGCCACCACTGCATCTGTCTCGCAGTGCCCTCCGACATCAGGACGTGGTCGGACAGGTTGCCCTGATGCTGGGCCCACTGAAACTTCAGGTCCCACTGCAGAGCCCGCATCCGCCACCTGGCGTGATGCACCAGTAGGATGCAGGAGGTCATCAGCCCCAGAAGCCGCAGCGTCAACCTGACCGAGACCCGGGATAAAGGCTGAAATGTCGGAATCAGAGCCTGAATATCCCAGACCCGCTGTTCGGGTGGATAAACCCGAAACTGCGCCGAGTCGAGAACCGCTCCAATGAAGAGGAGCTTCTGAGGGGGGCACAGGTGTGACTTTGGCACATTGATGGAGAACCCCAGCTGGTGCAGGAGATCTGCCGTAGTCTGGAGGTGGCTGATGACTGTCTGGGCGAGCCCGCCTTCAACAGCCAGTCGTCGAGGTAGGGGAAGACTGAAACCCCTAACCTGCGCAGATGAGCTGCGACCACCGCCATCACCTTTGTGAACACCCGTGGGGCGCTGGTAAGGCCGAAGGGGAGCACGGTATACTGAAAGTGCTCGTGGCCAACCGTGAACCGCAGGTAGCGCCGGTGGGCCGGCAGGACGGGGATGTGGAAATAAGCGTCCTGCAAGTGCAACGCTACCATCCAGTCTCCTGGGTCCAGGGCAGCTAAGACCTGAGCCAGAGTCAGCATTTTGAACTTCTACTTCCGGAGGAAGCCGTTGACGTTCCGTAGGTCCAAGATAGGGCGTAGGCCCCCTTTGCCCTTCTTGGGTACCAGAAAGTAGTGGGAGTAGCAACCACACCCTACTTCTGGCCCAGGAACGCACTCGATGGCCCCCTTGGCCAAGAGGGCCGTAACTTCCTCCTGCAGAAGTTGCAAATGATCCCCCGATACACGGTGGTTCTGCGGTGGCATGGCTGGAGGAGTCGCCTCGAAGGGGAGGGAGTAGCCCCTTCGGACGATCTGCAGCACCCACCTGTTCGACGTGACAGTGCGCCAGTGGAGGTGGTGATGGCGAACCCTGCCCCCCACTGGCGTCACATGGGCCTGAAAGCACGGACTAGGAGGGTTTTGAGGCGGATGCTGCGGGGGAAGGTGTGGACTGACCTCGCTGTTGACCCCGACCGCCGCCACGGCGGTTTTCACGGCCGCCACCGCGTTGGGTAGTACCCTGCGGAGCGTGGCTGGCAGCACGTGTGGGAACACCCCTTCCGTGGCCACGAAAGGAGTGAAAAGCAGCCGATTGCTGGCACGGGGCCGAGAGGCCCAAGGACTTGGCCGTAGCCCTGGAGTCCTTAAAGCACTCAAGCACATGGTCTGCCTTGTCGCCAAAAAGGCGACGGCCATCAAACGGCATGTCCATCAGTGTGTTTTGGACATCGGCCGAAAAGTTGGCGGACCTCAACCAGGCGTGCCGTCTGACCGCCACTGTCGTTGCCATCGCTCTAACTAGTGAGTCGGTGGTATCCAGCCCACACCGGATAGAATATCTGGCTGCCCTGGCTCCACAAGGGCTTGGCCGAGTTTGGCCCGTACCTCCAACGGACACTCTGGCAACACTTCCGCAACCGTATCCCACAGAGAGTGGGTGTAGCGGCCCAAGAGGCATGCGGTGTTGGAAGACCGCAGTGCCAGACTAAGGCAGGAGGAGATCTTTTTACCGTACTGCTCGTACCTCTTGGATTCCCTGTCCGGCGGAGCCGACCGGAATGCGGTCTGGGAATTGGAGGCCTGGATGACCAGGCTCTCGGGGGTGGGGTGGGTCGACAGGAAACATGGGTCGCCCGGAGTCGGGCGATGGCGCCTGGCCACGTTCCTATCTACCGGCGAACCCGTAGCGGGCTTGGACCAAGTGCCCAAAAGAACGTCGGTTAAGGCCTCGTTAAACGGCAGCAGAGGCTCGGCTGAGCATGACTGCGGCTTAAGGACCTCAGTGAGGAGGTTAGTCGTCACGGCCGTGACGGGGAGCTCAAGGCCCAAGGCCTTGGCCGCCCTCATCAACACCACACTATAGGTTGCCCCCTCCTCCGTAGCCACGGTAGGAGGCGAGACAAAGCCAGTGTCTGGCGAAGTGTCAATACCACTGGCCTCCCCAAGGTCACCTGCCCAGTCCTCATGAGACTGGCATTCACGGGCCAGAGGGTCCTCAGACCCCTCCCAATCCTCCTCATCACCCATCTCCTGGTACTCAGGGTTAGAATATGATGGGGCCGGTTCATGGAAAGTAAACTCTCCGCGCGGCGCCGCTCCGGGGCCGGAACCGGGTCGAGGGAGGCATCGGGGACGGCGCCGGGGGTGACACCTGCGGGGTCGGCGCCGGGGAGGTCGTTAAGTCCACCGGCGACGACCCGGAACTGGATCAAGCGGGGCCCTGCAGCGCTGGGCCCTGCGGCGCCGGCGGCGTCGGAGCCGAAGCCCCCGACCCGCTAGGACCCCCAGATGGGTCCGCTGGGCCCGAAGGCGCAGTGGAGCCCGTCGGAGGAGAGAGGGACCTCCTGGCCATGAGGAACCGCTCGATCTCCTCCGGCGCCGCGTTAGGCCCAGGGACCAGAGGGTATGAGGCCGGACGCGGCGCCTGCGACTCCGACGGAGCCGCGTGGGCGGTGCCACCTGAACCCCCCCCGGCCGCGTCGCGCAAACGTCGGGGGGCGTCGGAAGAGCGATGACGTCTCTTCGACTTCTTGTGCTTACCTGACGACTTCGACCCTGAGGAGTGATGTCGACTCCCGGAGCTATGATGGCTCCGCTCCCGCGACCTCCATCCGGACCGGGACCTCTCTTGGCGCGGGGCCGACTGCCGGGGTTCGAGCCGCTTACGGGACCGCTCCCGTCTAGCCTTCGAAGTCAGGGCCCGGCAGTCGGAACAGGTCTTGTCGTCGTGGTCGACGCCGAGACAGTGGAGACACCGACGGTGAGGGTCGGTGACCGACATCAGCCGGTCGCAATCCTCACAGGGTTTAAAACCTGGCATCCCTACCGGCACCGTTCGGAGTCGAAGACTTCGAAAAAGAAAGATCAAAAAAGTTTTAGTCAAAAAGTGACTAAGGTACCACTTTTTCCGGATCTGCGCTGCTGGCGCGGAAAAAAGAAGAACTGACGTCAGCACGCGGAGGCGGCGTCTAAGTACTCCGACAACGTCATCCCGGCGCCCACGACGGACCCGCAGACGACGCCTACCGACGCGCAAGGGTACTGCTATGCAAAAATTTCCGGATCCAGTCTGACGCCTGGGGATATTCTAAGGTAAGGAATCTATCACTAACGTGTCTCTTTCAGATGTATAACTATCCAGCCAAGGAGGCAGGTGGGCATTTTAGGACTTGAATGAAGAGTCCTCCAATGCAGAACTAGGATTACAAGAACCTTTCCTTCTAAATCGTATAATCTTCACTGATAGTCAAATGCTTCAAAAGGGTAGCGAGTTAACCGCAGTTAAAGAAAGCAGCTGTTAGGCAACAGGAAAGACCACGAATAAGAAAATAAATACTGCCGTTAGGTATAAGAATATATATAACACTTGAAAAGGTTTTTAAGTGTTACTTGACCCTAACTTGCATCACCTTGTGTGTCCAAGTCTAGGCAATAAGGTCCAGTAAATGTACGTACTGAATTCCAATTTGCTGCCTAACAAAATATCAGCAATAGGAACATTCCTCAGCCATACTGTTATAACTGCTTTAGCCCTAGTGGAATGTGCTTAAGGCATGCCTGGGAGTGGCTTTCCTGCTAAGTGATCACGCGTAATAATGCAAACTACAATCAATCTAACAATAGATTGACTTAGTTGATTAAGATGGACACAATTCACAAGGAGCTGGTAGGCTTGAAGTGTACTTGTCAAGGTAGAACTGAAGTACACTTGTCATGTATAAACGATTGAAGGAACTGCTTGATCGGTGTCTAGGGAGTTGGGAAGGTGACGAGTAGTGTTATGATTTTGATATGAGAATCAGAAACGATTTTGGAAGGAAAGCATACTGTGTGTCCTCATCACTACCCTTTCAGAATGGAATGCCGTGTGAGGCTCGATGGAAGAAAGAGCCTGCAATTCCCTCACTCTCTGAACAGATGTGATGGCTATTGAAAGAGGCTACCTTTCAGCAAAGGTGTTGCAATGGAGTGCGGCGAACAGACTCTGAAGGAGGGCTTCTTAATTCTGACAGAACTATATTCAGACCAATCGGAAGAGTCAGTCTTCTTATGGGTAGCAATATACTAGAGTCCTTCTCGAAGTTTATAATCCCTGGAACCTTGAAAAAGGAAATCTAATTTGGAGATGCGGCTGGCAAATGCAGCCTATACAGTTACATTGCCCTATCTACTGTCATTTAAAAAGGACTCGTCAAGCAGGTTTTTGAAACGTCAATTTTAATTTTTTAGTATTATGTTTTTTCTCCCATATAAATGAATGGACTGACAATATAACCTGCCATAAGGCTGCAAACATTTACAATTGTGTCACTGTCTCCTAGAGGCCTTTCCAAAATAAGGCAAAGATACTACACAAAAGGTGACTTTAAAAGAAGTGCTCTGGGGTCCCCACACAGTGCTTATGATGATCAATGGAAATACTCCGACAGAGAAATGGTGGATACATATTTGAGCACTTATTTCAACCTGTGAGGACATGGATATACTTGATATATCTATGAACAGTGTCAAAACTGCAGCCATGTGTTAAGGAATGTTTGGCGTCAACACTTATTTCTGGAGTTAAGAGGTCTTCAATCTCTTCCTCCAGTACGGACTATCACAGAAGGAACACGTGCTTGGGCAGTGGGACTACTAGCCTTATTGATTATGATTCAACCAACTTTTCTATCTCTACCAATTATTTCAATGCTGAAACGTCTACTAGATACTAGAGCCACACCAAGTATGCCCTTTTGCTTATGTGCTCTCAATTGCAAAAGTCACTGCAGGTGTGGGGTGGAAATCTGCAGTTGGTTGCCGTAGTGCCTCTTTGGTCATGGCATAATGTTGGTCATCTACTCTTTGTTTTGCTCATTAGTCATGGTTTTACTTCCCTTCAACCAAATCGCTTTCTACAATACTTCAGATGAAATTTCACGGACCCATCTATTCTGGTTAACCAGTTACAGTGATACTCATCTTTTGCAGAGCAGTTGTTTTCTGAGACTACTCCAAAAAAGCTCACCCACCCCCTTTCACAACCATATGCAAAGTGCACCACTTTAAAAAGCTCTGTTCTTCTACCCAGCTCACCATTCAACCTATGATGAAAGGGTATACAGGGCTGAAAGCTTTTACTTACAAGGTTTATGTAATGTGGATTGACATTTTCCACAAACCTTGCACATTTCTACAATAATAGTGCTTTACACAGCCCTAAAACCTTTCAGCTTGTGGTACTCCTGAATTAAAAATAAATATTAAACTTTCTGAAATACGACCTTAACACAAATTACCAAAGTCAAGCCTCGAGATGCCTTTGCATTAATCTCGCATGAAGTAAGAAAACAAAAATCAATCAAGAGGCTGCGGACACACAGGACACTGTTAGACATCCTAAGGTGATCTTATAAGAGCGAAGACTATTGTTGATCCACACAACGAAAAACAGATCAGACCACAAAGGTTATAATTAAAGTACCCTAGATATCAAAGATACAATGCAGGATACAAAACTAGCACTAGACTTGGAAGGGGTTTGTAAGAAGCCATATGGCAAAAGACGCCAGTACCATAACACTGGTTGGTCTACCTGCCAAGGGGCAAACATAAGGCTCTATGAGGGCTTTGGTTAGTAGACAGTACTTCAGCCATACAAACACAGAAAAGTGTTATGGTGCCAACGAGTACCTGGAGTAAGGTCAAGAGAGGACTTCTCTTAAAATCATGGTCAAAAACTACTGAGGAGGTATGGAATTAAGTCCAATGCAGAGCTTAAAAAAAGCACATCAATGTTCCACTGTAATGCTCCCAAGGACACAGCCGGCTGTGGTCTGTTTAAAGAGTAAGACTTCTAAAGGCACTCTGGGCAGACATCCTCGTAAGGCCAAACAGCACTTTTGGTCTGGTAGGGTTGCTAAAGGTAGCCTGCACTTAGATCGAACATAAGAGTCCGTTAAATGCCATCTCAAGGAGTCCCTCAAAAAATAAAAGTAAATTTACATGTCAAAGAAGTCCAACAGAAAGAAAAAGCTGGAGCATCAAAAGGAGGCATACAATTGCACCAAAGAACCCATTTAAACAAAAAAAGATGTGGGGTGAGTGAGGAGGGTAGTGAAAAGTATTAAAGTCCTAAAAAGAAACACAACACTAATAAGCCGCCCAAAAAAGTTCAGAATTACAAATGTGTCATGGAGAAAAAGGCCCTAACAGAAGCCAGCTAGTAGTGCTTTAAAAATTCTCCCTACCAGACAACTGGAGAGGACTACAATACAAGGCAATGTGAGCATGGTTCTAGACCTTGGCACCTATATTACCATGTTTCATCTACTTTAAGTTAGAAAACAATGGCCAGTGATCTTGGTACAGACACCACAAGTTCGGAAAAAGAACAATTGGATGTAAAAGCACATAAAAATGGCAGTCAAAGGAACTATTCTCCAAAATATTCAAATATCTGAATAAAAGCACTTTCACAATTATTTGCATATATTCTTATAACATTAATTAACCTGACGAACAGAAGTGCTAGCTTGGCAGTTTTTTTAAGTGAACATGAAAAGTATTTCTGGAAGGCTTTGGCATACATTTCATGGTCAATAACATGCTGTACGATAATTTGTCTGTGCAGCCTCGCATAGTGCAAACCAGACCTTTTGCCATATCAGGGCGCTGCAATGAAATGTGTGGATGCCCATACAAGTAAACCAAAGACATACTTTTGGATTTCTCTCATGCAGTACTGAAATGCAAATGTTTCCCCAACCTTTGTGGTTGGTAATAAAATACAAAACATGGTATTTACCTTCCACCTGTTTCCACATGAATTACATAAAACAAATGTGGTCATCGGTTCATCAGCACTGCGAGTCTGGACCTGTAGAAAACAAAAAACATTTGTTTCAGTACTGACCTTTTAAATAAAATAGATCTGTTAAACCGTGTACCAAACAGTATAAACTTTTATCAACTTTATATACAGTGGCCATTATTCTAATATTCTGGGATGCACTTGGGCATAACTTGGATATTATCTTTCATGCATTTTCAAATTTCGCTCCGACCAATTACAGAACCGCTAAAAACAAAACGTTCCCGAAGAGAAGGATTTGAACCATTGTTTAGGTCTATATCTTCTGAAGATCCATAAATACAAATCACGTCTTTATCAAAACAATACTAGAGCTCAAACAGAAAGAAAAAAGCCTTGACTTTAAGGTACACACAGAATATCGCAATTCTGTGATTGCACTTGTGTGTCGTGTCGATAAGAAGCTGCTTAGACTTCATGGTATGACTGTTTACCGATTAACGTCATTGTCATTCTGCTGGTACCTTAAAGACCCTTTCCAGTAACACATGCAATTTTAAAAAGCATTATGTTTCTAACTTGTAACAAGGGAAGGTCAATACTTGTTTGGGAAACCTAGTATATTTGCTGGCCAATCATCAGCACTTCATGAAACTGCATTTTACATAGTAGGATAGTGTTTATCTGCTTTACAGCTTATATTTGATATTCTTTAACATGCACTGCATCTTGTGCTGCCTGAGCTACGAAAGGCAGAAAAATAGGAACTATGTTGCAATGGGAAGGTCTACTTCATGGTTAATGGGAGTGTACCCATGGAATGAGAGTGTAACTGCATGTGAAACAGGTATCGTGACTGACTGTCTCAGGTTTCACATTAATCTAGTCCCGGAGCTGCCCTGTGATATAATGGGGGGGGAGGGGCACCAAGGAGGCACTCCCATTAAACAATGGGCTACTGCCCTTGCCTTGGCTACACCACAAAAGGCAGTGGTGGTATTGTACAGCGCTTTTTTTTTTTTTACTTGTGTGACCGGACAATTTTCCTCCATGTAAGAGTGTAGTCTCCTGACCTACCTCGGGTAAAGCTCTCTTGTTATGTGAAACCCAGAACCTTGTGCTGACAGTCTCTGTGTAGTTGGCTGTGTGTTGAAGTGCAGTCAGTATGTAGAATATGGACGGTAGCAGTACTCTGTGTTGTAGGAGCACCTGAAATAGTAGGATCCATTCAGGGTGTCTCTGGTTTGGCACTGCACAAACCTGAGTGCGAGCACGGCTTCCCCAAACAGTGAAAGCGTACTGGATGTAGACAAGGCTAGCTTTAGAAAGGTCATTACAGTCGTTAGGAAAGTGCTGCTGATTAGTGCTTCCTTGGCACCGCTATTATTGCTGGATGATAGATATGGGGTAAGAGAGAGTGAGTGCGTGTTGTCGTTTCTGTTGTTCAGGACAATTACGTTTTTAAGCAATCCTGGTCTTTTGTCGGTCTGTCTGTCGATCCACATCTCGATGTGGGTAGTGCACTAAAGTGGGAACTAAAACACCCCACTGTATTCCAGCTCCAAGTTCTTCATGGCCAAGGAAGAAGTGCTGAGAGACGAGAGTGACTACCTGCACGATAGCCAGTCTCCCAGAAGTGAGGGGATAGCACCTGAAGTCTGCAACTTGATTAGTGCCTGCCATTACCTGCGCACTAAAAGGCAGTTGAATGACATTTTGCACAGAGGGCGATTTCACCACCCAATCTACAGATACTGTGGAGAATCTACAGTATTAAGATCCTACAGTTCTCTATTTATTAAGGTGTGGTAAGACTTAGAACAATGCGAGAATTTCTCACTTTTCAGACATAAATACCATTGCTTACATTTATCAGTCATTCTAACAAAGAGCACTAAGCACTCACTATATATACATTTGTGGATGGTGAGCTTTGGAGTTCGAGGTATGAACACAAACTGCTTCCTCTACTGACAGGGTGACTAGATGTATGCGATTTTGGGGCTGAAGCATAATCCACAACTGCTGTATAATATGAACATTTGAACAAAAAAATAGCTTATTGCTCAAACAGAATAGAAAATTACAAAAAATGCAGCAACATGTTTCTTTGCAAAAGCGGATTGTTCACCTTTCTGTGGTTTATTACTGTGTCTGGATGTCAAACTGGTACTAATGAGGGGAAATATTTATCCCGGTAGCGCTCGGGTGTAAAATGACAAAATAATGAAAACCCTATCACAAAATGTGCTGTGTTATATAGCACATAGTTTGCTTTTTCCTGCCGCATAATTGAGTCAGCCCTGCAACATAATTTGGTCCTCTACTACCTCATAATTTCAGTGGCCTGGGCTACTAGAATGAAACATGGTGTAAATGAAGTATGCCACTTACCCTATACGCATCTATTCGTATCGTGTATTGCTGCAGATTCACATGCTATACATACTCCTGCCATCTAGTATTGGGGCTGAACTATGCAAATTGTCTTTCCTAGAGGAAGTTTTATAATTGGTGTTGCGCATCGTCTCTCCTCCCCCTCAAGGCATTGCGCATGTTCAACAGCTCCTTTGTTATATAATGTTTTTCCCCTTGCCCTATAAGGAGTGAGGATATAGTCTCCTAAGTTGTTAAGACCCTGGATTTGACTGGGTCTTTGAAGATGTCTTTGGATACAGTCAGTACAGATCCTATCATGGGCAGGTAGTGTACGCTGCCCTCAGTGTGCGATAAGTCTCAATTGAGAAATCGGTTTGCTCCTCCGTGGTGTGCATTGGGAGCTTGTGGTACTCTGCAATTCTCTGAATGACACTGATTATGCGGGGGTGTCATCCGGTGGTGATGCTTTTCAAACTGGTGTTTCCATGTCTGGGTCAGGAAGAACAACGTAGTAATCATCCAACGGGTCCTTGGTGTGGTCTGTGCCTTCTGTCCATTGTGAATCTGTGTATGGGGTCTCCCCCTCTTCCTGTGGAGAGGGTGGTTGTGTTTGTGGGGATCCAGGTGGGCTAAACGTAATTTGGTTTGTGACCATGTGCATTAGTGCCATCATCATAGGTGAAGGCAGTGGCAGATCCTGCTCTTGTGTCTGTGTTTTGGTATTTCTTTGCGGTTTTTCTGCATGAATTCTTGAAGTCCCTCAACAACTATGCCCTTTTCCTCAGATGGCATATGAGACTGTGTCTTTTGTTTCTTTGAAGCAGGCGTAGAGTTGCCAGAAACTGTGTGGTTTTGTAACCCCAGATGTATATTTCTTCTTCTGTCCCGAAGAGTGACCATTGTGTTGGTCTGTCCTTGGAGCAGAGGGCTATTTCGATGTAAAGATGCTCGATCCCAAGCGTTTCTTCGGATACAATGCTTTAGTTGGGGTTAAAGTCTGTTTGGTAGCTTTCAGTGCCGAAGTGCTCGTCAGTGCGGACTTATGCTTTGGTGCGGATGTGTTGCTGGAGTCATCCCTGTGATGTGGCCTGGTCGTCCAATTGGGATCAAGAACGTTCTCGTCCCCTCTCGGCTCAGAGGCATGCTCGCGGTGTCGACCTGAGCTCTAGGGCTGTGGCGCAACGTGGCCTGGTGGGGGGAGGTGTGTGCAAGATTGTCTTGGTACGTTGCGGATCAACAGTACTCCAGGTACGTGGCATCACACTGGCCCTGACGGAGGAATCGGGAGCGGCAGTGTCGGCCCCTCAACATGTACCAGAGCTTCTTCATCCCCAGAGGAGAAATTGGAGGCAACATAGTGGGGGCTGGCAAATGCAACCCCACCTACTATTGGTGCATCGGACTCAATTTCTTCCCCACTATCATGCCAGAACTCCAGCTTGGCGACCTGCTCCATGGTGTGTGCCAGGCGACGATTCCTTTGGGTCCGAAGCGTCTTTGTTTTTAAACAAAGTGCACTCATCTTCTTTGTGCTTTGGGAATGAGCAAAGATTACACACCTAGTGAGTGTCTGAGTGTGCGCAATTGGCCCCAGACCGAGGGCACAGTCGAAAAAGGTCTTTCTTAGTCTCCATCACCCGGAGACGTGCATTCTCGAGGTCTCTGTCGCTCTCTCTCTATCTCTCTGTATTCGCTTCCCAGCATCTCAGATCAGTTGGATGTAGTTAACGGGATTGCTGGTTGATCTTTCAGATGTCGGGAAAAAAACTTTCTAACAAAGGAACTGTTGAACATGCACATTGCCTCGAGGGGGGAAGAGAGAAGACACCTATCATAAAACTTCCTTGAGGAAAAACAATTTGCAGAGATTGGGCCCAACACTAGATAGCAGGAGTATCAGACACAGATTTAATCCTTTACCCACTCAGAGGGAGACACTCTAAATCTGGCCTTCCCCAGTAGCATGTCAATATCAAGCGCATCTCTTTCATGAAGGCTTTATCTGTATTGATTAACCATCATCATTACCTGTTCTCCTTAATACTATCAAAAAAGCTCTCCAGAACTATGTATAGTGGCTCTCCAAGTATAAAATCAATTTAAAAAAAACACACAAAATTCAAGATTGCCTGACAGGCTATCAACAATTGGTTTCAGTCATATGAAAGGGAAGGGCAAAAGCTGAAAATCGTGAGGAACAACCCAAGTGATAGCCAACAAAGACTTGTGTAAAGGGCCTATTAAGGAAAGCCACAACAATGGAGAAAGTAAAAAAGGCTACTAGGCAAACAGGCATCAAACCAAACGAGTGACTTATGCAAGATTTCCTGAGAATTTACTAAACTGAGTAAAATAAAACGCCAAAATTGTCTCTAACGCAGAGGTGTGGAATTTAATAAAATATCTACTTGTCCATGGGACAGGAAGCTTCATAAACCTACTTATCCTGTACAAAATCCACTTGTCCTGTTGGTGCCATGTAGTGCACTGTCAAATAATGGCAGCACTCATTATAGAAGAGCTCAGATAATAGCCTCTCTGGTTAGGTCAGGCTCACAGTATAGAAGGATTTGAATACTAGTGATTTCCGTATGTGGACTCTTTTCTGCAGATCGACCCATTCATCCTTTTATTCACCCACTGATATTTAGCATTTCACATTTACATTGGCCTCCATTTATTCTTTTGATCAGCCTTTCACCATTCTGTTTGTCAATCCATCCGCCCATCCATATCCAAATCTACAGATCCATCCCCAAACTTATCCATCCATCATTCCATCCATTCCCTCATCCACTCTTCCGCTCATCCATCAATTTACCCTTTCACTCATCCATCCTTCCACTTACGGATCCATCCACCCTGCAACCATCTTTTCACCCTTTTCTTCATCAATACATCCATCGTCCATTCACCATCCCTGTCACTCATCCATCCTTTCACTCATTCATCCATCCAGCAAGCCATACTTATATTCATACACTCACTCATCTATCCACCCTTTCACCCACACATCCATCCTTTTACTCACTCATCCCTACAAGTTAATTATGGGCCTTTGACTGCCGAACTGCAGAGAGAAGAGGCTCATCAAGAGCTCCACCCTCGCTGTAGCTGCAAAAGTGAGTGGTTCACGACACTCATGGCCAAACCTATCCTTCCAGCTCCAAATCTATTATTCAAACTCCTCCATTCCTCCTCCCTTCCTTCCACTCATCCATCCATCCTTTTGCTAATCCATCCACTTTCACCCCCTCCATCCACCCTTCCACTCACATCCATCCACCCTCACTCATCCCTCCTTCCACCGTTTCACTTAACTATCCACCCATCAATCTATCCAACTATCCACCCATCAATCTATCCAACTATCCACCCATCAATCTATCCAACTATCCACCCATCCATCTATCAATATATCCACCCACCCATCAATCTATCCAACCTTCCTCCCATCAATCTATCCAACCTTCTACCCATCAATCCATCCAACCTTCTACCCATCAATCCATCAATCCATCCAACCTTCTACCCATCAATCCATCCAACCTTCCACCCATCAATCTATCCATCCATCTATATATCCATCCAACCTTCCACCCATCAATCTATCCATCTATATATCCATCAATCCATCTGTATATCCATCCTTCCATCAATCCATCCATCCATCCACCCACCCACCCTTCCTTCCACCCACCCATCCATCCATCCGCCATTCAACCACTTTCTCTCCTCCATCAATCCACCCTTTCATTCATCCATCCACCCTTTCATTCAACCATCCATCCTTTCACTCATCCATCCACTTTTACCCCATTCATTTATTCACCCTTGCACTCATCCATCCATGCATATATCCAACCACCCTTTCATGTCAATTATGAACCTTTGTCTGGACCTGCAGAAAGAAGAGGCCCCTTAAGAACTCCACAGCTGCTGTAGCTGCTACAGAGGCATGTTCAGATACCCCTGGTGCACGCACAAAGTGAGACGAGAGGCCCATTGCAAGGAGAGAAATGAGGGTGTGCCTGAGGATTGCTTGAATTCCCCATGGGGAAACTAATGAGCTAAAATGTAAGCACTGGATGAGGTAAGATATGAGAGACCAAGGCGAGCGGGTCAGGGCAGTCAGAGGGGGCAGCAGAGGGGGGTGGGGTTAGCAAGTACAGGCACCGGGTGAAACTTAAGGTGGACAGGAAAAGCAAAGTGCAAAGGAGGGCTGTGCAGGGGCTGCATGAGAAGAGAAAGCATGGGCTCTACTGTAGGCCCCCGAGGAAAGGGTAAGGAGGGTTCCTGGGGACGATTTGAGGCTCAAGGGTGAAGCACATAATAAAAGGCAGGGGGTCACAAGGTTAAAGTCAGAACAGGAGCCAAGAGGCCGTTAAGACAGCCTCTTACATTCCAGTGATGTGAGTGTTCTGGAGCTGCAGAAGCTCCATGTTTGTCTCCTGCTCGAAGAAAATGAAAGGACCAGAGGAGGGCCTGGAAACCACACAGGAGCCTCGGGGAGAGAGCAAAAAGACTCTTCTTACAGTGCTGTGGATGTTTTATATGGCGCTGCAACTTTGAGCTCAGCTCCATCATGCTGTTGTTCTGCTCTGGGTAAGTTAAAGTGCAGGCCCCAGCTTTTGCATTGACCCTTTCACTGCCAATAAACTGCTCAGAGCTCCTTATTAACTGGCTGTGACCAAAAGGGTTGAACAGGCTGTGTATCGGATTACCATAAGACTGTCTACTTGTCCTTTGGACAAGTTAGAAATTAAAACCTCTTGCCCTTGTAAGGAATCTAGATGTCTCAGGCGTCGGGAGATAGGAATTCCCCACCCCTGCTCTAACCACCATGAACAAGAAACTAAGGAAAGCAGTGTTTACATTGCCTGCAGTACAACACATGCGATTACAACGTGGTTGTTACAATGACCGCGTTGTTACAATGCTAACCATTACAAAGCAAGTCGTTTCTAGGACTTGCTGTAGGGGGCGCTCTAAACTAAGGAATAGTATAATTTACTATTCCAACACCTACTCTACTGTTCAGCAAGCTGGAGTTGAAATAGTAAATTATACTATTCCTAAGTCTAGCGCGCCCCCCCTACAGCAAGTTGTAGAAACAACTTGCGATGTAATGATATGCGTTGTAACAACGCAGCCGTTGTAACAACCGTGTTGTAATCGCATGCGTTGTACCGCATGCAATGTAACCGCATATTCAAACCTAAAGGTAGGTAGAGAGAAACTGCGGAACCTTGCCACATACTCTGATCCAATTCGGACCACCTCACCCAAAAATAAAATATTCTTTATCCATTTGCAGTAAAAAAAAAATCCAAACAACGTTAAAAGCAGCTGTTAAGCTAAAAATCTCACTTGAAACCCGCATGGCAAAAAACATTAACAAGCATTGGCATAGCCAATAGGTTTCGCTTTTGGGACCTTATAAGTATTTAGTTATGCAGCACAATATCATTGGTGGAACAACAACTGTTGCATGGCTAAACACTTATAAGGTCCCAAAGGCGAGACCTATTGGCTATGCCAATGCTTGTTTATTTTATTACAGATCCGCAGCAAATACCAATGCTCTCCATGTGCTGCTTCAGTAGAACTAAGACAAAACTAAAAAAGTGAAATGAAAATGCTGTTCGCCAGGCTACTATTTATAAGCGATGCAACGGAGGGGAAAAAAGAAAGATACAAAATGTGTACCGTTGTCACTGCATTAGTAAAATAAAATGCGATTGCTTCCTTTGGTGGTCCAGCCTAAACAGCTTTTGATGGGTTGCCATCCTTTTTTTTAAAATGAAAATAGATAAAACTACATACGCAGAATGGATTTTGGTCAACCCCCTTCATCCAGTGGTCTGTTCAGCTGCCAGCCATGTGTTATTTCAGCATGGAACACAGGGTCAGCTCAATTCAGCCACTGGCTTGCTTGAGTTGCGAGCGACTGTTCTTGCTGGCTATAGTTTTACGGTATTATTCCAATAAGAGTTAGAGGTGAATGCCCCCATAGGACATTCTTTTTTTCGCCAAATAAAAGATAAACCACAAAAAAGGAGGACGACCACATGAAACCAGTGTTTGCAGTCAGCAAGAAAAATGCCTGCTTGGCATTGGCAATACATAAGGCCTGAAACTAATAAACAAGATCTTAAAATACCGAAGTGCAAAGCGTCTGTCACCCGTATGACTGATTCGATAGTATAATTTTTTACTGGCATACGCTGCATTCCAGGCGCAGCTATATATACAATGAACCCTAGACCACAAATGTAATCTCAGTATGACATTTCACAGGATATACCGCCATTCGAATTCCTTCCGGCCTCTGCCACACAGACTTGTGATGGGAAGTCCTGCTGGGGATCCTGTGACTCGATAGCACAGTTCCTTCAGCCGCGCTATGCCACACGTGACTGCATTTCAAAGAAGCATTAACTCACTGAATTACAATCCTGCATCTCTGATAAACTAATATATCAAAGTACATCAGAGTAATATCCGAGAGCATGTGCTACTATTTCTGTTTTTATTATGTAATAAAAATAAATCCAATACTCTTTTCTGACTTCTAAGGACAGGTCGGTGATGGAAGTACTGTCAAAGCCTTGATATTACAGTGGTTTAATGCCCAAGAACAGAAAGATATAGAACTTTCTAATTGTGCTGTCTTAGTGTTGTGTTCTAAATTACGAATGTTCAGCTGTATAGTAACAAACATACATGTAGTCACTGCGAGGGAGACCGGTTTGAACCACTCCCTTTACAACTACACGATTTCCTCGCATCCCTGCAGTCCTCCCATGGATTGGCTGGCGTCACCTTGGTCACGCCTTAGCGCCTAGTCGTCAGATGCAGCAACACTTTCTCCATAAACTAAACAAAAGCATAAGAGAAAATGCTTCTAAGATAACTATATACCTGTTGATATCAGACAAATGAGACATTTAAAATACAACGCGGTATGTTTCATGTTATGAAAACTCAGGCCAGCAGTATAAAATAATATTTTGCCGTGCAACAGTGTAGGGATGCTTTGTGGCACTTTGTTATGCACAAAGAGCTCCATACAATTGCTTCCAGGCCGGGGTAAAACAGGATTGCACCAATTACTTAAGAACCCGCAGTGCTTGCACACATCACCATGTGTCCGATACAGAGGCCTATATTTGCAATTTGGAAAAATGTTCATTACTATTTTAAATGTATATTGTTCTGCCAAAATGCCCTCAACCTCAATTTAAAGAAACGTCAATCCTTTAGTTTTCGCCATGCAGAAGAAAAGGTTATTGACACGAGAATTCTTCTTGAATAAACGGTCAAAAGAGTGACTTCCTGTGCCTTGTATATTTACTTAAAAATCGAGGCTTTTGACTTAATAATTAGCGGCTTACCTCTAGTTACTCCCATGCATTGCCCGGTATAGTATAGAAGAGGGGGTTGAGGGGGCACGGCAATTCCATTGGCCATCGCTGCGTCACTACAGCGGGTGGGAGTGAGACCAGCCCAAAACCAGGAACGGAATACTCTAGTTTCACCTGGTCTGGAATTACCATTGAGACATGTGAATGTTCTTTTTAAAATCACTGCAGTCCATAGTGAGTATTTATGCTCCAGGAGACACTAGATTGCTTTAGAAAGAGGATGTGGGAAAACATAACGAGCTGCCGACTTTGAAATGGAGAACAGGGCTCGAATCTCGGCGTGGGCTCCCCCGTGCCTACAACAAACAAGCTTGGCCACATGCACGCCTAGCGCTTAAAGTAAAAAAAAAAAATACAAGCCCTGGAGTTGTGTGCGCGCGCGCTAGAAGCAGGGAGAGGAGGGGGGGGCTGCGCGATTTACTTGCGGGAGCGATATTTGCTACCATATGGCGGCGCTCGCTCCCGCAAGTAAATGCCTCACGTGCACGCGTTGCCATTGAAGGCAATGGAACTCGTGAATGCGTTTGGCTGAAAAGCCAAGGCGATCGAAAAGGTATTTTTGCCTATGCAGCGCATGCGCGCTGCATAGGCGAGACCAAAAAAGCATTAGGGAGAAAAGGAGCTGTAGGTATTCCTGCATATTTTGTCCCCAGACAAAAAAAAGGCAAGGCATCAAAAGAGGGACTTTTCCCTTTCAAACAGACACCAGCATAATCCCTTCCAGGTAATCATATCAAGCCATCGAAGATCATTATCTGCTCCAAGTGGCACAGAACTGTTTATAATTGCACTAAAACCTAGCTACTCAAACTCGACCATAATGTAGGAGATACAAACCCACAAAAATATATAAAAAGCAGTATACTGCTTTAATTCTGGGAACTAAGACCAAACAAAGAAGCAAACAAACCAACCACACATGGGTGTGAAGACAACACGTACCTGTGTGTAAGTGCAGTTCTTCTTTTTGCATTTGCCGCAGGTGAAAAGGTCTGTTTCTGTGCCACCTGTCTTGCCCATTTGGTGATCTCGAATAGCTTCGTTAGTCAAGTTTTTACGAATTTGTTTCAGCTCATCGCTGGCCATTTCCTGGGAAGGTTGAGAAGGGAGATCAGATTAGACCTGCTTATTTGTAACTGCCTGGATCGTGGACACTGGTATTAGTCATTTAGCAAAATTTGTGTGTGGACAACTACCAGGATAAAGATTTGTGTTCCTCGACGGCACTCCAACTCAGGACCTTTTTATGGACTTAGGTAAACAAGTAAATATTGGAGTCTAGCACAGAAACAGCACAAAGTGCAAGAATTCCATAAACAGTTCCTCAAAGAGAATGGCCTGAAGTCTGTCACCTCCACAGTGCTTTCTGGCTGTTCGGTGCAGGAAGCCCTGGGAGGATTTATGGGGTGGAGGTAGGAACTAAGTTCTCCATTAGGTCATACAAATTGAGAAAAGAGCCCAACCAAAGACTGGGCACCAACTAGGTGGGTCATAACTGAATACTCTGAAAATGCCAAGTTCCTTGAGTGCAACAGGGTACAAAACAAGACGAAGTGGCAATTCCTTTTACAGGCATTTTGTGGTAACAATTATTACCCTTACGTTATTGCTAATACATAACAAATCATACTATTGAGCCTTTGCACCTGAGTAAGAGTTTAGCTTCCAATAGTTTTAGTATCTTGTCTTTTGAAACTGGTACATACAAACCACTATCATAGGAGGAATCTAAAATAAGTATATGTTCAGCAAAACTGTGTGATGATTTAAAGATCATGTTGATAAATTGGGAATGTATCAATGCATCCGAGATGTCACAAATAACTGGGAGGTACGTATAAACGAAATGAAGACCTCAGATGGACTAGGGTCATCTAACAGGATCACATCCAAAACACTTTTTCATAAGCTTCTAAAGATGCGTACCCAATCTGGTTCCCAAACAAAAGTAACAAGCAGAACACCAATAACATTCTAATAATGAGAATAAGAATGAACACTCACAATGGTGGTAGTTGCTCTTTTGCTCAAGAGTCTCATCCAACGACAACTTTAAAATGTATACTAAATGATTTGAAAATGTATTCAACCTGCTCTAATGAATAAAAAGTTCATTCATGTTCAAAACTCCATTTAGATAACGGCGAAAAAAATGCAGTTTATTAAAACAGTACTTTAGATAAACTGTAAAGTAACTTACATCAGCTGTCATCCTGGCAAATACATCTGGTGCTATATTCCCACAAAGCACGCTTCTTCTTAGATTTGGATTTTTGGCATCCTTTAGATTTGCTATGCGGCTGCGCACTCTATTCTTGTATTTTGGATCAGTGTTCTTAAATTCTTGAAAAATTGGTGCAAAGGACTTAAGGAATACAAAGGGTGAAGAACAGAGAAAAAAAAAGAAACACTGGACACGAATAGTTCTACGTGTGACCATTTTAGCAATTTTGGCCAAGTCCAAAAACCACCATTATGTCCAATTTCAATCAAGCACAATGGGGAGAAATGTACGATACAGGTTACAAATGAAGGTATTATAATTATTCGGACTTACAAATTAAAAAGGTAACAAGATCAATGCTGCATTCAATGGCATGAAAAATAACTATTAAGCGTGAATAGTATAACATTTCTGCTTATAACAAAGCAATGTTTTGACGCCAATATACAGTAATCAGGTTAACTCTTGACTGGTGTCAACTTTCCAAAATACATTTGGTGTGCTTTCTTTCAGTAGGTATAGATTCTTCTTGCGTGTCGTAATAAAAGCAAACATGCTTATCACATGATTTCAGACCTCCTGTCTTACATTAAGCAGAAGTTAGCATTAAAGGCTTTCAAGTGCCCTAGCACCGGTATGCAAGGGGGGAATTTTGAGAACGAACCTGCACAGGGGGCACTTACAATCGAGTGGAATTCACCAGAAGACGTTAAAAATAAGGCACAAATGCTAGCCTTTACAAGATGTCAAAAACGGTGTGGGGAATGGAAGCATGCATGAAAAAATAAACTCGTAACAGATCCTACAGCGGACTCACATACTAACAGGATGGCGATAGACTGGAAGTATCCAAAAAGCAGCAAGGAAAAATTGTTCAAGACAAACAGCTAGACTAGGGATACTTAAAGAACAGCCCGGGGGCCGCATGCGCCCCTCCAGACCTTCAACTGCGGACCCTTGGTGAACAGCAGCCTTGAGCTGCTGTTAACTTGACAGAGCAGGTAGTTAAAGAAACCATAAGGAAAAAAATAGGGTGCACTAGACAACTTTTCTTTAGGAGTACCTTTAGTTTTAAAGACATATTCGACTAAATATGTAAAAACATGATAAACACTCTGCAAACTTCAAAAAAGTGTCTTATTAACAAACATGAGAGTTTTACCCTAGTAGATCAGATTGTTATTAAACTGCGAGGTATTTGTTAGCAGTGATAGTTTTCAAACATGATCGTGGAAACATTAATGCCGCCTCCATTCTGCCATTAGTGAACCAAGCGGGTAGTCATTTGTCAGGTCACCTTGTGTGTAGCCTTGGTTGTTATATAATTGGAACACCATTATAGTTTATTAAGCAAAACGCTAGGTGGTTTTGTAACGTACATATCCTGAACTTGAGTATTTTAAAGGGCTCGTGTGTTAATGAAGAAATAGGAGGCAACGTGAAATTAAACAATTGCATAGGATCACACAATTTCATCAAGTGAGGAAGCCAGTACTGATACCAAGTTTTCTGGTTTCACATTTTACAATTCAGTCACCAAATGAGTATCTCTTTCCCCCTCATATTTTACATTAGAAGTTAATGCTTTAACTTTAATTATTGGTGCATGAGAATAGAGTGTTGGTGGCAGACAGAAGTCCGGTGAAGGCTCAGTTGGTTGTCCACGCCATGCATCTGCTTTGTGTTGCCCTGCGCTCACCTTTCATCATCCCAACACTCGCACTGCTGGAATCGGTGCAGCCCTCGGGCAAAGCCACAGACAGCACTTTGCGGACCTGGGGATAGGTTTGTGAGTACCCATGAGCTAGACAGAATATAAGGGCTCCATTACAACTAATCTGGTATTACTGTATCAGTAATTTGAGGATGGAGAATTAGACCGCAATGGCAAGTGGGTCTGCCGCTGAAGACATGGAGTCTTACAGTGTTAATTGCTAATATGATATAAGATTCCCGTGGTAACACCCTATTTTCAGGCCACACTCATTCTGCAATATCACAGGTTTTAGCTGGTCAATGTGGAATAGGGATTTGCAGAGTCCTTGTAATGATGGTCTCGATGGAGTTTTGTAAAAGACCCAGTCCTTTTAGGTAGAGGTTTCTGTGGCAGGATCAAGCTTTAAAAGACACGAAGGAAAGGAGTGTTTGGAGGAGCAGATGATGCATGAAACACACATGCTTAATAGGACTCAATACTCTATCCTGACTGTAAATTGCAAAAATCTAGCTTATCTCCGAATGCAAAGGCTGAGCCAAGCGTACATAGATGCCAAAGTATCAACAATAACATGATTGTACATAAAACCAGGATAATACAATTAACATCCTTTTTTTTTAAAAAACAAAAAAGGATATCATCCTCAATCTGAGCACCCAGTTCTTCATCGTCGGCCCCGATTGTGATGTAGTCATCTGTAAAAGTTCAAATCCAAAAAATGAGAACATGGAGGAGTTATTACCTGTACCTCAATGTTCTAGTCAGCAACTGGGAAAAGTTACAATGGAAGCACAACAAGCAATGGTTTTGACACACATGTGACTTATCAGATGCGCTTATGTCTATTACGCCAAGCGATTTTAACGAACACGCACAAATAAACTTTGCAACCATGGAAACAAAATGTTGATTGGTGAGTGAGGCTTTCATAAGAAATAGTATTTCTTTCCTTTGCAAAATACACTTTTTTATGCCTCCTTTACATTGGCTAGTTCCTTTTGATTATATAAACGCTCTAGGGGGAAGAGAACTAGCTTTCTTGTTCCTCTCTCCCTCGCTCTCTCAATACCTAACAAAATGTACACCACATCTTCCACTTCACTGTTACCAATTAACCTGCTTCTGCTGCCAGCAAAGGAACTCACACCCGAGACATCAAGCAAGAGAAGCAATGAACTCGGTTTGCATACTTCATTAGGAAATGGGGAGAGGTTTGAATAGCCAAATGACACATGCACTGCATGTCCACACACCCTCGCTTACCCTAAACAAAGCTCCCTCTCACTACAAAGTAACATTGGCAACACGTTCCTTAGATAGGAGGCCGTAAGTAAAAAACACAGGTTGTAATACAGACCTCCTGTTTTGAGAGCAGCAGACAAGAGCTCCCTGCATTTAACTCGCACAGAGTCGGACGTTACAGCTGCCCGTGGAAAAGAGGTGATCAGAGTGTCGGAAGGCGCTGCGCAGTCTTCCCTCTTGCTGCTGGAGTTACTACTGGAACTGCTAAAAGGAACAAAGAAAAGACTCCAGATGAAAAACTCGGAATATGGACACCCTGTGCTTTCATACCTGATCAACTGTCTGTGTTACTATTTGCTAAAGAGAAAAATATAAACATTCTCACCATTCATCTGTAAATCCATTTACTTCCCAAATTAAGCCACAGAACTGGAATATGCAGAACATGAGAGCTTTTCGTAAACACTACATCTGCCAACCTAACTTTTGCCTTCGCCTGCAATAGTCCATGGTCCTACTGTGTCAAAACTTGGGTAGTGGGGGGCCATTGGGCAGCAGTGCACAAGTGTGGAAGTGAGACTTGGCCCCCAGTAGGTTTGGCCCTACTTTCAAAGTCAATAAGGGTGAACTGTCAAAGCTTCATCTAGGAGGCATTTATGGATCAGGAATCCCAATACAAAAACGTTAAATAGTGTGTCCTATTTCCTAGCCCAAGTGTACTGCATTTTTTAAGCTTTGAAAAGCGCCATCGAATCCAACACCAAGAAAGGTCAACGTTCCCCTGGAGTGTTAACTTAAAAACCATAGGTCTTAAAATTACACCACAAATTAAAAGTACAGTAAAAAATGAGGACCAACAAAGCAGACTAGATGGACCCAGGACACTTCTGAGGCGGAAGCACAAATATTGTAGGTACTATCAATGAAACAACAGTGAGCTCTACAGCACCATTAACTAAAGGGGAATTTTGTACATTAGACAGCTGACACTAGGAAAAAGGCTGCAATTTGATTGGCTCAGAGCCAGTCGATATCTTTGGCCTGGAGGAGATGGGTTGGTTGGCGCAATGAGCGGTGCGTGGATCCCCTGGACACCCCCTTACCAATGGTGGTAAATTTCCTGCCGCACAGCAGTGAGCTGTTTGGCTTATAGGTCAGTAAACAATTTTCATTCTACGATTTAGGCAGGACATCTCTCAACACAGGGTAATCCGGAGGGACAAAACAGTCTGGTCTTCAAACTGATACGAGCTATTCGATTTGCTCATCACCTGAAACATGTAGGAGGTTGGCTCTGTATATGGTATACCACTAGGTGATTATACAGTACACAGAGTCCAGAGATTCCCAAAAAGTGTACAAGGCTCAAATGCATAGTATCAAACTCCTTTTTATGTTGTTTGGACCCGGCTGGAGATGTGCCCGTTGGAGGCTTTTCCAGACTATAAGTGTATGTATTCAGCTAAGCTCTCAAGTGCCCCAGGTGACGTGTAACACCCTCACCCAGTCAGTTACTCCTCTACCTACCCATTGCATCCTGGCATTGTTGAGCTGATACAAAGGAAATTAAAGACCCTGACCAAAACGTGTAACGGGGTAAAAGCGGTGCTACCCGTATTTTATCAATAAACTTAACAGGTGTTCTATTTTGGCATGGGAGTATATTACCATACAGCAAGGTTCATTGGAGTGTTGCGATGTATATACATCAGATAATAATTCTTTGAGTATTCAATTTCAATTCAAGAATCTTTATTCGGTGATTAAAAAACACCATAAAAGCACATATATATACACAGGTAAACAATAAAACATTATTAAACACTAATTAAGATCCTTGTACATAATTCATACGCTAAAAAGAATGCCGACATAGGGCCATATAAATACAAATCACAATATTTCATTCCTCTCCCCTCGTCGTTCTTAAACGAATTGCGACTGATGAAATTCAAAATACTACACAAAGTTAAAGGGTCAGAGGCTTTTAACAAAAATACTAAAGCATCCCTGGCGTGTTCCAGTTGGGCCTTTTTTAAAATATTTACAAGGAATCTACGCCTGGGCATGGAAAAATAGGGACAAAGCAAAACAAAGTGAAGGGAATCCTGCGGAGACCGGTTGTCGCAGCCACAGGGGCCCTTCTGCTCGATAGATGAAGTAAACCCGGCGGGCACAGCCAACATGAAGGGGAGCAAATTCAATCTAAGACGGCACATTAAAAATCTGTCCTGTGCATTATGTAGAAGAAATAGGTAAGGCTCCATACCCTCCACGCTTTTTACCAAACTATGGGCCCTTACAGTCTTTTTCATTCCTTCAGCACCAACTCGACGTTGGGTTTCTCGCTCCAGAAATAGTTCCCCTACTCTCTTTTTGTGCTGTGCTGAAATAGTAGCTGGGTTCGTGAAGAGATTCCCCAACCCTAAATCCTCCAGGGTGTTTTTCACGTATTTGAGCCAGGGGATGCGCATTGAATGGGTCCTACCTAGGCAGTCCAATAAAATTTCTCTGCTTAGATGCGCATCTGGATTTGTCCATATTTTTAACCAGGCTACTATTGGCCTAAGTTTTAACAAATCTTCCAAATATGGCCGACCTAGCTCCCTGTGGGCTATAAAACCAGCCGTGCTGGGTGGCACCCTCAGGGTTGCTTTAAAATACCTATTTTCTTCCTGTTGGATTTTTGTTGTATTCACGAACCCCCAGACTTCTGCCCCATAAGTTACTTTGGAGCATGTTATGGAGCCATACAAGTTCATCACCTGTTCCGGACTCCATCTGCCCACCCTCCTGCCATAACCAGCTATCGCCCCATTGGAGGCAATCATTTTAGTACAGCGTTCCGCTACCAAAGGGGTAAAGTGCAAGGCACCGTCAAAAATTACCCCGAGGTAGGAGAACGTCTTAACCTGCTCCAAACTGTGGGAACCAATTGTATAAACAAATTTGGAGGAAGGTTTTTTGCCGGCCAGGAGCACATATGATTTACCTAGGTTGACAAATAGGTCCAGGTTACTCATGAACTCCGCAAACCCCTCTATCAGGGTTTGTAGGCTTCGAGGTGTTCTTGCCAGTAAAACCGCATCATCTGCGTAAAGCAGGACGGGGATACTCCGCGGCCCAACCCTTGGACAATCTGCCTTTAGGCCCAAAAGGAACTGCTCCAGGTTATTGATATAAAGGGAGAACAAAAAAGGGGCAAGTATACAGCCCTGTCTGACTCCACTCCTACATGGAAAGGGGTCAGACAGTCCTCCCTCCCTGTTAAATCTGACCTTGGCCGTGGTGTCACTATGCAGTTCCCTCAGTATGGTGATTAGGCCACTTTCTATCCCCATACCTGCCATCATATCCCACAACTTTCCTCTGTTGACGTGATCGAATGCTGCTGCCAAATCCATGAATCCCATATAGATGGGTTCATCGCTGGCCAAAGTATACTTGGCAGTCAGCATATATAGGTTCAGGCACTGGTCGCTAGTGGACCTCCCTGTCCTAAACCCATACTGGGTATCCGAGAAGATGTTGTTCTCTTCGGTCCATTCGGTCAATCTATTCAGGATTGCCCTTCCCAAAAGTTTGGCCGATACGTCAATCAGGGAAATGGGCCGATAACACTTCGGGTCATCCCTATTGCCCTTTTTAAAAATTGGCACGATGATCGCCTTGGACCAGGATGGTGGAAGCCCACAGGTGATAGCGGTATTTAGGACCCTGGTCATCAAAGGAGCCCATAAATCTATATTACTAAGGAACAGGTCAGGAGGAATTCCATCCGGGCCCGGGGCTTTATTTTTAGTTAAACCCTCCATCCCTGTCCTGATCTCTTTAAGAGAGAATATAACTGGTGGAACCTGTCTTGGGGATACCGGTGGTTCCGCGTGGGTGCCCAACTCATAATTGTATAGACCCCTAAAGTGGGTTACCCATTGCTCCGGGAGAATATTAGCCCCTATCTCCGGGGAGTCATTTTCTAGAAAAGTCGGTTTATTAATGATTCTCCAGAACCCCGCTAGATCTTTTCTTTCCCCAGCTTCTCTTAGATCTGCCCATGCTTCTGCTTGTAGGGCAAGTTTCCTCCGTTTGATCTCTTTTTTATAGTTTTCTCTACTGGCCCTAATAATCTGAGGATCCCGTGGTTTCGTTTTGAGGGAGCATTTCAGTTCCCTCAGCGCCTTAGAACAATCTCTGTCAAACCAACGGGGATTTACCTGGGTACGTGTGGGCGCACTAGACCTTAATAATTCATCAATTAAGTTGGCAATGTGATCAAATGCTTCCAAAACCCTTGGACCCTGTATTTCCAAATCTAAACAATCATTAATGGCCACTAGGACCTTATCACCCAGAGTTTTATAAAACTGTGCCCCATCAATTTTAGACCATTTCAATCTCCTGCCTTGGTCAGTGACCCTCTCCTCAATTAAACAGCGAGATTTAATTCCCATGCCCGCCTTATAAAAGAGCGTTAAGATGAGCGGGTTATGGTCGCTAAAACTGCTCCACTCTATCCCTACACTGATTATTTTGTTAATCAAAGATCTCGAGACCAAGATGTAATCTATAATAGATGCACAGCCCCTACCCTTGAAAGTTGGTGGGAGCGTGCCATCCGACTGTGGGTCTATCATGTTAATGGTGTGCTCTAGGTCGTACTTAAACCGAAGCAACCCAAGAGCCACCCCAGTCGGCGTATGTGAGAAATGCGGCCCCTTCTCAATTGGGCATTGTGCCCAATCTGTATTTGCCTTAATCAGTGCCGGACAGAGGTGACAGTTAAAGTCTCCTACCAGAAGCAGCCCATGGGACGGCCCTTTGTTCTGGGATATAATTTCTTGACCCAGCCTATGGTCAAGTTCAGCTAATAGTGGGGAATGGGTGTTTGATGTCTCACTGTTATAAAAATTGAAAACCAATAATTTCAACCCCTTTCCAGAAAACCGAATTGCCTGTATTCCATATAAATTCCAGTCTGGGGACGACCAGGTACCTGGGAGAGATAAATCTACATAAACAGCTAAACCACCCATTGCTCTCCCTGAACTAGATTTTCGGGCGGGAACAAAAAAACACTTATAGCCCTGAAGATGGTAGTTATTCGCCACAGCCCATGTCTCCTGTATGCATATAACATTAAATTTCCTGATAAAATCAACCCACTCCTTGTTGTTAAATATACCTGCTAAGCCCGCTACATTCCAGGAAATAATCCTCAGATCCTCTCCACCCAATGCTACGTCCCCCTGACTCCTTGATTCTATCTCCTGCAGCACCCCTTGCATAGCCCCCCCACCTCCTCCTACCAAACTATCTACAGCCGTACCATTATTTTCAAAGAACATCAGTTCCTCCACCCCATTTATTTGAATTTGCGAGGCCATGTGTCCTTTCTCCTCCGATGTTACTGCTTGAGGGCCCTTTTCTGTGTTCTCCTTAGAGGCCTTCTCTATTTGTCAGTCCACCCCCTCTAGGCCGTTCAGACCGTTAAACCGGTTGTAAGTAGGAAGAGGTGGTACTGGTCTGTCAAATAATGGCCTAGGGTAAAAGGCCTGGTGTCTCCCCCTTCTTCCAACCCTCTCCCATCTGTTATGATTTGGATGTTGGTCGAGTGGGCCTGGGGCGATGGGAAAGAAGAAGGACACACGGAGGGTTTGGATGGTAGATTCCCTTGATATGTTTTCCCCTTGACATATATGCGACACCGTACCCTTATCCCTGAAACTCACCAATAGACAGTCCCCAGGGATGGATTTCTGGGTTCTCCCCACCCATGGGACCCTTCTTACCATTATAATTTCGTTATTAAGATATCTCGGTAGGGGTCTGTTCTATTTAGCCACTTGATTACCCTGGTTTTTAGGGCACAAAAATCCTCAACTTCACCTTCATCAAGTTGGGGGACCCCCGCCATGACCACAGTAAGGTCATTAGTCTCAGGTGGTAAGTTAGGACGACGGGGTCTTGCGGGGGGCTTCTTTTGGTAGTCCGGGATAATATTGTCTACCGGGTATGCCGGAAGTACTGGTGCAAGAGAAGGGTTAAGTGTGTTTACGTTGAGTGGATTGGTAGTTGCAGATTTTGGGTTTAAGGGTTGTTGAGGGACTACCCCGTTTACAACTTGTGGTGGAGCTGGGTTTACTACCCTGAGTCCCGACCCTTGTGGGACTACAGAGGTGGTATTAGGTTCTAGGTCATTTCCCTGTCGACCAGCGCGAGTTTTCAGACTTCCCAATGTGGCCTCCAATATGGTTAGTCTGATCTCAATCTTTTTTATGCTTTCGCTGATCGGAAGTAACAATGACCTTAACAGGAATTCCAGATTTCCCAGCGGCACCACCGAGAGGGGGACATTAACAATACTAGATCCTATATCTTTGATCAAGGCAGGAGCTGTATCTTCCTGGGCGTTAGGCTTAGGGCATGGCACTACCGGTAGTTTCACTATTGGTACAGGGGGTTTTAGGGATTTGCCAAAGTCCAGATGTGAGTTCTTGGGTTTACTGCTTCCCTGCGCTCCCTTTGCCCTCCTCCTACGCTTTTTTGGAGGGGGTCCCAAAATTACTTGTGTAGTGAATACTTTCGGTTTGGGGTTCCTATCATTATGAGCTAAGGGCGGTTGTGAGATTAAATCGATGGTCCCCCTAGCAGGGCTGGGGCTAATAGCTGGAGTTATGCTCGTGATTTCAGCTGGTGAGATGTTAGTGCGTTCCCTTAACAGTAGTGGAACATCCTCAATTCGGGTTAACTCCTCCCTAAATGTAATGGATTGTTCTCCCATGGGGGTATTTTTCAGATTGTCCACTGATCGTCTCCGTTCCGCCCTTAGCCGGGACAAATTTCCCTCTTTGTCAGCCTCCCCCACTGCCCGTGAAAAATAATTTTCGAGAGTCCCAGTTTTCACCCCTCCCGACTTCAGTGGGGTACTCTCCCTTGCCGGGGAAGGCATGATTTTACTTAGGGAGGATCAGTTATGCCTCACAGAGCGGATGTAACAAACTAATAGTTCCAAGAGTTACCTGGGCAATTTGAAAAACCAAGAGGGTAGGCCCAGCCCGGCCTACTCCGGCCTGTGACGGCCTTGGACGGTCCCGGGCTTCTCCCGGCGCCTCCCGCGCGCTCCCGCGCCGCGGGTGTGCAGGGAGCTTAATATGGTATAAACACAGGTAGTTAAAAAGGTGGGAGGGGTCGGGGAGAGCGGCCCAGGTGTAACTAATCAGGCAGTCGGGCGCTCCTGGGATATGCAGTCCCAGTTGAGCGCGCGCACTCACTCGCAGCCCCGGCAAAAGAATTTCCCTCGTTGTCCCCTGAAGCAGCAGGCGGCACTCCTGACGCAGCGGGACCCGCGGAGCGGGTTCCGCAAGCAGTGGGCTGGTAGCAGAAATCCAGGCAGGTCCAAAGAAAATGCAGCAAAGCGTAATTCTTTGAGTAAATCTAATGTAAATCGAATCTTAACTAACCATATTAGATTGCACATGAAATTATCATCCACACAGGGAGATTTGTAAACGCCTCGTCAGGGGTAGTGGGCGCAGTATAAATATAATTACAAAGACTACGCTGGAGAGAAAACAGAAAGAATTTGCAAAGCCAATAGGCCTCCCCTATGAGACATCTATTGGCTTTTCTAATGTCTTTTATCCAATGTTGTACAGCAGCGTGGCTGTGCAGCATTGGCTGAAAGCAAAGTTAGAAACAGAGCTCCACGACACGTTAAGCGCTTTTTTCTAACTCTACTTTGAGCCATGCTGCTTAGTGTTTGCTGTACAAAATGGCTAAAATGCATTGGCAACGCCAGTATCTTCCGCACAGGCGAGACATATTGGCATGACCAAGGCTTGTTCTAGATGTATGCATCCGTGTATGCTGTGTTTTATGATGTGTTAACATAGGCTCTCCTCAGGCAGTAGGGGACACCATTTTATTAATAATGTCACACACACAACACCATTGTACTTACGGAAGTACGCTGCCATCTTGTTTGTGACCACCAGATGGCAGATCACAGTAAGTATTCTACAGATTAAACGAGAACAATTAAAGTCAAAAGTAAGGAGACAGGAACTGGTAACAAAAAAAAACCCATCGTCGAATTCCAACTTCAAAAGACCGTGCAAAAAGCCGCTGGAGAAGGTTGAACCGTTCCAACTGTGATTACACTGTATATATTATATTGCATCTCTGTAAAGTGCCATAAACTTGTACTGTTTTTTTTTTATATCTTAAAATTTTCTATTTTGATGGTTTTCCTATTCCTGCTTTCCTTAGTTCTGCTGGGTTTATGATACAATATTCACTAATTCCTGTTAAGATGAATATGCTTAATGATATAGCTAATTTTTCTTAAATGTGTATTTGTAAGTTAACTTTTCCTGGGTGTATATATACACACACACATCGGTAATGCTTGTATTGTATATTATCATTTCTGAAACGATTATATATGAATATTATATGATGAAATGCACAATTTTCTCTTAAGAAATGTACCCTTCTCAGAATTTAAAAGAAACCAACTATCTCAAAAATAAATATTAAAAATGGGTAAAAAAAAAAGCTTTCTGGCTGTAAGTCTCCAAGGCATTCGAAGATAAGGACTCTGGGGCAGGGAGACGAGGTGGGACAGTTTGTGTAGAAAGGGGGCGTGGGGGGGGGGAAGATGCTCTTTGGCCCAGTGTCCCACCTTCTTTCCGAATGAATGAATGAATGAATCACTCTGGCTCAAACTGCAGCCTGATCGAGAGGTTTCTGGCTGGAAATCGGCGAGGAGTCAGTCTGCAATAATATTTAGTAGCCAGCTAAAAGCGATACCAGGCTACTTCAGTCACTGTGACACTCCCTCAGCAGAGCGAGAGGAAAGTAAGATGTGGCATAGACTTTGAGAACCAAGGACCCTGTGGGCACACTGTGTGTACAAACACAGCAAAGAGACAGACTCAAGTCACCGCGAGAGGGGAGGATTAGCAGACTGTGCTCTCTCTGGCACTATGGCAGCTGCAGGTGGCATTTGCCAGCAGAGTGAGAAGGCCTGGACTTCTGTAGGAAGCCAACTCTTTATATAAATACCACTAAGTGTTTATATCGTGCAAAGAATCCAGAGATCCCCACGAAGTGTACAGGGCTCAATGTAAACCCAAAGTGCTCCATTTGTGGTAGCGTGGTCGAGCAGCCTTAGGCCAAACACATAGGAACACAAGACATGTATTATGCACACAGTGATCAATAAATCACAACTCAAAAAGAAGATCAACGTCAATTTTAGAAAAATATGTTTTTCAAGATTTATTTTAAGACCAAGAAATACGTAAAAAGGTACGTACGTTTTTCATAAGAAATACTTTTCACTTTCAGAAGTGAACACAGTGTAATTTACAGTTCAGAAATGTTAAGCTATGGGAGGAAAACAATGCAGCTTTTCAGTTAAGTATACAACTTAGTCTTGGTTTTCAGGATGAAGATCAGCACCAGGCAAGGTTCAGGGAAGTAGCAAACCTGCACCTGCAGCAGCACAGGGGCGGCTGGGTGCTGGGTTCAAATTCGGAGTCCGGAGCCAGGAAACCCCTTGGGGTACAAATTCAAATTAAATTCAACGTTATCCAATAGAGAAAGGGGGACATCGAAAAGATGCTGCTCACAGGTGAGCAACACGGTTTGGTAAACCAAGCTCCTGGGGTTAAGGTAAGCACAGGGGGTGCCACAAAGCAAACTTACACCGTCAGCGGCAGCCAAGTGCAGAGTGCCAACAGAGCGTCAGGCGCCCAATGCAAACCAATGGGGGAGATCGGTTTAGAAGAAAGTTTGCAGGCTCAGGCCAGGAGGCTGGACGAAGAAAACCCACAGATGCCCAGGTAAGTAGAGATGTTAGGGGACGTAGGGACACCAATGATCGTGCTCCCCAAGCCCAGGGGTGTCCTTAGGCGTAGAAAAAGTCTTACTGGGCAGGTCGCAGTCAGGGGAAGTCTGAGTTGAAGCTGCAGGCGTCGAGATGGAGTCAGACAGGGATCAGCCCACGGTGGACTCTTGCTCAAAAACGCTGGGAAACCTTTACAGGACAGGTGGTCCAGTCAGGCTGTGGGCGTTGCGTGTAGAAGTGGGTCCGGCTGTGGTTTTGCAGATCCTCAGGGCGGAGGTCTTTATTCTTTAAACTTGGTTTCTTCAGGGCAGGTTCCCTGTCCACGGGAGATCTTGATCTTTGTTGAAGGCAGGTAGTCTTCCCAAGGCTTTGGAGGTCGCTGGGCTGCTGGATGGGTCGTCTTTTGGGTCAGGATAGGCTAGGGCAGCAGCCAGGCCGGTAGAGCTGGGGACAAGTCAGTCGGTGTCTTTAGTCTTCTCTGCAGGTGTGACGCTGTAGTGTCCGCCTCTTCTTATGTCTGGAAGATTTCAGTGCCTGGGGGTGCCTCCTAAATACTCGATCTAGGAGTGTTACAGAAGAGTGGCAGGTAGGGACCAATGGGTGTTTCACCTGGGGTTTCAACAACCAATATTATGCCACCCTGTGGTGGGAGGGGGCATAGCCCTAGCCCTGATTGGATAGGTCCCACCATCTTCAAGATGGTGGGCACTGAAAAATGTGCTTCACTTCACCTCCAGCACCTGAGGTGTGGAGTTGGCAAATTGGTGGTGGGGGGTGGGGGGGTGGGGGGGGGGGGGGAGGTTTTCAAGGGGCACCTCTGAGGTGCCCTCTGGGTACACGTTTCAATAAATAACACACTTGCATCAGTGTGGGTTTATTGAGAGGAACTGTTTGGTAATAAACATTCTTGGGTTCAGTAAAGCCATCATGGTGCTATGGGAATTACTGTCGTCAAGTTTCCACCCATGTACTCTCTATGGCTTCACTGGCACTTACAATATTAAGAATAGACAAATAGGGGGCGTGGCCTAGCGGCGAAGCAAAATGGCCGTGTCTTAAGGACTCTCTGCAGCTCACCTTCTCCCTCCACGTAAATCCGCCCTATTGATCCACACCCTGGTGCCAGATCCGGTTACCAGAGGTCCAACTCTCCAAAACGAGCCTGAGACCGGAGAAATCCGACCCGCAGCTGCGAGCGTTCCCGAGTGGAGGCCTGCGGCGGAGGAAAAGCCGGGACCTGTAGTACTGGGGAGCCCCGGACAGAAACTCCATCGGGCGGGCCTCGGAACTCGGCGATCTGGGGAACAGCCCGCCGGACCTTCCGGAGCCCCCGCTGCCCCCCCCCCCCCTTCATGGAAAGTCACCCCCCTCCTCCTGGCCTACTTGGGGGCAGAGGCCCAGGGACGCTATCGGGGAGTGCGGGACAACGGGCTGCGTCGGAGCAGCGCTCTAAAGAAGAGGTGAGCGACCCAACCCGCTAGGGGTGGCGGCGGCGAAATAGTGCCTCATCCGGAGTGGCAGGGACCCCAGAAGCAGAGGGCGACAGGCGCTGCATGAATATCGTAGCAGCCTAGACCGTCGCCGCGCACAGATGGCACAGGGGGGGCAAGCAGGCGCAACTGAAGGGACCACAACCCTGACAACACACAGGCGGGCAAGCAGGCGCAACTGAAGGGACCACATCCCTGAGGAATCGGGGGGAACTCCTGAACTATAGAGACAGGGACCTAATATTGCAGACAGCCAGAGAAGTACCTCCAATACGGCTTGAGAATTCGGAAGTCAGCTTCTTTCCAGACTTTACCCAAGCGGTTCAAAAACAGCGTAGATCTTTCCTGGAGGTTAAAAAACGTCTGCGAGACAAAGGCCTAAAGTACGCCAGGTTGTTCCCGGCGAGGCTTCGGGTGGAGGCCGGGGGAAAGACCAGGTTCTTGGAGACACTGGTGGATGCTGCCGATTGGCTGGACGAATGGAGAAATCCGACAGATCACAGCTCCCTACGAGAATAAGAGGTACAGAGGCTCTACTAACTGACTCTGTGGTCAACAGTCCCCGGTCTGGAATATCTCTCCGTAACACTGCCTGGGAGCACTACGACAAAAAACAGCATGGCAATGTTACTAAATGGTGCGGTGTGTTTTTCTTATAAGATCGCCATGGGAGGGAAGAAAGAGTGTACCCCCGATTTTCTTCATTTAGTATATGTTAAGGGCGACAGGCACTCTGCATAGTTGGAATCATGGGCAGTTTGGAGCCCAGAGTGCAGGGGAGCAGGGGGGGGGGGGGGGGGGGGGGGGGGGGGCGTTGGGAGGGGTTTGTGTCTCGATGTATGTTTTTTAGGAATGGTCAAGGCACCTCAATCCGGCGACTTCGACACATAGGCGATACGTGAATGTCAGGAAATATGCACTGGGATAAAGGGTTCAGATTGATGAGCTGGAATGTCAATGGGTTAGGGGGCAAAGTCAAGAGAACTGTGGTGCTACAACATATAAAGAGACACGCCCCTGACGTGGTACTCCTACAGGAGACACACCTGGTGGGTAATTCCTGCAAAGCCCTCAACAGGTGGGGATATAGTCTGGCAGCACACTGGGCTTTACCTCGGGCTCGAGAGGAAAAGGCATACTATTGAGAAACTCCTTTACCCTAACAATCAAATCCACATGGGTGGACACAGGGGGAGATATGTGGGCATCACAGGCCAATGGGAGGGGAAAGTACTAACTCATGTCGGTCTACGTGCCGCCAGCCCTCCAGGACCCAGCATTCAAGGATCTAGGATCCATCCTGATGACGATTCCAGAGGGTCTACTAATAGTGGGAGGGGACCTGAACGCAGTGGCAGATGGCACACGGGACGGACACCCGCTTAGGCAACTTTGTCCGTCCAACAGCTGGTTACCAAACTTTCTGGGAGCGCTGGGGCTACAAGATGCATGCCGATCGCTTCACCCAGACACTACCCAGTTCACCTTTTACTCGGGTGCCCACAACTCCCAATCCAGACTAGACTACTTATTGGTCTCCCCTGAGCAGCTACAACATGTGCGAGAGATCAGACAGATGGCGAGAGGCATTCCTGATCACTCCCCGTAGTGGATGCAACTGGTGGTGGGCCACCATAGAGGGGGAAGAGTGGCCCCCCCATCAACCCCTGGCATCTCCGCAACACAGTGGTGTACAAAGCGGTCCATGCCTCCATTGAGCACTATTTCCTAGAGAACGAGGGATCGGTACGTTCATACCAAACACTGGGAAGCGTTTAAGACAGTGATGGGGGGTCACGCCCTTTTCCAAATAGCCGGGGTAAAGAAAGAAATGGTCAAGGAGGAGGAAGCACCAGAGAGGGAAATCTGCTGACCAGAAGAACAGGCGGAGCGACCCAACACACCTTGCAATCAAAACAAGATAACTATAAGGCCCTAGCTACGGACCGGGCCAAAGAGCTGGGTAGAGAAACGTTGGGTAGAATCTATGATAAAGGAGACAAAGCGGGGAAATTGCTTGCATGGCTAGACAAAACAAAACTAGCAAGTAGACTAGTACCAGAACTAATTGACAAAGACGCACGCACCATTACAGACCCCCAGGACAATGCCAACGCATTTGCCCTACATTTCCAGGGGATCTATACCTCCCTAAATCCATACACGACACAAGAGTCTATAGACTCCTAAGAGATATAACACTCTCTAAACTCTCAGAGTCAGAGCTTGAATACCTGGAGGGAGCACTCACGCCAGACGAGGTGGCACTGGCAATCAGAGGACTTAACTTGGGGAAGGCATCGGGTCCAATGGGCTACCGATAGAACTCTATAAACTCGGGAACTGATATCTTTGCCCCCCACCTCTGCAACATGTTCAAGGAGAGTAGGGAGATAGGGGAACTGCCGCAAGACCAAAGGCTAGCCACCCTAGTGATGATCCATAAAGAAGGTAAAAGCCGGACAGACTACTTCTCCTATAGGCCTATTTCCCTATTGACCGACGAACCGAAGATCCTAGCCAAACTCCTCGCTAATCGGCTAATTAAGGTCATTAATAACCTCATACAGCCAGACCAATCTGACTTCATGCCTCAGCGCAATACGGCGATGAGTTTGCGTAGAGTACACGGATTGATGGAGAGGGCGACCACAATACAAGAGGAGGCAGTCCTGGTATCTCTGGAGGCCTCTATGGCATTCGACATGCTAGAATGGAAATATTTATTTGCAGTACTAGAGAAAATGGGTTATGGGCCCCAATTTATCCAGTGGGTGCAACTCCTCTACGCAAAACCACTAGCCCAGATAGTGGTAAACAATAAAAAAATCTGAAGTGTTTGAATTAGGCAGGGGCACGAGGCAGGGATGCCCGCTCTCCCCTCTCCTGTTTCCCTTGGCCCTGGAGCCGCTGGCATCATGGATACAGAGAGATCCGATGATCCGCGGATTTAACCGCATGCGTGCGGGCGGAATTCCGCCCGTACGCTGGGAATTTGTAAAGTGCACTTTACATGACGAGCTGGGCTCGTCATGAGCGTGCGAGGAGGCTACCTCATGACGAGCCCAGCTCGTCATGAGCGTCGAAGGGGTTAAGTGGGCAGAATCCTGGGTGGACCGCATCTCCCTATATGCGGACGACATACTGTTGTTCCTAACTTCCCCGAAGGTCTCACTCACAGCAGTGCTCAACATTTTTGCCAACTTTGGCAGATACTCCGGGTACACCATAAACTGGCTCAAGTCAGTATTATATGTCCTCACAGGCCTACCCAGGGGCTGCCCAACACAGACTACCACACAGGGCTTCAAACACCTCGCTTCCACATTAACCGCCAACCCAACAGAAAGACTCGCGCAGAACCTGCTCCCACCCTTGCAGAGACTCAAAAGCGACTCCGAGCGCTGGCTGCAACTCCCACTCTCGCTGCTAGGCACAGCCTCCCTGTTTAAAATTATGTCCCTACCCCGATTCAGATACGTCCTGCAAAACTCACTAGACTTAGTTCCTGCCAGCTATTTTAAGGAGATCGAGACCCTACAACGCTGTCTGCTATAGAACGGGAAGCCACGCATAGCACTATCCAAACTCAACCTTACCTGGTACGACAGCGGGATCTCTCTCCCCGATCTCAAAAAACACTATTGGGCAGCCCACCTGGCAGCTATTAACCATGTCATCTATAGGCAGGCTGGGGACGCGGGCTACTCCATGGATCGCTGGATTCTGCCTGGAGGGAATTACAACTGAGCGCTCTATTCAAAAGCCGGGAGACGTCAACTGGCCGGGAGACGTCAACTGACCGGAACAACTAAACAATCGGTGCAGGTATGGAAGGCAGCCTCCAGGAGCATGGGATGGGAAAATAAAGTAATACTAGCGACGCAGTTATGAGACTCCGAAAGACTTGGGAACCTCTGGTCCACTAAAGGCTTTGATAAATGGGACCTTATAGGTATATCGAAAGTAGGCAACCTATGGGTTAAAGGCGAGGTTAAGTCGTTCTCCACCCTACAACGCGAATATGAACTTGCCCCTACAGAATATTTTAGGTACATGCAAGTCCGCCATGCCCTGTACTCTTGTCTCCAGAAGGGAGAATCCCCCCTGACGCAGCACCCCTCGAAGACAGACTCCTTGATGGCTACTTACCAACAAAGGCCATCTCACTCGCATACAAAAAGCTGGTGAACCACACAGGTGACCCCCTAGTGAGATTGCGGGAGAAATGGGAGGGGGACGGCATCATACTGGACGATGAAGACTGGGTAACGGCGGTATCTTCGCCACTGGAGGTAGCCATCGCAGCACATTTGAGGCTTCTACAACTTAAAATTCTGCACCGAATTTACAAAACGGGACCAGGGATGGTGCTCATGGGTAGAGCGACTGACGGTAAATGTAGAAGGGGGTGCGGAAGCGAAGGGACTTTCCTCCATATACTATGGGACTGCTCACATGTCCAGAGATACTGGAAGAAAATACATGAGATTCTGAGTCAAGTCCTAGATAGTACACTCCCGCTGGAGGCTAAGAGGTGTCTCCTGAATTGGAGAAGTGTGGCTCACTGGTTAGAGGAGGCAGACCTGGAAGCAGAGGTCAGCCCGGGACCAGGGTTCAATTCCCGGCTCGGCGGGGTCTTGAGTCCTAAAATGTCCATGGACTCGACAATTCTCGCTCCGGTGCCTACTCGATTCACGGGTTCACACTCTGCGACTCTGGGCATTAGCTTGCTTAATCTCCAACAGCTCCTCGCGGCGGTATGCCTGGCTTTCACCTTGCGGATACCCTGCCGGGGTTATCTCACAGGGGAATACCAGGACGGGTTCCCTAAGCAAGCGCTTAGAAACCGCTCGGTGATTTGCGCTATATAAATTCCTGTACATTTACATTTACATATGAATGTATGGGAGCCGACAGACCTCAACAAAACATGAAGAACCTGGGTTACATAGCCAAACGCAACATAGCCCAGAAGTGGGGGGCATCGAGGGCACCAGCTGCGACTGGAAAAAAGACATGGACTGGTGCATGTTTCGGGAGAAATATGTCTATGTAGCAAGGGGATGTCCCAGGAAGTGGTCCCGCATCTGGGAGGGCTGGAATGAATATAGGGGAAGTCTCTGTATCCCGCCGCTGACACAAGCTCAAGATGAACATTTGTAGACATGTCACGAATTACCAGTAATTACCACATCGTGTATCTGTGATTGTCTGGAAACCTTGTTCAAGATAAGCAGTGATAATGTAATGTATTCTGCCTTGTGATTTCGATTTCTACTGTTAATAAAAAGAATTTTAAAAAATTTAAAAAAAAGGACAAATATTGTAGGGGTACATATACCCCTGCAGATATGCCCACACCTGAGATATAGTGCCCCCTGCCTTAGGGCTTTTAAAGCCTGCTAGAGGAGTGACTTGCCTATACCTTAGGCAGTGCTGCTTGGCATGGCACACAGTGTGCCATGTCGACTTTTTAATTTTTCTCTGCACTAAGGCATGCCGGCTACAGTGGCAGTTCGCATGGCCTTGGTGAGGGGTCCATAGGAGCCCCTCTTTAGTTCCAATGCCCTAGGAACCATTTACTAGGGGTCTGTAGTTGCCATTTGTGGTCCAGGTTTTAGGGAAGGAGCTCTGGCACAGGGGACCTGGTTGGCAGGGACCTTGTGCACTTTTAATCAAAACCACATCATTTTCCAGGCAAATAGAGGGGAGCTAACCATGTCAAAAGAGGTGCTTTCTTACAACTTCTATGATCAAAGGATAGCCTCTGTGTTTGGTATGGCAGGCAAACACCCAGAAAGCACAAAAATTGATCCCAGTCTTGGTGGGAGCGCAGGGCCACTCCAGAGGTCCCCCCCTCCCCCTTCCTAGTGTCAGGGATTGTCATGGCGCATATTAAGTATATTAAGTACCCAACACAATCTGACAAAAGAAAGTAGGTTTCTCTGTTGAGAAGACATGTCATTGTCCCAAGGCCACATTGGGGATAGTGACATGGTGTGCAATTAAATGCTTGGCCTGCTGCTGTTGGGTAGAATCAGCAGGCAATATGGAGAAGTGATGGACAGAGTGCTGAACTAAGAGCAATGGATAGCCGAGTAACATCAACCATAAAGGGATGCGTAAGTGCAATAATTGTGTACATTGCAACAACGTTATGCAACAAGACTTTGTAACCCATCCAAGAACTGGAGAAAAAAATCAGTTTGAAATTCACAGCTGATTGCAACTCAAATTTTGTACTTTACTGCATAAAATGCCCATGCGGGTTAATGTACATAGGCAAAACGGAAAGAAAACTAAAAATAAGAATAGGTGAGCACAAAAGCATGATACACAATAAAAACACCAAGTCCAATTTGGCAGCTCACTGGATAACCCACAAGCACAACATCTCCCAAGTTCGATTTATGGCTGTGGAAAAGATTGAAATAAGAGAAGGAACAGACAGTCGCAAACTCTTATCCCAAAGGGAAGTGATGTTAATCAAAAAATTTCAAACGATGGAACCTATGGGGTTAAATGATAAATTGGATCTAGGATGCTTCCTGTGAAATGTTTAGTAAAGTAAGATTGAATCACGCAACACATGTATAGCACATTGTTGACAATTATATATATCACATGACCTCTTATTAGGTTCGTATTATTCATAAATGTTTATTTGTTTTTTGCAGTCTCAATATACATACATCACATAAACCCACACCATTCGCTCTGTATACAATCAATTACCAGCTCTTATGTTATGGGTACAACCATATATGCACCCTTGTTCATTTGGTTTGAGTTTTATTTAACATCAGGTAACCCTTAATTCTGTTCAGTATTTTTCAGCTACCCGAGTGTGTATTTCATTCAATACATCCCAATCAGGCATTTTTTCATTTTTTCCTTCATGCATCACTCCGCTCTTGTTTACTGGCCGGTATTCTAACATGGCCGACGTAAGTATTCACCATGATTGAGTCCGTTGTTTGTGTTTGACGTTTCTGTCAAAACACACGTAGCACATTTATATATTAAACACTCGCGAGAACGGCGCCTCAGCAACATCGGCATCCAGGACAAGGCGCTGGAATGGATCACCTCCTTCCTCGACGGAAGAACACAGAGAGTCCGCCTACCACCGTACAAGTCAGAGGCCTCCGAAGTCATCTGCGGCGTCCCCCAAGGATCATCTCTGAGCCCCACCCTCTTCAACGTCTACATGAGCCCCCTCGCGGCCATCGTACGCAAACACAACCTCAGCATAATCTCCTACGCCGACGACACCCAGCTGATCCTCTCCCTGACCAACGACCCCGCCGCCGCCAGAGCCAACCTGCACGAAGGGATGAAAGAGGTAGCCGAGTGGATGACGACCAGCCGCCTGAAGCTGAACTCGGACAAGACGGAGGTCCTCATCCTGGGCTCCTCACCCTCCGCCTGGGACGACTCCTGGTGGCCTCCCGCCCTGGGCACCGCACCCAAACCGACAGACCACGCACGAAACCTGGGCGACATCCTGGACTCCTCCCTCTCCATGACCAGACAAGTCAACGCCGTCTCCTCGTCATGCTTCAACATCCTACGCATGCTACGGAAGATCTTCTGGTGGATCCCCACCGAGACCAGAAAGACCGTCACCCAGGCCCTCGTCACCAGCCGGCTGGACTACGGCAACGCCCTCTACGCCGGCACCACCGCCAAGCTCCAGAAGAGACTCCAGCGGATCCAGAACGCCTCAGCCAGACTCATCCTCGACGTCCCACGAACCAGCCACATCTCCGGACATCTGAGAGACCTTCACTGGCTCCCCGTCAACAAAAGAATCACCTTCCGCCTCCTCACCCACGCACACAAAGCCCTACACGACCAAGGCCCGAGCTACCTCAACAGCCGAGTCAACTTCTACGCTCCCAAACGCCACCTCCGATCAGCCAACCACGCCCTCGCCGCCGTCCCCCGCATCCGAAGAGCGACTACAGGAGGAAGGTCCTTCTCCTACCTGGCCGCCAAGACCTGGAACTCCCTCCCGACCGACCTGCGCCTGACCCAAGACCACCTCTCCTTCAGGAAGAAGCTGAAGACCTGGCTGTTCGAGCAGTAGCGGCACCCCCCCCAGCGCCTTGAGACCCTACGGGTATGTAGTGCGCTTTATAAGTGTCACTGATTGATTGATTGATTGTGTATTAACCAAACTATCGGCGTCCTGCCGGTTATTCCGATAATGGAAGAGGAGAATCGCCCGTGAACATATAACTTCTGGTAAGCTTGCATTCTGAAACCACCTCCAGTTCTTTAAAGCCGATCGAGATAAAACCTCTCATGGACTCGTTTTTTGACTCGGGCTTTTCTGTTTTTTTACAGACACGCTGCACAACATCGTGAAGAACAGGTAATGAAACGCACCCAATATGCGCCCCTAAATTCAGGATTAACACAATGAATATGCTACTTACCAGTATGCATCTGTTCTTGGCATGTAGGGCTGCTGACATTCATATCTATAGCATAGATCGCTGCCTAGTGTTGGGTCCGGATGATTGCACATTGTTGTCCTGGAAGAGTCTTCGAAGTATCACGAGATAGGTGGCTCCTCCCCTGGACTACAGTGTGCATGGGCATCGACTCCACCCCCAGATTGTTTTTAGCCATTGTGGCGAAGATGGAGTGTAACAGTGTGAGCGATGACCGTGCTAAGAGTAAGTTTGAATTCTACAGCCGCTACAGGCGCCGGGGAGGAGGGCGGGCGATATGAATGTCAGCAGCCATACATGCCAAGAACAGGTGCATACTGGTAAGTAGCATATTCAGTTCGAGGCATGTGGGCTGCTGAATTCATATCTATAGCATAGAATATATAGCAGTCCCTCCATTAACGGCGGCCGCCTGTGCCAGCTGCAGACGTTTGAAAAAGTGTCTTAACAGCCTGCCCTACAGCTGCTTGCTGCTTGGAGTGCACATCTACACAGTAGTGTTTAGTAAATGTGTGGGGTGTAGACCATGTGGCTGCTCTACAAATGTCTTCCAAAGGGATATTACCAAGGAAAGCCATGGAGGCCCCCAACTTGCGGGTGGAGTGGGCTCTGGGGGGGACCGTTAAAGTGCGCTTAGCCTTGTGATAGCAAATTTGAATACACTTAACGATCCACCTGGCTATACCTGCTTTGGAAATGGGGTTGCCTTTGTGCTGGGCCGAAAAGGCAACAAAGAGTTGTTGTGTCTTCCTAAAATCCTTGGTCCTATCGATGTAGTACATCAAAGCTCGTTTGACGTCAAGTGTGGAGCATTCTTTCGGCTACTGTCTCTGGGTTTTGAAAGAACGCGGGCAGTTCAATGGTCTGATTGACATGGAACTGTGAAACCACCTTAGGAAGAAATTTAGGGTTAGTGCGCAGCACCACCCTGTTCGAGTGAATTTGTATGAATGGCTCTTGTATAGTGAGCGCCTGGAGCTCACTAACACGTCGCAGAGACGTAATGGCTATTAGAAAAGCCACTTTCCATGTTAAAAACTGAACCTCGCATGAATGCAGAGGCTCAAAAGGTGGGCCCATCAGTCTGGTGAGGACCCCATTAAGGTTCCATACAGGAGCTGGCGGGGTCCTGGGAGGGATGACCCGTTTCAGTCCTTCTAGGAAGGCTTTAATAGGGTGACCAGATTCTCAAAACAAAAAACGGGGACAGGTCATGGACATAGAAGTAGGACTACAGTTTGCAGTAACCATCAACATAAAAGTAAGACTATTTGACAGCTGTCATAGACATAGAAAAGGGACTGCAATGACAGCTCCCTCCACAGACCGAGATGAAGCATAACAGACGACAAATCAGAGGTCTTTTATTACCACTTGCAAGTCCCTTTGTGACTACCAAAATTCATAAACTTAGACTTTTGGTCTAAGGTTACCATTGTGAATCATGCCCAAAGTACTAACGCTGTTATGACCAAGTGCCAATCAGCTTGAAGTGCATATTGTCACTGCACTCTAGCACTAAGCAGTGAGCCAGTCATGTGGACATCCCCATTCTGCTGGCTTACAAGGCCAAACTCAAGTTGAATTTGGGCAGGAGAGGTGTGGCGAGGCAATCGGAAGGGCTGCCTGTAGAGCTTAAGAATGTACAGAATGAGTGACTCCATCGTATTGCCTCTTGGCCACACGCACATACAGACTTGCACATAGCGGCCATCAGTGACATGTACACACAACATGCATGGCACAGCACCTTTCAGAGGCCGGCTGAAGTAACATGATTTCTCTGTGCTGGCCTAGATGCTCACTTGACACTGCTTACTAATGCCACTACACATGATCTATCATCTCCCACATAATTGCTTATTAGTAGCTCAAGGCTACCGGCTGCACTGGACCTGACCAAGCACTGCCCGTGCTTTCGCTGGTGTGTGTGTATGTGGTGTGTTGCAGCCTGAGTGGAATAAATTTAGCGGTGGGGGTATCAGCGCAGTTCACACAAATGCACCTCAGGTGAAAGGGTTTAGTAGATATGTCATCTGTAGGATTAGGAAGACCTGTGTTGTTATCCTGGCTGTCCTCACTTGACCGGATTGTGGGATCCTACGCATGACTTGCTCTTAAGTACTTTTCAAAAAAAGGGCAGGATGTAAGCAGGCACAACGTTTGAACATAAGCATGATGGAAATTATACAAGATGCAATCTAATTCCTCGCCGCATACTTTGGAAGCAGAAGACTGGCGCTGACAAATGTAACTTAATTTCCTTTTCTGTGCCTCAGTTCTTAATGTGGGCTACTCGAGAACATTAATTAATTCATTCATTCAAGAGGTTTACACTGTATGTCTTATAGGGAATTCATGGGTGTTCCGTATACAGGATATGTAAGAAAGAAAGCCAGTTTGTCTTCGTGTCACAGAATATGCACTCATCAACTTGCAGGGTGTTCTCCATACAGGTGTATGCCTTGGCTAAAGAGTGTCCCCACCGGTGAATCCATCATGCATTATATTAATGTGCAGATAAATTCCTCAAGTGGTAACCATGTTTAGGTTGAATTTGTAAAGTACGATTTGGGTAAATGTCCAAAGGAAGATGCACAAAACTTTATAAGAAGCATCAGTTTGCAACACTTTTTTTTTTAAAGTGCTTCAAATCATCACATTATTCAGTTCGATCAGATGAAAGTCATTTATGGGGTGGCTGAAAACCTCACCGAACATCCCTGACAAAATGGTCAATTAAGCTGATCAAGTATACGTTATCAAAGGAAAATATTAGTGTTCTCAGTAGTGACCTGTTTAAAAGACTATATTCCAAAAAATGCAACACCCACTCGTTCCAGTAAATTATCGCTTACTTTTTTCCTCCTAAAAACGGACAATGGCTGAGCAGTGTATTTACAAGTTTGACTAGACCTTTGTCGATTTCCCCCTCTATTGCCCCCCCACCCCCCCCCCCCCCCCGACCCCTCAGCTTTCCCTGATCAGACTGATGGGACTAAGTTTGAAGTCAGCAGGGCAGCTTCTCCCTTTCATTGTCAGAGACTTTTGCGATCCCATAACTGCAGAGACTTGTGTTTACACCAGGTACCGGACCAGTATTAGTAGGCGGTCACAGCAGTTTAAAGGCCCGTGTGGTGCCGCAAGCAGGGCTCGAGGATTTCTTCGAATGTGCACATGAGGCCTGATTAACATCTTTGCAACACGCCTGTGGGGGCACCTCTTGAAAGTCAGCAAAAGTACGTAGGTGGCGCTGCGTGGACAAAGAGAAGGGAAATCCAGAGAGAAAATGTGTCTCTTCAAAGGATTTCCCTTCCTGCTACAGCGCTCGCCTCAGTGACGTCACGCAATGCAAACAGAGCATGCGGCCAACCAAAACCGGGACATTTGTGTGTATAACCCGGACACTGTTCGAAAACGGGGACATTTGACTCATTTGGAGAAAAGTGTCGGGACACTTCTCCAAAAACAGGGACTGTCCGGGGAAAACCGGGACGTCTGGTCACCCTAGCTTTAATGGCAGGCACTCTGAAAACGGAGAGATGCTGTCTGTTTTGGAGGTAAGCAGCTATGGCGGATAAGTGTATCCGAATGGAAGCATATGCCAGCTTGCATTTGTAAAGATGTAACAAATAACAGATGATGTTGTGAGTGGATGCATCTAGCGGGTTGATGTTGTGTTCTGTACAGTAAATGACAAACCGCTTCCATTTTGCTGCATAGCAAGCTCTGGTGGTAGGCTTTCTTGCCTCCCGTATGATATCCATGCAGTCAGGAGGCAAGTTAAGGTAGCCAAATTCTAAGACTTCAGGAGCCAGATCGCCAGGTTGAGCTGTTGCGGGTCTGGGTGCTGAATGTCGCCATGGCTCTGCGATAAAAGTCTGGGCGTGAGGTGCAGCCTTTGATGCGGTACCACGGAGAGTTCTAAAACGTGGTGTACCATGGTTGGCGTGCCCACGTTGGAGCAACCAGGATGAGCGTCATCGAGTGTTGCTTTAGCTTTCGTGCCACCAGCGGTATGAGAGGTGCTGGGGGAAAAGCGTACGCAAATCTGCCTGACCAGTTCATCCATATCGCATTGCCCTGCGACTGTGGGTGAGGGAACCTGGCGGCAAAGTGTTGGCATTTTGCGTTTTCCCTTGTGGCAAACAGGTCTATCTCTGGATGACCCCACTGCTGGAAGTACGGGTGGAGTACTGATGGATGTATCTCCCACTCGTGCATTTGGTGGCTGTATCTGCTGAGCAGATCCGCCATCTGATTGTCCTTGCCCGGGAGGTGTTCCGCCATGAGGAAGATGTTCCTATGAATGGCCCACTTCCACATGCCCTGAGCCAGATGAGACAACTGTGGAGAGTGCGTACCTCCCTGCTTCTGAATGTAGTACATGGCTGTCATGTTGTCCGTCCGGATCAACACGACTTTGTTGCACAGATGTACTTTGAATGCCTTCATCGCCATGAAGATTGCCATCAGTTCTAGGTAGTTGATGTGCATCTCCTTTTGCTGCGTTGTCCATAGTCCCTGCACCGTGTAGTGGAGTACATGAGCTCCCCAACCCTGGAGAGATGCGTCCGTCGTCAGGATAATTTGTGGCACAGGCTCCTGGAACGTTCGGCCCCTGCAAAGGTTGTGTGGATTCCACCAATGCAGAGAGTTGTATGCCCGACCGGTCACCAACACTAGGTCTTTCAACTGTCCGTGAGCCTGATTCCACTGACGTGCCAAGCACTCTTGAAGCGGACGCATATGTAACCTCGCGTGCGGGACTATGAAGATGCAGGAGGCCATCATGCCTATCAACTGCATGAACACTCTTGCTGGAAGCGAGTGTTGCGGTCTGAACTTCCGGATGAGCGACTGAATGCTGTCGATCCTCACAGAATTCGGCTGAGCCGTGGCTGCCAGAGTATCTATCGTCGCGCCCAGATACTGCCGCACATGGGCTGGCTGAAGGTGCGACTTGGGATAGTTCAGTGAGAATCCCAGATTGTGAAGAAGGTGAATGGTGTGGGACATGTTGGCGGCGCACAGCGGGGCCGACTTTGCTTGGACAAGCCAGTCGTCCAGATAAGGGTAAATGTGAACGTTTTGCCTCCTGAGGTGCGCAGCCACTGTCGCCAGGCATTTTGTGAACACCCTGGGCGCCGTGGTCACCCCGAAAGGTAGGACCTTGAACTGATAATGCCGACCCTGAATGGTGAATCTGAGGTATTTTCGGTGTGATGGATGTAGTGGAATGTGAAAATATGCATCCTTGAGATCCAAGGTTGCGAGGAAGTCTCCCTGGTTGAGCAACGGAAGAACTTGCTGCAGCGTCAGCATGTGAAAATGTTCTGGGAGAATATACTGGTTTAGGGGTCTGAGGTCCAGTATGGGTCTGAGGGACCCGTCCTTCTTCGGGATTAAGAAGTACAGGGAATACACTCCTGTGCCTTCTTCCTCCACCGGCACGAGCTCGATTGCCCCTTTTTGCAGCATGACAAGTACCTCCTGCTGCAATAAGTGCAAATGCTCTGTGGACATAGGACGGTGTTTTGGTGGTATTTTGGGTGGAGTGGATGTTAACTCCAGACAATAACCGAACTGGATAAGTTTCCTGACCCACCTGTCTGTGGTGATGGATTTCCAGACTGGCAGGAACTGCTGGAGTCTCCCCCCCGACAGGTGTGGTATGGTCGGGGGGCAGTGGCAGGGCGTCACTGTTTGTTGGTGGCAGAGGAACGTGAGTTGTTATGCCCACGGCCTCTGCCCTTGGAACTGTTGCCCCGATAGCCGCCTCTACTCTGCTTGGTGTAAGAGGACTGCGCCCCCCCTTTAGTGTATTGAGTTTGCTGGGACATCTGGCCTCTGGAAACACCTCTATTGCCTGAGCGACGAAAAGTACTGCCCCTAAACTGTTGGGACTGGAGAGCTCCCATGGACTTTGCAGTCTCTGTATCCTTCTTTATTTTTTCCAGTGTGGTATCCACCTCAGGACCAAATAACCTATCAGGGTTTACCGGCTGATTGAGGATGGTGGTTTGTATCTCCGGCTTAAAACTTGAGATTCTGAGCCATGCCTGACGTCTCAACATCACACTGGTGTTAATGGCCCTGGCCGCGGTGTCCGCCACGTCCAGTGCACATTTAATAGAAGCGTTGGAGATGAGCTTCCCTTCCTGAATGAGCATCTCCGCCGCCTCCTTATACTGATCTGGTAGATGTTGTAACAGGGTCTCTAGTGTGTCATAGTGCGCCCTGTCATATCTGGCCAAGAGTGCCTGAGTGTTTGAGATACGCCAGATATTGGCTGCTTGAGCCGCCACCCTCTTCCCTGATGCCTCCAGCACTTTAGATTCCTTGTCAGGGGGAGGAGCATCACCAGTGGTTTGCGAATTCACCCTCTTCCGGGCATTAGAAACGACCAGAGAGTCTAATGGCAACTGGCCCTTGATGTAGGTAGGGTCGCCAGGTGCCGGCTTATATTTCTTTTCAATTCTAGGGTTGATCAACCTGGCACGTGTGGGTTCTTTAAAAATGTGTGCAGCATGTTTTAGAACCCCTTTCAACATTGGGAGAGTTTTGACAGTTTTTTCTGCCGTGGAAAAGGTATCAAAAAGGAAGTCCACGTCAATAGGGTCAGCGTGTAGCTCCACGTCGTGGTTTTTAGCCGCCCTCTCAATTAGAGCATTAAATGCCGCAGAATCCTCAGTAGGAGAGGGTTTGATATTGTACACCTGAGTGTCCGGGGCAGTTTGCGGATCCCCTTGGTCCCCTGCATCTGCCCAAGAGTCCTGGTGATCCTCAGGATCAGTGTTGGCAAGAAAGTTATACTCCTCGTCATCACCTTCCCCAGCCACCACATCTGAATAAGTGGGTGAGGGTGTAGCAACTCTTGGAGTCCGTGGAGCAAGTGGCTCAACCAGAACCGGGGAATCCGTAGAAGGCTTCTTGCGCTTCAAAGGAATCGTGTAGGACTCCAAAGGCTGTGTCGCCGTGATTTTTCTCTTGTAGAGGGTAAGTTTACCGGTGTCGGCGTCGATAAAGTGTTCCGACTGCTCCTCCATCAAGGGTTGTCGATGCTTCAAGCTTCCAAGCTGCTGAGAAGGCTTCGACCCTGCAGACCCTTGCACGGGCGCTTTGGCGACCGACCTTGGTGCGAAGGCCTTCGGTGCCACCTTCGGCGGCAACGTAAACAGGAGTGGCGTCGAAGACGTTGGCGTTTTGGCAGCCTGCTTCGGGGTTGTGGCATCCTTCGGAACGACCGCGGAAGCCTTGTTCCTGATGCGTTGCAGTGAGTACGACACCTGCTTCGTAAAGGAAGCGGACGGTTTCGTCGACCCGACAGACGTCCTCGGTCCACCAGCATGTGAAGACTCGAGCGTCGATGTTTTAGTCTTCTCCGGCCGAGGTACAGGATCAGCCCTCTTAGGTGCGCCGTGTCCTCCTTCCGCGTCGACGGCCTTCGGCGCCGACGACTTTGGGGCGGCGGCCTTGACTCCCGGGTTTGGGGCCCCAGTCTTCGGCCCGACACCCTTGATCGATTTTGGATCGACACCCTTGACCGACTTTGGCTCGACGCCTTTGTTCAACTTCACCGGGTCGACAGCCTTCTTCGGCTTCGGCTGCCCCGACGTATCGGAAGACGAGGAGGCGGCCAGAGGGACAGACCTCTTCTGTTTCGACGGCGTCTCCATCACTTTCGTTTTCGTCGACACCGAAGGTTTCACTTTCGGTTTCGTTTTGACCAACGACGGCTCCGCAGAAGTGTCCGTAGCCGGGCCCGTAGGCGAGGCCGTGGATCTGGGTGTAAGGTCTTGGGTAAGGCCGTGTGGCGATCCCACGACCTGAGCCTTAGTGATTTTTCGAACGGGGCATAGCTCTTCGCCTGAGCTATCTTCCATGGCCCCATAGGCCTCATTGTCGTCTCCTACCTCGTCGACGACTTCTTCTGCATCGAGCGCTTAGACGTCCGCGTCGTAGTCGATCACTTCCGCCGGAGGTGAAATCTGCATATGAACTTCTTGTTCGTCTGCTTCTTCTCTCTCGAAGATGTCTACCGGTGCCGGGCCGACTGATGGGCCTCCAGGCGCGCCACGCGCCGAAGTCGAATCGTCTTCTTCGAACGAAACCGGGAACAAGCCATACAGTTGGCTTCATCGTGGTCCGGCGACAGGCACTTGTTGCACACCGGGTGGACGTCGATGTGGGCATACTTCGATCCACACACGGGACATTTCTTGAACGGGCTCCGTTCCATGATGTGTCGTCGAAAGTCTTGTTGCGTCGACTGGGCCTCGAGCACCGAAGAGCCACGCGACTCCTCGGGATGTCCGACTCGGGAACTGAGCCGGAGCAGAGCTGGGCACAGAGCGCAAAACAATACCGATGGTATAGGAAAAAGGCCTTCAGGCCTTAAGAAAAGTCAATATCGATTCCGAGCTGGAGATAACGAATATACATCCGAACACAATGGCGGAAAAAAACAATCTGGGGATGGAGTCGATGCCCATGCGCACTGTAGTCCAGGGGAGGAGCCACCTCTCGTGATACTTCGAAGACTCTTCCAGGACAACAATGTGCAACACTAGGCGGCGATCTATGCTATAGATATGAATTCAGCAGCCCACATGCCTCGAACATACCTTTGCTCACAGGAATGTCATACTGCAACACCCAGGACGTTATCTGTGCTATATGGTGCCCATGTAATTTAATCTACATAGGGCAGACTACGCAAAAGGTGAAATGCAGGATATTGCAGCACAGAAGCAGAGTCAAATGTGGTACGACTGGACCACCACTTGTGGAACATTTTCAAGGAACCATCACACCAGCACACCAGCAAAGACCTGTCTATTTTAATATACATTTTGAGTCGTAGTCCACAGACATTCAATTTCAGTAATGTTCCGGCTCGATTATCTGATTTTAGAATGAACAGAGCCACACAATGCTTCTTTCTATTCAGAGAACCCTATCCTGCCCCTCCGAACACGTGCACGCTGGGCTACAAACAGACCGGGTTGTTACTGAACATGCTCTCGACAGAGACAAGCCTTGGCCAGCGCACTTCGCATACGATTGTAAGCCTCCTGCCTTGATGAAAAGATACTGATTTGTTTCTTTTCCAAAATAGCTCCACTAATTGACAGATGGGAATATTGTACATGGGTTAGCCTACGCGACTATCTGTTCTCTGAAAAACATACTTTCATCATCATTTAGATAAGATTTTTGCCTCTTAGATGACAAATGCATTCAGTGTGGGGTTGGCATATTTCAGGATGAGACCCCATTCTAGTATGGTAAAGGGTGAGTCTTATGTGGCTTTATCTGAATATCAGACATACGTTCTTAGTAAATTAGATGACGCATACGAATTTATTTCTGGTTTAGCATACTTTACTGGAGAGATTCTACTGGAGTTGATTTATGGGGAAGTTTGAGAGGCCTTGTATGATAGCAAACATTTATTTAAACATCATCCTTTGCCTTGTATATTTATTCAGGCTGCGACACCAATTGAAGTTATAGTTCTTACTTATGTGGCGAGCCCAAATTATTAAATATTTTTAAGTCACAATGCTCAGAAATGTTTCCTCTACAAATCTGAGACCCTCCTTTACCTCCCCTCAGCATCCTCACTCGGGACCGCCACTATTAAGAAGCCTTCCCGAGCACGCAGAATTAATTTAAGTGATTAAATAAAAAGTCCTTGGTACCTGTAATTCCATACGACTGATATCGCAGTTAGAACTGGGTACATAGTTCTTCACATCGTTGTTTCTTCCAACAGATTCCGGTAACACCACTCCTGATCACCTTTTCGAAACATTTACTGAACCGCACGAACCACCAACAGTGCTGGTTTCATTACCCTAGCTGGTAGGTTCATTCCTGAGAAACAGGATTATATCTATTGAAACATAACAGATTGAACACAATATGTTCCTTTGCAACTTGCTGAATCACATGCGAGCTGCATTGAAGTTTACCCTGAAAGATTAATACACACATCCTTGATTGTTAGATCTTGTGCCACAGTCCTATGTTCTGCTATAAGATAATATTCTATTAGTAGAACTAATACACTTACAAGTACAATTTGACTGGCGCATGATTCTTTAATTCTTAGATGTCTCCTCTGTATATTTCCATCCCAATGACTACCACAGTGGACTGTTTCCAATACTGAATTAGGATTTCAACATTTCCAATAGGAGTGTTTGCTTTTACAGCCAAGTGTCCTTATCAGTCACATGTAAATATATGTAGTATGTATAGCGCTTGCGCACTATTCATTCACTTTACCACTTTCACCACACACTTTTAGGAGCACCTTGTTCTAAGTTGGATTTAGAAAATTAAGTTACTAGTGAAGGTTTTTTGAAACTATTGCAGCGGGCTACACTTCCCCCATAGGAACCACTTGTGCCTTTATTATTATTTATTGCCTGAACACAGCAGGCAAAGGGAGATCTGCTAAAAAAAAAAACAAGCCAACAAATAAATTTGAGTTCTTTTAGCAGACTGAGTGCACTCCTATTGTTGATGATGGGAACAGTGTCACGTGACTTTATGTTTTAGTTTTCATCGAGGAAAGTTTCTTGTAGAACAAGAAACTTTCCTCGATGAAAACTGACACCGAAAAAGGTCCACAGGAAGCAAAAAATTGATGTACATACCTTTGGTGACAGTGTCTTGTTATGTTATGCAGATTTGTTTAGTGCACTATCACCTGAGAGTATACAATTGCTTGTTTTCCCTTTTTAATCGCAGACATGTCGCTCACTGATTTTAGTACTGCACTGATTATTGTATAGATCTCTGCTCTTGTCCTATTGTGTTAAATTCTCTAACCCCCATTCCTTGTATTTTGCCTATGCCTAACCTGTATGTAACGTTTTTATCCCTGTAAAGCACTGATAACCTAAAGGGTCACGTTCGCGCTCTATAAAACCTCAAATAAATAAAATAAAGAGTCTAGCCGAACCTAGGACATAATGGGACTACTCGAAAAGCCAAGTCTTCAACCTCTTGCGGAATTCAGGGAGTTGAGGAGGAGGCTCTTATGTGTAGTAGTGACAGGTCACTACTACATGCGCTAGGAGCGATGTAGGCAAAGGCTCGACCGGCAGATGTTTCGTGGGACGTATTCAAATAGGAGTCTGAATGAGCAGAGGTTCTTTAGAAGGCTTGTAGAAGCAGATCCGATTGTTGAGGTGTGCTGGACCAGTGTTGAGTAGTGCCTTGAAAGTGTTGAGTTTGAATTGTGCTTGTGTATCAACCCCATAGAACATGTATAGAGGGGAGTACCCACTATTCCCTATGCTCTTTGCACTGGCAGCAGATCCCTGTGCAGCAATTAGAAGGAAGCACATGAGCAAGGGCATGATGCTGCCTGCCAAATGGGGAGCAACCAATTGCATTATATGTGGATGATATGCTCCTGGTCCACAAGACCTCACACACTCAACGTATTACAGTAAATTTGGAGGGAATTCAGCCTTTGCTCTAAATGGGGGTGGGGGGAGGACATGCGCTTACGGTTGACACATAGGTCATGTTGGAGTCAGCAAGCGGACACACTGACAAAGCAGCACCTTTAGTAATTTGGGAAATAGGCTATTACATTCAGAACAGAACATACATGATGGCAAGCATGGGAATACCCATCAGAACACGAAAGGGCAATATGCTGTTCTGGCAGACATTGCCACAATCTGTGATGGACCCTATAGCCCTGATGTAGATAACGCTATCCAGGTTCCTTAATTTTGCGAACCTCCCAGTCTAGATTAGCTCCCGACGGTTATGATGGGCTGTGCATCCCAATGAAAGGCTATCGAAGATTTAGGATGGCATCGGGTCAACGTAGCAACTATGACAGTGCCCATTGCAGAGGGTGGGCTGGGAGCACATGATTTTGAAATATATTATCCAGTAGCCCAGATACAATGGCCCTAGCGATAATGACACATGTAGCCTTTTGGAGACCGTGGAGATCTTGAGTCCTTAGGCTGAATGATTGCTAATACCATTGGTACTAACTAAGGATAATGTTACTTACCCAGTAAGTATCCGTTCTAGGCATTTAGAGCTGTAGATTGACATCCTTTGCATACTCCTGCCATCTAGTGTTGAGTATGGATGTTTGCAAGTTGTTTTTCTTCGAAGAAGTCTTTCCTAGTCAGGGTCTCCTCCTTTCGGTGATAGTGCGCATGGTCATCATCTCAATTGTTAGATTGTTTTCCCGCAAGAGGGTGAGAATGGAAAAAGTAAGTGTAGTATAGAGATGCCCTTGCGTATAAATGTATAATGAACTGCAACAACTACAGGTACCCGGGAAGAGGGCATATGTGAATCTACAGCTCTACATGCGAAAGACAGATGCTTACTGGATAAGTAACATTATCTGTTTGAGGCATGTGTGCTGTAGATACACATGCTTTGCATAGACTAGGAAGCAGTATAATCCCAAAGTAGTGGCTAACCTGTAGATGTTACAGTTGTATGAAATAGTGTTTTAAGTACTGCTTGTCCTACATTAGCTTGTTGACGTGCTAACACATCTACACCAAATCGTTTGGTAAATGTGATTGGTGTAGACCAGTGTTTCCCAAACTGTGGTCCGCGGACCCCCAGGGGTCCGTGACACATTCCCAGGGGGTCCGCAGGAGGAAGTTTTAAAAGCACTGCAAGGTTCGTTGTCTAATTAGCAGCTTTCGAGCAACAATAAAAGTGTCAATATAAAGCCAGTGATTAATGCACCTGCTGGAGAGATTAGAGTTTTGTCCAGTGGCCCCTTTGAATTTTCTAATGTAGCACAGAGGTTTAATGTGCCTACTGCAAAGAACATGTACCATGCATTTTAAAAAAATTTCATAAGTAACAACCGTAATCTAGCTCAGTGACTTATAAACTGCCATCAACGAGCTGCTTGAAAACTGCATGGTACAAGTTAGTAACTTATGTTTTTCCCCCAGTCTTTCATTATCCTGATGCTGCTAAAAAGGTTTTTTGGGGGCGGAAATACATTTTGATTGTTAAAGTCAATGCTAACCACTGGGTGATGTTCTGAAACCCTGGTTTGTGCTTCTCCAGACCAAGCACTCTTTAAAAATGCCTACCAGTATGAATGACATGTGAATCCTACACCTTGTAGAACCCTTTGCCTTATGTAACATTTTCTATACACTGATTTACACGTATGATTCATTGTTTCTATATGTGTGTGATGTAAAATGCTCTGACATCCTACAATGGTATGAGAGATGGTATAAAACAAATGAAATACATGTGATGGAGAGGCTATGGAGAGATGAGAGGCACTGTTGAAGGGTGAGAATAAGGGAACCATTGAAGAACTCTAACAAAGTTTGTCGTATCCTAGTGCATAGTAAGGTCTTCATTTACTATTTGTTAAAAGCGAATACAATTTAATATATAATGATAAATGTGTTTTAGAATGCAAAACTGTTTCCTAAATTTCTTTGTGGGAGAGCCTCCCAAATCCCCCTTTGTAGTGGTCAGGCTCACTCACTGCACTTGGTGCGCACCGTATGGCGACTGGTTTGAAAACATTTTCCAGGGCTGCCTTGGGTTTCCAATCTAGCCCTGGCAGGAGCAGGAGCCTTGTACCGCAAAATAAAACCAACCAATTAAAAGTTAGCCACAGAGTTGCAGGAACAACCTCCCCATTAAATTGTTTTGTTTTTTGCAAATTCTTTGAATATAAAATACTAAGGGGGATATTTACAACAGAAGTGGCTGAGCGTGTCGTTAGCCTCCTTGGCTTAACGATAAGCTCCGCCACTTCAGAAACACAGTGCTTCACCATATTTACAAGAATATGGTGCATCCCTGGGTTTCCCCCAGTGCTGGTGCTACACTTAGCAGTGTACCGCCAACGCAGGGACCCTTGCATCATAGTACAAGGGTGTGTGCATGCAGGGGAAGATTCTTTATGTACAGGAAGGTCCCCCTTCCTGCACATAGACAACCTTGAAATGCCGTTTTTTCACTTCTATGTGTGCTGCTTAATGTAGCACACATTGAAGTTACAAAATGGAATTTTAAAAAAAGATTGTTTATGTGCAGGAAGGGTCACCTTCCTGAACATAAACAATCCAAGGCGTTTTGCTTTTTCCATGTGTGCTGTACAAGGCAAGCCACATGGAAAAAGCAAAAATGAGGCGAAATAAAGGATTTCTTCTCGTTTTGCTAAGTTAGGACCTGGCTTTCCCTGGTCTTAATTTTGGTGCTGCCTCCTATTTACGCTGTCCTTGTAAATAGGGGGCAGTGTCAAAATCAATGGGTGTTGCGGTGAAACGCCCACTGCAACACCCACTGCCCACCCCTTTCATGCAAAGCATTGCGTAACAGAGGGCTTATTTAAAAGGCAACATTAAGCCATGGTATGTGGCTTAACGCTGCCTTGTAAAGAAGGCGAAGCCTCCATCGCCACGGTAACGTCGCAAAAAGTGTGCACGTGTTTAATTTTTGGGAATTACTGTTTTAAAGTTTGAAAATCAAATCATACAACTTGCTTGGGGGTCCCCGGCTTCCAGTGGTGACTCAATGGGGGTCCTCAGGAGTCAAAAGTTTGGGAACCACTGGTGTAGACCATGTAGCTGCCTTACATATATCAGCTAGAGAAATGTTACCTAAAAAGGCAACAGAAGCCCCTAATTTGCGAGTGGAATGCGCTCTAGGGGGGTATGGATAAAGTTATTTTAGCTTTAGTGTAGCATGTTTGAATGCATTTAACAATCCATCTTGCAATGCCATATTTAGAGATGGTGGAACAAATGCAATAAACAGTTGTTTTGTTTTGCGAAAGTCTTGTTCTATCTATGTAGTACAATAAAGCTCTTTTAACCTCCAGCATGTGAAGTGGGTGTTCGGCTACAGAATCAGGTTGAGGAAAAAAAAGACGGGTAACTCAACCAATTGATTTATATGAAATGCAGAATTCACTAAGAAGGAAATAAGGGTTGGTGTGTAGAACTAACATTTCTTTGTGTAGCTGAAAGAATCGTTCTTCTAAGGTGAACGCCGGTAGCTCACCAACTCTCCTCAGCGATGTGATTGCAATGAGGAAAGCAACCTTCCAGGAGAGGAATTGCAAGTGGCACTTGTGCAACGGTTCAAATGGTGGACCCATGAGTCTAGTGAGAACAATGTTGAGATTCCAAACTGGGGCAGGAGGAATCCTTGGCAGAATTACTCTCTTCAACCACTACATGAAAGCTTGGATTACTGGAACTCTGAATAGTGACAGATGTTGCCTGTTTTGCAAATACGCAACTACTGCTACAAGGTGCAAACTAATAGATGTATAAGCTAGACAAGATTGCTGTAAGTGCAACAGGTAACAGATAAAGTTTCGTATAGAAGCATCTAAAAGATAGATTGTGTTGTTATTGCAGTATACAACAAATCTTTTCCACTTTACTGCACAGCAAGCTCTGGTGGTAGGCCTTTCTGCTGCTTTTAAAATATTCATACAGTCTGGTGGTAAATTTAAATAACCAAACTCTACGACTTCAGGAGCCAGATTGCTAAGTTTAGTACTTTGGGATTTGGAGGTATGATTTCTCCATGGTTCTGTGTGAGGAGACTGGAGGTGAGGTGCCGATTTTGATGTGGAACTAGTGACAGCTCTAATAGGGTGGTGTACCATGGCTGACGGGCCCATGTGGGAGCTACTAGAATTAGTGTGAGGGATGTTTGTCTGAGCTTCCGAACCAGACATGGAATGAGTGGGAGAGGCGGAAAAGCATAAGCAAATATCCCTGACCAGTTCATCCATAGGGAACCTGGAGCGGAAGCTTGGGCATTTTGCGTTTTCTGCTGTAGCGATCAAGTCTATTTGTGGAAATCCCCATTGATGAAAGCAGGGAAGGAGAACTTGGTGATGAAGTTCCCACTCGTGAATTTGCGGTCTCCTGCTGAGAAGGTCTGCAATTTGATTGTTTACTCCTTGGAGGTGTTTGCCAGAAGATAAATGTTGTGATGGAACGTCCAATTCCAAATGGCTTGAGCAAGTCTTGACAGTTGGAGAGTGTGTGTATCTCCCTGCTTTTGCACATAATACATCGCTGTCATGTCTGTTCAGACTAGGACATTTTTGCCTATGAGGTGAGTTTAAAAAAGCTTTGACTGCTAGAAAAACTGCTAGAAGCTTTAGATAGTTGATGTGGACACTTTTGTGTTTGTTGCTCCACATGCCTTGTATTATGTAGTCTTGGAGATGAACACCCCAACCTGTTAGAGATGCGTCTGCTGTGAGAACATTCTGTGGAATAGGGTTGATGAAAGGCCGTCCTATTGACAAGTTTTGTAGGTTTCACCACTGCAGAGATAGATAGGTACACCCATCTACTAACACTAGATCGGTTAATTGACCCTGTGACCGATTCCACAGACGTGCCAAGCACTGTTGTAGAGGACGCATGTGAAGTCTTGCATGGGGTACAATTGCGATGCACACTGCCATCATTCCCAGCAGTCGCATGAACATTCTGGCCAGTAAGGCATGGTTGGACTGAAACTGTAGTATGAGAGCCAGAATATTGTGAATTCTGTCTACATTGGGAGAGGCTAGAGCTTTGACTGTCTAGAGTGGCTCCTAGGTAAGACCATTTGTGACGGAAGCAGGTGAGATTTTTGTGCATTGACCGTAAATCCTAAGTGATGAAGTAGGTCTATTGTGATCTGTGTATGTTGTAGGCAATTTTGATAAGTGCTCGCTTTGATGAGCCGGTCATCTAGATAGGGGGAAGACGTGAATATGCGGTCTTCTGAGATTAGCCACGACTACAGCGAGACATTTGGTAAATACTTTGGGCGCTGTAGTCACCCCAAACAGATGTACTTTGAATTGGTAATGCTTGCCTGCTATCACAAACCTGAGGTATTTGCGATGAGACGGATGAATTGGCACATGAAAATACGTGTCTTAAGTCTAGAGTAGACCTAAAATCTGCCTTCTGTAGAAGTGGAAAAACCTGTTGAAGGGTCACCATGTGAAAGTGTTCTGACAGTATATAATGGTTTAACTCTCAGAGATCCAGAATAGGTCCTAGGGAACAGTCCTTTTTCGGAATGAGAAAATATAGAGAGTAAACCCCTGAGCCCTGATACTGTGTGGGAACCAGCTCTATAGCTCCTTTCAGTAAGAGACTGCACTTCTTGTTTGAGCAATTGTAGGTGTTGGAGACAATTTGTGAGTTTGAGGTGGAATGTCTGGGGGGATTGCTGGTAAGCTCCAGGCAATAACTATGTTGGATAATTCCAATCACCCATTTGTCTCTTGTTATTGACTGCCAAATAGGGAGAAATTGTTAAAGTCTTTTCCCAATTGGTGTGGTATAGTCAGGGGGAAGTATGGGCAAGTCACTGCTTATTAGGGTTATGCTTGATCTACTTCTAGACCAAAAAGATTTTTTTTGTCAAATGATATGTTAAGAATGGATTGTTGGACCTCGGACTTAAACCCAGAGATCCTTAACCAAGCATGTCTCCTAAGCAAAATGCTACTGTTGACCTCTCAAGCCGCAGTATCAGCAGCATCTAGAGCACACCTTATGGAGGAATTAGAAATTAGCTAACCTTCATTTATTAAATCCTGCGCTTTAGCTTTATTTTCGTCTGGGAGGTATTGAAGCAATTGCTCCATCTCATCCCAGTGTGCCCTGTCATACCTGGCTAGAAAGCTTTGTGTTTGAAATGTGCCATTGGTTTGCAGCTTTAGCAGCTATGCGCTTCCCAGAAGAGTCTATTAATTTAGACTCCTTACCTGTTTGAGGAGAATCCCCTGATGTTTGGGAATTAGCCTGTTTACGAGCATTAGATACTACTAGTGAATCTAGCGGCGACTGGCCCGTGATCATTTCTGGGTCCATTGGGGAGGCTTTATACTTCTTGTCAACTAAGAGTCAAGATGCGTGCTCGTACTGGGTCCTTAAAAATTATCAGCATGCCTAATCATACCCTTAAACATAGGAAGTGTTTATGACAACCTATGTGTGGATCCTAAGGTCTCAAACAAAAACATCTTTTTCTATGGATTCTTTGTGCAGTGCCACCCCATGATACTGTGCAGCCCTGGCAATGAGTTCCTGGAGGGAATGGCTGGCTGGGTAAAGGTCTCGGTCATTATCTGCCTGAGGATCTATTGTATAATCTAGTGGTGGGTGTGGGCAACCCCTCCCCCATTATCACCATCATTGTGGTGATATTGGGGAGAATCCAGAGGTGTAATTTGGAAAGGATTTGAAGGTGGAGAAGGATGCGGTGGAGAGGATGAAGATGGTGGATGAAACTGACTGGTAGCAACATATTTCTTCTTTAAAGGAATCTTTTAAGGAGTGTCCTCCTCAGACAGTTTATGTTTTTGATGCAGCTTGGTATGAACATGACCAGTGTCGGGGTTAATATATAGTCTCCTATGCTTTGGATCTGTTTTTGATTGAAGAATGTCCAAATTCAGATACGAAGAAGCATCTTTGGATGTCGGTGCTGATGTATTCGGCACCGATGCTTTTGGTGCCAGTGTGTGCTGGCCTTTCGCTGCGGAAGGTTTCGGCTCCGAAGGCTGCTTGGCTTTCGGCATTGAGGATTTCTGTTTGGAACCGGAGGACTTCGATTCCGATGAGGACTTTTGCTGACTCGTTATGGAGCTGGAAGGCTTGACTGGCTGGCAACCTTCGCTCTAGGAGATGGCAATACCTCAGACGCAGGCCTCTTTCTAGACGCTGAAGTGGAACCAGAGGCTATACTGCCAACCTCAGACACAGGATTATCAGAATCCTTAAGCTTTTGTAGCCACAAAAGCAACCAACCCTCTCTGTCTCTGAGAGTTTTCTGAGGAAAAGTCCTGCAGATCTTACAGTCCTTGACTTGGTGATCTGGGTACAGGCAATAAATACATTTCTTGTGGGGGTCTTCTTTAAAAAGCCAAAGCTTACCACAAGAATCACAGGCTCTAAACAGATATTTCTTTGTAGACTTCCTTGAAGAAAAGATCCAAAAGGAAGAAAGAGAAGAAAACTGAGCAGAGCTCAGGGAGACTCCCTTCACACGACGTGCGGTAGAAAATCTGAGAACCTGAGCCTCTGAGAAGAACCTTCTGGTGGGTGCTGGCACCTGATTGGCTGTATTTTGGACTATACAAAATGACTAGGAGAGTCATTCATTTCATAAGGCTTTATTCGGAGCAAAAGACAGGTCCATAAAAGCACAGCATAAAAAGACATTATAAAACAACAGTTAAAAGCAGGAGATACAGCAATTTAAAAAGGTTAAAAAAGCATACTTTTCCTTGCATTAATTGATTTAAGGAGAAAGGTAGCCGTATAAAAACAAACGTCAGGGTGATGCAAGTTAAAAAGCAGGCTCATGCAGTCTCGTATTGTCCTGACTCCGAACTTAGCAAAAAGGGGTTTCAAATAAGCAATCCGCAAGTATTTGTACAACTGACAGAGCAAAAGAAAGTGCACAGTGCTTTGAGGGGTGGTATTGTCACACGGACAAGGGCCAGCGGGATGCGAATGCTGAAAGGGGAAAGCAACAAGGTTGTGGACTACTCCGGTTCTCAGTCTAGTCAACACAAACCGATGTGCCTTCCAGGTCACTTGTGACAAATACGGTTGGAAACCCACAAATTCATTTAAATCATGATAAAGAACACAGGATGAGAGTTCAGAGCTATTTTGATGCCTCCTGGTGGAAAGCTGTTGTAAAAACCAGTACTTAAGTTCGATTTTGGACAGCTCAGTAGCCCCACATCGATCCGCAATGATGTTAATGTTAAAGATCTCACAAAAATTATCCACAATATACTTTAACCATGGGATCTTTAAATGATGGTCCAAAGAGAGACAATCAGAAATAATGGCTCTGCACAATGAGGTCTCTTCTTTTATCCAAATGGAACGCCATAGCATTAGTGGCCTAAGGAGGATCAAGTCGGCAAGATGGGGAATACCCAATTCATTGTGCACTAAAGCATTAGAAACAGAGCTTGGCAGGCACAAAAGTCTCTTCAAGAATGCATTCTCCTCAACCTGAAGAGACCCTGCCGGGGCGTGGCCCCAAATGCCCGCACCGTACAAGGCAATCGAGACACAACAGGACTGAAAAATTTTAACATTTCATGGACCCGCCGGTCTCCCAGTTTCGTAGCCATTGTGAATATTCCATGAGCACTCCTCGCCATCTTAGCCCGGACATTCTTATGTTCATTGGCCCAAGTGTTTTTATTTGAGAAGGTGACCCCCAAATACGAAAAATTGTCAACAGCCTGGACCTTCTGTCCCTCTATAAAAAATAAAAACTGTTTCTTTCTGTTCATTCGCCCGCATTCCATAACATAGGTTTTAGATTTATTTAACACTAATTTCTGCTTTTAATAAATTGCGAAAAGCCCTCCATCAGCCGTTGAAGGCCGATGGGGGTGCGTGAGATTAGGACCGCGTCATCCGCGTAAAGTAACACAGGGACGTTGTCCTCATTGATTTTGGGAGCATCCACTGCCAGAGATTTGAGAAAAGAATCAATCTCATTGATGAAAAGGGTAAAAAGCAGTGGGGCCAACACACATCCCTGTCGGATTCCACGCCCAATTTTAAACTTAGTAGTACATCCCCCGTTAGAACCGTAACGGACACAAGCACATAGTTTGGCATAAAGACGTGCTAGGAAGAACACAATGCCCTCGGGTGCCTCAATTTCAAATAGCTTTGCCCAGAGGGTGCCATGGTCCACCAGGTCGCAGGCACTACTCAAATCTGCAAAGCAGAGATAAATAGTGCCGGTCTTTGCCAAGGTATATTTACCGATGAGCAGGTCTAAATTTAGACACTGCTCAATCGTACCACGACCCTTCCTAAACCCAAACTGGCTCTCTGCTAGAATGCCATTATCATCCACCCATTCTTCCAACCTTACCAGAAGCACTCTACTCATTACTTTTACGGAAGAATCCAACAAGGAGATTGGACGATAGTTCTTAACGTCCCCTCGATTTCCTTTCTTAAATATTGGGATTAGGATGGATTCTTCCCAGGTAGGGGGCACCTCATTACGGACTGCTGCGTTGAAGATATTAGTTAACAGAGGCCCCCATACTTCAGGGACCAATTTATAAACATCAATTGGTACCACGTCTGGACCCTGAGCTTTTCCTCCTTTGCTGACCCTTATGCTATCTAAAACCTCTTGAACGGTGATATTGAGTGGCGTATGCGGCCACCTATCCCCTATATCCCTGGATACACTGTCCGAATCAAAGATTTTAGAAAAATGGGAAACCCACTCTTCCTTCATAACGTTGGAAGTTAATTCAGGGGTCTTATCTTTGAGGAATGGGGAATTAACTGTTTTCCAGAACAGGGTACAATTATTCAATTCAGCAGCCAGGGTCAGGTTGTCCCATGCCTCCTGTTGGAGTTCCAATTTCCTCCGTTTTAGGGTTTCTTTGTATCTGGCTCTAAGATCTACAACCAAACCCTTATCTCTAGGCGTAACTGATAAAGCTGACTTTAGTTCCTTTAGGGCCAGGGTACATGCTGGATTGAACCACCCCCGCAGGCGTTCCTCCTTGTGCTTGAGTGTACTAGTAAGCTTAGAGTCGATGACCGCATTAATACCAATAAAATACACAATAGAGCCGGTGGTACCTTGATTGTCTTCTAAAATCCCTGTAATTCCTGCCAGGCAACTAGTAATGATTGAATCGGACATGATTTCAGCCTTATCCCCCTTCCATCTGAGTCTAGTGCCATTAGGTCGCACGGCCTCAATGTTAATAATACACCCCGGAATGGGGGTCTCTTTGTTTTCCCATAGCATGGCCTCTACTATCAGGCAATTGTGGTCACTAAGCTGGAGGTCTATAACTTTAGGTGCCATAGTCCAGGCCCCAAGGCTCGAGGAGATACAAATAAAATCAATAACAGAATTCGCTCCCCGGCCTGTGAAAGTAGGGCAAATCTCCTCCTGTTCATTTGTCTCGTTAACCATAATATACATATTATGTGAGTCAAGGAGACTGTTTAAGGCATCTCCATAATAGTTATGTTGAAAATGGGGGACTCCATCTCCATGACAGTCCACCGCCCCACATACATTGCCATCTGAGAGTGGGCAGGTAGTGGCGTTAAAGTCTCCTGCCATGAACAGATCAAAAACTACATTGGAATCCTTGAGGATATCATCCAATGCACTAGATAGTGCTCCAACGACCTGATCCCTAGTATCATCAAAAACGTTGTTATAAAAATGTATTAAGAGAATATTCCTACCTCCTGTTTTGTGCAGCCATAAAATCTGGGAGTGAACCCCAACTTGTACGTATTTTTTGACCAGCAGAGGAGTTTGGACAGAAATCAAAATCAAAAGGCCCCCCTTAGCTCTACCTGACAGGGAACCGGTAGCAGGTAACTGGTAAGAGACAAAACCATTATATCCTTTAAAGTCCCTACACCAGGTTTCCTGTAAACAGATAATATCAAAGAGAGCTAAAAATTCAGTCCAACCTAGACAATCTGATTTGGACCCGATACCCGCAATATTCCAACTTGCAATATAACAGCTGGAAAAACCGGAGACACCTGACCCCAAAAGAGAACAGTTACTACCCTGCTGGAAAATAGCGATGTTAGTAGTATCCAGTAATAACTCCGGGCAACCTACTGGATCACCCTCCTTGCCCATAGGCGTACAATCTACAGTTGTCCCAGAAATGTTAACCATAGGCCCTGATATACAAACACTTTGTCCCATACCAGACGAGACCTGTCTCTCCAAAATTTCTGGGGGTACCGTACACAGCTCCAGTAATGACTCCGGGCAACCTACTGGATCCGGCTTGAAGCAAAATAACAGTCCGCAACCAGCTGCTGTCGCTGGGGGCAGGACTAGCAAGCCCGTGCAATCCAACAAAGGCCCATCCAGTGTCGGAGTGGCCTGTGCAGGTTCTAGCATTCCTGCACAGCCAAACAGTAGTCCCTTAACAGTTACCGAGCAGCAGGGCGTAACTGGCAAACCAAAACTACCGTCTACAGGGGACACTATTAATGTCACTGCAGTAACACCTATATGCTCTAACGATGTCCCTTTGAACCCCCCCACTACCCGTGCCCCGGGGAATCAGTTGAAGATTACTGAAAGTGGGAAGTCTAACAATTGTGGCCTCCCTCACCCGAACCTCCCACCGGACTGCGCACCCTACGTAGCAGTCCTGACAAACGTTACACCAATCAGGGAGGATGGGCTTCATCGCTCTATGGAATCACATGAATCCCTCAAATACAAAACTGTGGCATGGCTCAATCGGGAGTGTGGCTTTCCAGTGACTCTGGCGGACCAAATCTTGATCACCACCAGAACCAACTGGATTGGTACGTCCCCGAAGAACATCTCTGGGGATTGCGTTATTATTAATTTCAGTAACCCACACCTTGCCACAACAGCTCTGATTCGAGCCACTTCCCGTCCCTGTAACGAGCAGGGCATTTCACTCCGTCCTTTGGGCTTTTTCTATAGACAACACACTAGCCATCATCCTAGTAACCACGGGGGGGAGAGAACGAGGGGAGAAGCTTCGCATAGCTTTCCAAATAGTTTCCAGGTGAACACCGTTAATCGTTTCCAATGCTTTAGTGGGCTGGATCAAAACGATTGACTGGAGTTGGGTACGGTACCCCCAGAAACCTTGGAGAGACAGGTTCTGTCTGGTATGGGACAAAGTGTTTGTATATCATGGCCTATGGTTAACATTTCTGGGACAACTGTAGATTGTATGCCTATGGGCAAGGAGGCAGAAAATCCAAATTTATAGAACGTGTGACGGGCAGGGGCGTGGCTAGCAGGGTGCGCAGGCCGGGTCAGACAGGCCTCGCAGGGACTCCTGGACTAGCGAGTCCCTGCGGCGCTCCACCCCGGCTGCACTTGCTGAGTTTGTTTTTCCGCCCCAAACGCCACCACGGATGTCCCGGTCCCACGAAGCGGCACCCACGAAGCGGGTGCTGCAAGGCGCTGGTGGGACAGGACAGGACAAGCTCCAAAGGACAGGGCTTCAGGGGCAAGTCCGCCCGCAGGAGTCTGCTCGTGATCCGCTCCTCGCTCCCGCTCCCGATGAAATGCAGGTGAGGTGATGTTTTCTGCAGGTTTTCCGGGCAGGGGCGTGGCTAGCAGGGTGCGCAGGCCGGGTAAGACAGGCCTCGCAGGGACTCCTGGACTAGCGAGTCCCTGCGGCGCTCCACCCCTGCTGCACTTGCTGAGTTTGTTTTTCCGCCCCAAACGCCACCACGGATGTCCCGGTCCCACGAAGCGGCACCCGCGAAGCGGGTGCTGCAAGGCGCTGGCGGGACAGGACAGGACAAGCTCCAAAGGACAGGGCTTCAGGGGCAAGTCCGCCCGCAGGAGTCCGCTCGTGAGCCGCTCCCGCTGAAATGCAGGTGAGGTGATGTTTTCTGCAGGTTTTCCGGGCAGGGGCGTGGGCTAGCAGGGTGCGCAGGCTGGGTCAGACAGGCCTCGCAGGGACTGCTGGACTAGCGAGTCCCTGCGGGGCTCCACCCCTGCTGCACTTGCCGAGTTTGTTTTTCCGCCTCAAACGCCACCACGGATGTCCCGGACCCGCAAAGCGGGTGTTGCAAGGCGCTGGCGGGACAGGACAGGACAAGCTCCAAAGGACAGGGCTTCAGTGGCAAGTCCGCCCGCAGGAGTCCGCTCGTGATCCGCTCCTCGCTCCCGCTCCCTAGGATAGTCATAGGTGTGGAAGTTTTTTCTACTGTAGCTTTGGCTGGTTTGTTTTTTATTGGTATTTACTATGTATTTATGGCATATTATTGCTTTTTATGTACCGTGGGATTCCCACTCCGACGACGGGGAATGATTCAGGCATGTGAATCTATGAAAGACACCCCTAATCCTGGAGAACTTCTGTTCTCATGTCACCTTCTCCCGGCGGTATCTCTTCAGCGTCGAGTTCAATCTCGAGCTCCGAGTCGGAGTCCTGTACGGAGAAGGCTTTCTCTTCCTCCACTGCTCATGCCTCCACATCTTCTTGACCGGAACCTTCCCCCGCAGATTTCCGGTGTGTGTTCGTTGCTTTGACGCTGCATTGCTCGACGTCAAGCCCAACGATCACAAAGAGTTTTCTTCGATCGAAACAATCTGCAAGCGTCGCAGTCTTCTTCCCTGTGCTCCTGAGACAAGCACAGTTGCACACCCTGCACGAATCAGTGTGCAGATACTTCAAGTGGCACTCTGGCAGAATTTAAAGGTTGTCCTGTACATCGAAGGAGAGCTGATCGGACAATGTTAGGCCCGAAGGACATCCACTTATCTTTCCGATCGAAAAGTTGATTCCGTGACCTAAGCGATACACGGAGAAGTGAGAAACGCGTATGAAACAATACCATCGAGGATAGAGAGGATTGCACATCGAGGGAAACCCAAAGAACGGTTTTGAACCGAAGCGCCTCAATACACTTGCGAACCCGATGGCGGAAAAAAACAATTTAACAAAGGAGTCAATGACCATGTGCACTATTACTGAAAGGAGGAGTCACCTTACCTTGTGACTAGAAAAGACTTCTTCAAAGAAAATCAACATGCAAATATCCGGACCCAACACTAGATGTCAAGAGTATGCAAAGCATGTGTATCTATAGCACATATCCTTCGAACAGTGAATTACTGACTGGTACCTAGGTTGATGAGAATGGCAATGAGATGCTGGCACAGATTTGTGTATAGAACCAGGAATACACCACTTTATGCACCCACAATATTATGACCAAGGTTAGTCATGACATTTAAGTTAGCATGCAGCTGGAAAGAGGCGAGGGTACAAAATGTGGGTGAAATGTTATAGGGAAGCTATTGTCCTTTAAGGAAACAATGGCAGATATTAGACTCCCAGCAGGGCAGTTTCTAGTGTTTGGGAGAATGATAGTAGTATTGAGTGAGCCTGGGGGCCCAAAATAGGGAAGAACCTAACTCTCATGAAATATTGCAATTACTCTTCAACAATGGGGTATCAGAGGTCGGTTAAATTACTGAACGCAATCCTTACACCAACATGCAGGAGCTATGGTACAAGTGAAAGGTGACTCTCGGATACGGAATGAGCAAGACATACTCAAGTGATATCAAGAAATGTACGGTTAAAATATACCCAAATTTAACTATTTACACACTACCTATTTGACACCTAAACAGGATATTAGCGATTGACAGACAGAAATGTCCAAGATGTGATCTCCATGATGCAGATTTCCTTCACATTGTGCCGATTTGCAGTCTGTGGACACCTTACAGGAGAACTGTGGTGGCCACATTGATAACTGCACTGGAGAGGGAGGTTGCGTGTACTCTGAAGAGATGCCTACCAGGATTGTTTCCTCCATCAAAAGAAAGAGCACGAGCAATAGATTAATTGGGATAGATCTTTTACAGGCAAAGAGATATCGCCTTGACAGCGGGACCTCAAGTCCATTTGCATGAGATATTGATTTTCTAATCAAGTACTGCATTTGTTCCTTCTTATGGGTATGATTGTACAGTTTCTAGGATTTCATTTCCAAGGTGCCATACATAATTTGTATCTCATCTACTTAAGAACTTTGCTTTTTTGACATGTTTTATCTTTTGAAAATGTATCTTAGTATTTTGCTGAAAGCTATCCAAACTTTAAGGCTCTGAGGTGTGGGGGGCGTGGCCGATCACTGAACATGGCGGACGTGTTCTAGAGGAGCTCCGGACCCGAAGCCCTAAAAGTATCCTGTAATTGCATACTGCTGCTTTTTGAGAGTACCTTCCCGGCGCTATCCGACGGCCGGTGGTGTTGCGATCAGCTGGTGCTACGAGTCCAACATCCCGAAAATTAACGGCTGCCAGAGACGACGGGAACCACCGAGAGACGGTGGAGGGGACCCGCGCAGACCGCCGGATCGAGAAACGCCACAGCGGGAGATGCGCTGTGCACCGGACAGTGGCCCACCTTCTGTCGCGACGCTGTACTGGGCTGCGGGGCACCACTCTGGGCCGAGGAGGTGGAGGTGAGGAGCGCACGGCTGGCTGGGACTCTGAGAGATCGCTGCAGGGGCGCCACAACTACGCGAGCCCGGGGCTGCACGGCCTGCAGAGAAAGGGGCGGAGCTACGGCGCGATGGCGGACAACAGCTAATCCCCCAGTCCCCCAACTCCAAGCACCGAGGGAACAGTACTTGTGAGGGCACTAGGAACTCTGCTGCCTGTTATGTGCACATCTAAAACGAACTTTGATACGAGAGGGGGACACTTTCAATACCATAACCCAGGCACATACCTGCGGAGGCACTAAGGGGGAAATCATTGGAAATCCCCCCCCTTTTTCTTCTTTCCCTCCCGGAGTGGCTGCCTGTGGACGCCCTAGACAAACCCCTCTGCATATCGACTTGCAGGTCAGTGCACACTGGACTACTGTATCCTGAAGGGTCGCAACCCGGAGGGACTACGGACCCCCTCCTCTAACACACAGAAGACAGTGGCCTATCAGTGTGGTGCTGTGCCCAGGGAGCAACTCTAGTGCCAATACCACCGGTGTACAGTGACTACGACGCGACAGACACGGCCAGCCGATTGAAGTGTGCCCTTTTCCCTTCCTGGCCCAGTGGGGCTGCTGAGACACTAGTAAACCCAGACATTATGGGCCGGAACAGACTGATGCAACAGGGACCAATGGTGGTAGACCCCACACCAGATGCGACTGATGAAGTGGATGCTACGCCGAGATCAGACTGTTTCCCCCCCCCACGGTGATGCCGGCACAGATGGACTAATTAGACCTTATACTGCAGGAGGTGCGAGACTCCAGGAAGGCCATAGAGGCACAGATAGGTACTCTAACTACAGGTTTAACTCTATTGAAAGCAGACCACACGAAGGTAGCGGACAAAGTGAAAGACCACGCCATGTCCTTGGCGGAGATAATACCACAACAGAAAAAAGCGGAGACGGATGTGAAAACCCTACAAACCCAAATGGCCACCTAGATAGACCGAGTGGAGGACGCGGAAGGAAGGGCGAGGCGCAATAACGTCAGAGTGATCGACCTGCCGGAGAAAAGTGAGGGGACGGACGCCACAGGATACATGGAACAAAGGTTCAGAGATCATGTGACGACGGAAGGCCTCTCCTCGCAATATTGCATAGAACGGGCGCATCGTATACCAACTGGCAGACCGAAACCAGGCGCCCCACCGAGACCCCTAATTGTGAAACTGCTCAACTATAGAGACAGAGATGAATTATTGCAGAAGGCCAGAGAGAAGGCACCGATCACCTTCGAAAATACCAGAGTCTCCCTATACCCAGACTACACGCAAATGGTTCAACGCCAGCGTTCCTCATTCCTGGATGTGAAACGAAGGTTACGGGACCTGAATGTCCAATATGCTCTCTTGTTCCCGGCACGCCTGAAGATCCTGCATGAACAAAAAGCCTACTTCCTCGAGAGCCCCCGAGACGTCGAGGATTGGATCGAGGTGATGGAGCAGACTGCTGCAGCAGGCTCCACTAACCGCCAGGTCTTAGCTACGGGATCCCAACAGACTGCATTGACGGTCGCAGAGGTGGTCACTCTCGAAGAGCCTTCTAGACTAAGCAAACCCCCTCGCAGCGGCTGCAACAACCTAAGCTGCAGGCGATCATCGCGACGGCAACATTTACAAATGGTCCGCGGATTGATAATGGGTCTAAATCCTCCACGGAAGAGGAATTAACACATGGTTCGGACTCTGAGGGCAGCGTGGCCCTGTTCCCATCTGCTACACCACAGCTGATCACAGACTTATTCGGTTGACATTTCCACGCAAGTACACTCTACGCCGTATTTTTATGGCATAATTGAAATACAACGTTGTAACTGATAATTGCTGTTAGTATGCCTATTGCAAGAAAAAACAGATGGGGCTCGGTTGCTGTTGTAGCTCCATAAAGTTCCTACAAGGTAAAGCGCGTGCACATGCGAGGTGCAGGACCCGCCCCCCACATGGCGAAGGCCCACAGTTTGCCGTTCTTGCTTTGCCTGTTGCGATGTTATTTTGTGGTCTGGTATGGTTCCGGTCCCAGACCGTGTATTGGGGAAGTTAGGGGAAGGGGAGGTCAATTTCAAGACGCAGGTAATAATTTTGTCGCTTTTATACGCATCACATTTGCGCCACATAGGACGTACGACTTGATGAAATGCATGCACTGGACAGATACACTATAGCCACATGGAATGTACGAGTGTTGGGCACCACGCACAAACGTCATAGAATACATGCGTTTTTGACTCGCCGTAAGGGCCTTTTTACAGGAATCACAATGGTGGCTGGGGAAATAGTGAAACTTAGGAAAAAGTGGAGGGGGCAGGTGTTCTCTACCTCTTATTCGGGCTACGCTTGGGGTGCTACGATATGGGTACGGCATGGGGTACCTTTTGTGGCACATGATCAAAAAATTGACAGAGAGGGCCGATATGGCTTTGTGCGGGGGACATTAGACAGACAAATGGTGGTGCTAGGATCCATCTACGCCCCTAATTTTGACCAGGACAAGTACTGGGACGTGCTCAGCGGTGCACTCACGGGATGGGACACGTGCCCCTGGATCTTGGGAGGGGACTGTAATACGATAGTGGATATCACATTAGACAGATCGCACCCGCCTCTGCGCGGTGCAGGGGTACTTAAGCAATCAGAAGCGCTGGTACGCTGGATGAAGGGCTGGAGACTCAATGATGTGTGGAGGATGCGGAATCGAGAACACCGGGAATACTCATTTTATTCAGCAGTGGACTCCCTACACACTAGGATAGACAGGATTTTTTGCTCTGCAGATATTACACATCGGGTGCTTCACTCTACGTACTTGCCCAAAACATTCTCCGACCATAACCCACTGGAGGTCACCATCACATGGGGTAGGACACCTTCACCGGTCCCCACATGGCGCCTGTGGCCACAGTTGCTGGAAGATACGGTAGTCCGCACAGACATATTACATACGATAGAGCAGTACTTCACTGAAAACAGCGGCACTGCGACCAACAGATTGATAGAATGGGACGCATTCAAGGCAGTGTTGCGGGGTAAGGCGATCAGCGCAACGATGGGTGCACGACAAGAATTACATAAGTCACTGGTAGACACCGAAACGGAGATGGGCAGACTAGAACAGCTAGCAATGACGGATGACGCACACTCGGGGGCACTCCAAGAAAAGCGGATTGTGCATGCTGAACTGTTGGAATCTTTTAGGCACATAGATTATCAGGAATACACTAGACGTACACATTCAGAAGCAGACAAGGCAGGCACCATGCTAGCCAGACTTCTCCATGATACCCCTCCCACGATAGTAATAACTGAAATCACTCAGGCTGATGGCGCAAGCCTATGCACACAGGGAGAGATTAATGAGGCCTTTAAAACATGCTATGCCTCTTTATATGCTGTACCGGAGGCGACACCCGCGGACCGAACAGATGCTTTCCTATCCACCTTGACCTTCCCCACACTGACAACAGCGGCACAAAAAGACTTATCGGGGCCCATAACCCCACAGGAGATAAGGGTCGCTATGAAGGGACTCCCTTGTAATAAGACCCCTGGTATGGACGGTCTACCCATTGAATTTTACACCACATACGCAGAAACATTAGTACCCAAACTAACAGACTTATACAAGTCAATCTGGGAGGTAGGTGCACTGCCTCTTACTACCGCGCAAGCACTGGTAATATCACTGCCTAAGCCAGGCAGGGATCACACTGACATGGCTAACTATCGCCCGCTATCGCTTCTACCTACTGAGTACAAAATACTGAGTAAAGTGCTGGCCAATAGATTGCAGCCCTTCTTACGCCACCTGATCCATGTGTATCAGACATGGTTTGTACCGGTGTGGTAGCACCTCCTTGAATATTCGGAAATTGCACCACTTAATGTCGGAGGCGCCGCAGATATTTCCACACGCAGGATGCCCCTCTCTAGACCTTAAGCAGGCGTTCGAATCAATTAATTGGGAATACATGTTTAGAGCGCTCCCGCGCTTTGGGATACCCGATAGCTACATAGCGTGGCTGAAGCTACTTTACATGGAACCGACTGCGAGAGCAAGGACCGGTAGACACATCTCGGGCGTGTATAGGATACACCGGGGAACGAGACAGGGCTGCCCGTTATCACCTCTGATTTTCATATTAGCACTGGAACCCCTGGCGATTGCGCTACGGCAGAACTTCCCAGATATGGGGATACCACTTGGACACACTACGCACCTCTTTTCGGCATATGCCGATGATATAATTATCTATCTCCAGGACCTCCGGCAACCTCTAGCTCCGCTCTATGACCTATTTCAATCCTTTGAGATCATGTCGGGCCTTGCTGTAAATATAACCAAATCACAGGCCTTTTTCTTTACTAATCATGACGTCACTGCAAAAGTGGGATTTGGGGACGCCTCATTACAAGTTGCCCCCACTACATTTAAATACTTGGGCATCCAGGTGTATAGGACAAACGATGATATGTTGGAGGGTAATCTTGGTAAGTTAGTTTGAAGAGATTGCAAGTAGGTACAGGTAAGGGGGGGGTTGGGAGTTCCTGACTTCCGTGCATATTATTACGCCTGCCAACTGCAATGGCTTTCCTACTGGACAGCAGGCCACAATCTCCACGAAATAGGATACACCACGACTGATTTTGACAATGGTGCCCTACACACTCTTTTACTACCCACCTACAAATTCCGCAAAGACTTACCTACACTACTAACCACTGCATTGACGTGCTGGAAGGCGGCACTCCGATACACAAAAACACCATCCACATATGCAAGCAATATACCTCTTCTGGGCATCCCGCTTGCCGCTGGTACCCTCATGCAACGTAAACTGCTACAATGGACGGACTGTGGCGTGACGTCGGTGGCAGACCTATTTAGTCACGCACTCCTGATGAATCATGACACTTTCGTTCACGAGACAGGTGCACCGCAACACTTGTTTTTAACACACGCTGCTCTCCTACAGTACATTAAGAAATACTGGGCAGCACGAGGCCAGGAACCCGACCAAAATGAACTGGTGAAAATGGTACATTACATGGGGTGAGGACGGCACTTGATCCGCTGGATATATCATGGGATCAGCGCCCACACTAGGATGAACCTAGACTCCCTGCGTGTTGTCTGGGAGGAGGAGATAGGCCGGGACCTGTCGGATACTGAATGGGCTAAGATTATAGAGCACCCAAAAAAGGTTTCCCGAAACTCGAGATTCAAGTTCATACAAACCATGATACTGCACCGAGCCTATCTGGCCCCGGATCAGCTGGATAAGATGTTCCCCCAGACGCAGCACTTGTGCCCACGATGCCATGTCCCGGGAGCGGGATTATTACACATGCTGTGGACATGCCCCTCACTGGTAGAATATTGGGTCACGATTAGAGAACTTACTGAAGCAGCAACGCAACTTACATTACACGGAACTGTGGAGGAATGCCTACTAGGCTTACGACAGCATAGATCTAAACACAAGGTACAGTTTCGCTTCATTTACCTGGCGTTACTACTGGCTTGTAGAAATATCACAATGCGCTGGAAATCTAACAGGCCCCCTGAGATACATAAATGGCACACGGAAATGATAAAATGGAGTAGTGCAGAAGGAGTAGCGCTGCAAAGAGAGGAGGCGAGAGGGCTACGAAAAACACCGATAGCCATAGAGTGGGAGGCAATGCTGGAGGCGCTCAAATCAGAGGAACATAATGTGTTAGTCTAATGTTCGTAATGTGTGTATAAATGTTTGTAAGTTGCCCACACCTGACGACCCAACGGAAAATATGAATGTGGTACGCAGTTGTATGTAAATTCATATACTTAGAATGCAAATGTACAGACACGGATATTGCTCTTGGAATATGACCACAGTTACAGAGGGTGGGGGGAGGGATATGTTGGGGTAGGTCTGTATAATCTTTGTATTTACCAAATACGAACCACTGACTTGTATTACATTGTGGTGAACATAACATTGATCATATATAAGTTGTATGCTGGATTTGTATGTGCATTCTACATAATTATGCACGGAAATTGAAAATTCAATCAAATGTGTTTAAAAAAAAAAGGCTCTTCGTGTCAGATCTAGCATTACTATAGCATCTCCATAAAGGAGACCTGATCATTTTCGATAAGCTATTCTTGGGACATCTCCTTCAAGTGTAGAAAGAACCAACAACAAATCATACATATAAAGAGAAAATAACAAAGGTGACAATAAGCAGCTTGTTTTAATCCCATTAGTGAGGATTCTAGATGAGAGGCCTTGATTTCTGCACAATAAAACCGCAATAATTAGCCATTATAAAGTACTGAAAACTCCTAGGCTTTGCAACTTCCTCCAAAGTGTAGGGCTCTAAAACCAGTTGAAAGAGGTACAAAAATCTATATAAGACTGTATACAGAAATTGACCTCTAGTTAAAACATAATTTTCAGTAATTAAATGAAGGCAATATTGTCGTAAGTAGTCTCTAAATCATGTTTTCTATATTGATAACCCATCATGAGATGCCCACCCATGCTGATGTTCTAGTATGCTTTTTGTAAATAAATAGTCAGCAGAGCTAGAGGCATATAGCTCAACAAATATTACACCTGCACCTCATCATGGAAGTTTGCTTTGAGTCAGCTTTATTACCACTAGACCAGTAAGTCGCCACCGTTTGACTTCTGTGGACCCCCACTGAATAATTACTGGAATGCGCAGACCCCATTGAGTAGTTATTGAAAGCTGGGGACCCCCAGCCTGAGCAATTTCTAGGATTTGAGCTTCGAAACAATACACGCAAAAAATATAGAAAAGATTTACACATGTTCACTTTTACTTCTTTATTTGTATATACTTTAATTACATTTAACTTTATTTGATTTTGTAACAGTTGTACGTTCTGTGGACCCCCATGGGTCGTTGGACCACATGTTAAGAATCACTGCACTAGACACCAAGATAACCTTACAGAGCCTTCTTGTATTATTTGAGATTGCTGCCTCCAAAATTCAACCCACTGCAGATTTGCTATGGTTTTTTTTTGTGAGAAATTTTTATCTAGCTCTTTTTTCATAAGACTATTTTTCCTCATTGGGAAAAAATACACTAGAAATAACACTAGTGTCCATGATGCGAACCCTTACCTTTCACACAAAACGATTATGATTTATTAGGAGCGAGTTGCTTAAGAGCACACTGTGCGAGACTCCAAAATCACGGAGCTGCCACTTGTAACAGATGCTATACACCGAGCAAAAATCAAAAAATGAGGTCTCCGCCGCTTCGTAACTTCAACAGAGGTAGTGTCATCTTGTGTCCATCAGTGAGGTGTGCAGACACACAAGTAACCTTAAGAGCAATGTTTAAATACCACCATTTGTGAGCCACAGTGTTACCTTTTCGCGGTCAAGCAACAAAGAACTGCGAAAATACAACACAACTGCCAACAAATGCCAATTTCTGAACAGGAAACATACAGAATGGAGAGGGGGCTGCTAACCACATTCTGCTTAACCCTCCATGAACATGTAGCGTTGTTCCTTTCATTGTGGTGAAGCATCGATCTCTTGTCATTATGGGGCCATTTGTTTCGGATTAGAAACACATGGCCCCATAAAGATAAAGTGATTTGCGAAAGAAAACAAGTTACTTACCTGTAACTACGGTTATCCAGTATTGGTATCTTTCATAGATTCACATGCCTGAATCATTCCCCGTCGACGAGGCGGGAGTCCCACGGTAAATAAAAAAGCAGTGCAAAAGCACTTTGTAGTAGTAGTAGGCCCTAGGAATAGGCCTGAGGCCTAAATTATAGTAGCCTATCTACCTCATTATGTAAAAAAAGACCAAAGTCTTTGCTCCAACCAATCAGCTCACAGCACCCTCCAGAACCCTCTCTGCAGAGCCAGCTCTCCTCAGATTTTCGTAGCACAAGTGGGAACAAGTATCCCAATCATAGAGAACTGACTCTCCGGGGAGGAGGGTGGGTGCATGTGAATCTATGAAAGATACCAATACTGGATAACCGTAGTTACAGGTAAGTAACTTGTTTTCTTATCCAGTATTGGGGTATCTTTCATAGATCCACATGCCTGAATCAGAATAGTAAGCAGTAAACCTGGCAAAGTCGGTTGCGGACGGTGGGAGACTTATTGTAGTGCACCCCCATGAATGTACCGTTAACAACCAACAATCGGCTAGAGATTGACCTATTAACAAGTCATCTTCCGAACCAACATAGAAATCATGTAATTTCCTACAGGAAAGGAACCTTAGTATCATAGAAACTCAGTATATGATAACACATGTCTGTATATTATAAACAACAAATTGAATTGTATATACTTTTTAAGAAATAAGCCAATGTTAGAACCTGAATGTATTCCTATGGAAACATGTGGCGTAAAAACGGTTTGGCCCACTGCCGCATCATTCTGATTTGCTGATTGTAGGCAGTAATGTTTTGTAAACGTGTGGACATTCTTCCATGTCGCAGCACGACACATGTTTTCAAGCGTCACCCCTGCAAACAAAGCTGCAGATGCTGCCACAGCTCTTGTGGAATGAGATCGAACAGACCTCGTCAATGGTCGGTTAGCCTTGATGTGACAGAACTGGATGGCAGAGGCTATCCATCTAGAAAACGTAGCTTTAGTGACCGCTATACCCAATGTAATCTGGCCATAAGTCACAAACAGATCTGATTTTCTAAAAGTCCTGGTTCTCTGGAGTAGAAGTTTAAGCATCTTTTGATGTCTAAAGAATGCAATGTTCTAACCACTGGGGTTGAAGGATTTGGAAAGAAAACATGCATGTCCTTAATCTTACCGGTTCTTTAGAGTGAAATTGTGTCAGTACCCTAGAAATTAACCCAGGATTCGACCAAAGGGTGACATAGTTCTGAGGAAAAATGTAAAAGTGAGGTGTTCTTTATAGTGAAAGCTTAGATTTCACGAACCCTTTTTTCCAAAGTAAGAGCCAGTAAATGGGCAACCTTCCAGGTGAGGAATCTGAGAGCTGGTTTATGGATCAGCTCAAATGTACACTGCATTAACCGCCCTAGCAATGCCGAGTGCTCACTCTGGGAGGGTGCTCGCACTGGAGAGAAAGGCTCGGAAAAGCCCTTTCATAAACTGTCTGACAAGCGCCGAAGAGCAGACAAAAGAAAAACTTTAACATTTCCTAATTCAGGAAAGAGCAGCAAGACGCATTTTGTTTCTTGAAGAAAAACTAATCCCAGACTTGGCTAGAAGAGCAGATAATGGAGAACTTGTTCTGCAGTAACTGTAATTGAGTGAATTGCTATCACCTCACACTAACCGCAAAATCGCTTCCATTTGAGGCGATAAGCCTTGATTGTGCCTCGGGCACGAGAATTGGCCAAAATTTCACAACAGTTCTTTGAAACGTTGATGCCCTTGAACTCTAACAAATGATAAGCTGTGCGTGCAATAGTAATGACTGTGGATCCGGACGAACCGCTTGATCTCCGTCCCCTGACAATATCGTAGGCCCAAGCCGCAGCCGAATGGGCTTGTCTATAAACAATAGCAGAAGTTCCGAGAACCAATATTGGCCAACGGGGTGCAATCGGAATCCGATGGTAACCTTGCAGCTTCATCTTGCAGAACACCTTCGGAACCAATGGTATTGGGGGAAAACTCATACGCACAAACCCCTGACCCTTGCATGGACAGGGCATTCCCTCTTGGTTCCTGTTAAGGAAACCTGCTGACATAATATCGGCCGTCCTTGTTCTCTCTGAATGCAAATGGATCCCGTGCCAGATTAACCAAAACTTGGAAAAACTGGGTGCACCTGTCCCTTTTCCGGCGTCCACTCGTGACAGTCCGACTGAGACATGCTCAGAGCATTGTGGAGAGCCCGGACGTGTTTGGCTCTCAAGACATCTTGTGCAATGCAACTCCTTCGCACAATTCCTGAACCTCTTGCGAGAGTATAGCAGATTTAGTTTCTCCTTGTGTATTGATATAAGACATGCGGATGGTGTTTGCGGTCTGTACTGGCACAGACAAACCCTCAATCCTCAAGCGAAATGCTTGGGGAACAGAACAGCATTGTGGAGCTCAAGCCTGTTGATCTGCTGTTGTCGTTGTCTATGAGACTATGCCTGCCAATGACCTCCCCATCCTTCCATGGAGGCCTCAATCGTTAAAACAAACCCTGGAATGGTTTGCAGGAACGTGCGGCCCTGGGCAATATTCTCTGTCTGCGACCAGCAATGTACAGGATTGGTCATGCACGGAGTAACCTTGATGGTATCATCGAACGAACCCTTTGGTTATTGATCTTGAAATTGTAGTTCTATCTGAAAAGGTGTCATTTTGAGCCATGCTAATGGTATGAGATGTATCGCTGAAGAGCACATCTTCAGGAACGAAACAAACATTTGAACTGAAACTGACCTTATGAAGTTAACCTTGCCCATTTTTGAAAACACAACTGGTGGTCGTGTGACAAGAATGCTTTGTTGTGGATTGTGCCTAAACCTGCTCCGAGAAAATACATTTACTTGGAGAGGACCTAACTGCAATATGCTGTCGTCGAGAATCAGCCCCAGAGAAAAAATGAGATGGGTACATCTACTGTGGCAATCCTGATTTCGTGTTCAGAAGGACCTTTAAGCAGCCAATCGTCTAGACAGGGGAACACTTGCATTCCTCAAGATCTCAATGTTGCTGCCACTAGTACCAAGAACTTCTTGAAAGGCTCTTGGTGACGATCTCAGCCCAGACGGGAGCACTACGCACCTAAAATGGGCGTCAGCCGCGTGAAAGTGAAAATATTTGTGCTGTTTTGGGTGGACAAGTATGTGGAAATTCGCACCCTCTCCATCCAGAGAAGCCATAAAATATCATTTGTTTAAATAACATAATTGTTGTGAAAACGAGGGGGAGGGGGACCCCTGGGCGGAGTAGTATATGGCTGATTGATGAATTCCATGGAGTGGCCATTGGTTACTAGGTTTAGAACACATTGGTCCGATATAGTTCCTTGTTGCTTGGAAACAAAAACCTGAAACCTTCAGGACCACTCGAGAAAAGGATAAAATGATTGGAACCTTGTGGTGATCATGGCCTCCTGTTAGTGTCTCAGTCTGGATACTTAAATCTCGTTTGTGACGGGAGAAAGTAGACAGACTATCTACGGAAAGATGCCTGGCTGCAAGGCTGTACTGAGATTGATACTGTTCATCCGATTGGTTTTGGTATCTTCCTCTTGATGAAAACCCCTTTATCACGCCTCTTTGAAAGATCCGCGCCCATATTAAAGGGTGCTTAATGATCGTGCATTATCAATGCCTTGGTTTATAACTAAGAAGCTTCATTCAAATGTTTAGCAAACCGACAACTCCTCATCATAGGCCATGCCTAGAAACTTCGCTCAGGGCTGAGGGTAGCGGCTTTAAGCCATTCCTGGCGTGCGCTTTCCAACAGAATCTTTCCTGCATCCCGCTTTCGGTCCTCAGGAATGAGGTCATTGAAATTCGCTATTGTCAACCACATTGGACGATCATAGAAACCGATCAAGGATAAAAGATTGTCAGCTCTACTAGAGGCCACTGCCAAAGTAGAGAAATTATTATCCTTATTATTATCATTTTTAAGGTTCAGACGACATCCTTCTTTGTAAGGCGGTGTAGAGATAGGCATTGCAGGATTTTAGATTGCTAATGAGCAGTCTGTGAAGTTACTGAATCTGGTCGAACAGTAGCCTATCAAATTGGATGGGCTGTTAGTAGGTACACATTATTTCTATTCTGTGCGCAGAGAAACTGCTGGAATAGACTTAGTCTATTATACGTACCACTCTCGTGATGCATACCTCCTGTAAACCATGAAGGATATATTCTGTTTGCCTGTAGTTGGCAGTGACAATCTAGCTGTTGCCCACTACGTTAAGAATATATATAATGCCCTTACCGCTGAAGCCATCTCAGCCAATCTCATGATCGACTTTGTCGTAGACATGGTCATGTAAGCGGGGTAATTGCAGACTAGCACGACATCATAGATGACCGTCATGAGCAACCCTTCCAAACGAGGCTGTCAGACGACAGCCATATACAATGCCATTGAAGATGAGGCATTCATAAGTGAGGGCATCCGTAGATGAGGGTTACAAATGGGGCCATTTGCCCTTCGTAGATGAGGCCATCGGTAGATGCGGCCATTGGTAGATGAGATCATCAGGAGATGAGGCCATTGGTAGATAAAACCATTGATAGACAGAGCCATTGATAGACTAGGTCATTGGTAGACGAGACCATTGTAAGACAAGGCCATTGGCATACAAGGTCAGTATTCGAGCCAGCCCTTTACAGAGGAAGCCATTGGTAGACGAGGCCATTGGTGGTAAACGAGGCCATTGGTGGTAAACGTGGCCATTGGTGGTAAACGTGGCCATTGTTAGTGAATGATGCTGTCATAGAAGACAGTCATAGCAATACCATAATAGATGAGGTTAAAATAGGTGATGAGAGGATACGAATAAACGCTCCTCTGACTTCATCCGCTGTCTTGCCTGATTATTTGACTTCCCTACAATATCCTCTGTAGATGAGGCACTCATAGATGAGGCAATTGAATGATGGTCAGCCATAGATGATACCATGCATAGATGGAGCCATGTGTAGTATAGACCATGCACAAATGAGGCCATATGTATATGAAGCTACCTTGATAAAGTTGTCATAGACTTCCGTCGTAGCTAGGCATTGCCATTGTAGATGACACTATCAAAAATCAGCAGTCATATATGAGGCCGTCATCAATGTGCGGCCGTCGTCGACGACCGTCGTAGACGAGGCCCGTCGTCGACGACCATCGTAGACGAGGCCCGTCGTCGACGACCATCGTAGACGAGGCCCGTCGTCGACGACCATCGTAGACGAGGCCCGTCGTCGACGACCGTCGTAGACGAGGCCCATCGTAGACGAGGCCCGTCGTCTACCGTCGTAGACGAGGCCCGTCGTCGACGACCGTCGTAGACGAGGCCCGTCGTCGACGAGGCCCGTCGTCGACGAGGCCCGTCGTCGACGACCGTCGTAGACGAGGCCCTTCGTCGACGACTGTCGTAGACGCTGCAGTCAACGACGACCGTCGTAGACGAAGCTGTCGTCGACGACCACCGTAGATGAGGCGGTCGTCAACAACCCTCGTAGAAGAGGCCATCGTCGACGACCATCGAGGAGGAGGCCGTCGTCGACGATCTTCGTAGATGAGGATCATTTTGGTGAGGCAGTAATATTAGACATGGAGATATTTGGTATATACTCCTAATGTCCGGCAAGAGAGCTTCCCTGATGTAGCGTCAGGGATGAAAAAAAGGGAGTTGTATCCTCTGTGAGAAATGCCTATAAAGGCTCAAAGAGAATCTTATGGCTCTTATGCGCGCCCTCAGTAGCGCGACTTCTCCCTTCGACCTCACCTCATCCTCCTCAGAAGTGGCCGGTTTTTATGCGCGCCCTCAGTAGGCTCCTGGCGCGACTTCTCCCTTCTACCTCTCCTCATCCTCCTCAGAAGTGGCCGGTAAAAGTCTCTGACCCAAAGCGGCCTCATCTCTCAGAACGTGAGAGTTATTGAGGAAAAGGTTAGACATAAATCATAGTCTATTACCTTATTTACTGCCATTCTGCCATATTACCGCCTTAATTGGGTCAGAGAAATGAAGTATGAGCTTGTAATCCAAAAAGAAGTAAAACTGAAGAAAAAACTGAGCAGAGCTCAGGGAGACTCCCTTCACCCACGACGTGCGGTGAAAATCTGAGGAGAGCTGGCTCTGCAGAGAGGGTTCTGGAGGGTGCTGTGAGCTGATTGGTTGGAGCAAAGACTTTGGTCTTTTTTTACATAATGAGGTAGGTAGGCTACTATAATTTAGGCCTCAGGCCTATTCCTAGGGCCTACTACTACTACAAAGTGCTTTTGCACTGCTTTTTTATTTACCGTGGGACTCCCGCCTCGTCGACGGGGAATGATTCAGGCATGTGAATCTATGAAAGATACCCCAATACTGGATAAGCAAACAGGCGACCCAGTTGGGATCGGAGGAGAAAGGGCGTTAACAAAAAACCCTCATTTCCAATGGCAGGCCACGGTTTAGCACAAACGGTGACGCCAGCCAAGGGAAATGAAGGGCGGGCGGGGCTTCAAACCCTAATCTCAAAGTCCTCCTTCACAATAAATCTCGCTGAGCAAGCAGTGCATGCCCTGCAACGCTAGACGAGACCTAAAAAAGGAATGTCTTCTCAGTCTGCTCTATGAAAGCATGACACTCAATACAAGAGATAGCTCCATTAGGGTAGCAGTAGTTCATTTGACATTCAGAAAGGTTTGAACTTATGTCTCATCTTAGGAGACAGGGAACCAGAAAAAGTACATAATAACTAGGAAATTCAATGTTAACTGCAGATCGGTAGGAAGGCCCAGGTATTGGTATCCAGGCGCAAATGAATGTCCCTTGGCCCTGCTCAGAAGGGATATCTATTATAAAGAATTAAATTAAGGTAGATAAAGTCCTGCCTCACTGGTTTGAGGGTACATAGATTAGATTCAGGGTACAGGGCTGGCACCTTCACAATTTCAGATGTCAAGGAAGTCAGCATTAAAATGGGAGGGTTCCCGACGATTTGGTGGTTGATCAATCACCATTATGCCAGTTTTGCTACATTTGTGCTTAAGCAAATTCAAGCTACGCACCATCATTAAAAGTCATTCAGAACCAAGCATACTCTTGCAACTTAGATTATAATAAGTAAACGGCTTGCACTCGTAACCCTTTCAAGGTGGTAGGAATTAGTTTACAAAATTGTACCTATAGAACTGCTATGGTTAGTTAATGTTTCCTTAATTAAATTACTCGCATATGATAACCGCTTATATTTTCAAAATGTTGGTGTACCATCATAAAAGAGAAATCATTCGGTACCTAATTCTACAGCCCGTTTGCTTTAAAAGCATTACAATGCTTTTCTGACAATATTTTACCCTGGGGCATGGCCAACTGCACGTTTGGGCATATGTTGTACAACTGTTGCACAATTTATACAACTGTAAGGCAAAAATGATCATTACATGTTATCACACTACAGGGCTTATCGAAAAAAAGCAATCAGCATTGAACTGTCAACAAGAGAAAGACCACTGCACGTAGGATGAAACAGGATAGCCAAAACTCAGTTTAAATATCATACCAAAGCCTTAGTATGCCCCTCCCCTCCCCCCATTCTCACCAGCAATACTTTAAATTAACAAACCTTTCCTCTTTTGGTTCTGGACTGCTTTGTGGTGGCGAAGACTGCTCCCTTTTCTTTTCTTCAGGTTCTTTCTCTGCTGTAGGACCATCTGTAACCACCAAAGCACAGCATCAACAACGGAACTTGCTCTGTATGCCCAGTTAGAACTGAAGCAGGCCATTTCAGTAGGTCAATGCAACATGTCAAACAACATCTTATTTGAATTGTACCAAATAAAAGTTTAGCCAAGCCGAATTGTTCAGCACAGACGCGCATGTTGGCAACATCTCCATGCATCAGACAGATGATACTTAATTCTTGCACCAACAAAAAAATTTAACCTTTGATGATAAAGTGTCACAAATAAGGCAGTTGCCTTTACCAAAACAGTCTCCTTTCAGTGAAAATAAACCACAATCACAGAATCAGGTTGCAAACACTGCAGAGTGGACTTCAAGTTGGAAGGATGGCTACATGCCCACAACTGTTCAGTGGGAAAACAAGGTCAACTACGAGATTTGCAAAGTAGGCAGTAGAATATCAAAAATAAGAGCTTTCAGAAAGATGATCCAATATCGCACAGTGTATGAATTTATTGTATTGAAATAACTCAGTCTTTATGTGTCACCTTTTCTGGCTAGCATAAACAGGAGAAGCAGCCATCTCATTTGAAGCATCTTTCTTATATAAACACACTTGGATATCCTATGCCACTAGCCAAGACTGTAGGCTGACAAGGACAGTTAACCTGCAGGCTTGCTTCTGTCCTTGTCCCTAGAATCCAGTAAGTCCTAACCAACAATGAACTCCAGCATCTTTTTTCACTCAACTTGACTATTACTCACGTAAACATTCTCACTAATTTGTATCCTCTAAGGAGAAACTAACCTTATTAATTTTGTACAGAAGGTCGATCACATATCTAGCTACTCTCACTGTGCTCCACTGGTTATATGCCTGAACCTGTGCAATTCTTTTTTTTTTTTTTTTTTAACTATTTTAATGAATTGTGTGATTCAGAGCTGGTAAGCTCTCTCTTCCTCTACGCATATTTTAATCACCTTACTTTGGACGGTACTTATTTACAGTGATCACATTTTTTCCTTCAGGACTATTCAACATAACTGTGTTGCAGCTGAAGGTAACAAGACTTCGCTTTCAGAGCATTTCAGAAAAGAAACAGCATTTGTTCTTTTGTCTTGATGAAGACCACATGCATATGGGGCTCATTCATCAGCATTTGTGTTTGCATCAACATACCATAATCATTATTAGTGTTAAGCCAAACCTCCAACAAGTTTTACCATTCGTTTGCTCCACCTTCCTCATTTCATAATGTGATCTCCACAGCACTGCACCAACATTTGGAAGCACATAATTTCCAAAAAAGTAAATGTAACTTTGAGTCAATCACAAAATATAACTGTCCATTATTAATTTGTATCTGGTGCTAAAAGCCATTATAAATGATTTGGTATTCAACAAGTTGCAACATAAAAACTTATACTACTGCTGATCTTTCAAGATTAGAGCGGTTTTATTTATATTTATTCCAAATAAGAAAACAAGACTCTGCGGAATTAAAGGGCCACTGTAAGAACAGCTTGAGGAAATGAAGCGACACAGGATTCTAGTTCATGTCAGCCCAGCTACCCAGGAGAAGCAAGACTGACAGAGTCTAGGACTGTTCCCTCCCTTCCAGAACTGAGAAAAATGAGCCCATCATCCCGGATCCTCACCATACCCAAAGTTAACCAGTCTTCCCAGCTGTAACGAACCCAGGATACAATTAACATGCACGGTCTGGCAGAGGACCTGGCTCAATTGTATTGAGATGCTCAAAATGTCATTCTAGCTTGTATGATTCAGGAAACATCAATGGCTGGATGGACCATCAGTGTGGTCTATACCAGTGGCTATTTTTGCCATGGTGCCTTGTTGTGGATACCCCATCAGATTATTACCTCTCCAACAGACGATACCTACCGCAATTATAAGATCCTAAGATATCCGCACTTCCCCCTTTCTTTGCAACCATGGGCCATTCAGTGGGAGCTGGCCCACTCGTTTTCCAACTGCCAATATTAAACAAGCATTTGCAATGCAATAGGTCTCACATTTGCAAGAGTTTAAGCTATTGGCATTGTAAATAACAATGCACTTTATGTTTGAAAAAACACTTAAACAAAAGGCATTGACATTTACAATGACAATAGCTTAAACTTGTGCAAATGCAAGATCCACTGCATTGCAAATACTTGTAAAAGCGCCCAATGCGACACTTTCATTTTAATAGCAGTCAAGAACCTTTCTTAAGTGGGCCCCCTAATGCAGGAAAGCACTTCATGCCTGCATTAGGGGAAATCATTAAAGAAAATAGTGCTAAAACAGACCGTGTAGCAACAATTGAAAAGTCCAGTCTTATGGGAGGTTACAAATGCAGACAAGGCGGTACTAAGGAGGGACTACTAAGCCTATTTATGAATCAAAAATAACCATTTAGAAACGAAAGTAACAGAAGCCAATTGAAAAGATGGGCGGAGCTTCAAGTACATACCTGAATACAGCATGCCTCGCAACGCTGCCCAGGCTCGACCTAAAAGAGGGAGCCCAGTGCCTAATGAGTCTTTTGGCTATTAAATCTGCAAAAACACTGTAGCATTAGAAATCAGTGGCAAAAGGCCTACCTTCGGAGGCCCTACTTACTAGAGCGCTGTTCTTTTTAAATGGGACGAGATGACCCAGAGAGTACACCTCAGTATTAAGTTTCTGGACAAAATACTAAAGAGAAACATGTGGGAATCAGTTCTAAGTCGGATTCCCACATGACAACACCCACCCCCCCACAAAAAAAATCTTATACTACTGTTCAATAGTTCAAGAAGCAGCTTTCCCTCTGGTTCAATGTGTATTAGTTCTGTCAGAAGGAGATTTGTTTGGTAATAGTAAAAAAAAAACAATAAAAAAAAGAAAATCAATAAAAGTTACCATCCACTGTGAGATTAATGGTTTTTTTACTGGTATTCTACGAAAATCTAAGATCACCTCAGGGAAAATACTCAAGACGAGTTCTCATCGCCACCCATTTCATATGAAAGACAGAGCAAGTTTCCTGGGAACACAGGGAGTCAAAGTAACTGCTACCAAAAACTAAGCTTTCCAAGTTAAAACGCTGTAATGATATCTGTGTACAGGCTCAAAAGTTGTACTAATTAACTTGGAAAGGACACCGTTTAATTCCCACAATGGAGATGGGAAATCTAGTAGGAGGAAACCCTTTCTACAACTATATCATTCTAAAGAAAGGTCTGTGAAGATTTCTTACAGGCAGCAATTGCCGCAAGGTGTACCCAAGTAATAATAAGCATTTGCAATGCAATAGGTCTCGCATTAGGAAAGTTTGAGCGATTGGTATTGTAAATGACCAATTTTTTATTTAGGCTTTGTTTTTGAAAATAGCGAAATTAATAGCTTTGTCATTTACAATGCCAATAGTAATAACTTTCGTAAATGTGACACCTATAGCATTTGTAATGCAATATGTGTTGTATTTACGTGACTTACATGTATTGATATTACAAATAACAGTGGCTTTTACTTTTTTTCAATAATTAATAATTAAATAAAAGTTATTGTACTTTATAATGGCAATAGCTTAAAGTTTAGTAAATAACTTTTGTGAAGATTATGTTCAGTGTATTTTATTGTGACGAAAATCCAAGAACAGAAGTGAAATATTAACATTTTTGTTACATTCGTAATGAAGCTTGAAACATTGAGAGAACATATTTGAACCAGGTGTTGTTGAATGGTTGCACAGATTGATGCGGTGGTGGCGCTGAGTGATGTTGTGGTGCCCCTGAGTGATGCTGTGGTGGTGCGGAGTGATGCTGTATGCTATGCTATGTTTTGTTTTGCTATCTTATGTTTTGTTTTGTATGCAATGCTATGTTTTGCTAGCCTATGCTGTGTTTTGTTATGCTAGGTTTTGTTATGCTATGCTAGGTTTTGTTATGCTATCCTAGGTTGTGTTATGCTATCCTAGGTTGTGTTATGCTATGCTAGGTTGTGTTATGCTATGCTAGGTTGTGTTGTGCTATGCTAGGTTGTGTTAGGCTATGCTAGGTTCTGTTATGCTATGCTAGGTTTTGTTATGCTATGCTAGGTTTTGCTATGTTATGCTATGCTATGCTAGGTTTTGCTATGTTATGCTATGCTATGCTAGGTTTTGTTATGCTGTGCTAGGTTTTGTTATGCTGTGCTAGGTTTTGTTATGCTGTGCTAGGTTTTGTTATGCTGTGCTAGCTTTGGTTATGCTATGCTAGCTTTTGTTATGCTATGCTAGGTTTTGTTATGCTATGCTAGGTTTTGTTATGCTATGCTAGGTTTTGTTATGCTATGCTAGGTTTTGTTTTGTTATGCTATGCTAGGTTTTGTTTTGCTATGCTAGGTTTTGTTTTGTTATGCTATGCTAGGTTTTGTTATGCTATGCTAGGTTTTGTTCTGCTATGCTAGGTTTTGTTATGCTATGCTAGGTTTTGTTATGCTATGCTAGGTTTTGCTATGCTATGCTAGGTTTTGCTATGCAATGCTAGGTTTTGTTATGCTATGCGAGGTTTTGCTATTCTATGCGAGGTTTTGCTATGCTATGCGAGGTTTTGCTATGCTATGTTTTGCTATGCTATGTTTTTATTTATTTTATTTATTTTTATTTAAAAGAGTTTTATATAGCGCTGGCTAGACCCGGAGGTATCAGAGCGCTTTACATGAGAATCAACGATGTAACATAAAAAGTTCAACAATTACACAATAAATCCCAAAAAATAGGCAATACAATTAGGAGAAGAGAGAAAGGAGAGAGAAAAGTAGTGGAGGGGGCAGGGGAGGTGAGAAAGGGAGGAAAAGGGAAGAGACAATACAGAGAGACGGATAGAAGTCTGTCTAAAGACCGACTGGGTAGGTGAAGACCAAGGAGGGAATCCACGGCCCATCTCACCTATAACTAAACCAGGTAGCTCTATCGGGCATCAGACAAAAATGTTCAGTCTCACTACATTGAGAGAGGGGAGAAGGAGAGAAATAAATAGAGGGAGGATGCGGGAGGAGACAACAGGAGGGACGAAAGGAAGTGAAACAATGTGGTTTAACAGTATAACAGAAAAGATCAACAATTACACAATACATCAAACAATCAGCAATACAGTAGGAGAGGAGAGAAAGGAGAAATAAAGGAAGTGGGTGTTAGGTGAGGTGAGAACGTGAGGGTAAGGGAAGAGACCACCGTAGAGGCGAGAGGAAGTCTGTCTAAAGACAGACTGGGTAGGTGACGACCACGGAGGGAATCCACGGTCCATCTCCCCTATAGCTAAACCAGGTAGCTCCATTGGGCATCAGACAAAGAAGTTCGGTCTCAGGTGTCTGGGGAAGAGGTTCGCAGAAAAACAGGATGGGAGGGAGATACGGCAGAAAGACCGGCTGGGTAGGTGACGGTCGAGTGGGAAGTCCTGTTTTATTTCTATCTAGGACCCTGATTCGATATTCCTGATTTATGCCCTTTGTGGTTCTAATAAATAATATCCTTATAAAGGCATAAGAATCATATCCATATTTAGTCGTAGCCCATGCAGTCCAAATTAAGCAAGGCTACTTCCCCAGACTCCTAGAGAGTACAACGAGTTCTTTAAACAAAACAAACCTCCAGCAACCTGGGAAATCCCCATGCTTCTGTTTTGATTTGTCCTAGAACTCCTGCGAACACTGAAAGAACGTCCAGTTCTTAGTGACATCTTTATTGACGTCTTATGTCCAACCTTACGTCAAACCCGGCACCTTTCAGGTATAAATATACCAACGTTGCCTTAAGCAGACACACAGTGGTTTGGAGCAGAGCGGCTATCTACTTGCCCGAGAGCCCAGCTGGTGCAAGAGCCCACGGACGCCGCCCCTCCCTTTTGACGCACTGAGAAAGACGCTGTCTTTTTCTCCAGCCGAGAAAATCCAGCTCCGGTGTTTCCAGCCGCACTCGCGGGTTGCTGGGATATCGAGTCCTGAGAGAGAGATACCAGACCTCCTGCTTTCTATTACCCAGGTACGGAGCTGACTAAACCATTAAGAGAATTCTTGACTCAGATTCTTGGCAAAAACCAACTCAACTTAAACTGCTACTTACTTACTCCTTCCCACGTATTAGGCTTAGGTCAGGTACACCGGGGTAGGCGTATTTAGAAGTACCAGTTGAGTACGTTAGTCAATGTATATATGTATGTATATATTTTATCCATTTTAAAGTATCATATGGCTAAGAAACCATATCAATGCTTTTACAGTATTATTTCATAATACTCCTTTTACTGTACGCACTTTACTTTACATTAAGTATTGCAATTATGGCAATTCATTTCTCTTGCATGAGAAAGAAGACTGCTCAATAAATAACACCTTTTATTGAACACGCCCGTCTCTCTTTTCTCTGCACTCTGGTGAAACGAAGTATGCATGATTGACGGAGTAAAATAGCTGTCTATTTTCACACGACTCTAGAGATACACTCTTATTCTGAGGGAGCAAAGTTGTCATGTTTATGGTTGTCAGAAGCTAATCCCTTCTTGTCTATCCAGGGAAGTTAAACTCCTTGTTTATTCGAGAAAGTTTGTAGTGACCTCTGAGCTAGCTGGCAAAACTAATTAAGTCTAATATAGTCAGTAGAGTACTAGTCTACCTCAGTCCTACGTCTACACTGCTGTTTATATTATTCCAATGCGCAGAGCCTATTGGGAATATAGGAACTACACTACATGGCGCCCAACGTTTGGTAAGGCGATAATCTAACGCAAGACACTAGAGTAACTCAGTCGTGCTTTTTCACACAGAACCCTTTTTCCCGTAAATACTCCAAAAGACATCTGGAGTGGGTAAAAGGTTAAAATCCACCAGAACTTAGTAGGAAGAGATTCCTATGTATAGTTTTGGTTTAGTCAACGATGAAGGATACCGTGTTCCAAAATATTGTGCACCTAATATTTGTTTCCCTTGAAACTTGATCTGCAACAAAAAACTTTCTGTCAGTAAAATGCCTGACGGAGACGAAGAAAGAGATGCTACAGCATCTCCACAGTTGTTGGATGACACGAATATCCAACAGAATGACCCGAATGCTATTTACATTCCGGCAAATATAAGAAGAACTATAACTATTAAACTTATAGAAAATGGACTGACATCACGAGGTGGTACAGTCATATTCGTGGTAGAGGACCATGAATATTGGCAGACAGAGGTATTCTATTCATGGATACACTTTCCAGCAGCAAACGCTGTAACAAGAGAATTCCACTATTACAAAATAGAGGAACCTCCGGATGAATACACTCCTTTCGAGGAGGTTGAAATCCCATTAAATTACCAAGAGCACCTGCTCTGGTTTAAAGGCGCCCTAAAACATAAAAATCACATCACCAGGCTCGGTCCACTAGGTAGACCAGGAGCGACGTGGCCAGTTCTAGCCAGCTACACACCAAATCCAGACATTGATAAAATGTCAGACCGGGAACTTTTAGCTCAGCTAAAAATACTAATTAAAATACATAAGACAATTGGTCCAATATGTAATACGGACTTCAACAGTCCAACCAGCAATTAACATTCCCCAGCTGACCCCTCATCAGGGGAACACAAACAAAATTACACCACAGAACATACAATCAGGTCTTGGTAAAACACCCGCAAAACGGGAACAAATTCCATTCTGGTTAGCACAAAAAATCACTCAAATAGAGGCAGTATTTCCTGATACTACAACCAATGAGAAACACAGAATTCTGACTGTCTTCCAATGGGGATCGCACCACATGTGGAGGACTGTTACACTTGGGGCACAGTCTTTGCTTCCATCTACACAAAAACACATGGTGTTCCGTCCATGGCGGTAATACCAGATGTGTTAAGACAAAATCAAAATGAATACGGTCCAGAACCTGCTTTAACTCTGGGTATGAAATTACTGAGAGACTTCAAGCAGGTCTCGGCTATATTACTAGCCAACATAAAAGGAGAAGCAGAATCTGTGGCGATCCGCCAGAAATTTAAAGAAACAGATATAGCATAACAACCTTTTGAACTTGCCAGAATCATAGAAAAATCCTATGAAGAACTAGGAAGAGATAGTTTGGGTGGGAAACCAGTAAAACCCCAACTAACTGAAAATCCTGAAAAAACTTTTATTAAAAATAATCTAAATACTCCAAAAAAGAGTTGGGATGGTAATAAACAATCCACTCCCAAAGAAAAATGATTCCAGTCCAGAGGAAGGTCTCCTCAACGGAGAGAAAGATCTCCGGACCAAGGACACAAGTCTCCCCAGAGGGAGCCCTCTGAGAAAAGATACAACCTTAGAAATAGGGATAATTGAAAAAACCTGATAGATATCAAGATATTGATACACGTCCCTCTCGATCTTTTCAGACTTCCTCACAGAAATCGGAAAGAAGAGGACGGTCAGAACACAAAGAAGAGCACGTCAAGTCCAAAGACAAGGAACCTGCTCATCAAAGTAAAAAATTACAATTTCCAAGAAAGAAGGTAGCCAGTATTAAAATAATTAAACATGCCGAGGATACGGAGGACACAACTGAAAAACGGAGAGTGGGCTCAGACAATGCTAGACAGCGCAGCAGAAGTGACCATAGCTCGCAAGATCCTGATGAATCTTCTGGAGACAGTGGACACGAATGAATACATTCAAGTGGAAACTGCAGATACCAGAGTTAGCAAACCTCATAAAATATACGAAATAACACTGCGTATAGAGGGGGACAAGACTAGGAAAGTAAGGGGTCTCTTTTGGGATAACCCTTCGAAAGGCTATGACATTCTGTTAGCTGAGAAAGACTGGCCACCAGAGTTTGTCAGGGAGTCCCCTCATGGCGAAGAAATGATTATGCCTGCCTTCTCAGATCATATTCCGATTCATAAAAAATATACACTTGCAAGAAAATGGGCAGTGGCCCAAGCTCCTGCATTATATAAAAATCATGTAGGATGGGATGAGGACTCTACTCCTCACAAAATCCAGTTAAAATGTCAACCCACTGCACAAAGGCAGTATCCTGTTAAGCAAGAAGCTAAAAAACAAGTCATGGAGATCTTAGATCAACTTGAATACCAGGGGGTGATTGAAACATGCACCTCACAAATGAACAATCCTTTGTTTCCTGTCTCCAAGCCAGACGATTCATATCGTCTAGTTTTGGACTACAGACACTTAAACTCATGTTGCAAAACATTTGCAGTACAAAACTCACACAGTGCAGCACTAATGAATAACATCGTGCGCAAAAAATATAAAACGACATTAGACATCTCTAATGGATTCTTTTGTCAGAACATTGCACCTGAGAGCAGGTATTTGACCGCGTTCTCAATAATGGGGTCGCAAAAACACTTCTGTCGACTCCCACAGGGATTCAAGAATAGCCCAGGATTATTCTCAGCAAGAGTAAGAGTTACTACAGATATATGACGATGAAGCATTGTCTTATGTCGATGACATCTGTCTAACAGATGATGACCTGGAGACTCACTTGAAAAGAGTGAACACCATAATACTTGGTTTTGCAGCAGAGGGTTACAAATTTAACTTTAAAAAGTCACGAATTGCCCATCTAACGGTCCTATTTTTAGGATATGAATTATCAAGTGAAGGCAAAAGCCTAGCAGACAACTTCTTAGAGAAGTGTGCTGTACTCCAAGCACCAAAAACGCTGAAGAACTTACAATCAATACTAGGTTTCCTGAATTTCGGAAGAACAAACATTCTAAATTATGCAGAGAGGGTTAAATCTCTCTATGAATTAATAAAACCTGATTTCAAACCAATCAATTGGACTCAGAAACACACAGAAATTTTAAGATCATTGCAAACAGACATGTTAGCTAAAACAAAATTACAAACACGCGAAAACGTACGCAACCTTGTAATCAAGGTCATCCCAGGAAGATGCGGATTCACATACCTAACCTCTAATGAGGGAGAAACGGTACCAATAGCTTACAAATCACACTTGTACACACAAGCTGAAATAAAATTCAGTTCTACTGAAAAAATTATAATAGCGGTTCAAACTGCTGTAGCAAAAGAAAGAGCCAAGCCCAAGGCAGAAGGATAACTGTTTTAACAGCAGAATCAGCTCTTGAGGCATTAACAAGCCCACGCAATTTGACTGCTGTGGCATTAGATCCAAAATGGATACAATGGGAAAATTCTCTTGCTGCAGAAGACGTGAAATACTATTTTGACCCGCAAACGAAAAAACTAGAAAATCTAGAATACGAAGAAGAATATCCTGTGCCAATCGAAATTCTGCCTCTCGAACAATACACATGTGTAATCTACATGGACAGATTTGCACAACACTACGATGTAGAGGAACAATCCTACAACGCAGCGTGCGCGATTGTTAAAGGTCGCTGGCGCTTTGGTAAATTCAGACCATTAATTACCAAAACTGAATCACTCAGAAACTGCTCAACTCAGCGAGCTGAAATAAGATCTTTAAAGATGGCGCTTGAAAATGCCGATCGCGAATTCCCGACACTAATAGTGTGCGATTCGCATTACTGCGTCAAGTCTTACAATAATGACATGCATACCTGGATTCAAAACGATTACAAAGATGACACAGGTGCCACAATAAAGCATAAGAAGCTTTGGGAACAAGTAGTTCTTTTACAGAAAGAACTACGAAAGACTCACGTGATACATACACTGAGTCATCAATGTGATGGCGTTCACGTTGCAGGGAATTCATTGGCTCCCAGAGCCACAGCGGAAGCAGCTCAACCGGCTTCCGTAGCCACAAAAAAGCGTTCAGGAAAATACATAGACGGAGAGACTATGCTGGCGGTAAAAGCGTCTTTAAAAGGCGACTATGCAGCATTACCTCTGAACTATCCACTCAGTAATACATACATAATTGATGCAAACTCCATTCATTTTGCTCAAATCCCTGGAGTGGGGGATAGAGTAATTCCAAACACGAACAGGAGAGTCTTTTTAATAGCAGACGCACACATGGGATTGGGTCTAAGGCATCGAGAGATCAGGGAATCTCAGAAAGAATTACAATCAGAATACTGGTGGCCGGGGATGAGCCTGCAACATTACAAATTTGCAATGGGCTGTCCAAACTGCAACAGAGATCGCAGTCGTGAACCGACCGGAGTAATGCCAGGACCCTTCTATTAGAAAGCATAAGGCTATCTATACGCAAAAATCCAGCAGGAGAAATGCGTCCCATTAATGTGTAAGACTATATTCATGTAGACCCCAGCTCTCGGCTGACGCCAGAACTGTTATAAAAGATTTGCGAGTCTTTATCGGCACATACGCAATTGGCATGCTACATTCTGACCAGGGTCCTGCGTTTAGCTATAGGGCTTACAAGGAGGCCATGGCCAGCATGGGCATTGCATTGCGGTACTCTTGTCCCTTCCATCCTGAGGGTAATGCGGTAGTTGAAAGAAAAAAACAGGACATAAAGCAATCTATAACGGCGAGGGTATTAGGTTCGGGTGATGGGTGGGTCCAACATTTAACAAGTGTCCAACGTAGTCCTAATAATCTGCCAAGAAATTCTCTAAAAGGTCTCAGTCCATACGAACTATTGTTCGGTACTAGAATGCATATTCAGGACCTTGATAGTCACACTTCAGTGGTAGAAGAAAAATGCTTTGATATCAAAGATCGTTTGGCTGTTTTACAGGACTTAAATGAAACAAGACGAAACCTGAGCAACATAAAGTTAAAACAACAGCCAACAGCCACTGAAGAAAAACCACCTGTCCCAGCAAGACCTGTCTGGATTGCAAAGACTGGGGATCTGGTCAGAGAGAAGATCGCGGTGAAGAAGGAATTTGGGCCTTCTTACAGAAAAGCAGTACCTGTCTTAGCTGTCAGCGGAACAAGATCAGTTGTACTACCGCCCCTTGCTGGTAAAAAGGAGAACCGAGTTGTATCCATCGACCTGGTAAAAGCACAATCATGTGGCCAATAATAAGTAGTAGGCCCAGTGGACTCCCAAGAAATAGCAGAGTACCAACATTTGCTACAATACAAGAGGTTCAAACAGAGACTAATCACATTCGATAAACCTGCAGTGAATAAAAAAAGGACTATGCAACAAAGCCATGGAACTTGTGCCTCTTGAAACCCTAATTGCAACAGTTCGTCAAGAAACTCCAGTCTACAACGATGTAGCCTCAGACTATGCTAATGAAAGAAAGAAAAATCCAAAAGCAAATAAAAATTTGGAAGCAATTCCAACAATTGACAGAACTGCATCTGGCTACTTCATCAATTTCGATGACTTTTCTGAAGATCCAAGCAAGCCTGAAGAAAAGCCAGCCACAAAAACTTTCAAAGAAAAAGTAACAGAACTCTTTCATCAACTCAAAGAAACCTATCTGATTTCTCCATGGATTGAATCTTGGATTGTGTTAGGTGTACTTTTCCTCCTGCTTTGGCTCATCATAAATAATTAATTACCGGTTCTATTTTTCAGGATACTCTAATAACAGATAGCTCAATAAATAAGAGTCAAGATTCGAGGTAGCTGAAGTATACAGGCTTTAATCAGGCATAAAAGGACAGGAACAGGACAGCCTGCATGGGAATAGGATGGCAGCTGCCGGGGGCAGGATCTGGGAATTGGCTGGTTTTTAATAACAGTGCATTAATATATATACTAAAAACAATTACATTGCATTCAATACAGTAGGCGTAGCAGTAGGCGGAGTTTGTAGCAGTCGCGAAAGATAAGGCATAAAGTGGGTGTAACAAGAGGTGTGTACAGGGCGTATACATAGACATGTGATGCAAACGTAACAGAATATGTCATAAAAGGGGCGGAAACATGGAGGGGGCTACCTGAGCAGCTGGGACCTCTAACATAGTGGTGCACGTAAACTGGCAATGACGTGTTACCAGGGAGAACTGGGGACTATGACTTCTGCACTAGAAGAGGAGACGAAAGTCTGGAGGGTCAGAGCGACATGTACCTAGGCATATCTAGTATCTGGTGTTTATAGTACATGTTGATAGAATCCAAAAGTTATCAGGGTAAAGGCTAACCGACACTAAGACTGGTGCATGCATTATTCTAAATGTATTGCATGTGCGAGGAATATTCTATGAATATGAATACAGTATTTCTCTTACATGGAGACAAAGGCTAGACCATGACGGAAACTATTGATGCGATTCAGTAGCTTAGGAATGCAGAGAAGGAGGGCTGGACTGATAACTAGAAACATAACATACTCTTGGCAGACTGGGAGGCAGAGCCAGGCCTAGCCGGACACTGCGTGGCAAGAAGTAAGCTAAGGGTCAGGGATACAGGTGGGGGCTGTATCGCTCCTCGGAGAGGGTTCAGGAAACAGGAGCTGAATCTGAGTCCGGGCCCTTTTGAGGCCTAGAAACGGGGATAATTCAATGAATTAACGTGCACACTGTAAAATGTGGCAACGTAGCTTTACATAGGCCTGATATTCGTTATATTCACGAAAACTGGAAACTGGCATATTAGAGATGGACACAACTGTAATTGCGTCTTTAATCGATCAGAGGGGAATACATGCATATCGATCATGCACATATAACATAAGATGGGGAACACGTAGGCACATATGACATGGCAAAATTTACTTTTCCACATTCCCTCCTTGTGCCCTACGTTTCCATCAGGAAACATCAATATTCATGATACCATCTATCATTTCATATAGCATCATTTGCTCGTCTCGAATTGTCTTGGAACGGGACTTAGGACTAGCAATACAAGAGGTAGCACAAATGCCGCAAATCGCAGGGCCACATTGTATACATAGGCAGCAACTGAATACGATCATTACTGCAATACCTAGAAATGACAATACTTTCCATCCCCAGGCAGATATGATACTCCAGAGCCAACCGGACCATGTCCAGGTGCCTGGATTCTGGTGTAACTGATGGGCAATTTTATGAAGTCTGGTTATAGCTGAATAAACAGACGGCGCGTTATTAGGAATGAAAATGCAGCAACTAGATCCGATGACTCTACATGCTCCTCCTCTATCGGCCAGTATGACGTCAAGAACGAGACGATTTTGGAGCACGACAAATCTCATAGCAGATTGCTCTTCGGTTAAGTTACCTAGAGCAGAAGTAGTCTCATTCACTACTGCTTCAAGGGTTCTGGTTAACCTACGGATTAGCTTACTATTCTGGACAGGTCCTATAAAGAAGAAGAAACCTTTATTGAAGTCTTGATATTGTTCTAGAGTAGTTTCAGTTTGATCGACAATTGGGGACTCGATCTCCCTTCTATGTCTGACCTGTACTAGATGTGTGTTTCTATGATAATCAGATGGGGCTAGAAAAACTGGTGGCAGTAGGAAGGCAATGTAACATGTTCCATCCCAATCGAGGGGCAGACGAACATATGCGGTCTGACCACAAACAAAATAAGAATGACGTGATGCTTTGAAAATAGATTTCCCACTGTCACTATACTTGACAGTAGTAGTACAATCACTATGTCCTACATGTGCGGAACCATTCTTTCTGACACATAATTCGCCTTTGACTGGTAGTACTGAAATAGCAGGTAAGTCTGGAGTAGTATCAGACTGAACATTCAATACCATAAAATTCGAAGAATAATTACCTAAATTATATACTTCATTTTCTAGATCTAACCCTGTTCTATGGGGGAGACCTTGCTTGTCTGGAGAACATGTTCTATTCAGAAGGGACATATCATTTGAAGATGACGTTAACATGGACCATGCTCCACACGAACCATTATGTGAAAACGGATAAGGAAAGAGTGGCAGAACTCCCTTCGGTGTCTGGAAAGGGGGGAGTCGACCACACACCCAACAATTAGTGGCATTGCTGGTCTGGTGTGAATAGTGTAACATTCGGATGAATGTATTATTTCTCATAGCAAGACGATAAGATAACTCGTGAGGAGGCAGATCACTAAATGTGTGCTCTACTGTAGCATTAGCAAACTTATTTATATGCGAAATTGGAAAACATAAATGTAATGCATAACTTGTGCAGGTAACCATCAAACTTAGAAACAATAGGAAACTTAGAATGACGATACATCGTATAGAGTTTTGACTAACTCTCTCACTATGGGGGTCTATCTCATACATGTCAGGGACCTGTCTAACCGTTTCACCCGAGAGGGACTTAGACAATTAAACTGGCTGACTTATTTTACTAGACCGGAGCTTTAACTTATACTCCTGTTGCGGAGTTTTCTCTAACAGAGGAACTTTCAGTTCAGGATTCAAATCAGTGTCTGGTTTCAGGCAGTCTTTAGAAATGTCCTTTGCAAATGTTTTTTTTCGGACTCCATGGAACTTCTTTAGATGAGACAGATGGACCCACCCCTTGCGGCCCTCCAACTTCACGGCCGTGCGGGTGGTCAGGAGAACAAGTTGCGGCTCCTTCCAACGAGGCTCCAGCGGACTTGAACGATCAAAGTTCCTTACAAGAACGAGGTCCCCTGGTATGACCTCGTGCGGTTTCACTTCAGTATTGTCTGGAAATGCAGCGGCAACCTGTGAACGACAAGAGTGTAGGGCAGACATCAAGGAAGCTAGGTAATCTGTCAACATATTGCTGGAAACATCTGTAATACTGCGGGGTCTAGGTGTACCCCACATGTTTGGGGGGCGGCCGAATACGACCTCATAAGGGGACAGACCTGATCTGGAATGTGCGACCATTCTCATGTAGAATAAAGCAACTGGCAGGGCAACTAGCCAGTCTACACCTTTCTCTTTACATATCTTGGCAATACGGATTTTCAGGGTCTGATTATGTCTCTCTACGAGACCGGCTGCTTCAGGATGGCGCACACAATGGAACTTCCACTGGTACCCTAACAGAAGGGAAACATGTTTCATTAACTCGGATGAGAATGGCTGGCCGTTATCAGAATACACGACCCTAGGGAGTCCATAACGGGGAAAAAATTCACGAACCAACTGCTTGGCAGTGGTCGCTGCTGTGTAATCTGGAACTGGATATGCTTCTGTCCACCTGGACAAAGCGCATACAACTACAAGGACATACTTGAAACCTCGACATCGCTCCATCTGAACATAATCCATCTGGAGGACTTCAAAAGGGTGGTCAGGAGGTTGGAATCCACCTTGTTCCACCGGGACACTTTTACCTGGATTGAACTGGCAACATATCATACAGGTACGGACTTTCTGCTTGGCTGCAGCTCGTAAATGCTTGTTGAACCAGAGGTTCTGTATACTGTCTAACATGGCTTTTTCTCCTAGGTGTGCTGGACTATGTGCGGTATTGATAATGACTTGAACCATGGAGTCGGGGAGAAACCATGTGGCTTTTCCCTTCGTCACCCATCCCTGATCTGTCTGGACCCCTCCTTGTTCGGACCATTTCTTGATTTCTTCAGGAGTAGCATGTAACTGTATGTCTATGACATCTTGTGTAGGGTCCTTAACTGTCATACAGGTAGTCTGTTCTGGAGTGGATGTCTGTGTCTTGTTAGCTGGAATGTCTGGTGTCTGAGCTGTAAGCTTGGCTGTTCGATCTGCTAGATCGTTACCTTGGGAAATGATGTCAGTAACTTTCGTATGTGCCTTGCACTTCATGATAGCGATAGCTGTCGGTAAATGTATTGCATCTAACAGAGCTTGAATGAGGAGACCATGCTGAATCTTGGTTCCATGAGAAGTCATGAAACCTCTCTCCTGCCAGAGTACTCCGAAGTCGTGTACAACTCCGAATGCGTAACGTGAATCTGTATATATGTTTACTTTCAGGTTCTTGGCACGTATGCAGGCTTGGGTCAGAGCAACTAGCTCTGCTGCTTGAGCAGACAGGATGTCAATACGGTGTGTTTCTATAACTTCAGTGTCAGTAGTCACTGCGTACGCGGCTGCTAGTTCTCCTGTACTAGTTCTCATACATGAACCGTCCACATAAAGTGTCAGGTCGGGGTTAGGTAATGCAATGTCTGTCAGGTCTTGTCTTGGCTTAGTCATAGTATTAATGACTTCCACACAGTCATGTGTGGCAGGATTTGAAGTAACTGACGGTAACAGGGTAGCAGGATTTAGAATGTTGCAGCGTCTGATTTCTATGTGTGGCTGGAACAGTGTCAGTTCATAACCTGTTAAACGTGCAATGGTCAAGTGCTGTGTCTGTGTTCGGTTTAAAAGAACTTCCACGGAGTGTGGAACTTGTACTGTCAGGGAGTGTCCTAATACTAGGGAATCACTTTGTCTGATTGCTAGAGCTGTGGCTGCAACTGACTTGAGGCACGCAGGCAGAGCCTGGGCTACTGGATCTAATGTGCTCGAGAAATAAGCACAAGGCTTGTACTGTCCTGCTTGATCTTGTGTGAGAACAGATAATGCAGTACCATCACGTTCTGTGACAAAAAGTGTAAAAGGCTTACTGTAGTTCGGTGTAGCTAGAACAGGTGCTTGGCATAAGGCTTTCTTTAATTCATTAAAAACAAATGTATGTTCCTGGGTCCAAGGGAGGACAGTCGATACGGCTGCCTCCTGTGTCGTTAACTGTATCAGTGGCTTGGCTAGAAATGCATACTGAGGAATCCATTGTCTGCAATAAGAAGTGAGGCCAATAAAAGCACGTACCTCCTTCTGTGTCTTGGGCTGTGGAAGACTCGCTATTAACTGGATACGGTCTGGTGTCAACTGCCTACCCCACTTGGACAGTAAGTGGCCTAAGTAGATCACTTGCTGGACACAGAACTGGAGCTTTGAAGGGGACACCTTGTGCCACATCTCGGCCAGAAAATACAGAACTGTAAGTGACGCTCGCTCGCAGTCACGTTCAGAACGGGCTGTGATCAATAGATCATCGACATACTGGAGCAGGGCAGTGTCTGTTGGCATGTGAATATTGTCTAGTTGTCTTTTAAGTGCTTGACTGTAAATACTAGGACTTTCTGTGAAACCTTGAGGAGCTCGTGTGAATTTATAGCTCCTTCCATTTAAACAAAAACCGAAAAGGTACTGGCTGTCTGGATGAATGGGAACACTGAAAAATGCATTCTTGAGGTCGATGACAGTGAAAAATGTAGCTTCAGAATCAATGGCTGTCAATAGGGATGAAATATCTGGGACTACTGGATACTGGGGTATGATACATTTATTAAGTTCTCGAAGGTCAATCACTAATCGATATACTGGAGGTGCATTTGGATCAGTACGTTTCATGACTGGAATGATAGGAGAATTACATACATTGGAGTCAGTTTCTACAACCACTCCTTGAGCAATGAGCTCATCAATAATTTTGGATAAGGCTGCTACAGCCTCAGGTGGCAATTTATATTGTCTGATTCGTGGCAAGACTATACCTTGCTTGAGAGTCACACGATGGGGTGTGATTTGCATAAAACCTACATCAGTTGGACCTTGCGCCCATAAATGCTGCGGTACATTGGATAATCTTGGATCAAAATCGCGTAATACATAGTGACCTTTAAAGTCACGCAAAAACAATCGTATTCCTTCTGGAGAGCAGCAAATTACTGCACCTAATTCTTTCAATGTTTTAATGCCTAACAAATTTTCTGGACATGACTTCGTAAGTAACAAATCAGTAGTTCGGGACAATGGACCAACTTCTAGAGTAACTGGCTTTGAAATCTCGTTAACAATAGGCTTTCCTGAAAATCCAAGGGAAACATTTCTAGAGCCTGAGAGCGGAGCCCCTGGAACCTCGTCATGACTGATAGTAGTCCTACTTGCCCCTGTATCTATCAAAAACTTTCTGTCTTTCCCTAATACTTGATTGTGCACATAGGGACCCTCTTGATCTACAGGTATCTCGATGAGAGGCAAGCCTACCTCCCTCTCTAGGCTGTTTCATGAATACTGTTGATACTCTGGATACTCTGTCTGAGCATACTGGTACATTTGCTGTGTAACATGCTGTGTTGCAGCGATAGGCTGCGGTGCTGGAACTGTCTGTTGTGCATTCTGCGGTGACTGAGAAGTCTGTGAGACTTGTTCTTGTCTAGGCGGACGTGGTCTTTCTTTAGTCTTACCAGTAGCTATGTTGTGTTTCAGAACTGCACACTCGTTTATAAAATGACCTGGCTGTTTACAATAATTGCATGTCCCTTTAACGGGAGCTGCAGGATGACTGGCTTGATTCGGACCCCTCTTCTGACTGTCTTGTGGAACAGATTGTGCAACTAGTACTTTCATTTTCGTGTCTTTCATACGTCTCCTTTCGTGTTCTTGCTCTTCCCTGATTCTATTCTGGTGATACTGGAGCATTTGAAGCATTTGTGACGGGGTACTAGCTTGCCAGGTACTTTCGACTTTCAAAACTCGATTTTTAACTTGTGGGCTTGAATTCTCGACTAGTTTAGTAACAAAAAGATGAGGGTATGACTCGCTACCTGTCTTCAAACCACTGTTAATAATAAAACATTTCTCAAATCTAGAATAAAAATCACTAGTATCTTCATCCTGTTTCTGTTTACATGCTGAGATTGCATCCCAATCTTCCTTTTTCGTGGCTAGTAACCTTGGCAAGACCTGTATCAATAACTCGGGCAATTCTTTACATTTGTCCCCAAGACCGGTACCTGGTACTCGTATTTTATCTTCAGCTTCTAGAGCTGTCCAATCAATCTTTTTCTCTCCCACCTCCCATTCTTTTTCCTTGAGTTTTTCATATACCCCTGCGGGCAACAGGACCTTGAGCATTTTAATGACATCTGGATACGTGTATTCTCCCATACGGAGCATGTCTTTTAATTCTCGATGGAACCCTGCTGGATCTTTGTCGTGACAAGGAATTAATTTCTTCATCTCTAAGAGTTCCATCTTTGTGATAGGGGTGTAAACAAATACTCGTTGCATTTCACCACCCGTTGTCCTAACTGGGTGTACTTCTCGTAACTGGTGCTGTCTATCTATGTAAAATGATTTACTTTCTGGAGGTGAGACATGAACAAAATGCGGATTCAGGAACGTTCTATATTTGTGGCGCTGTTCTAGAATGATACTAATTAAATCGGTACCTAGACCTCTCCATCTATATTGGAGTAACTCGTTCAGAACATCATGTAACGGACCTGGATCGGAATGTTGTCCCTCATACAGTGTAATGAGGTGCTGGATCATGTACATACCCACCAGTCGCTGCTCGGCTGGGGGCAGTTTCAGAAACATTTGTGCCACTATTTCATCTGAAAAAGTGGTAGAATCAGTAGTCCATCGGACTGCTGATCGGGCTAGTTCTAGTTCATGCATGGTACTAAGTTCACTATAACCGATACGTGATTTCAGAATGTGATCGGTAGCTTGAAATACTTGTTCAAGATTCTCTTGTTCTAGTGCTGGAAGGTGAAAAACTTTCTTGTGTTCTAGGCGTGAATGTCGGTCTAGAAGTCTAGATTTACCTACATACGCTATTCTGGCGGTATTCTCGTCTTCTACCTCTTCAGTATCAGTGTTGTCTTCTTTCTCGCTTACTTGTGCTGCTTTGCGTTTCTCGTGTAACCTTATTATTTCCTTACGAATTTTCTTGTACATACTCTCTATACTACTGAGTGTCTTGTGTCTTCCCTCGGCTATATGATCACTCCACTTTGTCAGAATTCTCATTTCGATCGGATCTTTAGTCGGACAATCTTGTTCCCTTACTAAACAATTGATTAGAAATTTTAATAGCATGAGCTGGGTCTCAGCTTTCCTTAGAGACATGATTTCGCCAATACTTTCTGGATCGTCTCCTGTACGGATGAAACGATATATTCTGTCTAGATCTTCTTTCATATTCGGTAGGGTGTCCAAATACTCGGTCACCCGTCTTACACGCAATGAATATATAACCATATTATCATCGCCTGGGACTGGATCATAATGGCATTCGGTGAGAGCTCGCTTGAGATCGGCAACTGACTGATTTTTGGGCGACCGCTGTAACGCTCGGGCATGTAACTCGACTAACGTTACACGTTTGTGTGGCGGCGGGGTACCAGGAAGACCTTCCCCCGCGGCCCCTATACTAGAATCGTCGACTGATACTCTTCGTGCTGGCAGAGTGACCGATGTAGCGGGAACTTGTACTACGGGCTGGACCGGGGGTACCGTAACAGGTGCTGTAACAGGTGCCCCGGTGGCTGGAGGAACAGGAATTACATTATTTACAGGAGCTGGCGGAACAGGATTTGCATATTCTGGGACTGTGTCGTCCAAATAGGACGAGAGAAAAATATCAGCTGCGGTCGGTTTGTGACGTAGCTTAATCGGAACCAATGTCGGCGGAAAATTACATGGTGCTTCCGGGGTTGCTTTTGGCAAGCCCTCGGCAAGAAGAGGATACATACCCTTAATAAGGGCATTTCTCTGTCTGTCTGTTCGGCTTTAACTCGTTCACCTACTTCGATTAATTCCCTTTCTTGGGCTCTTTCTGAGGATTCTCTACTTAATTCTGACTTTCTGATTTCTTTTTCGGTTCTTTTATGAGATTCTTTGCGCCATAACTCGATGGCATCTTTCTGGGACTGTCTGGATTTCTTTTTCCATAATGCTTCTTCTACTCGCATGATGCACTCGGCATCCCATGTACCTGATACAGGCCATCTATATTTCTCTTCTAGATCTTTAGTATACTCGACCCATAAGTCTAGATATAATATGGCACTTATGCCATGCTTATGATACATAAAATGACCTGGACTGTCCCTAGGCGGGACAGAAACTGCTTCTTCGAGCAGACCTTTTCTGGTTTTTAACTGACGTAACTTCGAGAACAGAGGCATGACTTAGACTGGAATCTGGACACAAATACAATACACGATAAACACAATAATAACTTGAAAACAAATCACTCATACCACAACATTGAAAACACATGAAATAACATTTAAAATAACAGTTCGGACAGAATATTACCTGGAATACTGAAAACAGAATACATGAATTTCTCGAGAACAGAACTTACTAGAACAGAAACTTACTAGAATGACTAGATGCACTGCTAAAACAGTACGAAACTTACCGGTCCCATAAAGAGACACGTCAGGACCCGCATCCACCTAGGTGGACACTTCGTGTTGGATCTGTGTACCCAAACCCACGGACCAGAGACAAATTAATTGACCCTGTCTAGATACTACCCCAGCAATGGTACTCACCGGGCAGCAAGAACGGAAGGCCTCGGACTGGACTGGACTGCTACGACGACGGACGGACGAACTTCGGACTTCAGTTACAGGTGGGCCTCCGGATACCTCGGACTCTCGGCTTGGGCTCTGGTCGGGACTCGCCGCGTTCCTCCACCGCCTCGTCTGGACGCTGGACCGCAACCTCCGTCTCCTCCGTGGGCCTGAGGGATACTTGAAGCAGAAATATCTGCACGTGGCCGGTATGGTTCCGTCACGGCTGCAGAGGATCAGGGGGCCTGCGTGGCTTCTCCGGCGCGTGGGGAAAGGGCAAGTACCTATTCGGGCGCCATTATGTGGTAAATAAATAATTAATTACCGGTTCTATTTTTCAGGATACTCTAATAACAGATAGCTCAATAAATAAGAGTCAAGATTCGAGGTAGCTGAAGTATACAGGCTTTAAATCAGGCATAAAAGGACAGGAACAGGACAGCCTGCATGGGAATAGGATGGCAGCTGCCGGGGGCAGGATCTGGGAATTGGCTGGTTTTTAATAACAGTGCATTAATATATATACTAAAAACAATTACATTGCATTCAATACAGTAGGCGTAGCAGTAGGCGGAGTTTGTAGCAGTCGCGAAAGATAAGGCATAAAGTGGGTGTAACAAGAGGTGTGTACAGGGCGTATACATAGACATGTGATGCAAACGTAACAGAATATGTCATAAAAGGGGCGGAAACATGGAGGGGGCTACCTGAGCAGCTGGGACCTCTAACCTAGTGGTGCGCGTAAACTGGCAATGACGTGTTACCAGGGAGAACTGGGGACTATGACTTCTGCACTAGAAGAGGAGACGAAAGTCTGGAGGGTCAGAGCGACATGTACCTAGGCATATCTAGTATCTGGTGTTTATAGTACATGTTGATAGAATCCAAAAGTTATCAGGGTAAAGGCTAACAGACACTAAGACTGGTGCATGCATTATTCTAAATGTATTGCATGTGCGAGGAATATTCTATGAATATGAATACAGTATTTCTCTTACATGGAGACATAAAGGCTAGACCATGACGGAAACTATTGATGCGATTCAGTAGCTTAGGAATGCAGAGAAGGAGGGCTGGACTGATAACTAGAAACATAACATACTCTTGGCAGACTGGGAGGCAGAGCCAGGCCTAGCCGGACACTGCGTGGCAAGAAGTAAGCTAAGGGTCAGGGATACAGGTGGGGGCTGTATCGCTCCTCGGAGAGGGTTCAGGAAACAGGAGCTGAATCTGAGTCCGGGCCCTTTTGAGGCCTAGAAACGGGGATAATTCAATGAATTAACGTGCACACTGTAAAATGTGGCAACGTAGCTTTACATAGGCCTGATATTCGTTATATTCACGAAAACTGGAAACTGGCATATTAGAGATGGACACAACTGTAATTGCGTCTTTAATCGATCAGAGGGGAATACATGCATATCGATCATGCACATATAACATAAGATGGGGAACACGTAGGCACATATGACATGGCAAAATTTACTTTTCCACAGTTTGGGAAAATTCATTGAAGGAAAATACAGTACAATGGACATAGCAAGTCAGAACATCAACTTGGTCCTAAAGCCTTCCAAATCATCTCACATCGAGAAAAGAGAATTATCATCAGTAAACGTCACAGCCAATCCAATACCCGGTGGGGTAACATGGGACAAAACGGATTATGAAATCTATGGCCCGATTGAGCTCCTGAAATATCCATACCAGTTTAAGGTTTCATTAAGTGACTTTGTAAAACCAAGTACTTTCTCTTATGATTGGGACTTTGAAAATATTAACAATATGATGGCAGATTTAGTAATGTCAGCAAAATTTCCAGAACATGATTATTTACAGGGTTCATCAAATTATGAAGAAATGTATTGCTACAATCATTTTGGTCATCACTATTTGCATAAATCTGCTCAACCTAGAAATGTTTTCAAGTATAACCAATGGGAACATTGTGCAACACCACCTAAAAGCAGCTCTAAAACATTTTTATGAGAAATTCCCATACTTCTCAGGGTTTAACACAAGTGATGCAGAAGCGTTTTATTTTAAAATGATAAATAAGACAGGAATGAAAACAATGTTGACAAATACTAAATTGATTTATTCTGAAGCATTTTATGAAAAAATGATTACATTTGGTTTTGAATTCTGGAACAAATACATTGAAACAAAAACCATCTAGGGTACAAAAGAATGGCAGGTCCAAGGTTTAGAAGCATTGTTTAGAGCCTGCATGATCCCAGAACAATTAATATTCCTGAATGACACCAGACTACCTGTCTTGGCCTAGCCAAAATGAAGGACTTAAACAAACCGTCTATTCCAAAGCCCATACCGGATAGTAATAGCACTACTTATATGGAGATGGACGTATCCCATATTTTATACCAAAACAGAACACATGCTGATTGGAAAAAATGGTTGATCTGGCCCACAGACACAAATAACTGTCAAGATAGATTCCTGAACAAAATACAGGGGTTAAAACTAAACAGGCCAGACCCAAGATACTCCCAGAGACAACATCCAGGGATAGTTACAACATACAGTGTAGGGAAACTATGCCGCGAATGGCTAAAAAAATCCACACTGGCTGAAATTAAGCAACACTTGACTTTACTTAAAGGCGGTGCTGACTTGCGTGATTTCATACTGGGACCACGCAAACAGCGTCAAAAACGTTTCATAGCGGCCGGTATATACGCTGCGTACAACGAAGCTTGGAAAGTAATGCAAATTGAAACAGCAGAAAAAATACGAGAAATTGATCGCATTAATTTGGAAAAATCACGTTCTGTTGTGGACAATGGGTTAACGACTCTGTCCTCCAGAATATATTCACTGGACAGTATCGTATCATCTGCTATTGATATAATAGAGCAGGACTTACTAATGTTACAACATGGTCAGTCCCAATTACGTTCTATTGTACAGCTTGGCTGGACGTTGCAAAATCTGCGTTCAGGATACGTACCATGGCTTTAAATCAACTCAACGTCATTATTCTCTATCTTTAACCTTACTGATAAACAAATCCGTTTGGCACAAAAAGGAGCAGACTACACGATTCTGAGCATTGAAAAACTTGAGAGATTACCATTGACAATGTCAGAAAGACCTGTCATTGAATGGATAATACACGGAATATTTACAATTCCGATAACAACTTTCCAATTTAAATATTGCCAAGAATATATACCAGTGGGCCAGTATGAAAGGTTGGGTAAAGGGTACATCAAGTCAATATGGAAACTATCTTATACACACACGTTACAGTGAAAAGAAAAAGAATGTACTCCATAGTGGTAAAAATTTTAAACGATCACTAAGCGGTACACTTCTGTGTCAAGGTATTAACTTGCATGGTGCCTGCGAAGGGTCTTCGAATAACCTTTCATGTCACCTGCAGGGCACTCCTACAACACAGATAGAAAGTGGTCTAAAGAATGGCTCTAACGGGAGCTATGTTCTAATAAATGACCACAGCTGTTGTGGCATGGTGCCAGGGAAAGCCTATCTCGTCAGCGTTAGTTCCATGGTCACTTGCTGTATGCAAGTATTGTAGCGGCCTACCTCTACTTTTGGGACTCGTGGCAGGAATCTTATTTTTGATCCTTCTGCTCCGATATGGCAAGCCAAGTCGCAGACTATCCTAGCTATACGCTACCGGGACCGCTTAACTAAAGTCCTCGGATTAGCTCGATTTGAATATGACCTGGTTTCTTTCATTCAGACCTATCTGGCAAAATTGCATCTTACCTGTGCTTCGATGTATGCTATGCGGAGAAGAATGCGTGTTGGACATCTGTCTTACACTACCATCAGCAGTACCATTGGATACAGATACTTTGCTAGGTCCTGTAACGGCTCATGCATCGTGTTGTCCCCAGCGGCTACCCATTCTGATGATGGCATTCGTTGAGACTTCACCACTACGAGTATGTGGCAGTGGAGTACGAGATGAGAGCAGCATCACCCAGGTACAACCTTCTGTGAGCATTGCTGATCCTGACATCGATGATAGCAATCATTCTCACGACTGCACTGTTACAGCATTTTCGAACTTGGTCGAACTTTCACCTGAGGTTGTAGACCAATTTTTTGCAAGTCTGTCTGAAATTATGTTCTCCCCTGAACAAAGGGAATAACTTTTTAAGCAACAAGCACACAGCGTTCCCTGAACTCTGAATTCGGCCTTCAGCTTTGATAAACAAAAGCTACTGAAAGCATTTGGAACTATTTTTCCCTGAAAACGAAATTATTTTTTTTCACTTCCAAAATATTTACCTTTTTCTGGCACATGTACTCGGCTTAAAGTAGAACTATTCTTAGAGAACAGAGCTTCTATTTTAGGAACTCGAGACAATATTTTACCTCAGCCTCTAGCACATGTACAGCATTTGTATTAATATGTGATGGAATGGTCTCGACCTTCTCTTCTGTATTAAGAGCCATTTCATGTGTAATTTTCGCAATTCATTCAGCTGATATATATATGCATTTTTAACTGAATGATACCACTGCTTGGAAAGCGTACAGTACCAATACTCATTTTCGTGTATTTACCATATACCATTTCAAATGCGAATTATGTATTTTGGGGTGGGTTGGAAAACACATGCACCATTATATGTTTACTATTGCTTAGTTTTAAGTAATGAGGGACATTAGATCGTGGAGTGGGTGTTGTATTTCTATCTAGGACCCTAATTCGATATTCCTGATTTATGCCCTTATGTGGTTATAATAAATAATATCCTTATAAAGGCATAAGAATCATATCCATATTTAGTCATAGCCCATGCAGTCCAAATTAAGCAAGGCTACTTCCCCAGACTCCTAGAGAGTACAACGAGTTCTTTAAACAAAACAAACCTCCAGCACCCTGGGAAATCCCCATGCTTCTGTTTTGATTCGTCCTAGAACTCCTGCGAACACTGAAAGAACGTCCAGTTCTTAGTGACATCTTTATTGACGTCTTATGTCCAACCTTACGTCAAACCCGGCACCTTTCAGGTATAAATATACCAACGTTGCCTTAAGCAGACACACGGTGGTTTGGAGCAGAGCGGCTATCTACTTGCCCGAGAGCCCAGCTGATGCGAGAGCCCACGGACGACGCCCCTCCCTTTTGACGCACTGAGAAAGACGCTGTCTTTTTCTCCAGCCGAGAAAATCCAGCTCCGGTGTTTCCAGCCGCCCTCGCGGGTTGCTGGGATATCGAGTCCTGAGAGAGAGATACCAGACCTCCTGCTTTCTATTACCCAGGTACGAAGCTGACTAAACCCTTAAGAGAATTCTTGACTCAGATTCTTGGCAAAAACCAACTCAACTTAAATTGCTACTTACTTAATCCTTCCCACGTATTAGGCTTAGGTCAGGTACACCGGGGTAGGCGTATTTAGAAGCACCAGTTGAGTACGTTAGTCAATGTATATATGCATGTATATATTTTATCCATTTTAAAGTATCATATGGCTAAGAAACAATATCAATCCTTTTTCAGTATTATTTCATAATACTCCTTTTACTGTACGCACTTTACTTTACATTAAGTATTGCAATTATGGCAATTCATTTCTCTTGCATGAGAAAGAAGACTGCTCAATAAATAACACCTTTTATTGAAAACGCCCGTCTCTCTTTTTTCTGCACTCTGGTGAAACTAAGTATGCACGATTGACTGAGTAAAATAGCTTTCTATTGTTTTCACACGACTCTAGAGATCCACTCTTATTCTGAGGGAGCAAAGTTGTCATGTTTATGGTTGTCAGAAGCTAATCCCTTCTTGTCTATCCAGGGAAGTTGAACTCCTTGTTTATTCGAGAAAGTTTCTAGTGACCTCTGAGCTAGCTGGCAAAACTAATTAAGTCTAATATAGTCAGTAGAGACCTAGTCAACCTCAGTCCTACGTCTACACTGCTGTTTATATTATTCCAATGCGCAGAGCCTATTGGGAATATAGGAACTACACTACAGTCCCAAAACCCATCTCCTCTATAGCCATCAGGTAGCTCCACCGGGCTGTGGCCAAATATCTAGGTCTCAATGGGACACATTTAAATAACATGGGGGGCAAAATAAATGGAGCATAGAGGGGAGGGAACAGGGCAGGTGAGAAAGGGAGGATAGGGGAGGAGACAACAAGGAGAGACGAAAATAAATCTGTCTAAAGGCCGACTGGGTAGGTGACGACCAAGGAGGCAATCGACGGCCCATCTCCCCTATTGCTAAACCAGGTAGCTTCATCGGGCATCAGACAAAATAGTTCAGTCTCAGTACATTGAGAGAGGAGAGAAGTAGAGATATAAATAGAGTGAGGAAGCGGGAAGAGACACAAAAGGAAGTCTGGCTAAAGACCGACTGGGTAGGTGACGTCCAAGGAGGGAATCCCGACCTGTCTTCCCTATAGCTAAACCAGGTAGCTTTATCGGGCATCAGACAAAAAAGCTAGCTCTCAAATGACGCGGGAAATTCACAGGTAAACAGGGTGGGGCCTAGGGATAGGACAGGTGAGGGTAAAGGTTAGTAGCAGGAAAGAGGAGAGGAGTAGGGCAGGGAGGGGTAGGGGGTAGGTAGTTCGGTAAAGGTTCCCATGGATCTGCTGCGAGGCATTCAAAAAGCAGGTCCGTTTCTTCACAGGCGCCACAATGGAGTTCTCCGTGCGGTGCCGCTGAGCGGGGTCCGGTGCAGATACTTCCAGGCTCCCCTTCTCCTTGGGCCGGTTCGGTGTTTGAGGCGTTGCCCGAGGGAGGGGGGGTAGGTTCGGTGTCTGAGGGGGTGCGGGAGGGTTTTTTTTTTTCGGTGTCTGGGGCTTGCCCGGTTGTCGAGACATGTGAGGTGAAAGAGGCGGAACTTCATCTTTCTCTCTGCGACTCGGTGTTGGGTCGCTCCTTGTGTCAGGATCATCGGGTAACGAGGGACCGTGCTATCAAGTTGTTTCAGAGGCTTGGAGGGAGGGAGGGCCCCCGATCATCAGTCCGGCCCTGAGCGCTCCCGCGGGTAACGTAATAAATCGCGCTGTCCCTTGCGAGGTACCAGTTATTACACCGTCACTCCGGGGGTAGCGCTCCACTGTGAAGACTTCGTTGCAGGAATATACGGTCAGTCTCAGACTGGGCTGCTATGGAGCAGGCTCCGGTGGATAGTTGTCGCCTTGAAGTGAAACTTAGATAGAAAGGGACTAGTTATGTTTGTGTAAGTGTCGAGGTAAGGGCTCACGTTTGTGTTGAACACTGAGTAAATCTTACTGACTTAGATTCTAATGACAGTCTGAGAATGAGGTCATATCTACCTCCGTGCGTTGGTGGAAAAATTAATCCTAAAGGCGAGGTTGGTGATATGTTATAATTTAAATATAGCTAATAGAAAAGCCGTTCCAATATGGCTGCTTGTTTGCTCCGAGTTAGTTTGGTTCAGGTGTGAAGTCCTATCACTCTTTCTTTGGGATTTCATCTCTGGGTAAAGTCCTCTGTTTCTTTCTAATGGTTGAAGTTGAGGGGAGGAATGCAGCTATTTAAAACTTGATAGCAAAATGGAGGATTTGCCATGACTAGTGGGCCATCTGTTCTGGAATGAACTGGGGAAAAAGTCAAAAATAACGCAAAATAGGGGAAACGCCCAAGTTAATGTTTAAACAAAAATGGGTCTGTACCTTGGATCACGGAACATATAATCGTCGTGTGGACTAGATCTCCGGAAGCGTGATGGGTCTCAATTTAAGTTAATGAATGTTGCCGTTTGCTCGAATTACATAAGAAGCGCTGCATGTATCTATGGGTTGGACCTGAATTAACGGCGGTGAGATCCGCCGTGTATCCTGTCTTGTGGTGATTGCGGCAGGGGAGAGAGGTGGGGGGGAGTACCTGCAGATCGTTATCTGTGTCCCTGCTGCAGTGAACATCCGGGGGGTTAAAAGCTGCTTCTAGCCTCTCAGCCGATGAGGTGGAGGCTGTATTCAGGACAGGTCGTCTCCTTTGTGGTCCTGAGAGCTGCTGTAGTGAAAAAATCAGAGTGGGGGAACAGTCGGAGAGCCCGGTTCTGCACTGGAAGCTCGTTCCGATATGCTGTGTTTTGTTATGCTATGTTTGGTTATGCTATGTTTGGTTATGCTATGTTTGGTTATGCTATGTTTGGTTATGCTATGTTTGGTTATGCTATGTTTGGTTATGCTATGTTTTTTGTTATGCTATGCTATGTTTTTTGTTATGCTGTGTTTTATTATGCTATGCTTTGTTTTGCTTTGCTATGCTATGTTTTGTTAAGCTAGGTTGTGTTATGCTATTATATGTTGTGTATTGCTGTGCTATGTTTTGTTGTGTTTTGTTAAGCTATGTTGTTTTGTGCTATGTTTTGTTATGCTATGTGTTGTGTTATGCTATGTGTTGTTATGTTATGCTTTGTTATGCTACGCGATGTTTTGTTTTGCTATCCTATGCTTTGTTATGCTATGCTATGTTGTTTTTGCTATGCTTTGTAATGCTATTCTATGTTTTGTTATGCTACGTTTTGTTGTGTTTTATTATGCTATGCTTTGTTTTACTATGCTATGTTTTGTTATGCTATGCTTTGTTATGCTATGCTTTGCTATCCTATGCTTTGCTATCCTATGTTTTGCTATGCTGTGCTTTGTTATGCTATGCTATGTTTTGTTATGCTATGCTATGTTTTGTTGAGTTTTATTATGTGAGGGTGTGGGTGTGAGAGGGGGTGTGAGGGTGAGGGGGTGTGAGGGTGAGGGGGTGTGAGGGTGTGAGGGTGAGGGGGTGTGAGGGTGAGGGGGTGTGAGGGTGAGGGGGTGTGAGGGTGAGGAGGTGGTTGAGGAGGTGTGTGAGGGGGTGTGACGAGGAGGTGTGTGAGGGGGTGTGACGAGGAGGTGTGTGAGGGGGTGAGGGTGAGTGAGGGTGCGTGGGGGGTGAGGGTGAGTGAGGGTGAGAGGGGGTGGGGTGTGAGGGTGAGTAAGGGGGGTGAGGGTGTGTGAGGGTGTGCGAGGGTGAGGGTGAGGGGGTGTGAGGGTGAAGGTCCTAAGTAAATGGTGGCAGGGCAGACATAAGAGAGAAGAGACTACGTTGGTCAGTTTCAGAATCAGGAGGGGCAGAGTCAGCACAGTCTGCAAGGCATCAACATGTCTAGAGGCAAAGCATAGCGGATGTAGCATTGCAGCTAGCAAGTCGAGTGTTTTCAAGCTGAGTGTCCCTAGAGAGATGGCAACACAGCAACAGCATTTGAGGAGCAAGGCTACTGTAAATAAGCACTTTCGTCCCAAAAAAAAACAAAAAAAAAAAAAAAAAAAACGAGAAAGGTGCAGAGAACGCCGAACAAAACATGGTACAATTGTTCCTCCTATTGGCAATATCTTTAGCACCCCCTGTAAGTCCCTAGTAAATGGTACCCCGGGTAACTAGGGCAAGGAGTCTAAAGAAGGTCCCTATGGGCTGAAGCATTTATTGTTCCACCCTAAGAAACTCCTTCGCACCATCATGCAAACTGCCATTGCAGGCTTCATCACATGGCGCAGATGAAAGTGAAGACACAACATGGTACACCGTCGTGTGCCATACCTGCAGAAACTGCATGCAGTTTAGGCAAGTACCCCCTCCGGCGGCCCTTAAAGCCCTAAGGCTGTGTACAACATGTGTGGACATATCTGCATGAAAGATATGCCCCTGTGATGTCAAAAACGATTCTTAGATATTACAAGTGAACAGGGAAACCATTTTAGATACATGTGCTGAACACTGGTAATTGAGAGTTCCCTAACTACATGATCGCTTCACTGAAACTAGAGATGTTCAGTATCAAACATATTGTATTAATAAACCCACACTGATTGTAGTGATGGATTTATTTATACATGGATCCAGAGGGCTCCTTAGAGGTGCTCCCTGAAAACCTACTGACTAGTGTACTGGCTGACTGGTGTAAACCAGCCTGTCACCACAGACAGGTTTCTGATCCCCTGCAGGTGAGAGCCTGCACTCGGAGTTCAGAAACAATGCCTGTCCGGAGGTGTTGTCACCTTTTTCAAGCTGGATGGCCAAGTAATAAGCATATCAAGGTAAGAGGTTTAAAGGCCTCTGCCGCCTTGGATATATGACCAAAGGCATCTCCAGACAGGGGAAATGCCACCCCCCTGGCCCACACCCATTTGGCAACAGGACAAGCTGGAAAATTAGCTAGTCAGGTGGCTTGTCCCCTCCCCTAGGCTAGTTCCACCCCAAAAGTGGGCTACCCGAGCTGAACACAACATACAACTCCACCATCTTGGTTTTGACAAAACTGGGCTCACCAGGGTCAGGGTTATGCATACTTCCCACAGGAAGTAATATAGAGGGTATAGACACCCTAAAGGTAATTAGCCCATTGGCTACTACCCATCACTCCCCTTAACGCCCCTAATTTGCGTATTTAGGGGCACCCTTGATGCCAGGAAACCAGATTCAACAGATCCAGAAGAGGACGAGAGTCACAAGAACCGAAGACTTGCTGTGGACGTTTAGAGCCAAACACTGCCTGCACCAGTCTTGACAAGTGTGACCAACGACTCCTCTTGCAGCGGAACATCTTGAAGCACCCCAGGAGACTGCCAGCCCTTCGCACATATCCAGCAATCTTCCTTGGAGTAGAGGAGCTATTACCCTGCAATCACCGTGGGAAACTGACTTAATGCAGGCAGAGCCACATGTGCGGTTTCCCTACAAGCTCTACAACGAATACCGTAACCACACATCTACCTTAAATCACGCAGATGCGTTGTTAAGGCTGTGCGTGGAGTAGATGCTGGGATGGGCAGGACTAGGAGCAGGAAAGATCAGGTGAGAACGCGGTGAGCTAAGTGGGGCTGGTGCTGGGTTTTGGGAATAGTTTTTAGGGCGGGGGGGGGGGGGGGGGGAGTGTTCAGGGCTTTGGATGGAGAGTTTGGGGTGTTATATTTAGCACACATTCCTTTAGCAGTCATTGCCTGTTAAATGCATGAGTTTATACATATTAGTTGTTGGGCTGCGTAGTAGATGCACCTGTGTGTGATGTTTCCCCCCCCCAGAGTTTAATATAGTGTGAGCTTGATCCAAAGTTATCAGAGCACTTTACATGAGCACCAGCTGCATTACAGGTGTACACACTAATTTTGTTAGGCAGGGGATATTGTGACTTGCCCAGAATCTCAGGATGTTGAACGTCCATTGCCGAGATTCAAACCCAGTTCCCCGCTTAGAGGTCAAACACTCTAGCCGTTAGGCTACATTTTCTCCCCATAGCCATGCGTGTCTCTGTCATACCAGCAGGCACTGAAGACGCACAGTCCGGTTCACAGAGTTGCCCGTCCCCAGCCAGTCAGATGCCTGTGCTCCTGAAGGTCTGATTTGTCTCCTCCCCTCAGTGAGAGGACACCAGGACCAACAGGATAAATACGCTGGATACTGGAGTTCCTTGCAGCATACAGAGCCAGTTAGAGTCCAATCCAGACTTCCACTACCCAGAGACTGAACAACCATTGAGGAACGTCAGCAGCAGAGTGGCCCAGCAGTCCTGATTTTTGCACCCTTAACTAGCGAGACCGACAACTGCAAGGCCCTAGGGGACACAGTGCCCACTCGACCTTTCCACTCTGCACCAGAGTGCCCCGCCCAGAGTATCACCCAACCGGCTGTGTCCTCTTGTTCTCAGGACCCATGTGACCAGAGCTTCCCCAGCCCCTTTGGGAGCTCCCAGACTTGCCCCCAAGTCCCCCTCTGCAGGCTGTGTCTAGGTGGCCTCCACCAGCATAGTGCGCATAGCTAATAACCCAACCAGCACCTCTGCACCTGGGCGCCCCAAGGCAGGTAACTAGTAATTGCTGGTGGTACTCGGGACTTGCCCTCCCCCCACGATCCTAAGTCCCGAAAAAGACCCCCAGAAACGGACCGTAAATAACAGTATGCAGCATATGAATTTTCACTCGTAGGGAAGCAGTGCTGTATATATATGCATTTAAGTCAACATTTTACTTACATGTGAATATTCATATCTAAAAAAGTACTTACTAGATAACAAAGTTATTGTTATTAAAATATATAGAAAAATAACCTATTTTTATAAATTGGTCTCTCATGCACTGCCTTTGCGAATACAACAAATGCTTAGCACTACCCTCCGAAAGCCTAAACTGCTCGCCACACTCCCAATCTACCACAGAAGAGCATTTAGTGTTATAATTTTTGCCTCTTTGCCTCTATAAACCAATAAGAGTTGCCTGGACACTTCACACAGTGTACCTTGTTTTGGCCCACTATATAAAGGGCCAACTTCCTACTACGGGATCAATGTAATGGGAGGAAAAGCATATAAAAACCTTTTGGCCCAATCTTATCAAAGAACTCTCCTTCAACCCTAGTTGATAGTACTTGGAGGCGCCAACAACGCTTTGCAGCACCTCACCATTGAAAACCCGATTGGGGTTTTCTCAGAATGATCAAATGAGATAGCCTGCATCTGCATTCTGCAGCCCCGGAAGATGAATAATCTTGACTTGCAATCTCTTGCTATAAACCATCTCCAGATCATTTGTGCTTCCCAGAACAGCAGTCTGGAATGAGCCCTCGCCTTGTTCCTCAAATAAATACATAGCTATTCATTTTAACAATAGGGACTCCGACATGAAAGACAGACTGAATAACCATGGCCCGAAATGGACAGTCCAGCAGATGTGGATATGATGAGAATTTCTTCTTTAGACTATGTCCATTGAACTTTATTCACGTGTGTACCCAGTCACTAAGGGAAGTGTCCTTGAATTGTATTGTATTGTATTTATATAGTGCTTACTACCCCTGACGAGGCGTTGAATCGCACGCTACTCCAAAACCCGTATGAATATTGTCGGTGTTGGACATCTTGATGAAAAGTAACTCCATTTAGTAGATTGTTCAACTGGCACCACAAGCGCCCATAAGCGGACTCAATCTGTCCTCCAGGTACTGATGCAATGGTAAAGTGCAGGCTGGGATAAGCGACCAGAAAGATGCATGAAGCCATCAAACCAACAGAGCGGCTTGATCTCGCGGTTTGTATTTCTTCTAAAGTCTAGAGGGAGCAGACTTTATCAATGCTGGAATCAAGAAGAACTGAATAACAGGCTTCAGCAGAATGCGTGCCAGAGACAGGAACATGTTTTTTTTTTTTTGCAAGTCCTCAAAAATCACATACAGACATCGATATTGTGAAACAGTCACTGGAATATTTACCTCAGCCTCAACTCTGACCAGAACTTTGTTGAATGGCATCAAGTCATTCACAGTGAGCAGGAGAAGGGTCCCAATGTCTGGAGTAATCCAAGAGGGAACAAAGAAAAAGAAGATGATCAGGGAGAGAGCGAGCACCAAAAAGAACGGAACCTACAGCTGGAATGCTTTGAGCACCTGTGACAAGAACTGGGCCTTCTTCTCCAAGAGTGCCATCTTGTCCTCTTGTGCAGGGTTCTGCCATTCCAGGATTTAACAGGAGAAAGCAATAGGATAAGGACCACTGGTGACCTTGTCAGACGTGGTGAAGCCAAAGGTACCAGAGAAGACCGGTAAAGCAACTTCTGGAGTTACTTCCTTGGAGAGAAAGTATACTTAAAATCAGAGGCAAGGTACCCTTTCTCTTCAAACTGAAAAGTAACCCTGAAGAAATTGGTAACAGCATTCTTGGAATGTAAGGCTCATCAAAAAGTGATAGACCTTGAGGTATCAACATTGAAGGAAGAGTATCGCAAACATGGTCTTCACCCTGGGTAATGGTCATTAAACATTTTTGTTCATTCGATCACAGTTGGCACTTAGACATCAATTTCCTCAGAAGTGCACCTTTCGGTAGTAAACAAGTGGACACTGTAAAGTCTCTGATGTAAAGGATTTCAAGGTTGTTCGGGATCTACCCCATGTAGTGTCCTTAATGAGAGTAGAAGCGGATGTCACAGAAGAGCTTTAAGAAGGTGGAGTATTGTGGTGATACTGGTTAGGCTTCACCATGCAATACTCTCACAAATCCCAAAGATGGCCCTTGAATTCACACTAATGAATTCTTAGCTCAGTCCCAGTGGCGGGACAAAGAGCAGTCAGGCTTTTAAGCATTTACATAATTACACAACATGGACCATGAGTAATTCACACAACTAGAAAGAAATTAGATACCAATTTATAAAAATGAAGCTGATTTTTATCATAATTTTAACACCAAAACGAACAAATAGCATACATAAAACCAGAGGGTTCGATTTTTGAAGCAATATAAAATCAGAAGAAAAGAACACAGTGCGACATTGCGACCAATGGGAAAAACCACTAATGACAATTGGTCGCTTGGAGGTTGAGTTGCGTGAAACCGTTGCATGGTAAAGGGGATGCTTGTCCCGGGACCAAGCCACTACACTCAGTTAAATTTTACCTGGCCAGGGAGCAGGGTTCTCTTGGCTGTCCCTAATGCCGAATGGGAGGGCGGGAGAGCTGCTCTTACTGCTAAAACTGTGCTGCTGGGAAACAAGATGCAAAAACACACAACAACTGGGCCATTGTTGATGTCGGATGAACATTGGATGGAGTTCTTTCTACGTGCAGTGTCTAGCGCAGGGATTGGTTGCCAAACTGGCGACCAACAAGCCTTGGCAGCGGTAAGTGGAGCAGATAGGTAATTCGATGTCCAGCAGTCCAAGGGAACACTGCAGATGTCTAACTTTGTGGATGGCAGGACTACAGTTCCCAAAATGCACTAGACCATCTGGATTTCGGCAATTCCCTCAAAGGGACCGATGGCCAGCGATTCTGTGGATCTGGAGCATCGTTTCACCTGCCTTTTGCCACTAGTCCAGGGGAGACAGAGGGTGCTTCAGGCTTTTACAGGGGGCGCTGAGGTAAAGGAGAGATAGCCTAAGACGAGTCTCGATCAGGCAGTTACAGGAGCGTTGCCACAGGGACAGGGTATTCTTTTGCTTTAGTCCAAGTAGTGTTGTCCCAGACATGGGTCTCTTTTTTGTCCTCTGATGCAGGATGTTCAGAACAGAGGTTCTATTGTCCGAGGTAGCTCTTAAATCCCAAATTTCGGAGTATTATGGTTGAGGGTGCAAATGGCCAATGGGCTATTAGTCCCAGCGGCTATTTTGCCCCTGAAGTGGCCACATTTGGGTGTAGGTCACTTTTTCTACCCAGAAGCCACTATTTAAAAATTCAGAAGTCTTCCCCAGCTGTACAGACCAGGTAGCCCACCCTAACTGTGTGGCTAGCCTTCTGTCGGTGTATGCCTCCTGACTACCTAATGCTCCTGTCTACCCAGGTGCAAATGTGCCTGGGGGCACCATCCTTTGGGAGGAAGTCTCGATCCATAAAAGTCCTTTGTTCCTGACTCCTGGGTATGTTCACAGTGCCTAGCAGGAGGTCAGAACACGGTCTTGTCTGCAGCAACCGCAGGCTGCCAGCCAAAGCACAGGAAAGCTGGGGCAACCTCTAAGGTAGTCACCTAGATGCATGCCACATCGTTCCTGGCTGGACTCTTCCCATGAGGCACAGGGTCAAGACTGATTTGCATATGGCTGGGTCCAAACGGGGGTGGCGAAGTGAGCTAAAGAACGATGATGGGGGTGGGGAGTGAGTGTCAAGTTTCAGCACTCCATCCATCACCTCCTTGTGTTTGCCACATTGTTCCTGGCACTTGATTCAAGTCAGGGGTGAGAAGGCACGTGTGATACCAAACATGACATTTATGCAGTACAATAATGGAGACGACAACCTCGGGTTTGCCCGAGTGCCAGCCCATGTTATCCTATGTATAGTCTGTTAGACTGCCCATCCTTAGGGTGGTCTTCCACCAATCATTTTGCCTGTATTTGCTCATTCCTTTTGTTGCCCTTAGCACACAAAATAATATACCACTGCTGACCAGTGCTAAATTTCATGTGCTTCTCCCATCAACATGGAAATATTGGTGTACACAGTTGGCATATTTTATTTTCGTACAAGTCCCTCGTAAAGTGGTGTACCATATACCCAGTGCCTGTAAACTGAATGCCACTAGTGGGCCTCACGGACTGTATGCAGCCACAACGCAGGACGGATGCCTGCTTGTTCTCCACAGTACGCAACAACTTAAGAAATACCAACACCCGGGGCGCCCCCCGGATTCCTTCGCAAATCGCCAGCCCATTGAGGCTCAAGTAGCCAGGACTCAGTCTGGCCTACCGAGGGCAGTCATTCCCTTCCTGCCCTGCCCTGTCCTGATGAAGACCCAACGTGACTACCTAATGGAGCACACCTCGGTTTGAAACTTCAACGACAATCATATAAGGCCCAGTCTGACCAAGGCTCTGCACACTCAGAGCAGGATCAGCCAACAGAGCCACTAGGTAAACATACTTGTCTGGCCTATTTATTTACAGAAGCGAGTGACATTAGGTGCACCGAAAAGAAATTAACTTCTACCCAACAGAACCACTTTTTGCTTACCAATTTATACCCAGGTTCTGAGGGACACAGGGTCACCCCATTTTTGTTTAACTGCTAGTGGGCCTGCAGCGCGGACTGTGCAACCCACACAAGTAGCCTTTCAACCAGGTCTCAGGCCTGCCATTGCAGGGCGTGTATATGCAGTTTACGTCCACTTCGGCATTTAAAAGCATTTGAGTAAAAGGTAGGACAGGTCCTTTTAATTTTTGCATGTCCCGATAGTGACAAACACCCATATTTGCTTTTCACTACTGTTAGGCCTTCTCCTCTCATAGGTTAACATTGGGAATTCCTGAATATGCTTTTAAGCAGTAACTCCAGATCAGAATGGGGCTGTTTTATCAGGTTTTATTTCTTTTAAATGGTAAGGCTACTTCCTCTTTACTGGTAAAGGTGGATTTAACATTACTATTTTAGAAATGCCACTGTTCCAAAGTAGGCATTTCTCTGTTCTTACTGCTCTGTGTGCCTGCAGCCGGGATGGGGGGTGACAGCTACACTTTGTGCATTTCCTCAAACACAGCCACAAACACAGCAAGGTTAGATGTGACGGAGTACTCATCTGCATTCTGGTGGCTCTTTCTGAGCAAGAAGGGGACGGGGGGAGGGAATCCGACTCATCTGTAACACGCCATTTCCCACACAGAGCCGATTACCTCCTCCTGATAGTCTGGAGGTAGGCCTGGGAAAAATACCTTTGTGCATCCCCACTTCAAAGGCACAACTGGGTGCAAGTACTGGGTCCCTGACCCTACGGAGACAATACACTACTGGACCGGTGAAGAACCCTGTCAGGAAGGAATGCTGTGCTGCTACAAGGAATGTCACTATGCTGGACTGCTGCTCTGGAAAAACTGCTTTTCTGCTCTGAGGTGCTGTCTGTTGCCAGCTACTTGCTAACCTCTGCCCTACTGAAGAAAAGGACTGGTTCCAATACCCTTGAACACACAGTGACTCCAAATGCTTGCTAGCTCGCCACCTGTTCTGAAATTTCAGGGACATTACAGATTGCATGCAATTCTTCAACAGCATTCCGACTCTGCCATCTGCGAGTCCCTGCCATGTCGTGCCAACCTAGCCCTAGGACCTTGGAAGTGAGGATTTCTGTGCTGCAACTCTCGATGCCGATGCACTGCTGCGCCGATCTGCACCGGTGCAGTGCACCTGACAAAGTCTTCCTGAGTGTGTGGCTCGATGACGCCTACGAATCCTTCATATTGATGACAACGCTTCGCCTCCATGCTCCTTGCATCTCGACCTCAACAGAAGTCCCCCAAAGGTACTGCTTTCAGAGCGCCATGACTGGTTCCTGTATCTGTTCCGTGCTCCATTGCGGTCAGCCTGAACGAAGGATTTACCCAGTCTAGCGCGACCAAATATCCGCGATTGGCTTTTTATGACTTGAAGCACTATATTTTCATATTTAAAAAATGTATAACCCCGGATCTTCTCATTGGATTTTTTTTGTCATTTTCGTTGGTTTACTAATAAAAATATAATCCCTGTTTCGAAACTGTATCTATCTTACCCTGACTAGATCAGTGGTACCTGCCTGGACAAGGTGCATACTGCTGCCAACCAGCAACCCCATTTCTAACACCGCCTGTATAATCCAACCTGCCTACAGGGCTTTAGGCGACCTTTCTTACGGGTGACTGCCATATATCAAAGATAGTGCATTGACTTTGCCAAACATGGTGAGGGTTAAGTTAAGTTTGAGCAGTTAGCATTGCTCCTACAGTCTGCCATGGCAGGCCTCCGGTCAGTAGTTTACTTGGGTCACTCAGTAGCACAATCAGTGCCGCAAGCCCTGGGTACCCCTTTACCACCCATGCCTTGGGTACCACATTCTAGTGACTTATAATGGGGTAAAGTCCTTGTCAATTGGGGTGCCAATTTAAACAGTTTTAGGGAGAGATCACTGGCACAGGCTCAGAGTCCTAACCATCAGCATTGGAGCAAAAAGTGGTCTGGGATAACCATCCAAAAAGGCCACTTTCCTGCAAGATATAAAGGCCCCAAGGATAGCCCAAAATCCCTTTAATTCACTATAAAAGGCCGAATTGCCACGAATAATCACTTTCAATATCGCTGAATTCCAAAAGCCAATATAACGGCCAGTAGTCCTGGTCAATGTTGACGCATACGAAGACGTTCCCTCACCCGGATTTTTCGTGGCAATTCGGCCTTTTATAGTGAATTAGAGAGATTTTGGGCCAACCTTGGGGCCTTTATATCTTGGATGACTGTACGACATTGGAATTAAATAGGGCAACAGTCCTTGTAACTTATGCCCTGACGAAGTTCCATTCAGAACGAAACGTGTTGGCTGATGCCCAATTTTAAAACTACAGCTACAATAAAGGATATATATTTGAACAGACTTGAAGTTAATTGACTACTTTCTGGTGCACCTTCCTTCTTTGTACGAATTGATTTATCTGGTTTCTAGTGGAGTGGAAATGCAGCGAACTCCGGAAGCTGTTGCATGGACCCTTTAATTGTCTCTCTTAAATTTGGAACTGAGGTGCTGAACCGTGGTCAGCCGCATTTTGGTTTTCTATTTATAGATGAAAAACTCAACATGAAGTCCCAAGTTTTTAAGGTGGTCTCCTCCTCCTTCCTCACTATCAGGATTGTACGTAAAATTCTGACTTTTATCCCCATAAACATAGGAAAAACAGTACTAACCTCCCTAGTCTTATCGCAACTGGATTAATGTAATGGATTGTATATTAACTTACAATCCAATTTACTTAGAAGGTTGCAGGCAGTACAAAACGCCGCGGCTAGACTGGTTTTAGATGTTCCTAAATACCAGTCTATCAGAGCAGGCATTCAGGAATTGCACTGGCTACCAGTTGGTCAGCGGATCAAATTTAAGGCTCTTTGCACTGCGTATAAAGCATTACATAGAGAAGGACCACAATTTCTTTTGGACCTTTTTAGCTAGTATTCTCCCAACAGATCGCTTCGTTCAGCTAATGCCTACCGGATGCCCACCCCTAGAATCAAAAGGACTAACTGGGGAGGAAGGAGTTTCAGCTACAACACTATAAAGGAATGGAGCGCTCTTCCACTCTCCCTTAGGAAGACTTCATCCCTGCTTAAATTCAAGAAACTGCTCAAGAAATGGCTCTTTAGAAATTAACTTTCCTGGCACAGCATGGTAAACAGTGAGCACCTAGACACCTCCGGGTAGTAGTTCACATAATATATTGTTATAACATAACAAACATACAATCTCAGCTTTGTAAGAGGTCCGAAAAACACAGTTTTTTTTGTATAAAAGTACAAAATCAGTTTGGTTTTTAGCAAGGATTTTAAGGGACATTTAGATGTTCGCTCTGGTCCTTCTAACTTGATTTCCAAAGCCGAGATTGATCATTCCAGTAGTTGAGCCTATGTATTTTTGAGAAGACCAATGCAGTCAATTACCTATTAGTTTTTTTTTTTAAATGAAATTTGGCTATTTTTCGCTTTTTAAGCACAAGTTTCTACTGAATGGTGCTGCGCAAATGTATAGGTTTATGTATTCTTACTAAGGTGTGTTCCATGATCACACTCATAGGTGGGACAATGCAGTGCTTTACGACATAGTTGGGAACCCTGAGATATTTTATTTGCTAGCTCTTTCATGCACATCTAAACAGGGTGGAAAAATGAAGGAAAATAGGATGCAGGGTTAACATCCTGCATTTATTTTTCCTTACCAACTTGTATTCTTGTACGTTAGCCCTCACCCACATTTGAGCTGAAACAGTGTGAAGTGTTATTCAAATGTAACTTTAAAGCCAAGCAATAAGCGCAATAGAATGTAGCAGAGAACCAAAGAAACAAATAAGGAGAATAACACTTTATGGAAACTGATGGAAGCTTCACACAGTGATTGTGCTCCATCCCATGCATTTGCACTTCTGTTAGGGATAAATTCTGAATGCACGTTTTTGAAATGTCCATTCTTGTAATACTGTCAGAGCAGCCAAGGCAGTTCTAATTTTCTACTGATGAAAAAGGAAAGCAATTATTTAACGTCTTTCTTACAACAGTCCTGGTTCAAGTGGTGTAGCTGTGGCCATCTATAAAAAAAAAATCTAGATCCATGGGCACCATTCTTATCCATGACATTCATCAGTGAGACAGCTTTGAGCACCATGTCAGTTCCCAGGCCTCAGTAAAAGAAATTGCGATCGCATCTCCGCCTGCATGCTCCTCTGTGAAGGCAAACAGACCGGCACCTCATACAGAGGGGGAAAACCAGTTTTCCACCAGTGGCTCATTATGTTGGGTAAACCCCAGGGAAGTGTGCAGGTTCTTCACAGGGAAAGGCAGCTTGCACCATCTTAGTTTAGTGTAGAGAGGGAGTGGGAGGGAGGGAGGTTACCTCAAACAAAGTGGGAAGGGTAGCCTAGTGAGAACTATTTCCCCATAGGCTAGCTGTCCCTCCCTTCCTACAAACAATGGCATAAAAGTGGCACCCCAGACCCACAGTAATCAGATCACTGAAAGGTCTGCCCCACGGCTCCCTGGACTGCACAAATGGTCTGTACCAAAGACTGGACAATCCCTGCTTAACCTCTTGGATGCTATGGGAATTCCCCTGCTGTGCTGGGATTTCGTGATCCTCATTGGTTTATGACGAGCTGGGCTCGTCATGAGCGTGCGAGGAGGCTACTGCATGACGAGCCCAGCTCGTCATGAGCGTGGAAGGGGTTAACCTGAGGAATTTGCAAAAAGGACTGCCCACTCGTGGAAAAAGAAATCCAGTTGTGTCAGGACAGAAAACTTAACTCCAAGGGCTAGGTGGCTAGCCCCATGTTCAGCACCAGGGAAACAAAAGCTAAGGGAAGCCTGCACTTGTGAGGGCCGGACTGCCACAAATTCACAGCCCACCACTGGACACTGAGGTGCTTGCTGGGACAAGGAGGTCTGACCTGCTGGTGTGTGCCCAAGCATGTGGGACACGTGGCTGTCGTCTTTGTGGACCCTGGTCATCCTGCAAAAAAAGAGACGCTATCCTGTAGACAGTCACTGAAGACCGCTGTAACCAGAGATCAGTCGATCAGTGTTAACTGGACCTGCACTGGAGCAGCGTGGGAGATTGAGTCCCGAGGTCGAAGACAACCCCTAAAGTATATGGACCTAGGAATACTCACCGCTTACCTTATGCAGCTCGATCATCTTTAGTATCCTTAGAATCTTCTCAGAGTCATGCATTCCCAGCATAAGAACCTCTTCTTTGCTGGAAAAGCAACCCAGGTGAAATCTTCAGTGAGGACTCAGACTACCGAACCAGACGGGTAACTGTCTCCCTAAATCCATGCAGTCCAGGTTTCCAGATTCTTGCGGCCAGTCCAAGAGAAAAGTGGTAGTCGTACTAGCCCATTGGCTCAGGAACTGTGACCCCGATTACAAAGATTTATTAAATATAGAATTGATTTACCTTCAAAAAAATTATTTCTGGTTCCCCACAATATATTTTAGACGTGTGGGTGTCTTTTAAGAGAAAAATACACAATTTGTATAAATTGGTGTTGGAATTTTGTGTCGTGTTTCTTACTTACCTGTAGTTTTTGGTACTTCTAAATGCTTTACACTTGTTCCTTTGAGTACGCCTGACTGCTCTGATGTACTGCTACCCAGGGTTTTCTTAAAGAAATCTAACTGGACCTAACAAAGATTGTGACATTATTATAGAGTGATGTCTCACAATCATATCACATAATAATCCTCTTTCCTACAGCAGACTATTTCTGTCATGGGTACAGAATTGCATTAATAAAAAGTTTACATGACACACACTATGGTTTTCAATCCAGCATAGATACTCCAGAGCAATGTTTAGACAACTTAAAATCTCTAATAAACCATCCTTAGGAGTGGTATCATGCCGTAAGTGTTTATGAACCAGATCTGTGCTTTTTATTATGTTAGCCTGCTCAAGTTGTGGGCTATCTTAGATGAAATTACAGTGGAAACATTAAGAAATATTCTAATTATGTTAATTTGACACTTAACCATGCAAGTCAAAGAGGGACATGAGAGTTTATAAATTACTCCTGCTCCTGACACACTGGGGCCATATGAGACCTTATAGAGAATTCAACCTCCAGAAACATTGTTTGAAGAAGGATATATATTTGTTTTAGATCAAGGTGAAAGAAATGAGGATTGGTTGTTCTAAGGCTAGCCTAAGACACACTGCTCTCATAAAGCAAAACACAGTTTATTGTCACATAGGCCAACAAATGCTTAGTTTTAGTACTGAGCATTTGAAAACTAAAAGTAATCCAGAATATAGATGGTCCACGTGACCCAGTGCAATGCTGATGTTTTTTAAATCTGCCGAAAGATCTGGTATCAAACCAGTAACATAAACAAATAAGGTATATAAAAAAGTCATCTGCCTGCGAGGGTAATAGTATTTGTGAGCCATCTTAACCTGGTCTCTTTACAAGTGAAAAAAAAGCATCACTTTGTGCTAAAACTATTGACAGCACCTAAATCAATTTCTATTTTTACATTACAATTTGTCTACAACGTAACAATTTTTTTTTTTAGATATGGTCGACATGTCTCATTTGGTTCTATGGATATTGGCCCTGTCGAATTCGCATGCAGCCTTTTTCTTAGAGTCTGTTCTAGTCAAACGCAGCTAAAGACCCAAATTACTTGCAGTGATTTGAGAATCACATCTCACGTGCCTAAGATAGGTCTCTAGGACATAGTGGCTGTAAAGAGCCTAATCAAAGAATTTTAATGTTTCTAGGAATGTGAACATTTAGAACAAAAACCTATGTATTATGTACTTATGAACTCCTTTCACTTAATATACATCACTCTTTCGGATTTTGTATCAATATTAAACACAATGAATTTCTTCCTATTTCTGTTTGTTATACGGAGATTATTAAATATCTCAAATAAAATTAACTGCTGAGAATAGATGTAATCACTGATCTTCTAAAGACTGTTTTGAATCAGAAAAAGACAATGCGTGGTATTAAGGTACCCTACTTGTAGGAGGCTGATTCTATACAGTGCACTAAAATAAAGTACACTGTGGAGGGTTTAGTGGGTTCCCAATTGGCTTACAGAGACTAAAGAAGATAATACGAATGTTCCATTTTGTGGTAGTGTGGGCAAGCAGTTAGACTTACCAGAGGGTACTGATAAGCATATATTGCACTCATCAAGGCAATAACGGAGATACACACTCAAAGAATAAATCCAAGATCAAATTAGAAAAAGAAACATTTCTTTTTATAGGTTTCAAAACCAAGAACTTTGTTCAAAAGGTAAGCACTGTTTTAATAGCAATTCATACAGGTAGGGTAAAGCTTTCAAAGTTATGCGCCTTTAGGCACAATGCAATCCCACTTAAGGAAAAGTCAGAAATTCATAAAGGTAGGTACAGTCCGTTTCACGGGTTCACCTTCATAGTTTGGAGTTGTAGTGGGCCAAGGTCCAAAGTACTAACAGCACTTCTTCGGGAGCAGCCCGGATTTCATAGTGAGCTGGGTGCTGGTGATGTTGTAGCTGGGTGTGCTACGGTGAGGTGGCACTTGGAAATAGGCTGCACAAGGGTGACTTGGGGACAAGTCCGAAAGCCCCCCCAAATGGAGGCTTAGGTCGCAAGGGGTCTTGGAGCAAGAGGCACAGACTGCTCTTCAGAATCCAGGCTGGGCGGCTAGGGAGCAGTGTGGTTAGGTCGGCACGGCTGGCTGTGCAAAGACGCTCCTCGCAGTCCGGGACAAACAGTGGGCAGGGGCAAAAGCAAGGCAGTAGTGCCACATACTAAGTGGGTCTCAGCGATGCAGACGTCCCCCAATTGTTGCTTGGTACAGGTGCAGTGGGAATCTGGACCAGACTCTCATGGTTGGTGTTTGGTGTAGGGTCTTCAGTACCCGGGGTTGGTGCTGCACGGTTCAGGTTGGTCTTGGTGTCTTCACACTCAGTTGAAAGACAGATCTGACCCTCCAGAGCACTAGCACCATCTCCTAGTCGTCTGCGGAGCCAAGTCGGGCTGGGGAGCTGTAAGGCAGTTGACCGGACTCAGCTCTTTGGTGCCTGCTGACTGCAGGGGAGTAGCTTCTCTACTCCAAGGGAGACTGTAGGCGATTTACCAAGTGCTGGTAGTTCTCCAGCTCATAGGACAAGTCGCTTTGTCGCAATTGTCGAGAGAGGGCTGAGAACGGGCAGGGTTTTGCACCAAAAGTCCACAGTTCTGCTGCAGTTCTCGCCAGGCAGTGACCTTCTCTTGATCCGTCTAATAGGAATTCTTGGGTTCAAGGGTACCACCTAAATACTCAATGTAGGAGCATTAAGGGAAGTGACAGACATAAGCCAATGGGATGCTAACTTTAGGGTGTCTACACCCTCTAAATATCCATTCCATGTGGGGAGTAGGCATTACCCTGTTGGACCCGGCCTCCTGGCGTGGTCCTACCCCTCCATCGAGCCACGGTCACCCCCTGGGCACGACCCTACACGAACTACCGACGAGAGCAACCACCCTGGCAAACCACGGCTCTCCCCCCTGGAACATGGCGTACCCTGCACGCCCCACCCCTGCCGGTCCGGCTACCCCTCCGGATCACCCCTACAGGCCAGACTCCATCTTGGGCCCATCACGTCCCGAGCACGTGGCCCCGGCCAAGGCCCCAGCGAAGCCCCGACATCGAGGCAGCAAGATCCCCCCGGGTGGTAGAGTGGCTACTCAACGGATCAAGAGGAGGGGAGTTTCGATGGCCCTCCAGCCGTCCCCGGACGCCTGGTATCGATCGCCCTCTGGCCTCCCTGGGCGCTGGCTCCACCCCCCTGCTGGGTGTCTGGACACCACCATCCCGGCCCCTCTGACCCCCAGGCGCGAGGGTCCGAACATCAAAGGACTCCAGTCCTATATCTGTGCCAGCCCTGGAGTAGGACGCCAGTTGTATCCTGGAGTCGAGAGCCCTGCTGACCCTGTCGCGGCTGACCCCGAGAAGAACTCATTACCCTGAAACCTGCAACCATCTTTGGAGCCTGCTGGCGCTGCCGCGGTCCATCTTAGCTGAACCATCTTTGGAGGCTGCTGGCGCTGCCGCGGTCAATCTTAGCTGATCCACCTTTGGAGCCTGCTGGCGCTGCCGCGGTCCATCTTAACTGAACCATCTTTGGAGCTTGCTGGCGCTGCCGCGGTCCATCTTAGCTGAACTATCCTTGGAGCCTGCTGGCGCTGCCGCGGCCCATCTTCGCGAAACCACCTCGAGGCCTGCTGGCGCTGCCCCCTATCCGTAAAGACCACCTGTCGAGTCCTGCTGGCGCTGCTCGACCTCTCGGAACCCCCCGGCTCGAGGATGGAGAGCTGTGCGCAGGGTATCCCTTCCTTCACCAGTACTGAGACTGTCCCGCTACCCTGTCCCTTATTTACGAGACTTTCCAGATCCCTCGATCTGCCTGTACATATCGCTGAAGACAAGCAACCTTTATTCTTGATAAAGCCTAAGAACTTATCCTCTTGTATGGTGTCCCTTTGTAGTGGTGGGGTTACTCTGCTGTACGATCCTAGGAGAGGACCCTCACCCAGGAGGCCTCTCGATAACGTTCGGCTACTTCTAGACAGAGGGGTGGACCTAGGGGAGGTCAGTCAGACATCTTCTGCCTCCCCCGGGATCGCCTTTCTAACATACCCTGACCCTAGAATACTAATTCCTTCCAAAACAAGATGGAGGAATCTGAAAAATGGGGCCCACAGCAGCTAGTCCACCTTAGAAGTGGTGGTGTCTTGATGTGGGCATACTCCTAATCTTACTAATTTTCCCGCCTGTCTTGCAGCCAAAACGTAGGGACAGGGTGGTGGCAATCTTTACTATCTGGGTCGTATACCAAAGGCAGTAGGGCCTTTGAAGCTTCCTGAACTGGAATGCAGTTCCTGTGTGGACATCTTTGCCCAGAGCAGGCGTTGTTCCTGACCTCTCAGAGCGAAGGCTCTCACCTCAGGGGGTCAGAAACTTGTCTAGAGAGGATGGCTGGTCGAGACCAGTCAATGAACACACTAGGTATTGGTAGGTTTTCAGGGGGCACCTCTAAGGTCCCCCTTGGATGGATATATTAATAAACTTTGGCACTGGCATCAGTGTGGGGGTAGCAAGACGAGGTGCTTTGGTACCAAACACCTAGGGGTACAGTGAAGCCATCATGTAGCTGGGAAACTCTTAAACACGGGTGTCTAGCCCATGGGCCCGGTATGGCTTCCCTATGCACTCGTGGTGCCCAGTGGGGAACTTCGATATCATCTGGACATATCCACTCATGCAGATATGCCCACATATGGGTACAGTGCACACTACCATAGGGCTGTTAGGCTTGCTGTAGTGCTGACTTATCTATACCACTTGCAGTGCGATGTAGGCACGGCAAATAGGGATGACTGCCATGTCCACTCTTGCAAAAAGTGTTTGGGGGATACTGCAACAACAACCAATCTCCTACACTACTTCACAGAATGGAAAACGTACTGCTTTTTCACTATAGCTGTGCTGCTTTAAATAGTTAGTCAATCTTCTAAACTACACTGCAGTTTTTTTGTTGTATACATGCTCTGTTTTTTCTTTTGGAAAATTGAACCGGCATGATTCACACCCGTTTAAAAACATTTTTAAAAACCTTTTAGCTTTCCAAGTACCTTATCACACAACACAAACTTGCAGTCTTACGTGATTACACTTTTGGGTCAAAATACTCTGTGTTGCCATCTATTAATCAAGATTCTGTTATGGAGAAATACAGATAAGGTACACCCCGGGTGTCTAGTTTTCAAAAATGTATAGGTTTGCTATGTTTCCCTAGGTGCCGGCAGAGCTAGGGTTCAAACACTACAGCTAGGCACTTTGCAAAAATGGGTCATTTTTCACTGTGAAACGGTTATTTTCTATGAAGAAACCTTGAAGGATCTACACAATGACCCCTTGCTAAATTCAGAATGTATAGCTTTCCAGGATCCATTATTGCTTTCATACCCATTTTTACCATTAACTGGAAGGAGGTTGAAAGCTCAAAAATAGCAAAAATAGGCCCTTTCCCAGAAAAATGCCAAAACTGTAAAAAAAAAAAAATATATTTGATTTTCTGACAAAAGTCTGCTTGTCCCTGAAAGCCGGGAAGATGGTGATTTCAGCACCACAACCCCTTTTCTGATACCATGTGCAGGGGAAAAACAGACGCTTTCATCTGGAGCCCTTTTTTCCCCACCAACATTTTTTTTGCTGTATTTTGGCTAATTTCTGGGTCCCCCTCCAAGGGAATCCACAAACCCTAGGTACCTTTAGAATCCACATGATGTTGGGAAAAGGAAGCAAATTTGGTGTGGATATTTTATATGGTCAAAAAGTTACAGGGGCCTAAGCGCGAACTACCCCAAATAGCCAAAAAACAGGCTTGGCACAGGGGGTGAAAAGGCCCAGCAGTGAAGGGGTTAAAGCTTTGCCTGCTGAATCACTGCCTTTACAGGCACTCAACAATAACTATATAAATGGATTACCCTTATACAACATGCACCCTTCGAAGCATAGCTTATTTGTTTAATGAAATATGCAACTGTCACAAAGTTTGTAAAACACAATCCCACATAAACTCATCCCACATTTCAGAAAGATTTTTCAAAGAAATCACACATGGCTATTTTACCTAATAGTTTCTTCCAGGATTTGATTAGAGACTTTGCCAAGGATGTGACATCTTCATCTGCACTTTGCTTCCGGATTGCATTCACAGACATTCCTATTCTTGTTGACTGCAACAGAGAAGAAACAGTTTTCCTGAAGAGACTTTGACTCCAGATTTAGAGAGATAAAAAACCCTGTAAACCATTACACATTAAACACTGAGCTCTATCTCTTTTCTCTGAAATAACAAGAGTATATTGGTAGATATTTAGAATAATCTAGAATTTACAGTGAGAAATTACAACACCAGTAAGCAGGTAGTAATTTGTTGTACTACAAGACACAAAAGCAGTTTAATTTAGGTCACTTTCAAAAGCAGTTATAGCTCTGTGCAGGGACATGCTGTTAGGTTATGAACTCTTACTGTGCAGAAATAAATGTAATGCCATAACTCTTTTAATAATTATAATAATTTTCCGAGAAGCAATTCACGGACGCCTGTGACAAACTTTCATTTTTTTTGTACCTAAATTCAAAGCAAACCTGTGCCTGGTTTCTAATTATAGGTAGTATAGATTTTCATGCCATTGATTTTGCCCGACCCACTGACAGTTCTCCCTCGCTAACTCACAGCTAATATTTTGTCACCCAAACTAACTATATGCTTCTTCAGGTACTGTCCTTGCTTCTTGGAAAAGCAATGGTTACCCCTCTATTACCGAGAACTTCATTGGATCTCGCTACACTAGTTTATCATCCGATTTTAATTCACACTCTAGAACCAAAGATCAATTTTGGGACTGTCAATGCTGAACTTCCAGTTTTCTAGAACCCCACGCTTATTTTAGCTTCCGTCAAAGCCATGGGACACAGTCGGTTTTGGATATGGATTTGGCCAGGGGGGTCACTTTATTTTCGGCACTTAACATTTCTTAAAACTTCATTGAGTTGCCAGCTCATCTTCTTAGGTAACAATGGCTTTTAATTTTTTCTTCTTTTTTTTTTTTAGATACGCTAATAATACACTGCTGGTGTTTAACATTCAGCCCCACTTAGATGCATCTTAGTTTCAACAATCTATTAAGAACTATCCACAGAATGTTGCATCTGGAGTGTGTGGTAACAATCTTCTATTAAATTATGAAAAGAAAAATAGTGGTGCTCAGTGGGTCAAACCACATCTGGTATGAATGCTGGACGCCCTATTCGCTAAGCATACAACCAGACCCTGTTAAACAAGTCCATAACCTACAGGAAGGCAAGAGGCGGACAGCGTGGTTCTGGTTTGGTAGGGGGGCTTGGTAAGGGAAAAGTGAGAGTTTGGGGTTTTCTTGCTACCAGGAAATACACTGCAGACATTCTAAATCTGCAGACCCACCTATCTCCATTCATAGTGCAAACTTAGTCTACAATGGAATTGCAAAAGTTAAGGGACGTAAATGAAACCGAAGAGGACAAACTATGTGGGTTTGGCAAACCGAAACCTAGTTCAGTGAGCAGCAAGCTGCCAACAACTCATTACGGGCCGGCCGCGAAGTTGTGTTATTTACCAATGAGCAAATCCAAACAAGTCAAGTTAGTAACTGCAGAGTGGGCGTGGTAATACACAGCATGTCAACCTACAACCCAGAATGGACCAGCCACGTATAGGGAACAAGAGGTCGAGGCAGTGCAAGCTTATTAAAAAAGCATAGGTAATCATAATCAATTTTGTACAGCAATGGCCTTAGCACAGTATCGCTGAGTGTGGTAGAATGCTTTGCATGCCAAGGAAAACAGAAAGACAGAAAAAAAGCTCAGAAATTAAACAAACACTTACCCACACCCACCCTCTCCCCTCCCAACTAGACTACACCAGGTTTTGAGACCTTGAGATCATGAGGCCTGACCTCCCCCTGATCAGGAGGCAAAAGTCTCATGATAAACAAGTATGATGGACCTGTCAGTTCCTTGAACTCTTTGGATACAATAGCGATGAATGGGGACCATATTTTCGCGTATGCTACAGGGTCAAAACTGGCAACCATAGACAACTTCTCCAGGTTCAAGGACCAGAGCAGATTCAACCATTGTCTGTAGTCCGTGATTTTGCTTGAAACCTAGTTTGCCA